>NC_138291.1:153457500-155885000 GCF_965601325.2 Salmo salar
TTGTCTGCCTGTCTGTCTCTCTGTCTGTCTCTCTGTCTGTCTCTCTGTCTGTCTACATATTACTGTAAATGTAAGTTCATCATTCACATGTTAGCTGTTGTCTTTGTATAAGGAGTAGCCCTGATCTCATTGACTGAATTTATCTCTTTATATTCTGACTGAATATGTCCTCTTTTTAAAGGGGGATTCTGTAGTTAGGATTGTGTTTAAATGTTTTAAATAGCTGAAGAAAATCATTGCCTGGACAATTTCATGTGGTTAATGAGGTATACATTTTGAAGGTTGGGCCTTGAAATTAATTGCAAAATCTCTGAGGGAAAGGTGCACATATTTTCTTAATAAAACATACATGAATCAAACAAAAATCCTTTGAATAAGCTGCTATCCGCAAAAAGACTAGAATTTGACTACTATACCACAGACCAGGCAGACACCATTCAGTGTGTGAGATTTCTGCCTCAAGCCTGCGAGTCTGAGGTAAAGTAACTGATGCCAGTCACAATAGACGAGAGAAAGAGAATGAGAGAGAGCGATGGCGAGAGAAAAAGGGAGAGATAGGCAGAGAGAAAGAGAGAAGGGTAGGCAGAGTGACAGGATAGAGAAAGGTAGAGCCCAAATATGCTGGATGGCAGGGCAGGTAGGGCTTAATGTGGGGCAAGCCGCTCCGTGGCTAATGGCTTTTACCGCCTGGGTGCCATTGTGGCCTGTACAATGGCCGTCACGCTGGGATTTTGTGAGGAGCTTGCCGGCAACAGTTATTAGCCCCAAAACCTCAGGGGGAGCAGTCAACAGAGGAACAAGAAGATTTGGGGTGCTAGGGGGAGAGGGGAACAGGGTGTGGGGTCAGGGGTCAGACCCAAAGTGGAAATGGGAGGCAGAGGGTGAACAATAGAGGGGGCTGGACTGGGCAGACAAAGCTGGAGGGGGGTGACGGTGCACAAAACACAGGAAGATGAGGATAGAAAGATGGAGACAGAATAGAGGGGTACCAAAACAGATGGTAAGAGGAGGTATGAGAGAAAAGGCAAGCACCAAAGAACAGGAAAAGGTTGCTGTTTGCAACATATACATCAGAGGGTCAGTCGAGAGAGTGACTGAGTACCTAACTAAAAGTGGGTAAATCACATATGGCAATTGGCAACATACTGTTCATTTACATAGCCCAACTAAGCATTAATGACTGAATGCATCAATGGACGCATTAATGACATCTTGTAATGGTTTCAAGGGGGGCTCCTGCTCTCTTCATGCTGGAGTTGAGCAGTAGGCTATTTGTGTCCCCTCACATATTCATTGTAAAGCTTCTGCAATTCTAGTTGGATACTTTTATGTAGGCCGAAACTATGCAATGCATTTACTGCATGGTTGACATACATTTAAAACGACTCTTCCCCCAAATTACAAAATGACATATTGGTTTCCGTACCCTAAGCAGTCTATGGACCAGGTATGACAGCGATCCATGCTTTGGTTTAGTTACTCTGGCACCGTTTCCACATGCTAATGTTTTAGCATTTGTGGCACAAATACCATTCAAGTCATGGGACCGATGTTTATATTTTTCATACATGTTCAAAACATCTATAAGGGACTTTGTTAAGCTTCACAATCAATTTGAAATACCTTCGGATGATTTGGACATCCCATTATATGTTAGCTTGTGGAAACAGTGCCAGGGAAACTAAACCAAAACATGGATTGTCATAACTTGTCCATAGACAGCTTACAGGGTAAGGAAATCAATGTGTCATTTTCTAATTTGGGTGAACTATCCCTTTAACACAAATTAAATATTTAATGAGACTATAAAGAAGAATAAAAACAATAGAAAATGCTACATGTTGGAACATCAGAAAAAAAGATACTATGGACATCAAACGTGAGTGTAGATGAGTGTAAATCCATGGAAAATAGAGGGTGCATTGAATAAAATAAGAATGCCATTGGAATTGTAACAGGACCCTAGTGGAAATGGTTAAGTTTGGACCAAAGCAGGCAAACATGTTTGCAAGGGGATAATGGAATCAGCAATATTGAGGCGTTTCTTCAGCTATTATAATCTAATTATCTGGCTCATCTCGAATCGCTGACAACAAAGAGACAAGCGTAAGGGTATATTTATAAAAGTTGCTATAAAGTGGGCTTTAACATGAGCCCATTCATCTTGCAGAGCATGCGGAGTGACAAGCGGAGCCTCGTGGAGCAAGAGGAGGCAATGCATCACGCAGAGACCGGGACGGGAAACGCGCGTGCACGCGATTTCACTTTTTCTTCACTTCGCACCCACCTCTGCAGGTGGAGAGACATCGACAAGAAGACAAAACGGTCGTTTAGTTTTTGTAAAATAGTTTGACAAGAATTTCACAACGGAAAGTTAAGTTAGAAAAATGACAATTTTGGTGACAATTTTGGTGGTATGAGAAAATACAGCCTATAAGCTATGTCTATCAACTGAATAGTCTGGCCTGTTCTTTAGCCCGCTCTCTCGATACAGTTCGGTCTATTCTTATTTTATGGGCTGTCTTTTAGACCTATGCAGTGTGTACACTACGAAAATTAGAAAAATTGTACGCCTATTAGTATAGGCTGAGCATTTGCCTAGCCCTATAGAATATTCATATTTGAATTTGTATCATTTAGACCGATTAAATGTAGGGCTTCGTAGGCTTATCAGTTGTCATGTCATAGCCTATATTTGAAAAATGTATCATTTGCAGTAGTTTACTTCGTGGTGTTCACTTTATGGTCTCTCAAAATCCTTCTCCAGTGAAAAATAGCTCAGCTGAGTTGCATGGTGTACAACATGCCTTTTACCGGTGTAAAGTGTCAAGCTTAAGAAAGGTTAGCCTAATACGTGGAGAAATATTTTGTTATTATGGAATATGAATTGTTTTGCTTGAGGCTACAACTTAAATCCAATGCACTTATGATACACTTCAGTTGAAAAGCACAGGCCTGATATTATGGTAGCCTATATAGGCCCGGCATTTGTGAATCGGTTTCATTTTATGTTTGTAGCTTCTCTTTTGGACCAGAATTAATCCTGCTTTTCCAAACCTTTGCCCTCTGGTTTTCACCTGTCACCCCGGGGTCTGAACTTTGTTGCAGGTCCAGAGTTGGTCGGGGGAGCTGAATCCGGAGACCCCCGTCGCAAGTTCGCAACCATCAACAAGACACACCCGACACATTTGGGGCGTGCATCTTCTTTGGCCTCATGTCCTAAAACAAGTCACAGAGTATCACGTATGTAAGTGAGCGATTTTTATATAGGTATTGTAGGCCTGTCCACGTTAGAATTTTGTACAGAAAAGTAATTCAACATTGCCCTCAGGGATAAGTAGCACAATGGAAAGAGTTGTTGTGATTGAAATTCAGGAAACGTCAATTATTCTGGCAGTGGTGAAATGTTACTGTTAAAATATGAATGAATTATTACGATTAAAACATAGACTTTAATGCTTCTTCTTTTAACTTTGTGTGATCCTTGATGCTATACCTGTCTAGATAAAGCAACAGTATTTCAAGAACACTACTTCGTCCAATCTGCAAACTGGTAGGCCAGTAATCGTTGAGCCATTCATCGAAAAACATGCATTTAAAGAAAGTGGGCTATAGCCATAATAACTGTATTCATTGAGAAAAAAATCACAGCAACTTTGGACTGAGGAGACGTTATTATTTTGCAAGCAATGTTTTTGAGAATGTTTGCTGAAGGTGGGCTGTGCTCATATCATACAACTGTTCTAAAGATGTATTTTTCTTTGATCAATGTATGTTTTTTTTTCTTCAGGTTTTCATTTGACTTGATATTAACCGGCTCCACCGGAGCGCTACGTTTATTGTGTCGGTCCGTTCTAGAGTCAAATCGCATAAGAGCTTGAGAATATCCTCTGGCGATATGCTTTTCTCCATTGCATGTTGACAACCAAATCTGAGAGTGGTTCTGAACTGCAGGGCATGCCCTGTACATGATGTGCAGACCTGAAAAACCATCTGCGGGTTGTCTTTATCAAATCTCGCAGAACAATGGAAGTAGGGGTTATTAATAATCAATCAAGTTGCAAATTAAACTGTCTGTTGATATGGCCTGGGTGAAGAATCCTTTCAGAAACTGTCTACGAGTTTATCTAAAACCAGATTCATTGCATATGCTATATTCTTTATTCGAATATTTCAGGTTTTATTTCGATTTGATTGTAGATGACTATAGACAATTTACAAAAAGTTTAGAAACTATATATATAGGCCTATTGTATTCCCCGCAGAGCGACGCTCTCCATTATTATTATGTTGTATTGCAGAGGCTCATGATAACTATGCATTCGCACTGTTTAATTGTCAAAGGAGTTATGAGATTATTGGAAATATAACAGATTGTTTTTGGTGAATAATTTATCATAGTTATTGAACGAAGTTTTGACAATACACACAACATGAATATCACCATCATAATCGTCGATGTAGTTATTCAATTGATGGAGGCCTAATTATGTTATTTCTTCTTTTTCAATTTCTTCCTCCTCTTCCATCTTCTCATCTTCATCATCCTCATCATCACTGTAATATTAGGACTACTAGGAAGTGCTGGAATGATGTACCAAAATGGGTTAGGAGGATAGGGGGAGGGGGGTCATATAATTATTTTAACCGTTTCAAAGGTAGACTAATAAAGATGAACATACTATATTTTTATAATAATTATTATTAATGGGTACCCTATGACCCAGTTATCTGAAAGCCATTGGGTGTATATTCATGCGGCCAGTTTGCCTCAAAGCAAGCCACATAACAAAACCCCTGAAATTAAACATTATTACAATTTACACCTCTGATCTAGATACCCATCTAGAAGTTTTAATCCCCTGTTAAACTCTCGATAACCTCTGTCTCCCCTCTTTCTTTCTCTCCATCTCTCCCCTCCCCAGGCAATTGCCCTTCGCGCTCTCTCTCTCCACTTTATAGAGGAATTCTCTACTTCCATCTAATGTTATGTTTCGCTTTAGTCCCTCGACAGTTTTTTTTATTTCAAAACACTCGCCCTTTTGTCCCGGAGCGGCACTGATGTAATGGTATTTACATTGCACCGCGGGCCGGGGAAGATGGAGAATGACTTCAGCAATTGTAGCCTAACGAGATAAGGAATTGAGGTGCATTGACCAATGATGTTAAATTGTTTGGGGCGCACAAGGGTCCCCTTCTTCTATCTTCCTTGCCTATAGGTCGTAGTCTAATCTCGCAACTAACAGGCCTAGGTCAATCCAAGTTTCTATTAGATTGTTTTGAAGGAAATATTCTTGCTGCGACCATATTTGTTCTGTTTCCAACCGATTTCCATGGCAAAATGTTGCATTTTTGACTACTCAATTTTGCCATGTTTTCACCTGGCAAAATTGTAAAACAACTGTAAATTGGTGCCACGAGCCATATGGTTAAATAGCCCGTACTTTCTGCTGGGCAGACGACACTGTGGCCATGTTAGGCGACATGGGGCCATAAACGAGAGTCATTAGTGGTGTTGTGTTTGTTTTACAAGCTCATGAGAACAACATTAACAGTGTTGGAACGCAGAGGGACACCGAGACCCTGTTGCGAAGAACCACGCGCATATTTCATGGAGCGCACCCACTTCGATTAAGTGGTGAATGGGTAAAATAAACTAAGGCATTCAATACACACAATCAGAACGCGTTGGCTATATATCATAAGCAACATGTTTAAAATAGAACAGACGTGGGATTTTCAGACGTACTGTCTGAACAATGTAAATTAGATAGGCACTTTAACTGGTTTGACCCTAAAGAACTGTCTATAGACTAGTATTACGTAAGAGACCGTCTGCAATTAGAAATGGCATTTACAGCGCTTCTTGATGGTAACTGAAGAGACGAACAGGATGGCTTTGCTCAGGAGCTTAGAGGGATAGAACACACTCCATGTAACACTGTCTGACCTACAACGACAAACAACCACAGAAAGCAATCTAAGGGCAAGTGGGTGAAAGGTAATAGAATAATGTCATCTCATATCAAGTACCGAGCGGTTGTTTTTTGGCTGAAGGTGGCGATAATGTAGAAGATTGGACTATATTGTATGGGATTTACCTTTGCATCTACCAATGTGTAACAACTGAATAAAAACATTCATAATGTGGTTATAATGTAATAATTATTATAATAATAATAGGCAAATAGTAATAAAAACACAATTGAAAAAGGCTATTCTAACAAAGACAATAAGCAATTATATTGAAACAGACATGTTGGCTACTAATGTGTAAAAAGTAATAATGCAAGCAAAATGATTATGGGCAACCAGAACCTATTTGATCCATATTTAATTGGTTGAAAGTTGTGTAAAAAGTAATAAAATACGAACAATAGCCTATGCAACCTTTTATTTGATCCATTATTTTGTCATCCCAATTTAA
Source organism: Salmo salar (assembly GCF_965601325.2). Classification (NCBI taxonomy): domain Eukaryota; kingdom Metazoa; phylum Chordata; class Actinopteri; order Salmoniformes; family Salmonidae; genus Salmo; species Salmo salar. The sequence continues at coordinate 153,463,928 of NC_138291.1, forward strand.
TTCTGTCTCCTGAAACGAAATAATAAACTAGCCTAGATATACTTCAATTATGACTGTAAGTAGGTCTATGTAATACACTATATCTGATGTACTTAAACGTTATGATTTAAACATCTTCAATATATAGGCCATACACCCATGTCCCTGACATGGTATAGGCCTATTTAGTCATCATTTTATCACTCAAATAAGGGGACATAGGCCTATACCTGTTGTGTGATAGCAGAAATTGTGACAGATCACAACAAATCAAATAGGACCTACCAAATTGTGTGTGAAAACGGTGTACTCCAAATGAACCTGAATTCACAGACCCCCGGAAATCGTGTCACATCTTGTACACAATCTAATCAAAGCGAAGCTGTCGCTGGGGGTGAATGAAAACAAACCCGCTCCTTGACGAGTGTTTCCGTAAACGTTGCTGTTTTGCTCAGTCAGTGTGCTGTGTTGGGTGGAATGCCACTCAAACCACAAAATCAGTCATCCATGTGGCTTTGGGAAGGGTGACACCCTCTTTTCAAATAGCCACACCTCATCCTTCGTTCTACTGCACCCCGCTCGACTCCATCATCCAATGGCCGCGGCGCACCGTCTCCACTGCGCGCCTCGGAGAGCATCTGTTGGATAAAACCTCGCACAGAATTAGTAGCAGATCCTAAACAGTTACACCACCTCTTGACTGTTGAGAGAGCATCATAACAGACGCTTTATCAACGATTGACTCGGATCTCCCCAGCCGAGGTTACATTTCCTCCAGTGTGGTCTAGCATTGGATAATAATATAAGGATATCTGCCCGGACCTTTTTTCTGCAAGGCGAAGGTAATTCTTTGCACCAATTATGTGCTTTAGGTTGTAAAAGCAATGTTCAAAAGGCTATTCATGTGATACATCACTGTGTTAGCAAATGTGAATGGTTGTTAAAATATTTAACAAATGGTTGTAAATGTGTAGCTTAACAATGAGCCGTGTATTGGTTGATCGTTTAGCTAGTCTACGGAGTCAGGTTAGATTCGCTGAGTAATGTGAGAGAGTAGTCCCAACAAATATCTAACGGAGTATAGGCTACGATAAGCAGTGAAAAGTGTTTTTTGGTTTGGTTTATTACAGACCTATATATTTTTTTTTTAATATAACGAACGGGGACGGAAGACTCAACTTAAAACTGCAACGCGGGCAATAATATAGGCACACTAAAGAAACACAACATCACTATATATTCATAAGAAACCCATATTAACTATTACAATATCCTCTTGCAGAGCATTTAAGAGTGCACTCAGGAACACATTCATGCCAAGCGATGCCCCACATGGACTAAAAACATCTAATTAACTGGGAGAGAGAGAGAGCGCGTGGGACCCTCTTACATTTGGCAAGGACACCCAACGACCAAGACCTCAGAGATATGTCCAACAACACCGGACGAGGTAAAACACACGAGCTGAGACCCCCTTCCCTCGTATTGCTATATATAGTATTTTGGCCGGTAAAGAGAAGATATCATTCATACATATGAAATATGTAATTGTCAAAGCAAGAAAAATAATGTAATACAGGCATGACTAAATATTTTGGAGGCTGTAGCCTATAAAGACCTAGACAGAAATCAGCCGTCAAAAGTTTATGCTCAACGGAATAAGTTCCTGTCAATATTTTCCAGTTAAGTTTCAGCAGGAATATTTAACATTATTCATGGAGAATTCTAATGGCATGAAAACGAACTGCTTTTCAAGTGATTGGGTGATTAGGTTGATAATAAACTGGATTTGTGTTGGCTTACGGCTGCCTTGAATTACGAAACCTTTAAATATTGTTTGTTGTTTCTTTCTAATAAATGTACATTATTCATGTTGAGTAAGGACTTCATGAACAGAAACAGACTGTTTTGTAGGAATATATTTTACAGAACCCATTAGAATGGTTTCTACAATTATCCCCTGGCTGTTTATACAGTAATTGGTCTCTATGCATGAAAGTAGAGATTGGAAGGCCGATAACTTCAATCAATGAAAGCCATAAGGATCACTAATTGAATAATGTGCACCTGTCCTTATAGGCCTACATTGTTTTTAGATTTATTTTCCTTCATTTCAGGGTCTTTGTAAAAGTTATGTCCATTAATGAACGTAACATTAGGCCTATACGAAAACAAACTATCAGTGATTGACCAACAATTCTGAACTTTGAGCATGGTGTTATAATTCGTGTGTGTGTTCATTATACAGAAAGCCAGGGTGAACTAATAGATTTCCCTTCTCTCGTGGAGGGGTTGGGAAGTTAATTGGACGTTAGTTTAGCTGTCAGATATAGATTTGGGCCAATCCGTGGTCATTGTCACTTCAATCGAGTTAATGATGGAATCGTGGGGAGCTGAATGGTATGGCTTGTTTACGTTTCACCCGGTCTACCCCGCGGCATAAATTATGACACCCTCTTGTCGCTTCAGACGCGCCATCTTCTTTCATGTTATCATAGCACCCTCTGTCAGGGGTTACAATAACCGTTCAGAAGTTATATTTCCGCATTGCACCTCAATTGTTTTTTGGTTTATGGATCTAATCAAATTACGTGACATACAAAGGTGACATAATACATATTGTTTCAAATTGTTGGGAGTATAGGATAGTCAATAGTCAACCAAGGTATCAAATGTAGGCTCGATCTCTACATTAGTGGTTGATAAATAATTGTAGCTTATGGCCTGTGAGCGCAGGAGCAAACACCTGCTTATGTGAAACATAGTCTTCATTTCTTGTGTTATCAGTAATTGTAATGGAAATCAAGCAATGTTGGACAAATCACTGACAAACGATCTTATTTTGAATTTAGACTAAATAATGGGTAAGGCTAATCTTGGCCAGTGTGGTCACACATCGATTCCATAACCTAATGGTGAGTTAGTGGGATATAGCTTACAAAACCAAAGGGTATAGGAACAAAACAGTGTGACAGAAATGCTGCATTATTGAAGTTCTTATGGAACCAACATGGTTTTCATGAAAGTGAGAGGTTCTGCAATATTTCGTGTATATTCTATTTAATATAAGCAACAACAAAACACTTATGGCAGATATTTCCTCAGGCGTTTTGACGGCACCTTATGTTACATTGTAGAGTATGTTCTTGTAAACATGCATCCAAAACGGTAGGCCTATAATAGGCCTATAACATTAGGCTTATTTCCGTATAATTCAAATCAAACCAAATCAAAAATCTAATTGTGTTGGTAGCGTACACATATTTAGCTGATGTTATTGCGGGTGTAGCGAAATGATTGTGTTCCTAGCTCCAACAGTGCAGTAATATCTAACAATATACAACAATACACACGAATCTAAAAAGTAAAATAATGGAATTAAGAAAAATAAAAATATTAGGAGGAGTCGGGAGTATGTATATATATATATATGGCCATCACACATACATATAGATTCGTGTGTATTGTTGTGTATATATATATATATATATTGTATATATTGTATGTGTGATGGGATGTATAGACATTATGAACAGTATATGGATAGAATATGTAGTATATCTGAAGAAAAGTGTATGTACAGTTGGCTCAGTTAGTAGAGCATGGGGCTTACAACGCCAGGGTTATGGGTTCAATTTCCACCGGGCACCAACACGAAAAATGTACGACAATGTATGAACTCACTACTGCTAAATTACAAAAAATGTAAAATTATTAACTGCACTACAGTATATACATATGAAGTGTGTGAAACATGATTTAAAGTGACCAGTGTTCCATGACTATGTAGCCTCAAAGGTGCTACACAGTGACAAATATGAGGTCTAGAACCAACCAGTACATTTTACAGAGGATTATAAATTCGAATCCATTTTGATGGGGAAACCCATAAAGATGAATTATTTCAAGGGAAACAACCTAAAGAAGAAGTTATGGCATATCTATAAATGGCGCATACATGGAGACCATATCGGCTTATAATTGTGCAATTAGAATAAAAAGTCAGTATGAGGGATGTGTGTGTGTATGTGTGACAGAAAAGAGAGACGAGAGAGTGTGCGCGCGCGCGCGCGTGTATATGCGTGTGTTTATTCCCTTGGGGTTGCTTGGCTTTAATATCCTGCAGGTTGGTGAAGCTTGGCGGGGAGATTTTTACACACTCCGCTAGCACCGTTAATGGTGCTCCTGTTCCCCACCCAGCCTCGTCCGGACTCCGTTTGATGTGGAAATGAAAGCTGGGAAAGGGCTGAGAAAAGAGCCAGGGGAAGTAAGCTGCTGAATGGGTTAAATTAAAAGCAATGGGATTCTTACAAAGTCATTGATGCAGTCCATAGAAAGACAGAGTAGCTGCTGGCAACTTTCAAAATGCAATGGCAAACCTCTCCACAGCTGCATTTCCAAGTCCTCACATAAAGGATAAGTCGATTTTTGTATTTATTTTTTAACGTTAAAATGGCCAACTATACCTAGAACATGTAGCCTATTCCCTGGTGCAGGCCTATGGTATTATGTTCAGCCTGGACACAAGGGAATAAATGTTCTTCTTCAAATGAATATGCGCATTATCCTGAGCGCATAAGTGGTGAAACATGAGAGTTGTATAGGCCTAGGCCAAATAGGAATCACTATTTCATTAAATCCCTATAGTTCAAATACAGACAAATCTCCCATATAACCTACATCACCCTATATTGTCTTTAGAATACTAACCTTATTATACCAACCGACTACCGACAGCCGCCCAGCGATGTGGCTAGATGAGAAGCCTATAGCATTTGTGTGGGGTGAATCAAGTTATTGAAAGCCTATTTGAGCGATATTTGACCTAAACAGTCATTGGAAATGGTCGACTTGCTCACAATGTAAATGTGTCTAATATATAAATAACGAATGGTTAACATTTCTTTTGCGTAATTGTAGTTTTTTTTTTTCAATGGACTCTAAATGTGTTATACATGTCAATCAAAGAGCTGGTTTCACATTGAACTTTGCTGTGTAGGAGGAGCCCGTTGACCTCGCATACATACAACAATTTCAAACGAATAATTAACCAAATCGTAGAAAAACAAACTCCAAAACATAACAAGATGACAAATAATTTACCGTGTTATTTAGACTATAGAATTGTAGCCTAGACAGTATCACTTCAGGGTATGTTGAAATCGAAATTATGGCAATAGGGGATCATTGTGCATGTGAGCTGTTTTTCCACGTCGCGTGCCAGAATATGCCTAAATTATGCCATTTTATAGGCCCCAAACTTCTGACAAAAATAATACATCTAAATCTATCCGCATTATAACGTTTAATGTGACATTAATTTATATCAAAGTTAGGATAAACTTACTTTCTCTGCGAGGAATGACTACCCTGCTCTCGCTGCCTTGTGTGTCCCATAGGAAACCCAAACCCGGAGAGAGGAATCTAGAGGTCAGAACCAGGATTGAGAACATCTAGAATGTGGAAGACATACACAGAGCTGTCTAGACCAGAAGCTGTCAAATTTCTAGCTAGATCCGACTTAATTGGTCAGTTACCCTCTTTTACCACTCTTTTTAAAACAACAATGAATTATGCATGGTACATTTACAAAATATGTTCTGATGTGCATCATTCACATCGCTGAAGTCATCCTTTTTATATAGCCCTACTGAGCTGTATACCCGGGTTAGGGTTACTTATATTTTGATTAACTGTTTTATGATCCAACGTTCATATCAATTATATGTAAACTTGAACTCGCCAGACATGCTTGTCTCCTCTCCTCAACATAAAAAAACGAACTTAAATTAACTTTATTGAAAACAATGCTTTTTAACAAATTCCAGGAAATAAATGGAAATTTTTTGGTTCATGACATCCACAATTTTGTGAAGAAATTAGATAAATAATATATTGTCCTTCACTCATTCTTGTTTACTTTGTGCTGAATTTTCCCAACAGGTTCAATTACATCTTCTCTTACAAATCCAAATGACCCACTTTTTTTATCCTATTTTTTAATGCATTCTGAAAATATTTTTGCCAATAGACACCTAAATAATATTTTATTTATTTCATGAATTAATCTATTTTGTTCTACCTGACTGTAGTATGTTATAGTCCTATCTATGTAAGAACGTTAGGTGCTAAGTCCTGTTTCAGACCAAACAGATAGCCTGAAGAGAAGTAAAACCAGCTCAGAACCCGTTTCAGTCAGTCAGTCAGCCCTCCCTGTGTGTGTGTGTGTATCTTCTGTATGAGGTAGTGCTGAGTGTGGGTGGTAGCGTGGGTGGCAGTGGGCTCAGGTTCCAGGACATTTATGTATGTTTCATCCCCCCTCCTCCCCCAGGTCATGGGGGTCTTAATCAACTAGGCGGAATGTTTGTGAACGGCCGTCCGCTTCCGGAGGTGATCCGGCAGCGCATCGTGGACATGGCCCACCAGGGCGTGCGTCCCTGTGACATCTCCCGCCAGCTCCGTGTCAGCCACGGCTGTGTCAGCAAGATCCTGGGACGGTGAGCACCTCATAGCACCTTTACACCTTTACACAATGGAGTTATACTGTTTATGGCCCTCCATTGTGTTCTCAAGACACTTAGACCAAGAACCACGGTCTCCCATTATTTAAACATTCTGGGTTCACTATACAGTATGGAATTGGTACCGTAAACACTTATTTTTGTTCAATCAAAATGATGACCATCCACATTCACTATATTGCTCTCTTATGTAGCAAACCTCTCTGTCCTTTTCCAGCTACTACGAGACTGGCAGCATCAAGCCAGGTGTGATTGGGGGCTCCAAGCCCAAGGTGGCCACTCCTAAGGTGGTTGATAAAATAGCAGATTACAAACGCCAGAACCCCACCATGTTTGCCTGGGAGATCAGAGACAGGCTGCTGGCAGAGGGGGTGTGTGACAGCGACACAGTGCCCAGCGTCAGCTCCATCAACAGGTACTGACTAACCTCTACATTATGCTATGTGTAAACCAATACATATCACAGAGCGGACCTTTAAAATAACAATTGTGATCTCTTTAGTAATGTAAGACAAGTGTTTAGAAATGAACTAGGCAGAAGAAAAAGAGTTTTCACTGTTCACCCACTGAAGTGGTTCAATTGATTTTACACTGTTCTCTAATCCCGGCTCTTTATTCCAGAATAATTCGAACCAAGGTGCAGCAGCCATTCAATCTGCCTCTGGATGGCAAAGGCCTAAGCCCAGGACACATACTCAGTGAGTTTCTACACAGACACACGTACACACACACACACACACACACACACACACACCCACACACACACACACACACACACACCACACACACACACACACACACACACACACACACACACACACACACACACCACACACACACCACACACACACACACACACACACACACACACACTCACATCCACCCTTGTGATTAACAAAGCGCTAACACTCCCCCCACTCTAAGCACAGACACACGCCTTCACTAAGGTCCAGCATTATGATCTGATCATGCAGTATTAAGCCTAAAGAAACTCCATGCTTAATGGTCCGTAAGATTAAGCGCTAATGGTCAATGATAATATTGGAGTAATAATGGTCCGTTTCCCTTGTCTGTCTGTCTGTCAGTCCCCAGTTCAGCCGTCACTCCCCCTGAGTCACCCCAGTCCGACTCCCTGGGCTCCACCTACTCCATCAGTGGCCTGTTGGGGATACCACAACCCAGCCAGGAGGGCAAGAGGAGCCATGACGACAGTAAGTACCCTCAAATTCTCCTGCAATCCCAAATTCTCCTTTCACATTTTAAGATTATTTTATTCAATTACATTCAATAAGATTCACTCTCCCAATTGAATGAGACCTCCCCACAAACTCAAATAGATTCAGCAGCTTCTCAATATGATACTCTCTCTCTCTCTCTCTCTCTCTCTCTCTCTCTCTCTCTCTCTCTCAGGTGACCAGGAGAGCTGTAGACACAGTGTGGACTCTCAGGGCAGCGGGGGCGTTCCTAGAAAGCAACTGAGACCAGAGCACTTCCCACCGCAGCACCTGGACTGTGGCTTCGACCACCACCACTATCCCCCAGACTCCTTCAGTTCTGCTGCAGCTAGCAAGACCGAGCAGGTACAATAGCCAACATGGCACATTGGCACTGAGAGCTGGTGGATCCTGATTTACTCCACTCCCAAAATTACTCTCTCTATCCCTCTCTTTGTCTTTCTTTAACTTTGTCATTTCTTATTCTCTCCCTCTCTCTCTTTCACACATGCAACACACACTTACAGACAAATAGTTAATCCGATCTATCCTCCACAGACTGTGTACCCTCTCTCGCTCATCAATGGCAGTCTAGAAGACGGGAAGACCAGCCTCTCAACATCGAGTGCTGCTATTGGTCGGAATCTGGCAGCGCACCAGGGCTACACTGTGGTGGCAGGTAAAACTCTTACGATGGATGCTGCCTTCTCACCCTGCACAAATATCAGTTTAAAGATGAAACCGAGGGCAAGCTGAACACGCTGACACATGGGAGCATTGTTTCCCATCAGCATATCTGAAGACCCAATTCACAAAGACAGTTATGTTGAATGTAATAATGCATTCATAATCTGTGAATGTAAAAACAGTCTGTTTAGGCGTGTATACTGTAAACTCTATCAAGTGCGGTTGTCATCAATCTGATTATAGATCTTGGTTTCCGACTGAGCTATCATAGCAGGTGATGTTTATCTCTGCAGTGCAGCCACATTTTAGCTTGCCGTGCCTACTGATGCGTTGTGCAATTAATTTGGCGTATTATCAGGAGCTGCCCAAAGCACCCTTTCAAGTTTAATTTAAAACAGATGTACAAGATGTGCTGTATGTCTATCCGCAGCGCAGTTCGCAAACACATCAAACACGATGTAGTACCCATTCACTCATCATTCATTTCAATCAGCTAACAGGCTATTGCTGCTGTGTATTTGTTAGTCCATTCATATCAGTTAATTCCATTTTATTTCATTTTCTCACCCATCCACCCAACCACTGGCCGTGCCACCTCAGACCCCCTACAGCCCCTCCCACTTTGTCTGAAACAGGAAATGTCCCCAGAGGTGACCAGCACAAGCCCCTCTCCAAATGTGGTGACCAACTCAGCTTTTCTGGAGCTGCAATCGCTGCAAGCCCCTGTGTCTATCAGTAGCAGCTGCAGCAGCTCCAACCATTTCCCCCATGCCTTCAACTCATTCTCCCATCATGCACCAGTGTACAGCCAGTTCAGCAGCCAGTCTCTCATAGCAGGTAATGAAGCATTCATCTCACCCATTGCCACTCCCTGTAGGGGGTTCATATGGACAGTATACCGGTAGACTATACTCTCTTATCATGTCACCTGCCACAACACACCAAACCCCATGTGCAGTACTGTACAGGAACATCAATTGCTGTATATGATGGTAGAATATGGGAGTCCCATAGGGCGGCGCACAACTGGCCCAGAGTCGTCCGGGTAAGGGTTTGGCCGGGGCAGGCCGTCATTGTAAATAAGAATTTGTTCTTAACTGACTTGCCTAGTTAAAGAAAGGTTAAATAAATAAATAATAAAAAAATATGGTGGAAGGGTAACTGGCATGATTTCATGTACATGACATATATTCTTTTGGGGCCCACATTTTTATTTGTTTTTCATGTGTATTTCCACCTCCTGAGAAGAGCTGACATTGTGTGTTTTGTTCTTCTCTGTTTCAGGAAGGGACATGGTTAGCTCCACTCTCCCCGGCTACCCTCCTCACATCCCCTCCAGTGGCCAGACAGGCTACTCAACCTCCGCCATCACTGGCATGGTAGCAGGTAAGACTCCCATCCATTGACATTCACACTGAGACAGGCTATGTCATCCTCAGATGGGGTTTCAGAGAAATAAATGAATGATGTCTCTCCTTTCAGTTGAGCTTACTTAAAGTCCAATGCAGCCCTTTTTATCTCAATATCAAATCATTTTTGGTTAACAATTAAGTACCATATTGTGATTGTTTTAGCAAAGAGCAATTTCTTAAGCCATAATTTTGCTAGGACCGTCTGGGAGTGGTTTGAGTGGGGAGGAGAAAACAGAAAATAAGCTGTTATTGGCAGAGAGGTTTGGAACTTTCTTTCTTATGGGTCTGTTAACTAATTTACCGCCTGGTGATGCCACCATGGAAGGCCAAAACTCCATCCCACCAAAACAGGCTGACATGACAGGCAGTCTTTTCAAACAGCTCTTACACTAAAAGGGAATTCATTTCACAGTATTATTCCAATCTCATATATATATAACACAGGAAATCATGTTTTTGACTGCACTGGGCCCTTAAATGCAGTTCACAGTTTTATTTGTGACCCAAACATGATCCCATCTGGGTTTTCCCTTTGGGGAAAGCTGAAACTGAATATGCTAGGAGGACAAAGCACCACTGAGAAGAATGTAGACAAAAAAACAAAACATTGTTTTGGGGCAAGGCAGTGACCAAAACCAACGTTAAAAAAGCAAGGATGGGAGTGAGAGAGGGAGAGATAAGTGCTGGGAGGGAGGATTGGAGATTAACAGGAAGGCATGGTGGTTAATAAGTAGCCTGCTCGGCTGGTGAACTGCACGGCGGTGCAGCCAGGGCCCAGGGGGTACAGGGAACAGGCTGGGGGTTCCGCCCTGCTGCCCGCACCCCCACGCCGCCCCTCTGACCACACATCGCCATGGGAACCAGGGGCCCCACCAGACGGGGAGAGGGTGGGGGGCCACAGGGTGGCAGAGTGGGCCCGGGTGAGAGGGGGAGAGAGAGCACTTTGTGGTGTGTGTGTGTGTGTGTGTGTGTGTGTGTGTGTGTGTGTGTGTGTGTGTGTGTGTGTGTGTGTGTGTGTGTGTGTGTGTGTGTGTGTGTGTGTGTGTGTGTGTGTGTGTGTGTGATGTGCCTTTTTTATTTGAAGTCTGCCCTTCGAAGCGCGAAATGAGAGGGTCTGATTTATTATTTTTCTGGTGGGCTCGCTGTGAGGAAGCGTTCATACACAATTACTCACAGAAAGGGGGGGTCTGGGGGGGAGCGGAGGGATTCAATCCAGCCAACATAATTACCAATTAGATATTGGAATGTAAAAAAAAAGAAGAATAAGAAAAGAGGACAGAGAGAAAGGTAGAAAGGCTGAAGCAGGAAGTGAGGGATAGAGAGGAGAGGAGGGCATTTTGAGGGACAGGGAGGGGAGGGTTAAATGCTATAGAGAGGATGTGGAGACTAGCCACACGCATCAATGAGTCGAGGGATTTTACCCCCAGCCATTCACCTGGCTCATAGATTAATGGTTTACAAGCTACCCTAACCGTTGGTGAATTATGAGCTAAATCTCAGCAGATGCTGGCAAGAGGACAAACACCCTCAAATGAAGGCAAAATAAAACTTTGAGGAAGTCGTGTCTTTTTAAGAAATATAATGCAAAATATTGTCTAGACTGTAATTTAATTTTGTCTATAGGCTACAAGTACGTGTGTAAATTTCTTACCGAATGATGTCGGTTACTGTATATATGTCTCAATGTACATCTGATGAATGTGTTGTTTTTTCCCTGTCCTACAGGTGCAGACTACTCTGGCCAGACCTACACTCACTCCCCCTACACCTCCTACAGTGAAGCTTGGAGATTCACCAACTCCAGCATTTTGGGTGAGTCACAGTCAGTCCGGCACAGTGGTGTTCTATGTTCACACCTTTCATAAGTATTAGAAGCATGTACTGTAGTCAGTGTTGTTTGTGTACTGGAACGATGTATGATTCCACACAGGACCGTACTGTTTATAAAGCTGATGTTATGATTGGATCGAACGTGATCTTCATGAACAAATACAAAATGAAAGTGTTCAGAATATACCTCACGGATCAGACTGAATTGTTGTAAATAAAAGTTCCAGCTTCCAATTAAAATGTTTGTTGAAAGCTTCCCTTTGAAATGCTGAATACAATCCATTCATGTCATGTCAAGTTTATACTTTAAACCTTATTCAATTGCTTTGAATCTAAGATACAATGAATGAACCCAGAGTATCAATGGGAAATTCGCAAATACATATCGTCACTCCAACCAGGAAATCATGTACAGCCAAACTTTTGGTTTCAGTCACATCACATGTATCATGATTTCCCGTAGTCCCCATGGAAACTAGTCACCCAATTACCAGGAGGTCGGCTTCAAACCACTGCCGCCCATTGGTGTACAGTAACTCTCTTGGAGCTGACTAGCCTGAGAACTCGTGTCACCTTGACCCAGCTGATTTCACCAGTTATTAACGACAAAGGGGAAAATAAACAGTATTAATGCTTGTGTGTTGTAAATGCTTAATTCTATGCATAACGCAAAACATTCTGTGACATTTCTTCCATCAAGTAGCAGACCCATCCTTAAAAGAGAGATTGCAAAACAGGCAGCTTTATTCATGGGACAAACTATCCAAGCAGGGCAGATTTCCATCTGAACCATCTGCTATTGTCATGTGGTGGATGGGATAAAGAAAGCCTGCTTTACATTGCATTGTCCCTCCTAACACCATCAAAGCCAAGCTAAAAAACAAACCACAATAGTAAACTCCTTTATGTCTGTCGCCCCCTGCAGGTTCACCCTATTACTATAGCTCGGCCTCCCGCACCGCTCCACCATCCACTGCAGCCTACGACCATCTCTAGCTCCCATGGACCAACCCTCATCAAGAGGACTGGTAATGGGGACCAATAGGCAAATGCAGCAAGGGATAGGAAGCTATGATGAGAATTGGACTGTCTCCCAATAATGGACAGGGAAGTAAAAATATTGAAGGGACTTTGGACACTTTTAATGGCAACACTGGACCAGCAGTGCTTGAGCATGAACTCATGGACAATACCTTCTCATGGCTAACTAATGAATTATTTATTTGTTTTTAATGACAGCCTCATCCAGGATGACTTTACACGTTTACACATGACATTCTAAACACTGTAATAGATTTGGGCAACTGATTTTCAATGACTTTTTCAGTGGCAGCGCCCTGAATCCTGCATCATGTATACATCGCTCTAAAGCTGTTTCACCAAAGACTTTATTTTTAGCACATTTTACAACTCTGACATGCATTTTTGACTTCATGGTGACATCATAGGATGTATTGTGGTGTCACAGTGCAGTAACTGCTTTTATGTGAAGTTAGGCCTAAAATTGCATCAAGTTTACAACAGTTTTATACAATACACATGTCCCTTTTTGCATTATAGGGTATGTTTTTCAGGATTCTCTGTGTTAAATTCAAAATTCAGCCTATTTGAGCTCACCACCCAGCAAAACCTTCCAGATCTTAAATGTAACGCAGTGCCATTAGTTTAAATGAGGAGTACAGTCACACATGGTATCATTAACATAGCAAAATGTCCTCATGTCTTTGTCAAAGAAAATGTGCTACATGAATTGAACTGTCTGGGTTACGCTACTCTTGTTTGGCAATATGTATATGTAGTAAATTGCAAACTGCTCTTAAGAAAAAAATTCAATTTTATCATGAGGATGATTTGGGGGTGAATATCACGGGGATTAATGACTCATGAAAGATTTGGCGTTTTTTTCTTCAATGATATTTCGAGTTTGTTGTAATGCTGATGTTTCGTAAGAACTGTGACTAAACACTTTTTTTCTTATACTGTTATTAATATTATTGAAGATGTAAATACGGAATTTCTAAAGAATTATTTTAATAAAATAAAGCATGACAAAGTGATTCTGCCTTACATATTTTTTGGACATCTTACTAAATCAAGTCAAAACTCCTATTGTGTAATAATCACAAAAGTAGAATATTATGTAGGCTTATGTCACACATGCAGAATTTCGAACTTGTTCCAATTCTGTGGGGTCTAGTATCAGTGAAAATCTTTAGGTGTAAAATAGGTGAAGGCCGTTTAGCCTACAGTCAAAATAGTTGTTCTGCTATAAAATGATCAACACATTATCCGACCATATCTTACTACTGCACAGTCACACTACTTTACTGTGTCCTATTTGTGCTGTTAAATTGTCCACAAAGACAGTAGACCTACTTTGTTGCCATGGATGTAGGACGTAGGGTTCCCATTGTGCACAATAAATACTGTACATAGTGAATTAAATAGTTATAACAGAATACCTTATCATTGTCATCATTATTATTATTATTATTATTATTATAATAATAATAATAATTATTATTATTATTATTATTAGTAGTAGTAGTATTAGGGCCTATACGGTTCTACTGCAAAACTCTTAAATGTTACCTATTTTCTGCAACTCAGCAATTTACTTGAAACGTAAGAGGACGAAAGCAATGATCCTGAACACACGCACATCTGTTTCATTTATTATTTTATTTTCTGCATCATGTAGTTTTATTTGCAATTATTTCTCCCCTCTTTGCGGCCTCATTATTATACCCCGGTAACGAGGCCATGGTTCGGCGGTGCCACAGCCCACCTGGACCCACCATCACAGCACATGCCGCGGGACTTGACGGATTGCCTCTCCGCCGTGGATACAGCCAATACGAAATACCAAACCACACCCCACGATGTTGGAGAGTAGACCCATACATAAGGCTATCTCTGGAAAAATTGTATTTTTGTTTCAAAAGGGACCCAATCCCGTTTTGTCTCGAATTGTATTATTTTTAATGTTAGGCTAGGGATCAATTCGTTACTGACTTGATTTTTCCTAGCCCTACTGTTTTATATTCAAATTCATCAGTGAGTTTCCGCGCTATTAACCCTTGAATGTGAGCTGTCGAATGTAATAGGCTACATGCCACATACAGGGCCTTCAGAAAGTATTCACACCTTTTGACTTATTCCACATTTTGTTGTGTTACAGCCTGAATTCAAAATTGATTAAACATATATTTTTTCTCACCCACCTACACACATTACCCCACAAGCATTTCGCTACACCCGCAATAACATCTGCTAATCATGTGTAGGTGACCAATAAAATGTGATTTGATTTGAATGACAAAGTGAAAACATGTTTTATGAAATGTTTGCAATTTTTTGTATTCACACCCGAGTCAATAACTTGTAGAAGCACCTTTGGCTGCAATTACAGCTGTGAGTCTTTCCAGGGTAAGTCTCTAAGAGGTTTCCACATCTGGATTGTGCAACATTTGGCCATTATTCTTTTCAAAATGCTTCAAGCTCTGTCAAATTGGTTGTTGATCATTGCTACACAACCATTTTCAGGTCTTGCCATTGAATTTTAAGTATAATTAAGTTAAAACTAACTCGGCCACTCAGCAACATTCACTGTCTTCTTGGTAAAAAACTCCAGTGTAGATTTAGCCTTGTGTTTTAGGTTATTGTCCTGCTGAAAGGGGAATTCATCTCCTAGTGTCTGGTGGAAAGCAGACTGAACCAGGTTTTCCTCTAGGATTTTGCCTGTACTTAGCTCCATTCCATTTATTTTTTTATACTGGAAAAATGGAGAGTTGTATTGGATTTGACCCAAACATAACACTTTGTATTCAGGACTAAAAGTGAAATGCTTTGATATTTTTTTTTGCAGTATTACTTTATTGCCTTGTTGCAGACAGGATGCATGTTTTGGAATATTTGTATTCTGTACAGGCTTTCTTCTTTCACTATGTCAATTAGGTTAGTGTGGAGTAACTACAATGTTGTGGATCCATCCTCAGTTTTCTCCTATCACAGCCATTAATCTATGTAACTTTTAAAGTCACCATTGGCCTCATGGTGAAATCCCTGAGTGGTTTCCTTCTTCTCTGGCAACTGAATTAAGAAGGACGCCCGTGTCTTTGTAGAGACTAAGTGTATTGATACACCATCCAAAGTGTAACTAATAACTTGCTCAAAGGGATCATCAATGTCATTTTTTTTTTACCCATCTACCAATAGGTGCCCTCCTTTGCAAGGCATTGGAAACCCTCCCTGGTCTTAGTGGTTGAATCTGTGTTTGAAATTCACTGCTCAACTGAGGGTGGTAGCTTACTTCAGAATAAAGATTCATACATTATAGAATTACAGACTGAAATAGCATTTTGTTTAATTTACTTTAGTTTTACCATAGTTTACTTTAGTTTTACCATAGTTTACTTTAGTTTTACCATAGTTTACTTTAGTTTTACCATAGTTTACTTTAGTTTTACCATAGTTTACTTTAGTTTTACCATAGCACATTTTTTGTTATGTAGGCCTAGTGGTTTTGTTTTACGATATTAATTTATTTCAATACATGTGTTGTTTTTCTTTTGAACATAGGCCTAGGCTACTATACGCCCTTCAAAAACTGAGTGTATCATGGCCTTAATTTACCACTAAAAGAACCATCAAAAATCAAATAAACCTAAGGCTAAGCTGCCTTTTTAAAAATGGTTTTAAGCACACAATATCAATGATAACTGGCAAGCAATACAATGTAATCAGGGCAGTACTCAGCAACTGATGAAGATGAGTCATGACATCTCTTTATTTACTGTATACTCTGTCTCTCTCGCTCCCCTCTCTCTCTCTCCCGCCCTCTCTCATCCCCCCCTCCCTCATTGTATTTACAATTGTGTTTGTTCTTCACTGGGTGCCGATTTTTTTTGTGACAACAGGTCACAAATCTTGCTGCTGTGATGACACACTGTGCTATTTCACCCAATAGATATGGGAGTTTATCGAAATTGGGTTTGTTTTTTAATTCTTTGTGGGTCTGTGTAATCTGAGGGAAATATGTGTCTCTAATATGGTCATACATTTGGCAGGAGGTTAGGAAGTGCAGCTCAGTTTCCATCTCATTTTGTGGGCAGTGTGCACATAGCCTGTCTTCTCTTGAGAGCCAGGTCTGCCTATAGCAGCCTTTCTCAATCGCAATACTATGCTCACTGAGTCTGTACATAGTTAAAGCTTTCCTTAAGTATGGGTCAGTCACATTGGTCAGTTATTCTGCAGCTGTGTACTCTCTGTTTAGGGCCAAATAGCATTCTAGTTTGCTCAGTTTTTTTGTTAATTCTTTCCAATGTGTCAAGTAATTATCTTTTTGATTTTTCATGATTTGGTTGGGTCTAATTGTGTTGCTGTCCTGGGGCTCTGTGTTTGTGTTTGTGAACAGAGCCCCAGGACCAGCTTTCTTAGGGGACTCTTCTCCAGGTTCATCTCTCTGTAGGTGATGGATTTTTTGTGGAAGGTTTGGGAATCACTTCCTTTTAGGTGGTTGTAGAATTTAACGTCCCTTTTCTGGATTTTGATCATTAGCGGGTATCGGCCTGCATTTTTGGGTGTTTTACAATGTACACAGAGGATATTTTTGCTGAATTCTGCATGCAGTCTCAATTTGGTGTTTGTCCCATTTTGTGAATTCTTGGTTGGTGAGCGGACCTCAGACCTCACAACCATAAAGGGCAATGGGTTCTATAACTGATTCAAGTATTTTTTGGTATGTTGAATTTTATGTTCCTTTTGATGGCATAGAAGGCCCTTCTTGCCTTGTCTCTCAGATAGTTCACAGCTTTGTGGAAGTTACCTGTGGCGCTGATGTTAAGGCCGAAGTATGTATAGTTTTTTGTGTGCTCTAGGGCAAAGGTGGAATTTGTATTTGTGGTTCTGGCAACTGGACCTTTTTTGGAACACCATTGTTTTTGGCTTACTGAGATTTACTGTCAGGGCCCAGGTCTGACAGTATCTGTGCAGAATATCTAGCTGCTGCTGTAGGCCCTCCTTGGTTGGGGACAGAAGCACCAGATCATCAGCAAACACTACACATTTTACTTCAAATTCTAGTAGGGTGAGGCCGGGTGCTGCAGTCTGTTCTAGTGCCCTCGCCAATTCGTTGATATATATGTTGAAGAGGGTGGGGCTTAAGCTGCATCCCTGTCTCATCCCATGGCCCTGTGGAAAGAAATGTGTTTTTTGCCAATTTTAACCACACACTTGTTGTTTGTGTACATGGATTTTATAATGTCCTATGTTTTTCCCCCAACACCACTTTCCATCAATTTATATAGCAGACCATCATGCCAAATTGAGTCAAAAGCTTTTTTTGAAATCAACAAAGCATGAGAAGACTTTGCCTTTGTTTTGGTTTGTTTGTCAATTATGGTGTGCGTGGTGAATACGTGGTCTGTCGTATTGTAATTTGGTCAAAAGCCAATTTAACATTTTCTCAGTACATTGTTTTCACTGAGGAAATGTACGTGTCTGCTGTTAATGATAATGCAGAGGATTTTCCCAAGGTTGCTGTTGACGCATATCTCATGGTAGTTATTGAGGTCAAATTTGTCTCCACTTTTGTGGATTGGGGTGATCAGTCCTTGGTTCCAAATGTTGGGGAAGATGCCAGAGCTAAGGATCATGTTTAAGTATAGCCAATTGGAATTTGTGGTCTGTATATTTTATAATTTCATTGAGGATACCATCAACACCCCAGGCCTTTTGGGCTGGAGGAGTTTTATTTTTTCCTGTAGTAAATTGAATGTAATTGGAAAATCCAGTGGGTTCTGGTAGTCTTTAATAGTTGATTCTAAGATTTGTATTTGATCATGTATATGTTTTTGCCTTTTGTTCTTTGTTGTAGGGCCAAAACGATTAGAGAAGTGGTTTACCCATACATCTCTGTTTTGGATAGATAACCCTTTGTGTTGTTGTTTGTTTAGTGTTTTCCAATTTTCCCAGAAGTGGTTAGAGTCTATGGATTCTTCAATTACTTTGAGCTGATTTCTGACGTGCTGTTCCTTCTTTTTCTGTAGTGTATTTCTGTATTGTTTTGGTGATTCACCATAGTGAAGGCGTAGGCTCAGGTTTTCTGTGTCTCTGTGTTTTTGGTTGGATTGTCACGTCCTGACCAGTGAGAAGGGTCATTTTGCCATAGTAGAATGGTCAGGGCGTGGCAGGGGGGTTGTTTTGTGTGTTTTGGGGTTGGTTTGTTTCTAGGGGAATTGGTTCTAGTTTTCTGTTTCTATGTTTCATTTTCCATGTGTGGCCGAGTATGGTTTCCAATCAGAGGCAGGTGTCTTTCGTTGTCTCTGATTGGAAGCCATACTTAGGCAGCCTGTTTTCCTTTGGGTTTTGTGGGTGTTTGTTTTCCATTTAGTTGCTGTACCTGACGGAGCTGTTGGTCGTTTGTTTATTTTGTTTAAGTGTTCTCATATAATAAATTAAGTATGAGCACTATCCACGCTGCGCCTTGGTCTAATCCTTTCGACGCCTGTGACATGGATAGGTTTCTCAATATCTTTCTTAGGTTTTTGCATTCTTCATCAAACCATTTGTCATTGTTGTTAATTTTCTTCGGTTTTCTGTTTGCCATTTTTAGAATTGATAGGGAAGCTGAGAGGTCAAATATACTGTTTAGGTTTTCTACTGCCAAGTTTACACCTTCACTATTACAGTAAAAAAAAAAAAATATGTAAATGTAAACGTTTTGTCCAGAAACTAGTCTAAAAGGGATTGAATTGTTCTTGTCTAATTGTTTTTGGGTAGGTATCCACACTACTTTCCTTCCATCTATAGCATTTCTTAATATTATTCAGTTCCTTTGGCTTTGATGCCTCATGATTGAGTATTGCTCTGTTCATGTAGACTGTGATGTTGCTGTGATCTGATAGAGGTGTCAGTGGGCTGATTGTGAATGCTCTGAGAGACTCTGGGTAGAGGTCAGTGATAAAGTTGTCTACAGTACTATTGCCAAGACATGAGTTAACGTAGGAGTCCCTTCGAAGCCTACCATTGACTATGTACATACCCAGCGTGCAGTTTTCTCTCTCTCTCTCTCTCTCTCTCTCTCTCTCTCTCTCTCTCTCTCTCTCTCTGTCTCTCTCTCTGTGTGCTCTCTCTCTCTCTCTCTCTCTCTCTCTCTCTCTTCACACCTCTCTATCCTATGTCCAAGCTGTAACCCTCACGCTCACTCCCTTTCTCTACAGTCTGTCCTGTCCTGTCTACTTTTGACAATGCTCCCTTCTCCATTGTTGTTGAAGTGGGATGCCACTCTAACATCAATCGAATGGAACACAGTTTTTTCAGTTTCCTTTGCAGGCACACAGAAACACACATCACATCCAGAGACACAGAAGAGCTTTAAAGTATGTCCCCTCTGTTTTTTTAACAGCAGCAAAATGAGGCAATCCCCCAAAGCATCAAATTCAAATTCCAAAGCCTCCACATACAACCAGCTGATGGACTGCCAAGGAAATAATAACAGCAACTGTTAAACATTAACAATCCTACAGCCAAAGAGTCGAAAACAACATAATACTGCCACAAACAACTACAACACAAATACTTAATCTCTCTCTCCCTCCCTCTCTCCCCTTTTCTTTCTCTCTCTCTCTCCCCCTTCTTTCTCTCTCTCTCTCTCTCTCTCTCCCTCCCTCTCTCCCCCTTCTTTCTCGCTCTCTCTCTCTCTCTCTCTCCCTCTCCCTCTGTCCCTCTGTCCCCCTTCTCTCTCTCTCTCTCTCTCTCTCTCTCTCTCTCTCTCACTCTCTCTCTCACTCTCTCTCTCTCTCTCTCTCTCTCTCTCTCTCTCACACACACACACACACACACACACACACACACACACACACACACACACACACACACACACACACACACACACACACACACACACACACATCCTCCCCATCCCAATCCTGGTTCTGGGCGACAGTGGGCCTATTAGTGTTGAGGTTTTGGGCCACAGTGCTTCTAGTAATGAGCCCGGCAGCACAATACAGGCACCCGGCCGGAACAGCTGAGGGGAGACAAAGCCAGCAGGATGGGGAGAGCGCTGGGGGCTTGGGGTAACTACATTTAACACAGAGAGGGACAGAGTGGTGTGTGTGTGTGTTTGTGTGGTGTGTGCAGTGCATGTGTGTGGTGCATGTGTGTGTAGCCATTACTGGGACAAACTAAGAGACAGATAGGGGCCCCTGGAGGAGCTGCTGACAAAAAGGCAGTGCAGAGCGGAGTGTGTGGCAATCAGTGGAATGACGGGTCAGAGTTGTCCCGCGCCAGTCAACTGGAAACTTCACCACTTATCTCTGGGCCTGAGACATTGGTGAACCAACTCAGACTCGCAAATAAGCATTGTGCACAAGACAATATTTGTCTGCCTAAATGAAACACAGGCTGCTGTTGTTTTAAACTGTGAATGGCGAGGCTGCAAGGTTGCGCTGAGGGTCTCTTGTCTGCCGGACGCCTTTGTGAGGACAGGCTTTGTGGCTTGGAGAAAAGCACTTAACCCAGACTGTGTGAGTGAACACATCACCTTAATTCATTGATTTGGATGGCGCTGCGTTCATTAATGTGAGCCCTGTTGGTCTGTTACATAAAGGTTCCTCCTCTTTCAAACCAACGTGAATAATTGGAACTATTTAAAATGAGCTCATTGTCCTGGAATGACATTTTTATACCAATTCTGAATGGTCTCTATGATGTCACCATTGGCATATTTCCTCTTTGTCAGAATCAACCTAAGAAAAGCTTATGTGATTACTAATCAACAGATTTTAATAAGAGTTTTACTTTCAATTAAACACATGAAAACAGTTCTGCTCCCTCAAACATTTATAATGAACACCATCAGCAACTTTAAGGATCTCATCGGTCCATTAAACCATATAAGGACTTAAAACAATTGCAGTGGTCAAACAGACGGTCTCTGTGAGCCTGTGGTAGATCGGAGGGGAAAGACAGGTGCCCTCTGTTTGACTGGCCTATTAGCACACAGCCCTGAGGGCAGGAAGCACTATTGACTGGAGACATCAAGAGAAACGCACCTTTCAAAGCACACACCTTCCGGACCCAAACACACATGCACCTATATACACCCACCTGGATAAAATCTGCCAGGTATCAGGTACTGCCCCGAGGGAGAGTCCTGAACTCTGGACATGGGGACAGAGTCAACCAAGACCAACACTGCTCTCTCTATCAGACGCTTCAAAACATACCTTCCTCACACTCAACATGTCATTTTCTATAAAGTATCATGAATAACACCAAGATTAAACCCCATCACAACTACTGGTTAAAGATCAGTCAAGCTTAGATTGAAAAGAAAAATACAGTCAACATATATTCAGTGTTGGTCCTGCCTTCCCAGATGAAGAGCTCTAACGGCAGCGTACTGCTGCCTCTAAACGCTATGTATCGTTATGTTTGTCTGCAGCTAGTGTGTCTGAGAAGCACTGAATCCCTGCCCAGGGAGTGTTGTCACAGGCAGGAGTGTGTGGAAGTGGAGAGGGCAAAGTTAGGTCATGCATTGAAATGCCCTTAAGCCAGGCACTTTACTTTAACTGTTCCAGTGAGAGAATCCACGGGTACAAAGGCTTACATTCTAAAGGGTATGGAGGAAAGAGTAGAACATCGAAGTGTTATTCATGTTAGGACTGGGTCTGCTTAGCATATAAAATAAATATGTCTGGTTTGTGAGTCTAAAGGGGTAGAAACAACATATAGAGTGTTGTCTAGGAATAAGAAAAGGATAGATGTAGCTAGTGTTATTTCTGTACTTCCAGCCTCCATGCCCTCTCATCTGGTCACCTATGAAAGAGACGAAAGAGAACAGAAGGAGGAGAGCAATAGGAAATACGATGGTGAACATGAATCTACTGAAATGAAACAATAAAATGGATCAACTATACAGTTACTTAACGAAAGAGCATAACTATGAAATGGAGCCCCTTTTCTCATGCTCCTTGTGTGTATGTGTTACAGTCCAGGGGTCAAGAGGAGCACTAGAGACTCTCTACCTCAAGTGGCATAGAGGGAGCTGACAGAGTGGCTCAGTGAAGGGGGGACCAGGGTCCAAATGGAAAAGAGACTCCTGAAAAGATCACAGGGAGAAAGAGAGAATTCAAGAGCTGGACCACAGAGAAAGCCACGCCACGACGCCAGCAGTCAAGAGTGGAGCGACTGAAAGCCCAAGAATATAAAAGAGGAGGGGGAGAGGTAGAGGGAGTTAAAAGCAAAATCGAATACAGAGGGGTGCGAGAGAGAGAAATAAAGGGTTAGTGTGGATAAAAGATAAAAAGTAACAAGTAGAGCGTGTGAGGCGTCAGCACCAGATGGACAATGTGTGTCGGGAGGGACATAGAGCAGAGGCAGGAGACAGACGGAGAAAAGGAAGCAAAGGGACACATACAGTGTGTGTGTGTATGTGTGTGTGTCTATATTAGAGCTTTTGGAATGTTGTAAGGCGTTCAGAACAGGATGAGTGTTTGTGTGTATGTGTCACACCTTATGTATGGAGGGGCTTATTTTGAGCCTGCTGCCCAATGCAACCGTTGGACAAGCCCCTAATGATCACAACTCTGGCCTGGCCTTTTTAATTACCCAACCAGCCCTGACAGAGCGCCACAAAGCTCTCCAGTCCACAGAATGGGGAGTAGAAGGCGGAACAAAAACAGGACCTTTCCATCTGAAGTATGGCCCTAACCTCTGCTAATGCAAGCCTGAGTCCTGCCTGCCTCACTGCCATGGCCACTCTTTGTGTGGAGTGGAGCAAGATGGCACTCCAACCCAGCACCACTGCTGCTGTCATGGTCCAGAGGCCATGCATAAAGCCTGGGTCAAGACCCATCCATTGATGAAAGCCAAAGTATGCACTGCAATTTCTTCCCTGCATGCATTAAGAAGAAACCATATGTGAATGTATTAAAGTCCATGGGCCTCATTTATCAATATTGCATAGAAACTATTCTACTTAGAACAGAATTTAGAATGGTCATATGCCTAAAAAGTGTGATTTATCAAACAATCCTACCAGCGTCATATGCACACCAGTAGGAGATAACTATTGATACATTCCAATTTGTTCTCAGCCTCAGTGCCCTTGCAGTACCTTGGATGTTTGTATTTCGAAACCCCCCCTAATTAACCATATATGGTCAAAATCATCCCTTTAAAGCCTGTAGGGTATATACAACGCCGTACCATGAAATACAATGGCACAACCAAAAAAAACCTAACTTTTTTTTGGGGGGGGGGGGCTGAAATAGAGGTGCAAGTGTCCGAGATTGAGTATAACCAAAAGGTGTTATTTGGCTCACTCAGTTGTGGCTTGACCAGTAAAAATAAAAACATACCTACAAAGAGAGGACCATCAGGAAAAATGTATAGACAAATAAGTAGGCAACACTCCACAGCCATCCATCCTCAACAGCCCCCTCCTTTAGGCCAGCCTGGTCTCATACACTAGACGTAACATAGTAAATGTAAATCCGGGACACTCAAATTAGTATGATATGTTATGTTTGGTAGGGTTACATGAAACAGATTGTTACTTAAGGCAAAAACTAAAGTGTGGTGGTTGGGTGGGCATATAACGCAAACGTCTTGCAACTCAAATCTCATCACGTACAACTTTAGAATTGTAGCTAATTAGCAACTCTTTAGCTACTTTGCAACTACTTAGCATGTTAGCTAACCCTTCCCCTAACCTTAACCCTTTTAACTAACCCTTCCCATAACCCTAACTCTTTTCGCTAACCTTAACCCTAAACTTACCCCTTTAACCTAATTCCCATACTTAAACTTAACCTTAACTCTAACCTTAACCCCTAGCCTAGCTAATGCTAGCCAGCTACCTAATGTTACCCACCTAGCTAGAATTCTTAACATATAGCACATTTTGCAAATTCGTAACATTATACTAATAGTAATTTGTAACATATTATATGAAATGGGTGATCGACATCCACAAATTAATACATACCATATGAAACGTAACATATCATACTAAATGGAGGGTCTTGGATTTATGTACAGAATCATATGAAATGCTCTAAGACCTGGTTGCAGCTGTAGGTGTATTGGCCAACATTGCTGTTCTGCAGAATGAACGAGTCGTGCGTTCCACCTGGCCACCACAGTCAGCAGCAGCTTTTCCGCATCAAATATTTCTATCACCTGCACATAAAGAGTGGAAGCCTTTTCTTTTCACATAGTTGAACTTGTTTTGGGATGGTGATTTCATGGCGATGTGAGTGCCGTCTTTTACTCTGTTTGTATTTGGGAACCAATTGATGGCATCATGGCAAAGAAACCCATCTTGACTTCAACATGTTGTGTGATTGTGTATGGAAATTGTGTGTTACTGTTCGTTTTGCTGATGACTGCATCCAAAACATTGTCTCGAGGGCTGTGAGATGCCGATCGGCAAGCTCCCGCTGAAAGCTTTTGCCAAAAACCAGAGGGTGGATTTTATTTCTTTAACCTTTATTTAACTAGTCAAGTCAGTTAAGAACAAATTCTTATTTACAATGATGGCCTACCAAAAGACAAAAGGCCTCGTGCGGGGACGGGGGCTGGGATTAAAATAAAAATATAGGACAAAACACACATCACGACAAGAGAGACAACACAACACTACATAAAGAGAGACCTAAGACAACAACATAGCAAGGCAGCAATACATGACAACACAGCATTGTATCAACACAACATGACAACAACATGGTAGCAACACGACATGACAGCGGCACAACATGGTAGCAGCGCAAAACATGGTACAAACATTATTGGGCAAAGACAACAACATAAAGGGCAAGAAGGTAGAGACACCAATACATCAGGCGAAGCAGCCACAACTGTCAGTAAGAGCGTCCATGATTGAGTCTTTGAATGAAGAGATGGAGATAAAACTGTCCAGTTTGAGTGTTTTTTGCAGCTCGTTCCAGTCGCTAGCTGCAGCAAACTGAAAAGAGTAGCGACCCGGGATGTGTGTGCTTTGGGGACCTTTACCAGAATGTGACTGGCAGAACGGGTGTTGTATGTGGAGGATGAGGGCTGCAGTAGATATCTCAGATAGGGGGGAGTGAGGTCTAAGAGGGTTTTATAAATAAGCACCAACCAGTGGGTCTTGCGATGGGTATACAGAGATGACCAGTTTACAGAGGAGTATAGAGTGCAGTGATGTGTCCTATAAGGAGCTTTGGTGGCAAATCTGATGGCCGAATGGTGAGGATATCTAGCCGCTCGAGAGCACCCTTACCTGCCGACCTATAAATTACGTCTCCTAGCATGGATAGGGTGGTCATCTGAATCAGGGTTAGTTTGGCAGATAAGACTTGGATGTGCACCGGAATAGCACGCGTTTGTCTTTTTAAAGTAGGTCTTAAATCCTCGCAAAAATCCTATAACATTGGTTTTGGGAAATGATATCGAATGATCCAATCTGCACTTTCTGCAGAAAAAATCCCACCTGTCTCTAAAAATGTGCTCTCTGAGAAATGCAGCGTGTGCCAAATCTTCAAACAGAGCCAGATTACCCATCTCTCATACGATTTACCATTATCTGTCTTCTATAGTATTTCAACAATAGTTTCACTTTCACAAGTACCTCTGATTTAACAAATGACTGTACTTTATATGGATTATCGTAACAAATGCACTGATATGTTCCTTGGCCGTCATTGAAAATAAGAATTTGTTCTTAACTGACTTGCCTCGTTAAATAAAGGTAAAAAAAAAAAAAAAAAGGTCAAATTATAGGCTACAGCATGTCAAGATATTTTGCATGAATTTACAATGGAAATACTATGAAATCGAACATATATTTAATTATTACTCTCACAATTTCACACATTTTCAACATACATTTTCCCCATTCTACTCTTGACAAGGAGTTCCCTTATTCCACCACTTGGCCCTGTGCGTATGCATGGTCATGGCTGTGTGTAAATCTACACACACTCTCAATCAACCAGTCATATTGATAAATCTCACACTTTGCATCGAAATAATCCCACGCATGATTTACACCTAGATTTGTGCCTATGCATGATTGATAAATGAGGTCTCATGTGTTTAACAGGTTAACGCTGCCCCAGAACAGCAGGATTTTGGATTTCTCCTACTGTTACAATTCATGTACAACAGACCAATAACATGAAGGTTTTCCAAGATGGCGTCTTTTCAGTTTATCAGGCAGACACACCTGGAGCATTGCCATGGCCTGATGCTCCTGCCAATCATTTGCGCAATCAATCATCCACATCTTTAGAATCTGACTTCATCTTATTAGTCTGTTGTTATTAAAATAAATGAATAGGAACTATTTTCACAGAGAATACATACACATAAACATTATCACATTAACCCAAGTCCTGTATCAGCAATATCGTAAAATGACATATTTGATGAACCCATGTCTCATAAGAGAAGCCCCTCCTTTATCCTTACCAAGTGACCTGAACAAGAAAAACTCTGGGCCCTAGTAGTTGGTTCCCAATAAAATGATGTATGTATAATTTATTTATGAACGTACGTATGTTCCTGTTAAAGCTACCAATCTTGATCCTGAAGAGACCAGCCCAGTCAGACAAGGTTAGCCCCATCTGTATTGTCTGTGCCCCTAACTGTGTTACTTATTGTCACATCACATTCCTGTGTGTCATCCACAACAGTGACATTAAGGAGCAATGTGGGGGTCTTCTGAAACATCCTGTTCTGTATTGAGACACTCCAGGTTGACCATGGCTGAAGATGTCACTCTGAAAGAGAACAAAATGGCCCAGAATTCCTCCATGTGCCACCGAGAGAGATCAAAAAGTTGTCTTTGTCTGCTAGTAATTCCCTTTATGCCATTCCTATTACCACAAGGGGATATGTGACTGGCAGCTCAAAGAATTGGGATGGATAATTGAGCTAAACTCAAAAAGGCTAATTGGGATTGAAATAAATTAACTATCATAAACTTCTCTGTTCTCAGAAAATAATTGTGATACTTCTAGTGTAATATTATGGTAGTTTTAGTCTTTCATGGAGATGCAATCCAAATATGTTTATATAAAATTACATAAAACATACAAGAACTAAAATGAGCATATTGACATAATGTTGATGATTTTTCAAACTGTACATGCCTTCGTGTGTAATATGCTGTTGTATAGCACCCTCTTGAGGTTACAATTGCACACTGCATACATAGACCATATGGCGCAAACAAGTAACATTTTGTAACTGCAGAGATACATTTCTAATAGAAATAAACACGAATCTCAACATATCACAGCAAATTCAGAGGTGTAGGTATGTTCATGTGGGTTTTAAAGGGAATAAAATCATTCAGAGACAAACATTATCACTCTTCTTGACCTGTCTCAGCAGGGAGCATTGACTTCTGAGGTTTAATTCATTTTGTTCAATTGAAAGTGCACAAATATTAACTAAATACTTGTATGTAAAGCAAATGTAACAAAGAAAAGTACACAAGCAAGTTCCCTGAGATTGAGTCATTCCGTTTTGATGAGTTTTGCCTTCTTGCTGAAAATGAAAACTAAAAGGACAGTGCTTGGAAGTAACACATTGTGTCTATGTCCTAAAAATAGCCATTTAAAAACTCATGTAAGAGTCATATTTGCATCCCTTTTGGGCACCTTTTCTCATATGTCCCGGTTGCGTCGAGGTATGACGATCTTGCGATAGGTCCGTCTTTCCGAGATGTTGCGTTTGACTTTGACCACGTGGGGCGAGGCCATCTCCAGATCCAGGGAGGGGCTGGAGTGGGACTTCTTCAGGGTTCCCTCCTTCCCCTCCTCATCCACTGGGTCCTTACACACAGCTCTGTCAAACAGGCTGAGCTCGCTGGTTCCCACCTCAGTGTCGACTGACTGGTTCAAACCCTTCCAGGCCTCCAGCATCTGGATGTAGGCCTCGTAGCGACATTTCTGTAGGGAGAGGTGGGGTGAGAGGGACTGTGAGTTAAAGACCAAACAAGAACATACTCACACACACAAACCCATACCACCACACCATGCAGACTCATCGTCCTCTCACACACCTCATGCTGCAGGTACTCCTCTCTGACTCGGTGTTCCTCCAGCTCCTTGGCCTTGGCCCTGCGGCTCTCAGGGAGACTCTGCTGTAGGTAGGCCAGGTCCTCCTGGAAGGACAGCAGCATGCGAGCATGGGACTGCAGCTGTCTCTCCTGCAGGGGGCAGCAGAGAGCCAGGCTCAGTGAACAGGCTCACAACACTAGGTACAAGGTGTCCCTAACCATAGATCTAGGATCCCTAACCACAGATCAAGAATCAGATTACCCTACTTGCCACAGCACAACTATAGTACATAACAGTCTCAATGTACTACTAGATCCCAAAATATCACAATTTACAAAGATGAAAACAATGCATTAGATTAGAAAAAAAGAGACAGGGACGATGGGAATGAACCAAGAGTGTGAAAGTGTGTGGTGAGTACAGTACCAGTGTTTGAGCAGACTGGGAGGCAGGCAGGATGGGTCTGCAGAACCTCCTCTGAGAGCCCACGGCAGCAGGGAAGGGAGGAGAAGAGCGCAGGGCTGACACCAGGTTAATACGGCTGATCCATGAACTCATCTCTGCTGTGGAGCTGAAGGACGACAATGGGTCCATGTACATAGAATATACTGTATTAGTTAACATATATACTGTATAAGAACATATCATGTGAATTAAAGGCAAAGTCATGGGATTACCGGACTGTTGCATCCTGATTCATTTGTTTGTTCCTTCACACCATCAAACACATTAGTCTCATGTATAACAAACGTAAATTCACAATTCCAATACTACATAGATATAGTTCTTGTCTCTCTGTGACACTACCACACACACACAGTAGACTCACGAGGCCTGGAAGAGGAAGATCCTCCAGTCGGCAGTCTGCAGACGGAAGACATGTGGTCTCTTGGTGTAGTCTGCTGCCTGCTCTGCCAGGGCATGGTGCACACTGACCACCTCCTCTGTACTCTGCCACTCCATCCTATACTCATCCTGGGGGGGGACAAGGTAACTAGCAGTGAGGGATTAGTGTGAAAGGCATCCTGGACATTATCAAGAGGCCATTCAATGGAAAGTATGGAAAAGGAGGAGTTGACAAGAAAGAGGAGGAGGATGAGACCTTCTGTAAGTAGAGGACCATTCCCTTCAGAACTCCATAGAAGGTCTTCCAGCTTCTCTTCCCCCAAGGAGCTGTCACACACAGTTACATTACATCACTGCTGAGGTCAAAGGATGCTTCTCAAACACACTCACACACTACATCATTTAGTCAGACTGATGAATCATCAAAAGATTCATCAAAACACTATGATGCTCTTGTACACGGTTTATTGCCCTGACATTTTAGTTCCTATGTTTTTGTGCAAACAGTGTCACAATCTAACTCACTGCGTTTGCCATCGATGTCAGCGTGGGCCTTGCGTTTGAGAAAGCCCTGTTTGAACACTGTGGCCTTCTTGTCATGAGGCACATCTTGGAACGGGTTGCTCTTGGAGCGCAAGGGTGCGTCCTCTTTAGCGTCCTCCACCAACAGCATGGAGCTCTTCAGTTCCTTCTCATCACTGCACAGAGCATATAGAGAGATGAGAGATGAGATGAGGGGAGGAATAAAGAAACAATGGAGATTAAATAAAAGAGGTATTAAAATATGAAAGGTGAGAGGTGAAACAAAATCAAAATATATTGGAGAAACTAACAGGATACTGTGATACTGAACAGCTGGTGGTAAATAATGTAGAATAATGCTACCCATTTCCTTGTTCTTAAGTCAGACTACTTACACTGCCCATTCCAGAGGCTCGTTCTTAATGGTGTTGTAGAGAGCCTGAGAAAGAGACAAGAGAAAGAAGGACACTGAAAGGACACTTAAGTCTTACATAAGGACACTTAACAGTCTCTACTGAAATATTGAGTAGGTGTAGAATGAGGAGTGTAATCTTACCTTTAACAGCTCCTTGTTGAAGTTCTCACCCTCATTCATCCCATCCAGGTTGGACACGAAGCTGGACACAGACATGGCTTTACCCACATTCTGAGGACAGACACAAAACATTATGTTTAAATGTGTACATATCCCACAACCCACACAACCATTTCCTTACAGTGAAAGGCCTAAATATCTACACGTTTGCCACAGTATTTCATCACTGCAGTGGGGACTCACCTGTCCATGCAGATCAGAGTTCAGAAGCATCACAGCACAGGTGAGTGTGAGTACTTCTCCTGAAGATGAGAAGGTGTGAGGGTTGCACTGCTGGAAGCGACAGGAGAAATGCTGCAGTACTCGCTCTCTCTCCTGGGTCTCACCAATCAGCACCACCACCCTCAGGAAAGACCTGGGAGAGGAGAGCAAAATAGAGGAAGTAGAAGATGATTTATCAATGGAATATGTTAATTTAAGAGCATTACTTGTTACTATTATGGTGAACTAGGAGAAATCCCATTAGGACGTGTGAAGGACTTACCTCAGGCCTTGGTCCAGACTCTGACCGGTGAAGTCAAAGAACTTGAGGTACTCCTGCCCAACAGCTTGGCTAAAGCCATTGCTGAATTAGAGAGGAGCAGGGAAACAAGGACAGGTCAAGTTCATGATTCAAGGTGACACCTTCTGCGAAAGAAACTCTGAACGTACTTACTAGATCATTACCCTGATAGTTACTACTGCATAAGAACCATGTAATGTAACGTTTGGCCACTCCATGTTTTGCAGCCTTTAGTTCTTACTCTTTGTCCAGGTGTTTGACCACATCTGTCTTGTGGATCCCATCCAGCCTGTAGAGTCTTTCAGCCAGCCTGCAGGCCTTCTCCCTGTCCAAATCTCCACCATTCATATGGACCACCACTGGTTCTGAGGCCTCTGTTTGCTGTACCTGAGACTCCAGTTGCTCTAAACTTCCTTCCCTGGGCGGCAAACATGAATCCTCTTTATACTCTTTTGGTTCCAATTCTTCTACCTGCTTGAAATGCTCTGTCTGCGCATCCTCTTCTGTCAACTCAGTCAGTTCAGTCTGCGCAGGCTGTTCAATCTCTGACTGTTTCTGCTCTTCTGTATGGTCTGACTGTTCAAGTTCCTCTGTGCATTGGAAACATAGATCTAACTGCTTTGAATGTACTGGTTTGTTATCTGTCTGCTCTGACTGTTCCGTCTGCTCTGACTGTTCCGTCTGCTCTGACTGTTCCGTCTGCTCTGACTGTTCCGTCTGCTCTGACTGTTCCGTCTGCTCTGACTGTTCCGTCTGCTCTGACTGTTCCGTCTGCTCTGACTGTTCCGTCTGCTCTGACTGTTCCGTCTCCCCTGATTGTTTTGACTGGTCAGAATCCCTTGACTGTTCCGTCTGTTCTGTCTCCCCTGATTGTTTTGTCTGCTCAGAATCTTCTGAGAGTTCCATTTCCCGTGATGGTTCTGTCTGTGGTTCCGTCTGCACTGAAAATTCTGTCTGCTCTGAGTGCATTGTTTGTTGAGAATGTTGTGTCTGTTGCAATTGTTTTGATTCTAAACATTCTGTCTGCTCTGACTGTTCCGTCTGCTCTGATTCTTTTGATTGTTCTGACTGGTCTATCTCGTCTGACTGGTCTGCATGTTGTAAATGGGTCTCTTCAGTTTGCTGTTCTTCCTCCCCTAACTGATTTGAATGCTCTACCTGGTCGGACTCTACAAGTTGCTCAGACTCTTCTGGCTGCTCTGTTGTCTCGGTGTTGTCTTTGTATTCACTCTGTTTTGTGTGGTTAGGCTCTGACTGCCCACTGTGTTCAGACTTCTCTGTGAGCTCTGACTGTTCTTTCAGTTCAGCTGGCTCAAACAGGTGCTCTAAGAGTTCTATAGTCTCTGATTCCCCCTCACTATCTGACTGTTCCCTCCCCTCTGACTGCTCGGTCTGTTCTGTCAGCTCATCACAATCTCCATTATAAGCTAAATTAGTTACAGCCTGTTCCTTCTCCTCATAGTTCGTAGAGCTTGATCCTTGATCTGAATTGATCGGTATTGTTAGCACTTTGCTAGTCTGTTCCTGTTCCTCTCCCAGTACAGAGTCTAGACTCTCACTATCCAGTCCAGTCTCTGACTCTCCTGTCTGTACAGGGCTAGGAGCTCTGTCAGAGGGTGGGATAGTGTCTTCTGTCACAGGCTGTCCCATCCCTTTCTCTGTCTCTGGCCATGGAGAGCTTTCTGAAAGAGAGTCTGAACACAGAGATACCCATATTAACATTGACCAAGTCACTCAGTACTTTATGAAGTAAAAGTGTCACGAGAAGTCAAAAGCATTTGAAATGGTAGCATCTATCAGAATATGTCAAGAATTGTTCAATAAACTGTACAAAATTCAAATTGGGGTGGAATGATCAGTGTTAGGAAAAATGAAAGCTGTGTGCTAATATAAGTGGTAACGCACATGCCCCACCCACCTAAGGATCTCTCTTTTTCAGCCATATATTTCCTGTGTTTAGGGGGTGCAAAATCCACTTGTCACTTAACTCATCTCTCTGGATTGATTGCTTTCATTTTACTCAGGTGACTCTTTCCCACTCTTGCTTGTGCCATTGTTTTTTTTTCTCTTAACGTAACGACTGTGGAAACTTTTGTAATTACGCATCAAGCACACTCCGGTAATGGCTGAAATTATCTCAATGGATTACATTGACTTTCCGCTGTATCTGAAACAATGCCTCGTCTGAGACTTAACGCACCGTCTCGGCACTTACGTCACAAGAAAGAGGAAAAAAAGAACTTGATTTTGATGGGGTGTTGATTTTTTCAAATTAGATGCACTGAAATGAAAGCAATTTCCAAAAATGAACACTTGGATTATTAAATTGTGTCTGATTTTGCAAATAATGTAAAGAAAGTATTGATAGGTGTAATCTAGAGCCAGGCATTTTTTTTTAAATTGCATAGTATCCTTCTCTTGACACACTTGTTGAATTATGCAAGGTTACATGACAACAACAGTAATGAATAATTAATGAGGCAGTCTAGCCACAGGTATAAGACTAGTGACAGGTATAAGACTAGTGACAGGTATAAGACTAGTGACAGGTATAAGCCTAGTGACAGGTATAAGACTAGTGGCAGGTATAAGCCTAGCCACAGGCATAAGACTAGTGACAGGTATAAGACTAGTGGCAGGTATAAGCCTAGCCACAGGCATAAGACTAGTGACAGGTATAAGCCTAGTGACAGGTATAAGACTAGTGACAGGTATAAGACTAGTGACAGGTATAAGCCTAGTGACAGGTATAAGCCTAGTGACAGGTATAAGACTAGTGACAGGTATAAGACTAGTGACATGTATAAGCCTAGTGACAGGTATAAGCCTAGCCACAGGTATAAGACTAGTGACAGGTATAAGATAAGCCTAGTGACAGGTATAAGACTAGTGACAGGTATAAGACTAGTGACAGGTATAAGCCTAGTGACAGGTATAACACTAGTGACAGGTATAAGACTAGTGACAGGTATAAGCCTATTGACAGGTATAAGCCTAGCCACAGGTATAAGACTAGTGACAGGTATAAGCCTAGTGACAGGTATAAGGCTAGTGACAGGTATAAGACTAGTGACAGGTATAAGACTAGTGACAGGTATAAGCCTAGCCACAGGTATAAGACTAGTGACAGGTATAAGACTAGTGACAGGTATAAGACTAGTGACAGGTATAAGCCTAGCCACAGGTATAAGACTAGTGACAGGTATAAGACTAGTGACTGGTATAAGCCTAGTGACAGGTATAAGCCTAGCCACAGGTATAAGACTAGTGACAGGTATAAGACTAGTGACAGGTATAAGACTAGTGACAGGTATAAGACTAGTAACAGGTATAAGCTTAGCCACAGGTATAAGACTAGTGACAGGTATAAGCCTAGTGACAGGTATAAGACTAGTGACAGGTATAAGACTAGTGACAGGTATAAGCCTAGTGACAGGTATAAGACTAGTGACAGGTATAAGCCTAGCCACAGGTATAAGACTAGTGACAGGTATAAGCCTAGTGACAGGTATAAGCCTAGTGACAGGTATAAGACTAGTGACAGGTATAAGACTAGTGACAGGTATAAGCCTAGTGACAGGTATAAGACTAGTGACAGGTATAAGACTAGTGACAGGTATAAGCCTAGCCACAGGTATAAGACTAGTGACAGGTATAAGCCTAGTGACAGGTATAAGACTAGTGACAGGTATAAGACTAGTGACACGTATAAGACTAGTAATAGGTATAAGCTTAGCCACAGGTATAAGACTAGTGACAGGTATAAGACTAGTGACAGGTATAAGTCTAGTGACAGGTATAAGACTAGTGACAGGTATAAGCCTAGCCAGAGGTATAAGGCTAGTGACAGGTATAAGACTAGTGACAGGTATAAGACTAGTGACAGGTATAAGACAAGTGACAGGTATAAGCCTAGCCACAGGTATAAGACTAGAGACAGGTATAAAACTAGTGACAGGTATAAGCCTAGCCACAGGTATAAGCCTAGTGACAGGTATAAGACTAGCGACAGGTATAAGACTAGTGACAGGTATAAGCCACAGGTATAAGCCTAGTGACAGGTATAAGACTAGTGACAGGTATAAGACTAGTGACAGGTATAAGCCACAGGTATAAGACTAGTGACAGGTATAAGCCGGACAGGTATAAGACTAGTGACAGGTATAAGCCTAGCCACAGGGATAAGACTAGTGACAGGTATAAGCCTAGTGACAGGTATAAGACTAGTGACAGGTACAGGTATAAGACTAGTGACAGGTATAAGACTAGTGACAGGTATAAGACTAGTGACAGGTATAAGCCTAGCCACAGGTATAAGACTAGCCACAGGTATAAGCCTAGTGACAGGTATAAGCCTAGTGACAGGTATAAGACTAGTGACAGGTATAAGACTAGTGACAGGTATAAGCCTAGCCACAGGTATAAGACTAGTGACAGGTATAAGCCTAGCCACAGGTATAAGACTAGTGACAGGTATAAGCCTAGTGACAGGTATAAGACTAGTGACAGGTATAAGACTAGTGACAGGTATAAGCCTAGTGACAGGTATAAGCCTATTGACAGGTATAAGCCTAGCCACAGGTATAAGACTAGTGACAGGTATAAGCCTAGCCACAGGTATAAGCCTAGTGACAGGTATAAGACTAGTGACAGGTATAAGACTAGTGACAGGTATAAGACTAGTAACAAGTATTACATTTACATTTAGCAGACGTTCTTATCCAGAGCGACTTACAGTAGTGAATGCATACATTTCATTATGGATTTTTTTGGTACTGGCCCCCCGTGGGAATCGAACCCACAACCCTGACGTTGCACACACCATGCTGGCGTTGCAAACACCATGCTCTACCAACTGAGCCACAGGGAACCGGTGGCTCATGTATAAGCCTAGTGACAGGTATAAGCCTAGCCACAGGTATAAGCCTAGCCACAGGTATAAGCCTAGTGACAGGTATAAGCCTAGTGACAGGTATAAGACTAGCCACAGGTATAAGACTGGTGACAGGTATAAGCCTAGTGACAGGTATAAGACTAATGACAGGTGTAAGCCTAGCCACAGGTATAAGACTAGTGACAGGTATAAGCCTAGTGACAGGTATAAGACTAGTGACAGGTATAAGCCTAGTGACAGGTATAAGCCTAGTGACAGGTATAAGACTAGTGACAGGTATAAGACTAGTGGCAGGTATAAGCCTAGCCACAGGCATAAGACTAGTGACAGGTATAAGCCTAGTGACAGGTATAAGACTAGTGACAGGTATAAGACTAGTGACAGGTATAAGCCTAGTGACAGGTATAAGCCTAGTGACAGGTATAAGACTAGTGACAGGTATAAGATAAGCCTAGTGACAGGTATAAGACTAGTGACAGGTATAAGACTAGTGACAGGTATAAGCCTAGCCACAGGTATAAGACTAGTGACAGGTATAAGATAAGCCTAGTGACAGGTATAAGACTAGTGACAGGTATAAGACTAGTGACAGGTATAAGCCTAGTGACAGGTATAACACTAGTGACAGGTATAAGACTAGTGACAGGTATAAGCCTATTGACAGGTATAAGCCTAGCCACAGGTATAAGACTAGTGACAGGTATAAGCCTAGTGACAGGTATAAGGCTAGTGACAGGTATAAGACTAGTGACAGGTATAAGACTAGTGACAGGTATAAGCCTAGCCACAGGTATAAGACTAGTGACAGGTATAAGACTAGTGACAGGTATAAGACTAGTGACAGGTATAAGCCTAGCCACAGGTATAAGACTAGTGACAGGTATAAGACTAGTGACTGGTATAAGCCTAGTGACAGGTATAAGCCTAGCCACAGGTATAAGACTAGTGACAGGTATAAGACTAGTGACAGGTATAAGACTAGTGAAAGGTATAAGCCTAGCCAAAGGTATAAGACTAGTGACAGGTATAAGCCTAGTGACAGGTATAAGACTAGTGACAGGTATAAGACTAGTGACAGGTATAAGCCTAGTGACAGGTATAAGACTAGTGACAGGTATAAGCCTAGCCACAGGTATAAGCCTAGCCACAGGTATAAGACTAGCGACAGGTATAAGACTAGTGACAGGTATATGCCTAGTGACAGGTATAAGCCTAGTGACAGGTATAAGCCTAGCCACAGGTATAAGACTAGTGACAGGTATAAGACTAGTGACAGGTATAAGCCAAGCCACAGGTATAAGCCTAATGACAGGTATAAGACTAGTGACTGGTATAAGCCTAGTGACAGGTATAAGCCTAGCCACAGGTATAAGACTAGTGACAGGTATAAGACTAGTGACAG
Organism: Salmo salar; assembly: GCF_965601325.2. Taxonomy (NCBI): domain Eukaryota; kingdom Metazoa; phylum Chordata; class Actinopteri; order Salmoniformes; family Salmonidae; genus Salmo; species Salmo salar. The sequence goes on from NC_138291.1 coordinate 153,501,395, forward strand.
GTATAAGACTAGTGAAAGGTATAAGCCACAGGTATAAGACTAGTGACAGGTATAAGCCTAGTGACAGGTATAAGACTAGTGACAGGTATAAGACTAGTGACAGGTATAAGCCTAGTGACAGGTATAAGACTAGTGACAGGTATAAGCCTAGCAACAGGTATAACACTAGTGACAGGTATAAGCCTAGTGACAGGTATAAGCCTAGTGACAGGTATAAGACTAGTGACAGGTATAAGACTAGTGACAGGTATAAGCCTAGCCACAGGTATAAGACTAGTGACAGGTATAAGCCTAGTGACTGGTATAGGACTAGTGACAGGTATAAACCTAGTGACAGGTATAAGACTAGTGACAGGGCAAGTTTTTAGTGGTTGCAGCCCTATTCCACCCCTTTATATTAATTTAGTAATTTATGCAAATAGTGTATACAGTGCATTCGGAAAGTATTTAGACCGCTTCACTTTTACACACTTCTTATTTTGTAATTTACCAGGTAATTTGACCTAGAACACATTCTCATTTACAGCAACGACATGGGGAATAGTTACAGGGGAGGTGAGTGAGCTAATTGTAACCTGGGTATGATTAGGTGACCGTGATGGTATGAGGGCCAGATTGGGAATTTAGCCAGGACACCAGGGTTAACATCCCTACTCTTACGATAAGTGCCATGGGATCTTTAGTGACCACAGAGAGTCAGGACACCCGTTTAATAACCCATCCGAAAGACGGCACCCTACACAGACCATTGGGGGAAAGGGTGGCTCCTATTGGCCCTCCAACACCACTTCCAGCAGAATTTGGCCTCCCATCCAGGACCAACCCTGCTTAGCTTCAGAAGCAAGCCAGCAGTGGGATGCAGGGTGGTATTCTGCTGGCACAATGTTATATTAAAGCCTTATTCTAAAATTGATTAAATACATGTTTTCCCTCATCAATCTACACACAATACCTCTATAATGACGAAGCAAAAACAGGTTTTTATGCATGTCAGAGCAAAAACCAAGCCATGAGGTCGAAGGAATTGTCCGTAGAGCTCCGAGACAGGATTGTGTCAAGGCACATATCTGTGGAAGCGTACCAAAAAATGTTGGCAGCATTGAAGGTCCCCAAGAACACAGTGGCCTCCATCATTCTAAATGGAAGAAGTTTGGAACCACCAAGACTCTTCCTAGAGCTGCCCGCCTGGCCAAACTGAGTAATTGGGGGAGAAGGGCCTTGGTCAGGGAGGTGGCCAAGAACCCGATGGTCACTCTGACAGAGCTCCAGAGTCCCTCTGTGAAGATAGGAGAACCTCCTAAAAGGACAACCATCTCTGCAGCACTCCACCAATCAGGCCTTTATGGTAGAGTGGCCAGACGGAAGTCACTCCTTAGAAAAAGGCACATGACAGCTCACTTGGAGTTTGCCAAAAGGCACCTAAAGGACTCTCAGACCATGAGAAATAAGATTCTCTGGTCTGATGAAACTAAGATTGAACTCTTTGGCCTGAATACCAAACCTCACATCTGGAGGAAACCAGGCACCGCTTATCACCTGGCCAATACCATCCCTACAGTGAAGCATGGTGGTGGCAGCATCATGCTGTGGGGATGTTTTCAGTGGCAGGGACTGGGAGCCTAGTCAGGATCGAGGGAAAGTTGAACGAAGCCAAGTACAGAGAGATCCTTGATGAAAACCTGCTCCAGAAAGCTCAGGACCTCAGACTGTGGAGAAGGTTCACCTTCCAACAGGACAACAACCCTAAGCACACAGCCAAGGCAACACAGGAGTGGCTTTAGGGACAAGTTTCTGAATTTCCTTGAGTGGCCCAGCCAGAGCCCAGACTTGAACCCGATCGAACATGTCTGGAGAGACCTGAAAAAAGCGGTGCAGCAAGACGCTCCCCATCCAACCTGACAGAGCTCTTCGAGGATGTGCAGAGAAGAATAGGAGAAACTCCCCAAATACAGGTGTGCCAAGCTTGTAGCGTCATACCCAAGAAGACTCAAGGCTGTAATCGCTGACAAAGGTGCTTCAACAAAGCACCGAGTAAAGGGTCTGAATACTTATGTAAATGTGATGTTTCATTTTTTTTTATACATTTGCAAAAATATCTAAAAAACAGTTTTTGCTTTGTCATTATGGGGTATAGTGTGTAGATTAATGAGGGAAATGTATTTTTAAATAAGGCTATAACGTAACAAAATGTAAAAAAGGTAAAGTGGTCTGAATACTTTCCGAATGTACTGTATATGCAAATGAGGCACATATAATTTTCTTTATTTTATCACAATGCACTTAAAAAAAAACTGATATAAGAACATTTTTCTATATATGAGTGCATAAAAAAAGTTAAATTCTACTATAAATTGAATACCTGAATTCCCACCAAAATGCCTGAACGTCATTCATTCTTTGTCAGTGCCAGTACAATGTTATATAAGCTATGATTTTTTTATTCTAGAAGTTTGGAGCAACCTCATCTGTTGTCCAACTCATGCATTTAATAGAATCCATTTTTTTTTTAACCTTTTAACAATTTCGATGACCGTTGCTAACATAAGAGTTAGCCTGTGATTCGTTTGTGAACAATGACTAGGGCCTGCACTCACCATGTTCCTCAAATAGCTGTTGTGCTGAAGCCTCCACATCTGGGCTCGGGGTATCACATGCCTGGAATTGCAACAGCGGCTGTCAACAATAAACATCGGGCGGGGAGAACTTGTGATTAAGTAAGACGTGGGATGATCAGCACTCAGACAGAAGGGACCTGGGTCTCAGATGACTGATATGTATAACGGTATATATTCCATCCACCTCTTCTCCGCCTATGACTGAAACCTAAATACTGGTATCTATGAACACAGAAGTATTGGTATTTATCACCCTAAATATTATCTTCCTCTTGCACTCTCGCAGATAGACCAAGACACACACACACACATTGTACCCAATGCTATCATCTCAAACAGACACATAACCACAGTCCCTCCCTATCGGGCTGACGTACCGGATGGGATTCTTCACTGTCCAGAGGCAACTGCTGTTCAGGTCTATTGTGCTTCTCTGTCTTCTCCTGGACAGACAGCTCTATGTTTATCACTGTCACACAGGATTGATGCTGCTGCTGGTGGTGGTGGTGGTGGAGGGACAGCGGGTTCACAGTCCAGTCCAGACTGGATGCTCCACTGGAATTCAGCTCATCGGCCAAGCTGTTGTCAGTCATGGGGAAGGGTGTGTCAGGGGAAAGGTCAGGCATGTCCCACTGCACTGTGGCAAAGGACAGAAGGACACTGGGACAGGTCATGGGGTACACAGGTAAAGTCATGGAGTCCCAGTGCTCCTCTGGCTCCTCAGAGATCCTTCCAGTTTGAGGAGAGTTGTCCTCTTTCTCCCTGTCTGCCTTGTTCACCTGCTTCTCCATCTCTCCCCACCGAGTAGCCTCCTCCAGGGGCCTGCTCGGTGGTAGGAGCTCCATGGAGGTCCATGTCTGGCTGTCTGGCTCCTTGAGGTCTGGGAGAGGAGAGCACACCATAGCCTCCTCCATAACCTCTCTCTTCACTCAGTCCTAAGCAGAGAGATACGGTTCAACTTAGTTCAGTCTCATTACTCTGTGCAGGGCAGGTTATCCATCTCGGAATTAGGTCACAATGATGCCGTCATGGTAGACTCCTGTGGTTGGTTACAGCTTCCGGTGCTGCCCTAGTAAGCAAGAACATTAATGTACAATAAAATGACTACACAACACACATTCATTCAAACCCCAGAGTAACTATTGACTCCTTGCTCATAAATTCCCAAAGTAGTGTTTGTAGAGTAGGGTGACCAGATGTCCCCAATTTCCAGGGAGAGTCCCTGATTTTGGTGGCCTGTCCCTGTCTAGAGCTGTCCCCAGAAATGTCCCAGATGATCCTTCAGAAAGAAAAAAGCAACTCTAGAAGTTGAGGCTGATATTTCAATTATCAAACGCTGTATACAATCAAATTTGCATGTAAAAATGTCTGTCCCTGTAACAAAATCTTTGAGAACCTTATGAGAACATTTGATCAGTAATACATTGTGACCACCACATGAACAACCATGGCCATGGCCAGAAAGTGTTGCCTCAAACAGCATAGGCTACCAAACTTGGGTGATTATGAAATTACTAGATAGGCTAATACTAAGAAAACTGTTGAGAGGTAAGTGCTATTTGACCAAGAAGGAGAGTGATGGAGTGCTGTATCAGATGACCTGGCCTCCACAATCACCCGACCTCAACCCAATTGAGATGGTTTGGGATGAGTTGGACCACAGAGTGAAAGAAAAGCAGCCAACAAGTGCACAGCATATGTGGGAACTCCTTCAAGACTGTTGGAAAAGCATTCCCCCTGAAACTGGTTGAGAGAATGCCAAGAGTTTGCAAAGCTGTCATCAAGTCAAAGGGTGGCTACTTTGAAATATCTCAAATATAAAATATATTTTGATTTGTTAAACACTTTTTTGGTTACTACATGATTCCATATGTGTTATTTCATAGTTTTGATGTCTTCACTATTATTCTACAATGTAGAAAATAGTAAAAATGAAGAAAAACCCTTGAATGAGTAGATGTGTCCAAACTTTTGACTGGTACTGTATATATATTCTGCGCGGCTATGAAAGGAAAGCCGATCTAAACAGGTACAGTACATCCAAGAGAAAATACCAGTCTGCTGCCTGCTGTCGAAAATCTACTCACCAATACTGTCTACCTGACTAATATATTAAGACTCTTACAGTAAGACATTTAAATTAGTCAATTGTATACATTTTCTAAAAATGGACTAGGGTGTGAGATTAACATTCTTTAAATTGAGAGAAAGACAAAATCCCTAAATGTAGACCAGTGGCAGTTCATGTCACTCTCAGACACAAACAGCCATGGTTCAGTGACAAACAAACCAAGAGCCTCTAAAATATATTAAAACGTAAGCCAACACTCACCATTCACTTCTGTATACCAAACACCGTTAATTTATTTTATAAACCCTGTTTACTTCTCTTTCTTTTGGCGTGGCATGGCGGACGCGCCTTGCAATGACTTTTGCTGAAACATTAAAGAGGCGCATTTACTTCCTGACCACAGAAGAGTATTCTATCCGAATGAGAGAGAGAGAGAAAAGGTGGAGAGCAAAGATAGAGAGAAATTGAGAGCCAGAGGGTTGGGGTGTGAACAGATGTCATGAATATTCATGTCTACTGCTAACCATGAACCTGAGCTATCGCAATGTACATTCATGTCATGTACGTAAATGTATGTACATGTATGTCACTGTACATGGACAATCCCTGAAAATATCAGTGAAGATATACAGTAGTATGTTGTTGATCCATACCAAGGACACTATCTGATGTAAACACAGCATTTTGGTAACGATTCATGTGAAGCCTCATTTTAAGCCTCAAGTCTTCAGAAGTGCGCTGTCATAAAAAGTAGGTTAATGTGGAAATGGTACAAATACTGGACACCTATTCCCTCCATTTTAAACTTTCACTCCATTTCTCTCTGTCACTCTCTCAGTCTTTCTTCAATAGTCTACTCACGTCACATAACCGACATCCGGGACAATGCTTGGCCACACTTCCTGTTTGAGTGCTCATTTCTCATTTCCTGTCAGCTGCTGGGCTGGCGCTCCATCTATCAATACCAAAGACCGGAAGAAAGTTAGAATGATCAATGGACACTTTCTTTCTGCACCTCATAGTTCCTCATTGAATTTTTGCAATTGAGATTTTCAGATCATTGAGATTGTATAAAGACCCACACGTATTGAACCAACTCTTTTACTCTTACATTGGAGTCTGGATAAAACACTTTACAGTAATCAACTTTCCTTAGGTATACGATTTGAAGCTATTCAGGAGGTCATGGGTTCCACTTGAAATATAATTAGAGGAACATTGTTCCCTTGCAGGCAGAATATAGGCCTATCTATTGTTTGGTGTAATAACAACACTAATCTGTGTACTTAGATTTGAATGATGCTGGTGATTAAGTTTTCAGATTTTTAAAGTTGAGGAATAAACGTACATTGATAAAACAGAGATTTAAGTTGTGTCCTTTAAGGTTACCAACATACTTTAGCCAAATTAGGGAATTAAAGTATAAGGAACAGCGACAAGAAGACAATGGCAAAGGTTTAGGGCAGCTGATGAACCATTACATGAACTTGTGGATGTCCAAGTAATTATGTGGATCTGTTGGTATCCCCTACCAGTGGACCGTTGTATTAGCATACACTTTGCATGAAACTCTAGTCTAGAGGTGTTGAAGCAGCCACAGGCTGTCAGAGTGAGATGCCAAACTGATTGTAACCACATTGACTCTTAAACAACACAACCAAAGCCGCTACATGACATGTACAAATATGCAGAAATTAAACCACAAACTTGAATTAAACCATATATACCAACAGACTATCATGGTTAAAATACAGTATATTATTCATGTGTGCAAAAACTCTAGATAATAAGCACTACTGTTGTCTGGAAAATAGACATAGTAGAACATGGCTGAGATCATGAAAAACTCAAATACATTAAATGCACAGTTAGATCTACAAAGTTAATAATGACCCTAAAAACTACCAAGGTCTCACAGAGTAACACTTGCCAATTTCATAGTAAACTTGGATATCGACTTACCCTTTCAAGCTTTCTCAAGGGGTATCATATGATCAGTTAGCTAGTAGGGCTTTAAGTCAGTCTGGGGGGGAAAAACCTCTTTATTGCCATGTAGATAGACGGTTTACAGCGCACGGCGTAATCCCTCCAGTGACTTGTCAATCTGGGTGCTGCAACACAGACCCACAACAAACAAGTCTTACAGCCTCTCACAGACAGTGCTAGCCTGGGGTGTCTCAGAGAGAGGACGCATGCAACTCACAAGTCCTGATCCACTCCTCTGTGACAGATACCTCTCACCTCCAGGCAACAGATCCCAGACTTCCGCCACTCTCTGCTCATCTGCAACACGGATATGCCTGGGAAAGACAGGGGAAGGGGAAGGAGGAGTGGAATGAGAGAGCTGAAAGAGGCAACAAAAAGGAAGAAAAGGCACATTGTGATTGGCAGTCAGAGAAAGCGCACAAAGACACCTGAGAGCATTGGGCCTCTGCCCACAGCCTAAAGGCACCCACACAGCTTTGGGGAGTGTCTGAACTTCATTCCTGAAACTCAGACTGACACAAGGGAGTGAACTGGTAGAGCCTCAGAACACAGCAGGCATTCTTCTAAGCAAATATTATGTAAGCCATGAGTCCCAGTGGACCCTGTTCCCCAGGTCTTACAGAGGAAGAAGAAGCTGTTCCAAGACAACATTCCCTGTTTTTTCATAAGGATTGTTCCATGTAAACCTCAAAATAACAATAAAGGTAAACAAGCACTTTACATGTGTTGACTTCCTAAATGGTGTTGTTTTGTAGCACTACATACAGTAGGACACTACATGTAGGGCTAGTTGTTGTGACAAGTAGTATAACTTGGATCTATGCTTCTTGAACACTAGCTACTTGAACAGTAAACACGTGTCAAATCACCAAACAACCCCCTACAAGCTTCCCTCGACAGAATGCACTAAATGTATGTCATATTAATGAACATTAAACGTACCTTTACCTGCGAGGTGGCTACTACGCTTGAATAGACGGCCAACACACATGCAATGCGCACTCCTAAACTGCGGAGGCGGTAAAAAGGCACTACGGAAAGATAACAACAACACGAAGGAATGGTACGTCACTTTCACGCGACGATTACTGATTTGCTTTGTTCCGTACACGGCAGCAACATCATACACACCCATCTTGTAAGGTAGTTTAAAAGGTTTTAAAATATGTTTATCGTTTATTTGTATCCTATTTATTAGTAAACTATGGCCAAGTCAAAAGATTTAAAAGTATTCTTGGAGTCGTCTCTGAATGCGATTTTTAAAGCCACAGTGAGTGACATATTGGAGTCAGTGGACCAGACATTGTCTGAGTACAAGGGTAAAATACAAAGAATTGAAACTGAGAATGAAGATCTTAGACAAAGGTTGCACGATCAAGACAACAAGGATTCGATAGTTAAGGGTACGTACATAATGCACAGTTGTTTTAAAAATGTGTGCATCTATCGATGCACACCTGGTTGCATAATGGCGAGGTAGGCCTAGCTGTCCTTTGTTGTCCAAACTTGAGGTACAAGCTGCCCTCAATATGGGCACTGAGCCAAGCTGACCCTCACTCTGTTGTATGTTTACATGTCCTTTTCCAGGCACCCACTGAAACCATGGATAACAGTTTACATTTCTTTTACTTAAACATGTTTTGTTTTGCACAGACCCTGGAAGTAACCAGGATGCTATTCACCTCCCTGACTTGTCAAGGAAGACCTGTTCCAGCCATTCAGCTGTCGGCCAATCCCAGAAGCCAATCAAAACACAGGGTGATGAGCGAAGGAGCTCCAGGAGACAGCAGAAGGACAAAATGCCTCAGAGCAGAGGATCTGTTTCTTTTACAGATGCAGCAGCTCAGCAGGAACCAGAATGCCTCCAAAACGTTTCTGCCCTAATGTTCAAAAACATAAAGACAGAACCTGATATGGAGGATGACTACGCCATAGACCTCTCAAAGCCCCCGTCTCCTCTCAACCTGGCTTCTAAGCAAATTAAGACAGAGAGTGCTGAGGTGAATTACATCATTCCTGAAGAGTATGATGAACACCTTCAGTCACCACTGGACACAGATGTGGACTCTAGAGACAGCGACAGTGACGTCAAAGTCACCATAGTGTCTGACAGTCACATGGCCATGGAGATGGGAGACGAGTGCGGCCATTTTGTTGAGTCAGAGGGAAGGCTGTGTCATAATGTAACTGGAGAGGCTGAACCAGAAGAAGACCCCTTCCTGACATACTACCCTGACATGGGATCTGACCCTGCTGGGACGAGTGGTGAGGAAATTTTACCCACTTTGAACTCTGCAGAGCCCTCTAAAAACGCACAAGGCTTCTACAACTGCACCCAGTGTGAGAAGACATTTAGTCGAGTGAACTCCCTCAACATCCACCTGAGGACTCATAGTGGCGAGAAGGCCCACTGCTGCAACTACTGCGGCAAACGCTTTGGCCGAGCAGACCTGCTCAAGTCCCACAAACGCACTCACACGGGAGAGAGACCGTTCAGCTGCGACCTCTGTGGTAAGAACTACGGTCACCCGGGCCAGCTCAGGATACACAAGCGTGTTCATACGGGAGAGAGACCGTACTGCTGCCCACACTGTGGGAAACGCTTCAGTGAACACAACCAGCTTAAAGTCCATTTACGAACTCACACAGGAGAGAGGCCATACAGTTGCACTGTGTGCGCCAAAACCTTCAGCAACGCAGGTAACCTGAGGATACACCAAAGAATCCACACTGGTGAGAAGCCTTACTGCTGTGTACAGTGTGGCAAGAGGTTCAATGGTATGGGGGACCTGAAAACACATTACAGGATTCATACAGGGGAGAGGCCGTACCATTGTGACCTGTGTGAGAAGACCTTCAGCCAGGCAGGCCACCTCACCATACACAAGCGGATGCACACAGGAGAGAAACCGTACACATGCTCAGAGTGCGGTAAGAGGTTCAGTGTGGCGAGCAGCCTCAAGCTGCACCTGAGGACTCATACAGGGGAGAAACTCTTCAGCTGCTCTTACTGTGGGAAGAGCTTCAGTAGGTCTGGCCATCTGAAGAGACACGAACAGGTCCACACCAAGGAGAAGGTCTACCCCTGTGACCAGTGTGGGAAGACCTACACCGACCAGTCATCCCTCAAAAAGCACCAGAAGACTCATGGAGCTGAGGAGCTGAGGACTGAGGAGAATGAGAGCAGTACCAGTGGGACTGATGTTCCCCATAACCTGGAAATAAAGACTGAGGACTAAGACTGTTATGTCATATTACTGTATGTGTTACAGTGCACTCTTTATGGCTATTTAATGTTGATGTATCAGTACGTTGTAGAAACACTATGTTGAATTTCACAAGAACTCAAGCTTCGATTTCCCCAAGTAGTAGGACAGGAATCTGCTTTGAGTGTATGTAGCCTAAGAGCCATTCTTGCCAGTAATGAAGTATGGTAATGATTGTCATTCGTGTTAGACTTTCTATGTATAAAGCGATAATGTTATTTTCTAACACTGTACATAGCTTTTAAGGCATATTCTCGATCAACAAAATGTTGATTTTCTTTAAAAGAGTGTCATGCATTTTAGGCTGTGCAAGGTGTAAATAATGATTGGTTGCAATGGCTTTTACCTAGAGACAAACCATTTTATTTAATCTATGAACATGTCACTAATTTTCACAGTTAATGGTTTTAGAAACCATACTTTTAAGACATGAAGGTAGAATATTGGATTATTTAGATAAGAATGATGCCAAACTTTCGAAATGATTTATTATTCAAAGTGTAATTAATAGGCCGATGTATTGTGGTAAATGATACATAAAAAATTGACTTGTTACTGAGAATCTATCCTTAATATGGAATATATTCTGCTGTTATTCCAAATTAAAATAATTTATCAAAACCAAATACCTCTATTCCTCAGTTTCTACAGTGTTGTATTTATTTCTACAATTTTATTTTTTTACCTTTTATCATTCTGACACCAGCATTCAAATCAGTTGGTATACAGACAACCAAATGCATAATCCTCTAAGACATAATGCAGTATGTGTTAATATTTTTGTTACTAATTCATTACACACCTTTAATACAACAGAAATAACATATGAAATAACATCCGCATACAAACACATTAGCCCACATGTCAAAAGAACTGAGTATGCTCAACATTTTATTGCATTTACTTTCTAGACAGGCTTACTTTCTCGAAGGCATTTCCATCCCCATATATGCAGTATGAAGTAAGTAAAAACAAAGATATAAAGGAAGTAAAAAAAAAAACATTTTGCCCATATGCTAATTTTGTTTCACCTTAAATCTGAGAATAGTTGTCTACTGGTAGTCTACCTACATCTTGTGTCCTCATCAATACCTGACATTGTCAGTTTTGGACCAAAACTACTTCCCACCATAATAACCAGACTTCTACCTGTACAGTATGTGTGTTGAGGGATCATCCTGAGTTGGCTGTATTTCTGGTACAGCAGCAGCCAGGTTTCTGTGGTAGTATTTTCTCTTTTGACAGGTAAAGCACAGGTTGGATACTGCTGCTAATGTCCATGAAGCCAAAGGCAATGTAGTGGATGTAGCACTGGAATACATCTGGGGAGAAGTATTGCTGGAAGGGGAACAGAGCCACGGGAGGGAAGTAGTTAAAAACAATGATTGCCAATATGATGAGGACCATTTTAAAGGCTCTCTTCTTGACAGGGTGCATCTCGTCACGGCCCGGCCCAGACTGCCTCAGGGCCCATAGGATGGCGACATTACAGAATACCATGAAGGTGAATGCTGCCAGGATCATGACTGTGAAGACCTTGTCAAAGTTCACGATGTTGCCCACGCACTTGGCGGTGGAGTAGGCCAGCGTGACAATCCACATGACGGCGGCAAGCATGGGCCGGTGGCTGCGGTCCTTGAGCTCTGTGAAGGTGATTGGGTGGAGCACGGCCATGTAGCGGTCCAGGCAGATGCAGGACAGGAAGAGCGGAGAGGAGTCCTTGACGCCGTAGAAGAAGCGCAGCACGTACCAGGTGCTGCTGGTGGTCAGGTAGACGATGTTGGCCAGCTCCAGAGGGGGGATGAGGCAGAAGAAGGTGTCCAGGATGGCCAGGTGCAGGATGAAGATGTCCGAGGTGGTGGAGTCACTCTTGTTCTTGTGCAGGAGCCACAGCACAATGACGTTGGCTGGGATCCCCAAGAACATGTTGATGAACTGCAGCACCAGGTAGAAGAGAAGCACAGCTGGCATGCCGTCACACTGCTCATATACAGTCTTGTCCCTTATGCTGGAGTTTAATGGTCTGTGTGAGATGAAGAGCAAAGACGAGTTGAAGAACACCTCCATGATGACTGGACTAGTGGGAGACTCAGGGGACACCGGACAAGAACTCTATATCTGGACAAACAAATAATACAAACTTGTCAGATTTAGCACAACTTCTTTAACAGCTAATTGGACACTTTGACATATCATTGATCATGCTTTGTAATAAAACAACCTTTCCTGTAGCATCTTCATTTTTCTCTTTACCCACTGAAGAACATCAACATGACTTAATATCTGTCTTAAAAAAGAAATCATGTTACCTAATTCCAGAATCTAGTTGTCTGATATTGAATAATTCCCCTTGCCACATGTTTGTAATATGTACCACTGTTTAAACATAAACTGTGAGTACATCCCGTTTTAGTTTCTAGGCACGTAATAAAGACTGAGTCTTGCCATGACTCCATGCAGTATGTACTCTCTTTCCTAGGAGATATTCCTATATACGGTAGCTAAAGCCCAGACTCATATACTATGCTTGACAATATAATTTAAATATTTGGTTATTTTGTTGGACAAGATATCCTATTTCTAAAAATAGTCTTCATTCTGGACACCTGAGCTGGAGCTCGACTGATAAGAAGCCTATTGATGGTTTATGAAAATATTTGATTGGACAGAAACTCCCAGTATATACAAAACAAAGAGACAGACTTACTGGTATGTTACATGGCTTTTGGTAATAAAACATTTGAATGGAGAGAACCTCCCAGTCTATGCAAAATAAAGAAACAGACTTACCGGTAGGTTACAGGGCTTTTGGTTTGCAGGAACAGTATGTCTTCAGCTGGTTCAGCTCTGTGTTGCAGTGAACGGTGTCTCCACTGTGGTGTCTCCACTGTATGGCGTCTCCACTGTATGGTGTCTCCACTGTGGTGTCTGCACTGTTGCTCATCCTCCTTAGTTCTTCATCTGTGTTCATCTGTGAGTGTGTGAGTATGGACTGAGCCCACACCTCAAAATAAGGTGTAGAGAACACCCCCTCACCGATGACCCAACACTACGGGGATCCTGACGATCCAATCACCACATGAAGATAAGGGTGTGGAAACCTGGGAAATGTTTCCCCTGGCATCCATAGCACGCTTAGCCGTTAACTCACTGTACACACATCACTAAGCCATTTGCATGGCTAAAACACTATGTAACAGTACGGTTTTGTCATTTATTAAACAATTATAGTATAATAAATATGGTAATAATAATACATTTAAAGAGAGGTGTGGTTCCATTGGTTGGTTTGGAGAATATGTCGTGCGAAGCCATTGGTTGGTTTGGAGAATATGTCGTGAGAAGCCATTGCCATTCACACTGATTGGCAATGATGCAATACGCCATTGGAGCCTGACGGAAATTTGGTGGTAAACAACTGATGTAACAATCCAGAAGATCACTTCTGAAATTCAGTGTAACAAAGGGTAATCTGTTACATGGGCATGACATGCATTATTTTGTGATCCGTGAGCCGTGATGACTGTCAGTGGTGTACACAGTACATTGGCAGTGAGGATTTTGTGTGTGGCTTCATTGGCGAAAAAGGCTCCTTGATGATGCATAGCCTGCATGTGCTGTTTGGCCTGTTATCTGTACAGATGTATAGAATAGCTCCTAATAGCCTACTCTTAATGTCAGAAACTGATCTCATAAAGAGTTCATTTGACCTTTCAGATGACCTCTCAAATTACAGAGCACAGATTGTTCTTTCTTCATTTTCATACGATTATGGAAGAACCGTAACATAGAGGAATAACGACATCTACACAAATGTATGACGCTTTTTTCAATTATAAATTAGAATTAAATGACACTTCACTATGATGCCACATATTGGTGGTTATCTTTAAAGTATTTGAATAAACTTTTCATACAATGACAGTCAATCAACTCAACTGGATCCAGTCCAGAAGGATTCACCTGATTCCTTTACTAATTTGTATGTCTGATTTGTTTCTGTCATTTGTTTGGGTGAGTTTGGTTATAACTTCTGTATAACTTTGTGTGTTTATCGTGGTAAATGGTTACAACTCGCCACAGCATCTGTCGAAAGACAACCCAGGTTTGTTCATCGTGACTGAATCCAAGGTTGTGTCTACATTAGTTCTATGTTCATACAGGATATATTGTGGTCGTTTAAGGGAAGACTCCCAGACACGTGACTTTCAGCCGGGGCTCTGAGCTCCACCTGCAGCCACAAGACTGGGTTCTGTTTTTATCAGCAGACAAAACATCTAACCAAAGTTCATTTAAATGTCCCCACATTCAAATATCATATACATTTTCATTATTCCACTCTGATTTTGTTTAATGAAATTTCAGTTATCAGTTTCAGGAAATGTCTCATTAGATTGCCAATTTTGATGAAAATGACAGCAATGAAACTGATAGGTTTAAAAGAGATGCCATTTAGTTGAGTTAAATCCCCTTCTCTTGCAAGTATCTCAGAGAAAATTGACAACCTGAAATCACATAATTGAAGAACACATAATGCCAGACATTGTTTTCATGCTTCTCCTATCCCAGACAGAACGTTGTGTAAAAGTCACGACCCCCACCATGCAGCAGTCAGTCATGCAGACGACATGATGCCCCTGGGATACCATTGCCATTCTGTTTAGTTAGTCTCTGAGAGAGAGATGAACAGCAGAGGAAAACTGCCCTTGGAGTCTCTGACTCAACATGGTTAGTTGTTGCTGCTTTGGGTGCCCTTTTAATTAGTGGGAATTCATGCTTCAAGTGGAATCAGTGGACTCTAAGATAATCGTAATTAATTAGGAATGTTCATGGTTGTTGTTGTTGCCTTTCAAGCTGGTGAAATGTAGTGTAATAAAAAATGGGAATGTCATAAGGGCATTGTTCATTTGCTTATAGTTATTACATATATAATACATTTTAAACTAATGTCTCTAATGAATAAACCCCGCTGTCTCACCGTTTCTAAAACTTTGGAAAGACATTACACCAATTCAATCAAGTTTTTCCTGAGAATTGTATGCCCAGGACAAACAGAATTACATTCCTTATTAAAATCTCCTCCACTGGATCTGACCTAATAAAATCCAAGGGTACAACATGAATATTGGATGAACTATGTCATACTGTGAAAACGTAGTAGGGCATTTCCTAATGTGATGGTTATCTGTGAGGCAAGATCCCACTACTCAACTACAATTGGTGTCATTGAACTGTCAGAGAAGCCACATGTATTATCTCTCAACAGAGAAGATACAAAGATCTCTATCTGAGAGTTGACTATATAGATATTCTTATTGCTAGACAGATCATTAAGCATGGTAGATCTTCTGGTTAGTTACACTGTGTGTCTGTCCATCCCTCCTGTTACAATAACACACCATCAAAGGTTATTCATCTCAACCTGTCCATCATCTTGGCAGTAGTGACTTTTATATTTGATGAGAATAAATTGGAAGCAAAAACAGTCATCATCTGTCAGTGGTCGTGTATATGTGTGGGATTATTTAATGGTGCTATTAACAAGCAACAGACACAAGGAGTTATACAATAGAAGGGGATCAAAGTGTATCAGATGTAGATGCATCAGTCAGTCTCTCTCTAGACAAAGCTTACACAACCTGGCCTCATTCTCTCCACCATGCAGGAGAAACACATGAGCCCTATTACATCTCATGGAATACCTGTTCTCTTCCTCACTGACATACATTCTCATCCAGACATTTGTGTACCAGCAGTTCTAAGATCCTAGATTTTCCATAGACACCCCGCACTGGTTGAGACTACATTGTTCCCATAATGTAAACATTGCATCGTCATGGCTCTTTGACAGATGTTTCCGATTTCTAAATTTAACCCAGGTTCCAACCACAAATCAACAACAAGGTTTGGTTGATTTAGAATTGAATTCATGTTTTCTGACAACTCAATCAAATATTAATAGCAATGTGTCATCTTTTCCCAGTGTTCTGTCCATATAAACATTTGTTTAACCAAAGTAAGTATTCTTTCTATTTTACTTCATTTTCTAAATGTTTGCCGTGCTGGAAAAGAGGTTGGAATATTCATTGAGGAGTAATATGAAAGGTCTAAGCTCCCAACTGTGCCATGTAAAACATGACTTGAAGACACCTGCACCCAACAGCTTTTCAGTCGACATCCTATAACATCTCCCTGAATAGAGGTGACCGCTTTCTAAATCAACTCAACGTTGTGCAGCAAGAGGCAATATATCAAATCTTCAAAACCCTCTACTACTGATGACCACCATCTGGATTGACCCTGTAATACAAAGGAATAGAAGAGCGAAGCCAAAGTGAACCCAAGGTGAAACACTACAAGATAAATGAAAAGGGGACTGATTATAAGACCTTATTGGCACCATATGGTCATGTTTATTTTACTGTTAAGTGGGAATACTTCAATAGAAAGAGGAAAGGATAGGGTGGCATTGACTAACATACAATGTGAAGCAAGATAATCACAAGGCCAAAGACATCCAATCAAACAGGAGAGACAGCTAGGCAGTCAGTCACAGCAGAGAGTATTTATATGCAGACATCACAACAGTACCTAATAAGAGTTGCATTGCAAAATCATCACATAGCTGCGTTAAATAGCAATTACTGCCACTAAAAAACATCTTCTCAATTAGAAATGTAAGAGGATTCAAGATTGAATGGGCCCAGTTGACTACGTGGTTTCTGAGGCCACTGGTTTAGATTCTGGTTTGGTGGGACCTTTATGAGCACAGCATTGAAAGAGCAGCAGTACCTATGCTTGGTTTTAACCTCTCAGCAAACCAGGTCTCACAAAGCACATTCTGTTCATCCTGTACTAACATGGCATTACTCATTTTTGACACAAAGGCTCTGAGACACCTCTGTAGGAAGGTGTCTATGAAGCCAGTCTCGCATGAATCATTACAGCACATTACATTACATTACATTAGAAGTCTATCAACCAAGGAGGAGTCGTTTTTCCCCACTAGCCAATCCAACATTACTCTTCTCTGAACCCTGTCCCGTTCCAGTGGTCCCTCTGCCACCAGGGACCAGGGCTCAAACACATTCAATAAATACCAATCCTTCTCATCTTCAAGTCTCTTCTACATGCAAACTTCTCTCCTACCCTCTCCTCTACTAGGTCTCCTTGGCTTGTAGGACATGTGTCACTTTTCTAGTGCTCTCAATACATTCCCATTAAGGGAAACAAAACAACATTTACATGCTGCTCTTCTGTTCTACTCCTAAGATGATGGGTAATTAAGCAACAAGGCCAGAGGTGGTGTGGTATATTGTCAATATACCACGGCTAAGGGCTGTTCTTAAGCATGACGCAACGCGGAGTGCCTGGACACAGCCCTTAGCCATGGTATATTGGCCATATACCACCAACCCCCGAGGTGTCTTGTTGCTATTATAAACTGGTACCCAATGTAATTAGAGCAGTACAAATAAATGTTTCGTCATACCCCTGGTATACGGTCTGATATACCACAACTGTCAGCCAATCAGCATTCAGGGCTTGAACCACCCATTTTATAATAGACTATATATACTAGTGCTTCACATCATGTGTATTTGGCTCACTTAAAGGGTACAAAGAGTGAGAAACAGTAAATGAGATACTATACAGTCATGTTGTCCTCCTAAGGGAAAGGGGTGATACCGAGTCAGTTGTCCAACTGAATGTATTAACCCAACCCCTCTGAATCAGAAAGGTGCGCGTGGGGGCTGCCTTAATCGACATCCACGTCTTCGGCGCCCGGGTATGGGAAAAGCTCTCTACAAACCAGTAAGCTCTTCCAGGTCAGGAGAGCCCAGCTTCTCATCATACCAACCATTTCAACTAGGTTTGAGATACACAAGTGGATATATTGGAATACAAGGAAATAAATATCTACTAAAGTGTGACTGAGATCAAAGTATCTGGAATAAATGTTTCATAAAATAAATACATTTTGTGTGGTGTGTGTCCAATGGAATCCCTCCAACTGATGCATTTGTACAGGAGCTGTTGT
Source organism: Salmo salar (assembly GCF_965601325.2). Lineage (NCBI taxonomy): Eukaryota > Metazoa > Chordata > Actinopteri > Salmoniformes > Salmonidae > Salmo > Salmo salar. The sequence goes on from NC_138291.1 coordinate 153,519,374, forward strand.
CATGGTGATTGTCAGGGACCCAGGAACTCCATGTAAGGGTTTTAGATTTAGTTCATGATGTCCAATCACATAGCTTATACTGTGATGGAAGGGAGGGTGAATGTAAAGTCTGGTCCAATAAGGTAGGATCCTAGTGGATCACAATAGATCCTTGGAGTATTTGGAGAGAGAGTAGAATCCTGGGCAGGTCCCAGTTAGGAATGGTTAGACTATGGTGTTCCAGGCTTTCTGCCCAGCGGGTGAGGCTGATGGTATCAGAGGACGGTGGACTCGGGAGTCCCTCTACTCTAGGAGGGGTCGGCCCAGATTAGTGTGCAGGCCATTTTAAGTGGAGTTGTCAGTTGGGGAGATCCAGAGGGTGTGGTCAAGTGGGGGGTCAAAGTTCAAGATGCTTCCATCATGCCAGGAGTGGTGAGTTGAGTCTGATACAGTTGTCTTGTTGTGAGTGGGGGGTCAGATAGCATAATCTATCTGTATTCAGATGAAGGTGGAGTCCATGGTGCTGCTGTCGTGCGTGCTCCGGGCGCGAGCCTCAAACAGCTGTTTGATCAGAGCAGACTTCTCCTGCTCCAGCTGAGTGATGCGCTCACTCTTATCAGTCACCTCCTGCACCGGGGCATAGATAGGGATGGAGGGATGGAGAGAGGAGGAGTGGTGGAGGAGGAAATGAGGAGGGGAGACATGGACCGGGGAGAAGAGAGTTTAAACAAGCTTTTATTGTGCATTTAAGGAGTGTACATACAGAGCTTCGATGCAGCAGGGAGAAGAGAAGAGATAGGTAGAGGTTAGACGATCATAGAGGGACAGTGGTGAATGATACATATACAGTATACTGTATATACAGTACATTTAATTGACATCTAACAGTATCTTCAGTTTACCTGGGTGAGAAGGCGGTTCTGGTCCTTCAGTCTCTGAATGGCTTCTGGTGGGGCAGGCGCAGGAGGCTGGGAGCTGGAGGAGATCGCTGTGGGCTGGGTGCCAGAGAATGGGAAAGACTGCTAAGAGGGAGAGAGAGAAATAAATAGATTATTCACTATTATTTACCATGTTTCAGTAAAGACTCCAGTGTTTAGGGTTGACTATACTCTCTGTCTAAAACATAGAACGAACTTTCAACATATAATTGGCACTGAGAGGATTCCAGTAAGAGGAAAACTCTTACTGGCGAACGTTGAACTTAGAAATTGAACTTAGAAATTGCACAATTATATGAGACAACCATTCCTCATAGGGCAGTGAGGAGGCTGAGTTACACACAGTCAGGTAATATGTCTTATTTCAAGGTGAATCATCAATATTCACCATTCCAGAGCAGGAAATGAGGTCATTAAGGCAGTGGTTGGCTTCCTGCAGCTTAGGAAGCAGAACATCCATGCGACTTTGATTCTGGGATTCTGTGAAGAAATCCTGGTGGGAGAGAGAAAGAGAGACAGTAAGAAGAGTTTCAGATCATTTATATATTATCCATACCTATTGTACTGCATTATACTGTAACATGACCTGGGTCATGTTCATTAGGACATATTCATATTTTTTTTCTTGTCATTTAAAAATAAATATTTTTTTTTTACTCCCTTTTCCCTCCACAATTTCGATCTTGTCTCATCGCTGCAACTCCCCAACGGGCTCGGGAGGCGAAGGTGTAGGCATGAGTCCTCTGAAACTTGACCCGCTAAACCACGATTCTTAACACCCGCCCGCTTAACCCAGAAGCCGTCCACCCCAATGTGTCAGAGGAAACACTGTCCAACTGACGACCGAGGTCAGCCTGCAGGCGCCCGGCCTCCCACAACAAGTCGCTAGAGCACGATGAGCCAAGTAAAGCCCCCCCGGCCAAACCCTCCCCTCACCCGGACAACGCTGGGCCAATTGTGCGTCGTCCTATGGGACTCCCGATCACGGCCGGTTGTGATACAACCTGGGATGGAACCCGGGTCTGTAGTGACGCCTCTAGCACTGTGATGTAGTGCCTTAGACCGCTGTGCCACTTGGGAGGCCCTCGGGACATATTCATTTTAAAATGAAAATGGACAAGTCCAGGAGGTAGTCCCTCCCTGTTTCAGTTTGTTTTCTTCTGTTTGCTGCCTAATGAACAGTCCTTACCGTGCAGTGGTTGCTCTGGCCCACGTGTCTCTGTCTCTCTGTGACATTGTGGATCTGGGTCTGGTACCACTCTCTAGCCCGCTCCACCACGTCCAGACCAGCCAGCAGAGAGTCCTTCTCCTGTTCCAACTCCTTCATCTGCTTCAGCTGGAGCAAGAGGGAGTCAACATCTATCTCACTATGATCAGCAATTCTGGTCACTAACCTGAAGTCATTTGGCGACTCTGTATGCTTGCTGCTTGCTCCTCAAACTTATACTCATCCTGAGCCCCAAAAAAGGGGTCCCTAATTTACAATCATCTCAGGGTAAATGTTGTGTATTAGCTAGGCTTGCATGTCACATTTATGATGGTCAAAAAGCTACATCTCTACATGTTGTCCTGAGACAATGGCCCAGGGCCAATTGTGCCAGAATTGTTCCCCGACCTCAAAAGGAAGAGCAATATTCACAGGAGCAATCAGCCCGGCGCCATGGCAACCGTGCAGAGACCTAAGAATGGGTAAACAGTAGCCACTCCAACAGGCCGTCCTGTCCCAGTGGCAGGCAGACAGCATTGAGTTCTGCTGACCATCTTATCCTCCAGTACCACAGCACAGGCCCCATTCCTGGCATCCAGCCGCCTGATGTGTCATCCACTCTCTCTATACACTATCACTGTTGGGAAAACCATCTGTACAAAGGCCTATTTCCCAATGACATAAACCAACCAGCATTGTCAAAGTGTGCTGATACTGTTGTTGTTATCTGATCTGGACTATAACCAGCCAGGATAAACCTCTTGTGCCATCACTGCATACTAAACACATTTCCCCTTTCAGCTCTGGCCCTGCTGGGTTGAATGGGACCTGCAAACAGAGGACAGAGGAGAGGAGAAAGAGAGATGAAAGAGAGAGCGAGCAGAGAAAGACGGGGAGGGGTGGGGGGTTTTGTGGCTGGAATTAAGCGTGACCCAGTGTCAGGCTGTGTGTTTGTGTGGTGGGCCACAGGCAGGGCAGCTCTGTAGAGAGGGGGGGGGGTGCATGGGGAATGATAGAAAAGTTAGAGAGGGGAGAGGGGGGTGCATGGGGAATGATAGAAAAGTTAGAGAGGGGAGAGGGGGGGTACATGTCCCAGCTGGCTAACATCACCAGTGTTAAAATGACAAAGCATACAACACCAACAACGGCATGACACTGATGATGTCGTCTTATCTAAAATCACAAAGTCCAATATCATCTTAATTTAGAATGTTTTATTTAACCTTTATTTAACTAGGCAAGTCAGTTAAGAACAAATTCTTATTTACAATGACGGCCTACCAGGGAACAGTGGGTTAACTGCCTTGGTCAGGGACAGAACGACAGATTTTTATCTTGTCAGTTCGGGGATTCAATCCAGCAACCTTTCGGTTACTGGCCCAACACTCTAACCACTGGGCTACCTGCCGCCCCAGAGTTCACTGCAGTTATATGTTCTGGTGTCAGTCAGGCTGTTTAAATGATTGATTGAGGACCTCTATGTAGTTGAATGTGATTGCTTTTATTAAATATGTTTATTTGTTATTGTGTGCTGAAATATATTGTTTCATACACACACACACACACACATATACAGATATGTATATATATATATATATATATATATATATAATATATATATATATATATATATATATATATATGTATGTTTTATTATTGTTTTTATTGTAATGTACACAGGGCTCTCTTGGAAAATATATTTTTAATCGCAATGTGACTCCCTGTTTAAATAAAGGTTAAACAAATAAAACTCAGCAGGTTGTTCCACAAAAATCTGGAGACTGAAAGGCTCTCTAGCGTTATCCATTCCTGAGAATGGGTTTAACTTAATTAATGAAGTTACATATGAAGGGAGTTTCTGTAAGATCGCTTTGTAAATAAATAAACAAGTATGCAGCTCTCTTCTTACAGACAGAGGTCCATCTCACATTTTTATACAGACTACAATGATGAGTTCTAAAATTGTCCCCTGTGATAAAACGGATTGCGGGAGTTGCCACATGCATGTAAACAATATCACCAAAATCCAATACAGGGACAAGCTTTGTTTGAACAATCTCCTATTTTCAATACTGAGGCATGATTTATTTCTATATAATGTGCATGGGGCTAGTCTACACAGCAGCTCCAAACAGTACAAACTACCATACGACTGCTACAGCAACAACATGCCAACATGCCAACTAGTTTACAGGTTATCAACAAGACACAACCTGATACAAACCCACACTAGCACTGTTCACTAGCTTCAACAACTCATTAACCACAGACACACAACAGAACTGTCAAACATTCAGCTACTTGACAACTTGTTATCTCTCTCTGACTCTGCTCATAACCCCATAGTTAAATATTGACACAGCTCGACATGCATCTGCTGCGGGTAGTAGACATGTATATACATGGAAACTCCTCAATGGCCCAACAAGACTTTCCTCCAGTCTAAATATCCTTCCTTCTCTTCCTCTCTCCTGTAAATGTTCTCACTCACCCAAAGGAAAAAGTGCAGTGCCTTGCTGCTGTACAGACTGCTGCTGAGAGGGATGAAGACAGTGGTGTAGGCTGCCCAAACGGTTGTCCAGGCTGGGCCGGGTGGACCAAGCGAGTCCCCTGCTTCCAGGCCCCTGGGTCCGACCCGGCTCATTACCATGTGGACAGGCAATCAGAGGAGGGAGGGGGAGGGGGAGCAGCTCCCTCTACAACTCAACAGAGAAAGAGTGGAAGGAGAGAGGAAAAGACAGAGAGAGAGGGAGAGAGAGAGTAGGCCTCAGAGAAATGAGAGGCAGGGGGATAGAGAAAAAGAGAGAGAGGAAGAGAGAGAGAGAGAGAGAGAGAGAGAGAGAGGAGGCATGGAAGGGAGAGAGAGGAGGCATGGAAGGGGGGCAGGAGATTGGGAGGGCAACAGAGGAAGAGGGGTTGGACTGAGAAAAAAGGGGGAGGGAAGTAGGGAGAGGGGTGGAATGAGGGAGTGAATGGTGGGTGTTGGCCAACAGAAACAAAGTGCCAGAGAGCAGTAGAAGTCTGCACAGAGCAGAAAGGCCTGTTTATCCATGGAACTGTTCTCAGCTCCACCCTCTAGATAAAATGACCCTAACATGAACACCATCACTGAACATCACTAGCGGTGAGAACATGGTTGTTTCACTGCCCCTCTTAAATCTGTGCATATGCAACAGTGTGTGTGTGTGTGTGTGTACGCATGTACGTACCATTCCGTAACCCACTCCGTTGGTGATGGTGTGGCGTCTCTGCTCATCCCGGCTCCGCCCATGGCGTCTGGAGGCAGTAAATCCCGTGGCTGATTCACTCTGGGACCTCGGCAAACCAGCCTCCACAATACCTGGACCAGAGAGAGGGCAGGAAGGGGTGGTTACCAACTGACTTCCAGATCTTGTCTGGAACACGGGTATCAACTGTCTGGTTAGTACATTGTACAGTGAGCTCCAAAACTATTGGGACAGTGAAAATTCTGTTGTTTTGGCTCTGTACTCCAGCACTTTGGATACAATGACTATGAGGTTAAAGTGCAGACTGTCAGCTTTAATTTGATGGTATTTTCATCCATATTGGGTGAAATGTTAAGAAATTACAACACTTTTTGTACATAGTCCCCTCATTTTAGGGGACCAAAAGAATTGAGACAAATTCACTTATATGTGTATTAAAGTAGTAAAAAGTTAAGCATTTAGTTTCATATTCATAGCACACAATGACTACATCAAGCTTGTGACTCGACTCATTTTTTTGGGGGGAAGTGGATCAGCTTTAATATTGCAGATAGATTGTTGCTTACATCAATGTAATTGTCTGCATCATTTCCAATCTCCCAAATATATTTTTGATATATATACACTGCTCAAAAAAATAAAGGGAACACTTAAACAACACAATGTAACTCCAAGTCAATCACACTTCTGTGAAACCAAACTGTCCACTTAGGAAGCAACACTGATTGACAATACATTTCACATGCTGTTGTGCAAATGGAATAGACAACAGGTGGAACTTATAGGCAATTAGCAAGACACCCCCAATAAAGGAGTGGTTCTGCAGGTGGTGACCACAGACCACTTCTCAGTTCCTATGCTTCCTGGCTGATGTTTTGGTCACTTTTGAATGCTGGCAGTGCTTTCACTCTAGTGGTAGCATGAGACGGAGTCTACAACCCACACAAGTGGCTCAGGTAGTGCAGCTCATCCAGGATGGCACATCAATGCGAGCTGTGGCAAGAAGGTTTGCTGTGTCTGTCAGCGTAGTGTCCAGAGCATGGAGGCGCTACCAGGAGACAGGCCAGTACATCAGGAGACGTGGAGGAGGCCATAGGAGGGCAACAACCCAGCAGCAGGACCGCTACCTCCGCCTTTGTGCAAGGAGGAGCAGGGGGAGCACTGCCAGAGCCCTGCAAAATGACCTCCAGCAGGCCACAAATGTGCATGTGTCTGCTCAAACGGTCAGAAACAGACTCCATGAGGGTGGTATGAGGGCCCGACATCCACAGGTGGGGGTTGTGCTTACAGCCCAACACCGTGCAGGACGTTTGGCATTTGCCAGAGAACACCAAGATTGGCAAATTCGCCACTGGCGTCCTGTGCTCTTCACAGATGAAAGCAGGTTCACACTGAGCACATGTGACAGACGTGACAGTCTGGAGACGCCGTGGAGAACGTTCTGCTGCCTGCAACATCCTCCAGCATGACCGGTTTGGCAGTGGGTCAGTCATGGTGTGCGGTGGCATTTCTTTGGGGGGCCGCAAAGCCCTCCATGTGCTCGCCAGAGGTAGCCTGACTGCCATTAGGTACCGAGATGAGATCCTCAGACCCCTTGTGAGACCATATGCTGGTGCGGTTGGCCCTGGGTTCCTCCTAATGCAAGACAATTCTAGACCTCATGTGGCTGGAGTGTGTCAGCAGTTCCTGCAAGAGGAAGGCATTGATGCTATGGACTGGCCCGCCCGTTCCCCAGACCTGAATCCAATTGAGCACATCTGGGACATCATGTCTCGCTCTATCCACCAACGCCACGTTGCACCACAGACTGTTCATGAGTTGGCGGATGCTTTAGTCCAGGTCTGGGAGGAGATCCCTCAGGAGACCATCAGCCACCTCATCAGGAGCATGCCCAGGCATTGTAGGGAGGTCATACAGGCACGTGGAGGCCACACACACTACTGAGCCTCATTTTGACTTGTTTTAAGGACATTACATCAAAGTTGGATCAGCCTGTAGTGTGGTTTTCCACTTAAATTTTTAGTGTGACTCCAAATCCAGACTTCCATGGGTTGATAAATTGGATTTCCATTGATTATTTTTGTGTGATTTTGTTGTCAGCACATTCAACTATGTAAATAAAAAAGTATTTAATAAGATTATTTCATTCATTCAGATCTAGGATGTGTTATTTTAGCGTTCCCTTTATTTTTTGGAGCAGTGTATATATATACACAGTACATACCCACATATATATGTATCTATATAAGCATTCATACATATATATATATATACATACATTTACATTTTAGTCACTTAGCAGACACTCTTATCCAGAGCAACTTACAGTAGTGAACGCATACATTTCATTTCATGCATTTTTATTTTTTTGTACTGGCCCCCTGTGGGAATCGAACCCACAACCCTGGCGTTGCAAACACCATGCTCTACCAACTGAGCCACAGGGAAGAAATGTATATATACAGTTGAAGTCAGAAGTTTACATACACTTAGGTTGGAGTCAAATTAAAACTCTTTTTTCACCCACTCCACAAATTTCTTGTTAACAAACTATAGTTTTGGCATGTCAGTTAGGACATCTACTTTGTGCATGACACAAGTATTTTTTCCTACAATTGTTTAAAGACAGATTATTTCACTTATAATTCACTGTATCACAAATCCAGTGGGTCAGACGTTTACATAAACTAAGTTGACTGTGCCTTTAAACAGCTTGGAAAATTCCAGAAAATGATTTAATGGCTTTAGAAGCTTCTGATAGGCTAATTGACATCATTTGAGTCAATTGGAGGTGTACCTGTGGATGTATTTCAAGGCCTACCTTCAAACTCAGTGCCTCTTTGTTTGACATCATGGGAAAATCAAAATAAATCAGCCAAGACCTCCAATAAATTGTAGACCTCCACAAGTCTGGTTCATCACTGGGAGCAATTTCCAAACACCTGAAGGTACCGCATCCATCTGTACAAACAATAGTACGCAAGTATAAACACCATGGGACCATGCAGACCATCATGCCGCTCAGGTAGGAGACGCGTTCTGTCTCCTAGAGATGAATGTACTTTGGTGCAAAAAGCGCAAATCAATCCCAGAACAACAGCAAAGGACCTTGTGAAGCTGCTGGAGGAAACAGGTACACAAATATCTATAGCCACAGTAAAACGAGTCCTATATAAACATTACCTGAAAGGCCACTCAGCAAGGAAGAAGCCACTGCTCCAAAACCGCCATAAAAAAGCCAGACTACGGTTTGCAACTGCACATGGGGACAAAGATGGTGCTTTTTGGAGAAATGTCCTCTGGTCTGATGAAAAAAAATAGAACTGTTTGGCCATAATGACCATCATATGTTTGGAGGAAAAATGGAGAGGCTTGCAAGCCGAAGAACACCATCCCAACCGTGAAGCACGGGGGTGGCAGCATCATGTTGTGGGGGTGCTTTGCTGCAGGGGGGACTGGTGCACTTCACAAAATAGATAGCAGCAGCATCATCAGGAAGGAAATTGATGTGGATATATTGAAGCAACATCTCAAGACATCAGTCAGGAAGTTAAAGCTTGGTCGCAAATGGGTCTTCCAAATGGACAATGACCCCAAGCATACTTTCAAAGTTGTGGCAAAATGGCTTAAGGACAACAAAGTCAAGGTATTGGTGTTACCATCACAAAGCCCTGACCTCAATTCTATAGAATATTTGTGGGCAGAACTGAAAAAAACGTGTGCGAGCAAGGAGGCCTACAAACCTGACTCAGTTACACCAGCTCTGTCAGGAGGAATGGGCCAAAATTCACCCACCTTATTGTTGGAAGCTTGTGGAAGGCTACCCGAAATGTTTGACCCAAGTTAAACATTTTAAAAGCAATGCTACCAAATACTAATTGAGTGCATGTAAACTTCTGACCCACTGGGAATGTGATGAAAGAAATAAAAGCTGAAATAAATCATTCTCTCAACTATTATTCTGACATTTCACATTCTTAAAATAAAGTGGTGATCCTAACTGACCTAAGACAGGGAATTTTTACTAGGATTAGATGTCAGGAATTGTGAAAAACTGAGTTGACGTGTATTTGGCTAAGGTGTATGTAAACTTCCGACTTCAACTGTATATACACATTGTCCTGTGTATATGCCTTTTGTCCTGTAGCCCATCCCAGGCTGGTGCAGGTCTACAATTTTATCCCTGATGTCCTTACACAGCTCTCTGGTCTTGGCCATTGTGGAGAGGTTGGAGTCTGTTTGATTGAGTGTGTGGACAGGTATCTTTTATACAGGTAACGAGTACAAACAGGTGCAGTTAATACAGGTAATGAGTGGAGAACAGGAGGGCTTCTTAAAGAAAAACTAACAGGTCTGTGAGAGCCGGAATTCTTACTGGTTGGTAGGTGATCAAATACTTATGTCATGCAATAAAATGCAAATTAATTACTTAAAAATCATACAATGTGATTTTCTGGATTTTTGTTTTAAATTCCGTCTCTCACAGTTGAAGTGTACCTATGATAAAAAATTACAGACCTCTACATGCTTTGTAAGTAGGAAAACCTGCCAAATCGGCAGTGTATCAAATACTTGTTCTCCCCACTGTATATAACATTCTATTGGTTGCAAGAATTTTGTATAATCATTTAAATAGAAAAATTCTACGTTTTAAATCCGGCGTCATTTTGCATGTCAATTCATAAACCATGTGCCATGGAATCGGTACATGGAAAATCTGTTCCCAACTATTTTGCAATTTATATGGGACAGCTGTCAATTTTTTGGTCCTTAAATGAAACTGGTATATATTTTTATTTATCACAGTTTTCTTTAACCAATTTTGGTCTTTAATGCAGGCCCGACAGACAAGTTCCTTACTTTTTCCCCCTACTACCTGCCTCCTCCATTTCTTGTGGTAATGCTGCAACTAGTTGGTTGTAATTTTGGATAGAGCCGATATTTCCATATGTCTATGGAAATGTTGCTTGTTTTATTTGTGTTTCAGATTATTTTGTGCCAAATAGAAATTAATGGTAAATAATGTATTGTGTCATTTTGGAATCACTTTTATTGTAAATAAGAATAGAATATGTTTCTAAACACTTCTACATTCATGTGGATGCTACCATGATTACGGATAATCCTGAATGAATCATGAATAATGATGAGTGAGAAAGTTACAGATGCACAAATATCATACCCCTTCAAATAATTCTAACCTCCCTGTTATTGTAATGGTGAGAGGTTAGCATGTCTTTGGGGTATGATACTTGTGCGTCTGTAACTTTCTCACTCGTCATTATTTAAGATTCATTCAAATAACAGCTGACAGTCTGCACTTTAACCTCATAGTCATTGTATCATTTCAAACCCAAAGTGCTGGAGTACAGAGCCAAAACAACAAGAAAAATGTGTCACTGTCCCAATACTGTTGGAACTCTGTATATTCTTCTGGGTACCCATCACCTAACACATCAAATGAAAACATGACCATTTGCTGTAAGGAATAACATAAACATTAGGTACATGTTAGTGTTTGGGTATCTTTGTTCTTATATAATGTTAGTATCAAATACATAGAGCTTGGTGGACATGAAAGCCAGAGACGAGAGAAGTTCTGACTCACTCTGTTGTGTTCAGTGGATGAAGGTTTGTATCTACAGTGGCAAGAAAAAGTATGTGAACCCTTTGGAAATACCTGGATTTCTGCATAAATTGGTCATACAATTTGATCTGATCTTGATCTAGGTCACAACAATAGACAAACACAGTCTGCTTAAACTAATATCACACAAACAATTATACGTTTTCATGTCTTTATTGAACACACCATGTAAACATTCACAGTGCAGGGTGGAAAAAGTATGTGAACCCTTGGATATAATAACTGGTTGACTCTCCTTTGGCAGCAATAACCTCAACCAAATGTTTTCTGTAGTTTTGGATCAGACCTGCACAACGGTCAGGAGGAATTGGACCATTCCTCTTTACAAAACTGTTTCAGTTCAGCAATATTCTTGGGATGTCTGGTGTGAACCGCTCTCTTGAGGTCATGCCACAGCATCTCAATCGGGTTGAGGTCAGGACTCTGACTGGGCCACTCCAGAAGGCGTATTTTATTCTGTTGAAGCCATTCTGTTGTTACGTCTGTGTTTTGCGTAGTTGTCCTGTTGCATCACCCAACTTCTGTTGAGCTTCAATTGGCAGACAGATAGCCTAACATTCTCCTGCAACATGTAATGGCGCCAGAAAGGATGGCTACCGTTACATAGGCTCTTTACCAACCATGCTATTTTGTTTGTTTTTTCACATTTTTTTTAACTTATTTTGTACATAATGTTGCTGCTACCGTCTCTTATGACCGAAAAGAGCCTCTGGAAATCAGAAGAGCGATTACTCACCTTGAAATGGATGAAGAATTTCTCTTTAATGAGTCGGACGAGAGGGATTTACTCCAGACACCCGAACAGGCCATCATCCCCGTCATTCACAGGAGAAAGAGACGGAAAAGATATCGCGGAAAGAGATCAGGCTGCTTTGTGAGGATCCGCCGACGAGTGGCTAATCTGTCCTTGCCATCCATACTACTGACCAACGCACAATCGCTGGAAAATAAATTGGACAAGCTAAATGCACATATATCCTACCAACGGGACATTAAAAACTGTAATATCTTATGTTTCACCGAGTTGTGGCTGAACAACAACATGATTAACATACAGATGGCGGGTTACACACTGCATCGGCAGGATAGAACAGCAGTCTATGCATATTTGTAAACAAAAGCTGGTGCACGATATCTAAGCAAGTCTCAAGGTTTTGCTCGCCTGAGGTAGAGTATCTCATGATAAGCTGTAAACCACACTATCTACCTAGAAAATTTCATCTGTATTTTTTGTAGCTGTCTACATACCACCACAAACCGATGCTGGACACTAAAACCGCACAACGAGCTGTATGCCGCCATAACCAAACAGGAAAATTAAATCTGTTTTACCTAAATCTGTTTTACCTAATTTCTATCAGCATGTTAAATGTGCAACCAGATGGGGAAAAAAACTCTAAACCACATTTACCACATCCACACACATAGACGTGTACAAAGCTCTCGCCCTCCATTTGGAAAATCTGACCATAATTCTATCCTCCTAATTCTGCTTACAAGCAAAAATTAAAGCAGGAAGCATCAGTGACTCGGTCAATACAAAAGTGGTCAGATGAAGCAGATGCTAAGCTACAGGACTGTTTTCCTAGCACAGACTGGAAAATGTTCCGGGATTATTCCGATGGCATTGAGGAGTACACCACATCGGTCACTGGTTTCATCAATAAGTGCATCGATGACGTCGTCCCTACAGTGACCGTACATACCCCAACCAGAAGCCATGGATTACAGGCAACATTCGCACTGAGCTAAAGGGTAGAGCTGCCGCTTTCAAGGAGCGGGACTCTAACCCGGAAGCTTATAAGAAATCCTGCTATGCCCTCCGACGAATCATCAAACAGGCAAAGCTTCAACACAGGACAAAGATCGAATCATACTACACCGGCTCCGACACTCATCGGATGTGACAGGGCTTGCAAACTATTACAGACTACAAAGGGAAGCACAGCTGAGAGCTGCCCAGTGACACGAGCCTACCAGGCGAGCTAAATAACTTCTATGCTCGCTTCGAGGCAAGTAACACTGAAACATGCATGAGACCATCAGCTGTTCTGGACGACTGTGTGATCACGCTCTCCGCAGCCGATTTGAGTAAGACCTTTAAACAGGTCAACATTCACAAAGCCGCAGGGCCAGACGGATTACCAGGATATGTACTCTGAGCATGCGATGACCAACTGACAAGTGTCTTCACTGACATTTTCAACCTCTCCCTGTCTGAGTCTGTAATACCAACATGTTTCAAGCAGACCACCATAGTCCCTGTGTCCAAGAGCACTAAGGTAACCTGCCTAAATGACTACTGACCCGTAGCACACACATCTGTAGTCATGAAGTGCTTTGAAAGGCTGGTCATGGCTCACATCAACACCATTATCCCAGAAACCCTAGACCCACTCCAATTTGCATACCGCCTCAACCGATCCACAGATGATGTAATCTCTATTGCACTCCACACTGCCCTTTCACATTGCACTCCACACTGCCCTTTCATCTATGTGAGAATGCTATTCATTGACTACAGCTCAGCGTTCAACACCATAGTGCCCTCAAAGCTCATCACTAAGCTAAGGACCCTGGGACTAAACACCTCCCTCTGCAACTGGATCCTGGACTTTCTGCATGCTCAGTCCCCTCCTGTACTCCCTGTTCACTCATGACGGCACGGCCAGGCACGACTCCAACACCATCATTAAGTTTACCGATGACAAAACAGTGGTTGGCCTGATCACCAACAACAACGACACAGCCTATATGGAGGAGGTCAGAGACCAGGCAGTGTGGTGCCAGGAAAACAACCTCTCCCTCAATGTGATCAAGAATAAGGAGATGATTGTATACTACAGGAAAAGGAGTCATCAACGGGGCTGTAATGGAGCAGGTTGAGAGCTTCAAGTTCCTTGGTGTCCACATCACCAACAAACTAACATGGCCCAAGCACACCAAGACAGTCGTGAAGAGGGCACGACAAAACTTATTCCCCCTCAGGAGACTGTAAAGATTTGGCATGGGTCCTCAGATCCTCAAAAGGTTCTACAGCTGCACCATCGAGAGCATCCTGACTGGTTGAATCACTGCCTGGTATGGCAACTGCTTGGCCTCCGACCGCAAGAGGGTAGTGCGTACGGCCCAGTACATCACTGGGGCCAAGCTTCCTGCCATCCAGGACCTCTATATTAGGTGATGTCAGAGGAAGGACCAAAAAATTGTCAAAGACTCCAGCCACCCTAGCCATAGACTGTTCCCTCTGCTACCACACGGCATGCGGTACCGGAGTGCCAAGTCTAGGACCAAGAGGCTTTTAAACAGCTTCTACCCCCAAGCCATAAGACTCCTGAACATCCAATCAAATGGCTACCCAGACTATTTGCATCCCCCCCCCCTCCTCTTTTATGCTGCTGCTACTCTCTGTTATTATCTATGCATAAGTCACTTTAATAACTCTACGCATGTGTATATATTACGTCAATTACCTTGACTAACCGGTGCCCCCGCACATTGACTCTATACTGGTGCCCCCTGTATATAGCCTCGCTATTGTTATTTTACTGCTGCTTTTTAATGATTTTTTACTTCTTAAAACGGCATTGTTGGTTAAGGGCTTGTGAGTAAGCATTTTACTGTAAGGTTTTACATTTTACTGTTGTATTCGGCGCATGCGACAAATACAATTTTATTTTATTTTATTAGAAAATGTCTTGATAAACTTGGGAATTCATTTTTCCGTCAATGATAGCAAGCTGTCCAGGCCCTAAGGCAGCAAAGCAGCCCCAAACCATGATGCTCCCTCCACCATACTTTACAGTTGGGATGAGGTTTTGATGTTGGTGTGCTGTGCCTTTTTTTCTCCACACATAGTGTTGTGTTCCTTCCAAACAACTCAACTGTAGTTTCATCTGTCCACAAAATATTCTGCCCGTAGTGCTGTGGAACATCCAGGTGACTATTGCAAACTTCCGACGTGCAGCAATTGTCACAAATAATGTCGTTGTGTTGAAGGGAGGACCAATACGCAGCGGGAATGTGGATACTCATCTTTTTAATAAAACACGAGTAAAGCATCCACAGGAAAAAACAATACTCACGACAAGAACAGTGTGGCAGGCTAAACAAAAGCAGTGCTCACAAACAACTACCCACAACCACAAAGAAAAACACACACCTGTTTATAGGACTCCCAATCAGAGGCAACTAGAAACACCTGCCTCTAATTGAGAGTCCAGCACCCAACCTACACATAGAAAACCTACCTAGAACCTACACACAACACAAACCCTCTGCCACATCCTGACCAAAACTAATACAATTACTCCCTCTGCTGGCCAGGACGTGACAGTACCCCCCCCAAGAAAAGACAAAAACCCCCAAACAACAAAAATATCCCCCTAAACTAAAGGGAGGGAAGGGAGGGTGGCTGCCGTCAACGACGGCACTGTGCTACACCCCCCCCTCCCCACCTATATAGGAGGCGGCTCAGTTGCGGGACGTGGACCTCGCTCCACCTTCGGCGTCGCCCACTTAGGTGGCGCCGATGGCTGCGCCGGAGGACAGGCGGGCCACTCGGGCTGGGCCTGCGGACAGGCGGGCCGCTCGGGCTGGGCCGGAGGACAGGCGGGCCGCTCGGGCTGGGCCGGAGGACAGGCGGGCCGCTCGGGCTGGGCCGGAGGACAGGCGGGCCGCTCGGGCTGGGCCGGAGGACAGGCGGGCCGCTCGGGCTGGGCAGGAGGACAGGCGGGCCGCTCGGGCTGGGCCGGAGGACAGGCGGGCAGCTCGGGCTGGGCCGGAGGACAGGCGGGCAGCTCGGGCTGGGCCGGAGGACAGGCGGGCAGCTCTGGCTGGGCCGGAGGACAGGCGGGCAGCTCTGGCGACTCCTGACTGGCGGGCAGCTCTGGCGACTCCTGACTGGCGAGACTGGGCTGACGCACTAGATGCCTGATGCGTGGGGCTGGTACAGGACGTGCCAGCCTGGAGACACGCACCTCAAGGCTAGTGCGTGTAGCGGGAAACATTGGACCGTAGAGGCGCACTGGCGGTCTCGAGCGCAGGGTTGACATCACCTCTTCAGGCTCGATGCCCACTCTCCCCTGGCACATGCGGGGCACTGGTACTGCGCATACCGGCCTGAAAATACCAGGCCTCACCACAGCACCTACCCCAAAGCACGGGACCTGTCCAGTCTGTTTCTGTCCAAAAAGGGTACGGGGAGCTGGCCTGGGTCTCCAACCTCGCCCCGCCAAACAGCCCTTGTGCCCCCCCAAAATGTTTTATTGGGGCTGCCTCTCGGGCTCCCTTACCCGCCGTGTTCCCCAGTCCTCACCAGAATTCCTCCGCTGCTTGGTCCTGGTATGGTGGGTAGTTCTGTCACAAATAATGTCGTTGTGTTGAAGGGAGGACCAATACGAAGCGGGAATGTGGATACTCATCTTTTTAATAAAACACGAGTAAAGCATCCACAGGAAAAAACAATAAACAATACTCACGATAAGACCAGTGTGGCAGGCTAAACAAAAGCAGTGCTCACAAACAACTACCCACAACCACAAAGAAAAACACACACCTGTTTATAGGACTCCCAATCAGAGGCAACTAGAAACACCTGCCTCCAATTGAGAGTCCAGCACCCAACCTACACATAGAAAACCTACCTAGAACCTACACACAACACAAACCCTCTGCCACATCCTGACCAAAACTAATACAATTACTCCCTCTGCTGGTCAGTGGTGTCCTCCCATGAACACCATTCTTGTTTAGTGTTTTACGTATCGTAGACTCGCCAACAGAGATGTTAGCATGTTCCAGAGACTTCTGTAAGTCTTTAGCTGACACTCAAGAATTCTTCTAAACCTCACTGAGGATTCTGCGCTGTGCTTTTGCAGTCATCTTTGCAGGACGGCCACTCCTAGGGAGAGTAGCAACAGTGCTGAACTTTCTCCATTTATAGACAATTTGTCTTACCGTGGACTGATGAACATCAAGGCTTTTAAAGATACTTTTGTAACCCTTTCCAGCTTTGTGCAAGTCAACCATTCTTAATCTTAGGTATTCTGAGATCTCTTTTGTTTGAAGCATGGTTCACATCAGGCAAATTTGAATAGTTTGAATAGTAAACTCAAATTTTGTGAGTGTTTTTTATTGGGCAAGGCAGCTCTAACCAACATCTCCAATCTCGTCTCATTGATTGGACTCTAGGTTAGCTGACTCCTGACTCCAATTAGCTTTTGGAGAAGTCATTAGCCTAGGGGTTCACATTCTTTTTCCAACCTACACTGTGAATGTTTAAATTATGTATTCAATATAGACAACAAAAATACAATAATTTGTGTGTTATTAGTTTAAGCACAGTATGTCTGTCTATTGTTGTGACTTAGATGAAGATCAGATCAAACTTGATGACCAATTTATGTAGAAATACAGGTAATTCCAAAGGGTTCACATACTTTTTATTGCCACTGTATGATAGAACTGAACTGTGTCTCCCAGCCTAGAATCACCAGAGATAACATCAGACTAACACATTATCACCACAAATCCACCCCAAATCTTGTGAGTGTGTGTGTGTCTCACTGACAATGATGAGACAGCCTATAGAGAGGAGGTCAGAGACCTGGCAGTGTGGTGCCAGGATAACAACCTCTCCCTCAACGTAATCAAGACAAAGGAGAAGAATGTGGACTACAGGTAAAGGAGGACCAAGCACGCCCCCATTCTCATCGACGGGGCTGTAGTGGAGCAGGTTGAGAGCTTCAAGTTCCTTGGTGTCCACATCACCAATGAACTATCATGGTCCAAACACACCAAGACAGTCGTGAAGAGGGCACGACATGTCCTATTCCCCCTCAGGAGACTGAAAAGATTTGTATGGGTCCTCAGATCCTCAAAAAGTTCTACAGCTGCACCATCAAGAGCATCCTGACTGGTTGCATCACCAACTGGTATGGCAACTGCTCGGCCTCCGATCGCAAGGCACTACAGAGGATAGTGCATAAGGCCCAGTACATCACTGTGGCCAAGCTTCCTGTCATCCAGGAACTCTATACCAGGCGGTGTTAGAGGAACCCCATAACATTTGCCAAAGTCTCCAGCAAGCGGTACCGGATTGCCAAGTCTAGGTCCAAAAGGCTTCTTAACAGCTTCTACCCCCAAGCCATAAGACTCCTGAACAGCTAATCAAATGGCTACCTGGACTATTTGCATTGTCGTCCCATATTTGCATTATGCTGCTGCTACTCTCTGTTTAATATCTATGCATAGTTACTTTACCTCTACCTACATGTACATATTACCTCAATTACCTCGATTAACCTGTGCCCCCGCACATTGACTCATTGATTTTCTTAAAACTGCATTGTTGGTTAAGGGCTTGTAAATAAGAATTTCACTGTAAGGTCTACACCTATTGTATTCAGCACATGTGACAAATACAATTTGATTTGATTTTGTGTGAGAGACATCCTGCAGTGCCTATGGTTGCCACACGAGGAAGCTAACCTCCCTGCTAACCAATATCAACTGAGAGAAAAGAGGTTTCTCTCTGGTTGTATTGAATGTGGACAAATTACAATTCTGAGGGGGGAGATGAGAAGAAAATGCAAGTTCAGGTGATAGTAGATAACAGAGCAGAACAAACATGATACTCTTCCATGTTGTATCATGACTCCCAGAAATCCTGTTAATCGGTAACTGGATATAATTCCTTGAGGGCAGAAGTATGTGGGGTTCAGAGTGGCCAAATATGTAAGGGGAAATATGTAAAGCCCCTAGTTTAGTGTTTCTAGATAGTCTTCAAGTTGGACTCTGCCACCCAAAGAGGATATTGTTTACCGGTGTATGTAAGCCTCATTTGCACATCTTATAACAGCATTGCTAATTGCAATGGTTTCACCTGTCGATGTGCCATTTCCCATTTGGTCTGAACACATAAACACAACAGGTGTTGTTTTTCCATTCCAGCAGCAAGAAATTGTGATGAAAAATGGTTTTGATTGTACAGCAGAGGAGAGGTTAGGTTGAGGGAGCATGTGAGAAAGAGCCAGTCAGTGAGAGAGAGCATAGAGAAGAGAAAGAGCGAGACAGTGAGAGAGACAGTAAGAAAGATAGTTAGTTAGTATTGAAATCATCATATCAGGGTCAGAATCTGCCCTACAGAGCATGAATGCTGCTCAGCTGAAGATAAGATGGTGACCCACGGGGAACCTGTAGGCTTATTCTATCACACTCAACCGATCTAGACTCGGGTCATTTTATTTGCCCTCATTATAGTCTCTTTAACGCTTGGATAGAAGGCTAACAATAGTTTTACATTTACTGTAGCATTGTCTATTATAACCTCAGTGTTGATGGAAATATTGACATGATCACATACGGCACTGACTATGCCTCTGCTACATTCCTAACTCTGTTGTGCTGTGAATGAATAACATTCCAGGAAGTTGAGGGGTGTCTTCATAGCAGTTTCTATTGCTCCATCCATCCACAGGTGATGTCATGTTGTCTTGAGCAGTAACGGCTGACAAAGAATGTCCCTCCTGTACTCTGCACCTCCCCTGTTTTGTGTGTGTGTGTGTGTGTGTGTGTGTGTGTGTGTGTGTGTGTGTGTGTGTGTGTGTGTGTGTGTGTGTGTGTGTGTGTGTGTGTGTGTGTGTGTGTGTGTGTGTGTGTGTGTGTGTGTGTGTGTGTGTGTGTGTGTGTGTGTGTGTGTGTGTGTGTGTGTGTGTGTGTGTGTGTGTGTGTGTGTGTGTGTGTGTGTGTGTGTGTGCGTGCGTGTGTGTCTGTCTGGCTCCAGAGCCAGTTTTTCCTGAGGTGAGTTGTTCCTCACAGCTAATCTGCAGTCAGACAGGTCAGGAAGGCAAGCTCTGACAGGCTCTCTCTCTCTCTCTCTCTCTCTCTCTCTCTCTCTCTGTCCAACCTCTTCCACACAGCCTCCTCCGCCTGTCTGACTGCCTACAGCTCACTGCTCAGCTACACAGAGATAGAACAGCAGGAACTGCAGCCATGAAAAATGTTAAATCTTTGCTAATGTTTAGAGCATCGTATAGCATGGATGTAATTTCACCCACACAGTGATGCTGTCCAGAAGCTGCCTTTAAAAGCGTGGGAATTATTATCCAGTGCTCCAGAGGAGTGATAATTGTTATTATGCCTTTAATTCAGCATAACCTTGGCAGGACACTAAAGCATTGGGGTCAGCAGCTCTGTAAACCATAGCCCACAATCCAGCACCAGCCGCTGGCCCATTACCCTGCTCCAATACCACATCAGCCTCTTCACTGAGTACCACAGCGGCAGCCGTGACCTCTATGCATGGTTTTGGACATCCCCCAAGAAGAGACTGCATCTTAAATGTCACTCTATTCCCTATATAGTGCACTATGTAGAGAATAGGGTGCCAGAGAGAGAGGGAGTGCAGGGTAATGGCCGCTTCTTCAGGGGTGGGCAGGATTTCACAGCTGCCGTGCCTCAATTACCCTGCATGTGGTAATCTGCGCTAATCCAGCGGGTTTGCTGGGGGAGTTAACATCACCATTCACCACACTTTCCAATCGCATGTACAGTGGCTCTGTGGCACTGACGAAGGTAGCTAGCCAGGGCCTCCAGGCTGCTTCTTCACGGACATGGACATGTCACAGTTATAGCTTCAGACATTCCCAGTTATACAGACAGACAGGCTTGGATTTAGCAAGGCCATTAGAGAGAGAGAGAGAGAGAGAGAGAGAGAGAGAGAGAGAGAGAGAGAGAGAGAGAGAGAGAGAGAGAGAGCTTGCGTGATGCATGTGACAAAGCAGGATTTTCTCCATGGCTTTCCCGACCTCGGTGAACACAGGCCAGTCTAATGAGGGAACCAGGAAAGGACAGAAAATGACCAGGAAAGGACCAGGAAATGTTGGGCTGATGATCCTGTTAGCAGCAGTCCAGACCCCATTCAAAACTCTGGCTAAGCATCCTGAGGAATTTGAGACATGATCTGTGACTCACGCTGGACAAGCTGGAGGCCAGTTACACACTCTTCACTGGAGCGGAGAGATTTAAAAGGCATACCAGGGCTTTGAAATAATGGTGGTTAGTTAGCTGAGCTCACCCATTAGTAAAATACCAGCGAGTGTGGAAGGATTGACCCCTAGCTGTGGCCCCTAGCTGTGGGCTCTGGTTCTCTGTTCTAATGTGGCAATTTGGCAGTGGTTCCAGTGGTTCCAGGGCTAGAAAATGTACAGCAGCGGTGTGGCTGGTCTTATCATCTTCACATAGAGGGAGAGAACAAACAGCTACATTATTGAAGAGAGCTGTCCATAAACACTGACACTAGCAGTATGTGTGTAGTGTAGGGTTAGGTTTGGTGTTAGCATGTGTGTAGGTGAGGTCAAATTAGAAGTTACAAGGCTGTGATGACAAGCTCAGAGTAGGCACCTTCACACTAAATGAAAGGATGTGATCAAAAGATCTGTTGCTGGGAATCAATTAGCTGACTCAAAATGGTTCCTATTGCACAGTACTTGTCATGCACTGTAAAAAGTAAGACGGCACAGTTCTTCATCTGAAGTGCTTTTTCTGATTGGTATGATCCAAAATTACGCTTTGGTTCTTTCAACCTATTCTATTCAATTAGTCTGAAATCAAATAACGACTTTGACAGATCAATGTCATTTTTTTTTTATTGAATGAAAGATTCTAAATTGTTTTCAACACGTCATGCACATTCACATTGCATAGCGGTGCGTGCAATGTAGTGGCAGCAGCCTATCAGAAGAGTTGGAGGCGTGGCCTATTGGGGCTGTGGCTTTCAGTTTGTTATTTTTGGCCACCTGTGAGGGTGAATGTCATTCCAGGTAATGTGTTCAGTTTTTTATTATTATATGTTGACTGCCAGCACTGAATCTTAAATGGAAAATCCACTCAAAAACTAACTTTTGGTATCTTTTTCATTAGTCCACTGTTGATACAGTCCCAAAATGTTTTGCATGTCAGCAGTCAAGATTTTAAGGTATTGGACTTTCAAGAAGCAAAGTGTCACCGGCAACATCATCATGATGATGCAAAATGAGTGGATATGAGTAGACTAATGAGATGGTCACCATTTGGTTACAATATTTTAACCAGTTCATTTGAAAGTCTTATGCAAAGAAAGTGTCATTATTTCATGTTATGGAACCAACTTAATATCTTGATTAACAATAAATTGATGTAACTGCTTGTAACCAAATTGAAGAAATGTAGATAGGTGATTCCAAAGTGAAAAATCAACTAAAATGTGTTATTTATATACTGTAATCATTTGCATTTATAACATTTTTTTGTAAGTTGAGTGTTTAAAGAAACAGGTTGCAACTTGAAACATACTGTAGGTTTGTTAATAATGAAATATAACAGTTGGCATTGAGTCATAGATTTGGTTTCAACAAATGTAGTTTTTTTCAATTGAGAAAACCTAACTCATGTAATTGTAACCAGTTGACGCAATTCCTTTTAAATTCAAATCACTTTTTATAGTGTGTTCACTCCACTGTGCAATGCATGATGGAATTGGTATGGAGCTGATGCGGCAGGTAACCTAACGGTTAAGAGAATTGTGACTATAACCGAAAAGTTGTTTCTTATGTATATTTAAGTAAGGACATGTAATCCCTAATCAGCCTGACGAGATCAACAAATCAAAAACAAACTGTATAACCACAAACTGCCTGGAACTTATATGGATGACTAAGGTATGAATGAGACTGCAGCAGGTTGGCATTTATTGTCATGAATCTTGCCTTGGAGGCAGCTCTGCATAGTGGTCACTAGCTGGCACAGCCACAAAGTAATAAAATCTGATTTTAAACCTAACACTAACCTTAACCCTAACCTTAACCACACTGCTAACCTTATGCCTAACCTTAACCTTAAATTACGACCAAAAACAAAATGTTTGTTTACATGAATTGTTACAATATGTGACTCGTTTCAATAATCGAACCGTATTTGGTGCGGCAGGTAGCCTAGTGGTTAGAGTATTGCGCCAGCAACCAAAAGGTTGTTGGATCAAATCCCCGAGCTGACAAGGTGAAAATCTGTCATTCTGCCCCTGAACAAGGCAGTTAACCCACTGTTCGTAGGCTGTCCTTGTAAATAAGAATTTGTTCTTAACTGACTTGCCTAGTTAAATAAAGGTTCAATAAAAAATGGCAGAAGTCACTACTTCACAGGAGAGGCATTTGAATTTTATCAAAATGCATTTTTTGGCAGAAATGCCTTCTGAAACATGCAAACTTTAATGTGCCTTAATAACAAACTTGTATGCCATCTGTAAATATGAATTGTTGGATTACGAATCTAGTTAGTTTAGCTACGGAAAAAGACAGAAATCTTTCCACTAGCCAGGGCGGCGCACAATTGGCCCAGCATCGTCCAGGTTTGCCCGGGGTAGGCCGTCATTGTAAATAAGAATTTGTTCTTAACTGACTTGCCTAGTTAAATAAAGGTTATATAAAATTTTAAAATACTGTTAGTTAGCTAGCAAACATTAGCTTGCTGGCTAGCTAGCTAACATTACAAGTATGATCAGTGTAGTAATATTATTTGTATCTCAGAAAGCCATGTGCATTGCTAGTTATAGCCTAATGTTAGCTAGCTAGCTAACATTGACCCTAGTTGGTTCGTTTTAGCTACCTGCAGATTCATACTCTAGCATTTCATGCATAGTGGCTAGCTATGACAATCCATTTGTACTGTAGCTATGGGCTGGGATTATGGTTCATTGTTTAGCTAGCTAACTGGCTACATGTCTAAACAAAAGACTCTACTTCGCAAGAGAATGATTACATGACCCATCAAGTTAGCCAGGTATGCCTGGGGGTGCTTACGGACATCTATTGCATATCATGAACATGTGTACTGTACATGTCTAGACAATAGTGACCCCTCCACTTTTCTAGATGTGGTTGGGGGTGGTTAGAGCATTTCTTTCACATGACCCATCAATTTAGACTAGTGTCTGGGTAAGCATCATCTAATAGGCTAATTATAAAATATAAATAAAATATTTTTATCTGGACACTTTCAAAGTCAGATTAGGATATAGGCCAAGTACTAGATGAAGTGTATTTTTACTTGGAGTTTTGTAAAGAGATAGGTGGGGCTAAGGCTTAAGGGTGTGTGAACGATGCTGAATAGGTGTAGACAAAGACGAGCTCTCCAGTAGGTGTACCAAAACATTCAAGGGACATTTTCTCAAAAGTGGGGTTACAAGTTTATCAACTTTCAAAGCAGAATTACTTTCTCATTGTTCCTCAACTGCAGTGTATGATATACAATTTTGTAGCTCTGAATCACTACTTTTATCCAATGTAAAAAAACAAAAGCAATTTTAAATGTTACTAGTCTACATAAGACCGAATGGAGGCGGTGGATCACACATAGCCAATATTGACTTTGCAGCTGACCCATCTAGAGGAAATCGCTCAGTTCTGCCTCCAGGGCAAGATTCATGACAATAAACGTCAACCTGCGAGACTGCATGCATCAAGAGCTCAGAGGGCAGCTGACACTTAGTCCAGTGGTGGAAAAAGTACCCAATTGTCCTACTTCTGTAAAAGTAAAGATACATTAATATAAAATGACTCAAGTAAAAGTGAAAGTCACCCAGTAAAATACTACTTGAATAAAAGTCTAAAAGTATTTGGTTTTAAAAATACTTAACTATCAAAAGTAAATGTATTTGCTAAAATATTCTTAAGTATCAAAATTAAAAGTAAAAGTATAAATAATTTCAAATTCCTTATATTAAGCAAACCAGAAGGCACCATTTTAGTGTTTTTAAAATGTACAGATAGCCAGGGGCACACTCCAACACACAGACATAATTTACAAACTAAGCATGTGTGTTTAGTGTGCCCAGAGGATCAGAGGCAGTAGGGATGACCAGGGATGTTCTCTTGATAATTGTGTGACTTGGGCCATTTTCCTGTCCTGCTAAGCATTCAAAATGTAATGACTACTTTTGGTGTCAGGGAAAATGTATGGAGTAAAAAGTACATTATTTTCTTAAGAAATGTAGTTAAGTAAAAGCAGTCAAAAATATAAATCGTTAAGTACAGATATCTCAAAAAGCAACTTAAGTAGATACTTTAATGTATTTTAACTTAAGTACTTTACACCACTGATTTAGTTTGATGCTAAACATTTTGTAACCTGGAACTTAACCTGTTGTGCTGCAGAGGTTTAGTGAGAGGATGTCTGTGTGTCTGGTATGGCGATGATAAGTGCTCGTGTGTGTGTTTCATACTCCTCTATGTACACAGCTGGGTCAATGAGACTGAGGCAGCAGAATAGTCCTGACCTGTTTACAACCCACTTTATCTTATTACTGAGAGACGATCAATGAGCATTACATCCTTGAGTCTTTCCTGATCGCTTACCCTAGTGAGAAACAAAATACACCCATGGAGAGAGACAGCGAGAGAGAGAGATGGATGACTGGTCCTGATTTAGATAATTCATCTCTCCTGCAGACCCACTCAATACTCATTCAGATATTTAATTTATCACCATGTGAAATCAATCAAGAGTGACATTCAAACTTACTTGGTTTTTGGAGGTTTGGTGACTCGAGCGCAAGGGACTCTATGGACCTCACCCGACTCTGCTGTGGATGCGCTTGCTTCACCATTCGAACCGAATCTGCTCGATACGAACCGTTATCGAGCACAATGGGAATCCGTTCCAAACTTCTGCCTGATCTCTCATAACCCGCATTGGTGTACCGCATGGGGCCACCTGCGGCAGAGGTGACTGGGTATCCAGTGTTCCCCTCCTCATGTCTGGACCGACTCTGAAGTGAGGACGCGCGGTTGTGATGTGTATGGTTGGTCCCGTTGCTCGGATCCAGTGGAATAACTTTGTTTTCAATCCGAGTTCCGACAGAGCAGGCAGAGAGCGGGGCTGGTTTTTGCGCTGGCAGATGGTGCTGTTTAGAGTGCGGGTGTTCCGGGTGCACGGCAGACTGGCCCTTCATTTGGTTGTTGTTGTCCGGGTTCAGCATGGAGTATCGCAACCCCGCCACGAAGCGCTCAAATGTCAGGCAACCATGCGGTGGGGCCATCCGCCTCAGGCACTCCAGCACCCCGCCGGGCAAATCATGAGTATCTGCCCCTTGCCATCGACTCTCAATCTCCGATATGTGCACATACCCTCGCTTCCCGTCATCAAGGATGTCAAAGAGTGTCCTCAAACTGTGTAAAAATGCTTTGGGTAACCCATCTGTTGAATATTCCGTGTCTTTAGGCTGCATTTTACCGGTTTTGCTTGTCTTGCCTTCTCTTCTTGTGCCAATCCTACCGTAAATTGTCGATGACCCGTTCAATTTGCAGCTCCGATCAGTCACTATCAGAGCCATTCATTTATCAATCGTTGAGCTGAATAATGGCAAACTCAAACCTCACCAAGATATATCTTATAACGTGGTTATAAAGTCTTATTCATGTGCGCGTGATACAACAACTATTCGTTTGTAATAAGCCTAGCCTACTATATTTTTCAAAATTGATTAGAAATTCTACCAACTTGTCTTTATGCCTTCCATTGACGAAACACTGCTTTCCCTCTCCGGATTTGCAGCTCCAGGATACTTTCTTTCAACTGGACAGTCCTTCAAACGTCTGCGCAGATTTGTCTAGGGACGCAGCCATTGGTCATCGTCAGAATTGCCGTGCGCTTATTGGTAGGAGCTTGTGGAAGGCAGAAGTTTGAGTTGTGCTTTTGTTATTCATAGAGCCGGACGTTATTAGCCCAAGGATTCATACCCTACCCACTTTATGAGTGAGGAAATATGTGTGTGTTTACCCTACATGTGGGTCTAATTGTTTAAAAAAAGAGAGGCAGTCTTTATCCAAGATGTTTACAATAATGTTTATACATAGTAATAGGCTTATGATACATTGTAGATTAGAACATTGTATCACAGCTATATTCCATAAATGAAAGTGTTTTAACTGACTAAGCAACTTATATTTCATAACGTTTAACATATAGGGCTTTGTAAGCTTTATATGACCAAACATATCATAAAATATCTTTAGAAAAAAAGTTCTTATAACTAACACAAGTCACAGCAATCTCCTCTTTTCCTCCATGTAGATACATCATTAGAGAAGAGCAGTCACTTCCATTTCATCCTCAAGCCTCACTTGCTCAGACTTGAATTCTTCTCTCATCCCTTGAGGACAACTTTTAATTTGATGTAATTTAAGTTTCACCCTGTCACAGGGAATGCTGTAACTTATATAGGCTACATTTATGATGCTTCCCTGTTTCTACTCTCTCCTCGCCTCTCACTGTAAACCAACCAACACAGTACTACTCATTAGTCATAACATATTGATTTTGGGAACAGAATCACTGAATGCCTGAGGGTGAGATCAAATTGATTGTCATAGTAAAGGATCTGACAATTGCATAGAGTAGAAAGTCCTACACAGTGGCTTTGGTCATTAATGGAGGGAATTATCCTAACAGTAAACCCTCTTTGGCTACTCCACCGGGGGTCAGCTAGTGCACCCTCCTGTGTAGTAGCATATCTAGAGAAAAAGATGGTGTATGTGCGTGCGTGTGCATGCTCATGTGTGTGTGCACGTGACAGAGATAGACTGCACTGCCAATCTGAATGGTGTTTTACTGATCGGCAGGTTCACAGAGTCAGACAATTTAATCCTCAATTCTCTACCAGCCTCCCTCCCCTCCTTCTTTTCCTTTCACTCTGTCTCTCTCTCCCTGTCACGCACATACACCGCCACAGTCACACAAACACATAAGCCTGCGCGTGCGCGCGCACACACACACTACAGTGCCCACAGTTCATGAGTGGAAGCTAAACCATGAGTGCACTGAGGGAATTATCCCTGACCCTGCTATTGTTTATCTTACTTATTAGAATCATAGGTTTACCCTCACCCCACTGGCCAACTCACACGCTCACACATTATATATATATTTTACTTGTGCTCTGTATCTCTGTCTCTCCCTTCAGCAATATCACTGTGCATGTGGCAAACCATTTGAGAGCTGGGTCACCACATTATTTTCGGGAAGTGCTTCAAATCTTAGGCTTTTATTCAAAGTTAAGTCACAGTGGAAGACAGAGAGGAAGTGGAAGTACATTTAAGCGATGGAGGCTAAAGGAGGGAACAGATAGTGCCAAGTCTTTCTCTCATTTAGCCTTCAGATTAGACTGTGTATGTCTATTCCCAAATAATGAAACCAATCCAATCCTCATCTATGACAAGGATTGCCTAGTGGTTAGAGCGTTGGGCCAGTAACCCGAAAGGTTGTTGGATCAAATCCCTGAGCTGACGAGGTAAAAATCTGCCGCTCTGCCCCTGAGCAAGGCAACCCACTGTTCCCTGGGCATTTAAGATGTGGATGTCGATTAAGGCAGCCCCCCGCACCTCTCTGATTCAGAGGGGTTGGGTTAAATGTGGAAGACATTTCAGTTGAAGACATTCAGTTGTACAACTGACTAGGTATCCCCCATTTCCAAGCCTTCATTCTGTTCCTGCTTTTCTGGTGTTTCTGGAGCCTAGTATTGTTAAGAGGGTTTATTTAAGCACTTCTCTGGGTGCCTAAGGGAATGGACTTTGGTCACTTAGTTTCTCTGGATAGTTATGTGTAAAAAGACTATTGTTTCACTGGCCTCCATTAAGTGAGAAAAACATATACTTGCACAAATTTGAAAAGGAAACTAGTTCAGCTATGCAAATGGTGCCACGGTAGGGTTTTTAGATACAATACAATCGCATTGTGTTCTATTTACACACATACTGATTTTTACCACCTATGAAGCTGATCCTGTCTTTTTTATAACAATAATGATGCAAAGGACTGATATCTTAGCCAAATCCTTCAGACTCCTATAAATACATGCAGTATGTATTTATAGATTGTAATGCATGTCTTGCTCTAGTCTAAGCCATCTATCGAATTCATCATGTGACAGGGGGCTTATGAAGAATGTGTCCTTGTTCTTGGAAGCATTGTTAATCAGTACAAATACCAAACTACATAGTAATGACACACTGTGCCTCTAGTATGTATGAAGCCAGAAATATCAGACCAATTCCAATATGCCTGTTAGCACTAGTTCAAGTATGATTTTTAAATGGCCTTGAGAAAAGGAGCTTGAACCATGCTACATCTTCATGTTTTACTCAGCATCAGTATATTTTGAATCCTTACAAACTCTACTCTAGAGAAGGCTAGTAACAGTGACTAAAGTTCAGGGCAGGGTACTGGGCCATGGCCATCTAGTGAAACTATTTAACAGTCTGATGGCCTGGAGATAGAGAATGTTTGTCTCGCAGTCCCAACTTTGATTCACCTATACTGTCTCCGCCTTCTAGATGGTAGCGGGGTGAACAGGCTGTGGCTCGGCTGGCTGAGATCCTTGACGATCTTCAAATCAAATACAATTTTATTGGTCACATACACGTGTTTAGCAGATGTTATTGCGGGTGTAGCAAAGTGCTTGTAAAAGTGTATACCTATAGGAAGGGAGGAGCAAAATGGTGTCGTGGCCACTACTACACCGGATCCAGCTTGGTGTTGTCGTTTTTGGATTATCAGCTAATGCATTGTGTGGGACGTACACATTGTCTTGAATGTCCTGAAAAGTCATTCAGAGTCAATAGAATGGTCATTTGGGACATGAGAAGATTAAGACTATAGGCCGTTACTGCAATGAGACAGGACATGAGGTAGAATACACTGACTTGAAGTGTCAAATGGTCACAGTTTCACACTCTCATGCCTCTTCTTCAACCAAATGAGCAAATTCGCACAAGAGATGTGAGCGGCTTTACATATACGTGAGCCAGCTAGTGGTGGCATGTCTAAATAATGGTGACCAAAGCCCCCTCTCCAGACGCGCAGCATTTACTATATATATATATATACACTGTAAGTGACAAAGGCAAACATGATCTGTTTAATGGATGTTTCAGAGGTAAATCCTGTACGTCGTTAACACTAACGCTTATCACTAACCGGAAATCAACACATTGTGCTAATCTGTTTTAGCCTATTCATTTTAAACTGCTTCAGTTCATTGAACATTATGTCATGTATCATTACAGACATCTTCACATTAGCGTACCCTCGTCTGTGTGGACTTCCCTTCCCTCCGGTCATCACTTCTTTGCCATCTCTCATCAACGCAAATTCCATTGACTTTATATTGCACAGAATTAGGCAAATCATGCAAAGTACTCACAAATGTGTTAATAAAAAAAATCCACTAAGGATTAAAAGCTATAATCATAAACTATATTGATGTAGTATTAGCCTACATAAAGTGTGAGACACATTCACCAAGTGGATGTATACAGACGGTACAGTCCTTACAACGCAATTCTAGAAGACCTTTGTCAAACAGTATCGCATCCTGTTAGGCATCCTGCTCATACCCTCTGTTGACTCGAAGTAAAGTTGAGGATTTGCTAAATAAAGTTGATTCTGAATGAAAGAGAAACAAAGCATTATACCTAGTGATATACAGTATGTACTGTATGTTATGCTGCTAGTATAACCTGTTCCAAACTGTGTTAAATGCGCAGGAATTCTACAAAACCTCAATGATCCATACTAACCACTAGTGGCAATTTAGGAAACTATTGGTTTGTTTCAGCCGTACAGCATGCCAACCAAGGCATAAAAAATAATACAGGATCATGAGCTTAAAATTTGAATCCCCCCCCAAAAGTGAAAACAAATTTGTGGAACTCTGTCAAAATGCAACATTTGCCCTCGTATCCTGCTCCAGGGATTTTTCTGCCATTGTAATCCTTGGGCGGGACGCCTAAGCGTTTTTTCGGGTCACCTAAGTGCAAACAGTGTAAAAAATAATTAAAACTAAGTGTAAACTTAAACGACTAAAACCAGATATAAAGTATGTAGAAAAGATAATGGACCTATATATTTTAAATAATATAATCTCTGAGAACTAACAATCACCAAAATGAAAACTAGATTGCAGGGAGAAAGGAACATTCCCAAAACAATTTAGCAGTATTCGTTTTTTTTATTGTTTGAGCAAAAGAAACTCGCTTTAAAACTGCAAAAAAAAATCCTCAGCTCCATGGCGGAATATGTAGAATCGTGGGAAATTAGCTTTAAACCTCTTAAGGATTAGCCCCTTTTTTTTCTATTTTCATCAAAAATGACTTCAAAGGAAACACTTTGAAGTTTATGGAAATGTGAAAGGAATGTAGTAGAATATAACACTATAGATCTGGTAAAAGATAATACATAATCTTTGAAATGCAAGAGAAAGGCCGTAATGTATTATTCCAGCCAAGGTGCAATTTAGATTCTGTCCACTAGATGGCATGTGTATGTGCAGCATTTTAGATGAACCATTGAATGAACCATTGAATTTCTGTTGAAAATGTTGAATCAAGACTGCCCAAATGTGCCTAATTTGTTTATTAATAACATTTCATGTTCAAAATTCTGCACTCTCCTCAAACAATAGCATGGTATTCTTTCACTGTAATAGCTACTGTAAATTGGACAGCGCAGTTAGATTAACAAGAATTTAAGCTTTCTGCCAATATCAGATATGTCTATGTCCTGGGAAATGTTCTTGTTACTTACAACCTCATGCTAATCGATTTAGCTCAACCATCCCGTGGAAGGGACACCGATCCCGAAGAAGTTTTAAACTGCAACATTTTCCCTCAGCTGCATGACAAAAGGCGCCTGGCTCGCCACAAGGAGTCACTAGAGAGTGATGAGCCAAGTAAAGCCCCCCCTGGCCAAACCCTCCCCTAACCCAGACGACACTGGGCCAATTGTGCGCCGCCCTGTGATACAGCCTGGGATTGAACCCGGGTCTGTAGTGATGTCGCAAGCACTGCGATGCGCTGCCTTAGACCGCTGCGCCACTCAGGAAGCCCTAGATAAATAGCTTTAGGCTCTCATCTCCAAGATGGGAGCCTCTAAAATGTGTTATAAGATGTTGCCACGCTTTTTGCCACACCCCCTACCAACCCCCTTTTTGATCCAGAAAAAAACCTGCACTCCAAATCCAAATCTCACAGCCTATTGGCCTGGAAATCTGACCCTTACTCATGTGTCAACAGTGGTTTACCTTTGAGGAGATAAAAGCTTAATGATAGACATGATTTCTATTGCATTAAACCCAGTAAATCAAATCAAATTTGATTTGTCACATGCGCCAAATACAAGAGGTGAACTATTTACAGGATATGATCAAATGGACATTGTTTATTCAACCCTCAAGCCCCAAGGACCACTCTTTAACAGATGTTTTTCCCATACCTTTTCCATATATTAAATAAACTATGCACTATACAGTACTCATCTGGACACAAGTCAGGGTGGCCCAATCTGACAAAATGCCATGATCAACTAAAACCCTTACAAGGTTTTCTGATCTATATAAAGGGTTCAATCACTGAACCCACGTGAAACTAAGTCCAGCATGGCAGAACATTGTCCAATGGTGACACAGTTGAACCATAACACATAATACATGTGTTTATTGATAGGGTTGAGTGGGTGAGATGTGAAGCAGAGGACTGGGGTTGCCTGTACATGAGAATGTCCTGTGGTCATTCCATCACATCTCCATATGGGGTCTTCTTAGGCCCAGCTGGTTCCTCAGGGGCAGGCTCTGCTACTGCAATACAGACAGACACAGAGAGATGTCAGAGACCTGAGAGCTGAATAAACCGCTGACCTAATGTCAACCCTTCTTATTTTGTGTCCGTCTTCACAACCAGCATTGAGATTAAGTCCACGTAGTATAGAATGCATAGCATAGAGTAGAACCACTGCTATACTCACTGTGTGGTGTTCGGTCTGGTACTTTCCCTGTCTCTATTAGCATCCATAGGTCAGTGCACTTCATTGTCTCCCAGCGTGTCACTGCATAGCTGCCCACTGACGAAGCCGCTGAAGGGGAGTAGAGGGGGCAATGAAAGGAACAAGGTGAGACAAAGTGGTAGACATGATTGACGGTTAGACAATCATTCTAAACTCTATATTACTGCAAGTTATAGCTAAACATCACATTCTGTCATTTGAGTACACAGGCACACTCTCACCTGTTGAAATCAGCAGGTTCCACTGCAAAGGATATGGAAGCCTCTTCTGAATAACTTTTTGTATGAGAAATAATCCACTTGTCCCTACAATAGAGAGTACAGGAAATGTTAGGGTACATGAAAGAGGCTCCACGATGCATTCATGCATAAATAAATAGTTATTATATGAAGTGAAAACAAAGCATTGGGAGAGTGTCACTCACCCAATATAAAGGTCCCTGTCCCTTTCATAAAGGCATGAGACTGACAGGCAGCATACTGCTGTAAACCCTGAGAGAGAAGAAAGATCGCAAATGGGTTGAATACAAAATGCAATCATCATTTGAGAGATTATTTTATGTTCAATATGTGTCCCAGGTTAGGTAGCTCTGGTCAGAAATCTGAGAACACAACTAGCAAGGAAGAACAAGGAAGGCTGTAAAACCTAGCAAATGTATATAATCGTGTTTAAAATGTCAAAACACAAAGCACGTGTAATCTACAGCTGAGCTACAGCAACCATTCAGCAGTGTCTTGCGTAAAAGGTTGAAGCAGTAGAAAGAGAAAGGACCAACCGGATGTTTTGCTGCAAGCGCATCGTCCACTTTTGTGAGTCCAAGGTTGACCATTTCGTCAATAAACACTTTAATTAAGTTGACGTATTTATTATACCACTACAATATCCAACATATACAAGCCAATGTGTACATAACTGTTATGAAACTTGCAACTTCCGCATAGAGTAAAACAAATCCCGAAGAGTATAATTTTATGAAGTTTTCTGTGATACTAAATGACTCACGACGCCTCGTGGTGTGGGGGCGTCAGTGCAGCTCTTAACTAATGACTGTTGAGAGGCAAAAAGTGTGCATTACTGTATTCACTGTTATGGGTAGATAAATCGTTTTGCTTAGTGGTATTGGTATAATTTATTTTCTGCTGTGTAAACATTTGAAATTTATATATTATGCAAAAGTTTAAGATTTAGTATACAAAAAAAAATTAAAGACCCATTATCAAAACTACAATAGAACAAGCTTGTCACAGTCTTGATTATTTTTTGCT
Source organism: Salmo salar (assembly GCF_965601325.2). Taxonomy (NCBI): domain Eukaryota; kingdom Metazoa; phylum Chordata; class Actinopteri; order Salmoniformes; family Salmonidae; genus Salmo; species Salmo salar. The sequence goes on from NC_138291.1 coordinate 153,553,507, forward strand.
CTGAACATGTAAGATTTTTCAGTGTGATCCAATGCTTTACTCTACTGGTCATAGTCAGCTTTTATTTAGGCAAGTCAGTTAAGAATAAATTCTTATTTACAATGATGGCCTACCAAAAGGACTCCTGCGGGGACGGGGGCTGGGATTAAAAATAAAATAATAGGACAAAACACACATCATGACAAGAGAGACAACACAACGCTACATAAAAGAGAAACCAAAGACAGCAACATAGCAAGGCAACAACACATGATAAAACAGCATAGCAGCAACACAACATGACAGCAGCACAACATGGTAGCAGCACAAAACATGGTACAAACATTATTGGGCACAGACAACAGCACAAAGGGCAAGAAGGTAGAGACAATAATACATCATGCAAAGCAGCCACAACTGTCAGTAAGAGTGTACATGATTGAGTCTTTGAATGAAGAGATTGAGATGAAACTGTCCAGTTTAAGTGATTGTTGCAGCCCGTTCCAGTCGCTAGCTGCAGCGAACTGAAAAGATGAGCGACCCAGGGATGTGTGTGCTTTGGGGATCTTTAACAGAATGTGACTGGCAGAACGGGTGTTGTATGTGGAGGATGAGGGCTGCAGTAGATATCTCAGATAGGGGGGGAGTGAGGCCTAAGAGGGTTTTATAAATAAGCATCAACCAGTGGGTCATGCGACGGGTATACAGAGATGACCAGTTTACAGAGGAGTATAGAGTGCAGTGATGTGTCCTATAAGGAGCATTGGTGGCAAATCTGATGGCCGAATGGTAAAGAACAACTAGCCGCTCGAGAGCACCCTTACCTGCCGATCTATAAATTACGTCTCCGTAATCTAGCATGGGTAGGATGGTCATCTTAATCAGGGTTAGTTTGGCAGCTGGGGTGAAAGAGGAGCGATTACGATAGAGGAAACCAAGTCTAGATTGAACTTTAGCCTGTAGCTTTGATATGTGCTGAGAGAAGGACAGTGTTACCATCTGACCATACTCCCAAGTACTTGTATGAGGTGACTAGCTCAATCTCTAAACCCTCAGAGTTAGTAATCACACCTGTGGGGAGATTCTTCTTACCAAACCACATGACCTTTGTTTTGGAGGTGTTCAGAACAAGGTGAAAGGCAGAAAAAGCTTGTTGGACACTAAGAAAGCTTTGTTGTAGAGCGTTTAACACAAAATCCAGGGAGGGGCCAGCTGAGTATAAGACTATCAACTGCATATACATGGATGAGAGAGCTTCCTACTGCCTGAGCTATGTTGTTGATGTAAATTGAGAAGAGCGTGGGGCCTAGGATCGAGCCTTGGGGTATTCCCTTGGTGACAGGCAGTGGCTGAGACAGCAGATGTTCTGATTTTATACACTGCACTCTTTGAGAGAGGTAGTTAGCCAACCAGGCCAAAAAGCCCTCAGAGACACCAATACTCCTTAGCTGGCCCACAAGAATTGAATGGTCTATCATATCAAAAGCTTTGGCCAAGTCAATAAAAATAGCAGCACAACATTCCTTAATATCAAGGGCAATGGTAACATAATTGAGGACCTTTAAGGTTACAGTGACACATCCATAACCTGAGCGGAAACCAGATTGCATACCCGAGAGAATACTTTAGGCATTAAGAAAGCCAGTCAGTTGATTAGTGTAACAGCTGTCGTGAGAGAGAGTAGACCAAGGTGCAGCGGAGTTAGTGTTCATCATTGAATCTTTAATAGACAAAAGAACACGATACAAAAATAAGAAAACCAACAGCTAAACAGTCCTGTCAGGTGCAAAACACTAACAGAAACTATTACCCACAAAACCCAAAGGAAAAACATGCTCCTTATGTGTGACTCCCAATCAGCAACAACGACCTTCAGCTGTGCCTGATTGGGAGCCACACACGGCCCAAAACAAAGAAATACAAAAACATAGAAAAAGGAACATAGAACGCCCACCCAATGTAACACCCTGGCCTAACCAAAATAAAGAACAAAAACCCCTCTCTATGGCCAGGGCGTTACAATTGGACAAGTTTTTCCAATACTTTTGATAAAAAGGTCAAAATAGAAATAGGCCTATAACAGTTAGGATCAGCTTGATCTCCCCCTATAAATAAAGAATGAACCATGGCTGCCTTCCAAGCAATGGGAACCTCCCCAGAGAGGAGAGACAGGTTAAAAAGTTTGTAGATAGGCTTGGCGATGATAGGAGCAGCAACCTTAATTAAGAAGAAAGGGTCTAAACCATCTGACCCAGATGTTTTTTGGGGGTCAAGTTTAAGAAGCTCCTTTAGCACCTTGGACTCAGTGACCGCCTGCAGGGAGAAACTTTGTAGCGGGACAGGGGAAAAATAGGGAGAAGCATCGGGGATAGTCACATTAGAAGGGGTGGGAGATGAGGAAATGTTGAATGGACAAGGTGGCATGGCAGAGTCAAATAGGAATCCTGACTTAATGAAGTGGTGATTAAAGAGCTCAGCCATGTGCTTCTTGTCAGTAACAATCACATCATCAACATTTAGGGACATGGGCAGCTGTGAGGAAGAGGGTTTATTCTCCAGGTCTTTAACCATTTTCCAGAACTTCTTGGGGTTAGACCCACAGAGAGAGAACTGCTCCTTAAAGTAACTAACTTTGGCCTTCCAGATAGCCTGAGTGCACTTATTTCTCATTTGCCTGAACGGGAGCCAGTTAGCCGGAGTATGCATGTGCCTGAGTATGCATGTAACTCCGCAAGATCACGGTCGAACCAGGGGCTGAACCTGTTTTTAATTCTCATTTTCTTTATGTTTGTTAACAATACCACTGAAAATATAAAAAAATGTCCAAGCGTCTTCGACAGAGGGGAATCAAGCTGATTCTATACCATTTTACAGAGGCCAGTTCGTGAAGGTTTGCTCATTCAAGTTTTTTAAGCAAGCGTCTATGACAAATCAGGAAAGCTCGTTTCACTGAGTAGCCATTATGAACACAGGCTGTAATACAGTGATCACTAAGGTCATTACAGAAAACACCAGACTGATACCCATCAGGATTATTTGTGAGGATAACATAGAGGAGAGTAGCCTTTTCTGGGTGTTTGGAGTCATACCTTGTGGGATTGGTAATAATCTGAGAAAGATTTATGGAGTCCCATTGCTTTAGGACTTGGTCAGGTGGTTTAAGCATGTGCCAGTTTAGGTCACCTAGCAGGACACATTCAGACTTAGTGTAAGGGGTCAGGAGAGAGCTTAGGGCAGGTAGGGTACAGGCCGGTGCTGGAAGAGGACGATAGCACCCAGCATCAGTCAACAAAGAGCTATTTGAAAGTTTAATACTTAAAACCAGCAAATCAAATTGTTTGGGGACAGACTTGGTGGAGACAACTGAGCACTGAAGGTGATCGTTGGTAAAGATTGCCACTCCCCCACCTTTGGAAGATGTCTTGTCGAAAAAGGTTACAACCAGAAAGGTTAACATTAGTATTCAAAATACTCTTCCTTAACCACGTCTCAGTAATGACCAACACATCTGGCTTGGAGCTGTGAACCCACGCTTTGAATTGATCCATTTTAGGTAATAAGCTTCTAGTGTTAACATGCAGAAAACCCAGGCTTTTCCGAGAGCAGAAATCAGTGTAGCAGATATCAGAGCACAAGTCAGAATTGTGGCTAGCAACCGTAGATGGGTCAGGGTGTACATGCACATTTCCAGATATCATCAGCAGTAATACAATCAGGGCAAGGCAGAGGACAGGGAGAGCTCTGCAGTGTTGATTTATAACATTTGAATGTGCATTAGATGACAACAAGATCATATTATACAGCAATTTCAGTAACATGAATACAAAGCCGGCGAGAGGTGGTTAGAATAGGATGGAAGGCCAAAAGTCAGTGTAACCAATAGAGAGTCAGAGTCCCGAGTGTGGGAACAAACAGTCTGTCCCACGGTTAGGTAAACAAGAAAGTTCATAGTCAACAAAGCATGCAGGAGTCATGAGGCAAAAAACAAAATAGCAAAATGCACAAGATTTTTTTTAAATATATAACGACTTGGGACTAGTCATTGTAAGTTCAGAGTCACTCGCCCCAACAGTGCGTGTGTGCTGGAGGCGAGCGACAGCTTGGGAGAGAGGGGAGGGGGGCGGTACCTGTACCAGACAGGGGGAGACAGGCCAAGACAGAAGGTGAACAGATCGCCAGGTGGAATTCAAGCAGCAGTGCAGCAGGCAACGGGAGTAGATGTCACCCACTTGGGAGAAGCTTTTATTTCTGGAGGCAGATTTCTTGTAGAAAATGCCAGTGGATGGTCTCTGAACAGCAGGAGGGGGCTTCAAAGACCTCTGGATTTGGGTGGGGCAGGCTGCGAGAGACTCTTGCACTTGTTGGGCCCAAAGGCCTCGACACCTCTCACTTCACACCTCAGTGCTAATTGAAGTTGCATCTGGTCTGTCCTAGCAAGCCTGGCAGCCTTAACTCAGCATTCAGTCCCCATAAAGTTTGGTCAAGTTTGTTGTTAGAGAATGGCTTCCTCTGATTTCGCTCTGTACTCTTGATCCTGTTATAAGTCTGGTCCTAGAACAGAAATCGACTCAGAGAGGGTTATTGTTATAGTAAGGGATTTCAAGGCATAATACACGACACGACGATGAGACAGCCTACATGGAGGTCAGAGACCCGGCAATGTGGTGCCAGGATAACCTCTCCCTCAACGTCACTAAGACAATGGAACTGATCGTGGCATGGACTCAATAAGGTGCTGAAAGCATTCCACAGGGATGCCGGCCCATGTTGACTCCAAAGTTTCCCACAGTTGTCCTTTGGGTGGTAGACCATTCTTGATACACAGGAAACTGTTGAGCGTGAAACACCCAGCAGCATTGCAGTTCTTGACACTAACCAGTGTGCCTGGCACCTACTACCATACCCAGTTCAAAGGCACTTAAATATTGTGTCTTTCCCATTCACCCTCTCAATGGCCCAAATACACAATCCATGTCTCAATTGACTCAAGTCTTAAAAAAATCCTTCTTTAACCTGTCTTCTCCCCTTCATCTTCACACTCCCTAAGTCCAGAACAGACTCCGGGAAACACACAGTACTACATGGAACTCTATTCCACACCAAGTTACTCATGCAAGAAGTAAAATCAGATTGAAAAAAAAAACACCTTATGGAACAACAAACTGTGAGGAGACACATGCTAGCACACGCACTCCACACATAATAGTATTGTTGTATGGTGGTATTGTACATTTTGTGTTGTGGATAAGTAGTGGTGTAGTAATGTTATATGATCTGTTTTATTTGTAATTTTTTGTGTGATGTGCCTTAATGTGTTTGGACCACAGGAAGAATAGCCGCTGCCTTGGCAACAGCTAATTGGGATCCCTAATAAAATACATGGATTGAAGTGGATTTAACAAGTGACATCAATAAGGTATCATAGATTTCACCTGGACAGTCATGGAAAGAGCAGGTGTTCTTAATATGTTGTACACTCTATGTACACATCTACCTCCCTGTACCCCTGCACGTCGACTCGGTACTGGTACCCCATGTATAGTAGAGTTATTGTTAATCATTGGGAATTTATTTATTGCGTTATTATTTTTCTATTTTTTCTCTGCATTATTGGGAAGGGCCCATAAGTAAGAATCACTGTTAGTCTATACCTGTTGTTTTTGAAAACGTGACATATAAAATTAGATATGATATTTGTAACATGCTCTGATACTCACCAACAGGTCATTCAGAAAGTATTCAGACCCCTTGACTTTTTCCACATTTTGTTACATTACAGCCTTATTGAAAAATTGATTAAATTGCCCCCCCCCCCCATCAATCTACAGACAATACACCATAATAACAAAGCAAAAACAGCTTTAGAAATTTGTGCAAATGTATAATAAATAAAAAACAGAAATTTCACATTTACATAAGTATTCAGACCCTTTACTCAGTACTTTGTTGAAGCACCTTTGGCAGCGATTACAGCTTCAAGTCTTCTTGGGTATGACACTACAAGCTTGGAACACCTCTATTTGGGGAGTTTCTCCCATTCTTCTCTGTGGATCCTATCAAGCTCTGTCAGGTTGGATGGAGAGCGTTTCTGCACGGCTATTTTCAAGTCTCTCCAGAGATGTTCGATCGGGTTCAAGTCCGGGCTCATTTACTCAAGGACATTCAGAGACTTGTCCCAAAGCCACTCCTGCATTGTCTTGGCTGCGTGCTTAGGGTCATTGTCCTGTTTGACCTCTTGTCCTGTCGGTCCTCTTGGTGATGGGCAGGCTCTAACAGCACCCTTTGGAAGTGATGGCCGTTACAGTACAGGTATAGGCTGTGTTGGTGGCCTCGGCTGTACGGACCTTCACCGCCACACAGGGGCCAACCTCTTCCCCAGGCCCCAATGCACACACACTCAGCTGGTACAGGGTTCCTGGGGACAGACCACCCACTATAGCCCTAGCAAAGAGAAATGTACAAAAGACATTTGGTGTTATGGTAAATGTTTAAGGCTGCTGTTAGTAAAATCTGCATTGACTGGAGTAGCATAATTTACCCCAGCTCTATTAGCGCTTGACCACGATACAGTTGATACACCTTGGGCTTTAGCTTGCCCGCCGGTGAAACCCAACTCCGTCGCACATGAGACGCTGTGCATCCAATCACATGCAGCTCCTGTGGAGGACCAGGCCTTGTCCCTCCATCCTCTGATTCTATGGCCAATAGCACAGGGTCACTGCAGGTGCCCCCATCAGAGGTAGAGTGGAGCAGTCAATGAGAGTTCATGTCCATGTTTGAGGATGAAGACAGACATGGTCACATGACTTAGGGTTCCAAGATAGAGAACAGTCTCTGTCCAGAAGGCTGAGGACCGAAAAAGAGTATCAGGCAACTGCTTACACAATGATACCTTTTGATATTGGTTGACTATTTCCAATTCTACATTGAATGACACAATGTTGCTTGTCCATGTAACAATTTTTATTTTTTCATTTATGTTTCCTCTAAAAATATTATGATCCTTGGAGTGGGTCTATTTGGTGAAAAGGTCCCTATAATAAAACTCCTTAACGTTCCTGCAGTCAGCTGACCTGTATATGATCTCTAGCCCATTCTCAAGGAAACACTTCTCCTAGGACACAGTGCAGGCCCCCAATGGGAGGAGTCTAGTTGTCAGGGGTTTGGAAAGCAGCTACAGGTTCCTAAGACATGAGTTCACTTCCTCCCTGAGCTCCTGGCCAATGGAGGGAGAGCTGGAGAGAGACTGGAGGGGAGTCAGAATGGGATTGAGACCACAGGAGGTTGGTAGTACCTTAATTGGGGAGGATGGGCACGTAGTAATGGATGGAGCAGAATGGTATGAAATACATCAAACATTGTTTCCATGTGCTTGATGCCATTCGTTCCGTTCCAGCCATTATTATGAGCCGTCCTCCCCTCAGCAGCCTCCCCTGATTGAGACATAAATGTAAGTAACAACAAAATGTACATTTCATTGGTTGAGGTGTTGTTTATCCCTATTGAAAAGAGTATGCCATTGTCATTTTAATGTAATTATACCACCAATAATTGATAACTAATGGATATTGATATATAATCAAACTTATATAGTAATATGATCAATACAGTAATAGACATCCTATTGATATTAGCCTATTTTTCAAGCTATGTAATAACTGACCAACCAAGCATACATGGCATTCCAAGTTTGTTGGAATAACCTGGTTCAACAGAGATGTTCCAGAGAGTACTGTAATGAGCCAATATTCAGTCGCTACTCGACAAACCTGTGCTCTCACGTGTAACATTCCAGCTGTTCGTGACAATACTTTCACTGCCTTGTGAGAGTGTCACGTCCTGACCATAGAGAGCTCTTATTTTCTATGGTAGAGTAGGTCAGGGCGTGACTGGGGGGGTTTATCTAGTTTATTTATTTCTATGTTGTGGTTTTTGTATGATTCCCAATTAGAGGCAGCTGGTCATCGTTGTCTCTAATTGGGGATCATATTTAAGTAGTTGTTTTTCCCCACCTGTGTTTGTGGGGTATTATTTTGAGTTAGTGCATGTAGCACCTCTTTAGTCACGTTTTGTTTATTCTTTATTGTTTTTGTATTTTGGCTAAGTTTCACATATTAATAAAGATGTGGAACGATACTCACGCTGCGCCTTGGTCCTTCTCTACACACAAACGTGACAGAATATCCCACCACCCACGGACCAAGCAGCATGCCCAGGAGGAGCAGGGATCCTGGGCATGGGAGGAAAGCCAGGAGTGGAGGACATCCTGGATTTGGGATGAAATAATGGCAGGAGACAAAAGCCTGCCCTGGAAGCAGGCGGAAGCAGCGAGGGAGGAGAATCTGCGACTCCGGGGTTCACGACCACGAAGACAGCCCGAAAGACACGCCACATTTTTTGGGGGGGGGGCACACGGGTTGGTCGGCGAAGCCGAGGGGTGAGTCTGAGAGCAAAGAGGAATATTGGGAGAGACTGAGCGAGGAGTACTGTGAGATAGTTGAGGGGTGTGATGAGAGAGAGCTGTTGGTTTGGCGTAGTATGTACGCCATTTTCCCTGAGGAGCATGTCAGCCGTCAGATGCCACCTGAGTCAGCTCCCCGTACTCATCCCGAGAAGTGTGTTAAAGTTCCAGTACAAATGAGGCCGGCTATACGCACCAGGTCTCCAGTGCGCCTTCACAGCCCAGTACGTCCTGTGCCAACTCTCCGTACTCACCGTGGGGAGCGTGTGACCGGTCAGGCACCATGTTTTGCGGTGATACGCACGGTGTCTCCAGTGCGTATTCACAGCCCAGTGCGTCCTGTGCCAGCGCCCCACACTTGCCGGGCTAAAGTGAGCATCCAGCCAGGACGGATTGTGCCAGCTCTACGCTCCAGACCTCCAGTGAGCCTCCACAGCCCAGTATGTCCTGTGCCTGCTCCTCGCACTCTCACTGAAGTGCGTGTGCCCAGTCGGGTACGTCCTGTGCCTGCTCCTCGCACTCGCCCTGAAGTGCGTGTCACCATTCTGGCGCTACCTGTTCCAGCTCCACGCACCAAGCCTCCAGTGCGCCTTCCCAGTCCAGAGCTTCCAGCAACAGTTCCCGGTCCGAAGCTTCCCGGTGACGGTTCCCGGTCCAGAGCTTCCGGCGACGGTTCACGGTCCGGAGCCTCCTGAGACGGTCCACGGTCCGGACCCTCCTGGTTTTGCGGTCTTGGGGGGGGGGGGGGGGGTACTGTCATGTCCTGACCATAGAGAGCTCTTATTTTGTATGGTAGAGTAGGTCAGGGCGTGACTGGGGGGTTTATCTAGTTTATTTATTTCTGTGTTGGGTTTTTTGTCTGATTCCCAATTAGAGGCAGCTGGTCATCGTTGTCTCTAATTGGGGATCATATTTAAGTAGTTGTTTTTCCCACCTGTGTTTGTGGGATATTATTTTGAGTTAGTGCATGTAGCACCTCTTTAGTCACGTTTTGTTTATTCTTTATTGTTTTTGTATTTTGGCTAAGTTCACATATTAATAAAGATGTGGAACGATACTCACACTGTGCCTTGGTCCTTCTCTACACACAAATGTGACAGAGAGAGAATGGAAAGGGTGAGGGGCTGTGCTTCAGCCAGGAATCTATCTGGCTACACTATGATAGACTGTGAAATATTTTCCATGTTCTCTAATGGTACAGTGATAGCGAGATGAATGCTTCTTGATGACAGAATGAGCCAGGCCCTAGGGTGTCAGATGGAGTGACGTACATACATGGCAGCGAACCAGGAACTGTCCTGGTCTTCTGTTTGTAAGCAGTAAAGAAGGGAATCAAGCAGACTGGGGAAGGAGGGGCTATCCAGCACCAGAGCGTGTCCATCTTCTGTTACTAGGCAACTCAATGCAAAACAGGCTGTCTGTCCCGCCTCTGGCTCAGCCACCTCACTCATCAGGGCTTGTAGACGGTGAACCTGGAGAGATTAACAAAACAATACCCCTTTGAATAACAGAGCTTGGTGTGGATTCAAAATCAAGATAACCTGTCAGTGTCAATCTTTGATTAAACAATCTGAGGTAGTGAAGCAATAACACAATTCCTACTGGCATGGCATTCTGAGATGAGTAGCGCAGTATCATGGCAGCGCTGTGTTTTGCCACACAAGACCTTATCCCCCTGTGTCCTTGCCTCTGTCCGATGTGGCTTTGTGCCAGGAGGCTTAAGGTGCTGGGGACTGAGGGGTGGCGTAACAAGCCTTGGCAGGCCACCTTACACAGGGACAGCCTGGCCAGGATCAGGGCAGCAGAGTTGACTGTTCTCCCGTCCTTGGTCCAGCAGGTTCAACAGGCTGGTCAAAACCTGCCCAAACACAGCCTGGTCTCTCTGTAGCCACCCACGCCCAGCCAAGCTCTCAACCTGAGAGAGAGGGATGATTCAAGTCAGAGGGTTACTGGTAAGGCTGCCACACCCACACACCAAAGAGGCTAAGGCACCAGCAGCATTCATCACAATGTCTGGATCATGTCTGGTTAGGAGTTGCCCTAGAGTCCCAACAAGGCCGTTGCTCCACTTTGGAGCCATGGCCTGCAGCTGCTGCACAACCTCTTTCCACCAGGACTCCAAGAAGATAGGCTGCAGTACTGCAAAGCCTGAATGAGCAGAGGGAAAAAACATTAACCACCGGTCAAGAGCTGCCACATTGTAAAGCCAGACATTAATATACTTTAGAGATTATGTATGTGCGTCTCAGAACCATGGTAATACAAATTACAAACAGTAGCAGTAAACATTATTATTTTCAGTAGTCACAATAAACTCAGGCGTAGTCAAGGGAAGCCAGCTTCCAGCCTCCATATGACTTATTGGTGTGACATGGGTCAGGACAGGCCATCAGTTGTCATGTGTGGTATTATTTCAGGACTTTAGTGCCTTTGTGGTTAATATAACCTTTATTTAAAAAGGCAAGTCAGTTAAGAACAAATTCTTATTTACAATGACGGCCTACCCCAGCCAACGCTGGGCCAATTGTGCACCGCCCTATGGGACTCCCAATCACAGCCATATGTGATACAGCCTGGATTCAAACCAGGGACTGTAGTGACGCCGCTTGCAGTGAGATGCAGTGCCTTAGACTGCTGTGCCACTCGGGAGCCCTATAAAAAGGGAGTCTAAGTTTAATGATTTGGATATGATTGCCTGTGTAGCGTTCCAACAAGATGCAGTCTGTCTTACAATAATACCCATTTAATTCTATTAACATAAGCTTTAAATACTCACTGGGTCGGTGCTGAGTGAGAGTTGTGGCTCAGATACAGACGTGTGAAATCCATAAAGGCTGTCCATTAAGTCCAGTTAAATATCCACTGTGCTCAGGTGTGCAAAAATATTGTTCTGTTGAAAGCATTGCAATCTGTCCGTTAGTGCTATGATAACACCATTCGAGCATCTGGGCAAATTGTACCGCAACTAAGATAGACTTGTGACATTTTCTAGTAGCAGTCGCAGTGTTTTTCCACAAAAAAATGTTTATCCTTTAACCGCTTTTTCACATCGGCCCTAATTCAATATAGTGAGGGTTTCTCACTCCTCTGCCTGGGTTGGGTTCGCTTGGGGAATGTTAAGGAGGGGATAAACATCACAGGCTCCTTATGCTCCTATCTCTGGTCCCAGAGAGCTGCACAGTACCAGACCAGCCCACTGATCACCATGTTGACATTGAGTAAAGGTTATTCATTCCATTTTACTTAGACACACATTAAACTGTCCAGGCTCCTTTATTTGTACATTTGCCCACTGTCCCCTTTTTACTCTAGTTTATTCACACCTGCAAATAGACTTAGGCAATAGCCTACATTTTCAAGGGGTAAGGATCTGATTTTACAAGCTCCACAATAAATTCCCTGCTCTCATTTTCTGAGCCTAACCCTGATATGCAGCCCCTAAAAATTGCCTCTATGTAAAACCATTATAATATGCTAAATGAAAGATTGACCGTTTCGTAAATATACAGTACATTCGGAAAGTATTGAGTCCCCTGGATTTTTCCCACATTTTGATGCATAACAGCCTTATTCTAAAATTGATTAAATATCATCTGTCAGGTTGGATGGGGAGCGTCGCTGCACTGCTATTTTCAGGTCTCTCCAGAGATGTTCGATCAGGTTCAAGTCCGGGCCACTCAAGGACATTGAGACTTGTCCTGTAGCCTCTCCTGCGTTGACTTGGCTGTGTGCCTAGGGACCATCGCCCCAGTCTGAGGTCCTGCACACTCTGGAGCAGGTTTTCATCAAGGATCTCTCTGTACTTTACTTGATTGATCTTTCCCACGATCCTGACTAATCTCCCAGTCCCTGCCGCTGAAAAACTGTTGCACCACCATGCTTCACCGTAGGGGTGGTGCCAGGTTTCCTCCAGATGTAGCGCTTGGCATTCAATCTTGGTTTCATCAGACCAGAGAATCTTGTTTCTCATGGTCTGAGTCCTTTAGGTGCCTTTTGGCAAACACCAAGCAGGCTGTCATGTGCTTTTTACTGAGGAGTGGCTTCCATCTGGCCACTTTACCAGGCTTTACAAGGCCTTATTGGTGGAGTGCTGCAGAGATGGTTGTCCTTCTGGAAGGTTCTCCCATCTCCACAGAGGAACTCTGGAGCTGTCAGAGTGACCATCGTGTTCTTGGTCACCTCCATGACAAAGGCTCTTCTCCCCCGATTGCTCAGTTTGGCCGGGCGTCCAGCTCTAGGAAGTCTTGGTGGTGCCAAACTTCTTCCATTTAAGAATGATGGAGGCCAGTGTGTTCTTGGGGACCTTCAATGCTGCAGACATTTTTTGATACCCTTCCCCAGATCTGTACCTCGACACAATCCTGTCTCGGCACTCTATGGACAATTCCTTTGACCCAATGGCTTGGTTTTTGCTCTGACATGCATGGTCAACTGTGGGACCTTACATAGACAGTTGTGTTCCTTCCAAATCATGTCCAATCAATTGAATTTACTACAGGTGGACTCCAATCAAGTTGTAGAAACATCTCAAGGATGATCGATGGAAACAGGATGCAACTGAGCTCAATTTCAAGTCTCATAGCAAAGGGTCTGAATACTTATGTAAATAAGGTATTTCTGTTTTTATTTTTAATACATTTGCAAACATTTCTAAAAACCTGTTTTCATTTTGTCATTATGGGGTATTGTGTGTAGATTGATGAGGAACAAAAATATTTAATACATTTTAGAATAAGGCTGTAGCGTAACAAAATGTGGAAAAAGTCAAGGGGTCTGAATACTTTCCGAATGCACTGTATCCAAATGAACCAACATCATAAATCATAGGCAAGTGAAAAACAGACATTTTTGTGGTGTCATACCAAGAGGGTCTCTTAAACTCCCACAAGGGTCATACATCAATGTGAAACATTTTATTTCATTTTACAGTTATCCCCAACTTTAGTCTTTATTCTGATTAATGCTTTTTCCTTTACCAATTAAAAAAAAAAATAATTTAGACACCCAATGGTCCAAACTCTCCCTCCCCCTAAAAAAATATAATAGTGGGGTATGTTAAAACAACTCAGTGCAGTGTTATGAACCGGTCTACATACATAACTAACAATCAACGTGTTGCATGTATTACATCTGTCTGCTTGTTACATGCTAGATCTGTGAATGTTTGTCAGGATTCATCATCAACTAAAGAGACAACAGGAAGACTAATGCCACATTCAAAACAACTGGGAAATCTCAGACTTCCGACTTCAGTGCATTCAAGAAAACTGGGAAGTCAGAAAAAAACTAGCTCCAATTGGGAAAATAATTTTGAATGGTCATGGAACTCAATTCCAAGTCGTAAGCTGGCATCTTTCTAGAGCTCCGACTTTCCGACCTAAAGATCACCAATGTCATGATTGGACCTTGGTTATTTCTGAATTCCCAGTTGTCTTGAAAGCACCTTAATCTCATTCCCAGACACTTCTGCCCAAATGTGCAAAGAGCCCGGTAGACCAACGGTTCAAACTTCTCCAGCCAACACAGAAAAACCAAGAGAAACTCCCAGCGCATAGGCATTGGCTTAATTTACCAATCATCTCCCACAACACCTTCTCCTAATTCTACCCTGTATGCTAGCACAACCCAAGCACAGAGTCAGACGACTAGCTAAAATTAAACTACAAGTACTTTACTCAGGTCACTCCCATAAAATGCTATGGTCACTACCACTAAAAGCCAACTTTGAATCATTGATGTACCAGGCTTATATTCACTGTGTGGAATAGCATGGGAGCGAGGTTACAGGAAGACAAACTTTGAGCAGGTGTGCATGAATAGTACACTGAGGGGGTGATCTGTAAAATGTATTATTTCATCTACGATCACTTGGACATAGAACAGATCTCTTTAATGACTGATGTGTAGAAAACAAAACATTAGGGCCATTTCATACAATCCAAGAACAAACTGACGTAGCCTGTCCAATGGCCAACCTGGGTTTAAGTTGTTCCCAGGACATCCCTTAAACGTTAGCGACAGGGTGTGAGCGTCTGGAAGGGAAACCGAACAGATCGCATCAAGAGACAGATTCATTCAGGGATGTTCAACACAGGAAAGTAACAATGCCTCTACAAGTGATCAAGTCCAAAAATCAATAACCCCTTCCCACCCTCCCCAAAAACTAAGTGACAAAATAATAATACACAGACAAAAGCACCCCCCCCCCAATGTTCAACACTTTATCTATATCCTTCAGTCCATAATGGCAGCACACACAATACTGCTAGTGTGAAACAGCATGGAAAATCTGTTTTATGTTGGTCTTGGAGCATGACAGGAAGGTGTCTTGAGTATGTGCACCAAAGGTCCAAGAGGGAGTAGTAGTACAGTGGAAAGGTCCATGTCCATTGTACCAGGTGAACAGCAGGCACTGTCATCCCTATATCCCTGTACACACGGCATTACTGGTTGGTGGGTGGGAGTAAGGAGAAAGCTGATGACAACTGTAATCAATTGTAGTCCAAAAGAAGCATGGACAGTTTCATCCATGTGACCTCTTCTTACTCAAACATACAAATTCATAGCAGCAGGTAGAGCTCCAGGAGGATCTCCCTCTCCAAAAAAAAGCAAGTTATGGAGATTTGTCAGTTCTGTGAACTGGTTGTAGTTTTTTTTTTTTTTTAAATCTTCCCACCCTTTCAACCAACCAACATTGTCCTCTGTCATTCGTCTCTGTCAGCAGATTCTTCTCCCCCCCCCCCCCCCCCCCCTGCACTTCATTTCCACCCCCCAATTCCCCTATTCTGGTGATTGATTCAGAGATCATCGCTCAGGTTCAGACTCCAGGGCTAGGACCCT
The DNA here is from genome assembly GCF_965601325.2 of Salmo salar. NCBI lineage: Eukaryota > Metazoa > Chordata > Actinopteri > Salmoniformes > Salmonidae > Salmo > Salmo salar. The sequence continues at coordinate 153,568,787 of NC_138291.1, forward strand.
CTTGCGCTCCCGACACTGCTTCTTGTGGGCGGGCCAGTCCCTCTGCTGGCATTGGGAGCCACAGTAGCGAGCCACCTGACAGCGGCCACAGATGTTGAACTCTCTAAGCTGTGGGCAGATGGAATACAAAGTCAGACTGGTGGAACGACACTATACTGAGACTATTATATTAAACACCTCAAAATAGCAACAATAATCTATGTTAGCCTCTGATCACAAATATCCTCAAAGCCATGTACTTCAGCACTCCCTTCCCAAGAGTGAGTGAAAATAACAGAAAAGAGCAGAATATATGGGTAGCAGTACATACTCTCCTCTCGATGAGCGAGCAGGGTGGGTAGTGACACTCGTAGTAAGTACAGGAGCACTCCTCCTCCTCCACCAGCTCTCCGTTAGCATTGTAGTAGCGGGTACGACTGAGCTCCAGGTACTGCTCCTCTACGGGGTCAGCTGGTACCTGCTGGATGGCCAGCCAGTACAAAGACTGCTCTCTACAGGGATAGAAAAAAAGACAAGTTCAAAGTTATGCCAAGTCTGAATAATCTTGTATTTTCTCAATATTATGTTGTCTTTTCCTCAGTAAAGAAGTGATGAGTACTAGAAGAGCAGAATATAGCTCTAGTAATTGTAGTGGTGAAGTGCACAGCTGTAATACCTTTGCTTGCTGGAGATTTCCTCTGGTTTGGGGCTCCAACCCACGGGGACCAGTCGCAAGTTGTCCAGACGGTTATCCACTGTAACAGAGTTTATGTGGACTACTTGGAAGCTGGGAGCGATGCCTCCTCTGTGTTTCTCCCTGGATAAACATTAAAATCGCCTTTTGACTCAACCAGTCTGCCAGCATCACACACTGAATATGAAGCACGTAGTTTGTTTGATAAAGGCAAAAATCTGCCCTAACCGACAGACTATGAGGATGTATTTAGGAGCAGATTGTGGGGATGGGACACCAACTCACCAGAGCAGCTCGTGCAGTGGCCTGCCAGCCCAGCGCCCTTTGCCAATGTCGAAGGCATAAGCAAAGATCTTTGCCCCATTGCCATCTGCATCTACCTCCATGCGTGCCTGAAAAATATAGTGTAACATTGATTTATTTATCCCAGGCCTCATAGTCAAGACAAGTGCAGTTGTTTATACCAGGGCCAGGATAGAGTGGGAATGGTCTCTGACTAGAATGACCCTCACACACAACCTCCACATAAATCCTCACCCACTTACCTCGAAAGCATAGTTCTCCACCAATGGTATGTCCTGTTCATCGATCAGTGTGTACTTTGTCTGCAAAATAATGTACAGTTATTGCCACATGTAATGTGGGTTTACACAATTATTGTGTGGAATTAACAACAATGGGGCGAGATTACAACAATGAGGTGTGTGAGATGACCCCAAAATCAGATGACCTAACACATGTGATGGTATAATCAAGAGCCTGAGTCAAGTTACATTTGCTTTGAGTATGTTAGCATTCATGAAACATTGCTATCGATCACACTGACTGGCACGCAAAAGCACAACGTTGTTGGACTATTATATATGGTCTCTAGGTGAATGTTCCAGGGGGTCACTCCATTACACGTGATATGTCCAAGTGGTTCTCATTTCTACAAGTGACATTTCAATGTTTACCAACTGTCCTAGCTAAAAACATGAGGAGACAAATATTCAAGTCACTGTTCAAATTCGTCTGGTAAAAACTGTTTGACGTAGCTACCCTAAACAAAACACTAGCTAGGCGTAGCTACATGTCAATAATGGCACATAGGAGACTAAGTTTGGCAGCCTTCAAATGTAAAGACAAAAAATAAGATCGTTTTTTTAATAAAATAAATACCGTTGTTAGCTAAAACAAAGGTAACAAACGTTACTTGAGAGCTGTCATGCCGGTGTTTCTTATAGAGCGTGGCAATGGCTTCCTACTACTTCACTAGCCAGTGTCGCCAGTTAGCTACATTACAATTTGCTTGACCGTTTGTGAAGTGTGCATTTGGATGCCAGGATATTTTTTACTTTTTTAACATTGACCCATGCCATCGTTGCGTCCATAAATGAGCTAGTTAGCTACGAACGTTGGTTAAATGTAGCTAGCTTCAGCATGGCTAGCTAATTAATAGGTTGTTCTGGACGGCTTCGAGAGAAAACAAATCCAGCGAAACATTTATATTAGGCCACCTAGAATTCTAAAAAGATCCACGACTTATGTCTGTCTGTTTTCCATATTAAAACATATTCAATGCCAGCCATCACCTATCTCAACGAGCCATTTTGTAAGCACTTTTGTGATCCCCTCCCCTTCTTGTCGCACACATGGCAGTCCCCGGATCCAGCTCACCTTCCCGGCCACACGGCCAAGTCGAACAATCCCGAGCTTGAAATCCGACATTGGAAGAGCGGTCGATCAAGGGGCGAAATGTAAGAACAGGCGAGGCGATTTACTCGTGTAAAAGTCGTCAGGGCGACCCCCCAGACCCGACTTACTGCCAGTTTGGTTAAATAGGGTCAATCGATGGCCGAATTTGGTCCTCCCCACCGGCTAACAAACCTCCGTGACACACCGCTGGCGTAGAAGAAAGCAAGGCAAGATTTGGGGGAGGGTACGAAGAAGCTAAACATTTTTCAACCACTGAGAATACAGCTTTGCAAAGCTTCAGTCCAATCCAAAAAAGCGTTACATAGTTTGTGTTCTTAATCTATTGTCCTATCCGATTCTCCAATCAAAGACGGGGATTTATTTTGAGCACCACTCATTTCTCTCCTGACGCCATCAAGTTTCTACTGCTTGTTCCTGTGTATTCCGACAGTGCTCTGTCATTTTAGCGCGAAAACAGAAGCGGTAGGGTTGCCGGGTGCCAGGCAGGAGTAGCCCATGGATGGAACGACGCTTGGATTGCCCTGCCCTGTTTTATGTGATTGTAATCCCTGTTAGATTCCGAGTAGATTTCGAGTAGGCCTAGCTATTCGATTCAGAGTAGATTTCTACACTCTGATTCAAGTGTTCTGCGTTATTTAGTCCAGTGGTTCTCAAACCTAGACATTTCGCAATTGTATTGTAGCCCTGAACTAACTCACCTGGTTCACACAGTCAAGGGCTTGATGTTTTGTTGACAGTTTGAAACTGGTTTGCTAGTTGTGGAATAGTTCAAATACATGGAAGGCATGGGAGTCCCTGAGGAGAACCCCTTATTTAGTCCACCAGACAGGTGGTTGTCTGTTTCCTCCTTCAAAATAAAAACGATTACATTTTTTAATGCAACAGTTTTTATCCCCCTTTCCCTTTTTGTGCATTTTATTTCCGTCAATGGAAATGTATCTCTGAAATTGCACTTTAAATACATTTGATGTTAAGTTTATTTAGGCCTAATTAAAATGGCCAAAGGTGCTAGGCATAGGCTAGAAACCTAGATTAGACCTACACGTTTACTGTGGGGTTTACGGTACGCAATTTATTTTATAAAATAGGGTACGCAATTTATTTTATAAAATACAGTACGCAATTTATTTTATAAAACGTTCTAATGCCACGTTGAAATCAAGTTGGAAACTCTGAACCTCCGAGTTAAAATTAACGTAAATTATTTGCATAGAGCTTCCTATTGGTTTATTCTGATACTTCCCAAATCAGAAACTCCAGGTAGTCCTATCAGAGTTTCGGACATGAAGTGAACGACCCCGAGTATAATCAGTCATGTGCATATTGCTGCGTTTAAAAACAACTGGGAACTCAGGAATCTCCGACTTCAGTGCGTTCACGACAAATGGAAACTGAAAAAAATTAAGCACGGACTTTGAATGGTCATCCAATTCTGAATTGCAAGTAATAAACTCGGTCATGTTGCCGCATTCAAAACAATTGGGAACTCGGAAAATACGACGTCAAATCGTGACGTCAGTGACCTTCAGGTCAGATAGTCGCGTCTCTAGAAAGAGGGCCGAATTCCCAAATTGTAATTCCGAGTTGGATGACGGTTCAAATCGATTTTTACCAGTCGTAGTTATCCGAGTTCCCAGTTGTTTTGAACGTGGCACAAGAGTCTCAAAATACACTTTCATCATTGGCATTTAGGCCTAGCCTATACCATTCCGGGATAGCCGACGCTAAATGTAGGCTTATTTTGTTTAATTGAATTATACAATATTCAAATATATAGCTCCAACTATTGTCGGACTATTTAGCCTATACTAAACTATAATATATGTAAAGCTAAAATATCATGTAGGTTTTTTAACTGAAAGCTAAAATATCATAAAGGTTTTCTGAGACGTCATTGGTCCCATATTTCAATCTGTTTCAAGAGGAGATTCACGTCAGTCGGCCATTCAGATATAATGTCCATACAGTCGTCCTCCTCTTTAAATTTGTTTTATGTAAATTGTTGTCTTTTTAGAATGTATTTTTCGTTATGTGTCGTACCCCAGTAAGACTAGCTGTCGCCATTGGCGTCGGCTAATGGGGATCCTAATAAATCAAATCAACGTAAACCTACAATTCGACTAGAGAGGGTCATTGCGATATAGGATGTTGTGAGGTCAAATTACAACATCGAAACATTGTCATCATACAGGTAAAGGAGGTAGCATAAAATCAATGATAGCCAATAACATCCGAACAAAAATCGTTTTCATTGACACTGCCCCGTTGTTGCAGTTGTTGCTAAACTTGCTTTTCAGCTCTAGTGTAAGTGTTACTTCCGTGTTCATACCTTGATACACCTGTGTTATAACTGCAGTAGATTGGCTACTGAAGCCACCTGTCGCGTACTATTGCTATTAGCCTAGTAGGCTATTTGACGTGCCATGAGCGCGGAGCCAGAATCATGTGATTTGACACCTGTGTCTTTGCGAGACGACCCAGACACTGGAGTGGAAGTTCGAGAAAGTTCGGGAGACTTTAATATGGATTTACAACAGCCGATTTTCTTCTCGTTGGATGTACACCAACATGAAACTCAGTCAGCTAAAGTCGTCTCCAGGTTGTCTAGAAAGGCTGCTGCTACATCAGTGGTGACCACCTCCGACTCAGAATCCGGTATATTCTCAGGTGAATCGGAACTTTGCATGGAACATGAATCAGACCTGGACTGGTTCTGCAGCTCCGAGCAGAAACTCATATGCTTGCACTGCACCATAGTGGGATCCTGCCAGGGCCACACAGTGACACCCCTGGCCAGCAGAGTGACAGCCGTCAGGGTGAGTGCCCAGACTTTTCCTGGAATTATATTATCCAGATGTAGTCTCATGTAGTAATACCATTAGAATATACCACCTATTAATAACACCATGTCCTTTTTGAGCAGTTACATTTAAGCTGCATATTGTGCATCATATGGACCTTTGTCACAGTGAATGGGGCCAGGAGACTTTGTTTTCCTAGAGTTAGGAGTGAGAATGCAACAGGCAAACTGAGTATACCTTTGGTTACCTGGGGTACTACAGTGCAAAGGGCCGTCTGGTTTGTGTTTCGAAAGTGTGTGTTCACATGCCTGGTGGGTGTGTAGGGTGTGCCACACTTATCTCACACCAGACTGAGGAGTTGCCCCTGTTGATGTGTCATGGGATGTGAGGAGACAAGAATTTCAAGCTGTTGGGAAGAGGCAGCATCAATTATCATCAGTGCTCTTCTAAATTATTTTCTATTTCAGGATACACAATGACATGTTGGTGATGGCAGTTCAGCACTACAGGAATAGGCTTATCAGGATAGGGGTCCCTGCTTTTGAAAATATACCTGATCAGCTCTGTGGTTTTCAAGTCCAACACTAGTCTTTTTTTATGCCAGTCACTGAATGTGTGTGTGTGTGTGTGTGTTGTCCGGAACAGAACCAACTGGTTGACATATGTGAGAAAATGCAGCTGCAGGCCCAGCGCATCGAGCGCTTTATCAACCAGACCCTGACTGCTAAAGAGCGGGCACTGCAGGTGAGCAGCCCTGTGACACTCACACTCAGTCCCTTATGTGCTTACACTACATACAGCTTCGGAATCGCAAGCTCTACACACAGATATCTAATGGATTCCATCAAATCTTTTTGCTGTGTCCCCTATGCCCTCTGCTGTGTGTCCATGCAGGTAGAGGCGAGCGGGGCTCGGGAGCAAGTGGTGGCCCAGCTCAGTGTGGTGAGGGAGGCGGTGGAGGAGGAGGAACAGCGGCTGTTGGAAGCGGTGCAGAGGGAGGAGGAGAGGGTGGAGCAGTGCCTCCTCACCCAGAGAGCCCACTGGGGCCAGGCCCTGGCTATGCTCACACAGACACGCACACGTCTGGTGCACACCCTCACAAACACACCGGACATACAGCTGGCAGTGAGTAAGGGAGATGGGTACAGGAAGGGAGGGAGAGACCAAAGATTTATATATACACTGGGGCTACAACTGACTTCTTCCGTCGCGACGTCCCTCTAAGGCACTTCTGCTAGCCCCGGCCCGCTAGCTGTCTGAATTGCCAAGTCTCCAGCTCGCCCAGCTACTCACTGGACCCAATTGATCACTCGGCCACGCATGCCTCTCCCTAATGTCAATATGCCTTGTCCATGGCTGTTTTGGTTAGTAATTATTGCCTTATTTCACTGTAGCCTCTAGCCCTGCTCAATACGCCTTAGCTAACCCTTTAGTTCCACTTCCCACACATGCGGTGACCTCACCTGGTTTAAATTATGTTTCTAGAGACAATATCTCTCTCATCGTCACTCAATGCATAGGTTTACCTCCACTGTATTCACATCCTACCATACTTTTTTCTGTACATTATGCCTTGAATCTATTCTACCGTGCCCAGAAACCTGCTCCTTTTACTCTCTGTTCCGAACATACTAGACGACCAGTTCTCATAGCTTTTAACCGTACCCTTATCCTACTCCTCCTCTGTTCCTCTGGCGATGTAGAGGTGAATCCAGGCCCTGCAGTGCCTAGCTCCACTCCCATTCCCCAGGCGCTCTAATTTGTTCACTTCTGTAACCGTAAAAGCCTTGTGTCACGGGTGTCGTAATGTAGAGACCAAGGCGCAGCGGGTTGCGTGCTCATAATTATATTTATTATAGCGAACACGGAAAAAACAATAAACAAAGAACGACAGCTAACAGATTTGCAGGCTAAACAACAGCAGTGCAAATACAACTACCCACAATCAACCAGGTGAAAACAAGCTCCCTATATATGACTCTCAATCAGGAACAACGATGCACAGCTGTTCCTGATCGAGAGCCACACAGACCAACAAAGAAATATACAAACTAGAAAAACCTAGAATACCAAAACCCCGGAACACATAAATAAAACACCCCTCTACATACACATAACCCCCGAACCACATAAAACAAATACCCTCTGCCATGTCCTGACCAAACTACAATAACAAAAAAATCCCTTTTACTGGTCAGGACGTGAAATTAACCCACCCCCCCCCCCCCCCAAAGGTGCAGACCCCGTATGCACCTAAAAAATAAATAAAAAAGAAACCCCTAACTAAAGGGAGGGAAGGGAGGGTGGCTGCCGTCAACGACGGCTTCTGTGCTACACCCCCTCTCCCCAAACCTCCTACAGTGGAGGTGGCTTAGGCTCGGGCCTAAAACCACTCCCTGACCAGTCCACTCCTCCCAAATACCTCGGCCTGACTTGTGTCCCTGTAGACCCTGGACTGTACTCTCGGAGCTCTGGACTGTAGAGCGATTCTGGAAGCTCCGGACTGTAGGATGACTCTAGGAGCTCTGGCCTGTAGGCAGACTCGCTCGGTCCCGGACTGTAGGCAGACTCGCTCGGTCCCGGACTGTAGGCAGACTCGCTCGGTCCCGGACCGTAGGCAGACTCGCTCGGTCCCGGACCGTAGGCAGACTCGCTCGGTTCCGGACAGTAGGCAGACTCGCTCGGTTCCGGACCGTAGCCAGACTCGCTCGGCTCCGGACCGTAGGCCGTCTCGCTCGGTTCCGGACCGTAGGCCGTCTCACTCGGTTCCGGACCGTAGGCCGTCTCACTCGGTTCCGGACCGTAGGCCGTCTCACTCGGTTCCGGACCGTAGGCCTTCTCCCTCGGTTCCGGACTATACACTGTTGCCGGATACTCTGGACGGGGTACTGTTGCCGGATACTCTGGACGGGGTACTGTTGCCGGATACTCTGGATGGGGTACTGGACACTCTGGACGGGGCACTGTCGTCGGACACTCTGGACGGGGCACTGTCATCAGACACTCTGGACGGGGCACTGTCGTCGGAAGCTCGAGACTGAGCTGACGCACTGCAAGCCTAGTGCGTGGGGCTGGTACTGGAGGTATCAGACTGGAGACACACACTTCAAGGCTAGTGTGAGGAGCGGGAACAGGCTGAATAGGATTGGGCTGACGTACTGGAGGCCTGGTGCGTGGTGCCGGTACTGGATATACCGGGCCGTGGAGATGCACTGGCGGTCTCGATCGCACCTCCTGCACAACCTGTCCTGGCAGGATGGAACTAGTAGCCCTGCACAAGCGAAGTGCTGGCACAGGGCGAACTGGGCTGTGCAGGGGCCTGATGGATGCCGTGCGTAGAGCGGGCGTAGGGAAGCCTGGACCTAGGAGGCGCACCGGTGACCAAATGCGCTGCGCAGGCATCCTCCTACCAGGCTGGATGCCCACTCTAGCACGGCACTTGCGAGGGGCTGGGATCACTCGCACCGGACTGTGCGTGCGTATGGGCGAGATCGTGCGCACTTCAGCATACCTCGGCGCTCTCCACTCCATATGTTCACCATAATAACCACGGAGAGCTGGCTTAGGGCTCATCCTTGGCCCAGCCAAACTACCCATGTGCCCCCCAAAAACAATTCTTGGGGGTGCCTCTCCGGCTTCCCCATCGGCGCGTACAATGCCTCATACCGGCGCCGTTCCGCCTTGGCTGCCTCTATTTCCTCCAGTGGGCGACGGTATTCCCCAGCCTGATGCCAAGGTCCAGCCCCGTCCAGAATTTCCTCCCATGTCCAGGTTTCCAGATAGTCCATATAATTCTTCTCCTGCTGCTCCTTTCCCCGCTGCTTGGTCCGTGGTTGGTGGGTAGTTCTGTCACGGGTGTCGTAATGTAGAGACCAAGGCGCAGCGGGTTGCGTGCTCATAATTATATTTATTATAGCGAACACGGAAAAAACAATAAACAAAGAACGACAGCTAACAGATTTGCAGGCTAAACAACAGCAGTGCAAATACAACTACCCACAATCAACCAGGTGAAAACAAGCTCCCTATATATGACTCTCAATCAGGAACAACGATGTACAGCTGTTCCTGATCGAGAGCCACACAGACCAACAAAGACATTTTTAAAACTAGAAAAACCTAGAATACCAAAACAAGAACATACACCAAAACCCCGGAACACATAAATAAAACACACCTCTACATACACATAACCCCCGAACCACATAAAACAAATACCCTCTGCCACGTCCTGACCAAACTACAATAACAAAAAATCCCTATTACTAGACAGGACGTGACAACTTGATTTCATGCATGTTAAGATTAGAAGCCTCCTCCCTAAGTTTGTTTTATTCACTGCTTTAGCACACTCTGCCAACCCTTATGTCCTAGCCGTGTCTGAATCCTGGCTTAGGAAGACTACCAAAAACCCTGGAATTTCCATCCCTAACTATAACATTTTCCGACAAGATAGAACTGCCACAGGGGGCGGAGTTAGCCTTCAGAGTTCTGTCTTACTATCCAGGTCTGTGCCCAAACAATTTGAGCTTCTACTTTTAAAAATCCACCTTTCCAGAAACAAGTCTCTCACTGTTGCCGCTTGCTATAGACCACCTTCTGCCCCCAGCTATGCCCTGGACACCATATGTGAATTGATTGCCCCCCATCTATCTTCAGAGCTCGTGCCGTTAGGTGACCTAAACTGGGACATGCTTAACACCCCGGCCATCCTACAATCTAAACTTGATGCTCTCAATCTCACACAAATGATCAATGAACCTACCAGGTACAACCCCAAATCCGTAAACACGGGCACCCTCATAGAGATCATCCTAACCAACCTGTCCTCCAAATACACCTCTGCTGTCTTCAACCAGGATCTCAACGATCACTGCCTCATTGCCTGCGTCCGTAATGGGTCTGCGGTCAAACGACCACCCCTCATCACTGTCAAACGCTCCCTAAACACTTCAGCGAGCAGGCTTTACTAATCGACCTGGCCCGGGTATCCTGGAAGGATATTGACCTCATTCCGACAGTAGAGGATGCCTGGTTATTCTTTAAAAGTGCTTTCCTCACCATCTTGAATAACCATGCCCCATTCAAAAAATGTAGAACCAGGAACAGATATAGCCCTTGGTTCACTCCACACCTGACTGCCCTTGACCAGCACAAAAACATCCTGTGGCGTACTGCATTAGCATCGAATAGCCCCCGTGATATGCAACTTTTCAGGGAAGTTAGGAACCAATATACACAGGCAGTTAGGAAAGCAAAGGCTAGCTTTTTCAAACAGAAATTTGCATCCTGTAGCACAAACTCCAAAAGGTTCTGGGACACTGTAAAGTCCATGGAGAATAAGAGCATCTCCTCCCAGCTCCCCACTGCACTGAGGCTAGGAAACATTGTCACCACCGATAAATCCATGATAATTGAGAATTTCAAGAAGCATTTTTCTACGGCTGGCCATGCTTTCCACCCGGCTACCCCTACCCCGGTCAACAGCCCTGCACCCCCCCACAGCACCTTGCCCAAGCCTCTGCCATTTCTCTTTCACCCAAATCCAGATAGCTGATGTTCTGAAAGAGATGCAAAATCTGGACCCCTACAAATCAGCCGGGCTAGACAATCTGGACCCTCTCTTTCTAAAATTATATGCCGAAATTGTTGCAACCCCTATTACTAGCCTGTTCAATCTCTCTTTCGTATCATCTGAGGTTCCCAAAGATTGGAAAGCAGCCGCGGTCATCCCCCTCTTCAAAGGGGGAGACACTCTAGACCCAAACTGCTACAGACCTATATCTATCCTACCCTGCCTTTCTAAGGTCTTCGAACGCCAAGTTAACAAACAGATCACCGACCATTTCGAATCCCACCGTACCTTCTCTGCTATGCAATCTGGTTTCTGAGCTGGTCATGGGTGCACCTCAGCCACGCTCAAGGTCCTAAATGATATCATAACCGCCATCGATAAGAGACAATACTGTGCAACTGTATTCATCGAGCTAGCCAAGGCTTTCGACTCTGTCAATCACCACATTCTTATCGGCAGACTCCACAGCCTTGGTTTCTCAAATGACTGCCTCGCCTGGTTCACCAACTACTTCTCAGGCAAAGTTCAGTGTGTCAAATCGGAGGGCCTGTTGTCTGGACCTCTGGCAGTCTCTATGGGGGTGCCACAGAGTTCAATTCTCGGGCCGACTCTCTTCTCTGTATACATCAATGATGTCGCTCTTACTGCTGGTGATTCTCTGATCCACCTCTACGCAGACGACACCATTTTGTATACTTCTGGCCCTTCTTTGGACACTGTGTTAACTAACCTCCAGACAAGCTTCAATTCCATACAACTCTCCTTCCGTGGCCTCCAACTGCTCTTAAATGCAAGTAAAACTAAATGCATGCTCTTCACCCGATCGCTGCCTGCATCTGCCCGCCCGTCCAGCATCACTACTCTGGACGGTTCTGAATTAGAATATGTGGACAACTACAAATACCAGGGTGTCTGGTTAGACTGTAAACTCTCCTTCCAGACTCACATTAAGCATCTCCAATCCAAAATTAAATCTAGAATCGGCTTCCTATTTCGCAACAAAGCCTCCTTCACTCATGCTGCCAAACATACCCTCGTAAAACGGACTATCCTACCGATCCTTGACTTCGGCGATGTCATTTACAAAATAGCCTCCAACACTCTACTCAGACTGCATCCAATTTGCTATCACATTGCTATCCGTTTTGTCACCAAAGCCCCATATACTACCCACCACTGCGACCTGTACGCTCTCGTTGGCTGGCCCTCGCTGGCTGGCCCTCGCTTCATATTCATCGCCAAACCCACTGGCTCCAGGTCATCTACAAGTCTTTGCTAGGTAAAGCCCCGCCTTATCTTAGCTCACTGGTCACCATAGCAGCATCCACGCGTAGCACGCGCTCCAGCAGGTATATCTCACTGGTCACCGCCAAAGCCAATTTCTCCTTTGGCCTCCTTTCCTTCCAGTTCTCTGCTGCCAATGACTGGAACGAACTGCAAAAATCACTGAAGCTGGAGACTCATATCTCCCTCACTAACTTTAAGCACCAGCTGTCAGAGCAGCTCACAGATCACTGCACCTGTACATAGCCCATCTATAAATAGCCCGTCCAACTACCTCATCCCCATACTGTTATTTATTTTATTTATTTTGCTCCTTTGCACCCCAGTATCTCTACTTGCACACTTATCTTCTGCACATCTAGCACGCCAGTGTTTTAATTGCTATATTGTAATTATTTCACCACTATGGCCTATTTATTACCTTACCTCCCTTATGTTACCTCATTTTCACACACTGTATATAGACTTTTTCTATTGTATTATTGACTGCATGTTTGTTCATTCCATGTGTAACTCTATTGTTGTTTGTGTCGCACTTCTTTTCTTTGTCTTAGCCAGGTCGCAGTTGTAAATGAGAACTTGTTCTCAACTGGCCTACCTGATTAAATAAAGGTCAAATAAAATAAATACACACTAGATGACTCATAGGGGGTGCTGTGTTGAAGCCACAGTGCCTCAATCTTGTCACTCACCCACCATTGTACTCAACGTCAATTATATAAAAAGGATAGTTTTAACTATGTTTTGCAGCTATACAGTGTTTGTTTACATTCACTTTGTTGACAAACATTGGAGTAAAACAAGCTTATATTTTGGGTATTCATGAGGTACGACAAGTTGAAGTAAGCTCATGAGGCATTTAAGTTATATTCTTCAAGAATCAATGGGTACAAATCATTAATTTATAAGTCCAAAAATGAATGTAGCTACTGCAGATTGCTCCTTTAAGGCATACTTTTACATGATATTCCATACATTCCTTTGGAGAACTGCTCTTACTGGGGAGTACCAAAATGGCTGACCGGTGGCTTCACAGCATCCTAATACATAGCATCAGCATTCCAGGGTGTTTCTAAATTATTTAGAGCAACAATAGAGGGTGGGACGCGGGAGTGTATAGATGTGGAAGATAGAAGGATTAAACAATAGGTGGCGAACAAGAGTGGTGATGGTGGTGCAAACGATGATGATGTTAATAATGATACACTTGATTGCTGTAAATGATCGTTGATGCTCTCTTGTGTTTCAGACCTCTGGCCAGGAAATAGCTGAGAGGTAAATATTCTGTTTTGACATGTATATTTCCTCAACCACTTGGTGAAGCAATCCTGCGTTGTTCATTAGCCAGATTGACATTACTTGCCGGGTGTGTGTGTGTGTGTGTGTGTGTGTGTGTGGTGTGTGTGTGTGTGGTGTGTGTGTGTGTGTGTGTGTGTGTGTGTGTGTATCAGGATTGAGGAGGCAGAGGGGGTGGGTGAGCCTCATGACACCGACCATCTCAACCTGAACGCCAGCTGTAGTGACAGCAAACTCATGAGGGGCCTGTGGGCCAGCGCCATACTGCTGGGACCAACTGGTAACATGATACAGGCCAGGGAAACTTCTAGTTGTTCAGGATACAGTAGTTTCAAATAGTTGCAGTTAATAGTGTCTGAACAACTGGCAATAAGTGCTTAATTAATTCTGAATAAAAATACACTCTTCTCTTCCCTCTCTCTCTTAAGCTTATGGTTCAGCAAATCTAACATTTGACGAGCGCACCGTCAGCTCCGTACTTTCCCTCTCAGAAGACCTTTGCACTCTGACCTTCCTGCCTAAGCGGTCACGCCAGTCACCGCCCTACGACCCGGCGCGCTTCGACTGCTGGCCCAATGCGCTGGGCACCCTGGCCATCTCCTCCGGCACCCACAGCTGGGTGATTGATATGGGTGAGAGCGGGGCCTTCAAGGTGGGGGTATGCTACTCCAGCATGGGGCGCAAGGGCTCGGGCAACGACTCCCGCCTGGGCTACAACGTCCAGTCCTGGGTGCTCTCCAAATACGATGGGGACTTATCCTTCTGCCATGCGGGGAAGAACACACCCCTGCATGTGGTCCACAAGCCCAAGAGTCTAGGGCTACTCCTGGACTGGCCTAGTCAGACCCTGGTATTTTATGACCCAGACTCCAGTGCTGTGTTGCACTCGGTCAGACACGCCTTCAGTGGCCCGCTGCTGCCAGCATTTGCTGTGGCTGACCGCAGTGTCACCATACTGCACTGACCTCTGAAGTACTGTAACTGCTGAAGTACTGTAACTGTAGTGTCAATGATATAGAATTACGGGTAACACTTTCATAAGGCATATCATATGAGTTGATAATATAACAGTGAAAGGGTTCATTAATGCTTACAACAAGTAGTACTGCATTATACCTGCTGATAAAATGGTACTGAACTACTTATAATATTTGTACATCCTACTAATAGAATACTATCAAAGCTTCACAATGTATTTGAATGTAATCAAATTGGCCAAAATTAGGCCCTTATGTCTGTCTGCATTGAAGAGGTATGCAGAAAGTTTTTTGATGGGAGATATATTTCTAATTTATTCTTTGTTTATTTTAGTCTGAAGTAATGATTCTGTAGAGATTTCTGTATGTGTCTGTTGATAAAATTATACAATAGTCCTAATGTGTCATACTGTAGTCATTTTAGATATAGGAGTATGCTATTTATATTTCTTAAACTGTTATGATAATTGACTGTAAGTGAAGTGACTGTTTGAGACCTTTTCTATCTTTTAAAGAGACAACTGTCTGAAGGAATGGTTGATCCATACGCATACAAATATTTGTTAATTGTCTGATATGCAATGTATGTCTCTATTGAAACTCACATCCTACTTTCCATCCATCCGTCAGTGGGAAGAAAATTAATGAAATACCAGACTCAACGCAAGAGACACATTCTAAAAATGAACAGCAGGGGGAAATGTAGTGTGTGTCTTAGTGATGCGGAGGTTGACTCGTAACCCGCAATCCCTGCGGTTAAAGGGTTGAATAAAGAGAAAACAATACCTTTAAAAAAAATCCATAAATGTATAACTCTTGTGCAATTTATATCTATAGGCTACATTAACGTTTTTATTTCATTATTTTAGGCTATCTGGCATTAGTGCGTAAGCTTAAATTTAACGCTGCGATCACACCAACAGTGTCATTGAATTTTGGTACACAAGAATTACATTCATTTCCAATTAAACGCTGCATTTGCTTTTCGGCATTGCGTTGCGGAGGCAGTTGCAGTGCGTTTGGTGTGATGGCTTGACAGAAATGGTAGCAGAAGGTGAATGTTGCTGTGTACCATTTTGTGCAATGACACTGTCAGTGTGATGAAGCCTCAGGTACACACCGACAGTGTCATTGCGCAAAATAGTACGCAGCATAATCTGGATATGTATGCAACAAAAGTTCAACATTCATTTTCTGCTACCATTTCTGTCTGCGCATACAGTTTGACGCATATGTTCGATAAATCCAATGTATGCACCACACCAAACGGACTACAACTGCCTCTGCAACACAATGCTGCATGGCAAACGCAGCGTTTCATTGGAAATGAATGTAATTCTGGTGTACCAAAATGTAACACTGTTGGTGTGATCAAAGCGTGTGCCTGTATGCGCACCAAATAGCCTACACGCCAATCGCCAAATGTTATTGGGAACGGGCAGGAAAAGTTATGGAGGTAAAATGGACAATGTCAGAGTTTAATTAAATAAGAGAAAAGCTGCGAAAGGTAATGCTTGGTGAAATGGTAAAAGAGGATAACAGTTCCGGCTATGTAATGTGTGATGATTGTGAGGCTCTACTTGTGGAGAAATATGATTTATTTCATTCAGCATTTTCAGTAATTGCATTTTCTCCTCGTTCCCTAAACGTCTTTGCTCGTTAAAAGAAGCAAAGATGACAGAGAACTTTACCAATGTCAACTAGATTTCAGTTCTGCCCACACATTTTCTATAGGACTGAGGTCAGGGCTTTGTGATGGCCACTCCAATACCTTGACTTTGTTGTCCTTAAGCCATTTTGCCACAACTTTGGAAGCATGCTTGGAGTCATTGTCCATTTGGAAGACCCATTTGCGACCAAGCTTTAACTTCCTGACTGATGTCTTGAGATGTTGCTTCAATATATCCACATCATTTTCCTGCCTCATGAAGCCATCTATTTTGTGAAGTGCACCAGTCCCTCCTGCAGCAAAGCACCCCCCACAACATGATGCTGCTACCAGCGTTCTTCACGGTTGGGATGGTGTTCTTTGGCTTGCAAGCCTCTCCATTTTTCCTCCAAACATAACGATGGTCATTATGGCCAAACAGTTCTATTTTTGTTTCATCAGACCAGAGGACATTTCTCAAAAAAAGTACAATCTTTGTCCCCATGTGCAGTTGCAAACCGTAGTCTGGCTATTTTATGGTGGTTTTGGAGCAGTGGCTTCTTCCTTGCTGAGTGGCCTTTCAGGTTATGTCAATAAAGGACTTGTTTTATTGTGGAAATAGATATCTTTGTACCTGTTTCCTCCAGCATCTTCACAAGGTCCTTTGCTGTTGTTCTGGGATTGATTTGCACCAAAGCACGTTCATCTCTCGGAGACAGAACGTGTCTCCTTCCTGAGCGGTATGATGGCTGTGTGGTCCCATGGTGTTTATACTTGTGTACTATTGTTTGAACAGATGAACGTGGTACCTCCAGGCATTTGGAAATTGCTCCCAAGGATGAACCAGACTTGTGGAGGTCTACAATCTTTTTTTCTGTGGTCTTGACTGATTTATTTTGATTTTCCCATGATGTCAAGCAAAGAGGCATTGAGTTTGAATGTAGGCCTTGAAATACATCCACAGGTACACCTCCAATTGACTCAAATGTGGTAAATTAGCCTATCAGAAGCTTCTAAAGCCATTACATCATTTTCTGGAATTTTCCAAGCTGTTTAAAGGCACAGTCAACTTAGTGTATTGAATGTAAACTTCTGACCCACTGGAATTGTGATACAATGAATTATAAATGAAATAATCTGTGAACAATTGTTGGAAAAATTACTTGTGTCATGCACGAAGTAGATGTCTTAACCGACTTGCCAAAACTATAGTTTGTTAACAAGAA
Organism: Salmo salar; assembly: GCF_965601325.2. Lineage (NCBI taxonomy): Eukaryota > Metazoa > Chordata > Actinopteri > Salmoniformes > Salmonidae > Salmo > Salmo salar. The sequence goes on from NC_138291.1 coordinate 153,585,965, forward strand.
ATCTGTGGAGTGGTTGAAAAACGAGTTTTAATGACTCCAACCTCGATGTATGTAAACTTCTGACTTCAACTGTAATGACAAAAGAGAAGCTGCATGTATCTAATTATAGACAAGTTGACTAACAAATAGCCTACCAAAATTTCGGAAGTTATAAGTGGAAACATAGGCCTATCTAAATCAGGCAACAAAAAAAATCCTGCATCCCCTCTCAAAAATTGGTCAGCTGTCTGTGACTGTAGCCTACAGCGCATTTTTTTTATATTAGTGGGTTAGGGTCGGGTGCAGGCCTCAGATTTTCACTTTTCACGTAGCCAATAGTTGGGCAGTTGCATATGTGTTATTATCAATTGCAGGCGGGTGCGGGTGAACACACAGATGACCCATGCATCCTGTAGCACAAACTCAAAAAAGTTCTGGGACACTAAAGTCCATGGAGAATAAGAGCACCTCCTCCCAGCTGCCCACTGCACTGAGGCTAGGAAACACTGTCACCACCGATAAATCCATGATAATTGAGAATTTCAATAAGCATTTATCTACGGCTGGCCATGCTTTCCACCTGGCTACCCCTACCCCGGTCAACAGCCCTGCACCCCCCACAGCAACTCGCCCAAGCCTCCCCCATTTCTCCTTCACCCAAATCCAGATAGCTGATGTTCTGAAAGAGCTGCAAAATCTGGACCCCTACAAATCAGCCGGGCTAGACAATCTGGACCCTCTCTTTCTAAAATTATATGCCGAAATTGTTGCAACCCCTATTACTAGCCTGTTCCACCTCTCTTTCGTATCGTCTGAGATTCCCAAAGATTGGAAAGCAGCCGCGGTCATCCCCCTCTTCAAAGGGGGAGACACTCTAGACCCAAACTGCTACAGACCTATATCTCTCCTACCCTGCCTTTCTAAGGTCTTCGAACGCCAAGTTAACAAACAGATTACCGACCATTTCGAATCCCACCGTACCTTCTCCGCTATGCAATCTGGTTTCAGAGCTGGTCATGGGTGCACCTCAGCCACGCTCAAGGTCCTAAACGATATCATAACCGCCATCGATAAAAGACAATACTGTGCAGCCGTATTCATCAACCTGGCAAAGGCTTTCGACTCTGTCAATCACCACATTCTTATCGGCAGACTCCACAGCCTTGGCTTCTCAAATGATTGCCTCGCCTGGTTCACCAACTACTTCTCAGACAAAGTTCAGTGTGTCAAATCGGAGGGCCTGTTGTCCGGACCTCTGGCAGTCTCTATGGGGGTGCCACAGAGTTCAATTCTCGGGCCGACTCTCTTCTCTGTATACATCAATGATGTCGCTCTTGCTGCTGGTGATTCTCTGATCCACCTCTACGCAGACGTGTCGTCATTTTGTATACTTCTGGCCCGTCTTTGGACACTGTGTTAACTAAACTCCAGACAAGCTTCAATGCCATACAACTCTCCTTCCGTGGCCTCCAACTGCTGTTAAATGCAAGTAAAACTAAATGCATGCTCTTCAACCGATCGCTGTCTGCACCTGCCCGCCCGTCCAGAATCACTACTCTGGACAGTTCTGAATTAGAATATGTGGACAACTACAAATACCTAGGTGTCTAGTTAGACTGTAAACTCTCCATGCAGACTCACATTAAGCATCTCCAATCCAAAATTAAATCTAGAATTGGCTTCCTATTTCGCAACAAAGCCTCCTTCACTCATGCTGCCAAATATACCCTCGTAAAACTGACCATCCCACTGATCCTCGACTTCGGCGATGTCATTTACAAAATAGCCTCCAACACTCTACTCAACAAATTGGATGCAGTCTATCACAGCGCCATCCGTTTTGTCACCAAAGCCCCATATACTACCCACCACTGCGACCTGTACGCTCTCGTTGGCTGGCCCTCGCTTCATACTTGTTGCCAAACTCACTGGCTCTAGGTCATCTACAAGTCTTTGCTAGGTAAAGCCACCATAGCAGCACCCACCCATAGCACGCGCTCCAGCAGGTATATCTCACTGTTCACCCCCAAAGCAAATTCCTCATTTGGCTGCCTTTCCTTCCAGTTCTCTGCTGCCAATGACTGTAATGAACTGCAAAGATCACTGAAGCTGGAGACACATATCTCCCTCATTAACTTTAAGCACCAGCTGTCAGAGCAGCTCACAGATCACTGCACCTGTACATAGCCCATCTGTAAATAGCCCATCCAACTACCTCATCCCCATACTGTATTTATTTATTTATCTTGCTCCTTTGCACCCCAGTATCTCTACTTGCACATTCATCTTCTGCACATCTACCATTCCAGTGTTCAATTGCTATATTGTAATTACTTCGCCACCATGGCCTATTTATTGCCTTACCTCCCTTATGTTACCTCATTTGCACACAATGTATATAGACTTTTTGACTGTATGTTTGTATGTTTGTTTATTCCATGTGTAACTCTGTGTTGTATGTGTGAAACTGCTTTGCTTTATCTTGTCCAGGTCGCAGTTGTAAATGAGAACTTGTTCTCAACTAGCCTACCTGGTTAAATAAAGGTGAATGAAAATAAAATAAAAATAAAACAGGTGTTGTCCCTAAAATCTCCTCCCTGCCAGAATTCTTCGCCCCTCGTCACGTGAACGCGCACTCACTCAGTTCTTCATTGCTGCGACTTGCTTGCTAGTTGAGATTTCTGCTCTTCACTCCGTTGTCAGTTTAGCCTACATTTCACTGGTCTTAGTAGCAGAAAGCATTTTTTATTTGTGTCCTTCAAGGCAGCTGTCAATGATCACGTTAGGCTGCGTTTGATTAGATTTTTTATGGCGGTTTGATCGCGGGGGAGGCACTAGTAATGTCTGTAGTTTTCGGTTTGGCTATTTGTTTCAAGTGTTTTAGTCTGTAAATAAATCTCTTTGCCAAAATTCGTCATCTTTCCCATGTCTTATTCGACTACTAGTTGTTCTGAAATGTTTATTGCTTGCCTACATTTTACTCCCTCTATTTTTAATATAACACACATACACGATTCATTTCGGTTTCCTATCCTGACGTGGAGTTTGTTCTACATAAAGTATTTGACTCTGATGTGTGACACACAGAAAGTATACTGCTCAAAAAAATAAAGGGAACACTTAAACAACACAATGTAACTCCAAGTCAATCACACCTCTGTGAAATCAAACTGTCCACTTAGGAAGCAACACTGATTGACAAATTTCACATGCTGTTGTGCAAATGGAATAGACAACAGGTGGAAATTATAGGCAATTAGCAAGACACCCCAAATAAAGGAGTGGTTCTGCAGGTGGGGACCACAGACCACTTTTCAGTTCCTATGCTTCCTGGCTGATGTTTTGGTCACTTTTAAATGCTGGCGGTGCTTTCACTCTAGTGGTAGCATGAGACGGAGTCTACAACCCACACAAGTGGCTCAGGTAGTGCAGCTCATCCATGATGGCACATCAATGCGAGCTGTGGCAAGAAGGTTTACTGTGTCTGTCAGTGTAGTGTCCAGAGCATGGAGGCGCTACCAGGAGACAGGCCAGTACATCAGGAGACGTGGAGGAGGCCGTAGGAGGGCAACAACCCAGCAGCAGGACCGCTACCTCCGCCTTTGTGCAAGGAGGAGCAGGAGGAACACTGCCAGAGCCCTGCAAAATGACCTCCAGCAGGCCACAAATGTGCATGTGTCTGCTCAAACGGTCCGAAACAGACTCCATGAGGGTGGTATGAGGGCCCGACGTCCACAGGTGGGGGTTGTGCTTACAGCCCAACACCGTGCAGGACGTTTGGCATTTGCCAGAGAACACCAAGATTGGCAAATTCGCCACTGGCGCCCTGTGCTCTTCACAGATGAAAGCAGGTTCACACTGAGCACATGACAGACGTGACAGAGTCTGGAGACGCCGTGGAGAACGTTCTGCTGCCTGCAACATCCTCCAGCATGACCGGTTTGGCGGTGGGTCAGTCATGGTGTGGCATTTCTTTGGGGGGGTCGCACAGCCCTCCATGTGCTCGCCAGAGGTAGCCTGACTGCCATTTGGTACCGAGATGAGATCCTCAGACCCCTTGTGAGACCATATGCTGGTGCGGTTGGCCCTGGGCTCCTCCTAATGCAAGACAATGCTAGACCTCATGTGGCTGGAGTGTGTCAGCAGTTCCTGCAAGAGGAAGGCATTGATGCTATGGACTGGCCCGCCCGTTCCCCAGACCTGAATCCAATTGAGCACATCTGGTACATCATCTCTCGCTCCATCCACCAACGCCACGTTGCACCACAGACTGTCCAGGAGTTGGCGGATGCTTTAGTCCAGGTCTGGGAGGAGATCCCTCAGGAGACCATCCGTCACCTCATCAGGAGCATGCCCAAGAAAAGAAAATGGCCTTGCCGAAATCCCCCCCCCTCTAATTTCCTTAATTTTGTCACTTGAGTCAAATACTTTCTGTGGCACACAGAGTTAAATGACCTTGGCTAAAGCAGATCTGATTGAATAGAGCCTTTAGTCTTTTCATAATGCTGTACTACTGTACTAATCCCAGAGTCATTGAAACGGGCACCAATAATGTGCAAAGCATTTATTGATGAGCGACACATCTCACCCGAGATACATGAACAGCACTGTGCTCATCATGAATACATATAAAACACATATTACATGACTGCCATTCTTTACAGTAAATGTGCCATGTGTGATACCAATAGGGCTATGTCAGATAGAACATTTTTTAAGTCTTAGTGTTTTACTGATACCAGACGAGACCTTACTTTTTCTATCAACAGTCATCAATTGATGACTAAATAACCCCTCATTTCCAGGTCACATTGCCTAACCGGCAGCAACATGCTCTCCCTTATCCTCGGTCTGCCCAGCCTGGTGATGATTAGGTGGTTGAAGAATGCCAGCTGGTAGGTCTAACACAAGACCCGGTTCTGACTAGATGGGATATGTAGCCTACAGCTTTTGTCAGATTTTACTTTTATTAGCAGGTTAGGATAATTAACATAGCAGATTAGGTGAATTAGGTTAAGACCTCAGGAAAAGGGTTCAGGTTAGCTAACATGCAAAAACAAATCACATTTACGCATTCATTTTACAAAAGCTGTAGCTTATCCCCTCTAGCCATGACCTACAAGATCCTCCTCAAGGTTGTTACAAAAAGTGCCTTGCACTCAATAGGTAGGTTAACATTGAATCATTGTGACATGTGTAATGGAAATGGCAGATATAGTAGAACAGAGTACCACAGTATGAGCCATAATACCCATAAAAGCTACCAGTCAAACAGGGAAATGGTTCCAATCGTTTTTCCACCATTCATTTTTCCCCCCATACGGGATTTTTAGCAACCACTACAAATAAGGGCTGTGTTTTGTGTAAGCTTACCCTGCTGTGATGATTTGGTAACGGTGTAAATCTCTCTAGGTCAAGGTGACTTTTAAAAACAACAAATACACTTTTTCGCAAAAACATTGCTACAGTGTCCAATAAAAATGAAGAGGCTGAAGTGTTCCCATTTAGGTAAATTGCGTGTATGCCCTCCCAGGAGTGCAAGTTTCACCATGGCACGGACCGTGGTGATACTTCGCACAGAATTATTCCAACATGACACATTTTAGTGAATTATTGCACACTATCCATGCTACCCGAGACCTGAAACAGACAAGTGCGAGGGCATACAGGCAGGAGGGCATACAGATAGGTCAGGTCAAATCGTATTGGTCACACACACACAAGGTTAGCAGATGTTATTGCGAGTGTAGCGAAATGCTTGTGCATCGGAACTAGAAGCACAAGAATTTCGCTACACTCGCAATTACATCTGCTAACCATGTGTATGTGACCAAGAAAATTTGACCCATCTGTATGCCCTCCTGCCTGCCCCCCCACTTGTCTGTTTCATTTCTCAGGTAGCATGGATAGAATGCAATAATTGACTAATATGTGCCATATTCGAATAATTATTTGTGTCCGTGCCATGGTGAAAATTGCATCCAGCCCTCTGGTAAATCCTCTGCACCCACTGTGAATATTGGCCTTTCCTTCCTTCACTTGAAATCATGGGGGAAGCTTGACACAATTGCTATGACTCAGTCAGTCCACATACAATGCCTAAATTACTGTATGACATCCCTCCAAAGAGTCCCTGCATTCTGTCCCATCTGGTTGTACAGTGACCTCTGACATTCGAGGTCAGTGCTAAGAATCTAATGTGGCTTTCTGGCTGGTGGCCGTGATGGTGAGCGGGGGAGGCTCGATGTTCAGCTCCTCTCTCAGGTCCTCCAGACTCTGCTCCCAGCGGCGCTCGTAGAAGATGCTGAGGACACAGCGGGCCTGCCGGCCATTCCTCACAGCCCACGGTCCCAGGGACGTCACCAAGGGCTCCAGACGACTGCAGGAATGGCACAAGGAAACAATCAGGCCGTAATAATTGCATTACTGTACAGATACCAGACTGTGATGTCAATGGTTATTGTATTACAGAGCAGAAATAATTTACAGTCAAAGCCAATACTCATAAAAATCATGATGACAGACTCCCATTCCCTTCAGTCAATAACTACAGTGTGTTGATCATAACTAGCTCAACTAGCTCTGTGACACTTGCAAATAAAAAACAACTATATTGTCTTAGTTCCCTGAAGGAAGTCAACCACCTAAATGTCAGTTCTCTTTACACCTCAGGGTGCTGCTCAGGTGTGTGGTTGATTACCAAATATCAGAGGTGTCCAGGAAGTGTATGTTCCATTCACAACCAGTCTCCCTTAGAATATACAGTATAACTTCGTGGAAACTGATGACATCACAGATAAATCTTTACATTTACATTACATTTAAGTCATTTAGCAGACGCTCTTATCCAGAGCGACTTACATTACCCTCACAGTCCTGTGGTAATCTGGTGAGGAACACAAACTAACATTACCCTCACAGTCCTGTGGTAATCTGGTGAGGGACACAAACTAACATTACCCTCACAGTCCTGTGGTAATCTGGTGAGAGACAAACCCAACACGCTAACAATACCCTCACAGTCCTGTGGTAATCTGGTGAGAAACAAACCCAACACGCTAACAATACCCTCACAGTCCTGTGGTAATCTGTTGAGAAACACAAACTAACGTTACCCTCACAGTCCTGTGGTAATCTGGTGAGGAACACAAACTAACATTACCCTCACAGTCCTGTGATAATCTGGTGAGAAACACAAACTAACATTACCCTCACAGTCCTGTGGTAATCTGTTAATTAAGGAACACAAACTAACGTTACCCTCACAGTCCTGTGGTAATCTGTTGAGGAACAAACACAACAAACTAACATTACCCTCACAGGCCTGTGGTAATCTGTTGAGGAACACAAACTAACATTACCCTCACAGTCCTGTGGTAATCTGTTAAGGAACACAAACTAACGTTACCCTCACAGTCCTGTGGTAATCTGTTGTAAAACACAACAAACTAACATTACCCTCACAGTCCTTTGATAATCTGGTGAGAAACTCAACAAACTAACATTACCCTCACAGTCCTGTGATAATCTGTTGAGGAACAAACACAACAAACTAACATTACCCTCACAGTCCTGTGAAATCTGTTGATGAGCAAAGTCAACAAACTAACATTACCCTCACAAGTAATCTGTTAAAAAACACAACAAATGAACAATACCCTACCAGTCCTGTGATAATCTGTTGAGGAACCAAGACAACAACAAAAAAATCTAAAATCTTGGGATGTATTCAATAAACATTGCAGAAATGTAACGAGTAGAGCCAAGACTACTTCCTATTCAACATGGCAGACAGTCAGTCTCCTGAAAAGGACCCTGGTTTATATCACTACATACAGTATGAATAAGAAGAGAGCCTGATGGGCAGCACCTTGTGGACAGACGGAGCGGTCCCAACACTGCTCCCAGGATGCACATGGGCAGGCCAGTTTGAGCAGCCTCAAACCACTTTACTGCCACTTCACCTGAGTTTGAGGAAGTGAGAAAGAAAAGACATGTAGTGAAACACACTAATACCAATACTCTCAGTGAATCCCCTTTCCCCAGACTCACCCAGCATGTTAGTGGGCATGCCTAGTAAGGTGTGTAGTAAATCGTGGACTTCTCGGTACCTCTGCATGACGTACGCTAACTCCTCATTATCCACAAATTTCACGTTCACCCTCGAGTCAGGGGTCACCCTCTGAGAACGAGAGACGTAGAGGGATACGAGGATTGGCAAATAACCACTACGCTTCCTCTGTAAAGAGATCAATTATGTCCTTCACAAACTCACATTGTCCTCAAGGAAGCGCAGGTACTCTCTCCCAAAGGATCCATCTGGAAGGGAGGCCATCTTGGACAGATCCAATGTGGATAGTCGGATCCGTGGGCGCTCACTTACACAGAAATAGGTGAAACATACGCACATGAGCATTCACAGACAAGCAATTGTATACACAACTTATTTAAAATCATTGAGATGTATATTTAAGGGTGTACGTAAACAGAGTGAGATAGACAGCAGAAGTTGTGACATACGTTAGAATGGTATAGCCCTCAGGGTCTCCTCTCATTCGATCCCGAAGCGTCATCAGGGCCAGGTGTCCTGTCGTCTCTCCCAGCACTGCCACCATGTCTACATGGGGAACACAGCTTACAGTGAAGAGAAATGTGGTACTTTTTATTGAGAACATGCAGTACATTATGTTATACCAGAGTCACTTTCAAGTTATTTCTCACCCTTTTGAATAATTTATATTTCAAGGACTTGTTTAAATCAAAATAACATCTACGACATAGTTTCCCTATGACTCTTTTAGTTTCTTGTTTTTCTAAAATGTCGGTGTTTTCCACACCTTGATAACTAGGGATCAAAATGACACATGACAACCATTAAATAACCCTGCTTGATATTGGGTACTGTGCGTAATGAAACGCAAATAGTTTGAGTTTCAAATGCAAAAGAAAGGAAAGTAAAACAGTGAACAGAGCCTACCCACATGTTCTGTAAGAACAGATAAGCATGCCAAACTCCCTACAGATGCAAAATGACCATATGAAAGTAGCACAACTGGAAGTGGGCATCCCTCTCACCATGTCTGTAGGGGTCTTGCAGAGCTGCCACCCCGGAGCCGACAGCCAACAGGGCTTTCTGGATGGGGCTGGTGGGGATGTGGCCTGTGTACAGTCCGTCATACTGCCTGTCTACAGAGTCCACGCCACGGTGCTGCTGCCGGACACAAAGGGCTGTGGGTGACACCAAACAGCATCAGACATACAGTAGAATACACATGGACATCCCATCAGGACATGGTATTAATACTGTAGTGACCTTAGTACTTAGAGATCATGGGACCACAGGTAGTTTCCAGTGCTCTGTTTCCAGTCAACACCTTACAACTGGGCACATACGTCAATTCAACGTCTATTCCACATTAGTTCAACGTAATTCAATGGTTCAACACAAGACAAAAGAGTTGATAGTGGACTACAGGAAACTCCAACACCATCATTAAGTTTGCCGACGACACAACGGTGGTAGGCCTGATCACCAATAATGATGAGACAGCCTACAGGGAGGAGGTCAGAGACCTGCCAGTGTGGTGCCAGGACAACATCTACCTCAACATGAGCAAGACCAAAGAGCTGATAGTGGACTACAGGAAAAAGGGGTCCGAGAATGATCCCGGGGCTATAGTGGAGCAACATCCCCTCAGGAAACTGAAAAGACTTGGCATGGGTCCTCAGATGCTCAAAAAGTTCTATAGCTGCACCATTGAGAGTATCCTGATTGGTTGCATCACCGCTTGGTATGGCAATTGCTCGGCATTCGACCGCAAGGTGCTACGGAGGGTAATGCGTATGGCCCAGTACATCACTGGAGCCAAGCTTCCTGCCATCCAAGACCTCTATACCAGGCGGTGTCAGAGGAAGGCCCCCAAAAAATTGTCAAATACTCCAGCCATCCTAGTCATAGACTGTACTTTCTGGTGCCGCACGGCAGGCAGTATCGGAGCGCCAAGTCTAGGTCCAAAAGGCTCCTTAACAGCTTCTACCCCGAAGCCATAAGACTTCTAAACAGTTAATCAAATGGCTACCCAAACTATTTTCATTGACCCCTGTTTTTAAACTGCTGCTACTCGCTGTTTATTATCTATGCATAGTCACTTTACCCCTACCTACATGTACAGTACATATTACCCCAATTACCTCGAATAGTATGTACCCCCGCATATTGACTCGTACAGGTACCCCATGTATATAGCCTTGTTATTTTTTATTTTGTGTCACTTATTTTTCTTACTTTATTTACATTTGTATTTTTATTTTATTAACAAATATTTTGTTACTTACTTTTGAAAATTCTGCATTGTTGGTTAAGGGCTTGTAAGTATGCATTTCATGCTAAGGTATTTGGCACGTGACAAACCAGTGTGTGCCCAGTGGGTTGTGATAGGAGTTTTTCCTTTGCACTTCATGAGATCATATGACAATGAATAGGTAATCAATACTGTGTTTTGTAGCCCTATACAAAACGGACTCTAGTCCAAGGGGTACTAGGCCCACTGTACCCTTTTCTAGGGAACCCCTACACATTTTTAAGAATACAATGTGCGGCTAAAATGAATTGTCGACACTGAAAATATAAAATTGCACAACTGTTTATCAAACAGTTCTTCCATTATAGGTATTTTGGCCTTGCTGCAGTTATTTTCATTTAGTTCGTTTTATCCCTGCTGCTTCAGGGAACCCCTGACAGCACTCTGAGCACTTCTTGTTTGAAGTTTTATTAGTCGTACTGTATGTACAGGATATGTATGGTATACATAGCCCAACGAAATGAATAGTTGCAGGTTCATTCTCGAAAATGCAACAACATTAAGAAATAAAAGAAGAATACGAATATAAAGTAAATGATGCCAACATCTTTGCATAAGTATAATACAGGAAGGTACTATTTATAGTCTAATATTTGAGCAGTATAATAAATCTGGTAGCTGCAGTTGTGATGCGTCTTGCTTGAGAAACCCTGGTCTAGACTGCGCAGTAGATCTACAGATGAGTAGGGGAAACCAAACTGGTTTGCCCTATTTATAAACGGTAGTTCTGTGACGTGATATAATGGAGGACCCCTACTGTGGAGTTGTGGTACACTCCGCTAACCGCTACTATACGACCTCATAGCTAAATAAAACAAATAATACATTATCATTCTCTAATTATCGAAATATATATTGTCCATGGTTATTTAGTTACAATACAGTCCCACTTACATACCTTCGAACATAAACGCGCCGCTACCAGTGCTTCTTCGACTTGAAACGAGGAGTGAACGTAACATTTCTATGTTGTGAGGTGGCTGGCACATACGCATTATACCGAAAATGAAGCGGACGTGATGACGTGTCATGACGGTGTCACTCATAATGGAACTGTTGTGTGTGTGCCTTATGTGCTACATTCAATTATGATTGCATTTCATGTCTTGGCTAGAAGACAACGCATCTGCAAACATCGAATGTTAGCCATCCTACTATATCAGGTAAATCAAATATTACAATGTATAACGTTAAGTGTGATGTTAGGGAAAGTTATGTGCTCAAGTTAACGTTTCCAAAAGCTAACCAAACAAAAATATTACTTTCATGATACGTGTTTGAGCCATCATGTTGTGTTATTGGCTGTACGTTTGTTTATCCCATGTGTAACTGTTGTTTTTGTCGCACCGCTTTACAAGTTACATTACAAAAAAAGTTATATTACAAATGTTCCAGTAACATCACATTGGAGCACGTATTGGTGAGTATAACACTTGGGTTACTTAGCTAGCAGTTAGATGATTGTGACGATGACCCATACACGGAGCAACTGCATTTTTGAGCATGAATTCAGACTCGATCGTAGCCTATGCCTGCCTGAACATGGCTGCGTATTTAGGGTGCAGCACAGAGTAGGAAGATCCGCGTTACTGTTTATACGTATTTTTTTGGTCCGGTAGAAACACATATACATACAGACAAATACACGTACCTAAACGTTACAGTCCCTCGAATTGTTGGATGGATCTCTACTTGAGAATTATTTCATGGCAATCTTGTTTACTTTTTTCAGGGTCAACGTCGCAGCCTATGCCACATTCATTAGTTTATGCCATTAAAATTCTCTTCGTGAAGTCAGTCTTATCAATTGTATCTTATTGTATTGGTTACATTGGCAATATAATATAATTGACCTTGCTCTCGTTTGTACTTATGATACACAATTGTAATGGCTGATTCCTCACGAAACTAGAACAAAAAAATACCATGCTACTCTATATATAGAAATGTATGTGGACAACCCTTCAAGTTAGTGGTTTCGGCTATTTCAGCCACACCTGGTGCTGGCAGATGTATAAAATCGAGCACACAGCCATGCAATCACTTTAGACAAACATTGGCAGTAGAATGGCCTTACTGAAAAGCTCAGTGACTTTCAAAGTTACACCATGATAGGATGCCACCTTTCCAACAAGTCAGTTTGTCAAATTTCTGCCCTGCTAGAGTTGCCCTGTTCCAAACTGCCTCGGGAAGCAATGTCAGCACAAGAACTGTAAGTTGGGAGCTTCATGGAATGGGTTTCCATGGCCGAGCAGCTGCACACAAGCCTAAGATCACCATGCGCAATGCCAAACGTCGGCTGGAGTGGTGTAAAGCTCACCGCCATTGGACTCTGGAAATGTGGAAACGCATTCTCTGGAGTAATGAATCACGCTTCACCATCTGGCAGTCCGCTACCTGCCAGAATGTATAGTGCCAACCTTAGTTTGGTGGAGGAGGAATAATTATCTGGGGTGGTTTTCCATGGTTCGGGCTAAGCCCCGTAGTTCCAGTGAAGGGAAATCTTAATGCTACAGCATATAATGACATTCTAGATTCTGTGCTTAAAACTTTGTGAAAGCAGTTTGGGGAAGGCCCTTTCCTGTTTTGACATGACAATGCCCCCGTCCACAAAGCGAGTTCCATACAGAAATTCTTTGATGAGATCAGTGTGGAATAACTTGACTGGCCTGCACAGAGCCCTGACCTCCCATTGAACACATTTGGGATGAATTGGAACGCTGACTGCGAGCCAGGCCTAATCGCCCAACATCAGTGCCCGACCTCACTAATGCTCTTGTGGCTGAATGGAAGCAAGTCTTAATGCTGCGTTCATGACCAAGTGGGAAGGTTGTAGTTACCAGTTATGTCGTAATGAGTTTTGTATATTAATGTGCTTTTAAGTGGGAAATCCAATCAAGGATAGAGGTCATTAAAAAGCTAGCTATGATTGTTTTGCTCTTTTTTTATTTTTTGCCCATAAGAAGTATATCCAGAGCTGCTTTTGATTTCTGAATCAAACGGAAGATGAAAGGCAACATCAGTACATTAGAAGTTTCAGTAAATAAATAGCTAGCTGAATGACCTGCCAAGACGGCACATGCCTAATGTGTTCTGTGCTGGTTACATTGTCTAGCTGGCTACAGAACAGTTTTACCTATCAATTTAGAAAATGATCACAGCCGTTAATGTAAATGCATGCACGAAAATCAATTTAAGCATGTGTTCAAAAGCTTAGAAACACATTACAATTTGTTATTTCTGTTAACACAACTTTTGTTGTTGACGTGATATGTCGTCAGAGCTGCAAATGGGTGACTTGGAGCACAGAGAATATGCTGTTTTCATGTGCTATGAGTTATCAGAAGTTCCTAGTTCACTAGAACGACCCTACAGGCTGGAATTTCAAGTGGGGAAACTGAGAAAATGTTGTTGCCTGGGTTGCTGAGTTGTGACGTTTCACCATTGACCTTTTACCTTTTCAACCAAAAGATGACCACGTCCGTTTTTGTCAACTACAATATGGGTAATGTAGCTAGTTTGACCATATTGTCAATGTTAAACAAGCTAGCAAACTTTATTATAAGCAATGTTAAAATGTTATCGGTTGAAGAATTGTTCGGACCAAAAACCACATGAATGAAACAAAGTCCTATTTCCGACATCACAGCTAAGAAATAGGAAGCTCCGACGAGCACTAAAACGCAGCTTGATAGACAGGTTTCCCACTTCCCACTTGTAATACGAGTTGGTGGGGCATTCAAGTGGATTTTTCCTAGTCCTACACATTTATGAGATGTCATGCATAAAGGAAGTGGAAATTTGACCTGCAGAACAACAATTAAGTTTAGGTATAGGGGGTTGAAATGAATTAAGGTTAGGTTTAGGAATTCGGGTTAGGTTAAGGTTAGATATAGTTTCAGTGAGGGTTAGGGAAAGGCATAAAAGCTACCATCTGCCGGTCAAGTATAGTATACACTGACAATTGTCATTTGTACAAGTACTTCCTTTTTACAATCTTTAACACAGATTTTTGGTAGTCAATCTAGCCTCCTAGTGGTTCATAAAAACACTGCACTATGAGACTGCATTAGGTCTTCCAAATTCTCTGACCTTTCTCCCATAGTGTGCACTTGTGTGAAAGCATGTAATGTTCAGGGCCTCGAGTGGCGGATGTGTGACAGCGGTAAGGTGTCCATGTCTCTGCACTGTACTGGGGCTCCTGAGTGGTGCAGCGGTCTAAGGCACTGCGTCACTACAGACACCCTGGTTCAAATTCAGACTGTCCCATAGGGCGGCACACAATTGGCCCAGCGTCGTCCGGGTTTGGCCGGTCTAGGCCGTCCATTGTAAATAAGAATTTGTTCTTAGCTGACTTGTCTAGTTAAAAATGTAAAACAGTAGTGTGTGTGTGGAGTCAGACTGCTTCATGGACTGCCACTTTCGTTGATCTTCTTAGGTCCTTGTTTCCAAAGAACTATTTGGGACCCAGTGCATATGCAGCAGAGGTGCATCTGATGGCTTGGTGCATCTCTATTTGCCTTCCATAGACCTAGGCGTACGTTTTATTGGCGCCCTGGTCAGTTGGAATTTATTTCTACTCTGTTCGAGTGTTGCACGCTGCACGGAACCACGTTTCTCGTTAGTTGTCACATCCCTTTGTCTGTTAAGAGGTGCTGCTACCATCTGTCCAGGAGAGATTAGGCTCTGCCCGGCTGTTGGGGTTGCTGCGGGAGAAGGAGGATGTAGCAGATGACTAAGTGCATCGCTGCTGCCTTTCTGAGACCAAGAAGTAGGCTTCGTTCACCTCGGCCCGGATCTAGAAATGCCTTGGCTTTACAGGGTCAGTGGGAAGGCCTATTGACAGTGCTTTTTGAGTGGGCTATGTTTTAACGGTGTGGAGCAGAGGACTGTGAGATTGCGCCCCGGTTATGTTATTTCTCATATGCTGTATAAATTCGGAATTTCCTTTCTGGTACACTTGTGATGAGTAGGCCTGTCCTGGAGATACTGAGTATTTTGGCTAATATATTCTTGAGTTGCACAGACATTCGTGACTCAAAACCAGAGCGTTCATACCTTGGTTCAATTCTGAGATCCTCTGTGTTTATTGTAGCCTACACGAAATAGCCTACCAATGATCAGAGGTCTGTTGAAAATCAACCCAACATCACCGGATGGTCAAGTTGCCATACATTTTGAGAAACTAGAGTTGATAAAATGGATGTGCTAATGATTGAAAAAATCTAATCTGTCATGGATTGTGTATGGCACCTCCCATTAGTTTAATCGGATAAATCTTTCTCAGATAGCAAACTGGCCAAGACAATAGATATCTACTGTCAAAATGATATCCATAAAGTGACCGTGTACCTCATGTGCAAGAGCCAGTGATTCACCCTATCCAACAAGTACATGCAATTAGGGTTTGGAAAGATGAATGAAGAACTTAAAGAGGAACGTGATAGAGGAACTTTATTTTTGGTGGAGGGGCTGCAAAGTTGCAGTGGTGTAAAAATACTTTAAAGTAGTACTTAAGTCGTTTTTTGGCATATCTGTACTTTACTATTTATATTGTTGACAACTTTTACTTATATATTTAAGCATTTTGAATGCTTAGTATGACAGGAAAATAGTCCAATTCACGCACTTATCAAGAGAACATCCCTGGTCATCTCTACTGCCTCTGATCTGGCGGACTCACTAAACAACAAATGCTTTGTTTGTAAATTATGTCTGCATGTTGTAGTGTAACCCTGGCTATCTGTAAATAAACTTGAAAATTGTGCCTTCTGGTTTGCTTAATATAAGCAATTACTTTTGATATTTTTGCAATTACATTTACTTTTGATACTTAAGTCTATATATAAAGTCAAATACTTTTACTGAAGTAGTATTTTACTGGGTGACTTTTACTTGAGTCAACTTAATATAAAATATCTTTACTTTACATTTAAGTCATTTAGCAGATGCTCTTATCCAGAGCGACTTACAAATTGGTGCATTCACCTTATGATATCCAGTGGAACAACCACTTTACAATAGTGCATCTAAATCTTTTTTTTGGGGGGGGGGGATTAGAAGGATTACTTTATCCTATCCTAGGTATTCCTTTTACTCAAGTATGACAATTGGGTACTTTTTCCACCACTGAGTAAGAGTGCCATCTTGTAGCTGTGAAGTAGTAGTAGAATAGCTCCATCAAACTAAAGTAACATTTAAAAAAAATACAAAAAGTAACACAATAAAATAACAATAATGAGGCTAAATACAGGGTACCTGTACTGAGTCAATGTGTGGGGGTAGAGGTTAGTCAAGGTAATTTGTACATTGAATCTACTTAGCTGGTTTGATTGGATCGGTAAATTGTGTGACAAACCCTTTGCAGTGGGCTGGTGTGGTTGCTAATTTCTGCATTACCAAATGAGGAGTTACAAACACACCAGTCCGAGTTAAACTACATCTTTAATACTTAAGATACTTTTGCAAAAGTTCTTGACCTTCAATAATGCACTCTCTCGAATGAACCAGGAAGGTGATTACAGAATGGCTACAGGGATCTTTTATAGCAACGATACACCCCCTTCAACGTACATTGACAAACCACAGATACTTAGTAACAGTTCACAAAGGTTACGTTTTGTATGACAGATATCAATAAAACACAGCAGACAGTAACTGCTATGTCAACAGGGTTCATTATATAGACCAGTATCTGGTCCCCCTAGAACCGTCCCTCCCTGGTACTTCATAGAACAGAACCATTAGCTCATGTCCTCTGGAATGCTTTTTAGGCGTTCTTATCAAAATACATCATAAATCTCCTTTGTCAGTGCTATCTCATAGTGGCCCATCCTCAGTAAAACACCTCTTGTTCCCACTCCTGGACAGGCTCACTGAGAGTGAGCCTCTAGGCCATATATTATCACAGGATAAGTACGAGATCTAAGAGAGGACATACAAGGGTCCATTTACTGCCATAATCCTCCCCACAATAAAGAAAAGGAGGGAGTGACTTGCTCACAGACATTGTGGAGACAAGTCATTGGTTCCCCATTAGTCACGCCATCCCTTCACATGGTTTAAGAATAAGTAAAGACACATTCACATATGAAGACAAATCTGACCTCTCCCCTCTCTGGGCCCCAAGTGTCTGAGCCCCAGCTAAGGTAGACATGCAACTGAAAAGACACTAGAGTCCAATGGACACTTTCTAATGACAAGTACCTCAAATAAGCATATTATACTAATAAAACATCTTAATTATCTATGTTATCCAAATAATTCTGATTCGTCCACGACAGTGGTCACTCTCCTGTATAGGAATCTATAAATTTCCACAGACCGCAAACTCTCTTTACCTGACTCTACTTTTAACCAGAGCCCTGCTCATGTTCTGTTACCAATGGTTTACTGATTAGGGAGAACAAATCCCTAGGGACGCTGGGGTCTCCAGGATACCAGTAATGTGTTTTGCCGTTTTTATAATTCTGTTTTACACGGGCCATCTTTTCTCCGCTTGGCCTGTCCTACTGATATGGTTTCGATGGAGAATCAATCAAGCCTAAAACTTTTAATAATGCTGCAGTTACAATGTAATATCTTGCTATATATTGCAGTGGCGATTTTAGCATGTAAATCTTGGTGGGGCAAATTCACCCAATTTTTATAGATGCATGCCAGCAAAGCCACTACACAACACTAAACAATACGTTAATTGCACAATAACGGTGACAAACGGTGCCCACAAACTGTTAGGGCCTATATAAAGCTGTCCCAACGGTGGCGCTTTCCTTTCAGCACCACTTACCACCACTACACCTGGCTATCAGCGGAGCCTTGTCTGGCAGAGAAACAGTTCATTCAGCCTCATTTACTGCCTTTTTTAAAACCATAACTGATATGGCTGACTTGCTTAAATAAATATGGTTTCTACTGACGCCTTGTGGATTTCTGTAACTTGATAAGAACCGCATTCTCCTTCAATAATAATGAATGCCAACATGAGTTTTGACTTTTGAACAATACACAAACCTTATTACATTTGTTTAGTAAATTCATAATGTTTGTTCTCATCATTAACACTTAGCTCTAAGTATAAGCAAGTGCAAGCAAACAAGCTGCGACGAGGTAGGCCTATTTTTTTTAGCACTTCAATGGACATCAACAGAAGTTTATCCTTTTAAACTTGAAAAGAGAACCTTTCAGACAGATGTTTTAAACCCAGACTTGGACCACACACCCTCTCCACCGAATAGCAGGCAGGCGAAGCAAAATGGGGATTGCTTTGCGATACTCGCAGTTAACCACTTATGCCTTCCAAACCGCTCATTTTTGAATTTGTGATTTCCGACTTGTTGTGTAATGTTTATGGCCGATGAGCACCGATACGTTTTATCTATAATTTCTCTTCATATGTCAAAAATTGAAAAGGATTTGCCAGTAGAATGTCGATGTGATTCATGATGATGACTGCTTGTTTAGCTAGCTAGCTTGCTTGCGAAGATTTTGAAAGTATGATGTTGACATGATCAGTCCAATCAAAGCTAGGATAGCTATTACGTGATTTGACATCATTTTATCTGTGGCCAATGACCTTGGCCTTCTTGGATGGGCACTTCTAATGTAACTCTATGGCAACACCCAAGGGTGTTTGAACAGCCTAGCTCTCCCTGTAGATCTGCAATGATTTAGTGTCCCCATGAGGGACAGAACACTGAGCCAATCACGACAAAGATTACCAACGCCTATGCTCTGTATTTTCGCTGGCTGCCCCTCCACCACAGTAAGCACTGAAATGGACTGAAATCATCTGCATTTTGGAGCTGCCTTACTCAAGAACCAAACCATGTGTGTATATGGCTCTTAATTTTTTTTTAAAGTTAACTTTGTTTGCAACTGATTTGTGACATCAATTAATGCCAAAAGAACATGCTTTATTTTTCAATTATTACTAGTTTAAAAAAATTATAACGAGCCCCACCTGCCCTTAATGGCAGGTCACCACTGGTATATTGTATGAAATAGGGTTGTAATCTGTTGTACTTTACTGCCAAGTCATGCACTTGTCATCACAGTTTTGTTCATCACAACCCACATTTAGCCTAGTTCTTCCCAGCTGTGTCATATGACAAAACATGTGAAGTATCACATGCAGGATCACAAGTTTTGCTAAATGCTTTCTCATTCTTACCTCTGTACAAAGCAACCCACAAGCCAGACCTTGTGTATTCATTCTACAATGGCCTTTATTCTACTTTACCCAACTGGCAGCTGGTAGGCCTATTTGTTTCACAATACATCCCCTTTCACATCTTATTTCTCTTTCACAAGATGTCTTGAAGGGACATCACTTTACCCTTTGATAGTATTACAAGAATAGTATAAAAATGATGTGCAGAAGTTGTATGTGGATGTGTTAGGGGGGTGCACAACTGAACTGTGCATGCATCGCACGTGCAACAGCTGCAAATGAATAAACATAACTGTTTTGAGTTCTGTAGCTAGCCTAAACTTGCAGTGACCTGGTAGGGGGATTCGCTGCAGTTGCTCTATCTACTCATAAGTATTTGATGTTTGTTTACACAGGAAGCTGTATCAGAAGTTGATGGAGGAGCATGGCCCTGCCCTCTTTAGACTCCTCCCTCCAAGGGATACCGAAGAATGTGCTGGCTGTTTCCATGGAAACTAAGTACCAATGCCAGCAGTGTCACCAGGTCCTGAGGAAGCCGGTCCAGGCTCAGTGTGGACATCGCTTCTGTGTCCACTGTTTCAAACTGCTCACCAGGTAGCCTACAGGACCTCAGCCACTCTCCCGGCTCTGCAAACCCTGCTCTTTCCCCCACCTTTAAAAACCCTTTCTCACTGAGCATGCTGCTCCACCCCACCCTGTCCTGCTGTAGTTGCAGTACTGCAGCGTCTCTCTGTGGTGTTGTTGTTTTCCCATCAGCATCTCACCCTTCCACTTGATGAGCCATCATGGACTGTGTGTCTGTCTGCGGTGGGAGTGTGGTAGTGCTGTCAGATGATCAACACTAATGCAGGTCCAGCCTCCACTGGGATTATCTGGAATGGATTTTACCTCTGGAGGTGGTAACACTGGACCAAGCTGCTCTTGCTGATTACTACTCAAGATGTCAACTCACCAGCAGTGTTTTTACTCTCCATATCACACTGCCTAATTATTTATGTTTTTTAATCTCATCATTAACACACTGGTGTTCTTTTAGCTTTGAGCACCTTTTTCTTCTGTGATTCCCCCTTCTTTTTAACAATGATCTTAACGTTTTGTCACATCTTTAGTCCTTTAAAGAGGAGTGGAATCATGGAATCTTTTATAATTCATATGCTGCTACAAATGAGAGAGCAATATTTTTGCCCCTTTAATTTGCTAACTCCAGTCAAAAACGTGCAGTGGAAATGAAAGAAGATGGAATGGAGTTGAGCATCAGCGTTACGTAGTTACGGGATGTCCTGATTAATCACCTGATTATCAGTGAGTTATTGGAGTATGTTCAAGACTGGACATTTCTGACTTGTGAAATGTAAAGAAATCATTATCAAAGTTCAGACCACATAGAATCTGTACTGGGAAAAGCTATGAGTGAAGGAGTACGTGGAAGGTAATTTGTTGCCTTGCATACTGATGCGCCTGTCCCTGTACTGTATGTCTTGCCCGTGCTCTCTAATTCTGGTGTTGTTAATACCTGTTATTAGTGTCTTGTTGTAGATCTGAGTATCACCTATTTTTATCCCACTCTTGACATGACTTGCCCAACAAAAGTGTAATGTATTTTGCAAAGTGCTACTTAGTTACAGTGGGGGGAAAAAGTATTTGACCTACCATTAAAATTATAGACTGATCATTTCTTTGTAAGTGGGCAAACGTACAAAATCAGCAGGGGATCAAATACTTTTTTCCCCCACTGTACATGATTCATCTTTCTAGTTTAGCCCTGTGCTTTATATCCCACTGGTGATCATCAGAGATGCTGGTAGTGGATCAGGTGAGGCTAATCCACTGAAATCATGTTTAACTGTAAAATCCCATGACGTATGTCTCCATCATCAGCTCTGGACCCAAGCCCTGTGAAGCCTGTCGACAGGAGGAGATATACGAGGAGCCCCAGTCCATTCTCAATAGTAATGAGGTAAGCATTTGTACCATTCATTTGACTTGTAAGAATATCACTGGTGAATCATGTTGCTCCTGGCGAAAAAAACGACGTCAATACTGGAGAGTGTTTTCATTCACAAGATTCCGATTCATTACAGTTCAAAGCTTGAGGAAGAGAATGAAACTTGAGGGGGGAGAAGTGAACTATGTAGTAAATTTCCCTGCTTAGGTAGGCCATATTTCTTCACTAGGCACCAACCACAACCCCACGTTGTCTAGACAGCTCACAGTGAACCAGACAGCTATGTAATTACAGTACTCTTTGTTCTTGTTTCCCCCCCCAAGGCTTTTCCAGACAATGCAGCTGGTAGAGAAATTGCCAGCCTGCCTGCCAAATGTTTCAATGGGGGCTGCTCTTGGACAGGTTGCATCAAAGAATATGAGGTATAGTAAGGACTTAAATTCATAACTGTTGGTTTACTATTGAATTTGTGGTGCCTGATTTAGCACAGATTTTGAACTTTCGGTTTGAAACAGGATGCCTTTGTCTCATTAAGGCTCAGCCTGGAAAGTCCCTGCATGCTTTGACTGGCACACTGAGGCGGAAAGTGGAAAGTACCGAAGTCTCCCACGGCTAGATTAACCATGTTTACAGTATTCGGTGCAATAATAGTCATAATAATGATACTGGCTGCTATACTACACATCTCAAAATGTCCTTTGACTTTAGTGCCTTAAAAACAGGAGGGAAGTATTTTTTTGTGGAAGGAACTTTGCCCTACAGCTCTGATGGTTAAAAAACATGCACTGTTGTATAATACAAGGCATGTCAGTGAGGGGGATGTTTCTAAAAGGCCATTTCCCTTTTTTATTTGGTCAGAGTGTTGTATTTGCTTCTTATACAGCATATAAATATTATGTTTGGGTTATAAAAGGGATGTCAAGACTGTCAATTATATGTGACATGCTTGTCTATGCTAATGCAGTGAAAAGGGGGTTTTGGGTAATGATTGATACCGGTACATGTATGTCTCTAAGCTGTGGGTAGAAGTTTAGCCTATAGTGTACTGCAAATCAACAGTAGTTTAACATGGGGGGGGGGGGGAAAGTAGTGATACTAGTACTAACCGTATCTACACCGCAGTAGGGCTGATTCAGGAGATCATTTTTTGCATACGTGTAGATGAATGTGACCCTGCCAACTTGCTGATTAGCTAAACCTCTGTTTGTTTAGACTATCCAAATGAAGTGTGACCATCTGTAGATGCTTTACAGATGATCATACTATCAAGAAAACTAGCTGCTGACAAGCAAATGCTTGCTAGGTTACTGTTAGGGTTAGGTTTAGAATAATGCTTAGGTTTAGAATAAGGGTTTGGGTTAGTGGATAGTCTGTAGATACTCTACAGGGTAAGGGTTAGGTTTAGAATAAGGGTTAGTGGATAGTCTGTAGATACTCTACAGGGTTAGGGTTAGAATAAGGGTTAGGTTTAGAATAAGGGTTAGGTTTAGAATAAGGGTTAGGGTTAGTGGATAGTCTGTAGATGCTCTACAGGGTTAGGGTTAGAATAAGGGTTAGGTTTAGAATAAGGGTTAGGTTTAGAATAAGGGTTAGGTTTAGAATAAGGGTTAGGGTTAGTGGATAGTCTGTAGATACTCTACAGGGTTAGGTTTAGAATAAGGGTTAGGTTTAGAATAAGGGTTAGGTTTAGAATAAGGGTTAGGTTTAGAATAAGGGTTAGGTTTAGAATAAGGGTTAGGTTTAGAATAAGGGTTAGGGTTAGTGGATAGTCTGTAGATGCTCTACAGGGTTAGGGTTAGAATAAGGGTTAGGTTTAGAATAAGGGTTAGGTTTAGAATAAGGGTTAGGTTTAGAATAAGGGTTAGGGTTAGTGGATAGTCTGTAGATACTCTACAGGGTTAGGTTTAGAATAAGGGTTAGGTTTAGAATAAGGGTTAGGTTTAGAATAAGGGTTAGGTTTAGAATAAGGGTTAGGTTTAGAATAAGGGTTAGGTTTAGAATAAGGGTTAGGGTTAGTGGATAGTCTGTAGATGCTCTACAGTGTTACCAGTATTTTTTAAATCATGCAGAACAGATGTGATGTGTGGGGTTTCTCTGACCTTTTTAGTGTGATATGTCAAGATGGAGAAATGAAAGACAAACCTCATTCAATGTCACATACTTTGATACACTGGGGAATGGGAAGATATATACTGTTGCTCACCAACCAGGCATGGGCTGAACCTTTGTCCATTCAGGGAGTGATGTTAATTAAACGTTTTGTTGTTGTTGGTTAAAGTTAGGGTTGGGTGGAGCTATATTTGGGTTTGTTTATGGTAAGAGTTAGTCATAGAAGCCTACAGTGGGACATGCCTGTATGGTTAGTCCCAGGTCAAAATGAAGAAAATAGATGTGTACTCACCAGTTCTGCTGCTCCCACTGATGCTCAGGGAGGAGTGATTCCATAGAGCAGAAATGCCATACACCCTCTCCAACCCACCCTCCTTTACCCTACCACATGTTTTGAGATGAGACAAAGAAAAACAAAGCATAGTAAATGTTCAGTTATAATATGCTTGTTACTGCATGAACTGTGCAGTAGTATTGTGTTTGCGTTTCATGAATGCCAAATACTTTAGTTAGTAGACACAGGCTTACTTTGCACACCCTCACAAATACTCCCAGACCCCACGCTCTTGTCATGCTTCCCGCTCAGAGGGGGATGTTTGTATTTCAACTTGAAAACGTCCCTAACTGCCTGCTTATCTGCTGGGTTCAACTGTTGCAACAACCACAATCAATTGTTAACTGGGGTGCATCCCAGTATTACACTTTATATACCACAGAAGAATGAAATATAGCAAAACCATTTGACATAGAAACACAGGATTTTCAGCGTATAAAAAAAAATAAGTTTATTAATTATGAACATTAATAATAACATTCCACCCATGAGGCCACTCGAGGGTGATCCGGTCATTTGACTGCAGGAAAGGGATCTATGCACAAGTTTATAGTCATTGTAAACTACATTTCCTGCCACAGTACACTCATAAGTAAATGTCAGGTGTTAAACCTAACTACAATTCGAGTACCATTCAACTTCAATGCAAATTCTAAGACCAGTAATAACGCCACTCCATTTAGTTTGAGGAATTTACATAAAGTCTGATAAGGAATAACTGTCCTTTATGGTATAATCTCAAAACCCAGAACTAAACCTCATTGTGCACTAAATCTAACAAGTGCTGTCAAACTACTCAATTTGGTTCTGAGGGTTTTCAAATGTGGTGTACCATTCTTCCTCTCAAAGCTTGTGTCCATGTGTTTACAATCTGGGCTGCGTGTGATGAATTTGTTTGAATAGTGTCTTTTATTTTTGTTTCTAGGCACAACACGAGGGCAAGTGCGAGTATGAGCGCGTACCATGTGAAGCCTGCCAGGTCCTCATCCTGCGCAGTGAAAAAGAGAGGCATAACGAGAGAGAATGTGAAGAAAGAACATTGAACTGCAAGTACTGCAAAGTCTCCTTCAACTTCAAGCAGATCAAGGTGAGGGCGCTTATCTGGAGAACACCAATGGCCAACAAATGTACAATTAGCCCCAGTACTTTAGAGTAAGATTGTGAAGAGATGCGTATGGAATGTCCTCCTTACTCTCTGGGATGAACTGATTATCTTACCAATGCCACTCCTCATGTGTTACAGGCTCATGATGACATCTGCCAGAAGTTTCCCATGCAGTGCAAGGACTGTGGAAAGAAAAAGATCCCACGGGAAAAGGTCTGTGCTCTACTAGGGCTGGGTGATATGGACAAAATATCATATCATATGGTATTATTCAAATTTTGGACGGTTATTTGATGTTATTTTATGTTTTTGGTTAATAAAAGTTCAGAAATTTGCTTTTTGAATAGTGTGTGACCCTAGGGTGGCAACACAAACGCAGCAAAAAAGAAACGTCCTCTCACTGTCAACTGCGTTTATTTTCAGCAAACTTAACATATGCAAATATTTGTATGAACATAACAAGATTCAACAACTGAGACATAAACTGAACATGTTCCACAGACATGTGACTAACAGAAATTGAATAATGTGTCCCTGAACAAAGGGGGGGGTCAAAATCAAAAGTAACAGTCGGTGTCTGGTGTGGCCACCAGCTGCATTAGATACTGCAGTGCATCTACTCCCCATGGACTGCACCAGATTTGCCAGTTCTTGCTCTGCATTGTTACCCCACTCTTCCACCAAGGCACCTGCAAGTTCCTGGACATTTCTGGGGGGAATGGCCCTAGCCCTCACCCTCTGATCCAACAGGTCCCAGATGTGCTCAATGGGATTGAGATCCAGGCTCTTTGCAGGATGAGCCTGCAGGAAGGGTACCACATGAGGGAGGAGTATGTCTTCCCTGTAACGCACAGTGTTGAGATTGCCTGCAATGACAACAAGCTCAGTCCGATGATGCTGTGACACACCGCCCCAGACCATGATGGACCCTCCACCTCCAAATTGATCCCGCTCTAGAGTACAGGCCTCGGTGTAACACTCATTCCTTCGATGATAAACGTGAATCCGACCATCACCCCTGGTGAGACAAAACAGCGAGTCGTCAGTGAAGAGCACTTTTTGCCAGTCCTGTCTGGGCCAGCGACGGTGGGTTTGTGCCCATAGGCGACGTTGTTGCCGACGATGTCTGGTGAGGACAACAGGCCTACAAGCCCTCAGTCCAGCCTCTCTCAGCCTATTGCGGACAGTCTGAGCACTGATGGAGGGATTGTGCGTTCCTGGTGTAACTCGGGCAGTTGTTGTTGCCATCCAGTACCTGTCCAGCAGGTGTGATGTTCGGATGTACCGATCCTGTGCAGGTGTTGTTAGGATGATCAGCTGTCCAGCCTGTCTCCCTGTAGCGCTGTCTTAGGCGTCTCACAGTACGGACATTGCAATTTATTGCCCTGGCCACATCTGCAGTCCTCATGCCTCCTTGCAGCATGCCTAAGGCACGTTCACGCACATGAGCAGGGACCCTGAGTATCTTTCTTTTGGTGTTTTTCAGAGTCAGTAGAAAGGCCTCTTTAGTGTCCTAAGTTTTCATAACTGTGACCTTAATTGCCTACCGTCTGTAAGCTGTTAGTGTATTAATGACCGTCTCACAGGTGCATGTTCATTAATTATGGTTCATTGAACAAGCATGGAAACAGTGTTTAAACCCTTTACAATGACGATCTGTGAACTTAATTCGTAAAAATCCAAATATCTTTGAAAGACAGGGTCCTGAAAAAGGGGCGTTTCTTTTTTTGCTGAGTTTATATTCTAAATTATTTCAATGGGTCTTTTTCCATTTGGATTGTTTTATACTGTTCAACTTCAACCTAAAATAATTTCCTGCATTTCCATCTATTTCTGCATTTCCTGCACTCATTTGAGATCATTTCCCCCACTGCCACGATATGAACAAAAATACTAGGCCTTATTTTTATCCAAATGTTGCAATTGTGATTTAGATCAAAACACTTGGGTGAACTTTTCGAAACATTCTATTTCCATGATAATTATAATTATATAGTTAGAATATAAATAATAGTGGGCACTTTGAATACAGTGTTGCTTGACATGTCAACGAATGAAAATACCATGGAAGAGTTAATGTGACAGGGTAGGAACCTTTTACATTTTAGTAATTTAGCAGACGCTCTTATCCAGAGCGATTTACAGTAGTGAATGCATACATTTCATACTCCCCCCCCACCAAAGTGATGTTCAGTGTTTCCTAGGGGACCCTATAATCTTTGTCTACATTAAATCTGTATTCATATAGCCAGCATTTCATGCTTCGCCTATTCCTCTTTGATTTAGAAGATACTGTTGCACAAACAACATGCTGATTTAAGCCTCCATCAGTACTGATAGCAGACTGTATTAGCTAGCTCAGCTGGCTAGCTAACTAGCTAATAAAAGTACTAACTAGCAATTAGCATTAGTGGCTAACACGATTTAACTTGTTAAGAAATTACAAACTAGCTGTTTGCAGATGTAATAAACATTTACGTCATTTAGCAGATGCTCTTATCCAGAGCGACTTACAAATTGGTGCGTTCACGTTATGATATCCAGTGGAACAACCACTTTACAATAGTACATCTATATCTTTTTAGGGGGGGGGGGGGGTTAGAAGGATTACTTTATCCTATCCCAGGTATTCCTTAAAGAGGTGGAGTTTCAGGTGTCTCCGGAAGGTGGTGATTGACTCCGCTGTCCTGGCGTCGTGAGGGAGCTTGTTCCACCATTGGGGTGCCAGAGCAGCGAACAGTTTTGACTGGGCTGAGCGGGAACTGTGCTTCCGCAGAGGTAGGGAGGCGAGCAGGCCATGGGTGGATGAACGCAGTGCTCTTCTTTGGGTGTAGGGACTGATCAGAGCCTGAAGGTACGGAGGTGCCGTTCCCCTCACAGCTCCATAGGCAAGCACCATGGTCTTGTAGCAGATGCGAGCTTCAACTGGAAGCCAGTGGAGTGTGCGGAGGAGCGGGGTGACGTGAGAGAACTTGGGAAGGTTGAACACCAGACGGCTGCGGCGTTCTGGATGAGTTGTAGGGGTTTAATGGCACAGGCAGGGAGCCCCGCCAACAGCAAGTTGCAGTAATCCAGACGGGAGATGACAAGTGCCTGGATTAGGACCTGCGCCGCTTCCTGTGTAAGGCAGGGTCATACTCTGCGACTGTTGTAGAGTATGAACCTACAGGATCGGGTCACCGCCTTGATGTTAGCGGAGAACGACAGGGTGTTGTCCAGGGTCACGCCAAGGCTCTTAGCACTCTGGGAGGAGGACACAATGGAGTTGTCAACCGTGATGGCGAGATCATGGAACGGGCAGTCCTTCCCCGAGAGGAAGAGCAGCTCCGTCTTGCCGAGGTTCAGCTTGAGGTGGTGATCCGTCATCCACACTGATATGTCTGCCAGACATGCAGAGATGCAATTCGCCACCTGGTTATCAGAAGGGGGAAAGGAGAAGATTAATTGTGTGTCATCTGCGTAGCAATGATAGGAGAGACCATGTGAGGATATGACAGAGCCAAGTGACTTGTATAGCGAGAATAGGAGATGGCCTAGAACTGAGCCCTGGGGGACACCAGTAGTGAGAGCACGTGGTGCGGAGACGGATTCTCGCCACGCCACCTGGTAGGACGCAATCCAAGAGTGAGCCGCGCCGGAGATGCCCAACTCGGAGAGGAGGATCTGATGGTTCACAGTATCAAAGGCAGCAGATGGGTCTAGAAGGATGAGAGCCGAGGAGAGGGAGTTGGCTTTAGCAGTGCGGAGAGCCTCCGTGACACTGAGAAGAGCAGTCTCAGTTGAATGACCAGTCTTGAAACCTGACTGATTTGGATCAAGAAGGTAATTCTGAGAGAGATAGCAAGAGAGTTGGCCAAGGACGGCACGCTCAAGAGTTTTGGAGAGAAAAGAAAGAAGGGATACTGGTCTGTAGTTGTTGACATCGGAGGGATCGAGTGTAGGTTTTTTGAGAAGGGGTGAAACTCTCGCTCTCTTGAAGACGGAAGGGACGTAGTCAGCAGTCAAGGATGAGTTGGTGAAGTAGGGGAGAAGGTCTCCGGAAATGGTCTGGAGAAGAGAGGAGGGGATAGAGAGGACGGGATAAACACAAACTAATATTGTAATTATAGAACGCTTGTGGATTTATATTAAGATCAAAGTGGAAACAGCATTATTGTCATCATTGTTGCATGTGCTGCATTAACCATGCAGACTACAACAAATGCGCTCCTTGAGAGAGAGTGGAGGAAAAATGGACGTTACACATGGCGTATCACATTTAACAAACCAAACATTCAAATACCGTTATAGAAGGTAAAGTAAAAACCCAAACCGGTTCGTGCATAAATACCTGTGTATATAGTAAAATATGGTATACCGCACAGCCCTATGCTCTACTGTACCTCTGACCTTTCAGGTAGCCTAGCTGTTAAGAGCGGTGGGCTGATTCGAATCCCCGAGACGACTAGGTGAAAAATCTGTCAGTGCCCTTGAGCAAGGCACTTATCGTAATTTCTCCCGTTAAGTCGCTCTGGGTAAGAGCATCTGCTAAATTAATAAAATGTAATTTAGTTAAATTTTTAGGTCAGTTAATCTTATTTCATAGCGTTGTTGGTGCCATACTGTTTCTGCTTTCAATAAGGATGCATTATTGCCTTGCCAAGAGTAGCCCACATAAAAATACTACAGTTTACTATAGAATACTGTAGTACTTACTATAGAATTCCGTAGTAAACTGTAGTATACTGTAGAATCCTATAGTCCACACTAGTATCCCTCGATTGTGTAGTGCTTACTATAGAATGTTGTAGTATACTGTAGAATATTATTCTACACACTGTAGTATCCCTCGATCATGTAGTAACCAGGCAACCAAAAAACAAGGCAGTAAGAAAGGATATGTAAACAATATAGTCAATTGCTGGGTTTCCAGAAGAGTGCTAGTCAGTCATCAATGGAACCTGTATTTGCATGTGGGTCCCCTCCCCCATTTCCGAATGTGTGCCACCCATAACTGGAAAACCTACATGCCAAGTATAGACCATATATTGTGTTGCCTACAGGTTATAGGTTCCACACTTTTGCTCTTTTCTAACCGTTCAGCCCACAGTCCTACCTATATACAGGTTATGGACAATTTGCTCTTTTAGTTTGTCCAGTAAGTTTCTTTTAGGAGAAAGCAACGACAAGATTACAAATAAAATAATTTAAAACCTAATAAAACAAGACTATAGTATACAGCATACTACAGTAATGTCCGCAAAACACAATATTAAGTACTTCAGTAATTTCTTTCTCTCTGCATTGTTGGGAAGGGGCTGTAAGTAAGCATTGCACTGTTAGTCTACACTTGTTGTTTATGGCGCATGTGACAAATAACATTTGAATTAATGTCTTCAAAACACTGCAGTAAATACTACAGTATTCACTGTACATTAGTGAATACTACAGTAAAGTCTGCAAAAGAACTACGGTATACTGTAGTATTTTTTTTTTTTCCTGTGGGAGGCCAGAGCATGAACAGAATGGCCTATGTTAATCATTTATAACTCTTTAGAAGTCGGTCTTACTATAAAGTCTTCTCATAACACAACTAAAAAGGTAGTTGCACTTTCCATTTGAGTTGGACCTTTGAACTTAGATCAAAATAACCTGTCTCTCAACTGTCAACGTTCACATTTGAAATGATGGTGGGTATTTTCAGGGTTTGCCCCCATTCATCTTCATAACCCTGACCTTTCTCTTTCTGTTCTTTCCCTTCAGTTTCTAGATCACAGCAGATCCTGTGCCAAGTCTAAGACTGCATGTCCATTCAGTGAGGTTGGCTGCAAGGCTGTGGTATGTGTAGAAGATCAATTATATCTAATCAGATAAAACCTTATCTATATGATGATGCCTTAGATGTTTGAAAATCTTTGAACATAATGTCCCAGAAAGCTCTTTAGTACTGGTTTCTTGTTTGTCATAGAGGGAACAGATGTATATTTTCCTATGACCTGACCTTCCTATGACCTCATTTGTTAGTCAAATAAATATGCCTATATTTGTAGCCTTGTAGATCGAGAGAAACTTGCCCATTGTTGGGGTGCAAAGATGACTATTATACTGAAAAATATATAAATGCAACATGCAACAATTTCAAAGATTTTACTCAGGTAAAGTTCATATAAGGAAATCAGTCATTTGAAATACGGTCATTAGGCCCTAATCAATGGATTTCACATGACTGGGAATACAGATATGCATCTGTTGGTCACAGATACCTTAAAAAATGGGCCTCGGAATGTCATTACGATAACTCTGTGCATTCAAATTGCCATCGATAAAATGCAATTGTGTTCATTGTCCGTAGCTTATGCCTGCCCATACCATAACCCCACCTCCACCATGGGGCACTCTGTTCACTACATTGACATCAGCAAACCGCTCACCCACACGACGCCATACACGTGGTCTGCAGTTCTGAGGCCGGTTGGACGTACTGCCAAATTCTCTAAAACTACTTTGGATGCGGCTTATGGTAGAGAAATTAACATTAAATTCTCTGGCAACAGCTCTGGTGGACATTCCTGCAGTCAGCATGCCAATTGCATGCTTACTCAACTTGAGACATCTGTGGCTTTGTATTGTGTGACAAAAGAGCACATTTTAGTGATCTTTTATTGTCCCCAGCACAAGGTGCACCTGTGTAATGATCATGCTATTTAATCAAGTTCTCGATATGCCACACCTGTTAGGTGGATGGATTATCTTGGCAAAGGATAAATGCTCACTAACAGGGATGTAAACAAATGTGCGCACAAATTTTGAGAGAGAATATTTTTGTATTTTTGAGTATGGAACATTTCTGAGAATTTTTATTTCAGCTCATGGAACATGGGACCAACACTTTACATGTTGCGTTTATATTTTTGTTCAGTGTATATCTGATTTAGATCTAACCTTGGGTATTGGACACACCCTTAAGAGAGCCATGTCTCAAAAAAGAGACATCTAGTGTTTGTAGAGAGTAAATTATATTTATGTGCAGCCCTCTACAATTGAATTCCAGCTTTAATCTGAATATTGAAGGGCATCTGAAATTGACACTGAACAGTATGATACAGACTAGTTAACTGGGTGTGCTAAACGCCTTGTGTCACCGCAGATTGATAATGGAAAGCACAGTGACCACGAGCAGACGAGCATCATGGAGCACATGCGTCTGATCCTGGCGACGTCTATGGTGCGGCTGCAGCGTCCAGAGGCCCCGGGGCCGGGGGATTGGCAGGATGACTCTGGGCTTGGCCTGTACCGCGCTCCTGAGGAGGGAGCTGCAGCCACAGTTGGGGGCGGAACCGCTGTCTCTGGACAGACCAGTGGCCTTGACCATAAGGTGGGTCTCATTTGAGCGGATGTTTGCTATGTAGGAAAGCTAGGAAAACTACAGAAGCTAGTCTGTGTCTAAATTTAGCAGCCCAAATGTGGTGGGTGTTGTCCCTCCTCGTTTGTGACGGGGGCAATGATAATCAAGCTGGTAAATTATGAAACAGACTGGCGTCCTACATGTACTGTGTTGTTATTTAACTTTAATAGATGACCTGAATATTTGTCCATATGAAGTTGTTGAAGATACAGCAACACATAGTGTAGGGTTGGTATTCATTGTGTTCTCTGTTCTCCCCTTGTGGTCCTGCAGGTGACAGTGCTGGAGAATATAGTGTGTGTACTGAACAGAGAAGTAGAGAGGAGCTCTCTCACTTTAGAGGCCTTCTCGCGACAACATCGACTAGACCAGGACAAGATTGAGAACCTCAGCAACAAGGTGCGTCAACTAGAGCGTACTCTCACCATGCGGGATCTACAGCTAGCCGAGACAGACCAGACTCTGAGGGAGCTCCAATTCTGCACCTTTGACGGTGTGTTTGTTTGGAAGATCGCTGACTTCTCACGCCGCCGGCAGGACGCTGTGGCCGGGCGAACACCCGCCATGTTCTCACCAGGTTAGATCCACGCTGATTATATGTTATTCTCTACACCTGCGTATCCTTACTCTTTAATGTATCATAAATATACCATACCAATACACATTTATGTACTCATGTTTTCCTTGTGAGTGTTAGTTAGCGGCAGATACTGAGGGCCTGTCTAAAGAAGTGTATCTTCTCCCACAGCGTTCTATTCCAGTAAATATGGCTATAAGATGTGTCTGAGACTGTATCTGAATGGGGACGGAACAGGTCGAGGGACACACCTTTCTCTTTTCTTTGTGGTGATGAGGGGCAAGTGTGACGCTCTGCTCAAATGGCCCTTCAGTCAGAAAGTGAGTTTCTCTACCTTTCTGATTCCATATTCAACTCCATCTGTCATATTAACTTGATCTTACTTATGTCTAACATAATTAACTACAACCGACTGCATTAGAAAGCAAACTAAATATGAAGTCTCCCTACTCATTCTCTTCCCTATAGGTGACTCTGATGCTGCTGGATCAGAATAACAGGGAGCATATTATTGACGCGTTCCGACCTGATGTCAGCTCCACCTCTTTCCAGCGGCCAATCAGTGAGATGAACATAGCCAGTGGCTGCCCACTCTTCTGCCCATTAGCTAAACTGGCAGGCAAGAGCTCCTACCTTAGGGATGATACCATTTTCATCAAGGCCATTGTAGACCTCACAGGCTTGTAGAGGCTGTGGAAGCCCCCTACACAAAGTCACTAACTTCTGAAATGACATTATATAAGTAATATTATTATAAAATGCATATTTATTATTATAAGTATATCATAGACACTGTTTATTTTGCTGGCTGAAGGCACTGGAATGAAAATGAATTCTGCTAGCAGATCTTTTCAGTTGGTTTAAACAGAGAAAAATAGGGTGAGTGATATGGCCAACCCGAGCGTTGGCTCTGACTACTAGAAGTGCAGTATTATGCGGAGGATGCCGTGCCTTTTTTTGAATGCAAGGCAATAGGAGCTTGTCAAAATTGGTCAGCAAATAGGCTTATTGCACATAGATCACATTATGTATTTCTAATATATTTTCCAATATTTCTTAATTTAGAAACACTGACGTGATCGTGCCAAAATGACACTGTCAAGTCATGAAAAACTACTTTTACTTGAGGTAGCACCTGTTGTACACATGGACAAGGATGTGTTAGCGATCCTGCCCATTCATCATGTGAGCAGGCACAACTTTTTAAATGGCAAAACCAACCAGTCGGTAATTTATATTAAAGAAATGTTCCACAAACGCCGTCTAGTGCTTTCTCAAAAAAGCTACAAGCCGGTCCCAAGCCCGGATAAAGGAGGATGGGTTAGGTTATGCGTAAGACTGGCAGGCGCAATCTGTAAAAAATAATTGTGGGGGGGGGGGGGCAACAGTACAACTGTACTCGTTGATCATAGATGGCGAATACTCCTTGAGGAGCAATGGGCCTAAGTAAGTAGCTAAGAGTATTCCAAAAACATAACTACGCTTTCCCATTTAAACAGTTGTGCACTCGCATCCAGTAGCGGTGCGTGGGTAAAATCACTGGGGAAGCCAAGCCGGGGGGGAAAAAAGCCATATTACAACCTATGTGTTGTGATCATTGCGTTGTTTGCTATATGATCTGTTAGTTCATATGCCTTGACACCGTAATATAGATTCAACGACAGCTTTGTTTCATCACAAAACAGGAGAGTAACCTCTGTCTGATGAAGTCCACAAAAGATATTGCATGTAACAGTTACATGACCTACAGCATGGTCAAGCAAGTTAATGTTTCTGTCATTTTCAGACCACTAAATAACTATTGATTTAGAACCACAGAGTTACCGCAAGTCACAAAGAAAACAAGAGCTGCCTCCACTATTCCAGCACCATTTCAACATCATCTAATCACCTATGCTTATTAGTCTAATACAGTAACAACTAAAAGATACAAAAAAAATGTAGTCCAACCAATGTAAGCTAAATATGATGTAGCTGTCCATGGTTCTGATTTCTGTGTGTATGCGTGCAAGTAGAAAAACATGTTGACTCACCCTACACCCAACCTTAGAAATGCCAATGCCATCCTCCACTTTCATGTTGCCTAAACGATCTATGACTCTGTCATACACTTTTATTTTTTTGTTGTCCTAGGCTACCTGGCTAAAATACTTGCTCACTAGCCTAACTTCCTTTCATTGGCAATGATGCGCCAGGCCAGCTAGTTAACATTAACCTAACATTACTACATCTAGCTACATGTTGAACTTCCATCCTCTCGGTTCAGGTACACAATGTATGAATTTATTGTTGGATCAGAATTGCCATTATAATCATTGGCCAGTACGGATAATTAAGTAAACCGCAAGTCCAATTCTCTATCCATTGCTAATTTAGGAATGTGCCAATTCTAGCTAGCTAGCCACTGGAGGACGACACAGTGGGATGCAACAATTCAAGTTTTCTGTCAATGATGTTTGGCTTCTAATGTGACGTGATTGGTCTGAAGCCAAATCCAAACTGGCTTACCTTGAGACTTCTTTTTTTTGGTGCGCCAGGACCATTCACAGCTGAGCTCACAGTTTAGCTCAACGTTGATTGGCTATTTTATAGAAAAAATTATCAAGGGAGGCCAAATGCTCCTTGGCTTCCCTTGCATTCAATGCTATGGGTGGCAACAATGTCACTTTTTTTGACCAGACAGCATAGATGGGCTACACATACAGAGACAGAGGGTCGCTATTTTGTTTGCTTGAAAGCTTTTTCCGGTGAGATACATTCAGCCTCTTGCGAAATGAAGGAAATTTATGAAACACAGAAAGATAAATTTATTTTGTATGTTATTTTTTGGGGGGAGCCTGGCTTCCCTTGGCATCCATGAATACACACCACTGCTCACATCCATGCTGTATGCGCTGTACTTAAAGCCTAATAAATCATTGAACAAGGTGGGTGCATAAAACTGTGCATGTGCACAACAGGCTTTACCTTGACTTAAAGTAGTTTTCCATCAAATTGAAGCAGTATCAAGTTTGTGTTACCATTAATGTCTTCTACTAAGCATGGCAAAGAATTATCAAAATAGCGGCAAAGCAGACCAAATTTGACACCTCTTAATTGACCTCCTTTCAAAGGCACCACATCCTCGGCATTATCCTGAGCTTCAGGCAGACATAGGCAACACTTAATTTGAACATTTTACGCCATTTTGACTGAATGGTGCCGGAGGAGGTGGCTGACGATTTTACTGGCCCTTAGCCAATTGTGCTAGTGTGTGTTTTCGTGTTGTTTGTAACTTATTTTGTACCTCGCTACTATTATTTTACTGCTGCTCTTTTATTTTTTTAACTAACACTTATTTTTCTCAACTGCATTGTTAGTAAAGGGCTTGTAAGTAATCATTTCATGGTAAGGTCTATACCTGCTGTATGCAGTGCATGTGACAAATAAAATTTGATTTTGATTTGATCCGCTTGAGGCTCAGATGAACCGATCATCGTATCTTTCCTCAGTATATCCTCAGTATACTTTTTAGTCCAGTTCTGTTAGCTAGGTAGATGAACAGTGCCTATATAGCTGTAGTGTACAAGAGTACGCCACAGTAGACATGTATATGATTAAATATACTGTAATAAAATACAGTATACATCATATTAACTATAAATCATATGAACTATATTATGTTATAAGCTAAGCTGAGAACGCTCCTGCTCTTCTCAAATACGAAATGCATATCTTATCTCAAATAACAAGATTAGTATTTATACTGAGCTAGCGCATAAATAAATGGTAAGTTAGCAGGCTATTATGCCAGCATAATTGTATTGAATAGAACAATTAAGTGTTTCTGAATGTCATACTTGTGACAGGTTAACCTTATCTATCTTGTGTAGAGTGGATGAGAATTATTTAAGGACATCTCCTTCACTTAACATATTATTGTGGGTCATTATTCAGCTATAACTAATTTACAAAAACATTTGATGTGTTGATAATGTATATTTTTGTCACTGTAAAGAGTCATATGTAGGTGTTTTTGTTGAAGGGCAGGTTGCAGAAATATAACCGCACAGTGTGTAACGTTAATTATATGCATGTGTTATAGGAAAGCAATTATAATTAATATAGTTAATTACCTGTTTAAGTCTGTGTCATTGATTTCTTTGTCTTATTTACCCAAGGAAGTTGCACTGTTGATCTTACATTTACATTTTAGTCATTTAGCAGATGCTCTTATCCAGAGCGACTTACAGTAGTGAATGCATTCATTTCTTTGATTTTTTTTGGGGGGGGATCGAACCCACAACCCTGGCGTTGCACACACCATGCTGGCGTTGCAAACACCATGCTCTACCAACTGAGCCACAGGGAATGCTCTTGCAGGAGTCATTTTGTTTTATGCTCTCATGATTGTGACTGTCAAGACTTGTGTGCCGTACTTGTTTTTATTTGAACATTTAGGTGTTTGATTTGATTGCATGTTAATTCAATCTAGCATGGAGTAGTCCTGGGATTATATAGAAGATATATTGTATCTATAATAATGAATTGGAGGTGGGGAAAAGTATACCTGTTTCTCAATACATTATCTACCAATGCGAATGGTGTTATGAAAATAAATACATTAGATAAAACTGTGAGTCCGTGTGATTTTACTTCCAGAGGGGTATACTACCAAACAAGCTAGATCTACTCAGGGTTTTCTAAAGCTAGCCAGCTTCATTTAGCTTCACATTACTGCTCAGGCTTCATCCATACTACGATGATGTATATTGCTCGTCTCCCTACAACTCTAGCAGGCTTGTAACGGCGAGTGCATGTCGCACATGGCTACTCGAACACCGAACTCTTAATTGAGACAATCCTTAAACATCAATCCATGGGCGAGCCAGTGCCACATATTTTTTTTTCATTTGTGTCGAAATCAAAATGAAAGAGAAAGTCTTGCATATTCAGCAGGCTATAGTGTGAAATAGGTTATTAGTGACGTCTTTGTATTACGTTAAAGTTCGTCTTCGGTGTGCTTATTAATGCACAAGCAGTTTCCCCCACTCCAATCAATAAAATAATTGTATTAAGTCAAAGTTTGTGCGTAAAGTTTCAAATCTATTCTGTCATTACTAAATGTGCAATGTAATCGTTAAAATACCTGACATTTGAGTAAAGTCAGGTGTCAGTCTTCCTCAAAGGGATGATGATGCAATCTGATTTCATTGGGCCTCAACTCGAGCCTCAGACACCTTCATTCGGGTTAATGGAGTTAGCCAGATTAGATCTGAAGCATTCGTTGCCATATAAAAAAAGTAATGTACCTGGCTAAAATGTGAGCCACTTACGTGGTACCGATTATCCCGAGTTGAATAAAGTTACCTCGCTAACTACAAACTACATTCGTAGTATAGGGCTCTGGGGAGATCTACTTTATGAATACTAGACACCTTGTGATTGTCTGTTTGCTTTGGTCAGAGAACATGAACCAAGCATGTGTTTTTGTTATATGAGCATTGATTGTGCATTTTGCCCTGTGACCACAAGGATCTTTTCCACTCACATTGGAAATGAAAGGTAACAATGAAAGTGATAGGAATGTGTCTATTTGAAGTTCAATCAAATCTGGCGTAGGGTTGAAGATTAGCCAGTGAGAAGTGAAAAATAGCAAGACATATTTTTTTAAAACATAACTTACATTTTCTATGCACAATAAAATGATGCATGACCAGAGCTGGGGTAGGTTGTGGTTACATCCAATCAGAGAAGCAACAGACACAAAGACTTCTAGCTCAAGTTTAAGGAGAGAGTGTTTTAAAAGCATTAGAGGACTGAAGGCTTTTGCTGCAAGAAATGCAGATATGACCATGCCCTATTGTACTGCTTTGAATGTGCTTTGTCAGTAGGCTCTATAAAAATGCAACACTTACATAAATCGTGTGCTAGTTCAGATACGGATATCTTTACCCAATGACTGCAAAACAATTTCAAAGGAATACTGCCTTGATATTGCCAGTTTTCACATTAACTGTATGACCTTGGACCATGAAGCTGTATCCTGTGGGGGAAGGGTGGGGTATTATGATAGGTGGCACTCCCATTGTAAGCCTCTTTGGAAACATTCATTGAGCATATTTGCTGACACAATAGTAATAAAGACACGTCTTCCTATGATCCCGTCCCATGACCAGTTGGATGTTTATCCCTCAGGGATAAAATGACCACAGGACTGTTACAACCATTTAGTAAAAGATTGATTTGAAACTGGCATCATACTGGCAGTGTTCAGGAGCAATGGGTCGGTTGTGTCACCTTATTCATCTAGCATGTGTTTTAAAGGAGAGTCAGAGTCATTTTGTTGATTGTGGAATGTAGCAACAAAGTTCAGTGATATTTCTATCATGACAATTTGGTGAAACTTGAGTGTAACAATGAAGAGACCTTGTCGGCCATTACAGTGCTGGATTATTCGCGCCCCTCTGACACACATTCACAAACACACTTTCAGGAGGTACCAGACCACTTGAATTGCTCTTGGTAATTTCAGACGTCCTTAGCTCTGCAATCATATGACATCACTGATGTGATAGTACAACCCAACATAAACAAATGTGAAAGAATATGTGCAAACATGCACATAGATCGAAAGACTTAAAAACGGAAGCCAAAACACACAAGTGTGATCTTTGACCATATTTTAGTGTCCACAACTCTTCTCTTCATTCAGTGAACAAACTCTAAATAATTTTCTTTCTTGAAGTAGTCCCCCATGTTTCTTCTCCAGTAGCTCATTCATTCATTGGAAGCATGATCGTTATAATCATTGAATGTAATTTCCCTCCCAGACCTTGCAAAGGTCAAGGAGGAATTTACCTGTACCGTATGACCTTCACCTTGACAGCAATTCACCTTGCTAGGTGTCACTTTCAAAAAGGACATTTATGGAGAGGCCTGTGAAATTGCTGTTGCAATTATGCCTCCTTGTGGCTTACCCCAGCTGTCACATGTCCTTGGAAGTTGGTGATGTCATATCTACCACACTGTGCAGGCAGGCATAAAAAGTGTGATTTTCCCACAATGAAGATAGCTACTCCTGGAGTGTGCATCACCTATGAAAGTCTTTCCCCCGCTCTCATTTCCAGTCTCCTCCCACCCCTCTCAGGTGGTCAGGGTTTCCCGTTGGCGGAGGTGGTGTTCTTGTTGCGGAACAGCCAGGAGAGGGTGCGGGGGACGGGCGGGCGTCTGTGCCAGGCGGACCCTACGTGCCGAGTGGCACACCTTGATGGTGGAGTCGTCGATGGCAGAGAGCAGCAGCTCCTGGTCGGTCGGGCTGAAGGCCATAGAGTTGAACACATCGTCATGCTGCAGCTGCGCCAGGCAGATGTTGTAGTGGCGGTCCGAGATGTAACCATGTTTGTCCTCTGCACCACTAGGGGGAGAGTGATAATCACTGGTGAATGACGAGTGAAGTATTCATACCCCTTAACTTATTCCCCATTTTGTTGTGTTACAGCCGGAATTCAAAATGAATAATCATTTAATTTTTTTATTCTCACCCATTTACACACAATACCCCATAATGACAAAGTAAAAACATGTTAAGAAATTTTAGCAAATTATTAAAATTGAAATACAGAAATCGAATTTACATAAGTATTCATACCCTTGAGTCAATAAATGTAAGAATCACCTTTGGCAGCAATTACAGCTGCGAGTCTTTCTGGGTAAATCTAAGAGCTTTGCACACCTGGATTGTATAATATTTGCACATTATTCTTTATAAAATTCTTCAAGCTCTGTCAAGTTGGTTGTTGATCATTGCTAGACTGCCATTTTCAAGTCTTGCCATAGATTTTTAAGCTGATTTATGTCAAAAGTGTAACTAGGCCACTCTGGAACATTCAATGTCGTCTTGGTAAGTAACCCAAGTGTATATTTGTCCTTGTGTTTTAAGGTAATGTCCTGCTGAAAGATGAATGTCGCCCAGTGTCTGTTGCAAAGCAGACCGAACCAGGTTTTCCTCTAGGATTTTGCCTGTTTTTAACTCTATTCCGTTTCTTTTTACCCTAAACAACTCCCTAGTCCTTGGCGATGACAAACACACCCATAACATAATGCAGCCACCACCATGCTTGAAAATATGAAGAGTGGTACTCAGTGATGTGTTGTGTTGGAATTTCCCCAAACATAACAGACATAAGGTTAAATTATTTTACTTTTGTGCCTTATTGCAAACAGGATGCATGTTATGGAATATGTTTTATTCTGTACAAGCTTCCTTTTCATTTAGGTTAGTATTGTGGAGTAACTACAATGTTGATCCATCATCAGTTTACTCCTATCACTGCAATTAGTGATTTCCTTCCTCTCTGGCAACTGAGTTAGGAAGGATGCCTGTATCCTTGTACTGACTGGGTGTATTGATACGCCATCCAAAGTGTAATTAATAACTTTACCATGCTCAAAGGTATATTCAATGTCTGCTTTTTTTTGTTGCCCATCTATCAAGAGGTGCCCTTTTTGCGAGGCATTGGAATACCTCACTGGTCTTTGTGGTTGAATCGGTGTTTGAAATTCACTGCTTGACTGAGGGACCTTACAGATAATTGTATGTGTGGGATACAGAGATGAGGTAGTCATTCAAAAATCATGTTAAACACTATTATTGCACACAGAGTAAGTCAGTGCAACTTATTATGTGACATGTTAAACACATTTTTACTCCCGAACTTATTTAGGCTTGCAATAACAAAGGGGTTTAATACTTACTGAC
This sequence comes from Salmo salar, assembly GCF_965601325.2. Taxonomy (NCBI): domain Eukaryota; kingdom Metazoa; phylum Chordata; class Actinopteri; order Salmoniformes; family Salmonidae; genus Salmo; species Salmo salar. The sequence goes on from NC_138291.1 coordinate 153,627,671, forward strand.
TCAAGACATTTTCATTTTCTATTCATTTGTTAACATCTCTAAAAACATAATTCCACTTTGACATTATGGGAAATTGGGTGTAGGCCAGTGACACAAAATCTCAATTTAATATCTTTTAAATTCAGGCTGTAACATAACAAAATGTGGAAAAGGTCAAGGGGTGTGAATACCTTCTTGAATGCATTGTAGTTGATTTCTGTGCCCAGCTGGGGTTTGCATTACATTTAGTTCAACTTCATAAAACACATGCTGAACAGGATTAAAGATTAGAGGTCGACCGATTAATCGGAATGGCCGATTAATTAGGGCCTATTTCAAGTTTTCATAACAATCGGTAATCGGTATTTTTGGCCACCGATTTCACGATTTCCCCCCCCAAAAATTTACACCTTTATTTAACTAGGCAAGTCAGATTAAGAACACATTGTTATTTACAATGACGGCCTAGAAACGGGGGTTAACTGCCTTGTTCAGGGGGGATTTGTTTTTGCAACCTTCGGTTACCAGTCCAATGCTCTAACCACCTGCCTTACATTGCACTCCACAAGGATTATCAGGCTGACTACCTGTAACGCAAGGGCAGCAAGAAGCAAAGGTAAGTTGCTAGCTAGCATTAGACTTATAAAAAACTATCAATCTTAACATAATCACTAGTTAACTACACATGGTTGATGATATTACTAGTTTATCTAACGTGTCCTGCATTGCATATGATCGATGCGGTGCCTGTTAATTTTCATTGAATCACAGCCTACTTCGACAAACGGGTGTTGATTTAACAAGCGCATTTGCAAAAAAGTACTGTCGTTGCACCAATGTACCTAACCATAAACATCAATGCCTAACAGGAATATTTAGACTTAGCCACCCCTTAGATAAAATACGGAACGGTTCCGAATGTCACTGAAAGAAAAAAACATTTGTTTTCGAGATGATAGTTTCCAGATTCGACCATATTAATGACCCAAGGCTCGTATTTCTGTGTGTTATTATATTATAATTAAGTCTATGATTTGATAGAGCAGTCTGACTGAGCGGTGGTAGGCAGCAGCAGGCTCGTAAGCATTCATTCAAACAGCCCTTCGCTGTGCTTCAAGCATTGCGCTGTTTATGACTTCAACCTGGGTGGGTATAATTTGTGGAACGTTCCAACAGGAATCTATTCCAAAAACTTCGTAAATAACAAGGTTTCCAAAAAACAACGCATACAAAGTTGTATAGCGGCAGAATAAGATACCGGGTAGGGAGTGGTCTATTTCATTGCGTTTTTCACTCATCACGCTTATTCCGAAAAATGTCTGTCCTCACGTCTGTTTGCCTATGGACAAACATTAAGAATAAGCTACGTGGTGAGTTGATGCCTGTTCGTTAGCTAGGTTTGTATGCGTTGCTACTTTGTATGCGTTGTTGGTTGGCAACCTTTTACTTTACGTTTTTTGGAACAGATTCCTGTTGGAACGTTCCACAAATTATACCCACCCCTTCAAGCCTGTCAACTCCCAAGATTAGGCTGGTGTAACCGATGTGAAATGGCTAGCTAGTTAGCCGGGTGCACGCTAATAGCGTTTCAAACGTCACTCGCTCTGAGACTTGGAGTAGTTTTTTCCCTTCCTCTGCATGGGTAACGCTGCTTCGAGGGTGGCTGTTGTCGATGTGTTCCTGGTTCGAGCCCAGGTAGGAGCGAGGAGAGGGACGGAAGCTATACTGTTACACTGGCAATACTCAAGTGCCTATAAGAACATCCAATAGTCAAAGGTATATGAAATACAAATCGTATAGAGAGAAATAGTCCTATAATTCCTATAATAATATAATAACTACAACCTAAAACTTCTTACCTGGGAATATTGAAGACTCATGTTAAAAGGAACCACCAGCTTTCATATGTTCACATGTTCTGAGCAAGGCACTTAAACATTAGCTTTCTTACATGGCACATATTGCACTTTTACTTTCTTCTCCAACACTTTGTTTTGCATTATTTAAACCAAATTGAACATGTTTCATTATTTATTTGAGGCTAAATTGATTTTATTGATGTATTAAGTTAAAATAAGTGTTCATTCAGTATTGTTGTAATTGTCATTATATATATAAAAAGAAAATAATCAGCCGAGTAATCGGTATCGGCTTTTTTGGTCCTCCAATAACCAAATCAAATTCAAATTTATTTTTATATAGCCCTTCGTACATCAGCTGATATTCTGTATTCTGTACAGAAACCCAGCCTAAAACCCCAAACAGCAAGCAAAGCATGTGAAAGAAGCACGGTGGCTAGGAAAAACTCCCTAGGAAAAACTCCCTAGAAAGGCCAAAAACCTAGGAAGAAACCTAGAGAGGAACCAGGCTATGAGGGGTGGCCAGTCCTCTTCTGGCTGTGCAGGGTGGATATTATAACAGAACATGGTCAAGATGTTAAAATGTTAAAATGTTCATAAATGACCAGCATGGTCAAATAATAATAATCATAGTAGTTGTCGAGGGTGCAACAAGCACGTCCGGTGAACAGGTCAGGGTTCCATAGCCGCAGGCAGAACAGTTGAAACTGGAGCAGCAGCACGGCCAGGTGGACTGGGGACAGCAAGGAGTCATCATACCAGGTAGTCCTGAGGCATGGTCCTAGGGCTCAGGTCCTCCGAGAGAAAGACAGAAAGAGAGAAAGAGAGAATTAGAGAGAGCATATTTAAATACACACAGGACACCGGATAAGACAAGAGAAATACTCCAGATGTAACAGACTGACCCTAGCCCCCCGACACATAAACTACTGCAGCATAAATACTGGAGGCTGAGACAGGAGGGATCAGAAGACACTGTGGCCCCATCCGATGATACCCCCGGACAGGGCCAAACAGGCAGGATATAACCCCACCCACTTTGCCAAAGCACAGCCCCCACACCACTAGAGGGATGTCTCCAACCACCAACTTACCGTCCTAAGACAAGGCCGAGTATAGGTGTTGAAAAATCATAATCGGCCGACCTCTATTAAAGATGATAAAATCTGTATATGGAAGAATATGTCCTTCATATAATACACACAGTTTCTCTGTTAGTATCTGATACAAAGGCCCAATAACATTGAAAAAGGGATCGGAAGTCATTTATAGTAACCATAGTAGTAACCCCATACTGCCTGTAACTGTTAAAGCAGCCGTGACATACGTACCTGGCTACAAAATCTCTGCTGACGTCCAAGAAGATAAAGAAGCACTCGTCGTGGGCGTGAAGGCTCGGTGGGCCCTCAGGCTCCGCCTCTCCTCCCGCAGGCTCTTCATGTCAATGACATGCAGGTCAATCTCCACAGCGATGGGGTGCGGAGACATGGGGTCAGAGATCACCCAGCCCGCCAGCCACGCTCGACTGTTCACATACAGATACCTGGACAGAGACAACAGCATGGACGGTCTTGGTAAAGGTGTACTTGTTCAGCATTAAAAACAAAGTGAGCAAGGTGATGTTGTAAGACAAATATTTACTATGTAATTTTGGTTACCCAGAAGCTAAATTCTCATTTCCTGATTTACTTCTGGGGGAAATGCAGTTAACAATTGTGATTACCATTGTGCAAAAGGAAACTCTGCCAAACCCCTTTCCCTTTCGTTAAATTCACCCATGTTCATCATGGCCAAAAGCAAATTTTGGTTTTCATGAATTTTTACGATAAACGGTTTCCACAAAAAATTGTCAATCATCTGCACATGGGGTTGAAAATCCCTGCACCAATTTAAGCACCATGTTCGCCCAATGCTGATTCGTCCAGATAATCAATGATAAAAACACAAAACCAGGAACTATTGCTGCTCGTAATCACACATTTATGCTTGAGCTTTGACAGATTCTTGCCGTTTAATCTGTCCGCGAGGATCTGTCCATGAGAGATTAGTTACTATGAGGTTTCTATGACAGTCATTCAATGGGTTTCAGGTGCACTCCTTCTGTCACATCTTTGCACCTGTAGCCTTGCAACTAAGTTATTCAGCCTCTTCACACTGCTGCCCATGACGCACACTCACTCCCTCACCTGTGGTCTGGAGACAAGGCCCATGCCGATGATGTGGCCGTGGATGTTGATCACATGGTCTAGAGAGTCAAAGAACTTGTCTGTGCTGCAGGCCCAGACGTGATCATCTGGTCAGGCATGATCCGCTTGATACCTATCTGGTGGGGGGAGTAGGTAAGGCTGCCGGTGGTGAAGAGCAGGTAGGTCTTGTCCTCTCCCTCCCCAGGGGCCGAGGAGGAGAGCACATTGTGGTCTGGGGCCTTGGTGTGGGTTTTACTGATGAGCCGTGCCCTCTTAAGTCTCCAGCTGCCTCACCTCCGAGGCTTCACTTTGATAACCCTGAGGGCACCAGAGGAAGAGAGGAGAAAGGGTCAGAGTACAAAATAAAAATAAAAAGGAGATGGAAGTCCTAAGTTAAGTGCATGTGGCCAAATGAGACTACTTGGTACACTTCCCATTGATTACACAGCACAACATGTTATTTTCATGCTGGCCTACTCCACCGTAACACACAACCTGAGTGCTTACCTGTATGACATGCTCCAGCCCAGTAGCGTTGAGCTGAGGTAGGTGGGCTGTCAACAGACCCTGCAGTCTCATCTCCTTCCGGCGCTCTTCGTCCTCATCCTCCTCCTCGCTGTCAGTGGAACCCAGGTCAAAGAGCAGGGGCTGGTGTCTCTGTGGCTGGCTCTGAGCCAGGGCCCTAGCCTTGGACTGGGCCTCATAGTCCTGCAGCAGGTCTGGGTTGTCGTGGAGCCGACAGTGAGCCACCATGACCGTGCGGATGGTGCTGGCATTGATGTTCTGGATTTTAAAGAGCCGCTTGACCACGTTAATGTTCTTAGACTCTATGTCCTGGGGAGAGGGAGAGAGAGGATATGGGTCATGCATGAACACACAACACAGTAAATATACTGAACAAAAATATAAACACAAAATGTAGTGTTGGTCCCATGTTTCATGAGCTGAAATAAAATATAAAATAAATATTCCATACGCACAAAAAGCTTATTTCTCTCAAATGTTTTGCACAAATTTGTTTACATCCCTGTTAGTGAGCATTTCTCCTTTGCCAAGATAATCTATCCACCTGACAGGTGTGGCATATCAAGAAGCTACAATAAAAAGACAAATGGGCAGATTTGTCACAACACAATGCCACAGATGTCTCAAGTTGAGGGAGAATGCAATTGGCACGCTGACTGCAGGAATGTCCAACAGAGCTGTTACCAGAGAATGTAAAGTTAATTTCTCTATCATAAGCCGCCTCCAATGTAATTTTAGATAATTTGGCAGTAGGTCCAACCAGGATCTCCACATCCGGCTTCTTCACGTACGGAATAGACCAGCCACCCAGACAGCTGATGAAACTGAGGAGTATTTCTGTCTGTAATAAAGCCCTTTTGTGTGGGAAAACTCATTCTGATTGGCTTGGCCTGGCTCCCCAGTGGGTGGACCTGGCTCCCAAGTGGGTGGACCTATGGCCTCCCAGGCCCACCCATGGCTGTGCCCCTGCCCAGTCATGAGAAATCCATAGCTTAAAATTAGGGCCCAATTAATTAATTTCAATTAACTGATTTCTTTGTATGAACTGTAACTCTGAATGACAACAAAAGAGACGATTGTGGACTACAGGAAAAAGAGGACTGAGCACGCCCCCATTCTCATCGACGGGGCTCCAGTGGAGCAGGTTGAGAGCTTCAAGTTCCTTGGTGTCCACATCACCAACAAACTAACATGGTCCAAGCACACCAAGACAGTTGTGAAGAGGGCACGACAAAACCTATTCCCCCTCAGGAGACTGAAAAGATTTGGCATGGGTCCTCAGATCCTCAAAAGGTTCTACAGCTGCACCATCGAGAGCATCCTGACTGGTTGCATCACTGCCTGGTATGGCAACTGCTCGGCCTCCGACCGCAAGGCACTACAGAGGGTAGTGCGAACGGCCCAGTACATCACCAGGGCCAAGCTTCCTGCCATCCAGGACCTCTATACCAGGCGGTGTCAGAGGAAGGCCCTAAAAATTGTCAAAGACTCCAGCCACCCTAGTCAAGCCATAAGACTCCTGAACATCTAGTCAAATGGCTACCCAGACTATTTGCTGTGCCCCCCCACCCCCTCTTTACACTGCTGCTACTCTCTGTTGTCGTCTATGCATAGTCACTTTAATAACTCTACCTACATGTACATACTACCTCAACTAACCGGTGCCCCCACACATTGACTCTGTACCGGTACCCCTTGTATAAAGTCTCGCTATTGTTAATTTACTGCTGCTCTTTAATTACTTGTTATTTTTATTTCTTATCCGTATTGTTTTAACTGCATTGTTGGTTAGGGGCTCGTAAGTAAGCATTTCACTGTAAGGTCTACACCTGTTGTATAAAAATTGGATTTGAAACACTTAATTGAAGAATCTCTACTGATGACCAATGAAGGGGCGTAGACTTCGGCTCCGAACTTCTGCCTGACTCAATTTTTGGTGCGCGCACGAACAGCAGAAAAAAACCTTACCGAAGACCAAAACATCACAAGCATGCGGACGCCTTTAGGGAGTTGATAACTCTGACTTAGAGAGCTGACATGGACCAAAACCTTTTTCAAAGAAAACAAGATTAGTGAAACCATAGAGAACCTATAATTCTGTGTCTGGGACGTCTACAGTTTAATTCACTTTGACCAGTTATACGATGACCCAGTCAAAATGGTCACTATATAAAGGCAAATAGTCCCACAGCTGTTTTGTCCTCTACCAACTATAACATTTATGACCATGTATGGGACCGACCTGAAAGGGTTTATTGAGCCAGAGCACAGAGCAGGAGGTCATGTTGCCGAACCAGTGCAGGTTGCCAGAGACGAGGTGGGTCTCGTTCAGCCAGCAGCCAAACACATCGTAGGGCTTGTTCCTCACACAGGACAGGAGGGTGTAGTTCTCTGTGGAGGAGGGCAGGACAAGACCATAGTTATCTATGTTACCCACATTGGATAATGACCAATTAGAGTATGAGAATAGCAAATATTGTTATATTTTAGATAGAGGTCGACCGATTAATCGGAATGGCCGATTAATTAGGGCCGATTTCAAGTTTTCATAACAATCGTAAATCGTTATTTTTGGACGCCGATTTGGTCCAATTTATTTTTATTTTTTTTACACCTTTATTTAAACATCAATGCCTTTCTTAAAATCAATACACAAGTATATATTTTTAAACCTGCATATTTAGTTAATATTGCCTGCTAACATTAATTTCTTTTAACTAGGGAAAATGTATCACTTCTCTTGCAACAGAGTCAGGGTAAATGCAGCAGTTTGGGCAGCCTGGCTCGTTGCGAACTGTGAAGACTATTTCTTCCTAACAAAGACAGCCGACTTCGCCAAACGGGGGATGATTTAACAAAAGCGCATTTGCGAAAAAAGCACAATCGTTGCACGACTGTACCTAACCATAAACATCAATGCCTTTCTTAAAATCAATACACAGAAGTATATATTTTTAAACCTGCATATTTAGCTAAAAGAAATCCAGGTTAGCAGGCAATATTAACCAGGTGAAATTGTGTCACTTCTCTTGCGTTCATTGCACGCAGAGTCTGGGTATATGCATCAGTTTGGGCCACCTGGCTCGTTGCGAACTAATTTGCCAGAATTTTACGTAATTATGACATAACATTGAAGGTTGTGGAATGTAACAGGAATATTTAGACTTAGGGATGCCACCCGTTAGATAAAATACGGAACGGTTCCGTATTTCACTGAAAGGAAAAACGTTTTGTTTTCGAGATGATAGTTTCCGGATTCGACCATATTAATGACCTAAGGCTCGTATTTCTGTGTGTTTATTATATTATAATTAAGTCTATGATTTGATAGAGCAGTCTGACTGAGCGATGGTAGGCACCAGCAGGCTCGTAAGCATTCATTCAAACAGCACTTTCGTGCGTTTTGCCAGCAGCTCTTTGCTGTGCTTCAAGCATTGCGCTGTTTATGACTTCAAGCCTATCAACTCCCAAGATTAGGCTGGTGTAACCGATGTGAAATGGCTAGCTAGTTAGCGGGGTGCGTGCTAATAGCGTTTCAAACGTCACTCGCTCTGAGACTTGGAGTAGTTTTTCTCCTTGCTCTGCATGGGTAACGCTGCTTCGACGGTGGCTGTTGTCGATGTGTTCCTGGTTCGAGCCCAGGTAGGAGCGAGGAGAGGGACGGAAGCTATACTGTTACACTGGCAATACTAAAGTACCTATAAGATCATCCAATAGTCAAAGGTATATGAAATACAAATCGTATAGAGAGAAATAGTCCTATAATTCCTATAATAACTACAACCTAAAACTTCTTACCTGGGAATATTGAAGACTCATGTTAAAAGGAACCACCAGCTTTCATATGTTCTCATGTTCTGAGCAAGGACCTTAAACGTTAGCTTTCTTACATGGCACATATTGCAATTTTACTTTCTTCTCCAACACTTTGTTTTTGCATTATTTAAACCAAATTGAACATGTTTCATTATTTATTATTTATTTTTCTATGTGCCACACATGAGTCTCAATGTCTGTGTCGTAAGTAACATCATTGTGTACCAAAACATTTCTAATGAGGATAACTTGCGTTTTGAATTAAGTAATTAGCCTAATTTCATTTGTTAAAGGCCTTGTGATGCACATTCCAGAACAATTACCAATGAAAGCACATTATGAGAAAGAGATATAGAAGAGAGACAAGGAAGGAGACAGAAGTGAGTGAGAAATAGCGGGTGTGTGTGTCCTACCAAGGCAGATGACAGCAATCTCCCCAGAGGAAGAGTGATTAGAGCCCAGGTAGACTCCAGACACCAGTAGCAGGGTGTCGTCAGCGTTGAACTGGGAGAACTGGGTGTAGCCCCAGTGGAAGTGGCGCATGCTGGAGCTGTGCACCATGGTAATGGTGCCACTGTGTCCCAAAGCTTACCAGCACAGTAGAGAGGAGGATGTTGGGTGAGGAGAGTCTACAGCTATGATGTGCAAATCTCAACAATTACATTTGTTTCCCCTTACATCACATTTTTGGGCACTACAAGCTTGAAACTCAGGTCCGTGATGGTTCCTGTGCTATAATATTATTGACAAATATTTATATTGTTGTTTTTGCATAACAGCAGTTATGCTAACATAGGCCTTGAGGCCCAAATGTATCTTTGTGACTGTTGTTGTGGAATACAACAAAACAAATACTGGTGCACAATGGCCATATTTATTTGGCTTATCCCTAGCCCTCAACTAAAGCTACCATCTTCTCCAGTCATATGATGTGACAGACCTTGACGGTGCAGTCTTTGGAACAGGAGGAGAAGCGGTGTCCTCGGTGGGAGAAGGCCAGATGGAGGACCTGGTCATGGTGCTCTCTCAGAGTCTGAACCTCCACACAGGGAATGCAGTTAAACAGACGCTTGAACTCTCTGTACCACGACACAGAAGCTAGGGGGAGAGACAAGTGAAAATGGATCACAAAACTATTGAAAATATCTATGCAAATCGAAGACAGTACTGAAACAATAAGCAATAGTCAACATGAGATATCAGATATTCAGATGCTTCAATTATTCACGTGTGTATTGGTGGAAGTAAATATCAATTTTCCTATGCAGAACACCATACCATTATCCATAATCAATATCTATTCCAACAAATCATTCCAAAATTTGCCTAGTTGAGGGCTAGCCCAACCCATGGCTTCAATACTCAGCAGACGAGCTTCAAATTAACGTCTGACTTTCCAACTTTCCATAATTTACAGTATTGAATGGGTTGAAATGGAATTAGCCCAAATCTGCTGCCTGGTGTTCTATGTGGCCTACAAGGGTGTCTGGGCACAGAGTGGGTGATTCGGTAGTAGCTATAGAACAATTCCCTCCACAGGAACTCATCTCTGGACACTGCCAGCCACTGTCTGCAGGCCAGGCCAGTGCTCAGCACAGCGTCGTGGGGGAGTCGCAGGAAGATCTCCAGCACCAGGCTGTCTTGCAGGCCTGAGCCATCGTCCATCCTGACATTCTTCAAGGGAACAGCACAGGGAAATAATTATTCTGATACATAGTATTGGTATTAGGCTCCGACGAACCATCAAACAGGCAAAGCGTCAATACAGGACTAAGATCGAATCGTACTACACCGGCTCTGACGGTCGTCAGATGTGGCAGGGCTTGCAAACCATTACAGACTACAAAGGGAAGCACAGTCGAGAGCTGCCCAGTGACACGAGCCTAACAGACGAGCTAAACTACTTCTGTTCGCTTCAAGGCAAATAACACTGAAACGCGCATAAAAGCACCAGCTGTCCCAGATGACTGTGTGATCACACTCTCTGCAGCCAATGTGAATAAGACCTTTAAACAGGTCAAGATTCACAAGGCCGCAGGGCCAGACGGATTACCAGGACATGTGCTCTGGGCATGCGCTGACCAACTGGCAAGTGTCTTCACTGACATTTTCAACCTCTCCCTGTCTGAGTCTAATACCAACATGTTCTAAGCAGACCACCATAGTCCCTGTGCCCAAGAACACTAATGTAACCTGCCTAAATGACTACCGACCCGTAGCACTCACGTCTGTAGCCATGAAGTGCTTTGAAAGGCTGGTCATAGCTCACATCAACACCATCATCCCAGAAACCCTAGACCCACACCAATTTACATACCACCCCAACAGATCTACAGATGACGCAATCTCTATTGCACTCCACACTGCCCTTTACAACCTGGACAAAAGCAACACCTATGTGAGAATGCTATTCATTGACTATAGCTCAGCGTTCAACACCAGTGCCCTCAAAGCTCATCACTAAGCTAAGGACAATGGGACTAAACACCTCCCTCTGAAACTGGATCCTGGACTTCCTGACGGGCCGCTCCCAGGTGGTAAGGGTAGGTAAAAACACATCCGCCACACTGATCCTCAACACAGGGGCCCCTCAGGGGTGCGTGCTCAGTCCCCTCCTGTACTCCCTGTTCACTCATGACTGCAGGGCCAGGCACGACTCCAACACCATCATTAAATTTGCTGATGACAACGGTGGTAGGCCTGATCCCCAACAATGACGAGACAGCCTATAGGGAGGAGGTCAGAGACCTGGCCGTGTGGTGCCAGGACAACAACCTCTCTCTCAACGTGATCAAGACAAAGGAGATGATTGTGGATTATATGAAAAAGAGGACTGAGCACGCCCCCATTCTCATCGACGGAGCTGCAGTGGAGACTTTATACAGGGGGGTACCAATACAATGTGCGGGGGCACCGGTTAGTTGAGGTAGTATGTACATGTAGGTAGAGTTATTAAAGTGACTATGCAGTGGTGTAAAGAGGGGGTTGGGGGTGGCACAGCAAATAGTCTGGGTAGCCATTTGACTAGATGTTCAGGAGTCTTATGGCTTGACTAGGGTGGCTGGAGTCTTTGACAATTTTTAGGGCCTTCCTCTGACACCGCCTGGTATAGAGGTCCTGGATGGCAGGAAGCTTGGCCCCAGTGATGTACTGGGCCGTTCGCACTACCCTCTATAGTGCCTTGCAGTCGGAGGCCGAGCAGTTGCCATACCAGGCAGTGATGCAACCAGTCAGGATGCTCTCAATGGTGCAGCTGTAGAACCTTTTGAGGATCTGAGGACCCATGCCAAATCTTTTCAGTCTCCTGAGGGGGAATAGGTTTTGTCGTGCCCGCTTCACAACTGTCTTGGTGTGCCTGGACCAAAAAATAATTTTACAAACGCAAAATGTACACTGTTTTAATCAATTTTAACACAGTTGCAGCCGACAGTATTTTTCAACGATAACCCGTTTGGGGTATCTTTCTTCAGTTTACACACAGGTGTTGGGAGATGCAGGTAACGTTAGTCCACTCTGTCTCCCGTAAACAAGCGCTGTAACATGGACATGTGGCTGTGTGGGAACCATAAACCTGTGTGTCAATTTAACCTGCTGTTTATTGAAAATGATTTATCGCTGATATGAAAGTTATGGTCCTTATGCTTCAAAAACGGTACCGCAAGTGATGCATGTTAATAATATCCGACCGAGCGTCGGGGCTCTTAAAACTCCTCATAGAAGCGTCGTCCAATGACTTATGTATAACGTTAATATAACTTAGTATTGATCAAAGGCCTGCTAGTTACGTTACCGGCATCAACAATTAGCTATGTTCTACATACCTCCAACTAAAAAGAACAGTCAAATGAAAACAGACAATACTCGCTACGGTTTGTTTTGTAATGTGTGATGAATACATTTAAAGCTACACATTTAGGGAAGCAAAAACTTTCAGCTCGCTAACTAAAGTACCTAAGTTAACATTACCTAGCTAACGTTACGCGATAGCTAGATAAGCTACAAGCTAACGTTAGCTGTCATAGGTTTCTAAATTTCACTTTGCCAGTGTGTATCCTTCATTAAACATTCATCTATATCAATAACTACTTTTCCCCCCCAATATAAATTTGTATAATATGAAAACGTGAACCACCTGCCCGTCGACAATCTTTATGGAGACGAATCAAATGGCTAACCAAGGTAGCTACTGTAGCTAGCTAACCAGGGAAAAAATGACAATGATCTGCACCTGTAAGACTTGATTGTAAAAAAAAATATGAAAACATAAATTCGTTTTTTTTGGTATTCATTTAATGTTAGCAGTATGGTTAGGTTTAAAATCCTTTTTAATTAGATACATGGTAAAAATAAGCGGAGTTAACCATAGTTATGAGTGTGATTGTAGTCTAATCGGGTGGTTTGTGGTAACTAGTGACAAACGCGAGAAGTCTCCTGTCCCACATGTTACAGACCCGACAAGTGGATTTCACAACACTCGCCATTTAATCAGAATGGTAAACCAGACATTAAAACCAGGGGTAAAACTAATAACAATAGTAAGCAGTAAACAAATACACAATATATATTGTGTGTATAAAAGATGGGCCTACTCAATGTCTTCTGGGGTAGAGGAAAATAGAATGAGCAAAATCATGTATTTGTTGAAAATATTTGACAAAGAAATTTGTTCACAGTTTAGCAGAGTGCGTTTCCTCTGCATTATTCACACATAATTGCTGATGCAGGCATCTGTGATGAATGTTCTCTCATTGGCTTGTCTGTGCAGTCTGCACACACCAACAGCTAGAGCACTTGCATAGAACTGAGCACCTTTCTTCAGCTCGTGACTACAAGCTACCTACCACAACCCATATAGTCTATGACCAAGATCATCTTCTGAAGCCAACCCATGTTGTGACTCATCTTCAGCGGTAAGAAAATTACAACATTATATTGCAAATAATTACAAGTCTAATATACCATCATTTACTCAATCTTTAACTAAAATCTCAATTGTACGCACTATTCAATGAATGCAATAATTTACCATTTTCTAAAGAGTAATTCCTTTTCATGCTCATCAAAATAAGACACCTATAAGAGAATGGTTAGGATTTTTCTCAATTGGCCAAGGAGTTACAACTTGAAACCTGATAGGGGTGGTATCATTTTACCAGCCTGTCGCATGGCTTTGCTGGTTCTCCTTGCAGGTAGACTAAAGTACAGGATTGTATTGTGAATAATCGGAACTGTGATCTACTGTAAAGTTCTACTAATCTAGCAAATTCACAACTACCTTATACACACAAATGTAAGGGATGAATAAGAATATGTACATATAAATATATGGATGAGCGATGGCCGTGCAGCATAGGCAAGATGCAGTAGATGGTATAGAAAAGTATATACATATGAGATGAGTAATGTAGGATATGTAAACATTATTAAAGTGCCATTATTTAAGGTGACTAGTGATACCTTTATTAAGTCAATTTATTAAAGTGGCCAGAGATTTGAGTCTGTATGTTGACAGCAGCCTCTCTATGTTAGTGATGGCTGTTTAACAGTCTGATGGCCTTGAGATAGAAGCTGTTTTTCAGTCTCTCGGTCCCAGTCTCTCGGTCCCAGCTTCTGGATGATAGCAGGGTGAACAGGCAGTGGCTCAGGTGGTTGTTGTCCTTGATCTTTTTGGCCTTCCTGTGACATCAGGCGCTGTAGGTGTCACGGAGGGCAGCTAGTTTGCCCCCGGTGATGCGTTGTGCAGACCGCACTACCCTCTGGAGAGCCTTGCAGTTAAGGGCGGTGCAGTTGCCGTACACGGCGGTGATGACAGGATGCTCTCGATTGTGCATCATTTACAGATGACAAAAGATTGGCAGACAAATAGAAAGCTTTGAAATTCACTGGAGTTAAAAAATCTGTTCTCCTAACGAAGAGCCCTAGTATATAAGTAATAAACATAGGACGAGGAAAATACATGAAAGCACTGAAACAGACACATACTGTAATATTGCACATTAACAAATTGTGTCCCTTCTCAGCGCTGTCCTATGTGGCTGACAGCATAGCTTCCTGCTGCTGCCCCTCAGGAAAGATCAAATCAGCTACAGGATGACAATACCAGCTCAGGGGTAAGTGTTTTGACCTGCCAAAATGTGTATGTCTAGTTCACATCCAGTTTCATGTGTTGTTCTCCTGTCGAATCTATGGGTGTGTGTAGGTACAGTAGCTGAGTAAAGCATGTTAAACTTCTACCTGTTTTTCTATTTTGCAGGGGAGGATGTGTGGACAGTCTTCAAAGGAGCACCATCCAGTGAAAACCCTCCAGCCAATAAGATTCTCCCTTAGATGGCTATTTTAGATAGGGACTAGGGGTAGGGTTTTAGTACTTTGAAAATGCATCCTTCCTTCAAGATTTCACTGATTAGTACAGAATTAGATAGTTCTGCATATGGCTAGCCGGTACTTTTCCTCTGTGCTTGGGATAATGACGACTTGTCTGTAAACTCCTTGTTTGGGAGGTGGATATATCTGACAACACCCAAGTACAGAAGGTAACCAGCAGAGTTGAGTGTGGCTGAACTGCAACCTATTTTGCTTTCATTATATTTAGTCAAATCTATGACAAACGTATTGAACAAGGTTATATGTAATTAAGAAAATGTTACTTGATGGAGCATATTTCAGACTTGATTGTAGCTTTTTTACCAGGATCATTTACCCTGGTAAAAAATAGCTTTACAGGTTTCTTGACCCAACCTTACAACCACGGCTAAATGTCAGCGCTAAAGCCAGAGCTATTACAGACGTTACAGAACAAACTATAAAAACTCAAGGCCTATATTCATGATACTCTATTTAGAAAACTATAGAAATAGTAAATAATGCCCATAAACCAAAAACACAAAACATATTTTATATTACCATTCTTTCATCTAACATTAGACAAACCCTTCAAAGCGAATTTGATAAGCTTTACAAAAGTGTCTACTAGCTCCAAGACTCCCACCTCTGGTGACAATTAGTGGTTGCTGCACACAAAGCAAAAAAAAACAATGTCGTAACAATGTTATATAGAAAAATAAACTGTAAATGAATGTATGAAGATAGATTGCCTGTTCTCACATGTCAGTTTGGTTTGAATAGACACCATTTGTCAGTGTAGGTCAGCCTTGCATAGCTTGGTAAAAAGGAGTTTGTCACATGATCCATCTCTATGTCCATCCTTCTGTCTGTTACTCTTTCAGCCAGGTGAGCAGTTGAGGTGTGTAGTAGGTGATGATGATGTCAGCACCTAGAGCAGAGGGAAGAATATAGAACTAGAGCAGTAGAACTCACTCTCTCTATAGAGAACAGAGCACTGTTCCTCCAGACCCAAAGTCTCCCATCCCCTCTCACCTGCCCTGCGGAAGGCAGTCATAGACTCCAGTACAGCGGTGCGCAGGTCAAAAGCTCCAGCCTGGGCCCCATGCCACAGCATGGCAAACTCCCCTGACACGTTATACACTGCCAGTGGGTGAGTGGGGTGCTGGAAGAGACCAGAGAAGGATGGTAAGAAAGCGATGGAGCAGATAAAACTATTGTGAAAGATAGTGAAAACGTGTAAACTCAGCAAAAAAAGAAACGTCCTCTCACTGTCAACTGGGTTTATTTTCAGCAAACTTAACATATGCAAATATTTGTATGAACATAACAAGATTCAACAACTGAGACATAAACTGAACAAGTTCCACAGACATGTGACTAACAGAAATGGAATTGTGTGTCCCTGAACAAAAGGGGGGTCAAAATCAAAAGTAACAGTCTGTATCTGGTGTGGCCACCAGCTGCATTAAGTACTGCAGTGCATCTCCTCCTCATGAATTGCACCAGATTTGCCAGTTCTTGCTGTGAGATGTTACCCCACTCTTCCACCAAGGCACCTGCAAGTTCCCGGACATTTCTGGGGGGAATGGCCCTAGCCCTCACCCTCCGATCCAACAGGTCCCAGACATGCTCAATGGGATTGAGATCCTGGCTCTTTGCTGGCCATGGCAGAACTCTGACATTCCTGTCTTGAAGGAAATCACGCACAGAACAAGCAGTATGGCTGGTGGCATTGTCATGCTGGAGGGTCATGTCAGGATGAGCCTGCAGGAAAGGTACCACATGAGGGAGGAGGATGTCTTCCCTGTAACGCACAGCGTTGAGATTGCCTGCAATGACAACAAGCTCAGTCTAATGATGCTGTGACACACCGCCCCACACCATGACGGACCCTCCACCTCCAAATTGATCCCGCTCCAGAGTACAGGCCTCGGTGTAACACTCATTCCTTCGACGATAAACGCGAATCCGACCACCGCGACTCTTCAGTGAAGAGCACTTTTTGCCAGTCCTGTCTGGTCCAGCGACAGTGGCTTTGTGCCCATAGGTGACGGTGATGTCTGGTGAGGACCTGCCTTACAACAGGCCTACAAGCCCTCAGTCCAGCCTCTCTCAGCCTATTGCGGACAGTCTGAGCACTGATGGGGGGATTGTGCGTTGCTGGTGTAACTCAGGCAGTTGTTGCCATCTTGTACCTGTCCCGCAGGTGTGATGTTCGGATGTACCGATCCTGTGCAGGTGTTGTTACACGTGGTCTGCCACTGCGAGGACGATGTCCGTCCTGTCTCCCTGTAGCGCTGTCTTAGGCATCTCACAGTACGGACATTGCAATTTATTGCCCTGGCCACATCTGCAGTCCTCATGCCTCCTTGCAGCATGTCTAAGGGAAGTTCACGCAGATGAGCAGGGACCCTGAGGATCTTTTTTTGGTGTTTTTCAGAGTCAGTAGAAAGGCCTCTTTAGTGTCCTAAGTTTTCATAACTATGACCTTAAATTGCCTACCATCTGTAAGCTGTTAGTGTCTTAACGACCGTTCCACAAGTGCATGTTCATTAATTGTTTATGGTTCATTGAACAAGCATGGGAAACAGTGTTTAATCCCTTTAAAATGGAGATCTGTGAAGTTATTTGGATTTTTACGAATTATCTTTGAAAGACAGGGTCCTGAAAAAGGGACGTTTCTTTTTTTGCTGAGTTCATGTCAGAAGAGAAGCGAAAGAGGCAAGTTTTGTAGTCTTCATAACTGATGAAAAGCTTGTTTGTGTACCCTTGCATGTGAATTTAGTGTGGTGTGGTTATTTAGCTCAAACTATCAACACCACTCCCAGAGCCTGAAACACTGTTACCAGACAGAGAAAGGGGTTAATGAGGGAGAACATACTGACCTTGTCTTTGACCTCCCTCACTATGTCCAGATAGGGTAGTCCTGGCTTCACCATCAGCATATCTGCTCCCTCCTTGACATCTCTGTCCTGAGATAAAACCATAAACAAAATCTCAACCAGCTGGGTAAACAGAAGATCTCTGACACAAACACGATCTCCCCCTAATACACATGGACGCACTTCAGACACTTTCTTACCACAGCTCGTAGTGCCAGGCCCCTTGCACCGGACGGCAGCTGATAACAGCGCCTATCTCCAAATGCTGGCTTGGACTGTGCTGCATCTCTACACACACATAATAATAGATCTTAGAACATCTTGACAAATGGTAACGCGTAAGTAATGCCTTTTCTGCCCATCTTAAGTTTTACAATCAATTGTTACCTGAAGGGACCATAGTAACAGGAAGCAAACTTGGCACTGTAACTCAGCACTGACACCTGAGGAGGAGGAGGAAATACATGTATTTTCTTGGACATTTTCATTCAGAAAATTCTGCCTTTTAGCAAATGGCTTCCTTACTGAGGATTTCCTTACAGCGAGTTTTCCTTTCCTTATTGAGTCCATATGAATATGCGTTCTATTTTTATGTACAAACTAGTGCTCCCATCTGTTACCTTGTTGCCCATGTCATTGGACATCAGTGAATGTTTGATAGCTCCCACTCGCCCATCCATCATATCAGAGGGTGCAATGATGTGACAGCCTGTACGAGACGAACAAGAGATCTTAAACTATTGACATGGGTATAAGGCCCCATAAACAATACCAACATTGGTATTGATAAACATTATTTTTAGAAGTGAGAGTAGAAAACAGAGGGGTGAGGAGTGACCAAACTCACCAGCGCGGGCATAGGCCAATGCCACTTCTGCCAAACGTTGGCAACTGGCACTATTGTCCAGAGTGCCATCCTCCCGCAAGATTCCTGAGGGAGAATCAGAGGGCAGTCTTATAACAATGTACTGTCAATCAAAATAAATTATATTTGCATTAGTTTTAGATAAATGGAATGTGATAGAGAGTGACTGACCACAGTGTCCATGTGAGGTGTAGGGACAGAGGCAGACGTCACAGGCCATCAGCAGGTCAGGGAAAAGAGACTTTATCTTCTTCACAGCCAACACAGCCGGAGTATTGTCTGTGTCTGCACCCGAACCTCTCTCATCCTGAGAGGATGACAAGGTGTGCAAGAAAGCTGGCGTCAGCCTTTTAAATACATACTAAGTTTACAAGTGCATACAGATATAGGATCTTAAATTGAGCCAGTTTGCTACAGCAGGTTAATAATTGTGAATTATTATGTTGATTATAATTAATTTACATTTATTGTAGGGGTTGATACATTTTACATTAAGGTAAATCAAGTCTGAAATGTTAAAGTGGAAATTACTAACTTAAGAATACTTTTTAAACCTTGAATACACTACAGGTTTGCATGTCCTGCTGTGCAGAAAAAGTCTCAACAAAAGTGGTCAAATTAAGATCCTACATCTGTATTGGTCTTTCTATAAATAAATAGGGCCAATGTGTGATATTGGGATCAACACTACAAAATGGTTTAAAACAAACAAAAATGATTTTCATGCAGTTCCACATGTGTACTTAGAGGAGTAAAAATGAATATATGCATATTGGCCCATAACTCCACCTATACAACAAGAACATACAGTCGTGGCCAAAAGTTTTGAGAATGACACAAATATTAATTTCCACAAAGTTTGCTGCTTCGTCTTTAGATATTTTTGTCAGATGTTACTATGGAATACTGAAGTGTAATTATGAAATGCTTGTAAGTGTCAAAGGCTTTTATTGACAATTACATGAAGTTGATGCAAAGGGTCAATATTTGCAGTGTTGACCCTTCTTTTTCAAGACCTCTGCAATCCGCCCTGGCATGCTGTCAATTAACTTCTGGGCCACAGCCTGACTGATGGCAGCCCATTCTTGCATAATCAATGCTTGGGTTTGTCAGAATTTGTTGGTTTTTGTTTGTCCACCCGCCTTTTGAGGATTGACCACAAGTTCTCAATGGGATTAAGGTCTGGGGAGTTTCATGGCCATGGACCTAAAATATTGATGTTTTGTTCCCCGAGCCACTTAGTTATCACTTTTGCCTTATGGCAAGGTGCTCCATCATGCTGGAAAAGCCATTGTTCGTCACCAAACTGTTCCTGGATGGTTCGGAGAAGTTGCTCTCGGAGGATGTGTTGGTACCATTCTTTATTCATGGCTGTGTTAGGCAAAATTGTGAGTGAGCCCACTCCCTTGGCTGACAAGCAATCCCACACATGAATGGTTTCAGAATGCTTTACTGTTGGCATGACACAGGACTGATGGTAGCGCTCACCTTGTCTTCTCCGGACAAGCTTTTTTCCGGATGCCCCAAACAATCGGAAAGGGGTTTCAGAGAAAATGACTTTACCCCAGTCCTCAGCAGTCCGATCCCTGTACCTTTTGCAGAATATCAGTCTGTCCCTGATGTTTTTCCTGGAGAGAAGTGGCTTCTTTGCTGCCCTTCTTGACACCAGGCCATCCTCCAAAAGTCTTCACCTCATTGTGCGTGCAGATGCACTCACACCTGCCTGCTGCCATTCCTGAGCAAGCTCTGTACTGGTGGTGCCCCGATCCTGCAGCTGAATCAACTTTAGGAGATGGTCCTGGCGCCTGCTGGACTTTCTTGGGCGCCCTGAAGCCTTCTTCACAACAATTGAACCGCTCTCCTTGAAGTTCTTGATGATCCGATAAATGGTTGATTTAGGTGCAATCTTACTGGCAGCAATATCCTTGCCTGTGAAGCCCTTTTTGTGCAAAGCAATGATGACGGCACGTGTTTCCTTGCAGGTAACCATGGCTGACAGAGGAAGAACAATGATTCCAAGCACCACCCTCCTTTTGAAGCTTTGAGTCTGTTATTCGAACTCAATCAGCATGACAGAGTGATCTCCAGCCTTATCCTCGTCAACACTCACACCTGTGTTAACGAGAGAATCACTGACATGATGTCAGCTGGTCCTTTTGTGGCAGGGCTGAAATGTAGTGGAAATGTTTTTGGGGGATTCAGTTCATTTGCATGGCAAAGAGGGACTTTGCAATTAATTTCAATTAATCCTATCACTCTTCATAACATTCTGGAGTATATGTAAATTGCCATCCTACAAACTGAGGCAGCAGACTTGATGAACATTTATATTTGTGTCATTCTCAAAACTTTTGGCCATGACTGTAGGCCTAGGACTATACATACTCTTAGCAGGGTTCATAACGACATTGGCAAGCAAAATTCAAGGACTTTCAGGGACTTTTTCAAGCACTTCATTGTAATTTAAGGACCGCAATGTTATACAATTGTATAATTTATATAAATTGTACATGTAGGGCCAAATATAGAACCCCCCCCCCCCCCCCAAAAAAAATTATATTGCAGGTGTAACATGGAAAACAAAATGTATTTGTAATGTTAATTCATTACCTGATTATATGGTGAATAAGACCACTAGGCAGTCGTTTGTCATAATATCCAGAATATCCTACACAATTGTGCACAGTAAACTCTGTCCAATCTGTGGCACAAAAACATAAACTCATTATCTTAATGTCTTCTCTGTTAAATCTAACGAGACCCTGCTGTTAATCAAGCAGACAACAACAGATGATCAATATCAATTCGCTAGGGATATTAGATCCAATGTGGATCCAGGCACAACTGTCTTCACCAATGTGAGGACTGAGACACCAAAATATTCGGGACATTCCTTGTCAACACCTTTTTTCCGGCACTTGGGCTGTTGTTGCATCGCATGCACTATCACAACAGCTGTTCATCACTTGACTGTCATTCTGACAATTCCTTCCTGGATCAGATGACATGTGATAATTCCACTGGTGTAACATCAACTGGACACAAATGCGCATCCAACAAGTATTATGCATAATTATTGAAGAACTAATTTAATGACAGTATTGACTTAGGTTTTAAGTATCAAGGTAAGGTGACTCTTTTGGTTAGAATTATTCCATTTTGCAATCGCGTACATAATTGATTTGATTATCACCACGTAACATAAGGAGAAACTAAATGTTACGTAGTTACACTGCATTTCTGAGTTACAAAAAAACTGTCCAACAGCTAGATCCAGGATTCTTAAAGGGTTCAAGTTCAATGTCTAATTTAACTGATTAATGCATAATATGATATAACGACAATTTACACTGCCATAAATGCAAGGAAAGAAAAGTTGTTTTATGTCACACCATTTTAGACAAATCCGTCAAAACACCAACCATGATAAAAGGTTAAGCATAGGTTTTAAATCAACTCGTGAATCGTATTTAATATTTATTACAGACAAATACTCCTCAGTTTCATCAGCTGTCCGGGTTGCTGGTCTCAGACGATACCGAAAAAGCCGGATGTGGAGGTCCTGGGCTGGTGTGGTTACACATGGTCTGCGGTTGTGAGGCTGGTTGGAAGTACTCCCAAATTCTCTCCAATGACGTTGGAGGCGGCTTATGGTAGAGAAATTAATATTAAATTCTCTGATAACACCTCTGGTGGATGTTCCTGCAGTCGGCATGACAATTGCATGCTCCCTCAAAACTTGAGACATCTGTGTTATTGTGTTGTGTGACAAAACTGCACATTTTAGAGTGGCCTTTTATTGTCCCCAGCACAAGGTGCACCTGTATAATGATCATGCTGTTTAAACAGCTTCTTGATATTACAGCACCTGTGAGGTGGATCGTCTATCTCAGCAAATGAGAAATGCTCACTAACAGGGATGTAAACAAATTTGTGCACAAAATTGTAGAGAAATAAAGCTTTTTGTCTGTATGGAAAATTTCAGGGCTCTTTTAGTTCAGCTCATGAAACATGGGACCAACACTTTACATGTTGCGTTTATATTTTTGTTCAGTACAGTTTACTGGTACCTTAGCTATTTTTGCGGGCACTCCAAAAATCAGCACACACTTCAAGCCCTTCTCCACAAGGGGGCGTAGCATGCCCTCCAGTTTATTCACTCCATATCTGAGAGGAGAAAACAATTTGATTGAGGGAGACACAGGGAATGGACAAACAACAAAGTGCTATTTCAATACAACTTTGAGGCAAGCAATTACATAGTGGCACTTCATTAGCAATGCATTGTGATGTATTTGATCTCCATAACCTAAAATCATGTTTGTCTTGGGCAACAAACCAAATCAGTCTTAGTAAGTTAGATAACTACCGAAGTTAGATAACTACCGGAGTGCCAAGTCTATGACAAAAAGGCTTCTCAACAGTTAATACCCCCAAGCCATAAGACTCCTGAACAGGTAATCAAATGGCTACCCGGACTATTTGCATTGTGTGCCCCCCCAACCCCTCTTTTACGCTGCTGCTACTCTCTGTTTATCATATATGCATAGTCACGTTAACTATACATTCATGTACATACTACCTCAATGGGCAGACCAACCAGTGCTCCCGCACATTGGCTAACCGGGCTATCTGCATTGTGTCCCACCACCCATCATCACATACGCATAGTCACTTTAACCATATCTACATGTACATACTACCTCAAATCAGCCTGACTAACCGGTGTCTGTGTGTAGCCTCGCTACTTTTATAGCCTCGCTACTGTATAAAGCCTCGCTACTGTTATTTTTCACTGTCTTTTTATTTCTTTACTTACCTATTGTTCACCTAATACCTTTTTTGCACTATTGGTTAGAGCATGTAAGTAAGCATTTCACTGTAAGGTCTACACCTGTTGTATTTGGCGCACGTGACAAATAAACTTTGATTTGATCTATAGACACAGTATTTTCAACTCTGACACGTAATAGTACCAAGGCTTAGGGCTCAGTATTGGTTTACAGCCTACTTTATTGTAACCAAATGGTGCATGATAAGGGAGGGTTGTGAGGGACAAAAAGCTAATGGATTCTCTTCTTATCTTGGCCCAGTTGTTGGCTCTGGATCCACCCTGCCTCACAGTATTTATCTGGAGGTCACAGCCTTGCTCTCAATGGTCCCATCCCCTGCTCATTCTCACTCAATCAGATAGCCATTATAATTCAAATTTAAAGTATTTTTGTTTCAAAGTCATATGTTTTAAAATATGATTACAATACATGATAAATTAATAGCACATTGGGGGTATTCAACTACTGTACCCAGCATAGATGAGCAATTATCATAGCTGAGATTATAAACCAAATGAACAGGTAATCTGGAGTCATTACCTGGCCTGGCCAGGTAGACTAGCGATGGGCTCCACAGCATCAGGACTGTCACTGTTGGAGAAAAGAACCAGAAAGCTGCCATGTCACAAAAACACATAGCCATCCAAATATATACAGTACCAGTCAAAAGTTTAGACACACCTCATTCAAGGGCTTTTCTGTAATTTGACTATTTTCTACATTGTAGAATAATAGTGAAGACATCAAAACTATGAAATAACACATATGGAATCATGTAGTAAACAAAAAAGAACAAATCAAAATATATTTTATATTTGAAATTCTTCAAAGTAGCCACCCTTTGCCTTGATGACAACTTTGCACACTCTTGGCATTCTCTCAGCCAGCTTCATGAGGAATGCTTTTCCAGCAGTCTTAAAGGAGTTCCCACATATGCTCATTTAAATTAAAAAAAATTTAAACATATGTGCTATTTCATAGTTTTGATGTCTTCACTATTATTCTACAATGTGGAAAATTGTACAAATAAAGAAAAACCATTGAATGAGTTGGTATGTCCAAACTTCTCACTGGTACTGTACAGTTTACCTTACTTTGACATTTGTATCACAACATCAAGACATCCTAGTGTCTATGTGGTAGAGGAGAGACATTACGTGATGAAGATGGGGTAGATGAGGTTCTCAGGTCTCAAGTCTGAGGCACAGGTCTGCCAGTATCTGAGTGTTGGGTGGAAATAGCCACTGTGGAGGAGAGACTCGACCGGTTGCATCTTTGCCCTGAGAGAGAGGAAGAGAGAGGTGTTTGACAATGGCACGTATATTCACGCCCACATTTCTGAGATGCATTGGAATGAGAGAATGGTTTACACATGCACCCACATTAACTGACCATGCATGCGTGAAACCCGACTTAAACATAACAATTGGATGACCCTGAGTGACAGCAGTAATAATGCTGGTTTTCACACAACTTGAGCAAGAGTAATTGTTCACATTTATGAAAGCACATCCCAGATCCGTTTAATTATATAATTTAAAGATTATTAACATGAAAAGGTCTACATCTATATTAAAATGGCTGATTTTATTCAAATAACCAGGTAATTATATCCCAATCAAATGGGTGGAGAGAGAGTCCGTGGATAATTCCTATTTTCTTAGGAACTATCCACAAGCACGCGGACCAGAGAAGCAAAATGCATGCTTTGACACCAGACATCAAAAGTTCACAGCTGGAGAGGAGTAACGTTAAAACGATACCTGACAAAAAAAAAGCGCGTTTGATAAAATAAAAATACAACGTTAGGTAAATGACTGATTTAGCAAGCAAGCTTACAATATTGTGTTTTATGACATAAAACACCTACTATTAGTAATGATTAAGCTAAATCTGTTATTAAACAATAGGTTTAAAACAATTAAATGTAATGACAGAAAGCTAACTTCAACTTATTCGATCAAGAATCATGTGCTATCAAACTGGCCAGCGATATACACCAAACGACCATAGCAAGCACACTTGCAACTCCTCCTGCTCATATTCCACAGATGTATAACTTGTTCACCTTGCAACATCCAAAAGATAATTTATCAGCATAAACTAACATACAACAAGGTTAATGTTCGTGTTCTTACCTTGTACAGTACGTCCTTGCTCCTTGGCTTTCGCTTGCACTAGTCTCACGCACTAACCGGCCACCGTAAATTCCGTGAACGTACAAGTTCTCGCGATTGTACACTATCTCAGTGAAGGAAGGAAAACATTACGAAAAAATCGGAACTCAATTAATTAAGGTAAAACCACAAACTGTTGTTAAAACCTTGTAATGTTATACAGTAACTCCCATCAGTTGACACATGCAAAGAAGGAGAAATAGCTGCATGTGGTGATTGTAAGTAGCTAGTATGAGATGAAGAAGGGCTTCGATACTGTAGATAGCGAGCTAGCTCATTGTGCTAGCACTTTCTGGCTGTACCTCAGCTAACGTTAGTTAGCTAACTATCCGAATAATCTGACAATACAGCATTTGATCGGTTAGCTACTAGACAGTTATTACGTTATTCGTTTGCGATTTCAACTCTCATCACTACCCTCTCACCATTGTATTTCTGAACGACACATCAGTTTCGTCTAGACTAATGTTACAGATTGTAACAATGTTTGCAACTTTTGATACGTTTGTTTCAATCGACTTCACGCTTGTTACAATGTAATTTGGTAAAGGGGAACTGAAGTAAACAGCTATTGTCACTTTGATGTTCAGTGTATGGCCATTTCAATAAATGTAAGTTCAATTTTGTTGTCATGCTCTGAATAAAATATCTCTGTTTCTAAATAAAGGCAGAACACCTTGATTCTTTGAAGACATCCTCCACATGTGAAGCTCATCACTGGCTCACAGTATTCCGTCCTCTCTGCCCCCCACTGTCTTCAATGATGTAGATGAGCTTTATCGTCTGTGCAGCAGTTCCTCTTCTATTGCCTTCTGTGGATTCCTTCCCAGACGTCCATGTCTCCTTTCCTTCACACTTTACCACCCTGAGTCTGGAACATCACCTCTCCTGAGTCGAACCAGTGACTATACCCCAGCTCATCCCTGGTTGAACAGTCCACCTGCGTCTACTTCCTCCACCTTAAGGCAATGCTGTTCTCTCTGCGGGAGCTGGTCCAATGGCTGGGCTTTGCCACTTTTGAGCTCTTCCTCCAACTGGGGGCTCTGCTGGTCTTCAGCGTGCTGGTAGCACTGCGGGCCGACTTCTTTGACTCTGGGATGAGCTGGTGGCTGGTCTTCATCCCTCTGTTTGCCGCTGATGGCCTCAGCACCTACTTCACAGCCATCGTGTCCATCCGGCTATACCAGGAGAATGAGAAAAGGCTGGCAGTGCTGAGGCTGCTATGGGTGCTGACGGTGCTCAGCCTCAAGCTGGTGTGTGAGGTGCTGCTGTGCCAGAAGCTGGCAGAGCAGGAGCAGGCGCGCGATCTGTGGTTCGGTCTCATTGTCTCACCGCTCTTCATCCTCCTGCAGCTGCTGATGATTCGCGCCTGCCGCGTCAACTGAGGCCAGGGGCGGTTTTGTTTAGCAACAAAATCACCACGTGCGCAACTATGGGGCAAAAAAACCCAGACCGGGTTGGCTTAGATCAGGATTGGGCAAATTTGGTTGTGAATCAGCAGTTTTTCTCATGTTATGTCAGTCACTGACAGTCACTCAATTAAGCCATGTCAGCTAACAATTTTTAGATTGGTAAATTAGTCTTGCCAGCTATTTAAACTTGGTCTAATTACCGACCAGGGGGGCCCCATTGATTTTGTTAGTCACTCACTCAGATATCATATTAAAAACAGCAAACATTTCTCTCCCTAAGGTAGAATATCAGGAAATTAGCTGTAAAACTGCATATTATTCTTTCCGCTGTCACGTTTTGCTTGCAAGGTAGGGGGGTCAACAACATTTCCCTTAGGGCCCCCAAAAGGTTAGTGCTGGCTCTTACGGCATGTTGGGGCGGCAGGGTAGCCTAGTGGTTAGAGGGTTGGACTAGTAAAAGGTTGCAAGATCAAATCCCCGAGCTGACAAGGTAAAAATCTGTCGTTCTGCCCCTGAACAAGGCACTGTTCCTAGGCCGTCATTGAAAATAAGAATTTGTTCCTAACTGACTTGCCTAGTTAAATAAATGTAATAAATACAATGTGTGTGTATGGATGTGGGGGGGACTGTACGGATGTAGGTACCCAGACCTCATGATGAGTTCAGAATTTTTGGTGACCCCCAAAGTTCGCCATCCCTGTCTTAGATTGTTGACAACATGTAAACTATATTTAGTCTCAATGTTTATTGAAAACATAAATACACAATGTATGCACAATGAGTACTTGCTGTCTCTCAAATACATTGTTACAGTTGTTGGTTAGCTAGCTAGCGAAAACACCTCTAAACAAGATGGGGTATCAATAAAAAGATACAAGCTGCAACGAGCCACCTACGATTCCACGCGTTGCAGGTTCTTGGCAATTGTGGAGTTCGTTTTGCATGGCCCGGTGCCCCGGGTAGACGGAGGTCTTAAGTGAATTATCCTACCCACCTTGGGCACCGGGCCATGCGAAACGAAATTCACTATTATTGCTAGCTATCATAACAACGCATGCATTCCGGGCCACATCGATGCGCTTGGATCACTTTCGTGACGTTGTGAGCCAACCCGTCTATACAGGTGGGTTGTTTTAATTAACAGACTATTGTCAAGTACTCGGTGGACTAATGGCTGGAGATGAGGGTCATGGGTTTCCCCTCCATTTCTGACCTCGTCTGAGGACAGCGCGACTGTTTCCATGCGCTTTGTCTGCATGGCTCTCCCATGAACATTGCTGCCTGTGGATAAAATGTATCGTATTTGATCTGTGTTATGGTCCTCTTGTTCAAGCATGTATTCATGGCCTAATTTGATCCTTTAAAGTGTAATTTAATTCCTAACGTGAAATGTGGTGCTGGGGAGGGTCAATTGAAGTACTGTCTTGAATTTGGTTACTGCCACCAGTTTTATTTTTTTCTCTCTTTTTCTTATCTGCTCGTTTTTGGTAACCTTGTTGTTGTTTGTATATATGTGTAATTAAACATTTAAGCTGGTGAAGTTGATCATGTAATATTATTTAATCTCATCAGAAATCTATGAAACATTAATCAGCCCTCTTTTGGTCAATTCTGAACGGATTCCATGCCGTTATGTCCCATGTAGACTTAGATCTTTGGTATGTCCACTGTTATCCCCTATGACGACGAGATTTGGGCACAAGATGTCGCTATTTACATTGAAGATGGGCGTGTGAACTACTCAATTTCCTATGCCTAAACCAACATTGGCAAGGCCGTTCAAGTAATAAAAGGAAAGTTCACATAGGAGTGAGTTCATGGAAGTAAAAGTCATAATCGCTAATATCATGGCTAAGGCTGCATAAGCTTCATTTTGGAAAATAAAATACATTTTGACCTGTTTGACCATTTTATGCCCATAAAGCACTAATCTCTTGTTTTCCTATTATTACATGGATTAAGGTGAGAGAATCGAATATGATCCACTCACCAATAGTCCCACAGGTTTTCATCTAAAGTTTTCCCTAAACAACTAGTAGAATAGTAGTAGGCATAGCTTGACCAAATGAATTATCTTATATCCAACACCATTTTATTTAGAGTGCTGGCAAGGCAACAGGAGGGACTTTTATTTTATTGGTCTTGGACACTGATGGTCGACAATTTGCTCTGCTCCACACACATCTTTAAATACTTGAATCTATTAAAACCATTTAATGGTACATTTCATGTTTAGGTCAATAATTCAATTGAAATTAAATGCATTGTTATTTATTTTTTTAAAGAACAATTGAGGAGTCGATACGTGCTTTTATGATAAAATATTTCAATTTATTCACTGAAAGGGTTAAACCGTAAAAGGGGGGCTGAACTGAATTTCCTTGACTGACAGTTCCTCTTTACTTACTCAACAATAGAAAGAGGAGGGATTTCCTTTGGTGGGTGGTACTCTGTGAAAATGGGGTGTATTCCAAATCGATATCACCAAATGAGGTTGCTTCTTGGGGCGCTGTTCTTAAGACTGAATAATGACGTTATAGATTTACAGGTGCGGAGGGCGGGGAAGGAGTCGCAGACAGAGGAGGAAGAACGTAGAAAGACCGAAAGAGACCGTGGGGATGTAAATGTGTATGCGATTATCGGCGCTGCAGGCACAGCGACATACCGTTTTCTTTCCCAGTCGGGGAACACCATCTCCCAAATCCTTTACATTTCTCCCCACAATGTCTGGTGGAGGAGAAGTCCGTGTTCTCCGCCAGGAGGCTGAGCAGGAGAGCCCGACGATGCCGGCCTGGAAACGAGAGATTCTGGAGCGGAGGAAAGCAAAGGGTGGCGGGTCTGGAGCAGCTGAGCCTTGCCCTAGCGCGAGCTCATCGCGGGTTAATGGCGAAGTAACGGGAAACGGCAGCGCCTCCAAAAAAGACAATGAAACCAACGCTGATTCAGTTCGGAACTACACCATCACTCCAGCGAGCCAGCACTTTGCAGGCAAGCGTGGCAGTTCTCCCACCTTCCCAGAGCTCTCGCCGGTGAAAACAAACAAAGACCCCTTGACTGCCACCGACCCATATGACTCGGAGAAAACGGTAAGCGATGGCGAGGGACAGGAAAGCCTGGTTCTGCAGGACAGTCTAGGCCCATTGCAGGAGAACCCCTTCATCAAACTGGAGAAAGAGCGAAAGAAACGGCAGGACAGGGAGTGTGCCATTCGTCCCGTTCAGCACATACTGGAATTGTATGGCAGTGTACCTGGAATTCGGACTATACGCGCTGAGAATATCATTATCATAGAATCCGATCCGGATTACTTTCCGGGGGCCAGTGGAATAAAAAGCGGGTCTTATCTGCAGCAGAATGGGCTGAGCAGTTACAGCTCCCTCAATGACCTCTTGGACAGGAGAGCTGGTGGGGTGACCGAGATACGGGCAAAAGAGGTGGTCATTTATGACACCACACTAAGCAGGAGCGAGGAGAACTTGAGCACGCTAGGTCATCCTTGTCACGAGGGCGCATTCGAGACAGGAGAGGGTCAGGGCAGGGTGAGCCGCATGCTGCAGAAATTTGACAGTAACTACGGAAAACTGCAACCCAAGTCTCGCAGCACAGAGAACCTACTGGACTTGGAGACCAGTTCAAGCAGGCCAAGACAACGACCCAAGCCACAGCCAGATCTGGTGCCAAAATACAAATCACACGCCCAGCCTAGCTCACCAGTCCGCACCCTAGGCAACACACAGTCATCTTCCTCAGTCTTCCCCAGCTCCCAGTCTTCCAAACCAAATCTACAGCCCCCTCTTTATGAGCCTGACAGCACCCTGCACTCTGCCGGACCCCCTCAATCAGTGTCTTCCTACCGCCAGCGTTTTGAGGTGATTGGGGGCCACAGTGTGGTGGTCAACCCCAGAGAGGAGGCAGAGGGGCCCCAGACCAAGCCTTTCCGAGAGAGAGATTGGGAGAGCACAGAGGTGCCCCCCAAATCCAAGGTGCCATGCTCTCCGGATACTTGCTGTGCTCGTGCCGAGTCCCCTGCCAGCCCGACCACACCCCTGATGTCTCCCCCCTCTCCAGGGTTCGAGATCCGCCCCTCGCCACGCCCTGACCTCTCCCAGCTGCCTTCCGGGGACATCCAGGCTCGTGCCCTTGCCAACCTGCGCCTCCAGTCCCGCAACTCCTTCACCGTCTTCCCCAAACGCCACAGAGCAGCCTCTTCCCCGGGCAGCACGGCCCCCTCCAGCCCCATCAAGTTTCCTCCCTCCCAGAGAGTGGCAGAGATGCCCACTCCAGGAGTGCCAATTCCCATCACCCGTCCACCCACCCCAGCAGCCTCAAAGAGGAAAGAGGAGGTGAGGGCAGCCAGGCCAACCAAACCAGACCCACCTCCCCCCACTGCCACCTTTCCCCCCTTCTCTCCATCCCCAGCACCCTCCCCAGTTCCCTCTGTCCAGTCGCCACCTCCAGAGGATGCCCATGCTGACCAGCTACCTGTCACCAACATAGATGACATAGATGTGGACCCCTCGAAGCCTGTCGCCCCCAGTCCCACTCCAGTGGTGCATGGGCGGAAGGGGAATACCTTCACTGTGGTGCCTAAACGTAAGTCAGAGCCTCAGCCTGGCTCTCCAGAGCCCCAGGAGCCCTCCGGAGGGGCCCAGACCCCCCCCACGCCATCCCAGGCCCCCTACGCCCAGCTGGGTTCCCTGCTGAAGAAGCGCTACCCTGCTGTGGAGGAGATCGAGGTCATTGGTGGTTACCAGTCCCTGGGACGCTCCTGCCTCATCAAGACAGGCTCCACTGGCAAGAAGGTGAGACACAATGCCCAACTCGTGGTACTTCACATGCTGTTTGAACATTAATCTAAAGAAGCCTTTTTTTACAGTGATAATGTAGCCCTCCTTGTTTTCATTTTCCATTTGTGCTTTGTCATTTAGTATAATTAAACAAAATGTTTTTATGCGACTATGCATATGAGTGGGCGAAGCCCCCAGTGTCTGGTCTGGAGTGTGAAGTCACAAGCTCTGCTTGTCGGCTACTGCATAGCAACCTAGTGGTGCCAAATGTCCTGGTCTGCCCTAGAAAGCCTATGTCAATTGCCTGAACGTCCCCCAAATCATTTTTTAGACAGCCGTTTTGTGATCTAATTTTGTTTATTATGATCAAGATGGATCCCCGCAATTAATTATTTTAAAGTTCTCTACAAATTGAGATATTTAATTAAATAGTGATCCATTCTGACTACTACATTTGTCATCACACAGGACCATGTGCTCGCGCCCTCATGCTATTGACATTAAGGTTGACTCTCAGGCAAGATGAAAACAACTACATAGACCATGATCCTTTGCTAGTTACGGCCACTTTCACCATGATCCTTAGTAGGGCTGTCCCCGACAAAATAGAATCTTGGTCGACCAAGAGACGTCTGTTCTTTCGACCAATCGATTGGTTGAAATTTTAAAACATGTATTTTTCCATAAATAAACACAGCCAGTGTTTTAATCAAATCAACTATATGCACTGAGCTTGTCTGATGCTTTAAGCGAGCTGTTTGATTAACTAATTAAGACACAAATGACTAGAGGGAGTCCGACCACAATTGATTTGATTGTGCCGCCTGGCTCAGACTTGCGGCGCTGTGTTAAAAAAAAGACAGTGAGTGACTGTGTGACTAGCATCCATTGTCTCTCTCTCCTCCCTGCTGCAGCGACC
Source organism: Salmo salar (assembly GCF_965601325.2). NCBI lineage: Eukaryota > Metazoa > Chordata > Actinopteri > Salmoniformes > Salmonidae > Salmo > Salmo salar. The sequence goes on from NC_138291.1 coordinate 153,660,255, forward strand.
ACCACAGAACATCAGTATTTATCATGCTGTCCGTGTTGCTGAAGCTGCAACATAATTACACCCATTTCTGACTGAAAAGTTATGTTACTGAAATCATAAATTTGTTTAGGAAAAACATTCCCTATTCCCTCTGGCTCTCTTTACGTGACACATGTATGCTTCACATGTACGTGACCAATAGGGCCTGACCTATATCATAATCACATCAATAAATTGGTTATAACAAACTCTGAACACCATAACACGTGACACCAAAATGGATGCAGAGGACGCGCACTTCAAATACTTCCGCCTTCATGTGCCATTGGGAGTTTTCCATAGAAATAAGTGGATGATGTTGGAGCTGTCACTATCAGCTGGTTTTAATGTCTATGGAGTGGACTAGGCTAAGCTTCTAATTTAGGTCTGTGTTTCAGCCCATCTCATTATACCACACCTCTGTAGATTATATTGTTTAGTGTGTGTTTGTGTGGCACTTTTATTTTGCAGTGTTTTGGACCACTGTCCTGCAAAAGTATGTTATTTATTTCCTTGTCAGCGCTTTATTGGGTGTCTTTGCTTGAAGCATACTGATCTGATCAACCTGTTACTCGATCCCCAGGATTTGGTTTGGAAAACCTGACTTGAGTTGGTTAGTACCAGACACCCACCAGTCTAAGGACTGAACGGGCTGTCTATTACTCAGGTTCACCCCAGGACCCTAAGTAGGCCTGTTTTATCTGTCCTCGTGTGGTGTCTAGGCCTTTCATTACCAACAGCTTAATGTAAGGCCTCTTTCCAAACAACCCTGTTTGTCCCAAAGAAGGAAGGGGAGAAAACAATGTACAGCGCATTCGGAAAGTATTTAGACCCCTTGACCTTTTTTCCACATTTTGTTATGTTACAGCCTTATTCTAAAATTTATATATTTTTTCCTTCATCAATCTACACACACTACCCTACAATGACAAAGCAAAAACAGGTTTTTAGAAATGTTTGCAAATTTATAAAAAAAACTATCACATTTACATAAGTATTCAGACCCTTTACTCAGTACTTTGTTGAAGCACCTTTGGAAGTGATTACAGCCTCAAGTCTTCTTGGGTATGACGCCACAAGCTTGGCACACCTGTATTTGGGGAGTTTCTCCCATTCTTCTCTGCAGATTCTCTCAAGCTCTGTCAGGTTGGATGGGGAGTGTCGCTTCACAGGTTTTTTCATGTCTCTCAAGAGATGTCCGATTGGGTTCAAGTCACTCAAGGACATTCAGAGACTTGTCCCCTCCTGCATTGTCTTGGCTGTATGCTTAGGGTCGTTTTCCTGTTTGAAGGTGAACCCTCGCCCCCGTCTGAGGTCCTCAGCGCACTGGAGCAGGTTTTCATCAATGATCTCTCTGTACTTTGCTCCGTTCATCTCTTCCTCAATCCTGACTAGTCTCCCAGTCCCTGCTGCTGAAAAACATCCCCACAGCATGATGCTGCCACCACCATGCTTCACCGTAGGGATGGTGCCAGGTTTTCTCCAGACATGATGCTTGGCATTCAGGCTAAAGAGTTCAATCTTGGTTTCATCAGACTAGAGAATTTTGTTTCTCATGGACTGAGAGTCTTTAGGTGCCTTTTGGCAAACTCCAAGTGGGCTGTCGTGTGCCTTTTACTGAAGAGTGGCTTCCGTCTGGCCACTCTACCATAAAGGCCTGATTGGAAGGTTCTCCCATCTCCACAGAGGAACTCTGGAGCTGTCAGAGTGACCATCGGGTTCTTGGTCACCTCCCTGACCAAGGCCCTTCTCCCCCGATTGCCCAGTTTGGGCAGGCGGCCAGCTCTAGGAAGAGTCTTGGTGGTTCCAAACTTCTTCCATTTAAGAATGATGGAGGCCAATGTGCTCTTTTGGACCTTTAATGCTGCAGAAATGTTTGGTACCCTTCCCCAAATCTGTGCTTTGACACAATCCTGTCTTGGAACTCTTGGTTTTTGCTCTGACATGCACTGTCAACTGTGGGACCTTATATGGACAGCTGTGTGCCTTTCCAAATAATTTACCACCAGTGGACTCCAAGGTATAGAAACATCTCAAGCATGATCAATGGAAACAGGATGCACCTGAGCTCAATTTCAAGTCTCATAGAAGGGTCTGAATACTTATGTAAATAAGGTATTTCTGTTTTATAAAAAAGAAATTAGTGAACATTTCTAAAAACCTGTTCGCTTTGTCGTTATGGAGTATTGTGTGTAGATTGGTAAGGTAACAAAAAAAGGGAAGGGGTCTGAATACTTTCCGAATGCACTGTATATTACTCAGGCCTCTTGCTAAATGTAGGATATTCAACATGAAATTCTACTAACTCTACAGCAGGGATTGTCAACTGGTGGCCCGCGGGCCAAATTCAATTTTATTTGGCCCCACCAAGAATTTAAAATTCACCTCAAAATTATTTTAATGTAGAAAATCTATATCTAAGTATTTCCACTCATAAATAGACATGTGACCGTGTATCAATGTAATCAAGGTTTCAAAATACAATATCTATTTGGCTTCTTGCGCCAATTTGCAGAGTACAAATTATTTATAATTATGTTCCGGCCCCCCGACCATCCGCTCAAGAAAAAAAAACGTCTCGTCGGCTTAATCTAGTTGATGACCACTGCTCTACAGGAAGTAATGCATATATAGTAGTAAGATTGAACGGGGAAGGCAGAAGCTGTTGATTTCTTTAGCACCAGCCTTCAACATGGTTTGCAACATGGAGATGTGTTTTTGTGACCAGGGTTGGGATCAATTCCATTCATTAATCAAGACACTCCTATACATTTCAATTTATGAATAGAATTGTAACTCTCCCAAATGAATATCATTGTTTATTGGCTTTTTTTCTGAGCTCTAGGCTACATACTTGACAGTGCAGCACTGTCTCTGTCATATCCTAATCCTTTGGTCTCTAGGTATTACAAGTCTCCTGTCTTTACCCCTTTCAACCACAGCTCTCGTCACACTCAAGCAGGTTGTGTGTGTGTGTGTCACTGTGTTTGTCCCTGGCCAGGAGACAGAGAACACAGGCAGTAATGAGGCCCCTCAGAAGCAATCAGTGTTTTTGTACTCTGAACTCTATAGAATTCATTAGGCATGCTATGTTTGGGCTCACCAAATTCCCTCGCCTTTGTTGTATGTACATGCATACTTCTCCTCCCGGTCATCATTTAACCACAGCCAAGGTTCCTCTGGTATTAAAGCTAGGGCAGGGCAGCAATTACAAAAGCATCAAGGGTAGGCCTATGGAATTTTGTGGAATTACTTGGCTATGGTTCTGTGTGAGTTTCCTTTTCAGCATTTGGGATGGGTTTTTCGAATGCGCTTTTTCCTATTCAAATCCATTTCAAGAGGAACTAAGCTTGCCGGATGCAAAGTTTTTCAAACACATCAATATAAGAGAGTGGATCTTGAAACCAGTGTATTGCCGCCTACTAGGTTCTTATGTTTCTGAAAAAATGTACTTCCACTCCCTCATTTATTGGCCACGGTTGCTGGTTCAGTTCTGAAGGTTGTACTGGTATTTTGTTGTCGGGGGGGGGGGGGGGGGGGTTCTGCAGAGTGTTGGAGTTAAGTCTCTGCATTGCTTTCAAATCATTATGACAGATTCAAATAAGGTCCTTACATGTAATGCTTTCCACCTAGCCCTACTGTATCCCTGTATTCATTATCTTGGATAATGTGTTGGATAATCACGCTTGTCCTTTAAGCCTTTACTCTTTGCTTGTGATGTCTTTAAGGAGTGATAGTTGGTTATATAGGTCACACTGCACCAGGGTTGATTTGCATAAGGCTTAATCTAGGAAGCCCTTCAAGTATGGTACATGCCTAGATTTCATTTAATAATTTGATTGGCCTAGATTCTCTCAATGCTAATAGATTTTACAGAATGTGTAGTAACATACAGTGCTTTCGGTAAGTATTCAGACCCCTTGACTTTTTCCACGTTTTGTTACGTTACAGCCTTATTCTAAAATGTATGAAATTGATTAGGCGGGAAAAAAACTATCTACACATAATACCCCATAATGACAAAGCGAAAACATGGTGGTGGCAGCTTCATGTTGTGTGGATGTTATTCAGCAGCAGGGACTGGGAGACTAGTCAGGAATGAGGGAAAGTTGAACACAGCAAAGAAGATCTGCAGAGAAGAATGGGAGGAACTCCCCAAATACAGGTGTGCCAAGCTTGTATCGTCATACCCAAGAAGACTCAAGGCTGTAATCGCTGCCGAAGGTGCTTCAACAAAGTACTGAGTGAAGGGTCTGAATACTTATGTAACTGTGATATTTTTTTAATTGCTAAATTATTTATTTTTTAAACGGTTTTTGCTTGGACATTATGGGGGATTGTGTGTAGATTGATTAGGCAGGAAAAAAACGTTAATACATTTTAGAATAAGGCTGTAACGTAACAAAGTGGAAAAATTCAAGGGGGTCTGAATACTTTCCGAATGCATTTAATACCTTTTGTAACAGCTTTTGGTGTATTTCTTTGTGGTCTATGGCAATTCTCTGTCATTGAATAGAAATGGATCTGGCAGGAAGAGATGGGGAGGAGTGGCTGGTTGTTTTTATGGTTGGTGACCAGTTATTATAGGAAACAGGAGATGGCCCATGTGTTCATGACAGAACGAGAAGAGACCATTCCTGCCATTTGTATTCTTCCTGTGCTTCCATGTTGCCATTTCCATGTGTTTTGTCAGTGGAAGGCCCTGGGCCTGGACCTACGCAGCTGAGTAATGTGTAATTGATAGAACTGATCTATTCATTCAAGCTGATTTAAAGGTTTGATGACTGGGCTGTTGTAGTAATGCCAGTCATTCCAGACTACAAGTAGGCTACCATATTCAACTTAGAAATAACCTTGATTCAAATGAAAAAGTGCTTGTGACAAGCTGATAATACCCAATGGACCTAAATACCCATAGTAGTACAACCAGGAGCATACCCCTAACGAGATGTTCTGGTCATAGATTAATCCTTGAGGCTGGACTATTTTCAAATGTACCTCCTTATGATATGGAATGAATCTTTTCCACAAACATATCACTGAAAACCTATAACCTTTTATTTAAAATGCTTTGATCCTTGTCTTTTGTACAGATTTCCTTGTTTATCAAGTAGAAAACATAAAAAACGGTCCCAATCACACCTCTATAGCATCTTCATGGGTCTTTGTCGATGAATTGTTATGTTGGCTCTCAGCAGAAGGCCATGTCACATGTCGTCATCATCAGGAAGTGAGTGGAGGGGCCTGTGACTGTCAGCTGTATTGGCTGTCTGATAGTACACTCGACTGCTGTTTGTCTTCCAGGCTGGTCAGGCAGCAGTTGTCTGTCAGCTCTCAATTTAGTGCTCATTACTGCAGGAGTTTAGGGCCTGTTATCCAGATATGGGACTCATGATGAGGAGTATAGGCTACTGTAGTTTAGACCCATAATGTTACACTGCCACATAGGCCAGAATGAAGTAGGATGATATGCTGAATCAGCAAGGTATCATATTACAGGATTATACATCATGTGTATGACTGTGTCGACAGATATATCTACTGTAAATCACGTCCAGATATGCTACTTATATTACTTTTTCAACATGCACAGAAATAAACCACATCCATGTTCTCCTTTTGGTTGGTATTTTCATTATTAAACATGCAATGAACTACATGGAGGGGAAAAAGACACTGTGCATTCAGCACCACAGACAGAAATCTTGTTAATGGGGATGCACAGAAACAGAGTTCAACTTTACATTTAAACTTCTCAGTGTGAGTAGTTAAGTCTCTGATGGGCATTGACTAGAGCAGTGAAGTCCGGTATAGTTTCTGACGTCGCCATGCACAGGATTTGTTGAGAAGTGAGTCAGTAAGAGATGATCTGTGCCTTGACTTGTTATATTTCATCACTGAAATGTCTGTTCACATACATGGGTTGTCCCAAACAGTACATACATATTCTAAGCATGACTCCTAATCTTTAGAAGCTCGTCAGTGACATTGTTTTGAATCTTTCTCCAATCACTGCATCAGACTGAAGATCGATAAGCTCAAGTTGCAGGTCAGTGGGAGAGTTATCCACATTGAAGGTGAAAGGAGAGGAAACCAACAGCATGTCATATTCCAACACTTTGAAATCCTCAAAATGACGAGAGAACTCACCGTTCAAAGCACACAGCAGCGATGTATACTTCTCCCGCTGGTCATCTGATAGAGAACAGACTAGTAGTGTCGGAAGGTGGGTAAAATTGTTGGCTTCTACTTGGCAGGTCAGGAGGAGTAATTTTCCCTTGAAGGCTTTGACAAGGCTGTACATCTGATGTGCAAAAAGGCCCTTCCCTTGTAGTTTGGAGTTCAGTTCATTCATGAAGCCCATGATGTCCACGGTGAAGGCCAAATCATCCAACCATTCTTTATATTGCAGTTGAGGGAAATCCACATTTTCCTTTCATTTGCAAAAACTCTGCAATCTCCGACTTCAGGTCCCACACCCTTTTAAGCATCTTCCCCAAACTCAGCCATCGCATGTTTGCGTGGTGGGGGAGATCTGCATGACCCGACTCTCTTCCAACAGTGAGACAAACTGCCTGTGGTTTAAATATTTTTCTGTTATGAAGCTTACCACTTTAATGACCTGTTTCCCTAACATGACTCATTTTCAACACATTTACAGTGCACCTCCTGATGAATAATGCAATGCAGGGAAATAATTTTCTCATCTGGGTTCAGCTCAGCTACTTGATATTGTATCCTTTGTTTTTTTTCCCCTGTCACGTTTGGGCATCCATCAGTGGTCACACTGGATAACTTTTCAAAACTCAGTCCCAGCTTTGCCACACACTTACTAACCTCTAATCTTTCCCTGTGGTTGTGCTCTTCATTGACTGCACTGAAGCAAGCGCCTCCAATTTCAAAGTCTGGGGTTATGCCTCGTAAGAATATCAACAACTGCGCCGTGTCACGTGCATCACTGCTTGCATCCAGGGCCAAGGAGAAATGGGTGAAATCCTTTACCTTGTCTTTCAACTGTTCCATATTCTCTGCGATGTCCTCAACACGCCGTGTCACTGTTCGTCTGAAAAGGTTTCCCTGTCAAAACAGCTTTTTCTTGTCGGGGCAAAGTATTGCTGCAGAGTCAATTAAACATTCTTTAATGAATTTGCCCTCAGTGAATGGCTTGCTGTTTAGCAATTTTGTGGGACAGTACATAACTAGCTCTCGCAATTCCGTAATTTGCTGAATGCAGTTTTGTAAAACGTCCTTGCTGCTTTTGCAACTGAGAAAGCAACTTTTTCGATAAACTTGTTCTCTGTTCAAAAGACATTCTTATTTCTCTGCATGCTTCATTTGGAAGTGTCGGGACAAGTTGTAGTCTTTCAAGACAGCGATGCTCTCTCTGCACACTAAGCACACAGCTTTCCCTGATGCCTCTTCACTGTTGAGGTTGCGGTAACTCCGGGATGCTGGCCTTCTAGGCAGAGTTTCTCTGCTCAGTGTCTGTTCTTTTGCCCATCTTAATTTATTATTTTTATTGGCTGGTCTGAGAGATGGCATTTTCTTTGCAACTCTGCCTAGAAGGCCAGCATCCCGGAGTTGCTTCTTCACTGTTGCCATTGAGACTGCTGTTTTGCGGATACTATTTAATGAAGCTGCCATTTGAGGATTTGTGAGGCATCTGTATCTCAAACTAGACACTAATGTACTTGTCCTCTTGCTCAGTTGTGCACCAGGGCCTCCCACTCTTTCTATTCTGGTTAGAGCCAGTTTGCTCTGTTTTGTGAAGGGAGTAGTACATAGCGTTGTACGAGATCTTCAGTTTCTTGGCAATTTCTCACATGGAATAGCCTTCAGTTCTCAGAACAAGAATAGACTGACAAGTTTCAGAAAAAAGTTATTTGTTTCTGGCCATTTTGAGCCTGTAATCGAACCCACAAATGCTGATGCTCCAGATACTCAACTAGTCTAAAGAAGGCCAGTTTTATTGCTTCTTCAACCAGGACAACAGTTTTCAGCTGTGCTAACATAATTGCAAAAGGATTTTCTAATGATCAATTAGCCTTTTTTTAAATGATAAACTTGGATTAGCTAACACAACGTGCCATTGGAACACAGGAGTGATGGTTGCTGATAATGGGCCTCTGTGCGCCTATGTAGATATTCTATTAAAAATCTGCCGTTTCCAGCTACAATAGTCATTTACAACATTAACAATGTCTACACTGTATTTCTGATCAATTTAAATGTTATTTTAATGGACCAAAAAAATGTGCTGTTTCTTTCAAAAACAAGGAAATATATAAGCGACCCCAAACTTTTGAACGTTAGTGTACGTGCCTTCAAAATGTCCCACAACCGGTGGGAGTTAAATCATTACACAAAAGTGAGTACTCATTGGGCTTTTAATTTGAATAACAAATACGTTTTTCAAAACTTCACTATCGCAAATTCTTTGATCTGATTCCGCGGGCCATATTGAATCAGGTTGCGGGCCACATGCGGCCCCCGGGCCGGCCTTTGCCCAGGCCTGATCTAGACTAACTACCTAGAACTAGGCCTAGATCTGATTTTTACTACTCTATTTCCAAAAGGTCTTTGTAGCATATTCAATTATGTTTTATGAAGTTGTCCCCAACAACAACAAATCTTGGTCGACCGAAAGTCGTTACTCTCTGGTCGAAAATGTTTTTAAAAAAAAGCAAGACAAGAAAAACCTTAACCTGACCATCCTCCTCCCGTTCCTGCTGGCCTTCGCAGATTCTGCCATTACTCTCCGGAAGTTGCCGGTAATAGGCTACACGAGGAGTCGGCAACCTTTCTCATGCCCATTTATCTTACCATTTCTACCAATCTGTGTGGTAGTTGTGGTCTTCATATGCACATTTACGTGGAACAGTTTCATTTAATTTATAATGTCTTCGTTTCTCAATCATTGTCATGTGGTTAATCAAAATTGTATTTAAATAAATGATACAAACCTTTATTTTTTTTATTTAAGAACAAATTCCCCTGCTCCCAAGTGGCGCAGGGGTCTAAGGCACTGCATCTCAGTGCAAGATGCGTCACTATAGTACCTGGTTCGAATCCAGGCTGTACCACATCCGGCCGTGATTGGGACTCCCATAGGGTAGCGCACAATTGGCCCAGCATCGTCTGGGTTTTGCCGGAGTAGGCCGTCATTGTAAATAATACTTTTTTTCTTAACTGACTTGCCGGGGTTAAAAAAAAAAAAAAAAAGTGAAAACAATCAAGGCAAACAATTTACACAATGAAGTTATGAAACAGTGAATGTGGACCAATTGTTGGGAGAGAGCACATTCTGGAGAGAGATGTGCATTTTAGCCACAATTCCCTTCTTCTTGGACTGTTCCATTCACGCGGCCTCCACAATGGATTAGTTCACTGAGATGGGTACAAATCAGACAGGTGTCTCGTGTGGCATTATTTTATTTATTTATCCACACGCACACTGCCTACTGCTCGACAAATCAAAAGATCTCGGGTGACCAACAGCCCGTCGACCAAACAATTAACTGGTCAACTAATTGGGATCAGCCCTAGTTGAAATGTCTCAAATTGAAAAATTACAATCCTAGCAGCAGTCATGGTTTACACTAGTGTATTCCTCTGTCCCATGTTAAGAGAAACTGTTCTTTATTGGTTGTGAGAAAGTCATGCCATGCGTAAGGGAAGTTAAAAATGTCCATACTTAAATAATGCCAATGCACTGTGTCTAACACAGGAAATCCAATTATTGTGTGCTCTAGGTGTGAAGGTCCATTGTGTTTAATTATTTACCACCGAGCCATTCCCCATCCCTCATTACACTTCCTCCTTCTCTCCTCTTATCTCACTTCTTCGTTTTCTTCTGCACGCTTCTGTCTTTGCCGCTCTCCTTGCTCCCTCCTTGACTGTGTGTGTCGGTCTCTGTATTTCTGTATAGTGTGTATCTGCATGTACAGTTGAAGTCGGAAGTTTACATACACTTAGGTTGGAGTCATTCAAATGTGTTTTTCAACCACTCCACAACTTTCTTGTTAACTAACTATAGTTTTGGCAAGTTGGTCAGGACATCTACTTTGTGCATGACGCAGATATTTTTTCCAACAATTGTTTACAGACAGATTATTTCACTTAATTCACTGTATCACAATTCCAATGGGTCAGAAGTTTACATACACTAAGTTGACTGTGCCTATTAAACAGCTTGGAAAATTCCAGAAAATTATGTCATGGCTTTAGAAGCTTCTGATAGGCTAATTGACATCATTTGAGTCAATTGGAGTTTGAGTCAATTGTGGATGTATTTCAAGGCTTACCTTCAAACTTGGTGCCTCTTTGCTTGACATCATGGGAAAATCAAAAGAAATCAGCCAAGACCTCAGAAAAATAATGTAGACCTTCACAAGTCTGGTTCATCCTTGGGAGCAATTTCCAAACGCCTGACGGTACCACGTTCATCTGTACAAACAATAGTACGCAAGTATAAACACCATGGGACCACGAAGCCGTCATAGCAATCAGGAAGGAGACTCATTCTGTCTCCTAGAGATGAATGTGCTTTGGTGGGAAAAGTGCAAATCAATCCCAGAACAACAGCAAAGAACCTTGAGAAGATGCTGGAGAAAACAGGTACAAAAGTATCTATATCCACAGTAAAACGAGTCCTATATCGACATAACCTGAAAGGCTGCTCAGCAAGGAAGAAGCTACTGCTCCAAAACCGCCATAAAAAAGGCAGACTACGGTTTGCAGCTGCACATGGGGACAAAGATCACACTTTTTGGAGAAATGTCTTCTGGTCTGATGAAACAAAAATAGAACTGTTTGGCCATAATAACCATCTTTATGTTTGGAGGAAAAGGGGGGATGCTTGCAAGACGAAGAACACCATCCCACCTGTGAAGCACGGGGGTGGTAGCATCATGTTGTGGGGGTGCTTCCACTCTGCAGGAGGGACTGGTGCACTTCACAAAATAGATGGCTTCATGAGGCAGGAAAATTATGTGGATATATTGAAGCAACATCTCAAGACATCAGTCAGGAAGTTAAAGCTTGGTCGCAAATGGGTCTTCCAAATGGACAATGACCCCAAGCATACTTCTAAAGTTGTGACAAAATGGCTTAAGGACAACAAAGTCAAGGTATTGGAGTGGCCATCACAAAGTCCTGACCTCAATCCTATAGAAATTTGTGGGCAGAACTGAAAAAGCCTGTGCGAGCAAGCAGGCCTACAAACCTGACACAGTTACACCAGCTCTGTCAGGAGGAATGGGCCAAAATTCACCCAACTTATTATGGGAAGCTTGTGGAAGGCTACCTGAAATGTTTGACCCAAGTTAAACAATTTTAAAGGCAATGCTACCAAATACTAATTAAGTGTATGTAAACTTCAGACCCACCGGGAATGTGATGTAAGAAATAAAAGCTGAAAGAAATCATACTCTCTACTATTATTCTGACATTACACATTCTTAAAATAAAGTGGTGATCCTAACTGACCTAAGACATGGAAGTTTTACTAGGATTAAATGTCAGGAATTGTGAAACTGAGTTGAAATGTATTTTGCTAAGGTGTATGTAAACTTCCGACTTCAACTGTACCTGCCTGGGTGTGCTTGATTCTGTACGCGCTGTGTGTATCTGTGTTTTTGCATGTTTGTTTGTCATACCCCAGAGGCTCAGTGCGGTTTAGATGAATCGTTTCAGCCACCATGTCCTCTGCATCTTGGAACATTCATCATGACTGTGTCCCATTTGTCACACGCTTGCCTGCCTGTGCCTCTCCAGTAGGTCTGTGTATTTAATGTGCATCTACTGCAGCAGCAGACCAGTGTTTCCCTCAGGACCCATACCGAGGTGTAAATATGCCTTTGATACTGGGTCTTCAGCTTCATTCCGGCCTGTTTGTGGTTTGTCGGTGCCTGTGACAAGCGTGACAGTTCCAGTGAGTGTGATCCGGCTGTAGAGTTCTGTGAGCCAGGGCGGGCAGGGTGAGAAACGGAACTATTGGGGCAATGCCAACAACATGATGATGGCACACAGTCAAATATTGCACACACACAAAACACATACATACATACACACACACACACACACACAGCTCTCATACAGCCTGTGTCATTTGTATAGCTCCGCCAGTCACTAATTAGAATTCATCCAGCAAAGCGTTAGTGTCATGTTTAATTCAGGCCTGACCCGTGTGTGTGTGTGTGTGTGTGTCAGAGCGATCGAAAGGACGAGGAAAAGAGAAGTGTTTGAGATCCAGATGGATAGAACGATGCGGAGGTGGTTTCGGGGATGTATAAAAACAGAACTGTGTGTTGAGGTCATGTGGGCAGATGGAACAGCACCTATTAATATCACTATTTCTCACTGTGTTCTTGTAGATAATGTTGCCTGACTGTCTATGTAACACTGTGTGTTCAGTGCTGCTGTCTATTTATATACAAACAAATAATATTCACATTCCCCTCTAACCCACCGTGACAGTTACAGCACCAACTGCATGTCCTGTAGATGTCTTTCTCACAGATCATGTCCTGTAGATGTCTTTCTCACAGATCATGTCCTGTAGATGTCTTTCTCACTGATCATGTCCTGTAGATGTATTTCTCACTGATCATGTCCTGTAGATGTATTTCTCACTGATCATGTCCTGTAGATGTCTTTCTCACTGATCATGTCTTTCTCACAGATCATGTACTGTAGTACCATGGTTTGCTGTGGGTTATTCTGTTCTTGCATGTGTTTCTGTGGTAAGGTTATAATTGGACTCAGTTAATTCTCTCACACGCTATGCCTTATTTCTCCCTCTTTTAATGAGCATATACAATACGGTCTGTCTGTCTGCCTGCCTGCTAGCATGCCTCTTCCACTCTCTCTCGTTCTCTCTCTCGTTCTCCCTCTCAGCCCTGTACTGCCTGTTCGTGCTCCACCTCCTCTCTCCCATTTATCCATGGCATTTGTTGCCCTGACAACGCAAGCCGCGGCCATTCTATATTGCCATTAGGATTCCAGGATAAGGAAGAGGTCCATACACAGCACTTGCTTTCTCGCTTACTCCTGATAGGAACACCTGCTCTTTCCATGACGGACTGACCAGGTGAACCCAGGTGAAAGCTATGATCTCTTATGGATGTTACCTGTTAAATCCACTATAATCTGGGTAGATTAAGGGAAGGAGACTGATTTTAAAGAAGGATGTTTAAGCCTTGATACAATTGAGACATGGATGGTTTATGTGTGCCATTAAGAGGGTGAATGGGCAAGACAAAATATTTAAGTGCCTTTGAACGGGGTGTGGTAGTAGGTGACAGACGCAACAGTTTGAGTGTGTCAGGAACTGGGCCAGCATCCTTGTGGAACACTTTCGACACCAACGAATTGAGGCTATTCTGAGGCCAATAGGGGGTGCAACTCAATATTAGGAAGGTGTTCCTAATGTTTTGTGCATCGTGTATATATTCACCTTAGCTTTGACATTGTAATTAAGTAATGGACCATATCACTTTTTCATTCATTTGACATATTCTGTCTGTCTTTGACTGTATCTAAGAGACGGCTCACACTGTAGCAAACACTTTCATCCACAACTGAGAGATTCTGCCTACATGATTGACTGTGTGTAAGGAGGAGGGGGGGGGGGTACTTCAAGGCACTAAATCAGTAAGGGTGGTTACTAACACATGGTTGAAGATTTGCTAATGGTTGTTAGTGAGTTAAGAAACCAATGGTTCCTGCTACTATTTTGTGTTCTGTAGAGCTGCTGGTTAAAAAATGGAAATGGTGTGCGTTACGTGCTGATCAAACCGCCTCCGCATGTCATCGTGCGCATGTTGATTGTTTATCTCCACCAGACACGTTCATGACGCGCAGGATAAAATACCAAAACCAACTGTGAACAAACTACACCTGTATATACCAAAGTATGTGGACACCCCTTCAAATTAGTGGATTCGGCCACACCCGTTGCTGACAGGTGTATAAAATCGAGCACACAGCCATGCAATCTGCATAGACAAACATTGGCAGTAGAATGGCCTTACTGAAAAGCTCAGTGACTTTCAACGTGACACCGTCATAGGATGCCACCTTTCCAACAAGTCAGTTCTAGAAATTTCTGCCCTGCTAGAGTTGCCCCGGTCAACTGTAAGTGCTGTTATTGTGAAGTGGAAACATCTAGGAGGAACAACAGCTCAGCGACAAAGTGGTAGGCCACACAAGCTCACAGATCGGGACTGCTGAAGCGTGTAGCACGTAAAAATCTTCTGTCGGTTGCAACACTCACTACCTGGAAGCAACGTCAGCAGAACTTTTCGTCCGGAGCTTCATGAAATGGCCGAGCAGCCGCACACAAGCCTAAGATCAACATGCGGAATGCCAAGCTTCGGCTGGAGTGGTGTATAGCTCGCCACCATTGGACTTTGGAGCAGTGGAAACGCGTTCTCTGGAGTGATGAATCACGCTTCACCATCTGGCAGTCTGACGGACAAATCTGAGTTTGGCGGATGCCAGAAGAACCCTACCTGCCCGAATGCATAGTGTCAACTGTGGAGTTTGGTGGAGGAATAATAATGGTCTGGGGCTGTTCTTCATGGTTCGGGCTAGGCCCCTTAGTTCCAGTGAAGGGAAATCTTAACGCCACAACATGACAGTCTAATGTAGATGATTCTGTGCTTCCAACTATGGTAACAGCTTGGGGAAGGCCCTTTCCTGTTTCAGCATGACAATGCCCCCGTGGACAAAAATGGTTTGTCGAGATCTGTGTGGAAGAAATTGACTGGCCTTCACAGAGCCCTGACCTCAACTCCATCGAACACTTTTGGGATGAATTGGAACGCCGACTGCCCAACATTAGTGCCCGACCTCACTAATGCTCTTGTGGCTGAATGGAAGCAAGTCCCTGCAGCAATGTTCCAACATCTATTGGAAAGCCTTCCCAGAAGAGTGGAAGCTGTTATAGCAGCAAAGGGGGGACCAACGCCATATTAATGCCCATGATTTTGGAATGAGATGTTGGACCTGGTGTCCACATACTTTTGGTCATGTAGTGTATATTAATTTGAGGACAGGTCCTAACACATGAAACATTCATGGACATTTAGCTAGCTTGCTGTTGCTATGTTATTTGTCCTGGGAGATAAAGATTGGGTTGTTGTTTTACCTGAAATGCATATGGGCATTTTTATTTATTTTTTTGCTGGATTTTTGTATAATTTGTATCCAGTTTTCAGTCATACAAAATCATGTTTTCTCTACTCGAAAAATGAATCTACTGGTGAAAGCAGTTTTAAAAAAATATATATATATATATATATATATATTTTATTTTATTAATCTCTCCTTGTTTGTTGTCTTGTTCTTCTGTGGATTATATATGGCTGTTGGTAACCACCTTTTAAGGTGCATTACCGCCACCAACTGGACTGGAGTGTGGACATCGTTCATCTTTCAAACACCCATGTGGGTTAATATGCTCGTTTTATAAACCAATGAGTAGATGGGAGAGGCGGGACTTGCAGCGTGTCAAGTGCCTAAAATAGAACCAAGTTCTAATAGAACCAAGTTCTATTTTGGCGCCTGGCTATGTAAACGCCCGCGAGCAATTTGAATGAAATTCTTGAATAAGGTGTTAATTTATTTTGCAATGGTTTAGTCAGCATGTTATTGGAATAACTCCAATCCATGCTCATCTAACAGTGTTGCTTCCGTTCCTGTCTTTGCCCCAACCTGGGCTTGAACCAGGGACCCTCTAAACACATCAGCAACAGTCACCTTCGAAGCGTCGTTACCTATCACTCCACAAAAAGAGCGACAAGGGAAACAACTACTTCAAGGTCTCAGAGCGAGACATGTCACTGATTGACATGCTACTAGCGCGCACTGCTAACTAGCTAGCTATTTCATTTCGGTTACACTCAAATCTCCTCTCTATATGATAATGTATGCGAGTGGCTGTCTGTCTCCTCCACTGTAGTAGGATTCTAATATTAACTGGCTGGCAGGAGATGAGCTTTAATCAGGCATCTGGTCAGTCTGTCCCACACCTCAATGAGGGGCATTAACAAGGCAATCTCTCCTCCTATCACAAAACACACCCATGTAAACCCACACACACCTACAAATGGGCAATTCCACAGTAATGCAATTACGCTTTGATTCAGATTTTTTTACTTTAAAATGTATGCCAAACAAAAACTTAGATTTCAGAGTTTAACAAACCGTACAACTCTATGCACAAAGACTACTTTGAACAATTTACACAGAGAACTTCACAAAAAAACATTTGCTGGAAGAACTGTGTAGACTGCAAATGCAAAGTTTTTGGTAACCGAATTACAATAAAATCTTCCTCAGTATTTTATGAGACCACGTTTTCCAAAAGCTTTTAAATATCTGCTCCGAATAAAGATTCAAAGATGTCTGCAGTAAGAATGGGGTGTCAGTTATGACACCTTGACTTTGAAATGTTTTATTTTGTTAACGGAATTTCATCATGGGTCCCTGATCTGTACTATACAGAAATGTATAATTATGGATATGAATGTCCTTCTCTTCATGGTGATGTATCCTGAACACAAAGGTAGAACTATACAATATCCTTCTTTTGCATATTTGGAAATTATTGTACACACTGGCTGTTATTGTAATGAGCTCTGCCCCCAAACACCATATTTGGTTGTTTCAGACCAGACCAAATCAGATACAATATGTACAGTAGTCACTACTCTAGTGTTCTACTGTACTCTACTTTTATTTTACTGTTCTGAAAAAACAATAGTATACTATGTTATAAATAGTATAGTATTCACTGTAGTGTTTTTGGGGACTTTACTGTAGTATTCACTGTAGTGAAAAACACTTGTTAATACTGTAGTATTTACATTTAACGTGCACCCGGGGGGCCCCAGGACCAAGATTGGGAAACTGGTCTAAAAACCTTTTCCCATCTATTTGACCAGAAATCAAAGCCTTTACTTATTCCTAATTTTGAGATGGAAAATTGTTTAAACGGGTATATGGGTCTTTCTATAAATAATGGGGCCAATGTGTAACATCAGGATCAATTTCAAAATGGTTTGAAACAAAAATCTAAATGATTTTCATGCAGTTCCACATGTGTACTTAGAGGAATAAAAATGAATATATGCATATTGGCCCATAACTCCACCTATACAACAACATAGGCCTAGGACACATACTCTAAGCAGGGTTCATAAAGACATTGGCAAGTAAAATTCAAGGACTTTCAGGGACATTTTCAAGCACTTCATTGTAATGTTCAAGGACCTCAGTGTTATACAATTGTATAATTTCTATAATTGTACATATAGGGCCTAATATAGAACCCCACTGCTCCAAAAAAACATGCAAAAAGTGTCAAAGTAGGCCATTACCACTTTAAGAATATTTTTTTTTTTTTAGGCCTTGCCAATGCAGCGATTTATAAAAATTATTACATTCTAAAATGTGAGAATAATGTGGACATTGCCTGACTAAATAGATTGGATGCATGGAGATTTTTCTGTAGCCTATGTGGCCGATGCAGGGACACAAAGCCATGGCTAGCTGTAGCATTCATCTCACCATTTGAATCTCACCATCACTGTTTTTATAATGAGAAGGTGACCAAAAACCAGGTTCCTTTCTTTTAATTTAAGGATTTGTATAGAAAGCCAAGTTGAAGCCAATAATCCTCATCCTCCTAATAACCACACATGGTTTTACCGCAAAAGAGAAGCCCAACGCACTTCCATTGAAGCGGCGTGAAACAAACGAAAGTGGTCACATCTCTTACAAAAACCGATCAAATAGGAATTCACGGATAATTATAACGGAGCAGGGGAACCTCTTGCAAAGCTGTCATCAAGGCAAAGGGTGGCTACTTAGAAGAATCTCAAATATAAAATATATTTTGATTTTAACACTTTTTTTGGTTACTACATGATTCCTTCCATATTTTATTTCATAGTTTTGATGTCTTCACTATTCTACAATGTAGAAAATAGTAAAAATAAAGAAAAACCCTGGAATGAGTAGGTGTGTCCAAACTTTTGTCTGTCCCATCTGTCTGTCCCATCTGTCTGTCTATTTAGCTAGCCAGCCAGCCAGCCAGCCATGAACTTCACATGTTGGTGCTCATGGGTCCTTTTAAATGGAAATGCCCAACCTTGTACTTGCTGTAGCTCCTACCCAATTTCCACAGCAGACCTCACCTCTAATCCGCTGCCAGAATGTTGGGATGAACTCTACCAGATTCTACCATGTCACTGCACCCTCTACTAAACTAGGACAGCGTGCTGGGTGGCCTGGAAAATGTTAATTCCCTCTCGCTTTGTCTCGCTCCTTCTCTCGCATTGTTACTCTTTCTGTTGTGCACTTTCTCTCCCGCACAGACAGAATTGCAAACAGACACCATTTTTTCCAACACACTATATTAATACACTCACTACTCTCTTGAGGGAAAAAACCAACAGCAAACGCTCAAATCTTCTTCAGCTGAGTCATTTCCGTGTCATTGTCCCGTTTTTGGAGTGAGAGAGCGCTCAGACAATTTGCTTCTGTGGTCTCTGTCCTGCTGAAGTGTGCAGTGATGAATGGGAGGAGCCTGGTGCCTGAATCGGCCCTCTGTTGGCCTGTCTCAGTGCCCAGAGAGAGGAGGACAGCAATCACTTCTTGAATAATACAGGCCTTCATAGCCACGGGTGGGCAGAGAGAGAGAGGGGGGCAGCCCTGACGTCTCAGCCCAGATCTACACAGAGAGGAAGCTAACCCCGTGGATAGTCTGATTTTATTGATACAGTCTTCTGACATGGAGATAGACTCCTAAAGCAGGACATGGGCCATGTGGTGAAATGCTTTGGTGTGATTAAGTTGATCAGGGAACTCAGGAGAGAGCGAGGGTTTTAGACATTAAAAAAGCTGATTTGTAAAGCTGATGGTCTTTTTGGGGCTGGAGCTCCAGTGATATGGCTTTAGACTCCAAATGAATGGATTTAATACCTTAAAAATAGTATTTGTGGTCCTCATTTAGTCTTTGTCACTGGAAAGCCACGGCTGCCACTTTGGTTCAGCCAAACACACACTGTCTTGATAGATCACATGATTAAAAAAGAAGTTGGTTTTGTCCCTAATATGATATCTGCATCTTTCTTGGGTTTTAAAGTAATTTTAATTGTAAAGAATTAAAATGACTGATTTTATAAAACTGTCTAATTATAGTGCTTAGATTAATAGAGTTCGATGCATGCCCTTTCCCTTCTGAAAGCACATGCTTATGATGAACTGAAAAATGCACCACAAGTGAAAATGAAAGCACTTTCTAAATCAGCATTAAGGCAGCACGCCTCAATGGGTTTTTGTTTTAACAAAGCATACAGTATCATCAGGGCTGAGAAGTTGAGAAATGACTGAGTTATTGAATGTATGAGAGAGAGCCTATTCTCATTTTGATGAGACTAAATTATAACGTATTGATCTAGATTAAGAACTAAGCTCATTCCAGCTTGGAATTCTGTCTCTAGAGGAGAACATTTCTAATGTCTTGTGATTGCATTGACAGAATGCTTACTTAGCCTGTGTGCATTAAGGTTTCTCTGACTTTGTCCCTGTCTTGCCCTATATCCATACGTCTAGCAGGCCAGACTGGAGTTGGAGCTGAGGAAGGAGTTAGGGTAGGGACTGAGGCTGGGCCTTGTGATGGAGATTAGGGCCAATTTAGAGCCTACTGAGTGGGATGGAGCCGGGGGGGGGGGGGGGGGGAGAGAGGCACATCAGAGCCTCAGCACCAACATCAGCTGACTCTTGGGAGACGCAGCAGTACTCTGTGTGTACATGTACCCGTCTGCATTGTACGCTTAATTGTCACAGCTTATTAGCCATTAAAGATCAATGTTGTTTTGAGCTTCATTAAGCCTTCAGACTATTGAGGTTGACTGTTGTGAGGTTAATAGTGACGTTCTGCAACATGTTGCCACAGTCTCACCCCACGGTGGCATGTTTGTGCAGCGCTGGGGTGTAGCCAAACGGAGATGTTGTACAACGAGCTCTCCAGCCATCAATCACAATGCCAGCAGCCCCTGCAAGAAGCCACCTGCCCTGTGCCATGATACTAGAGACTGACACTGACAAGTTAAACTCACAGGTCAAGCACATATTCTCATAATTACAAGTGCCTTTAAGGTAACCCCAATAAATCAAGATAATGTGCTTGTGTAGGCTACTAGGTTCAGTTTGGGTCACGTACACGTACCATATAATGCTGGTGGTGAAATTCATCCAATCAAACTAGGCCAGCCTGACAATGCGATAAGCCAAATTACATTTAATGATACAGTAATAAGGAAACAAAAATCTTTATTGTTCAATGTGGTCATATAACTATTCTGTCATCATAGGGGAGTAAAGTACAGTATGCACAATAAACCGGTGGTATTTTAATTCTGCAGCGTTGAATCTTTTGTGGCAGTACTATCATACTAAACTGACTCTGTAGTGCTGAGGAAGAAAATGATTATTGTGGCAAGCAGAGCTAGGGGAAATCCCAATCATTGAGTTAGCCTAATGATGTCAAGTTTTGTACATGAATTAACATGAAGCTGACATTTTCTCTCTGGTACACTTACTGATTGAAAGTGCTGATAGGAGATCAATTTGATTCATAGCACTCAACCCTTAAGAGAACCATAGAAAACAGCAGGCCTACCATTTCACCACTGAGTCTTATGTTTGAGTGTTTTTAAATCACTGACTGACTTCTCTGTTCCCCCCTCACTCAGCTGAAGATATCGTTCAACGAGTCGAGCCTGCAGAGCAGCTATGAGTACCCCTCAGAGAGCAGTGTGTGGGACAGCGGAGATGAGGAGGAGGCGGCGGAAGGGAAGGGAGGAGGACAGGAGGAAGATCAGCCCAGCATGGTGGGCCGCATCCACATCCCTCGTCCGAGCTACACCAGCAACGGCACTGGTGAGGGTGAGAAAGAGGGAATGGGGGGAGGGAAAGGAAAGCAGGAAACGGATAGAATGAGAGGAAGAGGGAGGGGATGGATTTGGAGTGAGAAGAGGACAGAGTTAAAGGGAAAGTAATCGAACTGACTAAATGAAACATATTCTAATGGTAAGGAGGGTAAGATAAGGAAAAGGAAAGTAATGAATTCCATACAACCTATTAGTAATCTGGAAATGGCTGCATGGTGGTTTGGCACTGAACTGCTACTGTTTGATGTAGCATGGGAGACACCTACTGGTCAGAGTTAGCATTACATCCTAACGAAGAAACTATCTTTCAGTGAGTTGTAACTAAACATATCTGTCTTTCTTATCTGCTCTCCCATAAATGTCTCCCTATTAAACAGTAGACATGCAGTATAATTACATTAGTTATTCATTACACAGCTTATTGCCAGTCTTTAATCAACGTGTACATGAGCTCGTGCAAAAAATCATGTAAAATAAATAACCAATGTGCTAAGGACTTGCATTGTGCTTTCCCCCATTCCTATGTCTTCAGATCTGTCCAGTTACATTCCCAAGCACACTGTGGATTTTAACAGCTGGCAGGAACATAAGCTTGATGACCCTGTTTACCAGGGGGACACCAATTTCCAGCGCACACAAATGTCAGGGGAAGTTATGGTGAGGCAACAATACCAGTCAAAAGTTTGGACACACCTACTCATTCAAGGGTTTTTCAATATTTTCACTATTTTCTACATTGTAGAATAATAGTGAAGACATCAAAGCTATGGAATCATGTAGTAACCAAAAAGGTGTTAAACAAATCAATATATTTTATATTTGAGATTCTTCAAAGTAGCCACCCTTTGCCTTGATGACAGCTTTGCGCACTCTTGGCATTCTCTCAACCAGCTTCACCTGGAATGCTTTTCTAGCAGTCTTGAAGGAGTTCCCACAAATGCTGAGCACTTGTTGGCTGCTTTTCCTTTACTGCGGTCCAATTCATCCCAAATCATCTCAGTTGGGTTGAGGTTGGGTGATTGTGGAGGGCAGGTCATCTGATGCAGCAGTCCATCACTCTCCTTCTTGGTCAAATAGTCCTTATACAGCCTGGAGGTGTGTTTTGGGTCATTGTCCTGTTGAAAAACAAATGCAAGTCCCACTAAGCGCAAACCAGATGGTATGGCGTATCACTGCAGAATGCTGTGGTAACCATGCTGGTTAAGTGTGCCTTGAATTCTAAATAAATCACAGTGTCACCAGAAAATCACCCCCACAACATCACACCACCTCCTCCATGCTTCACGGTGGGAACCACACATGCGGAGATCATCTATTCACCTACAATGCATCTCAAAGACACGGCGGTTGCAACCAAAAATCTCACATTTGGACACATCAGACCAAAGGACAGATATCCACCTGTCTAATGTCAATTGCTCGTGTTTCTTGGCCCAAGCAAGTCTCTTCTTATTTTTGATGTCCTTTAGTAGTGGTTTCTTTGCAGAAATGTGACCATGAAGGTCTGATTCATGCCGTCTCCTCTGAACAGTTGATGTTGAGATGTGTCTGTTAATTGAACTCTGTGAAGGATTTATTTGGGCTGCAATTTCTGAGGGTGAACTTATCCTCTGCAGCAGAGGTAACGCTGGGTCTTCCTTTCCTGTGGCAGTCCTCATGAGATCCAGTTTCATCATAGTGTTTGATGGTTTTTGCAACTACACTTGAAGAAACTTTAAAAGTTATAGACATTTTATGAATTGACTTCATGTCTTAAAGTAATGATGGACTGTCATTTCTCTTTGCTTATTTGAGTTGTTCTTGCCATAATATGGACTTGGTCTTTCATCAAATAGGGCTATCTTCTGTATACCACCCCTACCTTGTCACAACACAACTGATTGGCTCAAACACTTAATTTGTGGAATATCTTTCCTTCTTTAACTTTTAACAAGGCACACCTGTTAATTGAAATGCATTCCAGGTGACTACCTCATGAAGCTGGTTGAGAGAATGCCAAGAGTGTGCAAAGCTGTCATAAAGGCAAAGGGTGGCTACTTAGAAGAATCTCAAATATAAAATATATTTTGATTTATTTAACGCTCTTTTGGTTGCTACATGATTTTGATGTCTACAATGTAGAAAAATAAAGAAAAACCCTGGAATGAGTAGGTGTGTCCAAACTTGTGATTGGTACTGTATATGATGTGACACATTCATTCATCAACCTCAACTTTTGTGGGGCTACTTTTAAAAGTATCAGAATGGCATAGCAGCACATCATTTACTAAAGTAACTCTATTTCTCTCTCTCCACCCTTACCCTGCTCTTCATTCCATATATATCAGCTCACCCCAGCAGACAGCTCCTCTCTGTCAGATTTCAGCAGTGAACCTGCTCTGTACTTCTGATATGCCTGGACCAAACAGGAATGACCACTGCCCTGCAGCTTGGACTCAGAACCACAGTTACACAACCCAGGCTGGGACCAGACTCCTACCAGTGCCCAGTGAGACTTAACAGAATTGGACCTCAAGTTGCACTCCATCACAATAAAATCACTCTTTTTCCACACCTGTTTAGTTTGATACATAGACATCAATCAACCAACCACACAACCCAAGCAGCTGGACTGTCCTCACCTTACATGTACAGTTGATCTGTCTGTTCTCTCAACCACTACCAATTCCTCTCACTGACTGCCATTGAGCAGTGAAGTCTGAACCAGATCTCTGACAGACTGTATTTGATTGTCCAAAGAAATCTGAGCTTGGAAGATAATCATGCATTATAATGCGGTTTTCCAGGCTTACGATCTCTAGAAGGCGGCTATCTGGCTCCATTCTGTCTGCCTTGATGTCTATCTCTGTGTCTCCATCATTGATGTCATATTATACATACTGCGTATGTATAACAGGAATGACCACAATACAGTGCATTTGGAAAGTATTCAGACCCCTTGACTTTTTCACATTTTGTAATGTTACAGCCTTATTCTAAAATGGATTAAATAGTTTTTTCCCCTCATTAATCTACACACAATACCCTATAATGACAAAGCAAAAACAGGTTTTTATAAATTATATTTACATAAGTATTCAGACCCTTTACTCAGTACTTTGTTGAAGCACCTTCGGCAGCGATTACAGCCTCGAGTCTTCTTGGGTATGACGATACAAGCTTGGCACCCCTGTATTTGGGG
The DNA here is from genome assembly GCF_965601325.2 of Salmo salar. NCBI lineage: Eukaryota > Metazoa > Chordata > Actinopteri > Salmoniformes > Salmonidae > Salmo > Salmo salar. The sequence goes on from NC_138291.1 coordinate 153,684,417, forward strand.
AGTTTCTCCCATTCTTCTCTGCAGAACCTCTCAAGCTCTGTCAGGTTGGATGGGGAGTATCACTGCACAGCTATTTTCCGGTCTCCAGTGATGTTAGATTGGGTTCAAGTTCGGGCTCTGGCTGGGCCACTCAAGGACATTCAGAGACGTGTCCTGAAGCCACTCCTGCGTTGTCTTGGCTGTGTGCTTAGGGTCGTTGTCCTGTTGTAAGGTGAACCTTTGCCCCATTCTGAGGTCCTGAGCAATTTGGAGCAGGTTTTCATCAAGGATCTCTCTGTACTTTTCTCCGTTCATCTTTCCCTCGATCCTGACTAGTCTCTCAGTCCCTGCCGCTGAAAAACATCCCCACAGGATGATGCTGCCACCACCATGCTTCAACGTAGGGATGGTGTCAGGTTTCCTTTAAACATGACGCTTGGCATTCAGGCTAAAGAGTTCAATCTTGGTTTATTCAGACCAGAGAATCTTGTTTCTCATGGTCTGAGAGTCCTTTAGGTGCCTTTTGGCAAACTCCAAGCGGGTTGTCGTGTCTTTTACTGAGGAGTGGTTTCTGTCTGGCCACTCAACCATAAAGGCCTGATTGTTGGAGTGCTGCAGAGATGGTTGTCCTTCTGAAAGATTCTCCCATCTCCATAGAGGAACTCTGGAGATCTGTCAGTGACCATCAGTTTGGCTGTGCGGCCAGCTCTAGGAAGAATCTTGGTGGTTCCAAACTTCCTCAGTTTAAGAATGATGGAGGCCACTGTTCTTGGGGACCTTCAATGCTGCAGAAATGTTTTTGGTACCCTTCCCTAGATCTGTGCCTCTACACAATCCTGTCTCAGAGCACTATGGACACTTCCTTCGACTTTATGGCTTGGTTTTTGCTCTGACATGCACTGTCAACTGTGGGACCTTATATAGACAGGTGTGTGCCTTTCCAAATTGTGTCCAATCAATTGAATTTACCACAGGTGGACTCCAATCAAGTTGTAGAAACATCTCAATTTCCAGTCTCATAGAAAAAGGTCTGAATACTTATGTAAATAAGGTATTTCTGTTTCTTATTTTTAATAAATGTGCAAACTATTAAAAAAAAAAAACTGTTTTCACTTTTTGTCATTATGGGGTATTGTGTGTAGATTGATGAGGAAATGTTTTGTTTTTCCATTTTAGAATAAGGCTGTAAGAAAAAGTCAAGGGGTCTGAATACTTTCTGAATGCAGTGTATGGTGTCTGTGTGTCCTTCTTGTAAAGGGGAGTTGTGTGGTGGTGGTGGTGGTGATCACCTTGTGAAGGTAAGTGACCAAATTCCTTAAACAAGGAAGCCATCAGTGCCCATTCTTATCATGGTAAAGAAGAAAGTCAGTGTTATTGTGTCCTGGAGTCCCACAACGTAGGCTGAGGACGCCACACTTCATAGGGAATGGACAGACAAAAACAAACAAAACAAGACTTAAATACGGCAAGGGTTCCACAATCCTAGTTCTTTGTTTTTCTACCTGATTTCAATTGACTTGGTTCCCCTTAATGTATGCTTTTTCTGTGTGCCTTTTAGTTTTTGTATGTTTCCAATGCTGTGTTGGAGATTTTGCCAGAAGAGTCCAGGAGCAAGCAAATGTCAACACTCCCTCTTATAATTAAGAAATGCTCTGTAGACCTGCTCAACTTTGTTTGATCATCAAAGATCTGTGAAGTACTGCTTCAAATATTGCCTCGGCAGCTCATGACCATTTGATATTATGAATACCTTCTGCAAGAAGCTTAATGTCAAAGGGACAGAGTATAAATGCCTTGGTGTAGCCTGGAATTGGACCCATTGTCTCATACTATTAGAAACAATTTCCCCCTTTCAGTGTTCATGTTCGAACACTGCCAAGATCAAAGGTAAACCAAGAATAGCAACTATTGAAACCATTCACCAGCATGTGTTTTTGAAAGGTTGCCTGTCAGATACTCGTTCTTGTGTATGGAACAAATAGCTGCTATAGATGGAACAAGGAAGGGTGCGTCCTCATGGCCATGTTTTTCCTTCATTGACCAGTGAATAGCTTCTGACCTCCACAGCCAGACCTCCAACACTTTCACATTCCATAGAGCGGGGTTTCCCAAACTTGGTCCTCGGGACCGCAAGAGGTGCACGTTTTGGTTTTTTGCCTTAACACTACACACTTGATGAATAGTTGATTTGAATCAGCTGTGTAGTGCTAGGGCAAAAACCAAAACATGCAGTCATTGGGGTCCAGAGGACTAAGTTTGGGAACCCCTGCCACAGTGAGAGTCTATTTTAGTAATGAAGACATTGATATGAAACTTAAATTGTGTGTATCTGAGACCAGTGTTTTTTTTTAAATAAGATGGCTCTAAGTCTTCAAAAGATTTTTACTCAATGCCAATTGACTCACAAACATACTTCTTCAGACAGTATTGATGTACAGTTTCTTGAATATCTTCAAAGGAAGGGGTTTAGATTAAACAGGACTGGCTATTGGGAGGGTCAACATTTCTCTATACTGTAATTATGTATCATGATTACAGACTTCGATTGTTTTGTCAAGATTTTATTTTGCACCTCACAATACAGGCAAGGTGAAAGAGCTCATCTGTCGATGAGAAACAAGGAATGCATGACCTCAGTTTCTGCCACAACCCTATTAGGGAAAGATAACTGTTTAGTGTCCACTGATAATCCTTGGATTCATCCCACAAAGCATATAGAGCACACCTGCCATTCATCTGTGCCAACTGCTGCATTTAGGACCAGCTCGCTAAGTAGTCCAACAGCTTTTCCTGGGAATTGTGTGCCTTTGAGTCGGGGGACCAAGAGCCAGGGCTTTATAATGGCATGTTCCAGTGATCATATGGTGACACCAGCAAGATTCAGATGGCCATTATTGGGATGAGATTCACTTGAAAGAATATTGATGAAGCCTGGGACCATTGTATATTCCTGTTAAGAAACTGTCATACTGTAACCTCATCTATTAATCTCCAGCGTCAAAGATGTGCTTACTGTAAAATTTGTAGTTGTCAATGATTTGGGCAAAAAAAAGATGTTAGAACTGTACAAATGAAAGCTCAATAAATAGATGAAGCCTTGACAGTGTGAATAGTTTCTGTTGCAGTGTGTCAGACTAGTCTCCAGCCCTCACGTCAAGGCAGAATCTTCCAAATGACAGCACCTCTCCAAGAGAGTGTGTGCGTATTTGTTGAAAGACACAGCACTCAAACAAATGGAATGACTTGAGTTGGTTCCATACACGGCAAATGCGAAGAGAATCTTCAAACTTTATTAAAATAATGCAATTGATATAAAATAAGTACACCAGTAAAGATCAGAGTTAGATATTCAAAACATTTTTACATAAATATATTACAAACAGTTCTAGATAAGATGGTGAGGGGAAGTGCTGGTATCCGGGTGAGAGGGAAGGTAGTCTGGACGTCAGTGGTCTTTCCCTCTGGGTTCAGTGGCTTTGCCGAGATTTCCCGCTTCCTTCTTTAGTACACTCAGCAGTGTCTGAGAGCTCTCCAGAATCTGAGAGAATAAGACATGAATTAACACAAGACACTTGCCTCAGGTTATAAAATACCATATAGCCTGAGGTAAGTGGGAATGAGATGCAGCATGACAATGTGCTGTGTAACAATTTGATTGTAAGTCTGACTGAGCACTCCGTTGTTTTTAATTAACGACACTTACGGGCGTTTGTTTGCTCTGCCATTAAGCTCTTAGTAACACCAAGGGAGTTGAATATTAAGAAAACACGTGGGATGCATGTTGTCTTGAATTACAACAAGTAATTCCAGGGTTCTTTTGTGAGTCAGAAAATGTCTTGCCCTGTACGTTTGTAGGGGCTTTTTGCAGTCAAATTAACATGAGCGATCCTGTAAAGCTGACATAATATCCATTCAGGGTTTTGAGAGACTAAACTAGTGTTGAAAAACCTAAACACAAGAAAAATAAACCCCCTAAACCCTGACCTTCATATAGGCAGCCTCAGTCTCAGCGATTGTGCGGTCAAAGTCAGCGCGGGCGGTGAGTCGTCTGGCCAAGCTCTCATTGACGCGGCTTAGCTTCTCAGTGAGGACACGAATGTCGTGTTGTAGACGACCCTTCTCCTCCTCCTCCAGCTGTATCTGACGGTTCAACTCATCCCTCTTAGAGCACAGCTCCTCGATACCTGGGGAGAAGGAAACACTGGCTGTTTAGGAGGTGGAATGTAAATGTACAATTAATGTGTACATGTGACTGTTTTTACAGTGTAGCTGTAGCCTAAACCAATTACTTATTAATGCTTAGCATCAAATATAACCTGGGCCTACATTCCTAGTCCCAACAGCATGTGAATAGGAACAAATCGGGGTATTTTAAAGAGAAAACCTAGAGGCCTATAATCTATCCTTCTAAATACATGTCAGACTTCCTGTGCACAATGTAAGAGGAATAACAAGGAGGGGGAGGTTTAAACTGAGGTCCCCCTCACTCAGCAGCCCTTTCCTGTTGAATCAGCCCATTCCAGCCTGTGATGGATGAAAGTGTGTGAGACAGAGTCAATCATACATTAATGAAATCCCACAGGTCACATCTAATTCCATAGCTACGGACTAAGATCTTTCACAGACTACGATAGGCAACACTCCATCGAATCAGCTCCATAATACTAGTCTATATTTTCAAAGCCAGCCATTATGATTCATAACTGCTGACAAAATCTATCAAAACTATAATGAGTGTGTTGAGAATCAAGGGTTCAATTGATCTTACAGACAATTCCAATGAAAATAGTCCTATGAAGCACAACACTGGGGCTAAACTAGACTCGAGATGTCTGCAAGTCTAGATCAAATTCCTCTGACATTACCAGTCATGTCAGTCAGATTATGGGCATCTATACATGGACTGATTTAAACAGTTACTCAGAGTTGTATTCATTTAAATTATGCAGAATGCCATGTCTTGATTTAAACTAAGTGTCAGGGGTTTGACGGCTGTGCTAAAGCAAGGTCAATTATAGTCTGTGGATATTTCCCATGGGTCTGCTGTAGTCACTATCTGCAATACAAACACACACCTAAGCCTTCCCTGTAGCTCAATTGGTAGAGCATGGTGTTTGCAACGCCAGGGTTGTGGGTTCGATTCCCACGGGGGGCCAGCACAGAAAAAAAAAAAAAAAATGTATGAAATGTATGCATTCAATACTGTAAGTCGCTCTGGATAACAGCGTCTGCTAAATGACTAAAATGTAAAATGTACTACTTGGATACCAACATTTTTGTAACAGTTATATCCCCTCCTACTAACCACACACGGTGTCATAAGTGTGTAAATTACTAAATGAAGGCTTAAAGAAATAAATTAATACAAATGTATTTCAAACTAATATTTCCTTGGCAAGTCAAACCGGTAAACGTCTGCACAGACTGGGTCCAAGTCTAGGGTCTCTTGCTTATAAAATACAGACTAAGGAAGAACATGATTCTGCCTTCTTTAATCCCCCTCCCTACCCTTTCAACAACTCAGTTGACTAAATCACACTTACTCTTGTGTAGTGATATAGGAAAAAGAGAACTGTCTGCACATGCACCTAGGGAAATAATGATTTTCTATGGGGAGAAAAGGAAACAGCATCAAAGAGAAAGAGCCTAGAAACAGGCTGCATCAAAGCATGGGATAGAAGCAGTATACTCTTTCAAGGTTAGCTAAAAAGATTCACAGTCACACGTGCCTAATTAGTTGTAGCTGTCCAAAAGGAGGAGCTGGAATATGATACATTCATTAAATCTTTGTCCCTGAAGGGCCTAAGTACAGCATAAAAATACAGATATTTCCACAACGGACCCAAACAAGTGAAAACAAGAAGCTAGCTAGCTAACATATTGACATAGTTAGTTTCTACCAAGCTAACAGTTAACTAAAGCAACGTAGTATTTTATAAATCGGATTTGGTGTCTGTCAAAACACTAAAGTTAACTGACAAATTATTGAACGACAAATATACGAAATGCCACATTCACTTACACTTGACAAGCTCATTGTTGTAGGTTTGTAGCGCTGCTCCTTGTTGGGTCATGATGTTGTCGATGATACTTTTCCAGCTCTCCAGGGCCCTTCCCCGCGCACACAGCCAGAGTACTATCTACGTTAGTTAGCGACTCAATGATAACTTTGCAGTTTGAAGCCAAGGTATTGCTACAGATAACTCTCGCTAGGTCTAACTAGTTGGCAAACTGGCTAATTTGTGCAAAGATTTAAGCAGTCGATATAGACTCCTTCTCGACACCGACTCTGTCCTTAGCTAGCTTCAAAATCCCTCCATTTAGCTAGTTTCCACGACAACTAGCTAACAAACTCACGTACACTTCCGCCACACTTTTATGACTTCCGCAACCACACGTACGTCACTATTATGCGCCACAGGTTTAGCAAGAGCGCGATAACTTCAATCAAATGCCATCTGTAATTACATTTTAGATACATATTAGTATTTCTTATAAGCCATGCTACGTACATCTTATTAATATGGGTGAGTGATATAACACAGACGATAACTTTGTCAGTACACAATCGAGTGGTTCTCGTTGAGTAATTTGGTCCAACCGGGATGATGGACTCTACGGAGATGTTATTCTCAGTACCACAGGGGCTACCTTCTGCTTGGGACACCGTAACTGCAGCTCTGGTGAGTAGGTGGACCTAACTTGCCTACGGTAGTACCTTGTGTTTTTGATATAGCCTGCTTGCCTTTTATGTGAGAATTAAGTAAGATCAATTGTACCACTGTGGTTGACTGCTGGACAGCTAGCTAACGTTAACAGATTAACATGCCAGGCATTAGCTAACTAGCTAAGACCAATGTTGATCTATCAATGTACATATAAACAGATACGGTCTATGGTGTGTAAGAACATAAACAATTTCCTCTGTCTGTAGGTGTCTCCAGTGTCCAATGACATCACCATGTCTGACGAGTCTCTCTCTGAGGGGCTTAGCCTGCTGTGCTCTAACAGCCTGGGACAGTTTCTGGAGGGATGGCTAATGGAGACCCTGCAGGTACGTCTTACTACTGCTATTGCCCCTGAGTTCTGGGCTGTAATGAAGCAACCAGAGAATGAGCTGGAGGAGAAGGACAGGGCCAGGATCCTACTCATGGCCTTCCGTACCCTTTTGGACAGACTGCAACCTTTCCTAGGTGGGTTCAAACATTCAAGTTACAGTTAAATGCACCCTTAATAATGCTAGAATTTTTACTGAACAGAATCTTGTCAAATGTGTAAAAATGTGCTCTATGTCAACATTGGTCTTCCCCAGGAGGGTTGGAGAGGCTGGGTACCTGGCAGGACGAGGGCCGGGGTGGTCTGTGTGGCCCTGGGGCCAGGGGTCTCCGTGAGAGGGCATTCTCCGTCATCAGGGCCATCCTGCTGTTCTCGCCCTCGGCTGTGCTCCAGGAGAGAATACTGGAGTTCTACAGTAGGACTTTCTCTGTGCACATGACCCAGGAGGGGGAGGCAGGGGAGGCTGAGGAGGGGGGCGGGGGGCCTGAGGGTGGGGTCTGTCAGGGCTGCACTGTCCCCACTCAGCGATGCTGGTGTCAGCAGGCCCTGGAGCAGCTGCAAGAGCTCAGCCAAGTACTGTGAGTGAATGGAGGGGTGCTGTGTCACTGTCTGCTCTGTTTTCTAGAACCTAAATGTTGTACTGCTTAACGTCTTACATTCAAATATGTCAACAACAAACAACAACATCACAAATGTCTTAGATCAGGGTTCACTTCCTTAACCATTGTCTACATCTCTACCTTTGCGTGCCTGCTGTGTTTAAAATGTCTCTTGTGCAGTTGTCTCTTCCTACAAATCTGCTAAAGTGTGATTGTCCCGCCCCCCAGGTCCAGGTTGCAGCTATTGGAGCGGGTCAGCTCAGAGGCGGTGACGTCCATCTTACACAAACTGATAGAGCAGCGGATGGAGCAGCACTGCAGGGGGGAGTACGAGAGCTCTTTCCTCTTCGACTTTCAGGAGGTACAGTAGACCAAAGAGCCTGTCTATGGGAAGACCACCTCACAGAATAAAGTGGCATGACCTATCAACAAGTTTGACTTTTCCAGCTTGCCTTACTCAACAGAATAGGTTGCTGACCAAATATGATTTGATTTTCAAACAATTTACTACACCAAATCTCAGAAATCTGATCATTTATCTGTTTTACTTATTATCTTACTTAAAAACATACTCTCAAATTCCTCTTTCATTCTCTCTTTCTCCAGTGGCTAGAGCTGGTGTTGGGCTGGTTGAGCAGGGTGTTTGCCAGTGATGTGGGTGGAGTCAGTGGACTGGGCACGGTGCCCAACGGCACAGGCAGCGGGGCTGGGGTGGTGGGCCAGCCAGCCAACGCCGTGCTGCAGCGCTGGAGGTGTCACATGCACCAGTTCTTCTGCAGGATCTACGTCAACATGAGGATCGAGGAGCTCTTCAGCATCATCAGAGGTGAGGGGTTAGGGAACAGAGAGAGGAGATAGGGAGGTGGTGAATAATAAGAGAAAGCAGTCAGTGTTGGGCAGAGAGTTGTGGTTATTTCTTCTCCCTCACATGCTGTGGTTTGTTCCTGTCAGATTTCCCTGAGTCAAAGCCTGCCATCGATGACCTCAAGTTCTGCCTGGAGAGAACCAATCAGAGGCAGCAGCTCCTCACGTCCCTTAAGACAGCCTTTGACACCCGTCTGCTTCACCCAGGTCAGTGAACCGATGGCAGATTACAAACAATGACTGGTGTTTGCTGTTTATTTTGTCTGTTACACATTTTAAGCAGTGAAGACTAAGTGTTGTTTGCAAACATAATGTTAGAGAAGAAACTAGACTTGTGTATATGAATCCCATCCCAACAACATTCCTCTTCCCCTCTAGGAGTCCATACCTCTGACATCATCACTGTGTATATCTCAGCTATAAAGGCCCTACGGGAGCTGGACCCATCCATGGTCATCCTGCAGGTTGCGTGCCAACCAATCCGCAAGTACCTCAGGTGGGTTCACGTGTATTATTGTAATCTGTATTTACACTGAACAAAAATATAAACGCAGCATGCAACAATTTCAAAGTTCATATGGGGAAATCAGTCAATTGAAAAAAATCATCAGGCCCTAATCTATGGATTTTACATGACTAGGGAATACAGATATGCATCTGTTGGTCACAGGTACCTTTAAAAAAAAGTCAGGGGCGTGGATCAGAAAACAACTCAGTATCTGGTGTGACCACGATGAGTTTCATGCAGCGCGACACATCTTCTTTGCAAAGAGTTGATCAGGCTGTTGATTGTGGCCTGTGGAATGTTGTCCCACTCATCTTCAATGGCTGTGTGAAGTTGCCGGAACTGGAACACGATGTCATACATGTTGATCCAGAGCATCCCACACATGCTCAATGGGTGACATGTCTGGTGAGTATGCAGGCCATGGAAGAACTGGGACATTTACAGCTTCCAGCAATTGTGTACAGAGCCTTGTGACATGGGGGCGTGCATTATCATGCTGAAATATGAGGTGATGGTGGCGGATGAATGGCATGACAATGGGCCTCGATCTCATCACGGTATCTCTGTGCATTAAAATTGCCATCGATAAAATGCAATTGTGTTCATTGTCCATAGCTTATGCCTGCCCATACCATAACACCACCATGGGGCACTCTGTTCACAACGTTAACATCAGCAAACCGTCACCCACACGGCGCTACACACGCAGTCTGCCATCTGCCCAGGACAGTTAAAACCGGGATTCATCCGTGAAGAGCACACTTCTCCAGCATACCAGTGGCCATCAAAGGTGAGCATTTTCCCGCTAAAGTCAGTTACGACGCAGAACTGCAGTCAGGTCAAGACCCTGGTGAGGACGATGACCATGCTGATGAGCTTTCCTGAGACGGTTTCTGATAGTTTATGCAGAAATATTTCACTTGTGCAAACCCACAGTTTCATCAGTTGTCCGGTGGCTGGTCTCAGACGATCCTGCAGGTGAAGAAGCTGGATGTGGAGGTCCTGGGCTGGCGTGGTTAAATGTGGTCTGCGTTTGTGAGGCCGGTTGGACATACTGCCAAATTCTCTAAAACGACGTTGGAGGCAGCTTTATGGCAGAGAAATGAACATTCAGTTCTCTGGCAACAACTCTGGTTGACATTCCTGCAGTCAGCATGCTAATTGCACGCTCCCTCAAAACTTGAGACATCTGTGTTATTTTGTGTTATGACAAAACTGCACATTTTAGAGTGGCCTTTTATTGTCCCCAGCACAAGATGCACCTGTGTAATGACCATGCTGTTTAATCAGGTGGATGGAATATCTTGGCAAAGGAGAAATGCTCAATAACAGGGATGTAAACAAATTTGTGCACAACATTTGAGAGAAATATGCTTTCTGTGCAAAATTTCAGGGATCTTTTATTTCAGCTCTGCATTGACCCTTTTTGCACTAAGCCTTTTGACTCGTCACATACACTGCTGCTATTGTTTATGATCTATTCTGTTGCCTAGTCACTTTATCCCTACCTATATGTACATACACTACGTGACCAAAAGAATGTGGACACCAGCTTGTCGAACATCTCATTCAAAAATCATGGCCATTAATATGGAGTTGGTCCCCTCTTTGCTGCTATAACATCCTCCACTCTTCTTTCACTAGATATTGGAACATTTCCGTGGGGACTTGCTTCCATTCAGCCATGAGCATTAGTGAGGTCGGGCACTGATGTTGGGAGATTAGGCCTGGCTCTTAGTCGACATTCCAATTAATCTCAAAGGTGTTCGATGGGGTTGAGGTCAGGGCTCTGTGCAGGCCAGTCAAGTTCTTCCACACCGATCTTGACAAACCATTTCTGTATGGACCTCGCTTTGTGCATTGTCATGCTGAAACAGGAAAGGGCCTTCCATAAACTGTTCCCACAAAGTTGGAAGCACAGAATTGTTGAGAATGTCATTGCATGTTGTAGTGTTAATATTTCCCTTCACTGGATCTAAGGGGTCTAGCCTGAACCATGAAAAACAGCCCCAGACCATTATTCCCCCTCCACCAAACTTTACAGTTGGCACTATGCATTTGGGCAGGTAGCGTTCTCCTGGCATCCGCCAAACCCAGATTCGTCAGCCGGGACTGCCAGATGGTGAAGCGTGATTTGTCACTCCAGGGAACGCATTTCCACAGCTCCAAAGTCCAATGGCAGTGAGCTTTACACCACTCCAGCCGACGCTCAGCATTGCACATGGCGATCTTAGGCTTGTGTGCGGCTGCTCGGCCATGGAAGCCCATTTCATGAAGCTCCGGACAAACAGTTCTTGTGCTGACGTTGCTTCCAGAGGCAGTTTGGAACTCAGTAGTGAGTGTTCCAACCGACGATTTTTACATGCTACGCGCTTCAGCACTCGGCGGTCCAGTTCTGTGAGCTTGTGTGGCTTACCACTTCGCGGCTGAGCCGTTGTTGCTCCTAGACATTTTCCACTTCACAATAACAGCACAGTTGACCAGGGCAGAAATTTTACCAACTGACTTGTTGGAAAAGTGGCATCCTATGACGGTTCCACATTGAAAGTCACTGAGCTCTTCAGTAAGGCCATTCCACTGCCTATGGAGGTTGCATGGCTGTGTGCTCGATTTTATACACCTGTCAGCAACGGGTGTGGCTGAAATGGGGCTCCCGAGTGGGGAAGCGGTCTAAAGCACTGCATCTCAGTGCTAGAAGCATCACTACAGACCCGGGTTCAATCCTGGGCTGTATCACAACCGGCCGTGACTGGGAGTCCCATAGGGTGGCACACAATTGTCCCAGCGTTGTCTGGGTTAGGGGAGGGTTTGGCCGGTGTAGGCTGTCATTATAAAATAAGAATTTGTTCTTAACTGACTTGCCTAGTTAAATAAAGTGAAAAAGTACCAATAGCCGAATCCACTAATTTGAAGGGGTGTCCACAAATGTTTGTATATTTGGTGTGTCTACCTCAATTACCTCGTACCCACTGCACATCGACTCGGTACTGGTACCCCGTGTATATAGTCAAGTTATTGTTACTCATTGTGTATTTATTCCTTGTGTTATTATTTTATTTCTCTATATTCTATTTTTTATTGTTGGAAAGGGCCCATAAGTTAGCATTTCACTGTTAGTCTACACGTTGTTTGCGAATTATGTGACAGATATTTTATTTGAAACTTGACTGATTTGATTCCCATAGCATATTGCTGTTGAGTTGCTGTGATGTTGACGTAACGTTTGTGTTCCGCTGCTAGGACGCGGGAGGATACAGTGCGGCAGATAGTGGCCAGCCTTACTGGAGATGCGGAGGGCTGCAGTGACCTGGCCAATGAGTTGTCCCGTGCCGACCCCGTGACCCTGGAGACCCAGGACAGTGAGGACGAGGGCAGCGACCCAGAGGAATGGACCCCAGACCCTAAGGATGCTGTGACAGGTCGGACCCTCCGTGTACCCACCTTAAACACACTGCATTCTCTTACTCTGTGAACTCCAATTCTCCATTGGAGATGTATTGTATATGATTATCACTATCTGGTTGTCATCACACTAGACAAACTGTGTCAGTTTCCTGTTTCCGCTGTATTGAACTAGAATTGCTCCGAAAGAGCACCTCTCCAACACATCTCTTTCACTAAATGCAAAATCATCTTCCTTCTTCTCTCAGACAAGACAGGGTCGAAGCGACGTTCGTCTGATATCATCACTCTTCTGGTCAGCATATATGGCAGTAAAGAGATTTTCATAGACGAGTACAGAACTGTCCTGGCAGACAGACTTCTCCACCAGTTCAACTACAATACAGCCAGGTACGCAACACTCATGTACAGTAGCTAGGACCTGCACTCCAAAGGCATGTATCCCATTGCTATACTGTACATTACTCACTTCACTCCTTTACTGCACACCATGAAATCCTACCACTCAGCATCCATCTACACACTTGAGACACTTTGGAGTCACTATTATTACGCAGATATACTGGTGTTGGTAGTCTTGTTGATTATAATGTATTCTCTGTCTGGTCATTTTGGGTGAGTGAAATCGTTCCATATTTGTTCTGTAAGTCACTTTTCTCATGTGCCTCCAGGGAGATCCGTAATGTGGAGTTGCTCAAACTGAGATTCGGAGAGTCCCATATGCACTACTGCGAGGTGATGCTGAAGGTAAAGTACTGTACATACACTACTCTGTGTCTCCTTAAGTTCCCATTCATACCAGCGTGAGCTTTGACATCATGACTCCCTAGCTGTGTCACAACTGATCACCATCAGAGTATGTGAGCGGAGTTGAGCGGAGTTGAGCGGTCGGAAATCATGCTCATTGCTCATGGAGCCGTGCTTGCGCACCACTCCGGTGCTCCACGTCCTTTCAAACCGCTCGGCTAAAAATCACTCCTCGCTCACTGGGGAAAAAACTGCCACTCCATTCATTAAAGTCACAATTTAACCAACATTCATCTATTTTTGGGACTACTGGGTCACGGAGTCATTTGGTTTTGACCTATTCAAACCAAACCGTATGATTTTAATGAAAAGTATTTTAATAAACAACAGGAAAATGTGACTAAGAAGCGCTCATCATTTTAAATAGGCTACATGTCATATTAAACAGCTTATAAACACTCTAAATAGGCTACATGTCATATTAAACAGCTTATAAACACTCTAAATAGGCTACATGTCATATTAAACAGCTTATAAACACTCTAAATAGGCTACATGTCATATTAAACAGCATATGAACACTCTAAATAGGCTACATGTCATATTAAACAGCTTATAAACATTCTAAATAGGCTACATGTCATATTATACAGCATATGAACACTCTAAATAGGCTACATGTCATATTAAACAGCTTATAAACACTCTAAATAGGCTACATGTCATATTAAACAGCTTATCAACATTTTAAATAGGCTACATGTCATATTAAACAGCTTATCATCATTTTAAATAGGCTACATGTCATATTAAACAGCTTATAAACACTCTAAATAGGCTACATGTCATATTAAACAGCTTATAAACACTCTAAATAGGCTACATGTCATATTAAACAGCTTATCAACATTTTAAATAGGCTACATGTCATATTAAACAGCTTATCATCATTTTAAATAGGCTACATGTCATATTAAACAGCTTATAAACATTCTAAATAGGCTACATGTCATATTAAACAGCTTATAAACATTCTAAATAGGCTACATGTCATATTAAACAGCTTATAAACACTCTAAATAGGCTACATGTCATATTAAACAGCTTATCTACATTCTAAATAGGCTACATGTCATATTAAACAGCTTATAAACACTCTAAATAGGCTACATGTCATATTAAACAGCTTATCAACATTCTAAATAGGCTACATGTCATATTAAACAGCTTATCATCATTTTAAATAGGCTACATGTCATATTAAACAGCTTATAAACACTCTAAATAGGCTACATGTCATATTAAACAGCATATAAACACTCTAAATAGGCTACATGTCATATTAAACAGCTTATCAACATTCTAAATAGGCTACATGTCATATTAAACAGCTTATCTACATTCTAAATAGGCTACATGTCATATTAAACAGCTTATAAACACTCTAAATAGGCTACATGTCATATTAAACAGCTTATAAACACTCTAAATAGGCTACATGTCATATTAAACAGCTTATAAACACTCTAAATAGGCTACATGTCATATTAAACAGCTTATAAACACTCTAAATAGGCTACATGTCATATTAAACAGCTTATAAACACTCTAAATAGGCTACATGTCATATTAAACAGCTTATAAACATTCTAAATAGGCTACATGTCATATTATACAGCATATGAACACTCTAAATAGGCTACATGTCATATTAAACAGCATATAAACACTCTAAATAGGCTACATGTCATATTAAACAGCATATAAACACTCTAAATAGGCTACATGTCATATTAAACAGCTTATCTACATTCTAAATAGGCTACATGTCATATTAAACAGCTTATAAACACTCTAAATAGGCTACATGTCATATTAAACAGCTTATCTACATTCTAAATAGGCTACATGTCATATTAAACAGCTTATCTACATTCTAAATAGGCTACATGTCATATTAAACAGCTTATCAACATTCTAAATAGGCTACATGTCATATTAAACAGCTTATCAACATTCTAAATAGGCTACATGTCATATTAAACAGCTTATAAACATTCTAAATAGGCTACATGTCATATTAAACAGCTTATCTACATTCTAAATAGGCTACATGTCATATTAAACAGCTTATCAACATTCTAAATAGGCTACATGTCATATTAAACAGCTTATCTACATTCTAAATAGGCTACATGTCATATTAAACAGCTTATAAACATTCTAAATAGGCTACATGTCATATTAAACAGCTTATCTACATTCTAAATAGGCTACATGTCATATTAAACAGCTTATAAACATTCTAAATAGGCTACATGTCATATTAAACAGCTTATCTACATTCTAAATAGGCTACATGTCATATTAAACAGCTTATCTACATTCTAAATAGGCTACATGTCATATTAAACAGCTTATCAACATTCTAAATAAGTCAGGAGCCAGACAGGGAGCGTAAGAAGGAACAAAAATGTGTTATTTAGGATATATTATTTCAATTATTTCAAGGCTATAGCCCACAAAGAAATACATGGTGAAGTATTTGCGAGTGCAACACACTAGGCTGGTAGGGAGTCAGGGACATTAAACGCTCAGCGTTTAAACAACATTTCATTGTATTAAGTCATTGTAGTGTATAAATTGCGCATTTAGGCGGTGACTTAAATACAAATTAAACGAAAAATGCCTTATTAGGCTCAGTCTACAGTGCCTTTGAATTCATTTTTAGAAACACGAGTTTGGCCAGAGTCTGTGACTTCAGACTCATGCGATGGTGCCTGGAGAGCAGGCCAGCAGCAGAGAATATCCTCTTTACACTGGCAGAGCCACTGGGGATGCTAAACACCCTTTGGGCCACTCTTGCCAGGCTGGGCAGGGTGCATAGTTGTTTTTTAATTTTTCTGCAGGTAAGCCTAAAGGATTTTAGGTAAAATAACCCTATCAAAATGGAAAACTAGCAGGCTTATTGGTGCAAAATCAATTATGGCCTATTGTATAGGTAAATGAACGAAACTGAACAAAACTTTTAAGGGATCTGTTTTTTTTGGTTTATAAATACTTTGCTACAATGACACACTTAGCTAGCTACCCACCTCATTCCTTTCTGTTAGCATGTGCACGTAGTAAGTACACCATCATGCTTTCAGAATACATGTCTTTTCAGATTGCACAAGTTGTGGAAACTACATCTCTGCACTCCCTCTCTTGTCCTCCTGTTTTATCAGTTTGTTTATGAAAATATTTAGCAAACTGGATGACAGTAGCTAAATCAAGGGCAGTACACAAGTACACAGTACACATATAGCAGTACACATATAGCAGTACACAAGTGGACTACAAATGCATGCTGGGCCGGGCATGGCATGAGCTCGTGAAGTGAGCGCTACTGGAGCGAAATTGGATCAGGCAAGAAGGCCGACGCTCCAGCCTTGGGGAATCTCGCTCCACCTCCAGTCAAATTGGGCACGCTGCGCTCCGGTCACATACTCTGATCACCACTCATCAAAGCAGTATCTTTAAAAATACATGCAGTCCCATCTATCATAGGATAAAAGCTGAGGACACAGGACAGTACAGTATGAGGAAACAAGGCCATTTAAGCACTTTAGGACAGAGCCTCACTCTCTTCTCCTCTCTCCCCTCTCTCTCTCCAGGACGTGGCTGACTCACGAAGGATCAACACCAACATCCGTGAGGAGGAGTCCAGGCTGGCTGAGGAGGAGCAGCCCCCTCTGGCCCTGTCAGCCATGATCCTGTCCTCTGAGTTCTGGCCCACGCTGAAGGAGGAGAAGATGGAGCTCCCGCCCCTGGCCTCCCAGGCCATGGAGGCCTACACACACCGCTACGAGAAACTCAAGGTACTTGATGATGGAGCCATAGCCTGGGTGCCAGTCTGTTTCTTCTTTAGTCAAGTCTTTATAAACAGACTGGCAGCCAGGCCAACAGAGAATGAATAGGGAAATTCAATTTAAAAATGAAATTCCATAATTCAAACGCTCTCCCTCCCTAGGCGATGAGAACCCTGAGCTGGAAGCCTCATCTGGGCTTAGTGACCCTGGATGTGGAGCTGGAGGACAGGACTCTGACTAACCTGACTGTGTCCCCCATCCACGCTGCCATCATCCTGCACTTCCAGGACAAAAGTTAGTACTATGGCCGTCACAGGCTGCCTTATGTACAACTTATCAATGCGTACAAACATTGTACAAGTAACTAAGATTTACCTTTACCATCGCTCTCTCTGTCTATGTGTCCTGAAGGCTCATGGACTCTGGAGGAGCTGAGTGGGGTCCTGGGCGTGCCCCAGGAGATGGTGAGGAGAAAGTTGGCTCTGTGGCAGCAGCAGGGGGTCCTAAAGGAGGAGGCTGGGGGACGCTACTCTGTCCTGGAAACAGGCTCGTCCCGGGAGAGACCTGAGAGAGGGGTGATGCTGATTGACAGTGACGAGGAGGGAGACTCCAACACCACCACCCAGTCAGAGCAGAGGGAGGAGAAACTACAGGTGCATTACACACACACACACACACACACACACACACACACACACACACACACACACACACACACACACACACACACACACACACACACATTGGAGGCATGGAATTCAAATACAAATCAAGCTAGCCCTAACAGCAGTGTTCTCTCTCCCCTGTGTGTGTGGTTGTTGGTGCAGTTGTTCTGGGCCTACATCCAGGCCATGCTGACCAACCTGGAGACCATGACCCTAGAGCGCATCCACTCCATGCTCAGGATGTTCGTTGCCACGGGACCAATTGTCACAGAGATGGACGTGAACGAGCTGCAGGCCTTCCTGCAGAGGAAAGTGCGAGACCATCAGCTCATCGTGTCCGCGGGCGTCTACAGACTGCCCAAGTCCACCAACTGAGGATGGGGAGAAGAGAGGAGAAAAGAGGAAATATCTGATCGTTTCAGAAATGTACATGATGCAACATTGCAGTTGGAGACTCCAGTTTCACAGATGAACCTTTTCAGAAATAGGTTTGGAAGGCAACTGAAAATGCCAAGCATCGTGCTGAATTACTTTGTCTTACAATACTAATGGCTATAAGGAGCATGAACCTCTCATTCTGTCTTTATTGTTGACCATCCAGGTTGCTTGACTTTGTTATGAGTTTTGGAGGACTCAAAATCATTCTATCAATGTGTTTCAGCACCCCATCGTGTTCTGATGCTTTTAAAACAAAGTTGCACATTGAATTGACACGTGGTTGGACTTTGTGTAATTTGAAGTTCCCCATTTGACAACATGACAATTGTCTGAGTTAATAAAAATACATGAATATGTAATATGATTGTATGTGTCATAAAGATTCTTGTAGAGCTTGCCGAAATGAAGCCTTGTGAGGAACTCCTGACCTCTAGTGGATCATTGTGGAATCTCAGATTTGTGTAAATCAAATTCAGCGTCTCAGTTTGGAATGTGTACTGCATGCTTGTATTTTTGTTCATTCAACTCTCACGGAGTATAACACAAGGCTTGCAACTGCTGAAATTGTGTCTTCCAGATTATTGTCAAAACCAGTTCATGTTTAACTGATCATCTCTTCACCTGGTCATAGAGATCTACACGGTGTGCAGGTTTTTGTTCTAGCCCAGCAGGAACACCTGATTCAAGGGTAGTTGAATCAGTTATGTGGGTCTCCAAGGACCAGGACTGAAGAAGAGTGACGGCAGGCAGGGGGCGCCCCTTCCTAGTCTTTCTCAGACCTGTGATATGACGTGTGGGGGGCTGCACTGAAGGTTTCTGTGATTTAAGTTCCAGTCATTTGGATGGATGTTATCACACTCGGAGGGGCGAGTTAAGGAACATCAGTCCGAGAAATGCGCTGAAGTGAACAACGCACAGAATCACTGCTGGATAACCATTAGAGCAACGTTAAAGATGATAAATGACCCATGGATTACCTAAACATGTCTTCCATTGACTGAAGTTGCATTTCAACAGAGCCATATGGTTAGGTTTCAGGACAGTAAGGCGTCTTACTACTCCAGGTGAACACAAGAGGTCCGTTTTCTTGGATTTATTTTATACTTCAAATTAAAGCAATGGGATATAAAACGGATCTTGGATACTGTTTCTTTGTGGTATTCACATACTCTCTCATATCAAGGTGTCGAACGAATATTGGAAATAATATCACAGTTGCGGTGATGCTTCCCGACAATTACCACAAGTATCCCTGGGCTTTGCCTCGGGTTTTCCCAGCAATTCTTATGGCGAACGAGAATCTCCAGAAGAAGCACGGAGTTCTCCAAGGCCACTCAATTCAACTCTTGAATTTCAGCACGGAGGATTCAACCGGTGTCTGCGCAGAAAATAAGGCACAGATTATCGCCGTGGATACCAAACTTTATAATAAACCAGATGCTTTCTTTGGACCTGGTTGCGTGTATTCAGTGGCCTCAGTTGGAAGATTTGCATCCCATTGGAAACTCCCATTGATAACTGCGGGAGGAACAGCATATGGGTTTGTTAACGGGGATGAGTACAAAACGATTGTGCGCACCGGACCCTCGACCACAAAATTGGGAGACTTTGCTAGTGTTATTCACGCGCAGTTTAATTGGACCTCTCGTGCCATTCTGATTTTTCACGATCTGAAAAAAGATGACCGACCTCACTACTTCCTCTCTGAAGGAATTTACATCATTTTGAAAGCAGAAAATGTCACAGTTGATGCCTTGCCATATCAAGACTCGCCAAGCTATTATAAAGAAATCATTACTTTCATGAAAGACCACGGAAGAAGTAAGTCTCTAAATTGGCTATTTCCACATGTGCAATATGAAATGTGGATGTTCCATTATAAGATAGCCTAAACATGTGGAACATTGGCTTGATAGTAGGCTAATATGATATTTGGGCTTACGTTTTTAATTTACGAGTAGCCAGTGTTGGTCATATACACTGCGTGTACAAAACATTAGGAACACCATCCTAATATTGAGTTCACCCCCTTTTGGCCTCAATTCGTCGGGTCATGGACTCTACAAAGCGTCGAAAGCGTTCCATAGGGATGCTGGCCAATGTTGACTCCAATGCTTCCCACAGCGGTGTCAAGTTGGCTGGATGTCCTATCAAACACACGGGAAACTGTTGAGCGTGAAAAACCCTGCAGCGTTGCAGTTCTTGACACAAACCCGTGTGCCTGGCACCTACTACCATACTGTGTTCAAAGGCACTTCAATATTTTGTCTTGCCAATTTACTCTGTGATGGCACACATACACAATCCATATCTCCATTTTCTCAAGGCTTAAAAATCATTATTTAACTTGTCTCTTCCCCTTCATCTACACTGATTGAAGTGGATTTAACAAGTGACATCAAGAAGAAATCATAGCTTTCACCTGGATTCACTTGGTCAGTCTATGTCATGAAAGAGCAGGTGTTCCTAATGTTTTGTACACTCAGTGTTAGTCAAAGCATATTCTTACATAGGCCTACAGTGGATTTAAACCTGTTCTTGAAATACTTATTTAATATAATAAAAACATATTTAGTAAGCCTACCTATTTTATTTTTTTATTTAGATTTTATTTATTCAGGAGAGACCCAATTGAGACCAGGGTCTCATTCACAATGGTGCCCTGAGAACAAACCACTCACAACATAAATCAATAAAACGGTTAAAAATAAACTACAAGATACAGCAGATAGACACACCACATCTCAACAACACAAATAAACCACCACAATCAACCAAAACACTTGTAACCCTAAGTGAATTCACTCCTCATCAGCGTTCTAAACTGCCCTATTGGCACTAGGGATTCAGGATTTAATGAGGTATTAAAACTAAAGGCTGATTTACCAAGGTTGGTAGAGACATGAGGGACCTCAAGAGTTAACCAACAATGTGAGTGGGTTTGGTGGCCCTTATTTTTGTACTTTAACAGATAAGTGAGATGTGTTGAAAGCTTGTGGAGAAGAGCTTTGTAAACAAAAAGGGAGAAGTGGAAGAGATGAAGACAGTAAAGAATTCACTTCTAAACGCAGTATGTGACTTACCAGACCACCGTTTATTGCTGTGAACAACCTGCGTAATCACTGAAAGTGTGTTTGTGTGTGAGAGAGAGATTATGTGCCTGCACGCATAGACTTTCTTTCTGTTTTGTTCAAGGGGTCTTTCATACATGTTATTTACAGCATCTATCCCAATTAAGTAGACAGGCATTTTCAGCTGAAACTTAAAAAAGGATAGTAAATATTCAGTTTTACCTGTAATAAGCCTAAGGCATTATTATTGTTCATTAATTAGCCTACAATGGCCCAATGTTCATTTCCAGTGTCATGCCGTGTTGACTCCCACCAGCTTGTTTTCCAGCTCGTTCTATTTCCAGTTCACCATTATGTACATGATGTAGCCTATTGCGTATTTGAAAACAATTAAAAATACATTCTTATCATTACACAAATTGTGTTGATTGTTTACTTAGTGTAAAATCGTAGTGACACACAGCTGTTGTAACGTTGTTTCCATGGTAATCCCCACTGTAGGTTATGTTATTACATGTTCATTACAACTGGAATGTTGTCATTACATTTTATTAACTCCAAAACTATTTTAGAAATGGTTAATTAATCCTCACTACTTGTAATGTGCTGAGAAAGCATATAAACAGAGACTCTACCAAGTCGTCACACACACACACATCACTACATTATAACATTTCCAAATATTATTGTTAGGGATGTAGAGAGATTTTGTCTGTAGAGACCCATTAGACCTCTTTCTTAATACAACATGTACTCAGATGTATTGTTTGATGTGGCAAATGACCCATTGTGTTGACACAGCTAAGGTTGAAATTGGGTCATCTGTTTGCTACCAGTTATTTGTGAGTGTTTGCTCTCTGTTAATCATCAGGGCCAGGCCGCTCACAGTTGCCTTATGCAGCTAGACTTTCTTGTTGTTTACCCTTATCAATACAATCAAGTGGCATCAAGGCTTTTTTTTGTCTCAGTTGAATAAATATTTCACAAATTCAGACTAAGTATTTTAGGAATTTGTTGCTTTCAAATTCTTCATATTTGTTGGTAACTCAGAATCCATCAAAATTGGATGCTGCATATCAATAACACAATGGAATGACATTAATGATCTATTCTACTTACGTAGTTGCATCAGCTAAACAATCACCTTGGACCATAGTGTTATACTGCAATATCAAAATATCTAGGGGAATTGGAGTGTTGAAAGTCCAACAGCGAAACACAAATACTGGCAAGTGATATTGATGTGTGCTTTGGCCCAGAACTGTTCTGTTTGTAGGAACCATCTGATGCTGTGTGTTGGTTAATGTTCATCTGGAAGAAGTAAAGGCACTAAACTCTTTCACATCATCTGGGAAGATACTGGCCTTTGGCTTTCTCAATAACCCTAAAACATTACTATAACCACAACATGATAGTCTTGGCTCACTGTTTTCATCCATAGTTATTGTCAGGGTACTGATTAGAAATCAGTGGATCAGAAGAACATTATAGACTAGAGTGACTCGGCACTAACCAGTATAGCACAGAATACAGATACGACTGTGTTGTCAATGAGTGATGCATGTAAATGACTGGGTTTATTCGCTTTTAAAGCACTTGCAAAAACTTTTCCAGCAGTAACATTAACAAATAGTGCAATAAACACTGCATATGGTACTTAACTGGTGTTATATCAGGAAAATCATTTTGTAAGCTGCCAAACCTCTTAGCTGAATTATGGGCCCGCCATGGTGAGCTTGGGGTCACGGAAGCTAATGGTTTTGTCACGGCTTGTCCAAGCTTGGAGTTCTGGCTTGACATTCCATTCACATTCATCCCTCTGAGATCACCAACATATAACCCCTGGGTTGTCAACCTTTACCTCAACTGTGTGGTCTCTCAATTTGGTCGACGTCTTGACAGTACTGTATAGCGTTGAGTGTTGATTGTTTCTAAGCCAGTTGTTGTCAGATAAAGATTTGTAATGTAAATTGATGCACTCCGACACAGTCCCTCTGATTTTGTGTTCTGAATCTGATGGGAAAACCCTTTGAAGTCTAATTATTAGCCTCCTATCAGATTTGTTCATGAAAAAAGAGAAATGGTAGAAACATGTAATATCTTCCTAAAAAACATTTACCTGCCTCAAATTAACAAACCTAAACAACCAGACTGAACATGAGGCCAATTATGTTTTCAAAGTCCCACCAGGTTACCTGTGGAAAAGCTCACACCTTGATCATCTTCAGACCACTAAAAAGCACACATACACAGTGGTCTAAGGCACTGCATCTCAGTGCTAGAGGCTTCACTACAGACCCTGGTTCAAATCCAGGCTCTATCACAACCAGCCGTGATTGGGAGTCCCATACGGCAGCGCACAATTGGCCCAGCGTCATCTGGTGTAGGCAGTCATTGTAAATAAGAAATGTGTTATTTTATTTTTGTTAATTTTCTTTATTTTTTAACCTTTATTTAACTAGGCAAGTCAGTAAAGAACAAATTCTTATTTACAATGACGACCTACCAAAAGGCAAAAGACCTGCGGGGACGGGGGCTGGGATTAAATAGAAAATACAACATGGTAGCAGAACAAAACATGGTACAAACATTATTGGGTACAGACAACAGAACAAAACATGGTACAAACATTATTGGGTACAGACAACAGAACAAAACATGGTACAAACATTATTGGGTACAGACAACAGAACAAAACATGGTACAAACATTACTGGGTACAGACAACAGAACAAAGGGCAAGAAGGTAGAGACAAGTTCTTAACTGACTTGCTTAGTTAAATAAAGGTTAAAAAAAATGCCACATGGCTGGAAGGAAGAATACATCAAGCTGTGTATTTTCCTTTGTGGAGGTACATATGTGAATGTTTGTTGCAGACTACATGAGTTCTAACAGGGTTGCCAACATAATGTAGCACAGGTACTATATAGGCCCCTCACTGAAATCACACAAAGTGTGTTTCCTGTAAAATATATATATATATATATATATATATATATATATATATACACACACACAGTACCAGTCAAAAGTCTAGACACACCTACTCATTCAAGGGGTTTTTCTTTATTTGTACTATTTTCTACATTGTACATCAAAACTATGAAATAACACATGGAATCATGAAGTAACCAAAAAAAGAGTTAAACAAATCAGAATATATTTTATACTTACTGACTTTATTGTTGCCATGGGGACATTTTGTTGCAGTGTCATGTACACATTTAAAGTGGCATTTAAATACAAAACAAAATTGACAATACAACATTCATAACAGTTACATACCAATAAAACATTTAAAAAATAAAATAAAATAAAAAGAATAAAGACTAGCCTGCTGGCCTTACTGAGTCGATAGGAACATTAGCCCGAGCTATTTAGGAGGGATATCACACCTGGCACAAATAATTGTCTGGTTCTGTTTTTCCTGCTGAGGGGTGCCCTATACCTGCGCCCAGAGGGGAGTATTTCAAAATCCGGGTACAGGGGGTGGCTTGGGTCTAAAATGATTTTGTGAGCCTTGCGGAGGGCCCTGACCTTAAAGATCTCATCCAGGCCTGTCTGTTTGACTCCAAGTACCTTGCTTGCTGTGGTGATAATCCTTCTCAGCATATTTCTCTGGCTGACAGTAGCATTGCCAAACCAACAAACAATACAAAAAGTGAAAATACTCTCAATGAAAGATTTGTAAAACAGAGTCAGTATAGTACAGTCTACATTAAAAGATCCCAACTTATATTTGAGATTCTTCGAAGTAGCCACCATTAAGTAGCCTTAATGACAGCTTTGTACACTTTTGGCATTCTCTCAACCAGCTTCATGAGGAATGCTTTTCCAACAGAGTTCCCGCATATGCTGAGCACTTGTTGGCTGCTTTTCCTTCACTCTGCGGTCCAACTCATCTCAAACCATCTCAATTGGGTTGAGGTCGGATGATTGTGGAGGCCAGGTCATCTGATGCAGCACTCCATCACTTTCCTTCTTGGTCAAATCGCCCTTACACAGCCTGGAGGTGTGTTTTGGGTCATTGTCCTGTTGAAAAACAAATGATAGTCCCACTAAGCGCAAACCAGATGGGATGGTGTATCGCTGCAGAATGCTGTGGTAGCCATGCTGGTTAAGTGTGCCTTGAATTCTAAATAAATCATTGACAGTGTCACCAGCAAAGCACCCCCACACTATCACACCTCCTCCTCCATGCTTCACGGTGGGAACCACACATGCGGAGATCATCCGTTCACCTACTATGCATCTCACAAACACACGGCAGTTGGAACCAAAAATCTCAAATTTGGACTCATCAGACCATAGGGCAGATTTCCACTGGTCTAATGTCCTGGTTCTTTGCCCTAGCAAGTCTCTTATTATTATTGGTGTCCTTTAGTAGTGGTTTCTTTGCAGCGTTCGACCATGAAGACCTGATACACGCAGTCTACTCTGAACAGTTGATGTTGAGATGTGTTTGTTACTTGAACTCTGAGAAGCATTTATTTGGGCTGCAACCTGAGGTGCTGTTATCTCTGATTAACTTATCCTCTGCAGCAGAAGTAACTCTGGGTCTTCCTTTCCTGTGGCAGTCCTCATCATAGTGTTTGATGGTTTTTGCTACTGCACTTGAAGAAACTTTAAAAGTTCTTGAGATTTTATGAATTGACTGACCTTCATGTCTTAAAGTAATGATGGACTGTCATTTCTCTTTGCTTATTTGAGCTGTCTTTGCCATAATATGGACTTGGTCTTTCATCAAACAGGGCTACCTTCTGTATACCACCCCAACTTTGTCACAACACAACTGATTGGCTCAAATGCATTAAGAAGGAAAGAAATTCAACAAATTGACGTTTAACAAGGCACATCTGTTAATTGAAATGCATTCCAGGTGACTTCCTCATGAAGCTGGTTGAGAGAATGCCAAGAGTGTGTAAAGCTGTCATCAAGGCAAAGGGTGGCTACTTTGAAGAAACTCAAATATAAAATATATTTTGATTTATTTAAACACATTTTTGGTTACTACATGATTCCATATGTGTTATTTCATAGTTTTGATGTCTTCACTATTATTCTACAATGTAGAAAATAGCAAAAATAAAGAAAACCCTGGAATGGGTAGGTGTGTCCAAACCTTTGACTGGTTCTGTATATAAAAAACTCTAAGCATGCATCACATTTGTGTTGTGTGACTGGCTCTTTTCTGTCTATCGTAGATATAAATGTGTTTAGGAAGTTGTGTACAACTTCCTGGAAGAGAACAAAGACATGCGACGAAGGCGTGCGGTTCCTAAGTCCTCTTACGAGAGTTGTTAAAGCCCATCTGACAGATTAGACCATGGTAACACAATGGTCTACAAAATAATTATCTCTGAAATGATCTCTGTCGTATTTGTATTACACTTTAATAAGTAAGATGCACATTACACAAAACACTATAAAGTTGATGGTAGTTTCTAAACATGCAATGTTGCAGAGACTGTTCCATTGGTCTTCTTTCAAGAGTCACACCTGGGAAAACTACAAATGGAATGTATTCATGATATAGGCTAGGATACTCAGGTGCTTGATTATGAACATAATAGGATGCATTTAATAGTCATTGCAGCATTAAGTTTCTCTACGTGTAGATGTTGTGTGAGTCATGGGAGCTAATGCTGCCTTCTACTAGAAATGGAGAGTTCAGGTGAGGTGGGTTGGGTTGCTATCTTTGAGTCTGCCGCTAAGTGAAACAAAATGTACCAAACAATTTGATGTGCTTTGTAATAAGTTAAGCCCAGGCAGATCGTTATGATTCCTACAACACAGGTTCACTTTTCCTCTGCCATTTTGTACATTTGTTTTGGACGATGTCCAGGAGACAGCAGGACTACTTGGCATGGAGAGCTATGTTGGAAGAGATGAGAGTTGGGGTCTGAGAGGCGGTCTGTGCCGACTTTGGTCTAACACTTGAGGAAATGTCTGCTAACCGGGAGGACTGCCTTAGAGCTGGCAGCAGTCACTATGACATATGCAGTGAATGGAAATAATGCCTACAGACATGCTGTCTATGGAGCAGACTGTATGAAAACAGAATGGGATGGTATTATGTAGGCAGGCGTATAGCACAGACAGCTTTACACACTCTAAACACACATGCAAACTCCCCCTAAATAGCAGACACATGACTGTGCAACTTCAGTAGGCGTACCTACACATGATTCCTCATAACAGCATTCCCCAGAAGTTACTGATTTGGATTGATTTCCATACCTCATATGGTTCATATCTACATCTAGTCTCCCAATGATAAGAGGAGCAGTTATAGGAAATACAACCATAATTCAGATAAACAGTTATAAGTAACTTTTGTGTTGTGTTTTCTGTCTTCCCTACAGTTGTGTATATCTGCGGGCCTCCGGACACGTTTCTGAATATCATGAAGCTTTTCCAGAGTGAGATCCCAGACCCTGAGAACTACGCCATCTTCTATCTGGACGTGTTTGCTGAAAGCCTAACGGAGCGCAAACCCTGGCTGAACAACGACAGCCTCTGGATTGATCCCATCAAGGTCTTCAAGGTACACTGCACTGACAAGACTGACAGGCAGACAGACAGACAAACATGGATGGAGACAGAGAAATATTCCTTCCATTTCATTCATTACGTTTGATTAATTTCATTTATTGCAGAATCCTTTTTGAGTAATTGTGTCCAAATACTCTGTCAATTAGTTGGTGGTGAACTGTCAGTTCTTTTCCCCCTTCGGTAATTGGAACCAGACAGGATTACAAGTCTGAAACTGCCATTTGGCAAGTGAAATGAATGTCTTTCACTGAGGAAATTCAATTCAAAACCTCTCTTTCGTGTGTGAATCAGCGGTCTGTCCATCAAAAGAATACTTTTGCACCCCTCTGTTCCAACTGAACCTGTATTAAAGGGAACACAAAGTTCACCAAGTTGACTGAGGTTGACCCAAATGTAGCCTACGTGTATGAATTACTGTAAAGTTTTATCTTAAAACATTAAACATTTTTATAAACAGTAAACAAATACAAATTGCATGAGGTACAATGTATAGGTTTGTTGTTTGTCACCAGCCATTGACAACCAGCTTGGAACAATTTTGGTTCACTGATCCATAACTTAAGAGTTAACGAGCTAACCCAGCCCGGCCCTCTACAGAAGGCATACAGGGCTACGTCACATCCTTTTAATCCAACCCACACATTTTCCCTAAACCAGGCTAACTCACTGCATTCAAGTCAGAACTGACCTTTGCTTATAATAACAATTAGTGTACCCACGAATTGCAAAAGGAAATTGCAACATGTAAACTTCCTAATGGTTCTGACTCCGGCGGGCAATAAAATGTAGAAAGGTCATAATTTACTTCCTGCCTCCTCCCCGTCTCTGCTTGGATTTTAATTCTTGGATGGACTTAATGAAGGAGAGAGTTTTTTTTTCCGCTTAAAGCCACTTACTTATGCATATTAATGTGTCGAAAAATAAGTGAGTGGGGGTACAGATGCTCCTCTTCCAATTTGGCTGTTAAATGTCACTGACTGCACTGCAGTTGCTGTAGTCACCTACTTAGTATTGGAAATGTGGATTCCGGTGTTGAACTCCAAATGAAAGGATGCTACAAATGGCTTTGGATTGATAAAGAAAAGTTAGGCTAATTAACTTGACTGAGTCATCTTTATTAGTAAGTGGTGTAAAACGTGTCTGGTATTGTCTGGCAATTGCAGATCTTTTTCTGAAGTGTTACAATAGAAATGTTTAGGATAGAGATATCAGACTGAATATCAAGGCACTTACAGTGCCTTCAGAATGTATTCACACCCCTTTACTTTTTCCACATTTTGTTGTTACATTCTGAATTTAAAATTGTGTCACTGATCTACACACAAATACCCCATAATGTCAAAGTGGAATTTTGTTAGTAGAACATTATATTAATTAATACAAAATTAAAATGTTTTGAGTCAATAAGCTGAATATTTCTTTGAGTATGATGAAGTTATTAATTAGGCTTTGGATGGTGTATCAATACACACAGTCACTATAAAAATACAGGCATTCTTCCTAAGTTGCCGGAAGGGAAACGAAACTGCTCAGGGATTTCACCATGAGGCCAATGGTGATTTTAACAGTGAATTAGTTTAATGGTTTTTATTATCAGAAAAATTACGATGGAACAACATTGTAGTTACTCCACTTAAATGATAGAGTGAAAAAAAGGAAGCCTGTACAGAATAAAAATATTCCAATGCATGCATCCTGTTTGCTACAAGGCACTTAAGTAATACTGCAAAAAAAATGTGTCAAAGAAATTATATTTTTGTCCTGAATACAAAGCATTATGTTTAGGGCAAATCCAACAAAACACATTACTGAGTACCACTCTTCATATTTTCAAGCATGGTGGTGGCTGCATCATGTTATGGGTATGTTTGTCATCAGCAAGGACTAGGGAGTTTTAAAAGAGAAACAGAATACAGCTCAGTACAGGCAAAATCCTAGACGAAAACCTGGTTCAGTCTGCTTCCCAACAGCCACTGGAAGTCATTCACCTTTCAGCAGGACATAACCTAAAACGCAAGGCCAAATATACATTGGAGTTGCTTACCAAGATGACATTGAATGTTCTTGAGTGGCCTAGTTATAGCTTTGACTTAAATCGGCTTGAAAATCTATGGCAAGAATTGAAAATGTCTTTCTAGCAATGATCAACAACCAACTTGACAAAGCATGAATAATTGTAAAAATAATAATGGGTAAATATTGTACAATCCAGGTGTGCAAAGCTCTTAGAGATTTACCCAGAAAGACTCACAGCTGTAATTGCTGCCAAAGGTGTTTCTAAAATGTATTGACTCAAGGGGTGAATACTTATCTAATCAAGATATATTAGTATTTTATTTTTCATAAATGTTTTATAAATGTTAGAATTTTTCTTCTGAAGTGAGTATTGAGTATTTTGTATTTACTGAGTATTTTGTGTAGATCTTTGACAAAAAATGAGAACTAAATCCATTTTAATCCCACTTTATAACACAACAACATGTGGCAAAAGTCAAGGCGTGTGAATACTTTCTGAAGGCACTGTAGATGGAGATAGTGGGACACACTAGATGAAAACACACACACACACACACACACACACACACACACACACACACACACACACACACACACACACACACACACACACACACACACACACGGCAACATTGCTGCTACTATTTATTAGTCTATACTGTATATTAATATTATGTATATATTTCCAAACATGGCTATTTTTCTTCTTACTACTTTTCTATGACATATTATGTACCTTTTTTTATAAATGTGTATTGCACTGTTAAGAGCTTGCAAGTAAGCATTTCACTGTACCGTTTACACCCTGTATCCTGTGCATGGGACCAGTACACTTTGATTGGATTTTAGATAAGCTAAAGAACTTTGTAGAGATTTACTAATACATAGTTAATATTGATTCCTTTTATAGATGGCAATTTAAATGCACAGAAATACCATGACAAGATCCTGAGGCCTATTTTTTTGTAAAGTATCTTTGACCAACAGACGCATATCTGTATTCCAAGTCATGTGAAATCCATAGATTAGGCCCTAATTCATTTATTTCAATTGACTGATTTCCTCATATGAACTGTAACTCAGTAAAATGGCAATATGCTACACATAGAACGTTGATTGCTTTTGGAAGTTGGTTGTGGGTTGTTGATCATTACTGTGTCGAGCAATTCGCAGGATGAAGCTTATTTCAGTATATCAAGGCACAGTACAAGTCAAAACTCAAGTGATGACCTTATATTGAGTCTTTGGCAGAAAGTGTGCTTTTCCATCCAGACAGAATCAAACAATATGCAACAAGCCACAACTGTAGTGTAATAGCAAATTTGTAACAAGTGGTGCAACTAGAAATGAGGGATAACATAAGCAATATACAGAGTTACCACAGCTGCTCTTCTATGTTTTTGCCTTCTCTTCAAGACATATCTCTAAGTTTAAGTGCATTTGGATACAGCAGATTGTGTATTCTTCACTATAAATAATGTTGTTGCTGTTTACTCATAATGGACTTTTAATTAGACCGTTTAGATTATAAAAGAGGAGACATCTGTTCATCATTAATCCTACTTCTGGTGTTTACAATACACTTCAAATGTAATGTTTATCATTGACATTTCCACCCAGTAGGAAATCACTCTGCATACCATTATAAATCTGTCAAACAGTAGTTGGTACATGTTTATGATGCTCTGGGTGTAATTCCAGGCACATCAGTTGGGTATGGCAGCTCAACACCAACAATTTAAAATAGGATACTAAAATCATTCCAATCCCGATTAAAAGGAAAATGCAGTTTAGAGGTATTAGGTTCTGATTTTAGGACCATGCAGATGCATGGGAGCGGGAAGGAAGGCGGTTTGTATGGCTGGCTGGCTTTATGAAGAATGCAGCTGCAGGGACCTGTGCAGAGGTAAAGATGGCTGTACTAGATTGCTTTGGCTAGGTAACTGCTGTTTGACTTGACATGAAACTAGAGTTTAATCTAGGTGCTGAGCTAGTGCGTAGCATCTAATTATTGTGTGACGTGTTTGTAGAATGTATAGCTTTGGGACACAACATCGAGAGTCTGTGTATTAGTTGGGACTAACTGAGTTGTGAATTGTTTTGGTGGGTTGCGACTACACCAAAAAACCCTTTCCTGTCAACACAGGTATATGTATAATTTCTAGGAACTCTACCCACCAGACGTCAAGTGAAATGTGTCCCTCGCTATGAAATAAACATATGAATCCAACTTTTGTCAAAACCGTACCATATTCCTGCTGTGTAGACAGTGGTAGATTTTGTGGTAGGAAGTCTGACGTGAATTCAATGGTCTGCTGTTTGGACAAAAGTTGGATTCTTGTTTATTTGATAGCGAACGATGCACAACTCAGGGAGTCCAAGCAATACACAGACTACCAATGTTGTGTCCCAAAGCTAAGTCCCCTATTGACTGAGGTTGAAGTTACGTCCCTGTGTAATTCCCCAGGAATGCTCCACTTTCTCATTGTTGTCTCTCTCTTCCTCCCAGTCTGTGTTGGTAATAACATACAGGGAGCCTGATAATCCAGAGTACAAACAGTTTCAAGATGAGCTCCACATTAGAGCTCAGAAGGACTTTGATGTGAACATTGAACCCTCTCTGGTAAGTTGTTTGAAATCATGCCACATCTCAGCATCAGAGCCAAAAAGTTAGTTGTTGAAAGGCTTTTACACCTTTGATAGGATTCTCCACACTAGAAAAAACCACTGTGTTTTTGAAATATCTTTCAAAGGACCCGAGAGAGATCATAAAGCAGATAATTTATGCATAGTTATTAATGGACTTCTTTGATTCATGAAAAACTTCACTCTTCTTTGTGAAGATGTATAGCCTTTTGGCAGACTAAGTGTATGCAAACCGATATTTAAATAGAGACAGCCATAGACCCATGCTTATAGGCGTCAAGGTAGAATTCCAGGCAAATAGTAAACAAAGTCAATCAATCAATCAAATGTCATTTGTCACATGCTTCGTAAACAACAGGTGAAATGCTTACATTCGGGCCCTTCCCGACAATGCAGAGAGAATAATTTTGAAATAATAGAAAAATAATAACACAAGGAATAAATACACAATGAGTAACAATAATTTGACTATATACACGGGGTACCAGTACTGAGTCGATGTGCAGTGGGTACGAGGTAATTGAGGTAGATATGTACATATAGGAAGGGATAAAGTGCCTATGCAACAGGATGGATAATAAGCAGTAGCAGCAGCATATGTGATGAGTCAAATGCAACAAGGGTCAATGCAGATAGTCCAGGTAGCTATTTGGTTAACTATTTAACTAACCATTTATCAGTCTTATGGCTTGGAGGTAGATGCTGTTCAGGTTCCTGTTGGTTCCAGATTTGTTGCTGGCTTATGTACAGACCTCCATTCCATTCCTTTCAGATGGATTTCATCGCTGGCTGCTTCTATGATGGCTTTGTGATGTATGCTAAGGCCTTGGAGGAGACGCTAGCTGAGGGGGGCTCCCAGAACGATGGAATCAGCATCACACAGAGGATGCAAAACCTGCGATTCTGGGGTGAATATTATGAGTTGATCATGGTGCTGTTTTTAGTTGACTTTGCATTCATCTATTTGGTGTCAATTGGGAAGGAAAAAGGTATTGCATTTGTTAAACCCATTGTTGCATTATGAGTGATATGAAATGTCTAAATGTGAAGGTTTTCTGTGTTTAAGGGGTTACAGGACTTGTGACCACAGACAAAAACAATGCCAGGAACACTGATTTTAACCTCTGGGCAATGACAAATCAGGAATCTGGAGAGTATGGGGTAAGTGATACTTCTGCAGGTAGATCAATTTAAGCAAGACATCTAAAGCTTTTCTATTTTAGAAGCCACTCACAGAAAGACACAACTTGCTATTTTGTTTTCAGGCTTTGTTTTTCTGGCAAGTTAACTGTACAGTTGTGTTAAAGTCATGATACTTATTACTATTTCAAAAAGGACCAATAGCTTATAAACATTACACAATACATTTGTTGCTAATTTACTATAGTGGTTGACAGTGCATCCTTATTTTATACTGTTTAAATTGTGGTCTGAAGTGCACACAATGCACAGTAGTGATGACTGCAGCTCATGGCTCTGATTGGCTCAGATAGACTGATCACTTTGGCATCATCATGAGATTTGAGCTGCATGTAACGATGTCATGTAAATATGCTTTGATGAGTGGCCATATGTTCACTATGACAAAGGTACTTTTAGGTTAGTTTTGAGTGTGATTTACAAGATAATAATTAAGAGTTCTCCAAGTAAACATTTGGCATTATCAATATGTGTTTTCCTATGTGAACTTTCAATAACAGTGTTCATTTTCAAATTCCTGCTTTTACAATATCCCACAGAGGTGATGAGGGATGCAGATTATTTATACCGTCTTATTTATAGCTATTGTTTATGGCTCTAGCCAACATTTCCATAGACATTTATATTTCTAAAATACAAAAATATATGTTGTCAAAAGATCCATTTTTTTACTTTATGGTTTTTATATTTTATATTTCAGTAGTAAATACTAGTAATGAGTGAGAGCAGTGCTTTTGGGTGACCGGTCTAATCTGTTACAGATGTTACAGTTGCTGTAATTACTGAAACAACGATTTCCCTCGAAATTCCTCTCCGCATAATGAGTTATGTGGAGCTGAAATCCCAATGCTTTGCTTGGAATTGCCAATATGCCATCAATGTAATTAAAAGCAAATGTTCAACGTCATGCAAAGGCTAAAGGCTATTACTGTTTAGTAGAAACAGTATTCTGGAGTACAGTACTCTTTTAACGATAAGATGTGTAAAAAACAAAAATTCCCCTCAAATTCAAATTAAGATATTTGTTTATCTTGTCTTGTGCTCTACAAACACTTCCATGACTCTCTGAACTGTTCCAGAGTTGCTCTCTGGAGGACAAAAATGTTCCAGATCGATCAGAGAGTCCACTAACCTAACCAAAACTTCCCGATGTGAATAAATAGCTGATTAGAAAGTCACGGTTCTGTAGAAACCAGGAACTAGTGAATCCATTGATAACTGGTTGAGTTGAGTGGTCCTCCTGCTCCACAACAAACTGTTACAACCTGCATTGTTTTTACATCCCTCTGAGTGGGGCTGCCCTTCCCCTTCACAGACTGACTAGCAGTGAGACCCAACATGCCTGTCTGGCCCTCCACTAGGAGGCTAAATTGACATTCTCCAGCGGCTGGTTAGAGACATGGGAGTCATGTTTCACAATGCCCTTCTGTGAAAAGGGAAGCTATTGACTGGGCTGACAAATCCCATAGCATCAAACAATAAACCTCCCATTGCTAGAGCTGAAAGGCCACCGTTTCTCAGACAACCTTTTCCAAACAGCTCATTTGTCTGAAAATTGCCAGTTCTGTTAAGTCAACAATATCGTGTCTTGGTATACATATTAGTATATGTTAATATTGAACATTTTAGTCACATAGTTATTTATTATTGACGTGCCCCAAAAAAGCATGCCAATGATTTGCTTTCTTCACTGATGGGCTTATATGATTTAAAGGCACTGATTTGCTTTCTTCACTGATGGGCTTATATGATTTAAAGGCACTGATTTGCTTTCTTCACTGATGGGCTTATATGATTTAAAGGCACTGAACAAGAGTAACAGCTATTTTAATATGCAGCTTTAATGCTACTGTGAATTTAAACAGGCACTCATTAGAGTAATACTGTGCTTTGTGCTCTTATTTGAAGTGGGAGAAAAACAGCTCATTTTAATTAGGTAACATGCTCCGTTTTCATCCCTCTGAATGAATCATTTGGCCATGGGAATTTCTGCCATCGCGTTTGTAAAAATTGTATAAACGTTTTCTTGATGTTTTGCAGCTTGTAGCCTATTACAATGGAACTAACAAAGAGATCATCTGGTCCTCAACGGAGAGGATTCATTGGCCCAAAGGAAGCCCACCTCTGGATAACCCACCGTGCGTCTTTTCTTCTGATGACCCCACCTGCGCTGATGGTATGTAAAGTAGACTGGCTCCTGTACAAGTGATTCATAGTCAAGTCAGGTGCTTATATAGTAGTACAGCAGTTTGACTAATACAGCTACATGTTGTACCGTCTGCGTTGGTTCTGTTTCATGTGCAACATGGTTTTTCATGGAAGGAACATATGGATGAAAAAACCTGACTACTGTAGAAGGAGCAACACTTATTATGAAGTAATATACATGTATTAGCTAATAAATAATAATTAGGTAGGTCACTGCAATGTGTTGATATGGTACCTATAGATATTGAATGAGGGGGAGAGTGATGAGAAGTAACAATCTCTCCAAATAGAGTCCATCCACAAATGATTATCTGACTTGTGAGTCTGGCTGTCTCAGGGGTATATGAGGAAGACCGGAGGGAGACACTGATGCACGATGATATACTACAGTATGCCTGCTGAACAAGGTTAAGAGGCAAACAGGATTCTGCTTTGTCTAGGAATGACCTTCTGACTCAGTTAGCATGAGTTGGACTGAAGGGGAACTGTAATGGAGCCACGCAGAGGGTCACTTATAGGAGGATGGTTGAAAAAGGCACATTTGAAAAAACTGCGGTGATGCAGCAAGTGGTGCGTTACATATATCTTCAAGACACCAATTTAGGCCAGTTTATTTAATTTAGGCCAGTGTGAGTTTAATTTAGGCCAGTGTGAGTTTAATTTAGGCCAGTGTGAGTTTAATTTTGGCCAGTGTGAGTTTAATTTAAGCCAGTGTGAGTTTAATTTAAGCCAGTGTGAGTTTAATTTAGGCCAGTGTGAGTTTAATTTAGGCCAGTGTGAGCTTAATTTAGGTTAGTGTGAGCTTAATTTAGGCTAGTGTGGAAGTACAATATGTTATTTTTAGGAAATGTTACTGGTGGATATTATGTCTTTAAGTGTATAGAATACCCTAAAACTACAATTAAACGGTGTCTCAAATAGCCGCCCGTTCCTTTTAATAGCCAGGCAACGGCACACATTTCAGCAGATCAAAGCCTGTTTCAAATAAACGCCTGGTCTAAATGAATTATTTACAAGGTTACCATAATATTACTAAAAGTATCCCTGAGAGCTTGATTTTGGGACCTGTCCTCTTTACTATTTATATAAATAATATTGGTCTATTTTCAAAAACCTGCAACATTCTGTATGCAGATGTCACTGTTATGTAAGCTATTGCTTGGCTGACCAGGCTATGTTGGAGCTGCAATCTGATTTTGTTGCCTTGCAGAAAGACCTTGTTAATAAAAAATTGGTACTTAATGCGGGAAAACTAAATGTATGCTGTTTTCTAATTATCTTAGAAATATTTCAGATGGCTTACACATTTATGCATTGGTTGGTTCTTTCATCGAGCAGGTTCCCTCCCATAAATATCTGGGGTTTTGGATTGATAATAATTAGATTTTTTTTAAACATACGGATGAGCTAGTTAAGAAGCTGAGATTTAAAGTAGGCTTCTTTTATAGAAATGTATCATCCTTCTCCCTGAACAGCAGGAAGCAGATTGTACAGTCAACTTTCCTGCCAGTTCTTCACTACGGTGACATCATTTATTGGAATGCAGCAGCCACTACTCTTAAACCTTTGGATGCAGTTTACCATAGTGCCCTTCACTTTATCACAGGTGATAGTTTTAATACGCATCACTACATCCTGTGTCAAAAGGTTGGCTGGTCCTCATTAAAGTCCCGTAGATCACTTCATTACTCGATTTTTGTTTACAAAGCTCTACTATACACACTTCCGAATGACCTAACTTCGTTGTTAAAGTATAAAAACATAAGACACCAAACCCGTTCACAGGTTTGGTTAACTCTTGAGATTCCTCGGGTCGCCACCGAACTAGGTAAATCCGCTTTTAGTTATAATGCTACACATTTTGGAATCACTTACGACATTCATTATATTTGGATTCCCTGGTGCCACTAGGGAATTTTGAAAACCCTGATGATAAATGACTTTTGATTGACTTTAATAATTTGTTTATGATGCCTGTGATGTTCTAATGTAATGTACTTGTTATCTTGTTTTATCTTGTGTCTTGTATTTTTTTATTTTATGTTTTCAGGGAACCATTGAAAATTAGACCCTGTTCTCAATTGGTCTCCCCTGATTAAATAAAAGTTGTAAAAAATATCATGAATTGTTTGCGAGGTTTAATGTTTGACTTATTACATTAAATAATTCAGTAATGATTGGAAAAATTATGCCAATTATCCGTTTTTATCGCCAGTAAGAAACTGCTAGCCATTGGCTGCTAACCAATCAATTCCCCAAAAAATCAGCACTGAGCATATTTCAGGTCTGCTGAGCACAAACTTCAACGTTGTGAAAATTCTGTGCAACTTGCAGTGCGCGTTTACTGAGTGAGCGTTTACTGTGAACACTGAGGCGGTACCCAAGAAGCCTACTGTGGCTATTTGATCATAATGTAGGCCTACCAGAGTGGCCTACCATCAAAAACAATGGAGAAAATGCATCCCATAACAATTTTATCATTCACCCTATAGTAGCAGTCAATGTGTGGTGTTCATTGTAGGCCTACATTCCATAAAACATGCAGGACTTGTCCTTCAGACAAGGAGGTGCCTGAAAATGTTATTGTGTTGTTTGATGCAAGAAATCCCTTTACAAAATAAAATGCATTATTATTCCCATACCATTATTACAGAGAATCAGACAAATTATGCTACCCTCTGCCTATTGGCTACTTTGCTTATTCAAGCCTTTCTCAAAATACAACACTGGCCCTTTAAGAAAAGAAAATCTCATTACCTGACTCACTTTTCAAATATGTCTAGAATTGTAAACATTTTGTGCTCTTGCAGGAAGCAATCACTCCCCTATTGCTGACTACAAATGATCTATAACTGGGCTAATAACTCACTAACTAGTAAAGGATATGAACAAATGTGCACACATGGCTACATGCAGCTCTCGCATTTATCTCAAAACAAGCGCATCTACTCATGCTGTAAACACAGTCTAGTTCAAAGTACAACCTACATCCAAATCTCTTGAATAGTTAGTTTTGTTTCGGTATGTTGCATTGAAAGTGGCTAATATTGCGTTGATTTGACCACAGTAAAGGGAAACGTTGATAGTGTTAGCAGGGAAAGCTCTAGAACAATGGTCACCAACCTTTTCTGAGTCAAGATCACATTCTGAGTCAAAATGCAAGCCGAAATCTACCGCTCAGTAATTTTTTTTAACATGACTTAAACGTAAGCCTATGAAACATTAACCATTTAAAAACTGTACAGTAGCAATGAGGTTTGTACAGTAAGCTATAGGCCCAATAAATGATCTATGCATATTGGCTTTGCTTGAATTGCCCTGCCAATGCATTATTTAAATATTTGAGTTAGGCTATATGAACACACCGGTAATAGATCCATTGTTGTATTACTTGTGAGGCACAGCTGGGTGAGCATACATTTAAGTAATTCATGTTGTTACTCCTATGAACAGAGAAAGTGAAATATTCTCTGATATTAAAAAAGACCCAAACCACTAATAATAACAACAACGCAAGCCTATAGATACACTTTCCTACTCAATAATTACTGCTGCACTGCTTGTTGTAGTGCTGAGTGGAAATATGAAGAACACACATTTTATGGCTCATAGAAGTGTTGAATACAAAGTGTTGACAGTGCTGAGTAAGAACTTAAACATGAACTCACTCGCTCTTTGACAGTCTATCTCTAGTATCTCTCTAGTTTTGAAATCTCACAGTATCAACTTTGCTATAGCTTTATTTTATTCCTGCTACATTACTGCAGACACGGTAGTCGATTGGCCAGCGTTAGGCCTATAGTGCACTTGATTTGCTCTCCGGGCCTGGTGGGAAGGCCGAGTTTGTACCTTCTACCATGTGAAA
The DNA here is from genome assembly GCF_965601325.2 of Salmo salar. NCBI lineage: Eukaryota > Metazoa > Chordata > Actinopteri > Salmoniformes > Salmonidae > Salmo > Salmo salar. The sequence continues at coordinate 153,724,088 of NC_138291.1, forward strand.
TGGTTCAAAATGGCAACAGTTCGCCTGCCCAGCGTGCAAGGCAGCTGAATCAAGTGTATCTACAGCCATCAGCCCGAGACAAATAAAAAAATAGGAACACAAGGCTTTATTGTTTATTGTTGGGTTTTTTACAGAAATGTTTGGCAATCGACTAGGAATGCCTTGGACATTGACCAGTCGATTGCAATCGACCGGTTGGTGACCACTGCTCTAGAAAGTTGAGTGAAGTTCAATCTTGTGCTTCTCTCTGTGGGCTCAGCGGCAGGCCCTGGAGGAGCTGCGAGGTAGTCTCGGCAGGCCCTGGAGGAGCTGCGAGGTAGTCTCGGCAGGCCCCCGGGGCGCTGCGCGGTAGTCTCGGCAGGCCCTGGAGGAGCTGCGAGGTAGTCTCGGGGCTATTGCGCGCCTGCTGCTAACAGCTGAGAACTACTAGCTAACTGGCAAGCACAAAACAGTCAACAACGTCGGGAGTACAAACCCCCAGAAATCAGCCAATCGCCATATAGTGGCAAAAGTAAGAACTATCAAACAGTTAAAGAGGAGAATAATTATTCTGGCATACTAAGAAAAAAGAAACGTGACACAGTGTGTAAATGGTAACACGTTAGTGCAGGAAATGAAGAAGTTGATTAAAATGCTGGAAGTGAATGCTGGAATCAAACAATTAACTATGCAAATGAGCAAAAGCTGTGTGAATGAAGGAAATAGACACCTGGCTCAAATAGAAGCCTGTCTCTAATAGAAGCTTGTCTCTAATAGAAGCCTGTCTCTAATAAGTCCATGTTACGTTCAGTGATTTAAGCAAATCAAGTTTTACGGTACCCAAATACAGAATAAATTCATTTCAGGAAAGCATTGTGGAGTTTTAATACTATTGATTTTTGAAAGCATCATTTGGTTTTGAAAACAAATATTATAAATCTTGAAATGTAAATTAAAGGAGAAATGTGTACATTGCTGTGTTTCCCTGTATTTTCAGCTCATCTTCCAGTGCTGGGGATTGTAGCTGTCGGGTCTGGCTTAGCCCTCATCATTTTTGGAATCTCCAGCTTCCTCATTTACAGGTGAGTTGTTTTGTTCATTCAGGCTTGTGCTCTGAAGACCAAGCGAGTGAAATTAACATATTTCATCTTGGAGGGAGGTAGAGGGAAGGGGAGAGAGGGAGGGAGAGGGAGGGAGGGAGGGATAGAGGAAGGGAGGGAGAGAGGAAGGGAGAGCGAGCGAGAGCGAGAGAGAATTGATGTGTTTCAAAGAGGATTTATTAGGAGCACAACTATAGATGCCAGCATGAAACGTACATGATTGTTGCCAGGAGCAACCACTCAGCAAGTGAATGTGGAAAAGTAAAGCAGAAAAGTATGTCAGTTCCCAAGGTAAACTCAGTTACACTACCTGGCCTAAATATTTGAACATCTACATAGTTACGCTCACATAACAGTAATTAACACGTTCCTTTGTTATTATTTTTTACACTGAATGTAGACAGAGACCTTTGCTTGATCTCCAGTCGCATTCTATGAACTTTGCTATGAACCTGTTTGTGAAATGAAATAGAGTTCCATTGAGCTTTCGGAAATAAGTTCTAGTTTTTCATAATTAGCTTTTTAAACACGGAGGCTAGAAACACCCACATGTACTTGTGCATCTGCTGGGAAAATGATTGGTACTCTCACCCCTGTCTATGTAGGGGCTGCATTCGGTCTTCAACAAGGTCTAGAGGGCTGCTCTGAAAATTGGTTATACTTCCTCGCCGTCAAAATTAGCAAAAAGCAATCATTTCTGGAATTTCCGAAGCTGCCTGAATGTCTAGCTTTAATTTCTATGATTATTAGCGAGCTGGACACAGTCAAGGAAATGTATGAATGTAGGTCAATTTTCATTTCTACACTGTTTCGATTTGGTTTTAGTCATTTTAAAGTATGTTGAGTTAGTTTTCCCAATATTATTTTTACTTAGACCACCCGTGTCTGGATATTTGACACCCCTTACTTATCTAGAGCGACATGTAAATGTTCGCACATGCTCTTCATGCAGATTGAGTTTTGGCAGTAAATGAATGCATCTACTGTCACCCTTAATATTGATGTTAATGTTGTCCGTCACAGGTGGAACACTGATATTTCATATTAACTATGTTTAATATCAAAACATTAATTGGCCTCCCTCTATTTGCCAGGATTTTAATGACCAAATCTATATAATTTCTTCTCACAGTTAGATACTTAAAAAGGTATTCCTCAGGAAATAGACAGTTGCATTTTTGGAGTGAAACATATGTTTGGGTCATTGGCTTTATATGAAACTCCATGATTTGGCTATATAGAGTTCTCTTATAGGGGTTTTGAACAAACACATTTTCTCACAGAGGTCACAATTTATGGTGTCATTTCCTTCCATGTGTATCTTACAACATTCAAAGAAGGGTCATCTTGGCTTTCTAATGAAGACTGACTGGGTTTAAATGTGTGTGAAGTGCAGGGTTGGGTAGGTTACTTTCTAAATGTAATTTTTCCAAAATTGTAATCAGTAATGTAACTTTTGGATTACCCAATCTCAGTAACGTAATCTGATTACATTCAGTTACTTTTAGATTACTTTCCCCATAAGAGGCATTAGAAGAAGACAGAAATGTATGTTTCCAATTGAACAAAATCTATTGTAAGATAAATCAATGTTAAAGTTTAAATAGCTGGCCATATATGGATGTTAAAATGTTCTACTACATATAATAATACAATTAAATTATATCTTTACATTAACAACCAAAGGCTATCAGAATTCCAGTCATTACAATAACTGTTATACCCCTTTATCTTCAAGAATAGGACTTGGAAATATGGAAGTATAGATTAGCCAAATTATTTTACCTGAGCATAACCCCAAAACGAAGGATTTATTAGCCAGCCCTACTCTGTTGTTTATGATTTTGTTGTCATGGAGGACTGATTGGGCTCATTGATTCGAGTTGAAAAATAAATGCTGCGCTCATGGAATGGCATGCTTTGAGCACTACTGAGAAGTGCTATTTACATTTGGAAAATTAATGCCATATGCTGCATTTGCTATAGGCCCATTGTTTACCTTTTCGTTGGTGACACTTTGATATCTTGATAAAATGCAGCAGTTTAAAGGGCAAATCCACAGATGACACAATAACAAAACGGCCCCGCCTCGCCTCTGTTTTGATGAAAAGCTGAGTGATGGGCCTGGAGAAATGTAACCACTCTCAGATGAATAGACAGAGCTATGGATGCAAGGACTGACCATCCATGATATCAAAATGATTGTTTTAACCATGGTATGAGGCTATACAGTGTTTGTTTACATTTACAATGTTTACAGACATTGGACAAAAACAAGCTTATATTTTGGGTTCTCATGGAGTGTGACAGTTGAACTAAGCTCATGAGACATTTATTTATAAGTTATATTTTTATTATATTCTTCAAGAATCAATGGATATACACCACCAGTCAAACGTTTTAGAACACCAACTCATTCAAGGGTTTTCTTAATTTTTTTACTATTTTCTACATTGTAGAATAATAGTGAAGACATAAACACTATGAAATAACACATATGGAATCATGGTAGTAACCAAAAAAGTGCAAAGCTGTCATCAAGGCAAAGGGTGGCTACTTTGAAGAATCTCAAATATAACATATATTTTGATTTGTATAACACTTTTTTGGTTACTACATGATTCCATATGTGCTATGTCATAGTTTTGATGTCTTCACTATTATTCTACAATGTTGAAAATAGTAAAAATAAAGAAAACCCCTGGAATGAGTAGGTGTGTCCAAACTTTTGACTGGTACTGTATATATCATTTGTAAGTCCAAAAATGGATGTAGCAACTACAGATTGTCCATTTAAGTCTATCAAAAGTGTGTCCATTAGGCCTATGGATTTTTTTTAGCAGCATGAATTAGATTGAGCAATAAAACACAGACTTTTAATCCTTAGGCTGGGATCCGCACTATGCAGCTGTTGTAAGAGCACATTTTTCACTGGCTGTCCACTGGTTTCAAAAACAATGATTGATAGGCAGCTTAAACTTCTTGAATTGACCTTTATTGGGTTCAAATACACATTTAGATTTGTGAACAGCCATCCACAACAACCACAATCCGTAAAGTGCAAATAGATAAATGAGAGAGCAGCAGTGTGATTCACATCAATGCGCTATGTAGATATCAATAATAAGTGATATCCGTATCGCTGTAGACTACACTGCTGTCATCCTTACCTCCAAGCATTTATTCAAATTTGATCATCTTTGGATGCCGACAGCAGTCGCTCCATTGGAAGACATAGCTTGGACTGTAGCCTACAAAAGCCTATTCCTGCTCTTTTCCCGCGATCCATCAAACACATTTGGTGTGTCATCATAGTGGTCTCTGACTTGTGGTCAGACTCGCTCTGGTGGGAAAAACTTTTTTTAATGCTGATTTGAATGTCATTGTGAACGAAGAGAAGTGTCAAAGATTTGTTTTCGCAAACATCTCTTCTGAACTTAAAAATCATCCTTGAAGTAATCATCTAGTTTTTCAAAAGTATCTGTAATCTGATTACAATATCTTATCTGGTAATGTAACGATGACAGTTAGTGTTTTTTTGTAATCCCTTACATATAATGGATTATAACTCCCCATCCCTGGTGAAGTGTTAGGGGATGCTGAGCAGAATCTACTATAGGGCTCTGTAGTTTAATGGAGAGTATGTCCAGCAAAGGTATTCACATATGGGATTTATGAAACAATAGAGCTAGTGTGGAGCACTTTGGTGCTGCGGCTGCCAGACTGCAAATGAAGGCCTTTAAATAGAAAAATACTTTTTGGGGCAGAGAGAATTAGTTTAATAGTGTTTCCTGCCCTAAAAGATTGCACCGCTCCCCAGCGATAATGTGACATTTCCATTCTTCCACACGGGCACAGTCCAGAGAGCTTATACAGTTGAAGTCGGAAATTTACATACACTTAGGTTGGAGTCATTAAAACTCGTTTTTCAACCACTCCACAAATTTCTTTTTAACAAACTATAGTTTTGGCAAGTTGGTTAGGACATCTACTTCGTGCATGACACAAGTAATTTTTCCAACAATTGTTTACAGACAGATTATTTCACTTATTTCACTTGTATCACAATTCCAGTGGGGTGGCAGGTAGCCTAGTGGTTAGAGCGTTGGGCTAGTAACCGAAAGGTTGCAAGATCGAATCCATGTGGCTGACAAGGTAAAAATCTGTCCTTCTGCCCCTGAACAAGGCAGTTAACCCACTGTTCCTAGGCTGTCATTGAAAATAAGAATTTGTTCTTAACTGACATGCCTAGTAAAATAAAAAATACGGCTCAGGAAGGAGATGTATTCTGTCTCCTAGAGATTAATGTACTTTAGTGCGAAAAGTACAAGTCAATCCCAGATCAACAGCAAAGGACCATGTGAAGATGCTGGAGGAAACAGGTACAAAAGTATCTATATCCACAGTAATCCCTTACATGTAATGGATTATAACTCCCCATCCTTGGTGAAGTGTTAGGGGATGCTGACATAACCTGAAAGGCCACTCGGCAAGGAAGAAGCCACTGCTCCAAAACCACCATAAAAAAGCCAGACTATGGTTTGCAACTGCATGGGGACAAAGATTGTATTTTTTGGAGAAATGTCCTCTGGTCTGATGAAACACAAATAGAACTGTTTGGCCATTATGTTTGGAGGAAAAAGGGGGATGCTTGCAAGCCGAAGAACACCATCCCAACCTTGAAGCACGGGGGTGGCAGCATCATGTTGTGGGGGTGCTTTGCTGCAGGAGGGTCTGGTGCACTTCACAAAATAGATGGCATCATGAGGAGGAAAATTATGTGGATGTATTGAAACAACATCTCAAAATATCAGTCAGGAAGTTAAAGCTTGGTCGCAAATGGGTCTTCCAAATGGACAATGACCCCAAGCATACTTCCAAAGTTGTGGCAAAATGGCTTAAGGACAACAAAGTCAAGGTATTGGAGTGGCCAACACAAAGCCCTGACCTCGATCCTATAGAATATTTGTGGGCAGAACTGAAAAAGCTTGTGCGAGCAAGGAGACCTACAAACCTGACTCAGTTACAACAGCTCTGTTAGGAGGAATGGGCCAAAATTCACCCAACTTATTGTGGGAAACTTGTGGAAGGCTACCCGAAAAGTTTGACCCAAGTTAACCAATTTAAAGGCAATGCTACCAAATACTGAAATAAATCATTCTCTCTGCTATTATTCTGACATTTCACATTCTTAAAATAAAGTGGTGATCCTAACTGACCTAAGACAGGGAATTTTTACTAGAATGAAATGTCAGGAATTGTAAAACTGTGTTGAAATGTATTTGGCTAAAGTGTATGTAAACTTCCGACTTCCGGACCACTGGCATGAAACAAATAACTTTACACAAATCAACTACCAATCAGCATACTGCTAAAGCAACACTCGAGTGGTTTAAGGGGAAACATTTAAATGTCTTGGAATGGTGTAGTCAAAGCCCAGACCTCAATCCAATTGAGAATCTGTGGTATGACTTAAAGTTTGCTGTACACCAGCGGAACCCATCCAACTTGAAGGAGCTGGAGCAGTTTTTCCTTAAAGAATGGGCAAAAATCCCAGTGGCTAGATGTGCCGAGACATAGAGACATACCCCAAGAGACTTACAAGTTTTTATCTGGTTTATGAATTGACTAAAAGTAGCTGATTAGTAAAAGTAGCTGATCAGACACTTACTAAGATGAGGCTTATCTTGTAGTTCTTATGTTTGGTACAACTTATGTCTGTTTTAGACATTCCTACAGTTAATACAGTTTCCTACTTAGTCAAGGAGTCACTAGAAAGCCCAGTACCTTTTGTTTTCTACTCTGGAATGCAGGGCCATGGAAGTTGGTTCCTGTCCATACACATCAAGAACAGCTCCAAGTCTTCAATGCTAAGACCCCAGCAAAGGAGGACGGGAGTTAAGATCAAATGAATGGTGATTGGCCACTGTGGGTGGAAATGCAGCACTTGCAGAAAGAGGAAATACATTTAAGTACATGTACCTTACACGTGAGCGAAAATAGCGGTTTTATTTGTTTCTCCAGAACACATTTTCATGTCACATGTACGGTACATGTAGTTAAATAATTATTCAATAGGTGGCTCAGCAGAGGGGTAAAATCCACCAATATGCAAACGCTGCAATAATATACTGGCACCATCTGGAAGTGTCTTGCACCTTTTAGACTGACCTGGAATGTGTGGGCTCGGCTCTTTTTCCCCCTTCATTTTCAATGTATCAAACTAATAACGATTTCCCCCTCAAAACGCTCCCATTCTTAACATTGAAGCCATGCTTGAGGATTTTAAAAACATGGAATTTTTGCAGCAAATCGGGGGGGGATGTTGAGAAACACCAGGTCCTGAGAGATCTGCACCAGATGTGTTTAATCACTTGGATATTTTTTTTCCACATCTCAGAGTGACTTCCAGTTATACTGGTGTTTAAAAATAAAAAGTCAATACATTTTTAAGTGGTCTATTTTTGGTCACACAGTATTTAGTTTTGTTCTGGTAACTTACAGTTTGATCAACATTGGGGAGGTAGAATTGTAACATTGCATCATTACAGTTAATATCATAATTCCACAACTTTATTTTGATACTTTTTCATAGAGCTGTGGACACTTCAAACTATACCTGTTGTCAGTGTTAGCCTGCTGAACCCAAATCATTCATTTACTGCATTTATCAGATAGTATCTGAGGAAATACCACTGACAAACGTTTCATATCTCATTTGAAATGGCAAGTTTCAATTATGTTGAAAGATCATAACAGTAATGATTCTATCATGTTTGAACAATCTGATAACAACAATGTATGCGTAATGTATCTACATGCTAGAGTTTCAGTTCTGTGCCTTTGTTGTAAACACTTTTACTAATGTGTCTTCCTGCTGTTCTTGTTGAAGGAAACTGAAGCTGGAGAAGGAGTTGGCTGGAATGCTGTGGAGGATAAAGTGGGAGGACCTGCAGTTTGAGAGCCCCAACAAATATCCCAAAAAAGCAGGCAGCCGTCTCACCCTCTCACAGGTACATTTGTCTCTGAAATATCCTGTCAAGACTCAAGAGTTAAAACCAATGAATTACCTGTACTATGTTGTTTATTAGTCGTTCAGCGCGATCTCATATTATGACATTTCCTCACAATTGGATGTTAATATTGTTTTGATTTCGTCAGTAGTCCTGGCACTGCCGTGTATCAGAGATTAAGATGCTATTGTTTCTCTAGCTGATTAGAATTCCATTTTAGCCAGTGTGAAAGAAAAGGCTCAACAGATGCAGTTTATCTTGCTAAAACCTCTCTACAGACCCACAGTATCACTGCTACCTCTCTCATTGCTTTGTTCTTAAAGCATCTTTGAGATTCTGTTTGTAATGTTTGTAATATAAAATACTTCTCTTATTATTATTATTATTATTATTATTATTATTATTATTATTATATGCAACAGAGGAATCTGTCTCCGTGGTACAATTCATGACATTGTTGTTTAATAGCACACAAAATGTGCAGTAACAACACTGGCATTGGAATATATCTAAAACTGTAGTTACATGTTGGTGTCTGTACATACAATATATGTTTTACATTGAGAGCGAAACACAGAGAAAGAGAGAAAGACAGTCCAAATCCTTTGATAGTTTAAACATTCTTGAAAGTCTTCCCGGTGGTTTACTGAAGGTGGCTGGGTTTGCGGTGGCAGACACATATTAAATGATTGTTAAAATAATCCCAAATCTTACAGTACACACGTGCAGACATTCATGCACGCACATGCACACACCTTCTTCATTACAAGCTTTCAGTCCAATTCCTGGGATAATAGTGTGGAAAACACGTAGATTTTTCTGACCGATTTATTTCCAGTATGCCATGTGTTGCCAGTATTTGCATTATCTAAACATGTGTAGTGCATGCTGACACTTAATACATTACCCTCACTCCCTTTTCATTCACTCTGTGTACACCCGTTGCTACACGTACGTCTCCCAGAGATTCGGTTTAGCGTATGAAAACGGCAATTCTTCATTTAACTGGCAAATATACCCATTGCAGTTACTATTGCAAAGAACTCAACTGAATTGTTTAAGTGAACATTGTATATTTGTATATGTAATGATAACCAAACTGAACCTAACTGTAGTGTACCTGAACATTTCTCTGACTGTATCTTATCTGAGAAAGGATACTTGTTACTCCTTCCAGAGAGGCTCCAGCTATGGCTCCTTGATAACTGCCCATGGAAAATATCAGCTATTTGCTAAAACAGGCTATTTTAAGGTAAGGCTTTCTGAGTTCTGATATTTTCTACTCCTGCTCACCCACATGTACACGCTCACAGAGGAGATGGAGAAGAGAGTGGGCGAGCTCTGCACAGCTCAGCTGGCTGGTTTTAATGTGATACACAGTGTGCTTCACACCTCGTCTGGACACAGCTAGCAAAGTGTTGTTGTTGTTAATGTCTCTGTTTAATGAGTCTACTGAGAAGGGGGGAGGATTATGTGAAAAACGTCAGGCTTTGAATGTTGAGACGTGCTTGTTGGCTACATGTAACACATTTCTTCTCTATAGGAATATGCTGTAAAGTATCCAAAGCATTATATTTTCGCCTTTTTTCTATTTAGAATGCACACCTTGAATTTGATGGTGAGCTGCTCAATTGCTATATACATCCTATTGTACCTAGCAGTCTATCATGTACTGTGTCTCCCTGGATTTCTCTCGCTTCCCCACCTTCTCTGTAGATTGACTTATCGTCCCATATCAAAGTGACAGATATAACTCTCCATCTTGGTAGCATAGAGTTCATGTTAAATATACCCGGCACACAGATACCATACTCTGTTAAAGGAACACTAAAGAACACCTATTTTTACTTATGTTTTTCCCTTTCTCTTCCTTCCAAGAATTCAGTGAATAAGAATGGAATACGTCAATGTTCCCATGAACCTTATACATGTCCTTACTTTTTGCTATTTTCCTACAATGAATGGATGCCTCTCATAGCCTGGTTCCTCTCTAGGTTTCTTCCTAGGTTTTTGGCCTTTCTAGGGAGTTTTTCCTAGGGAGTTTTTCCTAGCCACCGTGCTTCTTTCACATGCATTGCTTGCTGTTTGGGGTTTTAGGCTGGGTTTCTGTACAGCACTTTGAGATATCAGCTGATGTACGAAGGGCTATATAAATACATTTGATTTTGATTTGATTTGATGCCTGTCTGTCACACAGTTCCCAAAGATGGTCACATTTAGTTCTCTGCTATTATAGAAATATAATAGAACACATCTCTTTCAGTACACCACACAGTAGTCTGTCACGCAGCCTGCGTAGAAGGTTATTAATATCTGTCTCTTTGACACAGGGCAACCTGGTGGCCATCAAACATATGAACAAGAAGAGGATAGAGCTGACCAGACAAGTGCTGTTTGAACTCAAACATGTAAGTCCAGTTCCGTGCCAAATGTTTTACTGTATACAGTGCCTTCGGAAAGTATTCAGACCCCTTCACTTTTTCCACATTTTGTTACGTTAAATCCATATTCTAAAATCCACACACAATACCACAGAATGACAAAGCAAAAACAGGTTTTTAGACATTTTAGGAAATGTAAAAACAGAAATACATTATTTACATAAGTATTCAGACCTTTTGCTATGAGACTCAAAATTGAGCTCTGGTTCCATTGATCATCCTTGAGATGTTTCTACAACGTGATTGCAGTCAACCTGTGGTAAATTCAATTGATTGTACATGATTTGGAAAGGCACACACTTGTCTAGATAAGGTCCCACTGTTGACAGTGCATGTCAGAGCAAAAACCAGAGCGCCGAGACAGGATTGTGTAGAGGCACAGATCTGGGGAAGGGTACCAAAAAATGTCTGCAGCATTGGAGGTCCCCAAGAACACAGTGGCCTCCATAATTCTTAAACTGAGGAAGTTTGGAACCACCAAGATTCTTCCTAGAGCTGGCCGCCCAGCCAAACTGATGGTCACTCTGACAGAGCTCCAGAGTTCCTCTATGGAGATGGGAGAATCTTTCAGAAGGACAACCATCTCTGCAGCACTCCAACAATCAGGTCTTTATGGTTGAGTGGCCGGACAGAAACCACTCCTCAGTAAAAGACACAACAACCCGCTTGGAGTTTGCCAAAAGGCACCTAAAGGACTCTCAGACCATGAGAAACAAGATTCTCTGGTCTGATTAAACCAAGATTGAACTCTTTAGCCTGAATGCCAAGCGTCATGTTTTAAGGAAACCTGGCACCATCCCTACGGTGAAGCATGGTGGTGGCAGCATCATGCTGTGGGGATGTTTTTCAGTGGCAGGGACTGGGAGATTAGTCAGGATTGAGGCAAAGATGAACAGAGCAAAGTACAGAGAGATCCTTGATGAAAACCTGCTCCAGAGCACTCAGGACCTCAGACTGGGGCAAAGGTTCACCTTCCAACAGGACAACAACCCTAAGCACACAGCCAAGGCAACGCAGGAGTGGCTTCGGGACAAGTCTCTGAATGTCCTTGACTGGCCCAGCCAGAGCCCGGACTTGAACCTGATAGCTGTGCAGCAACACTCTCCATCCAACCTGACGAGTGTCACGCCCTGACCAATTTTCAGTAGAACATTTTTATACATTTACAAAAATGTCTAAAAACCAGTTTTTGCTTTGTCATTATGGGATATTCTGTGTAGATTGATGAGGGGAAAAAACTATTTAATCCATTTTAGAATAAGGCTGTAACGTAACAGAATGTGGAAAAAGTCAAGGGGTCTGAATACTTTCCAAATGCACTGTATGTGTGTTATTACTTAACATTATTATCATAAAGTCTGGTGTTTCTTAATGCACGGATCCCGGATCAAAATCGACAACATCCGGTGAAGCTGGAGCGTGCCAAATTCAAATGACAAAATCGTAATATTAAACTTTCATGAAAATACAACTGTCTTACATGGTTTAAAAGCTTAACTTCTTGTTAATCCAACCACGTTGTCAGATTTCAAAAAGGCTTTACGGCGAAAGCATCCCAATGCGATTATCTGAGGACAGCGCCCCACACCAAAATACTTTTCCAAACCAGCACAGGCGTCACAAAATCCCAAATAGAGATAAAATAAATCACTTACCTTTGAAGATCTTCCTCTGTTTGCAATCCCAAGGGTCCCAGCTACACAACAAATTGTTGTTTTGTTCGATAAAGTCCTTCTTTATATCCCAAAAATGTCTGTTTAGTTGGCGCGCTTGATTCAGTAATCCACTCTTTCAACATGCATACCACCGAATCCAAAAAAGGTTACCAGTAAAGTTCGTCCAAACAAGTCAAAAAATGTTTTTAATTAATCCTCAGGTACTCTAATATCTAAAAAAAATGATCAAATTTAAGACGGAGAATAATACGTTCAATAGGGAAGATAAATAACGAAGAGCGAGCACCTCATTCACACGCGCAACAAGACTACATTTCTAATGAGAGACACCTTGGAAAAACTACAAATACTCGGTCATTTTCAAAAAACAAGCCTAAAACCCTTTCTAAAGACTGTTGACATATATTGGAAGCCATAGGAACTACAATCTGGGAGGAATTCCTTTGAATATCCCATAGACAAGCATTGAAATGGACTGTGACCTCAAAAAAACATTTTCCGGGTGGATTGTCCTCAGATTTTTGCCTCCCTTATCAGTTCTGTTATACTCACAGACATTATTTTAACAGCTGTAAAACCTTTAGAGTGTTTTCTATCCAATGCTACCAATTATATGCATATCCTAGCTTCTGGGCCTGAGTAACAGGCAGTATACTTTGGGCACGTCATTCATCCGAACTTCCGAACACTGCCCCCTAGCCCTAAGAGACTAACTCTTTACTACCTCACTGCAGGGGAATTCATTCCCTAAGTAAGCGTTTGTTAAGATTCGTCCAGCTAGATGGTCCCGTGTGGCTCAGTTGGTAGAGCATGGTGCTTACAATGTCAGAATTGTGGGTTCAATTCCCACAAGGGACCAGTATGAAAATGTGTGCCCTCACTACTGTAAGTCTCTCTGGATAAAAGTGTCTGTTAAATGACTCATATTTAGAACTATATTGGTCTTTTCCCTCCTATACCTCATTGATGATTTAGTTTTATTGGCTGCTATAGAGTCCACTCACCTGATTTAAACCAGTCGCTGACGAAAATACTAAATTAGTACTTGGACCCTCCAGGACTAGAGTTGAATGTGCCTGCCTTGTTCCCTGCCTCCTGTTGTTGTAGGTGATCATACCTCTGTTTATTACCCCTCTGCAACAGCAGTAGTAGAATGAGTCTCTCCCACTGAGGTGGTTAAGCCACTGTAGACTTTGGAGATGTGAAGGGGATGTGAAGGGGATGTGTACGGAATCATTACCAGGTTGTTCACAGGAGGGCCTCTTTCACTCTGCTGCAGGAGATGCCTCATTACTGAATCTGTAACTCCTGCTGCTGTTACAAAGACAGATCCTCAAACATCCTCCAAAAGTCAGCTGTGGATGAAGAAAATTGTCTCCGTTTTGGGAATGACATTTTATGACAGTGATAAGGAAACAGGAAAAAACAACTAATACTTGAAACACAATGTGGAAAAGGCAAACATTGATGAAACATATTAGTTTAACCCTCCTGTTGTGTTCGTTTCATGCTAATTAATTCTGTGTTCCCGTTCCAAAATGACCGCCCCATTATAGCTGATTATAAATCCATAATAATACATATATTATCACCTAATGCTGTGTTAGATATTTTTTATCAACGTAAGTTCTTGTGATCATTACAAGTTTTGAACTTCTATTTGCTATTTATGACCTGTAGGCCTCATTGACCTGAGCTCATACAACTTGTTTTTGAGGGGGGAAAAAAGCATAATGTATGGATTATTTTGACTCTAACAAATACTCAGATTAAACATATTGTGCTAGTTATCACAGACTACTTTGTGTCAAAGTTTAACAAGGACTCTATCTCCTCCTCACCAGTATCATGATCAAAGATATGATCAAGAGCCTAACATACAGTATATCGTTTGGTCATTGTGCTGCCACAGAATGAATTGTGAGCAAGGCCTCAAAAAAGCTTTGTATACCAGAGCTGCAAGAAAAGTTCTATATTATTGAAACAATGTTGCAATTGTTTGTGAGAATGCCAACAGGTGTGGTTCCTGTGGGGGAAGATTATATTGGAGAGAGGTTCCCGTGGGGGTTGCCATGGAAGCCAAGAAGGGGAGTGAGGTGTGTGTGTGTGTGTGTGCTCAAACACACATGCATGTGGGGGTCTGGGAGAAGAAATGTGTCCATCTGATGAATGGGCATATGCCTGAACTCAATTTTATACACTAATTGTAGTCTCACCTATTCATTTATTTTGACCGGGAACACCACAGGTGTACAAAAGTTAAATAAAACACCCAAAATGTAATGAAAATCATCAAAATGTATTTTGTGTGTTGAGATGCCCTGTGTGGACAAAGTCATCAAATCTTATGACAATCAGATTAAGTGAACTACATTTTTCAGAGAGAAAACTTGTAAATCGGTCCAATTCGACCGGAACACAGCAAGAGTGTTAAAGCTACTGAAAAGCCAGACGTTAGTGCTATTATCTGATCTCTGGGTCTGTATTAATTGAGTTATCACCCGTGTTGGTGGATAAGGCTCTGGGCGGCCTGGGTTCTCTCGCTCTATATCTGTGTCTGAGCTTTGGATGTGAGACACAGCGGTGGGCAGGCTGCGAGCACAGGAGAGACAACAGTCTGAGCTAGCAGCTCCTCAGACGCCCCGGCGACCTGATCGGCTGTCAGGCCCCGCTCATGAAAGAGCCAACCAGATGGGGGAGAGAGGGTGCCAATGGAAACTTAACTGCTTGTCTTCCAGAGCCCCTCCTCCCTTAGCTAGCGTTCAGCATGGGAAATGATATAGGCCAAAGGATATGCTAACTTCTCCTGAGTCGTGAAACAGGAGCGACTGACTCCCTGGTTTTGGTGTTATAGCAGCTGTCACTCACCTCTGTTTTCCGTGAAGTGGCCCCAGACCAAAACACACCGTACAGGTTATGCTCGCTGTTTTTTTAGAAGTTTCATGCTGCTCAGAGATATTATGTACATCCTGCTTGCCAGGGCATGGATGTATTGAAACCGAGAGGATATGTGGACAGGAATTCATTTGTGTGTCTCTTTAAAAGATTCCTTCACTCTGTTGTTTATACATACACAGCATATGGAACTTTTAAATACAGAGCTCACAATGCTTTCCAAGGTGATTTCCATGACATTTTATTTGACATGATTCATTTTTGGACTAGATCCCATGTAGTGCATTTTCCACGTTAGCCAGCTATGCACTCATATTATAGCCAGTACATCCTTTCAACACCTCCACATTTTTTCACATTCTGTGGTTTTTCACAACACTGCCTCATTCATAACCTCTCGGCCCAATTTATTCACATGCACGTGTCAACTGGATGGTCTATGAGGGAATGCTGTACTCAACACGTAGAAAAGACACTGTGCCAAACCGGCTAGCTGTAAATAGACTTTTCTGAGGAGGTTTTGTCTGTCCTATTTGTTAGCTTTTCTAGAAAAGCTCATCCATTTTTTTTTTAGCATCTATTTCCATATAATCTTGAGAGATATAGCTATAATGATGTAATAATTATATTTGTTTGGTTACAGATGAGAGATGTGCAATTCAACCATTTAACCAGATTCATTGGTGCCTGCATTGACCCTCCCAACATCTGCATCGTGACTGAATATTGTCCCAGAGGCAGTCTTCAGGTAAGACCTCACAATCATTACATTTAATGGAATATTAGTTGTATTGCATGTCTTGTCAAGTATGACCACCAGTATAATATTAAAATGGCCATTCAGTGTGATCTTACTAATTTATTCATTCATACTATTTCTGTAAATGTATGGTTTAAAATGCCCTGACTGAGAGACATTTGGAAACATACACTTGACTTTCATGTTCAGTTTGAAATGCCAGCCTGATATACTGCTACTATTTAACTGCCAAAAATGTAAGAATGTAAAACTATAGGAAACTTTTAGCAATGGAGCTTATTGTGTGAAAACATTTCATACTGACTCACTGTAAAACTGTGTTACTGTTTGAAAGACAGATACATGTGATGTGGCAAGATGACAGCAAGATTCCAGAAATGTTTATTTAACTTTTAGGACATTTTGGAGAATGAGAGCATCAATCTGGACTGGATGTTCCGTTACTCACTCATCAACGACATAGTCAAGGTATGTGTTCTTCACCTACTTAGGAGACATATTGTGGAAAATATAAAGGGAATCCATGTGTGTAGCCACGTCACATGTTGCTGTAAGATAGCAGCCAACAATACTATGTTGGTAACTGCAGTTTGGTTGTTTTGAGGTCACATGGCTATATGCATCAAACATCATATGACCTCAAACTTGGACAGCAACATAATCACAATCTCACCGCAAAACTCTTTGCACTTAATAAAAAGTCATCATCCATATATTTTCAATAGTTATTTATAGCCTGCTCTAACAAAGGGGCTTTTTGTTTGAAATCACTATCTTGAGAGATACTATATTGGTGAAGTACATGGAGTACACTAACCACACTGCTGTTAAAATAACAGTCCATCAAGCTGGCAACAACAGGGACCTTCTGACAAGCAAAAGGGCCTATAAGCCACATTCTGATACACGAGTGCCTCAAAATATTAGACGTATACATGAGAGTGCAGTATCCTTTTGAGTCCCCGTAGAAATGTTATGCACATTAATACCACAAAAGTTCCAATGTGACATGTAAACTGAACACTTGGATCCATGCAGTATTTTTATTACGTTTCCATTTCGATCAAACTCAAAACACATATTTTCCACATGATCAGTATGTTTTCATGTATGCTATACTGTAGGAAAAATGTCTTGAACGGTACATTTCATGCTTGCTCCGCCAGGGAATGAACTATCTGCACAACAGCTACATCGGCTCCCATGGAAATCTGAAGTCATCTAATTGTGTGGTGGACAGTCGATTTGTGTTGAAAATTACAGATTACGGACTGGCCAGTTTCCATTCATCATGTGAAAATGACGACTCGCACGCACTCTATGCAAGTAGGTCAACATTGTCAGCGGAGGTGATCACTTTGCCTCTTCACCAATGGAAGGAAACTAAATGGAGGATTGGATAAAGGAAAAGGTGTTCAGTGGATAATGTGAGTTTGTTGTGTTTATAGAGAAGCTGTGGACGGCCCCAGAGTTGTTGATCTACGACAGACACCCTCCACAGGGCACTCAGAAAGGAGATGTGTACAGCTTTGGCATCATACTCCAGGAGATAGCCCTGAGGAATGGACCCTTCTATGTGGAGGGCATGGATCTGAGCCCCAAAGGTAAAACTAATTACGCCAATAAACACAATTATAATGACATTTTGACATTTGAGTCATTTATTTAGCAGACGCTCTTATCCAGATAAACTTACAGTTAGTGTATTCTTCTTAACCTCTATGGGCTAGGTGGGACGCTTGCGTCCCACCTACTCAACAGCCAGTTGAATCCTGTGGCGCGTTATTCAAATACCTTAGATATGCTATTACTTCAATTTTTCAAAAATATGACTATTTTACACCATTTTAAAGATAAGACTCTCGTTAATCTAACCACACTGTCCGATTTCAAAAAAGCTTTACAACGAAAGCAAAACATTAGATTATGTCAGCAGAGTACCCAGCCAGAAATAATCAGACACCCATTTTTGAAGCTAGCATATAATGTCACATAAACCCAAACCACAGCTAAATGTAGCACTAACCTTTGATGATCTTCATCAGATGACAACCCTAGGACATTATGTTATACAATACATGCATGTTTTGTTCAATCAAGTTCATATTTATATCAAAAACCAGCTTTTTACATTAGCATGTGACTAGCATGTGACTAGCATTCCCACCGAACACTGCGGTGAATTTACTAAATTACTCACGATAAACGTTCACAAAAAGCATAACAATTATTTTAAGAATTATAGATACAGAACTCGTCTATGCACTCGATATGTCCGATTTTAAAATAGCTTTTCGGTGAAAGCACATTTTGCAATATTCTCAGTAGATAACCCGGCATCACAGGGCTAGCTATTTAGACACCCAGCAAGTTTAGCACTCATCAAAGTCAGATTTACTATAAGAAAAATGTTATTACCTTTGTTGTCTTCCTCAGAATGCACTCCCAGGACTTCTACTTCAATAACAAATGTTGGTTTGGTCCAAAATAATCCATCGTTATATTCAAACAGCGGCGTTTTGTTCGTGCGTTCTAGACACTATCCTAAAGGGTAAATAAGGGTGGCGAGCATGGCGCAATTCGTGACAACAAAAATCAAAATATTCCATTACCGTACTTCGAAGCATGTCAACCGCTGTTTAAAATCAATTTTTATGCCATTTTTCTCATAAAAAAGCGATAATATTCCGACCGGGAATCTGCTTTTAGCTAAACAGACAAAGGAAAAGAAAGCATTCGGTCGAAGCGGGCACGCGCCTAAGCCCATAGTACTCTGAGTGGCCACTTGCCAAAAGCGATAAAGTGTTTCAGCCAGAGCCTGCCTCGATATCGTTCAGTTTTTCCCCGGGCTCTGAGACCCTATGGAAGCCGTAGGAAGTGTCACGTTATTGCACAGATGCTGAGTCTTCAATAAAAAGAGCCAAGATGAAACACTACTTCTCAGACAGGCCACTTCCTGCTTGAAATCTTCTCAGGTTTTGGCCTGCCATATGAGTTCTGTTATACTCACAGACACCATTCAAACAGTTTTAGAAACTTTAGGGTGTTTTCTATCCAAAGCCAATAATTATATGCATATTCTAGTTACTGGGCAGGAGTAGTAACCAGATTAAATCGGGTACGTTTTTTATCCAGCCGTGTCAATACTGCCCCCTAGCCCTAAACACAATTATAATGACATTTTGACATTTGAGTCATTTATTTAGCAGACGCTCTTATCCAGAGAAACTTACAGTTAGTGTATTCTTCTTAAGGAAGCTAGGTGAGGCAGAAACATATATCTCTGCCATTGTAAGTACATTTTTCCTTAATAAAGCAGTGTCGTGGAAATTCTACACAGGAACACTCGAAGTCAATCTTAAATGAATCATTGTTTATTATCAGCGTGCTGAAGAGGCTCCAACCAACTCAAGTACACATGTTGATCAGGAGCTCCTCCCAGGGCAGTCCAGTTAGTTCTCTTTTATACAGACAAGTTATAGTTGCATGATTTAGCTTATTCATCATTCATAATTAATTCATCACTAACATTTGCTTAATTCATGTGACCGACCAATACTGGGTCAGGTATGTGACAGGCCAATACCTCATGAGGCTTCTTCTCTCTAAGCTGAGACCTTGAAACTAACATTCCTTTCTCAAAACAAGGTTCTGGGCGTACTGCCAAATGACAGATACTGATAGTGAAGATTCATTCAATCAGTCACTTGCATGAACACAGAAATTGGTTATTAGAAAAGCACATGAATAGAACACAGAAATTGGTTATTAGAAAAGCACATGAATAGAACACAGAAATTGAATAGAAATGTCCATCACAGTAGCTAACAGCAATGTCAATGCTAGTAGAAAATAGAAAGGTGTGTGCGAGGGTTAGTTTACAAGAGGCTAGGGGGCTGTGGGGTTATTTAAGATACTCTTTGTAGATGGAGGGTTTCAGCCATTTTCTGGAAGATGGGCAGGGACTCTGCTGTCCTAACATCAGGAGGAAGCTGGTTCCACCATTGGGGTGCCAGGACAGAGAAGAGCTTTGACTGAGCTGAGCGGGAGCTGGCCTCCCATAGGGGTGGGAGGGTCAAGAGATCAGAGGTGGCAGAACGGAGTACTCAGGTTGGGGTGTCGGGTTTGACCATAGCCTGAAGGCAGTTCTTCAAATCAAATCAAATCAAAGTTTATTTGTCACGTGCGCCGAATACAACAGGTGTAGACCTTACAGTGAAATGCTTACTTACAGGCTCTAACCAATAGTGCAAAAAAGGTATTAGGTGAACAATAGGTAGGTAAAGAAATAAAACAACAGTAAAAAGACAGGCTATATACAGTAGCAAGGCTATAAAAGTAGCGAGGCACACCGGTACCGCTTGCAGTAGTAAAGAGTCCTGTAGAGGTCCTGGATGGCAGGCAGCTTAGCCCCAGTGATGTACTGGGCTGTACGCACTACCCTCTGTAGTGCCTTGCGGTCAGAGGCCAAGCAATTGCCATACCAGGCAGTGATGCAACCAGTCAGGATGCTCTTGATTTGCTGCTGTAGAACCTTTTGAGGATCTGAGGATCCATGCCAAATCTTTTTAGTTTCCTGAGGGGGAATAGGCTTTGTCGTGCCCTCTTCACGACTGTCTTGGTGGGTTTGGACCATTCTAGTTTGTTGATGATGTGGACACCAAGGAACTTGAAGCTCTCAACCTGCTCCACTACAGCCCCGTCGATGAGAATGGGGGCGTGCTCGGTCCTCCTTTTCCTGTAGTCCACAATCATCTCCTTAGTCTTGGTTACGTTGAGGGATATGTTGTTATTCTGGCACCACCCGGCCAGGTCTCTGACCTCCTCCCTATAGGCTGTCTCGTCGTTCTTGCTGCTCCGTAGGCAAGTACCATGGTCTTGTAGTGGATGCAAGTTTCCACATGGCTGACATATTGAACATCAAGTTGGGCATTTCCATGGTAATGGGATTACCATGGAAATGGTTACCATGGAAATGATTACCATGGTTACCATTACCATGGTTACCAACTAATTTCCATGGTTACCATGGAAATGAGTTGATTCAGTTGTTTCACTTTAAAATGTATACCAAACAAAAACATTATCAAAGTTTAGCAAACCATACAACTCTATGCACAAGGCCTACTTTTATCAATTTCCACTGAAAAAAAACTTCAGTAAGGAATTACGGTAAAATCTACCTCAGATGTTTATGCAACCACGTAAATATTTGCAGAATTGGGTGTGACATGGCACTATGACATGGCACCTTGAGTTTGAAAAATATATAATTTTGGTTATTGAACTACATTAAGTGAAGTGGATTTACACCCGGTAACAGAATTACGGTAATTAAATTACATCATGGGTCTCTGATCTGTACTAAACAGAAATGCTTAATTATTAATATAAATATATGTGGATTTTTGGTAACGGAATTACAACCCACAAAACATTTCTTATTCTTACTGAAGGTAAACAATTTCTCCAAAATGATATATACTGAACAAAAATATAAACGCAACTACTGCAAAGATTTTACTGAGTTACAGTTCATATAAGGAAATCAGTCAATTTAAATCAATTCATTAGGCCCTAATCTATGGATTTCATATGACTGGTAATGCAGATATGCATCTGTTGTTCACAGATACCTTAAAAAAAAGGTAAGGGTGTGGATCAGAAATCCAGTCAGTATCTGGTATGACCACCATTTGCCTAATGCAGCTTGATAGATCTCCTTTTCAGAGTTGATCAGGCTGTTTATTGTGGCCTATGGAATGTTGTCCCACTCCTCTTCAATGGCTGTGTGAAGTTTCTGGATATTGGCGGGAACTGGAACACGCTGTCGTACACATCGATCCAGAGCATCCCAAACATGCTCAATGGGTGACATGTCTGGTGAGTATGCAGGCCATGGAAGAACTGGGACATGTTCAGCTTCCAGGAATTGTGTACAGAGCCTTGTGACATGGGGCCATGCATTATCATACTGAAACATGAGGTGATGGCGGCGGATGAATGGCATGACAATGGGCCTCAGGATCTCTTCACGGTATGTCTGTGCATTCAAATTGCCATCGATAAAATGCAATTGCGTTTGTTGTCCAACCCCACTACCACCATGATGCACTCTGTTCACAAAGTTGACATCAGCAAACCACTCGCCCACACAACGCCATACACGTGTTCTGCGGTTGTGAGGCCGGTTGGATGTACTTTTTTAAAGATTGAAACTGGTTGAACAGTGTATCTATGCCTTCATTTCCCCAAAATATAGACTCTTAGCTTTCATTTTACACCCAATTTGATATGCTCCTATGAACTTCACGTTGGTGCTCATGGGTCCTTTTACATGGAAATGCCCTGTTGTGTCTGTCTCCATTGTTGAGCCAATTACTCTGTCACTTCAGATACTTTAGGCAGCTTGCCTCCTGTTCACCATGACTCAAGTGCCATTATTTCCTGCTTGATTGAATGTTCCTAATCTATAAAGTAATGGAGTAAAAGTCACAATCATCAGAGTTGGACAACTCCAGTCTTCAGCTCGAGGGCTGCAGTACTGCTGGTTTCAGTTCTCCCTGGGACTTAGGGGGCTTTTTTGCGCTGTTTTTCCGAACTCTGGTGCATTTACCCTCTTAGTTCAGTTCGTTTGGACTGGTGTAAACACTCTATCCACACTCAGGAGCGCACTTACCAACGTACCGTGGTTCCCTCAAAAAGGGTGGTCTCGGTCCGATTCAGTTCTTACCGTGATGAGGTTCACTGCAGGTGAGAACGCAGTCCAGACCAAATACAGGAAAAGAACCAGAGTCACTCATTATTATTGGTTGTTTGACTGCGAGCATTTGATGAAATGCACACAGCATCATAACTTGAGATATCTGAAACATTCGGTGAGTAGCAGCGCATTTATGAGTGCGTCCAATGCAGATATGTAGAGACGGGGCGATACTGAATATAGTCTATTCACGTCGCGTTTAGAGTTTCCTCCCGCATGTTGTTGGAAGACCAAAGCGAAAGTAGTATGAAGATGGGAACACAAGTGATCCTTCATGATAATCAATGCATTTTTGTCCAAAAAGCAAATGACTTGCATGGACACGTTTAGGAATTTTTATTAGTTTGACATTTGGCAATGTGAAACCAACCTGACCAAATTAAAACATTATATTAACAAATAGTCTGACTCTGATTCGAACTATAGCTCTAAACTATGTGTGAAAACGTCCTTAATTGATCGATCAATTTCACTGTTTTCCCAGAGAATGCAGAACACACACACTAACACACCCCCTATCTTGTCTATTACAGAGATAGTGCAGAAGGTGCGTAACGACCAGAGTCCTTACTTTCGGCCCACCACAGACAACAGCTGCCACTGTGAGAAGCTAACCATCCTGATGGACAGCTGCTGGGCCGAGGATCCCGTCGAGCGGCCAGACTTCAGCCACATCAAGATCTACATCACCAAACTAAACAAGTAAGCACTGAACACCGTCGTGCCCCAAAATGGCTCCCAATCTCATCTTGTATCAGATACCATGTAGATAATATTTTCTTTGGATTTATATTATGAAGATGTTTGAAAAAGAGAATGGAGGAAATAATTGCATTAAGTTGATATTATCAAGAGATGCTGGAAAAGGATCTCCTATTAATATGAAATAAAATTGGGATGCTTATCACACACAAATCATTTCAGATCAGAGCGATAGGAAGTCTTCTCCCTCCAAAAGTGTGGGGCTTATATTTATCTTGTTGCTTTTCATGGCTTACGCTATGCATTATTTAGAATCATATTTTGGTTCAGTGGTGTGTGCGTGTATGCATGTAAAAAGCATGTTTTCCCTTGAGCTGGGCACACCTGTCGCTGATCAAAAGCAGGAAAACCTTCAAGATGTACAGATGAGGGACCTCTGTCACAAAGAAAATAAAGTACTTTATGAGCTGTGGGAGGAAATCAGACCCTGGTATTTGCTTTGTCGCTGGATTAAGCTTTCCTACAACTTTCAGACGTGCCCCCTTGGTGCAGAAGTGTTGTGATGTTATTCAACGCTTCTGTATTTCTTACAAGTGTAAACAAAGGCTTTTTTTGTGTTGGTATAGTAGAAATCCTCCTTTTGAATTCTGACAGTTGTGACAGGGAGATCACAACTACGGTTGCAAAGGTACCGGTAATTTACCAAAGAATCTTCAGTAATATTGGTAATTAACAGGTAATTTTTGTCAATCTATGGTAACTTTGGTAATGTATACTTGAATAACTAAGATGTGGTGATTGCGCAGGTCACTTCAGTAAGCTGAAATCACTGTAATGTTCGTATAACCATTCCTGGACAATCCTAGCCTTGTGGCATCCTGCTGAAAAATCCATTCATGGATACACTGCTGCCATGCAGGGATGCACCTGATAGGCAATGATGTTCAGATATCCTGTGGCATTCAAACGTTGCTCCACTTTTATCAAGGGGCCCAATGTGTGCCATGAAAAGACCACACCATAACACCACCACCTCCAGCCTGCAGTGTTAACACGCGGCATGATGGATGCATCTACTCATGTGGTTTTCTCAATACCATAGTCCTCCCATCAGCATAAAACAGCAGGAACCACGATTCATCAGACCAGGCAAAGTAATTCCAATTCTCCAGTGTCCAGTGTTTTCGTTCCTTAGCCCACTGCAACCGCAGCTTCTTGTTTTTTGCTGAAGGAAGTGGAACTCCGTAAGGATATCAGCTGCCATGTCCAATTCGTGTCAAGGTACGACGAGTTGTGCATTCTTTTATGGGTCTTTGTGCACCAATGTTGTACTGGACTGTCAGTTGACTAACTGTAGCCTGTCTGTTGCTCTGCACAATTCGTCAGCCTCCTTTGTCCTCTTTCATCAATGACCCGTTTTCGACCACTGGCCTGCCATTGGCTGGATGTCCGTTGGGTGGTAGACCATTCTTGATACACACAGGAAACGGTTGAGTGAGACAATCCCAGCAGCGCTGCAGTTCTTGACACACTCAAATCAGTGTGCCTGGCACCTACTACCATACCCTGTTCAAAGGCACTTAAATGTTTTTTCTTGCCCATTCACCCTTCACACAGCCATTCACCCACATATACACAATCCATGTATTAATTGTCTGAAGGCTTCAAACCCTTCTTTAACCTGTGGCATCAATAAGGGATCATATCTTTCACCTGGATTCATCTGGTCAGTCTATGTCATGGAAAGTGCAGGTGTTATTAATGTTTTGTACACAGTGTAAATTGCACAAGAATTATACATTTATAGATTTTTTTAAGGTATTTTTTTGTCTTTATTCTTTATACCTGCCACTTTGTGTTGCCGTTAGAGATAATGATAACCATCTGCCGGTAAATGGAAAGGATTTCCCAAAAACCTCAATTACATTTTAACTACAGTGTAGTCTATGCCTACCTGACAGAATTATATCATGATTATTTGCATCAATCCAGTGACCATTTCGTTTAGGAAACTCTGCAGTCACACGAGCGCTACAGAAACACTGCTAACCAAACAATGGTCTCTGGCTGGTGCACACTTGCATTAAAGGGTAACTACACACAAAATTCAAAATTTCTTAGATTTTTCCCAGATCTTAAAAGTGGCCTCCTGATGTATAAAAAAAGTGTGATTTTGAGAGGCCGAAAACCTGAAAAAACCTGAAACCAGGAAAAACAAAACGGAGAAATGGATTTAGGAAAAACTAAATGGAATCAGGCAAAAAAAAATAACTGATTTTATCGGGCCCTAGTCCATGAAGTCACTTCTGAAATACGCATTGAATTGTACATTAGGTGATGTTAACAGAATAGAAAGTTCAGATATTTTTTATTCAGAATGGCAACAAATTAATGGGTATGTTATCTTTCTGTCTTTTTTCAACACAGGGAGGGCAGTACCAGTATTCTGAACAACCTACTTTCCAGAATGGAGCAGTACGCCAACAACCTGGAGAACTTGGTAGAGGAACGAACGCAAGCCTACCTGGAGGAGAAAAGAAAAGCCGAAAATCTACTTTACCAGATCTTGCCACAGTAAGAATAATTATTATTCAGATTTTCGTCTTGCACTATTATCCTTATTATCAGTCTGAACTTCTGCTTATCAAATTGAGAAAATGAGGAGACTATTTTCTGTATAATGCTGTGCCACTTGATCATTGTTCAAATTCCAAGAAAGAGCGTCTCAGCTTTCTATATCTCACACTTAAAAAAAAGATACACATTCACAGTTAAGCAGAGAGGAGATGAAAGGGCAAGGCAAGATGGGAGCTGACAAGCAAACTTCTCATTAACCAGAACTAGGAGGAGAAATGTGATAGGGGGGTTATTAAGCACCTCTGATAACACGAAAGCAGCAAACGACAAGCCATGTCCTCCATCTATTTAAGCTGTCTGTCTCAGCGCCTTAGTCACACTCATTTATCCTCCCATTGTCTGGCCAAATGTCTCCCTCCAACTTTAAGCCAATTTGACAGACAGAAAATGGTCTGAGAGAACCGAGAGATACCTTCTCTCACTGCAGAATTCTGATCATTTGACCAGAGTCCTGGATTAACCTAGCTGCTAGTGCTACACTGTGCCTCTGGCTCGTCACTGTACTTTCAAATATTGGTGAACAGGAAATGATACTGGTAGAATCTGCTTATTTACTCATTGTGGATCGTAGCTGCCAAGCTTACTCTCACTGTTGATTTATAGCAAACGATAACATTATCTCTTAAGCACTGTATAAGCATTTTGTTCATTGTGGTTTTACTTAATTTGCGTTTTCTTGTCCACAGCTCAGTAGCAGAGCAGCTAAAGCGAGGGGAGACGGTCCAAGCAGAGGCGTTTGACAGTGTGACAATCTACTTCAGTGACATTGTGGGTTTCACGTCAATGTCAGCTGAGAGTACACCACTGCAGGTAAACAACTGTCAGTAGATATATTCACTCCTAACCAACAGCAGGTACAGACTTTACACAGTAGCTATCCTATACCAACCAACAGCAGGAGAAAATCCACAACATGATTTTGCACTTTGAATCTTACTGTGTGACCAGTCAGTTTTGCTAAGTAAAATGCACTCAAGGTTTATTGAGTCAAAGTATCAATTCACCATGGGAAATTAGAGACTTCCTGTAAACTCTCCCTCAAGACACTTGAAGGTAGTTGACAAGAAAGCTTGAAAATATGCTGGTCCAACAACTCATTATGGGAAGAGAAGAGAATATGAAGATGAAATGTAGAAGAGCTTCTTTGTTACTTACACCGACCTCACTCATGCAGAGCCTATTAAAGCACCTACCGTATGTCTCATAGTTACTAAGCATTCCCACACAGAGGCCACAACTCAAAATAGCTATTGTGAGTAGCTGAGAGCACATTGACTTATTGCTGAGTCACTGGGTGCTGTAGCTGCTATGAAATGTCTTCTCTCTCATGAAGAAGATGATGAAGAAGAAGATTTCAAGACCACTCATATATTGAGAATCCCTTCACCAGGGTCTAAAGTACTGTATGATGAATGGTTAAGGGCTTGTAAGTAAGCGTTTCACTGTAAGGGTTTCACTCTTCACCTGTTGTATTCGGTGCATGTGACAAATTCAATTTGATTTGATGGGATGGTTGTAATGGTCTCAATGGTTGTAATGGTTTTAGTGCAGTGCCCCAACATGTAATTTTCTCCAGACATTTTGGTCGTTCCGAATTCTAAAATTCATCCAGAGGAACCAGGTTTTCTTCTTGATGCTACTTGTGCCATGCATTCAGACAAAGTCTTACTGGAGTGTTCCTTCTAAAATTGTGAAGACACGTCAGTCTTCATATAATTTCCAATAACTCTGCATGAGCGATAGTTTGTACTTGGCGAGTGGTACACCCAGACTGATCTATTCTATTCATCCAGCAGAAGCTACTTACAAGTACAGTCATAAAGCTTACCTTTCATCAAATGTATTTTAATATAGCTCAGAGCTAAGAATCCAACCACTAGGTTTCAGTGGCGATGTATTATGCGAAATATATTCATTGTTATATTATATTCAATATATTCATTGTTATATTCACTTGATTTTAAGGTCACATGTCTATTCAATTAAGGCCACAAAACAGACGGTATTCTTTCAACATTAGTGTAGCTTTGAGGTCTAGGTATCTCACCTACCAGTTAGTGCTCTATTTAATTAAAATATCTAATTACATTTATCCATTTTCCCACCAGATGAATTCGTAATGGTTTAAGAAATAATGCTAAGCCCCTCTGAAAGTTAAACTAGAACTAAGACTGTTTTCTTAGCATCCATTTCTCTCTCCATAAGCCACTGAATCTCCTAACTTGACCAATAGCCCCTCAAAGGAATTACAATATACAAACAGTTATTTGATGAATGACAAGAAACACTTGATATTTTGAATAAACAGCTGATGTGTATTACTCTTCAAATTCCGGAAAATATTGGGGAAATTTGTTCCCAGTATTTGGTCGGTTGCGTTGTTTTACTCATGCAAGCACATTTCTCAGTAAATTGAGGTTCTGGGCACTTGTCCAAGGCAGGGGGAGCAGAAATATTTGAATCTGACTGGGGAACCATTGGGAGTTCATGCAGAAACACATCTCAGTCAATCACGGTGGCAAACCAGATGGAACATGCCTCCTGAACACACACAGTGGAACTTATTACCTTTGCACACTATCTATGAAATTGCTTTGTTTCACAAATGTTTGCCACTAGCTGAAGAAGTATTTCTAAAATAGAGAGTGAAAGAGCAGGAGGGTAACAGTTATCTGGTTTTAGTGGTGGTGTTTGCGATTGTTTTACCCTTGAACCATTGTTTCTAGTTTACCGGAGTACTGTAGCTAAAGTATTGTTTTACTCTTCATAGGTTGTGACAGTGCTGAATGATCTCTACACTTGCTTTGATGCTATCATCGATAATTTTGATGTGTACAAGGTAAGTCAGATGAATCATGTTTTGTAATGTAAATATGGCTCTTTTATATATAATCACCTGTTTCAACCTACTAACATGTTGTCATGTATATCTGAGGTGGAGACCATTGGTGATGCGTACATGGTGGTGTCAGGGCTTCCAGTCAGGAATGGTAAACTACACGCAAGGGAGATAGCTGGGATGTCCTTAGCCTTACTAGAACAAGTGAAAACATTCAAGATTCGTCACAGACCCCAAGACCAACTACGGCTAAGGATAGGAATCCACACAGGTATCATTTCACATAGTTTGAAATGATGGTTAAAATGTCTTATGCTTAACTACTGTTGGAAGATAGATGTTGTTGTTTTTTTTCTAATTGAATGAATCAGTGCTTTTGGGGACTGCCCAATCCTACTCCTGATCCTTGGCATCCATATAGTTACCACTCAAAACACCTCTAATAAATCATACAAATGTAAATCTTTCAATACCTCCTAAATGTTACATGATCTTCCCTAGCCAATGACAGTTTATTTAATTCTATGACAAATAACTTAATTATGTTATGGCACAAAATTATTTATTTTATGGTAAATAGTTGTCTAGACAAGAAGTCATTTGTGATTAAATTTCCCACTTATATATTCTGCCTCATGATTGCATGGGGCTTTTGCTCACTAATTGTTATAAACTGCTGTGATTGGTTTTGACAGTTGATGACTATCTAGGTTTTAAGACATACAGTATTTCAGCTAAGAAATCTCTGGAGATATCTCCAGTAGCTACAATATTTGGACATGATGATCAAATACAACAAATACAAGCTGTATTGCATGCAAAGGAGGTTTTTCATAGTGCTTGGACACAACGATCTCACGCAGGCAGTATTTATATTCTTATTCAAACACTTGACATGAACATCATCACTGATAGGCCTTTAAAAAGTGTGTGGGAGGTGCCTGATCCTGTCATTGTGTGAATATTTTGTTATTGAGTTCAAATATATCTTGATCATGTTTTTAAATACACCTAGCCTATCTTGAGTTTCTGGTGATGAAAGAAATTGTTATCCATCTACAGTATGCTTTTCCATGGAAGATTTTTCCAGTAAATTTCACTGCCTTTTGTTCTGTACAGGGCCTGTCTGTGCTGGGGTGGTGGGTCTGAAAATGCCCAGATATTGTTTATTTGGAGATACTGTCAACACAGCGTCTCGGATGGAGTCGAATGGAGAGGGTGAGTTTCAGATTTGGATCTCTGTTTTCCTATTTTCTATTTTGATTGATGTCAGCACTTTAACACTTAAAACTATTAATGTGGAAATGCTGCTGCATAAAACAGTGTCACATTCTGGAATCCAGTTGGGACAATAATATGAATGACTACCTCATCTCTGTACCCCACACATAGAATTATCTGTAAGGCCCCTCAGTCGAGCAGTGAATTTCAAACACAGATTTAACCACAAAGACCAGGAAGGTTTTCCAATGCCTCGCAAAGAAGGGCACCTATTGGTAGATGGGTAAAAATAAACATTGAATATCCCTTTGAGCATGCTGAAGTTATTAATTACACTTTGGATGGGTTATCAATAAACCCAGTCACTACAAAGATACAGGCGTCCTTCCTAACTCAGTTGTCAGAGAGGAAGGAGACCACTCAGGGATTTCACCATGAGGCCAATGGTGACTTTAAAACAGTTAGAGTTTAATGGCTGTGATAGGAGAAAACTGAGGATGAAATATTGTACAATCTAGGTGGGCAAATCTCTTAGAGACTTACCTAGAAAGACTCACACCTGTAATTGCTGCCAAAGTTGATTGCAACATGTATTGACTCAGGGGTGTGAATACTTATGTAAATTAGATATTTCTGTATTTCATTTTCAATACATTTGCAAAAATGTCTAACAACATGTTTTCACTTTGTCATTATGGGGCATTGTGTGTAGTTGGGTGAGAAAAAAAAACAATTTTGAATTCAGGCTGTAACACATCAACATGTGGAATAAGTCAAGGGCTATGAATACTTTCGGAAGGCACTGTATGTTTCAGCTGACACAAACTAAAACAACCAAGTATTCATTATTTCCTGTTGATTATGTGGTATTTCCTTGGATTTGGATTTTGTTCGTCTGTCGAGCATTCCCTGTTGTATATTTGCTTATGCAGTTGTTTTGTGAAAGACTGGTTTCCAGTCATTATTTGTCCTGACTAAATCTGACTAATGCTTGTGTCTGAGAATCCATAACAAAAAATATTGTGGACTGGCTCTTTGCACATACTTCCCTGTAAGAAACGAAGCATCAAGGGATAGATAAAGTAGACAGGGATATTTATCATCACAAAGCAACAGAGGGGATGGAGGTTGTCATCATAGCGTAATAGTGGTTATCTGGACCGGTATTACTGGCAGCAGTTCTTAACTGGTGTAGTGGTAGTTGGACCTCTGGTGCTCTGCCGGCCAGGATTTTTTGTGAGTGACTCATCACATTATTGATTAACCCACTCACTTCCTGCACACTTCATGCTGTGTGCTTTCACGTCCGTTGATAAATAATTCATAACACTTATAGCCAGGCCACATCCATAGTGATAAACTGCATACCATAAAATAAATATCCTATAGTGGTAGGAATCACCTCTGGGACTGCACTGTCAAGAGCTGTTTCTAGGCAACAGGAAGATTTCACTGTTCATTTCTACTTTTGACCTGCACATAACATACACAGATCAGCCACTTGGTTGACATATGTATGTATGCGTACTGTAATTGTTATGATCTACCACAGTAGAGGATAAATGTTTCATTAATGCTACTCGGTGTCACTCCCTGCAAAGCACTCACTGTGATTGTCTATTGCCCCATTGATGTGTTTCACAGCCTTGAGGATCCACCTCTCCTCAGCAACCAAAGAAGTGCTGGATGAGTTTGGCTATTTTGAACTCCAAGAAAGAGGGGAGGTAGAAATGAAGGTAAGGCCACAATGAATAATGCATGTGTTGTTGTCAGCATTATCTGTAATGGCTTCATGTATTCAATACTGTCTGATAAATGAATATGATAGATTTTTTTTTAAAGAATACAAAAGTGTTTTGTCACATAGACCAGATAGGTGCAGTGAAATCTGTTGTTTTACAGGGTCAGCTATAGTGAAATGTGGTCTTGTGATTCCCATTCTGTTTATTATATGCAGTGCATTTCAGTAGATTGCAGCTCTGGATCTCTCAGATTACGAGTGTCGTAAAAAAGATGGTTGTACTCTCCTGTTGAAATGGAAGAAAACCATAAAGTCTGGTTATGAAGAGTAGTGTACTCTCTGTAGTTTTAACAGGCCCAGATAATGCCAGGGTCACCCTTTAAGGAAGAGAAGCCCTTTTGTGTATCTATCACTACCAATCAACTCCATTGATGAGCCTATTGATTTCTGTGTTTTTCCAGGGCAAAGGCAAAATGAGAACCTATTGGCTTGAGGGGGAGAAGAGTGATGTGTACGTTATCTGAGAGGCCTGCTGATAGCTGTGCCCACAGTGGAGCCAACCACAGAGGCTACACAGTGGCAGTCAGCCAATGCTTTATTTGTTCTAGAATAAGTCCTAAAGGTGATTCCCTCCCCAAAAGCGGAAAAACAATATTTACTGAATTAGACCTTTTTGGAAAAGAAGGGATGTTCAACGGTATGTTTATATGTAGGGTTACTGCCCCAAAAAAGTAAGATGTTTTGTATGGAGAATCTTTCTGTCCTGAGATTGAGTACTTTCTATATTATGATTTGTATAATGTGTTTGGAAGTCAATTCTGTATTAATATTTCCATACAGCGTTCATAACGGATGGGCGCACAGTGTAATAGATGTCAATGCAGAGGTCTGAGTTCCACAGTGGTGTTATACAGTACAAGATGATATATGTATATATGTATATCCAAGATATTGTAAGATATTTTGTTCAATAAACTGAGTACAATACAACTGTGTTTCATACATTGTTCAGATAATATTATTTATGTTCAACCTATGTGTTTTCATAGTCGTGTGTGAGTCGGTGCACTGCGTTGTTCATGTGCTTTTGCTAAAAACATTTCATGATTTAGTAAATCAGATTTTTACAAAAGAATAACATTTTTAAATATCATCATTGACGGTAAAAGGGGGACATTTCTTGTAACCAGCTCACTATTTATACGTCTTAACTTTTATACAGACCCGGTGCCAGGATAAAGTGACTAAGGGGGCAGTTGAAATCGGTGAGGGAGCAACATTTTTGGTGGTTCTTGCATTGGAATTATATAGAATTCTGCTTCTATCACAATAAACATACAGTTCAAAGGCTGAGACTCCGAGGCCAAAAGGTGAATTACCTTATGTGAATGCAGCCCTCTTACCAAAATAATGCAAACTAAATGCTGAAAGTAGTAGCCTAGTTATTCATGCAAAAAAAATGGGCTTTGAATACTGACACAACTGCGAATGCGAACGAATGAATGCGAACAGAACAAAACAGCGGTAGGCCTACTATAGGCCTATAAACAAAATATCAGATCAATAAAGGCATAACACAATCTATATTTGGCGGCTTTTTATGGAAATCCAAAGGAGTCATACCTAACCACCCGGTGGCTTCCCATAGCCCCCCTACACACAAACACACTGCGCGGCGCGCTCTGTCCATGGTGCTGATACAGTGCAGCAGAGGTACAGATTTCGCGCCAACCTGTCACTCAATCATTTTAACTTTTATGCTATTTTTATATAAGGACATACAACTAAAACTGAGGGGACACAAGTTTCAACTGAGGGGGCCAAGTCCCCTTTTGCCCTCTGGTGGAACCGGACCCGCTTTAATAACTGGGCCATATTCCCCAGATAACCCTTACCCAAATATTTTCTCCAAGATATAACTTGGACAGAATTGAGTGTCCTTATGACGTTCTCTAAAAATATCAGAGAATCTGCTTTATTTATTGTTTGAAAGGTTTCTCTTTGTAATAGTGAAAGTGTAAGTTAGTCAGTTGAGTTAGTCAGATGTCATGAGACATCCCAAAAGATCTGTCTTCTCACAGAAACGTCTGTAGCGTCCGAACTAATGTGACCACTCTATGAAAAGATGAGACTCTCACAAACACGGTGGTGTTCTCTGTTTTGCTCTACAAACCCCACAAGCGCCACAGGACTCTGTCAATAACGCTGATATGCCAATTTCTGTCTGCAGCATACATTTCCTAAGTCTGAATCGGGCCCTTATCAACCAAGTAAGCATCACATACATTTACATTACGGTCATTTAGCAGACACTCTCATCCAGAGCAACTTACAGTAGTGAATACATACATTTCTTTCCCCGTCCTGGTCCCCCGTGGGAATCGAACTCACAACCCTGGCGTTGCAAACACCATGCTCTACCAACTGAGCCACACGGGACACATAAGACCCTCATCACTTTTGTCTCCCCTTCAGGGAGTGTACAGTATCTAAATCTGTACATGTGTGTGCATACAGATGTTTAAATTAAATTAAATGATACTGTAGAATTCAGTAGAAGAATGAAGGATGAATTTGAGTAATTGTTGAGTCATCAAGGCTCCTGGTTTTATCTTTTGAAGAGAGTTGAAGAGAGGGTGAATAACGTCATTAGCATTTTTGATACAATTTGGGAGGAGAGACAACAACAACCAAGAAGGGAACTTTTGACGGGGGAATGCACTGAGGGAATTTCTACTGCAGGTATGTAGGCCTACTGTATCACAAGCACATAGTTCACAAGATGGTTCAACATTTGTCTCCTCTGACAAAAACACTACATCCATTTTAATAACTCAGAGCAGTGCTCCCTTCACAGGGAAATACAGAGAATGAAGTACTGTAATACATTTTGTATAAACTTAAACAAATACACAGTTATGGATAGATCAAAACAGACATTATTAATTTAATTGAATCATGGGGGGAAATTAGTAGTCAAATTTATTCAAGGCAATATTTACTTTATCACAGTTAATTTGAATTAAAATAATTATATGCAATATATTTCACTTGGCTGGAAGTAGCTAAATGGCATCTGTTTCAGACATCAATTGTTTCACCCTCTAATCCCATGAGGTAATGAAATGTTTTGGGGGAAAATCTGCATAAATGTAGTCTAAAATTACTTGTTGCCATAGCTACCTCCTCATAATCTCTGCTGAAAGTGAGAGGAACACCATGTAGACTTGTCTCTTGATTGACAGAACACGAATCTGAATCAGAGCCATGCTCTCTAAAGTAAGGAAGCTGCATGAACATCAATATTTCTGACATCTGTAAGGCGGAGGCTTCTGTGTGCCTCTCTTTCTAAAGGTGGAAAAACACTTTCCTCATCTCAGAAAACAAATGGTTTTCTTGTCATTTGTCCAAGGACAATAGCCAGATCCATTTTTGCCCAGCACAGGAGAAAGTGGAAAATGTGGCTTTCTGTTGTTCAGCACTGCTCAATTGTGGTAATTACAAATGGCAAAGGTTTAAGAAAAAGACCATGGGAGAAAATAACCTACAAACAAAAATAAATTCTGCAAGGAGACAATGACCCTGAGATAAAGTTAACAATTCAATACCTTTCATCTGTCTGCTTGTGTTAAATAATTTGTGCAGTACTTACGCAATTCATATACAGTGCAGAGACTAGACCTAATTGAAATGATAAACAGAGCAATATTCGTACACAATATTATGGAACAATAATTTAATACCACTGTGTCCAATGCTCACATAAGTAACAGCTTAATTCTCCGGTGTGTACAGAATAGGCTTGTCATCCATGTGTTCACTGATAGGTGTGCTGAAGGTGGCATTCTTCTTGAATGGGGTATCCCTGGTTCTCACCGCTGTCACACCCTGAGACGGCAGAACATGGTACAGGACATGTTTTCTTGCTGTTGTTTAAAAAGGTTTTTGTGTAGACTGTAGAGTATTATCAGACTACAGTGAAACGTATGCCAGGTATGCTATTATTACAGTATCTGCTGCTCGTTTAAGGCTTAAATGAACTGAACTGAGTTAAAAAGTGGATGAGATCCATCATTTCATTCAGAAATCGACAGTACCCTGTACCAGCTGTGCTCTTTAAAGTCTATTGGCAGAATCTAATAAGATGTCTTATTGAAGGGCTCCTTGAAACCACATTCAAAATGGAGGCTTGTAAATAGTCATCAAATATGACACCAAAATTACAAACATATGCTAAATCCTTTTCATTTGTTAATATCTTACATATCAACATCCATCAAATACTAAAACTCAAGGGCCAGATGTCCAACAATAATGATGGTTTAATTGCAAGAATAAAATACAGATTGTGCAGTAGAGATTAAATACAGTGTTAGGAGTGAGTCCCAAAGAGTACAAACCTAAGAATACTTAAGAATAAAATGATTGCTTTTTTTACACATTCATGTAATGTTTTACTGAGTTATGGGTATGTGGGAGGTCTCTTCCAGCAATTTATTGTATTCAATTTTGTAAGTGGAATAGCCAAGCAACAAATGCTTCACAAACACAGACAGACCACTAACTCCACAGTCACTGTACTATAGCAGAGTAAATGACACATCACACACAAGCTGAATTAATAATTGAAAATAATAAAGATGATAAAATGTAACAAAGGCATTTTGTCTAGTGTTGACTATAATGTTGCGCAGCCACCCAGTAATAGTGAAAACATGGCGCTCTGTCCATTTATGATAATGTAGAGCGGGTTATGTAAATGGAGGAGTAATGTAATAATCAGACCGACCTGTATCTGATGATGATTCTCACTCCAAAAGGTAATTGCCTGATCGCTTTTGTAGTCATGCTCCTAATCACAGCAAAACAAGAATGCATTAGAAATGAACATTCTGTTCAAGTATGAGTTGAATGCTGCTGTCAGTTTTACATGTGAAAGAGACAGGAAAATTATAAATGGTAGCTAGTCCCAAAACAAGGTGTCTCACAAAGAGCGGAATTTTATAATCATGTTAATAAAATATACTTGATTTAGAAGACCTTTAGTGGTGAAGGCAGGGAAGGCTGAAAGCCTTCAACTTTGTAGTCCTCTTTGGTAGTGGAGCAGAACTCTGTTTTGGGAGGCTCAGGGTTCAATTCTGCATGTGTCTGCTCACTGTGGGATAGAGGAGGAGGGCCATACCAGCATGAGAACCTACAGCAATATCCTTATCTGTCTCTGCTACTCTGACTGTAACGTCCTGACCAGTATAAGGATTATTTGCTATTGTAGTTTGGTCAGGACGTGGCAGAGGGTATTTTGTTTATGTGTTTTGGGGTGATGGTGTATGTAGTAGGGTGTTTGATTTATTATTTCCGGGTTTTGGTCTATGTTCTATGTTTTGTATTTCTATGTTCTTTCTGGTTTGTTGTATTTCTATGTTCAGGTTGATGGGGGGTTGGACTCTCAATTGGAGGCAGGTGCTTTCTCGTTGCCTCTGATTGAGAGTCCTATATATGGGTAATTGTTTGGTTTGATGTTGTGGGGGGATTGTTTCTTGTTTTGCCTGTGTGAGCGTGACAAGACTGTTTTGTTGTTCGTGAGTTTTTCGTTTTTGTTATTTTGGTGTTCTCTTTATTTAAAATAAATACAAGATGAGCATCCACATTCCTGCTGCGTTTTGGTCCTCTATTCCCGACGACAACCGTTACACTGACATTGTTTTTTCACATTGCTGAACAACTTTAGATCACTATTTTTAAATCTATCAGTAGCTGCATTGCTGTGTGTAAGGTCTATGCAGTGATAAAGGCTAGTTATTCTTAGGCTTACATGATTAGTGCATGAATATGCATAAAAAACACATTCATTACCATGCGGATCAAAATAATATTGTTCCACTGTTATTCTACATTATTCATACAGGTTGTCATAACATACTTATTTGTGGTGTAAACTCCCTGTTCTATCTCTTCATAACTGGTGTCCACAGATCCAGATTTAATTGTCACGTTGAGCAGCTTCCAAGAAGTGTTATGTTGACATTTACTCTTACTGTTTCCCTACAGCAGACTACTGCCATGGAAAAAACAAAGCAACACTCTCCAAACCACTATTCTGTCTGGAATCTTTTAAAGGTTCTATGACTAATGCTACTTATTTAAATGTATGTTATTTTTGTCATAATAAACTAGTTAGAGCCTTGTTAATGTTCTTTACATTTAACTTTGAGCATTCAGTAAAAATCTAGGTCCGTTTTGTGACTGTGTGGTTTTATATGGCATAAGTCAGTGATTATGAGTTGAGACTCTCCCCTCCAACAACCAGTTTTAACCGTCTTACCTCCCTTTGTTAAAATCACTTGTTGGGGATGTTAACCACATTGTTGGGGATACATTCTATTAACCACATTACAATGCACATAAATGTTAAATCAGATAATAAAGTCAAATCAAAAAGCACAATGTTTTCATAGAACTGTAAAACTAACTAAGACTTGTAAATTACATCACTTTCCTCCTACCAGTTCCGCTCAAGACATGGATTGAACAGTGTTGTGTCACGTCTCGAGTAAGTCACATCGTAAAAAAATAGAAACATTTCAAGCTTGAATGTGTTGTTCACATTATGATAACTGTTATGAAATGAAACTTTGGTCAATTAGGCCTACCTTATTTTCTTGAGCAGATCATTTTCCAAAAGTTCTCCTCTGAGGCCTTAACAAATAAAACAAATAAAAGATGGGCAAAACACACACCGAACTCTAAAAGGCTTGAGTGAATTTGAATCAAGTCAGCCAGTGAGACAGCACAACAGTACAGTATGAACAGTTTGCACAGTAGTAAGGTTACAGTATGTTTGAATGTTGCGCGGCATCCACTGAATCTAAAACTCATTCCAGGAAAAATCTATTCAAGGTCGGCTGGATGTAGGATGCTTATTGGTGTTCAATGTTCTTATTCTGTGCCTACCTCTTTGTCTCACCCCATGACCCTTGGGAGGGGTGAAAGCAGCATTCACTGTGGTGACACCTTGAACTTTGGATGACAGATCCATAGTGAGAATCCCTTTATGTCCATTTTTGTGGATGTGCGCTCTGGGCCTCTCATTGTCAAGGACGGCAGTGGCCCGCTGAATGAATGTAATTCCAAAGATTAATAAAAAGCTGTGCCATGTGTGACAACATATTGTTGTTTTCAATCATTTGTAATTAGTTAAAGGAGTGACTTGTACTAATTACCTATTAATGATGGCACTCATAGCTAACTGAGAAAACAGGAGGGAGAGCATGCAAGCCCTCATATACCTGAACTTGGCTATACATGTAGGCCTACGGCTAACTTACATCTCTCTCTCGCTCTCACACACGCACACACACCACACCCAGCTTTCATATTGAGACAACTTTTGCCAAGAAAAAAAACTCACCTCCTCTACCCAGTTATACAGCAAACATTTTCCAATAGATTTTTGTTCAACAGAAGCGTCCAATGCAGTCATTATATTTTCATTACAATGCACTTAGTTAGTAGTGTGAAATCGCAAATTTATCTTGTGAAACCAAGATAATTGAGGTAGCTAGCTAGCTTGCTTCTAGCTAAATGTAGCTAACACTATTTATTATTCTGTTGTGGAAGTGTAACTCTAGCAACTGTAAACAAACGACATCGTGACGTCATTCCTCGAAAATAAGCGTAGAGATCCTTTTGGGTCTTTGCGGGTCAAATAAGCTTGTTGACCAATCAGGGCCTGAATATGACTGCACGTCACATAATAATTTAACACGTTTATAATTTTTTTGACTTAGTTATTACACATTGATTACACCATCACTCGTATTTCATATGTCACAGCATTCACCGATACGTATGCTATGATGTTGGTAAAGTTTTGACTCGCGCACCCGCCGCTGATGCAAAGATGTGGTACTCTATAATTTCCCTGAGCCTGGAAATGACACGTATGTTCTCATCTATCTGTGGCTGATGCTATTGAAAGCAGACACACTTCCCCAAGCTCTGGGACAGTGCTGGTCATAAAAAAAAAGATAGCTAGCTGACGGATGCAAACAATGTTCTTCCCCAAAAACATAGCGAAACGACATTATCTGTTCCAGTAGCTATAGTTAGCTAGCTAACTATCTAGCTAGGTGTCATCATCTAAAATACCCCTAATTTATAAAACAGTTATTTAATTAATGATGGGCGGACACACCTATGTGAAGCCAGACACAATAAAGATTAGCCACAATAGTTGATTTTGCGGTTTGCCCTGAAAATAAAAGTATCCCATTGAAAGTGATGCAAATGAATGCAAATAGAATATATCATGCTAAACGAGGTTGGAAAGTTGTTGTATAAATTCAACAAAAGACAATTTGTTAATTTGACAAATATCTATTGAAATCACACTGTGGATGTATTATACTTTAGAATTGCATTGGGGGCATAGTTATTTCACTGTACAGCCTTACCTATGGATTGTGGATCATAGACATGGGGTATCAGTCTACTCAGTAACACCCACAGAACATTAGCATCATAGATCTTTTTGCGGGACTCTGAAACCACTGTGAAATGAGCCACATTTATTGTACCAATCAACCTACTATGTGTATTGAACACTTCCAGAGGAAAAACAATACAACGTGGATGTTTTGGAGTATGATAACTCTGAGGACGACTTTGGAAAAAAAGCACTTGGGTCCTGATCAGACTGATACCCCATGTCATTGATCCCAAATCCTTAGGCAAGGTTGTGCAGAGCAATATGAATGTCAATATGCACAGTAGGCTGACTGGGGAGGTGATTTCCCATAGCCAAAGTCCTGCAATAAGAGCTACGATGTTAATATTTGCTTAAACTTCACAATTGTGTTCTGTGTGTCTAACCGAGTAGACTGATACCCCATTTCATTGCTCCACATTCCAACACTCCAACCTTGTTTAACATTATTTAGTCTAAATATGGCATGATTCCACCAATTGTAACCATTTGCGTCACTTTCAAAGAGGGGTTTTTATTTTAAAGGCAAACCGTAAATTCCACTATTGTGGCTAGTCCTTATTGTGGCTAGCTTAATAACACATAACCAGGTCCGGTCAAGCCTCACAACTAGTGATTTTCATGAACTGAAGTTCGAGTTCAATAGGAGAACAACAAGTGGCTACCTAGCTAATACTTACTCACATAGATTCCTAAATCATTGCTAAGAATATTGAAAATGACTGCAGTTTCTACTGGTCATTGTTTTCAGGCTTGTTGTCTTGGTGCTAGCTAGGATGGTACCAAACTAAAGTTTATAATAACATCTGTATCAAAGATATTTTTAAACATTTTTGATCCTGCTCTTATTTAAAATGATCACACAGACGTTTTCCCATTCGGTCGAACAAATAATGCCTTACTACCAGCGCGGTATTGTAAACATGACGTGCAATTTCAGCACACACAACATTCTATAATATAATTTTGTTATTAAATCCTTGGTGTAAAGTTAATATAATTTGGCGCATAAGGCACTATATTTTATGTAGCTAACATTCACATCACTCAATGTGTATTTGTGTCCACACCCTTATTTCAAAATCCTGTTTTCAGTATTTGCACTGTGCAGCTACATGGCATATAGTCAGTACGTGATCTAAATGGGTGGATGGATTTGTCCTCAGATGTGCCCATTGGTTGTGGACAAAGCAGCCAGTCATGACAAGTTTTCTCCCGAGACCCTTGGGATGTGAAGAGGGATGGCAGGGTATACACTGATTCCCAACAGCTGTCCAGAGAATGGAGCAACATTTAAATGTAGCTTCCTGTCTATTCACCAGACAGCCATCTTATAAAAAAAATGCCAATGCTTTCTGCTCTTAAAAAGGGGGTGTGTGTGTGCGTTTGTACATGCGTGTGCGTGTATGTGTGTGTGACAATACAGACTGAGGTGTTTCTTGTGAGAGGAAAGACAAATGAAAGGGATATGTAGAGGATGGAAGGTATGGCATGAAATGCAGGTATGTGAAATGCATTGTTTTGGTTCCTAGAGAAGAAATGGCCCCCTGAGGTACAATTACAGTGAATAAAGAAGATGCTGTTGTGTTTGGAGGCATTGTGATTGGAGAAACACTGCCCTGTGTCTGTCTAAATCTTGACAATTTAGCAATATTTTTCTCTCCAAAGCATCTCCCCTAGGAATTAATTTCATACACATCAAATCAAATATTTTTCCTGATATTTTTTTTTTTTAAAGCATAGTGTGTGCAGGATTCATTCATGGCATCATCACAATCCAATTCCAAAGGCTGGTTTGCTCATTGTTTTGTAGAATTTCCATTGGTGCACAGAAGCACTATCCACAATGGAAATAAGGAAAGGTGAATACAATGGAGGCACACAACTGATACACCTCAATTAACATCAAAGCAAAGCTCTATAATGGAAGGCCACAATGTTGAAGATGATGACTTAGGAGTAACCCAAAATGACTTAGAACTCAACTTCATTCTCTGCATCTCTGCACATCCGCAATATTGTAAAAAATCATCACAATTAGACGGTCCCCATTGACTAGATCTTTCCGTATATTTTACATGGTATGACACTAGAATTTGGTGCAGTAGTATTTACTGCTTGCCGAAACAATGAACACAATTGCACATATTTATATTCTGATGAAAACAATGTGTTAATATTCTGTGAACTAAACACTTAACAGTGAATTTTGTATTGAATGATGACATTTTATTTAAACGCCCACACCAGTAGAAGTCCACTTTTTAGAGCTGAAAGACGATGGCCAGAGCATACCCATGATGTTGCACAACGATTTAAGGCAATAAGTCATTATTTTAGTCAAAGTATGATATATTTGGGCTTGAAGTAACATAACCATGTGAATGTGGTATCTTTTCCTACAATATGACACACAAAATATTTTCAGCCTAAGTTTCATTTCAGGGCTGGGTTTTAATTGAGGGTTTTAATTGAACGTTACCACCCACCAGCATGGCATTGTTAATTAATCAGAAACAGCTGCAAAGTTATTCCTCTTTGCAACTGAGATGAGCCAAACATCCTTGTGTACACTTGGCCGCCTGAGCCATGAAGCAAATAAAAATTACATTTATATTTTAGCCATTTAGCAGACGCTCTTATCCAGAGCGACTTACAGTAGTGAATGCATACATTTCATGCATTTTTTTAAAATATATTTTTTTGTACTGGCCCCCCGTGGGAATCGAACCCACAACCCTAGCGTTGCACACACCATGCTGGCGTTGCAAACACCATGCTCTACCAACTGAGGGCTGGAATCTTGTTTTTTAACCTCCACTATTTTTAACATAAAATTATCATAATCCATTGGATCATTTGTCAATTTTCACTTATTTTTGAGCTAGTCTGTATTAAAAATACATATATCAGACCGTTTTATAAAATTGTATAATTGTGTGATATGATAACATTTTGCAAATCCGCTCCCACCCGTCGCCCCAAGATGAATGGTTTTGACCACTAGAGTTTTGCCTCACTACACGCTCCATTTATACATGTCATCTGCGTGCATGATCTTGAGGCAAGTCATTGTAGCCTATCATTTCACTTCCCATGTGAGAACCATGAGCACTTGCTGATTTGGCTTTGCTGTACAGTAGCCAAAGCCTGCCAGCAGTTTACATACCAAGGGTTGTACCGTGTCCATTAGAATTTCGCATTTCAATAGTTATCCATATTACCGGAGCTTCTTCTGATTCTTTCGAACAATTTTTCTAGCAGATTTGCGGTTGCAATTGATGGAAGACTACACACATTTGGAGATAACAATAGTTGGCGAAGTAAAAGATAGTCCAGTGGTTTCCATCTGTGGCAAAGTTTAACCTAAATCA
The DNA here is from genome assembly GCF_965601325.2 of Salmo salar. Taxonomy (NCBI): domain Eukaryota; kingdom Metazoa; phylum Chordata; class Actinopteri; order Salmoniformes; family Salmonidae; genus Salmo; species Salmo salar. Next base: position 153,767,714 of record NC_138291.1, read on the forward strand.
ATGCTTATGACAAATCAAACTCTTTTTAATATGGTGTAGTAGTAAAAAAAAAAGCAACAACATAACATGAGCTAGCTAGACAAGGTTAGCAAGATCGCTAGCTAGTGCTAAAATGGACTTGAGCATACTTTACGTTTCAACACAGATCCGAAAATTGCTTGTACGCAATTGAGAAAAACAGTAAGCTCCACACCAGCTTTACTCAGTTCAGGTGCAAGGCAAAAACAATTACGTACGTTGTTAAAAGAAATATGTGCCTGCACACTTTTAATACGTCCTAAAGCGGAAACTTTACAGCACAATCATCCCCAAAATGACTAGACCTTTCAAATTTCTGCATGAGGGATTTCAGTGAAATAATACATATCTCTAAGTGAATGGCTGTTTGCATGTACAGTGCATTTGGAAAGTAATCAGAACCCTTGACTTTTTCTAAATTTTGTTGCATTACAGCCTTATTCTAAAATGGATGAAATTGTTTTTAGAAATGTTTGCAAATGTATTAAAAATAGAAAACAGAAATGTCACATTTACATAAGTATTCAGACCTTTTACTCAGTACTTTGTTGAAGCACCTTTGGCAGCAATTACAAAGTCTTCTTGGGTATGACGCTACAAGCTTGGCACACCTGTATTTGTGTGCTTAGGGTCGTTGTCCTGTTGGAAGGTGAACCTTCCCAGTCTGAGGTCCTGAGCGCTCTGGAGCAGGTTTTCATCAAGAATCTCTCAGTACTTTGCTCTGTTCATCTTTCCCTCCATCCTGACTAGTCTCCCAGTCTCAGCCACTAAAAATCATCCCCACAGCATGATGCTGCCACCACCATACGTCACCATAGGGATGGTGGCAGGTTTCCTACAGATGTGACACGGGATTCAGGCCAAAGAGTTCAATCTTGGTTTCATCAGACAGAGAATCTTGTTTCTCATGGTCTGAAAGTTCTTTAGGTGCCTTTTGGCAAACTCCAAGGGGGGTGTCATTTGCCTTTTACTGAGGAGTAGCTTCCATCTGGAGCTCTGTCAGAGTGACCATCGGGTTCTTGGTCACCTCCGTGACCAAGGCCCTTCTCCCCTGATTGCGCAGTTTGGCTGTGTGGCCAGCTGTAGGAAGAGTCTTGGTTCTTCCAAACTTCTTCCATTTAAGAATGATGGAAGCCACTGTGTTCTTGGGGACCATCAATGCTGCAGAATGTTTTTGGTACCCTTCCGCTTTGTCATTACGGAGTATTGTGTGTAGATTGATGAGGAAAACATTTATTTTATTAATTTTAGAATAAAGCTGTAACATAAGAAAATGTGGGAAAAGTTAAGGGGTCTGAATACTTCCCAAATGCACTGTCTATATGCTTTAAATTTTATGGCCTTGGTGATTCTACAGTATATTAATCTATTTTCTATGATGAGCAGCTCCATTGAATATACCATAGCCTATAACAAAAACATGTGACAAACAGACAAATCACGGAGTAAGTCATGGAGTAGTCTGTCACAGCAAACCAAACATGATGGGCTCCTGTTACTGAGTAACACAACAGAGGAGTTTCTTGTAAAGGCTTAACCGCTCAAGTCTTTTTTACATGAGCCATCAGACAGCCCATGTGTCTGGAATGGTCTACCTCCACAGTATAAAGCGTGGTCAGAAATCCAGTCAATGTTTAATTGAAGCTAGACTTGTCAAGATTTGATTTTTCATATGGCGCAAAACGATCCTCCCAACCAGATTATTAATGCGTTGTGATTTATGAAGACTTTTTGGTTGAAATCATCAGAATTCCTTGAGACATTTTCTCTTTGTATCATTCACATGGGAGCAGAATAACAATTTGGCAACTGTCAAACGGTGGGTGTAGCTGGTGCATGGAAGTCAGGTGCAGGAGAGCAGAGATGAGTGGACAAAGCACTTTACTGAGGCAATTATTAGAACAGAACGCAACCACGTCACAAAAAACAAATGCACAAAGAACAAGTGAGGCAGCACAAAGTACAACAACCAAGTACAAAGTACCGGCTGCCACAAAGCACGGGTACAAAACAAAACCCGGCGCAAACCAGCCGGAAGCGTGCCAACCTTGACAATAAACAATACCCCACACAGACATGGAGGGTGTAGAGGGCTAAATACACATAGTAATTATGAGGAGATGTAAACCAGGGGTGCAGGAAAACAAGACAAAACAAATGGAAAATGAAAGGTGGAGCGGCGATGGCTAGAAGACCGGTGACGTCGACCGCCGAACGCTGCCCGAACAAGGAGAGGGACCGACTTCGGAGGAAGTCGTGACAGCAACAAACACATCATGCCATGAATCACACACAGTTTCTACTTGTCATTACTTATATTGGAACTAATTAGTTGAATTAACACTTCGATAAGAAAGACCTAAGAAAAGAGAGTGAAAAGGTCTCACACATTACAAACCCTTACCTATTTCCCACTTAAAAATAGTCAATGCACAACATTCATAACAAATGTGCAAGTCCCCTTTGAAATACAACATTACTAATGCTCATAATCTAGAGTCTTGGAACAACATTCCGAAACCCAATATTAACAGTTTGGTCACCGAGGCGTGTGTGAATTGGAAGGGGATCAGATTCTATCGAGCATGTCCATATAATGAATTATTCCTTCGCCTCACTAAGAAAAACAAAATCACTAAATACTTTCCGCAAAACATGTTTTTTGTCTCTCTCTTACACAACAACCAGAGAGCTTGTGTTGCTATTTATACTCTGCATCTTGATTACTTGTTGTCTGACCATCACCATGGCTACTGGTATCTCTGCAAATCTCTTTGTGTGTGTAACCTGTGTATGTGTGTGGGAGATTATACATCCTTAAGTGCTCAAAGATGAGAAGATGGCTTTGCCTCTTGTTATTGCATTTAGCGACCCCTTCATGACTCAGACCTATTTGGGTCCATATAGCTTTTATGGTATCTCTGCACTGTATCTAATGAGTGATTTAGGTGGAGGTGGCCTCTGATCTAGGATCGGCTTTCATCCGTTGCCTTTTATCCAAGCCTAACCTTATCCATTAGCTATAGAGCAAAACTGACCTTACATCAGATCTGAACTTCTATCTTCCATTCAGACCCTAATTATTTTGTATTCATCTCTAAATCCCAATGTAATAGTGCCTGCTGCCTGAAAGCACCCTTGGGCACACATCCTAAGAAGTGTCCACGTCAGTGGAAGTGTCCATGGTTCAGAAATCCTCACGCCGTAAGTGGAAAGACTCATAGATTTCAATCACCCCAATCTCAAACTGGCCAGCAGAATGCATGGAATTTCAACAACATAATTCAATTTGTGCCTGTTAATATGTGGCATTCATCACTGTTAGATCTGTGCCCTGTGTTTACCTAGCTGGAATAACACTTTAGCCTGTTTGGTGCGGCCTGCCTCTTGGTGTTGTTTTAAAGAAGTGCGCTGCTGTGTTCAGAAGGGCCCTGCGTTATGTGAGAGGCACTGTCTCCCCTCGGTGCGTGGCTGGGGTCTTTTTTCCCCCCTCAAACCCCCGAGACTGAGGCCTGGTGTTTGGGTTGGCATCGTCAGTGTAGTCAGCTGGTCTGCCCATCTTGGCCTCGCACTTCAAAGGGCCTTTTTTTCTATAGTGGTGTTGCAGTTAATATGTGATTCTCTGTAACACACAAACACCTTGAACGCTGCTCTGGACTAGCTGCTACCCCCTCTCCTCGCCCAAGAGCAAACATGGAATCGGTACCCTATCCTCTACCCTGCCACTCGACTTTCAAGGAGAGAAAAGTTAAGAAAAGACATATTGAGGAGTGTAAAAAGTCTGCAGTCTTTCATGTTGCCTTGACTTCCTATTTTATCAGGTATTTATGATAGAATGAAGTAGAATGGCATCCATAGTGCATAAAACAAGCATTCTAGTTATGTTATAGAGTCAGATCTGTCATGGACATGTGGTGTACAGCTGTACTCCAATAACCACACACATCACCAAGCAAACACCTGAGGAGGGAGAGGCCTGAAACACACTGGCCACCAACAGATAAACACCCCTCTCTCTGTTATAACTACAGTATCCACAACACTACTGGACACATACAGAGGTCAATACAGTTCCATGCTGTGAATGAATAACTCGGTGGGGTTCGGACTGTTTGTCTTCTCCACATGTGGTTTATAAAGAAAGTCACGAACGAATGGATCAACAATACGATTTGGAGGTTCTGTTTTATCATCAGTTCAATCACAGGTTATAAAAGTTCAATGTGGTTTCAGTTATGTCTTTCCCATGTCATTACTCTGTGTTTTCCACAACTTTCAGTGATGTCTGTCTGTTTGAGTGGTTTCTCCACTTGTCCTGATTTCAGTCACCCTCTCTGGATTTTCTGTAAATAAAGTAGATTTATAGTCATGACATCCTGTTTCTGTCATCCTAGCTGTAGTCACCCCACATAGCATCCATCCATTTGGTCCTTACATGTTGTCTTATGGAACAGAAGGCCTGTGAAACGCACTTTATCCCATCCCGCCCACCTCCTAAAAATAAAGAATGTTTGTTATCTACAGAGACAAATACATGAACCCTGTAAGACAATATAAAAAACAAGGTGAAGAAATGGTCAACTGACAGACTAATTAGTCATCACAGATTGGCTAACTTTGACCATTCAGAACACAGACACACTTTTCAATAAGAAATGGTCCATGGCATTTCCCATCTGGACACACTGGCAGTACATCACCCACACTAAAATAACCAATGTGATTTGTTCCAGACTAGAAGCCATTAAAGGTCATAGTTTTAGAAAATGCACACATTTCAGAATGACATAAATGTTCTTAATGTGACTATGGACTGTTTTACCCATTATCAACTGTTGGCCTAATTGAAAAATACACTGCTCAAAAAAATAAAGGGAACACTTAAACAACACAGTGTAACTCCAAGTCAATCACACTTCTGTGAAATCAAACTGCCCACTTAGGAAGCAACACTGATTGACAATAAATTCCACATGCTGTTGTGCAAATGGAATAGACAACAGGTGGAAATTATAGGCAATTAGCAAGACACCCCCAATAAAGGAGTGGTTCTGCAGGTGGGAACAACAGACCACTTCTCAGTTCCTATGCTTCCTGGCTGATGTTTTGGTCACTTTTGAATGCTGGCGGTGCTTTCACTCTAGTGGTAGCATGAGACGGAGTCTACAACCCACACAAGTGGCTCAGGTAGTGCAGCTCATCCAGGATGGCACATCAATGCGAGCTGTGGCAAGAAGGTTTGCTGTGTCTGTCAGCGTAGTGTCCAGAGCATGGAGGCGCTACCAGGAGACAGGCCAGTACATCAGGAGACGTGGAGGAGGCCGTAGGAGGGTAACAACCCAGCAGCAGGACCGCTACCTCCACCTTTGTGCAAGGAGGAGCAGGAGGAGCACTGCCAGAGCCCTGCAAAATGACCTCCAGCAGGCCACAAATGTGCATGTGTCTGCTCAAACGGTCAGAAACAGACTCCATGAGGGTGGTATGAGGGCCCGACGTCCACAGGTGGGGGTTGTGCTTACAGCCCAACACCGTGCAGGACGTTTGGCATTTGCCAGAGAACACCAAGATTGGCAAATTCGCCACTGGTGCCCTGTGCTCTTCACAGATGAAAGCAGGTTCACACTGAGCACGTGACAGACGTGACAGAGTCTGGAGACGGCGTGGAGAACGTTCTGCTGCCTGCAACATCCTCCAGCATGACCGGTTTGGCGGTGGGTCAGTCATGGTGTGGGGTGGTATTTCTTTGGGGGGCCGCACAGCCCTCCATGTGCTCGCCAGAGGTAGCCTGACTGTCATTAGGTACCGAGATGAGATCCTCAGACCCCTTGTGAGACCATATGCTGGTGCGGTTGGCCCTGGGTTCCTCCTAATGCAAGACAATGCTAGACCTCATGTGGCTGGAGTGTGTCAGCAGTTCCTGCAAGAGGAAGGCATTGATGCTATGGACTGGCCTGCCCGTTCCCCAGACCTGAATCCAATTGAGCACATCTGGGACATCATGTCTCGCTCCATCCACCAACGCCACGTTGCACCACAGACTGTCCAGGAGTTGGCGGATGCTTTAGTCCAGGTCTGGGAGGAGATCCCTCAGGAGACCATCCGCCACCTCATCAGGAGCATGCCCAGGCGCTGTAGGGAGGTCATACAGGCACGTGGATGCCACACACACTACTGAGCCTCATTTTGACTTGTTTTAAGGACATTACATCAAAGTTGGATCAGCCTGTAGTGTGGTTTTCCACTTTAATTTTGAATGTGACTCCAAATCCAGACCTCCATGGGTTGATAAATTGGATTTCCATTGATTATTTTTGTGTGATTTTGTTGTCAGCACATTCAACTATGTAAAGAAAAAAGTATTTAATAAGATTATTTCATTCATTCAGATCTAGGATGTGTTATTTTAGTGTTCCCTTTATTTTTTTGAGCAGTATATTTAATTGAAGAAAATACATGCCTACTGCTGTGGCCAGGTGTTTTTCGATTTACTTAGTTAGCTTTTAATTTAAATATACTGAATAAAAATATAAATGCAACATGCAACAATTTCAAAGATTTTACTGAGTTACAGTTCATATCAGTCAATTGAAATAATCTATGAATTTCACATGACTGGGAATACAGATATGCATCTGTTGGTCATAGATACCTATTTTTAAAAAAAGGTAGGGACATGGATCAGAAAACCAGTCAGTATCTGGTCTGACCACCATCATGCAGTGCAGAATCTCCTTCGCATAGAGTGGATCAGGCTGTTGATTATGGCCTGTGGAATGTTGTCCAACTCCTCTTCAATAGCTGTGCGAAGTTGCTGGATAATGGCAGAAACAAGAAACAAGAAACAAGAATACAAGATCCAGAGCATCATTGTCACATCAGTGTTCGTTGTCCGTAGCTTATGCCTGCCTCCCCATACCATAACCCCACTGCCACCATGGGGCACTCTGTTCACAATGTTGACATCAGCAAACTGCTCGCCCACACAATACCATACACATGGTCTGCGGTTGTGAGGCCGGTTGGATGTACTGCCAAATTCTCTAAAACGACATTGGAGGCAGGTTATGGTAGAGAAATGAACATTGAATTCTCTGGCAACAGGTCTGGTGGACATTCCTACAGTCAGCATGCCAATTGCACGCTCCCTCAAAACTTGAGACATCTGTGGCGTTGTGGCGTTTGACAAAACTGCACATTTTAGAGTGGCCTTTTATTGTCCCCAGTACAAGGTGCACCTGTGTAATGATCATGCTGTTAAAACCTCTTACATCTAGATGTTCCGCTAGCGGAACGCCTCGCCAATATCCAATGATAGAGCGTGGCGCGAATTACAAACTCCTCAAAAATCCTAAAACTTCAATTTTTCAAACATATGCCTATTTTACACCATTTTAAAGACAAGACTCTCCTTTATCTAACCACATTGTCCGATTTCAAAAAGGCTTTACAACGAAAGCAAAACATTAGATTATGTCAGGAGAGTACCCAGCCAGAAATGATCAGACACCCATTTTTCAAGCTAGCATATAATGTCACAAAAACCAAAACCACAGCTAAATGCAGCACTAACCTTTGATGATCTTCATCAGATGACACTCCTAGGACATTATGTTATACAATACATGCATGTTTTGTTCAATCAAGTTCATATTTATATCAAAAACCAGCTTTTTACATTAGCATGTGACGTTCAGAACTAGCATACCCACCGAAACTTCCGGTGAATTTACTAAATTACTCACGATAAACGTTCATAAAAAACATATCAATTATTTTAAGAATTATAGAAACAGAACTTCTTTATGCAATCGCGGTGTCCGATTTTAAAATAGCTTTTCGGTGAAAGCACATTTTGCAATATTCTGAGTAGATAGCCCGGCCATCATGGCTAGCTATTTTGACACCCACCAAGTTTGGCACTCACCAAACTCAGATTTACTATAAGAAAAATGGGATTATCTTTGCTGTTCTTCGTCAGAATGCACTCCCAGGACTTCTACTTCAACACCCAATGTTGTTTTGGTTCCAAATAATCCATAGTTATATCCAAATAGCGGCGTTTTGTTCTTGCGTTCAAGAAACTATCCGAAGGGTGACGCGCCGGCGCATATCGTGACAAAAAAATTCGAAATATTCCATTACCGTACTTTGAAGCATGTCAAACGCTGTTTAAAATCAATTTTTATGCGATTTTTCTTGTAAAATAGCGATAATATTCTGACCGGGAGACGTTGTTTTTGTTCAAAGACTGAAAGAAGAAAATGGACTCTTCACGTGCACGTGTGCGACCATGTCATTGTTCTCAGATCGACCACTTTCCAAATGTGCTACTGTTTTTCGCCCAGGGACTGCAGAGTCATCATTCCCCGTTCTGGCGCCTTCTGAGAGCCTATGGGAGCCTTAGAAAATGTCACGTTACAGCAGAGATCCTCTGTTTTCCATAAAGAGGCTATTGAAGGCCAAGAAATGGTCAGAGAGGGCACTTCCTGTATGGAATCTTCTCAGGTTTTGGCCTGCCATACGAGTTCTGTTATACTCACAGACATCATTCAAACAGTTTTAGAAACTTTAGGGTGTTTCCTATCCAAATAAAATAATTGTATGCATATTCTAGTTTCTGGGCAGGAGTAATAACCAGATTAAATCGGGTACGTTTTTTATCCGGCCGTGAAAATACTGCCCCCTATCCTAAACAGGTTAATCAACTCCTTGATATGCTACACCTGTCAGGTAGATGGATTATCTTGGCAAAGGAGAAATGCTCACTAACAGGGATGTAAACAAATTTGTGCACACAATTTAGAGAAATAAGCTTTTTGTTCATATGGAACATTTCTGAGATATTTTATTTCAGCTCATGAAACATGGGACCAAAGCTTTACATGTTGCGTTTAGATTTTTGTTCAGTGTAAGTTCGATATAGATTTTAAGGTTCTTTTGATTTTGAAGAAATATCAAGTGCTTGAATATTATTTTTTTGGAGTAAGAGGACATTAATTGCATAAAAAAAACGTAGTACTGGATCCTGATACGCTTTTTTCTTGTATATCATACTAAAACCTGCTAGAAATCTTTATGACATTTTGATTTTGTCTCTAGCTAGTTGTTTGATTTTAATAGCATTGTGTTTGATTATTTGAGTTGCAATATAGTTTAATATTTTCTGTTCGAGCCAGTCGGCTTGTTTGCATCCAATTCTTTTTTGACATTTACACCTGCAGAAAGAGGAGGCTGGAGTATTAATTTGCTGAAAACAATAATGCAATCTTCTAGATCCCCTTCAACAGAACCATTTTCTCTCTGATAAGGAGAAGGGAAAATAACATTAAAGGAGGCCATTAAAGCATTTCTCTGAGACGAACCCACAGAGACCCCCTACTTCAAGTTTATTCCTCTTAATTGGGGAACTATGGGAGAACTTATTAGAGTGTCATTTTCACACAGTATATGGGTGCTAACAATGTCTGAACAAATAAGATTCCTATCTATAGTGATCAATTTCTTTAAAATGTCTTGGAAAACTACTCTAAGACACAAAAACATCCTCCACTTTAAAGTTTTACAGCTGGGTTTGACCATTGGACAAAACCAACCCTTGTCAAACAAAGCTAAGATTTGAAGCAAGACATGCTAGTATGAATAAACAGACAAAATGTACAAGATGTACTGTAGTAGGCCTATTTATAGAGCAATAATAACAGCTCCCCAAAAAGATACACTTCCTTGGACGAGAGTTGTGCGTATTTGAAAAGTTATTATGCAGTAACATTATCTGACCATAACAATATCTGATCTGAGGTCATCACTATAAATCACCAAACAAAACCATTGACGGTCCACCAGAAACATCTCCTTTTTTGTGCATATCTCTAGCCAAGCTGACTTTGAACCCATCAGCATCACACCAGCATTCTGTTTCAAGAGGGCTACAGTATGTGAGCAGGTTTTCAAACCTTTAACTCCCTGTCTGATATTCCTAATTAGGTAAGGTTGCAAATATGCAGGTACCAGTAAGTGAACAAATAAGGCTTTACGGAGAGCACAGACAGCAGACGTAAAGGATATGCTCTGAATTAAGAGACATTTCCGATCTTCATCTTCACCAAAGCCTTATATCAGTGACGTTGTGAATTTTCTCTCAACACGTATTCAAAGAACCCTGCTGGTTTTCCTGGTGCCACATACACACCAAGCTCTTCAATGATCACTAGTTTACTTTTCAACTGTAATACCACCTGAAATCCCTTATTTTACATTGTCATAAGGTGGCCATGAGAGGGGAGTATGTATCATTGAGAGTCCTTAACCACAAGGTAGTCAATGGGTGAGTAATCCACTCCAGTTCTTTTGAAGGGCAGGCTCTTGGAATGGCATCTTCCTTTGTGTCCTCAATGAAATCCCACTGTTTCATCCTCACAGACTTTAGAAAGACCAGCCACGTTACAGATAAGCTTAATTAACTCTCAACAAGACACAACACTCCAACACTGTTAGGGGTCTCATCAACCACGTCATCATACTATTGTTTAATATCCTGAAACACAATGAGAAGAAAAGCAGTGATGAAAAAAATGTCAAATGTTGCAAATCCTGGAAGTCCAAACGGTATAAAAGAGGAAGACAAATATCTTGGTCAGAAGAGAACGAGCTCGAAAAAGCAAATCACAACAACCTGCAACATCAACCTCAACGAAGATCCTCATTCTCCAAGATGAGACACTCTGTCCTCTCTATCTCCTTTGCCGTGGCACTTTTCTTGGAGTGCTACACACCGTCCACGGCGATCCCCATCGGAAAGACGGAGGACATCGCCTTGGAGCAAGATACCCTAGACTCCCTACTGAATGTAGAGGTGGCTGAAAACATCCCTGATTCAGTCAGAGGCAGGAGCTCCAAGATTGTCTTGCTGGCAGACTCTGGCCTGTGGATGAACCTGAACAGAGGACTTCCTTTCTACAAGGTGAGAGCTGCAGCCGCCGGGCCTGACAGAGCCCTGACTCTGGACCGCAGAGAGGCTGGCCAGGACCTGAGCCCCAGCATCTCCATCGTCAGGAGGGACACCATGAGGTGTATGGTGGGAAGGGTGTACCGGCCCTGCTGGGAGGTGTAGAGGTGACCAATGAGATTGTCTCGTCTCATCATCCATCTGCCAGCCAGATTACCCTTCTGCATCTTAATATGATCATTCTTTGAGTATATGTATTCATATAATTACATGAACTGATATCTGCAATTAAAAAGACAGAACACTGCATTTGACGTCTTGTGTATGTTTTTCTCTAGTAGCACAGCTAGCACTTCGATGCAGTGCCATAAACACCTGCGCCACTCGGAAGGCCTTCATCAGTCTTAATAAGGTTGCGACAGCCAATTATTCTAAAATAATAGCATTCTGGAATTACCCACAGTGTTACATTTGCAACAGCCTTTTATTATTTGGTCTTTAACGTTTACATCACTCTGGAATGGGAAGTAAGTGGGAAGTAGGTCTATAAACTACACAAGAGACTTGCATCATTCCGGGATAATGTGGCGTTGCTAATAAACCAGTATGATATCAGAAATAATCAGCTGAAGTCATATTCTGTTTGCCCACCATACATCCCACGGGGCACAAGTATGAAAAAATATTGAAAATGTATGCAATCACTACTGTAAGTTGCTCTGGTTAAGAGTGTTCGCTAAATTACAAAAAATGTAAACGTAAAATGCCCAGGTTCTGAGTGGATTCTGTCCAGCTTTCAGAGAAAAAAAGGAGCGTGTATTTATTGCAGTGTTTGATTGTGGAAACCATTGATAATCATTCCCTCTTGTGGATGTGTACATGACTCTGCATGTCTCCAAGGTTCCTGGGGTGAGCTGAGAATGAATATGGTAATGAGTTTGCATCAAGAAGCAATTACTTGGGTTGGCGATGATTACTCAAGTTGGCCTTTAATCACCGATTATGTGACAAGGTGAAACACTCTATTTTCCAGTCTCTTGATTGAGAGAATAATGTTATTATGGTTAATCTTGTTGGTTTTCAAAACACATTATTAAAAGTTTCATGTTGTCTCATTCTGTTACTTACTATAATCTTACATGACTGCACACTTTGTCCTGTTAACAGTTTTTCCTCTTTATAGAGTATCCTCTACCATTTTCATCTCTCCCATCTCATTCCACTGACTGCATTGTATAACTAGATTTTTCCTTATTAGTATTATATTGCCCATTACCGTATAATGTTATGAGGGAGCTGCATGTCTAAAAAAAAAGACCAAAAGAAAGTCAATGTGTATCAATACAGGGAAGATATACGTATCAGACTTTGTCTGGGAGTTTGACATGCTCTCATGCTAGACATTCCAGTCCCCATGTTTACATTACTAACATGTCTAATGGCTGAGTGTCTCAAGACCCTAAGCAGACATCCTTATACTTTCAAAGCATTAGGTTGTATATGATTTCCACTAAGTGCTGCAGTAAGGTTGAGAAAACCTCTGAACACCAGCATGTTGTCTGCCTGCCATTCTGAGGTACACTATAATTGAGAATGACCTTGAGGGTTTATAGCTCAATTAAGAGGTGCATTAAGCTTCCTGTTGTTCCGGGGATATTAATTAAATGCCCTGAGACATTGGAATGGGCTTACTGTATCTACGATGTTTTGATGTTGCTACCCTGTCAAACGCAGATGCAAATGAAGGCCTAAAGATTTGTAGATAGATACTCTGAACTGTCAGAGCAGCAGGCTAATTAATGTCCTTTGTAGCATTGATTATTTATTTTATCTTTATGTAACTAGGCTAGTCAGTTAAGAACAAATTCTTATTTTCAATGATGGCCTAGGAACAGTGGGTTAACTGCCTTGTTCAGGGGCAGAATGACAGATTGGACCTTGTCAGCTCTGGGATTCAAACTTGCTACCTTTAAGTTACTAGTCCAATGCTCTAACCACTAGGCTACGCTTCCGCCCCAGCGCTTACAAGAATTTAGATGTGTTAGAATTAATTGAGGAGATTTCTACTGGCCAACCTGCAGTGTGTTTTGAATGTGTTATATCTCATGACCTTGAAAGGGAGGTATTAAATTATTATTTCATGTCATAATGATGCCAGATGATTTGCATTTGATGTGTAACCACATTTCTGACAGTATTCTAGTGCACTTGTGTAAATAACAAGTAGCCCTATAAATAATTAATTCAGTGTTTTTTTGAGGTACATGTCTGAAAGAAGAGAGATGATGAGTATCGGTTTTTGTATTTTTACCCCAATAAACCTTGGTTTGAAATGTCAAGCAGACAGTAATCATCCATGATCAGCTGATCTGCTGACAGAGATGGAACTAGAGGGACACGTACAATTCCTAGAAAATACAGAGTTAGGGAAATGAGTCAGCAACAGTGCATTGTGTTATGATAATGAGCACCTCCTCAGCAGTGGAGAATTATATCTATTCACCATTAATGCAGCAACATTGAACAGCACTAAGCTATTCTGAAGAAAATACTTCCTGGATATCAGTTCAACCCACATCAACATGGGGATAGATGGCGGTAATTGCAATAGCATTAGGATGTTATGTCATTTTATTTCAATAGCTCTTTGTTAATACCAGGGTGTTATATTAACTAAGAATGGATGGGGTTGAATCCCTGTAGGAATCGGTGGCTGTAATCTCTGAAAGCATTTACTTACAAATACACTTCCCTTAGGCAGCAGGGGGACACTTTGTAAACACCCTAACGGCAGCGCTGAATGTGTGCTGTGGTGCTGGTTCACTGTTTCTCAGCATTGAACAGGAGGTCTACATCAATGATGTCACTCTTGCTGCTGGTGATTCTCTGATCCACCTCTACGCAGACGACACCATTCTGTATACTTCTGGCCCTTCTTTGGACACTGTGTTAACTAACCTCCAGACGAGCTTCAATGCCATACAACTCTCCTTCCGTGGCCTCCAACTGCTCTTAAATGCATGTAAAACTAAATACATGCTCTTCAACCAATCGCTGCCCACACCTGCCCTCCCTTCCAGCATCACTACTCTGGACGGTTCTGACTTAGAATATGTGGACAACTACAAATACCTAGGTGTTTGGTTAGACTGTAAACTCTCCTTCCAGACTCACATTAAGCATCTCCAATCCAAAATTAAATCTAGAATCATCTTCTTATTTCGCAACAAAGCATCCTTCACTCATGCTGCCAAACACACCCTCGTAAAACTGACTATCCTACCGATCCTTGACTTCGGCGATGTCATTTACAAAATAGCCTCCAACACTCTTCTCAGCAAACTGGATGCAGTCTATCACAGTGCCATCCGTTTTGTCACCAAAGCCCCATATACTACCCACCACTGCGACCTGTAATGCTCTCGTTGGCTGGCCCTCACTTCATATTCGTCGCCAAACCCACTGGTTCCAGGTCATCAAAAGTCTTTGCTAGGTAAAGCCCCGCCTTATCTCAGCTCACTGGTCACCATAGCAGCACCCACCCGTAGAAAGCTTTCCTTCCAGTTCTCAGTTTCCTTCCAGCTTTCCTTCCAGTTCTCTGCTGCCAATGACTGGAACGAACTGCAAAAATCACTGAAGCTGGAGAGTCATATCTCCCTCACTAACTTTAAGCACCAGCTGTCAGAGCAGCTCACAGATCACTGCACCTGTACATAGCCCATCTGTAAATAGCACATCCAACTACCTCATCCCCATACTGTTATTTATTTATTTTGCTCCTTTGCGCCCCAGTATCTCTACTTGCACATTCATCTTCTGCACATCTATCACTCCAGTGTTTAATTGCTATATTGTAATTATTTCGCCACCATGGCCTATTTATTGCCTTAACTCCCTTATCCTACCTCATTTGCACATGCTGTATATAGACTTTTTCAATTGTATTATTGACTGTATGTTTGTTTATTCCATGTGTAACTCTGTGTTGTTGTTTGTGTCGCACTGCTTTGCTTTGTCTTGGCCAGGTCGCAGTTGTAAATGCAAACTTGTTCTCAACTAGCCTACCTGGTTAAATAAAGGTGAAATAAAAATAAATAAATAAAAAAAGGTCTATGGAGTCTGCAGTGTACACTTCCCCACATACAATACTTTCTCTGGCTGATATCCTGATGGGTGTCACATTCTGCCCTTGCACCACAAACACTTCTCCCAATCCCCTTCTCTGTGCAATAACATACTGCCAGGGTTTAATTACCAAAGCCTAGCTCTTTCCAAAGGCTAATTTCTAAACCAGGTTGCCTTTTGACATTTACATAGTGTCTTCAGAAAGTATTCAGACCCCTTGACTTTTTCCACCTTTTGTTACATTACAGTCTTATTCTACAATGGATTAAATACAAAAAATCTCAGGAATCTACACACAATACCCCATAATGACAAAGTGAAAACATTATTATTATTTCTTTGCAAAGGTATTAAACATAAAAAACTGAAATACCCTTTGCTATGAGACTCTATAATTGAGCTCAGGTGCATCCTGTTTCCATTGATCATCCTTGAGATGTTTCTACAACTTGATTGGAGTCCACCTGTGGTAAATTAAATTGATTGGACATGATTTGGAAAGGCACACACCTGTCTATATAAGGTCCCACAGTTGCCAGTGCATGTCAGAGAAAAAACCAAGCCATGAGGTCGGAGCAATTGTCGTAGAGCGCCGAGACAGGATTGTGTCGAGGCACAGATCTGAGGAAGGGTACCAAAACATGTCTGCAGCATTGAAGGTCCCCAAGAATACAGTGGCCTCCATCATTCTTAAGTGGAAGAAGTTTGGAACCGCCAAGACTCTTCCTAGTGCTGGCCGCCTGCCCAAACTGAGCAATCGGGGGAGAAGGGCCTTGGTCAGGGAGGTGACCAAGAACCCGATGGTCACTCTGACAGTGCTCTAGGGAAGTCAGTTAAGAACAAATTCTTATTTACAATGACGACCTAGGAACAGCGGGTTAACTGCTTTGTTCAGGGGCAGAACGACAGTTTTTTACCTTGTCAGCTCAGGGATTCAATCTTGCAACCTTTCAGTTACTAGTCCAACGCTCTAACCACTAGGCTACCTGCCGTAAATGTGATATTTCCGTTATTTATTTGTAATGCATTTGCAAACATTTCTAAAAATGTGTTTTTGCTTTGTCATTATGGGGTATTGTGTGTAGATTGATGAGGGGGAAAAAACAATTAAATTAATTTTAGAATAAGGCTGTAATGTAACAGAATGTGGAAAAATGAAAGGGGTCTGAATACTTTCCAAAGGCACTGCATCTCATAAGCACATGCACAATGTACGTAGATAAGGGTTTTATGGGAGAGCGTGGTTCTTTATAGATGGCACACATTAAAGGGGCAATTTGCGATTGATACTTTTAAATGACCGCTATATACCCATTGATTTTAGAAGAATTTAACTTATATCAGTCTTTGCATCCATAGCTCTGTCTATGAATTTGAGAGTAGTAACATTTCTCCAGTCCCATCCCTCAGCTTTTTCCAAAACAGTAGTGGGGGACTGCTTAACTATTGTTTGAACTGCAGATTGCATCTTTAAGCCTTGCTGGAGAAACATCTGGAAACTGTTGATTTGGAGGCTGTATGTGTCACTTGCAGGGCTGGTAATCTTTTTTTTAAAAGGGACTCAATTTTGTTTTCATTGAAATTACTGTGGATGTTATTACGCCAACAATTCTTTAGATTAACATAAAAAATGCATCTGTCTGGAAAGGTTGTTTTTCATTTGAATAATTAGTACAGTTGAATCAGGACCCATATTCAAAACAATAACATTATTGACCAAGGGCCAATGGTGTAGCCTTTCCTGCAGTCAATGACCAAAGCTCCCTCTTTGGCCTCATGTGTGGCATGTTATTCATATTTTTCAACTAAAATCCAGTTTTTCTGTCAAACAGTTTTGTTATATTTCAGTCTTCTATGATGTATATAAAGTGTAATATTGCCATGGAAAAACATTTCAACTCTATATCTGACATAGTACAGGTGTCTTATTTTTGTAAGCCCATAACCATGTGTGTAAGGTATATACTTTTGTTTCAAACTAGATTTGTTCAAGACTACTAAGAATCACTCTGTGTGACCCTGATTTAGCTCACTGCCCCAAAATTAAGTATAATCTCCAAATACCTGTGTTGAACTAACTAGACTCCCAAGTAAAAGAAGAAAAAAAAAACAAGAGACCAATGTTGCATGTATTGTTCTGACCATTTTCAGTTTATTCTACAGTATACAGAATACATTTTCCGTTTCATGTTTTGTTTACAGTATAGATAGAGCCACCTATAATGGTTTCTGGTTCCTTGTTTAAACAGTTATTTTATTTCACCTTGGGGGGAATTTCAACCTGAGTTAAGCAGGCGTACATGGAACACAATTCCCTTTTTGTGCACTTTTCTCTCTATGCGTATTCTGACCTTAAACTTAAAGATGAGAATAGCATGCTATTCACCCACTATTTATTTGGGGTGGAGATCAACCAAATGAAGGTGTGGCAGAGGTATGTCTACACATACAGCATATTCTGACCTTGACTTAATTCCCTCATCATTCCGACACCTTTACGTGCGAGGAAACCATGAATAAGGTTGTGCCAACCTGCCGGTTCCAAGTGGGAAAAGCATCTACTTTATTTTTCCAATAGAAATAACAGCATTCTCCATGAACTGTGATCTATAAATTGATCAGAGCTATTGATAACAGCTAGGTAAATTAGTCATTCGTTTGGAGAAGGGTATTGTAAATACACATAGCAATTGTTTTAGATGATTTTTTCTTATGATCCACGGAGATTAATTTTAAACCAGTCATGTGAAAATCATATCAACATGAGTTATGACATGTATTGCAGCTCCTTTTCTACAGTGAAGTAGGCTGTAAATAACATTATTTTAGTTGTATGCCCTCATAATTTGAGTGGATGAAATTTGGAGACCCAAGCTATAGGTATCTGTAGGGCCGAACCTGCCGAGTTGATGTATACGCTTTAGAATGTTTTAATTATATGCCCAGGCTTTTCACCGTTTATTTTACCATTTGTATCATGTTAAATATTAGCCACTATCGGGAGCCACCGTCAGTAATACCCACATTCATTTATAACTTTCATTTTAGTGTTAGTTTCCTTGTTTGAGTAAATTTTATTTTTACAGGGACAGTGCACATTAATCAACGTTTCAGTAAAAGTGCCGGTTTTAGCCCACCAGCTAATTTTCAACCTCAGTCCCTGGGCAGGTTATTAAAAACTATTACAATACAGACAACCAATGAGCAGTGAGCACACGCAGAGCAACATAGGACAAGCAAGATGTAGCATACAGACAGAGCAACACAGCACAAAAAGCAACAAGACAAAATCCATAAAAGCAACAAAGTGTTTCCACACCTCACAAGCTACAGACAACAGACAACATGGAAGCGGCAATACACAGCTAGGGATTATGTTCACAAGTCTGATTGACCTTTAGCCATGTCTTCATGTTTTTTGTGAACGTGTGATAGGTGGTGCAGTTACGTGTGTCTGATGACAGTGTACTCCAGACATGGGAAGCTCTCACAGAGAAAGCGGATTTACTTAAGGTGCTTTTCCTTAAGGGAACTATGCGGTCACCTCTCATGGCAGATTTTGTGGATCTGCTGCCATATGTTTGGGTTTTCTGTTTAACAAAAATGATTTTGTAGACTACATTTTGCATCATTCCATTCCATTCCGTTGACCTTTCTTTCCTCTGTAACGTCCATGTAGTTGTTCCTGAGGGATGCTGGCATCAGTGGATCATATTAGGTTAATGTTGTGCAATCATTTGAATCATTATGAAACTCAGACCACATGTAGCAGTTTAAACCTGGAGCCTGGCATATGGTTCACAATGACTGGACCGTTGTCATACAGCTCCGTGATTAGTGAGGATTAGGGTAGATTTATAGGACTACTGGTCAACCCCTATTACTATTTCATGAATTGAACTTGAATATGGTAACTTTTCAGGTTGAATAAAACCACTGTATTCTTGATTTATCAATATATTTGGTGGGTAAAGGCTCTACAAACCTGTTTTTTTATGATTCATACACACTTTCCTAACCCAAAAATGTGAACAGGTTTGAACCCATTCTCTAAATGTATTCTAGTGAGTCTGTCAACAAAATTCTAATTAAAAGGTACATTGTATTTAAATGGCTTAAGATAAATGTACTGAAAACCCTATTGAATGAAAACTCCACAAGAAAATCTGTTGGCCAGCAAGTGGGAGGGTTTTCAACGGTTGAATAAAATGGATTCCGTGCACGTAAAGTAGACACACCTGTAGAGCACATTACATGCCTGCATTAGGTAAGTCTGAATACCAACTACTGAGAAATGCACAGGAAAGGCATGTGTAGGAAAGGCAGAATTTTCTGATGTCTGAATTGTGCCCCGTTCCAGCATCTATTACTGCAGTAAGATTTACACAAAACTTGTTGGCTCTGGCAGAACTGCTCTCACCTGGGGCCAAAGCCTGGCCACTGGTACTTTCAATCAGCATTTACATAACAATGGCTAACTGTGAACTTTAACACTTTTTCACAAAGCAACCATTTTCATTATGCAGAGATTGTTGATTCTGCTGTTATTTGGTTTATTTGTTTATTTGGATCCCCATTAGCTTTTGCCGAACAACAGATATTCTTCCTGGGGTCCACAAAAAAACACAAAACATGACAAGTAACAAAACCCTGAGACACTGCTAGACAAAAAGAGTCACACAAATGTAAAATAAATAAAAATACACAAACAATACATCAAAATTAAATAATACTAAATAAAAAATACAAAACAATACAATTATAAAATTGTGTGTGTGTGTGTGTGTGTGGTGTGTGTGTGTGTGTGTGTGGTGTGTGTCTGTCCTCACTGCTGATCATGGCTCTGTATATTACTGTGCGTTGCCGTGAATTAGTTTTGGACTCGGGACTGTGAAGAGACACCTGGTGGCATGTCTTGTGGGGTATGTATAGGTCTCTGAGCTGAATGTTATTTGATTTTGCAGACAATCTGGAATTTTCATTACAGTAATAATTCTCATAAAAACTAAAAGAGAAGCAGTTAATCTCTCACCAACCCTCAACCTGCTCTGTTTTGAGCCACCTGCAGCTTTGCTTGGTCTTTCTTTGCTGCACTTGACCATATTACTGGACACTCATCAAGATGGGATCAGAGCTAGTACAGTTGATGTTTGTGTCAAAAATGCAGACATACTATACCCTTCTCCATCTTCACAACATCTTTGTCAATATGAGTTGACTATGACATTTGACCATCCGATGTAATATCTAGGAGTTTAGCTTCCTCAACTTGCTCAATGGTCACACCAGGGCCGGCCCGCCCATTAGGCAGGATTAGGCAGCCGCCTACAGCGGCAGTTTGACGAGGGTGGAATTTTCCGAGCTAAACTGACCAAGAAGCACCTCCAACAACACATAAAACCTAACATAATTCTGCCCCAAAATAATGAAAATGTCTCAACTAGTGGCATATGGGCTATTTAGGTGAGCACTGATGCCGGCCTGTGATAAGCAGACCCCACTTTGTCAAAAGCAGGAGCGCAAAATATTTCGCTTGTCCATATCGAGCGTGCCTCTTCAGGGTGCTGTTGGAGAGAAGCACCACTACAGCTCTCCACCAATGTTCCGTCAAAAACACATCTAACATAAATCATGTACCTTATAGCCTATGGTAGAATGAGTATATGGCCTATTCTGTAGCCTACAGGCTGGAGATCAAATGTATGACAATGTCATGAGACAGACACTTTTTACATCATATCATGCACATTTCTTCCATCAAATAAGACTAAATTGAATGGCGGCCAATCAAAGAAAAACCTTTATTTGACGTGAATATGCCATGTTTATCAAAAAGTATATCCTAAAAACAGGACAAGTCAAAGTAAAATGGACAATATGGAATGGACAATCAGGCTACTCACAACTGCTGTCCAGGAGTTTCACCCTGTTGGCTAAATTGGAATGATAACCAGTGGTTTGAAGTTTGTATCAGTACATTTTTGACAAGATGATCATATGGAAAGGTACTTCTGCATTTCCCTCTTGTAAACAGATTGATTCTCATTTGCAAATAGGCTCAGGATAACTCCTGATGAAGTTGGGTAGTTGATATTCAGAGCTTAAATAGCCAAAAGGATTAGTCACAGGAATCAGAACTAACAAAGCCCATGCAACTGCCTGTTTTACAAACGGTAGGCCTACCAGATGATGGTCATTCATAAAATTCCATTGCAGGCCAACACTGTAGGCTACACCCCATTAAGGACCGACACTGACGTCTTTTTTTGGTGCGGTCTGGACCGGCCTTGATTTCAACATCCACGGACTGGACCAAATCTGAACCAACCATAGACATCTACATTTGGTTCAGATTTGGTCTGGACCGGCCTTGATTTCAATGTCCACAGATATCCGGTACAAACCGGCCTACATTTTTTCCCCAAACATAGACGTCTATAATTGGTTCAGATCTGTCTCGGTCCGGACGACCTTGACAAAAACATTTGACTAGACCAAATCTGAAACAATTCATTTTTCACAAGTTCGGGCAGCACATTTTTTTTTTTTTTTTAATCTAACCTTTATTCAACTAGGCAAGTCAGTTAAGAACAAATTCTTATTTACAGTGATGGCCAACACTGGGCCAGTTGTGCACTGCCCTATGGGACTCCAAATCATGGTCAGATATGATGCAGTCTGGATTTGAACCAGGGACTGCAGTGATGCCTCTTTCACTGAGATGCAGTGTCTTATGTCTTAGACCGCTGCGACACTCGGCACAACACAGTAGAGTAGAGTAAAACACTACAGCACAGTAGAGTAGAATATAGTACAGTATAATGTAGCCTGGCGGGTAGGAGCGTTGGGCCAGTAACCAAAAGGTTGTTGGATCGAATCCCCGAGCTGACAAGGTAAAAATCAGTTGTTCTGCCCCTGAACAAGGCAGTTAACCCGCTGTTCCCTGGGTGCTGATGACGTGGATGTTGATTAAGGCAGCCCCCTGCACCTCTCTGATTCAGAGGCAGAGACTCAGAGACACATTTCAGTTGAAGGCATTCAGTTGTACAACTGACTAGGTATCCCCCTTTTCTAGTTTCGCGGGGGTATAGGAGGAGGGCGGCAGAACAGCCAGGACTTGGCCGGGGTCACACCCTTTATACACAACCCCGGTTTAGGTCTTAGAGAATGTTTTGAACCAAATACAATTATTTAAGTTTTAGATGTATTTAACACCAATTTACTATGAATCACCCATTCTAATACTGACTGTAAATCCTTCTTTAGAATTTTGGGTTTGGGTGCTGACATTTAGAGTGTGGAATCATCTGCATACATAGCCATTCTAGCTTTGTGTAAGACCAGTGACAAATCATTTGTAAAAATAGAGAAGAGATAATGGCCCAAGGCAACCGCCCTGTACATATCTGAGGTTAGAAAAGCTTCCATTGAAGAACACTCTCTGGGTTCTATTGGATAAATAACTGTCCAACCATGTGATGGCAAGTGATCAAAAGCCATAGCAAGTGAACTTCTTCAATCATTTATGATCAATAACATCAAAGGCTGCACTGAAATCTAACAATGCAGCTCCAACTATCATCTTATTATCCATTTATTTAACCAATCATCTGTCATCTGAGTCAGTGCAGTACACGTTGAGCGCCCTTCTCTATATGCATGCTGAAAGTCAGTAGTTAACTTGTTCTCTGAAAAATAATATTTGGTCAAACACAATTATCTCCATTAGTTTACTAAGAGCAGGCAGCAAACTGATTGGATGGCAGTTAGAGCCAGCAAAGGGTGCTTTACTATTTTTAGGCAGTGTAATTACTTTAGCTTCCTTCCACGCCTGTGTACACAAACACTCCTTTAGGCTTGGTTAAAGATATAACAAATAGGGGTGGCAATACAGTCTGCTAACATTCTCAATAGTTTCCCATCAAGGTTGTCTATACCTGGTAGCTTATCATTATTGATGGATAGCAATTGTTTTTCCACCTCTCACACTAACTTTACCAAATTCAAAACAGCAATCCTACTCTTTCATTATTAGATCTTTTATACAAAAATATGATGGTTCACTATTCAATGTTGTCATTTCCCTTTGGAGTTTTTCCACTTTACTAGTGAAATAGTAATTGAAATGCTAGGCAATATCTAAACGTTTTGTTATAAATGACCGATCAACTTCAATGAATGATGGAGATTAATTGGGTTTTCTGCCCATCATATAACAAGTCCATACCAAAGATTAGTAATTTCCTGATATAAAAAAATAAATAAAGTAACATCCGGTTACTGGCATTTAAAGGCCCTTTCCAGCAACCTGATTGGTTAAAATGCCTCATGTGCCACACTTCCTTGTTTGAAAATATCTCCCGCAAAGAATCCCGTGAAGAGAGACACAATTTGAAAATGTCGAAGAATATACTTACAGTTTGTGAATAAAAATAAGCGAACTGTTAGTCAATGTGAGAAAAACAGTGAATGAAAGAAAACATGTGCCCGATCAGCCGATCGAGGCAGCCAGTGGCAGTACAGATAGATGAGAAAAGGAGGTAGCCGGCAGGAGCACGTCAAGACGCAAATTAGTTGAGATGAAGATGAGAGCTAGCAGCGATCAACCAGGCAGCAGCCAGTCAACCAACAGTGGCTTTTATATCACATGTCACAAATAAAGCAATGTGTACATGTTTTGCCCTAAGTATCTAAACACTAGACTGAAAATCACCATAGACCTCACCAACCAGGGATTTTGTAATTCTGTCATGATAGAATGTGCACACTGTTAAGGTGATCGTGATACATTTAGGAGGAGTGTTTACACTTCTTCCAGGCTACAGGCGTGCTCCAGGGGAGATGTGGCATTTGAAATGTGAAGATGGTTCTTGTAGCCCACGAACTTGGACTTGGTTATGCAGCTCTAAAGAAAATAAGCAAAGTACTAGGGATTCCTTCCGTGCTTCACAGATCATATCAGGTAAATAAAAAGGGAAAGGAGCACATTATTGTCAGATCTTGCTGTGTGCATAAATACTATTTATTTCTTTGCTTCAGCAAATGCATTCAAAGTGAATTAAGTGATAGGAAAACATAACTATACAATGAGACTGTCACATAGGCCTAGAGTGTCATAGGGCTGTAGCCTGCTGTGATGACTGAGAAATTAGCTTTACATAAAGTAAATACATGCTGATATGCTAATATTTACATAGGGTAACATGCTGATATTTAGTCCTGCAGTTTTGACTGTAATGTTGATAGACATAATAAGTACCCCCCACCCACGCACACACACACACACACACACACACACACACACACACACACACACACACACACACACACACTTTAGTTGCAGAGATTCAGAGGGCTACAGTCAATGGAGAGTGCTGCAAAGCTATTTAGCAGAGCTTCACAGATATACAGTAGACCCAGATAAAGCAGAGTTGCTGAAGATGTATGAGGATGCCATCATAGACATTCATGCATCCTTTGATGGCACTTCGCATAAGAGAGGATTCACTTCCAACTACGGGATAAGTGTGCGCATTGGATGCTGGAACCAGTGAGCCCTAGAAAAGGGTGAATTGTGGCTTGACAGCACTTTGGTGGCACTGGAAGCAATCAGAGAGGAGAATGTGAGGCGTGTTGTGAGAGCTGATGCTGCTTCAATGGAGTGTGCTAAGCGTAGGCGCAGGTCCCATGACACGGTCAAGAAAGTAAAGCGGCACCAGGAACAACTCAAAGAGGGCCTTACATATGGGGCAGGCATAGCTGATTAATGTTCTGCACATTTCAACAGACATACAAAAACCTTGAATGTGAGAAATTGAGCAAAGTGATATGAGAATTTGCCCAAAACTGCAGATTTGCCCGACAGACCAGTCTTCAAAGCATATGACGTTCAGTCACATTATTTCACACACAGGTTCTTAGGTCTTATAGTCAGACTTTTACAGAGGCTTTTTTTGATATCTTGTATTGTTTTGATTTTACGTGTCATTTTATCTGTAAATATATGCAAAATATGCATCCGTCAATACATAGTGTTTTTTTTAATAATTACATAAAATTTTGATAAACTGCTCTGTAAAAGTCTGACCATTGAGTGTCTTATCACAATAAAACAACAGAAATGATTCTGCCATGAAGCTTTGTGTTGAAAAACGGATTCTCGTAATATGCAAATTAGCAAATTTTAAGGAAGTGTTGCCTCATTTGCATATTCTATTAAAAAATAAAACTTGTAATGCAGAAATATCAACTGGTAAAGTTTCAGTCTGATAAGAGTAAAGAAAAAAGGTGCCTGGCCTTAATGGCTCTGGTTCTACACTCTCAGTGGAAAGGAGAAAGGATCAGGCCATTGATTTGTTTTGTGTTGTTCTCAATGACTAGGACATAGTGATTGAATGGAGCATATACTGAATGGATGTATCCCTGTTCTATTGGAAAACAATATGTTGAACTGTATGTGCTATCTATGCTATTGGATGGGACATGAAGAAAAAAAAGCTGTGTGAAAATACATGACTTTGTTCATTTAAGATTAAATGAACATAGGCGAAGACCAACAGGCCTACTTTAATCTCACCAAACGATGGCAAAAGATGGAAAATTAGGAGGCTAAACAGCTTAATCATGAGATTGCACCATTTGATGTAATGTTTGAAATTACATCCACTTAGCCCAAGTGTTATGCTGATGAAGCCCAGAGTGTTGGCCCAGGTACAGTACGCTACCACAGTCCCACACTCACACTGTCTGTGCTTTCATCACCATCTGCCTAAAACAGAACAAAGTGCTATCTTATTTATTGTGGTGGTGCATGTCCATGCTCATTGTTTCAACTCCATCTCATATAGAGATGCTCTTTCACTGAAGTACAATAAAAAGTATAAAAGTACGATAAACCAAGAATCAGGGTTAGGGTTGGCTTAGGGGAGAAATCCCATTTCCCTGTGTATCCCTCATGTGTTTTATGAAGTCCAGGGAAATAAGGTGATGCATTGTCAATCCTGTGGCTAGAACCTCCAACCTCCAGGGTTGAGCTGGGGTGTGGACATTAAGCTAGCGTTAATATTGAAATAACCCTAACCCTATCTTGACACAATCCTAACCCGAATGTTGACATAACCCTAACCCTGGCCTTATGTTGAAGCATGGTTCAACCCTAATCCTAATTTATCCTCCCAAAATAGGACTCCCCCACCTCCGAATTTTCAATTTAACCCCTGATTATCTCCTTCAAACCACTTATCATAGCAAAATATACTCTTGTGGTTTATGAAAATAATGTAAACAGTAGATAGAGTATGTAAAATGTGAATGAATACACATTCATTTTTTTTGTTGTCTTTTTGTCTTTTGGGTAGAGATTCAACAGATGGTGGAAGACATTTTGGCTGGAGGGAGGCATTCTTTGCAGTGAAGGTAGACCCATGAGCCCGTCCGAAATGCTTGAAACAGCTGACAGTGAAAAGAGGTTAGCATGTGAAGCCTAATTGTAGCAGGCCAGGAATTGTCTTTAAATGGTCTCTCCAAGATTTTCATTGTTTAACAGTAGTCGATTTACACAGTTTCAAATAAATGTGTCTCGCCATCTGTGGGGTACCTTGGGGGAAAAAAATCACATCTGGAAGACATCAATGGTTAAGTGATTTGCCTGTCTGGTCAAATCCTACACAGATAAAAAATCTTTGCATGGTTTTACAAATTTTAACAAAATGCTTTTTTTCTTGTTTCAGTGCAACATGAGGGAACTGTCTGTTAATCATTATTTGTATGCCACATTTCAAAGTGAAATTCGTAATAAGTAACTTTTTAATATAAACATGAATTTATTCCTTTTTACTTCATGAAAACCCCATGATGTTCCTTAATCTTGGTCTTGACAGAAATCAGTAAAAAAAAAGAAGAAGGGAATGCATTTAACGAAAAGAATGGACCTTGAAACAGAGACCTCCATTTCTGGGATCTTCTATTTCAGCTCATGAAACATTATATTTATATATTTTAGCAATGTACATGCTTTCCTTTTGACAGGCAGCCCAATTCTGATATTTGTTCCACTAATTGGGCTTTTGACCAATCACATCAGATCTTTTCACATCACCTATTTTTCATAGCTGATCTGATTGGGCTGCATGTCTAAAAATAGCCCTAGAGTCCAGAGTTATGTAGTCAGTAGCATATAACATGTCTATTTGAGATGATCCTGTCTCTTGGTAACTGACGCTTGTACAAACATAACCATGATGTACAACTCAATTTAGTGATAATAAGATTAACCTAATAGTTTCAATAACCTGTAACACAGCAGCTGGCGCCAACGGCCAATTGGACTATGAGTGCTTAATTTGCTGATTGAATTCCCTTAATCGGTTGAAACAATCAGTGCAAGTACTTAACATGTTTCAGCTTGACTTTTGTTTGATTAACTTTCCACATGTCGCTGTGGAGCCACCAGAGGAAACTATCTTGTCCACATATAAATATATCTGTAGTGCCTGAAATCATGTTTACTTCATTAGAATATAGTTGTATTCAAATCCAAGGCTTTATGTGTATTTTAGTCAGAGAATAGTGTGGGAATCTCAATGAGTATAAGAAAGGTCTGAATTCCTTGAATTCATTTTTGTTCTTATTAACTTCTTCCTTCAGTAGTGGTAAGAGCATTGAGCCAGTAACTGAAAGGTTGCTAGATCGAATCCCTGAGCTGACAAGGTAAAAATCTGTCGTTCTGCCCCTGAACAAGGCAGTTTACCCACTGTTTCTATGCCGGCATTGTAAATAAGAATTTGTTCTTAACTGACTTGCCTAGTTAAATAAAGGTTACATTAAGGCATGACACAGCACAATGAATGCACTGCTCTGCACTGACTGCTTCCTCCATGTCATCAAACAGAGAATAAATCAAATCAAACCGTTAAGCTAGAGAGCATTGACCAAATATCCCAAAGGTCTTAGTGCAATAACATCTTGGATGCTAGCTTGAGCCAGGGATTTTAATGCTCTGAGAAGTGTGAAATGGCGCCAGAAGAATTGGCAGCAGTTTTACGGGCGCTCTACCAATTGTTCTATTATGTGTTTTTTTCATGTTATTTGTAACTTATTTTGTACATAATGTTTCTGCCACCGTATCTTACAGCAAAAAAGAGCTTCTGGATATCAGGACAGTGATCACTCACCTGGATTAGACAAAGATTTTTTCTTCAACAAGCAGGACGCACAGGACTCCGAACACCCGACAAGGCCAACATCCCAGTTATTGGCAAGAGGAAGAGATGCAGGTACAGAGGACACAGAGCGGGGTGCCTCGTAAGGATTCACAGAAGGCGAGCAGGAAATCTGCCGTTACCGTCAATATTACTCGCCAACGTGCAATCATTGGACAATAAATTAGATGAGGTACGATCACGAATATCCTACCAACAGGACATCAAAAACTGTAACATCTTATGTTTCACGGAATCGTGGCTGAATGATGACATGGATATTCAGCTAGCAGGATATACGCTGCACCGGCTAGATAGAACAGCACACTCCGGTAAGACAAGGGGGGGCGGTCTGTGCATATTTGTAAACAACAGCTGGTGCACGAAATCTAAGGAAGTCTCTAGATTTTGCTCGCCTGAAGTAGAGTATCTTATGATAAACTGCAGACCACACTATTTGCCAAGAGAGTTCTCATCTATACTTTTCGTGGCTGTTTATTAACCACCAAAGACGGATGCTGGCACTAAGATTGCACTCAGTCAGCTGTATAAGGAAATAAGCAAACAGGAAACCGCTCACCCAGAGGCGGCCTCCTATTGGCCGGAGACTTGAATGCAGGGAAACTTAAATCAGTTCTACCTGATTTCTATCAACATGTTAAATGTGCAACCAGAGGGAAAAAAATTCTAGATCACCTGTACTCCACAAACATAGACGCGTTCAAAGCTCTCCCTTGCCCTCCATTTGGTAAATCTGACCACAATTCTATCTTCCTGATTCCTGCTTACAAGCTCAAATTAAAGCAGGAAGCACCAGTGACTCGGTCTATAAAAAAAGTGGTCAGATGAAGCAGATGCTAAACTACAGGACTGTTTTGCTATCACAGACTGGAACATGTTTCGGGATTCTTCCGAAGGCATTGAGGAGTACACCACATCAGTCACTGGCTTTATCAATAAGTGCATCGAGGACGTCGTCCCCACAGTGACTGTATGTACATGCTCCGGGCATGTGCTGACCAATTGGCAGGTGTCTTCACTGACATTTTCAACATGTCCCTGATTGAGTCTGTAATACCAACATGTTTCAAGCAGACCACCATTGTCCCTGTGCCCAAGAACACTAAGGCAACCTGCCTAAATGACTACAGACCCGTAGCACTCATGTCCGTAGCCATGAAGTGCTTTAAAAGCTGGTAATGGCTCACATCAACACCATTATCCCAGAAACCCAAGACCCACTCCAATTTGCGTACCGCCCAAACAGATCCACCTGGACAAAAGGAACACCTACGTGAGAATGCTATTCATTGACTACAGCTCAGTGTTCAGCACCATAGTACCCTCAAAGCTCATCACTAAGCTAAGGATCCTGGGACTAAACACCTCCCTCTGCAACTGGATTCTGAACTTCCTGATGGGCCGCCCCCAGGTGGTGAGGGTAGGTAGCAACACATCTGCCAGACTGATCCTCAACACTGCAGCCCCTCAGGGGTGCGTGCTCAGTCCCCTCCTGTACTCCCTGTTCACCCACGACTGCGTGGCCAGGCACGACTCCAACACCATCATTAAGTTTGCAGATGGCACAACAGTGGTAGGCCTGATCACCGACAATGATGAGACAGCCTATAGGGAGGAGGTCAGAGACCTGACTGGTTGGTGCCAGAATAACAACCTATCCCTCAACGTAACCAAGACTAAGGAGATGATTGTGGACTACAGGAAAAGGAGGACCGAGCACGCCCCCCTTTTCATCGATGGGGTTGTAGTGGAGCAGGTTGAGAGCTTCAAGTTCCTTGGTGTGCACATCACCAACAAACTAGAATGGTCCAAACACACCAAGACAGCCGTGAAGAGGGCACGACAAAACCTATTCCCGCTCAGGAAACGAAAAAGATTTGGCATGGGTCCTCAGATCCTCAAGGTTCTACAGCTGCAACATCGAGAGCATCCTGACTGGTTGCATCACTGCCTGGTATGGCAACTGCTCGGCCTCCGACAGCAAGGCACTACAGAGGGTAGTGCGTACGGCCCAGTACATCACTGGGGCTAAGCTGCCTGCCATCCAGGACCAGGCGGTGTCAGAGGAAGGCCCTAAAAATTGTCAAAGACCCCAGCCACCCCAGTCATAGACTGTTCTCTCTACTACCGCATGGCAAGCGGTACTGGAGCGCCAAGTCTAGGACCAAAAGGCTTCTCAACAGTTTTTACCCCCAAGCCATAAGACTCATGGACAGGTAATGAAATGACTACCCGGACTATTTGCATTGTGTGCCCCCCCCCCCCCCCACCCCTCTTTTATGCTGCTGCTACTCTCTGTTTATAAAAATGCATTGTCACTTTAACCATACCTGCATGTACATACTACCTCAATCAGCCCGACTAACTGGTGCCTGTATATAGCCTCACTACTGTATATAGCCTCGCTACTGTCTTTTTTACTGTTGTTTTTATTTCTTTACTTATCTATTGTTCACCTAATACCTTTTTTAACCTAAAATTGCACTGTTGGTTAGAGCCTGTAAGTAAGCATTTCACTGTAAGGTCTACACCTGTTGTATTCGGTGCACGTGACAAATAAACTTTGATTTGAAGTGAAGCCCTTCCCAGCCCTCCTGAAGCTCTGAGCTCAGAGCAGAGAGCTAGGGCTTGGCAATGTCATCCCTTCGCTCTTGGCTTTGTTGCAGAATATGTTGATTTTTCCACAGTGTTTCTACTGTATATACTTTCAGCTGGACTTCCCAGAAATGAGAGCGAAGCAGACCAGCAGGAGAGCAGAAATACCTCAGACTCTTTCTTTAAATACGCAATTCTTGTTTCATGGTGTTTTTAAACCTGGACTGAGGGCTGGGTATAGTCTGGATTTGCCTGTCTGTTTTAGTCATAGCCAGCTCAGCTGTTGCTGCCTTGTTTGGCATTTGGCATTACAAAAACAATAGTCCTGGCTAGTGCTGAAGGAAATTGGAAGACAGGCTATGCTGTGCTTTAGCTTTTATGACACATGGACATTATAAAACGGCTGTTATGAAACAGGCTAGTTCTAATCCTTATTGACGAGCAGTCAATAGCTGTCGCCAGTCGCAATCCCGAGGTGACTAGTCGATGGGCCTCTCAAGGTGGCTCTTGAAGGTAGATGAGCTGCTTTGAGTTGTGTGATAAAACATCCTATTCTCCATTTCGGTGTTTTGCACAAGAGTGTTTACTTTAGATGTGTGCTGTTATGAATGACATGAAGATGTCTGCTATTTTATGGGTAATAACCTCAATGTATTCCATCTGGGCTTAGCCACGTAGAACCCTGTTGATGTAACACTGTTGATGGAACAGGCTAAATAAAACAGAAGTTGTTAGATGCCCTCTGTGATCTCCATCTGAGATATATATTTTTGGGTAGATAAAAAAAAAAAAAAGGTCACATGTTCCCTTTACTGCAGTCCAAGACTGGAATATGAAATATAAATTCAGATCTTTGATACACTGTCACTTTGTCAAAAACATGAATGTATCTCTTCATAAATGGTCCCGTTTGTGAGAAAAGCTATCAAATCCAGTCACATTTTCCCTTCTCTCTGGTCCGACCCAATCAAATGGGGTTACATAACTTTTCAATTGATGCCTCTACAGTCCTTCATTCATTGTCCTGGACATAGGTTGTAATGATACTGCCTGGGCGGTTTGAACGGAGCGTGCACAGCTGACTCAATCATTCAGTTTCAGTCCCAGGTGCCCTTGTCTGGCTCCATGGGGCTGTGTGACATCATCGCCCACCGCCCACTCGTCTCTAATGGAGGCCTCAGCTGGTGAAGGGGCTTGTGAATAATTTACGAGCACTGGTGCACTTTATAACCTGGCCTGCAAGGCTGCCTTCCTGGGACATTCTCTCTAATTGCATTAGTATAATAGTAGTAGGGGAACTAGCATTTATTGACTAATCTAATCAATAGCACCACTTCTGTTCACAAGGACTGGGGGTGCGGTGGACAGATGATCATATAGGATAAGATTAACTACAG
The DNA here is from genome assembly GCF_965601325.2 of Salmo salar. NCBI lineage: Eukaryota > Metazoa > Chordata > Actinopteri > Salmoniformes > Salmonidae > Salmo > Salmo salar. The sequence continues at coordinate 153,800,014 of NC_138291.1, forward strand.
AGCATTTCCAGATTAATTGTTCTCATTGGAGTGAATTCAAGGGGCATAATTGTGGTGTTGATATTGATACATGACTTACGAACAGTAAGTTTGACATTACTTATTATGCCTCTCTTGAGAGGTATTTTAAGGGGTATATGGAGGGGTATTTTGAAAACACAGTATACGTGGAAGGCCCCGCAATGAATATATATACAGTTGCAGTTGGAAGTTTACATATACTTAGGTTGGAGTCATTAAAACTTGTTTTTCAACCACTCCACAAATTTCTTGTTAACTAACTATAGTTTTGGCAAGTTGGTGAGGACATCTACTTTGTGCATGACACAAGTCATTTTTCCAACAATTGTTTACAGACAGATTATTTAACTTATAATTCACTGTATCACAATTCCAGTGGGTCAGACATTTACATTCACAAAGTTGATTGTGCCTTTAAACAGCTTGGAAAATTCAAGAAAATTATGTCATGGCTTTAGAAGCTTCTGATAGGCTAATTTACATCATTTGAGTCAATTGGAGGTGTACCTGTGGATGTATTTCAAGGCCTACCTTCAAACTCAGTGCCTCTTTGCTTGACATCATGGGAAAATCAAAAGAAATCAGCCAAGAACTCAGAAAAAAAATGGTAGACCTCCACAAGTCTGGTTCATCTGTACAAACAATAGTATGCAAGTAAAAACACCATGGGACCACGCAGCCGTCATCCCGCTCAGGAAGGAGACGCGTTCTGTCTCCTAGAGAAGAACGTACTTTGATGCGAAAAGTGCAAATCAATCCCAGAACAACAGCAAAGGACCTTGTGAAGATGCTGGAGGAAACAGGTACAAAAGTATCTATATCCACAGTAAAACAAGTCCTATATCAACATAACCTGAAAGGCCACTCAGCAAGGAAGAAGCCACTGCTCCAAAACCGCCATAAAAAGCCAGACTACGGTTTGCAACTGCACATGTGGACAAAGATCGTACTTTTTGGAGAAATGTCCTCTGGTCTGATGAAACAAAAATAGAACTGTTTGGCCATAATGACCATCGTTATGTTAGGAGGAAAAAGGGGGATGCTTGCAATCCGAAGAACACCATCCCAATCGTGAAGCACGGGGGTGGCAACATCATGTTGTGGGGGTGCTTTGCTGCAGGAGGGACTGGTGCACTTCACAAAATAGATGGCATCATGAGGAGGAAGATTATGTGGATATATTGAAGCAACATCTCAAGACATCAGTCAGGAAGTTAAAGCTTGGTCGCAAATGGGTCTACCAAATGGACAATGATCCCAAGCATACTTTCAAAGTTGTGGCAAAATGGCTTAAGGACAACAAAGTCAAGGTATTAGAGTGGCCATCCCAAAGCCCTGACCTCAATCCCATAGAACATTTGTGGCAGAACTGAAAAAGCTTGTGCGAGCAACGAGGCCTACAAACCTGACTCAACTATACACCAGCTCTGTCAGGAGGAATGGGCCAAATTCACCTAACTTATTGTGGGAAGCTTGTGGAAGGCTACCCAAAATGTTTGACCCAAGTTAAACAATTTAAAGGCAATGCTACCAAATACTAATTGAGTGTATGTAAACTTCTGACCCACAGGGAATGTGATTAAATAAATAAAACCTGAAATAAATCATTCTTTCTACTATTATTCTGGCATTTCACATTCTTAAAGTAAAGTGCTGATCCTAACTGACCTAAGACATGGAATTTTTACTAGGATTAAATGTCAGGAATTGTGAAAAACTGAGTTTAAATGTATTTGGCTAAGATGTATGTAAATTCCAACTTCAACTCTCTATATATATTTATATATTTATTTATTTATTTATTGAAAACACCTAATTTCCTGCATTTCAATACATTTTGCCATGTGGCAGAGAGAAAAATGTACAGTTTTATAATGCTATTCTACACATTTTGTCATGAGCCTGAGAGAACATTTTGCAGTTTCTAAGCTAATTTCCTGCAATTCTACACATTTTGCAATAGAACAGAGAGAGAAATGTCCTGTTTTATAGCTCATCTCATGCTATTCTTCACATTTTACCATGAGGAAAAAAGAACATTTTGCAGTTTTAAAGCTAATTTCCTGCTACTCTACACATTCTGCCATAAGGCTGTGTAACGGTTGTCGTCGGGAATAGAGGACCAAAACGTAGCAGGAATGTGGATGCTCATCTTGTATTTATTTTAATTAAAGAGAACACCAAAATAACAAAAAACGAAGAACTCACGAACAACAAAACAGTCTTGTCACGCTCACACAGGTAAAACAAGAAACAATCTCCCACAACACCAAACCAAACAATTACCCATATATAGGACTCTCAATCAGAGGCAACGAGAAAGCACCTGCCTCCAATTGAGAGTCCAACCCCCCCATCAACCTAAACATAGAAATACAACAAACCAGAAAGAACATAGAAATACAAAACATAGAACATAGACCAAAACCCGGAAATAATAAATCAAACACCCTACTACATAAATCACCACCCCGAACCACATAAACAAAATACCCTCTGCCACGTCCTGACCAAACTACAATAACAAATAACCCTTATACTGGTCAGGACGTGACAGGCTGAGAGAAAATGTTGCAGTTTTAAAGTAACTGTCGCATGAAAATCTCACATTTAAAAGTTCATATTCTGTTAACTCATAGCCAAACAATGTTGCTGACTCATCTTATACTTGTATTTGTGGCAAAGCATAAATTGGAGGGCAAAAAAAAACACTTAAAAAACCCAACCTCAAACTTGTATCTCAAAGAGACCGTTTCATAAATGGTTGCTATTTTCTCATAGAGGATGATGTCATCCTCCTGAGGAGGATTAACCTGCCAATCAGCAGTCTAATCGCATGAATATTTTTTATGATCATTTTACGCCCACACCATTCTGTTGGAGTACACCCACACCATTCCAATACTGTAAAGCTGCTTTTTAACATGCTTAATTAAAAGTATTCCATTTATATTGTAATTAATTTGAGGTCATATTTCATAGAAATCTGGAAACACTGAAGTTACTTTAAAGGTTGACTTTGGGAAAAACACAAAAATAATGGCTTTAAGTTGTAAAACTTATCATACCAGGTCATTTAATGCTTATAAACTAAAACAAAAATGGACGAATAAGATATTTGGCTACAGAAGTGGCATTTCTTCCTGATCTCTACAGCTTCCGTCCAAAAACAAATCATGTGAAATGATGTCAACACATACTGGAGAAGTTACTGCCTAGCTTGAAGTGGCTAGCTTAGCTAAAGAACTGACTATTTCGGTCACAGTGCGCATTACCAAAATGATACATCGATGAACCAGCAAATGCACACGCCATTTCTGTTTGAAAATGTTGAAAGAGGAGTTGGACTGTTTTTTCATGCCCAAAGTTGACAGTAAAAGTAAATTTCCTGCAATTCGATGAAACCACCTGTTCTGAATATTGGGGGGGCACATGTCCCCCCCATCCCCCCATGGCAATTCCACCTATGGGGGAATTAGTTTCCCATATTCTGTTGTATACCAATGAGCAAAACAAACAGCTGCTAAATTATTTGTGTTGATTCACTGAGTCATTTACCATTCAAGTCCTGGTCAGAGCAAAGAGCCATCAGTGACAATATTCCCACACAACATCCTCATGGCAAGGGGATAAGCTATTCCAACAAGGTAAAGTACATCTACACTATACTGAACGACTCAAACTGAAAGAGTCGTTGAGAGAACTATTTATTAATGAAGGCGATCGTATTGGCATATAAGCTCAAGGTCATTTATGAGAGAATGATGACAGATGAAGAATGTAAAAAATCTCAAGAGCTTAACCATGTTGATAGTAATGGATTGTCTTTTGTAGGGAATTACCCACCTTTCATGTGCGGTGAAAGAAACAGAAAAATGAGGCTCCCTCCCATTCCAATTTATGGAAGTGCTTACTCAGCATTGTGTGCCTACTGTACATAGCGTGTTGGCGCGCTTTGGGGTAGAAATTAACTACCCGAACACACTGCTCTTACAATAAGGTCATCCCAGTTGATGATAGTAAACTTTCACTGAAATAATTTTACATGGACATATTCATCAATATAATTCTCCAACATGTTATGTAAGGAAACAGGTAATGGATTGTGTTGTCTCATTCGGGTCAATTCAAAGTCACGATAGAATTATGATGATGCATGGACAGCTGTTCTCTAAAGAATGGATTCTGGTTGGTGAGCAAACTCACAGAAAGTGTCCAGGTGCAATGGCCTTCTCAGCGAATCCACTGCCACTCACACACTCACAACAACATCGGAGATGGTCAAGTGACCCCAGAGGTAGATTTACAATGTGTCAGCAGCAGCCTCCCTCCTCCCTACATGCCCTAAAGATTTATAACATGACTGGAGAAGTGTTCGCTTGGCTGACTGATTCACCAAGGTCAAATTACAGCATCTTGCTGTATGATGAGCCACATGATGAAAGAGCAATCATACAGCATCTTTACATCACTCCCCATAGACTTCCGGCTACATCTGGGGCCTTTCCCACCATGGTTTCAATATGTGGTAGAATTGAAATCCTACGAAGTCAGAGCCAATAGCTCATTCACATTGTGGTGTACGTGTCAAAGCCAATCTGGAATATAGATATACAGATGAGGTATTCATAAATCGTGTATAGGGATTGGGGTGGAAATATGGTTATGGGAATGAAGAGTGGATCTATTTTGAGCATAGATTACAGTACAGGACATGGTGGTGATAGACTGATAGTATAGAAAGATATGTTTGCATATATTCTGCACTACATTTAAACCTACCGCTTGATAAGAAGGTTCATTCCAGGTTCAAGGCCAGTTTGCAGAAAACCCCCAGCTGGAATTGTCATGAAGTGATCAATATTGTACAGGCGTAATACATACAACACCTACAGTTCCGGCTGATAAAAAATCTTGTTGTAAACTGTTTTCCATTAAAGGTTTCTTGATGTAGTCATATTGCAAATGCCAGTGGTTCCAAGAATTTCTGTAGAAAGAGGAGTTGGACCGTTTGAAAATGTGTTGATTTTAAAAGCACCAAGTAAAACAAGAGTTACAGGCACTCTTGGTCTCATATTGTCAAATCAAAACATAAACAAAGTACATTGGCATTAATCCCGAAAAAATGTGACAATTACTAAGTAACAGTATGATTCGACTCACAATAATAAGGTAGTAGTAGGCTGCGTCTACACAGGCAGCCCAATTCTGATCTTTTTTCCACTAATTGGTCTTTAGACCAATCGCATCAGATCTTTTCCAGAGCTGATCTAATTGGTAAAAATACCAATTAGTGATTAAAATATCAGAATTGCCTTTGTAAACGCAGCCATGTTAACTTGCAAAATAGGCATTAGCACAACTGCAACACAGTGTCAATGTATCACATTTTTATGGATAGAAATTGAGAAAAAAGTGTATTACAATTGATCTGATTTGACTGATCAATTATAACGCTAATGGCATTATCATAAACTTTATTCAATGATAACAGCATAGCAATTTTTCACAAGATAATAACTATGTAAATACTTTGTTACCAGTGTATCTGTTGTTTTACAAAGTCAGATGAGTTGGGAAGTTCTCAGTTCTTAGAGCAAAGACAACAAACAAACAGTGGGTTTGGTTTAGTAAGAAAATGTGCAGTATAAGGATCAATGTTGTACTATTCAACAAATGTGAGGGTATGAACTTGGTTGGGCAAAGAGGGTGAAAGAACTGTAACCGTTCAGTTCTAACACAGAGAGGTTATGTGGTCAGAGGAAAGTTCTGCTCAGTAAATTGGAATGAACCAATGAGTGATGCCTTTTCACACCTGGTTGAAACAGACCAGTGTTCAGGCGACAATAGGAGCCTTTCTTTCCTTAACGTGCCATTGAGCAGCAAAGATCTGTAAAGTTCAAGAAGCACACAGATTTTTTTGATTTTATTATTTTCTATAAATTGTGAAAATGAATGCCCCTGTGTTTATTTGTGCTTCACTTTCAGGCCTAGAGACTTCAGTCCAGTTGCCAGCTGCGTACCTATTAGCACCCCACAGAAACCCTAACATCTCCTCTGTGGGGTTGTGTTTGTTTGACTTTGTCATTATTGAATTGAGACACACATACACAGTGGTTGTGAATTGAGAATGTGTATTGACTCATTTTCAAGGGTGCACTGGCCATCCCGGATAATTTTTAGACTGAGCAATACCCATTTTTAGACTGAGAAACACTTCCAAACTTTCGACTCTGGTCTTGGACAATTCAACTTTGGTTGAGTTTATCTCAGAAATATTAAATGGGTTTCTGAGGCCAAGTTTTCCATTCTTTCTGGACCTCAATCCTGACTCTTGAATTCATTTATTGAGGAGGGCTTGAATAAAAATAGAATATGACATGAGTTTTTGTGGCTTTGTGTTGATTGAATATGTTTGAATAAAGATTATCCTAAAAGTGTCTTTAAGATGTCATCAGCGAGTTTGTAATTTGATGTAATGAGTGTGTAATTTGATGTAATTCTGGGGCATTCCAAGTATGAACTTCACAAATCATAAATCCAGTTTTGACATATGGTATATTGTTGTTATTCAATATTCAATAATAATACACAGGTTAATGAGTGAGAGTCTCATCTCCACTATTCCACTATGTCATATGGGAGAGTGGGGTAAATTTAACTATATTTTACATTCAGCATCACTCCGTCTCAGGAAATAAAGTATTCTTTCTAACAAAGATATCCACATATATTTCGGGATGTTGTGTTTACCTGGAAATAATAAGAATTCATGTGAACATTACAGTTTTGAAAACATAGCTTGTCCAAAAAAAGTGGTCTCTGCACAACTACGGCTCAACTTGGGGTAAGTTGAGCCGTAGGCCAGGTAAGTTAAGCCGCCTACACATTTCTGTACTGAATTAAATATTACCGCTACCTTTTTATAACCATGTCTATCTTTATTTCCAAACACAATTCAACACAATCACTTTTTTGTCTTTTATTAATTTTAAGCATATTTTAACACAGGCTTAACACCTAACAAACACTTAGTACTTTTTTGAACAGTTTTTGCATAGGATAGGCCCTGTTCTTATCTCATGTCCCAGCGATAATGCCTTGCATTACGCCTGGGAAGAAAACACTTCAATTTCCTCAACTTGCTATTGGCTCAACTTACCCCAAGGCAAACATTTTGAATCATATCCCAGACAGCTACAATGATGCGCTTTCATGCTAGGTTTAGGACCTCATATTAAAGCTTATAGAACCATCAACTGATGTATAGAACAATCTTAAAACTATCTCCTTTGGTTTAGATACAAGCATCATAAAACCTCTAACACAATAAATTCATTTGACTTGGTGAAAAGCTAGTTATTTTTGTTCCCTAACTTGCTTACCACTTTTTCCATGTGGTTTCTTCCTTCACAGACTCCATGAATTTATGACCTCTTCCTAAATTTGGTAGAATTATACTTTTTGTGTATGGTTTCTTAGAAACAAATTAACAAATGTGGCTCAACTTACCCCACTCTACCCTACAACTGCTTTCCATGAAATTTCCACAAAAAAGCTAAAGGCCAAAAATCCAGGGGTCCAGGCTGCTTCCACCGTATGGTTTAAAGCTCCACAGAAGGAATCTGTCTTGTAAACTGATCTTGCTGCCCATTCATGACCTCACCCTTCAAGCATGAGTTCTCAGCATGGGCCGGGTTTAAAAGCACAGCTTTCCAGGGTAACTGAAACTAATTATCATCTGTCCCTATGTCTCTGGCCCCCTCCCAGTTAGGGGGAGTGATGAGCTCTACAGCAGAGTCTCACAACTCAATTGCTGGTTGAAAACTGTTTTCTGCCCCTCCCAAAAGATAGAATTTGTAGATAATTGGCCCTCTTTCTGGGACTCACCCACAAACAGGACCAAGCCTGGCCTGTTGAGGAGTGACGGACTCCATCCTAGCTGGAGGGGTGCTCTCATCTTATCTACGAACATAGACAGGGCTCTAACTCCTCTAGCTCCACAATGAAATAGGGTGCAGGCCAGGCAGCAGGCTGTTAGCCAGCCTGCCAGCTTAGTGGAGTCTGCCACTAGCACAGTCAGCGTAGTCAGCTCAGCTTTCCCCATTGAGACCGTGTCTGTGCCTCGATCTAGGTTGGGCAAAATTAAAAATGGCGGTGTTCGCTTTAGCAATCTCACTAGTATAAAGACCTCTTCCATTCCTGCCATTATTGAAAGAGATTGTGATACCTCACATCTCAAAATTGGGTTACTTAATGTTAGATCCCTCACTTCCAAGGCAGTTATAGTCAATGAACTAATCACTGATCATAATCTTGATGTGATTGGCCTGACTGAAACATGGCTTAAGCCTGATGAATTTACTGTGTTAAATGAGGCCTCACCCCCTGGTTACACTAGTGACCATACCCCCCGTGCATCCGGCAAAGGCGGAGGTGTTGCTAACATTTACCATAGCAAATTTCAATTTACAAAAAAAAAAAACAATTACGTTTTCGTCTTTTGAGCTTCTAGTCATGAAATCTATGCAGCCTACTCACTCACTTTTTATAGCTACTGTTTACAGGCCTCCTGGGCCATATGCAGTGTTCCTCACTGAGTTCCCTGAATTCCTATCGGATCTTGTAGTCATAGCAGATAATATTCTAATTTTTGGTGACTTTAACATTCACATGGAAAAGTCCACAGACCCACTCCAAAAGGCTTTCGGAGCCATCATCGACTCAGTGGGTTTTGTCCAATATGTCTCTGGACCTACTCACTGCCACAGTCATACTCTGGACCTAGTTTTGTCCCATGGAATAAATGTTGTGGATCTTAATGTTTTTCCTCATAATCCTGGACTATCGGACCACCGTTTTATTACGTTTGCAATCGCAACAAATAATCTGCTCAGACCCCAACCAAGGAGCATTAAAAGTCATGCTATAAATTCTCAGACAACCCAAAGATTCCTTGATGCCCTTCCAGACTGCCTCTGCCTACCCAAGGACGTCAGAGGACAAAAATCAGTTAACCACCTAACCGAGGAACTCAATTTAACCTTGCGCAATACCCTAGATGCAGTTGCACCCCTAAAAACTAAAAACATCTGTCATAAGAAACTAGCTCCCTGGTATACAGAAAATACACGAGCTCTGAAGCAAGCTTCCAGAAAATTGGAACGGAAATGGCGCCACACCAAACTGGAAGTGTTCCGACTAGCTTGGAAAGACAGTACCGTGCAGTATCGAAGAGCCCTCACTGCTGCTCGATCATCCTATTTTTCCAACTTAATTGAGGAAAATAAGTACAATCCGAAATTTATTTTTGATACTGTCGCAAAGCTAACTAAAAAGCAGCCTTCGCAAATGGAGGATGGCTTTCACTTCAGCAGTAATACATTTATGAACTTCTTTGAGGAAAAGATCATGATCATTAGAAAGCAAATTACAGACTCCTCTTTAAATCTGGGTATTCCTCCAAAGCTCCATTGTCCTGAGTCTACACAACTCTGCCAGGATCTAGGATCAAGGGAGATACTAAAGTGTTTTAGTACTATATCTCTTGACACAATGATGAAAATAATTATGGCCTCCAAACCCTCAAGCTGCATACTGGACCCTATTCCAACTAAACTACTGAAAGAGCTGCTTCCTGTGCTTGGCCCTCCTATGTTGAACATAATAAACGGCTTTCTATCCACCGGATGTGTACCAAGCTCACTAAAAGTGGCAGTAATAAAGCCTCTCTTGAAAAAGCCGAATCTTGATCCAGAAATTATAAAAAACTATCGGCCTATATCGAATCTTCCATTCCTCTCAAAAAATTTTGAAAAAGCTGTTGCACAGCAACTCACTGCCTTCCTGAAGACAAACAATGTATACGAAACGCTTCAGTCTGGTTTTAGACCCCATCATAGCACTGAGACTGCACTTGTGAAGGTGGTAAATGACCTTTTAATGACGTCAGACCGAGGCTCTGCATCTGTCCTCGTGCTCCTAGATCTTAGTGCCGCTTTTGATACCATTGATCACCACATTCTTTTGGAGAGATTGGAAACCCAAATTGGTCTACATGGACAAGTTCTGGCCTGGTTTAGATCTTATCTGTCGGAAAGATATCAGTTTGTCTCTGTGAATGGTTTGTCCTCTGACAAATCAATTGTAAATTTCGGTGTTCCTCAAGGTTCCGTTTTAGGACCACTATTGTTTTCACTATATATTTTACCTCTTGGGGATGTCATTCGAAAACATAATGTTAAATTTCACTGCTATGCGGACGACACACAGCTGTACATTTCAATGAAACATGGTGAAGCCCCAAAATTGCCCTCGCTAGAAGCCTGTGTTTCAGACATAAAGAAGTGGATGGCTGCAAACTTTCTACTTTTAAACTCGGACAAAACAGAGATGCTTGTTCTAGGTCCCAAGAAACAAAGAGATCTTCTGTTGAATCTGACAATTAATCTGGATGGTTGTACAGTCGTCTCAAATAAAACTGTGAAGGACCTCGGCGTTACTCTGGACCCTGATCTCTCTTTTGAAGAACATATCAAGACTGTTTCAAGGACAGCTTTTTTCCATCTACGTAACATTGCAAAAATCAGAAACTTTCTGTCCAAAAATGACGCAGAAAGATTTATCCATGCTTTTGTTACTTCTAGGCTGGACTACTGCAATGCTCTACTTTCCGGCTATCCGGATAAAGCACTAAACAAACTTCAGTTAGTGCTAAATACGGCTGCTAGAATCCTGACTATAACCAAAAAATTTGATCATATTACTCCAGTGCTAGCCTCCCTACACTGGCTTCCTGTTAAGGCAAGGGCTGATTTCAAGGTTCTACTGCTAACCTACAAAGCATTACATGGGCTTGCTCCTACCTATCTTTCCGATTTGGTCCTGCCGTACATACCTACACGTACGCTACGGTCACAAGACGCAGGCCTCCTAATTGTCCCTAGAATTTCTAAGCAAACGGCTGGAGGTAGGGCTTTCTCCTATAGAGCTCCATTTTTATGGAATGGTCTGCCTACCAATGTGAGAGACGCAGACTCAGTCTCAACCTTTAAGTCTTTACTGAAGACTTATCTCTTCAGTAGGTCCTATGATTAAGTATAGTCTGGCCCAGGAGTGTGAAGGTGAACGGAAAGGCTGGAGCAACGAACCGCCCTTGCTGTCTCTGCCTTGCCGGTTCCCCTCTTTCCACTGGGATTCTCTGCCTCTAACCCTTTTACAGGGGCTGAGTCACTGGCTTACTGGTGTTCTTCCATGCCGTCCATGGGAGGGGTGCGTCACTTGAGTGGGTTGAGTCACTGACGTGGTCTTCCTGTCTGGGTTGGCGCCCCCCCTTGGGTTGTGCCATGGCGGAGATCGTTGTGGGCTATACTCGGCCTTGTCTTAGGACGGTAAGTTGGTGGTTGGAGACATCCCTCTAGTGGTGTGGGGGCTGTGCTTTGGCAAAGTGGGTGGGGTTATATCCTGCCTGTTTGGCCCTGTCCGGGGGTATCATCGGATGGGGCCACAGTGTCTTCTGATCCCTCCTGTCTCAGCCTCCAGTATTTATGCTGCAGTAGTTTATGTGTCGGGGGGCTAGGGTCAGTCTGTTACATCTGGAGTATTTCTCTTGTCTTATCCGGGGTCCTGTGTGAATTTAAATATGCTCTCTCTAATTCTCTCTTTCTCTCTTTCTGTGTTTCTCTCGGAGGACCTGAGCCCTAGGACCATGCCTCAGGACTACCTGGTATGATGACTCCTTGCTGTCCCCAGTCCACCTGGCCGTGCTGCTGCTCCAGTTTCAACAGTTCTGCCTGCGGCTATGGAACCCTGACCTGTTCACCGGACGTGCTTGTTGCACCCTCGACAACTACTATGATTATTATTATTTGACCATGCTGGTCATTTATGAACATTTTAACATCTTGACCATGTTCTGTTATAATATCCACCCTGCACAGCCAGAAGAGGACTGGCCACCCCTCATAGCCTGGTTCCTCTCTAGGTTTCTTCCTAGGTTTTTGGCCTTTCTAGGGAGTTTTTCCTAGGGAGTTTTTCCTAGCCACCGTGCTTCTTTCACATGCTTTGCTTGCTGTTTGGGGTTTTAGGCTGGGTTTCTGTACAGCACTTTGAGATATCAGCTGATGTACGAAGGGCTATATAAATAAATTTGATTTGATTTTGAAGAGCAGCATAAGGTAGAGCTAAAAAGATGAACCTAGAGATGTTCTTTAACACATCCCCTCTGCCTATGACAGCAGGTTTTGTTTTGTTTTTCTACTTTGCATTTGTGTCCTAAAAGCAATTTACTAAAGCAATGTTTTTCTTAATTCTCCAATAAATACATATTTCAGTGAGTGCTGCTTGGCATAATAATGGTGCTAATAATTTTGACTAATTTAGACATATAGAAAATGTCAGGATCTGGCAATGTGATCTGTACAACAAACTACATTAAACCAAGTTTAATTCCAAATAACAAAAACATTACTGAAATATTTCTCATTCGGTGACAAGCTGTTGTCCAACAAACAGTTTGAGAGCTGTCAGCAGATGTATTTATGATGGCCTATGATGATCATAATGGATACAGTGAAGGGCCTCTGTGGGATGACAGGTGGTCTTGTACAGCATAAGCTCTGTGAATCCCCTCGTGGGTCTCATTGCATAAGGTCCCCTGGCGTGCAGCTGTGGATTGGCTAAAGGGAACTTCTCCCCCTCTGCCGTGTCCATTAGCCTTAAATACTTGAGGCTTGAGGTGATCAATTGTAATTGACGCCGCTTGCTTTCTCCAGGACGGGTTATGAGTCCTGTGCATCTGCTTGTTCTTTTAATGGGATCCTCATATTCCAAGAATAGTCAAGTAGGTCTTAGTCTACAGCCTTGTCTGCAATGGAGCCCCTTAGCAAAAAGCAGTGGCAGAAAAAAGACAGGTGACATTGTTCCTAAACTGGAATCTGTGAGTTCAAAGGGTAGACTAAACTCATTGGAATGGCTGTTAGGGTAACTGGATGTGAAGCTAATGTCTTACTGTTAAATCTGAAGGTTGAACAAGAAAATGGAATTAGACAGATCTCAATCTACGTCCACTTGGAATTAGGATTTATGAACAGTTACGACTATGGAATCAGATAATTGCTGTTGACACCTTGTTTTCAAAGCCCATCCACTAAGAAAATGGGTCTGTTACAAAATAAAATAACTTTACATTGACAAAAGGGATGGATCCATGTTCATTTAAAAACATGTCTAATGGAGTCAAGCCAGAATGGGGCTTGACTAGTAGAATGGATCTGACCTGAATATATGCTCCTTAACACTGTAGTGATGAGGCCTTGAAAAGGAGCAGCTCAGAGCATCTGGGCCAGCACAGCCATGTGTAGCCAGAAAAGAGCCTTCAGGTGGGGCATCTTAAATGCATGTGAACACCATTAATTGAACTTAACTGCCATTTCCCCTCTAAGCCCATCAGGTGTCACAAGCAGTTGCATTCCTCATTTAAACTATTTTATTTTCCCTTTAACTAGGCAAGTCAGTTAAGAACAAATTCTTATTTACAGTGACGGCCAACAAAATCTTTGGACTAGACTAGTGACTAGTTTTACAATGGCAAATTGTAAATGTGCCATGCATGCAAGCATCAATAAAGGAAATTAGCTGCATGTCACTTGCAGGTTGTGGGTATGTCAGAACTACTCTAGCAGATCATTACACATTCACTAACCAAGATAGGACTGTAACCAGAGCACTACCTCCCTCTGGTGGACACTAGCAGTTACAAGTAGTGCAACACAAATTCCTTCAAAATGAACGATGCATTTTTATATAAAACATATTTAACCTTAATTTAAACTAGGCAAGTCAGTTAAGAACAAATTCTTATTTACAATGACAGCCTACCAAAAGGCCTCCTGCGGGGACAGGGAGATATATATATATATATATATGACAAAACACACATCACAACAAGCGAGACAACACAACACTACATGAAGAGAGACCCAAGACAACATAGCAAGGCGGCAACACGACAACACAGCATGGTAACAACACATGACAACACCACAACATGGTAACAGCACAAAACATGGTACAAACATTATTGGGCACAGACAACAGCAAAAAGGGCAAGGTAGAGACAACAATACATCACGCAAAGCAGCCACAACTGTCAGTAAGTGTCCATGATTGAGTCTCTGAATGAGAGATAAAACTGTCCAGTTTGAGTGTTTGTTGCAGCTCGTTCCAGTCGCTAGCTGCAGCGAACGGAAAAGACAAGCGACCCAAAGAAGTGTGCTTTGGAGACCTTTAATAGGTGACTGGCAGAACAGGTGTTGTATGTGGAGGATGAGGGCTGCAGTAGATATCTCAGATAGGGGGGAGTGAGGCCTAAGAGGGTTTTATAAATAAGCAGCAACCAGTGGGTCTTGCGATGGGTATACAGAGATGACCAGTTTACAGAGGAGTATAGAGTGCAGTGATGTGTCCTAAAAGGAGCATTGGTGGCAAATCTGATGGTCGAAAGGTAAAGAACATCTAGCAGTTCGAGAGCACCCTTACCTGCCGATCTATAAATTACATCTCTGTAATCTAGCATGGGTAGGATGGTCATCTGAATCAGGGTTAGTTTGGCAGCTGGGGTGAAAGAGTGATTACGATAGAGGAAACCAAGTCTAGATTTAACTTCAGCCTGCAGCTTTGGTATGTGCTAAGAAGGACAGTGTACCATTTAGCCATACTCCCAAGTACTTGAGGTGACTACCTCAAGCGCTAAACCCTCAGAGGTAGTAATCACACCTGTGGGGAGAGGGGCATTCTTACCAAACCACATGACCTTTGTTTTTAAGGTGTTCAGAACAAGGTTATGGGTAGAGAAATCTTGGGCACTAAGAACACTGTTTAGAGCATTTAACACAAAATCCAGGGAGAGCCCAGCTGAGTATAAGACTATCTGAATATAAATGGATAAGCGAGCTTCCTACTGCCTGAGCTATGCTGATATAAATAGTGTGAGGCCTAGGATCAAGCCTTGGGGTACTCCCTTGGTGACAGGCAGTGGGTGACAGAGCAGATGCTGACTTTATACACTGCACTCGAGGTAGTTAGCAAACCAGGCCAAAGACCCCTCAGAGACACCAATACTCCTTAGCCAGCCCACAAGAATGGATTGGTCTATCGTATCAAAAGCTTTGGCCAAGTCAATAAAAATAGCCGCACAACATTGCTTAGAATCAAGGGCAATAGTGACATCGAAGACCTTTAAGGTTGCAGCGCAGATCCATAACCTGAGCGGAAACCAAATTGCATACCCGAGAGAATACTATAGACCTCAAGAAAGCCAGTTGATTGACAAGTTTTTCCAACACTTCTGATAAACAGGGCAAAATAGAAATAGGCCTATAACAGGATCAGCTTGATCACCCCCTTAAAAATCAAAGATGAACCGTTGCTGCCTTCCAAGCAATGGGAACCCCCCAAGAAAGGAGACAGGTTAAAGATGGGCTTGGCGATGATAGGGGCAGCAACCTTCATTAAAGAAGGGTCTAAACCATCTGACCCAGATGGTTTTTCTTTTTTTGGGGGGGGGGGGGGGGGGTCGAGTTTAATAAGGAGCTCCTTTAGCATCTCAGACTCAGTGACTGCACGGAGAAACTTTGTAGCGAGGAAGAGCAATCGGGGATAGTCACAGACGGGGTGGGAGATGAGGAAATGTTGGATGGGCAAAGAGGCATGGCTGAGTCAAATAGGAATCCTGACTTATGAAGTGGTGATTAAAGAGCTCAGCCATGTGCTTCTTGTCAGTAACAACCACATCACCAACATTAAGGGACATGGGCAGCTGTGGAGGGTTTATTTGCTAAGTCTTTAACCCATTTTCCAGAACTTCTTGGGGTTAGATTCTCAGAGAGAACTGCTCCTTAAACTAACTTTGGCCTCCTGGATTGCCTGAGTTAACTCATTCACCTTATGAGAGACAGCCTGAGTAGGCCAAGCCTGTCGCCAAATGCAATTCTTGAGGTGGAGTAACTCTGTAAGATCACAGCCAAACATGTTAATTCTCATTATGGGGGCATTTGTTAAGACCAATGAATTTTTTTTAAAGGGTCAGAGGGGATCAAGCTGATTCTATACCAGTTCACAAAGGCTTGCTCATTAAAGTTTAAGTGTCTATGACAGCTTAGGAAAGCTATTTTCACTGCGCAGCCATGACAAATACAGGCTGTAAAACAGTGATCACTAAGGTCATTACAAAAAACAGACTGATACCTATCAGGATTATTTGTGAGGATAACGTCGAGGAGTCAGAAGAGAGCTTAGGGCAGAGGCCAGTGCTGATGGAAGACTAGAGCACCAGTCAACAAATAGCCATTAGAAAGTTTAATGCCTAAAACCAGCTAAACAAATTGTTTGGAGAGGGACTTTGTGGAGACAACCAAGCACTGAAGGTGATCCTTGGTAAAGATCACCATAAAGTGTCTGTATAGCAAAACAGAATTAAAATGTTAAGATGTTTATTGGCATTACTTGAATATACAGTCTTGATCAGACACATCACATTGAGGGTAGACCAGCAGAACAAAACTACTTTAAGTCAAAGCATTTAATGACTGGAATCGTCAAAACCCTGGTGGGGAACACAAGCTGTACATTACCCAACACCAATGTTTCTCCCATAATTGTTAAAAACCACATAAGTTACATACATTCTGTACAGTACAATCAGCAGTGCTGTCAGGCAGCTCATAGGGTGAGCTGCTTTGCAAGGTCCTTGATCAGCAAAGATTTCAGCTGTGAAATGGTGGCGATCTTCATATGCTTCTGACTAGAGTACTTATTCTTAACTGCCTGCAAAAGAAAAAAGAAAGTTACGGCAACAGGTCATTTTGTAGAAGATGAGGTCTTACAACTCTTTAAAATGCACCTAGTTGTAAACTAAGTAAATGGCATTCACTAATAAGGCGGTTCCTCTACGCACCATATGCTTAGTTTGTCCCTCGTTCACCTTCACAACATTTTTTGCTATGTGCTGCATGACCGGGACTAAGCAGTCTTCGGTGTAGTTCATGTAATGCTGCAGTGTGGAACTCTGGGGAGAGGATACAAAGGCAGTAAGTGAGAAGATCAAGTGATGCAGTGACCTGGTATACACCAAGGGCTCCCAAGTGGCGCAGCAGTCTAAGCCTCTGCATCTCAGTGCTAGAGGCATCACTACAGACCCTGGTTCGATTCCAGGCTGTATCACAACCAGCTGTGATTGGGAGTTCCATAGGGTGGCGCACAAGTCACCCAGCAGCACCTGGGTTAGGCCTTCATTGTAAATAAGAATTTGTTCTTAACAGACTTGCCTAGTTAAATAAAGGGCTTCTTTCCCCACAGTCACTGATCAGAGACCAGATATACAAATAGTGAATTCCACTCAGAAAATGAGACATCAACAGCATTTACTGAAGGACATCTTACCCAGTCACCACAGTTGAAGACCTTCAGGGTGAGGGCGAAGGCAGCACTAGCCACCTGGGAGGGAGGGAAGTGCACCATCTCATAGTCCACCATGGTGAGCTCCACCAAGTACTTTGCCAGGGTGTGGTGCTCAGCAGTCACCTGGAGAGATTTTAATTAGTCATTTTGATTCTATAACTGGTGTGACTGTAGGCAATACAGATGGAGTGTAGTGTTGAAATACCTCGCCAATCTTTGAGGCCCTTCTGAGGAACTGGAGGGGGAGAGGGCGGCCAAAGCTGAACTTCAGCACTCTCAGTATCGTCATTTCCATGTCCCTGATCTGGGCAGTGGTGTAGGCCCGGTCGGTCACAAATGCAAAGTCTGCAATCTCTGGAGGGTACATCTCCTCGTATTTGGAGGCGATGAACATCGCAGTCACACCAACCAACTGAAGTTGCTTTTTGGGCACTGGGTTATCCTGTTGGAGATTAGGGTCAGTCAGGACAGTTTACAGTATAGGCCAAATTATACTGCCAATTGTCCCCAAGCCACTTCTTTGCCCTCCACTGATCCGAAGTCTGGATTGAGAAAAAAACATTTCCCACCAACTTCCCATTAAGAGTGGGGATACTCAAGTAGTCAGTTTACACAAATCATACCCAGTTTACAATAACCTAAAAGGCTTGTATCCCAGTTATAATAAAACCAGATGAGATGTCTGGGATACGCTGATCTTAGACAGGATACTATGGCATGTAAACAGCATCTCGTTTACAGCAGTCTGTTCTGCATTTCATGGGCGTTGTCGGATTAACAAAAACACCTAAAAGAAATAAAATGAATTAAAAAAAAAAAAAACCTGCTCAGTTCAATAGGCCATAATTTGTTTTCTGGATACGCCATACAGCCTACTGTCCACCCTAATTTAGACAATTTTTGCTTACTATTTCCATAAGTTGGTAGGCCATTTGTCAACTATAGTTAAAGACATGCAGCTTCTGTCTTAATGTGTTGCCCTAGAAAACTAAATGAAGTAGTGCTCACCAGAATAATGTCTTACGTCAATAGAGTGCATTAGTAATCTAGTCGACGTCGGTAAAGTCAATGTCTTTATGGCCCGGGGAGAAAACTCACAAAAAAAAAATGGAAAGACATGCACAAGACTAATCAGTTTGACCGGTTAAGGAAATTAAAAGCTGAGAAAACACATCGTCTTGGGTGGATATTTTGTGTAGTTGAAATGCTGTCTGCTTGCATAACAGTGTCAAAGATGAGACATGTGCATTTGCAATAGATGCTGAAAGAGTCACATTCCTCCACTAATGTGTGTGAGACAATTAAACACGGTGTATTGTTCTGCAAGAGTTAATATTATGCTACATATGAGAAGTTGTAGGCCTACAGTCAGTGTCCATATTACAGTTGCCATTTAACCTATGAACTTATGAGAAATCTGTTTATTCATGGCTACTTGTGAGCGGCTTATCGAAGATACATGTAAACAGCTTATCCCAAATAAGACCTTAGGCAGGATATGAGCTACCATCCTGAATATTGTGTGCATTTAAACGTGGTCAGCGAACAAGCCCACTGGTGGGCTGTGTGACGTCCCTGCTACACTGTAGTTCACTGCCAGTAATTTCTCATCAGGATGGCTAGAACAGTAGGTCAAGCAAATTACCTGAAGGAAGCGGTCAATGATTCCCACAGTCATATACATGGTCTCCTGCAGCAGGCGGAACTTGATTTGGACCTGGACGAGCCAATCGATGAGAATAGCACGCATGTTGCCTGTAATTTCCTGTCCTTCCAGATATTTGGGTTTAACAGCCTGATCAACCTTTGAGGGGAGACGACAGAGGGATATGTAAGCAACAGGCACATACAGGACAATAAAATGCATTTCCTGGACCGTGGCTTTCAGCTGAGAAACATAATACAACAACCTCAAGTTTCTGAAGGTATTTGTAGATGTCCTTCACATATTCACTGCAGAGCATGGGGTTGTCGTAGTCATCAGCATCCACATCCTTAATACTAAGTAGGACATCAGAGAAGGCCTGGCACAGTTCAATGGGAGCACAGCCAGAGGTCTCCATTGCTGTGGGAGACATTGGCTCAGGTAAAACCTGTCAACAAAAAAAAAAATATAGATATATATATAAAAACACTAGTGTTAGTATTCAATATGGAGTATGGTGGTGAACAATGTCTAATCATGATAGTCATGGAGTTCAGCAGATTGAAGGCTATTACAAATAAATCACAAGCTGCCAAATTCTTGCCCTTTGCCCCAGAAATCTCACCTGAACCTCCAGCTTAACAGGGGCAATAGCAACTTTTTGGGGTTGTTGGACCTCAGGGACCTTCGCCAGCCGTGTGCTGGCCTTCCTCTCAACCACCTTTGTGGGTTCTGCCTTGGCATCCTGTAAAATACAAAAATTAAGCACCGTATAATAGTACTAGAAACAGGGTAGCTAGCAACCTATGCATTGTGAAGTTTTGTTATCCAAAATATAGTCACCTTTTTCAGAGTCTGTCTGGGGACTCCAACATTTCCGATTTCGCCGAGCGCAGCTCTTGCTCTCAGTGTAGGCTTGGTTCCCAGAACTACCTTGCCTGGCAGAGCAGTTTGGTTCTCTGAGGAACCCAGACGATTCTACAGGAATAAAAATAAGGGAACCATGTACAATAATATTATTCAAATAGAACACGACATAGCATTCTGAACGAGTAAACAATAACTTCAGAGAAAGCAGAAGTAACATTTTTCGCTGAGGCACGAGGCGATTCACTCCTCTGCATTTGAGCTTGAATTCTAAACAAAAGCAATAAGCAAGTTGCAAACGTAACACAAAAAGCTATAACAAACCAAACATATCGTAATGCAAAACAAATTCAGAAAAATACAACTTACTCTAGTCATACGGTGAGCCATTTCTAAATATACGACACTTCGGTGAAAGAGAATACGCTTACTGCACACAATATCTAAGAGTGAATCGCCGTAGTTTAAATCCTGGTTTACTCGAATTTCATTCGTTGCGTTCCAAAATGCGCTGCCATCTGATTGGATGACACGCAGCTGATTAGAATGCGTTTCTTAGGACGACCAGCAATCACATGACAGGATTTAGCTCGTTTTTTTTTTTTAAAGACTTCCGCCACCTTATAAATAAGAAACAAGTTATCCAGTTCAAAACAAAGGCACTGTACTGTAGTTGTACTGTTAATGTACAATTGTGTTGAGGTGTGTGTTACCATATAGATGATATGCCCCAAAGATTCTTATAAACCTTTGCAGCTGATTTTCTTAACCTGTATTTTATTCAATACAAGTGTACACTTTGAACTGTACTGTTATTTGAGTATTTACGGTCTTAATGCTGCGTTCACGTGCTATTCGGAACTAGGAAACTAGTTGCTATCTGGGAGCAGGGCAGCATAAAATGGAGTAGGGACGTCCCACAGATCCTGGAAATCATGGACCCTCTGAAATGTCCGACTTGCTAACTGGTTGAACGTGGTACGTGTATATATAATGGTGCTTTCATGACAACTAGGACCTCTGGAAAAAACGAGGTTGAATCATGACGTCAGTGATATTCAGGTCGGAATTTTGGAGCTCTAGAAAGAGGCCCGAGTTCCCGACTTGGAATTCCGAGTTGGATGACCGTTCAAAAATGTATTTTCCCAGTCAGAGCTCGTTTTTTCAGAGTTCCCAGTTGTCTTGGATGCATTGAAGTCGGAAGTCAGAGATTTCCCAGTTGTTATTAACGGAGCATTACAACAACAAACACGTTTCCTAGTTCCGACTAGTAAGTGAACGTGGCATCATTTTAACAAAGACAGTATGGTTAATGCCGTGTACATGTACTAGTCGGAACTAGGAAACTTTGAAATGTATTACTTGCTAACTGGATGTAGTTATACACGTGCCACATTCAACCAGTTAGCAAGTCGAACATTTTAGTTTCCTAGTACCGACTAGCACATGAACGCGGCATTAAAAAATCTGTGATATTACCAGAGTTTCTAAACCTCTTAACAAATGTGATCTCATGCCAATTCATTGCTGTGACTCCGTCAACATTGCCTCTATACCTGTTAAAAATGAAGTTAAATATTTAGGAATTGTTATCACTAAAAACGTGTCAGATAGAGAATCTTTAAACATCGACAATATGATTAATGCCATGAGAGTTTCATTAAATCAGTGGCTGCAACGCGAAATCTCAATTTTGGGTCGTATTATTTTGTCCAAGACTGATGGTTTATCTAGAATCATTTACCCAAGTCAGTCCCTTTTTATTTATTCTAAGTCAATGCTGTTATATTTAGATTTGTTTGGAGGAATAAAACGCATTATATTCGGAGATCACAATTAGTGAAAGACTATGATCGTGGACGTTTACAGGCTATTGATTTTGAGTCGTTAGTGGGTGCTTTTAGAATTAAATGGTTGAAATGATGTCTGTCTAATCCTACCTCTATGTGGTATTATATCCCTAACAGTCTGTTTAATAAACGTGGTGGATTTTGACCCTCAAAAATTACCTGTGAAATTGTCGAAGTTTCACCAGCATATGTTATTTTTCTGGAAAATGGTATTCAAGCACAATTTTTCCCCACACAAAACATTGACTTGGAATAATATAGTTATTAAAGTTAATCGGAAATCCGTTTTCAAAGGCCTTTAATTTGACAAGGGTATTCATTTTGTATGTGATTTGATAGACGACACTGGGGGAGTTTTTATCGTTTGATGAGTTCATTGGTAAATGTCAGGTTAATATTACTCAGAGAATATATGAAGGTTTGCAAAGCAATTCCTCTTCCTTTACTTGGACTTATTAAGAACACTTTGTTATATTATGAGGTTGTTCTCTCTTTCCAAGTTTGCAAATGAATGACTTGAATCTTTTGGATAAAAAATGCAACAAAAAGTGGATACAATTGGCAGTTAAAAAGTAATGTTTGGTGATTATAATTCAATATATTGCTATGGAAGTGACCAACCCATGCTATGGTCAAAAGCGACAAACTTGCACCTTACTTGTCCAGTTATCCCAAAAGTTAAAGAAACTCATTGTCATGATTTCTTGCACAAAAGAGTCCGTTTTGACAAAATGCCTTGTGTTTTTTGTTCCTCTGATTCAGAATCCATAGAGTATTTAATTATTTCATGCCGCCATTCAAGTAAACTCTGGGTTGAAATTCATGAATGGTTGCGTATAAAATCTTCAGAATTACCTATGTTTACCTTTGATGATGTTAAATGTCATTATGCTTATCCTTGTAATTCCGATCATAACTATTTTATTAACATTATTATTCTCTTGGCCAAATATTATATTCACAAATGTAAATGAGGTGAAAAAATCCCTTTATTTTGTAGTTTTTTTTCATTGAACTGTTACAATTTTATAAATCCCTCAAACTTGTGAAACTTAAAAAGTTGGGAAAATGATCAGAAGTCATGTTGTCACGTCCTGACCATAGTAAGATGTTATTTTCTATGTTAGAGTAGGTCAGGGCGTGACAGGGGGTGTTTTGTGTTTTTCTATGTTTTCTATATCTATGTTTAGTTCTAGTTTTCTATTTCTATGTTGTTTTTTGGGATGATCTCCAATTAGAGGCAGCTGGTCCTCGTTGTCTCTAATTGGAGATCATACTTAAGTAAGGTTTTTTCCCCACCTGTGTTGTGGGTAGTTGTATTCTGTTTAGTCTATGTACCTGACAGAACTGTGAGCTGATCGTTTC
The DNA here is from genome assembly GCF_965601325.2 of Salmo salar. NCBI lineage: Eukaryota > Metazoa > Chordata > Actinopteri > Salmoniformes > Salmonidae > Salmo > Salmo salar. Next base: position 153,823,219 of record NC_138291.1, read on the forward strand.
CCCTATTTTTCTTTAGTGTTCAGTGTTAAAATAAAAAGTCATTATGAGCACTCAACACGCTGCGCTTTGGTCCCCTCGCTACGACAGCCGTTACAGAACTACCCACCACAACTGGATCAAGCAGCGTGCTTGGGAGGAGATGGATACCTGGTCTCTGGAGGAGAGGCTAGAGAGGATAAACTGGACTTGGGGCCAAGTATTGGACAGATATAGAAGCCTGCCGGGGATGCAAGAGAGGCTACCGAAACCCAAAGAACATTTTTTTGGGGGGGGGGCACATGGAGCAGTCGGCGGAGTCGAGGAGTAAACCAGAGACAATCCGGGAGAAGAGAGAACATTTGGAGAAAGGAGAAATGGGAGAGTTGTTGAGTTGGTGGAGGACGCACAAGTTTTTCCCAAAGGAACGTGTCGTCAGTTTGGTGCCACCTGAGTCAGCTCCCCGTACTCGTCCTGAGAAGTGTGTGGAAGTTCCGGAACAAGTGATACCGGCTATACACACCAGGTCTCCAGTACGTCTCAACAGCCCGGTACGTCCTGTGCCTGTGCCTGCTCCTCGCATTCGCCCTGAAATGCGTGTCACCAGTCTGGTGCCACCTGTCCCGGCTCCACGCACTAGGCCTCCAGCGACGCTCCCCAGTCCGGTTCCTTCGACGAAGATCCACGGTCCGGTGGTACTAAAGCAGAGGGATCAGCGGGTGGAGCGGGGGTTACGCCCCGAACCGGCGCCTCTGCTGGAGGATAAGGTTATGTGGACTGCACTAGAGCCACCATAAACAGGTGTTAACCGAAAAAATAAAAATAATTAGGGGGTGGGGGGGTTGCCTGGTGTTCTATTATTTCATTATTTTTTTCATTGTATTCACAGGAATGTCGCTGTATTGATGTGTAACATTGTTGCAATAAAAGTATTTTTTATTTTTTTTTAATGTATTCTAAACCCAGAGGCCTCAACATCTCGAGACTTCCGGGAACGCTTGCGAAACAGACGAAACAATGAGATAAGTGAAACATTCTTCCTCTAGTTAATTCTCTTAATCTAAAGCCACAACCTAGATTCGAGCCAATGTCTTAAGTAGTTGAACATGTTATTACTCCAACCTCGTGAAAGTGACAATGACACGTTATCATTTTTGTCAAAAACAACTTATATTGAAGGTGTGCCTTTGATTTAATGCCCTACATATGCGCAGTTCGGCACGAGACGACTGTTAGACCCAATGACGTGTTTCTAGCCAATGTTGCCATGACATTGCCTACAAGTGTGATCTGGGATTTCTATTGGAGAAGCAGTTTTAGCCTATCTTCATACTGTACTGTCTTTGATATTACTGCCTTTCTGCTTGTCATGTAGAAAACTACATCATGATCATACAACCAATGATGTGTATAGTGTACCAAAGTATGAGTCAAAGGAAATTGAACATGATGAGAGTGAGGATGAATTAACTGCGATGGCAGGTGCGACGAAGAACCAGAGTTTGAACCTCATCCCGCTGGTGATAAATGTTTTTTACCCAGTGGGAGTGTGATTTTTTTTTTTGTTGGAGAGAATGGATCCTTGCCTTCTGGCTGATCCATATGTGGGGAATGTTGGGTTGGTGAAAGTGACTTGAAGTGGAATCGTGTCGATTCTTTTGTGTTTCTGCATCCACATGGTGCATCCAGCGTGCTGCACCATGTGGCTGGGGACAAGAACTGTGACTTGCTTTCCTCTCCGGAACAGGGCACCATTGAAAGGAGTGATAACTGGAGTGGCGTTAAGTGTTGAGGAGGGTCAACTGAAGTTGAAGATTCCTGATTTGCAATGCCCCCTTTTTGGTGTACTACTGAGTTTTGATGCAGAGTTTTTACCACATAAAGTCTAGTTAGGATGTGCCAGTTATCCCGTGAGAGCTTTAGTTGTCAAGCTTATGGTAATGTAGTAGCAGTGTGTAGGAGGGAGATTCCTAGATGTGAGAAGTGTGTAGGATGACATGAGACAAAGGAATGTGTAGTATCAGTGGAAAAGTTGTGTGTGTAAACTGCAGGGGTACCCATGGTGCTGGAGATCAGAGGTGTCCGTTGAGAGAAAGGCAGGTTGAGGTTGCCAGGATCAGAGTAGCGCAGAAAGTGTCGTATGATGAGGCAGTGAAGCGAGTAGTAGAGAAAGATGGGTCCTGGGTGAGGGATCCTAAAAGAATCCCTGTGAGTAGGACAAGTTTAATAAAGAGTGATAGGAATAACACGTGCTTCAGTATTTATTTATTTTTTGCGTTCATGGCCATTGTTGTCAACTGTACCACAGGAATGGAATGTAAATCACGGAGGACAGATTTTGTGGTGGCAGCTGCAGAGAAGTACTTGGGTGTACAATATTCTACTGCAGAAGAGTTACAAGGTGTTTTGAACAATAGTATCCTGTCCTCCCAGGCTGCTGGCCTGGTGTAGGATCAGATGGGGCCAAAGTAGTGGAATAATGATCAAGGTTTTAATGGGTGTAGGGTTATTTGGTAGGGCATTTTTATTTTCACAAATTGTAATGAAATCATATTACAGAATAGTAGGCTGATACACAGCCAATACAGTAGGTGACAGCATGCACCTATAACATTTGTTTGCAGACTGCCATAATACCAAAGAAGAAGAAGTATGAGACATAATACCCATAAAACATATCAGTCAAACACGGAAATGGTTCTAATAAGTTGTCCACCATTAATTTGATCCATTGTGGATTTTAGAAACCCTGCAATTAAGGACTGTGATTCGTGTAGGCTTATCGTTCAGAACTATAAATGAATGTCTTAAGCGTCACGTCACTCACCAGGGCCATGATGATCTGGACGAGACTGCCGAATCAAGGCAAAGGTAAGAATCTCTGGATTAACTATCTAATGTTAACAAAATGTTGTAATTAATAAATTGGCTGAAGTTGTTTAAATTGACAATGCTGTGAACTGTCTTGGGCAAGTTTTAAATGTACACTTATCTAGATGGCTAAATTAGACGTGTATTTGTCTAGCTATTTAAATGCATGAGCAATTCATAAAAATGAGTTTAGCTTTCTTTGTCTTTTACAAGCCAACAGCCAAGCTTGCTAGTTAATAACTTAGATGGTGACGCTAGGGCTAGGTGTACTTGATAATGTTTGTTTGGAATGAAGAAGAGAACCGAACGACGCTCCCCTCTGTTCTATTGGCAAATGTCTAGTCACTCGAGAATAAAATGGATGAGCTTAGTTCAAGGGTCTCCTATCATAGAGACTTGAAAAGCTGCTATATTACATGTCTTACAGAAATGTGGCTGGAATTTGAAGCTATGCACGTAGGGTCAGACAGCAGCTTCGGGGAAATCGAAAGGAGGTGGAGTGTGTTTTTTTCAGAAGTAACAACTCGTGTGCTGCTTCAAGTATGAAGGAAATCTCAAACTTTTGCTCACCTGATATAGAATACCTCATGGTAAGCTGCAGACCCTTTTATCTACCAAAAGAGTTCTCATCCGTAATGATCACTGCTGTCTACATTCTTCGACATGCCAACACCACTCTGGTACTCAATTAACTGTATGGGGCCATAAACAAACAAGAAACCATTCACCCAGAAGCAACGCTTCTGGTGAGCAGAGACTTTAAAGCAGGTTGACTTAAAACCGTCCTACCTCACTTCTACCAACCCGTCTCCTGCACCACCAGGTGCGCTAAAACTCTTGACCACTTTTATTTTACCCACAGAAATACATACAAGGCCCATCCCTCATCCTCCATTTGGCAAATCTGACCATGACTCCATCCTCCTGCTTCCTGTTTAAAAAAAAAAAAATAGTTCAAACAGCAGTGTAAAAGAGGTGGGGGGGGGGGCAATGCAAATAGTCTGGGTAGCCATTTGATTAGATGTTCAGGAGTCTTATGGCTCGGGGTAGAAGCTGTTTAGAAGTCTCTTGGACCTTGACTCTGGTACCGCTTGCCATGCGGTAGCAGAGAGAACAGTCTATGACTAGGGTGGCTGGAGTCTGACAATTTTTAGGGCCTTCCTCTAACAACGCCTGGTATAGAGGTCCTGGATGGCAAGAAGCTTGGCCTCAGTGTACTGGGCCGTACGCACTATCCTCTGTAGTGCCTTGCTGTCAGAGGCAGAGCAGTTGCAACCAGTCAGGATGCTCTCGATGTTGAAGCTGTAGAACCTTTTAAAGATCTGAGGACCCATGCCAAATCTTTTCACTCCTGAGGGGGAATAGGCATTGTTGTGCCCTCGACTGTGTTGGTGTGGTTGGACCATGTTAGTTTGTTGGTGCTCCACTGCAGCCCCATCGATGAGAATCACCTTGAGAGAGAGGTTATTGTCCTGGCACCACATGGCCAGGTCTCTGACCTCCTCCCTATAGGCTGTCTCGTCGTTGTTGGTGATCAGGCCTAGCACTGTTGTGTCATTGGCAAACTTAATGATGGTGTTGGAGTCGTGCCTGGCAGTGCAGTCATGAGTGAACAAGGAGTACAGGAGGGGACTGAGTTGGGACCCCTGAGGGGCCCCTGTGTTGAGGATCAGCGTGGCGGATGTGTTGTTACCTACCCTTACCACCTTGAGGCGGCCCGTCAAGAAGTCCAGGATCCAGTTGCAAAGGGAGGTGTTTAGTCCCAGGGTCCTTAGCTTAGTGATGAGCTTTGAGGGCACTATGGTGTTGAACGCTGAGCTGTAGTCAATGAATAGCATTCTCACATAGGTGTTCCTTTTGTCCAGGTGGGAAAGGGCAGTGTGGAGTGCAATAAAGATTGCATCATCTGTGGATCTGTTTGGGCGGTATGCAAATTGGAGTGGGTCTAGTGTTTCTGGGATAATTGTGTTGATGTGAGACATGACCAGCCTTTCAGAGCACTTCGTGGCTATAGACATGAGTGCTACAGGTCGGTAGTCATTAAGGCAGGTTACGTTAGTGTTCTTGGGCACAGGCACTATGGTGGTCTGCTTAAAACATGTTGGTATTACAGACTCGGACAGGGAGAGGTTGAAAATGTCAGTGAAGACACTGGCCAGTTGTTCAGTGCATGCTCGCAATACACGTCCTGGCAATCTGTCTGGCCCTGCGGCCTTGTGAATGTTGACTTGTTTAAAGGTCTTACTCACATCGGCTGCGGAGAGTGTGATCACACAGTCTTCCGGAACAGCTGGTCCTCTCATGCATGTTTCAATGTTATTTGCCTCGAAGTGAGCATAGACGTAGTTTAGCTCGTCTGGTAGGCTCGTGTCACTGGGCAGCTCTCGGCTGTGCTTCCCTTTGAAGTCTGTAATGATTTGCAAGCCCTGCCACATCCGATGAGCACCAGAGCCGGTGTAGTACGATTTGATCTTAGTCCTGTATTGACACTTTGCCTGTTTGATGGTTCGTCGGAGGGCATAGCGGGATTTCTTATAAGCTTCTGGGTTAGAGTCCCTCTCCTTGAAAGCGGCAGCTCTAGCCTTTAGCTCTGTGGATGTTGCCTGTAATCCATGGCTTCTGGTTGGGGTATGTACGTACGGTCACTGTGGGGACGAAGTCATCAATGCACTTATTGATGAAGCCAATGACTAATGTGGTGTACTCCTCAATGCCATCGGAGGAATCCCGGAACATATTCCAGTCTGTGCTAGCAGAACAGTCCTGTAGCTTAGCATCTGCTTCATCTGACCACTTTTTTATTGATCGAGTCACTGGGGCTTCATGCTTTAATTTGAGCTTGTAAGCAGGAATCAGGATGATAGAATTATGGTCAGATTTGCCAAATGAAGGGCGAGGGAGAGGTTTGTATGCGTCTCTGTGTGTCGAGTAAAGGTGGTCCAGAGTTTTTTTCCCCCTCTGGTTGCACATTTAACATGCTGATAGAAATTTGGTAAAACGGATTTAAGTTTCCCTGCGTTAAAGTCCCCGGCTACTAGGAGCGCTGCCTCTGGGTGAGCGTTTTCTTGTTTGCTTATTGCGGAATACAGCTCATTCAGTGCTGTCTTAGTGCTAGCCTCTGATTGTGGTCATTTGTTAACAGCTACGAAAAATACAGATAACTCTCTAGGTAGATAGTGTGGTCTACAGCTTATCATGAGATACTCTACCTCTGGCGAGCAGTAGCTCGAGACTTCCTTAGATATTGTGCACCAGCTGTTATTTACAAAAAGACATAGTCCGCCGCCCCTTGTCTTACCAGACTCCGCTGTTCTATCCTGACGGTGCAGCGTATAACCAGCCAGCTGTATGTTGATAGTGTTGTCGTTCAGCCACGACTCCGTGAAGCATAAGATATTACAGTTTTGAATGTCCCGTTGGTACTTTAATCTTCCGCGTAGGTCATCTATTTTATTGTCCAAAGATTGCACGTTTGTTTGCAGAATGGAAGGAAGTGGGGGTTTATTATATCGCCTACGAATTCTCAGAAAGCAGCCCGCCCTCTGGACCCTTTTTCTCCGCCTCCTCTTCACGCAAATCACGGGGATCTGGGCCTGTTCCCGAGACAGCAGTATATCGTTAGCGTCGGGCTCATCAGACTTGTTAAAGTAAAAAGAAAAGAGGATTTTGGCAGTCCGTGGTGAGTAATCTCAGTCCTGATGTCCAGAAGTTATTTTCGGTCATAAGAGACGGTAGCGGCAACATTATGTACAAAATAAGTTAAAAATATAAGTTACAAACAACGCAAACAAAAAAACAATCAGTTGGGGGCACGTAAAACGTCTGCCTTTTTCTCCGGCGCCATTTTACATGGTTATTGCAAAAGTAGATCCGCTTAAAAAGAAATTAAAGGCTATCGTGTCAGACACGTACTAACAAAGCATGCGCATGAACGAACAAGACAACAAAATGTGCCTTTTGGAATCAAAGTTGCAAACTTTAGAAGATGAATTGGACCAGCAAGAAAACAGAATGAGTCAAAACAACATGAGAAAATTGGCCTTAACGGAAAATGAGAAAAAAGGGGACATTTCCTGCTACGTGGTCAAACTGATATCAGAGGAACTTGATGTGGATATATCAGCAAAAGATCTGGAACGATGCCATATGATCGGTGTGAAACAGAAGAACGCTAAATACCCACACATGGTGATCTTCAAACGGTGGAACTATCAGACCAAAATAATTATTCTGAGAAGAGGACGAAGTAGTAAAAACAATGAGTGCACTAGGCTACATACAGTGATGCCTTAGACCAGCTTATCATAAGTTGAGACAATATCCTTTCCCTCTCCTCGACAATATATATTCTACTTTCCCCAAGTAGCTGTTCTTCTCTATGAAGTAACGATTGAAGTAACCAATGGGCTACATGGAGACTGAAAAGACAATTCAAAGGGGGAAATATAGCATGCATGTCAATAACTGTTCTAAGGATGTGCATGTGTGTGTTTGTGTACATGAATGGGAGTGTGAGGGAAGAGTGAGGGATGATGAATATGTGTAGGAGGGTGGGAGAGAATGGGTATGTGGATGCATAGGGTATACGTTTGGCTGGAATGGATGAGAATGGATGAGTAAGTCTGGCTGGGTGTAAGTGTGTCTGAGTGGTAGGGAGGGTGGGACAAATGGGAGGTTGGGACAAGCTTGGGTGGGTATGGATGGGAGGTAAGGACAAGCTTGGGTGGGCAAGGATGGGAGGTTTGGACAAGCTTGGCTTGGGTGGGCAAGGATGGGAAGTTGGTACAAGCTTGACTTGGGGGAGGTGGAGAGGGATGGGTTTGGCTTGTGAGAGGGAGAAGAGAGATGTATTTATGTTTGTGCTGTAAAATGAATAAGAGTTCTGGACAGATTAAGAGAGGATGTCGAGTCATGATTATCCCTTGTTTGTCATGATACCTAAGATTCAATGGTGGTTATTGGTGAGCGTGGAGAGGGACTCTATCCGAGGGATTGGGACGGGATGACTGGCAGGGCACTTCTCTGAAGCATGTGTGGCGCCAAAACAGTACTTAAGTGGCAGTTTTTCTACAATGTACATACAATGACATAATCCACAGACTTTTGACACATTAGGAGAGGAGTAGGAGCTTAAAAGCCCTAAAAAGGCATTGCGCCTCAAACTACAAAGAAGTACTTTTTTTTGTGTGTCTGATCAGCCAACATGCTCAAACGCTCTATACAGTGCCTTCGGGTAAGTACTCAGACCCCTTCACTTTTCCACATTTTGTTACGTTTCAGCCTTATTCTAAAATTGATGAAGAAATTGTTTAATTTAATCCATCTACACACAATACCTCATAATAACAAAGCAAAAAAACAGGTTTAACATTTTTGCAAATGTATTAAAAACAAAAAACAGTTACCTTATTTACATATTCAGACCCACTGCTATGAGACTCGAAATTGAGCTCAGGTGCATCCTGTTTCTATTGATCACCCTTGATGTTTCTACAACTTCATTGGAGTCCACCTGTGGTAAATTCAATTGATTGGACATGATTTTCAAAGGCACACACCTGTCTATATAAGGTCCCACAGTTGACAGTGCATGTCAGAGCAAAAACCAAGCCATGAGGTTGAAGGAATTGTCCGTAGAGCTCTGACACAGGATTGTGTTGAGGCGCAGATCTGGGGAAGGATACCACAAATGTTCTGCAGCATTGAAGGTCCCAAAGAACAGAGTGGAATTCCATCATTCTTAAATTGAAGAAGTTTGGAACCACCAAGTCTCTTCCTAGAGCTGGCCGCCGGGCCAAACTGAGCAATCGGGGGAGATGGGCCTTGGTCAGGGAGGTGACCAAGAACCCGATGGTCACTCTGACAGAGATGGGAGAACCTTCCAGAAGGACAACCATCTCTGCAGCACTCCACCAATTAGGCCTTTATGGTAGAGTGGCCAGACAGAAGCCAGTCCTCAGTAAAAGGCACATGATAGTATCACGTTTTAAGCAAGACGCAGATCCAGACAGTGTCGAAGTAAAGTGTATTACTAGAACAGGGGGCAGGCAAAACGACAGGTCAAGGGCAAGCAGAGGTCGGTAATCCAGATCAGAGTCCAAAAGGTACAGAACGTCAGGCAGTCTCAGGGTCAGGGCAGGCAGAATGGTCAAAACTGGGAAAACTAGAAAACAGGAGCAAGGGGAAAAACGCTGGTAGGCTTGATGAACAAAATGAAATGGCAACAGACAAACAGAGAACACAGGTATAAATACACAGGGATAATGAATCAGATCGAACATCTCTGGAGAGACCTGAAAATAGCTGTGCAGCAACTCTCCCCATCCAACCTGACAGAGCTTGAGAGGATCTGCAGAGAAGAATGGGATAAAATTCCCAAATACAGATGTGCCAAGCTTGTAGCGTTATACCCAAGAAGACTTGAGGATGTAATCACTGCCAAAGGTGCTTCAATAAATTGCTGAGTAAGGGGTCTGAATACTTATGTAAATGTGATATTTCAGTTTTAATTTTTAATAAATTGGCAAAAATTTCTACAAACCAGTTTTTCCTTTCTCATTATGGGGTATTGTCTGTACATTGATGAGGGAAAAAACAATTTAATCAATTTTAGAATAATGCTGTAACCTTACAAAATGTGGAAAAAGTCAACGGGTCTGAATAGTTTCCGATGTCACTGTATATGTAATTTATACAATAACTATGTATTCATACTATCTCTACCATTCCCTGGAATGCCCACCACCCTAATATGACATGTCTGCTAAAATGTCTTATCTGGTTCTTCAAAGATAGACGGAACAGACAAGGTTTACAAAATCCAACCAATTACATGGAATGTGCACAGGCTCCATGATGGGAAAAAAAAGCATATGGTTCTTCAACACTTAGAGATTGTCAGCAGATGTGGTAATCCTGCAAGAGTTACATTTAAAAAAAGGAGATATTTTATATTTAAAGAGGAGCTGGGTTGTAGAGCCCTATGCTGCCACCTAAGTAGTAACAGCAGAGGTGTAGGCATCCTGATAAATAAGAATACACCCTTTTCCCTTATCCCAGCATATGGACAAAGAAGGCATTTTTTGTTGTTGAATTGTACCTTACATGGTGAAAAATACACATTGGTTTAATTGTATATCCCACCAGGGGCAAATCTGGTGTTTTTAGATAAAATTCAAGCTATATTAGATCAAATCCAGACAGGAACTATTATTTTAGCAGGCGACCTAAACCATACATTCAATAAGATTGACAGACATAGCAATAAAAAAAGGAAATTCAAAGAGGCTCCAAAGAGGATGAAAATGTTAATCTATCCATATAATTTACTGGACACCAGGAGATTACTATTCCCAACTAGAAAATACAACTTATTTTTTTCCTCAAAGTAAGAAAATCTATTCAAGAATTGACTACTACATTTTTATTTCCAAAAATGCACTCAACAATTTACTGGGTTAAAAAATCCATGGCATAGTGATGTAGGATCATTCTCTGGTATCATGCTTAATTACACTAACAGAAAATACACTTAAATACGTAAATTAAAAAATATAAACTTTTACCATTAGAAATCTAGACATAGAGGACAGAGAAAGGCCGACCCCCCGATATAATTTGGAATGCTTTTAAGGCGTACATTAGGGGAATGATCATTTACTAACTCGGCAAAAGTAAAATCTGAGTTAGAATATGATCTTTTACTTTTGAAGAGAGCCAATAACTACTACTATTACTGGCAAATAAACCTTGGTAAACATCTTGCAGCCCTTACAAAACGAAGCTATAGTAGTAAATCTATAGTTTTATACATACAGGGTTCCTAAAATTCAGAGTTAATGACCATTTTAAAAGCTCCTATGAAAATCGATATGAATCCAAATTACACAACAGTTGGACTGATTCTACAGCCTTCTTAGACTCAACAACCCTGAAACAATTATTAGCAGACAAATAAGAATCACTAAAAACAAAGATCACACAAAAATAAATATTTGCACTGTTAAAACATTAGCGCGGAGAAAAGCACCAGTAATGGACAGCTTTCCCATAGAATTCTATTTAACATTTTGGGACAAAGTAGCACCCCTATTTACACCCGACAACTCACATGTCACTCAATTCAGTACTTCCTGGTTCCATGTATCAAACAGTTATTTCAGTTATATTAAAACCTGGAAAATCTGGAGAGTCCCCTGCTGATTACAGATCTATAAGTTTAATAAATTGTGACAAAATAATAACAAAGCTCATAAGCAATAGAATGGCAAAAGTCTTACCAGACTTGATACATGTCAAGGGTTTATTAATAATTTACACATACAAACAAATACAGGAACTTGTTTCAGTTTAATACAAAACACAAAAAAACTAGATATAAATTCATCAATAAGGCTGATGATGTTGAAAGGCATTTGACCACCTTGAATGGCCTTTTCTATTCAAAACTTAGAAAGCTTTCAACTTTTGAGCTGAAATAATACATTTTTATAAATGTCCCAAAGCAAAAATATACACAAATAACAGTATCTGATGAAATTGCATTAGAAAGGGGCACAAGATAGGGATGTCCTCTCTCCCCCCTCCTGTTTGCACTGGCAATTGAACCGCTTGCAGTAAGAATTAGACAGGAGCCAAACGTAACAGGTATCAGTATTGGTAAACATGAATATAAACTAAACTTATTTGCAGATGATCTCCTGATATACCTGACCAATAGTGTAAAGTCAATGCCCCCCTTGCTAAAAATATTTTCTGAATAATCTAAAATCTCTGGATATAAAATGAATGTGGAAAAAAAATCTAATAATGGCAATAGGAAAAATAATAACTCATGATCTACAGTAATCCTTTAAGTAGACCACAAAATAGGATGCTTAATAAATGACGACAAACAACAAATATATAAGGATAACTTTATCCCATTACTCAACAATATGAAAGCAGATCTAATTAAATGGAACAATCTTTTCATACATCTTACAGGTAGAATAAACCTTTTCAGAATGAAATGGATCCTAAAGTTTTTATATTTATTCTCGCTAATACCAATTACCCCACCTTTTCATGTGTCTGTTTTCAAAGGATAAACCTAAGAACATTAACAATTTCTATGAAACCTATTCTAGAAGAACCAATATAACTCCCTTAAAACACAACCCTATGGAACCATCCTTGGATAGCTTTTCAGAAACCGTAAATTGGCATAGAAACCGTAAATTAATAGGACATTTATTTATTTCCATGATAGTGTAATAAGGGTCGTATGAAGGAGACCAAAATGCGGCGTGTGAAGTGCTCATAATTACTTTTAATGAAAACACTTTGCAAAATAACAAAACGACCAACAACAGTCCCGTCAGGTACAAACAACGAAACGGAAAACAACCACCCACAAAAAGCCCATGAAAAACAGGCTGCCTAAGTATGGCTTCCAATCAGAGACAACGAAAAACACCTGCCTCTGATTGGAAACCATACCCGGCACCAACATAGAAAATACAACATAGAACAACAATCTAGACAACCCACATAGAAAACAGAAAACCCAAAATACATAGACAAAAACACCCCCCTGTCACGCCCTGACCAATCTACTATGGAAAAATTACCTCATACTAAGGTCAGAACGTGACAGATAGAGTTAAAAAGCTATTTTGGACTGACCAATGTAGATATTTTCAAATACATTTAACTTATATTTTTTGTGATATGAAACTTTTATCAGAAATCTTTTGAACATCAGAGCAATCTTGAGGGAATCCTAGTTGAGTCAGAAAAGTAAATTCATGGGCCTCCTGAGTGACGCAAGGCACTGCATCGCAGTGTTGCGGCGTCACTACAGCCTTGGGTTTGATCCCAGGCTGTGTCACAACCAGCTGTGACCGGAAGTCCCATAGGGTGGAGTACAATTGGCCCAGCGTCGTCCGGGTTAGGGGAGGGTTTGTCCAGGGGAGCTTTACTTGGCTTATCTCGCTCTAGCGACTCCTCGTGGCGGGCCGGGCGCCTGCAGGCTGACTTCGGTCGTCAGTTGAATGGTGTTTCCTCCAACACATTGGTGCAGCTGGCTTCCGGGTTAAGCGAACAGGTGTTAAGAAGTGCAGTTTGGCGGGTCATGTTTCGCAGGACGCATGACTTGACCTTCGCCTCTCCCGAGCACGTTGGGGAGTTGCAGCGATGAGACAAGATCGTAATCACGAAATTGGGGAGAAAAAGGGGGTAAAAAAGGATATTCATATGACAGGTAAAATATACAAAACCTTGCACAGAGCCTATCCAACTGACAATCTCTTAGGAAAAAAATATAAACTATTGGAACCAAGACTTTAAAAGTACTGCTATTGGCACAAGATGAAGGGAATGTTGAAACATAAATAATAAAATTACACTAAACAAAAATGTAGGCTTAATAAACTAATGTATACAATGTATTATACAAGAGACAAAATTCACAAATTCTAAAGAGTCATGTCTTAAGCGTAAAACTAACAATGACTGAATAATCCATGTCTTCTTGGAATGCAATAAAGTTCAAAACTTATGGGCAGAGTTAGAAAGTTGGCTGTCAGAAATATTACAATGTAACTTTACTTTTAATCCTTTGTATGCATATTTCAAGACATGGCATATGAGGGTGCAGTGAGATACCCGATGGGTATTTAAAAAAAAAAAATGGAAATCAACCAGTTCTTCGTTGTTAACACAATGTAAAGGTCAAATGCTTTATTACCTAAATGTAGAAAGTGCTTAGGCAAAGGAGAGAAACAAAATGGTGCGGCTTGAGGCCATGTGGCAGAGGGTAAGGTGGGTGCTGGAGATGGGGGTGTGAGCAGGTGGGTCTGGGCAGGTGTGATGCCGTTGATGTTTGTGTGCGTCTGTATGCTGTCGTTTTTATGTGTATATTTTGTAGTGTTTGAAGAAAAAACAGCAACAGCCTGTGTGTATGTTTGTGTTACCTGAATGGCCCACAGTCCAAGGAGGGTAGCAGGGTCATGATAGTGTAGACCACAGGCAGTAGACTGAGGATGAGGAGGAGGCCCATGTAGAAGTTGTTGGATTTGGAGGCCTTGAAGACCCTCTCATGGGGCACGTTAATGGCCATCACGGCCCAGCACTGGTAGTACATGGACAAGAGGCAACGCAGGACGTTTCTCAATACCAGCCCTGGAGCATAGAATGCACCCATCCTGAAACACGCACACACACACAGTGTCATTGCAGGGAATGTGGAATATACTGCATGAGTTCTATAGTTCTGCAACCAGAATAGAAATATATCTTACCATATCATTCCTTGGTTGAAGACCAGACCAAGAATGTTGCCCCTGATGTCAAACTCACCATACGATGGGTACAGAGGGAGATAGAATCCCTATCACAAACAGTGATTCAAACAAAAAGTACAAATCTAGAATATCCCCACCAATAGACAAAATAAGACATTTATAACTATGTAATATACTGTATCCCTTTGTAACAATGACCAGTGGAGGACCAACATATGGGGCTTCGAGGTCCCAGCACCAGCAGTAGTTGAGGAACCTGACAGCCCGCACAAAGTCACCAGTCAGGATGGTCAGGTAGGTCACCTGGATGTCTGACACGGTCAGCTTCACAAACTCCTGTCACATGATGAACAACACACACGCTTTACAAAGGTACAGTACATACAACACAAACCATGAACATACCAGAGATGAGGATATCAGTAAGGTTCCGTTACTATGCCGACGGCAGTCTCCCAGCATGGCGCCCTGATGACATCAGAGGGGTCGATGGGGCTGGGGTGGCATCCGTGTAGTTGTTGTGGAGGGTGAAGTTAGTATTCCTTCTGGGCCCAGATGGACGCATTCCTAATGGACACCCCCTCCTCACGCTGAGTGGAAGGAAGGAAGGAAGCCATCAAATCACAGGTCATTATTACTATGCGCTATCCTTTCACCCCAATGACAATGCATCGCTATGAGGAACATCAGTCCTAAGTGTGTGAAATGTATCCCTCACTACATGATGCATTGCGTTATTTACAGTATATGTAACTCAACCATCCCATTATTAAACCTTATCCTTTTCTTTTACTGTTTCATATTATCCCAAAAAGGAAAAAAACATTCTGTAATCCAGCTCTTAATGTTAATTTAAGATAAACAAGAGGTCTGGTAGTAGCCTGAAGCAGCCAGAGGCAGCCTTACAGTACCTTGTTGTTGACCTCATCAAATAGGGCGAATAGGAAGGTGTAGAGGTTTCCCAGAAAGAGGGCAGAGATGCGCCCCAGCTGCCATTTGAGGGTGATCCAGGGCTGGTACTCCTCCAGCTCAGCGATGGTCTCAAACAGGGGAGGACACACCAGGCCCAACAGGGACATGATGATCTCCAACTACACAGAGGAACCATGGCAGGAATCATACCATCTCCCCACTACACCACCACTTTACACAACACCATATGATAAAAAATATGTCAGTGATGAAATAGAGAGGGAAGTTTGTTTAGTCAGTAATGAATGAGATAAAAAAAGAAGGCTGCACTATTACAGATGTGGGATCTTAATTTGAGCCAGTTTGCTACAACAGGAAAATAATCCTGCATCAACAGGAAACATTAATTATTATGTGGATTATAATTAATGGGCCTTTTTGTAGGGGTTGATCAATTTTTCTTAAGGGAAAATCAAGTCTGAAATTTCAAAGTGGAAATTACACACTTCTGAAGCCTTTTTAAACCTCCTGCAACAGGTGATCAAATGAAGATCCAACAATCTATATAACATAATATCACTATACATTTTTTCAAAATATAAACTGATTCTATTGGTTTGAAAGAATGTACTTGACATCAAAGCCATTCTCCAAGCATTACCTAGTTTTTCTTGTACCAGCTCAGGTCGTCCCTCTTGGCAAACTCCTGGGACCCCTTCACCACAAAGAAGATGAGGTAGCCACTTCCCCCCAGGCAGCAGATGATCATGACATTGGCCAGCACACACAGGAACTTCCTCAGCTGGATATTCTCATCCTTCTGGTTCTCCTGCTCATCCACGATGGACTCCTGCACTCAGACAGAGACAGACAAAGACAGACAGACAGTTAGCTTATGGACCACAATATGGTCTATACTTGGCATGTAGGTTTCTCACTTATGGGTGGCACAAATTGCGAAATGGGGGAGGGGAATTGGCAGAGTACAGTGCCATCAGAAAGTATTCATAACCCTTGACTTATTCCACATTTTCTTGCGTTACAGCCTGAATTCAAAATTGATTTCTTTTTTTCTACACCTATCTACACACAATACTCCATAATGTCAAAGTGAAAATGTGTTTTTAGACATTTGGCAAATGTATTTAAAATGTAATATGTCATTTACATAAATATTCACACCCCTGAGCCAATACTTTGTAGAAGCCCTTTGGCAGCTATGATAGCTGTAAGTCTTTCTGGGCAAGTCTCTAAGACCTTTCCACACCTGGATTGTGCAACATTTGCCCATTATCTTTTCAAAATTTTTCAAGATCTGTCAAATTGATTGTTAGACAACCATTTTCAGGTCTTGCCATAGATTTTCAAGTAGATTTAAGTCAAAACTGTAACTCGACCACATTCACTGTCTTCTTAGTAAGAAATTCCAGTGTAGATTTGGCCATGTGTTTTAGGTTATTGTCCTGCTGAAAGGTGAATTCATCTCCCAGTGTCTGGTGGAAAGCAGACTGAACCAGGTTTTCCTCTAGGATTTTGCCTGTGCTTTGCTCCATTCCGTTTATTTTTATCCTGAAAAACTCCCCAGTCCTTAACTATTACAAGCATACCCATAACATGATGCAGCCACCACTATGTTTGAAATATGGAGAGTGGTACTCAGTAATGTGTGGTATTGAATTTGCCCCAAACATAACACTTTGTACTCAGGACAAAAAGTTTATTGCTTCGCCACATTTTGCAGTATTACTTTAGTGCCTTGTTGCAAACAGGATGCATGTTTTGGAATATTTTTATTCTGTATAGGCTTACTTCTTTTCACTCTGTCAAATAAGTTAGTATTGTGGAGTAATGACAATGTTGTTGATCCATCCTCAGTTTTCTCCAATCACTGCAATTAAACTCGGTAACTGTTTTAAAGTCACCATTGCCTCATGGTGAAATCCCTGATCTGTTTCCTTCCTCTCCGGCAACTGAGTTAGGACTGACGCTTGTATCTTTGTAGTGACTGGGTGTATTGATACACCATCCAAAGTGTAACTAATAACTTCCTCAAAGGGATCACCATCCTCTAAGGGATATTCAATGTCTGTTTGTTTGTTTACCTATCTACCAATTGGTGCCCTTCTTTGCGAGGCATTGGGAAACCTCCCTGCGGTCTTTGTGGTTGAATCTGTGTTTGAAATTCACTGCTCGACTGAGGGACCTTACAGATAATTCTATGTGTAGGGTACAGAGATGAGGTGACTTGTGAAGCACATTTTTACTCCTAAACTTATATAGGATTGCCATAACAAATGAGTTGAACACTTATTGACTCATTTCAGTTTTTCATTTTTAATTAATTTGTAAACTTTTAGAAAAACATAATTCCTCTTTGACATTATCGGGTATTGTGTTTAGGACAGTGAATAAAAAATCTAAATTTAATCAATTTTAAATTCAGGCTGTATCCTATTTTAGCAAATACCAGAGGTGTGGACTCGAGTCACAAATATGATGACTTGCAACTCGACTTTGACTTTAACACCAATCAAATCAAATCAAATTTATTTTTATATAGCCCTTCGTACATCAGCTGATATTCTCAAAGTGCTGTACAGAAACCCAGCCTAAAACCCCAAACAGCAAGCAAAGCATGTGAAAGAAGCACGGTGGCTAGGAAAAACTCCCTAGGAAAAACTCCCTAGAAAGGCCAAAAACCTAGGAAGAAACCTAGAGAGGAACCAGGCTATGAGGGGTGGCCAGTCCTCTTCTGGCTGTGCAGGGTGGATATTATAACAGAACATGGTCAAAATGTTAAAATGTTCATAAATGACCAGCATGGTCAAATAATAATAATCATAGTAGTTGTCGAGGGTGCAACAAGCACGTCCGGTGAACAGGTCAGGGTTCCATAGCCGCAGGCAGAACAGTTGAAACTGGAGCAGCAGCACGGCCAATGACTCGTGACTTGACTTGGACTTGATACCCTCCCCAAGCCAAACTAACCTTTGATGATCTTCATCAGATGACACTCCTAGGACATTATGTTATACAATACATGCATGTTCTTTTCAATCAAGTTCATATTTATATCAAAAACCAGCTTTTTACATTAGCATGTGATGTTCAAAACTAGCATACCCACCGAAAACTTCCGGTGAATTTACTAAATTACTCACGATAAACATTGACAAAATACATAACAATTATTTTAAGAATTATAGAAACAGAACTCCTTTATGCAATTGCTATGTCCGATTTTAAAATAGCTTTTCGGCGAAAGCACATTTTGCAATATTCTGAGTACATAGCTTGGCCATCACGGCTAGCTAATTTGACACCTACCAAGTTTGGGACAACCTAAACTCAGAATTACTGTTAGAAAAATTGGATTACCTTTGCTGTTCTTCGTCAGAATGCACTCCCAGGACTTCTACTTCAACAACAAATGTTGTTTTGGTTCCAAATAATCCATAGTTATATTCAAATAGCTCCGTTTTGTTTGTGCGTTCAGGTCACTATCCGAAGGGTGACGCGCGAGCGCATTTCGTGACAAAATATTTCAAAATATTCCATTACTGTACTTAGAAGCATGTCAAACGCTGTTTAAAATAAATTTTTATGCAATTTTTCTCGTAAAATATCGATAATATTCCAACCGGGCAACGTTGTATTCATTCAAAGGCTGAATGGAGTAGTCCCGTGACCGCGCATCTCCAGTGTCACTGTCCCCAGGCTGACCACTAACAAATTCTGCTGCTGTTCTTTGCCCAGAGACTGCAGACACCCCATTCCACTTTCTGGCGGCTTTAGAGAGCCAATGGAAGCCTTAGAAAATGTCACGTTACAGCACAGATGCTGTATTTTCGATTGAGATGCAACAGAAGGACAAGAAATTGTCAGACAGGGCACTTCCTGTATGGAATCTTTTCAGGTTTTGGCCTGCCATATGAGTTCTGTTATACTCACAGACACCATTCAAACAGTTTTAGAAACTTTAGAGTGTTTTCTATACAAATCTACTAATTATATGCATATTCTAGTTTCTGGGCAGGAGTAGTAACCAGATTAAATGGGGTACGTTTTTTATCCGGCTGTGAAAATACTGCCCCCTATCCCAAAGAAGTTAACCTCCCTACGTCTAATTTTGACTCATTTCTCTCTGCCACGCTTGACCTCATCTTTACTAGATGCTGTTCTTCTACTAATCTCACTGCAACTCCCCTCCAAGTCTCCGACCACTACCTTGTATCCTTTTCCCTCTCGCTCTCCTCCAACACTACTCACTCTGCCCCTACTCAGATGGTATTGCGCCGTCGCAACCTTCGCTCTCTCTCTCCTGCTACTCTCTCCTCTTCCATCCTATCATCTCTTCCCTCTGCTCAATCCTTCTCCAACCAATCTCCTGATTCTGCCTCCTCAACCCTCCTCTCCTCCCTTTCTGCATCCTTTGACTCTCTATGTCCCCTATCCGGCCGGCTCGGTCCTCCCCTCCTGCTCCGTGGCTTGACGACTCATTGCGAGCTCACAGAACTGGGCTCCGGGCAGCCGAGCGGAAATGGAGGAAAACTAGCCTCCCTGCGGACCTGGCATCTTTTCACTCCCTCCTCTCCACATTTTCTTCCTCTGTTTCTGCTGCTAAAGCCACTTTCTATCACTCTAAATTCAAAGCATCTGCCTCTAACCCTAGGAAGCTCTTTGCCACCTTCTCCTCCCTCCTGAATCCTCCTCCTCCCCCCCCCTCTCTGCGGATGACTTCGTCAACCATTTTGAAAAGAAGGTTGACGACATCCGATCCTCGTTTGTTAAGTCAAACGACACCGCTGGTCCTGCTCACATTGCCCTACCCTATGCTTTGACCTCTTTCTCCCCTCTCTCTCCAGATGAAATCTTGCGACTTGTGATGGCCGGCCGCCCAACAACCTGCCCGCTTGACCCTATCCCCTCCTCTCTTCTCCAGACCATTTCCGGAGACCTTCTCCCTTACCTCACCTCGCTCATCAACTCATCCTTGACCGCTGGCTACGTCCCTTCCGTCTTAAAGAGAGCGAAGGTTGAGCTCCTTCTCAAAAAACCTACACTCGATCCCTCCGATGTCAACAACTACAGACCAGTATCCCTTCTTTCTTTTCTCTCCAAAACTCTTGAGCGTGCCGTCCTTGGCCAACTCTCTTGCTATCTCTCTCAGAATTACCTTCTTGATCCAAATCAGTCAGGTTTCAAGACTGGTCATTCAACTGAGACTGCTCTTCTCTGTGTCACGGAGGCTCTCCGCACTGCTAAAGCTAACTCTCTCTCCTCTGCTCTCATCCTTCTAGACCTATCTGCTGCCTTTGATAATGTGAACCATCAGATCCTCCTCTCCACCCTCTCCGAGTTGGGCATCTCCGGCGTGGCTCACTCTTGGATTGCGTCCTACCTGACAGGTCGCTCCTACCAGGTGGCGTGGCGAGAATCCGTCTCCGCACCACGTGCTCTCACCACTGGTGTCCCCCAGGGCTCAGTTCTAGGCCCTCTCCTATTCTCGCTATACACCAAGTCACTTGGCTCTGTCATATCCTCACATGGTCTCTCCTATCATTGCTACGCAGATGACACACAATTCATCTTCTCCTTTCCCCCTTCTGATAACCAGTTGGCGAATCGCATCTCTGCATGTCTGGCATGACGGATCACCACCTCAAGCTGAACCTCGGCAAGACGGAGCTGCTCTTCCTCCCGGGGAAGGACTGCCCGTTCCATGATCTCGCCATCACGGTTGACAACTCCATTGTGTCCTCCTCCCAGAGTGCTAAGAGCTTTGGCGTGACCCTGGACAACACCCTGTCGTTCTCCGCTAACATCAAGGCGGTGACCCGATCCTGTAGGTTCATACTCTACAACATTCGCAGAGTATGACCCTGCCTTACACAGGAAGCGGCGTAAATCCTAATCCAGGCACTTGTCATCTCACGTCTGGATTACTGCAACTCGCTGTTGGCGGGGCTCCCTGCCTGTACCATTAAACCCCTACAACTCATCCAGAACGCCGCAGCCCGTCTGGTGTTCAACCTTCCCAAGTTCTCTCATGTCACCCCGCTCCTCCGCACACTCCACTGGCTTCCAGTTGAAGCTCGCATCTGCTACAAGACCATGGTGCTTGCCTACGGAGCTGTGAGGGGAACGGCACCTCCGTACCTTCAGGCTCTGATCAGTCCCTACACCCAAAGAAGGGCACTGCGTTCATCCACCTCTGGCCTGCTCGCCTCCCTACCTCTGCGGAAGCACAGTTCCTGCTCAGCCCAGTCAAAACTGTTCACTGCTGGAACAAGCTCCCTCACGACGCCAGGACAGCGGAGTCAATCACCACCTTCCGTAGACACCTGAAACCCCACCTCTTTAAGGAATACCTGGGATAGGATATAATAATCCTTCTAACCCCCCCCCCAAAAAAAAAGATATAGATGTACTATTGTAAAGTGGTTGTTCCACTGGATATCTTAAGGTGAATGCACCAATTTGTAAGTCGCTCTGGATAAGAGCGTCTGCTAAATGACGTAAATGTAAATGTATCAATACACCCAGTCACTGCAAAGATACAAGTCCCCTTGCTAACTCAGTTGCCGGAGAGGAAGGAAACCACTCAGGGATTTCACTATGAGGCCAATGGTGACTTTAAAACAGTTACAGTGTTGAAAATCCTTAAGAGTCTATAGACGCGTGCATCAATGTAATAAAAAAAACGTAATAAAAAAATTGAAATCGGTCAATTTTACCTTTTACAGCAGTGGGCTAAATCAGGATCACACAGAGTGATTCTAGTTAATCTTAAACAATTCTACTTGAAACAAAAGTATACACCTCACACACATGGTTATGGGCTTTAAAAAATATATGACACATGTACCATGTCAGATATAGTGTTGAAATGTATTCAATTTTGAGTTTGCATCCCAATATTACAATTTCTATACATCACAGAAGACAGAAATATAACAAAACTGTTTCACATAGAAACACCGGATTTTCGTTGTTGATTCTCAAAAAATCTTTATTAATTATGAAATTATGAACATTCATAACATTAAACCCATGAGGCCAAAGAGTGCACTTTTGGTCTATGACTGCAGGAAAGGGCTAGTCGAGAGATATCTGTCTCAATCCACTGCATCCGCCTACATCGGCCATCCGCATCTGCGCTGTAAAGTGGCAGAGCTACAGCACTGTTTGTCAGACCAGGAGACATCCCGATAATCGGTCTTCTCACAAAAGTGGCGTTAGAATGGTTTGGCCTACAAACTAACATGACCACTCTATGGAATGGGGAGACTATCACGAACACAAGACTTTCTCCGTATTGTTCTACCACACCCACAACTGCCACGGGCCTCGTCTGAAGGTAACCTGGTACCGGTTTCAAAAAATAAATGGACATTTTGTGCCCCCAAAAAAGGGGTTAAATATGTATCCAAAAAACACAATTATTTCCTGAGTTTTCTTATATCTCAGACACTTTATAAGACAGACACTTCAAAACATTATTCCTTATGATTTTTTTGGACTGTCTGTTTTCCATATATCAAATATATATATTTTTTAAATTATACGTAGAGGGGTCATAAAATTCCAAATGAAATAGCTAAATAATCCATGGTATGACCATCTTAAAACAATTCACAATGTTAGCTTAGTAGAACCCCTCTTTTTAATTAATGGCTCCATAGAGTTAAGATGGCGCCAGAGAAGAAGGGTGGCGTTTTACGTGTTCCTATCCAATTGTGTTTTTTTTTTCTCGTTTCTTTGCATTGTTTGTAACTTATTTTTTTACTTATTTTGTACATAATGTTGCTGCTACCATCTCTTAAGACCAAAAATAACTTCTGGTCATCAGAACTGCGATTTACTCACCACGAACTGGCAGAATCCTTTTTTTCCTTTAACGAATCCGACGAGCCCGACGTGAATTACATACTGCTTTCCCGGGAACAGGCCCAGAGAAAGCGGCGAAAAAGGGGCCTTTTGTAAATAACAGCTGGTGCACGATATCTAAGGAAGTCTTAAGGTTTTGCTCACCTGAGGTAGAGTATCTCATGATAAGCTGTAGACCACACTATCTATCTAGAGAGTTTTCATCTGCAGTTTTCATAGCTGTCTACATACCACCACAGAAGTGTGTAAAGCCCTGAAAGAAATTGATGGAGAAAAATCCCCTGGCCCTGATGAACTAGACCCCAGCTTCCTACACCTAGCTGCAGACATCATTGCTCCCCCTTAACATGTATTTTTAGCCTCACGCTTGATGTTAAGGAAATACCCAAGTTATGGAAATCTGCTTTTGTACTGCCTCTCCTGAAAGGTGGAGATCCTTCGCTACTTGATAACTATCGACCCATATCAAAATTGTCTGTACTGTCAAAGGTACTGGAGTACTTAGTTAGTAGGCAGCTAAAGGCCTACTTCCAAGAAAACAACATCTTAGATGGAATGCAATCAGGTTTCAGGTCTGGCCACAACACTGTTTCAGCAACATTGAAGGTTTTAAATGACATCCACTGTGCTCTTGATAAGAAGTTACATTGTGTGTCTTTCTTTATTGATTTTTTTATCGAAGGCTTTTGACACCGTGGACCATGCTGTGTTAGTGCTAAGGTTAAAATGTTGTGGAATTACTGCTCATGCTCAAGATTGGTTTATAAATTACCTATCAAATCGTACACAATGTGTAATGGCGGATGGCTGTAAATCTGAGTCCATAGAGGTGTGCTCAGGTGTTCCGCAAGGTTATATTTTGGGCCCTCTGTTGTTCATTTTGTATATCAACAACATTGGGGATCTTATTGAAACAGCGGATGTTCATTTTTATGCAGATGATACTGTTCTTTATTCAAGTGGTAGTAGTTTCTCTTTAGCTTTTGAAAATGCCCAAAGAGCATTTAACATCATACAACAGAATCTGTATGATTTAAAGCTGGTTCTAAATTCGGGTAAAACAAAATGCATGGTATTTTCAAATTCCAGGCATGTTACTAATCATGTCATTGCTACATTGGCTGGACATACTATAGAGCAAGTTAAAGTGTACAAATATTTGGGTGTGTGGGTTGATGATAAGCTGAGCTTCACTGTGCATGTAGAGAACTTGATAAGGAAGCTCAAGATGAGAATAGGTTTTTATTACCGGCATAAGGCTTGTTTTTATTTTGAGGCCAGGAAGGAGCTGGTACGATGTACATTACTGGCAGTTTTAGATTTTAGTGATGTTATATTCACTGCTCAAAAAAATAAAGGGAACACCTAAACAACACATCCTAGATCTGAATGAAAGAAATAATCTTATTAAATACTTTTTTCTTTACATAGTTGAATGTGCTGACAACAAAATCACACAAAAATAATCTATGGAAATCCAATTTATCAACCCATGAAGATCTGGATTTGGAGTCACACTCAAAATTAAAGTGGAAAACCACACTACAGGCTGATCCAACTTTGATGTAATGTCCTTAAAACAAGTCAAAATGAGGCTCAGTAGTGTGTGTGGCCTCCACGTGCCTGTATGACCTCCCTACAATGCCTGGGCATGCTCCTGATGAGGTGGTGGATGGTCTCCTGAGGGATCTCCTCCCAGACCTGGACTAAAGTATCCGCCAACTCCTGAACAGTCTGTGGTGCAACGTGGCGTTGGTGGATGGAGCGAGACATGATGTCCCAGATGTGCTCAATTGGATTCAGGTCTGGGGAACGGGCGGGCCAGTCCATAGCATCAATGCCTTCCTCTTGCAGGAACTACTGACACACTCCAGCCACATGAGGTATAGCATTGTCTTGCATTAGGAGGAACCCAGGGCCAACCGCACTAGCATATGGTCTCACAAGGGGTCTGAGGATCTCATCTCGGTACCTAATGGCAGTCAGGCTACCTCTGACGAGCACATGGAGGGCTGTGCGGCCCCCCAAACAAATGCCACCCCACACCATGACTGACCCACCGCCAAACCGGTCATGCTGGAGGATGTTGCAGGCAACAGAACGTTCTCCACGACGTCTCCAGACTCTGTCACGTCTGTCACGTGCTCAGTGTGAACCTGCTTTCATCTGTGAAGAGCACAGGGCGCCAGTGGCGAATTTGCCAATCTTGGTGTTCTCTGGCAAATGCCAAACGTCCTGCACGGTGTTGGGCTGTAAGCACAACCCCCACCTGTGGACGTCGGGCCCTCATACCACCCTTATGGAGTCTGTTTCTGACCGTTTGAGCAGACACATGCACATTTGTGGCCTGCTGGAGGTCATTTTGCAGGGCTCTGGCAGTGCTCCTCCTGCTCCTCCTTGCACAAAGGTGGAGGTAGTGGTCCTGCTGCTGGGTTGTTGCCCTCCTACGGCCTCCTCCACGTCTCCTGATGTACTGGCCTGTCTCCTGGTAGCACCTCCATGCTCTGGACACTACGCTGACAGACACAGCAAACCTTCTTGCCACAGCTCGCATTGATGTGCCATCCTGGATGAGCTGCACTACCTGAGCCACTTGTGTGGGTTGTAGACTCCGTCTCATGCTACCACTAGAGTGAAAGCACCGCCAGCATTCAAAAGTGACCAAAACATCAGCCAGGAAGCATAGGAACTGAGAAGTGGTCTGTGGTCTCCACCTGCAGAACCACTCCTTTATTGGGGGTGTCTTGCTTATTGCCTATAATTTCCACCTGTTGTCTATTCCATTTGAACAACAGCATGTGAAATTTATTGTCAATCAGTGTTTCTTCCTAAGTGGACAGTTTGATTTCACAGAAGTGTGATTGACTTGGAGTTACATTGTGTTGTTTAAGTGTTCCCTTTATTTTTTTGAGCAGTATATATGCAGGCCTCAGCCACTACCCTGAGAGCACTTGATTCAGTGTATCATGCAGCCCTCAGGTTCATTACAAATCAAAAACATCTAACACATCATTGTGATCTCTACAGCGCTGTTGGCAGGTCGTCATTGACCTTGCGTAGGCTTAAATGCTGGTATACACTGATTTATAAGGCCATATTGGGTAAAATGCCATTTTATCTCTGTTCTTTTTTAGTCAGGTTGGTAAATAAATATCAATTACGGTCCCATTCTCATTTGCTTCTAACAGTACCAAAAATTAGAACAGGTCATGGTAGAAATAGTTTTAGTTACTTAGCTCCGTGGTCCTGGAATTCTCTCCTGAACATTTTAAAATGTGATGATCTAGTTTTGTTGATGGAGTTTAAACACTTGATCGATGTATATATCATAGAAGAGTGTAATTGTATTTAGGCCAGCTCTTTTTAGTCAAGACTTTTGTGTTTTTAACGTAAAATGTTTTTGTTGTACTGTATGTGTGTTTATAGTTTTGTTTAATTTTGTGTTAGTGTATGTAAGTTGTTTTGTCTGAAACATTGTTCCCGCTGCTGCTATTGAACCAGGTCTCTCTTGGAAAAAAGATGTTATCTCAATAAGAAAAACCTGTATAAGTAAAGGTAATAAAATTAATAAATGAAGTGCTCTGAAAGGCTGGTCATGGCTCACATCAACATCATTATCCCAGAAACGCTAGACCCACTCCAATTTGCATGCCGCTCTAACAGATCCACAAATGATGCAATCTCTTGCATTCCATACTGCCCTTTCCCACCTGGACAAAGGGAACACCTATGTGAGAATGCTATTCATTGACTACAGCTCAGCGTTCAACACCATAGTGCCCTCAAAGCTCATCAATAAGCTAAGGACCCTGGGACGAAACACCTCCCTCTGCAACTGGATCCTGGACTTCCTGACGGGCCGCCCTCAGGTGGTAAGGGTAGGTAACAACACATCCGCCACGCTGATCCTCAACACAGGGGCCCCTCAGGGGTGCATGCTCAGTCCCCTCCTGTATTCCCTGTTCACTCATGACTGCACGGCCAGGCACGACTCCAACACCATCATTAAGTTTGCCGATGGCACAACAGTGGTAGACTGATCAACGACGAGACAGCCTATAGGGAGGAGGTCAGAGACCTGGCCATGTGGTGGACACGGCCAGGTCCAACAACCTCTCCCTCAACGTGATGAAGACAAAGGAGATGATTGTGGACTACAGGAAAAAGAGGACCGAGCACACCCCCATTCTCATCGACGGGGCTGTAGTGGAGCAGGTTGAGAGCTTCAAGTTCCTTGGTGTCCACATCACCAACAAACTAACATAGTCCAACCACGCCAAGAAAAACAAACGACAAAACATATTCCCCCTCAGGAGACTGAAAAGATTTGGCATGGGTCCTCAGATCCTCAAAAGGTTCTACAGCTGCACCATTGAGAGCATCCTGACTGGTTGCATCATTGCCTGGTATGGCAACTGCTTGGCCTCCGACCGCAAGGCACTACAGAGGGTAGTGCGTATGGCCCAGTACATCACTGGGGCAAAACTTCCTGCCATCCAGGACCTCTATCAGGCAGTATCAGAGGAATGCCCATAAAATTGTCAAAGACTCCAGCCACCCTAGTCATAGACTGTTCTCTCTGCTACCGCATGGTAAGCGGTACCGGAGCACCAAGTCTTGGTCCAAGAGGCTTCTAAACAGCTTCTAACCCCAAGCCATAAGACTCCTGAACATCTAATCAAATGGCTACCCAGACTATTTACATTGCTGCCCCCCCCCCCCCCCCTTTACACTGCTGCTACTCTCTGCTGTTATCATCTATGCTTTGTCACTTTCATAACTCTACCTACATGTACATATTACCTTAATTTCCTTGACTAACCGGTGCCCCCGCACATTGACTCTCTACCGGTACTCCCCTGTATATAGTCTCGCTATATTTATTTTACTGCTGCTCTTTAATTACTTGTTACTTTTATTTCTTATTCTTATTTTTTTTAGATATATATTTTAAACTGCATTGTTGGTTAGGGGCTCATAAGTAAGCACTTAACTGAAAGGTCTACACCTGTTGTATTCGACGCATGTGGCTAATACAATTTGATTTGATTTGGCTTTGATAGGAGATAACTGAGGATGGATCAATAACATTGTAGTTACTCATCAATATTAACCTATTGACAGAGTGAAAAGAATTAAGCCTGTACAAAATAAAAAATATTCTAAAACATGCATTATGCTTGCAACAAGGCTCTAAGGTATTACTGTAAAAAATGTGGCAATGCAATTAACGTTTTGTCCTGAATAGAAAGTGTTAAGTTTGGGGCAAATCCAATACAACACATTAGTGAGTACCACTCCATATTTTCAAGCAGTGTGGTGGCTGCATCATGTTATGGCTATGCTTGTAATCATTAAGGACTGGGGAGTTTTTCAGGGTAAAAAAGAAACAGAATGTAGCTAAATACAGGCAAAATCCTAGAGGAAAACCTGACTCAGTCTACCTTCCACCAGACACTGGGAGATGGATTCACCTTTCAGTAGGACAATAACCAAAAACACAAGGTCAAATCTATACTGGAGTTGCTTACCAACTTTGCAGAGTTCCAGTTTTGAATTAAATCTACTTGAAAATCTGAAAATGGGTGTCTATCAAGGATCAGCAACCAATTTGACAGAGCTTGAAGAATTTTGAAAAGGATAATGGGCAAATGTTGCACAATCCAGGTGTGGAAAGTTTTTAGAGACTTACCCAAGAAGACTCACTGCTGTAATCTCAGCTAAACCGTCAGCAATGCCCTCAGTAGCCTCAGTCTTCAGGCAGTATTGGTTTTGTTCACGTTCAGTACGCTTCTCATGTTTAGTATATCTGCTTATTCTCATTATTAAACTCACCTTTTGCACCTGCTTCCTGACTCCTAGCGTATACGTTACAAGATCATAGGAAATCCCTGGACATAGTGCCTTTGATACTAAATTAGTTAGCTCAAAGAGCTAGTTGCTGTCACAAACTCCACACAGTTTTCCCCCTCAGGAGACTGAAAAGATTTGGCATGGGTCCCCAGATCCTCAAAAGGTTCTACGGCTGCACCATCGAGAGCATCCTGACCAGTTGCATCACCGCCTGGTATGGCAACTGCTCGGCATCTGACCGTATGGTGCTACAGAGTGTCGTGCGAATGGCCCAGTACATCACTGGGGCCAAGCTTCCTGCTATCCAGGACCTATATAATAGGCGGTATCAGAGGAAAGCCCATAAAATTGTCAGAGACTCCAGTCACCTTCTAGGCAGAGTTGCAAAGAAAAAGCCATATCTCAGACAGGCCAATAAAAAGAAAAGATTAAGATGGGCAAAAGAACACAGACACTGGACAGAGGAACTCTGCCTAGAAGGCCAGCATCCAAGAGTCGCCTCTTCACCGTTGATGTGCCAAATCTGTAATTTAATTTGTAATTTCGCCTGTCCTTGTGCTTGTCTCCACCCCCTCCAGGTGTCGCTTATTTTCCCCAGTGTATTTATCCCTGTGTTTCCTGTCTTTCTGTGCCAGTTCGTCTTGTTTGTCAAGTCAACCAGCGTTTTTGTTTCTTAGCTCATGCTTTCCCAGTCTCTCTTTTCTCGCCCTCCTGGTTTTGACCCTTGCCTGTCCTGACTCTGAGCCCGTCTGCCTGACCACTCTGCCTACCCCTGACCTCGAGCCTACCTATCGTCGTGTACCATTTGGACTCTGACCTGGTTTATGAACTTTCGCCTGTACCCAACCTGCCTTTTGCCTACCCCTTTTGTCATAATAAATATCAGAGCTCAACCATCTACCTCCTGCGTCTGCATTTGGGTCTCGCATTGTGCCCTTATATAAGCATTAGAATAAGCTGCAATATTTGCAGCCATGTAGGTGATAATAGGCACTGATCCGTCATCAGTATAATTCTAATGTCAAGGTAAGATTTGACTGGAGAAAGCTGATCTGAGTTCAGCACTGCATTTATTTCGATCCTATCAGTATCGACACATGCTTCAACAACAAAGTTCTCCCTATGTGGTATTTTGGGAAATGCATGTGAGTTCTTCGGCCGTTATAGGATCGATGCATCGTTAAAACACTCGTAAGCTTAAGTTCCATCACTATCGGGAAACCGGGCCCAGGACATTTAAACAGTTAGAGACACTCTCACTAATTTGTTCAAACAGAGACACTCTCACTCGTCTGGACACCAGACACCATGACCACACACGGACCAAGACAAACAGCCTTAAAGATTTAATGAAAGTTTAGGTTTCCTTTTCAATACCCATTAGGTAAAACAAACGCATTATGCACATTTTACATATTCAATGTGCTATTGATACACTACATGCAGAATATTGGAAGACTATATTGTCCATAAATAGTTTAATGAATGAGTGAGAATATATGTAGTAACACATACAGTACACACAAAGATATAGAACACACACCTCTGAACCTGTTCACAAAGATATAGGACACACACCTCTGAACCTGTTGACAAAGATATAGAACACACACACCTGTTGGTCCCCATTAAATAATGGAGGGGAGCTCATCTTTGTCACAGGCGTCGAAATGAGTAGACCAAGGCGCAGCGCGTATAGTGCTCATATTTAAACTTCTAATGAAGACACTTGAACCAAAACAATAAAACGACTGACAACAGTTCCGTAAGGTACACTGACAAAACGGAAAACAACTACCCACAAAAAAACAAAGGAAAATCAGGCTGCCTAAGTATGGCTTCCAATCAGAGACAACGATAGACACCTGCTTCTGATTGGAAACCATACCCGGCCAAAACATAGAACACAAAACATAGAATGCCCACCCACCTATCACACCCTGGCCTAGCTAAACAGAGAAAACTCAGCTCTCCTAGGTCAGAGCGTGACAATCTTCCACAGCTTAAACTACGGTCATCAGCCCTGTCAAGTAGAAAACACACACATGTATAAGACATTGCATATATCACCAGTAGAAGAAAAAAAAAATACTTTGCAATCATGTTATTACAATCTCATTATTCCAAACAATAATATTCCTGAAATGATTCCACCTTCAATGATAAAAGTAAACCCCAGATCATGATCAACAGCTTTCATGCAAATATAGTCATCATACAATTCTGAACACATTCCTGTTTAAACATTTCTCAGATGATTGTAAATCTATTTAATGCATTCTCTCCATGAATTATGCATGTGTATTTAAATGTGAAGTAATATCACTTCATGTACAATCTGGGCAAAAAAAAACCCATTAGAATCATGTAGGCTATAATAACCTAGTCTAACATGTCTTTCAATGTGGGTACAAGTACATTTTGTGCACAAGTCCACATTGAACCTAGATCTGATAAGGGGGCGACAAAACAAAGGATCCAGTCAAAGCAGTCTCCAGCTTTTCACCTACTGGACAATAGGGATATTAGCATTGGTCTTGTGAATAAAGGGGTGTTTTGCTTGAGCATAATCCATACAGTAATGACCAATGAGTGGTGAACATTTAACATCAGATGGTTTCACAATCAAAGAAAATAATGTCCCATAAAATGAAGGTGTGAGGAAATTCAATTGAACAGTATGTCAAAGAAAAGTACCTCGCTGTATCTCATGCCTCCCTCTACAGCATGTTATTCCTAGCCTTGACATAACTGTCACATAACCAGCCCTAACAGTGTTTCTCACCAATGATATTAACCATATTACTTACTTAGGAACTACGTCTACAAGCCAATAAACAAATAAACCTGTTATTGGACTAATATAAGTACATGCAGGTATGTGTTGACATCTGTCAGAGAGCTGGCAATAACATGAGGTTCAACTTGTTGCCCAGAGATTTCTTTCTCCCACACATGGTATTTGGGGGCCTTTTATAGTAATCCACTGGGTGCCAGCTGTGACTGAGAACCGTGGGTTGTTCTGTAACTGAACACGTGCTGCTTGTTTTAGGCTGAGTATGCCTGCCTGCCTGACTGACAGTGTGCATCTAAACATAGCATACTGGGCCCGCTTCCCCAATAGCGATGGAATTTAGGCTTACAAGTGTTTTAAAGATGAATATTTCCTACAACGGCCTAAGACTTCAAATGTGTTTCCTGAAAACTCCATGTAGGCAGAACGTCGTCGTTGGAGCATGTCTCGATACTAATAGGATCGAAAGAAAGGCAGCGCTGGTCTTGGATCAGCTTTCTCTATTCAAATCCAACCTTAATTATTCCACAACACTGACAACAGATCAACTTCTAGAAAGATAATAGCCTATCACCTATGGCTGCAAATATTGATGAGGCTTATTCTAATGCTTACCCTACAATAATGCACTAAATCAAATGTATGCACATTGCGCACGTTACACATCATGAAATATATTGAGACAAAATTACAGTTGCCTACAATTAAGCAAAATCGGAAATTGATTTCAATATTATTGAATTATATAGGCCTATACGATTTTCATTTCAAGAATATTTTGTATCATTCTCTTGATTGTAACACTTGCAAAGACATGAAAACTATTTGTAGTCAACTTCGTTGTGAAGTTATCTGTGGTCTGTGACAGATAAACATCTTGATTATGCTCAGCAGAGACCTGTGTAGCCTATACAGTGAAAGGAAAAAAATAACGGCACACTTCATTGTTATACGAGTGGTCTGAACGAGCGTTTTCAAGTGCAACTTTAGTAACGAAGGTTTTGGGAAATAGCGAAGAGATTTAATGATGCTCCTACCAAGATTCCAACAATGAACTTAGCCTTAAAATGATTTTGGGAAACCGGGTCCTGTACTGGAGGAAGCTGGGGGTGAGTATTTCACGTGAGAGAAGGCCACGTAGCTGTAGGTTGCCAGTCTCTATATTTACCCATAGGCAGAGACACAGACTATAAAAAAGCAGAACCTCCACAGTTGTCATAGCACTGAGGAAGAATATCACAGTCATTTAGGTTTTGTCCCTCTGGTCATATTAAAATAGTATGGCAGTGTAGCAAGCCACTGCAATTATGTAGTGATACTAGCAAATATAAGACATTGGAGTCTCAGAGACATAGGGAAATGAATCACCTTCAATGTTGCAACAACATGTATTAAAGTCTCACAATGTGAAAACAGGTTACAATAGCTGATGATGGCATTTTGTAATTTTTTTGCATCCCCAGTAGCCGACGGTAATGGCGACAGTTAGTCTTACAGGGGTCCGACACATAACGAAAAAGACATTACAGATCAAAGACTTTACAATTTAAAACGTGAACATGTAGTGTCAGCGTGTGTGCACGCATCTATCAGTTACACATACATGTCAGTACGTACACACAAGTAGGTCACATGGGGCAGAGCCTTTGTGCCTTGCGGTGTTGCTTTAATTGTTTTTTTGAAACCAGGTTTGCTGTTCACTTGCGCTATATAAGATGGGAGTCCCATGCACTCATGGCTCTATATAATACTGTATGTTTCCTTGAATTTGTTCTGGACTTGGGGACTGTGAAAAGATTCCTGGTGGCATGTCTGGTGGGGTGTGTGTGTCAGTGCTGTGTGTAAGTTGACTATGCAATCAATTAGAAATTTCCAACACATTAATGTTTTTTATAAAAACAAGAAGTGATGCAGCCAGTCTTTCCTCAACTCTTAGCCAAAAGAGACTGGCATGCATATTATTAATATTAGCCCTCTGATTACAATGAAGAGAAAGAACAATTTGGGGCGGCCTAGTGGTTAGAGCGTTGGGCCAGTAACCTGAAAGGTTGCTAGATTGAATCCCTGAGCTGACAAGGTAAAGATCTGTCGTTCTGCCCCTGAACAAGGCAGTTAACCCACTGTTCCTAGGCCGTCATTGTAAATAAGAATTTGTTCTTAACTGACTTGCCTAGGAAATTAAAAAATAAATCCTGTTCTGGGCCAGCTGCGTCTTAACTAGGTCTTTCTTTGCAGCACTTGACTATATGACTGGACAATAATCAAGATAAGATAAAACTAGAACCTACAGGACTTGCTTTGTGGAGTGTGGTGTCAGACCTCTCCCCATCTTTACAACTATTGAATCTATACGTTCTGACCATGACAGTTTACAATCTAAGGTAATACCAATAAATTTTGTCTCGTCAACTTGTTCAACCATTCATTACCAGATTCAGCTGAGGTCTAGAACTTTTTGTACCAAATACAATGCTTTTCATTTTAGATATGTGCATGATGAGTTTATTACTGGCCACCCATTCCAAAATTGACTGTAACTCTTTGGTACGGGTTTCAGTGACTTCATTAGCTGTGGTTGCTGACGTGTATATGGTTGAATCCTCAGCATACATGGACACACATGCTTTGTTTAATTCTAGTGGCAGGTCATTGGTAAAAATAAAAAAGAGTAGAGGGCCTAGAGCGCTACTCTGCGGTACACCCCACTTTACATGTTTGACATTAGAGAAGCTTCCATTAAAGAAACCCCTCAGTTCTATTAGATAGCTCTGAATCCACGATATGGCAGAGGTTGAAAAGCCATAACACATACATTTTCTCAACAACAGGTTGTGGTCAATAATATCAAATGCTGCACTGAAATCTTCTCAGCAATTTCTTTCAATCAATCATGTAATTTGTGTCAGTGCAGTACATGTTGAGTGCCTTTCTCTATAAGCATGCTGAAAGTCTGTTGTTAATTTATTTACAGAGAAATAGCATTGTATTTCGTTAAACACCATTTTTCCCAACAGTTTGCTAAGAGCTGGCAGCAAGCTGATAGGTCTGCTTTTAGAACCAATAAAGGCAGCTTTACCACTCTTGGGTAGCGGAATTAATTGTACTTCCTTTTCAGATTAAAGAATGACAGATAGGAGTGGCTATAGAGTCAGCTCCCCTCCTCGGTAGCTTTCCACCTAAGTTGTCAATGCCAGGAGGTTTGTCATGATTGATCGATAACAATTTTTCCACCTTTACCACACTAACTTCAAAAATTCTAACTTACAATGCTTTTCTTTTATTACTTGTTTATTTATGCATGAGTACAATGGCACACTATTCGTTGTTGGCATTTCCTACCTAAGTTTGCCCCCTTTGCCAATTAAGTAATCATTAAAATAATTGGCAACATCAAGTTGTTTTGTGATAAATAATTTATCTGATTCGATGAAACTCAGAGCTGAATTTCTCTTTCTGCCCATAATTTCATTTAAAATATTCCAAAGTGTTTTTCCATCATTCTTTATATCATTGATCTTGGCTTCTTAATACATTTTCTTCTTTTTGTTGACTTTAGTCACATGATTTCTCAATTTGCAGTAAGTCAGCCAGTCAGATGTGCAGCCAGACATATTAGCCACTCCTTTGGCCCCATCTCTTTCAGCCTTAACAATTTTAACAGTCAGTTTCTTAACAGGTGCATGTTTATCAATAATTGGAAGAAGTAATTTCATAAATTCTTAAAGTGCAGTGTCTGGATGCTCCTTATTAATCACATCAGACCAACACATTTTTTAACATCATCCACATAAGTCACAGCAAAATATTTTGTATGATCTCTTACGCACTATTTTTGGCTTTCCTGGATATAGCCACTATATCGTGATCACTGCATCCAATGGGTACGGATACAGTTTTAGAACAAAGTTGTACAGTATTAGTAAAAATGTGATCAATACATGTGGATGATCTTGTTCCTGTAGTGTTTGTAAACACCCTGGTAGGTTGATTAATAACCAGAACCAGATTAGTCACTGGTTACAGTGAAAAGCTTCCACTTGAGCAGACATCTTGATGAAAACCTGTCAATATTCAGCTCCCCAAGAAAGTAGACCTCTCTGTTTACATCACATACACTATCAAGCATTTCACACACATTATTTATATACTGACTGTTAGCACTTCGTGGTCTATAGCAAGACCCCAAAATAACAGGCTTTAGATGAGGCAAGTGAACCTGCAACCACAACACTTCAATAACACTTGACATGAGATATCCTGTAAGCATTACAGGGATATGGCTCTGAATATGTACACCAACACCCGCCCCGTAAGCATTCCTGTATCTTCTATATATGTTATATCCTTGTATTGATTGCTACAAAGGAATTATCTAAGTGAATCTCAGAAATGGCTAATATATGAATGTTATCTGATGTTAGCAAGTTATTGATTTCATGAACCTTGTTTCTAAGGCTACATATATTAATATGGGCTATTTTCAGCCCTTTCCTGGGTAGCTTACCAGTGATAGACACAACATGGAAAAGAGCAAAAAATAAAACATTCAGCAGTCGATTAATCACTTGGTGTTGGTAAGTGTGTTCGTGTGCTGCGGGGTTGAAGCTACGAACCCATAGGCTTGGCTCCCCCATCCATTCCAAGCTTTTGGGAGGGTGGACAATGAGCCTGTCATGGCGGATGTAAGCAATGTCACCAAGCGCTCTGGCAGCTTTCATGGCTGGGATAAGTTCTTTCCTCTTCTGGCACACAGCTGCAGGATAGTCCTCGTTGAGGAAGATGTACGTTCCTCTCAAGTTCTTGGCATTTTCCAGAACAGCTGTCTTGTCCTTTAACCTCAGGAACTTGACCACTATCGACCTGGGCCCATCACCTGGGCTGATGGGTTTTTCAGTCCTGTGGGTGTGCTCCACCTCAAATCTTCCTGTGATCGATCTTCAATTTCTTCGAGATCATTTCCCTCACTTTGTCCTCAGACTCCGTCCAGGTCTCATGTGGAGATTCTGCAATTCTTTCCCCAACAATGTTGTTCCATCTTGATTGTCCCTTGAGAATCTGATTTCTCAGTCATTGTCATCATGGATTCACATACAGAACTGATGTCCTCTCTCAATGACTTACAGATTGCTGTCACCTTGCAGTTTTGTTTAAACTCATCGAGCTGACCCTGGGAGAACTGCAAACTGTTCTTCAGGTCCTGTACCCCTCAGGTAGTTCATTCTTTTATTAGTTGAATCCACCAGTATTTGGAAAACACTTGAAGCCATTTTCTTGTAACAACTGGTTGTAGAACTATTTTTGTTAATTGAAATGATCATTCACCAGTGATAGACATCACGGTCCTCAACGGTACTCCCACTGGCTTTGGTCTTTGTCATGGTAGTAATGTAGGCTACGCTGTTACTCCTCACAGTTCCAGAAAGGGCAGGTCACAAGGAAGATTGAAACAGCAGGGATCTAGACAGACACAAACCCGGGACAATCGCGTCGCAGGCTGCGTTCAAGTCCAGAAAACCCCATTAGCTTGATAGGCAGCTAGGCCAGCTGCTACGCCAAGCAGCTCCTCAGATCCTTGGTTGGCAGGATCCCTGGACAGATAGTTGCTGAGACCGCCAACCGCATTGTGGGACCCCAAAAAACAAAGGTAGCTAGCTAGTAACCAAACTTTTTCAATAGAACAGTTGAGACTCAAAACAAACCGAACTTTCCTCATTCAACAGGAAGTTAAAAGAACACCCTGCGTTCTGTTAGACAGGTAACTCAAGCCACGATTTGAGTTAAATAAATTGCCAGAGTACATGATTCTATATCTCTGTACATAATTTTATTTACATGGTACAATTTTGCTGTAATGTTGGGTAACAAGATTATATGTGCGGTACATAAATATAAAGATGGTTTGTACAAACTTGCATAACTAAAAAGGGTTAAAATGAAAAGGTGAAATCTCACAGCCCTACTGAGAGACTAGAGCTGAGCAGCCAGACCAAAAAAAAAGATTAAAAAAAATTAAAATAAAAAAAGTCCACTGGATCAGTTCTGACTACTGAGGAAGTACTTTCACACACAATACTCAGCCACCATCCATCCATCCAGGAAATGGCATACATCAGACGTGTGTTTAATACATAGCATGTGATCCGCACTACACAATATAAATCAGAAATATATCACACATTTTCTGGGAAATATTGATCAAAAGATTAGTGGACCTAACCCTTCCAACCTCAGCAATCTGGTTAATTTAGGCTATTTGTCATTGATACAACAACCCAAGCAAAACATCCCATATCCTCCAAAAAGATCACAGAATGGGCATCAGCACTGTCACATGAGAACAGTTTGGGGTCATGAGACCCGATCTCAATTGCAGGAAGTGAACGGTCTTCTGCCAGTCTCCCATCCAGCCAGACAAAGGCAGCGCCAAGTTTCCCCTTCAAATACACATTACATCACAGCATCAGACCTAAATACTTTTTCGAAAACCCATCTTTAACGGATACAAGTAAACCTAAGCAATGGTTTTTAGTGCAGCACACATTGCAGGAAGAATGAACCAGTGGAGCAGGCTTGTATGACTACACTGATATTCTGTTTGATTCAGATGAATCTGATGAGAACCTATAGGGTTGGAACAGAACACATCCATCCTCCAAGTGTCAGTGCTGCTTTCACCATTCATACCGGTGATAAAAAATAAAAGACTTCATTTGTTAAAGTCACTTCTTCACATCTGATCTCACAATAGAGAATGTGCTTGGGGGGGTCTCCCCTGAATTGAGGCCCCATACAGCACAGAAACAAACATGTCTGGTAGTACATATAAATGGACTGATCCGGTCGGGGCTGTAACAGTCTCATAGGCTACAACATCCCCCCTCTCCTCCGAAAAATCTCATAAATACAGAGAGTCAAAGTAGTAAACTCATGACAACCACAACACATCAGACCGCCTACTTGACAACAATCAGATTCCAAAAAACACTAAGAATTAAGCCAGGTCCAGGCGTCCCTGGAAAAGTGTCCTAGTCTGCTGATTTTTTTTTTTTTTTTTCAAGATTCTTTTTGTTCTTCTTTTGTCTTTAATTTTTTCTAAAATCGTAAGCTCAGGCAGACAGAAAACAGAAGAAAAATGTGATCGTTCATGCATTGCAGACAACTGGATTCCCCCCATACTGTTAAAAAAAAACTAAAAAAAAACTAGTCCTTTAGAACGCAGGTCAAGCGCGAGTCCTTTTTTTTCTCCCATTCACTCCAAGTGTTCAAGGTCAAAGTGAGAGAAGGTCTTATATTCTCTGGATCTTGTCGGCCACCACCACAGGGTTCTCCTTGCGGATCTTGGCGGCGGCGTCGGCTTTGTAGTCATACGGGCAGTTGTGCTTGTCTGAATAACGGTGGAGTCCACAGAACAGGTTCCCACAGCGGCAGTCAAAACCTGACAGAGCAAAAAGGCACAGTGAGTCAGTCACACTAATAGACCCAGGTCATATCACCTCTGCACAGTGAATCCTATACTCAATCATAGAGAGGCACATAAGCCACAGTCTTCTTGACTGAGGTCTGACTGAATAAGAAACAATGTTCCTCACCTGTAAGGCCAACCTTCTTGCGGCACATGAAGCACCTGTTCTTTTTCGGTTTGGCGGGGTCGGGTGATTTGGATTCGTCACTGCCGGCAGCACTGGGAGGGGAAGCTGAGGCGGTGGGCTGAGTGACCACTGGAAAGACCAGAAGAATAAGACCTCAAAACAGAGAGCCCAGAGACTATTCACAACCACCTCCCATCACAGGCCTGTAGCCACTCACGTGACCCCCCCAATGAGGCACTGAACACCCATATGAATTAGATACGCACCAGGTTCTGCAAGCTCTGCTTTAGGCGACGCTCCTTCCTCTTCACAGGAAATGCTCATCTCAGTCATCTGTTGGGTAACAGGAAGAGCTGCTGCCCCACTACAGTGAGAGAAAGAGAACAGGTGCTATAGGCTAAAAAAATCCTCCACTTCATACTTGCCATCTTATTGAAATGTAATGATATAACAAACGTGGTGCGAGAGAAGTGAGTCATTTGGTGAGACTTGGTCTTAAAGAATGGTTCCATGGTCTCCATGGTCATTTCAGAGTAGCAATAGACCCTCACCTGGCAGCTTCGGCCTCAGCTTCAGCAGCATTATTCAAGGAGGCCTCAATTCTCTGGATGGTCGAGGTCTCCATTGTGGGGCTACTGGACACACTGCCACCT
This sequence comes from Salmo salar, assembly GCF_965601325.2. Classification (NCBI taxonomy): domain Eukaryota; kingdom Metazoa; phylum Chordata; class Actinopteri; order Salmoniformes; family Salmonidae; genus Salmo; species Salmo salar. The sequence goes on from NC_138291.1 coordinate 153,863,042, forward strand.
AAATGAGACAATACATAATCAGATTCACTAAGAGAAAATCCACTGACTGCAAAAACATGGAGTTTTAAGGCATCTGCTTCTCAAACAGATAAAGATTAACAAAACCAATTATGGAAGAACGGCAGATCTTACCCATTGCACTCAGGGGGCTCACTCCATTGTTCTGTCTGGTCAGGTGGTCCTTATAGCAGACAGAGCACATGCCACTGGTCCTGGGGTTTCCAAAGAAACCACAGCCGGTGGCACAAAGCATGGGCGCTTGGCTCTGATTGGTCTCCTGTGCCATCTCTGCTGATTGAATTGTCCTGGACATAATGAAAATAGAGACTGATTAGAAAATGGGAATACATTTTTAAAAAAACGAGACTTTCAATATAAAATGCCGGTCAAAAGTTTTTTTTATGGTTTCGAGTTTTGAAAATGCAGATTTCTGAACGCTAATGCAACCTCTGCCAATAGAGGATACTGAACCCACAACCTAAGAAGCAACATGACTACTCCAGCATTCTCAGGGCAGTCCTGTAATCACTGCAGCATTGAGCTGCTTGCCGCCATAAAAAAAACAAAAATAAAACAATAAAATAAATAAATACACTACTCAAAAAAATAAAGGGAACACTTAAACAACACAATGTAACTCCAAGTCAATCACACTTGTGTGAAATCAAACTGTCCACTTAGGAAGCAACACTGACAATTAATTTCACATGCTGTTGTGCAAATGGAATAGACAACAGGTGGAAATGATAGGCAATTGGCAAGACACCCCCAATAAAGGAGTGGTTCTGCAGGTGGTGACCACAGACCACTTCTCAGTTCCTATGCTTCCTGGCTGATGTTTTGGTCACTTTTGAATGCTGGCGGTGCTTTCACTCTAGTGGTAGCATGTGACGGAGTCTACAACCCACACAAGTGGCTCAGGTAGTGCAGCTCATCAAGGATGGCACATCAATGCGAGCTGTGGCAAGAAGGTTTGCTGTGTCTGTCAGCGTAGTGTCCAGAGCATGGAGGCGCTACCAGGAGACAGGCCAGTACATCAGGAGACGTGGAGGAGGCCGTAGGAGGGCAACAACCCAGCAGCAGGACCAGCAGGGTGGTATGAGGGCCCGACGTCCACAGGTGGGGGTTGTGCTTACAGCCCAACACCGTGCAGGACATTTGGCATTTGCCAGAGAACACCAAGATTGCCAAATTCGCCACTGGCGCCCTGTGCTCTTCACAGATGAAAGCGGGTTCACACTGAGCACATGTGACAGACGTGACAGAGTCTGGAGACGCCGTGGAGAACGTTCTGCTGCCTGCAACATCCTCCAGCATGAGCGGTTTGGCGGTGGGTCAGTCATGGTGTGGGGTGGCATTTCTTTGGGGGGCCGCACAGCCCTCCATGTGCTCGCCAGAGGTAGCCTGACTGCCATTAGGTACCGAGATGAGATCCTCAGACCCCTTGTGAGACCATATGCTGGTGCGGTTGGCCCTGGGTTCCTCCTAATGCAAGACAATGCTAGACCTCATGTGGCTGGAGTGTGTCAGCAGTTCTTGCAAGAGGAAGGCATTGATGCTATGGACTGGCCCGCCCGTTCCCCAGACCTGAATCCAATTGAGCACATCTGGGACATCATGTCTCTCTCCATCCACCAACGCCACGTTGCACCACAGACTGTCCAGGAGTTGGCGGATGCTTTAGTCCAGGTCTGGGAGGAGATCCCTCAGGAGACCATCCGCTACCTCATCAGGAGCATGTTCCTTTTCACTTTGAACTAAGACTACTACTATGTTGGCAAACAACCTGAAAGGGTGCATGCACACTGCCACCTAGAGTCTTGTTTGAACAGTTATAAAGTAGGGTTGGGCGATGTCTGGAATCCTGTATCACAACTGATAATGGCGCTAACGTCGTTGGAATGGCCATGGCTGAACTGTTTCGGCCATAATCTCAATGTTACAAACAATTCTCTTCAGCAGGAAAAGGCCAACACCGACAGAGCATTTGGTGTCCGTCGAGCTATCAATGGCGTGTTCTCCAAAAAGCTAGCCGAGAAGAGAACTGCGCGATGAGCTCAGACTCACTCAACACTCCACAATCAGTCTATTATTTATTGTTTTAAGATGGTCATATTATGGATCATTTAGCAATTACATCTTTAGGAGCCCTTTGGGTATAAATAAAATATTGAATTTGGCCTAGTACTATAGCCCAGAGAAATGCATTGAATGACACATTCATAAATGGCAAAGCAGTCAAAAAACAAATCACAAGGTTTAAGTGTTTAGCTTACATCTAGGAGATACAAGAAAGTTCTAGACAGACACACTGAACAAAAATATAAAACGTAACATGTAAAGTGTTGGTCCCTTGTTTCAAGATAATCCATCAACCTGACAGGTGTGGCATATCAAGAAGCTGATTAAACAGCATGATCATTACACAGGTGCACCTTTTGCTGGGGACAATTAAAGGCCACTCTAAAATGTGCAGTTGTGTGACAACACAATGCCACCGATGTCTCAAGTTGAGGGAGTGTGCAACTGGCATGTTGACTGCAGGAATGTGAACCAGAGCCGTTGCCAGAGAATTGAATGTTCATTTCTCTACCATAAGCTGTCACCAATGTCATTTCAGAGAATTTGGTAGTCCGCACCGGTGCGTCAATCGACTAGGTGGTTAAAGTCAGAAAAAGTGAACATGCTTGTGTTCCTTGTCAGAAACCTTTTCGTAAGATATGGCTAAAATAAAAATAGGCAGACGGGTTTTATTCCCACTTATCGAAAGCGCTGCTGTGGGAGCTTACGCAATGCTCTTTGCTCAATTCAAGGCTATGAATAAACCCTTCGACAATAATATAAACATTTGGTTATATGTTTAACTTGTACAAGTAACATGTACTGGAAGTTCTATTGACAGTAGCCTGGTGCAGGCCTATATTATTGACTGTTTGGTTTGCAAAGAGGGATTTTCCAGCAGCACACAATTAGTTTTTCCTAAAGCTTTGGTCAGGTGAAGGCCAGAAATGCATATGGTTTGCTTAAATTTCTCATTTGATTAATCCATTTTGTAATAGAAGGTTCTCGCTCTGTCAATATTACTGTACCATGTTTTTATTTAGGCTATTCATAAACATAAAACTTTGAGACTCGGTTACTGGCTTCTTAGATTCATTTGAAGGTTGATCATGAAAGAGTAGGCTATATGCTTAAGCCAACAAGTCACATTCAAATAGAATGATGATTGGGACAAAAAGGGAAAGTAAGCTTTTAAAACAAGCCAGACAATGAAGTGTCCGCTGCAAAAGGCCTATGATCATCCGACATTGAAGAGGCGAGAGAAATGTTCTGACATTCTGCACAGCTTTTGGCACCATATAGATTCATTAAAATAGACATGGCAAATAAGAATAGGTAGGTAATGTGGCATGTTGCCTGTTGTGCGATGCCCGACTCCAGCTGTGCCAGCCATGTTAAAACAAGCTAAACTAGCGTCTTAAAAATTAAACTTGCTTCCGTCACATCACGATGTCATCAAACATTGTTGATTTCCAATTACATCGTAGTATCGCCCAACCCTTATTAAGTAAAGGATGCCGATTTACCGCCATCTGTAGTTATGGAATGTTTCCCCATGAGTATAATTCAGTGTAATTTCCTTCAGTTAACTACTTAAAATGGTGACAGTCCTCAATGGCGCTGCCCATGCTAAAGCAGGCTTTTGGGCACTAGGGTCCTCTATGGGTTCAACGCAACTCGCTCACCCTGTATGTCACAGTAGGTTTATTTGGAGACACATTGAAAGTTCTCTAAAGCAGAGATTTGATAATCCCAGGGTTTTAATAGGCTACGTAGTTTATTTATTTATTTTTTTACAACATCCATTTCAGCACCATCTGTTAACTTTTTCAACACTATGTTTATCAGTTGGGGTTTAGACCTAGTTAGAATTTGAACCTTGATAGCACCACAGTAAATGTGTGGCTGCCTGCCTGGTTATCGTCAAAACAAGGTCAACAGACAAGACAGGGGTCTAAACAGATGGCGGGATGTGCAAACAGTGTTCAATCATTGGCAAGAAGCAACCAATCCTTCTGGTTGCATCACTCACTATCATGTCGAGAGATGAACAGAGTGGTATGTGAACCTTTTCCCAACCCAGAGCGTTCTGATCAGCTACAAACAACTGGGATAGTTGTACAGTAAGACAGTCTTAAGGCAGGTTGATAAATACCCCAAATGAAGTAGCCACTTTCCATTAGCTTAACCGTAGCCAACTAGTCTGTTCATGGAAGAAAACGAAAAGCAAGTGCTGAGGCACTTGTATCAGTCTTCTAGGAACCGAGGGGCGCCACGCAGGGAGATTCACAAGTCCATGCCACGCTTTCTAGCGAAATGCGTCAGAGGTTTCCCCCAGAAAGGCACTTCAATCGCCCCATCACGTGTATGCCTGCTGACTGCAGTGTTCTTTGCTGTCCCAAACTCGCATGGACGGGGTATTAGCTTTCGCCTGTCACAAGGGTGCAATGTGACAGGCTGATCTCAAAAGCGCACTCACACGACCTCGCTATGCTATTTATAGGCAACCCTGGAAGCCCCACTAAAGTTTGGTTACGTCACCAAACCTTAGCGCCTGCTCACAGTGAGACGGGTCCGTTCGTAATTTATTTCTACCGAAACGTGTGAAGGGCGCTCACGGTTTGACTGAGATATGGTAAATGTTGCAATGTTTACATACAAGCTGCAAACTACTGCCACACACACGCCTTGAATTGTATTGACAAGAGCGGTGGCTTTTATATATATATAAAATTACCCATGTGTTGCTAGGTAGCTATATTATAAGCCAACACCAACAGTCCCATCCCTTATCAAAATCACATGTGCTGTCTGCAATACTGATGAGGCCCCCATTAATTAACTGACAATGTTATACAAAACTACAATGGGTATATCAATATCTATTTAATAAATCCCCCACAGACTGGCTGGGACAACAATTCCGGGGAACGAGAGACGGTGCAGTACCAGTAGAGCTAGAGTAGAGGCCTCGACTGCTCTTTAAATCCACTGAGTCACGCTAGGCTACGTAGCTAGTGAAGATTGTAATTCCGACATCTAACTAAGTTAGCCTAGCATCACTGTACTAGCAAACAACGTCGTGATAGCTGTTCAGCTAACTACAAATGATCATACAGCAGTAATTATTACTATGATCCAGCAAGATAACTAGTTTGAAATGTGGTTCATCCAAGTCACGATGATTACCGTTAGCTAAGGTTAGCGCTTTGTCTTTTCCTTTTGTTCCTGTTTTGTCAATTCAACATGAACAAATGTAGTTCTTCCAATAATTGACGTATACCAAAGCATCTGTAGCGACCGTCACATGAAATGGATGTCAATTTGAAGAGACTTTAGGTACGTTAACCATGTAAAATATTCGAAGGTTGAGCAGGTGGCCTCGAGTTGAACCACATCACACTCAAGCTAGCTTAGCTAACCATCGACGACGCATACGGAATCAGATAGTTGCCGTTTTAGGCCGGCGCTGGCTCATGAGAAGCCTTTGGACGATAAGTCCTACTTGCTAACAATTGGTTTCCGCGGTGAAATTAAGGCTTCTATGTAATAACAAAAAAAGTTTGATCCCCTCAAATACAGCTAGCTAACGTTAGCTAGCATAATTTAACCCCTCATTTATTTTGAAAAAAGTAGTTGTCTGTATTTAGCTACCTATTGACCCTCATTGTGTAATCGTAAAGTAATTAAACTAGGTTTAAATAGCTTTGACGGACCTGTATAGCTAGTTAAGGTTCTTAAATGTGTTTAAAACTAGCTGGTTAGCTACCGTTATCGATACCCTCTTTCAAAGACACTCAACAGCCAGTAACGTTCGTTAAACATCAACAATACTTTGCTTTTCATAACGCGCAGGCTAGTTGGCTGGCAAATATTTTTTAAAGGCGTTTAACTTACCTTCAGAACTAGTGTTTTTGCTCTGTAACGTTAGTTAGTCGTTCGCTGTACCAAAAGTCCTGGCAGACTCTCCGTTCCCCTTCCTGAGATACTAAGGGCTCCGTCTAAAAGTACGCCCGCTACCGTAGCTACTGACTGTTTTCCGCTTGTTTTTTTGTTTTTTTTTTGCCTTCTTTAGTACGAGTGGTAACATACGTCATGGAAAATAGCGTCCCTCTGATTGGTAGACAGGAGTGTAGGGGGCACCTAGTTTCGGTCGTCGCTGATATGTAACCAGTATGCAACACATAAGCGAAGTGTTAGCTACAATGTAACCATTTTGAATAATTATTGCGGATGTTTTGGAAAGCTGTGAATTTGAGTAGTCAACACTCATTCGTTGGCTTGGACATGGTGCCCCAACAACACACAACAGGAGTAAATTAAGTCACTTGAGTAATAACTTGTTTACTTTGCACAATAGCTTACTAGAACGCCAGTAAATAGAAGTAATCTTGGGTAGCAAAAAAAAAAAAAAAAAAAGAAGGCTCATCTATGCAGACTGAATATCACTCCTGTCATTGATCATCATTTTGAAATGTTGAACAAAACAATTAAGCTCAGAAACATTAAAGATAAGGGTTAAACAAATCAAATGGTACTCTGTTACACCTTGTTCCATTTGCATAGGAAGTTGTCAGCTCTTTCGTACAATTGTGTGATCACATTTCGAGGTGATGAGCGAAAAAGTATTTTGTTGCCCTCAATGGTCTTTGATTGATCAAATTAGATACCTTTAGACAAAGGACCATTGATAGAATGGGGGGGGGGGGGGGGGGGGGGGAATCTTGTTGATTTCACACTGATGATGTCCTAAGAACTAGGCAAAGACCATTAGCTAAAAAAAATAAGTCTCATGCCCTGCTGACCGCTTCACATCAAGAACATTTAATCCACTATTCATTTGCTCAACCCAAAATAGAACAGCACTTGCATCTTTACAATTGACATGCAACTATTCTTGGAGTCATTCCAATCTCAAAGAAAACATTTGAACAATGCATATTGAACAGTATTTACAAAGTATCTATTTATTTAAACAGTGTATATAAAAACCCTAAATAATTTGTGCAAATGTGTAGGGGGAACAATACACAACCCCCCCAAAAAATGATGATTGTGTCAACAAATCTTTTCTGTCAAACCAAAAATGAGAGCTCAGAAAATGATGAACTGGTCATTTCACTATTTGCCCTTGCGGCGGACGCAGCGCCTGGTGAAGGCCTTCTCGTCCCATTTGTTGGGAGGCAGCATGTAAGGTCCGTTATGGACACACAGGACGGTCATCTCATCTGCATACTGGAGGTTCTGAAGGAGCTGGAGAAAAACACAAACATTAACCCACAACAATCACTAGTAAGTCACCACCTCTGCAGTGACACTTACCTTGGGTGTGATGAAGAAGTACTGGGAGGTTGTCTCCTTGCAGGCTGTCCGTACAACAATGTCAAAGACTCTCCTTTCATTGACTGGGTCCATACCCTGGATAGAATAGGAAGAAATAAAGCCTGTGTGAAGTCTGGATGTGCATGTGATTTTACCACTTAACCAGGCAGCAGTTGGTGTGTTACATACCTGGTTGATCTCGTCCACCACTCGGAAGGGACAGCGGTTGAGCTCTTGCAGGGCCATGAGGTAGAGCATTGTGGAGACACTGCGCTCCCCTCCACTCTGGTGGTGTGCTGTGAGCTCATGGAGCTGCGTGCTGCTACGGAATTTCACCCGGATACGGATCCCGTATTTATCATACTCCTCCTGCAGGGAGCAGACACCAGTAAGACAGACAGACAGACTTACTACTTTTAGGGTTGTCATGATACTGGATTTTCCTTGGCAAAAAGGGAAAGAAAGGAGACTAAACTATTTAGTCCTTAAAAAAAATAAACTACTGTATGTAAAATATTGTGTGCTATATCTTGGAAAAGATACGTGATTCTGGGTGACAACATATGGCTGTTTGTTTCCAACATTAGGACTGTTTTCCTCAGGAAATTCAATCCACTTCATGTTTTGTTTCTTTGCCACGATACCCCTGAGTATCACGATACTGGTTGTTAAAGTTCATGTTAAGTATCCTATTTCTGTTACTACGGGGCTATCACTCTGTTATTAGTGCACCTGCACAGGAGTCTCGTGGTTGATGAACCTGGCCTGAGTGCAATGGCAACCACGTAGTGTGCTAATACGGTTTAGTAAACGTTGTTAAACTGGAACCTAGTCGTTGTGTCACTGAGTTAACATTGGTAGCAGAGGATGGCTAATAACTACAATGTGCCACCTCGGTTCGACAAGAAGAGGTCGTATGAAAGATGGGAAAATGAACATGGAATCTGGACACGGGTTACTAATCTGGACGAGAAAAAGCAAGCACTTGTGGTATTATCACTCGAGGGAAGAGCGAGAGATACAGCACTGGAAATAACCCTGGAGGATTTGAACAAGGATGATGGTATGGGAACTTTGATTAGAGCACTGGATTCTGTGTCTCTTAAAGAGAAAGACCGTGCCTACGAGGCATATTCAAACTTTGACAGTGTTACTAGAGACATTTCGGTTGCAATGACGGACTACCTCATTGATTTTGAACAGAGGTACAATAGGATGCGCAAGTACGACATGGTTCTCCCAGATGCAGTGTTATCTTTCAAGTTGCTAGATACTGCCTGGCTGGATGGTAGGGAGAAACAGTTGGCTTTGACTGCGCTAACTTCTGCGTCAATTAAGTCGGCACTAAAAATAATTTTTGGTGAAAAGACGTCTGTCACGCCAATAACAGATGGAATGCAAGTGAGTGACGCAGCATATTACACTGAGCAGCAGAGGAAAGGCACCAACAAGTCACGTACTCAAGACAACCAGAAGAGGGCGCCATTTCCCGGCACAAATCCACTAGACAAATATGGAAGGAGATCAAAATGTGCTATTTGTCAAAGCACTTACCATTGGGTTAAAGACTGTCCTAAAAAATAAACAAGTTAAACTAACAGGAAAATGTAAACAGAGAGAGCAGTGTAACATTACACTGTTTTCAAACGAATCTGCTTCTGATACGGAGATCTTTATAGTTGAAGCCTTAGGCTCTTTTGTGATTGATACTGCATGTACACGCACAGTGTGTGGTGCAAAATGGCTTGATAGCCATGTCAGTGAACTAAATATGAAAGAAGTACAAAACATGATTGACACACCAAGCAACAGAGCTTTCAAATTTGGAGATGGGAGAATCGTCCATTCTACCAAGAGTCAAGATACCAGCAAAAATGGGTCAGACTAAGTGTCAAATTGAAACAGAGGTAGCCCTTACAGATATCCCCTTACTATTAAGCAATGCGTCTCTCAAGAAGGCAGGGGATGTACTAGGAAGTGATGTTTAAACAACCAGTGACCCTTGAACTTACTACCTCAGGCCACTATTGTGTAAACATTTTAGACATCAGAGTCCATGTAAAAATGAGATTCTGACGGACACAGAGCACATGGAGTGTACTACAAACGAGTCGACTGTCAAGAGTGGAAAGGACCGGAAGTAGTCATTGGCCAAGATGGTGTGGTGATATTTGTGAGGCACCATTGTCAGGGTGCATCACTCAAGGAAAGTAAATGATCAACAAGATGGAGGGTCTGTTGCTGACAATCAGCCTCCTAATGAAAAGGACAAAAAGAACACATTAACAGACACAAACCTACCAGATGCCACATCCAATGATATGGACACAAACTGACACAGGAAATGGAGCAGACACCTTCAACCATGCCACAGGTAATACTGTTGAGTGTTCAAATGAGGAAAACATTCAACAGCCACATGTGTTAAGACAACATGGTTGTTCCAATCTGAAAACTGGACAAACTGTTAAATACATGGACAGAAAAAGTGGTATTCTGCATACAGCAACAGTCATTGGACTAGCAGGATAAGCCAAAGGAAAACACCAGAACTGGTACAACTTGCATTACTCTGAACCAGCTACACTTTCTGGTACAACAGGGTCAGCTGACCTGTCACTTGTAGATCATCTCAGAATTGAACCAATGGGGAAAAAAAGAAAGAAAAACATAATGACATTCAAAATGATGTACTTGAAACAAAGGACGCATCATTTGACTCAGCTAAGCTAGATGAGCTCAGTAATTGGAGGAAAAATGGAGTGTTTGAGGAAGTCAAAGTCATTAGCCAAAAATGTCTCAAGGTGGGTGTGTACCCTTAAGAGTCCTTAACTGGAATAGTGCCAAAAGCATGTTTAGTGGCTAGAGGTTTTGAGGAGCTGGCTGCTAAACAACTCCCAAAAGACTCACAGACATGCGCCGCAGAGTCATGATGATGAAACATGTCACAAGTGGATCCTGCAGTCTTCTATTGGCTTGATCAAGACTGCAATGTGACTGGAGTACTTGCCTGTCATGTTGATGACTTTATCTGGGGTGGCTCACAGACCTTTGCTACAACTGCTTCCACACCTCAAAGCTGTTTTCCAGGTCGGCCGTGAGGAGCATGATCATTGTTATGTTGGCATAGAGTTTATTACAGTTGATGGAACAATACTGATGCAACAGGTGAGCTATATCAAGAATCTTCAACCCATCCACATGGATTCTTCAAGAGCCGTACAAAGGAATTCCCCTCTGTGGAATTGAAGCTGATCAATTGAGGTCAAAGATAAGTCAAATTCTATGGGTTGCTAGACAGAGTAGACCTGATGTAATGTTTGATGGCTGCAACTTGGCATCCAACAACACGTCACTGTACAAACCACTCATGAGGCAAACAAAGTTGTTCATAAACTGTAATCACAACAAGTGACTCAAGTTTCAGCATGTTGGAAAAGAGGACTCTGAAACCAGTTGTCTTCATCTGTAAGGTGCCCTAGGGAAGCATCACTGGAGGCACACAAGGTGGACATCTAATCGTGTTAATGGGTGACGGAGGAAGATTCTCACCGATCTGTTGGCAGTCAAAAAGGATCAGAAGGGCTGTCCAAAGCACACTTGCTGGAGAAACACTTGCTCTTGCGGATGGAATTGACAATGCTATCTTTCTTGCAACTCTGTTCTCAGAGCTTACCACTGGTGAGACAAAACGGCACATTCTACCTGTAGTTTGTGTCACAACTACTCCTTAGTTGATGCTGTGAAGTCAACCAAGTCTGTCACAGAGAAAAGACTTCGTCTTGAGATTAGCAGCATCAAGGAACTTACAAACAGAGAATCCAGCAGATTCTGTGGTCGACCACAAAGGAACAGCTTGCGGACTGACTAAAAAGGGCGCATCCAGTTTTGTGCGCCTACAGGCACTCAGTAATGGAAAGTGGCAGCTTGAGTAATACAAATAAAAACTTTGTCACACAACCCATTGGTAATGGGGGACTTGAATGATACTTGGACATTTAATTATGTTGTTGATGTTTGTCTTTAAAGAAAAGTGGGAGATTGTTAAGTTCATGTTGTAAGTATCCCTATATTTCTGTTATTACGGGGCTATCACTCTGTTATTAGTGCGGCAGGGTCTCGTTGTTGATGAACCCGGCCTGAGTGCAATGGCAACCATGTAGTGTGCTAATTCGGTTTAGTAAACGTTGTTAAACTGGAACCTTGTTGTTGTGTCATTTCGAGTTAACACTGGTATGGTGACAACCCTATGTGACTGCTACTAGAGCTCCCACAAACATCTAAGACACTCTGGCACCTCCCCCTTAGTCCAGGTGTTTGGCGTGCCTTACCTCGTTCTCTGAATGCAGGTCCACCTCCCCCTTAGTCCAGGTGTTTGGCGTGCCTTACCTCGTTCTCTGAATGCAGGTCCACCTCCCCCTTAGTCCAGGTGTTTGGCGTGTCTTACCTCGTTCTCTGAATGCAGGTCCACCTCCCCCTTAGTCCAGGTGTTTGGCGTGCCTTACCTCGTTCTCTGAATGCAGGTCCACCTCCCCCTTAGTCCAGGTGTTTGGCGTGCCTTACCTCGTTCTCTGAATGCAGGTCCACCTCCCCCTTAGTCCAGGTGTTTGGCGTGTCTTACCTCGTTCTCTGAATGCAGGTCCACCTCCCCCTTAGTCCAGGTGTTTGGCGTGCCTTACCTCGTTCTCTGAATGCAGGTCCACCTCCCCCTTAGTCCAGGTGTTTGGCGTGCCTTACCTCGTTCTCTGAATGCAGGTCCACCTCCCCCTTAGTCCAGGTGTTTGGCGTGCCTTACCTCGTTCTCTGAATGCAGGTCCACCTCCCCGGCACACTGCATGGAGCGGAAGAAATCACTGAACTTATCATTGATCTGCTCTACAAGTTGCTTCAGAGGATTCAGCCAGCGCTCCTTTGCCTGTAAACACACAGAGAGAAGTCTTCAGGAGGGAAACATCCCTGTAGAAGGCATCAAACCTAGGGTGTAATCATTAGTCCAAACAATTGCAAAACGGAAGGTTTTAAAAACAAGAGTTTCTTTTGGATAAATTCAAGTCCTTCCCCGCTTGGTTCCATTGGTTTCCATTTAGCAACAGAATTGGCGTAATGAATTCAAACATGCACTATCAAACACCGATTTGCTAGGCATTTTCAGAAGGACATTTTTTTTTAAAGCATTGAAATGATAGAATTGGCACAGACTGATTCACTGGACTAATCCGTCATTAGAGTACCTCTGATATGTTCTGTCTGTAGGTTTTCAGGGCATTGCTCTTCTCATCCAGCTCTTTCTCCAGGTTCTTGATCTCCTGCTCTCTCCTGTTGTACTCATCCACCACCTGGGGAAGAAGGGGGGGGGGGGGGGGGGGGGGTGTTACATGGTGAGGCAGAATCAATACGTGCACACGCTTTGAGGAGCCTTCCGACTTACATTCTCACTGAGGCCAGTGAAGCAGTCTGCCCTGGACCTCTCCTCATTCAACATGGCGTCTATCTCATCCATAGTGTCGGGCAGCTGGCTGAAGGCCTACAGAACACAAATGAAGAAATTCACAAATTAATGAATGCATTAAAACTGGTAGAATGAATGGAGGACTCCGTGTGGAGTTGTGCAGTACAATACTGACCGTGTGTAGGTCTGGGGGTACAGCACTCTCCCCAGGGTCCATGTTGCAGATCTCCCTGGCCCTCCTCATCAGGCCCTTACACATCTCCAACAGACGGGCCTTGCGCTGCTCCAGCATGGCACACGCTTGCTGAGAGGGGAGAAGAAGAAACACACACACAGTGAGTACAGATTACAACTTACAGTGTGTGAAATTGTATGCGTGTGCACGAGCGTGACCTGACCTCTAGGACCCTGAGCTCAGCCGAGCCCTCCCTGCAGTCAGTCTCCAGCTTGGTCTTCTCTGCTGTCATGCCCACGGTCTCTAGAGCCATGTAAACCTTCTCCATACTCAACTTAGCCCTCAGCTAGAGACAGAGGGAAAAGCGAGAGAATGATAAAGAGAGACTTAAGGCAGTCAGTATACACCACCCAGGTTCTGTGTATCTGGAGCCTTCAGCATTAACCTGTGACTGTACCTTCATGTGGGCCATGAACTCAGCCACAATGGCCACCTTCTGGGAGTTGACTGCTGAGATCTGGGCCTTGGTCTCCTCCTCAGCCTTCTGTAGGTCAATGCCCCCCTGCTCCATCTGCCGAAGACTAAACACAAGAGGAAATGGTGTGCAAGATGCGAAAACAACAGCAGCAGACCACGTGTAACCACCCCAGCCTAGGACTTCCACATCCAGCTTCTTCACCGGCGGGATCGTCTAAGACAAGCCACCCGACAGCTAATGAAACTGGGAGCATCTGTCTGTAATAAAATATAATTCTGAAACAATCATTCTGATTGGCTGCGCACCTGACAGTCATGTGAAATCCATAGATTAGGGCCTAATTTATTTAAATTGACTGATTTCCTTATATGAACTGTAACTCAGTAAAATCATTGAAATTTAGATTTGCATTTATATTTTTGTTCAGTATATTAAATGTTATCCCCCCCACATACTCAAACAACCTACTATTTAGGACACAAGTATGGGTATTCGGACACGGCCTGTGTGTGTGTGTGCCACCCACCTGTCCTGCTTGGTACTGATCTTCTGTTCCAACTGTCTCTTTTTACCCTTCATCTCTGAGAGCCCCTTCTTCTGGGCCCGTAGCTCATTGTCACAGTGATCCAGCTTGGCAGTACGTTCCTGCATGGCGCTCATCTGGACATCGACGGCCTGCATGCTCTTTTCAGCCGTCTATGCATAGCCAACGGTTACACTTCATTTCCAAGCTGTAGTGTTATATCAGTGCTTTGCTAAACATCTGGTTATTACTACATCACTGCAGGTTATGCATGTCAACTTACATCATTGTGTGGCTATGAGTGTCTGATATCTCTAAGGTGTTAAGTCAAACTCTTGGAAAGTTCCCCTCCGGTGTAAAACACCAAATGTAGTTTATTGCTAGTGTAAAGGTGTCGTTTCAAATTCATCGCTTATTGGAAACTTTTTTCTCCAAGTGGGGGAGGTGCCTGTGGTGAATGCTTGACAGGTGTCTCTGGCCTCACCCTGATCTGCTCCTCCAGCTGCCGTTTCTCCTCGGCGTCCACGGCCATGGTGAGGTACTGGGAGGGCCGCACGGCAGAGTTACTGGTGCTAGTCTTGCCTGAGTAAAAGGACTTCTTCAGAGAGTACTTCTCCTCAGCTGTGTAAAGCACCTTCAGGTAGGGCTCCTCAATCACCTGAGACATATGGTCGAAGGATTAGAGTTTGGATCAGCTTACTTTCGATTCCAGTCTGTTCAGAAATCAAATAAGCTATGAAAATGAAGTATTTCGTTGACATTTATGACTCTCCATCCTCTCAGGCACTCTAGGGTATAAAACGTACCGTCTTGATCATGGCTTTGGTCTGGTCCGTTCCCACGGGAACGTCGTGCACCTTGTACTGGTTGCAGAGGTAGCTCATAACCTCTTCTGGAGCATCAAAGAGCTCTCGCAGGTACGCAAAGAACCCAAAACGCCTACAGACAAGAAAAGACAAAAATGCATCTTACACATTCAATACAACTGAAAGGGTTAGGTATAGGGTTGATACATTTACATTCCATCTTGGGACAGTACGAGAGGACTACTCACTTCAGAGACTCGATGGGTCGGGAGGGAGCCCGGGTGGCGCAGGATTCCTCAGGAGCGAAGACTGAATTCACCCTCAGGTTCTGGCTGTCACGCACCTGAGGACAAATCCATCATCAGAACTCTTACTGACGCACTTATTACTTTAATTAGAGCCTATAACTATGGCCTGGTTAGGTGGGTCACATAGAAAAACTCAGGGTCCTATATCATAACATACAGTGCAATGACTGAGTATTACTTTTCCTATTCTTTATCAGCAGGTCCGCCTCACCTCCATCATAAACTTCTCCATGTCTTCCCTCTTCTGGAAGACAAAGGCTCGCAGGTCATTGAATGGAATGTGGTTCTCCACGTACTTGGCATGGTGAGGGTTGCGGACACTAATCTGAAAAGAGCAGAACATTTCTTTCAAAGGCTACATTTGGGCTTTCAAATGATGTTTACATATCAGCCATACATACGGTTCTTCGAACCAAGTAGTCTTTTCATTAAAATGAAAAAAATCGAATCAAATAAAAAGAGCACCAGGAATTGAGCCCCACAGTGGAGGTGTCGTAATACCCTTAAAACAATGCAGTCAAATGGGGAATGGTTCCAATCATTTTTCACATAGGGAATTTTAGAAACACTTAAAATAAGGGCTGTGTTTCATGCAGGCTTACCACGGCGAGACGTTTCGATAACCATGGAAATCTCTCGGTCAAGGTTACTAATCAATATATTTGGCTCTATTTACTTAGATTCAAAAATGGTAATTAGCATCAAAGTAGACATCATGCAAGACTACAAATCCCTGCAAATCACATCTAGCTGACACCTTTGCTAACAGGTAGTGTCAATAAAAAAATAAAAACTCCACAGAATTGTCCATTTAAAGAAATGTAGCCAATGTATTAATTACTACATTTAGCCAACAAATACGTCATCTAGAGATTCTTATAGTTGCCTCAATTCAGCAGTCTTGTCCAGGTCATCATGGCATTTGTAGATCTTTATGATAGCCACATTAGCATTTCATTTTCGGGGGGTGTAAATACTGGCGAATATATTGATAAAAGTCCCCTTGTCCAAGAGAGATTTCCAGTTATCAAAACATCACACCAGGCTAAGCCTGCATGAAACACAGGCCTTATTTTAAGTGTTTCTAAAATACCCTATGGGAAAAATGTATTGTGGAAAAAACAATTGGAACCATTTCCTTGGACTGCTAGGCTCATACTGTGGTACTCTACTGTGGCCATTTTAGGATATTGGGGTGTAGAATGAAGCGTTAGTTGATAACGTATCAAAGAAAACTTCAAAGTTCAGATAGGTCTCCACGTAACAACAAAGAAAAGTAGGAGGGGTGCTTGACAATGACACTTCAAAGTATATGGAGAGAATTAGGCCCATATAGCCTTGACTATCCCTATAGCGTTGACAATCCCTATAGCGTGCTCTCACCACTAGCATCATAGGTTCATAGACATTGCCACTGAAGATGTGTTTGTTCTGCCTCAGCCACTGGATGGCAGCGTAGGTGTCCTTGGAGCGCCCTCTCAGCTTCTCCTCCTTGATTTTCATCATGTCATCCAGACTCCTCAGCCTGTTCTTCAACACTACAGGAAACAAGAAGAGTTAAGCTAAGTCAAATGGTACATGTAACGCTCCACCATGGTTAAAATGGTGCAGTGAGCCTCTCTGCCAAGACAGTTTGAGACCCAGGACTCCCCAGACCCTGTGTGTGGGTGTGTGTCTTACGTCTACACTCTCCGTTCAAGTTGTCCTTCTCTCTACGCATGTCGGCCTTTTCTCCCTCCATCTTTGCTTTCTCTTCCTGGATGCGCCTCAGCTCCGCATTCACCGCATTGATCTGCGGCGTCACGTCTGATTGGTCGCCTATGTTGGCCAGCTCCGCCCTCAGGTCGTCAATCATGCGCCGGGTGTTGCTGATTCGCTTCTGGCGGTCCGCCGCCTCCGTCTGCTTCAGGCTGAAGGCCTGCTTGATATCCTCAATCTAGAGGGATAGGGGAGGATCAAACTTATTTCATTTTTAAAACATCATTCTATTTCCATTGGTATCAATAAGGCAGAAATAGATAGATTTTGAAGAAGAAGAAAAGTGCCAGACCTCTCTGTGCTTCCGGTCCAGCTGGTCCTGTTTCTGTTTACACTTCTGAGAGGCCTCCCTGATGCTGACCGTCTGGAACACAACAAGGATGCATCACCACCACCAGTCTATTTAACTAGGCAAGACAGTTAAGAACACATTCTTTTTTACAATGACAACCCACTGTTCCCTGGTAAGCTAACTGCCTTGTTCAGGGGCAGAACAGTCAGCTCAGGGATTTGATCCAGCAACCTTTCGGTTACTGGCCCAACGCTCTAACAACTAGACTACCTGCCACCCCACACTGTGTTGTCTATAGGCTAGACAACACCGTGGTTCCCAAATGTCTTTGCAGTATCACCCACCAAGTAAATATAACACATTCTTTCCCCAGGGCCCAGTCTCAAAAGGCATAAGCTGCGACCCTGGAGCTAAATGGACCTCCCTCTCCCTCCATCCATCCATCCCAGTTACAAAGCCCAGGAAGCCAGTCTCTGACCTTGTCCTTCATCTGGTTCTCGATGGGCCTCAGCTGACTGTCGATGTGCTGGATCTTCTTTAGCATGGGGGCCTGGGACTCCCTCACGGTTTTCAGCTGCTTCTTGGCGTCCTCCCTTGACTTCTTCACCCCCTCCAGCTCCTTACGGGCTGTCTCATACTCCTGGAAAGGACAGAGGGTTGTCAAAGATTGTTAACATGAATGCTGACATAACATACTTACATATGCATTTTGTTTTTAACCTCTATGGGCTAGGTGGGACGCTAGCGTGCCACCCGTGGTGCACTCCATCAACAGCAGGTGCATTTCAAGAGCGGCAAATTTGAATCCAAATAAATGTCAAAATTCAAATTTTTCAAACATACAACTATTTTACACCCTTTGAAAGATAAACATCTCCTTAATCTAACCACGTTTTACGATTTCAAAAAGGTTTTACGGCGAAAGCATAAATTTAGAGTATGTTAGGACAGTACATTTACAAGAGTTGTGTGTAATGTTTTGTCAATTCAAAGACAGGGTCACCAAAACCATAAAACCAGCTAAAATGATGCACTAACCTTTTACAATCTCCATCAGATGACACTCCTAGGACATTATGTTAGACAATGCATGCATTTTTAGTTCTATCAAGTTCATATTTATATCCAAAAACAGCGTTTTACTATGGCATTGATGTTGAGGAAATCGTTTCCCTCCAATAACCGGCAGTCAAGTCAGCGTCACAAATTAAATAATTAAAATTAGAAAACATTGGTAAAATATTATATTGTCATTTAAAGAATTATAGATTTACATCTCTTGAACGCAATCAACTTGCCAGATTTAAAAATAACCTTACTGGGAAATCACACTTTGCAATAATCTGAGCACTGCGCCCAGAAAAATACGCGTTGCGATACAGACTAGACGTCATGTTGGGGAGATCTAAAATCGAAAATACTATGTAAATAATCCATTACCTTTGATTCTCTTCATCAGATGTCACTTCCAGGTATCACAGGTCCATAACGAATGTAGTTTTGTTCAAAAAAGCTCATCATTTATGTCCAAAAATCTCCGTCTTGTTAGCACATGATCTAAGCCAGCCGGACTTCTCGTCATGAACGAGGGGAAAAAATATATTTACGTTCGTTCAAACATGTCAAACGTTGTATAGCATAAATCATTAGGGCCTTTTTTAACCAGAACATGAATAATATTCAAGGTGGACGAATGCATACTCTTTTATAACGTATTGGAACGAGGGTACCCAACATGAACTCGCGCGCCAGGTGTCTAATGGGCCATCATCGTTCCATGGCTCTTGTTCGGTCAGATCTCCCTCCAGAAGACTCAAAACACTTTGTAAAGGCTGGTGACATCTTGTGGAAGCAATAGGAAGTGCCAAAATATTCCTCAGCCCCTGTGTTTTTCAATGGGATAGGTTTAAAGGTAATACAACACATCAGGTATCCACTTCCTGTCAGAAAATGTCTCAGGGTTTTGCCTGCCAAATGAGTTCTGTTATACTCACAGACACCATTCAAACAGTTTTAGAAAATTTAGGGTGTTTTCTATCCATATGTAATAAGTATATGCATATTCTAGTTACTGGGTAGGAGTGGTAACCAGATTAAATCGGGTATGTTTTTTTATCCAGCCGTGTCAATACTGCCCCCTAGCCCTAACAGGTTAAATGGTGGAGTACCTATCCATGTCCAGGCTCTTTTAACAAGCTATAAATTACTATAGGGTTGTATTCATAAGTGCACACCGTAGCAAAATGTTTTGCAACAAACCGTTTCCGCCACATTGTAAAGCACAGGCGTTAAACTCATTCCACGGAGGGCCGAGTGTCTGCAGGTTTTCGCTCCTCCCTTGTACTTGATCGATGAACTAAGGTCACTAATTAGTAAGGAACTCCCCTAACCTGTTTGTCTAGGGTTTCATTGAAAGGAAAAAACTAAAACCTGCAGACACTAGGCCCTACATGGAATGGGTTTGAAACCCCTGTTGTAGAGTGAATAAACTGTTTACGTTGGTGTGAACTAATAAATATGACCCATGTGTCACATGATCTCTCTATGACCACTCACCACCCAGGGTTTCTTCTTCTCCAGCATCTTGATGTTGTCCAGGTGTCTCTTCTTCTCATAGTAGCGCTCCACGTCGTGCTTGTTCCGTTCGTTCCTTTGCTTGAACTTCTCCAGGGCGCTGGCCTTCTCCTTGCACACATTCTACCAAACAAAACAGCTTACCTTAGAACTTACTCTCCCTGAGCCAAAAGCTTCTTTATAAAAGAAAAAACAACTCATCTTCATTTATCCAGAGCTAGAACTAACTGTTCTCACCTCCAGTTCCCTCTCTTTGGTGCGGAAGGTCTTGAGCTCGCAGTGGAACTCATACATCTCTGGAGGTCCCACTGACTTCTCTGTGGCCTCAAGCAGCTCAACCTTGGTCATCTTGGCAAACTCACCCACCTTCTCCTGCAAAGTCACAGGGCACAAACGGTGGTCAGAGAATTTGAAGTATGACATGAGCGGATCGAGTAAAAAAAACAACAACAAAAAACAAGTAAATGAGCAAGGAAGACAACCTCCAAGTTTACACTCACCTGTGGCAGAAACTGGCAGAGGTTGCTCACTTGGATCTGTAGAGCCTTCACCTCCTCCTCCACAGTCTTCTGGCTGGTGTGTTTCCCATTAAGCATCCACGTCGACTGGTTATTCTCCACATGGATCTCTCTATTGATCACCAGGTTCCCCTTGGCCTTGTGCCTGAAAACACAGGTAGGGTTCCCTCAATGTTTTTATACAAAGACAGAGGGAATCCATGTTGGCATTTCTGAATAATCTAAAAAAAACTTACAGTTCAATCTCAACTGATCCTTTGTTGCATCCACGCTTCACATACAGCCCAACCTAGTCAGAATATATCCAAGGTAAAATAAGTTCTGTCCAATAAAAAAAAAAGAAAAACTAAAAATACAAGTCAATATAGTGTGCCATATATGCAATAATGAAATCATTCAAAGGAAAGTTTCATGCTCTTGACAACATATCCTAAGTGTAGCTAGCTAGGACACTTATTAATAAATAGCCAACTACCTTGTCCCCTCTGCCCAGGATGGCAGTCTTTCCTGCCAGACCCAGACATATGGCACAGACAATACTGGACTTGCCAGTTCCATTGGCCCCCACAATCATGTTTAGGTTTGGTCCAGGGTAAACTATGGAGTGGTCGTAGGTCCTGTGGGGGAAGTAGAGGGGAGTGTGTCAGCTTAACTTAAGTACAGCAACTTTATTAGCCAATGTTAGCTAGTAGGGCTGACTTCATTTAGTTGACTGGTCGATATCTCGGTTGACCAACAGCCTTTCTTTAGTCGAGCAGTCTAAATATTTCACACCCGTCTCAGTGGACTAATCCATTGCGGAGGCCACGGGGATGGCACAGTCCATCACTTAGACATTGTATATGGTTCAATTATGTAAAAATAATGGTGCAACACTAATCAATCAGATATTATTTTATAACAAATAAGCTCTCACACATTGGATATGGTCACTGTAGAATTGTCGCCTTTCCTATGTTGCTATGTGCATAATAGCAAAGTTAACCAGCATATTGGGATTGAGAACAATGGGGTGGTGCAACAGCAGCAGAGACGAGGCAAAGAAACCAACTTAATTAGGTCTATAATCAATAGCAAAACTCTTAATGTGCCTGGCTTTATAAATCATCCATATATATTACCAGTCAAAAGTAGACACCTACTCATTCAAGGGTTTTTCTTTATTTTTACTATGTTCTACATTGTAGAATAGTGAAGACATCAAAACTATGAAATAACACATATGGAATAATGTCGTAACGAAAAAAGTATTAAACAAATCAAAATATTTTAGCTTCTTCAAAGCAGCCACTCTTTGCCTTGATGACAGCTTTGCACTCTTCACATTCCCTCAACCAGCCGCACCTGGAATGCTTTTCCAAGTCTTGAAGGAGTTCCCACATATGCTGAGCACTTGTTGGCTGCTTCTCCTTCACTCTGTGGTCCAACTAATCCCAAACCATCTCAATTGGGTTGAGGTCAGGTGATTGTGGAGGCCAGGTCATCTGATGCAGCACTCCATCACTCTCATTCTTGGTCAAATAACCCTTACACAGCCTGGAGGTGTGTTTTGGGTTATTGTCCTGTTGAAAAACAAATGATAGTACCACTAAGCGCAAACCAGATGGGATGGCGTATCGCTACAGAATGCTGTGGTAGCCATGCTGGTTAAGTGTGCCGTGAATTCTAAATCAAATTACTGACAGTGTAACCAGCAAAGCACCCCACACCTCCTCCTCCACAGTGGGAACCACACATGTAGAGATCGTCAGTTCACCTACTCTGCATCTCACAAAGACACGGCGGTTGGAAACAAAAATCTCAAATTTGGACTTGCACCAAAAGGACAGATTTCCACCGATATAATACCCATTGCTCATGTTTCTTGGCCCAAGCAAGTCTCTTCTTATTGGTGTCCTTTAGTAGTGGTTTCTTTGCAGCAATTCAACCATGAAGGCCTGATTCACGCAGTCTCCTCTGAACAGTTGATGTTGAGATGTGTGCTACTTGAACTCTGAAGCACTTATTTGGGCTGCAATTTCTGAGGCTGGTAACTGTAATGAACTTATCCTCTGCAGCTGAGGTAACTCTGGGTCTTCTTTTCCTGTGGCGTTCCTCATGACAGCCAGTTTCATCATAGCGTTTGATGGTTTTTGCGACAGCACTTCCAGAAAGTTCTTGACATTTTCCGGATTAACTGACCTTCATGCCTTAAAGTAATGAACTGTCATTTCTCTTTGCTTATTTGAGCTGCTCTTGACATAATATGGACTTGGTCTTTTACCAAATAGGGCTATCTTCTGTATACCAACCCTACCTTGTCACAACACAACTGATTGGCTCAAACACATTAAGGAAAGAAATTCCACAAATGAACTTAACAAGGCACACCTGTTAATTGAAATGGATTCCAAGTGACTACCTCCTGAAGCTGGTTGATAGAATGCCAAGAGTGTGTAAAGCTGTCATCAAGGCAAAGAATCTCAAATATAAAACAATTTAATTTGTTTAGCGATTTTTTGGTTACTACCTGATTCCATGTGTGTTATTTCATAGTTTTGATGTCTTCATTATTATTCTACAATGTAGAAAATAGTAAAAATGAAAAACACTGGAATGAGTAGGTGTCCAAACTTTTGACTGGTACTGTATCTACAGAAATAAGACAGATCTTGCTTTGGGTGCCTGTTTAATAGCCTACTGATTCCATGTGCGCCGAGCGTCACGCAACGGCAAAATGTTGGATAAAGCAATTTTACAGTCGGCTGTTTTTAATCTTTGCTATGCTGTGATTAAGGCTTCACAATTTCTCATTCGAACAGACTGGTATTACATATTTAGTGTTGTTTACATTGATCCAAACAGGAAGAAAAATAATATTGTAATCTAACAGCACCCGTTTGTCACATGTGGACCCGAGGAAGAGTAGCTGTATACATATATATATATACATGCATACATACATATATATATATATATATATGTGTGTGTATGTATATATACATCCACATATATACACATACATATGTGTATGTATATATATACATACATACACACACACACACACACACACACATATACACACACTACTGTATCAATAAATCATTTGTTCATGCCATCACACGACACATTCATGCTTTGAAATGCAATCAAGCGTTTCAGTTTCAAAAATAAGGTCACTTTGAATAATTAGCCTAAACAAATAAACTGCAATTCACGAATGCATGCAACTGTTTTTAGCCTGCTGTAATAAAGGATTTTGATATATTTTCCCCCCATTAGAACAGACTCTCTGGTACACTTATTGGTGTTGTTTACTGTTCCAAATGGTCCCCCAAAAAATTATACTGTAATCTAACAGCAACTGTTTGGCACACAATACTCACGCATTGCTTGCTCATATACCCTCCTTTTTCTTGGTCTCCAGTAGTTTCCACAACTAAGGCAAATGTCTTCCACAGATCTGACTTCTCCTTTTCCTCTTGAGCAACCAGTAAACATTTGCCAGTTTCAAGTTTCCACATCCTCCGTATCCATTTTGCTGTCACGTGTTACTGTGTTCGGAGTTTGTTATAACCAATTTATTTATGTGATTATGATAGGCTATAGGTCAGGCCCTATTGGTCACATGCATGCGATGCTTACATGTTTCATGTAAAGAGAGCAAGGGCTGGGAAGGTTTTCCTAAACAAAATAGGGATTTCGGTAACAGAACATTAGTCAGAAATAAGTAAGAAACTAAATGGCTGAAATTATGTTGCTTCAGCACGGGCAATAAACACTTGCTGTGGTGCCTTTTCGCTGCAGTAGGGAGGAGAGAACTTGCACCAGTCACACAGGCACTCGCTGTCATTTATTTTAACACAGTGTAACCATCGGGTTCTTTCTTCAGTCATTTGTGTGTCTTAATTATTTAATCAAACAGCGTGCTTAAACCATCAGACAAGCTCAGTGCATCTGTAGTTGATTTTATTCAAACACAGGGTGTGTCTATATATGGAGAAATAAGGTTCAACATTTTGACCAATCGATTGGTTGAAAGAACAGGACACCTCACAACCAAGATTTTTAACTAGCCTTGGCAACAATACAACATCCTCTGTCGGACACATGCAAATTCAGCAACATTTAGCTACCTAGCTAGATGGTTACAAGACTTGGTCACAGATTATTTATTATAATCTTTGACTCGGTTGTCCATGTCCAAGTAGGCGTCTCTGCAAAACAGTAACATCTCCCAGCTAGCTAGTCTGATTAATCAGGCTGCAATATATCATGAATTGGTTTATACAGCCCGAAACTAATGTCTGCAAAATCGTGTATATGTTCCATACAAGTCCGAACGTTGAATAAGCTGCTCAAAATGAGACAAAACAACAGGACACTCTTATTTACCCGACTTTAGAGAGCCAGTAGTTCTGCACCAAGGTAAAGTTATATTGGATATACGTCAAGGGTTCCGGATAGCACAGACCGATTTTGCAGTGACAACAGGTTTGTGGTGTCAGTCTTCCGTTTACACAGTGACAGGCAGATCGCTAATAAAATAAAATACTTTTAAAGTGAGAATAGGAATTGGTCTGAAGCCAAGAAAAGGAAATTCACGATGTCATGACTGTCCTGTGAGGATGCAAATAGATCAGATCAGCTTTGCAATAAATAACTTCATCCAGACCCCCTCTCACCCACGGGGACCATTCTACTGCTCTTTTCAAACCATCGTATTTCCGCTACTCTCATCAGCCCACAGGGAACCATCGGCACGGCTGGCCTGCCTACCTTCAAAAGAAGCGTCAGGAGCGAATGGAAGTAGAATAAACTCTAGTTCTGTTCAGGACTACACGACAAGTCACCGGACGACTGCAGAGGAGAACAGTAGAAGACGGGTGGGGACCCCTTTTGGACAATCAAGAGCCCGGTTCAGAGAGGTGGTTCAGAGAGGTGGCACGGTTCAGAGAGATACACAGCGAACCAAGGCATTTTCCACTAGAGGTCGACCGATTAATCGGAATGGCCAATTTCAAGTTTTCATAACAATATGTATTTTTGGACGCCGATTTATGAAATTTATTATTATTTTAAAAATGTTTTAAAAAATCTTTATTTAACTAGACAAGTCAGTTAAGAACGCATTCTTATTTTCAATGACGGCCTAGGAACGGTGGGTTAACTGCTTTGTTCAGGGGCAGAACAACAGATTTTTACCTTATCAGCTCGGGGATTCAATCTTGCAACCTTACGGTTAACTAGTCCAACGCTCTAACCACCTGCTTTACATTGCACTCCACGAGGAGCCTGCCTGTTACGCGAATGCAGTAAGAAGCCAAGGTAAGTTGCTAGCTAGCATTAAACTTATCTTATACAAAAACAATCAATCAATCATAATCACTAGTCAACTACACATGGTTGATGATATTACTAGTTTATCTAGCCTGTCCTGCGTTGCATATAATCGCTTAGGTACACGTTGCTCCAACCATAAACATCGATACACAAGTATATATTTTTAAACCTGCATATTTAGAGGAATATTGCCTGCTAACATGAATTTCTTTTAACTAGGGAAAATGTGTCACTTCTCTTGCAAACAGAGTCAGGGTATATGCAGCAGTTTGAGCCGCCTGGCTCGTTGCTTACTGTGAAGACTATTTCTTCCTAACAAAGACAGCCGACTTCGCCAAACGGGGGATGATTTAACAAAAGCGCATTTGCGAAAAAAGCACAATCGTTGCACGATTGTACCTAACCATAGACATCAATGCCTTTCTTAAAATCAATACACAGAAGTATATATTTTTAAACCTGCATATTTAGCTAAAAGAAATCCAGGTTAGCAGGCAATATTAACCAGGTGAAATTGTGTCATTTTGCGTTCATTGCACGCAGAGTCAGGGTATATGCAACAGTTTGGGCCGCCTGGCTCGTTGCGAACTAATTTGCCAGAATTTTACGTAATTATGACATAACATTGAAGGTTGTGCAATGTAACAGGAATATTTAGACTTAGGGATGCCACCCGCTAGATAAAATACGGAACGGTTCCATATTTCACTGACAGGAAAAACGATTTGTTTTCGAGATGATAGTTTCTGGAATTCGACCATATTAATGACCTAAGGCTCGTATTTCTGTGTGTTATTATGTTATAATTAAGTCTATGATTTGATAGAGCAGTCTGACTGAGCGATGGTAGGCAGCAGCAGGCTCGTAAGCGTTCATTCAAACAGCACTTTTGTGCGTTTGCCAGCAGCCCTTCGCAATGCATTTTGCTGTTTATGACTTCAAGCCTGTCAACTCCCAAGATTGGGCTCGTGTAACCGATGTGAAATGGCTAGCTAGTTAGCCCGGGTGCGCGCTAATAGCGTTTCAAACGTCACTCGCTCTGAGACTTGGAGTAGTTTTTCCCCTTGCTCTGCATGGGTAACTCTGCTTCGAGGGTGGCTGTTGTCGATGTGTTCCTGGTTCGAGCACAGGTAGGAGCGAGGAGAGGAACGGAAGCTATACTGTTACACTGGCAATACTAAAGTGCCTATAAGAACATACAATAGTCAAAGGTATATGAAATACAAATCGTATAGAGAGAAATAGTCCTATAATTCCCATAATAACTACAACCTAAAACTTCTTACCTGGGAATATTGAAGACGCATGTTAAAAGGAACCACCAGATTTCATATGTTCTCATGTTCTGAGCAAGGAACTTAAACGTTAGCTTTCTTACATGGCACATATTGCAATTTTACTTTCTTCTCCAACACTTTGTTTTTGCATTATTTAAACCAAATTGAACATGTTTCATTATTTATTTGAGGCCAAATTGATTTTATTGATGTATTGTATTAAGTTAAAATAAGTGTTCAGTCAGTATTGTTGTAATTGTCATTATTACAAATAATTAAAAAAACAAAAATAAAATAAAAAAACGGCTGATTTAAAATCGGCAGCGGCTTTTTTTTTGGCCCTCCAATAAATCGGTATCAGCGTTGAAAAAAAATCACAATCGATCGACCTCTAATTTTCACGTAAATACATTCATGATTTCTTACTCCAAGTGGGCGGCGGTTCGTGTGTAAAGTATAGGAGTGCTGTAAGTGAGGGTAGTTTCTAAAATGTACCAAAGTTAAGTGTCTCGCCCTCTCCATGTCTTTTGTAACAAGCAGCCATATTGTCATCAGTCCGCTAGGGACCTGTTAACGTATTAAGTGTGTATGTTAATCTTGTGTTACCATTTAGTTAGCTAGTAAATAAATAATTAAACCAATGTGTACTACTGAATCATAAGTAAGGCTCCGGTTTTTGCAGATGCAAGGTTACGACTTTTCAGAATGATATGATACGAGGTTATGATAAATAAGTTGACTGTTTATAGATGTGATAGGTAAAATACCTTTGAGTTTAATAAATCATCTGGGAGACGGTAACTAAAGAACCGCTCTCGTGTTGCCCCAGATTCTAATTAGTTAATTTTTACCTGATTAATAAAAAAAATAAAAGGGTAACAATTATCCATAGTTGATTAGATAAGTCTTCAGATTAATGTTAAAAGTCACGACAACGAGCACCACCATGCCAATTCCACCAATGCTCTAACAAGATTTTCCAGCACACAGCTTTGACCTACTACAGTAGCTATGTTGGTATTGTACTTCTAACTATGTGTAGTTGCTTAGGATTCAAATCCTTCTCAAAACAGCCTAATTCATACTCTTCAGAGGGATAATTAAGCAATAAGGCCCGAGGAGGTGTGGTATATGGCCAGTATACCATGGCTACAGGCTTTACTGGTATATACACGCACACAATACATGGCCAAAAGTATGTAGACACCACTTCAAACTTATGGATTCGGCTATTTCAGCCACACCCATTGCTGACAGGTGTATTAAATTGTGCACAGCCACGCAATCTCCATAGACAAAACATTGGCAGTAGAATAGCCGTACTGAAGAGCTCCGTAACTTTCAACGTGGCACCGCCATATGATGCCACCTTTCCAACAAGTCAGCTCATCACATTTCTACCCTGCTAGAGCTGCCCTGGTCAACTGTAAGTGCTGTTATTGTGAAGTGGAAAGTCTAGGAGCAACAATGGATCGGCCACACAAGCTCAGAGAATGGGACCGCCAAGTGCTGAGGCACGTAAATATAGTCTGTCCTCAGTTACAACTAGTGGTGTAACGGACCGATGTTGATCCGTACGGATCACCCCACACGGTTCGGCACGCATGTGAACCGCGGATCAATTGCAAAGTTTAACCATCATAGTGTGAAATAGTTTTACTGCCGCTGTTACTTTTTTAAAGTAACAATTCCCTAAATCCCGATGCAGAGTTGCAGTGAAAAGACACACAAGACAGATGCGTGCTGTGTTTTACTCTGAAGCCTGATTTGATTGTTTTTAAAAAGCAGTTGTTTACTGTTCACGTGAAAGGGGCATGTTGAATCCCACCGAATCAATCCTGCTCGCATTGCAAAAAGCTAAGAAAAAAAGGTGGAGGAGCTGAAGAAATGGAAAAGCCTCCTGCTTCATTTAAGTCTCATGTATGGGAGCATTTTGGCTTCCCTGTCAAACATGACGGAAGAAGGGTGGTAGACAAACACCATTACGGCGTGTAGGCATTGCGCCACAAGAAAGCCGTATAAATCATGGAAATACATCGAGCATGGACACTCATTTAAAGCATCATCACCCTGGTGTGTCAGTGATGGGAGCCAACTCAGCCAAGAGACAACAACTTCTCACCGCAGCATTTCAGCAGCCCTTTGCTGCAGAATCAGATCAGACTGAAGACATCACCAAATCTAATCGGGATGTTTTATGCTGCAGACATGAGGCTCTGTTGTGGAAAACAAAGGGTTTAAAAATATGGTGAAAGTGCTTGAGCCACGCTAGGAAATCCCCTCGCGCACCCACCTCAGTATGAAGATCGTGCCAGAGCTTTATGAACAGGAAAATATCCAAATTGAGCACTGAAACTGCACCATCTGTGTCCATGATCCTAACCTCTGAAAACAAGGATTCTACAATCCATGGTCCCAAGTGAGGAAGACAGCACCATCACTAGAGATGTCAAGGCTACCATTAGAGAGGACCTGAACCCCAGATACCCCCTAATGTACAGGACTACCTTCATAGATGTACTGCACTGGATCCAAGGTTCAAGTCCCTGTCTCACCTAGACCCTGCCCTACACCGGAGGACATACAGTGATCTCACCACTGAGATTGTGGCCACCGAGGTAAAAAAATAAAAGTGAATTACTTAAATAATAAATATACTGCAGTCTAATCTTAGTCTATGCTATTAGTCACCCATTTTGGATTTGGAATAATAATGGCTTTTATAAAATGTTATTGCCACAATTATAGTTCTATGAAATATGACAATAAATAGTTTAATAGAGCGAGTCATTTTTTCTGCAGGGTCAAGCCACAGAGCCGACAGGAGGCAGAATCAGAGGCATCATTATCCACAAAATAATTTGGCCATGAAGGGGCTTTTCGGGGAGACCTTTGCAAGCAAGAACACAGGCAAGATGTTTGCCAACACCATCAAAGAGGAGGTGGCATCCTACAAGGCAGCAAGCGGCATTCCAGTGGATGGTGATCCACTGGCATGGTGGAAAAGCAATGAGTGTAAATACCCTAACATTGTCATGATGGCAAAGACGCTACCTGGCTGTGCCTGGCACTTCAGATCCTAGCGAGAGGGTGTTCTCCACAGCAGGGGACATAGTGATTGCAAAGGGGCTCTACACTCTCCCCAGAAAATGTAGACATCCTCATCTTTTTGAAAAAGAATTTGAAGTTAAGCTCAGGTCTGCTTTGCTTACTTTACTTTTTTTGGATGATGTTGACAGGCAATTTTTTCATTCATTATTGTTCAAAGGAAGAAGGTATCATGCCTCATATTGCACTTTAATTTAACAATTGAGTATTGAATATTTTATTTTAAGATTTTACTGAAACACTTTAAAGTTCCTTGCTTTAAGTGTTCTTTAAGTAATAAATGGAATGCAAAAGTTGTCCCCCTTTTTTCTTTGATGATCCTGAAAAAAATGATCCGATCCGTTACTTAAAATCGGGATGCGATCCTTAACGTGAGTTTTGTGAGCAGTTGCACCACTAGTTACAACACTTACTACAGAGTTCCAAACTTCCTCTGGAAGCAACGACAGCACAAGAACTGTTCGTTGGGAGCTTCATGAAATGGGTTTCCATTGCCGAGCAGCCTAAGACCAACATGCGGAATGCTAAGCGTTGGCTGGAGTGGTGTAAAGCTCACCGCCATTGGACTCTGGAGCAGTGGAAACACGTTCTTTAGCAGTCTAACGGACTAATCTGGGTTTGGTGGATGCCAGGAGAATGCTACTTGCCCCAATGTATAGTGCCAACTGTAAAGTTTGGTGGAGGAGGAATAACGGTCTAAGACTGTTTTTCATGGTTCGGTATAGGGCCCTTTGTTCCAGTGAAGTGAAATCTTAACGCTACAGCATACAATGACATTCTAGACAATCCTGTGCTTCTAACTGTTGCAACAGTTTGGGGAAGGCCCTTTCCTGTTTCAGCATGACAATGTCCCTAATTGCCCAACCTCACGAATGCTTCTGGCTGAATGGAAGCAAGTCCAAGCAGCAATGTTCCAACATCTAGTGGAAAGAAAGCCTCCACTCTTCTTGGAAGGCTGTTATAGAGTTGGTCCCCCCCTTGCTGCTATATTATTGCCCATGATTTTAGAATAAGATGTCCGATGAGCAGGTGTCCACATACACTACATGACCAAAAGTATACACACACAGCGCCTTCAGAAAGTATTCATACCCCTTTTTCCACATTTTGTTGTGGTACAGCCTGAATTTAAAATTTAGATTTAGTGTCACTGGCCTACACACCAAACCCCATAATGTCAAAGTTGAATTGTTTTTAATGAATTAAAAATGAAAAGCATAAATGTCGAGTCAATAAGTATTCAACCCCTTTTATGGCAAGCCTAAATAAGTTCACCTCCGTACCTTCAGGCTCTGATCAGTCCCTACACCCAAAGAAGGGCACTGCGTTCATCCACCTCTGGCCTGCTCGCCTCCCTACCTCTGCGGAAGCACAGTTCCCGCTCAGCCCAGTCAAAACAGTTCGCTGCTCTGGCACCCCAACCGTGGAACCATTTCCCGCACGACGCCAGGACAGCGGAGTCAATCACCACCTTCCGGAGACACCTGAAACCCCACCTCTTTAAGGAATACCTGGGATAGGATAAAGTAATCCTTCTAGATGTACTACTGTAAAGTGGTTGTTCCACTGGTTATCATAAGGTGAATGCACCAATTTGTAAGTCGCTCTGGGTAAGAACGTCTGCTAAATGACGTAAATGTCATCTCTGTACCATAAAGACAATTATCTGTAAGGTCCCTCCGTCGAGCAGTAAATTACAAACACAGATTAAACCACAAAGACCAGGAAGGTTTTCCAATGCATCGTAAGGAAGGGCACCTATTGGTAGATGGGTAAAATAAATATAAAAGCAGACATTGAATATCCCTTTGAACATGGTAAAGTTATTAATTACACTTTGGATGGTGTATCAATATACCCAGTCACTAGAAAGATACAGGCATCGTTCCTAACTCAGTTGCCAGAGAGGAAGGAAACTGCTCAGGGATTTCACCACGAGATCAATGGTGACTGTAAAACAGTTACAGAGTTCAATGGATGTGATAGAAGAAAACTGAGGATGGCTCAACGTTGTAGCTACTCCACAATACTAACCTAAATGGCAGGGTGAAAAGAAAAAAGCCTGTACAATATAAAAACAAATCCAAAACATGCATCCGGTTTGCAATGTAGTGTAACTCAAATACATTTGTTAGTAGTCAAGGAAAATATTACTAGCAGGTTGTATATCACAGCTGGCCTGGTACATTGTTTACTGCCTCCATTCGGGATGCACCGTTTCAGTGTCAATGACTCGATATTTTGGACAAAAACTGACAGATGTAACTAAGGCTGGGAATGTCAATACAATCAAACTAGCAAGGGTAATGATCACAAGTCAGTCATAACGTTGCTAATAGGCTAGCGCACCCATTTATGTAGCAAGCTAAAAACACAGAGCCTAACGTTAGCTAGATAGCTAGCTGCTACGAGGATATCATGTAATTGGAGGACTGGGGTGAGTGACAGAATTTCCCCCCCCTCATATTTTTTGGTGGCTAAACACAGCAAGATGCAGGTGTCATTTGGTTAGCAAGCAAGAACTTGAACATTATCCAATTAGCATATCTCTTGCCTTCACAAATTCACTCTGGCTATCTACTCCGATTTCAGAGCACTCTTGTCTGAGTGTGCCAGAGCGCAGAATAACATATGAATTTACAAACGTGCAACACCCGCTGAATATGACTGGTGTCAGTAAACGTAGGCACAAAAAATATTAGTCATGAACGCTCTAGATAAGATGTAAACAGCCTAGCTAACCAGCTCTGCTAGGGCAGGTAAAATGGTCAGAGTGAGGTGTTCGCTCATTTGTGTCTGGAAGTGGCTAGCTTGAACTTTAACCAATCAGCTTCGGTGGTTGGTTGGGACAAGGATGCATTGGCAGGCAAGCTGCAGAAGGACGAGTAGGCTAGAAATCCCCATTGTTTATCAGTGAAATTTTGCTGGCCAACTAGCTGCAAAAAATTGAGAGGGTTTAGCTAATGTTCCTTTGTTAGAGTTAATCATCACATCTTGCTCTGGCTAGCATTAGTTACTTATCTTGTTGATGTGCATAACTGAGGGAGAGAGCCTACCTTTTCATGGTTGTTTGATCAATAGGACTAAAGTTCACAAATGTAAGAGGACTCCCATGGTATTGACAGATCGGCAGAAATACATTGTGTATTTTGGCGAATGCTTTCTAATGATCTAAAGTCACATTGTTGCAACTGCCTGTAAACACACAGTCCACTTCAAAGTGAATGATGGCAGGCCTGTGTGGCAAATAGCTTGTTTGCATAAAGGCCTACTGCAGCTCTGATCAGTCCTGGCCAAGACAGATATTTTTATTTATGGCAGTGTCTATTAATTGGCCAAACGCAAGGTTGCTTTCCCACTCTATATTGCTATAGAATTTTCACAAATGCCTTAGTATACAAAATTACCAAATATTCCAAAAATGTCTGAAAATGACTGTCGCTTTTTAAAGTGTAATATTCTTCCTGGGGGAGTAGATGAAGAGATTTTAATAAGATTAAAAGCTGCAAAATGCTGTCAGTTCCACTTTATAGTTACCTGAGGTAAAGCTTCAAGGTTTATGTGGGTAAATGTAATTGTTAACAATAGCGAAACCGGCATTGTGACGCAGAACAATTGTCTCGGAATAGAATGTTCGGAATGAGTGTTGGTGCCACCGCGCTCAATAGAACTAATAAGAGTTGACAGGGTGAAAAATATCCTAAAATATGGCCTGCTTTTTCGCGATTACTTCGAAACTACGGCAAGCAGTTGGGACATACGGTAATATTATGAAACTGGGCTCCATGGCAGATGCAATGAACTAGTATAAAAGAACGCTTTGTTAAAAATGTCGTGCCCAGCCTACTCTAGTCTCCTTTTAATCCGACGTCTAGAATTTGAGCTAGGAAGGCGCAACAAATACCACGATTTAAAAATTCAATTGTTAACGACCCTGTTAAAATCCGGTGAGGTTCTCGGTAATGGACGGCTCATTACGAAAACGTGTGTTGTGTAACTAACAACAAGTTGATTTGCTTATGTATCGATATTAGTGTCATATCGGTTTAGATATTAACGTTAGAGATTTGAATTCGACAACACCATCGTCGCGTCAAACAGGTTGTCAACTATCTTCCGACCTATTTTCCGTAAACAGGAGCTTTAACATGGAAATATGGCCGTGTCGGAACCCTAACCCTGTAACTTTGTTTTTTGGGGAAATGATTTCTCGACGATATGAAACATACCGTAAGCAATGCGTGTTAACGCGTTTAATTAGCGCGGGCGTCGGGGATCTACGACTCTCACCGCCAGAAGATACGAGTCAATTGGCGCTAAAGGTAACGTTAGTTAGCACATAGTACCCCCATTCATAGACGCTGCTATCTAACGTAAATTGCTATCACGCCGTAATAGCTAGCTAGCTTTTTGCTAGCTAGCTACCTAGCTAGCGTGTTTGGAAACATGTTACAGTTGAGTTGACTTACAGGAAGTTTTGCATTGTGATGCGAATTATGGATCCTTCGACAAATCCAGACACCTGGCCATCTCCAACGGTACCAGAGGACGAACCTGCTCCATTATTTGAAGGTTGTGTGTTCGTTACGTTACTTATTCGTTTTTTCTTGCCCGCAGAAGCCATGATGCTGACTTTAAACTTTGAAGATGTGCTAGCAGTCTTTCAGTGGAATTCGCGCGCCCAGTATGGACGGTTGTCGATTGATGATTGGACAAGGTGGGTCACGTGTAGCGTAGTTCACCAAGAAAACAACATGCAGCTCATGTCCACTAGGTGTCAGTAACGCCCTATGTTTCATGCCTACAGCAAAGAGAGTTCATTACAGTAATGAAGTATCTCTGTCTTCCAGATAGTGGCAGTCAGAATACAGTAAGAGGTGCACCAATACCAAATATTCTTAAAATATTAGCTATAGTTCTATAAAATGTGCCAATACTCTTGTAGACCTTTAAAAATTATGACAAAGTCATAAGACAAAAGCATGCTTTGTTATTGCTGATCACGTAGTGTTGTCATGTTGTGTTGCTACCATGCTGTGTTGTCATGTGTTGCTGCCTTGCTATGTTGTTTTATTAGGTCTCTCTTTATGTAGTGTTGTCTCTTTTGTCATGATGTGTGTTTTGTCCTATATTTATATTTTATTAAAAAAAATGTTTATCCCAGCCCCTGTCCTTTTGCCTTTTTGTGGGCCGTCATTGTAAATAAGAATTTGTTCTTAACTGACTTGCCTAGTTAAATAAAAAATGTAATAAATAAGATCAAGACAAGGACACGCATGTTGAATAAGCATCCGTCTTTATTTCAGCATTAATCTAATGCATATTATTTTGAATACAACACAGCCTCTATTGCTTGGAAAATGTTGACTGACTACTACCAGTTTCTCTACAAAGAGCAAGTAGGGTCAGGTGTGACTGATAATTAAAAATGTGTACAGTGATATCATTTGATTGGTTGTAAATGCAGAATCTCTTTTACTCAATTCGAGGCATTTATGTTTGACCTCAATATGTGCAAAACGATTCGGTGCTATTAGTACACCGGCAAAATAAAATGTAAAAATATGTTTGTGTACATTTTTGTCCGTATGTGCAGCATAGTATTGATGCATGCATTTTATTCAGCACTCTTCCTGTCCTCTGCTCCTTCACTCAATGTCATTTGAGTTTCCTGGGGAATGGGTCATTTTGACTTCAATATCTGTGGATGAAAAATAAAATGAGCCATGAGTTGAAAGATTGCACAAAGCAAAACAATTCAACACAATCCATGTTTGTAGAGGTTGTATAACATTAATAGGGCAACAGATACCTGGGCATGGTCCACTTTCAAACACAATGTCATCGATGGCTATGTCACTCCTTATTGAGGAACCCCTGATGGCCTCAAAAACAACCTAGATCAATAGGAGAAAAAGGACAACAAATGATGCTCAGTAAAAACGTATTTAGCCTGAGCACATGTGAATAGGACTGGGTGCTTTAATTCTTCAAATCGTTGCCTGAATATATTGTTGTAATTTGGGGTTGGTGGGTAGAGGAGAAGTGAAGTTTTTCACCACTTGCCTGATGCTGTTGGTCACTCTGGTATTCCACAGTTGCTTTCAGCCAGGTGATGCTCTGCTCTCCAGTGTGTTTCCATAGCAACACATCCTTTCCATCCTGTCTCAGATGGATGCTAAGCTCACCTGTGCCTGAGCCGTACATCTGGTAGAAGAAACGTAGGCACTGAGGACCACTGGACCCCCTCAGAGGACTGGAGAGTAACCGGGCATTCTGACCAGGCAGCATGTTAGACGCCTCAATGTGCATGTAGTACCCTAACAGAGTTTCACAGGGTCAAATTCCAACTATCACAGTATAACATGGAAACAGACTACAATGATGTCACAATTACTCTTTTTAAGGAATGTTATAGGGCATTGGATACTCACCGACTCCTGTGGTGTGATCTCCCTTCGGCCCGGTGTAGGAGGTAGGGGTAGGCCCTCTCACCAGGACCCAGTCACCCATATCACCCTCCTTGTCTTGAATATACCCACAGTGACCCATCTCAAAGTTACAGTGCCCATTGACAGACAGGAGTAAACCTGCAGATGGACACCCACAATTACTCTCAAGGGACAATGTGTTTATCACAGAGACACTATAACTCCCAGAGATCCTGTGGGCATCAGTGAGCGTGAAGTTACCTGCTGTAAGATCACAGTCCCCGAGGCTCACACTGATGTCATCCAGAGCAACTGAACCACAGTCCCAGAAGTTTGTACATGTGCTGACAAACACCACCTGGACAGCAGGGGCAAAGTCTTCAACAACATACATTCTCAGAGGATATGGCTTCTGAAAACTGCATAATGCATTTGCAGACAGAGTTACACCTATTTAATTAACTGTGATAGGGTAATGTTTAGATTTTGAACAAATAATGCATGTTTTATCAGGGCAAAAGAGTTTCCAAAGAAAAACCAGTGAGGAGAATCTCTGACTACTGACTTCGGCATCCTGTTTCATTTTATGTGAAACGTATTAAACCTTGTTGTCTAACTGCTGCTGCTTACAAAGCTGGAGCCAAACCAAAGGACTGAGAATAAAAAATATGTCAAAGATATGAGCTATGTAAGGCTGAACAAACTTCAAAGCCCCCAACACAACAGTTTCAGTTACAGTGGGGGAAAAAGTATTTGATCCCCTGCTGATTTTGTACGTTTTCCCACTGATAAAGAAAGGATCAGTCTATAATTTTAATGGTAGGTTTATTTGAACAGTGAGAGACAGAATAACAACAAAAAAATCCAGAAAAATGCATGTAAAAAATGTTATAAATTGATTTGCATTTTAATGAGGGAAATAAGTATTTGACCCCCTCTCAATCAGAAAGATTTCTGTCTCCCAGGTGTCTTTTATACAGGTAACGAGCTGAGATTAGGAGCACACTCTTAAAGGGAGTGCTCCTAACCGCAGCTTGTTACCTGTAAAAAAAGACACATTTCCACAGAAGCAATCAGTCAATCAGATTCCAAACTCTCCACCATGGCCAAGACCAAAGAGCTCTCCAAGGATGTCAGGGACAAGATTGTAGACTTACACAAGGCTGGAATGGGCTACAAGACCATCGCCAAGCAGCTTGGTGAGAAGGTGACAACAGTTGGTGCGATTATTCGCAAATGGAAGAAACACAAAATAACTGTCAATCTCCCTCGGCCTGGGGCTCCATGCAAGATCTCACCTCGTGGGGTTGCAATGATCATGAGAACGGTGAGGAATCAGCCCAGAACTACACGGGAGGATCTTGTCAATGATCTCAAGGCAGCTGGGACCATTGTCACCAAGAAAACAATTGGTAACACACTACGCCGTGAAGGACTGAAATCCTGCAGCGCCCGCAAGGTCCCCCTGCTCAAGAATACATATACATGCCCGTCTGAAGTTTGCCAATGAACATCTGAATGATTCAGAGGACAACTGGTGAAAGTGTTGTGGTTAGATGAGACCAAAATGGAGCTCTTTGGCATCAACTCAACTCGCCGTGTTTGGAGGAGGAGGAATGCTGCCTATGACCCCAAGAACACCATTTCCACCGTCAAACATGGAGGTGGAAACATTATGCTTTGGGGGTGTTTTTCTGCTAAGGGGACAGGACAACTTCACCGCATCATTTGATGGGGCCATATACTGTCAAATCTTGGGTGAGAACCTCCTTCCCTCAGCCAGGGCATTGAAAATGGGTCGTGGATGGGTATTCCAGCATGACAATGACCCAAAACACACGGCCAAGGCAACAAAGGAGTGGCTCAAGAAGAAGCACATTAAGGTCCTGGAGTGGCCTAGCCAGTCTCCAGACCTTAATCCCATAGAAAATCTGTGGAGGGAGCTGAAGGTTCGAGTTGCCAAACGTCAGCCTCGAAACCTTAATGACTTGGAGAAGATTTGCAAAGAGGAGTGGGACAAAATCCCTCCTGAGATGTGTGCAAACCTGGTGGCCAACTACAAGAAACGTCTGACCTCTGTGATTGCCAACAAGGGTTTTGCCACCAAGTACTAAGTAATGTTTTGCAGAGGGGTCAAATACTTATTTCCCTCATTAAAATGGAAATCATTTTATAACATTTTTGACATGCGTTTTTCAGGATTTTTTTGTTGTTATTCTGTCTCTCACTGTTCCTATAAACCTACCATTAAAATTATAGACTGATCATTTCTTTGTAAGGTGGCAAACATACAAAATCAGCAGGGGATCAAATACTTTTTCCCCCACTGTACATATAAAACATTATAGGCAGGGCATGCACAGGATATCAATTGTGACGAGGAATGAAAACAACTGACTAACTAAAGAGGGAATTAACCCTCTACTGGGGTTAATTAACCCTCTATTGCACATCATTGCCCTCAGGCATTATTTTAAAATTCATGACAATATGTGATATCATGTCTGCAAAAGTTCCAATGAGATGCAGAAGTTGGTGTGATGTCTCAATTGGGGCAGGGGCCTTCTTTCAGGAAGCAGTGCGATGTGAGTGCATGGTGTGAGCAATACATTTCATCATTTTGCATGTTTAAATAGAGAGAACTTGACAATAAAAACATATGTCCTTGTGTAGGGACCTCTAAATTAGCATATTTGATAGGTTTTGAACATATTTTGTTGTTATATATTCAAAACATTTGCAACGTTGTGCAGTTAGGCTAATTTTCAGGGCAATATCATGCTCAATAAAGTTATGTAAAATTATGGCCTTGGTCAATGTTTTTGCCAACATATCTACTGATATTCACAGGTAATGGACACAGGGACATTCTATCAGTGAAAGTAGCCTAATCGAAGTGTTAGAATCATACCATCTGACAGTGTGGGGGGGGGGGGGGTCTGTCACCTAAGTGACAGCCAGGAATAATGGACTCCAGAATCAGGTTAGAGAGGCAATGAAATGTAAGTGTTCTGAAAATATCCGATTTGCCTTGGTGTTTTAGTACCCTTATGGCACAGCGTTTCTGGGTGTGGGGGGGTAAAAGTTTTTTTTAAATTCTTATATTGATACATTATCAGAAAGCCTAAATCTTCCAAAAAATAAGATGGAACCAAAACCACCAAAATGTGTGCATTAGGGGGTTAATATATTTTAATACATTTTACCTTTGCAGCCTGTGGACTCTGGAAGGTGATGTCCGTTGCTATCCAAACACCTCTGGACTTGTCGTTCTGGGTCCATATCCTGTCCTGTGTGATTCCACTCTGATCCTGAAGGTAAACGGTGAGAGCCTGGTCTGTCTGTTGGAATCCACGGAGAGAGTAGTGGAACCTCAGACAGTACTTCATGTTGCCGGGCAGAGGAGGCCCGAGCAGGCGGCTAATATAGCCAGCACGTGGACTCAGCCGAGAGTGAGCTAGAAGAAAGGACCCTGTGGGGAGAGAAATAACTCTTATTATTGTCTTTGGCAGCTCTGTTTCCTGTCTATCGTTTTGCCATGGAACATTTTCACTTTGCACCAGGCACTGGTCTTTCTGACACCTGAAACGCTTCAGGTTTTTACCAAAGTCAAATTGAATGCATTGCAAATGGTCAGCAGGAGCAGCTAGAGAAACAATCTCTTGTTTACTCATTGCGCTTCTCGTATCTTTGTGTGATCAACATTGTATCATCTCTGACCTGCCCCTGTTGTGTGGTCCCCAGTCCTGTAGATGTTGGGCTTGACTGACACTCTCTTCCATGGGGATCCTTCCATCTGATCCTGGGTGTAGTGGCAGAAACCCACCTCAAAGTCACAGTTGGCAATGGAGGGATCAAATGTTGGCTCTGTAGCACAGATGGGACACATTAGGACGCTGCAGCCCAATACTCTTTAACATAATGCTTTTCTCCTCTTTTACCTTTTAACTCCATCCATATCAGTCATGAGAGTTAATGTAAAGTAAAATGTAAATCTACTGTGTGATGGAAACAGGAGGAGAGGGACCAACCAGACCCACCTGTCTCTGCACTACAGAACTCAGGAGAGAAGGCAATATCATCGAGTGCCACGTGACCCCCTCTGGGGCTGTTGAACGTGACTTCAAACACCACCTGGAGAGAGCAGGTGTACACATACAATCACACTCATCGAACATCCGCAGATCAGACCAACACATGAAGAAGTGAACATGCTGCTCACTGTACAAAGTATTCAATCAGAATGTAAATCCAATGTGCACTCCTTGTGAAAACATCTGCACCCCACTGACCTGCAGAGGGAACGGGGCCTTGATGTCCACCTGCACAGGTATCCACTCCAAGGTGGTAGCAGTCCAGTCATTGAGGTTCTGGTCCTCTGGGTCTGCTCTCCACAGCTCCTGGTACTGGCCTGCCTGGTCCCTGGTGTAGACAGAGAACAGGTTCCCTCGCTCCTCACCCCGCTGGTACTGGAAGCTTAGGCAGCCCGACATGGGCACCGTTGTCATAGCAGACACCAGTTTGGCTACCTCCTGGAATGTCTTGGCGTACACAGAATCCACATACATGTAGTGACCTGGGAGGGGAGGGCAATGGCAGCTTTGATTTTCAACTTGAAGCCATTATGGATGATACCAACCAAACTTCCTAGATTCTATTGTCCATTGTACTTCCTCAAGCTACAATATTTTGGCATTCTGCTGCCATATGAAAAAACAAAAAATGTATTTGTGAACTTAGCAGGAGGCCAGTTGAGTGTCTCCTGCTGAATGTACGAAATGCCGTTGTTCTGTTGAATGTTAATACTGTATTGAGTTATTTGTGTGGTTCTTGTTCATTTTGGCTGTGTCATTTGCTTGTGGCCTGTGTTGAGCAGTTGTATATTCTTTTTGAGTGTTGAGCTGCGATATCTGCTATACATCGACTAGCATTTAAATGTGTGAGTTGCTAAGGCTTCACCTGCTCCGTTGTGCTGTGTGTGGACGTAAGGTATGTTGCTCTGAGTGTCCCGGGCAGCTCCTCCTCCCCTGTACCAGTTGACATTGGTGTTCCACTGGTTTCTGTAGCCACAAAGGTGGGACTCCTCGTAGTCACACTCTTGAGACAACAGGAGAGTAAACCATGAATACAACACTTCACTGTGAGGAAGCGGACCGAGGGCCCTCTCTCATTAAAACCTTCTTGTTATATTTTATTATAGTAAATAGAGCAAGTTAAACAGGCAGATGATAAAAGGAGTAAAAGAGGAAAGCACATACATTATATATCATCAACATTTCATATACACTAGATAAAATATAAATGTGACTATTGTAATGTTATCGTCACATAATGAACATGTTTTGTTGGATGAAAAGTGATACGGAATGAGTCATTATGTTGTCATCATGCGTGTGTGTGTGCATTCATACGTACCTGTGTGTGTTTGTGCATGATGTCAGTCACTTTCAAAGTCTTACAAATCTCGAGGGTATATGATATGGGTGTGACTCACTGACCTAAGCAGTATCCAGGGTTGATGCGTATCTCAAAGATGGCCACACTACTGCCTTTGTTCTCACCAGGTCTGCCGTCAATGGCAATCTGATGGGAAACAGATGTTCAGTAATAGCCCTCAATCGGTAATGAATGAGGAGGGGATATGAAGGTATTGTACAGTATGTCTGTGCCCCATTATGTTGGGTGGGAATGTACGACATATAGACTATACCACCATAGGCTAATGGCACAGTTCCCAGCTCCCAAGTGAGTGTAGCTAAGGCAGGTCCCCCCAGGCAGGTTCAAGGTCAAGTGCATGGTTAGTTACTGTAATGCTCGTGCCTGACTGCCTGTGTGCAGTGCATGTTTCTATCATGCTCCCTTATTTCTATCAAACCAGTCGGGTTGAGTGCAGCAGGAAGCACCTTTAAGATGTCACATGCAAAACATAGCAGCAGTTATCAGACCAGACCGGAGATTGAACAGCAGATACAGTACATGCATGTCATTTCATGTTTGGACTTATCTATGTTTATCTTTTGGGGGGCTCTTTAGAATATTTTCAAGGCCCCATTCCTCCACCTAAGTGTGGCAGTGTTTATATTAGCCCATACATTTTAACAGTGTGTATGTGCCTCCCATGTTCCTGAGGGTGTGTTGTTTACCCTGTACGGCTCGGTGCTGTTCTGGAGGTCAATGCTGGAGATGAGCCAGCTGTCGGAGGCAGTCTGGGTGCTCCACAGGGCCCGGTCGAAGCTCTCGCCCTCTCTGCGCTGTTGGACCTGCAGAAAGCCTGATCCGGAAAGTTGGTACACCAGCCTCAGACAGCTCCAGTCCTCCTGCTCCATGGATGGGCCCAGCAGAACTGCTCTGCCCACCCCCTCTGACCTCTCCTCTCCCTCTGACATGTCTTCCTGCCCATCCTGGTCCTCTAGGCCTGGGTCCACTGAGATGAAAGACCCTGAGAACAGAGAAACAGATTGACTAGATGTTCTATGAAAACAGAAAGAGAGGAAGAGAGTATAACAGGACCTACTTAATCCATTGTCATTAGGCTTTTTTTCAAAGGATGCCTAGGGTGACAGTGGCAGGGAAGGATGGATGAAAAAAGGAAGAGAGGAACCAGATGATGAAGAGGAAGGAGGGTGGACGGTCTGCCACAACAGGACACAAGTAATAGACAAAAACAGGAAGAGACACATTCTGCTTACAGTTACCATATAGTAGTCCCTGTCTTAAGGCAAACATAATGATTACATATAGTAGTCCCTGTCTTAATTAAGGCAAACATAATGATTACATATAGCAGGTGTCATAAAAAAATCTAATCTGCATTCTTATGTGTCCTTTGATCATTCTGGGATATAATAGTACTACTAAGAACCACATCTGAGAGCTGTGAATGCCTAAATCTGTTATTTCACTGTTTCCAGATGTGTGCTGGAAACGCAGTCCAGATGGCTCTCTCTCTCCCCACTTTCTCTACATCAGAGCAACAACTGCATAAACCACATCAACAAGTACAACAACTAGTACAACTAGACCTACTACAGACACTACTACAGACACTACTACAGGCACTACTACAGACACTACTATAGACACTACTACAGGCACTACTACAGGCACTACTACAGACACTACTACAGACACTACTACAGGCACTACTACAGACACTACTACAGACACTACTACAGGCACTACTACAGGCACTACTACAGGCACTACTACAGACACTACTACAGACACTACTACAGGCACTACTATAGACACTACTACAGGCACTACTACAGGCACTACTACAGGCACTACTATAGACACTACTACAGGCACTACTACAGGCACTACTACAGACACTACTACAGACACTACTACAGACACTACTACAGGCACTACTACAGGCACTACTACAGACACTACTACAGGCACTACTACAGGCACTACTACAGGCACTACTACAGGCACTACTACAGACACTACTACAGACACTACTACAGGCACTACTACAGACACTACTACAGACACTACTACAGACACTACTACAGGCACTACTACAGGCACTACTACAGACACTACTACAGGCACTACTACAGACACTACTACAGACACTACTACAGGCACTACTACAGGCACTACTACAGGCACTACTACAGGCACTACTACAGACACTACTACAGGCACTACTATAGACACTACTACAGGCACTACTACAGGCACTACTACAGGCACTACTATAGACACTACTACAGGCACTACTACAGGCACTACTACAGACACTACTACAGACACTACTACAGGCACTACTACAGACACTACTACAGACACTACTACAGACACTACTATAGACACTACTACAGGCACTACTACAGACACTACTACAGACACTACTACAGACACTACTACAGACACTACTACAGACACTACTACAGGCACTACTACAGACACTACGACAGGCACTACTACAGGCACTACTACAGGCACTACTACAGACACTACTACAGACACTACTACAGACACTACTACAGACACTACTACAGGCACTACTACAGACAC
The DNA here is from genome assembly GCF_965601325.2 of Salmo salar. Lineage (NCBI taxonomy): Eukaryota > Metazoa > Chordata > Actinopteri > Salmoniformes > Salmonidae > Salmo > Salmo salar. The sequence continues at coordinate 153,907,475 of NC_138291.1, forward strand.
TACTACAGACACTACTACAGGCACTACTACAGACACTACTACAGACACTACTACAGGCACTACTACAGACACTACTACAGGCACTACTACAGGCACTACTACAGACACTACTACAGACACTACTACAGACACTACTACAGGCACTACTACAGGCACTACTACAGACACTACTACAGGCACTACTCTGTATAGAAGAGAGGACAGTCTTCTCATGTTTTCAATAAGCAACAAGTATTTCAAGCACTTTAATTAAGGGGGATAACCCACTGGGCACATGCTGGTTGAATCAACGTAGTTTCCATGTAATTTCAATAAAATGTAGTTGAATCAATGTGGAATAGACGTTGAATTGAGGTCTGTGCGTAGTGGGAAGCTACTGTATTATAGGCACTTGTCAGTGTTATTAAAGGGGATAGTCTTCAACCTTTTTCAAAGTCTCCTACCATCTTTGTTGAGCGTCCAGCTTAAAAAGTTTGGGTCTGATGTGTATCCACAGGTGCTGGACTCAAAGCTACAGGAGCCTGGCAAGTGCTGGATCTGGGCTTGGACTGTGGCTGGGAGAAGAGAGAAGATGGATGAATCATACAGACACTAAAACAAGCGCCACTGCATGTATAAAAACATGCACATATTCACTGTACATTTGTTTTCTATACTCACCAAACAGGGTGAAGAGGTAGAATGGAAGCATTGCAGTCTTAAATGTAAAAAATCCAAAACCAGGAGACAAGCGGAAGTACCTTCAAACTAATGCACGACCAAAATCAAAGCCAGCCCGAGGTCCACACTGTCCGTATTTCTCTGTCTGGTCCTGTGTGTCTGTGTCTGTCAATCAATATCAATCTCTCAAGCTCACAAACTGCCAGCACACTGTACAGTCTCAGATAAGAAGACTCTGTCCAGACAGCAGTGCTGTGAGGAGGAGAGTGGGAGGGAGGGAGACTTGTAATAATCTGAACCAGACTCTTACAGAGCTCCAGAACTCTCTCTCACTTCCCTCACCTCAGATTCCCCAAGATTTTGTCTTAATTTACATTGTGGGAAGTAGCCTTTGAGGTATACTTCTTTTGTATTTATACTGAACAAAAATATAAATGCAACACTTTCAAAGGTTTTACTGAGTTACAATTCATAGAAGCAAATCAATCAATTTAAATAAATTCATTAGACCCTAATCTATCGATTTCACATGACTGGGCAGGGGCGCAGAAATGGGTGTGCCTGGGAGGGCATAGGCCCACCCACTTGGGAGCCAGGCCCACCCACTGGGGAGCCAGGCCCAGCCAATAAAAATGTGTTTTTCCCCACAAAAGTGCTTTACTACAGACAGAAATACTCCTCAGCACCACCCCTCCCCATCCTCAGACGATCCCGCAGGCGAAGAAGCCGGAGGTGGAGATCCTGAGCTGGCATGGTTACACGTGGTCTGTGGTTGTGAGGCCGGTTGGATGTTCTGACAAATTCTCTAAAACGATTTTGGAGGCGGCTTATTGTAGATGTAGATGAACATTTAATTCTCCGGCAACAACTCTGTTGGACATTCCTGCAGTCAGCATACCAGTTGCATGTTCCCTCAAGATTTGAGACATCTGTGGCATTGTGTTGTGTCAAAAATGCACATTTTAGTGGGGCCTTTTATTGTCCCAAGCACAAGGTGCACCTGTGCAATGATCATGCTGTTTAATCAGCTTCTTGATATGCCACACCTGACAGGTGGCTGGATTAGCTTGAAGGAGAAATGTAAACAAATTTGTGCATTTTAGAGAAATAAGCTTTTTGTGTGAATGGAACATTTCTGGGATCTTTTATTTCAGCTCATGAAACATGGGACCAACACTTTACATGTTGCGTTTATATTTTTGTTCAGTATAATGGCAATTATTTTTATTTACTATTTTAATTTGTCTCTTAAAATGCTGGTCATCACTGCAATTGTATTGATGAATAACATAGCCTATCAACATCGGTGTGTTTACCCCAGGGTATTTCTTGACCAGTCAGTCCCCAAGTAACCTCAACTCCAGCTGTTCTAGGCTGGGTTCTCCAGAACGTCAAGCACTGGCTCTCAGTTCACAAGAACATGATGTTCAGTTATGGCTCGCAACTTGTCTACTGGAAACAACATAATAATAATACAAAATACAAAACAATTTCAGCAAGTAAGACATGCTAGCAATAAAAGCTGAAACTTTTGTAAGCTGCTATTCCAGTCACGACTTCCGCCGAAGTTGGTGTCTCTCCTTGTTCGGGCGGCGTTCGGCGGTCGACGTCACCGGCTTTCTAGCTGCCACCGATCTACGTTTCTTTTTCTATTTGTTTTGTCTTGATTGTACACACCTGGTTTCAATTACATTATTATTTATTCCCTATTTAACCCTCTGGTTCCCACATGGTTTTATTCATTGTTATGTGTTCGCTATTTCTGTGAGCTGGAGTATTTTCCCTGCGTGGAATTATTTTGTGATACATTTTTTTACTCAGTTCTGTGTCCTGCGCCTGACTCCGTCCTACCTGCTGCACACTGACACTTGACAGAAACACGCACCTAAATATGGAGTCTGCAGGTACACCCAGTCCTCCGTTACCGGTGGAGGAGCGCGTCCAGCAGCATGTGACCATGCTCCAAAATCTTGGCACAGCCATGGATCGCGTGCTGCACACCATGGAGCAATGGGAGAGAGGGGGTTTTCCCACACCCCCATCCACTTCACCCCAACCCACACCGCTGTCCACCCCTCCGTCACCTGGACCCAGTGGGATTCGGCTCTCGCTCCCGAGCGCATCCAATGATGGGATGGCTGCCGGGTGCCAGGGGTTCCTGCTTCAGTTGGAGCTCTACCCGGCGACTGTCCACCCGGCTCCCTCGGGACATGAGAGCGTGTACGCCCTCATCTCCCGTTTGTCGGGGAGAGCACTTGAGTGGGCCAACGCCGTATGGGGGAGAGAAGGCGCAGCGTTGGTCCACTATGAGGATTTCACCCGGTCTTCGATCATCCACCTGAGGGGAGAGCGGCGGGGGAACGTTTGTTCCATCTTAGACAGGGGATGAGGAGCGCACAGGACTTTGCACTGGACTTCAGGACCCTGGCAGCCAGCGCAGGATGGAATGAAAGGGCCCTGATCGACCATTACCGGTACAGTCTACGTGAGGACATACGTCGTGAGCTGGCATGTAGGGACACCACCCTTACCCTCGACCAGCTGGTGGATTTATCCATCCGGCTGGATAACCTGTTGGCCACCAGCGGATGTCCGGATCGGGGCCCGTCCATTCCATCCCCCAGCACCTCCGAGGTGCTGCTCTGAGGGTGACCGGAGGGGGGGCCGTTTCCTGCACCACATGTGGCCGCAGAGGGCACACTGCTGGTCGGTGCTGGGGAGGTTCCCCAGGGAGTCGAGGCAGCAGGCAGGGCACTGGTGGATTATCCCAGGTGAGTAGGCACTCGACTCACCCAGAGCTCCCTGTTGCGCACATGTGTGTGTGTATAGAATTTCCGGAGTTTTCCCCGCATTCCCAGCATAAGGCGCTAGTAGATTCAGGCGCAGCTGGGAACTTTATTGACCGTTCATTTGCACTTAGATTAGGGATCCCTATTGTTCCTGTTGATGTGCCCTTCCCTGTACATGCCTTAGATAGTCGGCCTTTAGGGTCGGGGCTGATTAGGGAGGCCACAGCTCCACTATGTATGATAACGCAGGAGGGTCATGAGGAGAGAATTAGTCTCTTCCTGATTGATTTTCCTGCGTTTCCAGTGGTGTTGGGCCTTCCCTGGTTGGCCTATCATGACCCCACTATTTCGTGGCAACAGAGGGCTCTCAAGGGATGGTCACATCAGTACTCAGGGAGGTGTGTAGGTGTTTCCATAGGTGCAACTATGGAATCCTCCCTGAATATGCCGATTTGGCTCTCGCCTTCTGTAAGAAGAAGGCGACTCAACTACCACCCCATCGACGGGGGGATTGTGCGATAAATCTCCTGGTAGACGCAGCACTTCCCAGGAGTCACGTGTATCCTCTGTCACAGGAGGAGACGGCGGCTATGGAAACATATGTATCCGAATCTCTGGGGCGGGGATACATTCGGCCTTCCACTTCACCTGCCTCCTCGAGTTTCTTTTTTGTGAAGAAGGATGGAGGTTTACACCCGTGTATTGACTATTGAGGTATAAATCAGATCACTGTGAAGTACAGTTACCCACTGCCTCTCATAGCCAGTGTGACAGAGTCATTGCACGGGGTGTGCTTCTTCACAAAATTGGATCTCAGGTGCGCTGACAACCTGGTGCGTGTCCGGGAGGGGGATGAGTGGAAGACGGCATTTAGTACCACCTCTGGGCACTATGAGTACCTCGTCATGCCGTACGGGTTGATGAAGGCTCCATAAGTCTTCCAATCCTTTGTAGACGAGATTTTCAGGGACCTGCACGGGCAGGGCGTAGTGGTGTATATAGATGACATTCTGATATACTCCGCTACACGCGCCGAGCATGTGTCCCTGGTGCGCAGGGTGCTTGGTCGACTGTTGGAGCATGACCTGTATGTCAAGGCTGAGAAATGTCTGTTCTTCCAACAGTCCGTCTCATTGCTAGGGTACCGCCTTTCCACGTCAGGGGTGGAGATGGAAAATGACCGCATTTCAGCCGTGCGTAATTGGCCGACTCCAACCACGGTAAAGGAGGTGCAGGTTCTTAGGGTTTGCCAACTACTACCGGAGGTTTATCCGGGCTTTGGTCAGGTAGCGGCTCCCATTACCTCATTGCTGAAGGGGGGACTGGTGCGACTGCAGTGGTCAGCTGGGGCGGACAGGGCTTTTGGTCACCTGAAGGCTCTGTTTACCTCGGCTCCCGTGCTGGCTCATCCTGATCCCTCCCTGGCATTTATAGTGGAGATGGACGCGTCCAAGGCTGGGATAGGTGCTGTGCTGTCTCAGTGCTCGGGTACGCCACCAAAGCTCCACCCCTGTGCTTTCTTTTCGAAGAAGCTCAGCCCGGCGGAGCGAAACTATGATGTGGGGGACCAGGAGCTGTTGGCTGTCATTAAGGCTCTGAAGGCGTGGAGGCATTGGCTTGAGGGGGCTAAACACCCTTTCCTCATATGGACTGACCACCGTAATCTGGAGCACATCCGGGCCGCGAGGACACTGAACCCTCGCCAGGCAAGGTGGGCCATGTTTTTCACACGTTTTATTTTCACCCGACCTTACAGACCAGGTTCCCAGAATGCTAAGGCAGACGCACTTTCCCGGATGTATGACACAGAGGAGCGGTCCACGGATCCCACTTCCATTCTTCCGGCTTCTTGCCTGGTGGCAACGGTGGTATGGGAGGTGGACGCGGACATCGAGCGGGCGTTAAATACAGAGCCCACTCCCACCCAGTGTCCAGTTGGGCGTCTGTACGTTCCGTCTGATGTCCGCGATCGTTTGATCTGTTGGGCCACACGTCACCCTCCTCTGGTCATCCTGGCATCGGTCGGACAGTGCGCTGTCTTAGTGGGAAGTACTGGTGGCCCACTTTAGCTAAGGACGTGAGGGTTTATGTTTCCTCCTGCTCGGTGTGCGCCCAGTGCAAGGCACCTAGACACCTGCCCAGAGGGAAATTACAATCGGTGGATTTCGTGACGGATCTTCCTCCGTCACAGGGCAACACCACGATCCTGGTCGTTGATGATCGGTTTTCTAAGTCCTGCCGTCTCCTCCCTTTGCCCGGTCTCCCTACGGCTCTACAGACTGCGGAGGCCCTGTTCACCCACGTCTTCCGGCACTACGGGGTGCCTGAGGATATAGATTCTGATCGGGGTCCCCAGTTCACGTCTAAGGTCTGGAGGGCGTTTATGGAACGCCTGGGGGTCTCGGTCAGCCTCACATCAGGTTTTCACCCCGAGAGTAATGGGTAGGTGGAAAGAGTAAACCAGGATGTGGGTAGGTTTCTGCGGTCCTATTGCCAGGACCGGCCGGGGGAGTGGGCGGCTTTCATCCCCAGGGCAGAGATGGCCCAAAACTCCCTCCGCCACTAACCTATCTCCTTTTCAGTGTGTACTAGGTTATCAGCCAGTCCTGGCACCGTGGCATCAGAGCCAGATCGAGGCACCTGCGGTGGATGAATGGTTTCGGCGCTCGGAGGAGACATGGGACGCTGCCCATGTGCACCTGCAATGGGCCATCAGGCGGCAGAAGGTGAGCGCCGACCGCCACCGCAGTGAGGCCCCGGTGTATGCACCGGGGGACCGGGTCTGGCTCTCGACCCGAAACCTGCTCCTTCGCCTGCCCTGCCGCTGGGTCCACGGTTTGTGGGGCCATTTAAAGTCCTGAGGAGACTGAACGAGGTTTGTTATAGGTTACAGCTCCCCCCTGATTACCGTATTACCCCCTCGTTCCATGTGTCTCTCCTCTGGCCGGTGGTGGCTGGTCCACTCCAGGAGTCTGAGGTGCGGGAGGTTCCTCCGCCCCCTCTGGACATCGAGGGGGCCCCGGCGTATACTGTTCGAGCCATCATGGACTCAAGGCGTCGGGCGAGGGGCCTTCAATACCTTGTGGAGTGGGAGGGGTACGGTCCGGAGAAGAGATGCTGGGTGCCGGTGGAGGACATCCTGGACCCTTCCTTACTGCAGGAATTTCACCATCTCCACCCGGATCGTCCTGCGCCTCGTCCTCCGGGTCGTCCCCGAGGCCGGTGTCAGCGCACTGCTGGAGCCGCGCGTCGGGGGGGTACTGTCACGACTTCCGCCGAAGTTGGTGCCTCTCCTTGTTCGGGCGGCGTTCGGCGGTCGACGTCACCGGCTTTCTAGCCGCCACCAATCTACGTTTCATTGTCCATTTGTTTTGTCTTGATTGTACACACCTGGTTTCAATTACATTATTATTTATTCCCTATTTAACCCTCTGGTTCCCACATGGTTTTGTGCGTGTTTGTTCGTTGTTATGTGTTCGCTATTTCTGTGAGCTGGAGTATTTTCCCAGCGTGGAATTATTTTGTGGTTTTTCAAGTAAAGTATGTTTTTTTACTCAGTTCTGTGTCCTACGCCTGACTCCGTCCTACCCGCTGCACACTGACACCTGACAATTCCTTTTGCCTGGCCGGTCTGTAATGCATGTTGTAGGTTTGTGTACATGTCCATGACATGCAAAAATGAACATCATGAACTAGCCCTTAATTCCTTGCTGTTTAAACACACACACACACACATGGAAACTTTGTAGCTGAAAAAGTGGCCTGATTGGAAGGAATTATGTGTAAAAAGTATCAGAAGTAAATCACAAGAGGACAGCCAGATTTAGAGTGGCTTTTTTAATAACATGGTTCTCTGTTATATTTTGTCATTTTCTTCAGAACTGAAGCAAATGAATGTCAGAGGGAGGTAAAAGTAAAGATGCTTCAGGGTGATGGATTGTGCAGAGAGGGTCTGATGCTAGTTATAAGACACATGTTATCCCACATTTGTTCTCCATATGTACTTTAACTGCCTGGTCTGTCTTTCCCTCTTTCATGAAGGTGCAGGGAAATGCTATGAGAGAAAAACAGATGGAATCCGTTCTGGGTGAAATATTACAGTATATACACTTGATTATGTGAAGGAGGGCCAGACTTGAGCAATCAATGCATTTAATTTGCTAAGAGAGAAGAGTGGGGTCATTTCTAGTGTAAGGCCAAGCATTGAGAGAACTGAACCAACATGCTATACAGAAATCCATTTTTACCGAAACTACCACAATTGTCATGAAATGACAATCAACAAAAACAGTATAAATAACAGAATGCCATTTCTCAAGCACCTTGTAAACATTGGGACAATGGTTTCATTAACACCCACGTGTGGTTTAAAAATATGACATCTGTAGCCTAGTTTGGGTCGACACAGTGCAGTTGTGTGTAAGCTGATACCCTGACGTGTTCTGTTCAGAATGTGGCAAGGTGCCAGAGGACTGATCCTTCTGGGCCCCACCTATCCGCGGGGTCTGCCCAGCCCAGAGGGCCTCATCAGGGGCCTAGATGGATAATAGCTAGTCCCCCCTTTCAGAACAATCATCAACGACAGAATCACAAAATCATTTGTCTCTCAACCAGAAGTTACAAGTGTGAGTTTGTATGAACTCCCTGTTTTTGAACTGCACCAAAGATCATCTGAGTAATAATATTATTACTGTAATAATGCAAGAGATAGGACATTAACTTTGAATATATATTCAAATGTCACACATTGCTTATGGGAGTGGACTGTTATGGAAATGGTTTAAGCCATGCAGTATATATTATATTAACACAGGAGACTGATACCATGTGGTTGGTCAGCTCATATCAGAAGATTAAGAACAGTTCAGCTATTGGACAGTGCCACCTGCAGCCCAGCCCAGGCAATACTACACCATCCATCCCTTGCTTTCTTCAGTGTAGTTTAAGCCTGGAAGAAGGCTACTGCATGAACAATTCTGGAGGTATTGCATGTGGCCCATGGGTTTTGCGTGACAACACTGTAATGAGCCTGATCAAACATTTATGAATGATATTTTCAGAGATGGGTTTTAAGCATACTCTTAGCCAGTCATGTCAGTTAAGAACACATTTTTATTTACAATGACGGCCTACCCTGACCAAATCCAAACCCAGACGACGCTGTACCAATTGTGCGCCTCCCTATGGGACTCCCAATCACAGCTGGTTGTGATACAGCCTGGGATCCAACCAGGGTCTGTAGTGACACCTCTAGCACTGAGAAGCAGTGCCTTAGACCGATGCGCCACTTAGGAGCCCAAGTTTCCATTTAACCATTCATGCAGATGAATTACCTGACACATGAAAAAAGTAATGACTGGGCTGAAAAACATGAAATGCCTGGACAGTTGTATAAATGCCGACAGACAATTTGTTCGTTTGACATGGTGGGATAATTTGGTGTCGGTAAAATGAACGATGTGAGAAATGATGGTGGAAATGCCTTTATGAGCAAATATTGATATAATAACCATCATATCGAAGTAAACTTGGAGTCACACGATGATATGTTGTGTGGTCCTCCCACTACGATTCGGGAAACAATGCAATTTATTAGGCTACAGATGAAATAAGTTATGATGAACTTCACAGGGTGGTGAATATGCAAGATGATGAGCTTGATGCTCCTCTCCAATAAATATTGAGGGTCTTCTGATGCTGTCTGGTCAAAAAGAGTATGATATTGTTGCCGCCTGTAGCATTGAATGCAAGGGAAGCCAGCCAGCTTTTGGCCTCCCTTGAATTTGTTTGACAATTAAATAAGAACCAATCAGCTGAGTGAGCTCACATTTCAATGGTCCTGGCACACCCCCCCAAAAAAAGTGTCAAGGGAAGGCAGTTTGGATTTGGCTTCACACCAATCACATCACATCAAAAGCCTAACTCCATTTACAGAAAAAAATATTATTGTTGCATCTCAAGGTTTTTCTCCTCCAGTGGCTAGCTAGGTAGCTAAAATTGGCCCTTTCCTAAATTAGCCATGGATGGAGATAGGGATTTGGACTTGTGGTTTGATTTAATTCTCACTACTGGCCAGTACAGGCGATTCTGATCCAACCATTATTTCATACATTGTGCCCATGGCCTGAGAGGATGGAAGTTCAATATGTAGCTAGATGTAGAAGGCTAATGTTAACTTGCAGGCTCATCGTTGCCCATCAAAGGAAGTTAGGCTAGCGATCAAGCATTTTAGCCAGGTAGCCTAGGACAACAAAAACTAAAAGCATGTACTGGATGACAGAGTCATAGACCGTTTAGGCAAAATGAAAGAGAGGAGGATGGCATTGGCGTTTCTCTACAAGTAGGGTGAGTCAGCAAGTTTTTCAGCGCTCACACATACACACACACAGAAATCAGTAGCATGGACAGCCACATCATATTTCGCTTATGTTGATTGAACTAAATTGTTTTAGGTATATTTTAGTTGTCACTGTAATAGACTAAGTATTGGTAATTTGATGAGGTTGAAATGTTAACGTTTAAATGGTGCTAGCTGGAATAGTGGAGAGATCTCTTGTTTTCTTTGTGACTTGCGTTAACTAGTGATTCTAAATCACGTTTAGTAGTCTTGAAAATGACAGAAAAATGAACTTGCTTGACAATGCTGTAGGTCATGTAACTGTTTGTAACATACAATATGCTTTGTGGACTTCACCAGACAGAGGTTGCTCTCTGGTTTTGTGATGAAACACAGGTGTGGTTGAATTTATTCTGCATCTTGTTATTGTCTCTCAGCCTTAGCCCTAAATATCACGGTGTCAAGGCATATGAACTAACAGGTTATAGAGCAAACATGCAATGATCACAAAGCATAGGTTGTAATATGGCACATTTTTCCTGGCTTGGCTTCCCCAATGATTTTACCCACACACCGCTACTTGGGGAGGGGTGAGGATCAAAGATTGGATACCATTACCATGGTTACTACTCACATCAGTATCTTCAGTCACATGTTGTCACGGTAACACGACAGCTCTGTTACGGTGAAGAGAGTCATGTGACTGAGGTGGGAGTGCGTTCTAGGGAATAATGTTCTCCCTAGATAACGTAGCCCACAGCCTATATATAGCCTAGTATATTCTGATAAAATGCAGGGAGCGAGTGTCCTTGAATAGCTTGTTTTGTGTGGTTGACACCGTGGTGTGGATATTCTGTTTAGTTTACACAGGTGTTTCTCAGCCCCAGGGGTAGAATTGGCGGGCTCTGATATCTCACTGCGCTCACGAAAAAGTGGTGCAGAGCATACAGCAGCGTTGCCTACGAAGAGGCGGAATACGGCCGGTGCAGCCCCGTAAATATTATGTTGAAACACAGCAGTCTTTTAAAGGCGCTTTGTGCGTCGGTAATCCGCTCTGATGTCACGATCAGGAGGAGTTGACCGCTCAGGCCTAATCCATGCAAATTGTCTGAAGGGACAGAGGGACCAGCAAAAATGGTGAAACGGATTGTTACGCGACCAACCCATTCCTACTGACGAACAGGTAAGATTATATTTATCATCCAGAATATAGGGCAACGATTAACATGACAGCGACTGGCATGTCGACCGCATTCCGTCTGTAGTATATAGATTGAAATGGAATGGATTAAGGTAGTCTACCGGTGGCGCCGATTATTTGACCACGAAAAGCAGCTGGCAGATGGATAATTTCATTAGAGATGTGTCACATTGTATAACCTTTCATCGTCGTCGGACATTCAGACAGGTGCCTGTTTTTTAAATATGACGACAGTCCATTCGTAGTGCAGTTGTCAATAACAAAAATGTATTATTTAACCACAGGATCGAGCGCCAAAATTACTGTTTGCTTTCCTTTTGGTCTGTGACACAGGATGACAGAATCGGGAGAGCGCTTTCTCATCCCATAGAATAGTGACTGTTCTGTCCGGACTCTGGACATATCGCGGGTTGAAAAGCCACGTTATTGCACATCGGCCTATAACTAATACGGAACAAAAATATGAACGTAACATGCAACAATTTCAAAGATTTTACTGAGTTACAGTTCATATAAGGAAATCAGTCAATTGAAGTAAATGCATGAGGCCCTAATCTATGGATTTCACATGACTGTGCAGGAGCGCAGCAATGGGTGGGCCTGGGAGGGCATAGGCCCACCCACTGGGGAGCCAGGCCCAGCAATCATAATGAGGTTATCCCCACAAAGGGGCTTTATTACAGACAGAAATACCCTGCTGTTTCATCCAGACCCCTGAACTATGACCTATCTGTTCTCATGAATTTCCTGTCTCTCTGCAGGCAGTGCTGTGATTGGTGTTTCTTTGGAGAAGGACCATGTTCTATATGTAAACAGATTACAGCAGAGCGATGAGCCACAAGCAGCAGGGGGAGGGGCTAGGTGATGCTGTGGGGGAGGAGCAGAAGTCTCCAGCTGCTCCCAGAAACAGGCAGCCCAATGGCACAGCAGGAGGAGGCGGAGGAGAGGGGGTCCCTGTCCGGAGAAGTTGGAGACCCTGCCAAATGCTCGGTCAAGACGGGCAGGATCCTTATCTTCATCACAACCACCATCATCATCCCTCTATTCCGCACCAAGGCTCGGGCCGCGGCCCCCCACGGCACCATAGGCGTTCACCCTCAGGGCAGGGCCTGTCCAGGCAGGGGGAGAGAGTGGCTATGGAGCCTCCTCGCCACACCCAGCCGCCCCGCCCTGGCGTGGCCCACTACCGCCGCCAGGGGGAGCCCAGGGTCAGAGTTCACAGACGGAGACAGACGCCGAGAGACTTCGAAGAGATCCACGACCCGCCATTTCCACATCAATGGTCATCTGACGCTTCTCTGACTGAGCAGAGTGACAGGACTGGTCCAGCAGCAATGAAGCAGCGGCACCCCCTGCACTCCCCTCCACCCCACCACACACAGGACAGTGGAGCACCTGACCTTACTGCTGGTACTCTTACGCCAACACACCACACACCATGTCCCCCTGCATCTGATATCCCTCCTCAAGAGCTGCCACCACCCCTTACCAACAGAGAGTCTCCCCAGCCTCAGGAGGATGAGGAGAAGGAGGAGGAAGGGTGCAGCTCATCCATAACTCAGTCTGTTAGTGCTCAGAGTGGATTTGACATCCAGACAGACCTAGAGTGGAACCAGGAGCATGGGGGCCATGGAGAAGGGGACCTAAAAGAGACGAGTCTGGGAGAAGAGGACAAAAGAGAGAGGGATTTGGGAGAGGACAACCAGGAAGATGGAACAAATGGCCACTGTTCTGACACTGATAGTGCTGCCTCTCTAAGCATGGAGGCTCCGTCCCTGAGCCCACCTCCTCGCCAATCAGCACCTTCCTCTCCATCTCCATTCTCGCCCCCTCCACTTCAGTCTGAGCTCTCGGACCAATGTAGTGATGAGTTTAGCCCAAGCCCCACCCACGACACTGACATAATGCCTGACGATGAGAGCTGCACTGATTCTCCACTGTCCCATTCTGAATCCTTCACCTTCACAGACTCGTATCCAAAGACCTATGCAGAATTTTATAATGAGTCCTACCCACAGTCAGAATCCATCACAGAATCCTACACAGAGCCCTACGCAAAATCCTACCCCCAGTCTTTCCCTGAACCCTTGAAATTGATGAATTATCCAGACTTAGACAAAGAGCTCCACAGGAGATCTGAGGCCGACCCTGATGAGCCATATGCAGAACCCTACCCAGAGCCATATAGTTGTAGACAGAGGGAGCATGTTTATAAAGGAGCTCCAAGCACTGAGCCCCCCACTGATCCACAACCCCATGCCTCCTGGCCAGGTAGGGATGTGGGGTTACCACAGACCAGCCCCCCTTGGCAGGGTCGCTCAGTTGGCTCAAGACTGCACCACTACGATGACACTACATCTGATGGGGAGGGCGACAGCCTTAAAGAAAGCTCCAGCTCTCAAAGCCTGGGGCCACCTCCCAGGTACGTTCAGGGTGAAACCCAGTCAGAGTGTCTCAGCTCTGGGCAGCCTAGTTCAGGCGAGTTACAGGATGAGCAGGCCAGGAGGGAGCTCAGGCTTCCAGCAGAAGGCCTTTCAGAGGACAGTGTCAGGGGATCAGGGAATGCCATCTCTCTGGCCATCAGGGACATCCGAGAGGCCATAGAGGAGGTGAAGACTAAGACGGTGAGATCGCCCTACACTCCTGACCAGCCCATAGAGCCTGTGTGGGTGATGAGACAGGAAGTCAGTCCTACCGAAGAGGAGTATTCCCCACAGCAGCCACCGGGAGGCAACGTGAGTGTGAGTATGAGGCAGCTCTGGATCACTATGAAGTGTTTACATAGTTGAGTTGTGTCAGTGATCATTGCATCATTGATAATAGTGAACACCTCTATGGGTGTGTGAGCATGGGGTCTGTCCAGGTGTGATGTAGTTGTTTGTATGTGTATGTTTTGTATTGTTTAAAATAAAATCTTACAACAACAAAAATTATAGGGAACAACACAGTGGCAATAATGTTATTTACTCAGATCTGTTTAAATGTGCCACCAGAAAACATCAATAATATCATTAACTGAAGTTTTCTCTATGTATTTCTTAATCTTTCCTACTGCCCGTCTCTCAGTCACCTTCACACTATACCCAAGTTCCAGTTCGCGACACAGTTCCAGTCCCTGTCTGTGTTCCAGTCCCATCACCAGCCCAAGTTCTGGCGCAAGTCCCAGAGCCTGTCTGTCCTGTGAGGGCAGAGTCCTCCAGAACACACCAGGTACAGCACAGGGAGCATAGAGAGCAGAAGGAACCGCCTAGGCCTCCATCGATTGAGGAGGTAAGTGACTGCTGTGCACTGTTTCAAATGCGGTTGACGTTTTATCATGAGTCTTGTACTGGAGGCAGAACCGAGCGATTTCTCCTTAGGCCAGCTGCAAAGTCAAAATTGGCTATATTGTAAAAATTCATGAAAACAAAAATCACTTTTTGTTCTTAATTTAAGGTTAAAGGGATACTTTGGGATGTTGGCAATGAAGCCCTTTATCTACTTCCCCAGAGTTAGATGAACTCGTGGATACCATTTTTATGTCCCTGTGTGCAGTTTTAAGGAAGTTGCTAACTAGCGCTAGTGCAATTTCGAAGTAGAATTAGCACAATGGCTGGAAGTCTGCATGCTCGCAGATACCCATAGACTTCCAGTCATCGCGCTATTGCTAGTTAGCATTGGCCTGAGAAGCTGCCTCTAACTTCCTTCGTACTGGACACAGAGACATAAAAATGGTATCCACGAGTTCATCTGACTCTGGGAAAGTAGATAAAAGGCTTCATTGCCAAAATCCCAAAGTGTCACCTTTAAGGTTAGACATTGGGGTTAGCAGTGTGGTTAAGGTTAGGGTTAAGGTTAGGGTTAGGTTTAAGTCAGATTTTATGACTTTGTGGCTGTGCCAGCTAGTGACCACTCTGCAGAGCTCTGAAAAGAGATGACTGAGGTTTAAGGAAGTGCTATTCTATAGTTACTGTCATCACCATTACTGATGTATAACAGTAATATTCATATTTCAGATCCGGAGGAGTATGCCCTTCTTTCCCTCATATGTGGAAGGTGAGTGTCTCAGTTGGGGGATTATTAGTTAGACAGGTGAAGGAGTGTATTCTTGGAGACAAAGCTTTGCTCTGGTATGAAGGAATTCAAATTACATTATGGAACAAGTCAGGATCAGTGGTATGTTTTCACTCAAATCTGATGTACAGACATTGTAATTTATGATGACTATTGATTGTACCCAGCCTCAATGACCGTCTTGTCTATAGTCCCAGGGCCATGTGACCCAGAGGACCTGATCGATGGCATCATCTTTGCAGCCAGCTACCTGGGCTCCACCCACCTGCTGTCAGAGAGGACACCCACTAAGAGTGCCCGCATGCAGCAGGCCCAGGAGGCTATGAGCCGTGTCAGGGTGAGAGTCACATGGGGGTCATATCAACTAGGACCCAATTCTCTTCCCTCATTTTCCTTTTTCAATCTTTTAAATGACCACTAACAAGGAGGTAAGATTTTCATAGATAATAATTCTCATGTCCTTAGATTCATATAATTATGTGCATTACATTTTTACTGAATAGTTATTGATAGATCTGCCAAATAACATTATTTCATGTCCATAAACAAGCATTGAAGAATGCCTAGGGCACCTGCCACTTAGTGTATGTTGTTAACACATGCAGTCTGTTTCTTGAGGTGTGCTCATATCACATTGATAAAGGGGCAACTTTTGAGGATGTTTGCCTTATAACCTCTGGACCAATAACTTTTGTCGGATGTGATAGACAGCTAACATCACACATGCCCCATCTTACTGTTCTTTACTAAGCACTGTTTTGAACGCTCTCTCTGATTCTCTCTATCTCTCTCGGTCTATTGCTTTTGCTATTCCATACGGCAGACCGCCCAAAAGCAAGCTAAACACAGAAAGAAGGTACAGTGACAGTGTTACGGCTGTTTGTTCTGTGTCTTTTTATTATTATAACTAAGTCTTGTCTGTTATTGTTGTGATTAAAGTCTCATGTTGTTGAAATGCTGCTCTCCTCTCTCCCTAAATGTGCAGACTGAGGATGAGGTTCCTTCCTCCACTGAAGTGGATCTCTTCATGTCTACACAGAGGATCAAAGTGCTGAACGCAGACACTCAGGTAAATACTGTATACTATTCACCTTTACATGGACTCAAGGATAGCAAACACTATGTTGCAGGTACCAAACAATCTATAGTATTAGTAAATCCAACACTACAAGTTATCAAATTTACCTCTCACCAGTAGTCACTGCTACCACACACACCTAAACTACACCCACATACTATACTGCCAAACACCTCTCTTTCCCTCTACAGCCACATAACCATGTCCTTATCCTGTGTTCCTAGCAGGAGTCCATGATGGACCTGCCTCTGAGGACCATCTCCTACATTGCTGATATAGGCAACATGGTGGTGCTGATGGCCAGGGGGAAGATGGTGCGCTCCAGGAGCGCTCAGGAAAACTTGAACCAAACCACTGACCACTCTGACCACACCAACAGCCCTGTCCGTGACGACCTTCCCCAGTACAGGATGATCTGCCACGTGTTTGAGTCAGAGGATGTAAGTGTGTGCGTGTATGTGTGTGTTTACAAATTATCCGTTTGACTCAGACACAAGTGTGTCGATGTAGAAATTGTGTGACATATGTGATATGTGCATATTTTTGTATTCATCAGGCATATATGATGCCTCTCCTTCTCTCTGTCCAGGCCCAGCTCATAGCTCAGTCCATTGGCCAGGCATTCAGTGTGGCATATCAGGAGTTCCTGCGGGCCAATGGAATCGACCCAGAGGACTTGAGTCAGAGGGAGTACAGCGACCTGCTCAACACTCAGGACATGTACAACGATGACCTCATCCACTTCTCCAAGTCAGAGAACTGCAGAGATGTGAGTCAACCACTAGGTGGCAGGCCAGTGTTGTGCTTGATTGATATGGGATTTTAGATCTATAGTGGATATGTCAATTACTTTTAATACAGTACAAGGTAGACCTATAATACACGCAACCTTTCTTGTTAATGTAACAAATAGATGCACAAATTCCGTCCTTATTGCAGTCAGAATGCTAACTACAACCATGAAGGCATTCAAGTGAACATAGTTGCATTGACCATAATTGTGTAAGTAGTGGTATGTCTTACTGTTCTGTGTATCCTACCTCAGGTTAACATCGAGAAGCACAAGGGAGAGATGCTGGGGGTGGTCATAGTGGAGTCAGGCTGGGGCTCTATCCTGCCCACCGTCATCATTGCTAGCATGATGCATTCTGGGCCAGCAGAGAAGTCTGGTCGACTCAACATTGGTGACCAGATTATGACCATCAATGGAACAAGTCTGGTTGGACTGCCCCTCTCCACCTGCCAGAGTATCATTAAGGTGTGTTTTTCCTTCTCTCTTTTTGTGTTTCCTGAAGTCTTTTTCCACGGTATCCTCTCCCTTTCTGTGTCACTGGAGCCCAACTGTGCATTTCTGCTGAAAATGCAGATACATGGTTGTCAACCTTAATCTAGTCTGCCCCTATGCAAGCCGGCACACATTGCAAACAATTGACTGACTGCTTGACGAGGCAGTTCTGCAAGCATCTGCATGTCTTTCCCTCGTCTTGGCTGTTAACTCCTGTTTACAATCCTCCCCTTAATGTCCATCTCTACTCTCCAGGGTCTGAAGGCCCAGTGCAGGATCAAGTTGAACATCGTCAGGTGTCCCCCTGTCACCATGGTGCTGATCCGCAGACCAGACCTCAGATACCAGCTGGGCTTCAGCGTACAGAATGGGATTGTGGGTACCATGACAATAGAAACCAATACAGATGTCCCCTATATATATATTTTTTTTTTAAACATAATTGTAGTTTTCTTTATCAGCTGTTTGTGTCCCTCTCCTCTACAGATCTGCAGCCTGATGAGGGGGGGCATTGCTGAGAGAGGGGGGGTCCGCGTCGGTCATCGCATCATTGAGATCAACGGCCAGAGTGTGGTGGCTACGCCTCATGAGAAGATTGTTGACATCCTGTCTAATGCAGTGGGAGAGGTATGAGAAGACACTTAACAGCTAGAATGTACTACAGTCCAGGGTTGAGGGTCAATCTATTTCAACTCAGACACTTTAGTAATGAGTTGAAATAATCCTTATTTAATCTGTAAATGGTGCTACAATGAATTAATGGGATTTTATTGAGTTGAGAACGGTAGGAAGCCTCATGCCCGGCTGTGTAGCATGTCTGATCATGCAACCTGTGATTTCTTTGTGCTGCAGATCCACATGAAGACTATGCCTGCAGCCATGTACCGTCTGCTGACTGCCCAGGAACAGCCAGTCTACATCTGAAAATGCTGTCCACATTAAGAGGATTTACTTCCATTTTATTTAATTACTTGCATTTATTTATTAACCATGTATTCATTAATTTTCACACTCACTGAAATGCTTGAAATGTTTTTTTCCCCCATTTCTCAGCACTGACTTGCCTTAATCTGAATCTATTTTCATTATACATATGAATGACAAGTGCATCGCTGAAGGCACAGATTAATTTACCAGACAGAGTATATATGTGATGTTTGATCAATAACCAAAGAACTGAATTTAATGTGCATATTTAAGAAAAACAAAGAGCAAGGAATACATTTGGTCTTTCAGGGTCCTATGAATGTACTATAATACTACACATACAAACAGTCTCCATGGGGGCATAGAAACAAATGTGAGCTTGTCATTGGACAAGAAAAAAACAACACTTAAATTCAGGCTTGCATGTACAAATATGTAACTCTGCAAAGGCAATGTCCTTAGATGTTAGATGTTGCTGCTATGCTATAATTTGCACCTGGTTGAATTAACTCCCAGAAGCCATCCTGCTTGAGCCAGCGTTAGACGTACACACAGCACTGTCACCTTTATTTATAGAATGAACTAAGACTCAAGTGAAAGTTAAAAAGTTATTTATTTATGTGTATTTGTTTGAGAAAGTTAAACTCCCTACAGTCGATTTCAGCAGCCTGAGGAACACAGACACGTAGAGCAAAGCAACAGACATGTTAAAGACAGTAAGAGTCACTCTCCTATACACCATGGTAAAAAAAGAAAAACGTATATACTGTATATGCCATAAAAATGTGATCGTCTCAGGTTGTATGTATGCAGCTAATCCAGAGAAGTAAACTGGCATGTTTTGCCCATCACCTCTGAGAGCCAAGTGTTGACTGCTTGTTTGTTCTTTCAGTGATCTGACACTGTTACACTTTCAGAGCTAAAGGCACTTTGTATGTGCTGATCTCTAGTATTTATGGAGACAAAATGTCCAAGTGTAGAGTAAATCAAAAGGGTATGCAATGCATGATTTAAAAGGATAAAGGCTAGATTCTCCACCACTAGCAGACCATAGAGCAGCAGTAGACAGAATATTCTGTCCGTCCAAATACATTTGTATTAATGTAACAAAGAATGCTTAAGATGTATAACATGTATAAAGATAAATATATACACAAATGTAAGGTTTATACATAAAAAAAAGACAGGGTACTCAGACTCCATTGGTTTGGGCAGATATGACTGAGGGGTTGAGGGTGAAGATCAAACACTACCCATCAGGGTAGACATTGTGAGGTTGGGAGGTTAAAATGCCGAGTCACCATCCACATAGTGTGGCAAACAAATAGTCAAGGTAAGGACACATACTTGGTTAGTGGTCACAAGGAACGGGATATATCCTCCTGCCACTAGGTCGGGCCAAAGATTCAGATAGGCAACCATAACACTAGGCTGTTTGAGTGAGCACAGTGAGGGCCTCGCTGATTGGGTGAGAACGGAAGGGTGCGATAGGTGGGTCTGTCTGTCCTACAGCTCAGTGTCTTTGTATTTCTGGGGGTTACTGTAGTAGCCTCGTCTGGTCTGGTCGGCCAGCTGTCTGCGGTACTCTTCCTCGTCGTCATAGTGACCCCTGCTCTCAGAGTACGGAGGCCTGGAGGATGGGGTCTGGGGCTCCGGGTTGGGGTTGGAGCTGGAGCTGGACACAGGAGAGCGAGAGAGAGAGACATTTTCATTCATTCTGATTGTTGTGCATCAAGTCTGTAAACATAAAAAAAAAAAAAACTATGACAGGCAGTGGAAAGTTAAGTTAAAATGCTAATTTGTGTGGTGACAGACAAGGTTCATATACGAACTTACCCTATTGGCTGTGGGCGGTTGTGGTTGGGCTTTGGTAGTTTCACTGGGACTGCATAGATGTCTGGATGCTTCTGGGCTATTTCCAGCTACAGTCAGAGATCAGGATATTACATACATTACAATCTAAGAAGGCAACATCCACACTTGAATATACCTTTGGGTACATGCAATGCAAAGTTGACCAGAAAAATGACATGATTACTCAGAATGCATGGTGCTGTAGCTCCATTAGTAATGCTTCATAAACAAACTATCTATACTTAGTTTCCACTATCAGTAGTACTGACCCGTGCTTGCTCGGCCTCCTGGAGCTCCAGCATCCTCTGGGCTCTGGCCAGGTGGTCCATCTTTTCAAAGGCCTTCACCTTTCCCATGAAGGAGCGGTTGGCCGGGTCCTCTCCCTCCGGGACAGCGTGGTCCTCAGATGACTGGTTGAGTGCCCTCAGAGTGGGCTTAAGGGCCACAGTGGGCTTGAGGGCAACTGGAGGTGGGGTTGGCTTGGGCCCCCCGGCAGTGTCGCTGCTAATGGTGCTACTGGAGTGGGAGTCGTAGCCCCCGCGAGACTGCACCCTCACCTGCTGCAATAGGAGAGGATAGTAACCTTAGTAAGTCTTAAGTGCAAGATGTGGGTCAGAGTTAGGCTTCAGGGGATTGAGAGGTGATGGTGGGCTTCAAGGGGTCTCACCTTGGGGGGCTCAGGGACGAAGGAGGGGGGTGGACTGGGGTCTCTCAGCACCTCTCTGCTCCCTGATCGCCTCATACGAGGTATGGGGGCAGGATGGGCTCTCTGGAGAGGGGAAGGATGTACATATGTCAACAGATATACATACGCACAGTGAGGGAAAAAAGTATTTGATCCCCTGCTGATTTTGTACGTTTGCCCACTGACAAAGAAATGATCAGTCTATAATTTTAATGGTAGGTTTATTTGAACAGTGAGAGACAGAATAACAACAACAAAAAATCCAGAAAAACGCGTCAAAAATGTTATAAATTGATTTGCATTTTAATGAGGGAAATAAGTATTTGACCCCTCTGCAAAACATTACTTAGTACTTGGTGGCAAAACCCTTGTTGGCAATCACAGAGGTCAGACGTTTCTTGTAGTTGGCCACCAGGTTTGCACACATCTCAGGAGGGATTTTGACCCCCTCTCAATCAGAAAGATTTCTGGCTCCCAGGTCTCTTTTATACAGGCAACGAGCTGAGATTAGGAGCACACTCTTAAAGGGAGTGCTCCTAATCTCAGTTTGTTACCTGTATAAAAGACACCTGTCCACAGAAGCAATCAATCAATCAATCAGATTCCAAATTCTCCACCATGGCCAAGACCAAAGAGCTCTCCAAGGATGTCAGGGACAAGATTGTAGACCTACACAAGGCTGGAATGGGCTACAAGACCATCACCAAGCAGCTTGGTGAGAAGGTGACAACAGAAACACAAAATAACTGTCAATCTCCCTCAGCCTGGGGCTCCATGCAAGATCTCACCTCGTGGAGTTGCAATGATCATGAGAACGGTGAGGAATCAGCCCAGAACTACACGGGAGGATCTTGTCAATGATCTCAAGGCAGTTGGGACCATAGTCACAAAGAAAACAATTGGTAACACACTACGCCGTGAAGGACTGAAATCCTGCAGCGCCCGCAAGGTCCCCCTGCACAAGAAAGCACATATACATGCCTGTCTGAAGTTTGCCAATGAACATCTGAATGATTCAGAGGACAACTGGGTGAAAGTGTTGTGGTCAGATGAGACCAAAATGGAGCTCTTTGGCATCAACTCAACTCGCCGTGTTTGGAGGAGGAGGAATGCTGCCTATGACCTCAAAGATTACCATCCCCACCGTCAAACATGGAGGTGGAAACATTATGCTTTGGGGGTGTTTTTCTGCTAATGGGACAGGACAACTTCACCGCATTAAAGGGACGATGGACGGGGCCATGTACCGTCAAATCTTGGGTGAGAACCTCCTTCCCTCAGCCAGGTCATTGAAAATGGGTCGTGTATGGGTATTCCAGCATGACAATGACCCAAAACACCCGGCCAAGGCAACAAAGGAGTGGCTCAAGAAGAAGCACATTAAGGTCCTGGAGTGGCCTAGCCAGTCTCCAGACCTTAATCCCATAGAAAATCTGTGGAGGGAGCTGAAGGTTCGAGTTGCCAAACTCCAGCCTCGAAACCTTAATGACTTGGAGAAGACCTGCAAAGAGGAGTGGGACAAAATCCCTCCTGAGATGTGTGCAAACCTGGTGGCCAACGACAAGAAACGTCTGACCTCTGTAATTGCCAACAAGGGTTTTGCCACCAAGTACTAAGTCATGTTTTGCAGAGGGGTCAAATACTTATTTCCCTCATTAAAATGCAAATCCTTTTATAACATTTTTGACATGTGTTTTTCTGGATTTTTTTGTTGTTATTCTGTCTCTCACTGTTCAAATAAACCTACCATTAAAATTAGACTGATCATTTATTTGACAGTGGGCAAACGTACAAAATCAGCAGGGGATCAAATGCTTTTTTCCCCCCACTGTATGTCAACAAAAACAGACTAGTTCAACACAACTAGTCAAGATTTTTGACTGACAATGGGAGATTGTAGCGTTAAGTATACTCCAATAATCTGTCAATATGGAATTTTTTGGCCGATCCGTCCATATTCACATAGAAATACCAGTTATAGGTCTGTCACTCTTATTGAAAGCAAGTCAAAATGTGGTAGATCTGTTCTATGTGCGCTATTTCTATGCTTCCAGGTCTTAAGTTTAGTTTTTTCGTCTTTTACTTTCAGTTTTGTACACCAGCTTCAAACAGTTGAAAATGCAATGTTTTGGTAATGAATAAGATTCACAGCATTTTTGATGGTACTTATGTCACAAACTGAAATAAGCAAACTATTAGAATTTTAGCAACCAGAAAATGGCAGAGCAATTTCTGTACAGTGCACCTTTAACAGGGAGGTTGGACAGAGAAATGCCATTCTCTCTCTGACACTGAATGAGCGTGATAGTAATTGACAGCAGTAAAGCCCACCTCCTCTGTAAGTACGGGCTCTGAGGAGCGGCTGATTGCCGACACCAGCTGATGGGGCTCGTCCATTGGTTCGTCCAGCTCGTTGTCGGTGTAAGCACCGCCCTCATCGGCCATGTCTTCGTAGTCGCTGGTCAGCCGGCTGTCCATGCTCAGGTAGTCAGCGCTCATCGCTGACAGGTATGACATTCGGTCGTCATGGATATCCAGGTCCTCCTCCGAGGCGTCCAACTGAGAAACACAAAGAGACAGAGAGATGCAGGTTGGTGTTTCAGAAGCTTGTGTTTCAGACATAAGGAAGTGAATGGCGGCAAATGTTTCACTTTTAAACTCGGACAAAACAGAGATGCTAGTTCTAGGTCTCAAGAAACAAAGAACTTCTGTTGAATCTGACAATTAATCTTGATGGTTGTACAGTCATCACAAATAAAACTGAAAGACTTCGGCGTTACTCTGGACCATGATCTCTTTTGACGAACATATCAAGACCATTTCAAGGACAGCTTTTTTTTTTATCTTCATAACATTGCAAAAAAGTTCATCCATGCTTTTGTCACTTCTAGATTAGACTACTGCAATGCTCTACTTTCCGGCTACCCGGACAGAGCACAAAATAAACTTCAGTTAGTGCTAAACACGGCTGCTAGAATCTTGACTAGAACCAAGAAATTTGATCATATTACTCCAGTGCTAGCCTCTCTACACTGGCTTCCTGTAAAGAAAGACTAGGGCTGATTTCAAGGTTTTACTGCTAACCTACAAAGCATTACATGGGCTTGCTCCTACCCATCTCTCCGATTTGGTCCTGCTGTACATACCTACACGTACGCTACGGTCACAAGACGCAGGCCTCCTTATTGTCCTTAAAATGTCTAATCAAACAGCTGGAGGAAGGGCTTCCTCCTATAGAGCTCCATTTTTATGAAATGTCTGCCTATCCATGTGAGAGACGCAGACTCTGTCTCAACCTTTAAGTCTTCATTGAAGACTCATCTCTTCAGTAGGTCTTAAGATTGAGTGTAGTCTGGCCCAGGGGTGTGAAGGTGAACAGAAAGGCACTGGAGCAACGAACTGCCCTTGCGTCTCTGCCTGGCCGGTTCCCTTCTCTCCACAAGGATTCTCTGCCTCTAAACCTATTACAGGGGCTGAGTCACTGGCTTACTAGTGCTCTTCCATCCCGTCCCTAGGAGGGTTGCGTCACTTGAGTGGGTTGAGTCACTGACGTGATCTTCCTGTCCGGGTTGGCGCGCCCCTCGGGTTCGTGACGTGGGGGAGATCTTCGTGGGCTATACTCAGCCTTGTCTCAGGGTAGTACATTTTTGCTAATTTAAACTGAAATATCACATTTAAGTATTCAGACCCTTTACTCAGTACTTTGAAGAAGAACCTTTGGTAGTGATTACAGCCTCGAGTCTTCTTGGGTATGATGCTACAAGCTTGGCACAACTGTATTTGGGGAGTTTCTCCCATTCGTCTCTGCAGATCCTCTCAAGCTCTATGAGGTTGGATGGGGAGCATCGCTGCACAGCTATTTTCAGGTTCAAGTCTGGGCCACTCAAGGACATTGAGACCTGTCCCGAAGCCACTCCTGCATTGTCTTGGCTGTGTGCTTAGGGTCGTTGCCCTGTTCGAAGATGAACCTTCGCCCCAGTCTGAGGTCCTGAGCGCTCTGGAGCAGGTTTTCATCAAGGATCTCTCTGTACTTTGCTCAGTTCATCTTTCCCTCGATCCTGACTAGTCTCCCAGTCCCTCCCACTGAAAAACATCCCCCCAGCATAATGCTGCCACCACTATGCTTCACCGTAAGAATGTTACTCGGTTTCCTCCAGATGTGACGCTTGGCATTCAGGAGAGTTCAATCTTGGTTTCATTAGACCAGAGAATCTTGTTTCTCATGGTCAGTCATTTAAGTGCCTTTTGGCAAACTTAAAGCAGGCTGTCGTGTGCTTTTTACTGAGGAGTGGCTTCTGTCTGACCACTCTACCATGAAGGCCTGATTGGCAGAGTGCTGCAGAGATGGTTGTCCTTCTGCAAGGTTATCCCACCTCCACAAAGGAACTCTGGAGCTCTGTCAGAGTGACCATCGGGTTCTTGGTCACCTCCCTGACCAAGGCCCTTCTCCTCCAATTACTCAGTTTTGCCGGGTGGCCAGCTCTAGAAAGAGTCTTGGTGGTTCCAAACGTCTTCCATTTAAGAATGATGGCAGCCACTGTTCTTGTGGACCTTCAATGCTGCAGAAATGTTTTTGTACCCTTCCCCAGATCTGTGCCTCGACACAATCCTGTCTCGGAGCTCTACAAACAATTCCTTGAACCTCATGGCTTGATTTTTGCTTTGACATGCACTGTCGACTGTTGGACATTAGATAGACAGGTGTGTGCCTTTCCAAATCATGTCCAATCAAGTTGTAGAAACATCAAGGATGATTAATGGAAACAGGATGCACCTGACTGCAATTTTGAGTCTCATTGCATAGGGTCTGAATACTTATGTAATTAATCAGTTTTTTATTTTATTGCCAAAAATTTCTAAAAACATTTTTCACTTCGACATTATGGGGTATTGTGTGTAGATTTATGAGGAAAAAAATGAATTCAACCAATTTTTGAATAAGACTAACGTAACAAAATTTGTAAAAAAGGGAAGGGGGTCTGAATACTTTCCGAATGCACTGTATATATTGTATACATTTACTAAGCATAAACAGAGCTTACCTTGCCCTCACAGACCCACACGGCCCGCTCCTGCTGTGCCCGGATAGAGTCCTTCACACTCCCGTACCACCCGTCATTGGCTGAGTTCAGGTCAACGGTCGCTGTGCATGGAAACAAAGCAGAAAGATTGGCACAGTAGCCACCCTGGCTATCCAACACTGCCACCGAGGACCACCAGTGTAACTGCAATACTGCTTGCTGTACACTGTACTGTATAATTGTACACATGAATTGGATTGTGTGTTTACTAACGCATTAGTTATAGTTTGTTGACTATAAAGTTAATATAGTGACAACGATGTAGGCAGTGTAACGTTATGGTATGAGGGTTTGGCTTGAAGAGGTTTTTGCACCTGGTCACAGGCAGCTGTTGTGGTGTGCACAGAAGTCCACAAGTGGAGGGAAAATGTGAGATGAGGATAGCGCCTATATGCGAGAAGGAATTATACAACGAGTAAAGTGATGATGCTGTATGTGGCTGCTACAAAATTGAACTGTGTGTGTGGGTTTATTCATTCCACCGATTCCGTTGCGAAACATTTTTTTTAAACGGAAGCATACGGAAAGAAACAGAGGGACCTACCTGAATTTGTCAAATAGAAACTCGTTTTGCAACTGTTTTGACTAATGATGACACCACTCATCAGTTAGATGAAGGCAAGAGTGTGCAATGCGGTATTGAATGTTTCACTGTCTGTCACCTTGATTACTCCAATTTTCTCTCGACCTGTGCACCTACGTTGTAAACTTTCATTCATAGGCTAGGTTGTAGCAACCTCATGATGGGTATAAGGAAAATTAGAGTATCATGTAGTAGCCTAAACCTATCACTGTTACATTGAGCTGGATTAATGGAATATGAATGCCTTTCATCTAATATGCTATAAAAGAAACACCACACTCATAACAAATAAAATGTAAAAATCCTCCCTAATCTCAAACGGCACCGACTGCCAGTGGTGTGTGTGTGACTGACCAGTGAAGAGGTGAGAACAGGTCTTCCTCAGTTTGACCGCCTGCTCGTAGAGTTTGCGGGCACTGCGGCTGGAGCCGGGCACCAGGCGGTTCCTCATGGTCTTGACGCCACCCTTGCTGTCCGGGTTGAGGAACACCACGATGGGGTACCACTGGGTGTAATTCAGGGTGTCCACCGCCTTGGGAGTTACATCCAGCAGGGCATGGCGGTCCTGGGGAGACAAGGAAGAGGGTCAATGTGAGGGGAGGCTGGAAAAGATGAGAGTGAAAGAGTAAGGTGAGGTGGAGTATGATGGAAATGAGAATTGCCGTGTTCAAAAGAATGAGGAATATTACTATGGTGATGAAGAGGATGGTAATGATCAAATCAAATTTATTTATACAGCCCTTCTTACATCAGCTGATATCACAAAGTGCTGTACAGAAACCCAGCCTAAAACCCCAAACAGCAAGCAATGCAGGTGTAGAAGCACGGTGGCTAGGAATAACTCCCTAGAAAGGCCAAAACCTAGGAAGAAACCTAGAGAGGAACCAGGCTATGAGGGGTGGCCAGTCCTCTTCTGGCTGTGCCGGGTGGAGATTATAACAGCACATGGCCTAGATGTTCAAATGTTCATAAATGACCAGCATGGTCAAATAATAATAATCATAGTAGTAATGATTAGGATGAAGATGCTGGTGGTTGTCTTCACCTGTTCTATGATCTGTCGAATGGTATTGAGTCTCACCACACCGGAGGACTTCTCAGTGCCTGCATCCTTGGGCTCAGTCTCTGTGTGGGCAAACAAAAACACATCAGCTTCTCACCAAAACCAGACACACACATAAACACACGCTCATAGAAGCAATAAGGCAGAGCTCAATTTAGCTTGCCTGGTCAGCGAAGGGGGAGAAATTTGCATTGAAATAAAAAATGCTAAAATAGAGCGCACCTAACGTAAATACATGATGCAAATTCAGTCAAAAGCAGAAGTTAGAGGCACCATACTTACTGGCTATGACAAACTCTTCAGGCAGGTCGTTTCCCAGTTTCTCATTGACTGCGTCTGCGATGGGCCCAAACACAACCACTGGTCTCCTGAAGCCAGCTGAGGATCAACACAGACACAGTTAGTATCTCACATCTGGAATAGACTTCTACTTGCGGTCTAGTGCAGACCATTATTGGAAAATTAAGAATCATTTCAGAAACATTCAGTTGAAGTTCAAACGAAGGTTTAGTGTTCTGATATGTCCTTTTTGATCTTACTCTGTTCTATGCAGTCAAGTGGCTCTTAGACCACAACAGGAGATAGGAGTCTTCTGCCTTGGGTGACCTACCTTCTCGTAAGACCACCCTCTCATAGGCAGGGAAGCGTGTGGTGACAGAGATGGCAGTCAGGTCCTCTCTGCTCTTACGGAGGTCCTTCTTCACCGCTCTTTGACCTCTCAACCTCCAGAAGTCTCCTCTGTCATTGGCTGTTCCTCTCTGGGCGTTCTGCACATTTGACATTTGTTCGGCCCTGAGAAGCAGAGAACGCCATGCATCATAAATTGGCACCAACTACCAATCATTGCACGCGCACACACACATAATCCTTGACACACATACTAGCACACACACACACACCTGCTCTTATTGGGGATGATGCCCTTCTCCAGCAGCTGGTTGTCTTTGTCAGTGCGGATGGCCAGCCAGTTACCAAGCTTGCCGTCATAGAGTGTGTCCGTCACCTTGAAGATCTCCCCCCGGAAGAAGGGCAGGCTCTGGGGAACCTCTTTCTCATACTCAAAGTGGGTCCTGATGAAGAAAGAGTCCCCCCTACCCGATGCCAGGATGTCCTTATAGACTAGAACAGACAACACACACCACAAACCTCAAATTACTTCACCTGCAATATGACCTGAAATAATATGACAGACTTGCCTTAAATCTATAGAGTGAAGGCGTTTCTCACCATCAGGTTTGCTCTGAGCCAGGATGGTGACATCATCTCCCTTTGGAATCTCCAGCAAGTACAGGACAGCATCCTCACGCACTATGCCCCTGAAGTCCATGTTATTCACCTGGACAAACAGACAGACATAACATTAGATCTATCATGTAAAGCACTCATGAACAGACCTAAGGGGTTTCAAACATGACACACAGGAGACACACAAACATAAATCAGACAAAGACATGCTATTCATATAGTGACACAGATCAAACAATGACATTAGACTAAGAGTTAACCCTTCCCCTACCTTCATGATCTGGTCCCCGGTGCGAAGGCCCTCCTGTTCTGCAGGGCTGTCCTCCTGAATGCCTGCAATGAAGATTCCCACATCGTTTCCTCCCGCCAGCCTCAGCCCCACGCTATCTCCCTTCTGGAAACGCACCATCCCCGTGTTGGGGCTGGACAACACATAATACATTTAAGACAAATGACAAGTTAATAACATTTGTACATTTCTATACATAATCTACTTTAGAGTATACTACACTGTTGAGTTAACAGAATCTGCACCCTAGACACATTCTCTGTAGATGAGGAACCAACACACTGTGCATGTAAAGTCGATGACTCACCCGTATATGTCCTGGTCCTCTATGCTTGGCCTCAGTGGCAGCTTTGGGGCAGCGTGGACTTTTGGGGCAACATTGACTACCGGTGCTGTAAAAAGAAAATCCTAGTGAGACAGATCAGTGATTGTGTGCTTCTTTTAGCATTACTATGATGGAGGTGTAAGTAGGGCTGTGACGGTCATTA
The DNA here is from genome assembly GCF_965601325.2 of Salmo salar. NCBI lineage: Eukaryota > Metazoa > Chordata > Actinopteri > Salmoniformes > Salmonidae > Salmo > Salmo salar. The sequence goes on from NC_138291.1 coordinate 153,937,093, forward strand.
AATTTTTTCGCCGGTTATTGTCATGCAAAAGACTGCCAGCCAGTCTCTAGGTAATTCACCGGTAATTAACATAAAGATGTTGAGCGTCGCCAAGCCTCCACTCATACAAGCCACGGATGTGTTTTATGAACATCTACATAAAAAACAAATCTAAATAAAATGTAATATACACCATCCCAAATCCATTACTTATTTTATGCAGGTATGAAGAAACATTTTGATATGATGAACATGTATTTCAGAAGAACAGAATGAGTTGGCCTACTGTATGTTATCTGGCTATGCACCATGCCATAGGCTTGTTCATTTAGCAGACAAGATATGCTATCAGTCCAGTGTGATTATTTGATATGATTTTATAGTAAGAAGAGTATAATTGAACTGTGCTGAATAAAATAGAAAGGATATTTTTCCCATTCTGGAGCGAGTGAGCATATGAAGTGTAAAAGTGATCACTTGAAACAGGTCCTATACCCTAGATTTATAGTTATTTTGCTAATTTAGTTGTGAAGGATACAAACCTTAATGTCTTAGAAATCAAAACATATGGGCTGCATGATGCAACTACAAGCGATTGATGATTTGATAACATAAAAAAGAAAGAAATTGCACTCTGTTCCTTGCTTCAGGCTGCACATGCTGTTCTCACATCAAGAGGTCATATTTTCACCCATCAGACTATTCTCAATTTAATCTTGTCTTGTAAAATGAGTTTCGATTTAGAACAGCCCATTATCAAATGGGCAGGAAGAGTGGCAGGGGGAAAAAATTACATGTAATGCACAAAATAGCCAACAGAGACCGCTTTCCCACCGGTTCGTTCAATCATGCAGGTAGGCTACTCCATTTATCGTTCTGCCCATGAGCAAGGCAGTTAACCCACTGTTCCCCAGGCGCCGAAAACGGACGTCGATTAGGCAGCCCCCACCCGCACCTCTCTGATTCAGAGGGGTTGGGTTAAATGCAGAAGACACATTTCAGTTGAAGGCATTCAGTTGTACAACTGACTAGGTATCCCCCTTTCCCCCTAGTAGGCCTAACATGTTTCCACAATGAAACATAATTCAACTTTGAGGTGGAGAAAGGAATTAAAGAGAGCGATGTTAACGCACAGTGGTGAGATATTCTGTAGCTAAAAAGATCATTATTAATTGAATTATGAAAATATAAAAGAATGCCCTATTACTAGGCTACTCCAAATGAAATATACTATAATTGTAGGCTAACTGTTGCCCTGCACAGACCTGGTGGATCTTCAAGGCATTCCTAGTCGATCACCAAACATCGCTGTAGAAAAGCCAACGATAAATGCTTGCGCTCCTTTTTTCTTTTTCATATTGCACTGTTAGCGGTAGGTGCAGTTGATTCAGAAGCCCTGCGCACCGGGTTGGAAAAGTGTCCCCATTTTGAACCATTTTATTTGTCTGAAACAAACACGCTCAAATCACAGCGCCTACAAGTTTGATACTAGCCTATGTGAGATTTCATAACGTAAAACCATGACCAGAGAGAGACTTCAAAGAATATAGCAAAGAGCTGCTGTTTTTATGAATGAGTTAATGTTAAATGTTTTACTTGGCACTGTCAACACAGTCTTTATTACAAAACATAAAAGGCCTTCTCCCTCCCACTTGCTCCGCAGCAGAAATGAATGAGTAGCCAAGTGTAGTGATAGCCCTGCGTTTGTATTATTAGCAGCTTGTCGTGTCCATTTTAATATTAAGGGATATTTCACTTTCTCTGGTCATAGGAACAACATGAATTTGTGCATGAGGCAGATGCAGTGCGACTCGAGTTTCGCCATCAGGTGGAAGACTGTATCCCCTCTCTCTGGTCAGTCTCACCAGAGGAAAGGAATGAGAGCAGGGACTTTGAGAGGCTGACCCTTTGCTGCTCTCTCCCTCCCTCTGCAGAGACTAATGCCATGTTCAAAACAACTGGAAACTCGGACATCTCCCGACTTCAGTACGTTCAAGACAACTGGTAACTGTGAAAAAAGTTGGATTGCCTGGGCAAAACCGTTTTGAGCAGTCATCCAACTTGGAATTCCAAGGCAGAAACTCTGGCACCTTTCTAGAGCCCCGATTTTCCGACTTGAACATCACGGACGTTGTGATTTTACCCAGTTCCCAGGTGTCTTGAAAGCACCATGACCATCAAATGCAGGTACCATCAGTCCAATAAAATAAAAATGCTAATTATTTCAATCAGAGCTACACCAACTGATCTATTTTGTTATCAAAGCTTGAGTTTTGAAATATAATAAGGTCTGAGAAGAACAATATTGGCAGGCCAGGCATATCGCCAATATTCTGTGATAATGTACTAGGCCTGCCTACAGCACAAATGGAATTCCTACAGAACTGTTTTTATTAGGTTAATGTTACATTTTTTTAAGTGATGTTTAAAAAAAATGTAAGAGTTAGATCTCGGCTTGCTTTTTGGCTGCGAAAGTGATCTTTACTCAGAAAAGGTTGGTGACCACTGGCCTAGGTCGATAAGTTCTTTCACAGACTCATTAATAGAATGTTTGGAGCATAGTAGACAATAACCAGCCCATCCAGGATGCATAATAATACATTTGCATTGATGTCAGAGTGGTTAGTCCCGTGTAGCTCAGTTGGTAGAGCATGGTGTTTGCAACACCAGGGTTGTGGGTTTGATTCCCATGGGGGACCAGTACGGAGAAAAAAAATGTATGCATTCACTACTGTAAGTCGCTCTGGATAAGAGAGTCTGCTAAATGACTAAAATGTAAAATGTTAGAGGGACAGTAGAGTCCTGAGTACCATAAGTGACCTCATTGCCATTAACAAGTTTGGTACTACCAACGCATGTCCAGAGTGCATAAAAGGAGACTACCGTGACTCAATGGTCACGTGGAATTAACTGCAGTTATGACATGACTGCCGGTAATAAGGTACAGCCCAAGGTGTAAGTTACCCGATGCTGGTTATATAATAACAGGTAAATGTGATAAAATTTGTATCTATCGTATTCATTTGTTTAAAGGCATTGTAGTTACCTGGGGGCGTTTCTGGGCGGGACTCCTTCCTCTCTGCTGGCAGAGGGGGCGTGTCCTCCATAACTCTATCTGATACTCGTGCCGGCATGGCGAACGGTGTTGGCATGGCGCCCATCTTAGCCAGCCTGCTTGGTGGGTCCTCCCTGATGTTAACGCACACAGAATCCTATGGTTCTCAAACTCTACAGCACAGCTACAGTCAAAGTAGACTTTTCTCATAGTGATGGAGTAAAAACACTCATTCTGTAAATATCTGAACTTGTTACATAAGAGTGATCCATAGTGCAGGTGGGACCAGAGGGTGACGGTTTACCTGGGTTTGTCTCGGAGCCTCTCATTGGAGGAATGGGAAGACAGGTCTGAGGTGGGGGCCCGTCGGTCATCCTGTGGCGAGTAGGAGCGGTACGACTCGATCTCCGAGATATCTGGAACACAAAATATCACCAACATCTAGTTCATCTTCAGACAGATCACCCAAGTCATGTTTCATACATACAGCCTCAGTGAAACACCAACTCAACTTTTTACCCAAGAAACATTCTAAGTAGAGTGAAACAGACACAGCAAATCTCACACAGTTACACTGTGGCAGTGGCTGACACACAGACATGCACTCCTGTACTCAATGACCTAGCTGCAGCTCCAATCTTAGACAGCACATATGCTACATGTCAGACCATAAGATAATACAATTCTGTCATATTCAATAGGTGGACTATGAGGGGTATTATATTCCCATGGCAAGCGCTCCCACACTACATCCCTGAATGGAACATTCTGGGTGAGAAGTCTCTGGGGCATGTGACATCTCTATACCAATGATCGTGTGGATGGTGAGTAAAGTAACAAATAAATAAAGGATTATCCCAAAAAGGTGGAAAGTGCTTTTTGTGAGAATGAAACAAAAACTAAACAGACATTTCAATAAAATCAGACAGGGACAGAACAATAGACAGCAGAAAACGTACATGTTCAAATCAGCAGATTATACAGAAGGTCAATGAAAGAAAAAAGCACTGGGACAGTTCTGAATCTGTCCACATAAAAAGTGAAAAGGAGCTGCTGCCACAGAGACAGAGTGGAGGGTCTCTCACCATCAAGCTCAGAGTCACTGTCTGCCAGGGGAGGAATCCTGACGAGGACCTGTCTTCTGTCTCTCTGCACCACCAGCTGCAGCTTCCCACGAGACTTCTCGATCAGCTTCCCTGCATCACTCAGAGACAGGTTCTCTGTCACCGTACCATTGATCTGACACAGGGTGAGATGTCAAAGCACATTCACATCTGTAGCCACCTGTCATGCCTTTAGACAACTTTACACATCATTTTTGAAGAGGCAGCACTGAAACAATACTTCCCCCAGGGCAGAGATGAAACGGTGGTGTGTCTGTGTGTGAGGCCCTTCCTACCTTCAGTATGATGTCTCCCTCCTGGAGGTTGCCATCCCTGCAGGCCAGACCTGTGCTGGTCATCTCCTTAATGAACAGCTGACTACCCAGATGCAGACCATACTCTACAACACAAACACACGTCAACATAAAAACGAAGTAAACATTTAAACACAGGCAGTCTTGGAGGAGAGGGTAGGTAGAGTCAACAGAAATGGAGGAGCAAGAGATCAATATAATGTAATGTTTCATATAGACCTCTTCTGACCTTCGTTGGGCCTGTTCTTCAGTAGCAGCACACTAACGGGTTTCTCCAGGGGCTCCGGCTCCCGAGGAGGGCGGGACATGGGGATTGGCATGGAGGCGGGGGAGGGTGAACGATCCAGACGTTCCCTGCTCCCACTCCTCTTCATCTGCTCCTTCCTCTGGTCGCGGTCACTAGGAACATGTTTGTGGTTCCGCTCAAAGCTGCGGTCACGACCGTGACTGGCTCTGTATCGCAAGTCAGGGCTGTTAGTGCAGTCCAGAGTGCGTTCGCTACGGAAACGCCTGTCAGGGCTGGGGTCGCGGTCAAGGGCCCGCTCACTGCGGTAGCGGCGGTCTGGGCTGGGCTCGCGGTCGAGAGTAAGATCACTACGGTAACGCAGATTGGGGCTGTGGTCACGGTCAAGAGTGCGGTCACTTTTGTAGCGGCGGTCAGGGCTACGTTCGCGGTCCAGAGTCCGACCTTTGCTGCCGTCACGTCTGTACTGCCTCTCTGGATCAAGGTCCCTCTCCATACTCCTTCCCCGGTCATCTCGACCGTAATCCCGGTCAAAGCCCTGTCCCTGGTAGCCAGCGTCTGTGTAACCTCCCCTCTCCTGGCTGTGGTCGCGATCTTGATGACCGCTGCGTCCACTGTACACACTGTGGCGGTCCTGGTCATAATCATTGTTGCTGAAGACACGGTCGTCAGGGGAAGGGCCGTGTTTCAGCAGGTTGACCGGAACCTTCCTGGGCCTCTTGACCGTCTGTCAAAACCAAAGACCACATAATGCACTAACTGAACAGTCAGGAATCATTGACACTTATCCAACCCTCAGATCCCAAACTCCTATACTCAAATCCTAAATGTAAAATCGCAAGCATCTTCATCTTTTGCCACCATAATAAAACGGATGTCAAATATTATACTCACAATTTTGGCTACTTTTCCACACTTTCTGAGGGTCTGTACAGCGAAGGAGTGTGGCACACCATCCATGGGAGTAGCGTTCACCTGCACCACCCGGTCATTCTCACTACAAAACACAATTAACATATGAGGGAGAAAAAAATTCCACTGAGATATTCAAACTGTAGATTCAAAATGACTGAACACATGATGCATCATTATGATTGATTGACAGGAGGTACGTACAATAGCAGGCCATCGGCGGGCCCTCCCTGAAGCACGTCAGACACTACTATGGACATCTCCCCGTTTTCCTCGTTGGGGTTGTCCCGCCCACCGGACACTGCAATACCAAAACCCATCTTGGGGTCCTGCAGTGGAGAGGACATGTATTAGAGATGTGTTTGTATGGGTGTTTTGATTAGATTTTTGTTCATGCAAGCGCCTGTTTCCTAGTCGGTTCAGGTTATATTCACTCACACTAATTATTTTAAGTACGTCTAAGTTTACTTTGTGTGTGTGTACCCTTCTGTCCCTGTCCTTGTTGTCTGAGTGGTGTACCTGCCCCTGCGCTGCCCAGATGAGATTGGAGCAAAGATTTGATGGTCCTCTAGGACTCCACCCCACCCCCCTCACTCTCCCATCTGTACAATTCTTTTTTTTTCTTCTGAGAATTGCTCCACTCCAATGTCTTTCAACACCAGATAGAGAGAGAGAGACAGGGACAATGGAGGCAATGGATTGTTAGAGAGCGAGTGATATGGTAAGCTAAAGAAAGAGGACAAGAGGAAGGGTAAATTGGAAAGAGGAGCGTGAGAGAAACTGGGACTAAGGAGATGTAGAAGGACGGATGAAGAAAGAGAGTCTAGAAAGCGCATATGACATCTGGCCTTGGAAGGGTCAGTGATATGGTGGTGAACAAAATCTATTTGTTAAAAGCAGCTTCATAGCCAGAGCATAGAGTGAGGCTATGAGACAATGAGTGTGAGCTCCACACGATTAACAGTGCTGGGCAGATGTGCTGCATGCATGGAATGTGTGCTGTAGATGGATGAACATGTTCTAGATCAGTGGTTTCCAAACTTCTTATAGTCCCGTACCCCTTTAAACATTCAACCTCCAGCTGCGTACCCCCTCTAGCACCAGGGGCAGCGTTCTCTCAAATGTTTTTTTGCCATCATTGTAAGCCTGCCACACACACGATACATTTATTAAACATAAGAATGAGTGTGAGTTTTCCCACAAGCCAGGTTGTGAGTGACAAAGAACTCTTATAGGACATGGGTACAAATCTTACATATAACATTTTACATATAAAACCTTATTTGTTCATCAAAATTGTGAACAACTCACCACAGGTTTATGAGAAGGATGTGCTTGAAAGGATGCACATAACTCTGCAATGTTGGGTTGTATTGGAGAGAGTCTCAGTCTTAAATCATTATCCACAGTCTGTGCCTGTATTTCATTTTCATGCTAGTGAGGGCCGAGAATCCACTCTCACATAGGTACGTGGTTGCAAAGGGCATCAGTGTCTTAACAACGCATTTTTTTGCCAAGGCAGGATACTCTGAGCGCAGCCTAATCCAGAAATCTGGCAGTGGCTTCTGATTAAATTACATTTTCACAGAACCGCTTCTTGCAATTTCAATGAGGCTCTTGTTCAGATATCAGTAAGTGGACTGGAGGCAGGGCATGAAAGGGATAATGAATCCAGTTGTTTGGGTCATCCGTTTCAGGAAAGTACCTGCTTAATTACGTACCCAACTCACTCAGGTGGTTTGCTATATCACATTTGACATTGTCCGTAAGCTTGAGTTCATTTGCACACAAAAAAAATCATACAATGATGGAAAGACCTGTGTGTTTTCCTTGTTAATGCAGACAGAGAAGAGCTCCAACTTCTTCATCATAGCCTCAAATTTGTCCCACACATTGAATATAGTTGCAGAGAGTCCCTGTAATCCTAGATTCAGATCATTCAGGTGAGAAAAAAACCTTCACCCAAATAGGCCAGTCGTGTGAGAAACTCATCATGCAAGTGGTCAGGCAAGTGAAGATTATGATCAGTAAATAACTTTAAGCTCGTCTCTCAATTTAAAAAATGTGTCAATACTTTGCCCCTTGATAAACAGCGCACTTCTGTATGTTGTAAAAGCGTTACATGGTCGCTGCCCATATCATTGCATAGTGCAGAAAATACACAAGAGTTCAGGGGCCTTGCTTTAACAAAGTTAACCATTTTCACTGGATTGTCCAAAACGTCTTTCAAGCTGTCAGGCATTCCCTTGGAGCAAGAGCCTCTCGATGGATGCTGCAGTGTACTCAAGTGGCGTCGGGAGCAACTGCTTGCATGCCAGTTACCACTCCACTATGTCTCCCTGGCATGGCTTTTGTGCCATCAGTGCAGATACATTTAAATTTTTTACATTACATTTTAGTCATTTAGCAGACGCTCTTATCCAGAGCGACTTACAGTAGTGAATGCATAGATTTCATACATTTTTTTTCTCCGTACTGGTCCCCTGTGGGAATCGAACCCACAACCCTGGCGTTGCAAACACCATGCTCTACCAACTGAGCCACACGAGACACGATATCAAAACATCTTGACCACTAAAAGTCCATTTGATGTCACAAAGCTGTCCAGTACTTTAAAAATATCCTCTCATGATGTCCTGGTTTTCAGAAGAGGATGTGTTTCTTAGTTAAACCCCCATAAATGTAAACGGACATATACCAGGAGCTGTGCCACATCTGTTGACTCATCCAGCTGTAAATGCATAGAATTCACTGGCTTGTATGCAAAGCAGTAATTGTTTCAAAACATCTCCTGCCATGTCACTGATGCATCGTGAAACAGTGTTGTTTGATGAAGATATTGTCTGTATAGTTTTTTGGCGTTTTCCCCCAGCATTGTACCAGCTATATCTGCGGCAGCAGGAAGAATTACGTCCTCCACAATAGTATGGGGCCTGCCTGTCCTAGCCACTCGGTAGCTCACCATATAAGATGCTTCTAGCCCCTTCTTATTAATGGTATCTGTTGCTTTTATAGGTCTTACTACTCGAAAGTCTTAATTCTCGCTCCAAAAACTCCTGCAGCTTATTTTTCAAATTGGTATGTTTTGTTTCTAAAATGTCTGTGCAAGAGTGAAGGTTTCATCAAGTTGTGAGACTTTTGCACATATAACACACTGTGGCTGAGGAAAGGCACTACTCCCAATATAAGTGAACCCCAAATCAATGTAGTTCTCATCATATTTGCGCTTCTTCGATGGTCCAACGGCCCTGTCTGTTGTTCGGTGCTCTTCAGCTGCATCAGATTCACAACTGTCAGTGTCCATGCTAGCTGGGCTAACAACAAATGTAGAATTACTGATGCTAGCATTGGATGTGCTCGTGGAAGCAGAACAACTTGTGTCGTCGACAGGTGCAGGTGTAGTACTGCTGGTAGTAGCAGCTGGTAGTAGCAGTACTACCAGTAGAGCTGGTATATGTCTCTATGGACGCGGGCTTTACTTTTTTTTAACCCTTTGTTCATTTTCGAGCAAACGGAATGAGCAGCAGCTACGTTTGGCTACATACGGACCGTTTGTGGAATATTCGCGAGAGAGTAACACCGTACCTAAACCGGCCGCACGTGCGCCAATTGATTTTGTCCCCCCACACCAAATGCGTTCACGACATGCAGGTTGAAATTTCAAAACAAATTCTGAACCAATTATATTAATTTGAGGACAGGTCAAAAAGTATTAAATATTTATGGCAATTTAGCTAGCTGGCTTGCAGTTGCTAGCTAATTTATCCTATTTAGCTAGCTTGCTGTTTCTAGCTAATTTGTCCTGGGATATAAACATTGAGTTGTTATTTTACCTGAAATGCACAAGGTACTCTACTCCGACAATTAATCCACACATAAAACGGTCAACCGAATCATTTCTAGTTCTCTCCTCCTTCCAAGCCTTTTCTTCTTTGGACCTTTATGGCGATTGGCATTGAACTTTCATAGTTATCACGACGACCGACCCAACTCAGTTCATCTTTCAATCACCCACGTGGGTATACCAACGAGGAGATGGCACGTGGGTATCTGCTTCTATAAACCAATGAGGAGATGGGAGAGGCAGGACTTGCACCGCGTTCAGGGTCACAAATAGAACTGACTTCTATATTAGCGCTTGGCAAAGCAGACGCTTGTTGGCGCGCAAGCAGTGTAGGTGCAATAATTGAATAACACGCATGTTTACATTTATTTTGCAACGCTTGCGCACGCGACTCGAGAGGTGTGGGAGACATTTAACAGTTAATATGATTGGATGTTAATTATTTGACTAGGCTACCTGTATTTGACATTGTGTTGTGATTTTGCTGAACACTAGATGGTTTCATTTTGGCAGTGTAACGAGGCTACTCAGGCGAGAAAACCTCACCCAAATGTATAGCCCCGTTGGAAAATATAAATGGACTGTTTGAAAATGTGAAGATTTAAAAAATAAAAATGTTTGTGGCGTACCCTCGACGGCACTGTACGTACCACTGGGGGTTGATAGCATAGCACATGTTCTGAAAGAAACAGAGCTTAAAAGGATCCACAGTATATTGCATTGTAATCTGGTGTTGTAGCTGTAGATGGCAATTATAATTAATATCTGGTTTGGTTATAACCCTACAAGAAGGGTAATGTTATGCACTGAAATGTGATATGGTTGGAGTAAAGGATGTTATGGTTGCAGTAACGGCAAGCAATATATTGTATTCTGTAGTAATCCAGTGTGGTGTGTGTATTGCAAAGCTAGACTCACCCTCTGCAGTGTCACAGTATACTGCTCCCACATGGTTTCCTCCATGACTGGGCTCTATGGGAGAAGGGCACATTCCACAATGAGGGTTAGAACAGGATATATTAACCATTTGTTTCTCATTTCAACAAGACATACAGTGTCAGATTAATCTTTAATGACCATGCCAATAGAATACATCAAAACATCTTACTCCAAATCTCATATAGCCAACAACACAAAGGTTAACAGTACTATACCTGGCACAAACAAACTCTTATGTTTCCAACACATGCTCTCTGAGCACATAGTACAGTACACACCAACCCATCACTTTGCCTGGCTAACCAGACTCCTTTCTCCCGCCAAACGCTACGCCCACGGAAGAGTTCCTTCTCCATAATGAGTCTAGATTGGAGTACCTCCCCGACCCGTCACAGAATGTGAACACATTAGGGGCCGTCCGATTTGTCCAGAAAGCCAGAGCCAGAACACACGTGGGTAAAGTGGCAGTTTGAAAATGTGTCATTGACTTTGATACTTGGTTAGAGATGATCCTATCACTGATTATTTTTGTACAAGGCCCCCCCGTAGCACAAACAACTTCAATGATGGCAGTCTCTGACTAAAATATGTAGCGAACGACAGAGCAGCGGAAGAATTTAGCGTGAGTTGTCAGTCTACTAACCAGCATCACACATGGACTACTGATTCCACACACCCTCAGCCTTACAACACAGAACCCATACCACCAGTTGAAAACAGAAAACTCTACCAAAATAACCACTGACACATTTACCAACTTCACTCACTGAAACTACTACACACATCATGAAACACTTGTCCCAACTGCCTGTCTACCTGCTTACCTTTCCACCCAAAGACCACCTGTCTTAACTATCTAGAGCCAAGCTGGAGTCACTCACAAGCCCCTTGAGGATGGGGGTGGCCTTGTAGGTGTGGATCCATTTCCTGTGCAGGTGAAGGACAGTCTTCATGGTTCCTCCTCTGCGCCTCTACCTCCACTGATGCGCTGCTCTGGCTGCTACGACTCTACCTCCTCCATTTCTACAGCAGCACCAGCGGTAACTGCAACACCCTGTTTTGGTCTGCCTGCCTAGCTTTGACGTAAGCTGGATTCTGCTGGCCTACATTCAGCGCAAATCCCACCATCCACAGACTGTGTAAACACAATCGCACACGACCATGCTGATGATTAAAATACACACACAAAATAACGCACTGACCTAATCGCACACACACATACAAATAAGTATGCAATTGTGTGTGTGTGTGTATGCATTTAACCCAAATACTCACACATACAGAAAATCAAACGCTTTAACCACATACTTAAAAAAAAACACACATGGGGGCACACACAGCCAATCTGAGAGCGCAGGTCTTAAGAAGTACTTTTTTTTTTTTACTTAAGTGGAGCCGAATCCCTGTGCTGCTGACATCTCCAGCCCAGGCTTTTAGAAATGGGGGCATCACTCTGGCTGACAGAGGGGACAGATCATAATCCACTTTTAGAAGTTTGGACTGACAGGACAGATAAGGAGTGGTCAGGGAGTGTATTCATTAGTGCACACTAGCAAACTGTAGCAAAACGTTGTGCAACAGAAAACCTTTTGCCGCAAAAATGAATGTTTCTTATTGGGAAAGTACAGGCTAGTGCTTTGTGTTTGGTTCCTAGTGAATAAACCCCTGGACTATTGCTATGACTCAATATAGAATGAGCATATATTGACACACAGTTGTTCTACAGACTAGTAGAACTACATTGTAAATCACTTGTGATTAAGTGTGAGGAATCAGGATATTGCCACACACGTGATGGAGGATATTGCAAAATCCACCATGATAAAAAAAAAAAGAGAGATTAGAAAGTTGGAATCTGTGTGGATAGCAGTTAGCAGACCAGAGCGTGGGAGTCTGGGGGTCTGTAGAGTGTATACCTCCAAGCAGAGACATGGAATGTTGGGCAGCGCAACAGTGCGTTCTCAAATATCTGAAGTAGCCAGCATTATGGAAAAAGTATCCAGCTTGTGGATCAGCGAGGGAACATTTTACAGGACAGGAGCTCACCTATAATACCAACATTTACCACACACATATTTCATCTCCCACAGTACAGCTTCTTAAAACCACTCATAACAATTTCTTCCCTTCATTTGCCTGACCATCTGGCGGTGAGAGTGGTGCTACACCCTAGTGGTAGGACAGTGGTATTGAGTATGTAGGCACAGAGAGAATCAAGTGCGTATAGTCTGCTTGCTCCTACTGTACGTCTGTCTCTCCTGAACAGTGATGAGAACAGGGAACAGGCAAGCCCAGTGGCACAGTGAGTCAAATTGCGTTTTTCTGCTGTGTGATGTCATTTAGTTCACTGGCAGGTCCGGTGGCTGAGTCTTGGCTTCCTGTGAGTATTACGCGAGAACACAGTTTCTCTGATGAGATTGAGCATTTCTACATTGAAATGGCTGAAATAACACTGAGCTAACCTCATGGGATGTGGCTTAGAAGAACAGATCCTTTAAGTGCATGCAGCGCTCTCAATCATAAACACACAGACACACACAACTGCAAAGACAGCACAAGCAAGGCAACCAACCATACTAAAAGAAACTAATCTACACACATGACAGCTAGAACTCCGGCAATGAAAATCTATAGTTCCCATTATGGCAGAGAAGTAATGTGGTTTTATCTGAAGGGTAGCCATCCTAGCCATCAGTCTAATCCACTCTAGATTGTTTTGTTGTAGTACGCCCTCTACTTGCAGTACAGCCACATTACATGGAGTGACTACGCACTGTCTATTAAATACACTGGAACATTAAAAAAGGATCATAACTACACTGTACATCACCTCAGGGTAGGTAACTTCTACCAACAGCAATCCATTAAAACCACTAGTAGGATTTTTTTTGGGGGGGGGATAATGACTCCCAAATATTGCCACACTTGCTCAGACGCAATCGTGAATGAATTATTACTGAATTATAACTTTGACTGCCCATTGTGCAATGACTTCAAACACCATATTAAGTAATATCTTCACTTCTTACGGAATATCACAACGTGGCTTGCAAAAGTTGACAGGCACAGCCTTTCAATGGTTGCTACGAGTGAACTCATTCCTTCGTGATACTATGTAACGTTAGCAGCAGCAGGTGGAAACATTCCAGTAAGGGTCCCGTGACAGACTTGAAACTTTGTAAAACATTTGTGCTCTAGTGTGTGTCAGCGAAATTAACATTGCAACAAGATAATTAAACAATATGGAATAATTTCTAAATGGACCTTAGAATCGTTAGTTTTACTTACTTTGAAATAATGTGTCTCATATCTACTAAGACTGAAGAGTCTCCCTCCATTTACGGGCATTATGCACTTTCAAACCGGAGACCACTTTTCTTGTGATTCAAACAAAGGAAATTAGGCAACGACCATTGTTAATAGTAACATGCAAAGTAACATGCATCCAATATATTTTTTAAAATGCCCCCATGTTTTTTTAAATAATCAGTAAAACAACCCAGCAAATTGAGTCAGTTAGAGAGCCCCTGAAAGGGACGACAGTATTAGGATGTACCAATTCAAGATGGGGTAACCTAAGTGGTCTCGATATTTTCATCTCGACAAATATGTAGAGGAATTGCAGTCCATTGCTACAACAAAAAAATCAAATAACTGATAGAAATGCTGAAAATGTACATTTTACCTTTACAAAAAAAATATAAAACACGCATTCATTTTTGCTTGGAATGCTGTAAATTTTCGGGCAAAATGGATCCTTCCAGATTACTTAAAGCAACCACATTCACATAGAATTATGAGGTATAGATCTGTCATTATAGAAAGCAAGTCAAGAAGTGGTATCTCTTCTATGTGTGCATGTTTCACATGCTTAAGTTTCGTTTTTTACTTTCAGTTTTGTACACAAGCTTCAAACAGCTGAAAATACAATATTTGTTGTTATGGAAAAGTCATTTCACAATGGTTTAGATGCTACAATGATGCTTTACACCAGGGGTACTCAACTACTATTTCAGAAGGTCCAGTGACAAATGTCCTTGGTGGCAAATGTCCTGATGGATATTGTCCTTTATTGGCGCTGTGGTACAGCATAGTAATAAACAGGTCTGTACATTAAATTAGACTAAGAATTTGAATTACAACTCATTTCGATTGTAAACATGCTGAAGAACAAAAGTGGTTGCATAATTATCTATGCAAACACCTTTGCTTGAAGGTAAACTAAAAGATGAGCTCATGGAAAAGATCAAACAGATCCCACTACAGAATGCACCATGCATTTAACTCTGAATGGCCTCAAGTTGTTAAGTTATATCTTCAGCTAATATTTCAGTTTTCCTCATTGCTGTGGAATCTGACAGTGGGATCAGTTTCATCTTTTCCATGAGCTCATCTTTTAGTTTACCTTCAAGCAAGGTGTCAGCAACTTCACACATGCATTCTTTTACCATCTCAGCATCTGAAAAAGTTTTTTTCCCCCAAAACCCAAGCTATCCTCAGTGAACACTCCATTGCACGTTGTTGGGCTGCCAGGGAATTGACAAGGACTTTGGTGTGGGATTTGAGTAAGTTAATCTTGTTTTTTCTCACCTCTGTGTTCAGGGGACACATCTGATCGAATTTACTATGCCTGGTGTGATAATGGCACTTAACATTGACACTTTTCACAAGAGCTACAGACACATTGGTTTTGTGCTAGTTGCAGGGAGAATGAATGAATACTGTTCCGTCCACTCGTCTTTGAATACATGGTTTAACTTTATTTTTTATTTAACAAGCCATATTAAACAAAGATACTGGTAACAAAGCTCCTTCTGTCATATTTACAGTTGAACTGCGGTAAAATCTGCTTCTTTCTGCCTGCTTGTCCCAAGGTTCTGCAAAGGATATTTGAATTAATGTGATTGTGTAAGACGTGGCCTCTTGTATTTGCACATAACCACGCGATCGGATTAGTAGGCACTAGTAGAGGTGAGCGTTGCTTCAATAGAGAGAGAGAGAGAGAGTGAGAGGTTGCCGAGTTTAAGAGGCCGCTGCGCCGGTAGATTTTTTAAAAGCTGTCAAAAAAAGAATGTATTGACTTTTATATAACAAAATGCAATATGTTGTCCCATCCGGATTGACTGTTCTCTGGGTCTGGACTCGGACCGCCAGTTGAGTTTGGCTGCACTACACTATACTTGCTTGTTTTGTCACAACCTGAAATTAGGTGAACTATTCAAATTTTAGCAACCAGGAAATGGCGGAGCGATTTCTGCATAGCGCACACACGCAGGCACGCACACACAACCGGCCAAAAGTTTTGGAACACCTAATCATTCCAGCGTTTCTTTATTTTTCCTATTTTCTACATTGTAGGATAATAGTGAAGACATCAAAACTATGAAATAACACATATTGAATCATGTAGTAACCAAAAAAAAGTGTTAAACAAATCAAAATATACTTGAGATTCTTCAAAGTAGCCACCCTTTGCCTTGATGACAGCTTTGCACACTCTTGGCATTCTCTAAACCAGCTTCATGAGGTAGTCACCTGGAAAGCATTTCAATTTACAGGTCAGTCAATCCAGAAAATTAAGAACTGAACATTTCTTCAAGTACAGTCGCAAAAATCATCAGGCGCTATGAGGACCGCCACAGGAAAGGAAGACCTAGGATTTACATTAGTTCATTAGAGTTACCAGCCTCAGAAATTTCAGGCCAAACAAATGCATCACAGAGTTCAGACACGTCAGGCCTTCATGGTCGAATTGCTGCAAAGAAAACACTACTAAAAAGACAGCAATAAGAAGAAGAGACTTGCTTGTGGCTAGAAACACACGCAATGGACATTAGACCAGAGGAAATTTGTCCTTTAGTCTAGAGTTCAAATTGGAGATTTTTGGTTCCAACCGCCGTGTCTCTGTGAGACGCAGTGTGGGTGAATGGATGATCTCCGCGTGTGTGGGAAACCATGGAGAAGGTGTTATGGTGTGGGGGTGCTTTGCTGGTGACACTGTGATTTAGTTAGAATTCAAGGCACACTTAACCAGCACGGCTACCACAGCATTCTGCAGCAATACGCCATACGATCTGGTTTGGGCTTAGTGGGTCTATCATTTGTTTTTCAACAGGACAATGAGCCAACACACATTCCAGGCTGTGTAAGGGATATTTTACCAAGACGTAAGCTTTTCTCCTTTGCCAAGATAATCCATCCACCTGACAGGTGTGGCATATATCAAGAAGCTGATTAAACAGCATGATCGTTACACAGGTGCACCTTGTGTGTGCTGGGGACAATAAAAGGCCGCTACAAAATGTGCAGTTTGTCACACACCACAATGCCACAGATGTCTCAAGTTGAGGGAGCTAGCAATTGGCATGTTGACTGCAGGAAAGTCCACCAAAGCTGTTGCCAGAGAATTTTGTTAATTTCTCTACCATAAGCTGCCTCCAACTTCTATTTTAGAGAATTTTGCAGTACATCCAACCGGCTTAACAATCACAGACCACGTGTAACCACGCCAGCCCAGAACCTCCACATCCGGCTTTTGTCTGATGAGAGGTGGGAGGGATGCTGAGGAGTATTTCTGTCTATAATAATGCCCTTTTGTGGTGAAAAACTCATTCCGATTGGCTGGGCCTGGCTCCCCAGTTGGTGCACCTGTGTAATGATCATGTTGTTTAATCAGCTTCTTGATATGTCACACCTGTCAGGTGGATGGATTATCTTGGCAAAGGAGAAATGCTCACTAATAGGGATGTAAACAAATTTGCGCACAAAATTTGAGAGAAATAAGCTTTTTGTGTGTATGGAAAATCTCTGGGAGATATATTTCAGCTCATGAAACATGGGACCAACACTTTACATGTTACGTTTATATTTTTGTTCAGCGTAGCACAACAATACGTGTTGTGATGGTTGGCCTGAATCTCTCACTCGGAGTTCTCTTTGAACCGCTTCTATGGATGAGTCCTGTCTTCCTGGTTAAATTTGCATTGGGGGAGGGGAGAGAACCAGCAACTTCCAAATAGGGCAATGGGACAAAGGCCTTGGATACATACACTTTGTGAATGGGGAACATGAATACCTGAAGGAAGACCTAAGGAAATAGATAACCATCAGAGCTTTTCCAACTGACTTAAAACATAAACAGGAAATCCAGAATGGTTTTGCCTAAAGACTAGATCACACGGCACCATATAAATCATACGTCCAACCACACATGCTCACAGTGTTAGGGCAGAATAGGATGGGTAAAGAACACATGTACAAAGTAAGCAGAAAGGATGAGGTACCCTCAGAATAGCAGAGTAGCTGCGTGCAGAGAGTCGACGGAGACACAGGTACTGGGCTTCCTTGGTCCAGTAGAACCTATCCCAGGAGCAGCTGGACCTGAACAGGTCAGTGTTGGACTGGTCAGTACTGGGTGTGTCCCTGTTGGGAGAGACAGCAGGGCTTTAGATGACCATTACTCAACATTAGGAATAGAGTTCAACTTTGTATAAAGAATTGTTATTGGTAACCTATGTAAAATCTCAGCTGAAAAGAGTAGAAACTGTATGAAATGAATTTCATTCCACATTAGAGAATTAAAACACTGACGGGCCATTGAAGTGAAACATTAAAAGAGTGAAAGGTATTGGTTCAAACACCAATCCATAACAAAACAAAGCCTTGCCCTGGTCACAACCATACAAACACACACATGTAAAGGCACAGTCTGATGCACAGGCATGCGCACACACAAACTTAAGGCCTCAATGCAGCTGTAATCTGTTTGCGCTTGAGCCAAACATTTACTCCGCAGCCATTTGACCTCATGTCAGAATAGTACTAAATAAAGTGATTGACCTTGTCGTGATCTTTGACCAAATGCTCAGCTTGTGTTGTTTGACTTTTCCTTTCCAATGAACTCCCCAATCCCCTACCCTAGCCGTATTATAGCTGAGCAGGGAAGCGATAGACAAGCTTCTGTCAGCATGAGACCCACACAATTAGGACATCTCCAAACTTAGATCACATTCATGTCCAAAATGGAATTCATGTACCTTGGGAGAATTACTAAGAGCAATGTTGTGTATACTGAATAATTGATCCACAACGTCAACCTCACAGTGAGTGAGGGGGGTCACATAAATATACACACAAACAAAAAACCTTCCTTGACAACTTAGTAACCGCTTGAGTGGCAATACACTGCAAATTTTATTTGCAACAATAAATACAGTAGCAGCCATGGACTAAAGAATGGTTCCACAGTGGATCTGATAATGGATCCAGTGAGTGACTGTATGCTGGATTGGTCCAGCTAAGGAGAGCCATGCTACTCACAGAAAGGATCTCTGCTACATTCATTAATCTGCTGTGCTCCAATAGCAGAGTCACAATCAAAATGCGGCATCTATGATCTGAGCAGTAACTAATGGCAACAGACATGCTCATGCTGTAGCATGTAGGCTAGTACCATCTGGTGAGCAAAGCAGAAACATATATTCCAAATCATGGTTGTGATTCACCCAGCGATATTGGCAACATTTTGAATACTTGTGCAAAAGATTCAAATATTGAAGAGGTACAGTAGATGCTTGTACTTGAATACACCAAAAGCTACATACAGACAGTAGACAAACATTCATTTTATGCATACAAGCTCATATTTACACCTCTGCTTAACTCACCCTGGGGGTCTCCATAGTTTCCTCCCAGGTGGTAGGAGCTCTCGTTTGTTGAGGGGGACAATCCCCATGGCCGCCTGCATGATGGTAATGAACTTCTTAAACTTCATATTTGAGCCCTCGGCTGTTTCTCCACTTACAACTGCATTACATACACCCCATGCTACTCACAACGGCTCCACTAACATCTCACTTCCCTCCGCAATATTCTGAAAGGAAGCCCTGACTTCTAACCCTCTCTGCCACCACTGTGCTCACTGCCATCATACACACTACACTGAACCCACTGAGCCCTGCCCACTTGCTACTAGGTTCGCAATCACGAGCCCTGTGTCCCCTACCGTCGGCTCTGACAGATGGTTTTTCCCCTCAGAGAAACGAAATGGACAACAGTCATGCTACTGGCGGTGGGCAGGCCCAGAGGGGATGACAGCGCGTCACTGTTACATAACTCTGGAGATCTCTAAACATTACACTAATGAAAACACTGCTGCTGCCGCCGGGATAATTGTGGTACGAAGCCCTGACAGATCATGTATGTACACCGCCCCATTTTCCCAAAATCCCTATGTAGGTTTAGTCCCCATTAAAACCCAGAGCCCCCCCATCATCATCTCACACACTCAACTTTCCATCATCACACCATACCCTCTCCCATCCCCAAAACTATTCTCCATCTAGCAGACCATTCACTTCTTTATTCACTTCAACATTCACATTCCCTGTCACCCACTGACAGCATGCAGCCATGTCCCGTGAGGGGGGAAATAAAGAAATAAATGCAGCTGGAGAGCTGCCAGCCAATACAAACCTCTGGATAGGAATTATATCCCAGCAGTTTGCATGTCTGGATTACTGCTCTCTATATGTCTGGACCATGAGAGCAGGAGATTTCACTGCGAAAGAGCAGGGCACAGAAATCCCTTGGCACTCTAAGGGCCCCAAACCAGCAGCAAGCCCATAAGTAACAGACTATTTATACCCAGTTAGGTAACAAAAACACTACAGAATGGAATAACTTTAATGGCTATGCATTGTGCATCATCCAGGCAGCAGGCACTGCCTAAAGGGCATACAGGACAAAGAGCATGTAGGATCCTTCCACTGTGCTGACTGATGACTAGGATTCTAATCTAAAACCCTCACTACCTCACAGAACATCTTAATAAACAAGGCATGGTCTCATAGAATCAAAAACTTTATAGTAATCTCATCAAATACATTTCTAGTATTAATCCATGTAGTCGGTGGCACATGCGCACAAGTGTCTCACTTCTCTCTTGCTGAGCATGGATGTCAGCAGAACAAAAGCATTAATCCTGTGGCCTCGTTCAGTCTTTTACTGTAAATCTCACCAGCTGGACCCGTGTCATGGCACATTACTACACACACACTAACCCCTCCACCATGCTGTCCCAAATATCACAATATGTCTTCTACATGATGTAATCACTGAATTCAGCATTAAACTGGTTTAAGATAAGCCTTTATGGACATCTGAAAAGCAGTGACACCACAACAGGGGGAATGAGAATATGTTTTACATCAAATAACATTTCCCTCAAATCAAAACAGCTCATCTCCTAAGCTGCAAAGTGATGCAATTTGACCAGAACATTGTGATGCAAAGTCTCTTGTGGTGATGAGTGTTTGGGTTGCTACATTTATTTATACTAGTTAACGTTTTAGTCACATTCTATTCTGCATGTTCCAAAAAATAACAATGAGATGAATGAACATCAGAAGCCAGCAAAGTACCCAAACCACCCTCAATATAAAAAAGATCACTTGGATCAGGAGGACAGGTAGGCCTACCTGTTTGGACCCCAGGAAGAGTAGCGGCTGCCTTGGAAGCAGCTAATGGGGAACATAATAAAATACCCACATCCGAATGCCTACCACAAGCGTGAGTGCCACATGCTCAGATAAGCGAAAAGGATAAAAGATGCTTGGTTATCTGTACTTTACTATTTATATTTTTGACTACTTTTACTTCACTACATTCCTAAAGAAAATATTGTACTTTTTACTCCATACATTTTCCATGACACCCAAAAGTACTCGTTACATTTTGAATGCTTAGCAGGACAGGAAAAGTCAAATTCACACTCTTATCAAGAGAACATCACTGGTCATCCCTACTGCCTCTGATCTGACAGACTCACTAAACACAAATGCTTAGTTTGTAAATAATCTCCTAGTGTTGGAGTGTCGCCTGGCTATCCGTAAATTTTCAAAACCAGAAAAGGAATTAAGTATATTTTAGCAATTAAATATACTTAGGTATCATAAGTAAACAAAAAAAAGTAAACCAAATAATTTTACTCAAGTAGTATTTTACTGGCTGACTTTCACTTGAGTCATTTTCTATTAACATATCTATACTTTTACTCAAGTATGACAATTGGATACTTTTTCCACTACTGGTGGTGGTTTCTAAAATCGGTAGCCAGTCTGTTTGCAAGTTGTTTTATGTCATGTTTTGATTGTCTTTATGGCTTTACGTAAGCAGTCTGTTTTATTGCGACCCTGTCTCTCACCAATTACCACTTGTAGAATTATTGTTGTATTTTTCTCGCTCGGCTTTCACTTGATTATGCATTGTCCCTATGGAATGCACACAGTATGCCAGACGGAGAGCCATGTCACTCACAAATAAATGTATTGAACTTGTTTGATTTCCTACTAAGCTCAATACATTTTTGAATACTGTTGAATTACGTTTAAATATCTGGATTCCATGATTACGTCCTCTTTTGCCGCAACGCAGATTTTCTAGGACCCTACTCCAATGCGGGTGTGGTTCTTTTTTTTTATTAAAAAAAAAATCTAAATATCAAATCGTTTCTGGGTAACAATTAAGTGCCTTAATGTGATTATTTTAAATTAAAATGTTCAAAAATAGCTTCTTAGCAAAGACCAATTTCTCAAGCAAGAACTGACTGTTTGGTAGGACTGTTTGGGAATGGTCTGAGTGGGGAGGGGAAAACTGAACACTAGCTGTTATTGGCAGGTTTGGAAATACTGCATCTTTCTTATTGGTCTATTAACAAATTTAGCAGGCAGGCCAAAATTAAATCCCACCAAAACAGTCTCAATCGTCAGGCGGTCTTTTAAAACAGCTCTTCCATTAAAAGGGCATCATCATACATTTCACAATATTATTTCAACCTCAGTGTGGAAATACACTGAACAAAAATATAAGACCCAGCACGCAACAATGTCAAACGTTTTACTGACGTATGGTTCATAGAAGGAAATCAGTCAATTGAAATAAATTCATCAAGCCCTAATCTCTGGATTTCACATGACTGGGAATACAGGTATGCACCTGTTGGTCAGAGATACTGTACCTTAAAAGTAGGGGCATGGATCAGAAAACCACTCAGTATCTGGTGTGACCACCATTTGCCTAATGCAGCGCGATGCAGCTCCTTCATATAGAGTTGATCAGGCTGTTGATTGTGGTCTGTGGAATGTTGTCTCACTCCTCTTCAATGTCTGTGCAAAGTTGCTGGATATTGGCAGAAATACACTGGCATACACGTTGTTCCAGAGCATTCCAAACGTGCTCTATGGGTGACATGTCTAGTGAGTATGCAGGCCATGGAAGAACTGGGACATTTTCTGCTTCCAGGAATTGTGTACAGAGCCTTGTGACATGGGGCCGTGCATTATCATGCTGAAACATGAGGTGATGGCGGCAGATGAATGGCATGACAATGTGCATCAGGATCTCGTCATGGTATCTCTGTGCATTCAAATTGCCATTTATGAAATGCAATTGTTTTCTTTGTCCATAGCTTATGCCTGCCCATACCCCACCTCCACAATGGGGCACTCTTGTTCACAACGTTGACATCACCCAGACGACACCATACACGCTGTCTGCCATCTTCCCGGTTTCATCCGTGAAGAGCACACTTCTCCAGCATGCCAGTGACCATCGAAGGGAGCATTTGCCTACTGAAGTCAGTTCCGACGCCAAAACTGCAGTCAGGTCAAGAGCCTGGTGAGGACGACGAGCACGCAGGTGAGCTTCCCAAGACAGTTTTTGACAGTTTGTGCAGAAATTCTTCGGTCTCAGATGATCCCGCAGGTGAAAAAGCCAGACGTGGAGGTCCTGGGCTGGAGTGGTTGCACGTTGTCTTGGACGCTCTGCCAAATTCCCAAAAAGTATGTTAGATAAATGAACATTCAATTCTCTGGAAACAGCTTTGGTGGACATTCCCCCCTTAAAACTTCTGTCTTCTATACATGACCAGTCAAAAGTTTGGACACACCTACTCATTCAAGGGTTTTTATTTGACTATTTTATACATTGTAAAAGAATAGTGAAGACATCAAATCTATGAAATAACACATATGGTATCATGTAGTAACCAAAAAAAAAGTGTTAAAGAAATCAAAATATATTTTATATTTGAGATTCTTCAAAGTAGCCACCCTTTGCATTCTCTCAAGTAGGTGTATCCAAACTTTTGACTGGTACTGTGTACCTACATATATACAACGTGCAAAGAAAAAGTATATGAACCCTTTGGAATTACCTGGATTTCTACATGAATGTGACCAAATTTGATCTGGTCTTCATCTAAGTCACAACAATAGACAAACATACTGTGCTTAAACTAATAACACATTGTATTTTTCTTGTCTATATTGAGCACATCATTTAAACATTCACAGTGTAGGTTGGAAAAAGTATGTGAACTCCTAGGCTAATGACTTCTCCAAAAGCTAATTGGAGTCAGGAGTCAGCTAACCTGGAGTCCAATCAATGAGACGAGATTGGAGATGTTGGTTAGAGCTGCCTTGCCCAATAAAAAACCCTCAATTTGAGAAGCATTGCTGATGTGAATCATGCCTCAAACAAGAGAGATCGCAGAAGACCTAAGATTAAGAATTGTTGCCTTGCATAAAGTTGGAAAGGGTTACAAAAGTATCTCTAAAAAAAGTCAGTCCGCGGTAAGACAAAATGTCTATGGAGAAAGTTCAGCACTGTTGCTACTCTCCCTAGGAGTGGACGTCCTGCAAAGATGACTGCAAGAGCACAGCGCAGAATGCTCAATGAGGTTAAGAAGAATCCTAGTGTCAGCTAAAGAAAATCCAGAAATCTCTGGAACATGCTAACATCTCTGACGAGTCTACAACACATAAAACACTAAACAAGAATGGTGTTCATGGGAGGACACCATGGAAGAAGACCCTGCTGTCCAAAAAAAAACATTGCTGCACGTCTGAAGTTCGCAAAAGAACACCTGGATGTTCCACAGCGCTACTGGCAAAATATTCTGTGGACAGATGAAACTAAAGTTGTTTGGAAGCAACACACAACACTATGTGTGGAGAAAAAAAAGGCACAGCACAACAACATCAAAACCTCATCCCAACTGTAAACTATGGTGGAGGGAGCATCATGGTTTGGGGCTGCTTTGCTGCCTCACAGCCTGGAGAGCTTGCTATCATCAACGGAAAAATGTATTCCAAAGTTTATCAAGACATTTTTTCAGGAGAATGTAAGGCTATTTGTCCGCCAATTCAAGTGCAACAGAAGTTAAGTGACGCAACAGGACAACAACCCAAAACACAGAAGTAAAACAACAACAAAATGGCTTCAACAGAAGAAAGATACACCTTCTGGAGTGGCCCAGTCAGAGTCCTGACCTCATCCTGATTTGAGATGCTGTGGCATGACCTCAAGAGAGCAGTTCACACCAGACATCCCAAGAATATTGTGGAACTGAAACAGTTTTGTAAAGAGGAATGGTCCAAAATTCCTCCTGACCATTGTGCAGGTCTGATCTGCAACTACAGAAAACGTTTGGTTGAGTGTATTGCTGCCAAAGGAGGGTCAACCAGTTATTAAATCCAAGGGTTCACGTACTTTTCCCAACCTGCACTGTGAAGGTTTACACGGTGTGTTCAATAAAGACATTACATTTTTTTCCCCCAAAAAAGGTAGTCAACATTACTGACACCCCCAAAGATTCTTAGAAATAAAATAATTAAAAGTTGGTTTGGTCCCATACTCCTAGCACGTAATGACTACATCAAGCTTTTGACTACAAAGTTGAATGCATTTGCAGTTTGTTTTGGTTGCGTTTCTGATTATTTTGTGCCCAATAGATATTTAAGGTAAATAATGTATTGTGTAATTTTGGAGTCACTTTTATTATAAATAAGAACAGAAGGTTTCTAAACATTTTTACATTCATGTGGATGCTACCATGATTGTGGATAATCCTTAACTCGTGAATAATGATGAATGAGAAAGTCAAAGGGTCAAAGACCATAACCCAAAGACATGCTAACCTCTAACCATTACCAATAAAAGGTAAGGTTAGCATGTCTTGGAACTTTCCCACTCATCATTATTCATGATTCATTCAAGATATTACCGTAATCATGGTAGTATCCACATCAATATAGAAGTGTTTAGAAACATATATTCTTATTTACAATTAAATTGACTCCTAAATGACACAATACATTACCCCCGAATTAAGATTGAAAGATGTCTGCAGAAAGAATGGGACGTCAGCTATAATGACACTTTTGAAAAAAATCTATTTTCGTTATTGAACTACAGTAAGTGAAGTGGATCAACACCCGGTAACAGAATGATGGTACCAGAATGAAATCATGGGACTATACTTGTGCTTATAACTTTTGCTTAGACCATGGTCTAAAATGCTTTCACATAGGCCAACCTGGCCTAATTAGCAACAATGCTGAGGACAGCCAGCTGAGCAGATAAATTATATCCAGTAACAAATTCTGTCTCAGCCAATTAAAATTATTCACGTAGTTGGATGTGATCCAACCCTTTTTTCATCTAAAGCATCCTTACCAGAACTCCACCAGCACATTCTGATACTCAAATCAAACCGCATCAAATGCAAAAATGTGTCTAGACAATTCTCACAGTATAAGACCTAGTTCCTCACACTTTTCAGGACTTGCAATTTAAGTTAGGGATTCTAAGGGGGGTCATCATTTTTCCTTTGACATGTCTCCCTTCATAAATCTACACATAATACCTCATAATGGTCAAAGCAAAAACAGGTTTTTAGAAATGTTTGAAAATGTATTCAAAATAAAAAACTGAAATATCACATTCACATAACTATTCAGACCCTTAACTCAGTACCTTATTGAAGGACCTTTGGCAGCAATTACAGCCTAGAGTCTTGTTGGGTATGACACTACAAGCTTGGCACACCTATATTTGGGGGAGTTTCTCCCATTTCTTCTATGCAGATCCTCTCAAGCTCTGTCAGGTTGGATGGGGAGCATCGCTTCACAGCATTGCCATCTTTGAATGCATCAACTTTATTTTCGGAAACTCTTTAGGGACTATTGTGATGAGCCCAAAAACCAAATCTGGAGTGAATCTGACTTTTACTCCACCAGAAAATATAAATAAATAAAAAATGTAAGCATTAGTGTTACATTGGCAAAAAAATTGTTGATTGATATCTTTAAAAAAAAGTAAACTATGCTAAACTTAACATGGTTCATCACGGTAATGTCTGAAATCAGATGTTTCATTTATCAATACCAAATGTGTTGTTATTTAGTCTAATGGTTAATGAGAGGTTTTTTCAAACGTTTCCCAAGATGGAAACGATGACGGACCTTATGGGGAAATTATTTGGCAAATTTGTTCCGCACGAGGAAAGACACCGACATACGAAGTTTCAAGTTGAGGGTTTATGCAAGACTGCCTATAAACAGCGCCACCTATAGCAGTGGCATTATTTTTACCAAAGTCACTCATGTCCTCAATGTTTTTTTTTTTAAAGTTACCAATCTATGCTTGAGTTATTTGATTATGTCAACAACAACAAAAAGGTTTCACAGCTTTGTTGTGAACCCCAAAAGGTCATAAGTTACACATGATTTAAAGATTAAATAGGTTTTGGTTGCCCAAACAGAAAAGCCAGAATGGATAAATACATCAACTATTAGGGAGGGAGGGGTCAACAACATTGAGGTCTCAGAATGTAGGCCAAATCGTTACAGCATAGCACTTCGCTGTGGGCAACAAAGGACAAACTCTGAAGCCGCCCAAGCCTGGTCAGTTATAACTGTACTCTATTTTCAGAAGCTTTGTTTTCCTTATGAATTAAGCGCATGAGAAGGCTACTGAATAAGCGCAACAGAGGCTACTGCAAAGAATGGTCAATGCCCAAATAAGGCAAAAGAAGCAAGCAGACAGTAGGCTAGGTTACAAAAGGACATGTCAGTTTCGAAGTTCGACACAAGTTTGACTTACCTAATGGAAGTTCTGGATATTTGATAGTTTGCTATGGAAATGCACAATTAAATACCGAATATGATAGTCCACCAACAGAATGTGAGTTTTGAAGTAACAAAATAAGCAGTTCGTCTTCCATCAAAGCTTTATATTTCCTGGTTTCTGCAGGTATGGGCGTGGCGTTGAAACTGAAGGTGAGTCGCACACGCTACCGTAAGCTTCCACGTGAGCGTAGGTGGGTGAGTTCAGGGGTGTAATCCTTACACCAAACAGTTGCAAAACGTTCTGTTTTGCAACGAAAACTAGCGTTTCTATTTGACAGATTCAGGTAGGTCTCGCCCTGTTTGCTGAACATGACCAATATAAACGCTTGTTTTTGTGTTTTGAGTAATGATTACACCCTAGTTTCGACCAAGGGAACGAGTCACACCACAAATGTTTACTTATGGCCCACTTTCCGTTTGATGTCCACTCTCCAGTGAATTGTACAGAAACTTAATGTCAGCTCATAAATATTTGTGAGGTGGGGGAATGCCTATTCGCTCATCTCTACTACTCACTCCTTTGAATTCAAAGTAATCCACACTAAAACTGAATGAATCATGTCTGGGAAGTGGAACATAAAAGGAAACATCCTCCACAACCAATTTTACTTAACCATGAGCACACTCCAACCCCTACCTTTTATCAGTAGGCTACAATTTGAATACCTGCCTAGTTGGTTTCACTTGTCATGTAAGAGGAGGACCCTGTGGCATATCCAATGTCTATCAGACAGAAGGCCTATGTATGGCTTAAATAGCACACAGTTCAGTTTGCTAAATGAGCATGACAATTGTTATAAGGGCTTCAATTGAATCACATCCTGAGCTGGATGTGTTAGGACTTGTACTATTATTTTGTTACTCGAGTCATTGACTTGGGTTGTCGAGAATCAAGTAATGCACAGGTAAGTTGAAACAATGCATACAGCACGCTATGTTCCCAAGATGTCAGCTTTTGCTTTAATGCATATGAAAATCATGAATGCAGGGTTGTAATGCACCCATTATTTTAGAGGGGGTACAAAGTATGTAAGGATGAAACAGCCTTTTCCTGCAATCTAGAGCCATAATCATTGTGCCATTCTATGTACAAAAAATGTGTATATTTCTCTGCATATGTTATCTAAACATACCTCTTTAACTGTTAAGGATGTCATTCTGACTTTTGTAAATCACACATCTCAATATACTGTCCTACAATGGTGTGTATTCCAGGATGCTAAGAGAAGCCAGGATTCCCCAAACAATTTGCCAGGAAAAAAAGATCAAATTTATCTTTCGTCTCTCTGTGTTTCATAATTTTCCTTCAATTAGCAAGAGGCTGAATGTATCTCACCGGAGAAAGCATCCAAGCGAACAAAACAGCACCCCTCTGTCTCCATTATGTGTAGCCCATCTTTTTGATGCTGTCTGGACAAAAATATAATTATATTGTTGCCGCCCGTAGCATTGAATGTAAGGGAAGCCAGCAAGCATTTGGCCTCCCTTGATAAAAAATAATTATACAATAATAGCCAATCAGTGTTGAGCTAAACTGAGTGATCAACTGTGAAAAGTGTCAAAAGTTTGGATTTAGCTTCACATCAAACCAAACTTCATTGACAAACAACAATTCAAATGTTTTATCTAGTTGTGTTGTGGTCCTCCAGTGGCTAGCTACCTAGCTAAAATGAGCCCTTTCCTAAATTAGCCATGGGTGGAGATGGGGATTTGGACTTGTGATTTTACTTAATTCTCCATACTGGCCAAAGATTATAATGGCGATTCTGATCCAACCATATATTCATACATTGTGCCTCTGGCCTGAGAGGATGACAGTTCAAAATGTAGCTAGATGTAGTAGGCTAATGTTAACTAGCTGGCTAATCGTTGCCCATGAAAGGAAGTTAGGCGAGCGAGCATTTTAGCCAGGTAGCCTAGGACAACAAAAACTAAAAGTGTGTACTGTATGACAGAGTCATAGACCGTTTCGGCAACATGACAGAGAGGAGGATGGCATTGGTGTTTCTCACCTAGTAGGGTGAGTCAACATGTTTTTTCTACTTACACGCACATAAATCAGTCCCATGGACAGCCACACGATATTTAGCTTACGTTGATTGGACTAAATTGTTTGTGGAATATTTTAGTTGTTACTGTATTAGAGTAAGCATAGGTGATTTGACGATGTTGAAATGGTGCTGGAATAGTGGAGGCAGCTTCTTTTTATTGTGACTTGCGTTAACTCTCCGGTGTTCTAAATCAAAAGTTGTTTTGTAGTCCAAAAATGTTGTAAATATTAACTTGATTGACCATGCTGTAGGTCATGTAACTGTTTAATTACAATATGCTTTGTAGACTCCACCGGACAATGTTGCTCTGCAGTTTTGTGATGAAACAAAGGTGTGGTTGAATTTATTCTGACACCATCTTATTGTCTTGACCTTATATTTATATATCTCACAGTGGCAAGGCATATGAACTAACATTATAGAGCAAACAACGCAATTATCACAACACATACAGTTGAAGTTGGAAGTTTACATACCTTAGCCAAATACATTTAAACTCAGTTTTTCACAATTTCTGACATTTAATCTTAGTAATGTCAGTAATGCCTAGTAATTCCATGTCTTAGGTCAGTTAGGATCACCACTTTATTTTAAGAATGTGAAATGTCAGAATAATAGTACAGATGATGATTTTTCTGCTTTTATTTCTTTCATCACATTCCCAGTGAGTCAGAAGTTTACATACACTCAATTAGTATTTGGTAGCATTGCCTTTAAATTGTTTAACTTGGGTCAAACGTTTAGAGTAGCCTTCCACAAGCTTCCCACAATAACTTGGGTGAATTTTGGCCCATTCCTCCTGACAGAGCTGGTGTAACTGAGTCAGGTTTGTAGGCCTCCTTGCTCGCACACACCTTTTCAGTTCTGCCCACAAATTTCTATAGGATTGAGGTCAGCACTTTGACTCCAATACCTTGACTTTGTTGTCCTTAAGCCATTTTGCCACAACTTTGGAAGTATGCTTGGGGTCATTGTCCATTTGGAAGACCCATTTGCGACCAAGCTTTAACTTCCTGACTGATGTCTTGAGATGTTGCTTCAATATATCCACATAATCTTCCTCCTCATGATGCCATCTATTTTGTGAAGCGCACCAGTCCCTCCTGCAGCAAAGCACCCCCACAACATGATGCTGCCACCCCCATGCTTCACGGTTGGGATGGTGTTTTTCAGCATGCAAGCCTCCCCCTTTTTCCTCCAAACATAACAATGGTCATTATGGCCAAACAGATCTATTTTTGTTTCATCAGACCAGAGGACATTTCTCCAAAAAGTATGATCTTTGTTCCCATGTACAGTTGCAAACCATAGTCTGGCTTTTTTATGGCGGTTTTGGAGCAGTGGCTTCTTCCTTGCTGAGTCAGGTTATGTCGATATAGGACTCGTTTTACTGTGGATAAAGATACTTTTGTACCCGTTTCCTCCAGCATCTTCACAAGGTCCTTTGCTGTTCTTCTGGGATTGATTTGCACTTTCCGCACCAATGTACGTTCATCTCTAGGACACAGAACGCGTCTCCTTCCTGAGCGGTATGACGGCTGCGTGATCCCATGGCGTTTATACTTGCGTAATATTGTTTGTACAGATGAACGTGGTACCTTCAGGCATTTGGAAATTGCTCCCAAGGATGAACCAGACTTGTGGAGGTCTACAATTGTTTTTCTGAGGTCTTGGCTGATTTCTTTAGATTTTCCCATATGTCAAGCAAAGAGGCACTAAGTTTAAAGGTAGGCCTTGAAATACATCCACAGGTACATGTCCAATTGATTCAAATGATGTCAATTAGCCTATCGGAAGCTTCTAAAACCATGACATAATTTTCTGGAATTTTCCAAGTTTTTTAAAGGCACAGTCAACTTTATGTAAACTTCTGACCCACTGGAATTGTGATACAATGAAGTGTAAGTGAAATAATCTGTCTGTAAACAATTGTTGGAAAAATTACTTGTCATGCCAAAAGGAGATGTCCTAACCGACTTGCCAAAACCATAGTTT
Source organism: Salmo salar (assembly GCF_965601325.2). Classification (NCBI taxonomy): domain Eukaryota; kingdom Metazoa; phylum Chordata; class Actinopteri; order Salmoniformes; family Salmonidae; genus Salmo; species Salmo salar. The sequence goes on from NC_138291.1 coordinate 153,968,499, forward strand.
GTTAACAATACATTTGTGAGAGGTTGAAAAACGAGTTTTAATGACTCCAACCTAAGTGTATGTAAACTTCCGACTTAACTTCCGTAATATGGCTTTCTGTCTTGGCTTGGCTTCCCCATTGATTTTACTCACGCACCGCTACTACTGCACTAACATACCTAGGATACTACATCCAAATTGCAACACAGTACATGGGATCATAATACAGGCATATCATAGCATCCTATTTACTACACAACCACAAAAAAATATATATATATATTTTTTTTAAACGCACAAATTTCTATCAATAATTATGATAAAACATGGCCTTAAATGCACTGTAGTTTAGTAATTAATTTAACATTGAAAAATGCAAAAACAGGAGAAATCTGAGGGGCATGTACGCTTGTGCCCCCCATGGGCATGACGCCACTGTATGCATGGCTTGATTGTATTTAAACAGGGTACATTGACAGCATTATGTCCAACAATATCCATAGGAGAGTAATAGCGAGATTACCTGATGTGTAGGTTTAGTGGTCTCCAAACTGTGATCCACCTAAAACCTTTTGAATTTGCCTGTACATCTCCAGATAATCAAAAATGTTTTAAGCCAAAACAGCCCAGTCTTAAGCCGTGACCCAGGAGGACTTGGCTGTGAATCACCAGGGGTCCTGACCACCGTGGCCCATCTCACTCACCATTTGGAAAATACTACCCTATGGGTTATATTACTCAACTGACTTCCACCAACATTTTTCCAATCAAAGATTTATGATTATTTCAAATAAGTAATCAGATTGAGGCTGTAAACAGTTGATCAACTTATTGCAGAAGCAGTTGTCTTTTAAAAACTCAGTTACTTTCTATGTTCAGTTTTTACTGAAAAAGCCTCTTCTATATGGAATTCTGATAGCATTTGCATCTATTCATAACAATCCTGGAAGAAATAGATTAGTAATTCTATTCACATTATGCCACCTACTGATCATTTATGGAAATGATTATGTTGCCCTCTTAGGGCTGAAGAATTTAGAGATGAAAACATAACGCTATTGCATACAATCTGATTTTATTTTACTTTGGCTGCATCCAGACAGGCAGTCCAATTCAGATTTTTTTGCCTAATAACTTTTTTTGATCAATCAGATTAGATCTTTTGCCAATAATTTAGCATCAGAAACAAAATTGGTGTATAAACTCAACCAATTAGTATTTTCTATAAATATAACATTTATTACAATATACATTAGGCCAACTGTACATTTAATTATCTTAAATACATCATTTCACAAAGAATGTATAATCATGACTGATCATTAATAGGACAACAGCTACATGAAATGTGTGATCATGAAAGGAAGACAATTGATATGGCATATTCACAAATCATTAGCTACATGACATAAGCCTTGGATGGTATTCCTTCACCATGGCATTGTTTTAAAATCTTGACCAAGTCATTGAACATTGATTGGCCTGTTGCACTGATTCTGAAGTGACTTGATTTCTGAGGACTCAGAGGTATGTCATGTAAATAAAGCATTTGCCCAATGCAGTATTTTCTGGTACCATTTTAGATTATTTATCTTAATGCAATCTTATGCAAAAAAAAAGTGTCTCTTTGTGCATGTATATACTTTTTGTATGCTTCAAATAAAAATATTTGATGGATTTTATCTTTCAGGGATCCAGCCTCAGAGATTTGAACTATATTGTTAGTGATGTCAAATCACTTATATTCATTGCTTCTCTAGCAGAGCTCTGTTTGTATGCACATCCATGTGATTGATTCTTTTAATATTGACATCACTAACAATATAGTTCAAATAAAAATATTTGATGGATTTTATCTTTCAGGGATCCAGCCTCAGAGATTTGAACTATATTGTTAGTGATGTCAATATTAAAAGAATCAATCACATGGATGTGCATACAAACAGAGCTCTGCTAGAGAAGCAATGAATATAAGTGATTTGACATGCTCCACAAGGGCTGCGTTTACACAAACAGCCCAATTCTGATATTTTTTCTATTAGTCTTTTGATCAATCACATCAAGATCTATTCACATCAGATATTGTTCAGAGCTGACCTGATTGGTCAAAAGACCAATTAGTGAAAAAAAGATCAGAATTGGGCTGCCTTTGTAACAGCCTATGTGACTGTTGCTAGTAGTCTCCATCTGAAAACCTTAGGGCTGTCTCTGTTACAGTAGCAGCAAAGTGTACTGTAGCAGGAGAAAGCAGCTTCATAGTGCAGGTCACGACATTAAAAAGGCAGGACAGTTTGTAAAGGAGTGCTGTCATGATAGCATTTGTTGTGCAGTTGATGCTTAGAGGTCATCGTCTATTTTGTGGTGCTGTTGGATGGGACTTCAGTCTTCACCAGTCTTCACTAGAACGCAGAGGTTGAGTATCAGTGATGTAACAGAGGAGCATTGTTGGTGATGACTTCATAGATTATTTGTTTGGTAGTGATTTCACACAGGATTGGTCAGAGAAGAACAAAAGTCATGCTGATGTCAGTGAAAAAAAAAAGACATTTACAGGAAATAGGTTATCAATAAACGTCACGGTGCAGAGCTTTAGATTTGGCTGCTGGGGGGCAAGGAGACCCCCAGCTTCGCTAAAACCATTGACAACCATGTGCCGTTTAATTTTTTGGGTTTTTGCTACCTATTGAACTACACATTTGTTATTCCAATTGAGCAGATTTATCTATCAGAGTTATGCATGCTTTTTACGATCAGTAAACATCAATTGATCATGTATTTTAAGATAGCTAATCAAACAGCATGTAATTTAGCTTGCGTCAGAGATTAGATTATTGGCAAGAGCTTAACGAAGCATGCCGCAAAGTTCTTCAATGTACAGTTGCGGCCAAACGTTTTGAGAATGAGAAATTAATTTCCACAAAGTTTGCTGCTTCAGTGTCTTTAGATATGTCAGATGTTACTATGGAATACTGAAGTATAATTACAAGCATTTCATAAGTGTCAAAGGCTTTTATTGACAATGATGGTAGCGCTCACCTTGTCTTCTCCGGATGCCCCAAACAATCGGAAAGGGGATTCATCAGAGAAAATGACTTTACCCCAGTCCTCAGCAGTCCAATCCCTGTACCTTTTGCAGAATATCAGTCTGTCCCTGATGTTTTTCCTGGAGAGAAGTGGCTTCTTTGCTGCCCTTCTTGACACCAGGCCATCCTCCAAAAGTCTTTGCCTCACTGTGCGTGCAGATGCACTCACACCTGCCTGCTGCCATTCCTGAGCAAGCTCTGTACTGGTGGTGCCCCGATCCCGCAGCTGAATCAACTTCAGGAGACGGTCCTGGCGCTTGTTCAACTTTCTTGGGCAGCCTGAATCCTTCTTTGCAACAATTGAACCTCTCTCCTTGAAGTTCTTGATGATCCGATAAATGGTTGATTTAGGTGCAATCTTACTGGCAGCAATATCCTTGCCTGTGAAGCCCTTTTTGTGCAATGCAATGATGACGGCACATTTTTCCTTGCAGGTAACCATGATTGACAGAGGAAGAACATTGATTCCAAGCACCACCCTCCTTTTGAAGCTTCCAGTCTGTTATTCAAACTCAGTCAGCATGACAGAGTGATCTCTAGCCTTGTCCTCGTCAACACTAACACCTGTGTTAACAAGAGAATCACTGACATGATGTCAGCTGGTCCTTTTGTGGCAGGGCTGAAATGCAGTAGAAATGTTTTTGGGGTATTCAGTTCATTTGCATGGCAAAGAGGGACTTTGCAATTAATTGCAATTCATCTGATCACTCTTCATAACATTCTGGCGTATATGCAAATTGCCATCATACAAACTGAGGCAGCAGACTTTGTGAAAATTAATATTTGTGTCATTCTCAAAACTTTTGGCCACAATTGTACATGTAGCCAAATCAAAAATCCCGACCTATGGTTCGCAATGCTCCACTCACTACTTGTATCTGTATAGTCTGTTTGTTTCTGTTGTTGGTCTTGGCTAGCTTAATGTTCCGGTCGGTAGTAAGCTAGCACTCACTCAAGTGGCTGCTAGCATCCTCATGAAAAGGGGCATGAGGGAAGCCTTACAATATTCCGTTTCTCTAAGAAGTGAGAACGCTACTTTTCAACATTTTGCCTGCTCCGTAATCTTTAGACGTGTTGTACTTTTCTTAATGTAGTTTTGTAATTGACTAAAACAAGCAGACAAGGAAAGTGTTTTTCCTGTGAGCCAATGAGAACCTAGGTAACCACAGGTTATTTTCCCCACAGGTGGACAGGGTCACAACGTTCTAATACCGACTGGGCCCATGAGTGACTTCAAAGGGCATGGAATATTTATGATATCAGAGACAAAACAAGCGGTGATGTTATAGAGAATGGAAAAATATATATTCTATTAAGCAATTTCTGACTTCTAACTAAATACATATTGTATCTTGTACACCCACCAAGTAGACATCATGTACAGAGTCTGGGCTGCCCTGGGTAGGGGGAAAGGGGACAGTGTCATCCAGGGCCACAATCGTACAAGAGGCACTGGGGAGACAGTGGGAAGAGAAACAATAACTCCATCACTGTCTTACAGAACAAACGGTTGATTCCATCAAGGGATGAGCCTTGAAAGGTACTGTATATGGGTGCTAAGGTGGTTAAGGTCTATATGAAGTGGGGCAGTGTACAATCAGGGTATTGAAGGTGTAAACACTGTATGAGCAGTTGACACTGTACCTATTCTCCAGGTGCTCCTCGAGGTCTTTCTTGATAGTCTGAAGAGCGGAGGAGGAGAAGGAAACAGCCTGCTTTAAACTTTTAGGGAGCGTAACTAGGTCAGGGTGCTTGGAGGAACTTATTACTGTTGAACAAAACAGAGAAATACAAAAAAAAAGCATAAAGAAAGGATAAAGCAGAGATTGCATGATGTGTGTTTATGTACAGGCCCAATAGATTGTGGGTTGTGTAGTTTATAAAGGGTGACTACATGGTCTGTCCAGGCATTCCATGCTTTGGGCCTTCCTCTCATCCTTCTCCTCCTTTTGGGGGGACAGCACCTCTTGGGAGGCTGACCTCATCGCATGGATGGAGCTCCTCTTCCTCTTGGAGGATGCTCCTCTTAGAGCTGAGGGAGAGAGAGCATTAGTGAAATGACTAAGCAAATGAATGGGAAAATATGATATAAAAGGACATGAGGCAACCAGTTCAGTGTGTGTGAGTCAAAGTCACTTACGATGAATCTTTTTGAATACAGTGCCACCCATGAAATTAAGAAATCTGTCTGCATAGAAACCGGGCCTGTGAACTGACACTGTGTCCTGAAACACAAACAGGTGTCAGGCCACTATGACAAATGGAATATGAACACAATCACACATGCACACTACCCTACCCCATCGTGTACAAGGGCCTTCCAGGAGTGTTCCATCTTCTTAATTAACCTTGAAAAGAAGCACAGATGTTACGTTACATAGATATGTTTTTCTTGATGGCAGTGCCAACAGTGGTTCCATGAAAAGCTCTTACCTGTAGGACTGTAGGATGTCAATGATCCCCAAGAAGATCAGCAGCTTCTCATCTTTGTGTTTTGCTGGAATTCCACCCATTCTGATAATTTATCAAAAATACATTTACATCTCACAGCTGCTATGCACTGTATGACTGGATCACGGTGTGAATAATACAATGTACTAACGTTTACAATGACATGTCATTGGTTAAAGGGCCTTATTAAGGTGAATGTTCGCTCACGTGTCATCGTCTGCCACTGGCTCTGCAACCTTGCCATCCCCTTCCCCTTGGATGGACTCCAGGGCGGTGGAGTAGAGGACCCTCTGGCCGTTGAGGCGCTTACTGTCCCCCCTGGACCCCCTTTCCAGACTCTTGTCCAGAACATGCACCCCTAGCAGGAGACTGTAGTCCATGATCTTAAAGCTTTCCAGGACCTGACCGAGACATAACCACACAATCCACACACATGAATATGACAGGAACATAAAAGAGCCGCAACACATGCAGTACACATGCTTCTGGCCAAGGATTCCTGGTCCTACAATGTGAACAAAGCACAAACATGAGCACATTTTGTTCCCACTTAATTAATAAACAATCCTCTTAATTGGCATCTCCACGTGACCTTTGAAAACCACCCATGCTGAAAGCTGTAAAAGCAAGAGCTGGATTATCAAACCAAACACACTCAAACCTCCAGCCTTCTGACCAAACACTGATGTGAAGCTGTAACTCCTCTAAACAAAGGCCTTTTCAGTGCCTGCGTTACCAAACACATTTACTGTAGGCTTATACTGTGTTGCTGCCTACATACCACATTGTGTTGGGTGACTGTTATTCTGCCGCAGTCCAGTTCCTAAGCCTTGTAATGAGTCAGGTGTTCTGCTCTGGGCTGTTCTTGAAAGTAATCCCTGTTGAGGGGTCTACTGTGCTTTCCCAGTAATCAAACAACATACAGTACTAATGAGGTCATTCAGAAGAGCTTAAGGTGATGCAGAAGAGGTCCGTCATCCTTTCATAATATTAATCGACAATGGGGGTTCAAAGTTCAATGACGTCAGCGATATAGCCAACCAAATGCTACTGAAGGAACTACTATTTTCCTGTCACAACACCAATTTGACTAGCCTTCCTGTTTTGAATATGCAATACCAATATGTAAGTGAATCTACTGTGAGTGGCCTCACCCTGCAATCCCTCTGCAGAGTCTTCATCAAGGCACTGTACGTGTCGCCATCAAAGTGCAGGCCCTCGAGCGTCTCCTGGAAGTCCAGGTCTTTGAAGGTGGGCGAGGACTTGGCGCGCTCCTTGCGCGAGGCGTGCCGTTTGTAGGTGGAGCCTTTCAGGTCGTATTTGTAGTGCATCTTAAGGGCCCTGGGTAACACGTTGTTCATCACCACCAGACGGATGTTGACCCCGGCACACTGGATGCAGTACAGGCCGTAGAACTTAGGTAGCAGTGTCCTCGGGTTCTGATTCAGATTCTGACAGAGGGAAAAACAGATAAATGTTCATATGAGGATATGATCAAGTGTGTTACTAACACTTAAATAAAGAGACTTTCTGGAAAATTTGCATAATCTTTAGCAAGTAGTTCTGAAAGTAGCGCTCACGAGCCAAAACGGGTCTCCGAAAATTGCATACTACGTCATATACAGTGCCTTCAGAAAGTATTCAGACCCCTTTACTTTTTCCACATTTTGTTACATCCTTATTCTAAAATGGATTACATAAAAAACCATCAGCAATCTACACACAATACCCCATAATGACAAAGCGAAAACAGGTTTAGAATGTTTTGGCATATGTATAAATACCTTATTTACATAAGTATTCAGACCCTTTGCTATGAGACTGCAAATTGAGCTCAGGTGCATCCGGTTTCCATTGATCATCCTTGAGAAGTTTCTACAACTTGGAGTCCACCTGTGGTAAATTGAATTGATTGGACATGATTTGGAAAGGCACACACCTGTCTATATAAGGTCCCACAGTTGGCAGTGCATGTCTGAGCAAAAACCAAGCCTTGAGGTCGAAGGAATTGTCCTTAGAGCTCCGAGACAGGATTGTGTTGAGGCATAGATCTGGGGAAGGGTACCAAAAAAAATGTATGCAGCATTGTAGGTCCCCAAGAACACAGCTTATTTAAATCACTCTTCAATGGAAGACGTTTGGAACCACCAAGACTCTTCCTAGAGCTGGCTGCCGGCCAAACTGAGCAATCGGGGGAGAAGGGCCTCGGTCAGGGAGGTGACCAAGAACCCGATGGTCACTCTGACAGAGTTCCTCTGTGGAGATGGGAGAACCTTCCAGAAGGACAACCATCTCACCAATCAGGCCTTTATGATAGAGTGGCCAGACGGAAGCCACTCCTCAATAAAAAGGCAGAGGAGTCCGTCTGGAGTTCGCCAAAAGGCACCTGAAGAATCTCAGACCATGAGAAGCAAGATTCTCTGGTCTGGTGTAACCAAGATTGAACTTTTGGCCTGAATGCCAAGCATCTTTCAGCGGCAAGGACTGGGAGACTAGTCAGGATCGAGGCAAAGATGAACAGAGCAAACTACAGATCCTTGTTGAAAACCTGCTCCAGAGCGCTCAGGACCTCAGAATGGGGCGACGGTTCACCTTCCAACAGGACAACAACCCTAAGTACACAGCCAAAGCAACGCAGGATTGGCGTCGGGACAAGTCTCAATGTCCTTGAGTGGCCCAGCCAGAGCCCAGACTTGAACCCGATCGAACATCTCTGGAGAGACCTGAAAATAGTTGTGCAGCAACACTCCCATCTAACCTGACAGAGCTAGAGAGGATCTGCAGAGAAGGGAGAAACTCCCCAAATACAGGTGTGCCAAGCTTGTAGCGTCATACCCAAGAAGACTCGAAGCTGTAATCACTGCCAAAGATGTTTCAAAGTACTGAGTAAAGGGTCTGAATACTTATGTAAATGTAATGTTTATTTTAATAAATTAGCAAAAAAGTTCTAAACCTGTTTTTGCTTTGTCATTATGGGGTATTGTGTGTAGATTAATGAGAATCTATTTAATACATTTTAGAATAAGGCTGTAACCTAACAAAATGTGGAAAAGGGGTCTGAATACTTTCCGAAGGCACTGTATGTGCAGTACGTCACTGCCCTCTTTCTATCTGCTGTGTCACTAAGCCGTTGAGCCTGCCCTGCAACCTCATTGGATAACGCTCGGCAGGCCTGAGCCAGCCTCCTTTCACTGTGCAACTCCTCGATATGCATCTTGGTTGCTGTCACTCAAATGGTGAGGGGCTGAAGCTCATTGGCTGGAAATCGAATTGCTAAGGGACTGGCCCATGTGGGCCAAGCTTGCAGTACTCAAAATAGCGCCACACAACTTCCAGAAAACAGTTGCTTTCAAACTATGGATTTCATGGCTAATTGAAGACAGTAATTCTTCTCATATTATGCATGTATGAACTACAAATTGCCCAAAGAGTGAGGTTTAAAAAAGATGTTCCGGAATGTCTCTTTAAATAATACTTTACAATCTATGAATTGGAATTTTCTGAAAGTACTAGAGATGATAAGAATTGCCCCATTTATGGTGTTTGTGTAAAGGGAGAGGCTCACCATGTAGTAACCGGGAAGGAGTTTCTGCAGGAATTCAGCCTCTTTATGCTGCACAGTCTTAATGATGAACTCATCGTCGCTGGTCAGGTAGAACCAGGAACTGCTGGCCCCGGGGTTGGACAGCTCAAGCAGAGGTTCGTTACAGATGGAGTACTGGAATTCATACAGGATGAGCTATTAGCACGCATTCATATAGACAGGAATGCAATAAAGAAGTATCAAACGAATAAAACAAAATTGTGCTCTTATTGATACATCATGGACAACTAACGGTGTGAATTGCTACATGACTGTATGCTGCATTATCAGTGAAGAACATGGTATGTAGGAGTGTTTTCTGTAAAGGGCTTTCCACACTAACCAGGTAGTCATCTGCTTTGATGCCAAAGAGCTCTCGGAAGTAGCGGAAGGCGAGAGGGGCGTAGGTTTTGAGACGGAAGTCTGGGAAGTGGTGCGCTGGTGTCATGTTGCTCCCCTCACTGACGGCACAAACAGATTAGTGTTAGTACAACAACACCTATATACAAACACTCATTTAGGACTGAAAATATGTACATTTGCAACAGAGAATATTGACTGAGTGACGCAAGGAAGCTATTGAAGTGTACACTAAGCATCAGTTGGGTGATATGCAGTGCCTAACAGATGCCACAACAGACGTGCGTCTTTCAGTGACGCTTAGAGGGTCGCGCTAAATGTTGTAGTTAACACTTGTAGTGGAAGGGACTTCTGTGTCAATGGGAAAATTTGACCAATGCGGTGTAGATATGCTTCTTTTACAGGGTTTGTGCTGTATTAGTGTCACTGACTAGTGATGTGTAGAACCCTGCTGAGTGATGCCAGTGCTGTGTACTGTACCTGGGTAGGAAGACACTCTCCACCATGTAGAAGTCCTGCATGAGTACATCTCTGTCAGGCTTGGATGTCAGGTTCCCCACAGCATACCCAATGCCCAGCTGGATGGCTCCTTTCAGGGCAGCTGCTGTGGGCTGGGACCACACAGACATGTTCTCACAGGGTACCAGTGAAAAGTCCAATGTGCAGAGGTAATTGAGGTAGATACAGTACATATAAACCAGGATAGATATTAAGCAGTAGCAGCAGAGTGTGTGATCAGTCAAAAGAGTTGGTGCAATGGAAGGGGGAGTCAATGTAGATAGTCCAGGTAGCTATTTGGTTAACTATTTAGCAGTCTTATGGCTTGGGGCTAGAAGCTGTTCAGGGTTCTGTTGGTTCTAGAGCGGCGGATAACATGATTAGGTAGATCAGCCACTACGTTGAGTCACACAAGGCACGCTGACTGCCCTGAAGATTGTTTCTGCCTTTCCATCAGTTCAGGATAAACAACTCAGTGGCCTTGTGGTTAGTGTCCGCCATGTGATTGGAAGTATGATCCCTGGCAGAGTCATACCAAAGACTGTAAAAATGGGACCTGTTGCGTATCTGCTTGGCACTCCGCATTAGGGAGATAGATTCGGGGTAAGGCCCTGCGATAGATTAGCGTCCTGTCCAGGGGGTGTACTTGTACTTCAAGCTGCCTCATGCTACAGAGGTGTTTGGCTACCTACATTGGTATAGGATGGAAAAGCCCAAATCAGTTAAAGCTGAAGGTGGTCCCGACATCAGATATACAGAAATATGATGGTTATGGTTTCATCTGGAACCTTACCCATTATAAACCAACTTCCAATCTCAGGGTGGACACTAACCACAAGGACACTGAGTTGTTCATCCTGAACCAATGGAAAGTCAAAAACAATCTGTAGGGCAGTCAGCATGCCTCAACACAGTGGATGATCTACCTAGTCACGTCGTCGGCTGCTCTGGATCCAACAGGACCCTGAACAGCTTCTAGCCATAAGATTGCTAAATAGCTACCTGGACTGGACTATCGGCATTGACCCCCCATTGCGCCAACTCTTCTGACTCATCACATACACTGCTGCTTATTATTTATCCTGTTTCCTAGCCACGTTATCCCTATCCATGTACTATACATATCTACCTCTGCAGATCGACTTGGTACTGGTACCCTGTGTATATAACAAAGTTATCGTTACTCATTGTGCAACTATTCCTCGTATTAACTTTATTTTTCTCTCTGCATTGTTGGGAAGGGCCCGGAGTAAGCATTTCACTGTTAGTCTACATGCTGTTTACAAAGCACATTTGATTTCATCAGCAAGCACAAACAGACTGAGCACCGTTATATAACACTCCACCATCTCTAGTCTCATGAGGACAAAGAATTGACCAATATTTCAGAGGAATAGCAGTTATCCTTCTTGAAGCTCAGTTCACCAATGGGACCATGTTCATTCTCAGAAGGACTTGATACAGAATTTGTACATGTGTGCCATGCAGTATAAATAAACTATCGGGGCCCAAAGACTCCATACCTTTTTGTAATCTTTTGACCCACTGGTTCCTCCACTTTCAGTGGTTGTTGTTGCCATCTTTTGGATAGAAAGAATATAGATTAATTTACAAGCAAGTTCAAGTATACACCTTTTCACCCTCTAACATGATCTACTAATAGATGTATTATAATCATGGTTCTGGTATGTCGTTATTACCCACCAATCAAATGTATGATAAAAATCGAATTTATTTTATTCAGAAGTTGTCACAAATTGCTTTCCAGATATCCAGCCTAAAATTCTAAAGAGCAAGCAATGCCGCCTAAGAGGCCATTGCACAGTGAGGGAAAAACTCCCTAGGCCACCATTCTGGTTCTTTTGTTAAGCAGAAAAACGGGAAACAGGAGAGTTCCTATTCCATGACACAATAAAATCGTGTGATATGAGGGTTGCATCTACAGCAAATATTTTGCAATTACTGCATATCCCAGTTACACAATTCCTAGAGGAGATAGTCAAGTCCAGAACATTCTGAGCACTGTATACCACCATAGCTAACATATAGATGTTTGTATCTACTATCCCACTTGCACTGAAGTTTATCTTTCTAATCACCATCGACAAAAATGAAGGTTTCTGCATATTACTGTACCAAATATAAACAAACAAAGTCAAGAGTACTCAGGTGACCAAAAATCTGAAATATCTCCTAACGCCAACGTCAATAGTGGAAAGAAGTACACCTGAACTAAATCCATCTGAGGCTTCCCTGTGAGAATATTATTCAGCTCTGAAAGGCTTCTTCCATAACAAACAATCTTCCATTCCCAGCCACACAGTATACTCCAATGTCTTCTGCGTATTTTCCATAGTTTCTGCTAGTGTCCAATACCTATGCCATCTTGTAGTCTAGAATGCGAGAGAGACATACGTACCTCTATGGGTAGTGCTGTGTTGTGAGGAACTGTGGGGCAGAAAGGGTCTATAACTCTACTCTGCTGACTGGACCCCTCAACACAACCCTTGATCCCAATTAAGGAGGATTGAAAAACCAGTGGAGGCTAAATCTCCCCCAGGGACATTCCAAGAAGTCTGAAATTCACAATTTAAAGTCTCTGCCTATATGTCGACAACTAGAACCTTAAAATCATGATTAGGCCCATATAACAATGGGTCTCATGTCCACTTCACTAAGCAACTTTACCTCTGGAGCTACTTGTTGTTTTGTTTCTTTGGGCAGAGGTAGCCTAATTTAAAGAGCTTTGAATTTCAGACTTCTTCTTGGAATGTCCCTGGAGGTGATTTAGCCTCCACTGGTTTTTCAATCCTCCTTAATTGGGATCAAGGGTTGTGTTGAGGGGTCAAGTCAGCAGAATAGAGTTATAGACCCTTTCTGCCCCACAGTTCCTCACAACACAGCACTGTGCAGAGAGGTACGTATGGCTCTCAATCTTGGAAAGCAATTATTTTACACACCCACATTGTGTTGAGAAAAATGAAAAAATATATATATTGTGCTGCTTTATCATGTTTTCAATGTGAATGCTATTCATCTGCTAGCCTCATACCAACCCATGAACCACTCACATTCTCAAGGAGCTAACATAAGTGACTGCCTCAAGCAAGCATCTCAGTGTTCATAAGTTGACTGGGGCCCATCATCAAATATGCATCCAATGGACCTGCTTCAAAGTGCAAAACTGTGTGCGAAGGGTTTTATTCTTTGGAGAGGTCTGATGAGATTGCATTCTCAAACAATCATTGTGATCAGAGCTAAATCAGACTGTTTCATACCCACCGGGCACACACTGGTTGAATCAATGTTGTTTCCATGTCATTTCAATGAAATTACGCTGAACCAATGTTGAATAGATGACTTTTCCTTGTGGGTATGTGTTTATTATAGCTCACGTTCCCTGCTTGTTTGTCACTGTACTGGACTCACGTACTGTGAATGGTGTTAGATAACATTTCATTATGATGGGGTTTCAGTTCAAACTGGTTAACTTGTTAAATGTATAAAATAATGTGTCAGAACCAAATCATGTCAATGCAGAAGCAGGACTACAGTGGGACCTATAGTCAGATTTAGGGTTTGAGTGTTGGGGTTATGGTAAGGGATTGGGGTATCAGTTAGTGTGGTAGTTTTCCTGTTTTGCCTTCAAATTGCTCTTCATGACCCTGTCTCTGGATTACATTATGTACAGCATAACGTGAGTAAACACATGCAACTTTTGATCAGTCATTGCTATTCTACTTAGAATAAGTTGAGTGTTAAGAGTTGACCAGTCGTGAAAGGCTCTCCCCATCAAAAACAATGATGTAAAGAAAAGTGGTGCTTGGTCAGACTTTAGATTGAATGCCATTCAGGAGTTGATGTATAATGCTAGTACTGGGGTTCTGTTATCTGAGCTGAAGATTTGTTGACCATGCTATAGTCATACGGTACACACACATTCAGCAGATGCTCTTATCCAGAGCGACTTACAGTAGTGAGTGCATACATTTTCCATTTTCGTACTGGTCCCACATGGGAATCAAACCCACAACCCTGGCATTGCAAGCACCATGCTCTACCAAGTCAGCCACGTGGTACAATGTCTCTTTATGAGTGGCGGAGAGGGGATGCAATAAACATTTTCCAAAGTTAATATTTGGTGTGTGGAGAGGGCGAGAACAGAGAATAAATTACGCAAATAAGGCACGAGATCACCTAAGCAAACAATGGACTGGATGAATTGTAGGATAGGTGGCAGGAGAGCAGATTAACCAGAGGGAGGAACCCTGCCAAATTTGAACAAAGAAATCTCTGAAAGCAATCCTATTAAGAGCTGTCCATGGGGACTATTCTAATCAAGTAGAAGTTCATAGAAATATCTGGTTTACTGTATATCTTATGCCTGAATGCTGAAAGGCAGTCACAGAGCCCAAATAGTATAGGCATCATGTCCTGTTATTAAATAATATCATAAGCAGGTCAACAACTCCTGTTACTGAATTGTGTATACTTTTAGCACAGGCTAATCATATTCATAGCGGTCATAATGATGCATGAACAGGTGAACAGTCGTAGGTAGCCTACGTTCTTCTACAACGTGTAGTTAGTTCCTTCTGTTAGGTTATGGGGAAGTGACAAACCAGATGTATTTCTGCCTGTTGCTAGGGCTAATGGTGCTTTCAAGACAACTGGGAACTCTGAAAGAAAACGAGGTGAAATCATTACGTCAGTGATCTTCAGGTCGGAGCTCTAGAAAGCAGGCCAAGTTCCCGAGCTCGTTTTTTCCAGAGTTCACAGTTGTCTTGATCAAACTGAGGTCAGAATTCGGAGATTTCCGAGTTCACAGTTGTTTTGAACGCGGCATAAGCAAGTCAGCTTCTTGTGTCATCAATAGTTTGCCTTACAATGAGCAAGTAAAATCCTACTAAGACTGCTTGAATAGGCGTTACCAACAACTGCAAAAGAGAAGTGATTGAGTGCGAACTTCGACTGTCAAGAAAATAGTTGTTTTATGAAACAAAAAAAGGTAGCGTATTCCATTGACGCCCAAAACGTCGGCAGGTGGCGGCACCAACAATATGACCGACATCTTCAGGTGGTGACAAGTTGGCAAAAGAAATTGGTGACAAGAAGACAACACAGTCTTTTCGCTTATAAAATATGTTTGTCCTTACCTTGAATATTATCGCCGTTGTCAAATGAAAATACAAAGACAGGTAACTTTGCAACCAGGCTTCATCGTTTCTGGCTCGTCTGAAGGCTTGTGGTAATCAGTGACGTGCGAGCATCCTCTGTGCTTCCGTGCCATTCTCCGCCTACTGTCACGTACCTTTATGTCGCCTAGGCCTACAACCCGGAGGTTGCTGCCTACATATTCGAAACTGTTCTCTAATGAACAAATAAATTGAAACACTTAACCTATAGTTAAATGCATTCCGGTACTCCCATGGAATTGAAGTCAAATAGCCTGCAACCAGTAGGCATATTATGAGTTGTTATTTAGTAAATGCACAAACCAACAGTGTTTAAATATTAGACTACTATATTGTTTGTATTGGTTATGACCGGGAGATGACTGTAGCCTATAATTAGCCATGAACCATTATCATTCTTTGTTCAGAACTGTGAGTTGTATAGGTGTAGTCTAGTCAGTAGGGGGTGCAATTGGTTCAGAATCATAATAACCTAGGCCTACTATACTCTAAAGCTCAGCATCCCGACATGAGATACAATACGTTTTACAATATAATACGACAGTTGGCTACTTACGATAGAATTCTGTAGTATACTGTAGAATACTATACTACACACTGTAATATCTCTAACATGTGTAGTACTTACTATAGAATGTTGTAGTATACTGTAGAATACTATAGTAAATACTACAGTATAATCTGCAAAACAACACTGTAGTAAATACTACAGTAATGTCCGCAAAAACACTACAATCTGCAAAAACACAACACTTTTTAACGATAGTAAATACTACAGTATTTAATTTGCATACTGACACCTAAGAAGTGTTCCACCTAAATGTTCCACCAGAGAGAGCAAGAGAGAGAATGGCTTCCAACACACACAGCAGTACTGAAGAGCTGCTTTGTGTCACTGGGGGACATATCAACAAACCGCTCTTTGAATTGTTGTGAAGTAAGAGTAACACACAAATTACACAATGTCAACTCATAAAACCTGATTTATAGAGGAGTGAAAAGCTTCAGTCTCTTACCACCCCTTCTTCCTGTGGCATTCGGCTGCAAAGACGGAAACAGTGAACATGCAATCCAGATGTTATTTACCTATAAGGGAATAATTATCAGGAAACAAAGTGCTAATAGACAAATCAATGGTAAGTCTAGAATTATTTTCTGAGTATAACAATTCAGCTTGGTCTTTTCTCCGCTGCCAAATGCAGCGACATCTATCAGGAAAGACGGCAATGGTTTTGATAAGTCAATGTGATAGTGTGATTATTGGATTAACGGTAGGATCCAAGGGGGCAGAGGGCAGGGAATGGAGCTGCTGAGAGAAAGTGCTCTGATTATGGACAGGCTCATATTACATGTGTGAGGGAGAGTGACCAGGTCACACTACATGCTACACTAAGGAATAGGATCGGACTCTGAGTGTACCATAGTGGGCTATTAGACGAGACAAACTTATACTGGGAAAAAGACGAGATGAAACAAACCTACTCTAATATAATGTATTTGTACAGTAAAATTATAAACTTGGATTAGCTAACACAACGTGCCATTGGAACACAGGAGTGATGGTTGCTGATAATGGGCCTCTGTACGCCTGTGTAGATATTCCATAAAAAATTATCAGTTTCTAGCTACAATAGTCCTTTACAACATTAACAATGTCTACACTGTATTTCGGATCAATTTGATGTTATTTTAATGGACAAAAAATATGCTTGGCTATCAAAAACAAGGACATTTCTAAGTGACTCCAAACTTTTGAATGGCAGTGTGTATATATACAGTACCAGTCAAACGTTTGGACACACCTACTCATTCAAGGGTTTTTCTTTATTTTTTACTGTTTTCTACATTGTAGAATAATAGTGAAGACATCAAAACTATGAAATAACACATATGGAATCATGTAGTAACCAAAAAGTTCTAAATCAAATATATATATATATATATATATATATATATATATATATATATATATATATATTTGAGATTCTTCAAAGTAGTCACCCTTTGCCTTGATGACAGCTTTGCACACTCTTGGCATTCTCTCATCCAGCTTCATGAGGATTGCTTTTCCAACAGTCTTGAAGGAGTTCCCAAATATGCTGAGCAGTTGTTGGCTGCTTTTCCTTCACTCTGCGGTCCAACTCGTCCCAAACCATCTCAATTGGGTTGAGGTCGGGTAATTGTGGATGCCAGGTCATCTGATGCAGCACTCAATCACTCTCATTCTTGGTCAAATAGCCCTAACACAGCCTGGAGGTGTGTTTTGGGTCATTGCCCTGTTGTAAAACAAATGATAGTCCCACTAAGCGCAAACCAGATGGGATGGCATATCGCTGCAGAATGCTGTGGTAGCCATGCTGGTTAAGTGTGCCTTGAATTCTAAATTAATCATTGACAGTGTCACCAGCAAAGCACCATCACACCTCCTCCTCCATGCTTTATTTATTATTTTATTTATTTATTTCACCTTTATTTAACCAGGTAGGCAAGTTGAGAACAAGTTCTCATTTACAATTGCGACCTGGCCAAGATAAAGCAAAGCAGTTTGACAACATACAACAACACAGAGTTACACATGGAGTAAAACAAGCATACAGTCAATAATACAGTAGAAAAATAAGTCTATATACAATGTGAGCAAATGAGGTGAGATAAGAGAGGTAAAGGCAAAAAAGGCCATGGTGGCAAAGTAAATACAATATAGCAAGTAAAACACTGGAATGGTAGATTTGTAGTAGAAGAAAGTGCAAAGTAGAAATTAATAATGGGGTGCAAAGGAGCAAAATAAATAAATACTGTAGGGGAAGAGGTAGTTGTTTGGGCTAATTATAGATGGGCTATGTACAGGTGCAGTGATCTGTGAGCTGCTCTGACAGCTGGTGCTTAAAGCTAGTGAGGGAGATAAGTGTTTCCAGTTTCAGAGATTTTTGTAGTTTGTTCCAGTCATTGGCAGCAGAGAACTGGAAGGAGAGACGGCCAAAGGAGGAATTGGCTTTGTGGGTGACCAGAGAGATATACCTGCTGGAGCGTGTGCTACAGGTGGGTGCTGCTATGGTGACCAGTGAGTGGAGATAAGGGGGGACTTTACCTAGCAGGGTCTTGTAGATGACCTGGAGCCAGTGGGTTTGGCGACGAGTATGAAGCGAAGGCCAGCCAACGAGAGCGTACAGGTCGCAGTGGTGGGTAGTATATGGGGCTTTGGTGACAAAACGGATGGCACTGTGATAGACTGCATCCAGTTTGTTGAGTAGGGTATTGGAGGCTATTTTGTAAATGACATCGCCGAAGTCGAGGATTGGTAGGATGGTCAGTTTTACGAGGGTATGTTTGGCAGCATAAGTGAAGGATGCTTTGTTGTGAAATAGGAAGCCAATTCTAGATTTAACTTTGGATTGGAGATGTTTGATGTGAGTCTGGAAGGAGAGTTTACAGTCTAACCAGACACCTAGGTATTTGTAGTTGTCCACATATTCTAAGTCAGAACCGTCCAGAGTAGTGATGCTGGACAGGCGGACAGGTGCAGGCAGTGATCGGTTGAAGAGCTTGTATTTAGGAGCAGTTGGAGGCCACGGAAGGAGAGTTGTATGGCATTGAAGCTTGTCTGGAGGGTTGTTAACACAGTGTCCAAAGAAGGGCCAGAAGTATACAGAATGGTGTCGTCTGCCTAGAGGTGGATCAGAGACTCACCAGCAGCATATTTTATGATGGGAACCACACATGCAGAGATCATCCGTTCACCTACTCTGCGTTTCACAAAGACACAGCAGTTGGAACCAAAAATCTCAAATTTGGACTCAACAGACCAAATGACAGATGTCCACCGGTGTAATGTCTATTGCTCATGTTTCTTGGCCCATGCAAGTCTCTTCTTCTTATTGGTGTCCTTTAGTAGTGGTTTCTTTGCAGCAATTCAACCATGAAGGCCTGATTCACGCAGTCTACTCTGAACAGTTGATGTTGAGATGTGTCTGTTACTCGAACTCTGTGAAGCATATATTTGGGCTGCAATCTGAGGTGCAGTTAACTCTAATGAACTTATCCTTTGCAGCAGAGGTAACTCTTCCTTTCCTGTGGCGGTCCTCATGAGAGCCAGTTTCATCATAACGCATCACGGTTTTTGCAACTGCACTTGAAGAAACGTTAAGTTCTTGACATTTTCGGAAATGACTGACCTTCATGTCTTAAAGTAATGATGGACTGTTGTTTCTCTTTGCTTGTTTGAGCTGTTCTTGCCATAATATGGAGATGGTCTTTTACCAAATAGGGCTATCTTCTGTATACCAACCCTACCTTGTCACAACACAACTGATTGGCTCAAACACATTAAGGAAAGAAATTCCACAAATTAACTTTTAACAAGGCATACCTGTTAATTGAAATGCATTCCAGGTGACTACCTAATGAAGCTGGTTGAGAGAATGCCAAGAGTGTGCAAAGCTGTAATCAAGGCAGAGGGTGGCTACTTTGAAGAATCTCAAATATATATACAGTGGGGGGAAAAAGTATTTGATCCCCTGCTGATTTTGTACGTTTGCCCACTTACAAAGAAATTATCAGTCTATAATTTTAATAGTAGGTTCATTTGAACAGTGAGAGACAGAATAACAACAAACAAATCCAGAAAAACGCATGTCAAAAATGTTATCAAATGATTTGCATTTTAATGAGGGAAATAAGTATTTGACCCCTCTGCAAAACATGACTTAGTACTTGGTGGCAAAACCCTTGTTGGAAATCACAGAGGTCAGACGTTTCTTGTAGTTGGCCACCAGGTTTGCACACATCTCAGGAGGGATTTTGTCCCACTCCTCTTTGCAGATCTTCTCGAAGTCATTAATGTTTCGAGGCTGATGTTTGGCAACTCAAACCTTCAGCTCCCTCCACAGATTTTCTATTGTATTAAGGTCTGGAGACTGGCTAGGCCACTCCAGGACCTTAATGTGCTTCTTCTTGAGCCACTCCTTTGTTGCCTTGGCCGTGTGTTTTGGGTCATTGTCATACTGGAATACCCATCCACGACCCATTTTCAATGCCCTGGCTGAGGGAAGGAGGTTCTCACCCAAGATTTGACAGTACATGGCCCCGTCAAATGATGCGGTGAAGTTGTCCTGTCCCCTTAGCAGAAAAACACCCCCAAAGCATAATGTTTCCACCTCCATGTTTGATGGTGAAGATGGTGTTCTTGGGGTCATAGGCAGCATTCCTCCTCCTCCAAACACGGTGAGTTGAGTTGATGTCAAAGAGCTCCATTTTGGTCTCATCTGAGCACAACACTTTCACCCAGTTGTCCTCTGAGTCATTCAGATGTTCATTGGCAAACTTCAGACGGGCATGTATATGTATTTTTGAGCAGGGGGACCTTGCGGGCGCTGCAGGATTTCAGTCCTTCACGGCGTAGTGTGTTACCAATTGTTTTCTTGGTGACTATGGTCCCAGCTGCGTTGTGATCATTGACAAGATCCTCCCGTGTAGTTCTAGGCTGATTCCTCACCGTTCTCATGATCATTGCAACTGCACGAGGTGAGATCTTGCATGGAGCCCCAGGCCGAGGGATATTGACAGTTCTTTTGTGTTTCTTCCATTGGCGAATAATCGCACCAAATGTTGTCACCTTCTCACCAAGCTGCTTGGCGATGGTCTTGTAGCCCATTCCAGCCTTGTGTAGGTCTACAATCTTGTCCCTGACATCCTTGGAGAGCTCTTTGGTCTTGGCCATGGTGGAGAGTTTGGAATCTGATTGATTGATTGATTCAGTGGACAGGTGTCTTTTATACAGGTAACAAACTGAGATTAGGAGCACTCCCTTTAAGAGTGTGCTCCTAATCTCAGCTCGTTACCTATATAAAAGACACCTGGGAGCCAGAAATCTTTCTGATTGAGAGGGGGTCAAATACTTATTTCCCTCATTAAAATGCAAATCAATTCATAAACTTTTTGACATGCGTTTTTCTGGATTTTTTTGTTGTTGTTATTCTGTCTCTCACTGTTCAAATAAACCTACCATTAAAATTATAGACTGATCCTTTCTTTGTCAGTGGGCAAACGTACAAAATCAGCAGGGGATCAAATACTTTTTTCCCCCACTGTATATATTTTGATTTAGAACTTTTTTGTTACTGCATATACATGATTCCATGTGTTATTTCATAGTTTTGATGTCTTCACTATATTATTCTACAATGTAGAAAATAGTAAAAATAAAGATAAAGCCTTGAATGAGTAGGTGTGTCCAAACTTATGACTGGTACAGTATATCTTTTTTTGAGGAGTGGGAAAATATCAGATCATTAGGCAATGATGTCTCCCTGGAGTTAGACTGAACTGGATTGACTTGGCTCCACCTCTGGTGGCTGTATTAGGTTTTCTCTCTGTCTCCGTCTCTCTATGTGCAAGTCTTATGGATGTGATTCTGAAGGTGAGTGTTGTTTGCTTATTTTATTTAAGAAGAAAACATTTCCAGAAAAAGTATTGGGGAGAAAAAAGCCCCCCCAAAAGGTATGAATGTGATCCTTGTAGAGTAAATCATCAACTTCAGTGATGTATTTTGATGCTGTTAACTTCTCCATCCTGACTCTCTTTAGGTGGGGGTGGCGATTGTCAGATTCCATGCAGTCAGTTGAAAACACAGAAAATAGATTAATTCAGTGAGTCAGCCTCACAGGAACTGAATAGGTCCCCGTTTGTTCTTTTACAATAATCAATGGCTCTGCACAGAGTCAGAGGGGCCACACAAGCTTTTGTGCTATAATGGTGTATGTGTACATGCATCTGTCTGCCTGTCTGTTTGAGAGTGGTTCATGCTACAGAGGGATTCCTGTGTTGAGGCAGAAACAGTGTCACGTTCGTGTGTGTATAGACAGACCAAGGCGCAGCGTGAGTAGCGTTCTACATCTTTATTATAAAGTGAAACTTAGCAAAATACAAAACAGACAATAAATGAATAAACAAACCGTAACTACAGCGACGCTACGTGCACTAACTCAAAACAAACAATATCCCATAACCCACAGGTGGAAAAAATGCTTCTTAAGTATGATCCCCAATTAGAGACAACGATAGCCAGCTGCCTCTAATTGGGAATCATACCAAACACCCAAACATAGAAAAACTAAACTAGAACCCCACATAGAAAATAATAACTAGAAAAAAAAGTCACGCCCTGACCTACTCTACCATAGAAAATAAGAGCTCTCTATGGTCAGAACGTGACACACAGATTGTAGTGTGCTGTTCAAGTGGAAGGGGTCGAGATCTGAGGACAAAATTATGTAGATTTGGAAGGAGAAGTGGTATTCCTTGATTATGTATGGTTGGATGGATAGAGGAGGAAGGGTTGGAGAATAAGGGTTAGTGCTCCAACAAGAGAGAGAGATGGAGAGAGGGGTGGTATTACTGTAATATCTCTGATCACACCCACGTTCTTGGTCGCTCGATTTCCCTGCCCCCAGTGCAGCCCTGACTGGAACCCTCCAGTAGGTTTTCTCAAGGAGAAAGCCTACACATTTATGTGAAAGATAATAAAACAAAACATTATAGTAAATACTACAGAATACTACAGTCCGCAAAAACACTACAGTAAATACTAGTGATAGGGAAACTAAGCTTCCTGAAGCATTGAGGTTTTCCAGACAATTGTGTCAAAAATAAGTTAATTATTCAAGACTTTGATCAACACATTGTACAGTAGTGGCACCTGCTGAGCAGCCAAATGAATATAGATAACATCCCACACCTTTTTGTCTTCTACCAATCCAATACCAAACTAATCAGGTGGTTGTTCGACGAAACTAATCTTCAAACGTCATTGATCACGTACTTCTGATAAAGGGATACAGGCATCGACACATTGCTTCGAAGTACACTGCTTAGCGATTCCGACGCATGCCTTGGAGCTCCGGTATCAAACGTAGTAAATACTACAATATAGTACAGTCCGCAAAAACACTACTGTAAATACTACAGTATACTACAATTTGCAAAACACTACATTAGTTACTATAGTGTATACTACAGTTTTTTACTATAGTATTTATACTATAGTTAACTGTAAATACTACAGTATACTACAGAATTCACTGTAGTGGTTTTGCAGACTGTAGTTCACAAAAACACTACAGTGAATACTACCGTAAAGTCAGCAAAAACACTACAGTGAGTACTATAGTATTTATACCATGGTATACTATAGTATTATTTCATGTAGGTTGCTTAATTAGACTAAGTTAGTGAGAGCTGTGAATTTATGAGGCATATTATTTACGTGACATGAGCAGCTGGGATGAGTGACAGGTTTGCTAGGCAGCTCTGGAGTGTGCTGTCACAGAACATAAATCCTCAGATTGGCTG
Source organism: Salmo salar (assembly GCF_965601325.2). Classification (NCBI taxonomy): domain Eukaryota; kingdom Metazoa; phylum Chordata; class Actinopteri; order Salmoniformes; family Salmonidae; genus Salmo; species Salmo salar. The sequence goes on from NC_138291.1 coordinate 153,991,994, forward strand.
CTGAGTTTATTTATTCACTGTTAGCACCAGTTATTGTTGATGTTTATAGATGAACAACAAAAATGACTTTTTTCCAACTCAAATTTGAATCATTTTCAGATGTGTTATAAAAGTGAGACAGCTTGAGACTATTCGATATCCAAATGCAACATATACCCGGTATCCAAATGCAACATGTACCCAGTAAGCAAAATTACTTTGAAAATATGTATTATTTTCCAGACGTTTGAAGTTAGGTTCATTTTAGGTTCTGAATGAAAGGTGAAAATAAGCTCCAGCCATTGCCAAGAGCCCGTCCTCCCCAATTAAGGTGCCACCAACTTCCTGTGTTCCATATACACAACTGTGTTTCCAGCGTATAATTGTCCGGACACTAGCCTGTAAAGCACGGAAGGAGTGTTTGAAATGTATTCGTAATCAGTTTGAGGCCCAGACAAATAATGAGATAATTACACCCATGGAGATTTCTATCAGACCTAACCCACATGGTGATGTGCCACCAAAGCCTCTGCACTGTTCTCATCAGAATAACCATTCTAACAAAGTGTGTGTTTGCGTATGTGTGTGAGTGTTTGTGTATGTGTGTACACCTTTACAGTGTCAACCCTGCATTTATTTCTCTCTCTCTCTCTCTCTCTCTCTAGCAGCTATTTGACCTCCTGCTGGGGACATGCGTTATCACGAGGGGTGTGTGCTTGTCATTAAATTCTGGAGGTGGCAAAGAGTCCTCCTTCAGGACCAATAAAAGTGCAAGGAGAGAGCCAGGATCTCTGCCTACGGCTCCTCTGACAGGTCATGCAGCATCTCGGCTCACATGGGAATTGAGATAGGCACAAGGGGGTTTGGCTGGATACAATTCTGGAGATATTGCTGGTACGTGGTGATGTTTTGAACAACACTGTTTCTGAACTGGTATGTCAAATTAAATTAAATTAAATTGTATTAGTCACATGCTTCGTAAACAACAGGTATGGACTAACAGTGAAATACTTACTTACGAGCCCTTCCCAACAATCTTTTTTCCAAGATGGCGTAGCAGTCAGACGTCTTTGTCCTGTCGTGTCCCTTGTATATATCTTTTTACATCTTTTTCTTCGCATATCTTTTAAAAATATTTTCCTAAACCTCAACTTCTAAACACTCTCCTGCCACCCGCCACACCCAATGTGGCGTGGATCTGTTTATAATTTTTTTTCTAAAGTATTTATATTTACTTCGGATCTGGAATCCCTCAACTGAAGCTAGCCAGCTAACTACCTACCAGCTATCAGTCAGCAAACCATTGCTAGCGGTCATCAGCTAACCTTTAGCTCGGAAAGCTCTCGCCAGTTCGAACAACGTGACTCAAACCAGAGCATAACGGACCTATTATTATTTTATATATTTTTTTCCCCATATCCCCGGATTCCTACCGCAAACGCTGAACATTTTCATCTGGATCTTCGCAACTAGCTAACCGCAATCCCAGGTGACTACTCCTGGCTAGCGTTTCCATCCCGGAGCAAGCACCAATTAGCCTGAAGCTAGCTCGGCCATGGCTCCTGTGCTACCACCAAAGCCCACTCCTGGGCTACAATATCCGGACCCCTTCTACTGCCGGTACGGGGCACAGAACCCCGCCGATCCTCTACGACTGGAATACCATCATAATCTGCCCGAGGATTCCAACAGGCCCCTCAGGCGCGACGTCCGCTGAAGGCCCATTCTGCTAACCGGCCTGCTAGCTATCTAGAGTTACTTGAACCCTACTAATTCCACGACTGGTTTATCGACGTCACCGCACGAAGAGGCAAAAACAGACTTACCTCCATCGCGACTTCCCCCAAAGGCTAGCTTGCCTGCCCCTGTCTGCTAACTGCTAGCTTGCCTGCCCCGGTCTGCTAACTGCTAGCTTGCCTGCCCCGGTCTGCTAATTGTTAGCTTGTTAGCACCGGCCTGCTAACTGTCTGAATCGCCGTGTCCCCAGTCAGCCCAACCAATCACTGGACCCATATGTTCACATGGTTACGCATGCCTCTCTCTAATATCAATATGCCTCGTCCATTACTGTCCTGGTTAGTGATTACTGTCTTATTTCACTATAGAGACTCTAGCCCTGCTCAATATGCCTTAACCAACCATGTTGTTCCACCTCCTACATATGCGATGACATCACCTGGTTTACACGTCTCTAGAGACTATATCGCTCTCATCATTACTCAATGCCTAGGTTTACCTCCAATGTACTCACATCCTACCTTACCTTTGTCTGTACACTATGCCTTGAATCTATGCTATCATGCCCAGAAACCTGCTCCTTTTACTCTCTGTTCCGAACGTGCTAGACGGCCAGTTCGTATAGCCTTTAGCCGTACCCTTATCCTACTTCTCCTCTGTTCCTCTGGTGATGTGGAGGTTAATCCAGGTCCTGCAGTGCCTAGCTCCACTCCCACTCCCCAGGTGCTCTCATTTGTTGACTTCTGTAACTGTAAAAGCCTTGGTTTCATGCATGTTAACATTAGAAGCCTACTCCCAAAGTTTATTTTACTCACTGCTTTAGCACACTCTGCCAACCCGGATGTCTTAGCCGTGTCTGAATCCTGGCTTAGGAAAACCACCAAAAACCCTGAAATCTCCATTGCTAACTATAACATTTTCCGCCAAGATAGAACTGCCAAAGGGGGCGGTGTTGCAATCTACTGCAAAGATAACCTGCAGAGTTCTGTATTACTATCCAAGTCTATACCCAAACAATTCAAGCTTCTACTTCAAAAAATTCACCTTTCCAGAAACAAGTCTCTCACTGTTGCCGCTTGCTATAGACCTCCCTCTGCCCCCAGCTGTGCCCTCGATACCATATGTGAATTGATTGCCCCCCATCTATCTTCTGAGCTCGTGCTACTAGGTGACCTAAACTGGGACATGCTTAACACCCCGGCCATCCTACAATCTAAGCTTGATGCCCTCAATCTCACACAAATTATCAATGAACCTACCAGGTACAACTCCAAATCCGTAAACACGGGCACCCTCATAGATGTTATCCTAACTAACTCACCCTCCAAATACACCTCTGCTGTTTTCAATCAAGATCTCAGCGATCACTGCCTCATTGCCTGCATCCATAATGGTTCTGCGACCAAACGACCCTCATCACTGTCAAACGCTCCCTAAAACACTTCTGCGAGCAGGCCTTTCTAATCGACCTGGCCGGTGTATCCTGGAATGACACTGACCTTATCCCGTCAGTAGATGATGCCTGGCTACTCTTTAAAAGTGCCTTCCTCACCATCTTAAATAAGCATGCCCCACTCAAAATTGAACTAGGAATAGATATAGTCCTTGGTTCACTCCAGACCTGTCTGCCCTTGACCAGCACAAAAACATCCTGTGGCATTCTGCATTAGCATCAAATAGCCCCCGTGATATGCAACTTTTCAGGGAAGTTAGGAACAAATATACACAGGCAGTTAGAAAAGCTAAGGCTAGCTTTTTCAAACAGAAATTTGCATCCTGTAGTACTAACTCAAAAAAGTTCTGGGACACTGTAAAGTCCATGGAGAATAAGAGCACCTCCTCCCAGCTGCCCGCTGCTCTGAGGCTAGGAAACACTGTTATACCACCGATAAATCCACTATAATTGAGAATTTCAATAAGCATTTCTCTACGGCTGGCCATGCTTTCCACCTGGCTACCCCTACCCCGGTCAACTGCCCGGCACCCTCCACAGCAACCCGCCAAAGCCCCCACCATTTCTCCTTCACCCAAATCCAGATAGCTGAAGTCCTGAAAGAGCTGCAAAATCCGGACCCATACAAATCAGCTGGGCTAGACAATCTGGACCCTCTCTTTCTAAAATGATCTGCCAAAATTGTTCAACCTCTATTACTAGCCTGTTCAACCGCTCTTTCGTATCGTCTGAGATCCCTAAAGATTGGAAAGCTGCCGCGGTCATCCCCCTCTTCAAAGCGGGTGACACCCTAGACCCAAACTGTTACAGACCTATATCTATCCTACCCTGTCTTTCTAAGGTCTTCGAAAGCCAAGTTAACAAACCGATTACTGACCATTTCGAATCCCACCGTACCTTCTCCGCTATGCAATCTGGTTTCAGAGCTGGTAATGGATGCACCTCAGCCACGCTCAAGGTCCTAAACGACATCATAACCACCATCGATAAGAGACATTACTGTGCTGCCGTCTTCATCGACCTGGCCAAGGCTTTCGACTCTGTCAATCACCACATTCTTATCGGCAGACTCGACAGCCGTGGTTTCTCAAATGATTGCCTCGCCTGGTTTACCAACTACTTCTCTGATAGAGTTCAGTGTGTCAAATCGGAGGGCCTGTTGTCCGGACCTCTGGCAGTCTCTATGGGGGTGCCACAGAGTTCAATTCTCAGGCCGACTCTCTTCTCTGTATACATCAATGATGTTGCTCTTGCTGCTGGTGATTCTCTGATCCACCTCTACGCAGACGACACCATTCTGTATACTTCTGGCCCCTCTTTGGACACTGTATTAACTAACCTCCAGACGAGTTTCAATGCCGTACAACTCTCCTTCCGTGGCCTCCAACTGCTCTTAAACGCAGGTAAAACTAAATGCATGCTATTCAATCAATCACTGCCTGCACCTGCTCGCCCGTCCAGCATCACTACTCTGGACGGCTCTGACTTAGAATACGTGGACAACTACAAATACCTGGGTGTCTGGTTAGACTGTAAACTCTCCTTCCAGGCTCACATTAATATGGCTAGGGGGCAGTATTTTCACGGCCGGATGAAAAATGTACCCAATTTAAACCGGTTACTACTCTGGCCCAGAAAATATAATATGCATATTATTAGTAGATTTGGATAGAAAACACTCTGAAGTTTCTACAACTGTTTGAATGATGTCTGTGAGTATAACAGAACTCATATGGCAGGCAAAAACCTGAGAAAAATGTAACCAGGAAGTGGCAGAAATGAGAATTGTAGTTCTTCTTTTGAATCCCTTGAGAAACTACAGTGACATAGGGGTCACGTTGCACTTCCTAAGGCTTCCATTGGCTGTCAACAGTCTTAAGAAACTGGTTTCATCCTTATCCTGTTACCGGGCAGAAAATTGTGGCTCAGTCAATCAGTGGCCAGTCTGAGGACAGGTGTCTCGTGACGCGCATGCACGCGAGCTCGCTGTTCGTTCTTTTTCTTCTGGGATGAATACCTATTGTCCGGTTGGAAAATTATCGCAATTTTACGTAAAAAAATACCCTAAAGATTGATTGTAAACATCGTTTCACATGTTTCTACAAACGGTAATGGAACTTTTGAACTTTTCGTCTACAACCCCTCACGGCATTGTAATAGTGTTCTGGATGCGCCAACAAAACGGAGGTATTTGGACATAAATGATGGACTTTGCAGAACAACTGAACATTTCTTGTGGGAGTCCTTCCGAGTGCATTCCGCCGAAGATCAGCAAAGGTAAGAAAATATTTCAAACATATTTTAGAGATTTGTCGAAGCCGTGGTTGTAGGCTAAGTTCTGTTCTCAGAATATTGAACAATGTGCTTTCTCCGTAAAGTTATTTTGAAATCTGACAGAGCGGTTGCATAAAGGAGTAGATTATCTATAATTCTTTAAATAATCATTATAAATTTTGTCAACGTTTATGATGAGTATTTCTGTAAATTGATGTGCCCATTCAACAAAAGTTATGGGGAGAATACATTTTATGAACGTCACGCGCCAATGTAAAATGAGGTTTTTGGATATAAATATGAACTTGATCGAACAAAAAATGCATGTATTGTCTAACATGATGTCCTAGGAGTGTCATCTGATGAAGATTGTCAAAGGTTAGTGCTTAATTTTAGCTGTATATCTGGTTTTGTGACGGCTATCCGTGCTTGGGAAATGGCAGTGTTTTTTTTTTGTTGCTAAGGTGCTATCCTAAAATAATCTAATGTTTTGCTTTCACCGTAAAGCCTTTTTGAAATCGGACAATGTGGTTGGATTAACGAAAAGATTATCTTTAAAATGCCGTATAACACTTTCATTTTAATCTAGAGATTGTGTTTTGAATTTCGCACCGTGCTATTTCACTGGTTGTTGTCCAACCAATCCCGTTAACGTGATTTTATCTCGAAGGGGTCCTGTAAGCATCTCCAATCCAAAATTAAATCTAGAATCGGCTTCCTATATCGCAACAAAGCATCCTTCACTCATGCTGCCAAACATACCCTCGTAAAACTGACCATCCTACCGATCCTCGGCTTCGGTGATGTCATCTATAAAATAGCCTCCAACACTCTACTCAACAAACTGGATGCAGTCTATCACAGTGCCATCCGTTTTGTCACCAAAGCCCCATACACTACCCACCATTGCAACCTGTACGCTCTCGTTGGTTGGCCCTCGCTTCATACTCGTCGCCAAACCCACTGGTTACAGGTCATCTACAAGACCCTGCTAGGTAAAGTCCCCCCTTATCTCCAGTCTCTGCTAGGTAAAGCCCCGCCTTATCTCAGCTCACTGGTCACCATAGTAGCACCCACCCGTAGCACGCGCTCCTGCAGGTATATCTCACTGGTCACCCCCAAAGCCAATTCCTCCTTTGGTCGTCTTTCCTTCCAGTACTCTGCTGCCAATGACTGGAACGAACTGCAAAAATCTCTGAAGCTGGAGACTCATATCTCCCTCACTAGCTTTAAGCACCAGCTGTCAGAGCAGCTCACAGATCACTGCACCTGTACATAGCCCATCTGTAAACAGCCCATCTATCTACCTACCTCATCCCCACACTGTATTTATTTATTTATCTTGCTACTTTGCACCCCAGTATCTTTACATTTACATCTTTACATCTTCACATTCATCTTCTGCACATCTACCATTCCAGTGTTTAATTGCTACATTGTAATTACTTCACCACCATGGCCTATTTATTGTCTTAACTTTCCTCATTTGCACTCACTGTATATAGACTTTTTGTTTTCTTTTGTTCTACTGTATTATTGACTGTATGTTTTGTTTATTCCATGTGTAACTCTGTGTTGTTGTATGTGTCGAATTGCTATGCTTTATCTTGGCCAGGTCGCAGTTGCAAATGAGAACTTGTTCTCAACTAGCCTACCTGGTTAAATAAAGGTGAAATAAATACAATTTAAAAAACAATGTAGAGAGAAAGAAAATAGAGAAATAACAGAAAAGTAAAACACATAGTAATAAATACACAATGAGTAATGATAACTTGCCTATATACAAGGGGTATCAGATGTGCAGTGGTATGAGTTAATTGAGATAGATACAGTTGAAGTCAGAAGTTTACATACACCTTAGCCAAATACATTTAAACTCAGTTTTTCACAATTCCTGACATTTAATCCTAGTAAAAATTCCCTGTCTTAGGTCAGTTAGGATGACCACTTTATTTTAAGAATGTGAAATGTCAAAATAATAGTAGAGATAATTATTTATTTCAGCTTTTATTTCTTTCATCACATTCCCAGTGGGTCAGAAGTTTACATACACTCAATTAGTATTTGGTAGCATTGCCTTTAATTTGTTTAACTTGGGTCAAACCCTTCCCACAATAAGTTGGGTGAATTTTGGCCCATTTCTCCTGACAGAGCTGGTGTAACTGAGTCAGGTTTATAAGCCTCCTTGCACGCACACACTTTTTCAGTTCTGCCCACAAATTTTCTATAGGGTTGAGGTCAGCGCTTTGTGATGGCCACTCCAATACCTTGACTTTGTTGTCCTTAAGCCATTTTGCCACAACTTTGGAAGTATGCTTGGGGTCATTGCCCATGTGGAAGACCCATTTGCGACCAAGCTTTAACTTCCTGACTGATGTCTTGAGATGTTGCTTCAATATATCCACATAATTTTCCTGCCTCATGAATGCCATCTATTTTGCGAAGTCACCAGTCCCTCCTGCAGCAAAGCACCCCCACAACATGATGCTGCCACCCCCGTGCTTCACGGTTGGGATGGTGACATTTCTCCAAAAAGTACGATCTTTGTCCCCATGTGCAGTTGCAAACCGTAGTCTGGCTTTTTTATGGCGGTTTTGAAGCAGTGGCTTCTTCCTTGCTGAGCGGCCTTTCAGGTTATGTCGATATAGGACTCGTTTTACTGTGGATATAGATACTTTTGTACCTGTTTCCTCCAGCATCTTCACAAGGTCCTTTGCAGTTGTTCTGGGATTGATTTGCACTTCACACCAAAGTACGTTCATCTCTAGGAGACAGAACGCATCTCCTTCCTGAGCAGTATGACGGCTGCGTGGTCCCATGGTGTTAATACTTGAGTACTATTGTTTGTACAGATGAACGTGGTACCTTCAGGCATTTGGAAATTGCTCCCAAGGATGAACCAGAGGCACTGAGTTTGAAGGTAGGCCTTGAAATACATCCACAGGTACACGTCCAATTGACTCAAATGATGTCAATTAGCCTATCGGAAGCTTCTAAAACCATGACATAATTTTCTGGAATTTTCCAAATTTTTTAAAGGCACAGTCAACTTTGTATGTAAACTTCTGACCCACTGGAATTGTGATACAGTGAAGTGTTAGTGAAGTAATCTGTCTGTAAACAATTGTTGGAAAAATGACTTGTGTCATGCACAAAGCAGATGTCCTAACCGACTTGCCAAAACTATAGTTTGTTAACAAGACATTTGCGGAGTGGTTGAAAAACGAGTTTTAAAGACTCCAACCTAAGTGTATGTAAACTTCCGACTTCAACTGTATGTACATATAACTAGGAAAAAAGTGACAGATAGTAAACAGTAGCAGCAGCGCATGTGATGAGTCAAAAAAAGTTAGTACAAAAAGGGTCAATGCAGATATGCAAAAATAGTGAACATTGAATTGCCAAAACATTGAAAATATTCTATTGAAACTGTCAGGTCCACATTGAGTAGACATCAATCGAAAAATAGGAAATAAAAAAATTATTTTGAATTCCTTAAAGTCATCTCATCTCTGCTCAGGCAGTAGGAGCCAAACAGCCAGGTAACGTTATCTCTGAAGCCTACTCCCCATACTGTTCTGTCTTTAGTCATGCAGCTGCAGGACTGTCTGACAAAGATAAGGCATGCTTTCACTGTCACCCGTTTTGAGCCCCACCAGTTCAGCAAAAATAAATAAATTAATGTAAATCACCTGTTTTGCATGTTATTTTGGCATTCATTCATGTCACATATCAGTTTGCAAACAATGTAAAAAATATATAAACGTTATTAATAAAGCACATACAAACATGGTCTCTTTCTTGAGTAAGGCAGGTCCAAAATGCAGGTGTTTCAGCCAAGCTCAGTGCTTTCTGTGGTCAAGGGGCAGCCAGCAAAATACTAATCAAATCAAATTTGTCACATGCGCCGAATGCAACAGGTGTAGACCTTACCCTGAATTGCTTACTTACAAGCCCTAAGAAAATATTTACTAAATAAACGAAAGTTTAAAAAAAGTATAATAAAGAAGAAAAAAAGAACACTAAAATAACAATAATGAGGCTATATACAGGGGCTATGTGCGGGGTACAGGTTAGTCGAGGTAATTTGTACATGTAGGTGTGGGTAAAGTGACTATGCATAGATAATAGACAGCGAGTAGCAGCAGTGTAAAAACAAAGGGGGGGGGGGGGTCAATGCAAATAGTCCGGGTGGCCATTTGATTAATTGTTCAGCAGTCTTATGGCTTGGGGGTAGAAGCTGTTAAGGAGCCTTTTGGAACAAGACTTGGCGCTCCGGTACCGCTTGCCATGCAGTAGCAGAGAGAACAGACTATGACTTGGGTGACTGGAGTCTTTGACAATTTTTTGGGCCTTCCTCTGAGCGTACAGAGTGTATGCGTTGGTAATCTTTATTTGCGCTGTGATTGGCTCATGGTTCTGTCACTCATGGGGACACTACGTCACCGCAAAATCTACAGAGAGAGCTAGGCAGTTAAAGCCCACTTGGGTGCTGCCATAGAAGTGCCCAACCAAGAAGGCTCAAGGTCATTGGCCACAGATAAAATGGCGTCAAATTTACCATAGTTTTGATTGGACTGATCATGTTACTTTCAAAATCTTAGGCAGGCAAGCAGTCATCATCATGAATCACGTCGACAATCTAGTGGCAAATCCTTTTCAATCCTTGACATATGAAGATAAATTATAGATAAAAGGTATCGGGGCTCATTGGCCATTGGACATACACATTACACAGTCGGAAATCGCAAATTCAACAATGAGTAGTTTGGAAGGAATCAGTGGCTAAATGCAAGCATTGCAAAGCAATAACTATTTTGCTTTGCGTGCCTGCTATTCGGTGGAGAGGGTGTGTGGTCCAAGTCTGGATTTAAGGATTTAAAACATCTGTCTGAAAGGGTCTCTTTTCCAAGCTTAAAAGGATAAACATTCGCTCGCAACACCATGGGCCAGAAAAGGTTGAATACATTGGCCATGCTGTCAATCCAGCATGACTTCTGCCGCGTTCAAAACAACTGGAAACTCGGACCTGGGAAATCTCAGACTTGGCCATACTGACAACTGGGAACTCTGAAAAAGCCTAGCTTCGACTGGGAAAATATGTTTGGGAATCCAACTCAGAATTCCAAACCGGGAATTCAGGCCTCTTTCTAGAGAGCCAACCTGAGGATTGCTGACGTTTTGATTCAACCTTGTTTTTTTAGAGTTCCCAGTTGTCTTGAAAGCACCTTTGATGACAAACTTTGCCCACAAGAAGGACCGCTGTGCCTCCTTCCTGTTCAAGTGAGCACAGCACAACAACGGTGAGTCCAAAAATGTCTTGTAAGCTGCTTCATAAATGAGTGCATGCGCTTTTCTTCACCAGGACAAGATACTATATAATGTTGTTGGGTCTGTAACCATGTTTGCCAGTGACAGTCTCTACCCATTCAAATATTTGTTTTTTAAAAAAAGTTCAGTAATAGACCCATGTAATTCTAGTTGATATTGCAAGGGTTGTTTTTTGTTTTGTTGTCACCGTTATTGTGCAATTAATGTGTAGTGTAGTGGCTTTGCTGGCATGCATAAAAAAATTATACTTTGCCCGACCAAGATTTACATGCTAAAACAACCACTGTGTACATTCCTCTCTCTATGCCGTCTGTGTGTGTCGAGGCATAAACATGTATCCATCTCTGCCTGAGTCGGAAAAAACTGTTGCAATTGATTATGGTAATTGTAGTTAATTACCACTTTATGCACAAACTAGGTTGAATATTTACTTAAAAAAACTACAACTCCCTTCAGCCCAGCGTCCCACCTAAACTCAGCAAAAAAAGAAATGTCCTCTCACTGTCAACTGCGTTTATTTTCAGCAAACTTAACGTGTAAATATTTGTATGAACATAACAAGATTCAACAACTGAGACATAAACTGAACAAGTTCCACAGACATGTGACTAACAGAAATGGAATAATGTGTCCCTGAATAAAGGGGGGGTCAAAATCAAAAGTAACAGTCAGTATGTGGTGTGGCCACCAGCTGCATTAAGTACTGCAGTGCATCTCCTCCTCATGGACTGCACCAGATTTGCCAGTTCTTGCTGTGAGATATTACCCCACTCTTCCACCAAGACACCTGCAAGTTCCCGGACATTTCTGGGGGGAATGGCCCTAGCCCTCACCCTCCGATCCAACAAGTCCCAGACGTGCTCAATGGGATTGAGATCCGGGCTCTTCGCTGGCCATGGCAGAACACTGACATTCCTGTGTTGCAGGAAATCACGCACAGAACGAGCAGTATGGCTGGTGGCATTGTCATGCTGGAGGGTCATGTCAGGATGAGCCTGCAGGAAGGGTACCAAATGAGAGAGGAGGATGTCTTCCTGTAACGCACAGCATTGAGATTGCCTGCAATGACAACAAGCTCAGTTTGATGATGCTGTGACACACCGCCCCAGACCATGACAGACCCTCCACCTCCAAATCGATCCCACTCCAGAGTACAGGCCTCGGTGTAACGCTCATTCCTTCGACGATAAACGCAAATCCGACCATCACCCCTGGTGAGACAAAACCGTGACTCAGAGCACTTTTTGCCAGTCCTGTCTGGTCCAGCGACAATGGGTTTGTGCCCATAGGCGACGTTGTTGCCGGTGATGTCTGGTGAGGACCTGCCTTACAACAGGCCTACAAGCCCTCAGTCCAGCCTCTCTCAGCCTATTGCGGACAGTATGAGCACTGGTGGAATGATTGTGCGTTCCTGGTGTAACTCGGGCAGTTGTTGTTGCCATCCTGTACCTATCCCGCAGATGTGATGTTCGGAAGTACCGATCCTGTGCAGGTGTTGTTACATGTGGTCTGCCACTGCGAGGATGATCAGCTGTCCGTCCTGTCTCCCTGTAGCGCTGTCTTAGGCGTCTCACAGTACGGATATTGCAATTTATTGCCCTGGCCACATCTGCAGTCCTCATGCCTCCTTGCAGCATGCCTAAGGGATGTTCACACAGATGGGCAGGGACCCTAAGCATCTTTCTTTTGGTGTTTTTCAGAGTCAGTAGAAAGGCCTCTTTAGTGTCCTAAGTTTTCATAACTGTGACCTTAATTGCCTACCGTCTGCAAGCTGTTAGTGTCTTAACGACTGTTCCACAGGTGCATGTTCATTAATTGTTTATGGTTCATTGAACAAGCATGGGAAACAGTGTTTAAACCCTTTACAATGAAGATCTGTGAAATTATCTTTAAAAGACAGGGTCTTGAAAAGGGACGTTTCTTTTTTTGCTGAGTTTATATGGACGATGTGGTGATGGTGATGACAGAGCGGAACGGACTAAGATACAGTAGAATAGTTTAGAATACAGTATGTACACATAAGATGAGATATGCCAGATGTGTAGACATTATTAAAGTGACTAGTGTTCCATTCCTTAAAGTGGCCAGTGATTTCTAGTCTATGCCTATAAGCAGCAGCCTCTAATGTGTTAGTGATGGCTGTTTAACAGTCTGATGGCGCCCGAGAAGAAGGCTAACGTTTTGCGTGTTCCTATCCAATTGAGTTTATTTTTTTTGCGTTGTTTGTGACTTATTATTTTACTTATTTTGTACATAATGTTGCTGCTACCGTCTCTTATGACCAAAAATAACTTCTGGTCATCAGAACTCCGATTACTCACCACGAACTGGCAGAATCCTTTCTTTAATGAGTCCGCCAGATCCCCGTCATTTGCGTGAAGAAAAGGTGGAGAAAATGTGACCGGAGGGCGGGCTGCCTTCTGAGAATTTGTAGACGATCGAATAAACCCCCACTTCCTTCCATTCTGCTAGCAAACGTGCAATCTTTGGAAAATAAAATCGATGACCTACGTGGAAGATTAAACTTACCAACGGGACATTCAAAACTGTAATATCTTATGCTTCACGGAGTCGTGGCTGAACGACGACATTATCAACATACGGCTGCTGTTTATTCGCTGTATCGGCAGGATAGAACAGCGGCGTCTGGTAAGACATGGGGCGGCGGACTATGTATTTTTGTAAATAACAGGTGGTGCACGATATCTAAGGAAGTCTCAAGGTTTTGCTCGCCTGATGTAGAGGATCTCATGATAAGCTGTAGACCACACTATCTACCTAGAGAGTTATCTGTATTTTTCGTAGCTGTCTACATACCACCACAGACTGACGCTGGCACTAAGACCGCAATCAATGAGCTGTATTCCGCCGTAAGCAAACAGGAAAACACTCACCCAGAGGCGGCGCTCCTAGTGGCCGGGGACTTTAACGCAGGGAAACTTAAATCGGTCTTACCAAATTTCTATCATTTTACATTTTAGTCATTTAGCAGACGCTCTTATCCAGAGCGACTTACAGTAGTGAATGCATACATTTCATACATTTTTTCTCCGTACTGGTCCACCGTGGGAATGGGGGCATTCTATCAGCATGTTAAATGTGCAACCAGAAGGAAAAAAAAAAACTCTGGACCACCTTTACTCCACACACAGAGACGCATACTCTCCCTCGCACTCCATTTGGCAAATCTGACCATAATTCTATCCTCCTGATTCCTGCTTACAGACAGCATAATGAACGCTAAGTACTTGGTGTTATTTGGACATAAATTATGAACTTTGTCAAAAGAAACCACATTTGTTCCGGACCTGGAATGCCTTCCGGACCTGGGATCCTGCCTTCTGATGGAGATAATCAAAGGTAAGGGGGTATTTACAATGTTATTATCGATTTTAGATGATGCTAACTGTATAGCATAGCCTGTTGTTCTTAGCATAGCACCCCGTTTATTGCAAAATGTGATTTCCCAGTAAAGTTATTTTGAGATCTGGCCATTCGGTAGCAATTACGAGATGATAATATATTATTCTTTGAATGACAATATTATAATTTACCAATGTTTTCGAATAGTAATTTTGTTATGTTCACCGGAAGCATTTCAGAGAAGAAAAAAATCTGAATTTCACGCTACTGTAAAATGCTGTTTTTGGATATAAATATGAACTTGATGGAACAAAAAATGCATGTATTGTATAACATAATGTCCTAGGAGTGTCATCTGATGGAGATTGACAAAAGTTAGTGCATAATTCAAGCTGGTTTCTGCTTTTGGTGACGCCTGACCTTGAATTGAAAATGGATGTTTGTACTTTTGTGGCTATGTACTGTCCTAACATAATCTAACTTTATGCTTTTGCCGTAAAGCCTCTTTGAAAATCGAACAATGTGGTTAGATTAAGGAGATGTTTATCATTTAAATTGTGTAAAATAGTTGATTGTTTGAGAAATTGAAATTATTAGATTTTTGATGTTTTGAATTTCCAGCCTTGTTAGCAATCCCGGCTCGGGGTTCATTGCTAACCTGTAGCCCCAACAGGTTAATTCATTCCTACTTAGATTTGTGGGTATTGAGTATATGTTGTGTAATTTGTTAGATATTACTTGTTAGATATTACTGCACTGTTGGAGCTAGAAGCACAAGCATTTCCCTACACCCGCAATAACATCTGCTAATCACATGTATGTGACCAATAACATTTGATTGGATTTGGATTTCATATCTAAACTGTTGGAGTGCTGGGTAGAGTGAAGACTGTGAGGATCACGAGAGGCGGGCTTGTTTAAAAAAATGTATGCTTCCGCGGATCAGAAGAAACGTGTTGTGTCTCACCCGATTTGATAAGTTTGAAGTGTTGTGTGTGTCTCTTAGGAACAGGGCATCCCTCAAGTGGGTTATATCTGGTGTCTCTTGGTAAATCGATGTTGAAGAGATTCAAAATATTCCTAGAGTGATTCATGCATGTCGGATTAATCGTGTGGTGAATGAAGAAAAAGTGAAGTCTCTGTTCTTTTGGTTTTTGATATGGAGTCTTTCCCTACTCAAGTGCAGTTAAGGTATATTAACTACAGTCAGAGCATTTATCCCAAGACCAATGCAGTGTGATCATCGTAAAGCATTTGGTCATGTTTCAAGTGTTTGCAGAAGGGATAAGCCGAGGTGTCAAAGTTGTGGAAAAGATCATATCATGTGTTATTGAAGTGATGAAAATGTGACAAGAGAATGAGGTGGCCAAAGTCAGGGCTGTCCAGAGCATTTCATATGCAGCAGCTGTTAAAAAGGTTAAGGGTTTGAATGGTGCACCTGAAGAGTCCATGGCGGTAGATAGGCCTTCACTGCAGGCTGCAGTGGTTGCCTTTCACGTGCAGGATCCTGACATTTTAAAGGTTAAGAAGGTGGACTTGGTGGCCTTTATAGCTATGGTGATTAATGGCACTGCCAAGTGGAGAGAAGATCCAGCAAGATAAAACTCATTGTGGATGTGGTGGAACGGTTCCTGGGGCTGAAAGATTTCTCGGCAAAGGAGTTACATGGAGCCGTACCACCCTCTCTGGTCCTAGAACCTGAGAAGGGAGATATGGAGATTTGAAAGGAGAAGTGGGAGTTTGGTTTTGTCAATGTACTATTTTTATTTGGGTGGATTAAGTTAGTTTCCCTATTATGTATGGATTTTTTTTTTATCATGTTTTGGTTTCAAGCTGTCCAGTTGGTGGTGGCAATACACCTTTTTGGTTTGTGGTCAGCCTTGAAACCCACAGAAGAAGAATATCACACATTTCCGGGAAATTTCATCACGTTTGTAGCTATTTGCCATCAGTTAAGTTATACTTCTATTCAATACTTTTTGATAAACATATTTGTAGCTCTCTTCACGACAACAGACACGGGTTGGTTCCTTGAAACGGGCGTTTATTGCATTGCACGTCTTTTTCTCCGATGCATCCACGTCACGCCGTGAGAACTATATGTTTGAATGAACACAGTAACGTTGATAAATTATACAGTACTGAAACAAAGAAATACAAATGGCGCTTGGCGCGACAATACAAATGGAACTTGGCGCGACTTTAAACAAAGTTCTATAGGTTGAACAAAATACCTCGTTGGCTGCTTGTCCTGAAAAGAGGTTCTTGAATTCTTAAAGTCCCTTGAAAGTCCCTTTACTGTCTTTCTTAGCCTCTGCCATCAACAATTATGACTCAGACTAAGATCTGCTTAAGTTAGATTGCACAGTCAATTAACAAATTCCGTAGCAGTAACACAACAGAGAACGTTAGTTCCGGGATGGAACATAAAAACACAATCAATGGCCTAACGTTAATTTACCTGTTACATCACATTTAAATTCTTATCTATACATCAATAAATCATTTATTTATTTACTACATCAAATAAACCTTGAATTATGTATTAATCATGCATAGTGAACACAGCATCTATGTAACAACACTTACAATATTTCATCAATCTTAAATTAATAATTGTTAGTTTGCAGGAATGTTGATTAACGAGGCTTTTCAGAGACAATTATCTACCATTGTCGAGGTATTAGTTGCAGCGGCAGTTGCGGAGATGGGCAGACTCCTCGATGAGTGCTCTGCTGCCGTTATGCCTCTAAAGTTGGTCCAGCAGAATGAGGAAAGTATTTTGCTGAAGAGTAGGCTTCAACGTGCTAACAAAATCAATACAGTGAGTGCACATTTGGTCGTCTACCGTTGGGAAAACGAGTTTGCAGATGACTGACGACAAACTTGGCTAGCTAGCAAATTGTTATTTAAAAACTTTTACCAGAATCCTGTAATTTTTTTTAAACCGTGTACTTCAAACGCAAATATAAACTTGAGTTTATAGAATAGAATCCATATATACATATGAGATGAGTAATGCAAAATAAGTAAACATTATTAACGTGGCCAGTGATTTCAAGTCTGTGTATATTGTGGAAGTGTGGTTTCGTCGGATTGAGGCAAGCATAGCTGGATGGATCTGTGTTTATATTTGAAAAATTCCATTAGGTCCATCGCAGCTTGGTTCTATTTGTTTCCTAAACGGTTTCCGTTACAATACGTAATGAATATACCCCATCAAACGTTAGTTAGTTACCTACTAGTCTCAAACTATGCGGCCTTCTCCCTACAGTTTTCAGCCAAGCTTCGCCCACAACTGCCTCATCTGAACTACAACCCCGACGCTGTGTGTTTAGAAACGTCAATAATCATAGCTTGCGATACGGTTTTGGAAATATATGGCCCATAAATTTCATCAGGTAGAAAGAATCCTTGAGTTTTTCACAGATCCATACAGCTATGTGGTCCTCAATCCGACGAAACTACACTTCCACAATATACACAGACTTGAAATCACTGGACACCTTAATAAGGTTTACATATTTTGCATTACTCATCTCATACATATATATGGATTATATTCTACTGTATCTTAGGTTATGCTGCTCTGGCATTGCTTGTCCAAATATTTATATATTCTTAATTCCATTCCTTTACTTAGATTTGTGTGTATTGTTGTGAATTAGACTGCACTGTTGGAGCTAGAAACACAAGCAGTTTGCTACACCTGCAATAACATCTGCTAAACACATGTATGTGACCAATAACATTTGATTTAGATTTAGACTACACTTCCCCAGTTACGCTTACACACAGGTGGTTGGAGATTGCTAGATAGCTTAATAGAACAGGTCTCTGTTCTGTAAACAAGCTCTGTAACAGATAGATATGGCCGTGTGGGAACTCTAACCCTATCAAGGTGTGTATCAATTTAACCTTTTGTTTTTTGAAAATTATTTCTTGGTGATATGAAAGATAAGGTCCTTATGCTAACAAAACTGTACCGCAAGCGATGCAGACTGAGCGTCTGGTGTCTTAACAAAACTACGTCCAATGACTTATGTGTAATGGAACTGAGTCATTGTCAAGTGCTAGCTACTTACTTACTGAACCAAAGATACTTCCCCTTTCATCTGTGATTGAACTGTCGTTAGCTCACCTAGCTAACCTGCTAGGTCATTAACTTCATATTTTAATCTTTCAGAGACAATTTTCATCATTCATGGAGATGTTGGGTAAAACATTGTTGGGAAAAATGGCAATGTTAATGAATGTGATCATGGTCGAAAAGGAGAAGACTGCCACAGGCATGAGCGCCCAGAGGCGTGTCAGTCGGGCAAGGGGGACAGAGGAAGGAGCACCAAGAGGTACACACCCATAGGGAAGATTTTCTTGTCTCCTTCTCAAAAGGTCAGAGGGGAGGGACCTCTGCAGGGCCTAAAATTAACACCCTCCAAATGCGGGTAGATTTTGGCATTGGCGGGAAAGATGTCTATTTCATCAGCAATGCTGGTGAGTGGTCAAGGCTCCACAGTGTAAGCATTTAACTTGAATTTGCAAATACAAAAACGTTCAAAGTCAAGTATGAGCACATTAATAGTAAAGTAAATGCTGCATTAGTTGTTTACAAAGTTTTGTTTCATAGCTGGTAGACAATGACACAAACTACAAATCCTATAATAATATTACACCCAATTGTGTGGAAATTGACTCAACTTTTTCCTTATTGACTATTTACATTGTTTGGTTCACAAGCTCCCGCCCTTAAAGGGGCAGCTGAACATTTTGTCTTGTGATATTTAGTTGAATTTTTTTTTTAAATTAAATAACATTGAGCAATATACCACAACACTTTTAACTAGTAATACATTTGTTTTAGAAACATTACCAAGCATGCTCATCTGTGACTTTTTTTTTGGGGGGGGGGTTGGTGTAAAATATATATTTTGACTGGTAAAAAATCGGAGTGGTTGGTAGTTTAAAAAAAAATCTAACTCCCACAGTGGCTGGTAAACCAAAAGGTTAGTTTTAGGCCCAGGACCTCTGACCTCATCCAATGGGTTTTCATAAGGAGACGAGGAGAGACGGTGCGAGGAGTATGTACAGTGCATTTGTAAACTATTCAGACCCCTTGACTTTTTCCACATTTTGTTACATTACAGCCTTATTCCAAATTTGATTAAATCATATCAGAAATACTTGAGAAATTAGCAAAGTGTTTCCGGCTATGGCTGGGCAATGTATGTTTTTGCGCGATATTCCAAATGTCTGTATTGCAATTTTTCCAAAAACATTTTATGAGCGTTTCTGTCCGCTTGTTCTCATGTTGTCTTTTTGGTCTTGTCTCCGTCGCTCCTTCTGTGCTGTTAGCACCTTCCCAATTACACCAGAGATCTGTATATAATGACGAAATGCCCATGTCTCTGCGTTAACTATGGGAGATGTTATTCCCAAAGGCGGGAAGATGGGCAACAAGCTTAAGTCCAAAATTAGCCCACAGAAACGCATTGGCCGTATTTTGCCGAGAGTGAAACATCTTACTTCAAAGGGTTTAGGTTAAGTGCATTAAGACACATTTCAGTTCAATGCATTCAGTTGTACAACTGACTAGGTATTCCCCTTTCACTTTGCCTCTTCCTTTGTTTACACACACACACCAAGCCCCTGCCACTCACACAACAAAGAAATCACTTCGTCCTCTTGACAAGCGGTTTCAACTCGCTATTTGCATTTGAGGTTTGGTCCGACAATCGGTCATATGGACACCAACACATTGAGACATTATTTTACTGTAATAGAGAAGTGAACCTTTCTAACAAAACCCCGGTCTATTTCTATGGGTACAAGTACTGTTCACACCCCTCTTGTTGGTGGAGAGAATTTAGCAGGTTTAAAGCTTATTTCCCGCAATTCTACACATTTTGTCACCCCCCCACATTTTGTCACCCCCCTGACACCCTCCTGCCGACATCTCGCCCCACAGTTTGGGGACCACTGTTCTAGCCTAGTGCAATTTGTACTCCTAACTGACCCACTTAGCTAGCTACCTCACCAGATAATGGTAACAACAAACAGTGCACGTGTATTTGTATGATGTAAATACTAGGCTGATTTCTAGCCATATCTATGACTAAAAAGGAATATGTTTTACAATGGGAGTTCATTATATCAAACACTGGAGTTAAATTCTTAGCTATCTGATTTTGAATGTGGAGTATTCTTATGGTGTTTTTGATGCATGTCTTTTTAAATATTGATACTGTTTTTTTAGGGGACAGTCTTCATTTCCACAACTACTGCACTGACCCTGTCTCTGAGAGTGCTCATCAAGAGGAGGATGACTTTAACCCCCAGACCTCACCTGCCTCAGAGACACAAGACGACCAGAGAAACACGGAGCCAAACTCAGGCAGGAATGGAGAAGATGCCCAGTGTGGAGGGGAATCTATTGGAGGTATGGGCAGAATTACACTGGATATAGTGAAGTCAATTAGCCATAACGTGTGCTGTAATTTTATGAAACTTAGTACTTGAATCAGTAAGCTAATGACATTGTGGCACCACTACCATTAAGCCAACTTTTGAGGTAGTGTTTGTCCTGACTATACTTAATCATAATCAGTCAAAACCCTATTTAATGTTCCTTTGCATTTATTTGGAAAATGCCACCAATTAAGCCATATTCAGACAGGTTTAGTTTTACTGGGGGAGGTCGGGTAATTTAATAATGTGCACGGGCACAAAACACCACAGCTGTAATTTTTTTGGCAGGAGAGTAATAATTCCAGCCTGAATAACAAACCTTTTTTGTTGTTGTCAAACTCCAAGGTCCTCTGATAATACTATATCTGTCCTGTGTGAATCAACATCCCTGTGTTTGAGGGGTATTAGTGTTAACATGTGCTGCCCGCATTTTGGGTAAGATCATGGGAACAAATTGATGCTTAAAACAAAGTGCTAACCACATAGCCTAAGTCTTCTGTTTACACACACCAAGCCTCTGCCACTCACACAACAAAGATGAGATATCACTTCTTCACCTCTGACAAGCGGTTTCAACTCGCTATTTGTATTTGAGGTTTGGTCCAACAGAATGGGTCACATGGACACCGAAACACATTGAGACATTATTTTACTGTAATAGAGAAGTTAACCTTTCTAACCATACCCTTTTTTATGTCTCAACTGCCAAAATGACATGCAGAGTAGACACCACTGAAACAGCAGTATCAATGAACGTTGATTCTGGAAAATGAATGCACAGTTTGTCACACAGCATTGAAGTAGCGAAAGCGGCACTCTAGTCAAAGACTGTTATACTAGCTGTCTCAAATTTTTTCGCATTTTTTAAATATATATATATATATATATGTGTGTGTGTGTGTGTGTGTGTGTGTGTGTGTGTGTGTGTGTGTGTGTGTGTGTGTGTGTGTGTGTGTGTGTGTGTGTGTGTGTGTGTGTGTGTGTGTGTGTGTGTGTGTGTGTGTGTGTGTGTGTGTATGTGTACAATAAGCCTAAAGACTTATTTATTAATTTGGCAAGTCGTTCTCATTCTGAGAAATAAGGTAGGCCACTTCTTTTTTAACATCTTAACAAAGTGGACAGGCTAGCATTCTGGTCAAACAGTTGGAGACGGACAGAAGGGTGTGTTTATAACAATTCATCTGTTCTGCCTTGTAGGCTAGCAAATATATCCAAGTTGGCTTAACTTGAAATATAAAGATTCCTTTAAAGATTGTCTGGCTACTATCAAGCTAGCATGTGGGCTTGTGCTTGAGACATTGTTCGAGACCTGTGTTCATTTTCTATAATGTCTGCTACAAGAAGTTAGTCATTATTCGTGAACGTGCATTATGCATGGTTCTGGTTAGTTGTAACAAAAAAGGCATTTTCATAGACTTGAAAAGCAGATCAGTTAAATTATTTGATAGCACAATTACATTATTAGTGGTGGAAGGCTTATATTTAGCCAAGGTATAATTTCACAAGCCCCGAATTCATTAGATTATTGCAGATTGTTTGAAATCAAGTGTATCTGACCTTTACTTGTAGAACAAAGCTTATTTAGAGAACATTAAAACGTCTAGAAAAATATTGTGTATCGCCCGTATTTTGGAGAAAATCTCAAGGAGATTTTTTTTAGGCCATATCACCCAGCCCTATTTCTGGCTATATCAGAATAAAGGTTTCTACTTACATTTGATCATTTAATCATTGGTCATTCAAAGGTGTGTGTGTGTGTGTGTGTGTGTGTGTGTGTGTGTGTGTGTGTGTGTGTGTGTGTGTGTGTGTGTGTGTGTGTGTGTGTGTGTGTGTGTGTGTGTGTGCTGAAGTATGCTAATTGTGTAAAATGTATCCAAATTCAGCAAGTGTTGTAGCCTAGTGCAATTTGTACTCCTAACTGACCCACTTAGCTAGCTACCTCACCAGATAATGGTAACAACAAACAGTGCACGTGTATTTGTATGATGTAAATACTAGGCTGATTTCTAGCCATATCTATGACTAAAAAGGAATATGTTTTACAATGGGAGTTCATTGTTTCAAACACTGTAGTTAAATTCCTAGCTAGTTAACTTCGAATATGGAATATTTTGATGTGGTGTTTTTGATGTATATCTTCTTCTTTTTTTAATATACATACTGTTTTTTTTAGGAGACAGTCTTCATTTCCACAACTACTGCACTGACCCTGTCTCTGAGAGTGCTCATCAAGAGGAGGATGACTTTAACCCCCAGACCTCACCTGCCTCAGAGACACAAGACGACCAGAGAAACACGGAGCCAAACTCAGGCAGGAATGGAGAAGATGCCCAGTGTGGAGGGGAATCTATTGGAGGTATGGGCAGAATTACACTGGATATAGTGGAGTCAATTAGCCATAATGTGTGCTGTAATTTTATGAAACGTAGTACTTGAATCAGTAAGCTAATGACATTGTGGCACCACTACCATTAAGCCAACTTTTTTGAGTCAGTGTTTATGATTTAAGGATACTCAGGAGAATCAGTTACACCCCCATTTAAAATGAGTGTTCCTATGCATTTATTGGGTAAAATGCCACCAATTAAGCCCTATTCGGACGGGATTCGTTTTACTGGGCGAGGTCGGTGATGTGACCTTTACACTGCAGTTGTAATTTTAGTCCCGTGTGAATCTGCCACATCAGTCATTTTCACATTTCTGGAGAGTAATAATTCCAGGCTGAATAAACTACAGTTTTCTGATGAGATCTTCTGATAATACTATATCCCGTGCGACTCGACATCCCTGTGCTGTGAGGGGTATTACAGCGTTTACCATGTGCTGCCTGCAGTTTGGGTAAGATCAGGGGAACAAATTGATGCTTAAAACAAAGTGCTATGCACATAGCCAACAGATGAGATGAATGATCTGTTTTGTCATATAGCCTGTCACCTTTCCCAGTGCTTATTTCTCTTTTAAAAGATTAATCTGATTTATATTGTGCCAATTAATTGATAAATTGGCAAATACGTCAGTTAATTTAATGTCTGCATACAGTTTATGTATGCATACATGTTATTTATTATATTATTTAGAATATTTAGAATTTGTCTGAAATGAAAGCCAGTTGAAATCATGCTCTGGAAAAACATGCTGGCGTAATAACTACATAACCAACGTTCTATAGTCATTCAAGTGCCGTTGAATAGGGCTTTAGACTGTTGAGGAATACCTTTCTTTAGGGTGGGTTTATTGTTAGCTGTTTAAATTATTTCTGAGAAATGTTAGTTAATATCCACCATCTTATTCATACATGTAATGCAGTAGTTTGTTTTACATTTACACCTCAACAACGACAATGACCCTCTCTGTTGCAGATGTGGTATTGCTCTCTGAATTTGATCATCAAGAGGTAGTTCACCTTAATCCCCAGCTCTCACCTTCATCAGACCCAGAGAAACAAGACAGACAGCCCTCAAACATGGAGCCAAACCCAGGCAGGATTGGAGAAGATGTCCAGAATGGTGATTCTTCAAATACAGACCAAAATTCAGATGCAAGTGATGCCAGAGCAGTGAAGGTGCCCTTCATTTGCGACTTTTGTGGAAAGTATTTCAATTGGAGATGCACTTTTAAAGCCCACCGTAATCATCACACCAAACCCTTTAGCTGCCCACAGTGTAGGAAAGGTTTTGGTACGAAGAATGGGTGTAATAATCATCTCTTGGTTGTGCATTCTACAGACAAGCCCTTCAAATGCACAGATTGTAGGAAGGTGTTTGCAATGAGAAATAGTTTGGCCAAACATAGGGTTCTCAACCCAACTCTGCACACCTGCACAACATGTGTGAAATCGTTCTGTGGGGAACGTACGCTAAAACGGCACAACTTCAGTGATCACCCGGAAAAGGCATACATCTGCTCTTTGTGTCCAAAAACCTTTCGGTCATGGCCAATATGGAAGCATCATAAGGCAGAGCACTCGGAGAAGAAGTATTGCTGTGAAACCTGTGGCAAGCTTTTCTGTTCATCTTCATCCTTGTCATCAGAGAACAGTTCATAGATGTCATAAGGCAGAACACTCAGGGGAGAAGGGGGAGAAGTATTGCTGTGAAACCTATGGCAAGCTTTTCTGTTCATCTTCATCTTTAGCCAGTCATCAGACAACAACTCATAGAGCAAAGGCTTATAGCTGTGATGTATGTACTAAAGGTTTCAGGGATGTAACCAATTTCCAAAACCATATGACCTCCCATATTAGAAAAGGCCATGTTAGTCTAGAAAAAGCTTTTGCCTGTAGTGTATGTGAGAAATGTTTCTCATGTGCACGCACTCTCAGAGATCATCTGACCATCCATACCGGAGTAAAACGTTTTGGTTGTAGCATATGTCACAAACGTTTTCGTCTTTCAACCAGTCTCAAAGGTCATATGACTTTACATACTGGAGAGAAACCTTTTGTCTGTGGTTTATGTGGCAAGAGTTACTGTCGTGCAAGCAAGCTCAAAGTGCATGCGCTTGCCCATACCGGAGAGAAACCTATGGCCATCACCCATACCAGAAGAAAAGACTACAGTTATGTCTGTGACGTATGTGGCAAACATCTCCCTGATGCAGCTAGGCTCAAATGCCATATGTTCGTACATACTGGTGAACAACCTTTTGCCTGTGATCTATGTGGCAAAAAGTTCAATCACCCAAGCAATCTCAAAAGACACAAGCTGTCTCACACAGGGCAGAAATTGTATGTTTGTAATACTTGTGGTAAAGGTTTTACTCGTTCAACAACCCTTAAGATACATCAACGCAGTCACACTGGTGAAAAGCCTTACTTGTGTGATATTTGTGGGCAAGGCTTCACCTCGCATGCCTACGTCAAGAAACACAAGATGATTCACCTGCTATCTCAACGTCATTCAAGACCGCAGAACACTGGGCCAAAGTCACATGTCTGCAGCTACTGTGGTAAAGGCTTCTGTTACAGATCTGTGTTGGATCAGCACATGCGCACTCACATAGGAGAAAAAACATTCAACTGTCTCATTTGTGGGAAATGTTACATGTTTAAGGCTACTCTTGAAATACACATGCGCAGTCACATGGGAGAGGCCATTCAAATGTCGCAATTGTGGGAAAGGGTTCATGTGTAAGAATACTCTTGTAATACACATGTGCACTCTCACAGGGGAGAGACCATATGCTTGTAATGAATGTGGCAAGAGTTTCTCCCAGAGTAGTCATGTAGTATTTCACCAGCGTGTGCACACTGGTGTCAAAGCATTTGTGTGCAACAAATGTGGGAATGCCTATGCCTGTAGCCGAAATCTGAAAGTTCATAAGTGCAAGTTCAACCAGAAAACAGTCCATGGACAGAATGTACAGGATCACTGAAGAAAACTGCTCACATGATCACTCTGGACCCAGTTTCCCAAAATAATCGTAAGGCTAAATTCATTGTTAGTCTTTGTAGGAGTATCGTTAAATCTCCAAGCTGTTTCCCAAAACCATCATTGCACTTAAACACTTATTTACCAACTGCCTCAGACTGCCCCCCCCCCCCCCCCATAGTTGCCAATGTCTTTGCAGTTGTTACAAACCGAGGATAAAAAGATGCTTCAACTGAAAACCGAGATGACTACATTAAATGATAAATAGGCCTATGGTGCAGCTAATTATTATTTAGCTAATTGTAGGCAACTATGTATTTTTTGCCTCAAAATATATATTATGTGTAACAACGTGCTCAATGATGTGCCAAAGTGCATTTTATAGGTAATGCTTATAAGCGTTAGAATAAGCCGCCTCAGTATTTGCAGTTATCGGTGATATCTCCAGAAACTGATCTGTTGTGTATATTGTTAAAATTCTAATGTTATGGTAAGATTTGAATGGTGAAAGCTGATCCGAGAGCAGCGCTGCTTTTCATACGATCATATCACAGTAACACGTTTCAACGACGCACTTGGCGAACATTCTCTGTGGTGTTTTGGGAAACGCATGTTACATCGCAGTTTATAGGAACGATGCATCGATAAAACACTTGTATGCCTAAATTCCATCGCTGTCGTGAAACTGGCCCTGGATAATAGGATGGGCTTACTTCATAGATGTTCCCAGTTTCATATGTTGGACTATAATTTGAATTCTAAATTAATAGTGGCAAGTGTTTCGCCCAGATAATTCTGTTTTTTTTTTTTTTTCTGGAAATACATTTTGAAAGTATTTGGTGTTCAGGCTTTATCTGTAAATAAACCAACCACCTTAGTTATGGTGGTCATTTTTAAGGAAAGGGGACTCGTTTTAAAAAAAAAAATTATATATACTTCAAGGCTTTTCCAGAAGGTTCTCTGACTACTAATAGTATGTTATTTTCTGATTCTTTGGGGGCATGATGGTATCTCTAAAAGTTTAAATTCAGATGCAGTTTGTAAAACATAACATCTCACAACACCTGGTCTTCAGCAAGTCTTAATACCCGTTGACTTATTCCACATTTTGTGTTGGCCTGAATTTGGAAGATTTATTACATTTATTTTTGTCACCCATCTACACACAATATTCCATAATGAGACATTTTTGCTAATTTATTGAAAATGAAATACAGAACTACTGTGTACTCCACAAGTATTGGGACAGTGACACTTTTTTGTTGTTGTTTTGGCTCTGTACTCCAGCACTTTGGATTTGAAATGATACAATGACTGAGGTTAAAGTGCAGATTGTCAGCTTTAATTTGAGGGTATTTTCATCCATATCAGTTGAACTGTTTAGAAATTACAGCACCTTTTGTACATAGTCCCCCCTATTTTTAGGGGACCAAAAGTATTGGGACAAATTCACTTGTGTATTAAAGTAGTCAAAAGTTTAGTATTTGGTCCCATATTCCAAGCATGCAATGATTACATCAAGTTTATGACTACCAAGTTGGATGCATTTGCTGTTCTTGTTTGTTTCAGATTATTTTGTTCCCAATAGAAATTAGTCAATACATGTTCACCTTTGGCAGCTGTGAGTCTTCATGGGTACGTCTCTAAGACCTTTCCACACCTGGATTGTACAATATTAGCACATTATTATTTTTATTTTTTTAATTTCTTCAAGCCCTGTCAAGTTGGTTGTTCGTTGCTAGGCATCCATTTTCAAGTCGATTTAAGTCAAAACAGTAAGTAGGCCACTCAGGAACATTCAATGTAATTGGTAAGCAACTCCACTGTATATTTGGCCTTGTGTTTTAGGTTATTGTTCTGGTGAAAGTTGAATTTGTCTCTGTGTCTGTTGGAAAGCAGACTGAACCAGGTTTTCCTCTAGTATTTTGCCTGTGCTTATTTTTATCCTAAACTCCCTAGTCCTTGCTGATGACAAGCACACCCACAACATGATTCAGCCACTAGCATGCTTGGAAATATGAAGTGGTACTCAGTAATGTTGTACTGGATTTGCCCCAAACATAAAGCTTTGTATTCAGGTCATAAAGTTAATTTCTTTGACCCATTTTTTTTTACAGTTTTACTTTAGTGCCTTATTGCAAACAGGATGTATGTTTTGGAAAATTGTTCATTCTGTATAGGCTTCCTTTTCACTCTGTCATTTAGGTTAGTATTGTGGAGTAACTGTTGTTTATCCATCCTCAGTTTTCTCCTATCACTGCCATTAAACTCTAACTATTTTAGTCACCATTGGCTTCATGGTGAAATGCCTGAGCAGTTTCCTTCGTCTCTGGCAACTGAGTTAAGAAGGACGGCTGTATCTTTGTAGTGACAGAGTGTATTGATACACCATCCAAAGTGTAATTAATAACTTCACCATGCTCAAAGGTGAAGTGTCTACTTTTTTGTTTGTTTTTGCAATCTGCCAATAGGTGCCTTTCTTTGCGAGGCATTGGAAAACCTCCCTGGTCTTTGTGGTTGAATCTGTGTTTGAAATTCACTGCACGACTGAGGGACCTTAAAATTATCTGTATTTATGGGGTACACTATTATTGCACACAGTGAGTCCATGCAACTTATTGTGACTTAAGTAAATTTTTACTCCTGAACTTATTTAGACTTGCCATAACAAAGGGGTTGAATACTTTGACTGAAAATATTTCAGCTTTTCATATTTAATGAATTTATTTATAAATCTATTTTAAATTCAGGATGTAACACAACAAAATGTGGAAAAAGTCAAGGGCTGAGACTACTTTCTGAAGGCACTGTATTTCATTATTTTAATTTATTATTGAAATGACCAAATAAATATTTTAGAGAAATTGATAGTCGACAAAAAATAATTTTTCACAAACTGTGTGCACCGTAGGTATGGTGCTGGAGATAATGAATATGATTTTAAAAAGTGGTCAAAGAACTTGAATAATATTTTACAATTAATTTGAGTTAATCTTACTGAAGGAGAGTGATCTTCTGTGTGACTTTCTGTCGTACTGTAAAATACTATGCCCTATGAATTCACTCTTATGGTGGATGTAAAAGTAATTTTACAGTTGTGTCTACAGTGGATATATTTCACATACAGTATTTGTGTAGTGTTCCATAAGTTAAATTGTAGGTATCTAGTGGGGTCTTCACGTGCGCGCGGGAAGTGGGAAACCGCAAAGTGGTAAGTCATAGGTCTGACATGATTGTGATCATGTGCTTTTGAAGTCGGACCAATTATTCAACCAATAAGATTTTAGCTAACTTAATAAGCTAGCTAGATTGTTTAACATTGACAATATGGTCAAGCTAGTTACCTTGTCCATATAAGTTTGTAATTGTAAAACAAATTGATTTGTCTTCTTTTGGTTTCAAAAGTGAAAGTTCAGTCCTGAAACGCTACAACTCGGCATCTCGGGTAACAAAATGTCGTCAAAGTTTCTCACTGGAAATTACGAGTTGGAGGGTCGTTCAAATGAAACTTCCCAGTCTGAACTATGAACTTAAGATAACACGTGAACGCCCCCATAGACCTACAGTCACAGCAAGACATGCTGAAGAAAATGCTGCTTTTATAACCAAGTGGGGAGGTGGTAGTTACCAGCAGGGCTGGCATTATGGGCAGGCCTTATGAGGACTGGCTCGCCCTACTGTACCTCCTTTCCGTCCAAATAAAATATTTAAATATTGATCATTTATTTGACCGAGATGCGCGCTGACAAAGACATCAATCTCAGATAAAGTATCTGAGCGAGCGAAACAGCGCCCCTCTCTCGGTACGTGTTGCCAGTGTATCTGATGCTGTCTGAACAAAAATAGTATGGCATGTCATACTCTTTTTGGCCAGACAGCATCAGGTATATAGGCTACATATAATACGACAGTGGCGCTGTTTTGCGCTCTCGGATGCTTTCTCCTGTGAAATAGTGCGCTGTTCGGATTAGGGGTGTGCCTAGTAATCGGACAAAACGAGTATTGTAAAGGACATGGGCAATTGTCCTGATACCGTTATGATCCAAGTATTGTTTTGCTATTGTCCGTGATCTAAACATTTTAATTTTAGGATGTCGTTCACGGCACACATCTTTCAATGAAATGCAAGGTGCTACACGGTCTATATAACTCATCTGGCTAGTTTTTGCTTGTCTGTAAATAGAAGGGCGGGCTCTATGTTTGTCCTGCTGCTCTGATTAGATCGAGCGACGCTGTATTTCTATGTCCACTCAGTTCATAATTTCACCAGACCACTTCTCCTTGCATGTTTCAGTGTGATAATTTCTTTGATGCTGCCTTCTGTTAGCCTGCTACTATGATGCATCAAAGGGTAGAACAGCTCAAGCTATCAATGTGCATAGTATCTAATAAGTGGGGCGAGGGTAGGGAGAAAATATGAAACGTTTATGTGCATTCTGAGTGACAGAAAACTGCCCGCTGCAAATCAAGGACACAGACCTCTCCGTGCACAGCTCCTAATCTGCAGTTTATTTTTGCAAGGAGATTGGTATTTTGCCAACATCTATTTAGAAGTCTTAAAACACATCTGTGTTTTTACTATCACAAGTATCATCCTACTATTAACTGTTAATTACTTATAGGAGTATGGTCAGGTCGGCACACCCCTATTTCTCATACTGAAATTGTTTTGGAAGAAAGTACAAAGGTAACCTACTTTTTGAAGCAATTTTTTTTTTGACAATCAGATCAAACCATTTGGTTGTGTTCGTTCATGCCACATTAAAATAATACATTTAATTGAAATTGTATAACTCTCTAAAACCCATTAAAAATTACACAGTAGGTCCAGTGAAGAAAAAAAAAGCATGCCCCCTATAGATTTTATTTTATTTAACTAGGCAAGTCAGTTAAGAACAAATTCTTATTTACAATGATAGCCAAACCCGACCGACTTTGGGCCAATTGTGCACCGCCCTATAGTACTCCAAATCACATCCGGATTCGAACCAGGTTCTGTAGGGATGTCTCTTGCACTGAGATGCAGTGCCTTAGACCTCTGCGCTACTCGGGACAGGAAATCAAATGACTGTCCGGCCCTGATGACCAAATCCAAAGAAAGGTTATTGATCATGTATGTACACAGTTTAGCAGATGTTATAGAGGGTGCAGCGAAATACTTGTTCCTAACAATGCAGTAAAATGTGGCCAACAAGCTATGACAATAATGCTTGTAAACAAATGATAGTGTTCAGAAACCATATTTTTGTATAAATGCTGTTATCGAAGGTAATTTCCTTAGTAGGTGACGTGACAAGTCAGCATGTGGGAGAAGTCTGAGTCTTACAAGTTTCCCACTAGTAATGGCAAACGTGTTTAAAGATGGCAGAGTACAGATGCGACACTTTTTTTTAGCAGTATCCAGAGTTTTTAAACTATGGGGCGCAACATAATTCAAATGTACCAATAAATCAGCACAATCTACTATCTCGTTTTTTCAAATTGCTTGCGTTTTGGGAGCTAGAATTGGATCATGGACACCGTGCTAATGCCGACACAAAAACATAATGTAGAGCCATCTATAATATGGCTAACATAGCAAACTAAGCATTTGTGATAAGTGCATCTTTATGCACGCCTGCTATTGCGAGTTGGAGGGACGTTCAATTGGATTTTCAAAGTAGTATGTGATAAATACCACCTTCCGACTTGGTTATGAATGCAGCAAAAGACTCATATCAATCTACACCGTTTCTGTCTAATCTATGCTGTGGCTGAAAACAGAAAAATAGCAAATTGGCCATCAATTGGAACCATTTACTAGGGATATCAGACCAAAACAGGAGCGGAATGTTTGAAGTGTAACGCCCCGTAATAGAATTTACTTTTTAAATGTTTTTTTTCCCAGGGCCATCCAGTTGGTGGCGGCAATACAATGCAAATTGTGGAACGCCATAAAATCTCAACGAAGAAGAAGCAGAGCACCATCATTTCCGCAAACATTTAAATTGCTGGTATTAGCTGTCGAAATCACTGAGGTATAATAAGAACCTTACATATTTTTTTGAGATTCATGAATCTTTTAAGAACTGTTAGCTTGCAGCAATGTTGATTAACGAGGCTTTTCAGAGACAATTATCTACCATTGTCGAGGTATTAGTTGCAGCGGCAGTTGCGGAGATGGGCAGACTCCTCGATGAGTGCTCTGCTGCTGTTATGCCTCTAAAGTTGGTCCAGCAGAATGAGGAAAGTATTTTGCTGAAGAGTAGGCTTCAACGTGTGAACAAAACCAAGACAGTGACTGCACATTTGGTCGGTTGTTGGGACTACGAATTTGCTGTCGAATGCCGACAAACTTGGCTAACTAGCTAAGTTACATAACAGTTTGCGAGTTACTAGTAACAGTTTGTTAAGCACAGACTTTTACAATGGGTGTATTCGTTTGTCAAATTCCGTTGGAAAACGTTTTCCAACGGAAACAGTTGAAGCGTTTATTCAAGGAAACAAACAGAAAGAAACGGGGAGGGACCTACCAAAATTTGGCCAATACAAACTCGTTTTCTTTAAACGTTTGGAATAAACTGTTTACGGAATAACGATATCACCCCAGGGGTCGTCTGTTGTAAAACGTTATGCAGCAGATCGTATACTCCAAACGTTTAACGAAAACGAGTTTGTTATGGCCAAATTCTGTGAAGGTCCCTCCCGGTTTTGAAACGTTTATTTGGTTCTTTAACGGTTTCTGTTGGAAGACGTAATGAATACAGCCCAGCTAACCAGCTAACTGTAGATGGCTAACTAACAGTAGATGGGCATTGAATCAAAGATACTTCTCCTTTCATCTGTGACTGAATTGTCGTTAGCCAACCTAGTTAGCTACCTGAACATCAGTTGGAACCTGCTAGGTCACTAACTTCATATTTTAATCTTTCAGAGACAATTTTCATCATTCATGATGATGTTGGGTAAAACATCATTGGAAAAAATGGCCATGTTAAGGTGATCATGGTCGAAAGGGAGAAGACTGCCACAGGCATGAGCGCCCAGAGGCGTGTCAGTCGGGCAAGGGGGACAGAGGAAGGAGCACCGAGAGGTACACACCCATAGGCTATATCAGAAATACTTGAGAAATTAGTAATTTCTTGAATTATTTCTGGATATAGCAGCTAATAAATGCTTCCACGTACATTGATCATTTAATCATTGGTCATTCAAAGGTGTGAGCTGAAGTATGCTAATTGTGTGTAAATGTATAGCTGTCATCCAAATCCAGCAAGTGTTCTAGACCAGTGGTTCGCAAACTGTGGGGCGAGGGGGCGGCAGGGGGGCTGCGGAACTCAGTCCGGCTTTAAACTTACTCTTGAAAGTTGTAATAGTAGAGTGCACAAGCTGCAATTTCGAAATTGGGTAGTTCATCACCAGTTCCTCGTGTCATGTTAGTCATTGCATACCTTAGAGAGCCTTAGAGAGCTATTTATAACTTGTCAGAAATGTCCAGATGAACTAGCCCATGTCGGTTAATGTTTTATTTTTTTGTTTTTTTAGTAACCACAAGTGGAAAAAGTTTGGGAACCCCTGTTCTAGACTAGTGGGACTTAATGGTGCCGACAGATATGGCAGGTCTGCTTCTAACGCCTAAGCAACTTTGCAGTGTTTTGTTTTTTGTGTTATTTCTTACATTATTAGCCCAGAATTTTGTGTTATTACATACAGCCGGTAATAACTTTTGGATATCAGAGCAGCGGTAACTCACCAGCGTTACGACCAGGAATACGACTTTCCCGAGTTGGATCCTTTGTTCGTACCCCCCAGGGCAATTAAACTTATTCCAGAGGCTGTACCAAAACACCTCCGGCTGTGATGTATTCGAAGTGGACTTCTAGTCCGACAGGAGGTGTGCACACCATCCACCTCTTTGGGTATATTACTCGCTAATGTTCAGTTTCTGGACAATAAAGTAGACGAGTTCAGGGCGAGGATTTACATCCAGAGACATCAGGGATTGTACCATACATTGTTTCACAGAAACATGGCTCTGTCGGGATATACTGTCCCTGTCCATACAGCCAGCTGGGTTCTCAGTACATCACGCAGACAGGAATAAAGAACTCTCCGGGAATAAGAAAGGCAGAGGTGTATGTTTCATGATTAACTACTCCATGGTGTGATTGTGATAACATACAGAAACTCAAATCCTTTTGTTTACCCAACCTAGAATACCTCACAATGAAATGCTGACCGTATTACCTCCCAAGAGAATTCTCTTTGGTTATAGTCACAGCCGTGTATATTCCCCCTCAAGCCAATACCACGACTGCCCTCAAAGAACTACACTGGACTTTATACAAACTGGAAACCACATATCCTGAGGCTGCATTTATTGCCTACAAGCCCCCCCCCCCCCCCCTTAGGCAAATCTGATCATGACTCCATTTTGCTCCTCCCTTCCTATAGGCAGAAACTCAAACAGGAAGTACCCATGCTAAGGTCTATTAATCACTCGGACTGGGATATGTTCCAGGTAGCCTCTGAGAATAACGTTGACTAATACACAGATACGTTGACTGAGTTAATCAGGAGGTGTATAGGAGATGTTGTACCCACTCTGACTTAAAACCAACCCAAACCAGAAACCGTGGATAGATGTTTTAGCATTTGCGCAAAACTAAAAGAAGGAACCACCGCATTTAACCATGGCAAGGTGACTGGGAATATGGCCGAATACAAAAAGTGTAGTTATTCTCTGGTAAGGCAATCAAACAGGAAAAACGGTACAGAGACAAAGTGGAGTCGCAATTCAACGGCTCAGACACGAGACGTATGTGGCAGGGTCTACAGACAATCACGGACTACAAAGGGAAAACCAGCCCCGTCGCGGACACCGGCATCTTGCTTCCGGACAAGCTAAACACCTTTTTTGCTGGCTTTGAGGATAACACAGTGCCATCGACGTGGCCTGCTACCAAGGACCTTCTCTGTGGCCGACGTGAGTAAGACATTTAAGTGTGTAAATCCTCGCAAGGCTGCCGGCCCAGACGGCATCCCTAGCCGCATCTTCAGATCATGTGCAGACCAGCTGGCTGGAGTATTTACGGACATATTCAATCTCTCCCTATCCCAGTCTGCTGTCCCCACATCCTTCAAGATGTCCACCATAGTTCCTGTACCCAAGAAAGCAAAGGTAACTGAACTAAATGACTATCGCCCCGTAGCACTGACTTCTGTCATCATGAAGTGCTTTGAGAGACTAGTCAAGGATCATATCACCGCCGCCTTACCGGGCCACCCTAGACCAGTGGTCGCCAACTAGTCGATCGCAGAAGCGCCCCTTCAACCTCAGGAGGCTGAAGAAATTTGGCTTGGCACCTAAAACCCTCAAACTTTGACAGATGCTCCAATTGAGAGCATCCTGTCGGGCTGTATCACTGCCTGGTACGGCAACTACATCGCCCGCAACCGCAGGGCTCTGAAGAGGGTGGTGCGGTCTGCCCAACACATCACGAGGGCAAACTACCTGCCCTCCAGGACACCTACAGCACCTGATGTCACAGGAAGGCCAAAAAGATCAAAGGACAACAACCACCCGAGCCACTGCCTGTTCAGCCCGCTACCATCCAGAAAGCGAGGTCAGTACAGGCGCATCAAAGCTGGGACCCGGAGACTGAAATACAGCTTCTATCTCAAGGTCATCAGACTGTTAAATAGCCATCACTAGCTGGCTTCCACCCGGTTACGCAACCCTGTTTTATATACATAGACTTGGAATCACTGACCACTTTAGTAATGGAACACTAGTCACTTTAATGTTTATATACTGCTTTACTCATCTCATATGTGTATATACTGTGTTCTATTCTTTCATGTTTATATACTGCTTTACTCATCTCATGTGAATATACTGTATTCTACTGAATTTTAGTCAATACCACTCCGACATTGCTCAGTCTAATATTTATGTATTTCTTAATTCCATTATTTTACTTTTTAGATTGGTGTGTGTATTGTTAAGAATTGTTAGATTCTACTGCACTGTTGGAGCTAGGAACACAAGCATTTTGCTACACCCGCATTAACATCAGCTAAATATATGTGATCAATAAAATTTGATTTGCAATTTGTACTCCTAATTGACCCATTTGGCTAGCTGCCTTAACATTATCTGGGAACAACAAACACGATGAATACTAGGCTGATTATTAGACATATCTAACTAAAAAGACAAGACCTTTTACAATCTGAGTTCATTATATCAAACACTAGAGTACAATTCTTAGCTATCTGATTTTGAATGTGAAGTATTCTTATGGTGTTTTGATGCATGTCTTTTTAAATACTCATACTGTTTTTTTAGGGGACAGTCTTCATTTCCACAACTACTGCACTGACCCTGTCTCTGAGAGTGCTCATCAAGAGGAGGATGACTTTAACCCCCAGACCTCACCTGCCTCAGAGACACAAGATGACCAGAGAAACACGGAGCCAAACTCAGGCAGGAATGGAGAAGATGCCCAGTGTGGAGGGGAATCTATTGGAGGTATGGGCAGAATTACACTGGATATAGTGAAGTCAATTAGCCATAACGTGTGCTGTAATTTTATGAAACGTAGTACTTGAATCAGTAAGCTAATGACGTTGTGGCACCACTACCATTAATTAAGCCAACTTTTTTTAGTCAGTGTTTATGATTTAAGGATACTAAGGACAATCAGTCAAAACCATTTAATATTATTGTTCCTATGCATTTATAGGGTAAAATGCCACCAATTAGACTGTTAAGGAATTATGTTTGCAATACTCGTTAGTATCGTGGCAAGGAAACAAAACAAAGCGGGTTTAACTTTAGGGAAACAGACCTAATGTTGAAAACATTGTCATCCAGTCACATTTATTCATTTCCCAAGCTATAGCGCACAATATTTTACATACAGCAAGTTTTTAAAGAACCAAAGATTTTAGCCATGGAAAAAATATTGCGATATTGGTATCGTCCCAGCCCTAATGGGTACGTTGTTTGCTGTTTTTAAATTATTTATGAGAAATGTTAGTTAATATCCACCATCTTATTCATACATGTAATGCAGTAGTTTGTTTTACATTTACGCCTCAAC
The DNA here is from genome assembly GCF_965601325.2 of Salmo salar. NCBI lineage: Eukaryota > Metazoa > Chordata > Actinopteri > Salmoniformes > Salmonidae > Salmo > Salmo salar. Next base: position 154,029,052 of record NC_138291.1, read on the forward strand.
AACGACAATGACCCTCTCTGTTGCAGATGTGGTATTGCTCTCTGAATTTGATCATCAAGAGGTAGTTCACCTTAATCCCCAGCTCTCACCTTCATCAGACCCAGAGAAACAAGACAGACAGCCCTCAAACACGGAGCCAAACCCAGGCAGGATTGGAGAAGATGTCCAGAATGGTGATTCTTCAAATACAGACCAAAATTCAGATGCAAGTGATGCCAGAGCAGTGAAGGTGCCCTTCATTTGCGACTTTTGTGGAAAGTATTTCAATTGGAGATGCACTTTTAAAGCCCACCGTAATCATCACACCAAACCCTTTAGCTGCCCACAGTGTGGGAAAGGTTTTGGTACGAAGAATGGGTGTAATAATCATCTCTTGGTTGTGCATTCTACAGACAAGCCCTTCAAATGCACAGATTGTAGGAAGAAGTTTGCTTTGAGAAAAGCTTTCGTCAAACATAGGGTTCTCAATCCAACTCTGCACACCTGCACAACATGTGTGAAATCGTTCTGTGGGGAAGGTACGCTAAAACGGCACAACTTCAGTGATCACCCGGAAAAGGCATACATCTGCTCTTTGTGTCCAAAAACCTTTCGATCATGGCCAATATGGAAGCGTCATAAGGCAGAGCACTCGGAGAAGAAGTATTGCTGTGAAACCTGTGGCAAGCTTTTCTGTTCATTTTCATCCTTATCTTATCATCAGAGAACAATTCATAGATGTCATTAGAAAAGGCCATGTTAGTCTAGAAAAAGCTTTTGCATGTCGTGTATGTGAGAAATGTTTCATTTGCACGCACTCTGAGATCATCTGACCATCCATACCGGAGTAAAACATTTTCGTCTTTCAACCAGTCTTAAAGATCATATGACTACATACTGGAGAGAAACCTTTTGTCTGTGGTTTATGCGGTAAGAGTTACTGTCGGGAAAGCCAGCTCAAAGCACATGCTCTTGCCCATACCAGAGAGAAACCATTAGTCTGTGATGTATGCGGCAAGCGTTTCCATCTCCCACGCTCTTTTGAAAGACATAAAACCACCCACACTGGACAAAAGCCTGTCTGTAATTCATGTGGCAAATGCTTCAGGGGTGCAAGTGCTCTCAAACGTCATATGGCCATCATCCATACCAGGCAAAGAGACCACCGGTACGCCTGTGATGTTTGTGGCAAACATCTCCCTGATGCAGCTAGGCTCAAATGGCATATGTTCAGTAACGCAGGCAATCTCAAAAGACACAAGCTGTCTCACACAGGGCAGAAATTGTATGTTTGTAATACTTGTGGTAAAGGTTTTACCCGTTCAACAACCCTTAAGATACATCAACGCAGTCACACTGGTGAAAAGCCTTACTTGTGTGATATTTGTGGGCAAGGCTTCACCTCGCATGCCTACGTCAAGAAACACAAGATGATTCACCTGCCATCTCAACGTCATTCAAGACCGCAGAACACTGGGCCAAAGTCACATGTCTGCAGCTACTGTGGTAAAGGCTTCTGTTACAGATCTGTGTTGGATCAGCACATGCGCACTCACATAGGAGAAAAAACATTCAACTGTCTCATTTGTGGGAAATGTTACATGTTTAAGGCTACTCTTGAAATACACATGCGCAGTCACATGGGAGAGGCCATTCAAATGTCGCAATTGTGGGAAAGGGTTCATGTGTAAGAATACTCTTGTAATACACATGCATACTCACACAGGGGAGAGACCATATGCTTGTAATGAATGTGGCAAGAGTTTCTCCCAGAGTAGTCATGTAGTATTTCACCAGCGTGTGCACACTGGTGTCAAAGCATTTGTGTGCAAAAAATGTGGGAATGCCTATGCCTGTAGCCGAAATCTGAAAGTTCATAAGTGCAAGTTCAACCAGAAAACAGTCCATGGACAGAATGTACAGGATCACTGAAGAAAACTGCTCACATGATCACTCTGCATAATAGGATTGGCTTACTTCATAGATGTTCAGTTTCATATGATGGAGGAAAGACTTGGGTATACCTTTTTAAAACCTCTTAGATGTTCTGGTACCGCTTCTTACCGTCATGATCACTTCTAAATCGATCTGTGGACACCGTAGATCTTAATGGCTTGCATTGAGCGATAGCCCTGGTTCCCACGGACGCAGTAGTATTTTCTGAACCTGTGACGTAGGATGTGAAATCTGAAAGGACTTAAAGCTGGCATGTTTTTCCTACCATTTCATTAGCTCGTCTAATTGTCCTGTCTGAGTCCCACATCGCAGCCATTGACAAAGCACGTGGCTGCAATCATTACATCGTAATGCCGCAGGAGAGAGTGGTTTCGTCAGGGTAGCAGAGATCGATTTATAGCAATTAATCTAAAAAAATTCACATTTTTAAATACACTTTCTGTTTGTCATCGATGGACAAGCTAGAGCTCTGAGACGTTCACAGCGATGGGGGCAGACATTTTGATCAAGAGACCTTAAGAAAATATTCACATTTTCTGTAACTAAACATACAAATATATATTTTAGTTATATGGAATGTGAAATCTTAGTTGTATTTGATTTTGTTATATTTAGAAAGTGTATATAAGCCATTTCAAGACTTATTCATACAGTTTTGTTGAATTGGAAATGCATAAAATATTTCATTTTCTTAGGAAGAAATTAATTTGTTCAAAACTGTTACATTTTCTTTCTCTGAGTCAACTACTCAACACATTTAATGCAGTTCTAGCTAGCTGTAGCTTATGCTTTCAGTACTATATTAATTATCTGATCCTTTGATTGGGTGGAGAGCATGTCAGTTCAGGCTGCAAGAGCTCTGATAGGTTGGAGGACGTCCTCTGGAAGTTGTCATAATTACTGTAAGTTTATGGAAGGGGGTGAGAACCATGAGCCTCCTAGGATTTGTATTGAAATCAATGTACTCTGAGGAGGACGGAAGCTAGCTGTCCTCCGGCTACACAATGGTGCTACCCTACAGAGTGCTGTTGAGGCTAATGTAGACCTTATTTCCAAAAGTGTTTTAATCAATTACTTTATATTTAGTATTAGTTTTATCTAAGAAGGGTAACTGTTTAAGTGTTTTAGCATTTGTATGAAATTCACTGGGGATATGTCTCCTCTTCCTCCTCTGAGGCGCCTCCACTGTTTAAGACAGGCCTTTTCAAGGCTCTCTTGAGTCCTAATTGTATTATTTTCTGATGTTTTGGGGGTATGATGAAAAATGTATTTTTTTGCAGCAGCACTGTGCAAAAGATAAGATCAACACCTGGTTAAATTAAGGGATATATTTCTTAATTTTCGTTTGAAACGAATACACAGAAGAAAATTAAACATCTTTGGTATTTAAGTGTTGATCCCATGTTTCAATGGCAGAAATAAAAGATCCTAGACATTTTCCATACGCACAAAAAGGTTATTTCTCTGTTTGTGCACAAATTTGTTTACATTTCTGTTGGTGAGCTTTTCTCCTTTGCCAAGATAATCCATCCACCTGACAGGTGTAGAAAATCAAGACTGATTAAACAGCATGGTCATTGCACAGGTCCACCTTATGCTGGGAACAAAACAATTCTACTAAAATGTGCAGTGTTACAACACAATGTCACAGGTGTCTCAAGTTTTGTCACGCTGACTGCAGGAATGTGCTCCAGAGCTATTGCCAGATAATGTAATGTTAATTTCTTTACCATAAGCTGTCTCCAAACTCATTTTAGAGAATTTGGCAGTACATCCAACCAGCCTCACAACTGCAGAGCACGTGTAACCATGCCAGCCTCCCTCCATATCCTGTTTCTTCACCTGTTGGTTCCTAGCTCACAATACTAGCAAAGTTAACTGCTGTTCCTTGCATGCGATTGGCTGTGGTTTTGGGGGTGGCACGCAGCCTGGGAGACAGGGCTGACAGTCAGGCATCATTCAGGGCTGAAATACCCCAGGAGGGCTTAGTTGAACTACGAAGTCTTAGCTCAAGGTAATGGACATTTAGCTTGCTAACGTTCTAATTTATAAATGACAAAGAGCTCCAAACACATGAAAGCATAATGTTAAAATGAAATGTACCATCCCTTAGTGTAGCCATCACTAAAAAAGTATGTGCTGATCCACCGTGAGCTGTCGCTTAAGTTATACTGTCAATCTATCATCAATAGATCCAGTCATTTATCATTTCTCGTGATCGCGACAAAACGTTTGTTATGTAGCGGTCATGATCTCGGCATAACTAGTGAATATCTCTGGACTTCTGTACTGTTGACTATTTCACTTCCTCAGAACCCCAGAATGAATCTAAGATAACGTCAAAATTCATTGCGGATTTATTGAGTTTTTTCCCGAGGATGTTTTAGTTGCGCAATTTGACATCTAGTGAAGATGTTTGTTTTTTCTTAAGTAAAAAAATGTGCAACATGTATTATGTAGTCAGTCAGAGCTGCTGGGCAGGTCTGTCTCACTGTCTATGCTATTGGATAGAGAGCAATCACCGCAGCGGTACACACAATGTTAGTGGGTAAATGGACATCGTCAAATCAAAACCCAACCTTAATTTACCCGTTGGGATTCACGGATGTTCCAAACTGTTTCAGACGAGACTCACTTTATGACCAAAATTATCCTATTTACACGTTGTAGTACATTTTGACTCTCGAATAACTGTTTCTGACTCACATGGATGCCACATAGGCCGTTTCAAAGGTATTTGTTGATAAAAAATAAAAAAATGGAATGGCTTATTTGCTCTAATAGAAGTTTCGTAATGCTTATGTAGTTACGTGTACTGATGTAATTTAGAGAAAAAACTTTAGCAGAGTTGTGCCTGTTGTTCACGTCTCACGACTGCCTTCCTTTTTTGAAGACATTTATTTTCATTATTGGAGCTACCACTTGAGTATCTGGTCAATGTAATGGATAATCTGTGAGTTGGACAATTTTTATCCCCATAATAATTAATAGGCTTTATATAGTTATTTTCTACCAACTGAGGTACTCAAAGCACTTTACATAGTAGGGTGAAATTCACCTCATTCAATGTGTAGTACCCACCTGAGTGATGCACAGCAACCATTTTTGTGCCAGAACACATCAGCTGGAGAGGTGATATATGCTAATGATTAAGGTAGCCATTATGGAATGGGGTCAGGTTGGGAATTTAGCCATGACACCAGGGATAACTCCCCTACTCTTACGATAAATGCCATGAGATTTTTAATGACCACAGAGATCTGGGACACCCATTGAACATCCCATCTGAAAGACAGCACCTTACACAGGGCAATGACCCCTTCACTGCCCTGGGATCTCTTTGGGGAAGAGTGCCCCCTACTGGCCCTTCAACACCATTTCCTGCAGTATCTGGTCTCCTATCCAGGGACTGACCCTGCTTAGCCTCAGAGGTAAGCCAGCAGTGGGATGCAGGGTGGCATGATGCAGGGTGGCATGCTGCAACACACTTTGAATGGCGGTGACCAACCTCTTGACAAAAGTGATCGAATGCGCCCATTGATTGTTTGGAGACAGCTTGTGTCAATTAAATAACAGCTATGAAATTTATACCTGCAGAAAACCTAATTGATCATGATAGAAATAAGTGCCAAAAAACCCTACCCAAAAGCATGCCTTTACGCTATGATGACGTTAACGTGGTGTGTTTCTTTAACACCTCATGAATAATATTGTAATATTATGGGGCGGGGTTGTATATAAATGATCCGCCATTTTGGACATACCGCATGCTCAAATGCTGTAGCCTGCCAGGTTCGAACTTAATGCAGGGGATGTTCATAATTTAATCACAGGTCAATATGTTTGTTCTTGAATCATTCGGTTCGTAAAAAAAAATTCATTAGCTTTAGCATTGTATGTAACCCAGGTTTTCTTCCAGCTGATTTTGAAAAACAGTCTCAACATGAAGGGTATAGTTGAAGATCCCACCGAAAGTGCTGGTTTTGGGTGCGCCGTGACAAACCGTTTTGGTCAGCTTTTAGACGACGAGGCCGACCCTTTCGATATTATTCGCCAGGCGCAGGTGGAAAAACAGAAGAAAAAGGATGAGCTAAAAAGAACTGATACATCATCCAAACCTGTCAAGAAGGAGTCTCAAAAGGACAAGAGAACTCCCTTGAATGCTGTGGAAGGCAACCATTCACAGGCAAAAATTGTACAGGGTAAGTCAATGCAATGGGTGTAGGCCTAGCTAGCTAATGTTGACGTGAAGATGGGCAGTATTGACGGCACGTGTCAGGTGCATTTAAGGTGTAACGTTAGTTATCTAAAACAATTCCGGCGTGTCAAACTTGCATAATTGACACTAATGATAATGAACTATTCCTGTACATGTGTTATGGAATTCCACGTTATTATGCACATGTTGTTCGTGGTCTGGCTGGCGTAGTAACTAACTTAACTACCTTGTTAGCTAACTAACTAGATTTCTAACTAGCCAACTTCAGTGCATCATGGGGGTTGTGCTAGGTAGTTAACTTTATATTTCCACTGGAACTTTCGCGGAGTTGTTAGCATGGTATAGCTTGTAAGCTAGTTCTAACTATATCAATCACATGCTAGCTAACAAGCTATCTAGTTAGGTTTAGCTAGGAATCTACAGTTGATGGCCTTTTTGAAGTGGCCAGTTTGGGGGGGGGGGGGGGGGCGGTGGTGTGTGGGGTGATTGCATAATTTCTCGTCATTTATTTATGTGAAGGTCAGAAATATCCTCCTCGTGGTGCACCTGGCCAGGTGGAGGAGAGGGGGGAGAGACGAGTTGCCTTCCGGGATCGGAGGCAGAACGACAGTGAGGCTCCACTAGGATACTCAATTGAAAGGTAGTTAGTTATTATACACTATAGAGGTGGGAATTTTCTGGTTTGACCGATTGAATATGACATTGATTGCTTTTACACAGGCAGCCCAACCCCGAAAAAGACAGGATGATTAAAGGGCAAGTGTTATTTTCCAGAAGATCAATGGAAATAGTCCCATTCTGATCATTTTACACTGCCTGTGTGAACAGCCATAGGCTATTCAAGTATTAACATCTGCTATTTCCTTCAGTTTTCTTTCTATGCTGACCCCACTTTGCAGAGCTGAGAACTGGATAGTGGTATGCATGTTCACTCCAACTGGCCAACCAGTGCCTTCGGTGGAGCCATCATGCTCCTTACTAGGGGTGTGCTGAACTCTTCATACTTGTAATCCTATCCGTTTCACACTTGATAGGCAACTCGGAATTGTCTTTACTTGTGTTCGAAAAACCAAGAATTGCAGTAAAGCCTGTACTAAAGTGCTTCTGTTCCTTCACTCATTCACACATTGCTCACGATCTCGACATCTGAAATGCAGATGACTTACTTTCATAGTTCTGATTATCAACAAAATGGGTTCATAAATGATGCATGGCTGGCTACTGCTGCCTGCATTTATTCCAGATGTTCTCGCCCTAGTAGCCTAGGCTACATTGTTTTACTTTCGAGAGGAGCAAAATTTCTCTCCCAACATGTAGCCTATGCTACAACATTTGTGCAATCAAAATTAACTATTTAAATGTGTAATTTTATCTTCTAATGATCTGTCGTTTGGAGAACATGTCGGAGAAATAATCATGGTAAGGGAGACTCGCGTGTCTGGTGAATTTAGTTTCCGGACAAAGTACTAAACAAACTGCTACAACATGGCCTCAGCAAATCTGAAAATATAAACAGATCGATAGCTGGAATAATGCCTCGCTACTGATTTTGTTTGGAGACGGAAGGGAGAGTTGTGAGTGAAAGTGGGAGATGGTGCGAGTCCAGGACAACAAGAGAAGAGATGTTTGTTCTAATCAATCATGGCAGCAGGCAGCACCCTGCCGGTGTCTTTACTGACAGCTGAATCAGCCAGTTGGGGTTAAGTATTCTGTACGGTTTGAGTGACATGAGAAATGCTACCTTTTTAGCAACTTTCTCAGATTACAGATAATGACATAACATCGTTGTATCCGGCAAACTCCTCATATCCCTAACGATTCTCCTTTTGTCTCTGTACTTGGCACACCCCTACTCCTTACCCCAAAACTTTAATTAATATCTCAGGTGTTTCTTTGATTAATAAACTTAACACAACTGGAATGCATTAGACTGGCTATTTGAGCCAAGTGTCTATTTCCTTAATGCACTCAGCTTTTGCTCATTTGCGTAGTTGACTGTTTAATTCCAACATAATACATTTTTTCATTTCCTGCACTGTTTATCACGTTTCTTATGCCTCTATAAAAAAATAAACTTCCCTTGACTGAATAATTAGTCTTTGACTGTGCATCTTCGTCCATTTTTACTTTCACCAGTAGAGGGCGACGGCCTAATTTCTCTAGTGTTCTCTACTCCTGAAGTTGACTGTTTGTGTGCTTGACATTTAGCTAGCACTTCTCAGCTGTTAGCAGCCAATGGCTAGCAGTTTCTTACTGGCGATTACTGAATTATTTAATTTAACAAATTAAACAAAGGTGCAATATGCCAAGATCGCTCCACCATTTCCTGGTTGCTAAAATTCTAATAGTACACTTAAACAAGCAGTGCGGAGTGACTCATTGTACCATCTAAACCGCTCTAAAATGTGTTTTCAGTAACAAAAATATTCTATTTTTAGTTTGAAGCATGCCTCAAGTGTAGGGCTGGGCAATATATTGTGAAAACCGGTACAGATTGTTTACAATAGTCTAAAGGTATTTTTATACAGTGATAAATTACCAAGTGGGTCAACTTCACTGTCAGTTTTGTTCTAGTTTGGTTGAGAATAAAACCATACTGGAGAAAGCCTACTAAAACCACGTAGAATTCATTTTTTACCTTTCTAGGCTCATGCACAACTCCTAAAACATATTTAGAACTTCAGAAACAAAATGCTGCCATGCCATGAAATTCGCCAAAATATCATCGCACCGTATTTTTTTTATCGCTCTACCCAAGTGTCAAGTCTGGAGCGTGATGTCGTAATCTCTGCTGGTCGGCTACTGCATAGCAACCTAGCTATGCCAAAAGCCTTTGTAAATTACAATCGCCAGAATGGCCAAACAAAAACGTTTTTCCATAGCGCTGACATCATCCATGTATTCCTATCATCTACTGGTTTTAATGTCTATGGTTTGAAGCTGGTGCACAAAACCGAAAGTAAGATGCAAAAACAACTTAAGAACGGGAAGCTCGAAATAGAACAGATCTATCGCTGCGTAGACTTGTTTTCAATGAGAATGAGATCAGTAATTTGTATTTCTGTGAGAATTTGGTCAGGTCGCCCAGTAAGTTATATGGCAGCTTTAACCTGTAAACAAGGTAACCTCTTTCATGGTAACCTCTTTTAAACAATCTATTTAGAAACGGTTGATTATTTGCTGAAATGTGTACCTTGCCCCCCCCCCCCCCCCCCCAAAAAAAAAAAACAGGCCTGTGGATCAGGGTGAGCGTGCCGCAAGGGGCCGAGGTGGTGGCCGTGGAAGAGGAATGCGCGGCAACAGCAACTTCAGATCCACAGATGGCTTTGACCAGAGAGGCAAAAGGGAGTTTGAGCGCCACAGTGGCAGCGATAGAACGTAAGAACAATACTTATCACATTGCTTTTAAATCAAGTTTGTCTGTTTCACAATGCATCTGAGTGTTGTACTTGGATTATGAGAAAATAGTTTAGGTTGACATTTAAACTTTTGCCTGTTGCAGTGGTGTCAGGCCAGAGGAGAAGCGAGGGGGCAGTGGTCCACGTAACTGGGGATCCATGAGGGACCACATGAGGTGAGTACGCACATTAGGACTCTAAATGTGAGACATTTAACTGTGCCTCAGTGTTTGAGTAGCTATAGGTGTACTCTGCTGTCCTAGTTTGGACTATTAGGAGTAGCCTCAAACCCAGGCTTCTCACATTCTGTTCCAATGCCTTGAAGTCTTCCTCAGGAAGACTATAAAAAGGGGTATAGTCTAGGTGAAAACCAGTCAAATATTTTGCATTGATCCAAACAGGTTTCTGACTGGCAACAAGCTAGCTAGTGAAGGTAGCGCTGCATAGGCTACTAAAACATTGTCCAACACTGTTGGAAAAGACTGGGACACAACAACGAAACAAAGCTCAAACAAGAAAATGCCCCTCCTGATGGGCAATATCATTTCTACTCGCACCCAATCAAATGTGAGTGTTAAAAGCCAGTGCTCTCATTCAAATGTACAATCCCGTACGGAAGTTGTTCAGACTTCAAATAGTTGTCAACAAGATGAGATTTGGATGGAACTAGCCAAGCTGTGGCTTGTCTCTTGAAAAAATATTAAAATGAGAGCCAATATATTCCTTTGGGTCTCATTGAGGTGGGTCTCAACCAGGATGGCTGCTTGGCATGTCTTCATCAGCACTTTCATATGAATTGTCTTGAATGGTTGTTACTGTAGTTATACTGTTTATGCTATTTTAGTGCTGCCGCTGATGGGGCTCCCACTGAGGGAGGGGATGGAGATGAGGTGGCGGATTCCGCAGAGACTGGAGCAAATCGGTGAGAGAGCCAAGTGACTGACCAGCGCAGCAATGTTAATCAGACCACACAGTGAGACAGTGCAAATAATATACATGTGTAGCTTACTACTTTATGCAAATCCTTTACGATACTCACTTCATATTCTGGTCTATACATACCCTGAACTCGGACGTTATCATTTTAAATGCTCACATTTACTCTAGTTATAGAATGAGTGTCAGGTTTAGATTTCCATCCCCATAGTAATCTGTTGATTCTCTGCAGTGCCTCGGAGACTGAAGGCGAGGGGGAAACAGTGGTGGAGGTTTCCGTGGAGATGTCTCTGGACGAGTGGAAAGCCCTACAGGAACAAAACCGGCCCAAGAAGGAGTTCAACCTGCGCAAGGCTGATACCATTGTGCCCTCTGACTCTGTGGTCATCCACAAGTCCAAGAAACAGGTTGAGGTGAGGATTTGCACAAATGCTGCAAAAACAGGATGCTTAATATCACTGCTTGTTTCTTTTGGGCCTCATTGCATTACAGCAAACTGAGTTATATGGTGCTCGTTTCTCTTGATCAACAGGAGGAGGTTGAGGAGGATGACGCTGCAGCCCTCCGTCGCCCCGCCAATGACATCACAGCCAAGCTGAAGATTGACTTTGGCAGTCTGGGACGACCCTCACGGGGGACCAGAGGAGGAGGAAGGGGTGGACGAGGTGGCCCAGCCACACGGCCAGAGACCATTTCTCCCCAGAAGCCTCCTGAGAAGGTATGTCTGGACTGAATGGGTCCTGTTAGATATACATCAGGTGTTTGAAACCATTGCCAAAGGCAGCAAGGATGGTGGGCAGGTTCAGTTCGGCCTGTTGCCTTTCTGCCTGTCTCATTCAGTTGAGTCGCACTGCAATAGGCCTTTGGGCAGCATATTCCTTACCCATGTGTTGATACACAGGTATCCCATAAGTTGACTGATTGATTCTCCCTAGGCCCGATTCCAGCAGGGACAGGCCCCAAACCCTGACGACCCAGAAGACTTTCCTGCCCTTGCCTAAAGGAAGCGGACCAGAGCCCAGTCTACAGGTGGCCCTTCACCTGTACTGTGCCTTAGTGGATTTGGCTGCACTTCCCAAGAGGAGCAGGAAATAAACTGGTTATGCTCGTATCTATCCCAAAGGACTGTATATATCAGAGTTCCTATCTGCTCTGTATAGTTCAGATGAATAGCCTTTCATTCTAATGGGAAATATGAATACTTGACCTGTTTATAAAAAAAATAAATACTGTTGACATTGACATATGACTTAAGATACTATTTGTTCAACCACAAGTGTAAACTGACAGTGGTAGACCCCTTGGTTTCTCCAGTGACGTCTTATTAAAGCACATGGATTGCTTTATTGAATAGCCATTTGTGCCAATGCCTAGACAAGTGTGCCTTTCAGTCAGCACCAAGGGGGTGTATCAAGACTGTTCTTTGAGTCATTACAAGCCATCTCAGATCCACCTCACACCAAACAACCCATCTAAATAAGAAACAAATGTTTAAACAGCATGGAATACTTCACAGTACATGATTAGTTTGGTGTTCATCTTTATTGTATGATATCTTTGACAGGTTTTTATAAAGGATTTCTCTGGAAATGTAACCTTCATGAATTTCCATTCTGTGTGAGTCGTGTCCAGGACAGAGTGCCTCTACCCTACTAGTAATGAACTAGAATGCATGAGAACTATTCTTGTTGTCAAAGGCCTACTGGCGGTGCCACAGCCAGCTTTCCCCTGTGGCACAATCCCATGTTCGCTAAGCTGAGGTCACTTAATGCCATTTTATTGAATGTGCAATTTAATTTGGTGTTTTAATGAATGTAGGGTAACTGTCCCCTAATGAGGAGATTCGGTTGTAAGTTAAGTGTTTGTGGCCTTACTGTGCTTTTGAACAATTCGAATCTGTTCAGGGAACAACTCAATGGTTTGCTCATTTTAGCTATTCATTGACTGTGACCTGTCTGATTTCTTGGAAGGAAATCAACCGGTAGTCTACATAAGGTCTGCTTCTTGGTGGTCATCTTGATGCCTAACACAGTCCCCTGGGCGTCTGACTATTGGGTGATGGATTGGAGAGAACCAATCGCCATGCTGGCGGATGGCCAGTTCCTCTGTTAGAGGATTTGAGATCCAAATCAGCTGTATACACTGATGTCTCTGACCTTGGCTACAAACACCATTAAATTAATTGGTGTACGGTATAATAGTCTCACATGTGGACTCATCAATCAACTGAGGTTTATGGGAAATGGTTTTAATCACAAGTTAACAAAGCAAATCAACAGGATCTCATCGACATGAACGGCACAACTAAAGCTGATTTGCATGTAGATCTTCTGGAACTGAGTCATTTGAGGGAAATATAACTGGTTTGGAGCAAATGCAAGACTCATGTCTACTTTTCTTCCTGGAGGGCTCATTGTATTGATTAGCAGGGAATGGCTGCCATCCTGGGGGCTTTAGAGGGGTTGATATTTCATCTTAAGAAAATCAAAACAAGCCTCTTAAATCAACCCTATGGGGCGTGGAGCCCCATTACTCCCTGTTAAGGATGTGAGGGAAGTGTTTTCTTTTTCTCACAGGAGAGAGCGCATGAGTCTGCTGTTCATCTGCCAACAAAGCCGTCTGGTTATTTACAAGGAATTTGTAAATGCACAAGTTAACGTAAGTCAAATGGCACTAAACATTTTAATTTTTTTGTTCATGTTAAGGTAGCAATTCAATTAATCATAATGGATCGTGCTCAGACTCATGTACATGTCACAAAGGGAGGTGGTGGAGAATGAGTGTGAATAAATGACCCACTAGGCTGGTTACAGTGCACAAAGACCACAGTAAGGTTATTTTTCTTGGCTTTATCCTGTACTCTGATTATATCAGTTTGTTTAGGAAATGAGTGTTTGTGTGGAGAAAGCCTTCTACTCTAATGGAGAGCATGTTACTGCCCTGCCAAGTTAGGACCTTGGGCCAGAAGATGAAGAGCAACATTTTGCTCTCTGAATAATGTCTAATAAGATCTTCAAAGTGCTCAGATGGTAAAATCAATAGGCCCACTAAATCTGAATGTTGCCATGGCCACATAGCTGCTATACAGAGGATAACAATAGCAAACCTAGGCTTAGGAATATTGAGCTCACGTGTATGTTTATTTTCAGTAACAAAGATGAAACAATGATTAAGTCTACAAACTAACATTGCCAATATTTTACCCAATACAAGATAAGCAGTAATGCTTATTTTGAAATCAAATTCACTTCAAAAGGAGCAGGGCCTCAGTTAAAATGTAAGCTCACTGCTGCTGGTTCTGTTCCTTGCTAAATCTAAAAGCCTTATCCTTGATAGTCACTTGATACCCCCTCTTGAGTCTTTGAAGGGGTTATTTTTCTTTTGCTCTTGTTTAAATAGCATTAGCCAAATAATCCCGGTGACTGTTTAGCACAGTGCATGTTTATTTTAAGAGCCCTCATCTCACTGACTAGTTTTATATGGACAGGCAGAAGTACACCTAAAAACTACCAACAGAGCTAAACCAGACTTGTGTAGGTAAACAGTTTTGAGTTGTCGTACGTAAAGAGACAGTACAGTACAGAGCTATAGACACAATTGAAGACAGTTTGACCTCAGCAGAGAGCCCAGTACCAACAGAGTATCCCAGCCTAGAGGGTTATTTCCTGGCTGGCCTGCCAGGTGTTCTATTAGTGAGGTAAACGTGGAACCGTGATCCGTGAGCACACCGGCAGTCTGCCTGTCTCCAAGGAAACAATTAGGACTCTGTCTTCATGGAGTGGCATCACCACCCTTACCTTCAGCAGAGAAATATCTCACACATTCACAATGTCAGGGAGTATTTAGCCTGGTTGGCCTTGTGTAAGTGCACTTGTGAACATTTCTTTTGTTTTATGTTTTGCACACGCAGAGGCTAGCAGTTGTGTGTGTGTGTGTTCCTGCGCCTCGGATAGACAATTGTCTCCTCTGGTTCATCAGTATCTGTTGGTTTCTTCACGGCCAGAATCTACCATCAGTTTTTAAAAGAGGCCTTTGTTGCCTAGAGAGGTCACACTGGGTAGCTCTCGTTCTCTCTATTTCTCGCTCTCCTTCCCTCCATCATTTCTCCATCTCCATTGTGGGATGTGTGTCAAGGTTACCCTTCACTGCAGGTGTATGTGAGCCTCAAAGAACCTGTTATATTGATTTAGACTTAAGGGCTGATGCTGTCAGCAGCCTTGAATCCTGAGGAACAGATAGCGGAGAAGAGATTCTTGAATTAATCCATATTTCTACTGTTTATTTAACTGGCAATATATACAGTATTTAGGTTTGAGGGAATTATGGAGGTCTTGAGTCATACATTTATGATGAATCAATATGGATATCTCAGTTTAAACCGTACTTCATATACAGTAACTGCTGTTTATATGCACCTGTGCAATAGAGTAATTTCAAGAGTCCTCCGTAATGAACAGATGCCTTCAAGGAAGATATCAACACCACTAACAGGTGTCAGAGATGTAGAGATCTTCATTTGGGCTGATGGGAACCTGGCATAACACCACAGACACTGTAAACATATTAAGCTAATTTGTTTGCTTCAATGGCACAGAGACATTTTTAACAGTTTATTACAATTATCAGAGGAGAAGATACAGCACTACTGAAATTTACTGAACCCCCCCCCCCCCCCCCCCCCCCTTCCATGTAAGCATTTTCAGAACACATACAGTCTAGTCTTTCAATTGAAAAAATAAACTGGACAGTGGGGCATTGCCAAACTATATTATTTGATCTGAGAGGCTGCCACCTAGATAATTCTGTTTTTACCAATGGTTATGCAGTCCATCAGGGCAGGTCGTGCTGATCTATAGATCACAGTGGGACACAATGGCTCTCAGCACCAAGATGAGTGGGAAAGGCTGCCTCCTGGTGTTCCTGAAATGAGAGATGCAAAGTGCTCTCGTCGCGAAATGAAAGCAAAACCGGAGGCACCTTAGCAGGATCTACATGCCTGTTGACCCAGGGAGAATGGGATGGGAATGTCAAAACAATATTGTCTCTATGTATTCCAGATGGAAATAATATGGGTAACAATAGGGCAGGGGCAGGCAAATAGATTCAGCTGTGGGACGACGATGGTCGGAGTGATGGTCGGGGGGCCAGAACGTCATAATAATAATTTGTACATGCAAGTTGACCACCACTAACCCCAATAAGAGATTGTATTTGAAAATAGCAATCATTTCATACTTGATTGTATGTATGTCTCTTTTCTTCAGGGTATGGCTAAGGCACATGTGATTGGACAATGTGTGTGTGAGAGTGAAGAGGGTGTCACAGACTTGCAGAGAGAAGGGAGGCCTGCGGTTAATAATCAGTAATGAATTTTAATTATGGAGAAGTCTGGCTGCCCGGAGCATGATCCACTCCAGTGACTTGTCTGACTCCTTCAGCTCTCCTCCTCCTCCCCCTGGTTAACCTGGGAGGTCACGAGGTCAGGTGAAGTACCATTCCTCAGCCTGAGCATCGACACAGTGACAGGATGAAACACAAGACGCTGCTGCTCATCTCAGCTCAGCTCTCATGCTACTGATTTGACGATGTAATCAACCCGACAGCCCTCTGCCTAAAGATAAACAACAGGTTCTTCAATCTGCATTAGTCAATGGCAAATTAGGTTTACACACACACACACACACACACACACACACACACACACACAACAGGCATATCCATCACATCTTAACTGAAAACCATGGTAATGGTGTCTATTGATTTTTTTTTTCTTCCCTGGACCAGTCAAGCATGTAGAGAGAATGAAATTACCTTCACTCTCGAGGTTGTCAGGAAAATGTTACATCAGGAAAAGGCCTTTATTGTGTATGTGGCAAATACATTCATTTACATTCAACAACATTCTTGCCTATTAACATCTTTCATCAAGTCAGCAATTTCTCAGTGCCATTTTTCTCTCATTAACACCGCTTGATAATAGGCCTATACAACCTCCTCAAAACGGTAACAGTCAGTCTCAGCCAAAGAGATACAGTACAGTGGGTCAGCTCAGCTCTCCTCCCCTCCCAGACTATGACAGGCATGCGGCTATACTATAGTGGTGTATAAAATCCGACCCAGGGCAGAGTGTGTTGGGCCCTGCCTGCTGTGTGCGTCTACATCCCCCCCTCTGCTCTGCTCCCACTGAGCCGGCGGCTCTGAATCAGTAAACACAATGCCGCCTTTAATTAGCCCTCCGTTTCTAATTGATTAAAATTCCCTGTGGCGCAATTATGCTGCCATCGCATAGACATGCTCCTCTCTCTCTCTCTCTCTCTCTCTCTCTCTTGCTCTCTCTCTCTTGCTCTCTCTCCCTCTCTCTCTCTCTTGCTCTCTCTCTCTCTTGCTCTCTCGCTCTCTCGCTCTCTCTATTTCAGCGAGTCATACTGAGACAGGGTAGTGTGTCAGAGTAGACAGACTGTTTTGGACCACTGCCAGCTATCGTGACTAGCACAGAGGCACAAGATACTTTACCACATGGGTTGGCAGGGTGAAAGGAAACGGGCATAGCTTGGCTAATCTGCCCACCTTCTGCTGTGCTGTGCTTGCCTGAGCACTGTGAAATCATGGGTGTTAAATGGCCACCTCATCATAATTCTGTGTGGGATGCATCTCTCAGCAGTGGTACAGCAGCTATGAGGTCCGTATTATTGGGAGAGAACAGGCCCATGATGAGAAGCCATTCCACCCCATTGAAATAACACTCAGACAAATTACTCCAGGAACACGACTACAGGCTACACCCTCATCACAGAGTAATTTCTCCCTGAGTGGCAATAATGCACCATCATGCACACAGACACCTCATGAATTTCAATGAGGACACAATCACATCCGACTTTTAAACAATGGCTGAGGAGGACATTTGATGAATGGGAGTTTCTTTGTCTGTGTGCTGCTTTTACTGTTTGGTTGGTGGTGACATTTCCAACCACAGTTGGACTGTGGAGGTTAAAACCCGGAGATGCACCTGAGCAAAATCAGCATCACATATACAATGTCACAGCTCAAAAACACCCTGTTCACTCATCCATTGACTTGTTTTCATTGAGTCGGGCTTTTCAGCTCATCGAGGAAATCTAGCTGTTTTCCATCTCCTGTGTATTGAGGAACCAAGGCCATATTTAGATACATGTATTGTGAGGCAATATGTCCACTGTATTAGCATGCTGCAGCAATGAAGATTCCACGTCTGAATTATTATGCATGTTTGAATTATTATGACATTGAGTTTATATATATTTTGTTGAGTACATGAATCCAAATATTATTGACGTGTAAGAAGAATGATTCCATGCACCTGGTTACCAGGTTTGAATGACTAGGAACCCATTAATGAAAACAATAGTTGTAGGATACAGTTACTGTATGTCATCTACAGATACAGAACATTTATTTGACCTGTATGACCTTTGTTTGAGGTCAGGACCAGGAGGACTATAATCTCTTTATCAATCTCTAGTCACAGACGCAGCTGTGCTGCACCTATCCCAGCACGCTTCACTCTGGCTATCAGGCCAAAACCAACTGATTCTGCACGTACTCAGGAATGACTCAGACACAGTTTGACATTTGGCATATGGAGAACATATATTGGATTTATAATTGAATTAGTGTGTAGAGAACTCTTTCAGGGACTTGTTTCAGTGAAACAGAACGACAGCGTGGTTTTCTCCCTTCTATTTGTACTGAAAATACACTATTACCTCAGCCTTGGCTGTGGCAAGTGACACACGCATGGATTCCATTTACTATGATTGAAATCAGTATTTATCAAAATTAACAGTCATGCATTTTATTACAGCTAGCCACAGAGTTAACTTAGCCAAGAACAAAAAAGCTGAAGCATATTTTCTTCTGTACATACATTTTCACTTCATTGAGGGTAAAATAATAGACAAAATATTTGGTGATATTAATGTTCATGTTTTGTTGAATAATATCGTGATAATTACAGTATTTCCTTGACTATTATTTCATACCTCAGATGAGTCCTGAGGGAAAACACACAGGATCCGGAAATACCTGTAGTGTTTCTAAACGGCTCCATTTATTTCCACACATGACAACTGGATGGTTCTCTTATTAACCTGGCTCAGTTCTTTTTGTTCTTTTATTTTTTTAAAGTACCCCCTTTTTCTCCCCAATTTCAATGTTGTCTCCACTGCAACTCCCTAACGGGCTCGGGAGGGAAAGGTCGGTGCATGTGTCCTCCGAAACATGACCCGCCTAACCGCACTTCTTAACACCCGTCCACTTAACCCGGAAGCCAGCTGCATCAATGTGTCAGAGGAAACACTACTGACTACTGCAGTCAGCCTGCAGGCGCCCGGCCCGCCACAAGGAGTCGCTAGAGTGCGATGAGCCAAGTATAGACCCCCCAGCCATACCCTCCCTTAACCCGGACGACACTAGGCCAATTATGCGTCGCCCTATGGGACTCCCGATCACGACACAGCCCGGGATCAAACCCAGGTCTGTAGTGATGCCTCTAGCACTGCGATGCAGTGCCTTAGACCACTTTGCCACCCGGGAGGCCTAACCTGGCTCAGTTTTATGTGCTGGGAGGCACCAGCGCTAGCCTTAGTATTCCCCTCTTGCTTTCACTGTGTAATTTGATCAGGTTATTCATAACATTCAGCGGACGTCTCTCCCCAGAGTTAGCGTGACATTGCTATTTGCAGAGGATAAATGCATTAGCTGGCCCACTGCTAGGAAATTGAGCATTTAATATTTGCACTTGATGGGATGTACAGGTAACTGCCAAAATAAAGGAAACACCAACATAGTGTCTTAATTCAGTGTTGGGCCACCACAAGCCAGAACAGCTTCAATGCACCTTGGCATAGATTCTACAAATGTCTGGAACTCTACTAGAGGGACGTGACACCATTCTTCCACATGAAGTTCTATCATTTGGTCTTTTGTTTATGGTGGTGAAAACTGTCTCTGGCGCCGCTCCAGAATCTCCAATAAGTGCTAAATTGTGTTGAGCTCTGGTGACTGAGACGTCCATGGTATATGGTTTACATCGTTTTCATGCATAGCCATGGTAGCCAAAATAATGGCCTACCCAGAATTTGTATACATGACCCTAAGCATGATGGGATGTTAATTGCTTAGGAATTGCTCAGGAACCACACTTGTGGAAGCACCTGCTTTAAATCTACTTTGTATTCTTCGTTTACCCAAGAGTTTCCTTTATTTTGGCAGTTACATGTGTATCAACAGACAGATTTACAGGAACTTGGGTCCTCGATTGACAACTGATGGGCAGAAGGCATTTGGATGTGAAGGCAAAGCAGAGAGAGGGAGATATAATAACAACAATTCATATTTGTGTTTTTGTCTGTTGGAAAGGAAGCCTGCTGGTTGCTGGCTCTGGCTTTACAGAGGTGAGGCGGTAGACCGCTATCAGTAGGAGCCCAGTGGCACAGCGTCCGCACGGCCAGCTAATTTCAGTCACAAGGCACCGGATAAATAAATACACTGGCTATTTCTATTTCCCAAAAAGGGATGAGGGTGAAGGATTTTTTTTGAAGTTGTGCTTTTAAGGCCCAATCACTGAGCATCTGTTCAAATACAGAATAAAGGCAAACAACACCTTCCCTGCACATAATAACTTACCTGCAGGCGATATCTCAGCCCTATTTCTTGTTCCCTTAGAATGAATAAAACTCTTTACGAAGGTCTGTGCTGGTGGTGGTGGTAGCAATGGGATAAACAACTTAAAAGGCAGAGCCTAGGCACTACTGGTGCAAGGCTAGCTACATTCCCACTGGTAAGGAATGTTTAACTTAATTGACACTGACTGGGTCACATTCAATATTGTCTGTGTAGGTGTTGTTTCAGTAACTCTGTACAGTGTGAGATGTTGAGAGATAAGGAAGCCCCATATGCACAGGGCATCATGAGACACCACTCTGACCCCTGCTCTGCCCCCCTTCCTCCCTGTACCACACTGAGTGACTGGTGGGCAAAGAAGTTCTCATATCCTGCCCAGTGGTTCCCCACTGGCTGTGCTGACATTTTTCCCAGGTTCATATGTCTTCCCTGCTGGCAGCCATCTCAGGACCACCCCCCTTTGCTTCTGTGTTGAGGAGTTCTGCCCAAATACACAACAGTGTCTCACCATTTGCTAAACATTGTAATGTATTCTGCCACCATGCATCCTTTATCTTAGGCTAGCACTCTGTTTACCTGATGGGGGAAATGGTTACAGGGTGTCCACGGAGGGACAGAGCATGGGGCGACGGAACATTAGGAGAATGTAACAAAATACAGTGGAGGCAGTGATATGGAGGGAAGGAGAGGTTGAGTGGTGGATGGAAGGAAGAGCAGGCAGAGGAGGTAATTAGACGGTGATTCATCCCCCTCTCTCTCTCTCTATCTCTCTGTCTGTGGAATGGGTTTATTAATCAGGCTTTGATAAGAGGACAGTATTCAGACCTGTGAACGGTTGATGGGGAACATGGCTCTAATGCAGCTGCCTGCGCCCACTCTCCTTTTCCTCTCCTCTCCCCGTCTTTGAGACATACATGCGTGACATGCAGCAGCACGAGGAGGGCGCTGCCTGGTGAACGACACCCTGGCACTACAGGAGCCTTTACCTGTGATGATCACACTGTGTTCCCTGCGTGGTCAGGCCCGCTGACAGCCCTGCTTTAATGAACACCCATCTACAGCAGAAATCCGTCATTACAGGAGAAATCCGTCACTACAGGGTCACACAGGCTGGCACGCGGGAAGGGAGGGAGAGATGGAGGGATGGAATAAGTCAAGCAAGGGGCATCATTTGGAGGAGGGCATGGAAGAAAGTGGGCAGGTGCCATCATTAGCCCATTAGCCCCTGATCAATGCCCGATTCCCACTCTCATCTTGGTCAATAAATAATTAAGGCAGGGAAATTGGAATACAAAGACGTTAGGCCAAATGAATGACATAGAAATGGATTGTGGTATAATAAGTTGCTGTAGTCAAAAAGTCCTCCCTATAGAAATCCTGCATGTCCTGATTCCCTCCGTAGGATGTTGGATTACCTGCTCCCATCACAGAAGCGGAACTGCAGGCCCTTGAGTAATTGGCACGTAACTGCTTTCAACAAGCCTGTCTCTTTAGAATGAAGTGCTAATGTTGCATTACATTGCTCTAACCATTAGTCCAGTGAACCTGCCTTACTGTTCCCCATCAACCTTAATGCTATTGTTCCTCATCACGTTGAGTGATCTGCTCATAAATGTTACCTGAGGTCTGAGCCGGGGCCCGCTGGTCGCGCTGTCTGCTCTCATTACGCCTTGGGCTGTTAAAGGCCTAATGAGGTGGATTGAAGTGCTGTTATCCCCCATCAGGACCCAGGCACATCTCAAACGGACCCTTTACAGTCCCGCTCAGCTCCTCATGGTACGTTGTTGTTCTGTTTAATTACAGCAAACGAGCAGCATAAGCTGGAGAGACAAGAGTAATGTCAGGGGTGGTTGAAGGGAGTTGTGGTTGTGCTGTGGATCCTCTACCTCCTGAGCCTTCCCTGTTGCTCAGTTGGTAGAGCATGGTGTGTGCAACGCCAGGGTTGTGGGTTCGATTCCCACGGAAGACCAGTACAATTATTATTTTTTTTAAATGCATGAAATGAAAATGAAATGTATGATATGTATGTATTCACTACTGTAAGTCGAGTCTGGATAAGAGTGTCTGCTAAATGACTAAAATGTAATGTAAATGTACCTCGGTTTGTATAGGGTCAAACAGGCCTTGAGGCTGGTATTTCTATGAACAGTATATTGATTATCATATTGCAGTTCATACATTGTCTACCCTATGCCTGCCGTTGTGGATCTAAGGGTGGAAGATGAAGAAGAAGACTGCAGGCAACAGTATGCCATACTGTTCAGGGAAGTCAGGAACCAATATACTCAGTCAGTTAGGAAAGCTAAGGCTAGCTTTTTCAAACAGAAATTTGCTTCCTGTAGCAATAATTCCCAAATGTTTTGGGACACTGTGAAGTCCATGGAGAATAAGAGCACCTCCTCCCAGCTGCCCACTGCACTGAGGATAGGAAACACTGTCACCACCGATAAATCTACGATAATCTAGAATTTCGATAAGCATTTTTCCATGGCTGGCCATGCTTTCCATCTGGCTACCCCTACCCTGGCCAACATCTCAACACCCCCTGCAGCAACCTGACTCAATAGCCTTGGCTTCTCAAATGACTGCCTCACCTGGTTCACCAATTACTTCTCAGATAGAGTTCAGTGTGTCAAATCGGAGGGCCTGTTGTCCGGACCTCTGGTAGTCTCTATGGGGGTGCCACAAGGTTCAATTCTCGGGCCGAGTCTTTTCTCTGTATATATCAATGATGTCGCTCTTGCTGCTGGTGATTCTCTGATCCACCTCTACACAGACGACACCATTGTGTATACATCTGGCCCTTATTTGGACACTGTGCTAACAAACGTCCAAACGAGCTTCAATGCCATACAACACTCATTCCGTGGCTTCCAACTGCTTTTAAATGCTAGTAAAACTAAGTGCATGCTCTTCAACCGATTGCTGCCCGCACCCTCCCGCCTGACTAGCATCACTACTCTGGACGGTTCTGATTTAGAATATGTGGACAACTACAAATACCTAGGTGTCTGGTTAGACTGTAAACTCTCCTTCCAGACTCATGTTAAGCATCTCCAATCCAAAATTAAATCTAGAATCGGCTTCCTATTTCACAACAAAGCCTCCTTCACTCATGCTGCCACACATACCCTCGTAAAACTGACTATCCTACCGATCCTTGACTTCGGCGATGTCATTTACAAAATATCCCCCAACACTCTACTCAGCAAACTGGATGTAGTCTATCACAGTGCCATCCGTTTTATCACCAAAGCCCCATATACTACCCACCACCGAGACCTGTATGCTCTCGTTGGCTGGCCCTCACTACATATCCGTCGCCAAACCCACTGGCTCCAGGTCATCTATAAGTCTTTGCCAGGTAAAGCCCCGCCTTATATCAGCTCACTGGTCACCATAGCAACACCCACCCGTAGCACACGCGCCAGCAGGTATACTGCACTGGTCCTCCCAAAAGCCAACACTTTATTTGGCCGCCTTTCCTTCCAGTTCTCTGCTGCCAATGACTGGAACGAATTGTAAAAATCTCTGAAGCTGCTGTCTTAAATCTCCCTCTCTAACTTTAAGCATCAGTTGTCAGAGCAGCTTACCGATCACTGTACCTGGACATAGCCAATCTGTAAATAGCACACACAACTACCTCATCCCCATATTATTACTTACCCTCTTGCTCTTTTGCACCCCAGTATCTCTACTTGCACATCATCATCTGCACATCTATCACTCCAGTATTAATGCTAAATTGTAATTATTTTGGCCTCTAGGGCCTGTTTATTGCCTACCTCCCTACTCTTCGACATATGCTCACACTTTTGTGTTATTGACTGTACGTTTGTTTATGTGTAACTCTGTGTTGTTGTTTTTGTCACACTGCTTTGCTTTATTTTGTCCAGGTCGCAGTTGTAAATGAGAACTTGTTCTCAACTGGCCTACCTGGTTAAATAAAGGTGAAATAAAAAATATCTAAAAATAGTCAGTGTGTTGAGTGATACGTAGAATATCAACAACTGTTGTGACTGTTGTGCAATAAGTCCTTGTCGGGTTGTGAATCTACAGTATGTATGTCTAAATGTTTAATTAATTGTGGGAAAACAAAATAGAATCTCTGTAAGGGGTGCGTACTGGCGGCAGAGAAGTCAGGCGCAGGAGAGCAAAAACTGATTTACAACGGTGCAGTTTAATAAATAAAACCACCGTTAACAGTACAATAAAGCCATGGGTACAAAACCCGTCACACACCAGCATAACGTGCACAAGCACTACAACAAACAATTCCGGACAAGGACATGGGGGGAACAGAGGGTTAAATACACAACATGTAAGGATGGAATTGAAAACAGGGGTGTGGGAGGACAAGACAAAACAAATAGAAAATGAAAAGTAGATCGATGATGGCTAGAAGACCGGCGACGCTGACCGCCGAACGCCGCCCGAACAAGGAGAGGCATCGACTTCGGCGGAAGTTGTGACAATCTCAACAACATATGAAAGCTGAGACTATTCTTTCTTCGACTTTTCATTGACTTATGACTGAGAGCTCTCCTTTCCTATCTCCAGTACCTGATAGCGATTCCATCGTGTTCAGATTATAGACTATCTGATCTCAGTCCAGCTTCTGAAGGTGCAATATACAGTATCATTAGCCAATACAGCACACCGACTGATTCTAGGCCAGGACCATAAAGACAACCATATGTTATTTTCAACACACTTACACCAGATGCGGACTGATCTGAGAGCAGGCCTTGAAGAGATCCATCTGCCCAGTGGAATGGACTATAACAGGGCAATTTAGGAGCTGAGAGTCCCAATTGACACATTATCAATCTTAACTAATTCAATTGCCTTCTCTGCAACTCCACTGGGCCATCTGTGTACTACTAAACAACTATCAACCACATGTTGCCTTGGTATTGATCTGGGGTAGGCATTACAGCATTACACTCCTGCTCTGATGGAGAAAGAAGCCATGCTTGAATACAAAGACAAACCTGATGGTTAGAGGAGAGAGGAAGTAATTAAACACACAACAAGTCAGTGCGCTATCCTGGGGCCGTATCCACAAAGCATCTCAGAATAGAAAACTGATCATAACAGCTGAGAATAGAGACAAAATAAAAGCTATGCAGAAGCCTCTTTAGTCATAAGAGTCCTACCTAGTTGACAGGTATTTAGGAGACCTCGTGAGCTGTCCTAACCAGTTAGGAGATAATAGCAGGTGTCTTGATAATAGAAAAAGATAGCGAGTCAGCGGTTCCTGCGTCATAGACAGGCAATTACATTGGAGTTTGGATAGATCAACCAATAAGTAATGTTGAACTACATGCAACAACATCTCTTGCGCTTTTGACAATGATTTCACATGGGGCCTAATTCACATGATATTCCTAAATACTTATAACCACTAGGCTAATACAAATGACCTCGACTAACCTGTACCCCCGCACATTGATTTGGTACCGATACTCCCTGTATATTGCCTCGTTATTGTTCTTTTATTGTGTTACTTTTTTTGTTTTTTATTTAGTAAATATTCTCTTAACTCTATTTTCTTAAAACTGCATTGTTGGTTAAGGGCTTGTAAGTAAGCATAAGAGCGTCTGCTAAATGACTTAAATGTAAATGTAAATGTATTCAGTGCATGTGACAAATAACATTTGATTTGATTTAATAAATAATAATTGATTTTGATTATTTAATTAACATTTATCATATTATTTCAAGTTATCTCTTTGGAGCTCAATATAACGTGTTAAAAAAATATACCTACATTCGGCATGCCTTTAAGATGGGCAATTGAAAGCGCCTTGGGAATATATTAAAGGGGCAGTGCAATTAAATGTGATTTTCTTGTTTTTTTTAATGATATTTCCACACTATGAGGTCAAAACAACACTCTTAAATTGTGAAAATGATGATAATACTTTTTATGTAAGAGCTTTTTTGAAAAGAATGCCTGGAATTTCAGCCTGTTCAGGTGCGATGGAACTTTTGGCACACATCATGACGTCAGAATGTGATTTGATTATGATAGACCATTGACTGTTCATCTGGGTAAGGGGGTGGGCTCTAGACCATCCTATCAGCCACCCAGGGCTGTGTATGCAAATATCTTCAAATTTGTTTCCTAACGCCCACATGATGAGACTGAGCATTTCAACGGCCAATGGATGCTCAGGGAAATAAATGATCAAACATATATTTTTTTTGTTATTTTCATTAAATAAAGTGATTTATTATACATACAATGATGATTTCAAAATGTAATTACATGGATTGCATGGGGCTGTAGCTTTGATTGTGTTTGGTGACCTTTCAAACGTGTTATGCAACATTATCTGCAATTGACTTGATTCCTACCACGGCAAAAATATTTAGAGTTGTTGAACAGGAGACGTTGAGTGTGTTGATATAACGGTATATTGTTAAAATTCCGCTTCTAACAACCATCAAATCAAAATATCAGAATGTATTAAATTATGCATGGCAACATACTAGGCAAAAATGAAGAGTAGGCAAAGTGGTCGTGCCAGGTGGAAATGATATAAACGTGTTACCATTACAACCGTTGATGTACAGTCACATTCACCTTTGTTGTATGAAGCCTGCTATAAACTCTATTAGGGTTGCAAAATTCCAGTAACTATCCCAAAATTCCTGGTTGGAAGATTCCTGGAATAACGAGGGAATAAGCAGGAAATCTGGGAATCCTACAACTAGGATTTCTGGAAAACCAGGGAATTTGGGGAAAGTTATTGGAATTTTGCAAACCTAGACTCTATAGAGTTCACAACTGAACGATACCGCAACGCGATTAGTTATTCCCCATTATTTGCAACAATGTCAATGAGCGTCATCACTACCTTTCTTTTGTGGTATCTCAAACTGTCATGATGACCAGCTGAGAAAAACGTTTATGAGTTGATTTTGTCTGGGCAGTGTCTTAATATCCTCCTAAAACCTAGTCTGGGCTAGGAGTTTCTTTTGTCTTAAACAGGTTTTAACAGGATTCCTAGGACCTTTTCTGAGATGCTTTGTGGATTCCGGCCCTGTCCTTAGATCAACCAGCTGAAACTGAATTGTGGACCGCTATCCTTCTACAGACTATTATGACAATCTCCATAAAGCATTGCCGGGCTTGACAGATGTGATGTTTTGTTTTTAGGACACGTCTTTATGCTATAGTGAATGTGAGTAATGTGATGTTTTGTTTTTAGGACACGTCTTTATGCTATAGTGAATGTGAGTAATGTGATGTTTGGCCTGCTCGCTGGCTGACTCCTGTTCTCCTGTAGTGATGGGCTGCTTGAGATTTGTTGACTGTGCGAGGCTAGGACACTAAAGTGCTGTGGAATACTGGACTCCGTAGCCCCTCTCTGGGATTCTTCCTCCAGGGAATAGATTGCCCTGCTCTGTATTTTGATAGTGCTTTCATAGAAATAGGAAAATGATTGGATTTGACAGATACTGTGTGTCCTGCTGTTTGAGTGAATCAACCCAATGTTTCTCCATTTCATATTGATTCACACTTCTGATAATGAGAGGAAAATAGTCCAAATATAGCATTTAGAATTTATTACTTAATTGTTTTTATCTACCTACTCCTGTAAGATTATATAAAGATTTCCGAACCACTTGGCTGTGATTATGCAGATGGTTTGCTCATGTTGTTGCTCTGAATGTAGATGGACAATAAACCATTGTCCAAATTGAATGAGCAAATGACCAAGTTGCTAATCCAATGACCCTTAGCAGGGATGCTTAAAGAGTGGGATAGAGAGGCACACACATATGTCTGTACTCCTAATGTAGGAGTGACAGCATTAGAGCATTAGCCAGAATGGACTGAATTACTCTGTTCTGTCTCTGCAGTATTCTGTTCCCTAAAATAAGCTTTTCCCCTCCAATTTTGGCATCATATTTGAAAAGAGCTTTTGTCTTCAGCCCCCCAAAAGAAAGAACTTGTTATAAACGCTCTAGGTTAAAAGTTTTAAGATTTTGTCACCAGTTTAATTTGAATGAATTACAATTATACACTATTTGGTTCAAATATAAATTAGAGGTCATTGATTAATAAGTGTATTAAGAATATACAAATTAACCAAGCAACATAAACAGACCAATTATATTAATTGGAAGTTTGTTTCTTATCTTTCATGTGCTTTCCCATTTTCACATGGTTGGATTTACCCTGCATGTATTCTAAATGTGCCACACTGTATTTGTACTCTGCTTTATACTTGACTAATTGAATGCCCTTGGGGATCTTTGAATGCACACCAGAGCTTCAACTGATTGATTTGACTTGAATAGCCTACAGTACAGAAACAGTTGTGTCAAAATAGGTCACTTTTTTTTCTTGTGCTGTTAGACAGCTGAATTTGATTCTAAATAAATTGACAATTGACTTTCGTACAATCTGACATCCTTTTGTTTATAGCTGCCCTTATTAGGACTATATACACTGAGTGTACAAAACATTAGGAACACCTTCATAATATTGAGTTGCACCCCCCTTTGCCCTCAGAATAGCCTCTATTCTTTGGGGCATGGACTCTACAAGGTGTTGAAAGCGTTCCACAGGGAAGCTGGCCTATGTTGACGCCAATGCTTCCCACAGTTATGTCCAGTTAGCTGGTAGTGGTTCTCTACTTCTCTACTTCCATCTCATCCCATAGATGCTCAATTGGATTGAGATCTGGTGACTGGGCAGGCCACTGCAGTAAGCTGAATTCGCTGTCATGTCCGTGGAACCATTCCTGCATAATCCTAGCCTTGTGGCATGGGGCATTATCCTGCTAAAAAATGCATTTGCAGATGGATACACTGCTGCCATAAAGGGATGCACCTGATTGGCACTTTTATCAAGGGGCCCAATGGTGTGCCATGAAAACACACCCTACACCATCACACCATCACCACCAGCCTGCAATGTTGATACACGGCATGATGGATGCATGTACTCATGTGGTTTTCTCCATACCCTAGTCCTCACTCCCATCACCGTGAAACAGCAGGAACCACGATTCATCACACCAGGCAAAGTTTTTCAAATCTTCCAGTGTCCAGTCTTTTTGTTTCTTAATGTCTTTTTGTTCCTTTCCTTCCTGGATGTCCTTTGGGTGGTGGACCATTCTTGATACACACTGGAAACTATTGAGCATGAAAACCCAGCAGTGTTGCAGTTCTTGACACACTCAAAACGGTGCGTCTGGGACCTTCTACCATGCCCTGTTCAAAGCCACTTAAGTGTTTTGTCCTGCCCATTCACAGTGGTGGAAAAAATACCCAATTGTCATACTTGAATAAAAGAAAAGATACCTTGATAAAAAATGACTCAAGTAAAAGTGAAAGTCACCGAGTAAAATACTACTTGAGTAAAAGTCTAAAAGTATTTGGTATGAAATGTACTTAAGTATCAAAAGTAAATGTAAATGCTAAAATGTACTTAAGTATCAAAAGTAAAAGTATACATTATTTCAAATTCCTTATATTAAGCAAACCAGACAGCACAATTTTCTTGTTTTTTATTTATTTATGGTTAGCCAGGGGCACACTCCAACACTCAGACATCATTTACAAACTAAGCATTTGTGTTTAGTGAGTCTGTCAGATCAGAGGCAGTAGGGATGACCAGTGATGTTCTCTTGATAAGTGTGTGAATTGGACAATTGTCCTGTCCTGCTAAGCATTCAAAATGTAACGAGTACTTTTGGGTGTCAGGGAAAAAGTAATGAGTAAAAAGTACAACATATAGTTTTCTTTAGGAATGTAGTGGGGTAAAAGTAAAAGTTGTCATGAATATAAATAGTAAGGTAAAGTACAGATACAACAAAAAGCTACTTAAGTAGTACTTCAAAGTATTTTTACTTAAGTACTTTACACCACTGCCTCTTCGCCCTCTGAATGGCACACATACACAATCCATGTCCAGTTTTTCTCAAGGCATAAAAATCCTTCTTTAACCTGTCTCCTCCCCTTCATCTACACTGATTGAAGTGGATTTAACAGGTGACATCAATAGCTTTCACCTGGATACACCTGGTCAGCCTATGTCATGGAAAGAGCAGGTATTCCTAATGTTTTCTACACTCAGTGTAGGTCATTATATTCTGTTTACATATTTATGATATCAAAAATGTCATGGTCTGGGTAGAAACATCAAGATGTATAGCGGTCCTTATATTAGTCCTTTGTTGTGTCCAGGGGCACAACTCTGATTTTAGAAGTGGGGGGGACATAATTATTATTAGTTTTGATTGAGTCGGATAAACACTCCAAACAGCCTACCCAACCGCAACCGAGGCATCCGCATGGTCCTAAAGCAAACCGTTGCCTCGATTTGTATCATATTCCAATGGGTGGGTGGTGAGGGGGCAAAAATGCAATTTCAGAATGTGGACATGTCCCCCCTGTCCCCAGTGACAGTTGTGCCCCTGGTTTTGTCCATGTCCTTTACAGTAGAAGAACAGTCTTCTTTGTCCTAAAATGCCATTATAGAGCAAGATGAAAATTCCATAGTATTTATTAGCTGTGAAATGTCCACATTTCTGTGCCATCACACATCACCAAAACACATTAGACACTTGTTGACAGTAAACTATTTACTTTTGGAAACTGTTTGGCCTAAGTTGGAAAGAGCCGTGGAGGGAAATGACATAAATGGTGTTTAAGGAAAAACCCTGTTATGTCCTTACAGGGTCATTTCAGACTCGTTAGTGGTCATGTCATGGCAGAGAGGGGAAAATGTGACGTCCTTTCTGCCCCATTTACCCGACTAGAGCAGTTCAGAGCCACAACGTGTCCCTGACAGGCCGATGACATCCACTCATGTTTCACGGCCATGTCAGAGAAATGAAAAACGGATGACCTCATGAGCGAAAGCCTGTTGTCCCTGTCCAGCAACACCTCATGAAGCAGGTCTCCACATCCGAGGTCCTGGCTGAGCCTTGTGTCTGCTGGGTCTCTCAACCCCTGGTCGGGCTAACCCACAGTCTGCACAGTTTCCGTCTGCCTGCCATCTCCCAACCCATTACATGAGTCATAATCAAGACATTGAGTTCATTCTGCTGTATTCTGAGTGTGTATTAACACTTAAAAGCAGGGTCGGAAATGAGAAGAATCTCTCATTACGCTTGTAAAAGTTGAGGAAATAGAGTCACAATTACCTCCTTGAAGATCATGAGCGAAAAACAGATATTATGTTTCTAAGGGTTGTGATTGAGTGAGAAGTGGAGTATGTTTACAAGGAAGGAAGGGGGAAGGGAACCTTTTCAACAAAGGTAAATGCAACCTTCTCGCTCCTGAGTCTTCAGATTCTTACTCGTTTTAAATCAGAGGTTTTCATTTTATATAACTGCAGGGTAGATGATAGGAATAAGACAGAATATGTTTTCTAGTGTACATTAATGGAGACGTAACAGTGAATGCATGTGATGTATTAGAACATGCACATTTCACATGTAATTCATCATCATATTACATGTATGTGCTTTCATGAGGAAATTAATGTTTGCCTCATGTTTATATTCAGAGTGTATGCTACCTATGTCTGTGAACACATGCCTCAGTCATCTTGGGCTTTGAGAGAATAATACAAATGAAGTAGTGTTTTCTGGTGCCAGGGGCCTCATGTATTAATCCTGCTAAGGCACAAATCTGTGCGTAAACAATGCGTCATTGCCACGCAAAGTGTGAGATTTATCAATATGAATGTTTGCTTGAGAGTGTGCGTAAGTTTGCGTACAGCCTTGACCATGTGTACACACAGTGCCAAGTGGTGGAATAAGGGAACTGCTTGTCAAGAGTAGAATGGGAAAAATACACTGAGTGTACAAAACATTAGGAACACCTTCCTAATATTGAGTTGCACCTCCACCGGTTGCCCTCAGAACAGTCTCAGTTCATCGGGGCATGGACTAGAAGGTGTCGAAAGCATTCCACAGGGATGCTTCTACTCCACAGTGTCAAATTGTCTGGATGTCCTTTTGGTGGTGGAGCATTCTTGATACCCACGAGAAACTGTTGAGCGTGAAAACCCCAGCAGGGTTAAAGTTATTGACATGCTCAAACCGGTGTGCCTGGCACCTACTACCATGCCCCGTTCAAAGACACTTAAATATTTTCTCTTGACCATTCACCCTCTTAATGGCAGACATACACAATCCATTTCTCAATTGTCTCAAGTCTTAAACATCCTTCTTTAAGCTAATAATTAAATAATTTTTCGATGTCACTGTGAATTCATGCCACATATCTTGACATGCTATATAATTTGACAACATCAGTGCATTTGTTACAATAATAATCCATATAAAGAACAGTCATTTGTTAAATTAGAGGTATGTGTGAAAGTGAAACCAAAAAACAGCGATAATGGTAAATCGTATGAGAGATGGGTAATCTGGCTCTGTTTGAAGATATGGCACACGCTGCATTTCTCAGAGAGCATGTTTTTAGAGACAGGTGGGACTTTTTCTGCAGAAAGTATTGTTTCCCAAAACCAATCTCATAGGATTTTTGCGAGGATTTAAGACCTAATTTAAAAAGGCAAACACATGCCATTCCGGTGCACCTCCAAGTCCTATCCACCCTCTGGTTTTTGGCATTCGGCACTTTTCAGCGGGAGCTTGCCGATCAGCATCTCACGGCCCTCGAGACAATGTTTTGGATGCAGTCATCAGCAAAACGAACAGTAACACATACAATTTCCATACACAATCACACAACATGTTGAAGTCAAGGTGGGTTTCTTTGCCATGATGCCATCAATGGGTTCCCAAATACAAACAGAGTAAAAGACGGCACTCACATCGCCAAAAAATCCCCATCCCAAAATGAGTTCAACTATGTGAACAGAAAATATTTAAACTCTTTATGTGCAGATGACAGGTTATGTGATATGCAAAATACTCTGCTGAATGTGGTGGCCAGGCAGAACAGCAATGTTGGCTTATACGCCTACAGGAGGGAGCTGTTGAGGATGGATGGCTTATTGGTGAGTGTTCCCTACTCATTTGTAGCTATGTTTTTATTTTTACTGGTCAAGCCACAACTGAGCGAGCCAAATAAAACCTTTTGGTTGTGCTCAATCTCTAGCACCTCTATTTCAGTCTCTGGTTATATCTTTTTCATGGTACGGTCACAGAGTTTCTAAACCCAGAGACACAACTTTGCGAGACTTCCATGAACGCAAGAAAAGCAGACCAAGTAGACCAGGCCGGGATTTGGGGTTTGAGGAGTCAATGAGAGAAGTGAAAAATGTCTTGCTTACTTGTTAATTTTCTCGAAATCTAAAGTCATGACCTAGATTTGAGCCAATGTCTTAATTCGTTGAACCTTATTAATCCAACCTTGTGAAAGTGACAAAAAGACACGTTATAATTTGAGTAAAAAAAGCACGTTATATCGAAGGAGTACATTTGATTTGAGCGCCTGCACATGCGCATATCGGCGCGAGACGACTGTTAGACCCTATGAAATATTTCTGTGCAAGCACTTAGCTAGCCAATGCCACCGCCTATAAGTGTGAGTGTGGATTTCTATTGGAGAAGTAGTTTTAGACCATAGACAGTCTTCATACTCTTCTGTCTTTGGTACGGCGTTGTATATTTCCCACAGGCTTTAAAGGGATGATTTTGACCATATATGGTTAATTAGTGTGCGTTTTGAAATGCAAACAACCAAGGTCGTGCACAAGTACTGAGGATGAGAACAATTGGTATTTATCAATGCCAAAGATTATGGATATATTGACAAGATACATGTCTCTCCTCCCTAAAAATGGGAGTCCTTGTTTACAAAGCGGCACGGTGCGCTGTCTAGCTCCCGCCTATCCTTTCTTTGGATTGGTGAATACATCTCATTATTGCAATCCTTATTTGAATATTCGATGAGGGTTGTTGACGTCAACCTCCTTTATTCAATGGAGAGAGATGCTATGCTACTAGCCTCATACCATGAATATGCATAGCCATCTTCGGACAGCTCTGATATAAAGTGTTTTTTTCTCAATGTTGTCAGGATGTCACGTCCTACTTATATCAGTACACTCGTGACAACTTAAGCATTACTAAACCTCTATTCTGTCAATCACATACTAAATAAGTCATACATTTTTTTGTAGATCAAATTTGACACTCTCATTGACCTCCATACAAAAACTCCTTGCTTGGTGGGCGAAACAAAAGAAAATGCCACCTGCTGAAGGGAGAGTTGGGCCTCTCTCTTCATCTTCCTCTCTGTCAATGGTAATCTACTACCGGTGTGCGTATGACGATCGTAGATTGTTTGATAAATCACACTTTTTCTATGCATAGAACAATTCTAAATTCTGTTCGTAAGTAGTATTTTACAATAGTTTCTACACAATATTGATAAATGATGCCTCAAGTCTCTGGACTGGAGCTTCATAAATCATCAGCAGTGAGACAAGAAAGTGTGATTATCTCCTGGTGTTTGCCACGTGCTTCTCTACGGATGTTATTGTATAATTAACTGTGGCTCATGGTTTGGGGATAGAAGGTGTTCAGGTACCTTTTGGTCCCAGACTTGGCGCTCCGTTACCGCTTGCTGTGCGGTAGCAGAATGATCAATCTATGTCTTGGCTGGCTCGTGTCTTTGACAAATTTCCAGGCCTTGTTCTGATCATGCCTGGTATAGAGGTCCTGGATGGCAGGGGAGCTCAGACACAGTGATATACTGGGGCATCCACACCACCCTCTGTAGCGCCTTGCAATCGAGGTCGGTGCCGTTGCCATCCCAAGTGGTGATGCAGCCAGTCAAGATGCTCTCGATGGTGCAGCTGTAGAACTTTTTGAGGATCATGCCAAATCTTTTCAACCTCCTGAGTGGGAAGAGGCGCTGTTGCGTCCTCTTCACGACTGTGCTGGTGTGAGAGGACGATGTTAAGTTCTTGGTGATGTGGACACCGAGGAACTTGAAGCTCTCGACCCGCTCCACTACAGCCCTGTCAATGAGGATGGGGGCGTGCTCGCCCCTCAGTTTCCTGTAGTCCACAATCAGCTCCTTTGTCTTGCTGACATTGAGGGAGAGGTTGTTGTCTTGGCTCCACACTGCCAGTTCTCTGACCTCCTCCCTGTAGGCTGTCTCATCGTTGTCGGTGATCAGACCTACCACCATCGCATCAGCAGCAAACTTGATGATGGTGTTGGAGTCGTGCGTGGCCACACAGTTGTGGGTGTACAGGGAGTACAGGAGGAGACTAAGCACACACCCCTGAGGGGCCCCCGTGTTGGCAGATGTGTTGTTACTGTTGTGACGTTGGATTGATTGTGACGACTGCTGTTCATCGAATGATTAACTGTTTATAATTACGTGATTAAATTAATCAGGTAATTATTAACTCAGTAACCTGGGGTACCATGGGAAAGTTTTGCTTTATTGAGGTTCTATTTCCCAAATTTCCAAACTCGAAGAATATCAGAATATTGATATTACAACAGTCAATAATTAATTAATTTCCTCTACAGTCTCATTCTGAACATCGCATAATCCGTGAATCTGCACAAACCCGAGTCCCATTAAATAAGTCCGTACCACACCAATTGAGTTGATTATTGACTTACTAACAAACTAAAATGATTATATAAAATACACATACACACAGTCTGAGCTATTGATTAGAACTTAGTACAATGAAAACGGTCCCTAGCGGGCCAACACAATATGACATGTGCTACACAAAATGGGGGTTTAAAAATAGAGAGAAAGAGAGAGTGCACGAGAGAAAAGTACACTTGGCTACATTTGTAAACTATGCTTAGGTTAACCATAACCTTGCCCCAAACTACCGCTCTTATGGGTCAGAATATAATGATGTAATTACGTGTCGAAGGTCTCCAATGGGGTATCTCCTCGTGGCCCGAGTTTCGACTTCTCCTCTGATTGCGACACTTCTGTTGTTACCGGGTGTAACTCTCTGATTGTCCGCTCGATGTCAGTGTCCTTTCTCTTAGTGGTCTGTTTCCTCGTCCTTGTTCTGAAAGAGGGGTCTTCTGAGGACGGCTAATCAGCCATATAGGTGGTTCCAGAGTGGGAACGAAAGCAGTGTAGATACATGATTCCTTGGAGAGAATAACCGGGAGGTCCTGCTTGAATTCACCCTCTTAGACACAGCTACTCATCCATAGCATAGATTGTTAAAAGGTTCCTTTGTCTTCTTCAACCTCGTGTTGCATTTTGGGGTTGTTGACTACTCAGACCTTGGCTGCAGCGCTTGGTCACCTAGTCAAGTTACAATGTTTTCGTTATAACGTCGTCATTTAACTTTTAATAACATAACAAAAACGACATTCATTTTCATATTCCATCTATTGTCATTACTACCATTTTGGCTGACGAAACATATTGTCCCAAAGTCCATTCATTGCATGTTACTGTTCTGAGGTAGGTTCTCCATAGGCCCATCATACATTCCATTCCTCCATACTGAGAGGACAAAGGGATTTTGTCTGCTGCCTTAAGATTTACTATGGGCGGGAGGTGTCATAAAACCCCCACCTCAATACCTCTCGATCTCTTCCCCTCTGGCGGGTGTGACAAATGTCTTTTGTAGGAGTGTGGTCCAGAGTAACCTGACCCGAACAGGCCAGTCATGACATTACCTACCCTCGCCACCTGGAGGTGGCCCATCAAAGTCCCGGATCCAGTTGCAGAAGGAGTTGTTCAGTTCCAGGGTCCTGAGCTTGGTGATGAGCTTGGAGGAGACTATGGTGTTGAACGCTGAGCTGTAGCCAATGAACAGCATTCTCACATAGGTATTCCTCTTGTCCAGGTGGGAGAGAGCATTGTGGAGTGCAGTAGCGATTGCGTTGTTTGTGGATCTGTTGGGGCGGTATGCGAATTGGAGTGGGTCCAGGGTGTCTGGGATGACAGTGTTGATGTGAGCCATGGCCAGCCTTTCAAAGCATTTCATGGTTACGGATGTGAGTGTTATGGGACGATAGTCGTTTAGGCAGGTTACCTTTGAGTTTTTAGGAACAGGGACAATGGTGGTCTGCTTCATCCAGAGATAAAGCTGGGGCTTCTGGGTCCAAAGACATTTCTTACTGAAGCACATTCGCTCGCTTGATGTCATTTGTGTGATCTATTTGTATGAAATCTAGATGAAGAATTTCTTTTGGATAATTGATGAGTCAAGTGATTTGGATTCTGTGTATTTAAACCCTCCAGTTTTTGTGTTCTAAGCGGCCGCCCAGACGAAGTGAATGCAGTCCGGAGCATGGCGGATCACAGGTTTTGCTAGTGCATGTAGGGCTTTCGTTTGGTCAGTGCATGGCTAATGGAGGTAGTTTTAGTGAGATAAAATGGAAGTCTTGAGATGATTTTGAGTAGCTTGGTTTTAGAGTTAAAATAAATTATATTTATGGAAACAATGCAATTGAACTGAAATGAGAAACTGGTATGTGTTTGAAAGGTAAATATAGAAAACCATGTCTTAATAAATGTTAAAAACGGTCCTTTGTTGTCTGCTTCTGCTTTACTCTGCCTGCTCAACCCAGACCCAGAACAGGGATAGGGACTTTAGAAAAAGATGAGGTCAGGTAAGAAGGATAATGACAAATACAGTTGAAGTCGGAAGTTTACATACACCTAAGCCAAATACATTTAAACTCAGTTTTTAACAATTCCTGACATTTAATCCTAGTAAAAATTCCCTGTCTTAGGTCAGTTAGGATCACCACTTTATTTTAAAACTGTGAAATGTCAGATTAATAGCAGAGAGAATGATTTATTTCAGCTTTTACTTCTTTCATCACATTCCCAGTGGGTCAGAAGTTTACATACACTCAATTAGTATTTGTTAGCATTGCCTTTAAGTTGTTTAACTTGGGTCAAACATTTTGGGTAGCCTTCCACAAGCTTCCCACAATAGGTTGGGTGAATTTTGGCCCATTCCTCCTGACAGAGCTGGTGTAACTGAGTCAGGTTTGTAGGCCTCCTTGCTCGCACACCCTTTTTCAGTTCTGCCCACAAATTTCCTTTATGACTGAGGTCAGGGCTTTGTGATGGCCACTCCGATACCTTGACTTTGATGTCCTTAAGCCATTTTGCCACAACTTTGAAAGTATGCTGGGGGTCATTGTCCATTTGGAAGACCCATTTGCGACCAAGCTTTAACTTCCTGACTGATGTCTTGAGATGTTGCTTCAATATATCCACATAATTTTCCTGCCTCATGATGCCATCTATTTTGTGAAGTGCACCAGTCCCTCCTGTAGCAAAGCACTCCCACACCATGATGCTGCCACCCCCGTGCTTCAAGGTTGGGATGGTGTTCTTCGGCTTGCAAGCCTCCCCCTTTTTCCTCCAAACATAACGATGATCATTATGGCCAAACAGTTCTATTTTTGTTTCATCAGACCAGAGGACATTTCTCCAAAAAGTATGATCTTTGTCCCCATGTGCAGTTGCAAACCGTAGTCTGGCTTTTTTTATGGCGGTTTTGGAGCAGTGGCTTCTTCCTTGCTCAGCGGACTATCAGGTTATGTCGATATAGGACTCATTTTATTGTGGATATAGATACTTTTGTACCTGTTTCCTCCAGCATCTTCACAAGGTCCTTTGCTGTTATTCTGGGATTGATTTGCACTTTGCGCACCAAAGTACGTTCATCTCTAGGAGACAGAATGCGTCTCCTTCCTGAGCGGTATGACGGCTGCGCGGAGCCATGGTGTTTTTACTTGCGTACTATTGTTTGTAGATATGAACGTGGCACCTTCAGGCATTTGGAAATTGCTCCCAAGGATGAACCAGACTTGTGGAGGTCTACAATTTTTTTTCTGAGGTCTTGGCTGATTTCTTTTGATTTTCCCATGATGTCAAGCAAAGAGGCACTGAGTTTGAAGGTGGGCCTTGAAATACATCCACAGGTACACCTCCAATTGACTCAGATGATGTCAATTAGCCTATCAGAAGCTTCTAAAGCCATGACATCATTTTCAGCATTTTTCCAAGCTGTTAAAAGGCACAGTCAATTTAGTGTATGTAAT
This sequence comes from Salmo salar, assembly GCF_965601325.2. Classification (NCBI taxonomy): domain Eukaryota; kingdom Metazoa; phylum Chordata; class Actinopteri; order Salmoniformes; family Salmonidae; genus Salmo; species Salmo salar. Next base: position 154,068,219 of record NC_138291.1, read on the forward strand.
CTTCTGACCCATTGGAATTGTGATACAGTGAATTATAAGTAAAATTATCTGTCTGTAAACAATTGTTGGAAAAATTTGTTGTGTCATGCACAAAGAAGATGTCCTAACAGACTTGCCAAAACTATAGTTGGTTAACAAGAAATTTGTGGAGTGGTTGAAAAACGAGTTTTAATGGCTCCAACCTAAATGTATGTAAACTTCCGACTTCAACTGTAAATAAAGGTTCAAAAATATGTTTTTTTGTACAATATGTCCAATATTCTCAAAGCAAGAGTTGAAACAGTTGAAACAGTATGTACTATGGTATGTGTGTGACAGAAGCTCTGTGTGCCTCCCCTGGGTGAGACCTGTGGCCTGGGGTCAGGTTATAATAAGGTGATGCTTCTCCTGTCTTTGCCTCTTACCCTTGTTTAATCCTCTCTGCTGTCACCCTGTGCCTTCGCAGTGTGCTCTTCAATCTAGCCGGAAGAGCCGGGGCTCAGACCCCCGTCTCGGAATGTCAACGAGGAGAGCCGTGTTATGAGTACCTGAGGGGAGGTCTGGGAATGAATAATGAATAGAAGAAGAGTGTGTTTTCTTATGCCAATGCGACCCGCACAGAACCACACTGGGAGTGGAAAGGTGCTATTGAATTAAATTGGGGTTTTAGAGAATCGGTCACAGTCAGCATACTTAGACGGAGACTGCCAGGGTACACATGACCGCTGAACAAGACCAGACAAGAAATATGTCTGAGAATGGGTCTTATTGTGTCGAAGTCTGGCGCAGCGTTAATGCTGCCGACTCCGGGCCACACATAGCCCCGTGACGACAGAGGTTTGAGGCTGGTCTCGGCCACTCAGTCTTTGTCCCTACCACTGTCCATCCCCTCTCTGTGTTTCCCGAATTGGAAAAACAGCATCTTATTTGAATGCCTGGCATTGATTTTGGACATTCATGTTTGCCCAGAGTAAGGATACAGTACAGAGACTTGACTTTTGTCTCCTATTGAAGAACCTGCATTTGAGAATCTTGAAAGGAGATTTAAAAATTTAGCTGAAATGCGTCTTGATATTTTTCCGTCTAATTCATGTTCCAGTCTAAATCCTCAGTCTGTTGTAAAACAGATTAATATTCACAACAAACAGTAGGCACTGCTGTTCTAATGACATTCAAATGACAAATGGCAGCAACAAATGGCTCCATTACCAGCTCAAGACACACGACACTCCCTGTGAATATTAAAAACATGGCCTCTTCCCCAACTCAATTACCCAGACTTCCCCACACACAGGGACAGACACTTGGAGAGAGTTTATCTCAGATCCACACAAGACATTTATTCGCATCCAAACACTCAGCAAGCCCCACTCGGGATTTCAAGGCCCTTTTGCAAATGCACTCCGATCGAGATGATATTTAAGAATCATTTGGCCGGCCAAAATGGTTCCGATTGGGTCCAATGAATGCTGTCAGAGGAAATTAAAGATAGTCCCTATTAGTGTGACTCGAAGATCAATAGCAGGGGCGCCACTTTGGTTTTAGATCACCTGTAGCGTGTTGGTGTTCATGCCCAGGTTAAACGTATGCCTCTAACAATGCCTGATCACAATACTGTCAAGACTCAGCTACTGGCCACCCATCTCAGCAAAGCTATGAAGCCTTGGCTCAGATCTCCCCTCTCCCCCTCTGTCTCTCCCCTGCTCCTTCTGTAATTGTTTTGGCAGCCAATGATCATAATTGAATGCAGAACATGAATGTTATCAGGCATGGCAGGTTGACCTTTGCGGAGTAACAGCTGGTAGATTTTCCACGTAAGGCGTGTGGCAGGCATGGACAATAACGTCTCCACGTTGGGCCAGGCTCTCTCCTGGATTACCTGATAATGTCCCATCCCCATGCATAATTAGATTGACATTTCTCACTAATAGCCTTAGCCTTCTGTAATTGCTAGTTGTGGTTAATTCTAATATCCGGGGTGATAATTTAAATGACCGCACTGCCAACCCGCATATGGCATGGTATTTATCTGCCCCGAGGAACAGTGCAACATTATGTCCTCCTGATGTCTATTTAATGTTTATTGACTGCATTCACGGCACAATTTTTATGTTCTTCTCAATCAAATTAGAATCGTCATAAGCGGCGAAACATGAGCATTTTGTTGCCATAACTCACAGCTATTTAGACACATTAGCATAGAAATCAGCTGCAACCAGAATCATTGGCATTATCCCACCATGTCTAACCAAGAAACATTGGGCCATTAGAAACATCATCTCCTTCAACTTAATGACATTCAGTTGATGGACTCCTTTTCCAGTATCTCTCCCCCTCTTTCCCTCTCTTTTTCCCTCTCTCTCCTCACGGTATCTGTACTGTCTTCCCCTAGTGATTGAAGTCATCAGGTCTGCTTCAGGAGGGGTGGGGTGGTGGAGAGGGAGAGAAGTACTCTCTCAGTCTCAGAGTCGGCGGGAGCAGTCCCTTGTTCATATGTATGCACTCATGCTGCTTGCCCTGGTGTGGAATAATGGGTCATTCCAGCACAACATGGAGTCTGAGGCAGAATCACAGATCATCTACTCCGCATGACTGGGCTCCATGAATGACAAAGTGAGAGGGAGAGAGAGCTGCAGGGATAGACAGGGAGAGATGGAGATAGGGGAAGGGAGAGAGAGCTGCAGGGATAGAGAAGGAGAGATGGAGATAGGGGAAGGGAGAGAGAGCTGCAGGGATAGAGAGGGAGAGATGGAGATAGGGGAAGGGAGAGAGAGCTGCAGGGATAGAGAGGGAGAGATGGAGATAGGTGAAGGGAGAGAGAGCTGCAGGGATAGAGAGGGAGAGATGGAGATAGGTGAAGGGAGAGAGAGCTGCAGGGATAGAGAAGGAGAGATGGAGATAGGGGAAGGGAGAGAGAGCTGCAGGGATAGAGAGGAAGAGATGGAGATAGGGGAAGGGAGAGAGAGCTGCAGGGATAGAGAAGGAGAGATGGAGATAGGGGAAGGGAGAGAGAGCTGCAGGGATAGAGAGGGAGAGATGGAGATAGGGGAAGGGAGAGAGAGCTGCAGGGATAGAGAGGGAGAGATGGAGATAGGGGAAGGGAGAGAGAGCTGCAGGGATAGAGATGGAGAGATGGAGATAGGGGAAGAGAGAGAGCTGCAGGGATAGCGAGGGAGAGATGGAGATAGGTGGAGGGAGAGGGAGCTGCAGGGATAGAGAGGGAGAGATGGAGATAGGGGAAGGGAGAGAGAGAGCTGCAGGGATAGAGAGGGAGAGATGGAGATAGGGGAAGGGAGAGGGAGCTGCAGGGATAGAGAGGGAGAGATGGAGATAGGGGAAGGGAGAGGGAGCTGCAGGGATAGAGAGGGAGAGATGGAGATAGGGGAAGGGAGAGGGAGCTGCAGGGATAGAGAGGGAGAGATGGAGATAGGGGAAGGAAGAGAGCTGCAGGGATAGAGAGGGAGAGATGGAGATAGGGGAAGGGAGAGAGAGCTGCAGGGATAGAGATGGAGAGATGGAGATAGGGGAATAGAGAGAGAGCTGCAGGGATAGAGAGGGAGAGATGGAGATAGGGGAAGGGAGAGAAAGAGCTGCAGGGATAGAGGGAGAGATGGAGATAGGGGAAGGGAGAGGGAGCTGCAGGGATAGAGAGGGAGAGATGGAGATAGGGGAAAGGAGAGATTTTGAGAACAAAGGCAAAGGTTAGAAACAGGAATGGGTACAAATTGCTAAATACAACTACAAATTACACATACAAAATACCATAAAGATCAATGTATCAAAAGAAACTACAAAATGCTTATATACTTGTATTTTGCCATATGTTTAATTAAAAATAAATTTGCAAGCAGCCTGCCCGAACAGCAACAATATTCTCAGTAACAGTTACAAAAACGTGACTGTGATATGTTGCTATTTATCTACCTTCGTTGAGCAAGTCACTCTGGATAAGAGCATTTGCTAAATGACCAAAATGTAAATGTAGTGAATGCGAAAATTAACATACCAAAATTAACATACCAAATTACTGCAAAGCACACCGGGTATTATTATTGGCCTTGTTTCGGGGCGGATCTCATTAGAATAATACTCAGCATGCTTTGCTATTGTTCATTTTTATATTTACATTAACATTTTCATAATTCAGCAGACACTCCTATCCAGAGCGACTTACAATTAATGCATTCATCTTAAGATAGCTAGGTGAGACAACAACACATCACCATCCTATCAAGTATATTTTCCCTCAACAAAGTATTTATCAACATTTTTACATATACATGTATATTTAGTTCATTTGGCGGACGCTCTTATCACACCGTAGTGCTATCAGGCTTCTGATACCAATGCAGGGTGAAATGGGGGCCACAAAATGTGAACCGCTATAAAAAATGGTATAGAAAAGTATTTTGTATTTTGAAAATCTAAATATTTTGAAAATACAAAATATATTGGAGTGTAGTTCAGCCCAGTGTAATTCAAATGACAAAATACTCCGAAGTAATTAAAATACGTATTTCAAATACATTGAGGGTGAGACGAAGAATGGGACATTACATGTGACCAGTATTGTTGATCAAGCTGGGAGTGGTCATACAACCTCTCTCACTACCCCAGTGCACTTCAATAGCACGCTACACAAACCCTCACATAATGTACACCAGAGGCTCTAACCCACTCCAGGGCATGATATCACACTCCCTTACTGACTCACGCATGCACAAATCATGGCTCACACACTGTATCCTGGCAATGGCAGGCAGGCAGGCAGGCAGACAGACAGACAGTCACGCAGACAGACACCTACACACACACATGCATGCATGCACGCATGCACACATGTACGAACGCATGCACGCACACACACACACACACACACACACACACACACACACACACACACACACACACACACACACACACACACACACACACACACACACACACACACACACACACACACACACACACACACACACAGAACAGAACACCCACCCAACCCTTCCACGCACTCCCCGCCCTTCATGCTTGGTGCCCTGCTGAGGCCTCTGTCAGCCGTGACTGACTGTGTGACAGGGTTGGTGGGACTTGGTTATGAGTCATGCGTGCCTGGGCTTGTGGCCTCAAAGCTGGGTACCTCAATGCTACACCTGGGTACCCTGGCTGGTAACCACAGAAGAACAAAATGCTCTGTGAAGAGTGGCATCAGAGAAGTGCTTGAATGATATGCAAAACTGAACAGAGGTGAAAAGATTATTCAAGAAGGAAAATGATAAATATGTATTGCAATCGGAGTGGCTGACTTTTAATATGAACTCTGTATAACACAGATGTGTTTGGTAGGCGTCATGTGCAGTTCCTTTCCAAGTCTGAAAATAAACAAGAGAAAATATGAAAGTTCAGATTGAGTTGAATTATTTTATGGAGCTGTTTTGGCAGAGAGGTTTAGAGTATGTCCTGTAATGAGAACAGAACCCATGTGGCTAGTAAACACAGCTCCTCTTTTAGCTTTTTTTTAGCTTTGTATCTATTAAATGACACACAATCAATAGGCAAGGTTTTCTAATTACATGTACTCCCTGTTTATTCCTTAACCAGCTGTTGAACTCTGTAGGAACATAACCTGAGGCTGCCTATACCACCACTGGTGATGTTGAGATCATTCATCAGTGAATAATGGTTGCTTTGTTAACACACAGATACAAACACACACACACACACACGCACGCTCCCCTGCCTGGCACGGAACCCTCAGTCCCTTCAAACAGACAACCTGAGACACAACCTCTAACTCACGTCTCGTTAAGTCTCCACCATGTACTGCAGTCACCGCTCTCTTGCGATTTTCATGTTCGGGATCAGTGTTCAAAAAAGGATTCTCTATGTATCTCTTGGACAAAAATACTAACAGTAATGCCAATAAAACCAAGCCAAGCCATAGAGGGTGGATGAGCCACAGCTGGTGTTTCCATATGCATCTCATTACAATGGCAGAAGATTCCCAGCCACTGTGTTGGTCACAGTCTGTGATCCACGATGCTGATGGAAACCTGCTGAGGCCAGAAACACACACACACACACACACACACACACACACACACACACACACACACACACACACACACACACACACACACACACACACACACACACACACACACACACACACACACACACACACACACACACACACACACACACACACACACACACACACACACACACCTTCATTAAGTGTCACTGCTAGTTACTAGAAATGGAAACAAGATCTTGAGCAATCCAGTAAATCAAGCCCTCCGCTCAGCTGGGGAGTGTGGTCGTCTGCATGGCAACCGCATCAAAGTGCCATTATGGGATGTGGAGGGCTATCGGTCATGACTAGCGAATGCTCCTCAGAGCGACGTTCGCCTCTACTTCCATTAGCCCAGGGAGAGAAATCATCCCACAATTACAGGAGCCAGCCAGGCTGCAGTCAACATTAACTACACTAACAAGTAACAACACTACTGCTGGGTTCACTAATAGAGCAGCACTCTGACATCACTAAGAGATGCTCTTATAGGCAGGTTCCTATGTCACCAAATGGATCAGTTTTCACTCTAATGGGCTATATGAGTCATTTTAGATGGACCACTAAAAGGCCATTGGTTGGTCTGGTGGAGATCTGGTCTGGTGGAGACTTATTTGATTGATATAGGGTCTGGTTCTATACAGACCGTGCTAGAGTACTCATAGCACCATATCCACATGTACAGTAAAGAGAAAATGACAGTATTTCACACAATGGAGCTTGCTTAACATAAAAGGCTGGTATTGATTCGTGAGCTGTCATTTAGGTTGACATGAATAAATAATTTAGCCGTGGACTAAAATAGATCTTTACATGTGTCTTTGCTTATAATGGATCTCTTACCAGCTCAGTACTGTGCTGCCATTCACACTTTTCAGAGAGCTGGTGAGCTCCGCACCTCTCCCAACCAAACATATCCATTTATGCCACAGCATAGTGAATGCATGCTTGGTGTTTCTATTAATATACCTTGTATTCAGGGGAAAGGGCTCTTTTCTGTGAAAGGTAGGCTCCTCTTTTTGGCGAGAAAGCTAGCTACTCTCTGTATGGTGAAATGAGGCTGATTATATATCTGAAAGCTGCTCTCCAAGCACAGGGCGAGAGAGAGAAAAAAAGAGAGAGAGCAAGATACAGGGAGAAAGAGAGAGAAATAAAAAGAGAGCGAGAGAGAGAGAAATAAAAAGACAGTAAGAGAAATGGAAAGAGAAAGAGGAAATTAAGAGAGCAAACAGGGGAACAAAAAGGGGAAGAGAAAGATAGAGGTTTCTCATCTCTGTACATCTTAACCCCTAAGGTCGATGTCCACGCCCCTGCGGAAATCTAATTAGCGTAATAAAAAAAATCCCCATATAAATCCACCGCACCACATCCTGAAAATTGGTCTTCTCACAAAATCGTCTGTAGTGTTCAAACGGTCTGGCCTACAAATTATTATGACCCCTCTATGGAAAGAAGAGACTCTCACGAACACGATGATGTCTTGGGACCCGTCTGAAGTCGGTACAGCCGATCTGCCAACATCTTTCTGTAGTGCCAGAATAGTTTGGGCTACTCACGCATACCCTTCTGCGGAAAGGTGAGACTCTCACAAACGCGTACCTGTTGGTTGTTTTGCTCTAGGACGTCCACAGGCCTCACAAGACTCGTCTGAAGGTCCCCGGTACCAGTTGAAAAAATGAATGGAAGTAGAGTGCCTTCGGAAAGTATTCAGGCCCCTTAACTTTTTCCATATTGTTACGTTACAGCCTTATTCTAAAATGGATTAAATAAAAACAAATCCTCAGCAATCTACACACAATACCTCATAATGACAAAACATTTTGCAAATGTATTACAAATAAAAACATAAATATCTTATTTACGTATTCAGACCCTTTGCTATGAGACTTGAAATTGAGCTCAAGTGCATCCTGTTTCCATTGATTATCCTTGAGATGTTTCTACAAGTTTATTGGAGTCCACCTGTGTTAAATTCAATTGATTGGACATGATTTGGAAAGGCACACACCTGTCTATATAAGGTTCCAAAGTTGACTGTGCATGTCAGAGCAAAAACCAAGTCAGAAGGTCGAAGGAATTGTCCGTAGAGTTCCGAGCCAGGATTGGGGAAGGGTACCAAACAAAATCTGCAGCATTGAAAATTCCCAAGAACACAGTGGCCTCCATCATTCTTAAGTGAAAGAATCACCAAGACTCTTCCTAGAGCTGGCTACCCAGCCAAACTGAGCAATCGGGGGAGAAGGGTCTTGGTCAGGTAGGTGACCAAGAACCTGATGGTCACTCTGACAGAGCTCTAGAGTTCCTCTGTGGAGATGGGAGAACCTTCCAGAAGGACAACCATCTCTGCAACACTCCACCTGTAACGAATGCACTGAGAGTCGGGAAGCAAGTTCAGGGAGTGAGTGGTTTAATAAATAAATAAATGAAAACATAATATAAAACACGAACAACCCACAGACAGGAAACAGAAACAGAAACAATGATGCCTGGGGAAGGAACCAAAGGGAGTGACATATATAGGGCAGGTAATCAGGGAGGTGATGGAGTCCAGGTGAGTGTCATAATGCGCTGATGCCCGTAATGATGGTAACAGGTGTGCGCCATAACGAGCAGCCCGGTGACCTAGAGGCCGGAGAGGGAGCACATATGACTCCACCAATCAGGCCTTTATGGCAGAGTGGCCAGACAGAAGCCACTCCTCAGTAAAAGACACATGAAAGACCGCTTGGAGTTTGCCAAAAGGCACCTAAAGACTCTCAGACCATGATTCTTTGGTCTGATGAAACCAAGATTGAACTCTTTGGCCTGAATGCCAAGCGTCACGCCTGGAGGAAACCTGGCACCATCCCTACGATTTAGCATGGTGGTGGCAGCATCATGCTGTGGAGATGTTTTTCAGGGGCAGGGACTGAGAGACTAGTCAGAATCGAGGCAAAGATGAACGGAGCAAAGTACAGAGAGATCCTTGATGAAAACCTGCTCCAGAGCGCTCAGGACCTCAGACTGGGGGCGAAGATTCACCTTCCAACAGGACAACGACCCTAAGCACACAACCAAGCCAATGCAGGAGTGGCTTCTGGACAGGTTTCTGAACAAACTTCCTTTTGAATTTTTTTTGGGGGGGACTATCTGTAGTGAATCTGCTATTCAATGTGTTTGAATGGGCTGATCGCAGTAAGGTCCAGTAAAAATGTTCATCAAATATTTCTTAAAATTCAAAATCAAATAGCAAAATGATACTTTTAATGACATTCTTAAAACAATTCCAGGTTTGATTATGGGTGCTTTTGACATTATTTATCCCCAGGGTCACTACTTTCCTTGGCACCCAATAACCTTCCTGCCCTGCATGCTCCTAACAGAGCCAGTAACCTAACAAATCAAATCAAAGTTTATTTGTCACGTGCACAGTCATGGAGAACTGGATATTGCCCGAGTCTGGTTCAGTGTCAGCTATAGAACCTTAGTTGAAGCTGAAAGCCACATAAATCTCTCCAAAAACATCTGTGCTTTCTATAAAAGTGGCCGGCTGACCGTGTGCAGGATACCTGATACTCCCTCTGACACACAGGCTTAAGGACACCTAGGAGCAACTTCCTGTCCTTCAGATTGGTTCAGCAGCCTGTGTTACTCTGGCTAACTTTTTATGGGGGAAATGTGCACCATGTTTCCACACACCTTTGCCCCTTTCATATTATAATCTATATACAACTGAAAATAAAAAAATATAATGTCTGTCTTCTTGATCAATTACTCTATGTAACACTATATTATACGCTTCTGGGGATTTTCAGATATACAGGCCTTTCACTGACCTGGAGTGAAGTGGAAGTTGCTGAAAAACAAGACATTCCTTCAGCTTTGGTCTGTTGAGGGTAAATTGTTGTATTTATTTCATTTATATAACCTTTATTTAACTAGGTAAGTCAATTAAGAAACAAATGTGTATTTACAATGACGGCCTACCAAGAAGCAAAAGGCCTCCTGGAGGGACGGGGACTTGAAGCCTTTTCCCTTCTGTTAGGTGTAGGATTAAAAGGCAGTGACTGACATATTACCTGGTGACAGGGTCCATGTTGGGGCTCAAGTTTACACACTGAAAGCTCCTGATCCCTGCTCCTGATCGCTGCTGACACTGAGGATAGGACCCAGGGACCCGCTAACTCACATATGACACGCTATTGGCTTTATGTGTTTAAACTACAGACACTACCGTTTCGTAGCAATATATTATCTGAAAGATCTGAAAAGGAGGAGAGGTGTGAGTGCAATTCTTGGCTGACTGAGGCCCTGCATATACCCTAACTGGCTCTGCATCTAAGACATTCTCCACATTGAGGATGATGGATAAACTCAGTGAATCAGCCAGTCCAGTACATGCGGTGTGGAATGATTCATTCCCAGACGTGATTCACCCCAGAGCTACTCTACATTATCTTGCCCCTGTGGACCTCGGTGTCATCTGATTGTCCTGAGTCCACACATGTGGTCGGATTCTCAATCAAGAGGCAAGGAGTGTCTCTCAGTCACTCCAGCCCTGCAAAGCAATCTCCTATATCTTCTCTCCCCTTAAGAGTTTTTTCCCCCTTCCCTTTTTCTCGATTTACCAACCAGATTTGTATCTTGGAAAACACTGATCCCCCTCCACTCAGCCAATCCATTCAAATATTTACCTTCCCGCTTGTCCAAGGACATTTGTGGTCTGTGTAATGGTGTGTTAGAGCTGGTACTGCCCCTCCGTGCTCCTGATTTATGTGGTACCAGGGGTTTGGTGAATAAATATTAAAATACTGCAGCGCAATTGGTTGCCAGGAATAACAGGCTGACTGGATTCCTGTGCTGGTTTAGATTGCCTCTCCTGCAGTGATCTGGGGCCTAGAGAGAGCAGGGCCAGAGGAGGCAAGAGAGTGAGAGAGTGAGAGAGTGAGAAAGAGAGAGAGAGAGAGAAAGAGAGAGAGAGAAAGAGAGAGAGAGAGAGAGAGAGAGAGAGAGAGGGGCCAGGTGAAGAAACAAACAAAGAGCTGAAGTAGGTCACCAAATAGAAGAGGAATAGAAGTCAGTGTTGAACAAAGACTGAACTGTTGAGAGGACTACAGTAGCCCAGAGGACTCACACAGAGCGTAACAAGGTCAGCACTACAGGGGCCGGACTGCATAACGAAGACAGTTGATTAGAGAGAAGAGAAATACCTTGTTGAACAGTCAAAATATTGTAGGTCAAGTTACTGATGGATACAGAATTATACTTCATGTTAGCCAATTACACAGTGAATTTGACAAATTATAGCGAAACAAGAAAACCCCCTATGGCGTCCTGATAAACACAAAAGGTGCATTTCTGAGAGCATGCCACTTAGATCACAGGTCAAACCTTATGCTAGCCTGAGGGTGTTAGTGTTAGCAATGTGTAGTAGAGTACTGGCTTGGACATGAGACACTGAAAACATTCAATCCCCCACCTGTCCATATGTAGTGTAATTGGCAGAATGATCAATATCACCAATATGCATCCAGTGTACATATGAGTAATCATTGTTATTCTCACACAGTGGTGCCATGTTGTCAGAGGCAGGAGAAGAGGGGAAAGGCTCTGGTCATTAACACTGAGAAGGCAGACACACACATGTACAGTGTCCTCTGTAATTACTGGGACACTGAAGGATTTTCTCTTCTTTTGGCTCTATACTTCCAAACTTTGGATTTGAAATAAAACAATGACTATGAAGTTAAAGTGCAGACTGTCCCCTTTAATTTGAGGGTATTTTCATCCATATCGGGTGAACCGTTTAGATATTTCTGTGGATAGTCCCCCCATTTTAGTGGAGCAAAAGTATTGGGACGAATTAACTTATATGAGTATTAAAGTAGTCAGAAGTTTAGTATTTGGTCCCATATTCACAGCACACAACGACTACATCAAGCTTGTGACTCTACGAATTTGTTGGATGCATGTGCTGTTTGTTTTCGTTGTGTTTCAGATTATTTTGTGCCCAATAGAAATGAATGGTAAATAATGTATTATTTGCATACTATGAATATGGGACCAAATACTTACATTTCCCCCCTAAACGGTTCACCCGATATGGATGAATATATACTCAAATTAAAGCTGTCAGTCTGCACTTTAACCTCAGAGTCATTGTTTGACTTCAAATCCAAAGTTTTGAAGTATATAGCCGAAGAAAGAAAAACTTGTTCACTATCCCAATAATTACAGAGAGCACTGTATATGTAAGTGAGCGGTGCTGGAGAGACTATTAGGTTCCATTATAATGATTGTTTATTCACGTTACTGGCATAAATGAGCACACGTGCGCACACACTCTTCTTAGTCTTGCACAGTATAAAGCACGGTGCCCAGTTCATTGCCACCGTTTCATACACATACACGCTTATACTCATGCATGAGGCACGTGCATTCATGCCCAAACGCAAGTAAAGCACCAGTTGACAGCTTGTTATGCTGCAATACAGATGTAGGATCTGAATTAGAATATTTTTTTGTGACAGAAATGCAGATGAGCTTTGTGATTAACATAAATTCACCTAAAACCCACACTAACACACGGTTATTAACAGCATTGACCTTTCCATGCAGCCTCCTTTTGGCCTGCTAATAGCCTAATCACCAATCAAGCAACATTATGGACTAAACATTCAAATCCTGTTACTGCAGGATTATTTTGCTGTGACAATATAGGTCAAATTAAGATCTTATATCTGTACAATATAAATTACCTTGAGGTCCACATGGATCGCAGTGAGCAGACTGTTGCTGGATTTACTATACATGAAGTAGAAAATATGTTCACTGAGGATTCATGCTAGATACACTACATAGCCAAAAGTATGTGGACACCTTGCTCATCAAACATCTCATTCCAAAATCATGGGCGTTAATATGGAGTTGGTCCCCCCTTTGCTGCTATAACAGCGCCAACTCTACTGGGGAGGCTTTCCACTAGATGTTGGAACATTGCTGCGGGGACTTGCTTCCATTCAGCCACAAGAGCATTAGTGAGGTCAGGCACTGATGTTGGGCGATTAGGCCTGGCTCACAGTCGGCGTTCCAATTCATGCCAAAGGTGTTTGATGGGGTTGAGGTCAGGGCTCTGTGCAGGCCAGTCAAGTTCTTCCACACCGATCTCGACAAACCATTTCTGTATGGCCTGACCTCGCTTTGTGCCGGGGGGAATTTTCCTGCTAAAACAGGAAAGGGCCTTCACCAAACTGTTGCCGCAAAGTTGCAAGCACAGAATTGTCTAGAATGTCATTGTATGCTGTAGTGTTAAGATTTCCCTTCGCTGGAACTAAGGGCACTAGCCCAACCCGTGAAAAACAGCCCAAGACCATTATTCCTCCTCCACCAAACTTTACAGTTGTCACTTTGCATTAAGACAGGTAGCGTTCTCCTGGCATCCGCCAAACCCAGATTCGTCCGTCGGACTGCCAGATAGTGAAGCGTGATTCATCACTCCAGAGAACGCGTTTCCACTGCTCTAGAGTCCAATGGCGGCGAGCTTTACACCACTCCAGCCAATGCTTGGCATTGCACATGGTGATCTTAGGCTTGTGTGCGGCTTTTCAACCCTGGAAACTCATTTCATGAAGCTCCTAAAGTTGCTTCCAGAGGCAGATTGGAACTCGGTAGTGAGTGTTGCAACCGAGGACAGACGATTTGCGCACTCTTCGAGGTTAAACACCTGGCAGTCCCGTTCTGTGAGCTTGTGTGGCCTACCACTTCACAGCTGAGCCGTTGTTGCTCCTAGACGTTTCCACTTCACAATAAAAGCACTTACAGTTGACCAGGGCTGCTCTAGCAGGGCAGAAATGTGAAGAACTGACTTATTGGAAAGGTGGCATCCTATGACGGTGCCACGTTGAAAGTCACTGAGCTCTTCAGTAAGGCCATTCTACTGCCAATGTTTGTCTATGGAGATTGCATGGCGGTGTGCTCGGTTTTATACACATGTCAGCAACAGGTGTGGCTGAAATAGCCGAATCCACTAATTTGAAGGGGTGTCCACATACTTTTGTATATATAATGGATTTTTGAAGGCCCTGTCATGTCTGTGTATGGCCTAACAGTATATAGAGCCCAACCACATCAGTTCACCATGCTGCTCTGTGCTTCCAAAGGAATGTCTACCCAGGCGTCTCAGCATTACATGGCTGGATAAAGTAAACCAACCTAAAGCCTTGAATCCTGCTTAGGGCTGAGACTGTGAGATCCAGGGCCTGGGAAGAGCAGTGCTGGCCTGCAAACACACGTACACAACCCAAGCTGCTACTCCTGCTTACAGTAAGACTGGCTGCTTCTACTAGGCATCATCAGACTGCTGGCCGAAGGAGATGTTTGGATTAGCCTCTCAGAGAGACTTATGAGACTTACTGTAAGGCCTAAGAGGCTGTGTGTGTGATTGTGCTTGTTCGAGTTAGAACAATGTATTATAGTGTTACTCCACAATGATACAATAATTGATAACACAAAATACAGATTTCAAAAATGTAAACACATTGTGGACCACTCAGAAATAGTTTTGAGACATCAAAAACAATCATATTCAAACATGGTACAGTGTTTACTTTGGCATCATCTATAATACATCACATCATTTATACATTGGTTTGAGTTATTATACATTAGGTCATCTACACACGTATGCATTAACAAAAAACGAAGTACAGTAGATAAATGGACATTTAGGTACTTATAAAGAAACGTCTCCATTGGAGGATAAGGTGGCAGGCTTTGGCGCAGGCATTTACATTATTGTTATCTGTTACATTTCTAGACCATAAAAAATGGATCATTTTGGCTGGACTGACAGAAAAAGATCCTCCCTAATGTCGTTATATAACTCTCAGTAGAGCGAAGCATGAGCTTTGTGTGCGTGCATGTGTGCACTGTGCAGTTGTGCCTGCATGCGTGTGTGCACTGTGCAAGTGTGTGTGCATGCGTGTGTGTGTGTGCCTGCATGCGTGTGTGCCTGCATGCGTGTGTGCACTGTGCAGGTGTGTGTGCATGCGTGTGTGTGTGCCTGCATGCGTGTGTGCACTGTGCAGGTGTGTGTGCATGCGTGTGTGTGTGCCTGCATGCGTGTGTGCCTGCATGCGTGTGTGCACTGTGCAGGTGTGTGTGCATGCGTGTGTGTGTGTGCCTGATTGCGTGTGTGCACTGTGCAGGTGTGTGTGCATGCGTGTGTGTGTGTGCCTGATTGCGTGTGTGCACTGTGCAGGTGTGTGTACATGCGTGTGTGCACTGTGCAGGTGTGCCTGCATGCGTGTGTGCACTGTGCAGGTGTGTGTGCATGCGTGTGTGTGTGTGCCTGCATGCGTGTGTGCACTGTGCAGGTGTGTGTGCATGCGTGTGTGTGTGTGTGTGCCTGCATGCGTGTTTGCACTGTGCAGGTGTGTGTGCATGCGTGTGTGTGTGTGTGCCTGCATGCATGTGTGCACTGTGCAGGTGTGTGTGCCTGCATGCATGTGTGCACTGTGCAGGTGTGTGTGCCTGTGTGTGTGTGTGTGTGTGCCTGCATGCATGTGTGCACTGTGCAGGTGTGTAAACACCAGCCTTTTATAAGATGATGGACTCCCCTCCATTTCATGCTGAATTCCATTCTGCCTTGATGCGCTGATGTGCTCCTAAAATGGCTTCTCGCCCCTGTTCTCAAATCCATGTGCCTGCAGTCCCAAAGCTTTTGTTCCACTTTCCTTAAAAAATCCAACACTGCATTTTTGCCTGTTTTTCTGCACAGATTTCCCCCTCAGCATCATATTAATCAGCCATACCATCTTCCACTTTTCTCTAAGATCACATTATCATTAGTTACATAAATATTGACACTGAGTACATCTGGTTGTTTTGATCAACATTATATTGAAGTAGGTCAATGTAAATGCATTACCCTTGCCCCCAGTGCTGTCTGTCCCCTGCAGTCCTGCTCTAAACCATGACCTTTGATATTCTATGGTAATTCTCTCAATTCAGTCAACAGGATTTCTCGCTTCGATTTTTAGCTAGTATACATGGATACAGTATGTATTTTAGTAATATGAACAAGTCTCATCTATATGTTATGGTAGAGTAGAGCTGTATGAATAAGGCATATTAGTAACAATCTGATAGTGTGATGTCACACAGCGTTGTGAGAGAGATAGACATACAATTTCCCTGAAGAAAACACATCCACAAAGACTGCACCCCTAATCATCCAAAGCATAATGCAATGATGAAACAAGAACTGATTAGGGAAGAGAGATAATTCTATGTCTATAAGGACATACTGTATTACTTTTAATCTAATATCCATGATATGAGTCTGAAATAAAATATTGACTTATTTTGTCCTGCAGGTCACACAGCTCTACATATAGTAACCTTTCTGATCCACCTCAATCGTCAAAACTCTTTCAATTTGGAGAGTTCGGTAGTCCCATGTCTTAACTGCTGTTGTCATCAAATGAATTAGAACTCATCTTCTTGTATTCTCTCTGGCCTTGGGGCATAAAATAACACGTGGACCAAATCAAAAAATCACCATATACGATGCGTACACATTAAATAGAACAAACAGTATTTGTCACAATGTTTAATGATTTTGTAGCTTGCATTTGCAAACATCATTAGTGTTTTATACTCCTGCTGTGCAGAAGCGCAGGCGTTCACTAATATCACCACTGTGTATGCAAAACCATGTCCTCTATCAGTCCTAGAACAGTGTGGGTTCTTCCTCCGCACCACCAACTGAGATACACATCTATGGCCAAACTCAACTCTCTCCATCTTATCTGTCTACACTGATGATGCTGTTTCTGCTAAGATCATTGTGTCAGTAACGTGGAAATGGATGGTGCATGATGGCTATAGATGGTCAGGTTGCGACAACACTCTGTCTGTGTTATTACTGTAGCCTCTCTCTCTCTCTCTCTCTCTCTCTCTCTCTCTCTCTCTCTCTCTCTCTCTCTCTCTCTCTCTCTCTCTCTCTCTCTCTCTCTCTCTCTCTCTCTCTCAGTGTAGGGATCCTGTAACAAATCCTATTTGTTTGAGCAGAAGAGGACAGGAATATTCACACAAAATCACAAAAGCCAAGAGAAAGTTTATTTCACAGAGACTCCTTCCTTGTGCTCCTCCAGATGCTTGTTTTCTGTAACCGAATCTCTCGATTTACATTCTTAGAACTATTTTGTCTCTTGGGTTATTTTTCCATAATGCACCAGGTTATGCTGTTACACCTAAGGGTTTCATAAAAGCACATCTTGTTATGACATCATACCTGTAAACATGTTAACCCATTCCAACCAATCATGAACCCTGTAGAGATGCACTCTTTTTTTTGTATTTCAATCCCTTTTCAATCTTGTCTCATCGCTGAAACTCCCCAACGGGCTTGGGAGGCGAAGGTCGACTCATGCATCCAACGAAACCTGCCTAATCGTGCTTCTTAACACCCGCCCGCTTAACCCGGATGCCAGCCGCACCAATGTGTCGGAGGAAACACCGTCCAACTGACGACTGAGGTCAGGCTGCAGGCACCCGGCCCATCACAAGAAGTCACTAGAGAGTGATGAGCCAAGTAAAGCCCTCCTGGCCAAACCCTCCCCTAACCCGGACGACGCTGGGCCAATTGTGCACCGCCCTATGGGACTCCCAATCACGGCCGGTTGTGATACAGCCCAGGATCAAACCCGGGTCTGTAGTGACGCCTCTAGCACTGCGATGTAGTGCCTTAGACCGCTGCGCCACTCGCGAGGCCCAGAGATACACTCTTGACTAGGATCAAAACCCACAACAATCCTTAAAATGCTCTTTGACAGTGGTACGTTGTCTTTTCATATCACTCTTCCTCAGACTAAGGATGAGAATCCGAAAAATACAGTTTTCCATATATGAAAGCTATAGCTTTTGAGGCATTGCAATTATTGTGAATGGGTGTCTGTATAACGGCCGTGTGGGTCTTACGTTCATTAGGGTTGAAGGTCTATCCGTCTGTGTGTGAAAGTGTTTGTGTTAGGGTTAGGGGTTGTATCCCTCTTTGACAGTGAGCGTTATGGGGTAGGGGTAGGGTCAGGGTCAGCGGTGCGTCAGTTTCTCCAAGTGCCGGGTTTAGGCTTTGAGGTCACCTCTCCCTCTGAAGGCACTGTGGGCCTAAACAGAGTGTTAGGGTTGGGTAAACTCACAGGGAGCGCCTGATTGCCAGAAAGAGCCTTTTGAAAGGGCAAAAGCCGAGGCTTGGTTCTAATCACTGGGATATCAAATGTAGCCAATGTCCCCTCAGAGAGCTAACAAGAGGCAGGTCGTGATCCCTGACTTGGTGGTGCTAAAGGTCGGTGCTCTCATATGAAATGAAGAGCTATTAACAGAAAGATCATCGCTAATGAGGACCCTTCTCTCCATGGACAGAGAGAGAGCCCAGGCTGTGGAATGTGGACTTTTCATAAACACAGGGGAAAGGTTATTAGTAACTTTTATGAGGAAATGTAATTACTGGATGAGTGATTGTTGTCCATGTATTAGATTTGTCTATGTTTCTGACAAGAGGGCTTAGGGAGTTTTGTTTCTGCCAATGGTTTGGTTGTGTGTGATTCTTGTTTGTACATGGACATGTGCATGTGTGTGGATACTTTAAAACTAAAAGGATCTATTGAACCCTGTCCTGCCATGGCCTACCCTGCAGTGACCCAATCTCCCAACCAGGAGGCGCTGCTCGCACTGTGTCTATGGGGACTAGGACCAGAATGAAGACGAAGATGATGTAATCTCTTTCAAGTTTGTGAGCCTTTCTCATGAGCTCAGAGCACACATATCCTGGCTCAGTAGCAGAGGCTGAATACAAAGTGAAAGAGTACTGTGTGTGTGTTGACCCCAACTGAAACAGAGTGGAACAGCCATGTCATCACTCCGCGCCCAGACCATGCGTTCCCATGGGAAAAGTTACAAAGAGCTGCTAAAAATGAGTGGGGCACATTCTGTGTGCCTCACAGTCACTGGACACAAGCTATAACAGTTGAGCGCTTTGCTGAGGTCTACAGAGTCTCTCTCCTAATTCTCTCTCTCTTTCTCTCTTTTCTCTATCCCTCTATTTCTCTCTCTCTCTCTCTTTCTCTCTCTCTCTCTCTCTCTCTCTCTCTCTCTCTCTCTCTCCTATTTTATTTTATTTCCCTTCACCTTATAAAAATTCAGTGGAGATTACTGTGCCAATGAAGAGTTTATTGATGGAATGAATATCTTAGTTCTCTCCTCATAGTCTGAACTGCTTTATTAGTTTGTCGTCAGTGTGTTTACTTGAAGTCCCTGATGACAATGAGACAGAGGTAGCAGACAGTCACTAGCGGAAGCATTCTCTGTGAGAACACAAACAAACCCCTTTGGCTATGAGATAAGTGTTTGTTTACCTTCTCCGTTTCTCAGGTAATAAACATTGATTAGCTCAAGTGTGTTAGCTTAGCTTAATTAGCACTTTGAGCACACATACAGTCAGAACAAGCCTTCTTTTTCAACATTTAACTAGGCAAGTCAGTTAAGAACAAATTCTTATTTACAATGACGGCCTACCCCGGCCAACTGGGAGTCCCATAGGGCGGCGCACAATCACAGCCAGATGTGATGCAGCCTGGATTCAAACCAGGCACTGCAGTGACACCTCTTGTATTGAGATGCGGTGTCTTAGACCACTGCGCCACTCGAGAGCCCAAACACACACGCACGCAAACATACGTGCACGCACAAACACACGCATAAACACATGCAAACACACACACACACACACACACACACACACACACACACACACACACACACACACACACACACACACACACACACACACACACACACACACACACACACACACACACACACACACACACACACACACACACAGTGACTGCACAATGAATGTACATGTACTCACATCTCAGTCCGGCTGGTCCATGTGTCTCTGCCGTGGTCCTCCTGACAGTTGTAGTATAATGGATAGTTTGGGCGGTAAAATAAACAGGTTGAGGGGTCAGTCTGGGTGATTTATAGCCTGTAGGATGAATCACCTCCTCTTTCAGGGAGGGGGTCACCATCCCCATCACCATCACCATCAAATCCTTCCGTTTCACTGAGCAGCGGAGTAATCTGTGGATTCAGCTGTGACCTCACTAACCTAGTGTCTGAACCCACCAGCAGAGCCTGAAATGGGCTTCATCTGTCCTCCTCCTCCTCACTTTGTCCAGCTCCATCAGACTGCTGTATGTCAACGCCACTCACACATGCACAGCTCCATCAGCCACATGGCGTGCAGTGTAACATCCATTTAACAGTAATATACTATCAACCAGTCAGAGTGTGGGTACCAGGGTTTGAGGTCAGTTCCATGGTGTCAACTCAGAATGACACACATATGCCAATGTATGTGTTGACTGAATTGGAGTGGGATTTAGCCCACATGGGTACACCATCTCCACACCCTGCAAACTCCATAAGATACTTCTGCTGGTCATACACTGAACTGTGGCCTATGTACTGCACTGTGAACCACACACTTCATCAATATGGAACTGGTGACATCTCCATCATACTGACAGAGACATTACTCACTACTTATTCATTCATACGTATATACCTGGTAGGAATGTGTGCCAGTCTTGCTGCTGGTCACCAGACCTTGTCATTCGATTACAGGTCACACAAATCTAAGTGGCAGCCAGTGAGCTGAGAGAACAGAAACACAGCCCAGCCAAAGCCATTTGACAGTCAGGAGCGAGGGCCGGAGAGAGCAGAATCTGGCCTGTCACCGACTCACCGCATTACCTTCCTCAATGACAAGGTCTGTTTGTGATGATTCAAATAGGCTGTCTGCTTCCCATAGAGATTACAGTGTGAACCCAGTTCCAGTCAACATAGCAGCAGATCTCACTAGCGAGGTATGCAAGGGGAAACAAGTGGTCACGTCTGGGCAACGCCACTATCTCAGCCACCATGGATGTCCAGGTGTGACATGAAAAGCCTTGGTCATCCCATAGATAAGGTTGTTATCATGGTAACATATAGGACAGCAGCGGACTGGGCTCAACTCAGCCCCAAATCATATTGACAGGAAATGTGTCGCCTGAAATGAACTGTGAGATGGTTGTCGGCCCGCCCCGTGTATCATTCTAGGGCCTGGTTGTGAGTGTTGGCAGCTGATACAGGTTTTCTCAGGCTCAATCAGCCAAGCTGCTTGAGGTAAAAGGGATCAATACTTTTCATTTTGAAAACAGCGGTGATATCGAGCGGAGAAAGACTGACTCCTCACTCAGAGTTGAGTGACAATAAGAGGCAAGAAGAGGCACATTATTTTAATAATTGTGATGTTTCATCTGCTTGTCTCTCTTATCTCCTGGCTTTAGAGACAGAGATGGCTTCGGAAAACGAACCAGAAAAACTTCAGAGAATACGTATTTTCAGAAATGAGTGCAAAGTGATGCTCAATTCTGTCTGAGCTGAGAACGTATTCTTTTTCATGCAATTTGGAGACAAGGAGACGTGTGTACATCATACGCAAACTCACACTGTTTCCTGACCCAAGCACGCGCGCGCACGCACGCACACACACACACATAAAGACGACCTTCTGCAATAAAAATACAAATAAAATGAAGCCGTTTTATGATCACACACCAGATAGGTGCAGGGAAATGTGTTGGTTTACAGGGTCAGCCATAGCAGTACGGCACCCCTGGAGCTAAGTACCTTGCTCAAGGGCACATCAACAAATTTCACTTTGTCGGCTCTGGTATTTGAACCAGCGACCTTTCGGTTACTGGCCCAAAGACATGTACTGATGAAGCCATCATGGTCCAGAGAGTGTTTCATAACCATGCCCAGATCTAATTGAACCATTTAGTTGAGGGAATGAGATAGAAATTGCGACAGCATTCATCTTCCATCACAGCTGGCAGAGGGGAACACAACAATGGCCCGCTCAATGTATTATAATTTTATTCAGACCAAATTGAAAAATGTAATCACAGTCATATTCATAAAGTGCCAATAGGCGAGGGAGGAAATGCAGGTCTAATAGTTCTGCTGCTGCCCCTCTGATTGTTCTACTGTGTGTCTGACATGCTCTCTAGTACAGTACAGTCACATACACTCTTAGAAAAAAAGGTGCTATCTCGAACTCTTCTTCAAAGAGAACTCTTTGAAGAACCCTTTTGGGTTCCATGTACAACCCTTTCCACAGAGGGTTTTACATTAAACACCAAAGGGTTCACCCTATATCTACAGCGTACTTATCTGTATTCTGAAACAATTTCAATGTGTATAGCATATCCACACAGTATATACTTTAATTTCATATAATTATCATATCTAAATTTACACCTACAAATGTACAAATTAAAAACTGTAACACTGTGACCTACAGGATTGGATCACTCTCCATTCCATTTGTCATTGTCAAATGGAACTCACATTTAGACCAGAAAATACCACAGTATGATTTCAGAGCTGTTCTCCCACCACAGAACAGACATGATTGTTGAGGAAAGGACCTGGCCGGGCTGGTCCAGAGCGACTAGTCACCGTGACCTGGCTCTCACCCTATCCTCATTAGAGTCTCACTCTAACCCAGGGGAGCACGTTTCATAGTCTCCTGTGAAAGGAAAACACAGCCCTGTTAAAGCCCCTTCTCCGGTGTGTGTGTGTGTGTGTGTGTGTGTGTGTGTGTGGAAGCCTCTGGGGAGCACAGCTGGAGGAGGAGAGGTGAACCACAGCTCCACTCAGACTGTTGCTGATCCACAGGTCATAACATGTGTTAACAGTGACACAGTGAGGTCATGTGTGTGGTGTGTCACTCTCTCACACTGTGTGTTTATGTGAATATATGCAAATGACTGTATGCATCTGCTTGAAAGGTTGAAAGGATGGCTGTGCGCTACAGTTTAAGCCTTCCATTATTTCCCATCATATTGGCCAAAAACGCTTTATGTAATACTGCTATGCTATGCCGAATTAAAGCAACCTACTCTGAACCATTTACCTAACCTCACACACTGGCACATAGTTTTTTCTGAGATATCGGAGTGTAGAAGAGGAACTTAATCTTTGTAACTTGCTAACGAAGCCCACTATGGGAATCCATTCATAGCATGGTACACTATCCAGGTCCTCCCTTTCCCCATGACTGTGGTCCTGTTCTTGCCTCCTCCTATTCACCTCTCACTGCATTATTACAGTCATGTGACCAATGTGGGACACAAACCAGGGGTGAAATGGAATTTTTTCACTGTGCATACAAAAGCATGGGTTCTCCTCCCAAAAACTCTGCCCCCTGTGTATACCTTAAGGAGCACCTCTCGGTTTGCCCTTAATCCCCATTGATTGTTCACCATATGAGCGGCTTTAGGATTCCCTGGGAGATTAACTTAACAAATGCACCACCTTTGGGGGACTTAAGCTGTGTTTAAAGATAGTTAAAGACTCATAAAGGATGTGGCTATAAAGACATAAAAAAATAAAAAATCCCAATTATTGGATGAGCAAAACCAATGAACACACACATAGGGTAATATCTTATATCTTGTGTTACTCTCTCACCACGACTCACCTAAATCAGCATGGGAATAAGGACAACTCAGGATATTAACTTGTATGAAAAATGTAAGAGGCTAGGGATATAACAATTAGATATTTAAAGGTTTAGATGACTGTTTCCAGAATGTTCTCCCATGCAATAAGAATAACTGCAGTATGACAATGAAATACAACCATACACAGACTGCAATTTGACTTGGATGTATTACAAATAAAAATGATCGGTTACACAACACAATCAATGGACATGTGTATAGAAATAAAAATAGAAAACCTCTGGGGATTAGTGTCCACGCTTATAAAACTCAGTTATTGACACTGTTCGACATAGCCAACTTGCAAACTATAGTAGGCACACGGTGGAGCCCAACAAAGACATGAAGAATGATCCAGAAAAAGGAATGGAAACCCAATGTTACTCACGGTACCGAACTCCCTGAAACAATAATTCCAAGGCCGATGCCCATCTATAACCCATGGCGGAAAATGCCCTGCATGCAACAGAAGAGGGGCCTCCCGAGTGGTGCAGCGGTCTAAGGTACTGCATCGCATTGCTAGATGCGTTACTACAGACCCAGGGTCATTCCCGGGCTGTGCCACAACTGGCCGTGGCCGGGAGTCCCTTTGGATGGCGCACAATTGGCCCAGCGTTGTCCGGGTGAGGGGAGGGTTTGGCCGGGGGGGCTTTACTTGGCTCATCGCGCTCTAGCAACTCCTTGTGGCGGGCCAGGTGCCTGCAGGCTGACCCCGGTCACCAGTTGAACGGTGTTTCCTCCGAGACATTGGTGTGGCTGGCTTCTAGGTTAAGCTGGCGGGTGTTAAGAAGCGCGGTTAGGCGGGTCATGTTTTGGAGGATGCATGACTCCACCTTTGTCTCTCCCGAGCCCGTTGGGGAGTTGCAGCGATGAGACAAGATCGAAATTGGGGAGAAAAAGGGGGGTAAAATGCAAAATAAAATAAAAGAAGAGATGCCCAGGTCACGAAATAAGTCCTCAACTCATCTCAAGACAAAACCGTCCTCTTGAGCTCTCAATCTGACAAAACCTAGGCTAGCTCTTGTTGACGTGACGATGGCTAAATCCTCCACAGCAGGCGAATTCAGGTCGGTTCGATAGATTTGTAACAGGTAAGTAAAATTAAGCAACAGTCTGTTTGCTAATTCAGTTCATAATCTCTTCAAATGTAAAACTTTAAACTTAACAAGGGCAGCATCCGTGTCTCTCTTCTAACATCTTGAGCAGAAACTTAAAAGTCTCTCGTGCCACAGCAAACCCAGAGTTCACACGATTGGCCATTTGCTAAACCAAACCAGGTTACTTTAGTTTACTGTAAACGTAAAGGTCAAAAAAATTAAGTGGACATCACATTACAGAATTCAACCAACAGTGACTCTCAAATGATTTACATGTTGTTTCTTTGAAGTTTGCACATGAAAGTAAACACATTTGTTTGATGCCCTTTCAAATTCCCAATGCAATTACAAAATAGGCTCAACAGCAAAAGCTGTAGTAAAACAAAGTGTTTCTAATACATGGTTTTAACATGGTATTACACTTGTATATATTGAATGTAAATACATGTCAGTTTTATTCCTTAGAACTATCAAATAAGCTCATGATTAAGATAAATAAGATGGTCTTGACTTCCAAATGGCTAGTCTGGCCTTTCTATATGGACCATTCAGTGTTTCACCTGGCAGGCTGCTCCATCTCAAGGCTTTAATAAAACTATCCTAAGGCCATAACAGAAGCCTCGATCCACTCACTCCTATGAGGTCAGTACTGCTGCACTGCTAAGGGAGTATAGGATCATCCACTACCCATGCTCACTGCAGTTGTATCGAGCATATACCGCTACATGTAGCTTGTGTAGTTAAAATAACTTTGTAGGATATTGTACAACTCTTACACCAAACAATGTAGCACATGTGTAACAAAAATTCTGTATCAAGGGATGGATTTTGGAAACTGTCCAGCAGCGCTAGTAGACTACAATTTGAAAAGAGAACAAAACGACTCTTGCTGGCGGGCTAGTTGGGCACATTTTCTACAAGTCTGAAAAGTATTAGCCACAGGCTAGAGGGCTATCTTAATTTCCCTCCATGGCTGTATCATATCCTTACATCAACATATCTTATGTTTTACAGTGTACCTTTGAATAGGCATTCTTATTAAGCCTAGACCTTTCTAAACCAATTTTGGGCCCACTATACATGTGTGACCGGAGCACAAGGCATGTGTTTCCGAGCGTGTTTTGAAGGCCACCTTTGGCTTCTCTTCTTAATTGAAAAGTGTCTGTTTCATTCACACACAGCCGATTGCCCATCCCCAAGGAGGATCAGGTATCTGTCGGAAGTGAAGCCAGACATTCATATTCCTCCATGTATTCCCTCCTGTTCTCCCCTATACCCTGTCAGGCCTGGATCACGACCCCACGCCGCATGATCCCCACTCCTTTCATTGGACAGGAGACGTGAACTGATGTTCCTTCAACACTAGTGGCCTCAGATCAATTTTACACCGCTTTGAGTTTTTTTTAATTTACACATCCAATTCATGACATCTCCCTACAGTCCTGTTTTGAACAAGTACCTACTTCAACTTGAAACTCTTCAGATCAAAGGGCAATGAATAAAAGCGAGCAAAACTCATTTCTAGACCTTTTCATTAAGGAGGTTTAGATGTGTGTTTGAGTGTATGATGCATAATTAATCAGTTATTAAAGATTGGCAAACACAAAAGCTGCTTACAAGGGTAATTCCATGGCTGGGCCGTTTTGTGCTTTGTTTCAGAGCTGGATCAATCTCTATTCGGTCGTCAGAAGCAACCAAAACCCCAGACAGACTAAACCTGGGTGTGGATCAGTAGAGTCTCCTAGTGTTTTAGGGGGCCTGTATGACATTTTAAACCACTCAACAGTGCACAATTTTGTATTCTTAGAACAAAGCTGATCTTATATTGTGTCCTTGAACAAAGCTCATTTCACTTAACAAACTGTATGACTGATGAGAGAACAATGTCATCAGTGGACAGAGGGCAATATGAATGTATGAATGAGCTGATGATCCTACCAGACGAGCTAAAGACCTATGCTCACTTCGAGGCTAGCAACACTGAACCATGCATGAGATCACCAGCTGTTCCGGATGACTGTGTGATCACGCTCTCCGTAGATGTTGTGAGTAAGTCCTTTAAACAGGCTAACATTCACAAGGTCGCAGGGCCAGATGGATTACCAGGAGGCGTACTCAGAGCATGCGTTGACCAGCTGGCAAATGTCTTCACTGACATTTTCAACCTCTCCCTGACCCAGTCTGTAATACCTACATGTTTCAAGTAGACCACCATAGTCCCTGTGCCCAAGAATGCCATGAAATACTTTGAAAGGCTGGTAATGGCTCACATCAACACCACCATCCCAGACACCCTGGACATCCGGATGGGCCACACCCATGTTGTAAGGGTAGGCAACAACACATCCGCCACGCTGACCCTCAACATGGGGCTATTTTCCGATTATTTATTGTTTTATTCTCTCTGCATTGTTGGGAAGGGCCCGTAAGTAAGCATTTCACTGTTAGCCTACACCTGTTGTTTACAACATTGATTTGATGAACAAATCAATGTTGTGATATGTGATATGTGACTGCCTGAGGCTGATTGGCTCTGACCCACTCTTACTCTCCAATGTAGAAATCTGGAAATGTAGAAATCTGGTGAGAACTTCCCCCACTGAAATAGCTGGCATTCCAGTGTCAGCAGTCCTAATTTTCTTTACAATGACTTTAAACAGCAAAGCAATAGTGGCTCACAGGCATTACTGACCTTGGACCAGGGAACCATCACTTATGAAAACATGTATGGAGTGAAGTTATTATTTTGTCCATAAACATGCAAGGCATGTGTGTTTCTGTGTGTGTTTCTGTGTGTATGTTTGTATTCCAGAGGTCATGTATACAAAAGAGTTCACCTAGGTGCCACACACAGACCTGTAAGTGCCAGCTCAACAGGAATGGATCAGACCTCCCATAGCTTGCTGAATCGAAATCAACTTACCTCCCTGCATCTCATATACACTCCTCTCTCTCTCTGAACTTTTGTTACTCTACCACTTGTGTATTTGCAGCCTCTCTCTCTCTCTCATTAGAGGCTATCCGTCGTCTTACCTCTGCTATAGTCTTGTATGAGCTGGGTGGCCAGCTGGAATGGGTCACAGTGGAGTTTTAGACAGAGGAGTGATGGGAAGAGATCAAGAAATAAACTGCTCCACCGGGGGAGAGATAAACATTTACTTTTCCATGAGGAGCTAGCATTAGTATGACACGGAAAGAGGAGGAGAGAAAGGGGGGAAAGAGGCGAAGACAAAAAGGTAAGAGAGAGAAAGAAAGAAAGGAAAAGACAGAAACATTTCGATTCATCATTCAGTTTCAAGCATAGATCATACGACCATCCTTTGTAATGACTCTCCAGGTATAAGCCAGGCAAGAACAACACAGCAGTAAACCAAACTCAGGGTAACCCAGCTCTATGCTGTGTCTTACACCTTCAATACCCACCAATTGGTGAACAGGGAGATGGCCCTCAGTGAATTCATAACAATTACAGTGGAGATTATCAGAGGATATGAAATGTGTTGGGGGAATCTGGTTTCATACACAGCTACAATGTGATTACTGCCTGCTTATCCCTTGCTAATGGAATAGGACTCTAGGGGCATTATGAGTGTATTACAACAAAAACACATAGTGACAGTTTGATGGCAATGGGTTATGAGGAATATTTATAACCCACAGAAAAAAAGGTAAAAACAAGCCCTTTCCCCATCGCTGCCCTTTGTGTGCAATCTCTGTCAGTTGTGCACGGCAGATCCAGTCTCCTCCTCCCTCTGTGTGTGTGATATGTACATGTAGTTCATATGTGGAGACAGGTAGATATCACATTTCTTTGTGTGTGTGACAGAGGCAGCCACGAAAGGTCATGAGAAAGAGAGAACATTAGAACGCGACGCTGTGTATCATTGCATACTGCAGCCCTGACCCTAATTCATAATGACTCCATTGTCTCTGGTAACATGGATGTATATGGGGTGTAAATAGGGTGTGAATGAAGTAGGACAAGAGCTATAGGGGGATGATGAGGTGGTTAAGGCTCATGGAATAGCCTACTTGGGTGAGAGGCTGGGCCTGACTGGTCATATAGCCTGACTGGTCATATAGTCAGACTGGTCATATAGTCAGACTGGTCATATAGCCAGACTGGTCATATAGCCAGACTGGTCATATAGTCAGACTGGTCATATAGCCAGACTGGTCATATAGCCAGACTAGTCATATAGCCAGACTGGTCATATAGTCAGACTGGTCATATAGTCAGACAGGTCATATAGTCAGACTGGTCATATAGCCAGACTGGTCATATAGCCAGACTGGTCATATAGTCAGACTGGTCATATAGCCAGACTGGTCATATAGCCAGACTGGTCATATAGCCAGACTGGTCATATCGCCAAACAAAAACTGTGTGAGTTAAACACAACCCAAGGAGGACCATATTACACAAATTGTCCTGTGTGATTGTGCTAATAGTTTGTTCATAAAAGTCCCTTCTTAGATTTCATCAATAGAATGGTCTTCTGTATTTGTGTATGAAAAGCAGGCACAGGCTATTTATTCTGCAAAAATATAGTGTTTGCCTTATTACTGGGCAACATGTGTGAGTGGGATCTCAGCCTTGGAAAGTGCATGTGACTATGTAAGAGCTAAATTCAATTCCAGCTGGAACACTGGCCATGATAATGGTTCTCAGTAGTTAATGGTACTCAAGAGTTAATGGTACTGGTTTTGAGGGTTAGGAATGTTGAGATATTCTTGAT
This sequence comes from Salmo salar, assembly GCF_965601325.2. NCBI lineage: Eukaryota > Metazoa > Chordata > Actinopteri > Salmoniformes > Salmonidae > Salmo > Salmo salar. Next base: position 154,097,704 of record NC_138291.1, read on the forward strand.
CCTGAACGATTAATGACTGCATACTGTTCTAGTTGACTATCCAGGCTTTGAGATGAGGTTCCTTCGTGGTACTGGTTATACTAGGAATTATCTTTGACACACCAGACCCTCCTGTGTCTAGTACTGCCTTAATGGACCTCATGCTGTCTGCCGGATGGCATGTTACTACAATAACAGGAAAATACCTTAACAATATGCCCTACTACAAGGCTATGATGTTATACCTAAAATAATCTTCTTGATAAAATAATATAGAATACATATCAAATGTCTTTTGTTTACCTGATCTTTGATCTAATTACTTAATTTATAACCTACCTTTCTGCTATCCAGGAAGCGCTTTTCCTTATCTCCACTGCGGGGCGCCAAGAAACATTGGAAGGCTAGTGCGTAAAGCATGTCAAGGGCGCAAACCGATAAGACGGCGAACCAGTCTGACAGGCTACAAAATCTACAAATCAGAAACATTTTGCAAATGCCCTTGCCCAGTGTTTGAATTTTGAATGCGTAGTAGGCAAACATTGACAAATATTTCAGGAAGTAATGCAGAGTGCACTGCGTTTACATGTTTATCAGAACTGTTCATTATTAGACACAGTGACATACCTCATGGAATTGAATAGGATCAAAAACTGTAGTAAATCAACTCCTGGAGCTCAATGGATGATAATAGACAGTCGTGGGCATTAAGGATTCAGTGGTTAGTTGTAGCATCATTTGCCACAATGCTGGATAATGCAAAACATTGTTGATTTCAAAATACTTTGTGTGCGTAAAGACAGTATGGACCTCGGTGTAAGGTGTAAACCTGTAAACCGACATGCAGAGCAGAGCTGATATCAGATCGTTCTTATCTCGTTTAGGATCCGTGGCCCTAATGCCTAGTAGGTCTACCTTGTGAAATAAATGATCTGTCGCTTGAGGAAGCAGATGTACCTCCTCATGAGGAGGGATGTTGTTTTTGTAAGCGAAACGCCCATCATTCACATTTCAAACCAATGAGACTGTGCGCAAGCCTGAAACCGTACCGGCGCTGACACAGTGGGGGAGCATGCATGCATGGCCGAGCCCGCGCTGCGCTGACTTGGTTTTCTTCAGGCCGAACTATACGACTTTCCACCGAGCCTGCTTACATTTGCCTCGTTTCATGCGACACATCGAAGTATCTCCGTCCATGCTGAGGTTTTTATAAACTCGTTTTATGCCACGGCACATTTGAATGACTCCGATCCGAGTAAGGAAAGAGCTGATCCAGCCGTGACAATCCAGCGACAACGCCGAAGACACGGACACAGATCCGAGGGTGGACAACGTCAAGGAAGACACAGGACAACGTCAAGGAAGACACGGAACTGTCTGTAGCGCACAGGTTCTTTGGAGTTACTTATTATTCCAAAGTTCTTGAACAATTGAACAGATTTATGCATGGACTACTCTGTTATTACCTTTAATATCAGCAATTATATAGCTGCGTAACCTATAGTTGCAGAAACTATTAGTGCGCAAATAAGAGTTGTTCCGAGGAGAGAATTATTCCTCATTGTGTTTAAAAGGCTATTCATGGTAGACCTACTGAAGGATACCTTTTTTAAGGCTTTAAATTCATGTGTATAATATTTGTGGCATTCCACATTGCGGTTGAAGAGGATGCGCTTGTTGCTATGAATACATTATACGAGCATTGACTGAAATAGTATTTATTTCAAACGGACCCTCAACTAATATAGCAGCATTTTTTTCCCACCTATTGCAATTATTTTGTATTCCACAAAAAACTGATTGTGCTTTTCTAAAACGGAATGCAAATACTGAACTTTTTCCAAATGTCAATTCAAGCTTCAGCACAATAACTTCCTCGCGAAGTAATCCAATCAGTATAAGGCAATTCTAATTTAAAAGCCTTCAGATGGGAATATCATTTCATTCTGTCTGTTCATTCGAATAATTCTATCACGCGAGACGCTGCATCGAGAGGGACTTTGGCGTGGCCAAGTTCGGGAGCTTTGCCGCAGGTGGAAATGATCCTGTTCGTTTCCCTGGTGTTATGGATGTGTGCATATGGCCAAGAGCCGGCGTCCAAGGTGGTGTCCGACCGCTATGCCGTCTACTGGAACCGGACCAACCCCAGGTGAGTCTCGTGCGTAATCGCAAATTGTGTCAAGGACGGGCCACGGGTCACCAACTTCATCTGGCATCAACTTCATTGTTGACATAGGTTCGAGGTGGATGGCCCCTGGACCATATATGACATTTGTAACAGCATTAATTTGGAACATTTCCACCATGATTAATTGATCAATGGTCACTTGTCTATAGCCTATAAACATACATTTTATTGATGCACATCGGCAATAATATACAAAAATGGTATGTTGGGTGACATACATGTTATCTAAAAAAAACAACAACGCCTCTCATCAATAGTCTTTTATATCCTATACTGTAAATACACCAGAATGATTATCCATAGATAATATTATCCTGGTTCTGCTGAATGCGCCGAAAATGGCTTTCCTTATAGGCATCCTTAGATATAATTTTACTACTGGAAAAGGATGTCTTATCTCTTTAATGAGATAAATCGTGTGTTAGTGTGATGATTTAAGATATTATGTGTTGCTGTGGCGGATTGTTACCGCGTCCACTTTTAGTGCGTCGGCAGTAGGAAAAACGATTCTGTTGATTTCTGTTAGAATTCTCTGCGACTGTATCCCAGTGTCGATTAAACCAATGGCTGTACATATGAAGCGTTAAACATCTAAAATGTTGCCTTGAATGAATTATCTGCCAGTTTGACTTGGAAAAATATAAGGCGTTTTGCTTATGACGCACAAAAACGGCAAGCTTGTGTGTGCTTTTAACATGTAATTGAATCCTTTGCATGTGGTTCTACAATAAAATCCACAAAATAGTTAGTAGTATGTTAGGTTGCCATCTGCCGTTTCTATTTTATTCTAATTAGTCAAAGTTGCCAATTAGTGTGTTCACAAGGGTAAAGCAATGGCTTCATAATAGCTGGAATGGCCCACTGTAATGAATGGGCAGATGTGACTTCTATTTGACAGAGGTGCTAATTGTGCATTTCTAATCCCATCAACCCTACAGCTCTGGTAACTCAACAGTTCTTCACACTGGATGACTTGCACCTCAGCAAATAGTTTGTAGTATGAGTGTATCACTTTGTTTTGTGTCATGCTTAACACATCGCCACCATTGTACCTGATCAGGTTTTTCCTGACAGTTATAGTTTTGACATGACTCCTCAAAATAGTTTTTTTTTTACTTGGGGAGAAGAAACTGGTCCTTTGGGGTGATTTGCATTGCACAGAGTCAACAGATGATGCTGTACTTGTTTGTCTTTTTGTGGTAACTCTGAGGTAAAGTGGGTGTAATGAACTAGTTAGGAGACGGTAGGTAGCCTAGTGGTTAGAGCGTTGGGCCAGTAACCGAAAGGTTGCTAGCTCGAATCCCCGAGCTGACTAGATAAAAATCTGTTGTTCTGCCCCTGACAAGGCAGTTAACCCACTGTTCCTAGGCCGTCATTGTAAATAAAAATTGGTTCTTAACTGACTTGCCTAGTTAAATAAAATTAAAGGGAACAGGTGAGATATAAACGCAAGTGTGGTGGCTCTTTTCCTGGAACAGATAACGTCTTTGATATACTCCCATAGTGGCCTCAGCTCATTCCAACAGCTCCTGCCTAAAAAAAAAAGGAAAAACTTCCCAAGTCCTGCTCCTCCGTTGCCATGCCCCCCGTCCCTGCTCCCCTCACACCCAGTTTGTGACAGACAATGAGGGGAACACAGAGGGGTATTTCAGCAGTGGCCCAGGCCCAGCGTGGTGCATGCTCCTGGGAGAGATACACACATGCTGAGGTCACACACTCTGCGGTAACCAAACAGGCCCTGGGATAACCATCACAGAGGGGACTGTAGTTAGGGTTAAAGCTGGGGCAGAACCTACCTCTCCTCTGAGGCTCTGTGACGGCCATGCAACGGCACCCTGCCTGGGTTTTGTCTGAGGAGAATAGGGCTCCTCGGGTAAATAAATAAGTAACTAAATGACTGTCTCCTTTTTCTCATTCAGGGGCCTAATCCAAACCCGATCCCGCAGTATAATGTAACCGTGCACCATGCAAAGACTCAGGGGCCCCTGGCCCTGCCATATAATGTAACCATACTCTGTGTTAGACCTTGGGCCCCTGGCCCCTACTGGGTAATGTAACCATACTCAGCCATCAGAGCTCGCAGCCTGCTGGGGTATAGTCACAACTTCCAGATGAGGCTTTTTTTCTGACCACAGGAGAAAAACAGCACCCAATGCAGTAGTCCTGCAGTCCATACTCAGCCATTCATGAAATCCCCTACAGGGACTCTGAAATTGAAATGGGAAGTGACTCGTGGAAAATGGAAATGGTGAAGATATTTTCACGTATTTTATATTGTCTCAAACACACGTAGGTTGATAATGGTGCCAAGTTTGTTGCAAGCTTAATAAACATTATTCCTATTTTCCTCCCAAAACCTCAACATTCTGATGCACTTAGTTGATTCACTCAAACAGTGGGATTCAAAAGCAGTGGAGCAGGAGTTTAACTATGATGATGATTCAGTCATGCTTGGAGGTACAAATTCCTCAATTAGTGACAGTGAGGCGCTCAAGTCATTATAATCTCCTTAATTAAAAAAAATGATGTGCTTGAATGACACACAATCTGGTTGAGGAGACATACAACCACTGAGCCACAATGAATATTATAAGTCAGAGTGTTTGACTTGTTATTTAAAAATTATTTGATTTAAAGACAGCATAATTTGAAATGCCCATCTTTAAAATATGTGCTATATTAGTAGTAATTAGCTAAAGAAGACATAATAAAATGTATTTTAAGGATGGGAAGAGACGGGCTGCGGTGTCTTTGGATGGATGTTGGTTAACACAAATAAAGGTTAAATAAAAATAACCAAATAAAAAACATACATGTGAGAATGCTGTGTACATGTAGGTAATACAGGGTTGAGGGGCCACTCAGGCATTTTCTTCAGTAATACTCTGTTCATACATGTGTAAATAACAACAAACTGAGTAAATAAAGTAAATTATCGGCTTATTGCCCATTAATCAGTTGGCATTGGACAATTCCCACCTGGCCTGTATTAAGTTTGATAGTTGCTTCATTAAAACCCCCAGGCTCCATATGGGACACATGTACCCATCGCCGTGGCGAAGGTGTTTATTTGTTGCTGATAGGTGGGATCAGTGGAGAATCAGGGCTGAGTTCCGTCCCTAATCTTCCTGCTGTTTGTGTCTCCGATGCCATGGAAACCGATACCCTTCCTCATCAAAGAGCCTCATTGGGGTGGGACTAACGACCTGACAGCTGGGGAGAGGGATTCCAGCATTCTACAAGAGCACTGTCACCCCAGGGGCTGCAGTTTAAGCTCCGATAATGTCCCTCAAAGCTTTCTTCAACAGATGTGACATATTTCTGTTGAAGACAATCAAAATACTTTCATCTATTTGCCTTGTGGTCAACTACTTTGGTAGCTATGGTAACTATCCGGCGGTGATCAAAAGTGCTTGTCCTTTTCTGAGGAAATTGTTTGATGTAGTTATACTATGATTCGATTCTGCAGTCCTTTAGAGGACACCTCAGAAATGTGAAAATACAACCGTGGCATCTCTTTCCACCTCATAACATCCTTGCCCTGACAGACACAGATAGTTCTCCACTGAGCGAAATGACCTTGGCTGTTTGCTTTCTCTATTCCGGCTCATTTTAATCTCCACTTAAGAAACAATACACCATTTTTCAGTTTGTGGCAAGTTGATGTTGTGATAGTTTCCCAGTGGCATTGTGAGTTGCTCCGTTTGCATTGTTCAGAGTGTTTACCCTCGTTTTCCCCCTTCAGCCTTTTCCCGGCTCCCTGCTGTGTGGTTCTGCTTGGATTAAAAACGGACACATAAAAACAGCCAAGTCCAAATATTGACTGGGTCTCAGGACCGCAGCCCTCTCCCAGCCCTGGCTCTGACAGTGTGAAAGGACACTATTGTTCCTATCGTACTCAGCGGCCCATGGCCAGCATGCTCTTAGAGAGAGACAGACAGAAAGAGGGAGGAGAGGTGAGTGGCAGAGAGAGAGAGGTAGTTGTGACGGGCTATTGTGAGGGTGAATATGTTAGGAGGCGAAGGGGAAGGGGCACACAGTCACAGGGTTAACAGAAGCTTCCGTAGAGGGGTCACAGGGTTACACAGGAAAACAGTGGCCATGCCATGGGTCCCCTGCATGAGGTCAAAACCCGTATTTCCACCCCTGCCCCGGCTTAGCCTGTGGATGGGACAGGCATGTTGCAGCCATCCTCTCAGGGATGTCTTGGTGTCAGAGAGTGAGGTGATATATCCTGGCCCTCTGTGAAGAGGAAAATAGTCCTCCTGTGGAGAAAGCAGCCAGTTCCACTGCTCTGCGACCCTGCACGCAGAGAGAGAGGTGCCTTGCCTCTGTTGCTCTTTTCAAACTAACAAGGCTGCCTCTGCTTGACTGACAGCAACTAAAGAGAGGAGGGTGTTTTAAGTCGGTGTCTTGCTAGTGAACATTTATTGTGTTTACTGTGTGTAGGTAGGGATTTCTTTGTTACCTTACAGCAACACTCAATATTCATAGTGCCACACAATGAATAATTTGGATATAAAGTGTTTGCCATGGTGTTTCTGTTAAGATTTGTGTAGATCACATTCTCAGCAGCTTCTGTAAACTTGTTTTCAGTTAATTCTCGATCGGTGGTATAGCTCAGCAAGTCGGAATCCTCCATTTCATATGCGCAGGCCAGCCAATGGATTAGAGCCAACCCTCCAGTCCCTAATCTCCAAGTCTCACTCCAGCGCTCCAAGGTTCACTTTTCTGCCGTTTCTTAAGGTTTAACTCTCGACTGGGCTTTTTGTGTGCTGTTTAAATGTGAGTGGTGAAATGGCATCCCTGTGTCTTTGTAGGCACCGGTGAGGGTATTAGCAGAGAGGCTCTAAGGGGCTTAAGAGGTCAGCCTCCCTTTGTGTGGAGACACAAAACACTTCCTGTGGGACCCTTCACCCCGCTCTGTTCTTCCCCCAGAAAGCCAGGGCCTGCCTGACCATTCACATTAATCAGGGCCAGCCCCTAATGACTGCAGTAAAGCCTCTGGAACTGCTGCTAAAAGGCCTCCTGACAGACAGACAGACAGACAGACAGACAGACAGACAGACAGACAGACAGACAGACAGTATAGCGGTGGGCTGGGAAGGTTGCTGTATTGACGGCCTCTATGCACCACACTCTCTATCAGAGGTAGTACAGTGTGGTGAGTGGCTATCTGGGCTTCCTATTACACTTTAGCAGAACAAGCCCATAATGAAAGAGAACTTTATACAGTAGGCCAAGGGAAAGATAATGAAAATGGACTCCACAAAGAGAATCCACAAAGAAAGTGTAAGGTCTGAACACTTTAATCTGCAGTTAGCTGTATTATCTACTGTATGCCTCCTATTACAGAACATTCCCTAAGATAAAGGAAATGAAAGCTCTATTTTGCACTGCAGGTTTCAAATGGGTCAAATAAATGGATAGAACAAATTGGCTGAGTACAATTCAGGGGAAGATGGATACAGAGAGAGAGAGAGAGAAAGGCAGAAAGAGAATTGGAATGATCTCCTCTTCGTTCTGTCTCCTCTCCCTCTGAGCACAGCAGTTCTCTCTGCAGCTGGAGTACCTAGAGCCAGGTTACTCAGAGGTGACTGGTCCATCCTCTGTCTTTAGTTTGTAATGATTGTTGTTAGTAGTGCTCAGTCTGAGATAGCTCCAGAAGGGTGTGGTCAGCCATGACAGCTTGGCTGTTTTAGTGTTGCTGGAATTCCCTCAGTTCTACTGATGGAGGGACGATGGCAGGGCTGTCTCTCCAGTCTATGGCACACAAGTGGCACCAATCAGGCATATTGGCACGCGGAGCTGTATATAGACCCTCGTATAATCTATTCAAAATGAATCCAAATTGGAAGGAAAGTATGCACGACATAAAACAAATGCGACGGTACAGCCAAACATCGGTGAAATGCTTCTGGAACTTGATTTGGTCCAATGTGGCTTTTGAAATGATAGAAAAAGATAATATCCCTCTCCATGAGGCAATGTTTCCCTGTGTCATTGGTGGCAAACTTTTGTAGAGGAAAAAGTTTTGCTTCTACAGAATTTCTACTGTGATTGCATCAGACGTTTTCCAATCATGATTATTTAAACCAGGGTAGATGAAGAGTAGATGTTTTTTTTCATTGACAGTATTTATAAGACTCAAAAAAGAAATCTGATGATAGTATTACGTTCCCCAGCAAGAAAACCAAAAATGTCACTCAAACAGAAGATGGAACTAACAAAGAGTCACTGGCCAACAACCAAAACAAAACAGGTGGGGTTTTAGGAGAGGTTCTGATGGGGGTGTCCACTGAAAGTTGACTAGCAACAACAACTGGAATCTAAGACACCCACCATGGGCGCCAACCAAATTTGCCCAAGGAGAAGCAAACAAAAGAAAAACCCACACCAAACTTAAAGACAGGAAACAAACCAAAAAGGTGGAGCAAAACAACATCAGGGAAATCAGACAAAGGAATGTTTTTCTATAAATAAAAATAGGGAGCACCAACTAAAGGTGTTAACCCTCCACATCCATCAAGACAACTGGGGCACTGGGCCAGCCACTCTTAGATAGCACCTGGGCCAGCACAGGTGAATCACCTTCCCACTAACAAGATGGCAACCAACACAGGTGTAACACATACTGACTAACGAGGTGACACCAATCGGTGCACCCTATGTGCTGAAGAGCTATACGTGCTAAACTCCAACCTGAAAACATAAATAGAAAAACCAAAGCCTGTAATAATAGCTTTACATTTATCAATGTTCTTATTCAGAACAACTTACAGGAGCAATTAGGATAAAGTGCCTTGCTCAAGGGCACATCGACAGATTGTTCACCTAGTTCGCTCAGGGATTCAAACCAGCAACCTTTCAGTTACTGGCCCAATGCTCTTAACTCCTAGACCACCTGCCACCCCCTTGTAGCATTATTTTCCATAGCATTCCAGAACATGTCTAGGGTGTTGTCAGTGTATGCCGTAATCTTTGGCATAGTTGTGTCATTTCAGGCACCCGTGGACAAATTAGGTAAAGTGCATTGGTAATGTGATTTTTTTTGTCAATACAAAAAACACAAGTGACATTTAGATGTGTGGAAAGAACAGTGTTATTTTCATGAACTTGTTGTCACTTTGCGGGACCTTTAGTGTGGCTTACTGGCCCATGGAGACAGAGGGAGTTTCCTCCTGTTGGATTTGAGCACGCTTGGTGCTTTGGGACCCTGAAATATTAAAAAGCTGTTTGCGATCTCACAGTAGAGCCTGGACATGCAACCAGAAGAAATCCAGGTCAGGACCACTGTGACTTTAATGCAGGGTTCGACATTTTGTCTCACTCCATCTTTCATACATGTTTTCTCACCCCCCATGTTTCTTTGATGTTAATAAGCAACTTCGGTGAAATTATATGATTTTGTCATCATCCCAGGTTAAGCACTGTTGATTGAAATCTCAGACTGCTAGGATTTGTTCTGTCCATAGGTGTGGCTCTCTTCTCTTGCCTGACTTTCAGCTGTGTCTTGTGACAGGGAGGGAAGCAAAGACCGCCATTTCCCTCCAAATCAGACTCCATTTTGTTTCCAAGAAACAAAAGTCGGTTGAGAATCCTGGGACCCTTAGTGAACAGGCTCCACCCCTTGTTGAATTCAACATGAACATACATAGGACACAATGAACAGCTTTAGATATGATAAACCTACATTTTTTAATTGCAATTTTAATGCATTGCTTTACATCGTTAATTTACAGTGAAATTGAATCTTGGAGTAAAGGGGGTTAGGGGCTGTGAGGAGGGGGGCAACAAAACGATGCAAACCAGGGGTCTCGCTCAGCCATAAGTCAATGTTTGAGGCAACATGGTCCTTGATTGGCTGTGTTTGTGTCATAGCCACGTTATATTTGTGCCCTAGCTTGCCTAGCTGTATCTATGCCATGGCTGCTGGTGCCCTAGCTGAGCTGGCGGCCTGTCACCCATATCACTCTTCGTGGCAACACAGTGGGAACACGCAGGCAGACGCTGGCAGCGCCTGGGCTGATGATCTCCCTTTATGTCTTTGCTCCGCCAGGGCCCTCAGTTATTCTAGTGCATAATTGATGGAGGAGTTAGAATAGCAGAAGTAATGCGATGAGAGGGTGCAGCCAGGCGGAGCGAGGGATCGCGTGCGTGGGGCTGCAAACATTGGAGGGGACGACGAGAGGGCATCTGGAGTAACAGGTCCCTGCGCTTTGGCACGCAGAGTCAACACAAAATGTCATCCTCCAGCCAATCACAGCTCAGCGTCTTCCCCCCAATAAGATGTCTTCGCTGAAGCAGAATACTATGTTCCCCATGAATCAGACAACCGACCGCAGTTATTAGTCCGCAGTCTGCAGATTATGTGCTTGGATATTAATAGGTTTTATTAGCCCTTTCTCATACTAAATTCAACTGAGACAGAAAATGAGTAGCATTGCGTTTTTAAATGTGTTATAATTGAAGTAATTTAACATTTTAGTGGTCATTTGAAAAGGCCTGGACTGTGGTATTTATGGGGTACGTTGAGTCACAAGGCATTCTCTCCAACATCTTTGTTCCTTTATCATGTAGTTAGTAGATGTAGCAGTGACAGGGTGTATATCACACCTAGACAAGCAACTACAAAGAGACACTAATGGGCAAACAACCCTCTGTTGTCTGTTAAACAAAGAGGCCAGGTCACAGATTACCTGTCCTGTCCCTCTTCAAAGCAGCCAACTACCTTTCACGACAAAAACCTGCAATAAAAGCTGCAGGACTTCACCTGAAACCCATCTGAAGTACCTATGTTCCTGGTTAGGATGCTGCGGTTAGAGCCTGAAACCACTCTGTATCATTCCCACTAGTATCGCTATACTAGGGGAGAGACAAGAGAGAACAGATGTGCCAGATAGACGTATGAGAGAATTCCAATTATGTTTGATTTCTATACATTTTTATAAAAAATAATGTAGTAATTTTTCATCCGTCTACAAAAGAAATACATCAACAAACATGCGTTCAGTTTCGATTGATAAATTAGCGTATCTTTTAAATTGAAAAAAGTAGTTAGTAGTTAGAAATTGATAGCAATTTAATTTCCATCAAAATGTAATTTGAATATGACCAATAGTGATCTAACAAAGCAATTATATTTAGTTGTGTTTATTAAAACCTAACATCTATTTTATGGAATCAATCTATCAGACCTTCAAGCAATGTACTGTATATTTATTACTGCATATTTTAAGAAATGTTACTTTGATTCTCAGGGGATTGTATATTATAGCAGCTTCTTAGAGTTTAAAATACTTTTTATATTTCAGTTATGAACTCTGAGCCATGCTATGGTTTGGCCAGTTACAGTATTCCATAATAACTCAATGGGCAGGTCCGTCTGGAGACAGAAATATTACCACTCTGCCATAAAGACTTCCGATGGAAACCTAAGCAGTGGGCACTCTCCGGAAAAAATAAAGCATCTTTATGAGCAGGATTTTATGATCTTAATGACCAAAGCCCAGGCCCAATGGCCTTTAAGTGCACTTCTGGACAGAGATTTTTAGGGCCAGACATAGACCAACTCAGGTAGTGCTTATATAATGGTACTATTAGTGAGATTTACCACAATTGATTGTTTTCATATGTTGGTCATCACATTTTTTGAGGAAAATATGCCAATATCAGGGTTTGCACTCGTTATACGACATTTGGCTGTAGCATAAACTAAATTTAGGCATACACTAAAGCGAAGAAAAAAATACAAAATAAAAATTATTGGACTGTGCTATATTTCAACAATTACATTCCCCTAAAATGTAAGCACTTTATTTTATTATAAACCAACAGATTTAAAAAATATATAAAGATAACTTTATGCAACCATTTTAAATAGAGTTCACAATTATACATTTTTATATACATTTAAAATGTATTTAAATTACAGAGTATTCATTAAGGAAGATACTGATTACATTTATTGGTAACATACATTTTTACAAGTGTCTTGTGGTGGGTATAAATAAAATAAAATGTACAGTTGACCTCAGGCAAAATGTTACAAAAGTGGACAATACAAAACATTACCTTTGAATTGTTTTAAATACTTTATATCAATGATATATAACATTTTATAAATAAGAATTTGCCTAGTTAAATAAAGGTTAAATAAAAAAGGTAATAAAATAAATAAAAACGATTTAATTTTGATTACGATTTAGTTAGTTATTTGATAAGTTGTGTAAAGGAGGCCCTAATCAGATATTGTGGAATGATTATATACCACAGTCATGTGAATGGTGCATTTTAAATGTAATTGTTATTTATCTCTCAGTCTAAGAGAAAAATGTAGTTTATAAATAGGAAGTTGGCATTTCAGTGCTTGAATGGACCTTGGTACCAACCACGGGTGTTTTGTGACGGCTTCTTTTTTTTTACTACTAAAAAGAGAATTGATTGAAAAAGCCCCTGGTCTGTTAGGTGCTGAAGTCTTGTGACTGCTACTTTGGTCAGTCACATGGTCCAACACAGAGGTTCTGTTAGTGAGGTCTAGACACGCGATACACAAGGGGCCAAATAAGTGCACCGGCTACCACGTCACACACGTTTACCATCCACCAACCAAGCTACTACAGTATGACGGAGGCAGGCTCATTCGAAATTTTGCCCAGCAACCCAGTAACATGGTAGGAAATATAGTAGGCCGACCTAATACTGCTGGTTACAATTCTCCTTTGCTAACATTTAAAGATTTACCATGTCCAACAGATTTTTTTCTCAATTGTTCAGGGAAAACATTGAGATAATTGAGATAGAGCCTTTAGGTAATATCAAGCTTTATATATAATAGATCTAGACAATTTTGTTAATAATTTTGGTGTTCAGTTTCAGCTGACAGTGTGGCTTGCAATGCTTGCCTGTGCTGGTCTAATGGGCTCCTCCATTTGGTTACCATTGTTCCTGTAATTTAAATCACAGAATATTTATTTTTCACGTCCTCTAAACTAGTGTAAGGGATAGGAATTATGCAAATTTAAGCCCAAAGACAATAGAAGTGGGAGGTGTGATCAGCCAGAAACTCACCAATAAGGTTTAAGCCAGAACCAGCCGCAGCCAATGAGGCGTAGAGCAGCTGCGTTTTCATTGGAAGATCAGCCCTGATTACCAAAACTGTGGCAGATACACTGGGGTGTAAATTGTGTTCCATCTGTACCCATGCCTGATTGGAGGCAGGACATTAATGCACTGTTGGATTTTTGCTGCATGGCAGTGAGAGTTTATTTTGGAGCATATAACCACTGAAAAGCACGGAGCAATCATTTTAAATCAGTATCCGCAGCATTGTGTCCATGCCGCATGGTAACCATGTGCTGTGGCACACACACACACACACACGCACATGCACACACACACAGCTGCCCTCATTTAGCCCAAGAAATCTGCTGTAAATGTGAGACAGTTATAGAAAACAGGTTCCCAACCACCCCTGCTCTCTCTCAGGTTTTTCTCACTTTCTTTCCTTACCCTTTTCTTTCTAATTAATTATATGTATCCCTAGTACTCCATATCTCTCTCCCCCTTTTCTTTTACTGTCTCTCCCTCTCTCCCCCCTCATCCCTCCTCTCCCGGGTGTCCAGATGTCTGTCACATACTGTATGCTGACTCCCACTCCTGGGCTGATATCAGATATGAAGAGGGGATAAGACGTCTCAGACTTCACAGCCTTCCTCCCCCACCCCTCAACCCTCCACCTCCGACCCAGCTGGAACGGCTATAGTTCACATCTGATGTCATTTCTTCCCTCTGTGTGTGACCCCACAGGACTGATAGTATGCATTGTATGGCCATCTCACATAGACATTTTCCCAACTTGTATGCCATTACTCTTCCCCCCTTCCCATTACTCACATCTGACAAAGAGAAATGCGCTTCAGCATACCCTGACTCACAGTCCCTCCACACCAATGTTTTCCTGTTGTCTTTTGTTACGGTTCAGAATGGAGTTGATGCGTGTGAAAGTGAACGTGATATCTCCAGCCCAAAGGTTCATTATTTGTCTCTGTTTTCATGGGGAGAGTTAAAAGTCACTTATTTGTAAGGAGGAAGAAAGATTTTCTCTCTAACCTCATAGTTGTGGTGAAATGTCAGGGGCCTGAGGTTGGCTGCTGGGGTGTGACCACACCCAGTGGGCTGTAGAACTATGGAACCCTCCCTGAGCCTGTCTGAAAATGGATTTGAGATTTTAGCTTAGACATTTTTAGCACTATAAATTTGTTGTATTTATTTAAAATTGATGTTTTCTTATTATACCAGCAAAGTAATTTAGTGTTTTTAATCACATCTGTTCCTGTACAAATGCTGAAAGACCAATAAACTAAACTTGAAAAGGTCAGGACCACAGAGGATAGCTAGAGCCTCTGCTGGAGGGACTTCGCTACGGAAACTTACAGAACTGACTATGTGGAAGTGCTGCTTTTTGCACTGTATTATGCATCATCCCTCTGCACCTTATGTGTCAGAGACTGACTCTCTAGTGAGGTGTTGACCAGCACTGAATACATCCTTTCCCTCGACAAACTGATCTCAGATCATCCCAGATCATTCAGAGATAATTGCTCGTACTACCAATATACATCAGAGCAGCAGCATGGTACTGCAGCAGCAGCATGGTGAGCAGAACAGGCATTGGCGAGGCCTCCCGTGCTGAACAGAGGGGGCCTTCCTTCCACAGCGCTCCAATTAGAGAGTTCACAAACAGATGACATAATGGCCCGGAGGAGCCTGCTGTCTTTCAGGTGCTAATTGAAACAGGCTGTGGTGGCAAAGAGCTCATCCCAACTAGGAAATGCTAATGTTCTCTCTCTGGACACATTCCTTCTGCCAAGCCCAGGGACTTCACTCACATCCCACTGCACCGTAATGGTGTTTTTAGAGTACATATGCTAACTGTGTGATATCCAATAGGTTATGTTAATCCGATGTAATTATGACACCAGTCCACTGATGCAGCACTCCCCTGGGGCTGGTTGAAGCGCTGAGCAGTATAGTCTCCCCCGTGACAACCTTGTCTCGTTAGCAAGGAATGTGGAAATAGCAGCACTTTACTAAACCAAACCTTCATGGGAAAATCTGGTTCTGTGGGGAGAAAACTGTTCATGGATTAAGTGGCCACTCCTTTTCCCAGTGAGGGGCTGTTTTGTACCGTTCATTCACATCTAGTCCTCCGTACTGGGGACGCTAATAGGCATGGCTAGCATAGCCTCTCAGCTTTAGACCCAGTTCCCTGGCCCTAACTTCCAGCTTTCCCCCTCGTTCTATTCATCTCCGCGGCCCGGCATTCTTGTTGGGTTTTTTAAGTGTGTTCACTTTGGCGGCCGATGAAAGGAACCGGGGAACATGGGACTTAAATCACTTAATGAGGGGAGACAGGCAGCGCTTTTGTCCAAGTTGTACTTGAGCTGCGTCCAGCCAAAGGCCTCTAACGGGGTCTGACACCTTTCTCAGTGGCACGGCCTGTATGTTTCAGCACATCGCCAACGGGCTGCAATCCCACTCCATTCCAGTGTATGTAAGTGTACACCACAGCATTTATTTGGATTTTTAAGTCACATCACTCTGTTTATTTAGCTTGTCATTCTGTTATATTAGGATAAGCAGCAGCAGTACATTTCTCTGAGGGAAGGAAACAGGGGAGAACGCCCCCTCTCATTGAATCCACTGAAGTTCAAGGCCGACTGTGGTACAGCAGGCATTGTTAGCAGTAAACAGGATCCCCCATTATAGACGGGTTGGTTGTTTAGCAACAAGACTAACGCGTGCGCAACTATGGGGCAACACAGACAGGGTTGGCTTAGATTGTTGATAATATGTAAACTATATTTATTCCAATGTTTATTGAAAATAAATAAAGTTGCACAATGAGCACTTGTCTCTCAAATACATCGTTCCCGTTGTTGGTTAGCTAGCTGGCTAGATTTTTTTGTTGTTGCCATATTAGCATAGATGTGACATCAGTCAAACACCTTAAAACAAGACATGGTGTCAAGAACAAGATCCAACAAGCTGAAACGAGCCACGATTCACCACATGGCAGTTTCTTGTCATTGTTGCTTGCTAGCTATCTGGCCATCCAGAACCATAACAACACATGGCCTTCTGCCCCTTTGACACGCGCGCGCATTGTTTTAGTGAATGGAGAAATTGCAATCTTTGTGGTCAATCATGTAAATAAAAAAAGGTTTTGAAGACAATCATGGTACCAATAATTGTTTCTAATACACCAGATATATATCCTTGAACCAATTATTTAAAAATCACACACGGAAGTTCTAAGGATAATTGAGTTGCTAATGGAAGCCTGGCGTACCCCGGTCGGCCTTTAACTTGAGTAACTTGAATTACAATGAGAGGGGGCAGCACTGAGCTAGCCTGCAATGTCACTTCCTGGAGTAGCTCAAACTGCGCATTTCATGTCTCCATGAGACGCCACTGAGTCTTCACATAGGAATATATAGTGTCACATAATCGATGGCTTTGTCCATTCATCGGAAGGAACCCACAGGAAGTAGAGCCAGTGAAGGGGCAGGGTCGGTCCGTGTGAGCTTGTGGCCTTACTGTGGAGTAAACAGGCATGAGTTGCCAGCTCAGTACCATTGTGGAGCACGATAAATAAACAGCCAGTGTCGCTATGACTGATTGGGATCGGAGGCCAGAGAGGGATGTAGCAGAGCCCACAACCGCTCCAACCAGTCCCGACTTTTTCACACACTGAGGAAATCCCACCTCTCTCTCTCTCTCTCTCTCTCTCTCTCTCTCTCTCTCTCTCTCTCTCTCTCTCTCTCTCTCTTCCTCACTACTGTCCTGTCCTCCTCTCACCCTCATTCCCTAGACCTCTCTCTCTCTCTCTCTCTTCCTCTCACCCTCTCACCCTCTCACCCTCATTCCCTAGACCCCTCTCTCTCTCTTCCTCTCTTCCTCTCTTCCTCACTAGTATCCTGTCCTCCTCTCTTCCTCTCACCCTCATTCCCTAGATCTCTCTCTCACTTGGTCAGTCCTGCTTTCTGTCTCGTATTCCTCCTTTTATCGTTCCAGTTCAATATTTCACTCCTTCTCTCCATCACTCTCACCACAATCCCCATTAATCCTTCTCTCCATCACTCTCACCACAATCCCCATCACTTCTTCTAAAATCTCCTGACCCTGTTCAGTTAGTTTTATGTTTCAGAACTAGGACCGATGCTCAGAGATTACATTTATGCAGAGCCTCAGTCACACACACACAGGCAGATGAAATGTAAATATCTGCAGCGGGGTTTACATATCAGCTGTAAACAGTTGTCACTGTAAAGCCGCTGTGTGTTTGTGTGTGTGTGTTTTTATAAAAACAATATTTCACCTTTATTTAACCAGGTAGACCAGTTGAGAACAAGTTCTCATTTACAACTGCGACCTGGCCAAGATAGAGCAAAGCAGTGCGACACAAACAACACAGAGTTACACATGGGATAAACAAACGTACAGTCAATAACACAATAGAAAAATCTATATACAGTGTGTGCAAATGTAGTAAGATTAGGGAGGTAAGGCAATAAATCGGCCATAGTGGTGAAATAATTACAATTTAGCAATTAAACACTGGAGTGATAGATGGGCAGAAGATGAATGTAGAGATACTGGGGTGCAAAGGAGCAACAACAAAAAATAACAATATGGGGATGAGGTAGTTGGGTGGGCTATTTACATATGGGCTATGTACAGGTGCAAAGATCGGTAAGCTGCTCTGACAGCTGATCGTTAAAGTTAGTGAGGGAGATAAAAGTCTCCAGCTTCAGTGATTTTTGCAATTAGTTCCAGTCATTGGCAGCAGAGAACCAGAAGGAAAGGCTGGCAAAGTAGGAGTTGGCTTTGGGGGTGACCAGTGAAATATACTTGCTGGCGCGCGTGCTACAGGTGGGTGCTGCTATGGTGACCAGTGAGCTGAGATATGGCGGGGCTTTACCTAGCAAAGACTTATAGATGACCTGGAGCCAGTGGGTTTGGCGACGAATATGAAGCGAGGGCCAGCCAACGAGAGCATTACATGTCGCAGTGGTGGGCAGTATATGGGGCTTTGGTGACAAAACAGATGGCACTGTGATAGACTACATCCAATTTGCTGAGTAGAGTGTTGGACGCTATTTTGTAAATGACATCGCCAAAGTCAAGGATCGGTAGGATAGTCAGTTTTACGAGGGTATGTTTGGCAGCATGAGTGAAGGATGCTTTGTTGTGAAATAGGAAGCCGATTCTAGATTTCATTTTGGATTGGAGATGCTTAATGTGAGTCTGGAAGGAGAGTTCACATTCTAACCAGACACCTAGGTATTTGTAGTTGTCCACATATTCTAAGTCAGAACCGTCCAGAGTAGTGATGCTAGACGGGCGGGAGGGTGCGGGCAGCGATCGGTTGAAGAGCATGCATTTAGTTTTGCTTGCATTTAAGAGCAGTTGGAGGCCACGGAAGAAGTGTTGTATGGCATTGAAGCTCATCTGGAGGTTTGTTAACACAGTGTCCAAAGAAGGGCCAGAAGTATACAGAATGATGTCGTCTGCGTAGAGGTGGATCAGAGAATCACAAGCAGCAAGAGCAACATCATTGATGTATACAGAGAAAAGAGTAAGCCCGAGAATTGAGCTCTGTGGCACCCCCATAGAGACTGCCAGAGGTCCAGACAAGAGGCCCTTGATTTGACACACTGAACTCTATCTGAGAAGTTGTTGGTGAACCAGGCGAGGCAGTCATTTGAGAAACCAATGCTGTTGAGTCTGCCAATAAGAATGCAGTGATTGACAGAGTCGAATGCCTTGGCCAGGTCAATGAATACGTCTGCACAGTAGGGTGTTATATCGATGGCGGTTAGGATATCATTTAGGACCTTGAGCGTGGCTGAGGTGCACCCATGACAAGCTCGGAAACCAGATTGCATAGTGGAGAAGGTACGATGGGATTCGAAATGGTCGGTGATCTGTTTGTTAACTTGGCTTTCAAAGACTTTAGAAAGACAGGGTAGGATAGATATAGGTCTGTAACAGTTTGGGTCTAGGGTGTCACCCCCTTTGAAGAGGGGGATGACCGCGGCTGCTTTCCAATCTTTAGGGATCTCAGACGATACGAAAGAGAGGTTGAACAGGCTAGTAATAGGGGGTGCAACAATTGCGGCAGGGTCCAGATTGTCTAGCCCAGCTGATTTGTAGGGGTCCAGATTTTGCAGCTCTTTCAGAACATCAGCTACTGTGGGGGGTGCCGAGCTGTTGACCGGGGTAGGGGTAATCAGGTGGAAAGCATGGCCAGCTGTAGAAAAATGCTTATTGAAATTCTCGATTATTGTAGATTTATCGGTGGTGACAGTGTTTCCTAGCCTAAGTGCAGTGGGCAGCTGGGAGGAGGTGCTCTTATTCTCCATGGACATTTTGGAGTTTGTGCTACAGGACGCAAATTTCTGTTTGAAAAAGCTAGACTTTGCTTTCCTAACTGCCTGTGTATATTGGTTCCTAAGTTCCCTGAAAAGTTGCATATCCGGGGGCTATTTGATGCTAATGCAGTACGCCACAGGATGTTTTTGTGCTGGTCAAGGGCAGTCAGGTCTGGAGTGAGCCAAGGGCTATGTCTGTTCTCCATTTTTTGAATGGGGCATGCTTATTTAAGATTGTGAGGAAAGCACTTTTAAAGAATAACCAGGCATCCTCTACTGATGGAATGAGGTCAATATCCTTCCAGGATACCCGGGCCAGGTCGATTAGAAAAGCCTGCTCGCTGAAGTGTTTAGGGAGCGTTTGACAGTGATGAGGGGTGGTTGTTTGACCGCGTGTGACCATTCAATCACCATGTTATGCGGTGATACGCACTGTGTCTCAGTGCGCATTCACAGCCCGGTGCGCTCGGTGCCAGCTCCTCGCACTTGCCATGCGAAAGTGAGCATCCAGCCAGGACGGGTTGTGCCGGCTCAGTGCTCCTGGTCTCCAGTACGCCTCCTCGGTCCAGGATATCCTGCGCCGGCCCTACGCACTGTGTCGCCAATGCGCCTTCACAGCCCAGTGCGTCCTGTGCCAGCGCTCCGCACTTGACGGGCTAAAGTGAGCATCCAGCCAGGACGGGTTGTGCTAGCTCTATGCTCCAGACCTCCAGTGCGCCTTCACGGCCCAGTATATCCTGTGCCGGCTACACGCACGAAGCCTCCAGTGTTGATCCATGGCCCAAAGCCTCCAGTGATGATCCATGGCCCGACGCCTCCAGTGATGATCCATGGCGGTCCAGAGCCTCCAGCGACGGTCGGCAGTCCAGAGTCCAGAGCCTCCAGGGACGGTCGGCGGTCCAGAGCCTCCAGCAACGATCGGCGGTCCAGAGTCTCCAGCGACGGTCGGCGGTCCAGAGCCTCCAGCGACGGTCGGCGGTCCAGAGCCTCCAGCGGGGGTTCCCAGTCAGAACCTTCTGCGACGATCTACGGTCCGGAGTCTCCGGCGATGACCCACGGTCCGGTTCCTCCGGCGACGATCCACGGTCCGGAGCTTCCAGCGACGATCCCCGCACCAGAGTCGCCACCAAAGATGGCGGATCCGCGAGCGGAGCGGGGTCTACGTCCCGCACCGGAGCCGCCACCGAGGCTAGATGCCCACTCGGACCCTCCCCTGTAGAGTCAGGTTTTGCGGCCGAAGTCCGCACCTTTGGGGGGGGTACTGTCACGTCCTGACGTTAGAGATCCCTTTTATTCTCTATTTGGTTAGGTCAGGGTGTGACTAGGGTGGGCAATCTATGTTTTCTATTTCTTTGTTGGCCGGGTATGGTTCTCAATGAGAGGCAGCTGTCTATCATTGTCTCTGATTGGGGATCATACTTAGGCAGCCTTTTTCCACCTTTAGTTTGTGGGATCTTGTTTTTGGCACTGTGCTGTTTGCCCTACTGAACGTTACGTTTTCTTTGTATTTGTTTTGTTTCGGTGTTCATTTAATAAATTAAAATGTACGCCTACCACGCTGCACCTTGGTCCAATCCTTCCATCGAAGAACATAACAACAACAATGGGTAAATGGCGATGAATGGGCAGAGCAGGTCAGTTAGGTACATACAGGACCTGAGTTCGAGGCTGGGGCCGACAGGTAAACGACATGATGTACCGTGTTATTGAAACAGTCCAGGGGGGCATCAGCTGTGTAGTCGAGTGATCATAGGGTCAAAAGAGCAGCAATAGGCGAGTCAGGGTGCTGTTCGGTAGTCACTACTACGCTAGGCGAGCAGGGGACACAGTGTTCACAAAAGCTAGCGGGCCGGGCCTAGTAGCTGGTTCTTCTGCGACATCGTAACGGAATAGCCTGTTGAGACCACATCGGGCGATCACGTCGGCAGTCCAGTTGTGATGGTTCGGCGGGGCTCCGTGTCGACAATAAAAGGTCCAGGCCAATTGGCAAAGGAGGTATTGTAGCCCTAGAATTAGCTGGTATATGGGCCTAGCTCGAGACTAGCTCAAGGCTAGCTGGTGCTTGCTTCGGGACAAAGGCGTTAGCTAACAGTAGCCAATCATTTGCAGATAGCTAGCTGCGATGATCCGGAATAATGATCCGGTGTAATGATCCAGAGCGACAGGAATCCGGTGATATGGTAGAGAGAAGCAGTCCGATATGCTCTGGATTGATATCGCGCTGTGCAGACTGGCAGGTGTAGCTAGTTAGCTGGCTAGCTTCTGATGGAAATTCCAGTTATAAGGAATAAAAATAGCAGATCCGTAACACATTGCGTGAGGCGGGTTGCAGGAAAGTATATTTAGTTTGTAGATAGAAAGTGAGATTAAGATATACACTGCTCAAAAAAATAAAGGGAACACTAAAATAACACATCCTAGATCTGAATGAATGAAATAATCTTATTAAATACTTTTTTCTTTACATAGTTGAATGTGCTGACAACAAAATCACACAAAAATAATCAATGGAAATCCAATTTATCAACCCATGGATGTCTGGATTTGGAGTCACACTCAAAATTAAAGTGGAAAACCACACTACAGGCTGATCCAACTTTGATGTAATGTCCTTAAAACAAGTCAAAATGAGGCTCAGTAGTGTGTGTGGCCTCCACGTGCCTGTATGACCTCCCTACAACGCCTGGGCATGCTCCTGATGAGGTGGCGGATGGTCTCCTGAGGGATCTCCTCCCAGACCTGGACTAAAGCATCCGCCAACTCCTGGACAGTCTGTGGTGCAACGTGGCGTTGGTGGATGGAGCGAGACATGATGTCCCAGATGTGCTCAATTGGATTCAGGTCTGGGGAACGGGCGGGCCAGTCCATAGCATCAATGCCTTCCTCTTGCAGGAACTGCTGACACACTCCAGCCACATGAGGTCTAGCATTGTCTTGCATTAGGAGGAACCCAGGGCCAACCGCACCAGCATATGGTCTCACAAGGGGTCTGAGGATCTCATCTCGGTACCTAATGGCAGTCAGGCTACCTCTGGCGAGCACATGGAGGGCTGTGCGGCCCCCCAAAGAAATGCCACCCCACACCATGACTGACCCACCGCCAAACCGGTCATGCTGGAGGATGTTGCAGGCAGCAGAACGTTCTCCACGCGTCTCCAGACTCTGTCACGTCTGTCACATGTGCTCAGTGTGAACCTGCTTTCATCTGTGAAGAGCACAGGGCGCCAGTGGCGAATTTGCCAATCTTGGTGTTCTCTGGCAAATGTCAAATGTCCTGCACGGTGTTGGGCTGTAAGCACAACCCCCACCTGTGGATGTCGGGCCCTCATACCACCCTCATGGAGTCTGTTTCTGACCGTTTGAGCAGACACATGCACATTTGTGGCCTGCTGGAGGTCATTTTGCAGGGCTCTGGCAGTGCTCCTCCTGCTCCTCCTTGCACAAAGGCGGAGGTAGCGGTCCTGCTGCTGGGTTGTTGCCCTCCTACGGCCTCCTCCACGTCTCCTGATTTACTGGCCTGTCTCCTGGTAGCGCCTCCATGCTCTGGACACTACGCTGACAGACACAGCAAACCTTCTTGCCACAGCTCGCATTGATGTGCCATCCTGGATGAGCTGCACTACCTGAGCCACTTGTGTGGGTTGTAGACTCCGTCTCATGCTACCACTAGAGTGAAAGCACCGCCAGCATTCAAAAGTGACCAAAACATCAGCCAGGAAGCATAGGAACTGAGAAGTGGTCTGTGGTCCCCACCTGCAGAACCCCTCCTTTATTGGGGGTGTCTTGCTAATTGCCTATCATTTCCACCTGTTGTCTATTTCATTTGCACAACAGCATGTGAAATTTATTGTCAATCAGTGTTGCTTCCTAAGTGGACAGTTTGATTTCACAGAAGTGTGATTGACTTGGAGTTACATTGTGTTGTTTAAGTGTTCCCTTTATTTTTTTGAGCAGTGTATATGAAAAAGACCGGCTATTTACACGGGATAAGACAAGGGATAAGACAAAGACAGATACACACGTCCTACTGCAGCGCCATCTTGGAATCGACTGCAGCGCCATCGTGTCCTGTGTGAACCATTGACTTTGGTCCCTAAAAAGCCTTCACAAACAGGACACTCTCAAAATAAGCACGGTCATGGTGACCAGTAAATGCCACATGTTGCCTCTTGTACCAGCCCTGGTTTCCTTTGAAATAACACATCCATCCACCCATTGACAACCAAAACAGCTCAAAAAACCTATTAGGATGCAGAACACCTCCTTAGGTAAATATGGATTTGTCTTTGTGCAAATGTAGAATGAATGAACATTGTGTAGTTTGCTTTGCAACCCTGCTTTGCATGGGGTTGAATGGCCTGAGACATGGCCCAGTAAATCCTGAGAAACCCACATCATGAAAGGGTTCGTCTTTACACCAAGGAAATTCTCGTGACACCTAATCACAAAAAGAGAGGGGGAAAAATCCCCCAGGAGCCCACAACAATCTCCCCGGGTTATCTTGAGGAAGCGTGACCTTTGTGACATTGATAGGATTTCACACACGCGCACGCACACACACTCGCACACGCACACACATTCACACACACATACACACACACATATACACACACACACATACACACTCTTTCATTAGCCCTCTTTGTGGTGTGTATCTCTTGTGCCAGGCTTTGAAGCGGTGGGGAGATGGATGCCGGGTCACCCCCTCTCAGCCCTCTCTCTCTGTTGTCCTCAGTCCTTCTTAATGGTCCTTTAAATGAGAGAACCGGATGGGAAACTGACCCTAGATCTGTAGCTAACATAAAGCCATCTCCTTGAGCCAAACTTCTCTTTATTATCACCCAGTATTTTATACACCCAATAAAACCATAGAAAATGTGTTTCTCGTTTACCTTGAATTATTTTCAGACTGGTCAAATTCAGTGAAGCAGCCATTTGAAATGAGGCATGCCTGGCTGCAGTTGGCTGGACTGGGACCAGTGAAACCAGTCTGCACTCCTCCACTCTTTCTCCCTCTCTCATTTTCTCCCCCAGTCTCTCCATTCCTCCAGGCAGGCCTTTCTCATGTCAGGCCAAACATGTGCTTTCCCTTAATGCTAGCACACTGATAACCCAGGGTACCTATCGCTGGAGGCTCACAGACAGCTATTTTCCATGAGCAGTAAATAAAATCAACAGTTTTCTATTTTTGCGGGGTGTAAGGCTAGATGGATGAGGGGTTTTAAATCAGTGGCGCTCCGAGGCTGAGCAGGGCCCTACTGGATGTCCTCTGCACCGCTGGTGGACCGACGTTACCTCAGGAGAGAGAGGAGAACAGGAGAGAGAGATAGGAACACCTGGAGAGAGGAGGAGAGCAGGCATGCCAACCCCATATTTCCATCTACACGTGTGTCTCTTTCTCGCTTGTTCTCAAGATCTTTTCATCTCGATTTTGTCTGCAGACACAAACACATTCATTATTAACTTCCTGAATCATCCACAGTGGAAAAAGTCTGAGCTCTCCAAATCCAGACCCCATCCTTTATCAACATGTCTCTCCACCCAAGTTGTACACTATTTGAGTGTCTGTTCTGAAATATTCTGCATCTGATGTGTTCATGTTGGTGTGGCCTGTTGTTTGGGTCACCTGTGGAGGAGAAGAAAATCCTTTAGATTAGGCCTAATCCCAGCCATCTGGGTGTGTGTGATGGAACAGTATGAGTGTATCACAACCATCAGCCTCTGGTTAACAGATACAGAAATACAGCTGGAAGGGTGTCACTCATTAAACTCGCTGTTGTATACACAGATGAGCATGAGTATCTGTGTGTGTGTGTGTGTGTGTGTGTGTGTGTGTGTGTGTGTGTGTGTGTGTGTGTGTGTGTGTGTGTGTGTGTGTGTGTGTTTGTCTATGTGTTGTTGTGTGTATGTGTGCACTGTTCCACTTAAAAAAAATGGAGGCAGCTATTTCCATCAACATTTTGTATTTTTACATATAATATACTTAAGCAATAAGGCCCGAGGGGGTGTGGCATATGGCCAATATACCACGGCTAAGGGCTGTTCTTACATGCTGACTAGACCGGGCTAAGATACGATCAATAAAAGTAACTAATCAGATCTAATGTACAATAACAGGTCTGGATTTGTTCAAATTCATTTGGATCTTAGCCATTTTTTTAATGCTAGACTTAATATATTAGTGTTTGTGAAATGCTAAAAGTTAATTATGAACTGGGTGGTTCAAGCCCTGAATGCTGATTAGCTGACAGTTGTGGTATATCAGACCGTATACCACGGGTATGACAAAGCATTTACTTTTACTGCTCTAATTACGTTGGCAACCAATTTACTGTAGCAATTAGGCACCTCAGGGATTTGTGGTATATGGCCAATATACCACGGCTAAGGGCTGTATCCAGGCACTAATGGTGAGAATGGGTGGTCTCATCATTGAACGCCAATTTATCAGACGGTTTTGATATCCGTTCATCATGATCCATTACACTGCATAGCATAACAAAATGTTTGATACTAATATAGAAATGTGCTTTTCGTTCTTCAAACATGCAAACAACATTGTGTAAAAGTTTTTTCAAAATCTATTACCTACGTTCCCCTGAAAACAGAGCCACATGGCAATTTGTTGGAAGAACTTACAATTCTTAAATTGAAAGGAAATATTATGAACATTGAGTAAGTTAAACACAATTTTCCTTGTAGTTGTTTTTATACCCAAATAGTTGTTTAGATTATGCATTTATCTTGAATACCTTTTTTCAATTTCAGTTTGGTTGAACAAGTTAAGTAGATACTAGTAGAGCATCATTTGGAAACGTATCACAGTGTGTGAGTGCCATATTTGTAGGTCAGAAGTGATGTCATCAGGCACTAACCTGCTGACCTCTCCCCTTTGGCAGTGGGCCAAGTCCTGAATGTCACTCATATCATTGGACACAGACAACAAAGCCCCCTCTGGCCCTCTCTTTGTGCGAATGTCAACCGCCGAACAAACCAGCAACGCCTTTTCATAACACGCCTGTCAACCCCCAAACAAAACTCAGCATCCCCCTTTCACACTGTGACAGTCAACCCCTCGAACAAGGCCAGCCACCTCTCTCTCCCCCTCTC
The DNA here is from genome assembly GCF_965601325.2 of Salmo salar. Classification (NCBI taxonomy): domain Eukaryota; kingdom Metazoa; phylum Chordata; class Actinopteri; order Salmoniformes; family Salmonidae; genus Salmo; species Salmo salar. The sequence goes on from NC_138291.1 coordinate 154,124,419, forward strand.
CCCTCTCTGTGTAGTGTAGTATTTAGGGGGCAGAGCACCACTCACATTAGATCAAAGGGGGTATCAGATACATGCCAGCAGTCCCGACCCTGATACCAGCGTCTCCTGTGTGTAGTGTACGAGGCGGCTATGAAAAGCCCATTGTGTCCCTGCCAGCGTGGCGCGGAGATAATTAGTGTGTACACCACTATGTCAATCCTGGTGTGATCTCCCTGTTTGTCTCTTTACGCCTGGCCTTTTGTCAGTCGTGTGAGAACTGGAGGAGTCGCGGGCTCTGTGTTGTTGTGCTATTAGAGACAGAGATCAGCGTTCCTGTCTGTCTCGTCTCGTCTTCGTCTCACGGCCGGATCAGCGTCTCACAGCCCTCCTGATTTACAGTCTAGCGGCTCCAGGATCGGATGGCACTGCCCCTCTGTGTTCCAGGGCATCCTTAGGGGTTAGGTTCACTAATGTTATTGCTTTATGCCGTTAATAACTGGCCGGCACCAGGTTTATTGTTGAGCCTCAGAATGATGAACGTTGGCACTGGCAGAAGTCAAAGCTGATGTGAGATGAGTTTCTAAGGGCACGATGTGATTGTGGAGTTTGTCCAACCTCATCTCCTAGAGACAACCTCATATCCTATCTGTAAAAGGATCACAATGGCTTGGGTTGGCTCTTAAATATATGTGCGTTTTATAAACGGTTTATAAACAGTTCAAAGGGAATCTCATGAGACAGTTGGCCATAGTAGATACAGTATAAGCCCAGACCAGGTTAACAGATGAACTCTGACAGATACCGTGCTTTGTTCCTTCAGAATTGTGTTGACCTCAAAGGTAAACCAGTTGGCAGAATGGATTTGGGCTGGATAAGCCCAGATTGCCTCCTCATGTGAAGAGCTGATTTGAAATGCCTTTCCTGTTTCAAGTCAGTGTTTTATTTTGTATTGCATTGTATTATAGTCTTGGGCAACACAACAGGGAGATATACTGTAAGAGGTTTCTTATCATTGCTCTGATGCTTGGTGTGGCTGTGTAGACAGTGTGTGTGGGTGTGTGTATTCCGTTTATACGCAAACAGAGATGTGTGGACCTTATGATAGGGAGTAACTTCTTCTCTTACACACACACACACACACACACACACACACACACACACACACACACACACACACACACACACACACACACACACACACACACACACACACACACACACACAGTTTAACTTTTTCATTTGGGCGAGAGTTTACCCACCTTTTGTTGAAGTATGCATTGAAAGTATAGGGAGCGTTACTTTACTCACACTCGCGCAACCTGGGCAGCTCGTGTGCCTGTTGTGTTACCTTAGATCAGAGGCAACGCTCCCAAACAGGTCAATACATCACAGTGACACTTTATGAGAACATATGATACCTAGCAGTGTATGGGAAGCCAGCCAGACAGCTGATTTTAATAACAGCTGGACTTCAATGCAATGTGGCCAGAGGAGTGGCGTGAGTGGTCCATGCATTGACCTGTGAGCTCTCAGATCGTGGTGTGATGGGTTTGGTCCATGCATTGACCTGTGAGCTCTCAGATCGTGGTGTGATGGGTTTGGTCCATGCATTGACCTGTGAGCTCTCAGATCGTGGTGTGGTGGGTTTGGTCCATGCATTGACCTGTGAGCTCTCAGATCGTGGTGTGGTGGGTTTGGTCCATGCATTGCCCTGTGGGTTCTTAGATAGTGCTGGTGGGTTGTGTGGTGAGGCAGTTAGAACACTGAACTTTAGACCTCTTTCTTTGGTTTTCTAGTGCTCTAACCAAGAGTCATAGGCCCTGAGTTTTCTCAATTAGTTATTGTGGTCAGGAAAAACTCAGGACCCTATTCTTGGCCACAACACTGGGTCCTCAAACAGAGTAATAAGTAGTTCTGATAATACATTTTCAGTGGGCATGTCTTAAAGCTGCAATATGTAACTTTTTGGGAGACCTGGCCAAATTCACATAGAAATGTGTGTTATAGAGCTGTCATTCTCTTTGAACATAATTCTAAGAAGCGGCAGGTAGCCTAGTGGTTAGAGCGTTGGACTAGTAACTGAAAGGTTGCAAGATCAAATCCTATGAGCTGACAAGGTAAAAATATGTCGTTCGGGCCCTGAACAAGACAGTTCAGGGCCTGATGTTCAGGGTTCCTAGGCCGTCATTGAAAATAATAATTTATTCTTAACTGACTTGCCTAGTAAAATAAAGGTAAAAAAAAAAAAAAGCTGTAGATATGTTCTATGTATGCTATGTCTATGCATCCCATTCTTAAGTTTTGTTTTTGCATCTTTTACTTTCGGTTTTGTACACCGGCTGAAAACACAATATTTTTGGTAATGATTCTCTACACTATTCTTGCCTGTTTAGTTACATAAACTGAAATTCGGCAAACTATTAGAATTTTAGCAACCAGGATAGCAGAGCATTTCTGCATAGTTTATCTTTAATGTTTAACATTTTTATGTATTTGAAGATTTCGTATTTTAACCCACCTTAGCAGGCAGGCATTGTTGAGCACAGTACTCATTCCTCTAGCAGTAAGTGGAGGTAGAGCTGTAAGCATTACAGGATGCTACATATACCTCTAATTAACCTTGTTGATGGTGGGAATGACTTGTCTCAATATTGAACATCAATTTGCACAAAAGTTTGGATATACGCTCATCATGATCAATTTTAGACATTTTAGAAATATACTTTTCTCTCTTCAAACATGCATACAACATTGTGTAAAAGTATTATAAAGTAAAAACATATGAATTACCCACAATCCTCTTAAAACTCAGCCACGTGGCACTATTAAGTATTCTTAACTTGCATAAACTTAATACTTATATATCAGTACAACACAGATAAATCAAGTGTTTTTAATCAAATGGCAATGTGTCTGACTAAAACTTTATTATTTTAAGTAAAGATGTAAAACATAAAATAATCAAGTAAGAACAACTTAGATTCAATTTGAAATATTAAATTATCATAACTTGTAAAAACTCAATAACTCCGTTAGCAGAACACAAATAAAGAAAGTGATATTTACTCCATAACCTACAATTTGTTAACAGTACTCAAAAACATTAAGTGATAATAAATCTTATTGACATATGAGTAGGTACCATTTTTATGATTTGAATCCTACTGACCATTGGAGATGTTTGAGTAGCAACTACTACATTTAAAAAAATGTGTTAGGCAGCTACTTTTTACAGTGAATGGCCCACGTGAGTCATTGACCACTCTACTCTACTAATCACATTTGGTCTCCAGAAGTCCTTGGCATATCTCACGGCGTGTGACAATATGTCATTGCTAGGACGTTCCTGGGTGTCACCTCTGTTTGATCACCCTGAGATTTACTGTGACCTGACCTGCCGGGTTTATTATGGGCTGTGTGGAATTAGTCCGGGTTGATTCTACAGAGTGCTGTGTGTTAAGGGTCAGGCTACTGCTCATTTAGGGCTTCTGCTCCAGTATGTACATCTTCTCCATTTAGCTAATGGACCTTCTGTCATAACGACACTCAAACAGTCAGAGAAGAGTTATAGCTCCCATTGTCTCAGTGTCTTTTTACTGGTGCTATCTGGGTCCTTGCGAATTGCAGTGTGTGCAGGCCTTTGTTCCATCCCAGCACTAAATCAACTGATTCAGCTAATTGTGATTAGCTTGGTCTTTAATCTTGAAAACAATGAATGAAATCAGGTGTGTTACCATAAATCTGGGCTGGAGTAAAAGCCTGCAAAATGTGTGGCTCTCCAGAAATGAAATTGGACACCCTGACTTAGTGGCATTTCTTTTTAGCATGCATATGACTCTTCTATCATTTTGCCCTACTAATATAGGCCAATTGTACATGGTCAGTCTCACTGGTTTAAGCCTCCATGGCTAAGTGCTGTTACAGTAGGCTATGCATAAGGCTAACATCTGTGGTGCATTCCGCTCCCATTCACACATGTGGAAGATCCTGTTGTAAATACAGCAGCAGCGCCATAACCGCTAGCTAACCCTTAATGGTATGGATTAGCAACGCCACGCTGGCTCACACAGAATACGACGTGTTGAGATGAGCTAACAGGCCAGACGCTGGTGTTTGTGGCAGGTGTGGTGTGAAGTCGCCTCGCACACACTCACATTCACACACATGGTTCCATATTCAGATATACACACGCGCACACACACACACACAATGGTTTCGATCTGCCAGATGGGTGGTTATGGATGGGCAGGGTCCGTGTGCCAGCAACTGGCACGGTCATTACAGGAACGGACAGAGAGGAGAGAGAGAGAGAGAGAGAGAGAGAGATGTAGCCCTCCTGGGAGCCATTTATCACAACAGGACCTGTTTACGCCACTGGAACAGAATTCTAAAGGAGAAATACGTCCCAGTCCGGACAATAACACACAGTCCTGCCGCTGTAGAGGCTCTGCTGTGAGCACACCTCTGTGTGTATGTGAATGTGTTTCCATGTGTGTGGATATCTGCAAACTGCAAGTGTGTGTGTGTGTGTGTGGGAGTGTGTGTCGGGCTAGTCAGTCCGTACCTTCTATCTCTGGGCATTTGTTTAGGAAGTGAATCCCCGGCAGACAGGGCGGAGACAGACGATGTGGCCGTGTGTCAATACTTACACTTCGCTGTTTGGATAACGGATTATGAGGGATGAGAGGCAGAGAGATCGACTGAAATGGGATCAGGGCGGAGAGAGGGAAAGAGGGGAGGGAGTGCTCATACAGAAACCAGTATAGAGGTTCTCCTCCCACCAAATCCCGGAACTCATTATTTGTCCGGGCGAGTAAAATGTGTTATGTGCTTTGTCAATATCTGATGACTTTTTTAAATTCTAAAAGTTTGGAGTATCTTCATCCATTGTCATCTAGCATTTATTAGAATTGTTTTCAAAACCTTTTAACAATTTCGACGACGTTGCTGGAAGAAGAGTATCTCAGGATAGGGGATAGTCTATAGGACAAACTGTCTCGCTCTCTCTTTCTCCCTCTCTCTCTCTCTTTCTCTCTCCCTCCGCTCTCTCTCTTAATAGTTGCTCTTTCCAAGCTGAGGGTTATGAGAGCATTTGGTCTTCTTGAAACAGCTGCTCTATGTCACGGGCGTGGTCTGTGGGTCCCAGCATTGGGCCATGCGTTGAGGGATGGGATGGGATGGGATATGAAGAGGGGGAGGTAGGGCGGTGTGTGGGGGGGAGAGGGGGGCTGTCACCACACAGGGGTCTTCCATCCACCCCCGATCCCTCTTTCCCAGTGAGCCCTGTCCCTCTCTCCCTTTCTCCCATCCCTCTATCGTCCCAACCCTCCACAGACCACATTCCCACATTCCTCTGATAAAGCGGTTGGGAGCTGCTCCTCCTCCGGGCTCGGGGCTGAGGGATCGGGGCTCGGGGCTGGGGAAGCTTGTGTGTGATTGGAGGTGCGTCCCTAAAGCCCCTACTAAAGCTAAGATAAGGCATATCTCCCTCCCTCATGTGTGCCAGACAAAACCCATTTGTTTCTGATCTGTTGCCTGGATTTGGCCCTGACAGCTCAGGGTGTGCAACTGAGAACCACCAAGACGCAGAGAATGAGAAGAGAGAGGTAAGAGAGAGAGAAGCCCCTTTCTTTTTGCAGGATATGATGACATGGGTGACGGAATGCCTCTATCATATGGAAGCCATCAATTCTATCGCTCTCACTCGTTTATCCATCTCTCTATCTCTCCATTCCTTCATTCCCTTTTTTCCTCTGTCCTACGACCACACGATGTGTGCCCTTAACAGTGTCCATCCGCAGTGTCATGGCGACCCAAGCATAAACAGTGACGTGCTGTGTGTTTCAGAAACCACTCGAGGGCATTTAAGATCTTATTGAGTGTAATATTATCCCCTATACTGTAAACTGTCAACGCCATCCACTTACCACAGCCCAGCACTTCTCCACCATGTAGCTGTAGTTCCCGCGAGCGGGCGGTCGCGCTCACATCAGAGTGTGTTTGGGAAATATTCACACTTGGATCTGTTACAGTGAGGCTTTGTTCTTTCTCTGTCCTGTCTTCCATCCCTCAGGGGGTTGGTGATAAAGTCAGAGCTGTGGATAAACTCAGGGTAGAGCAGGCTACATTATGGAGAAGTGCTGGGCTGTGGTAAGTGGATGGTGTTGACAGTTTCCAGGCTATTATGACAACACACACATCTAATCCTCATTCCCTACCCTTGCTCTGTCTAGGTAAACTGTCAGTTAGTTACAGTACAGCCACAGTATCTCTGATCTCTGCTAGGATTAAGAGCCACATTTGGGTTGTAGTGGGCGTGAATGTGTTAGTGACTTGTATCTAGATGTGGTAGAGTGTTAATTAAATCATTGTTTTATTGTCACGTACACCGGATAGGTGCAGTGAAATGTGTTGTTTTACAGGGTCAGTCATAGTAGTACGGGCCCCTTGAGCTAATTATGGTTAAGTGCCTTGCTCAAGGGGCACATTTACAGATTTTTCAGTTACTGGTCTAACGCTCCAACTGCTAGGCTACCTAAGATGTGGTGCCAGCCTAAAGGTGTCTCGGCTTTCTCATCTCCAGTGTTACTTCATGCAGGAGAGAGAAAGAGGAAGATGATAGTGGTGACAACAGAACAGACAGCTGCATGTTTACTCCAAACGAGGCTCTCATTTACTGGGGAATCCCCTCCTTAAAGAGGAATCTGGGATGAAACACCACTCAACATCAAATTACATACACAACTAGGACACAAATATTCATCAGCATAGCTCAGGGATAGATATACTGTACAGGATTACGTCGGATCAGTCTCTTTTCCCATCTCTTTGAATTTCCAATCTCAATCGGCAATATTTCAAACTTGCTTAAATAAGAACCTTGCCAAGATTTTAGGATGATTAGTTGTTTTTGGTAAGATCTCTGCATTTTGCAACATCAGTCAACTTTTCTCCCCCAACCTCTTCCATGTCCTTTCCTCTTTCTCCACTCCCTCGCTCTCACCATCTTTTCCAGAGTGATATTGGGCAGAGTGTACACAGCTGTTTTGTAACCTTTCACCAGGGTCTCTCTATGCTCCTGGAATCCCTAAACCCCTCTCGATTCTGCCTCTATTTGTACCCAGAAAACAAGCCCCCCCCCCCACACACACACACACACACACACACACACACACACACACACACACACACACACACACACACACACACACACACACACAGGATTCAATAAGGACTGCCTCAATCAATGAGACACAGAATGGCTTCAGAGAGTGACAGAAAGACAAAGAGAAAAAAGAAGGAAGGAGTAAAAAGGAATTGAGAGGAATGTAAGTGTAAAAAAACAGGCTGAGTGAGACAGGGATAAGGATGTAGGTGGAAGAAAAGAATGAAGGCAGACGAGAGGGGATAATAAAAAGAGAAGAGGAGTTCAGGCCAGGGAATGTAACAAGAGAGAAGAGAGAGAGAAGAGACAGAATAGACAGAGGGAAGACAGAGGGAAGACAGTAGGAAGACAGTAGGAAGACAGAGGGAAGACAGAGGGAAGACAGTGGGAAGACAGAGGGAAGACAGAGGGAAGACAGAGGGAAGACAGAGGGAAGACAGTAGGAAGACAAAGGGAATACAGAGGGAAGACAGAGGGAAGACAGAGGGAAGACAGGGAAGACAGAGGGAAGACAGTGGGAAGACAGTGGGAAGACAGTGGGAAGACAGAGGGAAGACAGAGGGAAGACAGAGGGAAGACAGAGGGAAGACAGTGGGAAGACAGAGGGAAGACAGAGGGAAGACAGAGGGAAGACAGAGGGAAGACAGTGGGAAGACAGAGGGAAGACAGAGGGAAGACAGAGGGAAGACAGAGGGAAGACAGTAGGAAGACAGTAGGAAGACAGAGGGAAGACAGAGGGAAGACAGTAGGAAGACAGTAGGAAGACAGTGGGAAGACAGTGGGAAGACAGAGGGAAGACAGTGGGAAGACAGAGGGAAGACAGTAGGAAGACAGTGGGAAGACAGTAGGAAGACAGTGGGAAGACAGTGGGAAGACAGAGGGAAGACAGTAGGAAGACAGAGGGAAGACAGTAGGAAGACAGTAGGAAGACAGTGGGAAGACAGAGGGAAGACAGTGGGAAGACAGAGGGAAGACAGTAGGAAGACAGAGGGAAGACAGTGGGAAGACAGAGGGAAGACAGTAGGAAGACAGAGGGAAGAGACAGGGAAGAAGAAACAGAGAAGAGAAAAGATGTTAGACACAGAGAAAGATGTTCATGTGTTTTTAGAAGGTGAGAACGGGGTGAGGAGGGATAAGGTTAAATCCCCACTACTGTAGTTTTGCACTCTCTCCACGTCCTGCCTGACTCAGTGGAAAGCCCTGTTCCACATCTGTTGAGAGTTGAAAAGGGCACTGTTATTCTTCCAACTAAGCCCCAAACCAAATACGACGTCTCAGTTTCAGCGACTGCGTCCGTCTCTGTCCCCCCGTCCAGCCGTCTGTCTTCACTCAGACAGCTCCACCCCTGGACAGGAAGACACACGTACCTAGGAAGATTGCACCAGAGGTCATTATGATGTATACACACTGGGCCAGAATCAGGATTCATTTGGTGTAGGATTCACAGAACTGTGTATATCCAAGGAGTCAGCCTGTCTTAGCCTGCAGGGTGTGTGTGCGTCCCATCAGTGTGTGTGTATTGTGTACTGGGAGTGGCCGAGGCAGCCATAGGGTCCCCTCCTGTGTGTCCTCAAGGCCAGAGTTGTCCACTGACGCCCCTCGCCTGCTAACAGGCCTGTGAGAGGCTCTTCAGAAACTCCAACACACTGGGCCAGAACCCCCGGTGACAAGTGTGGAGGGACAAGAGCCAGCAGGCACAGAGGAATGCAGCGCACACTGTGTGCCAGACCCTACGTTGTGTGTGTGTGTGTGTGTGTGTGTGTGTGTGTGTGTGTGTGTGTGTGTGTGTGTGTGTGTGTGTGTGTGTGTGTGTGTCTCTTTCTGTGTGCGGTTTTTGAATGGAATTGTACTGACTGGCTTGTTTGGTTTGCAATACTGCTTGTTTGCCTTTATCAGCCTTGTTTTCCTAACCAACCAGCTCTATGTTTCTATGCACAATGTCCCTCTCCATTTCCTCTGCATGACAAATTCTCTATTCCTCATTGAGTGCGTGCCTGCCTGCCTGCCTGCCTGCCTGCCTGCGTTGGTGCGTGCGTGAGTGTGTGTGTGTTATCCCTCCTGACCTGGGTCAGATCACTTAGGGGATTATGGGTATTAGAGTCTTTACCCACTGTGAGAAAAGGCAAAATCATCAGTCTACCTGTGACAGGCCTGATACAGTCCCAGGGTACGGTCTGCTGGCGTTGTAAAGGTATAACAAGCCCAAACCTGTCTCTCACCCCTCTACTACCCCTCTTACACAAATGGATGTGCACACACAGATCATAATTAATTCACACAACACAACACAGCCATCATCCAACCCCTTACACCTACAAACCGCTACTCTTCAACACTCACTCACAGATCATGTCCAACCCCATTATACACACACATTATACCACATCCTCCTACCTGTCCCCATTGAGTGTTCTCCCAGTAACACAGCTTGGTCAGTAATCCCTCCTGTGTGTAGAGTGGACCAGCTCAGTGTATTGTTCCTGAGGGATAATCACCCACTGCTGTCTGAGAGAGAGGAGCATTGTAAAAGTGGATTATTCTGGGTTATGTTTACTAACAGGGATAGGCTGGGTTAGGTTTACTAACAGGGATAGGCTGGGTTAGGGTTACTAACAGGGATAGGCTGGGTTAGGGTTACTAACAGGGATAGGCTGGGTTAGGTTTACTAACAGGGATAGGCTGGGTTTGGGTTACTAACAGGGATAGGCTGGGTTAGGGTTACTAACAGGGATAGGCTGGGTTAGGGTTACTAACAGGGATAGGCTGGGTTAGGGTTACTAACAGGGATAGGCTGGGTTAGGGTTACTAACAGGGATAGGCTGGGTTTGGGTTACTAACAGGGATAGGCTGGGTTAGGGTTACTAACAGGGATAGGCTGGGTTAGGGTTACTAACAGGGATAGGCTGGGTTAGGGTTACTAACAGGGATAGGCTGGGTTAGGGTTACTAACAGGGATAGGCTGGGTTAGGGTTACTAACAGGGATAGGCTGTGTTAGGTTTACTAACAGGGATAGGCTGGGTTAGGTTTACTAACAGGGATAGGCTGGGTTAGGGTTACTAACAGGGATAGGCTGGGTTAGGGTTACTAACGGGAATAGGCTGGGTTAGGTTTACTAACAGGGATAGGCTGGGTTAGGGTTATTAACAGGGATAGGCTGGGTTAGGGTTACTAACAGGGATAGGCTGGGTTAGGGTTACTAACAGGGATAGGCTGGGTTAGGGTTACTAACAGGGATAGGCTGGGTTAGGGTTACTAACAGGGATAGGCTGGGTTAGGGTTACTAACAGGGATAGGCTGGGTTAGGGTTACTAACAGGGATAGGCTGGGTTAGGGTTACTAACAGGGATAGGCTGGATTAGGGTTACTAACAGGGATAGGCTGGGTTAGGTTTACTAACAGGGATAGGCTGGGTTAGGGTTACTAACAGGGATAGGCTGGGTTAGGGTTACTAACAGGGATAGGCTGGGTTAGGGTTACTAACAGGGATAGGCTGGGTTAGGTTTACTAACAGGGATAGGCTGGGTTAGGTTTACTAACAGGGATAGGCTGGGTTAGGGTTACTAACAGGGATAGGCTGGGTTAGGGTTACTAACAGGGATAGGCTGGGTTAGGTTTACTAACAGGGATATGCTGGGTTAGGTTTACTAACAGGGATAGGCTGCGTTAGGGTTACTAACAGGGATAGGCTGGGTTAGGGTTACTAACAGGGATAGGCTGGGTTAGGGTTACTAACAGGGATAGGCTGGGTTAGGTTTACTAACAGGGATAGGCTGGGTTAGGGTTACTAACAGGGATAGGCTGGGTTAGGTTTACTAACAGGGATAGGCTGGGTTAGGTTTACTAACAGGGATAGGCTGGGTTAGGGTTACTAACAGGGATAGGCTGGGTTAGGTTTACTAACAGGGATAGGCTGGGTTAGGGTTACTAACAGGGATAGGCTGGGTTAGGTTTACTAACAGGGATAGGCTGGGTTAGGGTTACTAACAGGGATAGGCTGGGTTAGGGTTACTAACAGGGATAGGCTGGGTTAGGGTTACTAACAGGGATAGGCTTAGGGTTACTAACAGGGATAGGCTGGGTTAGGGTTACTAACAGGGATAGGCTGGGTTAGGGTTACTAACAGGGATAGGCTGTGTTAGGGTTACTAACAGGGATAGGCTGGGTTAGGGTTACTAACAGGGATAGGCTGGGTTAGTGTTACTAACAGGGATAGGCTGGGTTAGGGTTACTAACAGGGATAGGCTGGGTTAGGGTTACTAACAGGGATAGGCTGGGTTAGGTTTACTAACAGAGATAGGCTGGGTTAGGGTTACTAACAGGGATAGGCTGGGTTAGGGTTACTAACAGGGATAGGCTGGGTTAGGGTTACTAACAGGGATAGGCTGTGTTAGGGTTACTAACAGGGATAGGCTTAGGGTTACTAACAGGGATAGGCTGGGTTAGGGTTACTAACAGGGATAGGCTGGGTTAGGTTTACTAACAGGGATAGGCTGGGTTAGGGTTACTAACAGGGATAGGCTGGGTTAGGGTTACTAACAGGGATAGGCTGGGTTAGGGTTACTAACAGGAATAGGCTGGGTTAGGGTTACTAACAGGGATAGGCTGGGTTAGTGTTACTAACAGGGATAGGCTGGGTTAGGGTTACTAACAGGGATAGGCTGGGTTAGGGTTACTAACAGGGATAGGCTGGGTTAGGTTTACTAACAGGGATAGGCTGGGTTAGGGTTACTAACAGGGATAGGCTGGGTTAGGGTTACTAACAGGGATAGGCTGGGTTAGGGTTACTAACAGGGATAGGCTGGGTTAGGGTTACTAACAGGGATAGGCTGGGTTAGGGTTACTAACAGGGATAGGCTTAGGGTTACTAACAGGGATAGGCTGGGTTAGGGTTACTAACAGGGATAGGCTGGGTTAGGTTTACTAACAGGGATAGGCTGGGTTAGGGTTACTAACAGGGATAGGCTGGGTTAGGGTTACTAACAGGGATAGGCTGGGTTAGGGTTACTAACAGGAATAGGCTGGGTTAGGGTTACTAACAGGGATAGGCTGGGTTAGGGTTACTAACAGGGATAGGCTGGGTTAGGGTTACTAACAGGGATAGGCTGGGTTAGGGTTACTAACAGGGATAGGCTGGGTTAGGGTTACTAACAGGGATAGGCTGGGTTAGGGTTACTAACAGGGATAGGCTGGGTTAGGGTTACTAACAGGGATAGGCTGGATTAGGGTTACTAACAGGGATAGGCTGGGTTAGGTTTACTAACAGGGATAGGCTGGGTTAGGGTTACTAACAGGGATAGGCTGGGTTAGGGTTACTAACAGGGATAGGCTGGGTTAGGGTTACTAACAGGGATAGGCTGGGTTAGGGTTACTAACAGGGATAGGCTGGGTTAGGTTTACTAACAGGGATAGGCTGGGTTAGGTTTACTAACAGGGATAGGCTGGGTTAGGGTTACTAACAGGGATAGGCTGGGTTAGGTTTACTAACAGGGATAGGCTGGGTTAGGTTTACTAACAGGGATAGGCTGGGTTAGGGTTACTAACAGGGATAGGCTGGGTTAGGGTTACTAACAGGGATAGGCTGGGTTAGGGTTACTAACAGGGATAGGCTGGGTTAGGTTTACTAACAGGGATAGGCTGGGTTAGGGTTACTAACAGGGATAGGCTGGGTTAGGTTTACTAACAGGGATAGGCTGGGTTAGGTTTACTAACAGGGATAGGCTGGGTTAGGGTTACTAACAGGGATAGGCTGGGTTAGGTTTACTAACAGGGATAGGCTGGGTTAGGGTTACTAACAGGGATAGGCTGGGTTAGGTTTACTAACAGGGATAGGCTGGGTTAGGGTTACTAACAGGGATAGGCTGGGTTAGGGTTACTAACAGGGATAGGCTGGGTTAGGGTTACTAACAGGGATAGGCTGGGTTAGGGTTACTAACAGGGATAGGCTGGGTTAGGGTTACTAACAGGGATAGGCTGGGTTAGGGTTACTAACAGGGATAGGCTGGGTTAGGGTTACTAACAGGGATAGGCTGTGTTAGGGTTACTAACAGGGATAGGCTGGGTTAGGGTTACTAACAGGGATAGGCTGGGTTAGTGTTACTAACAGGGATAGGCTGGGTTAGGGTTACTAACAGGGATAGGCTGGGTTAGGGTTACTAACAGGGATAGGCTGGGTTAGGTTTACTAACAGGGATAGGCTGGGTTAGGGTTACTAACAGGGATAGGCTGGGTTAGGGTTACTAACAGGGATAGGCTGGGTTAGGGTTACTAACAGGGATAGGCTGGGTTAGGGTTACTAACAGGGATAGGCTTAGGGTTACTAACAGGGATAGGCTGGGTTAGGGTTACTAACAGGGATAGGCTGGGTTAGGTTTACTAACAGGGATAGGCTGGGTTAGGGTTACTAACAGGGATAGGCTGGGTTAGGGTTACTAACAGGGATAGGCTGGGTTAGGGTTACTAACAGGAATAGGCTGGGTTAGGGTTACTAACAGGGATAGGCTGGATTAGGGTTACTAACAGGGATAGGCTGGGTTAGGTTTACTAACAGGGATAGGCTGGGTTAGGTTTACTAACAGGGATAGGCTGGGTTAGGGTTACTAACAGGGATAGGCTGGGTTAGGGTTACTAACAGGGATAGGCTGGGTTAGGGTTACTAACAGGGATAGGCTGGGTTAGGTTTACTAACAGGGATAGGCTGGGTTAGGGTTACTAACAGGGATAGGCTGGGTTAGGGTTACTAACAGGGATAGGCTTAGGGTTACTAACAGGGATAGGCTGGGTTAGGGTTACTAACAGGGATAGGCTGGGTTAGGGTTACTAACAGGGATAGGCTGTGTTAGGGTTACTAACAGGGATAGGCTGGGTTAGGGTTACTAACAGGGATAGGCTGGGTTAGTGTTACTAACAGGGATAGGCTGGGTTAGGGTTACTAACAGGGATAGGCTGGGTTAGGGTTACTAACAGGGATAGGCTGGGTTAGGTTTACTAACAGAGATAGGCTGGGTTAGGGTTACTAACAGGGATAGGCTGGGTTAGGGTTACTAACAGGGATAGGCTGGGTTAGGGTTACTAACAGGGATAGGCTGTGTTAGGGTTACTAACAGGGATAGGCTTAGGGTTACTAACAGGGATAGGCTGGGTTAGGGTTACTAACAGGGATAGGCTGGGTTAGGTTTACTAACAGGGATAGGCTGGGTTAGGGTTACTAACAGGGATAGGCTGGGTTAGGGTTACTAACAGGGATAGGCTGGGTTAGGGTTACTAACAGGAATAGGCTGGGTTAGGGTTACTAACAGGGATAGGCTGGGTTAGTGTTACTAACAGGGATAGGCTGGGTTAGGGTTACTAACAGGGATAGGCTGGGTTAGGGTTACTAACAGGGATAGGCTGGGTTAGGTTTACTAACAGGGATAGGCTGGGTTAGGGTTACTAACAGGGATAGGCTGGGTTAGGGTTACTAACAGGGATAGGCTGGGTTAGGGTTACTAACAGGGATAGGCTGGGTTAGGGTTACTAACAGGGATAGGCTGGGTTAGGGTTACTAACAGGGATAGGCTTAGGGTTACTAACAGGGATAGGCTGGGTTAGGGTTACTAACAGGGATAGGCTGGGTTAGGTTTACTAACAGGGATAGGCTGGGTTAGGGTTACTAACAGGGATAGGCTGGGTTAGGGTTACTAACAGGGATAGGCTGGGTTAGGGTTACTAACAGGAATAGGCTGGGTTAGGGTTACTAACAGGGATAGGCTGGGTTAGGGTTACTAACAGGGATAGGCTGGGTTAGGGTTACTAACAGGGATAGGCTGGGTTAGGGTTACTAACAGGGATAGGCTGGGTTAGGGTTACTAACAGGGATAGGCTGGGTTAGGGTTACTAACAGGGATAGGCTGGGTTAGAGTTACTAACAGGGATAGGCTGGATTAGGGTTACTAACAGGGATAGGCTGGGTTAGGTTTACTAACAGGGATAGGCTGGGTTAGGGTTACTAACAGGGATAGGCTGGGTTAGGGTTACTAACAGGGATAGGCTGGGTTAGGGTTACTAACAGGGATAGGCTGGGTTAGGGTTACTAACAGGGATAGGCTGGGTTAGGTTTACTAACAGGGATAGGCTGGGTTAGGTTTACTAACAGGGATAGGCTGGGTTAGGGTTACTAACAGGGATAGGCTGGGTTAGGTTTACTAACAGGGATAGGCTGGGTTAGGTTTACTAACAGGGATAGGCTGGGTTAGGGTTACTAACAGGGATAGGCTGGGTTAGGGTTACTAACAGGGATAGGCTGGGTTAGGGTTACTAACAGGGATAGGCTGGGTTAGGTTTACTAACAGGGATAGGCTGGGTTAGGGTTACTAACAGGGATAGGCTGGGTTAGGTTTACTAACAGGGATAGGCTGGGTTAGGTTTACTAACAGGGATAGGCTGGGTTAGGGTTACTAACAGGGATAGGCTGGGTTAGGTTTACTAACAGGGATAGGCTGGGTTAGGGTTACTAACAGGGATAGGCTGGGTTAGGTTTACTAACAGGGATAGGCTGGGTTAGGGTTACTAACAGGGATAGGCTGGGTTAGGGTTACTAACAGGGATAGGCTGGGTTAGGGTTACTAACAGGGATAGGCTGGGTTAGGGTTACTAACAGGGATAGGCTGGGTTAGGGTTACTAACAGGGATAGGCTGGGTTAGGGTTACTAACAGGGATAGGCTGGGTTAGGGTTACTAACAGGGATAGGCTGTGTTAGGGTTACTAACAGGGATAGGCTGGGTTAGGGTTACTAACAGGGATAGCCTGGGTTAGTGTTACTAACAGGGATAGGCTGGGTTAGGGTTACTAACAGGGATAGGCTGGGTTAGGGTTACTAACAGGGATAGGCTGGGTTAGGTTTACTAACAGGGATAGGCTGGGTTAGGGTTACTAACAGGGATAGGCTGGGTTAGGGTTACTAACAGGGATAGGCTGGGTTAGGGTTACTAACAGGGATAGGCTGGGTTAGGGTTACTAACAGGGATAGGCTTAGGGTTACTAACAGGGATAGGCTGGGTTAGGGTTACTAACAGGGATAGGCTGGGTTAGGTTTACTAACAGGGATAGGCTGGGTTAGGGTTACTAACAGGGATAGGCTGGGTTAGGGTTACTAACAGGGATAGGCTGGGTTAGGGTTACTAACAGGAATAGGCTGGGTTAGGGTTACTAACAGGGATAGGCTGGATTAGGGTTACTAACAGGGATAGGCTGGGTTAGGTTTACTAACAGGGATAGGCTGGGTTAGGTTTACTAACAGGGATAGGCTGGGTTAGGGTTACTAACAGGGATAGGCTGGGTTAGGGTTACTAACAGGGATAGGCTGGGTTAGGGTTACTAACAGGGATAGGCTGGGTTAGGTTTACTAACAGGGATAGGCTGGGTTAGGGTTACTAACAGGGATAGGCTGGGTTAGGGTTACTAACAGGGATAGGCTGGGTTAGGTTTACTAACAGGGATAGGCTGGGTTAGGGTTACTAACAGGGATAGGCTGGGTTAGGGTTACTAACAGGGATAGGCTGGGTTAGGGTTACTAACAGGGATAGGCTGGATTAGACCCTAATGATGACCTCTTGACCTGTGGCTGTAGAGCCCAGTCACCTTCTGGGGTGTCAAATGTATAACACTGTTCTAGTTTTGATTTAGGGTCAGAGTTTTTCATGGTCAGGTCACATGATCAAGACAACCTTGATAGACCTTTAAATGAGATATTGGAGTCTATTGATTCATCTTTCTCTCTAAAAATCCTTATTATGTATGTTGATAGACCCATTGACTCTTACCCTATGGAACATGTTCACCTGGCCGCTATGCATCAGTATAAAAGGGATACAGTACATATGGGAGCAGGGCTGGTGAAAAGCCTTCATGTTGTTGTAATTGGGTGTTGTTATAAGGATAAAACACTATCTACAATGTTTTGAGCACGTCAAGTGTTCACTGTGTGTTCCTGGGTGTGCGATGAGTGCCTTGTGTGTTTAGCTGTGTGTACTCAACGTGTACATGTTGACTGACGTGGGTTCACAGTGATTTTAAACCTTGCCCCCACCACCTCTCACACATACACACGCATGTGGACATACTATTTCGTTGGTGGTCATGGATGCGGTGGTCTTCGAGACTCCTGTTCTGAAGCGTTCAGCCACAGTACTTACCCATGTCACTGCCCACCTTGTGCTCCTGAAAGGAAGGGCAGATGTGCACGCTAATTGAGTGACAGCTTTACACAGAAACATGCAAACCCCTCTGTCCTCTCTGACTCACAGAACAATCCCAGGGACACTCAACACAAGGCCCTTTCCTCCTGGGTGAAATGGGTCTTTTCAAACCACAAATCGATGATAGAGTTTCAATGGTTTGGTTTATTTTCAGTCAAATTTACCTCAAAACAAAACTGGTTGATAAAATGTTTTGGTCCAGTGGGTTCCATGATTTTACCTGTGTTAGTCTAAAGCATTACTATAGTCCTCTCTCTCTCTCTCTCTCTCTCTCTCTCTCTCTCTCTCTCTCTCTCTCTCTCTCTCTCTCTCTCTAACTCTCTCACACTCTCTCGCTCTCTCACTTCCCCCCCTCTGTCTCTCGGAGGCAAGGACACTCAGTGACAATGTGGAAGTGAGAGGAGAGGTGGCGTTAGCAGTTTGCTCATCAGAGTAGTATCTCCACTCCAATAACAATTACATCAAGTGGTGTGGTAAATGAGGTGGCCCATGGTTCAGTGACTGGGGCTAATCACTACAGTCTGCTAACTAGAACACAGTGATAATGATAGGCAGTCGGCAGAGGAGGATTCAGCTGCTGCTGGCAATGCTTGATTTAACACACAGTTCTCCTTCTGCACTGTTATCAGCAGATAGACAGAGTCTGCACCACACATATGAATGCACATTCACACATGCAAAAGTGTGCATACACACTGAAATACACGCACGCACGCACGCACACTCACTCACTCACATGTACACATAGCCTACACACATCTTCCAACAGCTTTCTTTTCATGTAGGGAATAGATGGAAGCATGCCCAGATGAAATGAAGGCTCTTTAACCTGTGCTCAACTCTGCCGTCCATGACGATACTGAGATGAGACCCAAACTTCTAGGCCAGGTTTAAAAACACACATACACTGATCCAACACTAAGTGGATGGATGGACTGAGGGAGACAGAGCATCTGTTTTACGGTATGTCTCTATTCCTCTGGCATCGTACCTCAGACAGAGAAGTGTCTGACTCAGTGTTCTTTGGGATGGAAACTGGCCTGTCATGAGGTGATCTATCAAAAGAAGCTATCCCGCTCTGTTATTACCTCGTCTATCATCAGAAAGACACTGCAAATCCTTGGACAAATGTATATGAACAGCCAGTGACATGTGATTCGTATTGGCCCTTAGACAGCTTGCCCAGGATCAGATTTGTTGCTGTTTTTTTAATGGTCAGTGTTAGGATTGGGGTTGGAAGAGCTGATCTGGAATCATGTTTGAAGGTCACAGAGTATGAGGAGGAGTCAGTGTTGGCTTCAGCCAGGCCTGAGCAGGTGCTATAGGGCTATGTGACCAGCTGGTATTGGTAATGTCTGGGCTGGTCCATCGATGATATCAGGGTGGGCTGCTTTGGTCCACTGGGTCTTGGCCTGTGGTTCTGGACCAGCCTTTGTTCCTGCTGTCCTCTGGTCTTGAGCTCAGAACAATATGAGCTGTATCGCTAAACTCCCTGTGTGAGCGTTTGGCTATGAAACTCTTTAATGGGTCCACTGTGTAAATATTAGCCATGGGTTGGCATTTTAAATCCATTTTAAATGTGAAGATGAACTTGCCCTTTGAAAAGTCACAAAAGCTGAGTTGTAGATATGTCCTCTTGGAGTGGTGTGTGTGGATGTGGATGTATACTACTAAGGTAGCTAGCATGTATTTGAACACACTTGTAATGCTGCAGAAGGTGTGAATGTGAAACACTGTCTGTTAAGGTGGTATGTGTTCATTTGAGCTTGGTCCCCTTAAGGTGGTATATGTGAATCTGAGCTTGGTCCCCTTAAGGTGGTATGTGTGAATCTGAGCTTAGTCCCCTTAAGGTGGCATGTGTTCATTTGAACTTGGTCCCCTTAAGGTGGTATGTGTGAATCTGAGATTGGTCCCCTTAAGGTGGTATGTGTTCATTTGAGCTTGGTCCCCTTAAGGTGGTATGTGTGAATCTGAGATTGGTCCCCTTAAGGTGGTATGTGTTCATTTGAGCTTGGTCCCCTTAAGGTGGTATGTGTGAATCTGAGCTTGGTCCCCTTAAGGTGGTATGTGTGAATCTGAGCTTGGTCCCCTTAAGATGGTATGTGTTCATTTGAGCTTGGTCTCTTTAAGGTGGTATGTGTGAATCTGAGCTTGGTCCTTTTAAGGTGGTATGTGTGAATCTGAGCTTGGTCCCCTTAAAACCTTATTTCACAATTGCAACATGCTAAATATTGTCCCTATCATCTGTCCTACCAGTACTACACTAGTTTTAGCTTGAACATTGAGTTAAACATGATATTAGATCATGCTTATGGAAAAGTTTTTAAGGTGGTATGTGTTCATTTGAGCTTGGTCCTCTTAAGGTGTTTTATGTGCATCTGAGCTTGGTTCCCTTAACTTCTAATGGATGGTGGCAGTATTGAGTCGCTTTGATGACTGACGTGCCCAGAGTAACTGCCTGCTACTCACTCCCAGATATGCATATTATTAGTAGATTTGGATAGAAAACACTCTGAAGTTTCAAATTTTTTGAATGATGTCTGTGAGTATAACAGAACTCATATGGCAGGCATAAACCTGAGAAAAAAATCCAGCCAGGAAGTGATTTGTAGTTCTTCTATCTAATCCCTACAGTGTCTGTGGGGTCAATTTGCACTTCCTAAGGCTTCCATTGGCTGTCAACAGCCTTTAGAAACTTGTTTCATGCGTCTCCTGTTACTGGGAAGAGAATAGGAGCTCAGTCTATCAGTGGACTGCCTGGGACCAGTGAGTTGTTTACTGTGCGGGCACGTTTGGCACGCCGCTCCTTCTTTTTCTTCTGTAATGAATACGCTATTGTCCGGTTGGAATATTATCAACGTTTTATGTTAAAAAGACCCTAAGGATTGATTGTAAACATTGTTTGACATGTTTCTATGAACGGTAATGGAACTATTTGACTTTTTGTCTCTTGTTTTACACTCACACATTATGCCTTTGGATAGTGATCTGTACGCACAAACAAAACGGAGGTATTTGGACATAAATATGGAGTATTTAGAACAAAAAGAACATTTCTTGTGGAAGTAGGAGTCCTGGTAGTGCATTCCGACCAAGATCAGCAAAGGTAAGGGAAGATTTATAATACTAATTCTGAGTTTAGTTGACTCCAGAACTTTGCTGGTATCTGTATAGCTTGCTTTGATGGTTGAGCTCTGTACTCAAAATATTGACAAATGTGCTTTCGCCGAAAAGCTATTTTAAAAATCTAACACAACGGTTGCATTAAGGAGTAGTATATCTATAATTCTTTCAATAACTGTTGTAAATTTTATCAACGTTTATGATGAGTATTTTTGTAAATTGATGTGCTCATTCATCTGATGAAGATCATCAACGGTTAGTAATTAATTTTAGCTGACTTTCTGGTTTTTGTGACGCCTCTCCTTGCTTGGAAAATGGCTGTGTGGTTTTTCTTGTTTAGGTGCTGTTCTAACATAATCTAATGTTTTGCTTTCGCCGTAAAGTCTTTTTGAAATTGGACACTGTGGTTAGATTAAGGAGAATCTTATCTTTAAAATGGTGTATAATACTTGTATGTTTGAGACATTTTAATTGTGAGATTTCTGTTGTTTTGAATTTGCTGCCGTGCACTTTCACTGGCTGTCTTCACATCGATTCCGCTAACAGGATTCAAGCCATAAGAAGTTTAAGGTGGTATGTGTTCATTTGAGCTTGGTCCTCTTAAGGTGGTATGTGTTCATTTGAGCTTGGTCCTCTTAAGGTGGTTTGTGTGAATCTGAGCTTGGTTCCCTTAAGGTGGTGTGTGTTAATTTGAGCTTGGTCCTCTTAAGGTGGTTTGTGGGGATGTGGATGTATCCGTGGGGCTCTGGTTGTGGACTGATGGAGGAGGCTTTGACAGACACTTAGTGTCGAGGAGAGGGGGTGAGTAGAGGCGGGTTAGGGGGCCTAGAGGGGTGAGATTGAGGGGGCCAGGTGTTGTGGCTTGGCGCTGGCATGCCTGGCACTCAGTAGACGTTCTATGTTTAGCCCTTACATGATTTTACATGTGCTGTTTTTCCTGGGGCTGCTGGTGTTTGTTGAGGGGACAGAGTGGTGGAAAGACCACCCCCTCTCACACTCTCACTGGCATCTACCGGCCCCTCTGGTTCCACTGTACCCATGCTACATCTAACACAAGCAGATGTCGTATCCCTTCATTTCCCAACCTTGAATACAACCAATACGAATACAACCTTGAATACAACAAATATCCAACAGAATCACTTAGCCTACTTTTCTTCCATCTCCCCACAGAACACTATCACTCGCCTTAGTCAATTTCACCCAACTATGATTTGTGTGAGACCTCCCTACTGGATGACTTGTGGTGTGTGTGAATGCTGTGGAGCCTTGTCATGGGTGGGTGATTGATTCCAGACATTGTGGTTCTCTCTCTCACCACTGCCCCCTCCCTGCTATACTGGGTTCAGGGTTGGTTTGGCCCAGGGCAGGGCGGGTTGGAGTTCCCTGGGGTGCAGTAAAGTGATAGGGCGGTGCAGGGGTTCAAATCGCCCCCGGAGAGAGGGGTCAGATGTCAAAGCCTGTGAGGGGGGTCAGGGTCACCATATTCAAACACGGGATGAGGTAGACCCTTCCTGTACAGATCACTGCTGCTTATACCATTACCGTATGTGTGTGTGTGAGTGTCTGTGCGCGCTCATGCCCGCATGCATGTGTGTGTGTGCAAGTTTGTGTTTAATGAGAGGGCTGGGCAGCTCTGTTTGCTCTAAGGTGAAGCCTCATCCATCCACCATATTAAACTTCACCTTCCTTCCCTCAGCAGCCCCGCCACCTACTCTGCAGCTCCTAAGATGGACGACCCCGGGGTCATACCCGTCACCTCACTCAGACACTGGCCAAATACTGAGGCCCTGGCTGAATAATGGTCTGTCAGTGACCTCTAACCCCTGGTCTGGCTCTTATGTCAGATCAATATTCTCCTGTCCTATGGGAGTGGATTGTCTGATAATGATAGGTAGCATCTTGCCATCTAGACAGGCATCTATTAGTGCTCCCAGGTCACGCTCCATCAATGTCTTTATCTGTGGTAGATCTAGGTGTCTGTGTTTCTATGACCTAGGCTAGGGCTATATGCTACACTTGCTAGTTTGGTCCAAGGTACTGAGTGTGCCATTCTTTGTGGGGTTATTTTAACAAGGCTTGGAGCCTCTTGAGTTATGTGGCTTCTGAGATAGACAGAGAGCACCCTGAGATCTGTGTGTGTGTGTGTGTGTGTACCCTGGGGTTTGAGCACATCACGCATGTAAAAAGAGGTAGAACATAGCATTGTCGTAAGTCAGTGTGATGGCAACCTGTGTTAGGGTTGGCCTTGAGACCAGAGGGTAATGGTATTGGCTGTCAGCCCCTGGTGTTAAGCAGTGAGTGACCGAGCCCCGCGGTGTGTGTGCGTGCGTGCGTGCGTGTGTGTTAAGTGACACTCACCACATGCTGCCTCTTTCACCCTTTGACCACCAGAATAGCATCATCATTCATTAACCTGTCCTGTACTGTGAGTTAACTTCTTATGTCATTCATGGAAAACAGCTGAGAATCACTGTTAACTTCTCTTTCTCTCTTTGTCGCTCTCATTAGCACACTGGTTCTCACTCTCGTTCTCACTCTGGTTCACACTGGTTCTCACGCTGGTTCTCACTCTGGTTCGCACTGGTTCTCACGCTGGTTCTTACTGGTTTACACTGGTTCTCACGCTGGTTCTCACGCTGGTTCTCACGCTGGTTCTCACTCTGGTTCTCACTCTGGTTCTCACTCTGGTTCTCACGCTGGTTCTCACTCTGGTTCTCACGCTGGTTCTCACTCTGGTTCTCACTCTGGTTCTCACTCTGGTTCTCACGCTGGTTCTCACGCTGGTTCTCACTCTGATTCTCACGCTGGTTCTCACTCTGGTTCTCACTCTGGTTCTCACTCTGGTTCTCACGCTGGTTCTCACTCTGGTTCTCACTCTGGTTCTCACGCTGGTTCTCACGCTGGTTCTCACTCTGATTCTCACTCTGGTTCTCACGCTGGTTCTCACTCTGGTTCTCACTCTGGTTCTCACTCTGATTCTCACGCTGGTTCTCACGCTGGTTCTCACTCTGGTTCTCACTCTGGTTCTCACGCTGGTTCTCACGCTGGTTCTCACTCTGATTCTCACGCTGGTTCTCACTCTGGTTCTCACTCTGGTTCTCACTCTGGTTCTCACGCTGGTTCTCACTCTGGTTCTCACTCTGGTTCTCACGCTGGTTCTCACGCTGGTTCTCACTCTGATTCTCACGCTGGTTCTCACGCTGGTTCTCACTCTGGTTCTCACTCTGGTTCTCACGCTGGTTCTCACTCTGGTTCTCACTCTGGTTCTCACGCTGGTTCTCACTCTGGTTCTCACTCTGGTTCTCACTCTGATTCTCACGCTGGTTCTCACGCTGGTTCTCACTCTGGTTCTCACTCTGGTTCTCACGCTGGTTCTCACGCTGGTTCTCACTCTGATTCTCACGCTGGTTCTCACTCTGGTTCTCACTCTGGTTCTCACTCTGGTTCTCACGCTGGTTCTCACTCTGGTTCTCACTCTGGTTCTCACGCTGGTTCTCACGCTGGTTCTCACTCTGATTCTCACGCTGGTTCTCACGCTGGTTCTCACTCTGGTTCTCACTCTGGTTCTCACGCTGGTTCTCACTCTGGTTCTCACTCTGGTTCTCACGCTGGTTCTCACTCTGGTTCTCACTCTGGTTCTCACTCTGGTTCTCACTCTGGTTCTCACGCTGGTTCTCACGCTGGTTCTCACGCTGGTTCTCACTCTGATTCTCACGCTGGTTCTCACGCTGGTTCTCACTCTGGTTCTCACTCTGGTTCTCACGCTGGTTCTCACTCTGGTTCTCACTCTGGTTCTCACGCTGGTTCTCACTCTGGTTCTCACGCTGGTTCTCACTCTGGTTCTCACGCTGGTTCTCACTCTGGTTCTCACTCTGGTTCTCACGCTGGTTCTCACTCTCATACTCTAAATACTCTGTCTCCTGCTTTTACTGACTGTAACACATTGTAATGTTCTTGCCATGTAGGACCTACCTCACACAAACAGCCATGTGTTTTCAATCTAAAATTCAATAACTTTCGTCCCTGTCTGAGCAGCTCAGACCAAACGTTTTGTTCTCAGGGAAATGTACCACAAAAAAGAGAAAAGTGTCTATTTTATAGTTTTCTCTTTTCTCATCTCTTTTTGCTGTCAACGCCCTGTCTGTCTCTGTACCCTGGCAGACAGCTCGGTCCGTGTGTCTGCACAGATGTGTGTGATCAGTGGAGGTAATGATGTCTGAACCATGGCTGGTGCTGGTGGTGTTGGTGGCACAGTGCTATGAATGATCTGCCAGGTAGATGGAGGTCAGGCCTGGTGCCCTGAGGGAGAGGGGGAAACACCAGGCAGAGGGATAAATAGACTCCATATGGTGACATCAGTGCCCAGGGCCAAATTACCAGAGATGTATTAGCCTGTTAGCCACAGTGGTGTAATTACCTACCTAAAGAGCTCCCCCTAAGGTCAGGGACATGAACTACTGAGTTTGTGTGTGTGTGTGTGTGTGTGTGTGTGTGTGTGTGTGTGTGTGTGTGTGTGTGTGTGTGTGTGTGTGTGTGTGTAGACACATTGCTTTTAGCAATGTAAAAAAAACAATGTCATTCTGTGAGAGACAGTGCAGTTGAAACCCGTAATGTTTGCCCTCACAGCCGTTTAGTTTGTATTTAGTCATTTGTTCCATTATGTGGCTTGGAACAGGTCAGCGGTTTCATGTGGTCTGTGGAGGGAAAGTGTCTCCTTTTTTCTCTTATTGTTATAAAACCATTGGAATTTGACCTCGCTCTGACCCCACTGTAATCATGTGTTATAGAAAACACCAGGAAGGCTTTCTTTCTCCTCTCATCCTCCCCTCCTCTGAACCAGGGTGCAAACCATTCATTACCTGTGTTTGGTCACCAGAGAGAAAGAGAAGGAGGGAAAGAGAGAAGGAGAGGAGTGAAAAGAAGGATTATCGTTATGAGAGTGCTTTGTTAAGAGTGGTAGTCCCTGAATCATGCATGAGCCTGTCTAAGTGGCTGTGAGTAATTCAGCCAATCAGGTGTCATTAATCCCAAAGACGGATAGAGATAGGATTTGTGTGTCTTCATTTTTTTAACTCTATTGGCTCATCGCGTCACATGAATGAATTTAACAAATGAAGGTGTTGATTTCTTAATGACGTCATTCGTTTTTGAGTTGTCAGCCTCACAGCTAGAGTTCTTTATTTCCTTGTCTGCCACATTGATGTTTGTTGTGAGAGACTTTGAGCGAACTCACAAAATAACTCTGACAAAACCCTGATGCTGATTTCCCCATTGAGCTCTGTCGGTACATTGTGAAGCATTACCGTAGTCTGAAGACATTCACTTAAAGAAATTGAGTTTCAGACCGAGACATATGTTTTAGCATTATGGTTCAGGATTATGGCTCAGTGTGGATTGATATTTGGTACTATCAGTCACAAGGCTCTCTCAGGTGTCTCTAGGAGGGTCAGAGTAATCCCCCCTGTGGTCCCTGCTTAGCTCCCCTGACATAAATCCTCTGCTCATCACTTTCAGAATGGTGACCACCCACGCCTCTCAGTCTAACTCTCTTCTCTAATCCATGCTAATCTTTATGGCAGGTCCCAGGTCAGATTTGAGTGACAGGTGAGAGCAGCAAAAGGTACACACAGGTTGAAAGGTAGCATTACAAGCTTAGAGAGATAGACAGACCAAGCTGGCTATCCCACAATGCCGCTGGCTAAGGAAGTGATACAGTACTGGAGTTTGGTTGCTCTCTGTCAGTTATGGTATCAGTGAAAGGCTCAGAAACTGAGGCTGATTGAGGCCATGCTTTGCTGCCTGGAGTCACAGCACTCAGCTGGAGCATGAAAAGTGGGCCTTTGAGAGAGAAAAGAAGGCTTCAGTTTCATGTTTGACCAGGCTATTATTAGAGAGAAAACAAGACTTCAGTTTCATGTTTGACCAGGCTATAATTAGAGAAAAATATTTTTTTACATTTTATTTCACCTTTATTTAACCAGGTAAACTAGTTGAGAACAAGTTCTCATTTACAACTGCGACCTGGCCAAGATAAAGCAAAGCAGTGTGACAGAAACAACAACACAGAGTTGCATGGAATAAACAAGCGTACAGTCAATAACACAATAGAGAAAAAAGAAAGACTATATACAGTGTATGCAAATGATATGAGGTAAAGCAATAAATAGGCCATAGTAGCGAAGTAATTACAATTTAGCAGATTAACACTGGAGTGATAGATGAGCAGATGATGATGAGCAGATGATGGTGTGTAAGTAGTGATACTGGTGTGCAAAAGAGCAGTAAAGTAAATAAAAACAATATGGGGATGAGGTAGGTAGATTGGGTGGGCTATTTACAGATGGACTTTGTACAGCTGCAGCGATCGGTTAGCTGCTCAGATAGCTGATGTTAAAAATTAGTGAGGGAAATATGTATATGAGAATTGATATATTAATATATGAGAATTTAGCTGACAAATCACACACAAAGACACAATCTCACACAGAATATAGGACACACACACACACACACACACACACACACACACACACACACACACACACACACACACACACACACACACACACACACACACACACACACACACACACACACACACACACAGCCACAAACAGCCACACACCCTCCTCTGTGGCCGCACCAAACTCAGTAGGACAGTCACTAATCCTGCAGCACATTTGCAATCCGTATAAGGACAACCTGATACTCCCAGCAGGTCCCAGCCAACACACACCACCCTTTATACTCCTCACGCCTCTTAAAGCCTGGAAATGTACGTGTCAGTGGGAACAGCTGCACTGCCGTCCAACGCAACCTCCTCTCTCACCTGACCCTGAATCAGTTCTGAATGCTCCTCTCCCCCTGGAGAGGTTGTTAGGTGCGTGTAAGATCTGCTCCTGGGTCAGTGAATCTCAGTCCTTACACTGAGAAACCTCCCACGGAGTGCGAGTGAGTTCATCCGTATCGAATCATCACCGCACAGTATGCACAGTAACGGTCCCCAGCCTGTTCCCCTGGCCCCAGTGTGTCAATGAACAGAGGTGGAGTATTGAAGACATCCGCAGTATGTCAGTGATACCAAGCTCGGCCATTAGCGACTCTGAGATGCACTGGCCAACCTAAACCAATCTGTCTCCAATAAACGCATCAGAAATGCAACCGTATATGGCCTATGGGAATATGTGTTTCGCATCACCCCCCAGGAATGAATACCTGGCATATCTGGCTGATGTCCTCCTTCCTCTGGAGGGCCGCTCGGTTTACCCTGAAGCTCCATGTGAATCTGGTTGGGGCTGTTTCTGGGGCCTTGAGAAACACACTTTTTTCCCAGCGCTGAGAGAGATTCCACCGGGTCTCCTCCATCAGCATGTCATATTGGTCTAATGAAAATTTCCCTCTTTTGAGGGATCCTCATAAATCTGCCAAAGGCCCGTGCTAACCACAGGATTTGGACTTTGGCGCTGGGGGACTTTAATTTCAGCACTCTCATAAGTCATCGCAGCCCAAACATTGATATGTGGCTTATGACTGACTAGCAGTCTGTCGTAAGATACTTTTTGGCTGGTGGTAGAGGAGAGGTTTGAGCGCCCGCTCTAGAGCAGTGAGAGGATTGAGAATGACATGGTGGGATCCTGTAAACAAAACTAGATAGTAGGACGTAGATGTGTCTTCTGTAGATCAGTCTGCAGTGTCTCTGTCAGACACATCTGGTTACATTTTCTCTCGTCTAGGGCTCTAGTTCACATACTTTTAGTATGCATCTTATGATACTCCCCTACTTGAAGACACCACTGATCTGACATGACTAGATACAGTAGATGAGAGTTACACAATGAAGCCCTTGCTTATACCTGCCCTATAGTGTTAGATCAGTGACGTCCAGAAAGGTAGAATCATGGAAATGCATGTTAGTATCAGTACTATTAGATGTTGTAGTCTTGAAGAATCTTACTCAGAACCTCTCTGCTTTCCTTTCAGGTTCTACCGGGGTGACTACCACATCGACGTGTGTATAAATGACTACCTGGACGTCTTCTGTCCCCACTACCTGGACTATGTCCCTGAAGAGCGAATGGAGCGCTACGTCCTCTACATGGTCAACTACGACGGCTACAGCTCCTGTGACCACACGGCCAAGGGCTTCAAACGCTGGGAGTGTAACAGGCCCCATTCCCCAAACGGACCCCTGAAGTTCTCAGAGAAGTTCCAGCTCTTCACCCCCTTCTCTTTGGGCTTCGAGTTCCGCTCCGGCAGAGAGTACTACTACATCTGTGAGTAAATTTAATTATTGATATCTTTATGGTAATTTAGCACATGCTTATATTCAAATAAACCAAGTTAACAAAAGCATTCAGTATAAAGTATGCTCCATGCAGGAATCAAACCAACAGCTCTGCTGTTGCAAGCACCATGCCCCAACAAACTGAGTTAACACTGTTGTTACTACAGTAATATGATATGGGATACATGAATGCTTCGCTTAAAGGCAGAGAGAGAGACAGAGGGCTACCACAGTTATCCTGCATGGTATGGACATTTATGACATCAGTGGAGAGTTAACACAGTATTTTGTGAGCTCAGGCTACTTGGGCAGAACAGAACATACTTAGATGATTTGAGAAAACATTTTTTTGAGTCCATCCATGGAACTGACAACGGGGAAACAGTAGCGAAGTAGAACTTTGTTTTGCAAGAGGGGAAAACATCTCCGTTCTCGTGGTCTCCCTCTGAAGAGTCTTTGTTACAAACTCGCCAGGCTCAGCTTTCTGCTGCTTGTGAGAAGGCCTCTTGAACACAAGCATCTGAAGCCATGTTTTTACAAGAGGAGTCGGAGCCCTACAGAGCAGAGAGTTGAGACTAAATAGGAGACAGCAAGGGGTGGCCTGCTAGGATACAATATGTCTCCTTCCCCCTACAGAGATGGCTTCACTTAGGCCCACTCCTGACTAGCATCAGCCCCGGCCTCAGCCGCATGCCTCATACCCAAGATGCCTGACGAATCGCCAGTCCTTAAAGACACATGATCTACTGATTTGCCTAATGTCCTAGGATGTTATTCTACTGGATTGAATATACAAAGGGTGGTGTGGGGCTTCTGTGTATATCTGTGAGTAGGTAATGGACTTTACCTTAGGATGTCTATCAGACTGTTTAATGTGCAAATAGGAGAGCCAAGATGTCTAAATAGCCATCAAGTATATATACAGTAGGGCTTTTACAGTGAAACTAAGGGAGAGAGAAAGAGAAAGAGAGACAGGCCACACGGCCTAAAGGCATTTCCCTCCTTGACAACAGTTAGAGATCAACTGTTAGACAGTTAGAGATTCACTCAGGAAAGAGGCTGTTTTTCACCCAGAACATTGAGAGGAAGATGAAATAACAAACAGAGGGGTACGTAATCACACCCCAGGGAACATACTGAGGTGTACACTAATCTACTCCAACATCCTCTGAACTCTTGTCCCTCTATGTAGTTCCAGAAAAGCTGGATATCTCACAATAAACCATGTGATATTCGTTTCAGTATCACATTGCATGTGTCTGATCTGTCAAGTATAACAAAAGAGTTACATTATTAGACAATACTAGCACATGTTCTAACACTATTGGACAATGGAGCTGTGAACTTGCAACAAGTAAGTAAAATGTTTGGGAATTGATGTGTGCTGGTGTCAACGACTCAGCGCCAACAACAGACAGACACCCCTTGGTCCCCCCTGTGGATAGTTAACCCCGCAGGAGAAGAGAGGAACGGGTGGGTTAAATCAAATGGATGACACCTGCGGTTGGTTGGCTCTGGGTCTCCGCCCGTCTGGCAGACAGACGCCTGCAGGAAGCCATCAGGGGGATCAGAAGGGGTGGCCTGGGGGGGTCAGAGTTCAGCCTGTCCTGATGTCTGGATGTGAACCCAGGCTTCTCCCAGGCTTAGCGCTGCATGTTTTTCTAATAGAGCCAATAGGGAAGTCTGATCCTAATCTCAGGGGATAGAAATCCAATTTTCTGGGGAGACAGTTGAGAGTCTGGCTCTCCCTGTGTGTCTGGGGATGACTGTCTGCTGTAAAGCCCTGGCTTCAAAAGCCCAGGTCCTGCTCCGTAGATACAGTCTGAAGATCTACATAGATAATGAGATGAACCCTGTTCAGACTTAAGTTACACGGCATCTGAGCCCCTAGCTTTTGTCTGGTGTTGTGTATGTCTGTGTGTGTCTGGTGTTGTGTATGTCTGTGTGTGTCTGGTGTTGTGTATGTCTGTGTGTGTCTGGTGTTGCGTATGTCTGTGTGCGTCTGGTGTTGCGTATGTCTGTGTGTGTCTGGTGTTGCGTATGTCTGTGTGTGTCTGGTGTTGCGTATGTCTGTGTGTGTCTGGTGTTGTGTATGTCTGTGTGTGTCTGGTGTTGCGTATGTCTGTGTGTGTCTGGTGTTGCGTATGTCTGTGTGTGTCTGGTGTTGCGTATGTCTGTGTGTGTCTGGTGTTGCGTATGTCTGTGTGTGTCTGGTGTTGTGTATGTCTGTGTGTGTCTGGTGTTGCGTATGTCTGTGTGTGTCTGGTGTTGTGTATGTCTGTGTGTGTCTGGTGTTGTGTATGTCTGTGTGTGTCTGGTGTTGTGTATGTCTGTGTGTGTCTGGTGTTGTGTATGTCTGTGTGTGTCTGGTGTTGTGTATGTCTGTGTGTGTATGTCTGTGTGTGTCTGGTGTTGTGTATGTCTGTGTGTGTCTGGTGTTGTGTATGTCTGTGTGTGTCTGGTGTTGTGTATGTCTGTGTGTGTCTGGTGTTGCGTATGTCTGTGTGTTGCTGGTGTTGCGTATGTCTGTGTGTGTATGTCTGTGTGTGTCTGGTGTTGCGTATGTCTGTGTGTGTCTGGTGTTGTGTATGTCTGTGTGTGTCTGGTGTTGTGTATGTCTGTGTGTGTCTGGTGTTGTGTATGTCTGTGTGTGTCTGGTGTTGTGTATGTCTGTGTGTGTATGTCTGTGTGTGTCTGGTGTTGTGTATGTCTGTGTGTGTATGTCTGTGTGTGTGTCTGGTGTTGTGTATGTCTGTGTGTGTCTGGTGTTGTGTATGTCTGTGTGTGTCTGGTGTTGCGTATGTCTGTGTGTGTCTGGTGTTGTGTATGTCTGTGTGTGTCTGGTGTTCTGTATGTCTGTGTGTGTATGTCTGTGTGTGTCTGGTGCTGCGTATGTCTGTGTGTGTCTGGTGTTGTGTATGTCTGTGTGTGTCTGGTGTTGTGTATGTCTGTGTGTGTCTGGTGTTGTGTATGTCTGTGTGTGTCTGGTGCTGCGTATGTCTGTGCTCCTGAGTGGTGCAGTGGTCTAAGGCACTGCATCTCAGTTCTAGAGGCGTCACTACAGACACCCTGGTTTGAATCCAGGCTGTATCACAACTGGCTGTTATTGGGAGTTCCATAGGATGGCGCACAATTGGCCCAGTGTTGTCTGGGTTTGGCTGGTGTAGGCCATCATTGTAAATAAGAATTTGTTCTTAACTGACTTGCCTAGTTAAGTAAAGGTTAAAGGTCAAAATAAATGTGTGTGTGTGTGAGCATCTGCAACACATTCATAGGATGGTGTGTGTTCATTTTTTTCACATTTACATTTTAGGCATTTAGCAGACGACTTACAGTAGTGAATGCATACATTTCATCCATTTTTTTTTTTTTTTCCCCTTTCCGTACTGGTCCCTCGTGGGAATCAAACCCACAACCCTGGCGTTGCAAACACCATGCTCTACCAACTGAGCCACACGGGTACCATGAGAGGATGTTTTCTGAATTTGTTGTTTATTTGTATACTCTGAGTGTCTGCATGAGGTTTACTGTCCTCCAGTCCATCTACTCTGCCCTCCTAGTTTCCTCTGCTGGGCTGCATGGCATGACTAACCACAGATCCAGTGTCGCAGCGCGTGAGGCAGAGTCCTTCAAAAGCAGTTTATTGGATGTGTGGTGTGTGTTGTGGAGCCCAGACTCTGTCTGTCTGTCTGTCTGTCTGTCTGTCTGTCTGTCTGTCTGTCTGTCTGTCTGTCTGTCTGTCTGTCTGTCTGTCTGTCTGTCTGTCTGTCTGTCTGTCTGTCTGTCTGTCTGTGAATGGAAAGGGAGCTAGTGCAGTCTGGCCTGTGTGCCTGCCACTGTAGGGGTGTGAGGTAAGTTACACGATACTTGCTGACACAGACAGAAGAGTCATGATTGACACCCCTGGCTGTTTTTTTCTCTCATCATCAAGTTTTAAAGACAATTTTTATCTTGTTTCATAGTCACGCTAAGTGCTTTGAAATGGGAAGCCCAGTCTTCCACTGTGGAAATACTGACAAGGCTAGTTTTTATCTGGAATTTACTGCCAGTATCATTCACTGGGAATAATAATCATTCACTGGGACCATGCCCCACCCACCTGAGGATCTGTCTTTTTCAGCCTATTTCCTGTGTTTGGGGGTGCAAAATCCACTTGTCACTTAAATCTCGCTGGATTTATTGCTTTCATTTCACTCCTGCAACTCCTTTATACTCTTGCGTGTGCCTGTCGTTTATTTCCATTAACGTTACGACTGCGGAAATGTTTGTAATTACCTGCCAAACACACCGGTAATGGCTGAAATGGGCTCAATGGAATACATAGTCTTCCGTTGCATTTATGAGAACAATAAAGCTTTGTCAGGGAGTTAATGCACCATCTTAACACTTACATCACAAGAAAGATAACTTTATTTTGATGGGTGGAATTTTATAAAGTAATAATTTAATACAGTTGAAATGCATACAAATGAGATGCACTGAAATGAAAGCAACTTCCGAAAATGAACACTCAGATTATAGTGATATTATGTCTGATCTCACAAACAATGTAGAGTATGTATAGATAGGTGTAATATGGAGCCAAGCATGTTGATTTTTAATCCGAGGGTATCCTGCTATTGACACACTGCTATTAGCACACATGAAACAGAACGTGACAACAACATTAATTCATGAGGCAGTCTAGACAGTGCACGTGAGTGCAGGTAGGGTAGACAGTGCACGTGAGTGCAGGTAGGGTAGACAGTGCAGGTGAGTACAGGTAGGGTAGACAGTGCAGGTGAGTACAGGTAGGGTTGACAGTGCACGTGAGTGCAGGTAGGGTAGACAGTGCAGGTGAGTACAGGTAGGGTAGACAGTGCAGGTGAGTACAGGTAGGGTGGACAGTGCACGTGAGTGCAGGTAGAGTAGACAGTGCAGGTGAGTACAGGTAGTGTAGACAGTGCAGGTGAGTACAGGTATGGTAGACAGAGCAGGTGAGTACAGGTAGGGTAGACAGAGCAGTTGAGTACAGGTAGTGTAGACAGTGCAGGTGAGTACAGGTAGTGTACACAGAGCAGGTGAGTACAGGTAGGGTAGACAGTGCAGGTGAGTACGGGTAGTGTAGACAGTGCAGGTGAGTACAGGTAGGGTAGACAGAGCAGGTGAGAACAGGTAGTGTAGACAGAGCAGGTAAGTGCAGGTAGTGTAGACAGTGCAGGTGAGTACAGGTAGTGTAGACAGTGCAGGTGAGTGCAGGTAGGGTAGACAGAGCAGGTGAGAACAGGTAGGGTAGACAGAGCAGGTGAGTACATGTAGTGTAGACAGAGCAGGTGAGTACAGGTAGTGTAGACAGAGCAGGTGAGTACAGGTAGGGTAGACAGTGCAGGTGAGTACAGGTAGTGTAGACAGTGCAGGTGAGTACAGGTAGGGTGGACAGTGCAGGTGAGTACAGGTAGTGTAGACAGTGCTGGTGAGTACAGGTAGGGTAGACAGAGCAGGTGAGTACAGGTAGGGTAGACAGAGCAGGCGAGTACATGCAGGGTAGACAGAGCAGGTGAGTACAGGTAGGGTGGACAGAGCAGGTGAGTACAGGTAGGGTAGACAGAACAGGTGTGTACAGGTAGGGTAGACAGAGCAGGTGAGTACAGGTAGGGTGGACAGAGCAGGTGAGTACAGGTAGGGTGGACAGAGCAGGTGAGTACAGGTAGGGTGGACAGAGCAGGTGAGTACAGGTAGGGTAGACAGAGCAGGTGAGTATAGGTAGGGTAGACAGAGCAGGTGAGTACAGGTAGGGTAGACAGAACAGGTGAGTACAGGTAGGGTGGACAGAGCAGGTGAGTACAGGTAGGGTAGACAGAACAGGTGAGTACAGGTAGGGTAAACAGAGCAGGTGAGTACAGGTAGGGTAGACAGAGCAGGTGAGTACAGGTAGGGTGGACAGAGCAGGTGAGTACAGGTAGGGTAGACAGAGCAGGTGAGTGCAGGTAGGGTAAACAGAGCAGGTGAGTACAGGTAGGGTAGACAGTGCAGGTGAGTACAGGTAGGGTGGACAGAGCAGGTGAGTACAGGTAGGGTGGACAGAGCAGGTGAGTACAGGTAGGGTAGATAGAGCAGGTGAGTACAGGTAGGGTAGACAGAACAGGTGAGTACAGGTAGGGTAGACAGAGCAGGTGAGTACAGGTAGGGTGGACAGAGCAGGTGAGTACAGGTAGGGTAGACAGAACAGGTGAGTGCAGGTAGGGTAAACAGAGCAGGTGAGTACAGGTAGTGTAGACAGTGCAGGTGAGTACAGGTAGGGTAGACAGTGCAGGTGAGTATAGGTAGTGTACACAGTGCAGGTGAGTACGGGTAGTGTAGACAGTGCAGGTGAGTACGGGTAGGGTAAACAGAGCAGGTGAGTACAGGTAGTGTAGACAGTGCAGGTGAGTACAGGTAGGGTAGACATAGAATGTGAGTACAGGTAGGGTGGACAGAGCAGGTGAGTACAGGTAGTGTAGACAGTGCAGGTGAGTACAGGTAGGGTAAACAGAGCAGGTGAGTACAGGTAGGGTGGACAGAGCAGGTGAGTACAGGTAGGGTAAACAGAGCAGGTGAGTACAGGTAGTGTAGACAGTGCAGGTGAGTACAGGTAGGGTAGACATAGCAGGTGAGTACAGGTAGGGTGGACAAAGCAGGTGAGTACAGGTAGTGTAGACAGTGCAGGTGAGTACAGGTAGTGTAGACAGAGCAGGTGAGTACAGGTAGGGTTGACAGTGCAGGTGAGTACCGGTAGGGTAGACAGTGCAGGTGAGTACAGGTAGGGTAGACAGTGCAGGTGAGTACAGGTAGGGTAACAGAGCAGGTGAGTACAGGTAGGGTAAACAGTGCAGGTGAGTACAGGTAGTGTAGACAGTGCAGGTGAGTACAGGTATGGTAGACAGAGCAGGTGAGTACAGGTAGGGTAGACAGAGCAGGTGAGTACAGGTAGGGTAAACAGTGCAGGTGAGTACAGGTAGTGTAGACAGTGCAGGTGAGTACAGGTAGGGTGGACAGAGCTGGTGAGAACAGGTAGGGTAGACAGTGCAGGTGAGTGCAGGTAGGGTAGACAGTGTAGGAGAGTACAGGTAGTGTAGACAGTGCAGGTGAGTACAGGTAGTGTAGACAGTGCAGGTGAGCACAGGTAGGGTAAATAGAGCAGGTGAGTACAGGTAGGGTAGACAGTGCAGGTGAGTACAGGTAGGGTGGACAAAGCAGGTGAGTACAGGTAGTGTAGACAGTGCAGGTGAGTACAGGTAGTGTAGACAGAGCAGGTGAGTACAGGTAGGGTTGACAGTGCAGGTGAGTACCGGTAGGGTAGACAGTGCAGGTGAGTACAGGTAGGGTAGACAGTGCAGGTGAGTACAGGTAGGGTAACAGAGCAGGTGAGTACAGGTATGGTAGACAGAGCAGGTGAGTACAGGTAGGGTAGACAGAGCAGGTGAGTACAGGTAGGGTAAACAGTGCAGGTGAGTACAGGTAGTGTAGACAGTGCAGGTGAGTACAGGTAGGGTGGACAGAGCTGGTGAGAACAGGTAGGGTAGACAGTGCAGGTGAGTGCAGGTAGGGTAGACAGTGTAGGAGAGTACAGGTAGTGTAGACAGTGCAGGTGAGTACAGGTAGTGTAGACAGTGCAGGTGAGCACAGGTAGGGTAAATAGAGCAGGTGAGTACAGGTAGGGTAGACAGTGCAGGTGAGTACAGGTAGGGTGGACAGTGCAGGTGAGTACATGTAGTGTAGACAGTGCAGGTGTGTACAGGTAGGGTAGACAGTGCAGGTGAGTACAGGTAGTGTAGACAGAGCAGGTGAGTACAGGTAGTGTAGACAGAGCAGGTGAGTACAGGTAGTGTAGACAGTGCAGGTGAGTACAGGTAGGGTAGACATAGCAGGTGAGTACAGGTAGGGTGGACAGAGCAGGTGAGTACAGGTAGGGTGACATAGCAGGTGAGTACAGGTAGGGTAGACAGAGCAGGTGAGTACAGGTAGGGTAGACAGAGCAGGTGAGTACAGGTAGTGTAGACAGAGCAGGTGAGTACAGGTAGGGTAGACAGAGCAGGTGAGTACGGGTAGTGTAGACAGTGCTGGTGAGTATAGGTAGGGTAGACAGTGCAGGTGAGTACAGGTAGTGTAGACAGAGCAGGTGAGTACAGGTAGGGTAGACAGAGCAGGTGAGTACGGGTAGTGTAGACAGTGCTGGTGAGTATAGGTAGGGTAGACAGTGCAGGTGAGTACAGGTAGTGTAGACAGTGCAGGTGAGTACAGGTATGGTAAACAGTGCAGGTGAGTACAGGTAGGGTAGACAGTGCAGGTGAGTACGGGTAGTGTAGACAGTGCAGGTGAGTACGGGTAGGGTAAACAGAGCAGGTGAGTACAGGTAGTGTAGACAGTGCAGGTGAGTACAGGTAGGGTAGACATAGAATGTGAGTACAGGTAGGGTGGACAGAGCAGGTGAGTACGGGTAGTGTAGACAGTGCAGGTGAGTACGGGTAGGGTAAACAGAGCAGGTGAGTACAGGTAGTGTAGACAGTGCAGGTGAGTACAGGTAGGGTAGACATAGAATGTGAGTACAGGTAGGGTGGACAGAGCAGGTGAGTACAGGTAGTGTAGACAGTGCAGGTGAGTACAGGTAGGGTAAACAGAGCAGGTGAGTACAGGTAGGGTGGACAGAGCAGGTGAGTACAGGTAGGGTAAACAGAGCAGGTGAGTACAGGTAGTGTAGACAGTGCAGGTGAGTACAGGTAGGGTAGACATAGCAGGTGAGTACAGGTAGGGTGGACAAAGCAGGTGAGTACAGGTAGTGTAGACAGTGCAGGTGAGTACAGGTAGTGTAGACAGAGCAGGTGAGTACAGGTAGGGTTGACAGTGCAGGTGAGTACCGGTAGGGTAGACAGTGCAGGTGAGTACAGGTAGGGTAGACAGTGCAGGTGAGTACAGGTAGGGTAACAGAGCAGGTGAGTACAGGTAGGGTAAACAGTGCAGGTGAGTACAGGTAGTGTAGACAGTGCAGGTGAGTACAGGTATGGTAGACAGAGCAGGTGAGTACAGGTAGGGTAGACAGAGCAGGTGAGTACAGGTAGGGTAAACAGTGCAGGTGAGTACAGGTAGTGTAGACAGTGCAGGTGAGTACAGGTAGGGTGGACAGAGCTGGTGAGAACAGGTAGGGTAGACAGTGCAGGTGAGTGCAGGTAGGGTAGACAGTGTAGGAGAGTACAGGTAGTGTAGACAGTGCAGGTGAGTACAGGTAGTGTAGACAGTGCAGGTGAGCACAGGTAGGGTAAATAGAGCAGGTGAGTACAGGTAGGGTAGACAGTGCAGGTGAGTACAGGTAGGGTGGACAAAGCAGGTGAGTACAGGTAGTGTAGACAGTGCAGGTGAGTACAGGTAGTGTAGACAGAGCAGGTGAGTACAGGTAGGGTTGACAGTGCAGGTGAGTACCGGTAGGGTAGACAGTGCAGGTGAGTACAGGTAGGGTAGACAGTGCAGGTGAGTACAGGTAGGGTAACAGAGCAGGTGAGTACAGGTATGGTAGACAGAGCAGGTGAGTACAGGTAGGGTAGACAGAGCAGGTGAGTACAGGTAGGGTAAACAGTGCAGGTGAGTACAGGTAGTGTAGACAGTGCAGGTGAGTACAGGTAGGGTGGACAGAGCTGGTGAGAACAGGTAGGGTAGACAGTGCAGGTGAGTGCAGGTAGGGTAGACAGTGTAGGAGAGTACAGGTAGTGTAGACAGTGCAGGTGAGTACAGGTAGTGTAGACAGTGCAGGTGAGCACAGGTAGGGTAAATAGAGCAGGTGAGTACAGGTAGGGTAGACAGTGCAGGTGAGTACAGGTAGGGTGGACAGTGCAGGTGAGTACATGTAGTGTAGACAGTGCAGGTGTGTACAGGTAGGGTAGACAGTGCAGGTGAGTACAGGTAGTGTAGACAGAGCAGGTGAGTACAGGTAGTGTAGACAGAGCAGGTGAGTACAGGTAGTGTAGACAGTGCAGGTGAGTACAGGTAGGGTAGACATAGCAGGTGAGTACAGGTAGGGTGGACAGAGCAGGTGAGTACAGGTAGGGTGACATAGCAGGTGAGTACAGGTAGGGTAGACAGAGCAGGTGAGTACAGGTAGGGTAGACAGAGCAGGTGAGTACAGGTAGTGTAGACAGAGCAGGTGAGTACAGGTAGGGTAGACAGAGCAGGTGAGTACGGGTAGTGTAGACAGTGCTGGTGAGTATAGGTAGGGTAGACAGTGCAGGTGAGTACAGGTAGTGTAGACAGAGCAGGTGAGTACAGGTAGGGTAGACAGAGCAGGTGAGTACGGGTAGTGTAGACAGTGCTGGTGAGTATAGGTAGGGTAGACAGTGCAGGTGAGTACAGGTAGTGTAGACAGTGCAGGTGAGTACAGGTATGGTAAACAGTGCAGGTGAGTACAGGTAGGGTAGACAGTGCAGGTGAGTACGGGTAGTGTAGACAGTGCAGGTGAGTACGGGTAGGGTAAACAGAGCAGGTGAGTACAGGTAGTGTAGACAGTGCAGGTGAGTACAGGTAGGGTAGACATAGAATGTGAGTACAGGTAGGGTGGACAGAGCAGGTGAGTACAGGTAGTGTAGACAGTGCAGGTGAGTACAGGTAGGGTAAACAGAGCAGGTGAGTACAGGTAGGGTGGACAGAGCAGGTGAGTACAGGTAGGGTAAACAGAGCAGGTGAGTACAGGTAGTGTAGACAGTGCAGGTGAGTACAGGTAGGGTAGACATAGCAGGTGAGTACAGGTAGGGTGGACAAAGCAGGTGAGTACAGGTAGTGTAGACAGTGCAGGTGAGTACAGGTAGTGTAGACAGAGCAGGTGAGTACAGGTAGGGTTGACAGTGCAGGTGAGTACCGGTAGGGTAGACAGTGCAGGTGAGTACAGGTAGGGTAGACAGTGCAGGTGAGTACAGGTAGGGTAACAGAGCAGGTGAGTACAGGTAGGGTAAACAGTGCAGGTGAGTACAGGTAGTGTAGACAGTGCAGGTGAGTACAGGTATGGTAGACAGAGCAGGTGAGTACAGGTAGGGTAGACAGAGCAGGTGAGTACAGGTAGGGTAAACAGTGCAGGTGAGTACAGGTAGTGTAGACAGTGCAGGTGAGTACAGGTAGGGTGGACAGAGCTGGTGAGAACAGGTAGGGTAGACAGTGCAGGTGAGTGCAGGTAGGGTAGACAGTGTAGGAGAGTACAGGTAGTGTAGACAGTGCAGGTGAGTACAGGTAGTGTAGACAGTGCAGGTGAGCACAGGTAGGGTAAATAGAGCAGGTGAGTACAGGTAGGGTAGACAGTGCAGGTGAGTACAGGTAGGGTGGACAAAGCAGGTGAGTACAGGTAGTGTAGACAGTGCAGGTGAGTACAGGTAGTGTAGACAGAGCAGGTGAGTACAGGTAGGGTTGACAGTGCAGGTGAGTACCGGTAGGGTAGACAGTGCAGGTGAGTACAGGTAGGGTAGACAGTGCAGGTGAGTACAGGTAGGGTAACAGAGCAGGTGAGTACAGGTATGGTAGACAGAGCAGGTGAGTACAGGTAGGGTAGACAGAGCAGGTGAGTACAGGTAGGGTAAACAGTGCAGGTGAGTACAGGTAGTGTAGACAGTGCAGGTGAGTACAGGTAGGGTGGACAGAGCTGGTGAGAACAGGTAGGGTAGACAGTGCAGGTGAGTGCAGGTAGGGTAGACAGTGTAGGAGAGTACAGGTAGTGTAGACAGTGCAGGTGAGTACAGGTAGTGTAGACAGAGCAGGTGAGTACAGGTAGTGTAGACAGTGCAGGTGAGTACAGGTAGGGTAGACATAGCAGGTGAGTACAGGTAGGGTGGACAGAGCAGGTGAGTACAGGTAGGGTGACATAGCAGGTGAGTACAGGTAGGGTAGACAGAGCAGGTGAGTACAGGTAGGGTAGACAGAGCAGGTGAGTACAGGTAGTGTAGACAGAGCAGGTGAGTACAGGTAGGGTAGACAGAGCAGGTGAGTACGGGTAGTGTAGACAGTGCTGGTGAGTATAGGTAGGGTAGACAGTGCAGGTGAGTACAGGTAGTGTAGACAGAGCAGGTGAGTACAGGTAGGGTAGACAGAGCAGGTGAGTACGGGTAGTGTAGACAGTGCTGGTGAGTATAGGTAGGGTAGACAGTGCAGGTGAGTACAGGTAGTGTAGACAGTGCAGGTGAGTACAGGTATGGTAAACAGTGCAGGTGAGTACAGGTAGGGTAGACAGTGCAGGTGAGTACAGGTAGGGTAGACAGTGCAGGTGAGTATAGGTAGGGTAGTAGGTGCAGGTGAGTACAGGTAGGGTAGACAGTGCAGGTGAGTACAGGTAGGGTAGACAGTGCAGGTGAGTATAGGTAGGGTAGTAGGTGCAGGTGAGTACAGTTAGTGTAGACAGAGCAGGTGAGTACAGGTAGGGTAGACAGAGCAGGTGAGTACAGTTAGTGTAGACAGAGCAGGTGATTACAGGTAGGGTAGACAGTGCAGGTGAGTACAGGTAGGGTAAACAGTGCAGGTGAGTACGGGTAGTGTAGACAGTGCAGGTGAGTACAGGTAGGGTAAACAGTGCAGGTGAGTACAGGTAGGGTAAACAGTGCAGGTGAGTACAGGTAGGGTAGACAGTGCAGGTGAGTACAGGTAGTGTAGACAGTGCAGGTGAGTACAGGTAGGGTAAACAGTGCAGGTGAGTACAGGTAGTGTAGACAGTGCAGGTGAGTACAGGTAGGGTAAACAGTGCAGGTGAGTACAGGTAGGGTTGACAGAGCAGGTGAGTACAGGTAGGGTAGACAGTGCAGGTGAGTACAGGTAGGGTAAACAGTGCAGGTGAGTACGGGTAGTGTAGACAGTGCAGGTGAGTACAGGTAGTGTAGACAGTGCAGGTGAGTACAGGTAGTGTAGACAGTGCAGGTGAGTACAGGTAGGGTAAACAGTGCAGGTGAGTACAGGTAGGGTTGACAGAGCAGGTGAGTACAGGTAGTGTAGACAGTGCAGGTGAGTACAGGTAGGGTAGACAGTGCAGGTGAGTACAGGTAGTGTAGACAGTGCAGGTGAGTACAGGTAGGGTAGACAGTGCAGGTGAGTACAGGTAGTGTAGACAGTGCAGGTGAGTACAGGTAGGGTAGACAGTGCAGGTGAGTACGGGTAGTGTAGACAGTGCAGGTGAGTACAGGTAGGGTAGACAGTGCAGGTGAGTACAGGTAGTGTAGACAGTGCAGGTGAGTACAGGTAGGGTAAACAGTGCAGGTGAGTACAGGTAGGGTTGACAGAGCAGGTGAGTACAGGTAGGGTTGACAGAGCAGGTAGGGTACACAGAGCAGGTGTTTGGTGGTTGCAGCCCTGTTCAACCCCTTGATGTTAATGAAGTACTCTCTGTTTTTAGCCTAGTTACTGTTATGTTATTGTTGCTCATTCATTATTTGTTATTTTTCTATTTCCTTTTTTTTACTTCAGTTTATTTTAGTAAATACATTCTAATCATGTATTTTTCTTAAAACAAATACAATTTGATTTGATTAGAATTTATGCAAATGAGGCATATATAATTTTCTTTATTTTAACACAAAATATTTAAAAAATACCTGATACAATAAGACATTGTATATTTGAGTGCATTGTAATATTTGTTTCACAATAAATTGAATACCTGAATTCCCACCAAAATCCCTGAACTCGTTATTTGTCCGTACGAGTAAAATGTGTTATGTGTCACGTCCTGACCAGTAATAGGGGTTATTGGTTATTGTAGTTTGGTCAGGACGTGGCAGGGGGTATTTGTTTTATATGGTTCGGGGTGTGTGTGTACTTAGAGGGGTGTTGTATTTATGTGTTCCGGGGTTTTTGATTTATGTTCTTGTTTTGTATTCTGTTTTGTGTTTGTCACCTGACAGAACTGTTAGTGTCGTTTCTGTTAATTGTATACGTGTTTATTTTGTTTCTCCTTCTTATATATTAAAAAGAGAAGATGAGTATACACTTCCCTGTTGCGTCTTGGTCCTCCACACACGACACGCGTTACATTATGTGCTTTGTCAATATCTGATGGATTTTTTAAATTCTAAACGTTTGGAGTATCTTCATCCATTGTCCTGTTGTATTTGTAGACTTTTTTTCGATGACTGTTGCTTGAAGAAGATAATCTCAGGATAGGGGATAGACTATAGGACAAACTGCCTCTCGCTCTCTCTCTCTCTCTCTCTCTCCACACACACACACACACACACACACACACACACACACACACACACACACACACACACACACACACACACACACACACACACACACACACACACACACACACACACACACACACACACACAGCATTATGGTGCCCTGAGTGGTGGGTGGGGGTTTATGACTAGATTAAGAGCAGCTTGAGACCCCAGGCAGGCCAGGAAATGATGTCAGAACACAGAGGCCCACAGAGCCATTCTATAGAGTCAGTCTGGGTGGGGTGGGAGAAGAACAGAGCCATTCTATAGAGTCAGTCTGGGTGGGGTGGGAGAAGAACAGAGCCATTCTATAGTCTTTCTGGGTGGGGTGGGAGAAGAACAGAGCCATTCTATAGAGTCAGTCTGGGTGGGGTGGGAGAAGAACAGAACCATTCTATAGAGTCAGTCTGGGTGGGGTGGGAGAAGAACAGAACCATTCTATAGAGTCAGTCTGGGTGGGGTGGGAGAAGAACAGAGCCATTCTATAGAGTCAGTCTGGGTGGGGTGGGAGAAGAACAGAGCCATTCTATAGTCAGTCTGGGTGGGGTGGGAGAAGAACAGAGCCATTCTATAGAGTCAGTCTGGGTGGGGTGGGAGAAGAACAGAGCCATTCTATAGTCAGTCTGGGTGGGGTGGGAGAAGAACAGAGCCATTCTATAGTCTTTCTGGGTGGGGTGGGAGAAGAACAGAGCCATTCT
Source organism: Salmo salar (assembly GCF_965601325.2). Classification (NCBI taxonomy): domain Eukaryota; kingdom Metazoa; phylum Chordata; class Actinopteri; order Salmoniformes; family Salmonidae; genus Salmo; species Salmo salar. Next base: position 154,168,100 of record NC_138291.1, read on the forward strand.
ATAGAGTCAGTCTGGGTGGGGTGGGAGAAGAACAGAGCCATTCTATAGTCTTTCTGGGTGGGGTGGGAGAAGAACAGAGCCATTCTATAGAGTCAGTCTGGGTGGGGTGGGAGAAGAACAGAGCCATTCTATAGAGTCAGTCTGGGTGGGGTGGGAGAAGAACAGAGCCATTCTATAGTCAGTCTGGGTGGGGTGGGAGAAGAACAGAGCCATTCTATAGTCTTTCTGGGTGGGGTGGGAGAAGAACAGAGCCATTCTATAGAGTCAGTCTGGGTGGGGTGGGAGAAGAACAGAGCCATTCTATGGATGAATACAAGCACAGGTCGGAGTCTGTCAAACTAGCAACAAGAACAAGATCTCAGTCACAACCTACTTTCTGTATAGAAGAGGGATAGGGACTTCAGAACTATTGCTTGTCAAGACATCACACAATATGAAACCGCCGCAGTCTAGTTTGGTGACTATGTCCTAGGTGACATTGTCTAGTTGTTGACAGGTCAGAAGTTGGAGCGGCCTGAGTTGAAGTGACTTGCCACCATTGAGATTTAGTGAAGCAGCTGTCATATTCCAGTTATCCACAGTTGACGTCTGTGTAGCAGGGTTGTGCTACTTTACTGCTAATAGAACCCAGTGGCAGGTGTTGATGGCCTCTGCAGCCAATCAAATACTTCATTGCAGATGGTGATGTTACTCTGAGCCAATCGATTTCTGTGTTGCAGAGGTGGATGAAATTTGGAGCCAATAGAAGTTTGAGTAGCAGGTGCAGACTGTTCTTTTAACCAATGGAAGTTTGAGTAGCAGATGTGGATGTTACTCGGGAGCATGTGTTTTTGTTATTTAAAGCTAATGGAAGTCTCAGGTGCAGATGTTGCCCTCACTCAATAGCCAATAGAAAGATGTGTTTCAGGCATTGGTTGACAGACATTTATCACAAATTGCATCCGTTGAGAACCTTTAAGTCAGTGGAATTTTCACCTTGTTTGGGGTGTGATAGCTCTCTGTTTGACGTATGTCTGTACAGAATAGCTCTCGGTTATTTGCTGTTAGCATTAAAGTACGTAAGCATTGTTCCTAACATAACTGAAATGTTTTCACAGCATCCACCGTTGCTGACAATGGAAGGAGAAGTTGCCTTCGACTGAAGGTGTTCGTCAGACCAGCAAGTAAGTGGATTTCTGAAAGAACATTCTATTTTCTATTTCTTTCAAACTGTGAAAAAACTTTTAATGCATTGTGTGAGAGTCGAATATCAATCTTGGGCTCGCTGTGAATGTTCACGTCCCACTCTTTCCTTTTGTTGCAGACAATTGTGTGAAAACTGTCAGTGTTCACGATCGGGTCTTTGACGTCAATGAGAGGGTGGACAATTCCCTAGAACCAAGAGGTTTGTAAGACTCTATAAACTGTGTGTAGGGGTACGTGCCTGCCTGCATGCTTGAGAGTGTCTGTGTACCCGGGTATGACAAATTATATTTCCTGATACAGAATTCCGAAGGGGCTCATATTTTCCCATTGTACCAACTGAATGGATAAGTCAGTCACATAGAAAGTTGATGGAATGACAAAGCCACCACTCCATTTCATACATTAATGTTTCAGTCGTTGCAGCTAAATGATGATATCTCTTGACGTCTCAGGGATTCTTATCTCCTCCTCTCTCCCTCCTTTCTTCCTCCATCTAGATGATACCAGTCACGAATCAGCCGAGCCGTCCCGAGGTGACGTCAACTCGGTGGGCCGGGTTCAGACCACCGGCCTGCTGGTCACCTCCACCCTGGTTCTCTGTGCAGCCATCTTGTCTTTATAGCGCCCAGCCTGAGGGTTTTAGACAGGGCGGAGTGGACTTGCCCTGACTGGACCATACAACCCCCAAGGTGCACTTTTTAAAAGACAGTCTGAGTGCCGGGGAGAGGTGGACTTCTAAGGGGGAAGACCTTTTTATAAACTTTGCTTTGGGGAGTTAAGATGCCAAAAGCCTTTTTGACTCTCATTTTGTCATTTTACTTTCCTGTAGATGTTAATATTTGAAGGTCATAGTATCCCAGTGAATTTGCTGTCCCCACCACCTCTCTCTCTCTCTCTCACGTTCACACGCTCACGCACGCACGCACGCACACACACACACACACACACACACACACACACACACACACACACACACACACACACACACACACACAAACACACACACACACACACAAACACACACACACACACACACACACACACACACACACACACACACACACACACACACACACACACACACACGCACACGCACACGCACACACACACACAATCACTCTCGCCTCTGTGGTCCCACCATACCTTTTGCAAGATGAAACAACGGAACAAGAACTACTAAAAATAACTTTTTTTCAAGCCCCCAAAGGACTTTGATTGAGAATATGATGAAGTCTTACAGCGAATAACTATGATAATTTGAAGATGGCTTGTGTCAGCCAATGGCAATGAAGCAAAGGAATACTGGCCAATCACATGAGGCCAAGACATACTGGCCAATCAAATGAGGACAAGGCATGCTGGCCAATCAATGGTGAAACAAGGATCCAGAGCCATGGTTGTTGCTTGGAGAAGTCCTGTTGCCAAGGGGAGGGGGCTCTGTTATTTTCTTGCCTTTGAAGAGTCCATTAGAAGTTCATGAGATGGGGGTTGGATTTGATGATTCAGAGACTGGGAGTGAACGATCTTAGCTGAACCGGAAAAAAAGAAGCACTCATGTTTAGTAATTTGTGTCCTTTTAGGGGAATTAGTGATCGATTCATGTATTTTTTAAATGAATCACGTAATTCAAATTTAGCAGCCAACACGGGTGTATATTTGCGAGGAGCGTGGGAGTTGATATGGTATTTTGTCAGGCAAATGTATTTTCCTATTTATTGTTGAGTGCTCTTTCCCTTTTCTGATGATTGTTCTGGTTCAGTCACTGTAACTACTGCAGAGACAAGCCCAAAACATCCCACCACTTAAAAGCACCAGTCTCTCTTTTTATTTTGGAAAGGTGTGGTTATATTTCATACACATGTAATATCTGGGCTTGGACTCATTGTTTTTATCTAACAGAGTTCAGGGGAGAGGACATAGTTGGATGTTGTATCAGGGTGTAAGAATGTGTGTTATAACTGTGTTTCTTCCCTGTAACAGTAAACACAAACTGTATGTGTCCTAACAAGTCAGCCCATATTACCATCCACTACTTCATTTCAACATTGTCATAACCTCTACAAAATTACAATTATGTACTGTACATAAACAAAAAGTTCAGGGATGACTCTATAACTAGTACGATTAGTTTCAATTATGTTCTTAGTAATATTCTTGAGTTTTTCCTCAAGCAAACAGCAAAAACTTTCATTGATATTGATAGGTTAGCGACCATTCAGTGATGATCAACCCACACGTCCCAACAGGTCCAACGTTTCTCCTAAAGTTGAAGGTAGGTTGTGGCAACGTTAGTTTCATCTGTAGCAGCTGCAGCTCTAGTGTGATTTAGCCGTGTCTTTGATGTCGTGCGGAGCGGTGTCCAAGCAGACCACATGCTGGGGGGCCATGCACTAGTTATTTCTGGAATGAGAAAAATCGACCACCAGGAGGGAGAACGAGAGATGAGAGAGAGTGAGGAAGAGAAGGTGTCCTGTTCAGCCTCTGGATAGGTTCACTAGCAGGGAGAGAGAGGTGTCCTGTTCAGCCTCTGGATAGGTTCACTAGCAGGGAGAGAGAGGTGTCCTGTTCAGCCTCTGGATAGGTTCACTAGCAGGGAGAGAGAGGTGTCCTGTTCAGCCTCTGGATAGGTTCACTAGCAGGGAGAGAGAGGTGTCCTGTTCAGCCTCTGGATAGGTTCACTAGCAGGGAGAGAGAGGTGTCCTGTTCAGCCTCTGGATAGGTTCACTAGCAGGGAGAGAGAGGTGTCCTGTTCAGCCTCTGGATAGGTTCACTAGCAGGGAGAGAGAGGTGTCCTGTTCAGCCCAGAGGTAATTTTACCACCAGAGGACTGGAATGAGTAATGAGGAGAGAGAGAGAGGGCCAGCTGAGATCAATAGTGATGGGCTTCTCAAACACAGGAACACGGTAAATATTTCCCTCCACTGTCTGATACACAGTATATTTAGTGTACTGACACCAACTCACGTCCTTTGTAAAGGGGATGGACTATCAGTGAGAAATACATTAGCTTCTGCCTCTGTTGGCTGCAAGTGTGGGATTCAGTTTGAACAAGTCTTTAAATAAGAATAGCTGAAATTCATTGTGACTGACATCATTCACTTCAGCCAGTCAATGATGGGAAACAAGGATCAGCTTGTCTCATGGATACTGTGTATCCAGCTGTAGTCTCATATAACGTAGTGTTAGAGCAGTGGATCTCACACCTCTTTGAAGGACAACCGCAGTTAACAAAAGACACATTGATAATGCTGTTAGTGAGAGAATAAAGTCAATGTTGGATATCAAAAACGGTTGATTACATTTGTTTAATGTCTTTTAGTAGGAGAAACATGATCAATGTTACAGTCTATATCTTTTGTGTAAGGTTTTCACATATCAATGTTATAGTGTGTGTGTGAAGGTTGAAGTGCCCAAGTTAAGGGCTCTACTATTGGAAGTGCACTATATCCATCCATGCTCGTCTCAAGAACCATACTGCACTCCCATCGCCCTCCTCTTTTGACCAGAGCTTAGTAGTATTTGCATCTGAAATGTGGTTTAGGCGCCTAATGTTTTGAGTCCCTGTACATGCTTAGTTTGTCTGTGGTCCCTCTTAATCTTCACTACAATGGTTTCAGAGGAAGCTTCAGTAGTCAGCAGCACCATGTTGTTATCTGAATTCAGGAGATTTTGTAAAGCTTGTTAAGTGTTGGTTTTCTGTCCATATCACAATGTCATGAATCAGTTAACTTGTGTAATTTTCCATTCAAAAGTTGATGTACAGTATGAGATGCAGTTGTGTTACAGGGTGAATTGAGTCTGTTAGGAGGAGCTCTTCACCTGGCACCTGTTACTGTAGCCATGTAGCCTGAACCTGACACCACTGTGCCCTCCTTTTGTCCTCTGTCCCTGTCCTCTGTCCCTGTTCTCTGTCCCTGTCCTCTGTCCCTGTCCCCAGTGACTGTCTCTTATCCCAGCCCTATCGTCCTCTCCTCCCCAGACTGTCGTAACCCCTCCCTCTCTCCCTGGTCCAACTCTCTTCACCAGAATGTTCTGCAAATGTACTGTATTTCATACGAAGGCCATTATTTGTAAATACACAAATGTGTTGGAGCAGCTATGACTAACTACAAAAAAAGATTTAATAAAAGTTATTTGTCATTGTTGTAATTATTGTGTCTCTCATTTGTATTATCTTTTCCTTTTTATGTAAATTGAATCCCAACTGTTTTGTCTAATGGATGGAAAATCCAATAGATGCCAAGCTTTTGTTCATTGCTCTTTGACAAAAATTGAAGAGATGACAACAACTGTCAATTAGCAGTACGCGTTAGGCATACAAAGTTGTTTAATTACACGCCCTACTACTGAGCAGCTGTCATTCTATTATCTGAAATGAATTTACAAATACAAAAACAACATAACTTCAAACAATCATGCTTGAACCTGCAATGTGTTGAGTGATTTCCTAGGATCTCTGCCAAAAGCTGCTAGGCTTCGCTCTCATTACCCTTGCTTTCTCTCCGTGTTGTCTCTCACCCCCCCCCCCCCCCCCCCCCCCTCTCTCATGAGAGCAGACCGTGATTTTGACACTGAAGCCCTTTGCCAAACAGCAGTGTAGTTCATGTTCTGATATCTCTGCCAATTACAATACAAGTGAGAGCTTCAGAGACCTTATCAGACGTTTAGGTTACATCCTAATAGAGACCCTGGGAACCAAACAACAACTAAAGAAAAAGAACAGAGAGTTCTCAATCAAGAGAGAATCATTATAACGATCATGTGTTTTGTCTTCAACAACAAGACACAGTTGAACAACAATATACAAGATTGGTGGAGAAAAGAGCTGCCTCATTCAAGGCACCTGTGATTGTTTTTTAATATATATATATATATATATTTTTTTTTACACCCCTTTTTCTCCACAATTGGTAGTTACAGTCTTGTCCCATCGTTGCAACTCCCGTATGGACTCGGGAGAGGCGAAGGTCAAGAGCCGTGCGTCCTCCGAAACACGACCCAGCCAAGCTGCACTACTTCTGGACACAATGCCCACTTAACCTGGAAGCCAGCCTCACCAATGTGTCAGAGGAAACACTGTACACCTGGCAACCATGTCAGCGTGCATGCGCCCGGACAGCCACAGGAGTCGCTAGAGTGCGATGGAACAAGGACAACTCGGCCGGCCAAAGCCTCCCCTAACCCGGACGATGCTGGGCCAATTGTGTACCACCTAATGAGTCTCCCAGTCGTGGCCGGCTGCGACACAGCCTGGAATCGAACCAGGATCTGTAGTGACACAGCTAGCACTGCAATGCAGTGCCTTAGACCGCTGCGCCACTCAAGAGGCCCCTTGGTTTCTTTGACCCTTTCTTCCTCTCCTAATCCAGTGACACCTAAGCCCATGGCCACACTTCATCATATTCCTGAGGGGGGCATCCCCACTGCTATTCTCAGCCAGCACTGTGGTCTGGTATGCTGACTGACAGAATGTAATTTACTTTTAGTAAACAATGAATAAGGGTTATCCTCACTCATGAATGTCTGTACAGTGCGTACAGTAACCCAGACTCCAAATAGCTCTGTATTGCATTGTGGAGGGTCAGGTGAAGTATAATCACTTTCCATATCCATCCTCTCTCTGGTTGAGATGAGTAAATTGCCCTGTTCTCTTCAACGGGATTAGGCAGAGAGATTTATGTCTGTTCTGTGGATCAACTTCTGACAATGAAGCTCCAGTGATTAATGCGAGGGATATGTTTCCACCCATGGGAGTGTGTCGTACATACTTAATTTTACATGATCAGTGTAAGATTGGATTACTATTAATGTGTTATTAAATATAAACCGCCTCAGATGCAGACACAGAGAGAGAGGAAAAAGATGAGAGGTGGTATAGCTGGATCATCTTCCTTTGAAATGTAAGCCTAGAAGCTGTTTTCTGTCTTTCTCCATCTGTGGTGAGTCTCACCCAACAGATGCCTTAGCAGGAGGTATGAGTGCATTTAACCTTTATTTAACTAGGCAAGTCAGTTAAGAACAAATTCTTATTTACAATGACGGCCTACCCCGACGATGCTGGGCCAATTGTGCGCCGCCCTATGGGACTCGCAATCACGCCGGATGTGATACAGCCTGGATTCGAACCAGGGACTGTAGTGACACCTCTTGCACTGAGATGCAGTGCCTTAGACCGCTGCGACATTCGGGAGCATCACGTTCATTAACTCAGTTGCAAGGAAAACCTGCCGCCTTGAGAAATGTCAACAACAGGAAGCGTACTGTAGTCTGACTGCCTGATGTTTAGTCTGGCCGATAACCGTGGGGCACATGATATTACAGCTTAGTTGGATCTACACAGTCAGCAATGGAAGGTCAGCTGCTTAAGACTAGAGATCTGCATCCTGCATAGATGAAGGAGAGACTTATGGAAAGTATTCATTAACCATGCATATAGGAGCATGTTCTCAATAGTTAGCAGCTGGATGTTCTGATTGAAGTATGTCTTTTGAGGGATCCAGTTACAGATACATTGTATCCTGAGAGCAAAATGCTATTTGATGAACAAATTTTAACTTAGTTTATGTGAAACATAATTAATTGAGTGGTAAGATTTACTTTTGATGTCTTCTAATTCCTGATATTCTTTCCCCCCCGCATATCACTGTCACGCCTCACATGGCTACTTAAGTTGATCTCACCGGGGAAGCGTATAATATCTACTTTAATTCTAGACACTTAATTTTCAAACTTTAATTCTGTCCTCTTCAATTTGGCTAATGGTTTAAGCAGATGAGATTCTCACTCTGACTGACATAGGAAAAATAATGGTCCAGGAATAAGATGTAAAACCAGTACCCAAAAGACGGTATCATCTCTTTAGAAGACAAAACTTTTGCCCCCTATGGCTGTGTGACAGGAAACTCCCATGATGAGAAAGCCTGTTTTAAAATCATCCTCAGAAATCCTACCGCCGTACTGTACTTGGCTAGGGAAAGCTTACTGGACGTTAGATAATAGACCTCACAATGGCTCAGTGGCCAATCTTAGGCCCTATTACTGAAATGATGTGGTACTGTATTCAGTTTTATATAGGCCATCTGTAACTCTACTCAAAATTCTATAAATAAGATGGGGTATTCATCTCCCACTTCTCTCAATGGCAGAGATGGCCCTGAGCTGAAAGGGATTTCTGAGGAGAGAGACGGAGGCAGAGATAACAGAGAAAACAGAGAATACGTTTCTCAGATTGACTGGAGTCCTAAATCTATAATCCAGACAGACACATGTAGGTCTGGACAAGAAAAATAATTGAACAAGTGAAGAATGACCTCTATTTCTTATCGATGAGAATTGCTGAAATGTTTACACTTTGAACTAGAATGGTTGATTCTCCTACGTACCTGTGATAAGGCATTACTTCAGGTGTGCAAAAGTTTTAATTCTAGGAAGTTCCCACTTTAACAGGGGAGATAGTTCAACTTCTGTAGTAACATCACATGTATTAGATTATGAAAGTCATCCTACAGTGCTCTGGGCATTACTGATGGGTCACGAGGAGTTTCTGCTCCCAGTATGTTTCCACTTTTGCTTTGAATTGTGGGATAATAACATAACAAGACCACAAACAACATGCTTTACACAAGCTTGGGCACTTGGGATAGCAGAGTCCTCCAGGCTACAGCAGCAGGTGTTCTCAGCAGCCTCGGGCCCCAGGGGGCCACCTGGCCCACTATACACTCACACACACATCCCAGGAGCCGGCTCACAGACAGGACAGAACAGCTCAACAACACACAAATTCACTGAGGAAACAGCCACAGTCTCTGCTCTGCAGAATTAGATCAAAGGTAAATGGGACAGTCAGTGGTATGTGTCAGACAGAGTATAAGTATAGGAGCCAGTCTAGTGTTTGTGTCTATGTGAGAAAACAGTACGAGAGTCAAAAAGATGGTGAATTAACAGTGATTCCGTTCTTAAATAGCAGTAGTAGGTGTAATTAGAGCACAGATTATACTGTATTGTTAAGGGGTAGATATTCTCTTTACTGACTGATAATATGTACAGTAGGTGTACACACACACACACACACACACACACACACACACACACACACACACACACACACACACACTTACATTCACAAACACTTTGCATTCCTTCCTTTGTGTGCAGAAATTCCAGTGACCTCCCAGTGTTTGACATTCCCTCCTTTTATAGGCCAGTCCTTTGTTAATTAGGGTGAATGTTTGTATTGCTCAGTTAATTAGCATGGCTTTACAGTTTGGTGACACCTGACCAAAATGCATTTTCTGAAGTGACACACAGAGTTTCCATGTGAGCTGTGGTCCAGACTGGGGGTCAGTAGGGTGTTGTGGCTAGCAGACAGAGGCTGTAGGGTTTGATAGATGACTGACTATGGTCCATTACTCACACACTACCACTCACAGGCACAACTCCCAGTGCATGCTGGGAGCAGGTAGGGAGTTATGGACACAGCCAATGAGATGTGAGAAGAAGGGAGGGTTGTTACTGAGAGAACTACTGGGCCATACAAGGTCCTGTGTGGCTCAGTTGGTACATCATGATGCCTGCAATGCCAGGGTTGTGGGTTTGATTCCCACAGGAGACCAGTACAAAAATGTATGCACTCAGTACTGTAAATTGTTCTAGATAAGAGTATCTGTTAAATGACTCAAGTGTTATAAATGAGACAGTAACAGTTCTTCCCTCAGACCCCTAATGTTACCCTTTATCTATGAACACAGTTGCTGAAAAGGTGGAAAGGAGAAGGTAGGGAAACACAGGTGTTATATAATACTGGGTAGACACAATGATACTTTTATCTTTTCTCTGCAGTATAGGCCTTGTCCAGATCTGAGCTCCCTCGGCTGGGTTAAAGCAATGTACACACAGCATACGCTTTCTGTCTGACAATGCTTTTTCCATACGTTGTCAAAAACCTCCTCGATAATCTAAACTCACAGAGGCGAGTGAAAGAGAATATTTGTCTTGGCTTCAAATGTGCCAGGCAGAAATTAGGCATGTTTAAGAATAACAAGGCATGTCAAAGTTCTGCAGTAATGTTGAAATGTCCCATTAGTGAAAGAAGAGAGGAGGAGTGTTAAGGAGCAGTTGGAGGCTGTTGGCTTTCTGGCACCCATGCAGTGTGTAGGGGTCAAAGGTCATACACATCCTTACACTAATATTCCCACACAAAGGCTACCCTCTCTCCCACTCACCACAACTCTGGCATTAGGGAAACACTTTGGTTTTCCACAAGAATGATGACTAAGACAGAGGCTTCGGTACAATTAGTTTTCCACTATATTTCTTTTCACTCTCTTTTTACAGTATAAGTAGGGAAACAGCCAACTGTTTTATGCCCATTCACAATTCACAGCACTGTGATAAAATATGTTTCAGTGGTGAATAAAACCCAGTAACAGAAGTCAACCGGATCAATTTGTATCTGTTCAGGAAACAGACCATTAGTAAATAATCAAATATATAACTCAATGAGCCAAGTCTCATGTACTTCGAGCCAGTTAGGCTTCCTCTCCCAGCATGTTTTCTAATGAGCCAGTTAATATCTTTCTCTGGGCTCATACCAGTGGTACTACTGCCAATAGGGTGCAGCCTTCAGATGGACAAAACTCAGGAGAAAGCAAATAAAGCCAATGTTTCATATCTAGTGATAGTGAATGAATACTCCATTCATCAGTGTTCTCTATCCTCAGCCCAGTGTTCTCTCATATATGAGAACAGTAAATGGTCTGCAGTATGTGGTCTATGCCATTGAGAGGGAACATGTCAGTGGAAAGTTACAGAGGTTAAACTGCAGGGGAACTGTGAGGAAACTCAAACCACCATCCTTAGTTTTTAAGATCAAGGAAAGGCTAGACCTAGTTTACTGTCTATTACTTCTATTTATCTGGCAAGAACAGTTGGCCGGTATGTTTGCGCTAATGGTTGTCCAACTCCTACACAGGTCTTTATCGTAGTCTTTCATGTCAACAAGGAACACATCCACCCACCACAATCAGGAGATTCTGTATCATAACATTCTCAGCTTCCTTTTATCTAGACTCACAGAACAGAATAGAACTGGTATGTAAAGCTGGAACCCTTCATCGAATCAAAGATGCGGCTGGAACTCTGTCAAGAAAGAAACGTAATGAGATGTGAGGCGTTCCGAGTCAGCCCCGTTGAGAGTTCCCCCCTGTTCCCCCTGCTTCCCCTGCCAAACGTCTGAGGCCGGCCGCAGGTCAGCGCTGCTCTGTGATTTATGTGCGTCTTTATCAGACATAATGAGCCTTTTCAAAATTAGCTTATCAGAAGCCAGCCAGCGCTTTGTCAGTCCTGACCCACGCAAACACAGCTGCTTCTTAACGACGGCGAACCCGGGGTTTCTGTTTAATGGGCGGATATCACGGCTACGGTCGCAGGCGGCCGCAGCTTGTTATGCCATCTCTTGAGAACGGCTCTCACCTCGGCACAGGAACGCACCGGCTCCATTCTCTCCCTGCTTCCACAGCCCTTTGAGTTTTTAGAGGGATGGTAAATCACCTTTCTATATAGCCATCCACTGACTGCAGGTGTCAACATTGTTCATGGAAATGTAGACGTATCACAGAGTCTACTGAGCACCGTGCATCTGTCTAAACTCCAGCTATCATCAGCTTAGTCACCACAAAAGTGACCCACCTGGGGAAGTGAAGCCTTAAGAATCCCATTATGCTGAACGTTCATTCTACCCTCCCATTTAGACCCTCTGAACCTGCTGAAGTGCTCTGCTGCAGACAGTTAGCTTGCATTTCTGAGTGCATGATTGACAGGATTTGGCTGAACCCTTCAATCTACAGATTCATGAATGTGGCAATTCATCAGCAGGTGAGGCAGGATATCACTTTGACTGTTTACGAAGACAGTTTAAAAGGCAGGGTTATACTGTAATCAAAAGGAACTCTCTATTCAGCCTGCTGTTTATTAGTGTCAGACCCACTGGGAACAAACTGGTTTAATCAACTTTGTTTCAACATAATTTGTCAACGTGTTGTGACATGGAATCTACCTGGAAAATACTTTGGATTTGACAAACTGTAGTTTTGAGTGTGAAATTTCAACAACAGGATTATGTTGTCATGGTAACCACATTTTAACATAGACAAACCTTGCATAAAATATGTTGAATTTGTACCTCTAAAACAACATCAGAGATGTTCAACGTTATATCCACTATCATGAAAAACTATAGGCTGGGCAGCATCTACAGCTACCCTTTGGTCTCCCATCCAGGGTTTTAACTAAGCCCAGCCTATTTAGCTATGATATTTGTCACTGACTATTACCAATGTGCTATAGTGAGAATGATTGTTGAGAGATCTCCACTTAAAAACTAAATAGATTCACTGTTGCTATCGAAGCCATTCCAAAGGGTAGGTTTAACATTGCAAATGAAATGTGACCTAACTTTAGCACTTGATAAGTCTGATTCAATATGCAATCAACTTATTTACAAGAACAGAGTAAACTCCGAGTGAAGTTCAATTGTTTACTATCAAAGACGCAACGGCCAAATATGCGCCCCTCGAGTGGTGCAACTGTATATGTACCTCTCGAGAGGCGCAGCGCTCTCATATCCAAGCAAAGCTCACCCACGCCCATACAATGATATACTTCAGTAGTTTTCTGACTGAACATAGACCCTTTCACCCTGATATAAGACCTTTTCAGTCATTTCAATAGTTTCAATGTCCCTCTTCTCGTCTGGGTTCAATAGATCTTGGGGCCACTTCCACTTATGGTCTTGTGGTTGAGCCAGATAGCACATCATTGATTTCAGGTCACAGGGGTACACAAACACTTTTCCAAACATGCTCACTAATACCGCAACACTTTTCTCTTCTCACATGCTGACCACAGTGCTCGCGTTATGTCCACTCGCGTTACGTCCATTCGCGTTGCAAAATAAATGTACACATACATGTTATTCAGTCATTGCATCCACACTACTCGCGTGCTTCAAGAACGTCTGCGTAGCCAGGCGCGAAAATAGAACTTGGTTCTATTTGTGACACTTGATGCACTGCAAGTCCCGCCTCTCCCATCTCCTCATTGGTTTTTAGGAGCATATTCCATAGTGGGTGATTGAAAGATGAACTAAGGTCCACACTCCAGTCCAGTTGGTGGTGGTAATGCACCTTAAAGTTGGTGCCAACCACCATACACAGTCCAAAGAAGAAGAAGAAACCTGAAGGAGGAGAGATTACTAGAAGCAAACTCAGTTCACCCTTTTATCTGTGGATTAAATGACGAAGTAGAGGACCTTGTGCATTTTAGGTAAAATAACAACCCAATGTTTATATCCCAGGACAAATTAGCTAGCAACAGCATGCTAGCTAGCTAAATTGCCATAAATGTTATTTTTTTTATTTCAACCTGCGTGTCCTGCTCGCTAGTGGTGTGGGTGGACAAAATCAACATGCCGGTCTAGTCTTCATGTCATACTATGACTTTATACACCAAAACATCTCAAAGGCATAAATCCTAAATCCAATTAAACTTAATCACACTAAAGCAATTATTTACAACCCATCAACTCATATATCAACTATGTAGCATTTGCCAAGTCATCAACAGCTATTGTTTCAATTCAACCCAGAATTCAACAAAAAATAGACAGTACAATAGGACTAGGGTTTCAAGCTCTGGTTATTCATTTTGTATTACAGTAAATAATACAGTAAATCAAGTTGAGGCTATCTTGCAAATGAATGTAACATTCAACCTTAAAATGAGTAAGACATCCATGGTCACATGTTTAGGTTACTGTAACTATACATATCTTCTTATTAAACATTATACATTCATCTTATAAAACGTGTATATCCAAGATAGGTCATCGCAGCTCTGTGAAGATCTTCACAATTGCTGTAATAATCTGCACAATCCAGGTAATTTGGTTCTGCTATTAGATGAAGCACAGTGATAACACATGAATCTGTTGTGTATATATATATATAAACAAAATATCAGACATTGTATTCCCATTTGAACTTTTCTGTGTTTTAAATAGGTGATGTAGCGCAGTGATAGACATTTGGGTGACAACTAAATGAAAAATCAAACATTGTTTTTTCATTGGAATTTGGTTGTGCTTTTACATGGTTGAATGCATAGTGATAACACATTGGACATTTTAACTAACTTCTGGCTGTCTTTTTTAATGGGTAAATATAGGTTTTAATCTCATTGATCAATGTCTCAACTAAATGACTAAATTCTCCACGGTGAAATGATGTTGTGCGCCCTGTGGGGAGTTCTAGTGCTTGAATCATTAGGTTCACAGGCTGAAGAGGAGCAGGTAGTAACAAAACACTCACAATGAGGTGTGTAAGTAGAGGAATGACTCATAGATTAGTCATTATTTCATTTTTTTTTACAAGATCCAAGCTTGAATCATTTCTAAATGAATAGGCATATGCCAGTAAAACTTCAAGAGATCAATAATGATGTTCCAGGTGACTATTCATCGAGCCTAAACCCTTCCGAGCTCAATGAAGCTTTGCTTTCTGAGAAAGTCATGTGATTGCAATTGGGGTTCACAAATAATATATGAACACTCCAGTCTTCAAGGAGCAATGTGCTTAGTAGGCCTACATTTTATGAGGAGGCCTTGGCAGTGAAACATTCAGAAAAGCTTCAGTGTCGTGGAGAATGTGTGGGTGGTAGGTAGCCTAGCGCTTAAGAGCATAGGGTCAGTAACTGAAAGGTTGTTGGTTTGAATCCCTGAGCCAACTAGGTGAAAAATCTGTCAATGTCCCTTTGAGCAAGACACTGAACCCTAATTGCTCCTGTAAGTTGCTCTGGATAACATTGTCTGCTAAATTACTTAAATGCCCTCTAATAAATGGCCATCCATCTTCAATACAAATGGTCTCTCTGAAAAGCATTTTCATAAATAGCCTAACTCCGAGTCAATCTTCCGTGTTGATTTGCCAGATTTTCATGATGTCTTGCATTTCCATAAATTGATGAGAAATGAGTGGCAATGGGAGAAACGTGATGCCACACAAAATGCTGAGAGGACTAGATTGTGGTGCTTTCAGAACAATCTCTGGACCACATGAGTGCATTTTCCCTGCACTGCAAATAAAGCAGTTAATTTTCGCAAGAAGCAAGTATCAACTTCCAATTCAAAGCTTCATTCTTCATTAGATTAATCCTAAGTGTTCAGTCATAAATGGATCCACTGGAAAATACTTAATTACAGAATTATGCAAATACATTTTAAGATGTCAACTTCCTTTACCAATCCTCACAATTAAAAACTTGTAACCAACCACTAAATCAGGAACTTTTTCCAACTGTTGAAATGCTGGGCATCCCCCTTTACAGTCACAGTAAGTCAGTTAAATGGCAATATTATTTACCATTCTCTAATTAATATCTCCAAGCTTCAGGTTCCCAGCATGCTTCACTGCATGGTGCCTACAGAGCCAGACTTAGGACCACTTAGAACCACTTAGGGACACTGAAGACAGACCTGGACTTCCTCAGACTCTTCTTCAGAGTCACACGGATGTAGTTAGTACATAACATAACATTTTAAATAATGCACCAAAGTACATGTACTCAAGATGCATATTTTTGTGCCTCGATTTCAACAAAACAAACAAGCTTGATGGACATCACTAAAAGGTAAGATTTGAGTGTCCTTGGATGAAGTACAGATACGTTCAGTATTGTGTTGTGCCACAGTGGACAAGGAAATGTAGAGAGAAAAGCTAAAGACTCCCTCCCTCCCTCGCTCTCACTAATCTCTTGATAAATGTCCCTCTAATATGTTCAGGAGCGAAATACGGAGAAGCAGAGTTGACGTCTAATGGTGCCTCTGCCTCTCATATGACCGGTCCGTGGACATACTGTGTCCTTCAATGACTCATACACTCCGTTATCTCATGTTTCCATTGGTTTCAAGCCTATGGAAGCCGCAGCACACTAACCACTCTTTACGGAAAGCCAGAGCTATCAATTATTGGACACTCAGAGGCAACCAATATTTGGTCATCAGACACTGGATTGGTCACGTGACCACCTGTTGCATTATGTTGGTTAATAATGATTTAATGGACAGAGGTAGTCTTAGATCAACAGTAACCTCATTCTTACCAGAGAAAGCTACTAATTACATCAGTCAGCCTCTAAGTCTCTTTCAATATGAACAGGAAAGTAAAGAGCTGTGTGCATGTGCCCTCCATACTGACAATACTACAATCCTTATAGATTCTTGTTTCGATTGCCTGTAAGTTACATTATTGTATGTGGGTGATGAACAACTCATAAAAAATACTCATAGTCCATAGTTATTAATCAATCTGTTTTGAGATCACATTTTCTGCACAACAATGAACATCATATAATTGCAAAGACATCATGCTATATAAAATTGTGAATGTGATACATTCAAAAGCCTGTGGTTGTGTGAGAAAAGTTAATGCAATCATTCAGCCTATCATCTTAAAAGCCAGCGATTATCCTTTGTGGGAGATTACTTTTCATAAGACCTCTGATTATACCGTTATCACCTTTAGGTAAGTCATCTGTTCCAACTTTCTATCCTGTTGCTGTGGTGAAAATGGTTGGATTCCAGTCATACTCTACAGCACAACCTAATCACTGAAATGTCAGGCTAGTCATCCCCTTCCCCTGCCCTGTTCCATTACAGACATACTTAAGGCCATCTGTAGGAGGGCTGGTATTAGACAAATCAAATTGACGGTGCTGGGTGACCCTGACTGAGATTCATATCAAAGGAGAACTTTAATGATGTTATGAGGAGAAGAAGCCAGGAGGATGTTCTCATCATAAACTCATTCTCCATTTCCTGCTGAAACCTCTTTTGCGGACCTTTTTTTCAGAGAGGGATATTACATTGTCGTCCAAGACTCTCCCATAGTATCCTCCTAAACTGTCCCACAGTGCTCTGCCAGATGATGTTAAATCACCATGGGTTGGGGAACATGCAGCAGGGCTCCCTAGAGTTCACAGTGAAGTGGCTAACCTCAACGTTGTGGCTGGGAGCTCCATCCGATCATTTGCTTCACCATATTCTCTGGTCTATAATGTTTTTGACATACCACCCATACTGAGGTCATTTCCCCTATCTCCAATCAATCTGACAGCCTGTGGCATGCACATTGTGTCAATCATCAATAAAATGAAGGCCAGTTAGAGGTGTTCTGTTTTCTAGAACATATGTACACTTTCAGAAAAAAAGGTACTATCTTGAACCGAAAAGCATTTTTCGGCTGTCCCCATAGGAGAATCCTTTGTAGAACCAGTTTTGGTTCCAGATAGGACCCTTTCGGTTCCAGGTAAACCTTTTGGGTTCCATGTAGAACCCTTTCCACAGAGGGTTCTATATGGAACCCAAAACCGTTCTACCTGGAAAAGAAAAAGGATTCTAGCTGGAACCAAAATGGGGACAGCTGAAGAACCCCATTGGAACCCTTTTTCTAAGAGTGTACCTCCACTTTGCTCTCAACTACATTCAATGAATGAAATGACATGAAGGCCCATATAAGTAAACTGCAACATAATAATGTTCATTCTCATAGGTACATACCAATGTAATCGACAAATTGAGGAGGCTGAAGAGCAATTGCTAATTTTACAGGAGACAAAATAATGAATATGAGTAGAAGACCAAAACTCAAATTTTGCTCTAACTCCGCCTGTATTCCAGCCATATCCCGTCATATCGCTGTGTTTGCCCAGCTAACACAATTGACCCTGTGCACTGGGCCAGCCACTGCAGCTCCCCACTGCAGGGCTCGAGCTGCATATTAAGATATAAGCACCCAAAACATTTCATTTTGTTGTTTCCATTTTGTGCCCCTATGGTTCGCTGGAAGTCATCCCAGACAGTTGTCTTTCAGCAGGATTACAGGGGAATAAAACACGCCAGACACACCAAAAAACGAGGCCAGCCGGATCAAACAGTGTTTTAGAAATACCCTTGCACCTATCTATCAGCTTTCATACAACCGGTGTACAAAAACAAGACACTGTGATGTAGGGGCTAACACACTTTGAAATATTACTGTAAGTGAAATTAATTGTTGGGCTGTGAGTGCCAGGACATCACAGGTGTTACTGTGAAAATACCATCTGGTTCATTAATTGGAAGTTATTCCAGATGATTACTGATCCCCTCAGGACCGGGGCGAGCACATCTCTGCATGCTGGATATCATAAGTAAGACACATCAACAAAACATTAAGAACACCTGCTCTTTCCATGACATAGACTGACCAGGTGAATCCAGGTCAAAGCTATGATCCCTTATTGATGTTACTTGTTAAATCCACTTCAATCAGTGTAGATGAAGGGGAGGAGACCGGTTAAAGAAGGATTTTTAAGCCTTGAGACAATTGAGACATGGATTGTGTATGTGTGCCATTCAGTGGGTGAATGGGCAAGACAAAAGATTTAAGTGCCTTTGAACAGGGTACGGTAGTAGGTGCCAGGTTCACTGGTTTGTGTCAAGAACTGCAACCCTGCTGGGTTTTAATGCTCAACAGTTTCCCGTGTGTATCAAGAATGGTCTACCACCCAAAGGACATCCAGCCAACTTGACCAAACTGTGGGAAGCATTGGAGTCAACATGGGCCAGCATCCCTGTGGAACGCGTTCGACAACTTGTAGAATCCATGCCCTGACAAATTGAGGCTGTTCTGAGGGCAAAAGGTGGAGGTGCAACTAAATATTAGGAAGGTGTTCCTAATGTTTGGTATACTCAGTGTACGTCTCTACTGTGATGGGCATTGATTATGAACAGTTCAAGGTAGTGTATGCTCATACAGCTGATCTTATTGGTCCAGGATGGATGGATGAAGTCTCATGCGAAAAGGAAGGAGAATGCATTAAAACGTTGATTATTACAACAAAAATGAGCAGTTTACTCTCGAGACGATGTTTAGAGGACCAGGGGCGAAAATCTGATATCAACTTTGGAGGGGACAATTACATAAAATTTTCTCAAGAGCAATTCCTGAGGGGGACACCAAAAGTAGTGCTGTAACACATAGCCTACATTGTAATATGGTAAATGTATATTGAGGAACCAAAGAAATAAGGTGTTTGCCGTACTCCTAACTACCGGTACCCAAAACTACACAACTAATCACAACAGCAATACCATTGCCTTTAACAAATCTTAGTTCAGTCACCAGTTTAAGTTGAGAGTGGGGGTATCCATGGAATTTTCCAATTATGTTCCTATTTTACAAGTCAAAAAAATTGAGAACCTTTCATAATGTTGCCAAACAAAGACTCAACAAACTTACCTGTGACTCCCTGTCTCTGCCAGTCTGTCCCTGCATATCTGTCCCCAACTCTGCTGTCTGTGTGCCATCTGTTGCCTGCTCTGCCTAATGACATCATTGTGAAACATTTCCATTAGAATTTCATTTCTTTCTTATGAACATTTTATCAACTAGTCTTTGAGATATTAGGCTACTAGGGTTCTTACTATGCGTTTTGGTGTATTGATGTCACGTCCTGACCATATACTTAGGTTTTTTTGTATTATATTTGGTCAGGACGTGGCAGTTATGTTTGGTTATGGTATAGTGGGGTTGTGAGTGTTGGGGTAGGTTCTAGGTTAGGTATTTCTATGTGGAGTTTGGTGAGTGTATGTCTGTTGGGTTAATTGGGGTTGGGACTCTCAGTTGAAGGCAGGTGTTGTCTATCTGCCTTTGATTGAGAGTCCCATATAGTGGGGTGTGTTTGTGTTTGATTTTTGTGGGTAATTGTAATTTTGCACTGTGTTTCGTTTCACCTGTGAAACTGTCACCTTTCTCCTCTGAGTGTTTATTTTGTTTTGTCGTTTCCATCTAAAATAAATATGATGTGGAACAGTCAACCTGCTGCGTATTGGTCATCGAGTGATTTCGACATATCTTCCGATGAGGGAGAATACGAGGAACGTGACAGAATTACCCACCAACAACGGACCAAGCAGCAGAGGAAGGAGCAGCACAAGGAGAGGCACCAGGAGAAAAGCTATCTGGAGTCATGGACTTGGGAGGAAATCCTGGACGGGAAAGGACCATGGACTCAAGCTGGCGATTATCGCCGCCCACAGTGGGAGATCGAGGCGGCGAGAGCTGAGAGGCGCTGGTATGAGGAGAGGGAGCGCAACGGACACGGGAGGCAGCCCCACAATTTTTTGGGGGGGGGGCACACGGGGAGATTGGCGGAGTCAGGTGGTAGACCTAAGCCAACTCCCCGTGCTTACCGGAAGCAGCGTGGTACTGGTAAGACACCGTGTTATGCTGTGGAGCACACGGTGTCCCCAGTGCGCGTTCAAAGCCCGGTGCGCTACATACCAGCCCCCCGCAAGTGCCATGCGAGTGCAGGCATCGAGCCAGGGCGGATGGTGCCAGCTCAGCGCGTCTGGTCTCCAGTGCGCCTCCTCGGTCCAGGTTATCCTGCGCCGGCGTTGCGCACTGTGTCTCCAGAGCGCTGGGAGGGTCCAGTTCGCCCAATGCCTGCTCTCCGCCCGTGCCGGGCCAAAGTGGGCATTCAGCCTGGAGTGTGGGTAAAGAGTGTCCGTACCAGAACTCCAGTGCTCCCCCACAGCCCGGTTTATCCTGTGCCTCCTCCTCGGACCAGGCCTCCAGTGGGTCTCCCCATCCTGGTTCATCCTGTGCCACCTCCCAGGACCAGGCCTTCAGTGGGTCTCCCCATCCTGGTTCATCCTGTGCCACCTCCCAGGACCAGGCCTCCAGTGGGTCTCCCCATCCTGGTCCGTCCTGTGCCACCTCCCAGGACCAGGCCTTCAGTGGGTCTCCCCAGCCTGGTGAGTCCTGTGCCACCTCCCAGGACCAGGCCTTCAGTGGGTCTCCCCATCCTGGTCCGTCCTGTGCCACCTCCTCGGACCAGGCCTCCAGTGGGTCTCCCCATCCTGGTTCATCCTGTGCCACCTCCCAGGACCAGGCCTTCAGTGGGTCTCCCCAGCCTGGTGAGTCCTGTGCCACCTCCCAGGACCAGGCCTTCAGTGGGTCTCCCCATCCTGGTTCATCCTGTGCCACCTCCCAGGACCAGGCCTCCAGTGGGTCTCCCCATCCTGGTCCGTCCTGTGCCACCTCCTCGGACCAGGCCTCCAGTGGGTCTCCCCATCCTGGTTCATCCTGTGCCACCTCCCAGGACCAGGCCTTCAGTGGGTCTCCCCAGCCTGGTGAGTCCTGTGCCTGTGCCCAGGGCCAGGCATCCATCATGTCTCCCCAGCCTGGTGAATCCTGGGTCAGGGCCGTCGGAGGATCCGACACCGGGGTGCGGCCCAGAGGATCCGACACCGGGGTGCGGACCAGAGTATCCGACAACCTCTTGCGACCCGGGACTGAGGGGAGCTGCCTGTGACCCAGAACCGGGTGAGTCTGGTCACAATTCTAAAATAAAGTTGATTAACTATGACTGTGATGATTCTGCCTACAACCCAGAACCGAAGGAGTCTGCTTACAGCCTGGGACCGACGGAGTCGGCCCACGAACCAGAACCAAAGAAGTCTGCCTACTGTCCTAAGCCCAACAGGTCTGTCTACGGTCTGTTGGACAGTAGGCCAGAACCGGAGCCACCTCCAATATAGGTGGGTTGGGGAGGGGGGGTGTAGCACTGTGCCGTCGTTGACGGCAGCCACCCTCCCTTCCCTCCCTTTAGTTAGGAGGTTAATTGTGTGTTGTTTTTTTTTGTTTTGTTTTTTTCTGTTGGTTTTGTGCATTCAGTGTATGCACCTTTAGGGGGGGGGTAATGTCACGTCCTGACCATATACTTAGGTTTTTTTGTATTATATTTGGTCAGGACGTGGCAGTTATGTTTGGTTATGGTATAGTGGGGTTGTGAGTGTTGGGGTAGGTTCTAGGTTAGGTATTTCTATGTGGAGTTTGGTGAGTGTATGTCTGTTGGGTTAATTGGGGTTGGGACTCTCAGTTGAAGGCAGGTGTTGTCTATCTGCCTTTGATTGAGAGTCCCATATAGTGGGGTGTGTTTGTGTTTGATTTTTGTGGGTAATTGTAATTTTGCACTGTGTTTCGTTTCACCTGTGAAACTGTCACCTTTCTCCTCTGAGTGTTTATTTTGTTTTGTCGTTTCCATCTAAAATAAATATGATGTGGAACAGTCAACCTGCTGCGTATTGGTCATCGAGTGATTTCGACATATCTTCCGATGAGGGAGAATACGAGGAACGTGACAATTGAAAAATACTCTGATGTCCGTCTTTTATTTTTCTGCCATTTTTCTACCTGGCTGGCTGGCTGGCTACACACACAGTGTGTAGGTTATTTACAGTAGGAGATGGGCTTCTATCATCTTCAATCATTCAATTTGGGCTTCGATCTAAAAGGTAGCTAGCAAATGTGAAACGGATTAAAATGACAAGAGTTGACAGCTGTATGAGTTCACCATTTACACAACATATGCTGCAACCTTTTGTAATTTTAATAGTTTGTTTCATATTGGCTGGCTTCCAACAATAGCTGAATTTGCAAAGCTAGCGAGCACCAATTCAGTTTCAGTGGTGTTTGCTATAATCTTTGCTACCCGGGTTAAATAAAGGTGAAATAAAATAAATAAATAAAAGTTCCCTTGCGACAATTTAGCTTTTGCAACGAGACCATTAAATATATTTAAGACAATGGTAGAAGAGAGTGTAGTTCTGTTCAGTTTGGATTTCAGTTTATCGCTAACCTTATCACAGGGACTTTGAAGCACTAACTTACATCATCTGCATGCTGATCTTGGAATAAATTGACGATAGCAAAGATTCCATCTTTGACGACGCCACATAAATGGAATAGGTACTAGCTAGCTTAATAGTTAATATTTGCGCGCTAGCTCTGCATATTCAGCTAGTGTGTGTGCGCGATTGACTGGATTATCCTCACGTCAGTTATGTGCATTGAGTGCCTTTCAGACAGTAGATACGACCTCTCTGTTACCTAGCAAGCTAAGGAACTGGCAGTGGATCAAACCATTGTGAGGCAAAGGGTGGGGGGGTCGCAATCTTTTGAAACTTAAAAACGCGCTATTAAGTGTCTATAATCAGCACAATTGCTTTCATTGCGTATTATTAATATTATTTAAATTACATAGTTATGTTTCAGTGATATATTGGGGGGGACAAATCATATTTTTCCCAGGATGGGGGGGTCGTGTCCCCCCCCGTCCCCCCCGGGATTTCCGCCCCTGTAGAGGACCAAGGGCTGGTCAAAATAGAACATTGTGCTTGATCAACAACAAGGAGAACTACGGTTTAATCCAGCATGTTTAGATCCACAGAAATACAATCATGATTCTATTTCTATGGTTAGATCACTGGTTACAATTTGAGCCTATAAAAAGAATGTAGCAACATGCTGGGTCAACACCTTCTCACCCATCCCCCTTCAGTACCGGACCTGTTGGGGTGAGATCGGAGCCCTGCCCCAGACCCTGCCCCCTGTAACCTTGAGAGGGAGCCATTGCCCCCAACCCCTTACGGCCTCACCCCCATCACTTACCCCTGTCTCCCAGGGGAGGTCAACAGGGCTCTGGAGTGGGACTTGGCATATATCACTCAAAATGTTTTTAACATTTTTTGTTGTTGCTT
The DNA here is from genome assembly GCF_965601325.2 of Salmo salar. Taxonomy (NCBI): domain Eukaryota; kingdom Metazoa; phylum Chordata; class Actinopteri; order Salmoniformes; family Salmonidae; genus Salmo; species Salmo salar. Next base: position 154,191,921 of record NC_138291.1, read on the forward strand.
TGGACCCTGTGTCTTACACAAGTGGTTGTTTCTCATGCTGCTATGTCATATTATCCCAAACTCCATACTCTCTCCTGGCCCTGACCCTACCCCCTAGACGTGCAGTCTGGTCATTGATAAAGCCCCATTTCCTCTGTAGTGTACCTTTAAGGCTTTAAGTGTACCTTATAGCAGGATATGGGGATGGTGAGCCTCATTTGGGGAGTGAGTGATGGATTCTGTTGGTCTGTCTGTCTTATGGAGAATCAATGTGATCTCACTGAAAACAACTAATCAATCCCCCAGATCTCTACATCATCTGGCCTGTCTACGGCCCTGACTGATGGTGACACCTGTAATTAGATTCAGTTTGTGAAACAACAGGCAAGAAACTATCCAGAAAGAATGAGACAATTATTTACAGTGGTAATGCACAGATTTAGACAAACCTTATATTTCTTCAGGGAAGAAGATGAGTTCCGCTAAGGTGTTTTATTGAATTTAGCAGGTTGTTTCCTTTTAGCTACCCAACATCCCTCACTCTTTCTGGTCTATCCATCACACACACAGCCACACACACACCAAAGTGTCAAAAAATGATGGGTTTCTTCACACACCTCGGGGCTCAGTCGACCCCTGTGCCAGATTAAATCTGACACTTGTGACCGCGCCTGACAGGGGAAAAACGAAAGAGGAGGAAAAAAACCTCCATAGTAAGCAGGGAGTGACAGACTAATTAGGGCCTTCCTGTGAAGAGCTTTATTTTCATATTTACTTCAGAGCGACAATGACCAAACACAAAGCTAACCCTAACAGCTCACATTACTTAGGCTGCGCTCTCTCACTCATACACACATACACACACACACATACATTCACACACACACATTCACACACACACACACACACACACACACACACACACACACACACACACACACACACACACACACACACACACACACACACACACACACACACACACACACACACACACACACACACACAGATCAACAGATTTGCTGAGAAAATACCCCTTATGGCCTTTGGACCGAAATAACAATTGCAGGGCACAAGCTTTTTACCACTTAAAACACAGACAATGTAGGTAGGTGGCAGAGGTATTTGACGGATAATGGCGCTTGAGGAGATAGCTGCCGTTTTACGATCCCCTACCAATTGTGCTATTGTGTGTGTTATTTTTGCGTTATTTGTAACTTATTTTGTAGATAATGTTTCTGCTACCGTGTATTTTGAACGAAAATAGCTTTTGGATATCAGGACAGCGATTACTCACCCCGTACTGGAGGAATACTTTTTCTTTAATGAGTCTGACCAAAGGATTTACTTCAGATGCCCGACAAGGCCCTCATCCCCGTCATTCGCAGAAGAAAGAGACGGAGATATCAAGGACGAAGGTCTGGGTGCCTTGTAAGGATCTGACCGCGAGTGAGTAATCTCCCTTTACCATCGGTCCGATTAGTCAACGTACAATCAATGGATAATGAAATAGATGAACTATGATCATGTATATCCTAACAATGGGACATTAAAAACTGTAATATCTAATGTTTCACCGAGTCATGGCTGAACGACGACATGAATAACATGCAACTGGCGGGATGTACGCATTTTCGGCAGGATAGAACAGTGACCTCTGGTAAGACAAGGGGTGGCGATCTATGTATATTTGTCAACAACAGCTGGTCCATGAAACCTAAGGAAGTCTTGAGGTTTTCCTCGCCCGAGGTAGAGAATCTCATGATAAGCTGTAGACCACACAATTTACCAAGAGAGTTTTCATCTATATTCTTCGTAGCTGTCTATTTCCCAACACAAACCGATGCTGGCAGTAAGACCACGCTCAATGAGCTGGATACGCCATAAGCAAACAGGAAAATGCTCATCCAGAGGTGGCGCTCCTAGTGGCCGGGGACTTCAATGCAGGAAAACTTAAATCCGTTTTACCTAATTTCTACCAGCATGTTAAATGTGCAACCAGAGGGGGAAAAAATCTAGACCACCTTTACTCCACACACAGAGACGCGTACAAAGCTCTCCTTCGCCCTCCATTTGGCAAATCTGACCATAATTCCATGATTCCTGCTTTCAAGCAAAAACTAAAACAGTGACTCGGTCAATAAAAAAGTGGTCAGATGAAGCAAATGCTAAGCTACAGGACTGTTTTGCTAGCACAGACTGGAATATGTTCCGGGATTCTTCCGATGGCATTGAGGAGTACACCACATCAGTCACTGGCTTCATTAATAAGTGTATTGATGACATCGTCCCCTCAGTGACCGTACGTGCATACCCCAACCAGAACGCATAAATTACAGGCAACATCCGCACTGAGCTAAAGGGAAGAGCTGCCCCTTTCAAGGTGCGGGACTCTAACCCGGAAGCTTACAAGAAATCCCGCTATGCCCTCCGACAAACCATCAAACAGGCAAAGCGTCAATACAGAACTAAGATTGAATTGAACTACACCGGCTCTGACGCTCGTTGAATGTGGCAGGGCTTACAAACTATTACAGACTACAAAGGGAAGCACAGCCGCAAGCTGCCCAGTTACACGAGCATGCCAGATGAGCTAAATTACTTTTATGCTCGCTTCGAGGCAAGTAACACTGAAACATGCACGAGAGCATCAGCTGTTCCGGACGACTGTGTGATCACACTCTCCATAGCTGATGTTAGTAAGACTTTTAACATGTCAAAATTCACAAGTCCGCAGGGCCAGATGGATTACCAGGACGTGTACTCCGAGCATGCGCTGACGAACTGGAAAGTGTCTTCACTGACATTTTCAATCTTTCCCTGATTAAGTCTGTAATACCAACATGTTTCAAGCAGACCACCATAGTGCCTGTACCCAAGAACACTAAGGTAACCTGCCTAAATCGCTACTGACCTGAAGCACTCATGTCTGTAGCCATGAATTGCTTTGAAAGTCTGGTCATGGCTCACATCAACACCACCATCCCAGAAACCCTAGACCTACTCCAATTTGCATACCCCCCCAACAGATCCACAGATGATGTAATCTCTATTGCACTCACACTGCCCTTTCCCACCTGGACAAAAGGAACACCTAAATGAGAATACTATTCATTGACTACAGCTCAGCGTTCAACACCATAGTGCCCTCAAAGCTCATCACTAAGCAAAGGACCCTGGGACTAAACACGTACCTCTGCAACTGGATTGTGGAATTCCTGACGGGCTGCCCCCAGGTGGTAAAGGTAGGTAACAACACATCCACCACGCTGATCCTCAACACCGGGGACCCTCAGGGGTGCGTGCTCAGTCCCCTCCTTTACTCCCTGTTCACTCATGACTGCATGGCCAGGCACGACTCCACCACCATCATCAAGTTTGCCAATGACACCACAGTGATCACCGACAACGATGAGACAGCCTATAGGGAGGAGGTCAGAGACCTGGCCGTGTGGTGCCAGGACAACAACCTCTCCCTCAACGTGATCAAGAAAAATTTGATGATTGAGGATTACAGGAAAAGGTGGACCGAGCACGCCCCCATTCTCATCGACCGGGCTGTAGTGGAGCAGGTTGAGAGCTTGAAGTTCCTTGGTGTCCACATCACCAACAAACTATCATGGTCCAAACATACTAAGACAGTCATGAAGAGGGCAAGACCAAACCTATTCCCCCTCAGGAGACTGAAAAGATTTGGCATGGGTCCTCAGATCCTCAAAAGGTTTTACAGCTGCACCATCGAGAGCATCCTGACTGGTCGCATCACTGCCTGGTATGGCAACTGCTCGGCCTCCGACCGCAAGGCACTACAGAGGGTAGTGTGTACAGCCCAGTACATCACTGGGGCCAAGCTTTCTGCCATCCAGGACCTCTACACCAGGCGGTGTCAGAGGAAGGCCCAAGAAATTGTCAAAGACTCCAGCCACCCTAGTCATAGACTGTTCTCTCTGCTACCGCATGGCAAGCGGTACCGGAGCGCCAAGTCTAGGTCCAAAAGGATTCTTAACAGCTTCTACACCCAAGCTATAAGACTCCTGAACAGCTAATGAAAGGGCTACCCAGTCTATTTGCATTGCCCCCTCCCCTCTTTTACCCTGCTGCTACTCTCTGTTTATTATCTATGTGTAGTCACTTTAACTCTACCTACATGCACATATTACCTCAATTACCTCGACTAACCGGTGCCCCGCACATTGACTCTGTACCGGTACTCCCTGTATAAAGCCTCGATATTGTTATTTTACTGCTGCTGTTTAATTACTTGTTACTTTTATTTTTTTTTATTTGCTTATCTACTTTTTTACTTAACACTTATTTTTCTTACAACTGCATTGTTGGTTAAAGGCTTGTAAGTAAGCATTTCACTTCACCTGTTGTATTCGGCGCATGTGAGAAATACAATTTGATTTGATTTGTTTGGGATCATTTTGATTGATAAAGAAAGGCGCCCTCTCCTGGCTGAGTGATACATCATATCCTCCAGTGTAGGTCCTGCTGTAAAACCATAATCTCAATCTGCAGCTGATGTGAGACCAAAGATGCCTACACGACTCCATGGCTACATGACTCCAATGTCCGAGCAAATATATTTATTAACCCACCATCTGTCTAGGGAAGACTGGGCATGAGCACATTAGCGTTTCGATGTGAAATATAGGCTGTATAATTCAACATGTTGCTTTTCCATGATTCATGTGCCATCCATTTCCTGTCCTGTGTTGTTGAGTGATCTATCCCCAAGGATAATTACAGTCTTCAATGTTTAGCTTTTTCCTGCTATTTCCTGCCCCATGAAATAAGTACTCGCTAAGACTCTTTATCACTATTTTACCACAATGCTGTTCCTCTAAATATAGGCTGCTCAGGTTTGCTAAAGTGGAGAGCCCTGCCTTCCAACAACAATACCAACAATCACAGATATGGTCATAGTCGCTTGATTATACCATTTCAAATAACCTTTTGCATGTACAAAAACAAAATCCATTGGCATGTGGGCTCCTAAACTCAATGTTTAGTTTGATTGATGCTGCTGAGGTGGGTAGGGATCTTGTAATGGCCTACAGAACCTAACATGTGAATATTCATATTGCAGAACAAGCCATGGTGTGGATTAATAGCTGTCATGTGGATTGAACATGTACACTGAAACAGTCGAATACAAGCAAAAGTGCACCATTGAAAAGACCTATGAATCATTGTAATGAACTCTTAAGTGGGCTAAATCAGGGTCACATAGTGTTTCTTAGTAGTCATAAACAAATCTACTTTGAAATAAAAGTATACATCTCACACATGGTTATGGGCTTAATTAAAGAATACATCTGTACCATGTCAGATACAGAATTGAAATGTATTCAATTTTGTGTCTGCATTCAAATATTTCACTTTATATACATCACAGAAGACTGAAATATAACAAAACTGTTTGACATAGACACACCGGATTTTCGGTGTAAAAAAAAAGGTTTATTAATTATGAAATTATGAAGAATATTAGTAACATTCCACACATGGAGCCACAAGGTAATTTGACTGCAGGAAAGGGCTACGAAGTACATTACTTACAGATTTATGGTAGAACTACAGTATATGTAAGCCTGGAGGTACAGTTGAAGTTGGAAGTTTACATACACCTTGCCAAATACATTTAAACTCAGTTTTTCACAATTCCTGACATTTAATCCTAGTAAAAAGTCCCTGTCTTAAGTCAGTTAGGATCACCACTTTATTTTAAGAATGTGAAATGTCAGAATAATAGAAGAGAGAATCATTTATTTCAGCTTTTATTCCTTTCATCACATTCCCTGTGGGTCAGAAGTTTACATACACTCAATTAGTATTTGTTAGCATTGCCTTTAAATTGTTTTTCTTTGGTCAAATGTTTTGGGTAGCCTTCCACAAGCTTCCCACAATAAGTTGGGTGAATTTTGGCCTATTCCTCCTGACAGAGCTGGTGTAACTGAGTCAGGTTTCTAGGCCTCCTTGCTCACACACGCTTTTTCAGTTCTGCCCACAAATTTTCTATGGGGTTGAGGTCAGGGCTTTGTGATGGCCACTCCAGTACCTAGACTTTGTTGTCCTTAAGCCTTTTTGCCACAACTTTGGAAGTATGCTTGGTCTCATTGTCCATTTGGAAGACCCATTTGCGAACAAGCTTTAACTTCCTGACTGATGTCTTGAGATGTTGCTTCAATATATCCACATAATTTTCCTGCCTCATGTGAAGTGCACCAGTCCCTCCTGCAGCAAAGCACCCCCACAACATGATGCTGCCACCCCCGTGCTTCACGGTTGGGATGGTGTTCTTCGGATTGCAAGCCTCCCCCTTTTTCCTCCAAAGATAACGATGGTCATTATGGCCAAACAGTTCTATTTTTGTTTCATCATTCCAGAGGACATTTCTCAAAAAATTACGATCTTTGTCCCCGTGTGCAGTTGCAAACCGTAGTCTGGCTTTTTTATGGTGGTTTTGGAGCAGTGGCTTCTTCCTTGCTAAGCGGCCTTTCAGGTTATGTCGATATAGGACTTGTTTTACTGTGGATATAGATACTTTTGTACCTGTTTCCTCCAGCATCTTCACAAGGTCCTTTGCTGTTGTTCTGGGATTGATTTGTACTTCGCACCAAAATACGTTCATCTTTAGGAGACAGAACGCGTCTCCTTCCTGAGCGGTATGACGGCTACGTGGTCCCATGGTGTTTATACTTGCGTACTATTGTTTGTACAGATGAACGTGGTACCTTCAGGCATTTGGAAATTGCTCCCAAGGATGAACCAGACAGGTCTTGGCTGATTTCTTTTGATTTTCCCATGATGTCAAGCAAAGAGGCACTGAGTTTGAAGGTAGGACTTGAAATACATCCACAGCTACACCTCCAATTGACTCAGATTATGTAAATTAGCCTATCAGAAGCTTCTAAAGCCATGACATTTTCTGGAATTTTCCAAGCTGTTTAAAGGCAGAGTCAACTTAGTGTATGTTACCTTCTGACCCACTGGAATTGTGATACAGTGAATTCTAAGTGAAATAAGCTATCTGTAAACAATTGTTGGAAAAATTACTTGTGACATGCACAAAGTAGATGTCCTAACCGACTTGCCAAAACTATAGTTTGTTAACAAGAAATTTGTGGAGTGGGTGAAAAACAAATTTTAATGACTCCAACCTAATTGTATGTAAACTTCCAACTTCAACTGTATGTTTGTACATACATCTCCTGAGTCTTCTCTTTGGTGGTCGGTCAGATTTGTTTGACACTTAAATTACACAATGCAACGAGGGTTCTCTCACATCCTTTCAGGAAATATTCATCATGCATAGTCATTAAGATTTAGTTGCACAAGTATGCATGTCTATACGAAACTCACAAGGGAAGTGCATACTGGAATCATAAAATATGTCTAGTGCATGTTTGACTTTGGTGGTCAACTCTGAGGAAATGAAGGTAAAATGGTCACGCTTTTACAACTTGATGTTTATTTGACAATGTGTCACTCTGTGTAAACCACAATATGACCTGTAAACACACACTTCACCTGCAATCTTAACAATGGTAAACTTTAACACTCGATCCTTATCTGCAAATTACAATTTTCACAAGGTTTGTGTTCCATTTCCATTTAATAATTTGTATATTGTCATCTGTTGTCATGAGAAAGGCATGGAAAGTGTTTATATTCCAAATACTAAATAGAGGAAATCATGAAAATGACTTTGAGCTTTGAACTAAGGTTAGGTTTCGATTAAGTGAGGTGCGAGCGGTCACGTCAAAATGACCATCGAGGTCTTCCTGGCAGGGTGAGCAGGTCATGAGTGGTGGGAAAATATCTGACAGGAAGTGGTAATCAATGAGGGTCACAGTAAAGGGTCGTGACAAGGGAACCCTCACAGGTCTGGTGTATAGGGCCCTGGAGGTCCTTGTTCACATACGAATAGTAATGAAAATAACTCCCTTTATCTGAATCGCTGATAGAGTTGACTTTGTATGATGAATATGCATTTCCCTATAGATCCATGATTGATCATACTTTAGGTTATAAGCTCATATGATATCACTGTCATGTTAATAGCACAAGAATCGCTCTCCATTCAGATCAAATACACACCGTTTATCTGTCTTGATTTAAGCAGGGTTTTGACAATGTACGGTATGGTTAGCTCTTCCTCATAAATGTTATTTCTACTCTTATCATATGTCCCCAGCAGTATCTATGTCCTCTCTTCCTGCGAATAACTAACTGAAATCATGTTTCCTGTGATCCCGTGGAGCAAGCCTGGCCCTTATTTATCCATAAAACAAGAGCATAATTTTGGCTGGGAAGATCACGAAGTGCCTGGAATGGGATCATGTATCACTGGTCATTCCCAGAATTTGGAGAAAAAAAATTCCAGGTAGACCGAGAGTGAACTTCCAAAAGGAAGAATAACATTTCACGGGAATGCCACTCAACTGTGTTAGCTGATAAAAAAAACATGTTTTGAGTTAGGCCCAGACATAATATGTTTAAAAGCTTATAAACAGTCTAGCAGGGTCTGGTTAAAATGAAACGAGGGAACATTTACAGTATATACCCATAGTCACATATTGTCTGGTATGCTCCTGGGTAGGCGAACATTAACACACACTATGGGAGAAAAATTGCAACTTTTCTCAGAAACGTATAAAAACACCTCCAGAATGAAACTATTGTTGTATCTATTGGCTGTCACGGTCATTTAATAGCGACTGGTAAGCAGAAATACAAGGTAATTTGACCTTCACAACCAATTTTAGGGGCTGTGGAGGCAGGGGCGTACCCAGAGGGGTGTCCGGGGTGACACTGGACACCCCTGACATCTGATTTGCCACCCCGGGGTGGCACTGGACACCCCTGACATCTGATTTGCCACCCCGGGGGTGGCAGTTTGATGTTGATTGACATCTCATTTCACCTCTTGTTGAAGGAATTGTTTATTTTGAAGTTTTCAAATCAAGGACGAGGAAGAGAGAATATTAGTGTTGGTTGCGAGGTACAGAAGAATAAGAAGAACATACAGAAGAAGAAGAGAGAATATTAATGTTGGCTGTGAGATACAGAAGAATAAGAAGAAGAACATACAGAAGAAGAAGAACATACAGAAGAAGAAGAACATACAGAAGAAGAAGAACATACAGAAGAAGAAGAACATACAGAAGAAGAAGAAGAACATACAGAAGAAGAAGAAGAACATACAGAAGAAGAAGAACATACAGAAGAAGAACATACAGAAGAAGAACATACAGAAGAAGAAGAAGAACATACAGAAGAAGAAGAAGAACATACAGAAGAAGAAGAACATACAGAAGAAGAAGAAGAACATACAGAAGAAGAAGAAGAACATACAGAAGAAGAACATACAGAAGAAGAAGAACATACAGAAGAAGAAGAAGAACATACAGAAGAAGAAGAACATACAGAAGAAGAACATACAGAAGAAGAACATACAGAAGAAGAAGAACATACAGAAGAAGAAGAAGAACATACAGAAGAAGAAGAACATACAGAAGAAGAACATACAGAAGAAGAACATACAGAAGAAGAAGAACATACAGAAGAAGAAGAAGAACATACAGAAGAAGAAGAAGAACATACAGAAGAAGAAGAACATACAGAAGAAGAAGAACATACAGAAGAAGAAGAACATACAGAAGAAGAAGAAGAACATACAGAAGAAGAAGAACATACAGAAGAAGAAGAAGAACATACAGAAGAAGAAGAAGAACATACAGAAGAAGAAGAAGAACATACAGAAGAAGAAGAACATACAGAAGAAGAACATACAGAAGAAGAAGAAGAACATACAGAAGAAGAAGAACATACAGAAGAAGAAGAACATACAGAAGAAGAACATACAGAAGAAGAAGAAGAACATACAGAAGAAGAAGAACATACAGAAGAAGAAGAACATACAGAAGAAGAACATACAGAAGAAGAAGAAGAACATACAGAAGAAGAAGAAGAACATACAGAAGAAGAACATACAGAAGAAGAAGAACATACAGAAGAAGAAGAAGAACATACAGAAGAAGAAGAACATACAGAAGAAGAAGAAGAACATACAGAAGAAGAACATACAGAAGAAGAAGAACATACAGAAGAAGAAGAACATACAGAAGAAGAAGAAGAACATACAGAAGAAGAAGAACATACAGAAGAAGAAGAAGAACATACAGAAGAAGAAGAACATACAGAAGAAGAAAAGAGAATATTTCCACAGCTCCACCAGCTCTTTTCGCGATTGGTGAAAGCATCATATTTGAAGTAAGTTTTAAGGTTTAGCATCGGGTTTAGGTTTCCTGAACAGCTTTTCCGAAAGTTGAGTTGCTGTGTAAGTTAATGTTAGACCTTTGGCTCCATTAACAGACAGTTAATCAAATAAGAGAGATCGGTTCCCAATTTAGCCTAACATTATGTTTACATATGTGCTAGTAATACACGCATATACAGTGCAGTGTCTAACTGTTAGGGATAGGGGGCAGTATTTTCACGGCCGGATAAAAAACGTATCCGATTTAATCTGGTTACTACTCCTGCCCAGAAACTATAATATCCATATAATTAGTAGATTTGGATAGAAAACACTCTAAAGTTTCTAAAACTGTTTGAATGGTGTCTGTGAGTATAACAGAACTCATATGGCAGGCCAAAACCTGAGAAGATTCTATACAGGAAGTGCCCTGTCTGACAATTTGTTCTCCTACTAGGGCATCTCTATCAAAAATACAGCATCTCTGCTGTAACGTGACATTTTCTAAGGCTTCCATTGGCTCTAGGAAGGCGCCAGAAAGTGGAATGAGAGCTCTCCAGTCTCTGGGCGAAAAACAGCAGGGGTTTTTGTGAGTGGTCCTTCTGGGAACAATGACACTGGAGCGCGCGTGCACAAGACGACTCCATGTTTTACTTTCAGTGTTTGAACGAATACAACGTCTCCCGGTTGGAATATTATTGCTATTTTATGAGAAAAATCGCATAAACATTTATTTTAAACAGCGTTTGACATGCTTCGAAGTACGGTAATGGAATATTTTGAATTTTTTTGTCACGAAACCCGCCGGCGCGTCTCCCTTCGGATAGTTACCTGAACACATGAACAAAACGGAGCTATTTCAATATAACTATGGATTATTTCGAACCAAAACAACATTTGTTATTTAAGTAGAAGTCCTGGGAGTGCATGGTGCGAATTACAAATACCTAAAAAATGCTAAAACTTCAATTTTTCAAACATATGACTATTTTACACCATTTTAAAGACAAGACTCTCCTTTATCTAACCACATTGTCCGATCTCAAAAAGGCTTTACAATGAAAGCAAAACATTAGATTATGTCAGGAGAGTACCCAGCCAGAAATAATCACACACCCATTTTTCAAGCTAGCATATAATATCACAAAAACCAAAACCACAGCTTAATGCAGCACTAACCTTTGATGATCTTCATCAGATGACACTCCTAGGACATTATGTTATACAATACATGCATGTTTTGTTCAATCAAGTTCATATTTATATCAAAAACCAGCTTTTTACATTAGCATGTTTTGTTCAGAACTAGCATACCCACCACAAACTTCCGGTGAATTTACTAAATTACTCACGATAAACGTTCACAAAAAACATAACAATTATTTTAAGAATTATAGATACAGAACTCCTTTATGCAATCGCGGTGTCCGATTTTAAAATAGCTTTTCGGTGAAAGCACATTTTGCAATATTCTGAGTACATAGCCCGGCCATCATGGCTAGCTATTTTGACACCCACCAAGTTTGGCACTCACCAAACTCAGATTTACTATAAGAAAAATTGGATTACCTTTGCTGTTCTTCGTCAGAATGCACTCCCAGGACTTCTACTTCAACACCCAATGTTGTTTTGGTTCCAAATAATCCATAGTTATATCCAAATAGCTGCGTTTTGTTCTTGCGTTCAAGACACTATCCGAAGGGTGACGTGCCGGCGTGTATCGTGACCAAAAATGTCAAAATATTCCATTACCGTACTTCGAAGCATGTCAAACGCTGTTTAAAATCCATGTTTATGTGATTTTTCTCATAAAATAGCGATAATATTCCAACCGGGAGACGTTGTATCCGTTCAAACACTGAAAATAGAAAATGGAGTCGTCACATGCATGCACGTGCCAGTGTCATTGTTCTCAGAACGACCACTTTCCAAAACCCCTACTGTTTTTCGCCCAGGGACTGCAGAGATCTCATTCCACGATCTGGCGCCTTCTGAGAGCCTATGGGAGCCTTAGAAAATGTCACGTTACAGCAGAGATCCTGTATTTTCGATAAAGAGGCTATAGAAGGACAAGAAATGGTCAGACAGGACACTTCCCATTTAGTATCTTCTCAGGTTTTGGCCTGCCATATGAGTTCTGTTATACTCACAGACACCATTCAAACAGTTTTAGCAACTTTAGGGTGTTTTCTATCCAAATCAAATAATTATATGCATATTCTAGTTTCTGGGCAGGAGTAATAACCAGATTAAATCGGGTACGTTTTTTATCCGGCCGTGAAAATACTGCCCCCTATCCTAAACAGGTTAAGTTACAGTATACGAATGTTTAGCTAATGTGGGGTAACTAGTAGGCTACAGCTGTCAGTGTTCAGCAAGTTAACATTCAGCAATTTGAAATCCATTAACTCAGTTAGATTTTCGTTCTTGAACTCAAATCAAACAATTGTTATTATCAATCTGTTAACGTTACTCAAAAGATGACCACAATTTGCAGATAAAATGTTTGCTATCGTAAGGGGGAAGAAATGTATAGCTAGCTAAGTTACTTACTGCAGAGTAGGGCTAGCCATGATCTAACTAGTAATTTAGGATGGTAGTTCATTTTACAGTACAGTTATAATAACGGGGATTTGTAATTAAGATTGAGATTGGACTAAAATGAGGGTAATTGGATGCTTAGATGTAACTATAGACTGTCTTATTTTTGCATAGGGTCAATTAAACATGAAAAGAAAGGGAGAGACTTATTTTTAAAGAAGCACAAACAGGCAGATCAGGTGCAAACAGACACCAGCCCTTTCATCACCACCGGACCCCAGAGCAGCTCCCTACCTGAGGCTAGTCAGAGTCAGTGTGGTCAGACTGCACAAGGACCCAGTCTACCACCACCAGGTCAGAGCATCTACCAGGCAGTCAGTCACATGCCCAGTTCAGAATTTAAGTTTAGCTTCATCTTGTAATAGATGATTATGTCAGATTAAGCCTCACTTTAAAATGTTGGTTGTTGATTCATGTGTGTTCTTGTTTTGATGGCTGTGGCATTTTATTGTGATTATACACTAATGGTTCTTGTGTTATTTTAATGTAATAAATGTATCAAGTGATGACACAGAGACCTCTGGCTCTGAGTAAGACAGTGAGCCAGAGCTGCCAGGAGATGTCATCGAGCCCCTCCCAACTGCATCAAGCACCAGATATGCTGTTCCAAAAGGACCCAATGGTAGGCCAGGCCTATACTTTAAACTACACATTTTAGTTAGCAGCTGTTAGTATATAATCTTGTGGATCCCTTAATTATACATTTCCATAGAGATATGACACATTATTTAACGTGTATTTCAGACATTCAAGATCTAATTTTGAAAACATCCATGTTTGAAAACATTTCCCAGAACTCAGCATGGTACTAGGAATAGAGCTCCTGGTAAAAGGACAATTCATGGCCTGAATATTCTGTAAGTCAAGATTCAACTTATTGTTTCGCATGTAGGCATTTTTCTCTGCCCAATAGACCTGAATCTGCCTTCACATCACAGTCAGGTTTTTGTAACTGGAAAAAGGCGCTGTTTAAATATTCTGGGTTTAAGCCACATTCGAAAGCAGAGCATCATATCAATGCTATGTATGCTTAGAATCAGCATAAAAGGGTTATTGACAGCAACTCATCAATGTTAGATGTCATAAATGAGGACCGGAAAAAGAAAGTGGAGGAAAACTGTACTTACATTTAAACAACTGCAGATGTGCTCCTATTAACTGCCAGTCAAAATAAAGCGCAGAGAGGTCATCGAGAGACTGATGACTCTCACAACAAGCAGAATTTTTTTACAATCTTAGAAGAAACAGCAAAGCATGACCAATTCATATAGAAAAGGATGATTGCATGTGGCAATGCTAAGTGCACGAGCCACCAAATCCAGAAGGAAGTTCTTGAGGGCTTAGCTGAGATGGTACAAAGTGAAATAATAAGACAAGTAAAAGAATGTGAAGTTTTTTGTGTAATTGCAGATGAAACCAAAGATTTAAAGAAAAAAGAACTAATGTCTTTAGTTGTGAGGTGCTATTCCACAGGGCCATCCATGAAAGCTTTTTACACTTTCTGTCAGCTGAAAGCTTAGATACAGCAGGTCTAACAAAATGATAAATGATTGCCTTGAAAAACATGTTCTGGACTATAGAAATAATCTTGTGGGGCAAGGCTATGACGGTGCAGCCGTCATGAGCGGAAAGGATTCTGCTGTGTCTGCACGGATTAAAAACAGTACAAGATTTGCATTTTATGTGGACTGTAATGCACATTGTTTGAATTTGGTTCTTGTCGATGCTGTAAAATCAGTGCCTGAGGCAGTTAACTTTTTTGCTCTCCTGCAGAAGCTTTAGAACTTTGTATCTGGCTCGTACGTTCATCTCAAGTGGCTTGCAGTTCAGAAAGAGCTGTATCCACAGCAGCCCAGGGAACTACAGACTTACAGAGACTTAAGGTGGGCATGCAGATACACGGCATGCCGTAATCTGAGGGACAGGCTTCCAGCAGTTCTGAGAGTGCTACAGGATATCACACTTGAAAATAGTGGTGATAGATCAGTGGAGGAAAGGGGCCTTCTTTCTCAGATAGATATACATTTCATAGGGCTTTTGGTTACCTTTTGTAAAGTGCTTGGTGATGCCAAATGTCTTTCTGACATGTTCCATTCATGCTCTCTTGACCTAGCAAGGGCTGTGGATCTAGTAGGTGCCCTTACAGACACATTACAGGACTACAGAAGTGAGGGTTACTTTGGAGAAATATGGAAAGAGGTTGAAGAGATTGCAAAGCACTGCAAAATATGTGTACAAAGTGTGTAAAAGACAGACTAAAACAAGCTTAAGAATTCACAACTCATTGATGATGAGCACTGTAGGACCGAAAAATAGTGACCAAAGTGATGGTCAGAGCTTCCATAGAGCTATCTTTTATCAGGTGCTTGACAGTCTCACAGCTGTGCAGCAGGGCCGTTTTTTCAAAGACGAATTGCGAGATAATGCAAGGGGTCCAGTCTCTTAACCCAAAGAGTACAACATTCTTGAATGAGGAGCCTCTGTTTGCCTTTGCTCAGACCTTTGAGTCAGATTTAGAGGACCTCAAACATGAGGTTCATCAAACCAAGAGGCTTCTTGATAGGGGAGTGAAAAGTGGAAGGGACAGACCGTCTACTCTCCTTGACTTTGTTGTGTTTCTAGAACCTTATACAGAGGTCTTCCATGAGCTATTTTGACTTTGTAAGATTTCTGTTGTTACACAGTGCTTCTTGCGAGAGAAGCTTCTCGGCTTTAAAAATGATTAAAACCCCTTAGGACAACAATGGTTGATGACAGGTTAAGTCACTTCGGAATTCTCAGTGTTGAGTCAAGAAGGGCACGCTCCCTCAACATGGATGAGTTTGTGAAACATTTTGCTAGTTCTCACCAGAACTGCATAATTATGCTGTTTTAAATCTACCTAGGATAGTTTGGCACTTAGGCGGTCCCTCTGGTCATGATTAAAACCTGCACTGTATACTAACTAGTACACTGACATTCTAAAATGATAAATCCAAAGGGTATCAGGTCACACAGATTTCATTTTGTCTTGATTAGGCCAATTTCAAAACTTGTCTTTGCTATAAGTTAACATAATATATATGAGCATAAATATGATACTGTAAGTTTGTAATATTGATGGACACCAAAAAAAATATATTTTTCAAGTCCATTTCTGCCTGATACCTGGTATGTCAAATTGCGGTGTGATTTTCTTTTAAATGTATTTTTTTGTAAATAAACTATGCAATGTTTGTAGCACACAAATGCTATCTTATCTCCTTGGTGCTTGAGCTTTATTTTCTGAAAATATTTTGGATGTTCAACACTTATAGACCCAGATTATATATTCATGAAAACAGAGTGACCCAAGTCTCTCCAGTGTGTGTGTGTGTGTGTGTGTGTGTGTGTGTGTGTGTGTGTGAGAGAGAGAGCGAGCGAACGAACGAACGAGAAAGAAAGAAATTGAGTTGCAGTTCCCGAGGTAGAGACACTGACTATTCATAGTATGTTAAAGAACCCTTTTGGACCACACTATCTGCCACATTGAGGAACTCCGGTTTAAGTGAATTCTACCTTCTACCTCTAATCAGCAATCATAGGATTCATTCATGCTCCTTAGATGCCAGGTTAGGGTTACACACACATTTTCTGTCATGGTCTATGGACCCCCTGAAGTAGCCTTGCCCCCCCTGGCCACCCCATGTAGAAAACTCTAGTTCCACCACTGTGGCCACAAACATTTATGTAGCCTTAGCATGGCTGTTAGGGCCTGTGTTTGATGTTTGATAATGTTCTCTGGGAAGAACTGTTCTCAACATACAGGTAAATGACTACATAAAGGAAATACCAACATAAAGTGTCTTAATAGGGCGTAGGGCCACCACTGGCCAGAACAGCTTCAATGCACCTTGGCATAGATTCTACAAGTGTCTGGAAATCTACTGGAGGGACGTGACACCATTCCTCCACATGAAATTCCATAATTTTGTGTTTTGTTTATGGTGGTGAAAAACTCTGTCTTAGGTGCCGCTCCAGAATCTCCCACAAGTGTTCAATTGGGTTGAGATCTGGTGACTGAGACTTCCATGGCATATGGTTGACATAATTTTCATGCTCATCAAACCATTCAGTGACCCCTCGTGCCCTGTTGATGGGGGCATTGTCATCCTATTGGAGCATAGCCATGGTAGCCAAAATAACGGTCAAAATATACATGACCCTAACTAAGCATGATGGGATGTTAATTGCTTAATTAACTCAGGAACCACACCTGTGTGGAAGCACCTGCTTTCAATATACTTTGTATCCCTCAATGTAGTAACCAAAACGTAGTAACCAAAAAAGTGTTAAAGTTGATGACAGCTTTGCACACTCTTGGCATTCTCTCAACCAGCTTCACCTGGAATGCTTTTCCAACAATCTTGAAGGAGTTCCCACATATGCTGAGCACTTGTTGGCTGCTTTTCCTTCACTCTGCCGTCCAACTCATACCAAGGCAAAGGGTGGCTACTTTGAAGAATCTCAAATATAAAATATATTTTGATTTGTTTAACACTTTTTAGCTTACTACATGATTCCATATGTGTTATTTCATAGTTTTGATGTCTCCACTATTATTCTACAATGTAGAAAATGATCAAAATAAAGAAAAACCCTGGAATGAGTAGGTGTGTCCAAACTTTTGACTGGTACTGTACCTCACTTGCAACTTATGAGGTCTATGCAATTAGCCTATTAAAATGTTTATCTGACTCCATTGAGAATAGGCAAGCAAACATTAGGCAATGAGTTGATGTTGACAAACAACAATTAGTCTGAGAGTGGAATACTAAAGGCAGATATTTAATCATGTGTTGTGGAGTGGGTAACAGGTGCACTATATCGCTTTAATTGCTGAGTTCTCTGACATATATGACATTGACTTCAAATTAAATCCCAAGTTCAAGAACATTGGGAAACGGTGGCTCTCCAAAAGTTATTTTTTTAAAAGGGACAAGATGAAGTCACCTTTCAATTTTCAGCCAGGTAGGCTAACGTGTTTAGGCAGTTATGTATTCATCAGACCATCTCTTGAAGCAGATATTTAATAACTTTGAAGAAGATATTTATTTATTCTTGGAGCAGATATTTAATAACTTAGCAAAATGAATGAAATCACATACAAAGCATAAAGCTTAAGTCACAGGAGGTTGGTGGCACCTTAATTTGGGAGGACAGGCTCGTGGTAATGGCTGGAGTGGAATTAGCAGAATGCTATCAAATACATTCCATTCTCTCCGTTCCAGCCATTATTATGAGCCGTCCTCCCCTCAGCAGCCTCCTGTGATTTCCATACAACCTTATTCAATGGGCAGGATAGAGAAGAGAATAGACAACAAAAGCATTTCATTGCATTTATTACATTTGAAGGTGTAACTCTTTCAAACCAAAAGCAACCACCATTGACCAATCAAACGATAGTTTACAGTAACCTGATCACCCAGGCCCAATCACAACAGGATGTCACGGCATCTAAAGGCTTGTGTGGAGGATGAGACCAATGTAAAAAGATAGAGTTCCTAGAGACGATAAACCCTTTGCATAGAGTAACTTAGAGTTCACTCTGTACAGATAGATAGATACAAGTTACCACAGAGATCATACTACATCTACTACATACTGTAGACGGCATTAGACTTCTATTCAAGGAAGACGTTTCAAATAGATACCATTCGTGGCTGCAGTAGTATTATTCTATCACACATTCCAGTAATCAGTTATCTGGATACTGTGTGTGAGAGAGAGAGATACATTTGTGCCCTCAGAGGGAAGAAGTGTGTACTGGTCCTTAAATCATTGTCCTTTGTGTTTTCCACATGTTCCTGGGACATTTGCCATGCAGACCCAGAGGTGACAGGGAGTACATAGATTAGGGCCAAGCCTACATTTCCATTATTCTGTCAGTTACTGCAACATAACCATGTATTCTGTAAGTTACCTTAACATTACCATGTACTGCAACACTCTGTGTGTCCTATAGGGAGACTTTGGAGGAGGACGATGACGATGGTAAAGATGGTGAAGACCATAAAGAGGGTAATAATGACAGTAATGGGCATGATAATGATCGTAATTATGACAAAATATATAATTTACATTAAAGATTATGATGAGGAAGATAAGGAGTGAATGGAGGACAAAACATTTCTCTTCATTTAGAAATAAATGATATTTCCTCTATGGGAGAATATTTCCTGTCTCTTCTCCTCTTGCACATCCCTTCCTACTGTGCTTTAATGTCTGAGTTATGGCTGACCTCGCAAACTGCAGCATCTGACTGATCCTGTCACAAATGACTTTTAACATTTTCATTATCCATTCTCAGAAAAATGGATCCAATGAGTTTGAATTAAATCTGGAACATATGATTCTAAAATGACGCCCGATAAACATCTAGCTCTGTGTAATGTTTTGGTATGTCACCCAGGCTCCATGCAGCCAATGTACCAGATGAATGAATCACCCAGTGCATGTGGGTAAAGAAATCCATGCCATATTTCTAGCTCATCCATTACTTTATCCAATACCCAACTCATATGAATGGATATCAGTCCTTTTCTGAATGATTCACAGATTTAGCTAACTCTGTGGTCTCCTGGATTCAGAACGTAAACAAATCAAAAGGATTAACCCTCATCTATTTGAGTTACCTCAGAATTAAGAACTAATGATGATCCATTTTAGTCTACTTTGATTTTTGAGTGACAGGTTATATTACTCATAGGTCAAGGTCCATCTTGCAGGAGTCAGAGGGGCTCATCTGGCAGGAGTCCGGTATGGTACAAAAATATGTTGATATAGAGGTTCATATGCTGCCAGAAACAAGTGGCCAACTTATTTTTTGTCATTATGTCAATATGAAATGAAATAATAAAAAGTCTATGTCACGATCGAGCTACTCTCCTACAACAGGGGATATCACTGCTTGATACAATGCAGTCACTACATAGTAGCCTAATAGAGGCCAACGACAGGTCTGTATGCATTCATTGTCTTATCAAACAGTCAATGACAGGGAAAGTCACTCTCTCCAAGTATATGCAGATAAATACAGAAAATACTAACTCTGATAAAGTGTAAATGTGGTAAGATAGTTCAAATATTCCAAATTGAACTTCACTCCTTACCTGTAGTTGTACTAGCCCAGTTTATCAGCTCCCCGATGTACATCACCTTGCCAGGCTAGCCAGACTCCTTGCTCCAGCCAAACGCTACGCCACGCCCACGGAGTACATCCCTGACAATTTCTGGAACACAAACACGTTTTAACCGTTCTAATTGGTCCCAGCAACCGATGGGTTGGACCAGAGCCAGAACACAGGTCAATAAATCGGCGTTTAAAAAATGTGTCATTGGCTTTGATACTCTGATTGGTTAGAGATGATGCAATCGCTGATGATGCACACTTCATTTTGACGCCGCTACAAATGACTTCAACGATGGCAGTCTCAGACTGAAGTATGTAGTGAACATAGAGCAGTGGATGAATTTAGTTTGAGCTCTTTATGACAGAATGTAAAAATGTAGTGAAATGAAACACTTTTTTTTTTTTTTAACAAGTTATATATATCCAAAAAGTACTCAATTGGTGAAACAACCCCTTTATACGAGAGGTGTTCCTGATGCGTCATCCTAGGGAGGTGTGTCAAACAGTGGTGGGTGGGTTCTTAACAATGATGGGTCATTAATGCAGGGTTTAACCTGTGTTGCGGGTAGCCTAATGCAAAGGTTGCCAATTCCCACAGGGAGGATACGTTTAGCACCTTCATTGAACTGTGTGCTTATGGTAACATGTATGTTTATTATCTTAAGATGTTTATATTGTAACTCATTACTTTTTGGATGTTAATTAATCATTATGTGAAATGGCTTCCCATTGGTTGAATGCATTATGGGTAAAGTATTTCAATCCCTGTCATTCTGTTCTAACCAGATAGGTGAGAAGTTGGGCTGCAGGTGCTGTCCCATGTCATGTATGATTGAGCCTGGTTAAGTCTTGAGCTACAGACTTGGTAATTGTTCTGTTCCATGTTCGTTTGTTTTTTTATTATGTAAATATTGTGGGCCTACGGTCAGTGACACCTGTCTGTGTGTAACCTTGGTGAATATTAGAGCTCAGAGAGTACAATAATCCCCCCTTCTCATGCCAGTGCTCTAATCTAGACCAATAAACATGTTTGTCCTGGATTCTCTAATCCCGTTAACAGACTGACAAGAAGAATCAAAGTCCACAAAAACGTTAGAAGAGTTTTAGTGCTGTGGGCGTAGGGAGGACCACATATACGTAGTCGGCTATTCTGTCCCACAGCTCATTAACCTTTTACTGCAGTGGACTAAATCAGGGTCACATAGAGTGTTTCTAGTAGTCTTAAACTAATCTACATTGAAACAAAAGTATATACCTTACACACATGGTTATGGGCTTACAAAAAAGAAGACACCTGTACCATGTCAGATATAGAGTTGAAATGTATTACATTTTCATCCCAATATTACACCTTATATACATCACAGAAGATCGATGTATAACACAACTGTTTGACATAGAATCACAGGATTTTCGGCGTGTTTAAAAAAATTATGTTTAATAATTATGAAATTTTGAAAAATATGAACATTCCACCCATGAGGCCACTAGGTCATTTGACTTCAGGAAAGGGCTAGGAAGGAGTGTATATGCTGTGGCTTCTGTGTTTCTTGAGTGTTTTTAGTTCTGTTTGGTTCTTGTGATTTATGGAACTATATAATTTCAAATCTATTATGTTTTAAGGATTCAGTTTTCTGTAGATTGAGATGTTTTATATTCCGCATTCACTTGTGTGTTATGGAATCTGGCCTTAAGAATGGCCTCTCAATGGAATGGAGTCCTCTGATCATCTTACTAGCTGCTATAAGACTAACTAAAGTAACTGAACACCCTATGTATATTTTGGCATACATCTATCTCTCTCTACCTACGCCTCCTGTACTCACCCACACATATCAAAACATACCCGGACTTGAGGTTTATTTTCCATGGATGGTTTTCTGACACCACACATGGACTCCACACATGCAGCAACATGTCCAACCCTCATTGGATGAATGCAGTACACATTCTGAGAGAGAGAGAGAGAGAGAGAGAGAGAGAGAGAGAGAGAGAGAGAGAGAGAGAGAGAGAGAGAGAGAGAGAGAGAATTCTAAACGGCTAGCATCATAACCTCCTGCACCTATGAGGGCCAGGGGCATAAGCACATAATAAAGGCAACTTACAACAGATTTTATATTGTATAACCAAGGTAATTCTCCAATAAAACAGGTATACAGACCTTTATTGAAGTACAGAGTGATGCATTCATCTAGGTGTTCCCAATATGCCTTGTCTTCACCTAACGTTAGTGCCATGATGGATCAGCCAATAAGCCGCGAGCAGCAGCAGCAGGTAATTGTCATATTTGTCACCTTTAGAAAAGAGCTGGCTTTTGGCTGTGTGTTCCCTGTGTGATCTAATTGGACGGAGTTATCAGGAGCGAGGCAGCAGCACAGTAGAGACTGTTGATTCATATCCTGTTCAGGAGGAGAAGGATAGTATATGAGTTGTTAGAGAGACCAGCCTGGTCTCATAGACTAGATGTAACATAGTACATGTAAATCCAAGACACTCAATTAGTAAGATACGTCACGTTTGGTAGGGTTACATAAGACAGAAGGTTACTTAAGACAAAAATGAAAGTAGGGTGGTTGGTCTGGAGAGAGAGAGGGAGAGAGAGAGACTGGTATTTACTGTCATCCACACCGCAGGAGAGGAGGACGCTACCTTGTTTGAGAATGTGATGAAAGAGTTGAACTAATGTGTTTGTGTCGCTGGATTAATTTATTACCCCCTGCAGTTGTCCAAATACCAGTGTTGAGCATCATTCCTCACTGCAAATGACGGGTTGTGTTTCACTATCATGCTAACAGACCATCAC
Organism: Salmo salar; assembly: GCF_965601325.2. Taxonomy (NCBI): domain Eukaryota; kingdom Metazoa; phylum Chordata; class Actinopteri; order Salmoniformes; family Salmonidae; genus Salmo; species Salmo salar. The sequence continues at coordinate 154,214,721 of NC_138291.1, forward strand.
TGTGTGATTCATCTGAGGAGCATAAAATATGCAATGACTTTACATTTGTTTTGAATACATTCATCATAGGTCTCAATGCAATGCCAAGAACACCACAGTATACTAACAGAACAATGCTAGATATTACAATGGAGAAGGGAGAAGGCACTTTACTGCAACAAATTCTGAAGGCACTTAACCAGACAGACTTTATAAATAGGTGTTGTCACATTCATGTTATTCTATAGGGTAACATCAGTTACATTTTTGACGTGAGGAATTATATGGAATTAAAGAGAAAAATGAAATGGTGTTGTCATCTTCGTGAATGGACTAACACTAGTAGTAACGTTACTGTTATCCTATAAGGGAAAACCTTATAAAGGGCTTGGAAAGTACAGGAAGTACTACATTTTGACCTTTACATAAGTAGGATGATATGTAAACAAATAAACTATATATGTTGATATATGGGACTGGACACGATTAGTCTGATGACTCAGTATTACCTAACACAGAAAAAACATTTTAGGGTAAATTATCTTCCTTGTCTTTCTGTGCACATCAAATCAAATCCTTAGTTTGAGTTATTTCAGCTAGTTCATTCAGCACTGACCTCTGTGGTGTCCTAGCACTGCTTTGGGGCACAGGCAGCTCATCACTGCAAACACATCAAAGTGTATTTACTCATCCCAGCCTGTCTTCATCTAGAGGGAACCAGGCTTTCATATCCATTACAGAGTAATTTGCTGGTAATATCTCAGCCAACATTATGACTGTAATTAAGTCTGTCAGTCAAACCAGGCTTTTAACATAATTGAGCCATAAGGAATTAGCATAAAGGCTAATTTATTTCATTATGCGTGAATTTTGAGAATTATAGAAGTGAATGACAATGGCGGGAAAAATGACTTCCCAGAGGATCATTTACAGAGTTAGCGCACGCACGCACGCACGCACGCACGCACGCACGCACGCACGCACGCACGCACGCACACACACACACACACACACACACACACACACACACACACATAGTGTTATGAGGCCAGAGGCTTCAGTTCCCACTAAACAAAATCAGAATGCCAATACTGTAGACTGGGACTAGAGAGTGACCATTGGCTGGTTTGGCCAGTCTACACCTTGTAAACTGGATACAGTCTGAGACCGCTAGTACATTACACTCTTAGAAAAAAACGATTATCTAGAACCTAAAAGGGTTATTTTGCTGACCCCATAGGAGAACCATTTGAAGAACCCTTTTTGGTTCCAGGTGGAACCCTTTTGGTTCCAGGTAGAACTATTTAGTGGTCCATGTAGAACCCTTTCCACAGAGGGTTCTACATGGAACAAAAAAGGGTTCTCCTACGGGGAAAGTCGAAGATCCCTTTTGGAACCCTTTTTCTAAGCATGTAGGTGATAAATTGTGGTAAAATGTCATGATCTAGTCTCATGTGTCCACTTTCTGACCAGGAGGAGAGCGACTTTGGTCCGCTGTAATACAGTGATACTCTGGAGGCAGCCGAGCGCAGAAATCCAATTTGCTCTGTGGAAGTATTAGCCTCCTGTGTTAATTCTCTCTGAAATGACTTCCATTGGGTCTATCTCCGGAGCGGAGGGACTGTGAGGGAGGAGAGGGTTGCTACTGAGCCGTGTGTTGGCGTGGGAACTGGGGTGGACATAAGCCCAGAGTGAAATAAATCCATCTAATGGTGATGCAGTTCAGACACAGAAACACCCCTAAGAGCAACCTCAGGTCGTCTTCTCCTCCCGCTGCAATGATGAGGAATGTGATGAATTACTGAGGTTCTCTCTCTTCTATACCATCAAAGTCAGAGCATTGGAATGCCTTGAACTGCCCCAAAAACTTACTTGAGGTATGTTCGTGATGATACCAACACAGTGATGTAAGCTTTAATTTATGTCTGAGCTGCACACATGCATTTTCAAAGAGATGCGCTCCTGGACTGACTTCAGAAGAATTGTGGACAGATAAATAATAGGAAAGTTAGTCAACCACATTTACATCTTTCTTGTTAGGCAGTATGGCCGTGAGTATTTGGCACAGGTGAAGAGTCAAACTTTACTTCTTCTAGCCCTTTGTGGGATTCAGGCATCAAACACATCAATCACATTTCTCCTCTGACTTGGACTAATCTGTATAAATATATTTTTTCCACATATCTATGTAAAATATTCTGTAACAAGTGTTGTTTTTGTGCTCAATGGTGGATCTATTCATAATTATTTAAGACATGATGTTAGGCAGTATGGCCGTGAGTATTTGGCACAGGTGAAGAGTCAAACTTTACTTCTTTTAGCCCTTTGTGGGATTCAGTTTTCATCCTAGCAAGCAACTATGCTACATGGTTTGCCTTCTGTCTTCTTGTTACATAGTCAGTCTCTCAGAGCCTAAACCACAGGTCTGTAGTATTGTCTCTGTAAACAACATTGTGGAAAACCCATCCGCTCCTCCTCACTGTGGACGGTCCATTTGACACAGGAAGCGTCCAGTTCTGACATTTCCTGTCCAATGTGCCTTCAGGCAGTCTAATGTTACTGATGAGCTGCTTGGGGATAGCTTTCTGAGATCTGACCTGCCCCCTGAGCCCACTCAGACACTCTTGACACCCATTACAAATGGGAACTACAAATGTGGCTCATATGCACAGTGCAATAGCACTACAAAAACATTCTTCTTCAGACACCCACATACAGGTAAAAAAAATCCATGTTCGGGGTATTGTCTCATGCTAGACAAAGGGAGTAATCTATCTCATCACCTGTTCATGTGAGAAGCCTACGTAGGACAAACGAAAACAACACAATACAACACATATTATAAAATGAAGAAGAATTGGCAGCAGTTTTACGGGCGCTCTACCAATTGTTCTATTATGTGTTTTTTTCATGTTATTTGTAACTTATTTTGTACATAATGTTTCTGCAACCGTATCTTACAGCAAAAAAGAGCTTCTGGATATCAGGACAGCGATCACTCACCTCGGATTAGACAAAGATTTTTTCTTCGACAAGCAGGACGCACAGGACATTCTCCAAACAACAGACAGGGCCAACATCCCCATTATTTGCAAGATTAAGAGAAGCAGGTACAGAGGACACAGAGCCGGATGCCTCGTGAGGACCCGCAGAAGGCGAGTGGGAAAGCTGCTGTTACCGTCAATATTACTCGCCAACGTGCAATCATTGGACAATAAATTAGATCACTAATATCCTACCAACGGGACATCAAAAACTGTAATATCCTATGTTTCACGGAATCGTGGCTGAATGACGACATGGACATAGATAGCGGGATATACGCTGCACCGGCAAGATAGACGAGGGGGGGCGGTCTGTGCATATTTGTAAACAACAGCTGGTGCATGAAATCTAAGGAAGTCTCTAGATTTTGCTCACCTGAAGTAGAGTATATTGTGATGAATTGCAGGCCACACTACTTGCCTAGAAAGTTTTCAGCTATACTTTTTGTGGCTGTTTATTTACCACCACATGCTGGCACTAAGACCGCACTCAGTCAGCTGTATAAGGAAATAAGCAAACAGGAAACCACTCACCCAGAGGCGGCGCTCCTAGTGGCCGGAGACTTTAATGCAGGGAAACTTAAATCAGTTCTACCAAATTTCTATCAACATGTTAAATATGCAAATGCGCTGATCCTCAACACTGGAGCCCCCCAGGGGTGCATGCTCAGTCCCCTCCTGTACTCCCTGTTCACCCACGACTGCATGGCCAGGCACGACTCCAACACCATCATTAAGTTTGCATCCGACACAACAGTGGTAGGCCTGATCACCGACAATGACGAGACAGCCTATAGGGAGGAGGTCAGAGACTTGGCTGGGTGGTGCCAGAATAACAACCTCTCCCTCAACGTAACCAAGACTAAGGAGATGATTGTGGACTACAGGAAAATGAGGACCGAGCACGCCCCCATTCTCATCGACGGGGCTGTAGTGGGCACGTTGAGAGCTTCAAGTTCCTTGGTGTCCACATCACCAACAAACTACAATGGTCCAAACACACCAAGACAGTCGTGAAGAGGGCACGACAACACCTATTCCCCCTCAGGAAACGAAAAAGATTTGGCATGGGTCCTGAGATCCTCAAAAGGTTCTACAGCTGCAACATCGAGAGCATCCTGACTGGTTGTATCACTGCCTGGTATGGCAATTGCTCAGCCTCCGACCGCAAGGCACTACAGAGGGTAGTGGGTACGGCCCAGTACATCACTGGGGCTAAGCTGCCTGCCATCCAGGACCTCTACACCAGGCGGTGTCCGAGGAAGGCCCTAAAAATTGTCAAAGACCCCAGCCACCCCAGTCAAAGACTGTTCTCTCTACTACCGCACGGCAAGCGGTACCGGAGTGCCAAATCTAGGACAAAAAGGCTTCTCAACAGTTTTTACCCCCAAGACATAAGACTCCTGAACAGGTAATCAAATGGACTACCTGGACTATCTGCATTGTGTGCCCCCCCAACTCCTCTTTTATGCTGCTGCTACTCTCTGTTTATCATATATGCATAGTCACTTTAACTATACACTCATGTACATACTAACTCAATTGGCCCGACCAACCAGTGCTCCCGCACATTGGCTAACCGGGCTATCTGCATTGTGTCCCGCCACCCACCATCTGCCAACCCCTCTTTTACGGTACTGCTACTCTCTGTTCATCATATATGCATAGTCACTTTAACCATATCTACATGTACATACTACCTCAATCAGCCTGAGTAACCGGTGTCTGTATGTAGCCTCACTACTTTTATAGCCTCACTACTGTTTCTCACTGTCTTTTTACTGTTGTTTTATTTCTTTACTTACCTATTGTTCACCTAATACCTTTTTTGCACTATTGGTTAGAGCCTGTATGTAAGCATTTCACTGTAAGGTCTACATGTAACGGTCGTCGTAGTGAATGGACCAAGGTGCAGCGGGTACGTGAATGCTCATGTTTATTTAATAAAATACGGAAACAATGACCGGACAACAAACAGTCTTGCGGACAACACACAGCTATGCAAAGAACAACCTCCCACAATTCCCATGACAAACACATCCCTAATTATAGGACCTTCAATCAGAGGCAACGATAGACAGCTGCCTCCAATTGAAGGCCCCAATCCCAATTACCTAAACACAGATCTAAACACCCTAGAACAGACATAGAAATATACAAACATAGAACAATGACCAAAATCCTGGAATACATAAATCAAACACCCCTCTACATACACACACACCCCGAACCATATAAAACAAATACCCCCTGCCACGTCCTGACCAAACTATAATAACAAATAACCCCTTTACTGGTCAGGACGACGACACTACATCTGTTGTATTCAGCATTTCACTGTAAGGTCTACCTACACCCGTTGTATTCGGCACACGTGACAAATAAACTTTGATATGATTTGAACACCGCAGCTCAATCAGGTGGAAGAACACTGACTATCCAGTAGCAGCCCACTTTGTTGAAGCTAACCATCCAATCTCCTCCCTCAAATACACAGGCATTGAGCATGTTTACCAAGGAGAGGCGGTAACATCGAGATCCTACTAATACAGAGGGAAGCCTCCTGGATATTTAAAAACATTGACCCCTAGTGGTCTGAATATTGACTTTGATCTCAGGTCCTTCTAATGAACAATCCTTCTTTCTACTCTCTTCTTTATGAACAAAATATTATTTCTACAGCTTATCAGATTACACCCAATATGTTTCCCCTGTTGATGATGCTTATTATGCATTATGGTTGAAGCAGAAGATTACATGTAACAACAATTTTATGAAATTGGAAACAATTACATATATGTGTGAAATTAAATGAAAGAATGTATGTTGTGTACAATATATAATTATGTTTCCATATGATAACAATAGCCTAATATATTCTATATGCTGTAAACTATTGTCTTTTTAACAGTGTCACTCAATTAATTCTAATCAACCTAATAATTATAACACACCCCTCACTATTGTCATTGGTTGCACTAATTGCACTGTTTGTCTACATAACCTGGTTCAAACATTCATGACATTACCCTGAAGAAGGCACAGTGAAGGCGAAACGTTGGTGTTTTACACAATAAATTACTTGGAGTTTATTTATATAGTGTGCGACTCTCTTTACTTATTTGTATAGCTTACTGATGAGCTGTTGACATAAGAAATCACTCTTCTTCTCCTTACCATCTCTGAGCTCATGATATAACCAAATGTGTCAGGGTCACATGGAAATGACCCTGACTCATCTCTATATACAATATGATAATTGGTGCTTACATGTTCTTTTTATTTTTTATTTAACCTTTATTTAACCAGGTAGGCCAGTTGAGAATAAGTTCTCATTTACAACTGGGACCTGGCCAAGATAAAGCAAAGCAGTGCGACAAAAACAAAAACACAGAGTTACACATAAACAAACGTACAGTCAAATGTATGTAAATAAATCATGGTTAATGGAATGGCATAAAAATGCTTCGATTTTATTTTGACGGCAATGTTCTGTAAACGAACTGAAGCTGTGTAAATGCAATGAACACAGTATAGCGGTTTAGCTGAGCAGTAATATAATTATAGTGTAGGTATTGTTTTTGTCCACTAGGCAGCGCCTTTGCCCTGTAGTCAGTTGTAGCCAATGACAGTTCTCTGATTCAACACAAGAGAGAAGCAGCAAAGTGGACTTGGCAATAGCAACATCTGCAGTACCTGATTTTTTCCACCAGATGGCAGATCACACACATCTCAGAGCTAGTCAGGAAGGCAGGTGTATAATCACTGAATGGTGGTGCGTTTTCTGAGTCTGAACTCACAGCGCGTGACCAGTTTGTTTACGTTTATTGTGCACTGAGTGATTTGATTTGATTTAGAAAATAGAACTGTGTTTTCAACATTCTCCTGGATATTATTGAGTTTGTTTGAGCAGTATACTGAAAACAAAACAACCTTTATATACTCAGAAAACAGATAAGTCATTCCTCAATGTATTCCTAATAGTGTAAATAATACAGGTATCTACATTTTGCATTTAATTTATCGCTAAGCTCAGGGACAGTGAACTGTCTACTGTATCATATAGATCTGCATGGGGTACAACACTTTAAATAACAAAAGAGGAAAAACTACAACTGACTTTCATTACTTTTTAACAATACTACAAGACCTCAAATTAAGGGAGGCAATTAAAACAATGAATCACCAACTTAAGGTACATGATACAGACTAATTGAAGGGAAGCTTTACTAAGAGCAGAGAAACACTTCATCCATTTCCAATCAGAACCAGTGGTATTGGTTATGGTTGGGGAGTGCGATGGGTGCAGGGGCTGAGCTGCTGTTGGTTAGTAAAGCCCTGCCTCTACTAGACTAGTGATAGTGATCCCTGAACAGATGAGATGCCTGCTCCCATATGGCTGTTCTCTGGGAATCCTTTGTGCTGTGACTGATGGGCTCCCTTTAATGCCTACCATCCTTAAAGGCTCTTTCTCTTCCAACCCAACCCATACTAGCAGCTCCACCCATCCCTCTGCTCTCCCTCTCTCCTTTCAATGGAGAGCCCACATTGTCCTGGCAAAGTGTGCCTTTCGTTTTGTACATAAATCCCCCACCCGCCCTCTACTCTACTCCCTCTTCCTCCTCCCCTGCACCCCTCCACCCTGCACACTCTCTGGTCTAGACTTTGTGTTTGTGAAAAGGACCGTCTCAAATCTCCTCTGCAGCCGCGGCAGCTGCTCCTGGACCTCACCATTCTTTCAGAGCTGAAACAAAAGGGGGGTATCAATGCACCTTTGTGCAATGCCCCTCTTCCGCACCCTACCCTTTGACGAGGGTGTAAGAGTGGTGGCTGGGGGGGGCTACAACCACATTAGCCATCTAATGTGGGCCAAGACCAACCCCTCCCCTCCAGGAGCCCCTCAGGCAGCACTCAGAGCACAGCTGGCAAGCCCAGCCTCCTCAGCAAATCCTTACAGACCCCTCCCCTCCCAACACTGCACACACACACACACACGCACACACGCACGCGTGTGTGTGGGGGGCTTCAGACTTGCCTCAGGATTGTCTGGTTGAGGAGCCGTGTTTTGGCAACAGTTGACAACATGTGTCAGCACTGGGCTCCATGGTTACAACACTAGACATGACCAAACTAGAAACCCCACCACATAAACACACACACTGGCATCACACACTAACAAACACACCCTTACACTGATATTGGTACTGAATACACTGTAACATAGACACATATTCACTTAACCAATGCATTCACCTGCTACCTGCTGCCATTCTGCTCTGTCTGGGAGATAGTGGTGTTTGGATATACAGTACAACCCAGTAAATTAGGAAGAATTTCCAGCACAGGCAAGCAAGATAAGGATAAATTGTTTTTATAAAAATGATAGTGATGCCGTCATGGAGCTGACCAGTATTATTCACAGTACATAATTATAGGATTTAGCACATCTTTATGTTGTGAAACATATGAAAATTAATTAGCAGATTAATCATGAATTCAAAGAGGATATGAGATAAAGCCAACCACTGGTGATTTGCATATGAATAGCTGAGGAGGCGGGGAAAAGTGTCTGTGTGTATGTGCGTGTGTGTGTACATGCGCATGTGCGAGAGTGTGTGTGTGTACTTGTGTGTGCACACGTTTATTGGTTAGGGTCCTGACCTCTGGTCCTCTGACCCCAGCAGCAGGTTTGTAATGAGTGATATTAGTATAACCAGCAGACTAGAGGACAACATATCACTACAGAAAAAGCCAGCTGAACCTTACATCCCTCCAGACACAACTAGTTTCATCACAACCACTACCATAGCAGTAAAAACACATTGAGTCCCAAGGTAACACTTCAGAAACAGGATTATTCCTTTGATACTTCCCCAACACACTTTGGATTCTATGGGAAGCTTTACCCACATCGTTCAAATCAGGATGAACAACTTGGCAAGAGGATGCAACGTTAACACTTTGTTGTGATGCTCTGAATGCACAAGGCAAGCAAAAAACATTTTCACCTTTATTTGACTAGGCAAGTCAGTTTTAAGAACAAATTCTTATTTACAATGACAGCCTACCCCGGCAACGCTGGGCCAGTTGTGCGCCGCCTTATGGGACTCCCAATCACAGCTGGAAGTGATTCAGCCTGGATTCAAACCAGGGACTGTAGTGATGCCTCTATGCACTGAGATGCAGTACCTTAGACCGCTGCGCCACTCGGGAGCCCCTGAGTAATGCACAACCACATGCAATGAGAGAGCTGTAGTCCATGGGATTAAGATTATCAAGTAAAAAGGTAGTCATTCATTGACCATTTAATCATTCCAATCGAATCATTTAATTGACTGTCCCTAAAAATAGAACCAAACAGAAACTCACTGGTACTGCAGACTAGGGGTAGTGGAGGATGTCACATCCCCCTCCCTCAGCACCATCTGCTGCTCCTGGGGCATCTTCAGCTCACTATGAAGAGAGAGAGACACTTGAGAAGAGCCATGTGGTTGGAACAGAGCCCTTGTAAAACGGGCGGAGACGGGGGGCAACCGGGGTTGGGTGGAAGGGGGACAGATAATGAAATATTGTGACACAGGGCAATTCAAGTATCCTCTGCCACCCCCCTCCACACATTTACACTGCACATATCAGAGCAGCTGTGGAGTGCAGAGATAGAAAGATGGAGAGAGCACCAGCCCTGTTGGGATGAATAGCTGCAGAGCACATGCTTTCATATGAGTGCATGAACCTCATGGGGATATTGCTATTAACAATGCATTGGGCTTCAATTTCTCTCTCAGTGCAGAGAAGTGGATAAAACAGCCTACTATTCCTACTACAGCTATGTTCTGATTTTCTCCTGCAAGGACACCCTCTGTATTGCTTCTTCAATGGGGGGGTTAGTGGTAAAGATGGGGGGAGGGGTTGAATGGATGAATGAGAGCTGGCTTGTGCCAGGCACAGTGCCCTACCCCTCTTTATTCTCCTCGTCTTTCCTCTCTCCTCCTCTCTTCTGTCTCATTATGCGGGGAAGCAGATGGAATCAGTGTTTGTGGTCTGATTGCCGGGCAGATTTGGGGTATTGGTAGTAGGTTTTGGGGGGTTCGGTTGGGTTTGTAGTCTGCAGGCGCTCGCTGTCTGACAGGGAACAATAGCGCCTGCTGCACACTGACACACACTGCGCTTGGCCACTAATTAAACAAACCATTCTGGGGGGCTGATTTGATGGCTGCATTTGGCAGCTCAGTGCAGGGCACAGATCTGGAGGTCAGATAGGAGTGCTACTGAAGTGGGAGGAGATGGGGAGGAGGGGTATTCAGATCTGGAGGGTCAGAGTTGGGGCATGAGGGCTGGGGCAACTGTTGACTACTACATAGAGGCACAATGCTTAAGAATGACATGAAGCATGCTGGGTCAGAATGACTACACAGTTTGTTTCCAAAAGCAAAAAGCCACAGAATGTTCTGAACTTCCAATGAAAGACAGCTATTCATGAATGGCGTGTGGCAGGAGCAAAAGAGCACAGTGAAAAGCTTAATATATTTCTTGTTTCTTTTGTTCAGCTGTGACATACAAACCTGTGCATGGAGAAATGACTATATCGGAGTGGTTTTGTAATTCTATGTCATCTTCAGGTGTTTCCGTAAGCTACTCAGTCACTCTTATACTATTGCATAAAACACCCGTAGGATATTTTGTTCCTTATTTGAGAGTGGCAACTGAATGTTTCAAGCAGACACACCACATGGACTGCACATCTCTTTTTGTGGTGCAGGCATTTGGCAGCACACTGACACATAGGTCAGGAGTGAACTCAATAGATAAGTCAGCTAATAACAACCAAACATAATATCTACCACACATCAACACTCCAGTACAAAAGTAGAACCTGGCCTCCTGAGTGGCGCAGCGGTCTAAAGCACTGCATCACAGTATGTGAAGCGTCACTACAACCCCGGGTTCAATCCCAGGCAGTATCACAGCTGTGACCAGGAGACTCATGAGGCAGAGCAGAAAAAAAGTAGAACCCTTGATCTGGGTGAATCTTCAACAGACATTTAGCAACACCACTGCCTCTAAATCTACCAGTGATGGGGAGTAGTGAACTACGTGTAATTACATTTGGTAGTAGTTGAACTAAACTGAAATCCTGATAGTGTTTTCAGTAGTTGTTGCCATGTAGCAGTGTAGTCTACTTTTTTTTAGCAAAAATAACAGAAAATACCCGTAATGTAGGCAAGATCTTCTTTTTCAGCCTCAGACCTGCCTAATTCGCACTTGAAACAGTTTTTGAGTTTAATAGGCTAAATTACTTCCAACGTTAAGAAATTGGTAGCTTGGTAAACATTATTTCAAGAGTAGCTTCCCCAAAATTGAAAGCTACCACATGCAGCAGTCTGTACTCACAGAACTGATTAGAGGCACAACACCTAAACACACCTTGACCATAGAAGTTAGAATCAGGTGCAAACTCTAGTTCACAGCACCAAAATAACTATAATCCTAATCCTGCTGCAACATGCAATTGGAAGTAGGTGTGAATGCTATGCACCATCGTCATTATACACTGTCAGGAAATGTGATGATGAATTCAATGTAAATAGATGTGCCTAATTACCATATGAGACAATGATTAAGGTATTCAACCATATCTCAACTCTTAAGTGGCTAAGGACATCAAGTGACAATATATAATCAATGTATTAATGATCAGTCACTCTGGTCATCTGCCATTTGATTAGTGGATAGAAACTCCAATTGTTCTCCTGTATTGCTACACTGTATATGCTACTAAGCTGTGTGTGGTGGTGGGTCTTAAGGCACAGGCTCAAGCTCTTCAGTGTTGGGGAAGCTACTCTGAAAATCTAGTTTACTTCACACTGGAAGAAGTTACGCTACACTAAAGCTACCCTTAACAAACATATAGTTTACTTAACTAAAGTTAATTTGTAAAAGTAGTTAACTAAATCCAAACTACTTTGTGAACATTTTTATTTAAATCTGAAATGTCAGACTACAAAATGCAAGAACAGCTCACTCTGGAGTCAGATGGTAACAAAATCTGTAATTTAGCTTATTAAACACAAAAACTGTTTCAAGTGAGAATTAGGCAGGTCTGAGTCTGAAAAAGAAAGGAAATCTTGCCTACTTTACGGGTATTTTCTGTTATTTTTGCCCAAAAAAAGTATAGGGTAGTTCCGGTAGTTAGCTACACCGCTACATTGGCACAGAGTAATGAACTACTGAAAACACTACCAAGATTTAAATTTAGTTCAACTACCACCAAGCTACAGCCAAAGGTAGTTCAACGCCTAGTTGAACAACATGTAGTTCACTACTTCCCATCACTGAAGCTCTGTATGTTGGTGGAGGAGAGGTCTGAAAGTTAGGGCTAACATATAGGGATCACTTCAACTGAACCTGGGATGCTGTAAACACATACTACCACTGCCAGATATGCCTCTCACAGGTAGATGCTTCAAGAGGTTAGAATAGACATGGGCCTGCAGGGGCAGTAGTTTGTAAACAACGACACTGCATACACATGGCTATGACAGGCCATGATGATAGGTGGCAATTAGGATAGACCACAGTACATCAGGCCTATGGGATGTACACATGTTGGGTACTGGTAAGAGCACCAAACAGAGTGTAAGAGCTAATGTTTATTTACAAATGCTGGACGGGAGACTGATTTGTTACCACACTTAAATGTGTGTCTAGTATGTATAGAACATTCAAGACCCAAGATTTACAGTCAACTTTTTATTCATCATTTTGTCATACAAGAAATGTCTAAAGCGAAACCTTTAGAAAATAACAAATGTATTCATTCATGTATCTTCTTTCTTATTTTTTGACATAATCAAGAATTCAACAGTAAAACATTTTAGAGAACAACAAATGTAATATATCTTTCTTTTTAGTTGTTGACATAATCAGGAGCTCAATATTGTAACATTTTAGATAATAATAACTGAAAAAATATTTCATAAAAATTGTTATAAATCTCATGTTAAAGGTCTAAAGTTAAACCTTTAGAGTATTATAAGTTAAAAAAAAAAATGTTTTCTTTCTGTTTTTTGTTTTTGTCATATTTAAATCATCTAAAGTGAAACCTTTAGAGAATTAAGACAATTCTGGAAAGTGGGAAGTATATCGCTGAATGCAACGGTGTTATCCTGCTCAGCAAGAAGACATTTTAAAAAGACCCTTTTTAAGAACGTTTCTTCTTGGCACCACTTCTTCTCCTACTGCGCGTGCTTCAACGTGCGACGTTTGCTCTGTGGACCACAAGATGCAGATCTCGCTTCTCCTTTCTCTCCAAACCTCATCCGCACAAAGAATGAGGGCCATTTTTGTTGCTCTCGTGGCATACCTGACCTCATTCACATAAAGAATGGAAGTCATCTTGGTATGGACGGGACAAGAGACAACGAATCGCGGGGGCCACTCGGGCCGGCCACGCGCTGCCTGGATCGGAATCCTCCTCAGGAGTATCCAGGGATGAGAAACAGTGTCATCCTGTAAAAGGATGAGTATTTCCTTATAGGTTGAAGGTTTACAGCATCTCAAGAGAGAAGAATCAAGTCCCAGATCAGCGCTCAAGAAGGGTGATCTCTGGAACCCAGTCGTTCAGACTGCGGCTCTCCTCACAGAACAGGTGCAGCTTCTCCAGAGCAGCATCCTCGCAAGAACCATCAACTGGGTTCTGTTGACAAACAAAAAGGGAAAGGAACATTAGTCACATGGACACAATGAGCAGTTCATAACATTCTATATTATTCAATGTTTGAATTAAATCATTGAGTTGTAATATAACGAACCGTGATAAGACAGCAGTGGGCATCTTCAAGCTGGACAGTCTTGTCCCCAACAATCTCAGCCAGGCGCTGCATGTCGTTCACTCTGACGATGCTGATGTCGTTGTCAAAACAGAAAGACTGGATGAGGGTGAAGTGGATCTGGAGAGCAATGTCACACTCCCACTCCTCATCGGTGGCCAGGACACAAAAAGACACGCTGTCTGGATCACTGTTGAGATAGAAAAAAAAGTACTTTCATTAATAAATATTATCATAAAATAACACAATTGTGTCAGTAAATGAGTAAATGTCAAGAAAATTATAAATAAAGCACACATTTAGTAGATAAAATACTTACTCATTCATTATTTTGGCACTCTCATAGACACCAACAGTGAGGCAATCCTCACACTGGGCAGACTTGAGAGCTTCCTTCAGAGATTTGCCAATAGCTTCCATCTTGAAGAAAGAGTTTAAGTTTGTAGAGCTCAGTTGAGAAGATGTTGATGAGGATCAAACAGAAGTACAGTATGTTTGTGCTGTTTGTGAGAAACAGCTAGTATTTATAGGCAAGACCCCGGCACACACGCGTTCTGTGATTGGCTGCTGGGCGACAATGCACGAGTGATCCCCCTAGCAGGCGCGTGTCTATAGACAAAACGATTGAAGAAAGGACAGGGCAGTTTCGATTGAATGGATCAAATACGAAACTCCCTGACCTTTATCCGATGTACTGGATTAATTAATTCAGACTCGTGCAGGGTCGGTTTGAATGATGAGATTATTAACCTACTGTAAAATCCACAACCATATCCAAGTGTAACACTAATGCCTTCCAAACTACATAAAGATATCGCATCAGCGTTACTTTCTACATTTGTTCAGTTTTTCTGATGCTCCCTTCATGATTCAAATAGAATATGTATATATATCAACTTTATCAGCTCAGAAAGATTTCTGGACGACGCAAAATATTATTGTGTTACTTACTTTAATATCCAGATAACTGAATAGGCATTTATTGGAGAACAGAATTGGCCCAACGTTTCTATTTGCATCCGATTATGGCATGCGCGGTTGCTTTGCAGTGCTCACTTCAGGCGCGTGGCATCTGCAGATGCCTGTATCTCTCTCCATAGCAACAAGATCCCATCTGTCTGTGGGGGAAGGTGAGGGGTCAACAAAGAAAACTACTGCTGCATGATACAAGCAGAAATAATTCTGCACCCGCAATGCATAATGGACAATGACTTGCTGCTGCTATTATGCATAGCCAACATGAAAAGTCTGTCTCTGAATAAGAAATTGTTAGAGCGCGTTACTAAATGGATAATCAGACTGATAAATAGCCACCGCTATCCGGCCTCCACGCAGTACCCTGTCCTAAACTTAGTCACTGTCACTAGCCGGCTACCACCTGGTTACTCAACCCTGCACCTTAGAGCCTGCTGTCCTGCATACATATACACTTTAATAATGGACCACTGGTCACTTTAATAATGTTTACATACTGTTTTACCCATTTCTGATGTATATAGGCCTACTGTATTCTAGTCAAGGACATCCTATTCAACTATTGCTGTACATATACAGTTCTGTCCTGCATATTCTTCAGATAGGCTATACAGACATATTCTATCCACATACTGTCCACAATGTCTACACATCAGATCACATATAGGCTATATATATTTATACTCGGGACTCCACATTGCGTGTCCTAAAATGTATATATTTCTTAATTCCATTCTTTTTTAGATTAGTGTGTATTGTTAGATATTACTGCACTGTTGGAGCTAGGAACACAAGCATTTCGCTACACAGCAATAACATCTGATAAATATGTGTATGGACCAATACAATTTGATTTGATTATGATTTGATTTTAACAAGCACAGAGGCAAACACAATAGCTTGGAGATTGTAATATAGTCTCACAGCTTCCCCTATATAATGTTATTGCATTGTATACACAAAGCATCCTACATGGTGACCACAGTGTTTCAACGTGCAAGTTACAAACCCAACTTAATCTTGCATGCCCCATTTGATTATTTATTATAGGCTACTAAGAACCAACTTGATTGCTACCAGCAGTCAGCCACTACTAAATTAATTGAACGTTGTTTGCTATTTGCTAATGGAAAGTATGATTTGTCTGGTTGTGTGTTTTGGCTAATTTGCGTCTGCACAAATAAGTGTTGAGTCATGGCTCAACGTGCAGCATGTCATTCGCCCGAGCAAGCCATGACTTGAGCTAGGAACACCTGTCAAGCGCTACTGGGGAGGGGGACCCCGTCCGACAGATGTGCTACTTCAAGAACAATGCGTTGCATATCGACTTCCACGCGCCTGCCCCGTTGCCATGCTGAATTGATCCTTCCAAGAAAAGAGCCTAGTCTTTGAGATGCTATCAGATGAATCAAACTCTGATTCAAGGAACCCAATCTGTTATGTTTGTAAACTTTTGCGCATTGACCTATACAAGCTATGGGTTGTTGTCGTGCATCAGCCATTTAAACTTCTCAACTAATTATTGCCTGATAATAAAGCAATGATTGCCACAATCAATTAGTTTGTTTAGTAGCAAAATAACCTTGTTTAATCAAAACAGCATATTTTTGTTTTTATTTCAAACATTTCGGAAGGATTCAACCCTGAGCTGCAATTTAGGCTCGTGGCCTCTTTTTTGACCATAAGCTCGCTTTATTCACATTTAAATTAGATCAAAACTCAGACAACAGACTTTTTCGTCCAGTGAACGGAAAGACTCGCGGACAACAGGAGCAGCGCGCCTCGGGGTCGGGGTCAGCCAGGGTGACGGGAGTGTTCTCATAGCGGTCCTCCATCTGCTGCGCTGCTATCCATCAAACAATGGAGCGGAGTCAATCACCGACCCTCTAGAATTATAGAATTACTCAAGCCAATTCTAGATTATTTTACGCACCTTAAATGTCACCAAAGTGGATAAAAGTGGGCCAAACTGTGCCCATATCCAAATGCAGTGGCTTGAAATATGCCTGTAAGGTATATGTGTTTCTTTAAACTTAGGCTACCTGTTGACAGTTATATTATAATAAAGGATAATTAATAAGGTGTGCGATATCTGGATTTGGGCATAGGCTTGCTCAACTTTTAGAATTACTTTTATGGAAAAGCATGGATCTTCATTGGTCCATGTGTCAAAAGTAAATAAATAAAACCATGCAGAGAGTTCGGACCGCTGATGTTGATCACGTGGTCAGTATAGGCCAGCAGTGCATATTGTGAGGCATACACAGTGTCCTGGCACGCGCGGTAATTTGCATTTGTATGGAGAGCGTGATAATAGGAGTTTCTGCGGACACAATAGTGGCCGTTTTTGATCAGGTTCTACAGATTGCCACCTGCCTTCTCCAAAGGGGGGATGGTGCGTTTTATGCACACTTTATTTTCAACCATGTTATGCTATTGTTGGTGTTCGGACACCTTCACCTAAAACTGAAATTTAGCCTACATAATCTTAGAGACAATTCGGGCACTTTTAAGCACTTTACGCAGTTTGATTATTCAATTGCCCTTCTATGAATGTTTATTTTCAGTAGGGAATAGTCTGATTTGATAAATTATCAATTGCATCCCCCTAAAGCATCTCTCGAGGCCATTGGCATCAGTGCGGCATTTGAAACAATAGAAACTCAAGTAAACTTGCAATGCAAAATATGACAGCCCAAATCTCTATTTTTTCTAGTTAAACATGCAGAAAAGTCGAAATATTTTAAATGCATATGAACGTAACGCAACATTATTTATTTTCGGTTGGAGAGCATGCCTTGCACAGAAAAAGACGTGCCGTAATGACTCCTATCAATCTGCCATGAGCTAGAGTGGGACAATGACATTAGCATACCAATGCACTATTCAGATCAACCAATCAGAGCGCTGTGTATTTACAGGGGCCACGAGCCCAAGGGTATTAAAACGCAGCACAGTCCCGACTCACCAATCTTTTCGGATTTATCCTCCGACTACACTACCTCTCACTTACGAAGTTCCTTTTGAAATATTCTGCATCATTATGACTCTTGAGGAAGTTCTGATCCAGAAGTTCGCTGAGCGTGCCCAGTGCACCGGCAAAGCACTAGAGGAAGTTTTGCTCTCTGCTAAAGAAAATGACTGCCTGACAGTTGGTGTCTACGAGTCTGCTAAAGTTATGAATGTGTAAGTATGAGTTTCTTGAAATGCTAATGTAAACTTATAATTTCTATCTGTGTTTTAATAATTTTGAAGTAATTTTGCATATACTTATGGTGCTTCTATTTTTTCTTTGCAGTGTTCCAGACAGCGTGTCTTTCTGCGTTCTGGCCACCGATGAGGAGTGGGAGTGTGACATTGCTCTCCAGATCCACTTCACCCTCATCCAGTCTTTCTGTTTTGACAACGACATCAGCATCGTCAGAGTGAACGACATGCAGCGCCTGGCCGAGATTGTTGGGGACAAGACTGTCCAGCTTGAAGATGCCCACTGCTGTCTTATCACGGTATGTTATATTACAACTCAATGATTTAATTCAAACATTGAATAATATAGAATGTTATGAACTGCTCATTGTGTCCATGTGACTAATGTTCCTTTCCCTTTTTGTTTGTCAACAGAACCCAGTTGATGGTTCTTGGGAGGATGCTGCTCTGGAGAAGCTGCACCTGTTCTGTGAGGAGAGCCGCAGTCTGAACGACTGGGTTCCAGAGATCACCCTTCTTGAGCGCTGATCTGGGACTTGATTCTTCTCTCTTGAGATGCTGTAAACCTTCAACCTATAAGGAAATACTCATCCTTTTACAGGATGACACTGTTTCTCATCCCTGGATACTCCTGAGGAGGATTCCGATCCAGGCAGCGCGTGGCCGGCCCGAGTGGCCCCCGCGATTCGTTGTCTCTTGTCCCGTCCATACCAAGATGACTTCCATTCTTTATGTGAATGAGGTCAGGTATGCCACGAGAGCAACAAAAATGGCCCTCATTCTTTGTGCGGATGAGGTTTGGAGAGAAAGGAGAAGCGAGATCTGCATTTTGTGGTCCAAAGAGCAAACGTCGCACGTTGAAGCACGCGCAGTAGGAGAAGAAGCGGTGCCAAGAAGAAACGTTCTTAAAAAGGGACTTAAAAAAAAATGTCTTCTTGCTGAGCAGCAATAACAACCGTTGCATTCAGCGAAATGTTTCCCACTTTCCAGAATTGTCTTAATTCTCTAAAGGTTTCACTTTAGAAATGTAATCATGACAAAAAATAATAGCCTTTTAAAAAGATAAGAATAAGTATTAACTTCTAGGCCTAATGCTCTAAAGGTTTCACTTTAGAATGTGTTTATTATCTTTGTCAAAAAAAAGAAAACAAGAAATTAACTTATAATGTTCTCATTGTTTATACTTTAAGAACATTTCATTATGTTTAAAATTAAAAATAAGACATTGATTTATAATTCTTTCAATGTTAACTTATGAAATGTTATGAAAAAAAACAATAACCTAATAAAACTGCATATTATATTTTTTGTCATGTGTTTTCAATTTCTTTATTAAATTTGGAGGATAGGCCTACGTATGAGGGCAGAATGTGGGGAGGTTATTGGGTTGACAAAGGTTTCGGGCAAATTTGCATAGCAAGCGCTAAAGTCTATCATCTGCTCACTGTTATCCCTTCAGTAAAATTGTGTATTCCATCCGTCTCCTCTCGACTGATCTGCATGTGTATAGCGGGCGCACAATAGCTGCGCGCGCTCTGCTGTCACATCCAGCGGTCCACACAGAGGGTCTATTGTATAACGTCACTGGACCGGCAGATGTCTCCATAGCCACGCCGCGCCATCTGCCGCTCTCTGCAGTTGGGGGTCGGACGGAGGAGGAGTCGAGGGTAGTTTGAGTGCAAAGGGGGCCGGGTTAGACTGGTTTGGGGGCTTGGATAGGGGTCTGGTTATCATCTGCTGCTCTGCCAGATGGTGTGGGCTTTTGTTTACATGGGTTCGAGCAGGACATTGGCTTTTGGAAGCACTTCATACAAAGAGGCTGAATAGTAGCCCTAAATTTGATTGCATAGGCATTATCCTATATTTGAAACCCACCTGTTTCAGATTAACAAAACAAGCCTGCATGAATGTCAATTGGGTCTTTATAGCACTATATTTCGAAAATATTTAGGTATTCAAGGATTAATAAATTCACCATGGTAGAAGTTCAATTTGGTGGTCGAATATAATAGAGAGACAAGCACCTGTGCAAATTCAATCTTCTCTCAGATTAAACAAAAAAATCACAATGAAAAAAAGAATAATCTGGATTTCAGAGACTATCTATGATCTCAGCAAACAACCAAGGAGTGTCTTTAACCAATACTCTTTCAGCACATTCTTCATATTTCATGCAGTCTATTATGCTATGAATAAAAGTATACATATCACATGAGGTTGCTTTTTAAATTCACTTTGATGGGGCTCATTTCATCAGGAACTTTTATACCCATATTTCATATCTTACCCACACCATCTTGCAACACCAGGATAGTGGGTTCGATTCCCGGGACAACCCATAGGCTTACGTGAAAAATATATGCACGCATGACTGTAAGTCGCTTTGGATAAAAGTGTGTGCTAAATGGCATATATTATTGTATTATAACAATCTTACTTCAAATCAAAACTTATTCGTCATGTGCACAGGACACAGTAGATGTAAACAAAACAGTGCAATTCTTTACTTGCAAACTCTTCAGCAACAGTGCAACAGCAATATAATAAATATAACACAGCAGTGTACAGTAGATAATAGTAGATCATAGAAAAAGAGAATAAGCAATGCTGAGTTGATAAAAAACAATATATAACAAAAGAACACAAATACCTGTTAGAGACATCAGTCCTTCAGGCCAATGTTTCAGTACCTGTGTTTTACCACAAATGTCCATATTCAAGTTCAATAGAACATTTGTGGCTGTATGATGCTGAGTGAATGTTCAATGGATTAAAGCAGGCTTATATAAGGACCCATGTCCAGGCTGGTCACTTACTGAAGGACACATAACTTGGAGGAGTGCATCAGACCTCTGTAGGCTAGGAGGCCCTCTTTCTTAGGGTCCTGGACCAACCCTCTGATCACAGGCACAGTCTCGGCGCCACGCCTCTTCTGGGCGCGGTGTAATAGGATGCGGTAAAGTCCGGTGATGGGGCTGCGGCTGCCCTTGCCCTGGTTGTTGCGTATATGTTCCATGTTGACACCCAGCTCCTCCAGGGAGGCCCTGATCTTCTCCTCATCATCATCCAGCTCCCCAGGCTCTGCATCTGCCAGGCGCAGAGGGTTGAGGAGGACCGGTGGCACCACTGTCCACGGGTACTCCACAGGGAGCAGCCAGTCACAGCCCTGGTCCACCGCATAGCGATGCGCTGGCACAGGCTTCAGGATGCCCCAAATCAGCCGCGGGCCTGGTACCCAGGGCGGGAGGGTTTAGACCCCATCTATAACAGCGAGCCTCAGCTTGCCCATGGTGTCAGCCTGGAAGGGCATGGTGCCCACGGTCACCATGAAGAAGAGCAGGACGGCCATGGCCCACACGTCCACTGGTGGCCCTGCGTAGCACTCGTCCCTGAAGAGTTCAGGAGTGGCGTAAGGAGGAGAACCACAGAAGGTGTCCAGGGTGTCGCTGTGGTTGATGACCTTGGTGCTGAAGCCAAAGTCAGCCACCTTCACACAGCCATTACAGGTGTACAGAACATTTTCTGCCTTCAGGTCCCGGGGATAATGTTTTTGTCATGCTGCAAACACAAACAATTGACATACTATATGAAATAATTTGACTATTCACATTGACTGAAAAAATATATTTTATATTAATTCTGTTCTGGACTTTATTAAGACCTGTGATCATATTGCTGATCCTATATGTGAATTAAATTGAATACTACTGACCATGTGTTTGATGGTGGACAGGATTTGTGCGAAGGTGATCTTGGCCTCTGCTTCTGACAGCCTACCATCGGAGCAAATTGTGTGTATGGAGGTCCCCTCCCCCAGCGTACTCCATCACCAGGTAGAGGCAGCTGTGTGACTCCACCACCTCGTAAAGACGCACAACATTGGCATGCTGCACGGCCTCCATACAGGAAATCTCCCCGGAGAGTAGCCTCTGGACCTGAACATCCAGCCGCGTCTTATCCAGCACCTTGATGGCCACCTTGTCTGGGGGTGAGAAGGAGGGAGTCAGATGTTGGATAACTTGAGACAGGTGTTATCCTCAGTTCAGTTTCAACATGCTTTACTGTGGTGGTTTCACAGTCACACTAATGAATTGCTTTGCTGTTATCATCATTACATGGATGATACATTCCAGTTGCAATGATAAGTTGTTGATGAAGTTCTGTATGGTCAGCAGTGTGACCTTTACCTTTGGTGAGGACGTGGAAGGCCATTTTGACGCGGGAAAAGGTTCCAGATCCGATCTCACCACGGACCTTGTAGAAGCCAATTCTACGGCCCACGATCAGCTCCTTGATGGTCCGCTCATCCTGACACATTTCGGTGAGCCTTTCCAGGGGGGTGAGGTGTTGGGGAGGGTCGGCCCCCTCCTGCCCACCTTCTGAGCTGACTGACAGGCTATAGAGGCTGGGGCAAGGCCTCCTGGAGGACATCTGGTACTGGCCCCCTGGCATCCTTACTGCTACTCAGGGCTCAGGGCGTGGCAGGTAATAGACTGTGGAAAGGAAATATAATACTGTATCAAGTCACCTTGAGAACCCAATAGTCAATAGTATGATGACATAACTGAATTATACTATTATAATAGTTGCAATGCATCAACATTTGATGTATTACAAAGAAAGTTAAAGTTTAAGCATTTCACTGTAAGGTCTACAGTCGTGGCCAAAAGTTTTGAGAATGACACAAATATTCATTTTCACAAAGTCTGCTGCCTCAGTTTGCATGATGGCAATTTGGATATACTCCAGAATGTTATGAAGAGTGATCAGATGAATTGCAATTAATTGCAAAGTCCCTCTTTGCCATGCAAATGAACTGAATCTCCAAAAAACATTTCCACTGCATTTCAGCCCTGCCACAAAAGGACCAGGAGACATCATGTCAGTGATTCTCTTGTTAACACAGGTGTTAGTGTTGACGAGGACAAGGCTGGAGATCACTCTGTCATGCTGATTGAGTTCGAATGACAGACTGGAAGCTTCAAAAGGAGGGTGGTGCTTGGAATCAATGTTCTTCCTCTGTCAATCATGGTTACCTGCAAGGAAAAACGTGCCGTCATCATTGCATTGCACAAAAAGGGCTTCACAGGCAAGGATATTGCTGCCAGTAAGATTGCACCTAAATCAACCATTTATCGGATCATCAAGAACTTCAAGGAGAGCGGTTCAATTGTTGTGAAGAATGCTTCAGGGCGCCAAAGAAAGTTCAGCAAGCGCCAGAACCATCTCCTAAAGTTGATTCAGCTGCAGGATAGGGGCACCACCAGTACAGAGCTTGCTCAGGAATGGCAGCAGGCAGGTGTGAGTGCATCTGCATGCACAGTGAGGCAAAGACTTTTGGAGGATGGCCTGGTGTCAAGAAGGGCAGCAAAGAAGCCACTTCTCTCCAGGAAAAACATCAGGGACAGACTGATATTCTGCGAAGGGTACAGGGATTGGACTGATTAGGACTGGGGTAAAGTCATTTTCTCTGATGAATCCCCTTTCCGATTGTTTGGGGCAATCGGTCCTGTGTCATGCCAACAGTAAAGCATCCTGAGACCATTCATGTGTGGGGTTGCTTCTCAGCCAAGGGAGTGGGCTCACTCACAATTATGCCTAAGAACACAGCCATGAATAAAGAATGGTACCAACACATCCTCCGAGAGCAACCATCCAGGAACAGTTTGGTGACGAACAATGTCTTTTCCAGCATGATGGAGCACATTGCCATAAGGAAAAAGTGATAACTAAGTGGCTCGGGGAACAAAACATCAATATTTTGGGTCCATGGCCAGGAAACTCCACAGACCTTAATCCCTTTGAGAGCTTGTGGTCAATCCTCAAGAGGCGGGTGGACAAACACAAACCCACAAATTCTGACAAACTCCAAGCATTGATTATGCAAGAATGGGGTGCCATCAGTCAGGATGTGGCCCAGAAGTTAATTGACAACATTCCAGGGCGGATTGCAGAGGTCTTGAAAAAGAAGGGTCAACACTGAAAAAAATGACTCTTGCATCAACTTCATGTAGTTGTCAATAAAAGCCTTTGACACTTATGAAATGCTTGTAATTATACTTCAGTATTCCATAGTAACATCTGACAAAAATATCTAAAGACACTGAAGCAGCAAACTTTGTGGAAATTAATATTTGTGACATTCTCTAAACCTTTGGCCACGACTGTACACCTGTTGTATTCGGCGCACGTGACAAATAAACTTTGATTTGAAGTCAGTGTTTTACAATGAGTTATATGATAATACCAGCTTGAAAAGAGAGAACACCTTTTTGCATATCTCACCTTCCAAGTTTGAAAGCTGTCGCTCGGATTTAATCCCATTTTCAAGTCTCTCAGCATTTATGGATCCCTACACAGCCGCTTCAGAAGTCATGGTAAAATCGATCAAATCCTTTCTATGGAACCAGCGGGAGATGGAAAAAAAGATCCCCAATCCTCCTCAATGTCTGGTCAACCCTGAAATGCAAATATCTAACTCCATTTAGCTTGTAGCCTTAGATTTCCACTAACTGCCTCAGGATATGTCTATTGCCATTCTCTGTGGTCTCCACAGCTCTGAGCTGTGCCCATGGTTATGGTCATGTGAAGCATCATCCTATTCAAATTGCAGAGTAAAAGTTAAATGAACTCATAGCAGTGTTCTCACCCCTGTCTCTGACACTGTCTACTCACCCCTCCCCTTGCAGAATAGGAATCAAGTTGGTGTCATGCAGTCTAATCCCCAAACTTTATTTAGATGTATCTCAATCCCCTAAAGATGCTAATGTGAAGGGCTACAAAGCATGCAGCATAAGGGTAGAAGGGATCATAACGCATACAGTACCAGTCAAAAGTTTGGACACACCTACTCATTCAAGGGTTTTTCTTTATTTTTAATATTTTATACATTATAGAAAAATAGTGAAGAAATCAAAACTATGAAATAACACATATGGAATCATGTAGTAGATTTTACTGCTAACCTACAAAGCATTACATGGGCTTGCTCCTACCTATCTTTCCGATTTGGTCCTGCCGTACATACCTACACGTACGCTACGGTCACAAGACGCAGGCCTCCTAATTGTCCCTAGAATTTCTAAGCAAACGGCTGGAGGTAGGGCTTTCTCCTATAGAGCTCCATTTTTATGGAATGGTCTGCCTACCAATGTGAGAGACGCAGACTCAGTCTCAACCTTTAAGTCTTTACTGAAGACTTATCTCTTCAGTAGGTCCTATGATTAAGTATAGTCTGGCCCAGGAGTGTGAAGGTGAACGGAAAGGCTGGAGCAACGAACCGCCCTTGCTGTCTCTGCCTTGCCGGTTCCCCTCTTTCCACTGGGATTCTCTGCCTCTAACCCTTTTACAGGGGCTGAGTCACTGGCTTACTGGTGTTCTTCCATGCCGTCCATTGGAGGGGTGCGTCACTTGAGTGGGTTGAGTCACTGACGTGGTCTTCCTGTCTGGGTTGGCGCCCCCCCTTGGGTTGTGCCGTGGCGGAGATCGTTGTGGGCTATACTCGGCCTTGTCTTAGGACGGTAAGTTGGTGGTTGGAGACATCCCTCTAGTGGTGTGGGGGCTGTGCTTTGGCAAAGTGGGTGGGGTTATATCCTGCCTGTTTGGCCCTGTCCGGGGGTATCATCGGATGGGGCCACAGTGTCTTCTGATCCCTCCTGTCTCAGCCTCCAGTATTTATGCTGCAGTAGTTTATGTGTCGGGGGCTAGGGTCAGTCTGTTACATCTGGAGTATTTCTCTTGTCTTATCCGGTGTCCTGTGTGAATTTAAATATGCTCTCTCTAATTCTCTCTTTCTCTCTTTCTGTCTTTCTCTCGGAGGACCTGAGCCCTAGGACCATGCCTCAGGACTACCTGGTATGATGACTCCTTGCTGTCCCCAGTCCACCTGGCCGTGCTGCTGCTCCAGTTTCAACTGTTCTGCCTGCGGCTATGGAACCCTGACCTGTTCACCGGACGTGCTTGTTGCACCCTCGACAACTACTATGATTATTATTATTTGACCATGCTGGTCATTTATGAACATTTTAACATCTTGACCATGTTCTGTTATAATATCCACCCTGCACAGCCAGAAGAGGACTGGCCACCCCTCATAGCCTGGTTCCTCTCTAGGTTTCTTCCTAGGTTTTTGGCCTTTCTAGGGAGTTTTTCCTAGGGAGTTTTTCCTAGCCACCGTGCTTCTTTCACATGCATTGCTTGCTGTTTGGGGTTTTAGGTTGGGTTTCTGTACAGCACTTTGAGATATCAGCTGATGTACGAAGGGCTATATAAATACATTTGATTTGATTTAGTAACCAAAAACGTGTTAAACAAATCAAAATATATTTGAGATTCTTCAAAGTTGCCACCCTTTGCCTTGATGACAGCTTTGCACACTCTTGGCATTCTCTCATCCAGCTTCATGAGGTAGTCACCTGGAATGCATTTCAATGAACAGGGGTGCCTTGTTAAAAGTGAATTTGTGGAATTTCTTTTCTTTTTAATGCGTTTGAGCCAATCAGTTGTGTTGTGACAAGGTAGGGGTGGTATACAGAAGATAGCCCTATTTGGTAAAAGACCAAGTCCATATTATGGCAAGAACAGCTCAAATAAGCAAAGAGAAACAACAGTCCATCATTACTTTAAGACAAGAAGGTCAGTCAATACGGAACATTTCAAGAACTTTTAAAGTTTCTTCAAGTGCAGTCGCAAAAACCATTAGGCGCTATGATGAAACTGGCTCTCATGAGGAACGCCACAGGAAAAGAAGAGCCAGAGTTACCTCTGCTGCAGAGGATAAGTTAATTAGAGTTAACTGCACCTCAGATTGCAGCCCAAATAAATGCTTCACAGAGTTCAAGTAACAGACACATCTCAACATCAACTGTTCAGAGAAGACTGCGTTAATCATGCCTTCATGGTTGAAATGCAGCAAAGAAACCACCACTAACGGACACCAACAAGAAGAGACTTGCTTGGGACAAGAAACACGAGCAAAGGACATTAGACCAGTGGAAATCTTTCCTTTAGTCTGATGAGTCCAAATGTTGGTTCCAACCGCAGTGTCTTTGTGAGACAAAGAGTGGGGAACGGATGATCTCCGCATGTGTGGTTCCCACCGTGAAGCATGGAGGAGGAGGTGTGATGGTGCTTTGCTGGTGACATTGTCTGTGATTTATTTAGAATTCAAGGCACACTTAACTAGCGTGGCTACCACAGCCTTCTGCAGCAATACGCCATCCCATCTGGTTTGCGCTTAGTGGGACTATCATTTGTTCTTCAACAGGACAATGACCCAAAACACACCACTAGGCTGTGCAAGGGCTATTTGACCAATGAAGAGAGTAATGGTGCTGCATCAGATGACCTGGCCTCCATAATCACCGACCTCAACCCAATTGAGATGATTTGGGATGAGTTGGACCGCAGAGTGAAGGAAAAGCAGCCAACAAGTGCTCAGCATATGTGGGAACTCCTTCAAGACTGTAGTAAAAGCATTCCTCATGAAGCTGGTTGAGCGAATGACAAGACTGTGCAAAGCTGTCATCAAGGCAAAGGGCGGCTACTTTGAAGAATCTAAAATATTTTTATTTGCTTAACACTTTTTTGGGCACTACACAATGTTATTTCATAGGTTTGATGTCTTCACAATTATTATACAATGTAGAAAATTGTAAAAATAAAGAAAAACCCTTGAATGATTAGGTGTGTCCAAACTTTTGACTGGTACTGTATGTGCATTGCGCTAGGGTTTTAGAAAGGTGAAGGAATGTGCATTTTTGGACCCTTTGGTCTTGACTGTAGGTTAGAGAACACCAGTTCTATGTAACCAAAGGGCTTCCATCCGTGTCAGACAAGGTTTACCTCTTGTTTGTAGCGAGAGACGTGAGGATCAGGGTGTCACGTCCTGACCAGCAGAGGGAGTAGTGGTTTAGTATTTTGGTTAGGACCTTACAGAGGGATGTTTGTTTTGTATGGTGGTGGTTTTTGTGTGTTGTGAGGGGTGTTTGATTTATGTGTTCCTGGGTTTTGGATGTATGTTCTAGGTTGTATTGCTGCATTTTTGTCTAGTTAGGTTTGTTTTTCTATGTATAGTTAATTGGGGTTGGACTCCCAATTGAAGGCAGGTGTGTTGAGTTGCCTCTGATTGGGAGTCCTATATAATGGGGTGTGTTTGTCTTTGTGGGTAGTTGTTTTTGCACTGCGTTTTGTTAGCCTGCAAAACTGTTCCTGTCGTGTTTCTGTATTTTCTTGTTTTTTCGTGTTCACGTATTTAATAAATAGTATGTTGAGCACGCAACCCGCTACGCCTTGGTCCATTCCTGACGACAACTGTGATACAGGGGGATGTTCCCAGAGGGAGATTAGCTTAGACTGCTCCCTTCAGACACAGCACACCACATATAGAGATTACAGTAAATCTAACAAGTTGCCCAGCTGCAGCCCCTGTGCATAGCCATGGGAAGTATGGGTGCTGCAGCACCCTCTGAAAAATCGAAATATTTTTTTTCACGAAAGGTAGTGAGTGCACTGTACCATTAACAGTCCTGTATTAGTGGACAGATATATCCGTCTGCAACGCCAACTCACCTGCTTTTACACTATGGTTGAACTATTAGATGTTCAATGTTTCTTTTGAAAATAAAAATTTTAAAAGGAAGTTTCACCACATTAAAACAAGAGTTCAGTTCACGTAACAGTGTTTACCATAAATAGAGGGACAGATGTAAATGAATCACCAATCACATTAAATAAATAATAATCTTCAGAAATGACTTTGTCAAAGCAACATAATAACTAGGGCTTTACAATGATGGTGAAAATGTGCCGAAATGTTGGGATTAAGTGGATTTAAAATTTTCCTAGATGTCACAGAGGGTGCAAGTCTTTATTCATATAAAAAAATGGGAATTCTCCATGTGGTCTATATTAAAGGTTACTTCAATTAATATAACAGGCATTTAAAATTCAATATTGGTGCACAATTTCTATTTAAACTATGAAAAAGCCCTCATTTCGTAGAATGACCCAACTTCTGTTTGAGATCCAAATGAATGAGGTCAATAAAGACACATTAATTGATATTGCCTGGGCGGAACACGTCTTAATTGTTTAAATGGGTCAGTCTACCATTTTTTTTTAGTACATTTTAGTCATTTAGCAGACGCTCTTATCCAGAGCGACTTACAGTAGTGAATGCATACATTTCATTATTTATTTTCCTACTGGCCCCCTGTGGGAAGGTATCTTAAGTAAAGGAACAGTTTGTTTCCTCTCGCTCTCTGGGGATGACTGGTACATGGGGCGGCCAGACATTCATCTATGCTTATTGGATTAAGGTCTTGAATAGACACAGGCTGTTTACATGTGTAGAGGACCCATGTTAAAACACACATGCCGGTTCTCCATACATCACCAGAAGGAGCATAGGGTTGGAAATGTAGACTGCAGAATTCAGCAGTGAAAAAACTATTCTGCAGCAAAGAACTATTATTTGATTAAATTGTTGCTTGTTGTAATGCACAGATTTATGAGAATTGTTCATTCACTTAATCCTCATTCTATGTGAAATGAAATTCAAATTCCAAATTCACTTTCAAATATAGGTAGAAGACAAAGTGAGTAAAACAATTATCCCTCACAAAACTGTTGTCATGAAAATATCTTCATTACATTTTCACAAACCAACATGACTGCAGTCAAGCAAACACCAGGAACACTATACCAAAAATAATACAAAGGCACTACTGTAGATGAATTTCACTCCTGCATATTTTAAATATGCTAAATCTTCTTTCTCTTTAGACGGGAGTCACTGAATCCGCTGGCGTGCTGCTTCTCCAATTCCTTGATTCTCTGGCGCAGGGCCTCAACCTCTCTGTTCTTCTCCTCCTGAAGGAACTGGAACTTCTGGGAGCACACCAACAAACACACAGGTAGGCCATCAATACAGAAACACAGGATAAACACATGCAACATCAACAAACAAGAGTGCACAAGGGGGCACAGGTTGCTTAAAGCTCGCATCTCTGTGTGAAGTGTTGGCTTAGTATGTGGTCAGAGGCTCCTCACCCGTTTGAAGATGTTCTGAGGTAAAAGACCTGAACCCTGGGGCTGCTGCTGGATCCTCTGTGTGGTACTCTGCACCCTGGCAAGCTTAGCACCAAACTGTTAGGATTGATCTGTCCATCAAACTCACGTCATGTACATCTTTACCCTAAGCAGCAAATCAAAACCACATGTACCTTTGCACTATCCTGCCTGTAAAAAACAGAAGTAAATCACTGTGACTGCAAGCTGGTCTACCTACAGTATGTATCAGATGACTAAAATAGCAGTCATCTTTACACAGAGCAGCTTTGCCTATTACTATAAAACCAGTTACAAATATATATCTGCTGATCTGTCAATCAAAAACAGGTTACACACATAATTCTTTAGCACTGTTGCCAGTCTGTATACCTCCATTTGTAACTTTAATATTTCACTTTGCCTCTCTCTCTCCTGGTCCCTCAGTCTCCTTCTCATCTCTGCCATATCTGACTCCTTTCTCTCCAGGGCCTCTTTCAGTTCTGCATCTTTCGCCTCAACTGCATACAAAAACACAACATAAGACAAACAGGCGGCCCTAAATATGTAATATTTTGATATATGTGTGACATTTTGTGGTAGGTCATTCTGTTTCAGAGATGGAATGCCAGTCCAGTGATCCTCAATACTACTACAGAGCTTAAATACTGCAAGTTTTTGTCCCAGCTCAGTAGTGAGACACATGCTTCAGCTTTAGGTGTGTTGAAGATCAGTTGATACATTGAATCAGGTGAGGTTGCACTAATCTGGGATACAAACCTGCAACACTGCAGCTCTATGAGCAGGAATGATGATCACTGCCAGAGTCACTCAAAGGAAGGGTTTGTGTAATGTGTTCTTACGTTTGCTCTGTGTTTCTCTGTGAGTGCCCTCCACCCCTCTCCTGCACTGCTCTCTCAGAGACTCCAACTCCTTCTGATGTCTCTCTCCCACAGCTCTCATCTCTGCCACCAGCCTCTGAATCTCAGCTTCCCGCTCCTGACCACAACCAACCACAAGGGGGAAGCAATGACAACATATTCCGTTTCTCTGTTCTATTATGTCAATTTTGAATCCAAACTATTTTACGGTGCAAGAATGAAATGTTCAGATTCAGTTCATTCAATCATTCTGCCCTCACCTCTACTGTCCTATCACTCTGCCTTTTCAGATCTGACACAGTGCTTTTCAACTTTTCATTCTCCACTGTAAGATAAAAGGGTGTTTATTTCAATTGAATTATACGTTTATTACAACAGTTTACATCTTGGATTCAGACAATATAAATAGTGTACACTAAAGATGTGTTGACCAGAGTGCCTTGCAGAGGAGATTATTACCTCTGAGGTCACACTGCTGCAGTAGAGTCTGCTGGAGTCCATTCACTGTCCCCAACATCCCATCTCTCTCTGTGGGACAATGACGTCATCAGGTGGACTAATGTTACATTACAGGACCACTAGAGGGAGACACACTTTAAATATAGTTTTTAAATAAGAATTTTAGGCCTATTTACCATACCTTGAGAAGATCAATTCTTTACATTTTCATTTTTGATTGGAACTGGACATTTGTAAAAGTTCCTATTGGTCACTTTGTTGGCATTTCAAACCAGACCAACGTGCTACCCATCACTAAAGATAACATAATTCAGATGCGTGGCTAGTGTAAAATCAATTTAAATGTCATTTATTTATTTTTTAACATTTCAGTCATTTAGCAGAGCGATTATGGTTAAGTGTCTTGCTCAAGGGCACAGACAGATTTTATACCTAGTAGGTTACTGGCCCAACGCTCTTAACAAGCTAGGCTACCTGCTGGCTAGAGATCATAGACAAAAGAGTTTGAATGCATAAGAATCCTCACCCTCAATCAAGCACTTCTCTTTGGTCTGAGAAAATTTCAGAACTCTGTTGGTCTCATCCAACTTGATCTCCAATATGTTGTTTTTACCCTTGAGCTCTGTAATTTTCTTTAAAACAAATAAATATAAATGATAAAAGGTCTGAATAAATATGTCCCTGGCTTTTTAAACAGATTTAATGAATAATTGATGAAGGTAGTAAAGGGCCCTATAACTTACATTGAAATCCTCAGGCAGTGGGAGAACTGTTGTTACTGCCACTTTCATGACAGGATTAATTTAAGGCAAATTCAGCATTGCCTGCTCATAGTAGGCTATTTTAAGAGTTAGTTAGCTAGCTAGATAGATTCGTTACTGGCTAGCTAGCGGGCTAACGTTAACTTACCTACCTGAAGTACTAGCTGTCCTCCTACTTTATGTTAAAGTTACCTGTTCCAGATGAGTGAAATCATCAATAAACTTGTCCAGATTTACTACTGTACATTTCTTCATCTCTTGGTTCAGTGTTTTATTCTTCAATATGCTAAGATAGCTAGCTACCTAGCAGGTGTATACCATATACATTAAAACGGTTTATACATCTGTTTTAAACTACAGCGGGAACTCTTGTCTGCACGTGTCACGTGTACAGTATTGCACGCGCGTGCGCTCAAGATGTCCACCAATCGAACGGTTGCTATTTCTTGACGCTGTAAAATCAAATGTAGTCCTATGGAAACAATAAAAAGCATTAGTACTATAGTACTATAGTACTTAGTACTATTAGTACTATAACAAATGAATGGACTCAGTACAGTTTAAATGTGAAAGATGTTTATGAGTAACATTATAGCTGTACAATAAAGAACGATTAGCATTTACAGATCTCCAGAAGGATAATCTGACATTTGATAGTCCCCTTTTTGTAAGTGGTAACAACATAGTAAGCAGAATTATTTTTTCTTGTTTTAATAATCACACATTTTTTATATATGCAAAATAACAGCAAACATTCAGTAAGCACAATGACCTACTATTTTAGACTTGTTGAAAAGCCACAGTCAATCAGCAGAACACATATGGTAGATTCCCACTTGGTCACCAAATACTTCCCTCTTGACACAATATTGAGATCTATAAATACTTTTCATAGTTGTAAAGACCAATTATTGGGATTACTGTAAACAACATTATCAACAACACGAAGTTAAGTATTTTTCCTTGTGCTGGCATTTAAAGTCACATGTAGGTGATGTTCTTCAAAATATATATTTTTATTTCACATTCATAATATGTGAAGAGGTTCATATGGCCAGTTCTTGTGAGAGACCATAATTCCTTCTTGTCCTTTCCCTATTTCCTTTGTTCACTAAGTTTTTGTTTAAGTTTTTGCAGACAGGTGTGGCACCTTGAAGAACAGAACCCTCTCCTGTACTCACCATCCATCTTACCAAACCTCAAAATGTCTACAGCTGCATGTTGGGAGAAGGAACGGGAAGAGGGGGGGCAGGCAGGGACCCCCTCTCATTTTTGTAGGTATGACATTTGGGACCCTACTCTTTTGTGTTTAGTCACTCAGGCACTGAATTTCTATGCCCCCTCTGATCTGTGTCCAATCACAAATGACTGGCATAGTCCCTACACCTCTGTTATGGTGTAATGTTGCCCAGTAGGTCAGGGGTCAGGTACCCCTCTGGTGTAGGTGTGGGCAGGGGAAGCTTGGTTAGAACTGTCTGGGGTGCTGGTGTGGGTCCAGGCTTCAGAAGGAGGCTGTTCTGCCTGTCTACTCCCTCCACCATGGTGTAGGCAGAGACAGGGGGCAGTGGGGAGACAGGAGAGGCAGGTGGAATGGGGGGCATTTCAGCCTCAAAGTACAGGCTCTGGTACTCCCCGAAGGGCTGTCCCTGCACAAGACTACTGTCCTCCGTTGAAGCAGGCTGGCTGGCTCTCCCAGTGGGGAGTCTGGCACTCAACTTCCCAGCATCTAACTCTGAGGTGTAGCCTCCCACATCAGCATTCACCACCAGCAGCTGAAACTCTTTCCTCTTCTTTTCTTTCTCCTTTTCCTTCGCATCCTTCTCTGCATTCTCCTCCACCTTCCTCTGCTCCTCAGGTGTCAGCAGCACTTCACCAGTTAGTCTCACCTCATTCACCTGGGTGTAGAGGTCCTCCCTGCCAGGGGCGGCCCAGGGAGAATCCTCAGTGGTGGGGGTCTGGACTGGGGAGCTGGCCTTAGTGCTGGCCAGGCAAGAGGGCTCCAGGGCGCAGCTGGTGTTGGAGAGGAGGGAGTGGAAGGGGGAGGCCTCTGGGTCAGGCAGATCAGGGTCACAGCAGCTGGCCCGGCCCGAGTCATCATCCCTGAAGCCAATGGTGATAGGGGGACAGTCTGAGGAGGCACAGTGGTCCATCAAGCACTGGGTGTCCAGCACAGTCAGCCTGTTGTTGGGCTCCTCCATGTCCAGCTCGATGAACTCCACCCAGGGGTCGTCGCTGTACAGCTCTGGCCTCAAGTCAGGGATGCCGCCCAGGATGGAGGTCAGCTCAGCCAACTTACCTTTCTATGGTAAACGGCAGATAATACCTCAGAGTTAGTTTAAAGGGGCAACATACACTTATTACAACCTTGCTGGTAATTCATATTGCCTTCCCATAAAACTCTAGTGGCAATGGTTTTAATGGTACAAGTAAAGAATTCTAGGTATTTTTCATTGTGTTAAGTTAATATACCTTAAGAAGCTCTGGGTCGATGCCTTTGATTTTGGGACCAGGAATTGGAGGCAGGAGAATCACCATCAACCTTGAAGAAAGATAGCGGAAGCGTTATTAAAAGACATGTAGCATTAGACTTTCACATTTTTATGAAGAGGTTTGGTATTTTAAGACAAAGTGAAAGGTAAAAGTGAGTTTCTTACTTCTGTTGCTGGGAATAGACTACCAGCATTAGGATGACTGCCAAACCCAAAGCAGCAAAGACAAGCAGGACAGTAACTGGAAGTCTCGACTCTGAGCACATATGAATATATAGAAAGCAATTAATACGATTCAAAACAGAGACATCAGCATTATTATAACAGCAAACATTTTATATGACAGTATTTAAAAACAATACGGTAGTACCTTTAGTAGGGATGTGTATGAATATGGAGTCGCTGAATTCCCCAAAGTTACGGGATGCTAGCGTCTTGCACCTCACCCTGACCTCATTATCTGTGTTGGTGCGCAGCCCGTATAGCGATCGCTGCATTCCCTTTTCAAGGTCCACCTAGGGTTGCAGTCAAAACAGAGAGGTTTCACACCAGTTAGTTAGTAAATATCACCCACACTAAAATGTAAAATGTAAAATGTAAACAATAGGAGGAAACATAACTTACACCTGCAGGTTTAATGATTTGGTTTAAGGGACACACTACTTAGAGTTTAACTGAGGATATGTCACCTTGAGAAATATATAATGTCATATAAAGACATGAATCAACTTAAAAGCAATAGAGCCTTGGTATGTCACCTTGGTAAATTACCCCCAAGATTCATGTTCCCTTGCATGGAAGGAGTTAACGTGAAAGAGGGAGAATGAGAGGGCAGACTGCCCTTGGAAAGAGGCAGTTTGTTCGAAATTACAATGTGGGAGGAGGCATAAGTCTTTTGATTATTAGGTCATTTTATTATTCACTGAAATGATCTTAAAATAAGGCAGTAAATCTATTTATTTATTATTTATTTTGTTTTAACAACTACACCACACCAGTCATCCAACAGACTCCCATTCAGAGCGACACACAGAAGCATCCAGGGTCAATGCCTTGCTCAAGGGCACGTCGACAGATCTCCCACAAGGCCCCCCCCAAACAAAACGGGGACGCAAACCCTCCAAGATCCCCCCACAGTTCCCCATAGCTGTCCCTCAACCATCTGAGAACCCTCCCACAGTCATCCCCCCCAATAATTTAATTTAATTTTTTTAATAAAAAAATAGAAAATAAAATAATAAAAAATAAAATGAATTCCGCCCCCCTAAGAATGCCCCAATGTACCAACAACCAAGAAAATGAACTCATGAGAAAAAAGAAAAAGACAAAATAAAACAGAAAACAACAATGCAAAAAAACAAAGGACATCAACGATAACTAAAATCATAACAGCAATGCCAACTGTATATGTTTGAGTGCATGTCTGGCACTATTTACATATGTGTGTCCCCGTGTATGTGTGCATTTGAATGAGAGTTTATGTATATGCATGTGTATAAACACCTGCACGGCATCAGCCTCAGGCAAACCGGCATTTGCTGTAAAAACACTGCCCCTCAGTGTCATTCAAACGTACTTTTTATTATTATTATGTTTTATTTTGACTTTATTTTTTATACTTGTTATACTTTATCTTTGACCATCATTCTATCTCCCGCCCAGCAACTCCACTCCCACTTCTCTCCAATTCCACATCCAAACCCTCAGCTTCCTAAAGCCCATCCCATGTAGTGCGTATAGACTTAATATTCATGATGATAATTGTAATCCATATTGTATCACCATCATAGTTGCATCATAATTACCTTTAACATCATTGAAAAACACATCCCAGCATTTCCATAGCAATTGACGTTTCACATGATCATGAAGGAGACCTTGTATTACTATAGAGACGGCTTCACTCTATAGTAATGCAATCCTGTACAATATGTTATTTTTCCCCAATGTCCCTATTCTGATATCTTCCCCTTGCTTGTTGCAAACATATATAAACATGTAGACAAAGACACAGAAAAGAGACAAACAAGAAACATATTCAATTATAGAACAGTTCTCGACAATAGAGAGAGGTGAGAGAGGGAGAGAAGAGAAAAGAGAGAAAGCGAGAGTGAGAAGAGAGAGAGAGAGCAAGTGTGTATGTGTATTGTTGGGTTCTGAGAATAGGAAATATACTTATTCATGTCACTGATGGCGTGCTGAGGTTTAGAGGGTCTACACCAGAAGTTAATGGTTAATGGAGGAAGGTATATAATGTGTGCAATTAAGCTTGGAATGTGTTGAGTGCAGGGAAGCGATTACATGTGGCAGGCATTGATAAGGGGAGAGAGCCATGGATTACTGATGGAGGGGGGTTGACGTCAGGTCAAGTCACCTTAAGGGAGAAATACAATTTTATGGCCCGTATCACTAGTGTCCTGCCTAGCAGTAAAGAACGATGTTTGTACAGATGGTTAGGAGGAGACTCAGCCTATGAGGAACGGTGAAATAATAGTGCTTGTGTGAAAATGTTTTTTTTTGTCTGAATGCAGCTGTATTGATACTCTGGGCATAATAAACTTGGTTAAGCTTTCATAAATGTCCGTTGAGTTTTTTACTCTGAGAATTAGAACCTAACAGTATATATTAGTCCATATGTGTAAGTGAACATGTAATTGAGCACGTGTGTGTTCATATCCACTTTATAGTTGTTCAGATATTTTTACCATTCCCATACTTTCTTTTGTTCGTAACCTGAAGTCCCTGTAGAATTTAGTACAGCCATGGTGTTATGGAGCTGTCTCGGAATAGCTGTCCATCTATAAAGAGTTTGTCCACAATGAGAAATGCACGCTTACCCCTCTCTCTCTGTTGCCTCTGTACAGGATACAGTCTTTTGCGACGTTTGTTTATCTCACGTGGAAATTGGTTATTGAGACCGAATTTGGTCCCTTTAACCTGTTTGGGATAGGGGGCAGTATTTTCACGGCCGGATAAAAAACATACCCAATTTAATCTGGTTACTACTCCTGCCCAGAAACTAGAATATGCATATAATTAGTAGATTTGGATAGAAAACACTCTAAAGTTTCTAAAACTGTTTGAATGGTGTCTGTGAGTATAACAGAACTCATATGGCAGGCCAAAACCTGAGAAGATTCCATACAGGAAGTGCCCTGTCTGACAATTTGTTCTCCTTCTGTGCCATCTCTATCAAAAATACAGCATCTCTGCTGTACCGTGACATTTTATAAGGCTTCCATTGGCTCTAGGAAGGCGACAGAAAGTGGAATGACGTCTCTGCAGTCTCTGGGCGAAAAACAGCAGGAGTTTTTGTGAGTGGTCAGGCAGGGAACAATGACACTGGAGATGCGCGTCCACGAGACGACTCCATTTTTTTCTTTCAGTCTTTGAATGAATACAACGTCTCCCGGTTGGAATATTATTGCTATTTTACGAGAAAAATCGCATAAAAATTTATTTTAAACAGCGTTTGACATGCTTCGAAGTACGGTAATGGAATATTTTGACATTTTTTGTCACTAAATGCGCTCGCGCGTCACCCTTCGGATAGTGACTTGAACGCACGAACAAAACGGAGGTATTTTAATATAACTATGGATTATTTGGAACAAAAACTAAATTTGTTGTTGAAGTAGAAGTCCTGGGAGTGCATTCTGACGAAGAACAGCAAAGGTAATCCAATTTTTCTTATAGTAAATCTGAGTTTGGTGAGGGCCAAACTTGGTGGGTGTCAAATTAGCTAGCCATGATGGCCGGGCTATGTACTCAGAATATTGCAAAATGTGCTTTCGCCGAAAAGCTATTTTAAAATCTGACACCGCGATTGCATAAAGGAAAATAATTGTTATGTTTTTTGTCAACGTTTATTGTGAGTAATTTAGTAAATTCACCGGAAGTTTGCTAGTTCTGAACATCACATGCTAATGTAAAAAGCTGGTTTTTGATATAAATATGAACTTGATTGAACAAAACATGCATGTATTGTATAACATAATGTCCTAGGAGTGTCATCTGATGAAGATCATCAAAGGTTAGTGCTGCATTTAGCTGTGGTTTTGGTTTTTGTGACATATATGCTTGCTTTGAAAATGGCTGTGTGATTATTTTTGGCAAGGTACTCTCCTGACATAATCTAATGTTTTGCTTTCGCTGTAAAGCCTTTTTGAAATCGGACAATGTGGTTAGATTAACGAGAGTCTTGTCTTTAAAATGGTGTAAAATAGTCATATGTTTGAGAAATTGAAGTTATAGCATTTTTGAGGTATTTGTATTTCGCGCCACGCTATACTATTGGATATTGGTGAGGCGTTCCGCTAGCCCTAACAGGTTTTAAGCTCCCTTCCTCTGCTTTTGATCAGCTCCTTTTGCTGGTAGTGTTCAAATTTTGCGCTGATTGGTCAGGGACCCTTGGTCTTGTCGCTTTGAGCGCCAAGTCTGTGTACTCGGTGGAAAGCCACCTTGTTTACAGTCGCTAGAGGAAATTTCAAGGCGGATTGCATGAATTCTCTGATCGCGCCCTCTGGATTATTGGATGCGTCCTCAGGAATCCCAGAAAAGATTAGAATATCACGTATTCTACGACTTTGTATGTCTAGCAGCGACTCCTTCATCACCCTGTTTTCCCTGAGTAGACAATCCCTTTTAGAATCATGGATTTTTACCTTGGCTGTGAGTGCCTTGTTCTCTCCTTGGAGCGTGAGAATTTCCCTCTGGCTAAACTCCAAACCCCCCCTCAGGCCTAATACCTCCTCACACAACTTTTCCAGTGTTGCATGGATTCCAGCCAGAACACTAGCCTCTACTTCAATGGTAAGTCAATCGTTCGTGTCTGTAGATGAATCTGTTTTTCTTTTTTTTGTCGGGTTAGAGTTCTTTTGTGAGGTAGTCGGATCTTTCCATGATGGAGTATGTTGTTCCTCCATAGCGTAAAGCTGTTGGTAATCGTCGATTACCCTCAGGATCTCCTTAGTATCCAGGTTGGCTCATTACTGCAACCAGTTGTTTTTCAAAGGTTTTTCAAAATGTGTCTTTCCCACGACGATGGCCGGTGTCTGTAGTACAGCCACCTAGCACTGTTGTTTGGTTAGAGGTGTTTCCTAGCTGTTATAAGCTAAACGCATCACGGAATACACGCAAAAACAAATGCAGTAAACCTTAGTCAGGTCAAAATAATCTGGACCGCACAGTCTCAGTAGGTACTGTATGTCCAGAGAAAGGTTTATATGAACACTGGAACATGGAATTTAATCTTTATTGCCCATGTAAAGATTCTGAAATGACCCAATGATCTGCAACAGTCTGACCGAAAGAGTCAAACAGAGTCCTCATGGAAGGGGTATAGGTGGTGCAAGGAGTTTTCCTGGTCTAATCACAGAGTCAGGAAGAACTCCTAACCCAGCCCTATGCATAAAGGCCAGGGCTAGGAGTTTTCCCCTGTTCTAGGGTGTGTAGACTCACCGTCCTCCACAGTGTTGAGTTGACCTCGCGGTACTGCACCTCGTACTGCAGCGTCATCCAGCCCATCGACACGTCTGCAGAGTGTGGCGGTTCCCAGCTCAACAT
Organism: Salmo salar; assembly: GCF_965601325.2. NCBI lineage: Eukaryota > Metazoa > Chordata > Actinopteri > Salmoniformes > Salmonidae > Salmo > Salmo salar. The sequence continues at coordinate 154,254,958 of NC_138291.1, forward strand.
GATATCAAAGTGGCTCCCGGTTAGACCCACATTCAGCAGGGTCCAGTTCAGCGCTATTGGAGGGTCTGGTTCCACTGGAACACATTTAAAACCACATTAGGGTCACCACTTGAAATGCTGAATGGCACATAAAAAATGTAGTTAACATTAAGAACACCTGATCTTTCCATGACATAGACTGACCAGGTGAATCCAGGTGAAAGCTAGGAGCCCTTATTGATGTCACTTGTTAAATCCACTTCAATCAGTGTAGATGAAGGGCAGGAGACAGGTTAAAGAAGGAATTTTTCAGCCTTGAGACAATTTAGACATGATTGTGTATGTGTGCCATTCCGAGGGTGAATGGGCAAGACAAAATATTTAAGTGTGTTTGATGGTAGGTGGCAGGCGCACCGGTTTGAGTGTGTCAAGAGCGGCAATGCTGCTGAGTTTTCACGCTCAACAGTTTCCCGTGTGTATCAAGAATGGTCCACCACCCAAAGGACATCCAGCCAACTTGACACAACTGTGGGAAGCATTGGAGTCAACATGGGCCAACCTTCCTGTGGAACGGGTTTTTTTTGGGGGAAGGGGGGGGGGTGTTCTTAATGTTTGGTGTATAAAATTCAGTATTTCCACATTTCAATTTCCAATGATAAAAAAGTGATTAGGGTTTAAAATATGGGAGATGTGTGGAGGCAGACAGAGGACAAACAGGTGAGTAGTAGGGTAGCTATAGGTAGCTATGAATGGAGGAATGACTGTTGTTTAGGAATACGGGGGCCAGGCTAACCGATGTCTTCTACAGTGAAGATGACCTCGTCATAGAGAATGTCCTGATCGCCAGAGCGGAGCTGGACACTATAGGTCATCCAGACCTTCGTGTAGCTTTCATTGAAGAAGCACTCGTCTGTCCTGTCAGCGTAGTGAGGACATTCATCCCACTCCTTGGGAGATATGCTGCAGGCATGGGGAGACAACATAGGGGTTTTAATACTGCGCTGATGGCAGGAAAGACTGACATCATTTAGATAAGAGGGAGAGACTCACATACAGTTAAGAACTACAAATTATTTCAGAAGAAAAACTATTTGGCTCTCAAATATTTCATTAATTTAATTTCAGCCCCAGAATGTTTATCTCTCCCTTACTTAGGGAATATTTTTTCTCTCACTTCTTATCATTAATGTAGTAGAATATCCGCAGGTCTCTGGGTTCTGTGAGGTTCTGGAATACTCCGACATTCCATCTGCAGCGGAACGTGTTCATGTCATGGGAGACGCAGCCAGTGATCTGGGGGCGGATCTGGGAGAGGGCTGAGAGGGAGGGAGAGAGAGAAAGAGGTGAGCACACACATTCTATATAGACTTTCAAAAAAGTCAAAACTCAAACTTAAACATGAACACACACCCAGTCTAGTCTACCTATCTATGCCTGTTGCTGAGACCATTTACAGGGCTGAGTTGGTGTTCAAGTGTAAGACAAACAGAGCGTAACATAACTCCTCTGAGTGGCGTAGCCGCATGGCGGACAGCTACGTTTTCCTGGAAGTATCCGCATACCTCTTTAAATCTGTCAGCCAGACTTTACCGCCCACAGGAATTTCGGGGAAAACCCTGCCGTCATCTGTCCTCAGAACTGCACTTACATGGTACACTGCATTTGCCGTCATCTGTTCTCAGAACTGCACTTACATTGTACACTGCATCTGCCGTAATCTGTTCTCAGAACTGCACTTACACAGTACACTGCATGAAAACTACACTCATAGTAAGTGTTCAGAGATCTGCTGTATCTGCAGGAAAATGACAGCTGGCAATAAAATAGTGCAATTGGAAGTATTTTCTCCGAAGCCAATTACTACTACACCTGAAACGCTGTAATATGATGCTTATTACCTTCTGCTCCTAGGGGTCAATAAAGGACACTATAAATAAGCTGTAGGAAAGATAAATGATCATTCCTATCTTGTTTATGACAGCAATATGACATATCAGGCGAGCGCTGTCCTGGTCTGGCTGTACTATAGTACATGATTATATGAATGTGTTCCCAGAGAGAGGGGAGCTTTAGGTAAACACTACTATTTGTTCATAGCCCTGAAGAGGCACTTAGGTCCTTTAGTAATTAGTACCATCTCCCATAATGTGCCACATCAACACCGCTGAGAGGGACAGCACAATAGCAGGTAGAATGGCTCTGGCGCCTAGGGAGATTCACAGCTGTGTGGCTCTTCTGAGGAGTGATGCATACCACTGGCTTGGTTAGCAGCTCATCAGGGTGGCCAAAGGTTAAAAATAACTTGTTTACCAGATCCTTTTCTACCAGGAACTTCCTCGGAATGAAAAGGAAAAATCAATCCAACACTTGGCAACGCTCAAGTTTCCCGTGACTGATGAGAATTCAGGACAGGTGTGTGTGTGTGTGTGTGTGTGTGTGTGTGTGTGTGCAGTGCAGTGCACAAATTGTGACTCTACATCGTCTACATCCAGACTCCCCATTTTAACTTAATATTTTCAGAATATAAATATGCACGTGTATGTGAGTACTTGTGAATGTTCTTGAATGTGCACGTGAGTAAGTGCAGTTTGCTTAGTGTCTGCCAAGTTTAGGTCATTTGTTTCCACACCATGTGCACAGCAGATATCACCGGCTCCAACAGGACGTTGAAGCTCAAATTTCAAACAGACCTTTCCAAGAAAACAAGGGTAAAATATAATTTTGGACTCCAGTTGTTCTAGTGTTCCAGTCGCTGGAAGGTGAACTCTTTTACAAAATGTCCCCCACTTCTGATACAGAATGTCCTCTACTATCTCGTAAATTAGCCTACTCATCTCTCACATTAGGACTGAAAATTCAAAACATTCATTATGACTTTAATGAAAGGGAAATAGAGGGTTGTGTTTGATTGGCTGCTGTGTAATAGGAGGAATGGAGGGAGGAAATGGGTGTTTTAATCAAGGGGTTTCTAAATGCATAAAGTAATTCTCTGTAGAGTACACATAATGATGAGCGCTAGCACTGGATGATTTATAGCAGCGGTGTCACTCATTCCATGAAGGGCCTAGAGCAGAAACGTGCCTGTGGGCCGTTTCTGACCCACTGGGCACTTCAATCCAACCCGCAAGACATTATTACTATTATTTTTTTTAAATATAACATTTTCTTTTACCCCTTTTTTCTCCCCAATTTCATGGTATCCAATTGGTAGTTACAGTCTTGTCCCATCGCTGCAACTCCCGTACGTACTCGGGAGAGGCAAAGGTCGAGAGCCCTGCGTCCCCCGAAACACGACCCAGCCAAGCCGCACTGCTTCTTGACACAATGCCCGCTTAACCCGGAAGCCAGCCACACCAATGTGTCGGAGGAAACACCATACACCTCGCGACCGTGTAAGCGCCCGGCTCGCCACAAGAGTCGCTAGAGTGTGATGGGACAAGGAAATCTCGGCCTGCCAAACCCTCTCCTAACCCGGACGACGCTGGGCGAATTGTGCGCCACCTAATGGGTCTCCCAGTCACAGCCAGCTGTGACACAGCCTGGGATCGAACCCGGGTCTGTAGTGACGCCTAAAGCACTGCGATGCAGTGCCTTAGACCGCTGCGCAACTTGGGAGGCCCCCGCAAATTGATTTTAACAAACAATTGGTCCCCCCAAAAATGTGTCCCTCCATTGAATTTCATTTCATAATCCTGATGTAGCCCTCCAGGTGAGGGGAGTTGCTTACTAATTAGTGACCTTAATTAATCAACCAAGTACAAGGGAGGAGCGAAAACCCCGCAGACTCTCGGTCCTCCATGGAATTTTGACACGAAGTTTGACACGTGCTTTATAGAGTCTAATTCACTATTTTCTCTCTCCTATGTGCGTCACTGACGTATGTCAGATACACATACACAATTATACAGATGAAAGGGATGGTGCTATTGCCTTACCAACCTCTCGATGTTGTTTCTTCTCATTTGGAGCAACTTGTGTATTAAAACACCCTGCGCATTAAAACACCCATTTCCTCCCTCCATCTCTCCTATTACACAGCAGCCGAACAAACACAACCTTCTCCTTCCCTTTGATTAAAGTCAGGATGAATGTTTTGACTTTTCAGTCCTACTGTCAGAGAGTAATTCACAAGATACTGTTTAAAAATATATATGTACCTAACATAAATGTACATCGAGTCTTTACCTATTCTGTTTGTTCCAGAAATAAAAAGCAATTACATATGCAAAGTAAAAATTTTCCCACTTATGGTAGAGAAAAGCTTACGTGAAGGACAGCTGGTGTTATATATAGTAGCTACTTAAGTAGACACTTTAAAGCAATAGCTGCAACCAAGGTTGTCCCCTTCAACTGAACATCTTTAAAGCTCTGTGAGGAAAAAAATTGGTTTACCCCAGCGTGGGAAGCATTGAAAATTTGTATTTTCTGTCTGTGTACGTGAGCTGGCAGTGTCCCCTCCTCCTGCACTGTTCTATGTCCATCTGTTTCACTCAGACAGTAACCTTTTTGGCTGGGTACTGCTGATTCTCAGGAAAAAAAATGTTGTATATTTTTTTGCTGGGAGCTCAAACCCTTTCACCCATTCTGACAGAGTGTAAAGTACCACTTACTGGAAACAGAATAACTCTGTCAAAGCACCACTGCCAAAGCTCATAAAAATCTGAAACAAAAGAGACTTATGGTAGAGTGAAAGCTTCTATTCAATCCGTCAGCTCTAAAGAGTTATATAACGTGTATAACGTTGCATAACATGAAGAAACACTTAGGAGAAGTGTGACTTCATCATAAAGGCCTGAACCACCTAGGAATAGAACTTCCTGCACTCAAACTTTGTACATTACAACGCTGCATCTGTTGAGAGGGGGAGTCTGAATAACTAAACAGTTTCCCTCAGTGCACCACTCACTGCTCCCACACTGCCCCCTCCAGAATTCCTGGAAATCCTGTTCCTGGGAAGAACTTGATATGTGCCCATGCATGCATGCTTATTTAGAGCACGTGTTCTAAGAGATTGTATTAGTCTGTATAATACAATACACAGTGCCATTGCATTATCATAAAGCATATTACAGAGTTTTCACAAATAACCATTATATTTCATTTTTTATGTAACATTTAAACCAGAGTGTGTAATGAGATCATTCATATTGTATATCAGTGATCTATTCCTCTAAGAGTTAACTTAAATGTGTGCCACGCAGTTAAAGTGTGATGATACCTCCTGGTGTGTACCCATAGTGTGATGATACCCCCATGGTGTGTACCAATAACCTGTACCCATAGTGTGATGATACCCCCTGGTGTGTACCCATAACATGTACCCATAGTGTGATGATACCCCCTGGTGTGTACCCATAACGTGTACCCATAGTGTGATGATACCCCCTGGTGTGTACCCATAACGTGTAACCATAGTGTGATGATACCTCCTGGTGTGTACCCATAGTGTGATGATACCCCCTGGTATGTACCCATAACGTGTACCCATAGTGTCATACAGTATATCATCCTGCACTACATAGTGTACATACTATACTGTCCTTAGTAGGAATTCTACATGCAAAGGAAGTACTTGACTTCTAGGAATATGTTAGGTCGGTATTGATAGTCCTGTGAAAGGAAAGCCCTTCTAGTTTGGTCTGGTTCATCATTGATCAAAAGGTACCTTGTTTAGAGGTGGGCGGCTCCTGCGATAAAACTGCAAGGATGAGGAGGAGGCAGATGAAGAGAATGTGGGAGGTTGCCATGATGTTCGACCCTAGACAAACATGACAGGAGAGTTATTGAGTTATATAAGTTATTTCACTGTGTCAACTCCACTGAACCGTAACCCTAAAACTGACCTGTTGCCATTAAGTAGGGTGCGCTACCCACTAAACGTATCTGTACTCCCATACCCTTATATAAGTCCAGTCTGGAAATTAGGGAGAGATGTTTAATTATAGAAGAATGATTCACTTTTTCAATGCAAGTTAAGGATACTTTAGTTATCACTTTTCAAATTAGATTGATTAACTACAAAAAGGTAATACAAATAGATTAATCAGATATCAAATTATATATACAATACCAGTCAAAAGTTTGGACACACCTACTTATTGTCACGGTTGTCGTATGGAGTGGACCAAAACGTAGCGGGAATATGTATACTCATCTTCTTTTTATTTTGAAGAAGGAGAAACAACTAAATACGTATACAAAAAAAAGAACAAAACGAAACAGTCCTGTCAGGTGCAACAAACACTAAACAAGGAACACAACCCAACAAACCCCGAAACACTCTAAACAAACACCCCTCTTAAAACAGAACATAGCCCAACAAACCCCGAAACACTCTAAACAAACACACCCCTGCCACGTCCTGACCAAACTACAATAACAAATAACCCCTTATACTGGTCAGGACGTGACACTTATTCAAGGGTTTTTCTTCATTTTTACGATGTTTTACAAAGTAGAATAAGAGTGAAGACATCAAAACTATGAAATAACACATATGGAATCATGTAGTAACCAAAAAAGTGTTAAACAAATCAAAATATATTTTATATTTGAGATTTTTCAAAGTTGCTACCCTTTGCCTTGAAGACAGATTTGCACACTCTTGGCATTCTCACAACAAGCTTCATGAGGTAGTCACTTGGAATGCATTTCAATTAATAGATGTGCCTTGTTAAAAGTTCATTTGTGGAATTTCTTTCCTTCTTAATGCGTTTGAGCCAATCAGTTGTGTTGTGACAAGGTAGGGGTGGTATACAGAAGATAGCTCTATTTGGTAAAAGACCAAGTCCATATTATGGCAAGAACGGCTCAAATAAGCAAAGAGAAATGACAGTCCCTCATTACTTTAAGACATGAAGGTCAGTCAATCCGGAAAATGTCAAGAACTTTGAAAGTTTCTTCAAGTGCAGCTTCAAAAACCATCAAGAGCTATGATGAAACTGGCTCTCATGGGGACCGCCACAGGAAAGGAAGAACCAGAGTTACCTCAGCAGCATAAGTTCATTAGAGTTAACTGCACCTCAGACTATAGCCCAAATAAATGCTTCACAGAGTTCTAGTAACAGACACATCTCAACATCAACTGTTCAGAGGAGACTGCTTGAATCAGGCCTTCATTGTCGAATTGTTGCAATGAAACCACTACTAACGGACACCAATAAGAAAAAGACACTTATATATATATATATATACATACACTGCTCAAAAAATAAAGGGAACACTTAAACAACACAATGTAACTCCAAGTCAATCACACTTCTGTGAAATCAAACTGTCCACTTAGGAAGTGTCATGACGTTGGCCTCTTTGAGTACAGGGAGGACAGTTGACCCCCTCCCCCCTTGCACCATCCCCCAACCTACCTTCCCCCACCCAGGCCACGTGTAAAAGGGTTGTAAAAACTCTAAGAGGAGAATCTCTTGCCACATGGCCCATAGAGAGACACAGGAAATTCTTCCAACTCACAGAATTGGGGAGCCAAGCGAGATTTGTGTTCTGGAGAAGGTATGGAAGATTGGTGAAGAATACAGCTACGAACTGGTCCGCTTGGTACAATTTTGTGATACTCAGAAGAGACAATATAGTCATATTACCATAAAACGGTTTATATAATAGCCTCAGCCTTGAGACTTGCATACACATGGTTGTATAGAATGTATTAATAAGGATAAAGCTATTTGTAATACATTGAGATGCTATGTACTGATGTTAATGTGATAGAATTATATTTCTGTACCAAGCTTAACTCAGTCATCGGCACGCCCCCAGGGACACAGACAGGACCAGGTGTCATGTGACATGTTCACTATAAAACCATAGCCTGATCTACTTTCTTGAGGACCCGGCCTCCACTCCATTGCGAGTTGGCCAATAGGTTTGACCATCCAAGTACTCTACTGAAAGTGAACTATACCACGTGGTTAACTTTTAGACTATTGATACCGACAGAATAAGAACAAGTCTTTGATATTAATTATTAGTCTGCAGCTAAGTAAATTATATCATTGAACGCGAAGACCAACGAAACATCCATTATATGACGACATTAATGAATGTCGCTTTGAAAGATCCATTCTAACAGAGAGAGAGAGAGAGAGAGAGAGAGAGAGAGAGAGAGAGAGAGAGAGAGAGAGAGAGAGAGAGAGAGAGAGAGAGAGAGAGAGAGAGAGAGAGAGAGAGAGAACGCGGACAAAACTCTCCAACCGAACGACGCTCCAACAAGGATCCCGACGACAAACTGAGCGTAAATATATATTGATTGCAATTGTTCCCGAATGAGTGAGCGTTCAATTGTCAATTGTTAATATTAATGAACTCTGTGTACCTTCTCAGCTGCCCTTTATGACCCATTGTTAACAAGACACCAGCCATGCCTGTTTTAGCCCACTAGGGCACATTACTCTACCAATTCTTTGTGACGATAATTACTGTTTGTATACTTTCTGTGAATTACTTAGTTTAGTAAATAAATTATTTTAAGACAATTGATGTATGGATGATTTTAGTAAAGACTGGGTTCGTGCAGATATAACAATTTACGACATTTGGAATGAGACTGGACGTGAGGTAAAATACACCATTTAAACCAGAAGATAATCGGCCTATACTATAACAGAATATAATATATAATGTTATAATATAGGAAAGTTATATTAGGAAAATTATAGCTTTGTAATCTGAATATTTTCCTTGGTGCCCCGATCTCCTAGTTAATTACAATTAAACGATTAATCAGTTTTATCGCGTGATAATAATTACAGGGAGTTAATTGATAAACATGTCTTCAGTTTAATGGTACCCCAAAGACACGACAGAAGCAACACTGATTGACAATAAATGTCACATGCTGTTGTGCAAATGGAATAGACAACAGGTGGAAATTATAGGCAATTAGCACGACACCCCCAATAAAGGAGTGGTTCTGCAGGTGGTGACCACAGACCACTTCTCAGTTCCTATGCTTCCTGGCTGATGTTTTGGTCACTTTTGAATGCTGGCGGTGCTTTCACTCTAGTGGTAGCATGAGACGGAGTCTACAACCCACACAAGTGGCTCAGGTAGTGCAGCTCATCCACGATGGCACATCAATGCGAGCTGTGGCAAGAAGGTTTGCTGTGTCTGTCAGCGTAGTGTCCAGAGCATGGAGGCGCTACCAGGAGACAGGCCAGTACATCAGGAGACGTGGAGGAGGCCGTAGGAGGGCAACAACCCAGCTGCAGGACCGCTACCTCCGCCTTTGTGCAAGGAGGAGCACTGCCAGAGCCCTGCTCAAACGGTCAGAAACAGACTCCATAAGGGTGGTATGAGGGCCCGATGTCCACAGGTGGGGGTTGTGCTTACAGCCCAACACCGTGCCGGACGTTTGGCATTTGCCAGAGAACACCAAGATTGGCAAATTCGCCACTGGCGCCCTGTGCTCTCCACAGATGAAAGCAGGTTCACACTGAGCACATGTGACAGACGTGACAGAGTCTGGAGACGCCGTGGAGAACGTTCTGCTGCCTGCAACATCCTCCAGCATGACCGGTTTAGTGGTGGGTTAGTCATGGTGTGGGGTGGCATTTCTTTGGGGGGCCGCACAGCCCTCCATGTGCTCGCCAGAGGTAGCCTGACTGCCATTAGGTACCGAGATGAGATCCTCAGACCCCTTATGAGAGCATATGCTGGTGCGGTTGGCCCTGGGTTCCTCCTAATGCAAGACAATGCTAGACCTCATGTGGCTGGAGTGTGTCAGCAGTTCCTGCAAGAGGAAGGCATTGATGCTATGGACTGGCCCGCCCATTCCCCAGACCTGAATCCAATTGAGCACATCTGGGACATCATGTCTCGCTCCATCCACCACGTTGCACCACAGACTGTCCAGGAGTTGGCGGATGCTTTAGTCCAGGTCTGGGAGGAGATCCCTCAGGAGACCATCCGTCACCTCATCAGGAGCATGCCCAGGCGTTGTAGGGAGGTCATACAGGCACGTGGAGGCCACACACACTACTGAGCCTCATTTTGACTTGTTTTAAGGACATTACATCAAAGTTGGATCAGCCTGTAGTGTGGTTTTCCACTTTAATTTTGAGTGTGACTCCAAATCCAGACCTCCATGGTTTAGTGGTGGGTTAGTCATGGTGTGGGGTGGCATTTCTTTGGGGGGCCGCACACTTTAATTTTGAGTGTGACTCCAAATCCAGACCTCCATGGTTTAGTGGTGGGTTAGTCATGGTGTGGGGTGGCATTTCTTTGGGGGGCCGCACAGCCCTCCATGTGCTCGCCAGAGGTAGCCTGACTGCCATTAGGTACCGAGATGAGATCCTCAGACCCCTTATGAGAGCATATGCTGGTGCGGTTGGCCCTGGGTTCCTCCTAATGCAAGACAATGCTAGACCTCATGTGGCTGGAGTGTGTCAGCAGTTCCTGCAAGAGGAAGGCATTGATGCTATGGACTGGCCCGCCCATTCCCCAGACCTGAATCCAATTGAGCACATCTGGGACATCATGTCTCGCTCCATCCACCACGTTGCACCACAGACTGTCCAGGAGTTGGCGGATGCTTTAGTCCAGGTCTGGGAGGAGATCCCTCAGGAGACCATCCGTCACCTCATCAGGAGCATGCCCAGGCGTTGTAGGGAGGTCATACAGGCACGTGGAGGCCACACACACTACTGAGCCTCATTTTGACTTGTTTTAAGGACATTACATCAAAGTTGGATCAGCCTGTAGTGTGGTTTTCCACTTTAATTTTGAGTGTGACTCCAAATCCAGACCTCCATGGTTTAGTGGTGGGTTAGTCATGGTGTGGGGTGGCATTTCTTTGGGGGGCCGCACACTTTAATTTTGAGTGTGACTCCAAATCCAGACCTCCATGGTTTAGTGGTGGGTTAGTCATGGTGTGGGGTGGCATTTCTTTGGGGGGCCGCACAGCCCTCCATGTGCTCGCCAGAGGTAGCCTGACTGCCATTAGGTACCGAGATGAGATCCTCAGACCCCTTATGAGACCATATGCTGGTGCGGTTGGCCCTGGGTTCCTCCTAATGCAAGACAATGCTAGACCTCATGTGGCTGGAGTGTGTCAGCAGTTCCTGCAAGAGGAAGGCATTGATGCTATGGACTGGCCCGCCCATTCCCCAGACCTGAATCCAATTGAGCACATCTGGGACATCATGTCTCGCTCCATCCACCACGTTGCACCACAGACTGTCCAGGAGTTGGCGGATGCTTTAGTCCAGGTCTGGGAGGAGATCCCTCAGGAGACCATCCGTCACCTCATCAGGAGCATGCCCAGGCGTTGTAGGGAGGTCATACAGGCACGTGGAGGCCACACACACTACTGAGCCTCATTTTGACTTGTTTTAAGGACATTACATCAAAGTTGGATCAGCCTGTAGTGTGGTTTTCCACTTTAATTTTGAGTGTGACTCCAAATCCAGACCTCCATGGGTTGCTACATTGGATTTCCATTGATTATTTTGTGTGATTTTGTTGTCAGCACATTCAACTATGTAAAGAAAAAAGTATTTAATAAGATTATTTCATTCATTCAGATCTAGGATGTTATTTTAGTGTTCCCTTTATTTTTTTGAGCAGTGTATATGGTTCAAAGACATATAAGGTTTTCAAAGTAGAAAAAAATAAAACAGCAATTCCCTAAATTCCCCAAAAAATTCCCTAAATAGCTTTTTTTATGTTCATTGGAGTGTTACCTATGCCTTTATATTAGTTATATTCAATAATAAAGCCAATAATTCATTTTTATTGTGATTCGTATGAATGTGCCCCAGTAAAATGTCATTCAGTATAACACTGTTTTTTTTATGTCATTTTATGCCTATTTATCATACTCACAAGGTTATATATTCAGGCTTAGACTGGCAGAAATATAACTACCCAGAACAAATGACATTATTTTATTTTGAATACCACATAGTTGATGTGTCACGGGTACATCTCCAAATTTGTTGAATGTTTTTTACAAAAACTTCCTGCCTTACACTGAAAAAAATGCTAAAATCTATGAAAATATCTTTCACTTCTTCCTTTGAAATTTGTTTGTGTCTCTCTGAGTCAACAAAACGAAGATATTGTATTTTAATATAAAATACTGGTGTTATACTGTATGACAATATTTTGTTACCCTGAATGACACATATCACTAAGGCCCAGAAATATTGATTAAATGTGATTCCTTCAGCAATAACAATAATGAGTTTCCTTCAGTGGATACTGGAGTTAAGTTCATCACCACATTCATTTATTCGATTTTTTTCACGGGCCCCTCCTATGATTTAATCTCAAATTTTCCCTCTTTTTTTCCGTATCAGATTGTGTCATTGTATGGATCGGTGGATGATCAGGTTGACATCCTTCTTTCTTCTCTGATAGCTAAAAAACGAAAATGTAATAGTTATGACACTGGCACAGAATAGGATTCACATCCATTAAATGTTATTAGTAGTCTTTTAATAGTAGGCTATACAATGAAAATACTTAATCAAAGCTAAAAAGTTAAATCAACTCTCTTTCTCTCTCCCAAACATGTTTTGTTACTATTTCATTTCTAATGTTAATAATAATCCCTTTACTATAATTTCAGCCTGCAGCAACACTTTACGTTGCATTAAGTTGCATTATTATATGATTATTACATGATAGTTAATGTTGTAATTATACATTGTTACACTGTAACTGGTAAATGTCTATTTAATGCAGGTACACAAAGGCAATTTCAAGATACCTACACAAAATAGCTACATAAAATGCCCATCAAACTACTTCAAATCAAACTTGTACATTCTCGATTTTTCATATAGTGCCCCAAATGTGAAGCAGCTATTAACTAATATAATTCATAATCCAATTTTTATCCATAATTGTGTGTGTGTGTAATATTATATAAATTAATATAATCCATCAGTTATACCTTAACTGCAGTGCAATTAAACATTAACTACAATGCAAAAGTGCAACTTAATGTTAAGTATTATCCACCCAGCTTTATATTCTATTACATCCTATTCTGTTGCTGACACTAGCATGAAACCATGAAAACAATACCTTGCTTTTTTTCTGGCTAGTCTTTCCTCCCTAGCAACTGGATCTGCATTAATCTTTTGTCTGTGCCGTGCAGCCCTCTTCTTATTAGACAACGACATATACAGTATAAAGATAATATGCCTTGAAATACCTTAAAATACCATAGAATTATTTAAAATGATAATATTCCGTATTCATACAAGTAAATATGAATTGCATGATTAGATGTTGTAACTAGTGAAACTAGTGAAAACATGGGATAACAAAGCTACTGTCATTCAGCATAACGGGTGACATTGTGGTATACCATGAAACTTTTGTTGTGCTGAAGGACAAAAGCATGATACTAAAGGATGGATTTCATACATAAAAATATTTAACAGGCAGTTCCTTGGCCACCTATATAAAGTAATGACCTTGACCTATAAAGATTATCCTTACTTTTCATATTTAATATATAGTTTAAAAAAAAAAAAAACATTAAAAGTATATTTTCAGTGTTGTACTGAAGGACATGCGTTTTTGTCACAAAGGTTACTAAATGTTGAAAAGGTGAAATCATCAAATATTTCAGAGATTTACTCACCTCATCACATTGATAGAGGGTCTTCAATGGGTCTTCTTTGTGATGTCACACACTGTCACATGATTACCATCATGTGATATGCTTTAAAATTGCTTTTTACCTTTGTTATACTGAATGACATTGATGAAGCGCAAAAGTCCAGACAAAAGTTCTTCAAGTTTTTAAATATTTTTTAGATACAGTATGTCACCCCTTATTCTATATATTATTGCAAGCACTAACACAATTATGCCATGGGTGTTCATTTATATTTTTAAGATGAATTTCTACATTATAAAATCACTTTTTTCATTCAAATTTTAACCCGGACAGTTACACTGAAGGATATTTTGACACTTTAGAGCTCAATAACTCCCTTAATTTAATAGTTTCCAACACAAATATTTCTGGGTCAAAAGAAGGGTAAGAGTTGAGTGATTTAATATTATATTTATACATATTTATATTTTTATGTTAAATGAATGGCCTTCGGACACCAAATTTACACGCCTCGTCTTTGACCCATATAATAAACAAAATCTAGGTTATGAACATGCCACACATTACAGTAATGAGATAACTTATTAAAATCAAAATATACTTCAAATCAAAATGTCATATTTTTTTTAATTCAATATTGTTGTAATAACTCTCCTGTATTTTAGGCAATTAAAACAAAGGAGCAACATTTTCCCATTGCTATATATATTTTTTTACTTTACTAGTGTTACGGTAATGAGATTTTCTTGTGCATGGTCATAGAAAATGTGTAATAATCATTCAATCTGAACAGTTAAGATTATTCATTTAACAAACAATTTGAGATGGTATTTCATCCATTACAAAATAAAATAAAAATTGTCTTTGTCTGTTAAAAAATGTACCAAAAGTAATACCACGTTTGTGAGAATCACCGAACTGCTCTCCCACTATATACAGTAAATGAGTTGCGAAAAATAAAAAGGGTGGGGGGGTCAAAACATTCTTGCGCATTCCACCTGATAGTAAGTGTGAAAAATAAACAGAGGAGTATCTCTTATACAAGTGTTTAAGTTATACAAATTACACAATAATTCAAACAAAATTATAAAAAATGATGTCCACTTTGTTCATTATTCCTGGTTTTCCTGGGGGGAATTGAGTTTGACTGTTCGGCCACATTATGAAACCTGACAAAGTCAACAGTCCACTGCTGAACATGACATTCATTTTGCAGTCAACAACTCTGGGCTGGGTTGTGTCCAGCATTTATGAAATCAATCCCTCCTGCATCCGGGCCCCATTCCAGTTATTTTCCCCTCTCTATGAAAAATATAGGCGGGTCGTTCCACCAATTCAGTGCTTTTGAAAAGTGTAACTTGGTAAAAAAAAAAAGGTTTAATTTCACCCAATTATAGCATTCTGTCGTAAAGAGCACATGTTCAACTTCATAAAAAACACACTTTCCCATCTCAAGAGGTTAAATAGAAAAAATGACGATAGTAAGTGCCTATTAGGTGCCAAATAAAGTAACATGGTTGACCGTAACAGGGTTGATGATATCATTTTAAATCATCAATGAATCCCCTTGTGACAGGGAGAATGGAAGCTTGTTGTGTGCAATAGGGAGGGGTAATTTAATGAAAGCTTTACAAAAAAAACGTGAAAAATTTCTAGCCATTTCTTTTGCAAGTCTTTCTTCATATTAAAGATTTATTTAATTCTCCATGTGCTCTATATTAAAGGGCACTTCATTTAATATAACATGCTTTTAAAATGCAATATTGGTGCACAAATCTGTTGTGGGGCAAGCCAGCAGAGCGTTGTGCCATGATTGGCTCAGTGTTCTGTCACTCATGGGGACACTACATCACCGTCAAGTCTAAGGGTAGAGCTAGAAAATTCAAGTTTCTTGGGTACTGCCATACAGTTATATTAGAAGTGCCCATCCAAGAAGGCTCAAGATCATTAGCCACAGATAAAAGGACGTCAAATCACATTATATCTACAGTAGCTTTGATTGGATTGATCATGTCAACATCATACTTTCAAAATCTTAGCTAGCAGTCATCATCATGAATCAAGTCAACAATCTACTGGCAAATCCTTTTTAAACCTTGTCATATGAAGAGAAATATTGAAGAGAAATTATAGATAAAACGTATCAGTGCTCATCAGCCATTGGACATAAACATTACACAGCAAGTTGGAAATCGCAAATTCAACAATGTAGTTTGGAAGGAATCAGAGGCTAACTGCAAGCATTGCAAAGCAATCATTAGCCTGCTGTTCAGTGGAGTGGCTGTGTGGTCCCACATCTAAGATTAAGGGTCTCTTTTCCTAGTTTAAAATTATAAACATTCAACATTGGCCATGCTGTCAATGAAGCATGATATGTGCTCGGAACTTGGAACTGCAAAATCTGACTTTAGTTAGTTCAAGACAACTGGGAACTCGGGAAAAACAAGCTACAACTGGGAAAATACGTTTTGAACTTTCACCAACTCGGAATTGTAAATTCGGAACTTGGGCCTCTTTCTAGAGCTATGACCTGAAGATCACTGATGCCATCATGATTCAACGTTTTTTTTCTTCGAGTTCCCAGTTGTCTTGAAAGCACCATAAATCCAGAGTGCCAGACTTTGATGACAAGTTTGATGACAAAATTTCCCCATGAAGGACTGCCACGAGCCACCTTCCTGTTCAAGTGAGCGCAGCACAACAAGGTGAGTCCAAAAATGTCTTGTATGCTGCTGCATAAATGATGTAATATGCCAGGGAGATATGTATACTGTAAATAAGAAAGTAATATTAAGTGTATGTTGTGTAGTAAGCTGTTAGTAGCGCATGTGCCTCACCCTAATAATTTGGTCTATTTTCACCTCTTAATTTCACCTACTGTTCTGACTTGGTGGTGCACATGTAGCCTATAACCTGTTTTTGAGAAATGTAATCATCGAATATTGTTAGACCTTTCATTGTCTGCTTCATATGCCCCCTTTATTTATCCAACGGTTCTGACTTGGTGTACAGGGAGAACACTGCAAGAACAGCCCATGTTCTGAATTCTGTTGCTGTACATTTCAAAAGTGCTGAACAAATAGTTATATTGACTACATCCGTCCTGGCTCGCTCATTAATGTCTTAATCGAAATTACGGATTTCCTCTTATCCACTCATTGTCCCCTTATGACATAGTTTGTACACCTCAATTGTCAGTAGAAACCACATTTGTTTAAGCAAGTCAGCCAGTAAGAGGCTGAATTAACTGTTTCGCTGCCAGACAAGGCTCTGCTGATAGCCAGGTGTAGCAGTGTTAAGGTATTGGGACTGCTGTTGGGACTCTGCTGTTGGGACAGCTTTACTGTATGTAGGCCCTAACAGTTTGTGGGCACCGTTTGTCACCGTTATATTGCAATTAATGTATTGTTTAGTGTTGTGTAGTGGCTTTGCTGGCATGCACCCCATGTTTTTTTGTTGTTGTTGACTCACCAAGATTTACATGCTAAAATCGCCACTGAGCTACACTAAAGGAGATGGTAAAATCTGTTCAAAGGGGGAAAAGACATTTCAGTAGAAAAGTAATTATTTCAGTCCAAAGTGTGTATTTGATTACCAGTGTTTAAATGTATACGTATTCGTATATTTTAGTATGTTTAAGATGGCATTTCTTATTTCATTAATACATACACATTTGAGGAAGCATTGTCATTTAGACAGATTGTTGAAGAAGATATAAACAAACATCATATTCTTAATTTTGTATGAGGACAGTCACGTGTTTTAGACTTTAAAATATACAAAGTGACTTTAAATCTTTAAAATATTTCAATTAAACCTCCCCATACACACACAAATTAACCGAAAGTGGGCAATGCAGTAGACTAGATTGAATAAACTTCTTCGAACAACAAAATACTGCATATTACCTAACCCTGGTTTTAATATCTATGCAAACTACTCACCGTATCAGCAAGTTGTAAATCGCTGTTGTTTTCTTCAAAGGCGAAACGCTCGTCTCGGCTGAAGACGGGAATACTGCATTTGGTAGACCACAACCAAAAACGTTCATGGCTTTTAAGAAAAACACAATTTAAACGTGACCATATTCGACATATGTAATGTTGAGAACAGGTTGCAACTTGTAGCAAGACACATAGCTTTTTCTGTCTTGAACAGAGATTCTAAAAATCTCTGGCAGGCAGCTGCTTTTTTTAGTGTGGACTGCCTTGGATGGTGGGGGATGTCTGGTCGTCTATCCTAGGCGCGCTCAAGCTGCCAGAGCCAACATGAAAGCGCCACCTGCTGGTAAATATTTGATATAACATACACGACGACAAATAGTTATTTACACATTTAATCACCAAAATTACATAGCCTACAGTTCAGACGTGAATAAAAACCTTTGTCATAGCTTCATCAGGTGATTAATCATGTTAAACACTATTATTGCACACAGAGTGAGTCTATGCAACTTATTATTTGACTTGTTAACCACATTTTCACTCCTGAACTTATTTAGGCTTACCTTAACAAAGGTGTTGAATACTATCGACTCAAGACATTTCAGCTTTTCACATTTTTTTTTTTTTTAAATGTCTAAAAACATAATTCCACTTTGACATTATGAGGTATATTATGTGTATGCCAGTGACACAACATATCAATTCAATCAATTTAAAATTCTGTCTGTAACAACAACATTTGGAAAAAGTCAAGAGGTGTGAATACTTATCATTTAATTTAGGATTCCATCAACACCACAGGCCTTTCTGAGTTGGAGAGTTTGTATTTTGTCCTGTAGTTCATTCAATGTAAGTGGAGAATCCAGTGGGTTCATATTGTCTTTAATTGCTGATTCTAAGACTTGTAATTGATCATGTCTATGTGTATGCTGTTTGTTCTTTGTTATAGAGCCATTTTGGATAGATAACTCTTTGTGTAGTTGTTCGTTTAGTGTGTTCCAATTTTCCCAGAAGTGGTTAGATTCTATGGATTCTTCAATCCCATTGAGTTGATTTCTGACATGCTGAAGGCATAGGCACAGGTTTTCTCGGTCTCTGTTTTTGCTTGGATAGGTTTCTCAATTTCTTTCTTAGGTTTTTGCATTCTTCATCAAAACATTTGTCATTGTTAGGTTGTCTGGAAGCTGAAAGGTCAAATATACTGTTTACACTTTTAGAAAAAAGGGTTCCAAAACGGTTCTTTGTGGATGGACAGGATTCTACCAAGAACCGTTTGGATCAGAATAACCCATTTTGGTAGACAAGGGTTCTTTGTAAGGCAAAGGGTTCTACCTAAAACCTTTAACATCCAAATAACACTTTTTTGAAGAAAAGGTTCTTTGATGATTCTTTGGAAGGCGAGAACGATTCTTTGGCAGGCAAGAAAGGTTCTACATAGAACCAAATAGAATATTTCCCAGCATGCCTTATTGCAGGTAGATTCTCAGAATTGCTTGTTTTGCTGTAATATCACATTGATTGGTTGATAAATATGATGCTACACAAAGATAAATAACATACAGTTTTCTAAACTAATCCAATGTGATGGAGTTATTGCATCCGTTAATGAGATGGTCTTCCCTACCCTGGCAGTCATTCTGAATGCAGGTTGTGGGTGATTAAAAAAAGTCTGGCTGGATTCCAATAGGAATTACACATCACTTTGCAGGCCAGTATAATGCGACTATGCAAAATGTGTACAAAAAAAGTAAATGTAAAATTTCAATGTAAAATGTATGTGTAGCAGAAAAGCTGTAAAAACAAACAAGATATGTGTCCTCCGAAGAGGGTGGATGGGTTAATAATAATAAAAGAAAAAATGAAAAAAAAGACAAGTCTTTGGTCTCTTTGAAATCGTTCCCTGTAGTTCGGAAATGTTTTCTGAAGTGCAACACTACACTGTCCTCCAATGCCCCAGTTGAGTGCCTTTTCAGCTATGGTGGAAACCTGTTTACCCCTCAGAGAAACAGGATGTCTGATGCTCATCTACAGCATGTCCTCTTGCTGCAATACAACAGCAATTTCTGCCTTCAATCATCTCAGTAGGCTAGCTTTAGAATAGGCCTACTGCAATGCCATGTCTGATATGTAGGTTTATTGCACCTAGCTGTACTTTTTTTGCTTAAACTTAAAAAACTACTTGGTGGACTAAATGTGTGATTACATTACGGATTACATTTAAAAAGTAACTTACCCAACCCTGAATATGGGGACCTGGCCAACTGGATGAACCTGGTATGATCATGTGTCTCTTTGACCCTGCTGGCCGATCGTAGGACTACATGTGTGTATAATAAATGTTTAAACATGTATTCTCTCTCGTCATTGCCTTCCACAGGGAAAGATGGTGAAGGGAATGGGAAGGCCTATGGACCTAGTGGCCAATGCATGAACCAAAGTGGTGGTGACCATGGAACATTCTGCTATGGTACACAAGTACCTATGGTACTTCATACACATTACCTTTTACCCTATACTAGTGTCCCTAACCTAATACACTATATGGTAGTAGTGTACCCTATTCTAAATACTATAGTAAAACCTTTCTCCCTCCACTCAACGGGGGGCAAACATAAAATCCTGGAGGGTTGTACTCTGCACAGTGTTAATAGGGTGATCACTGAAAAGGTGAGCTTTCTTTAACTTGACTTCTGCAGGCAGTGTCAATCCCCTCTTCCTGTATGCACTGAGCCACTCACTCTCTTTCCCTGTCACCCTCTGTCTCCCAGGCAGTTTTATGATGTTGACAAGACCAGCGACCTCAATCTTATAGAGATATGGGAGGGACTGACTCCTGATGACATCAGAGTATGCACTGGCACAGACTTTGCTGTCAGTTTGACTACCATAGAAGCCTATCCTTCATCTCAGCTGATGAATCATGAAATAAGCATGCTGACTCATCCATACAAATAATATCGACACTGAATGTTCTGTGCTTCCATTATAATGCATGACGCATAACTCGTTGATCATTGTTTGTGTTTATCTTGATAGGTGTCCCCAAATCTAAGACCAATGCAGCAGATCTGAACCCAGTGACTGTAAAACCATTTCTGCACAGCACAAAATCTTTCTTTTAACATTCCACATGGCCATAGTGTTACATATGAGGACATGTACTGAGGACATGTACTGTACACACCACATCACTCTGGGAGAGAGGAATACATTAGTGAAAGAGAAATACTGTATGTTTAAGATGGCCGGGGCCTGCAGGCTTGGTGATGGTATTGACCGTTGACAGCAGAGAGGATAACAGGGAGTCAGTGGGCTACAATGTGCCCATGGATTACAACAGATTCAGCCTGTTGAAGAATACACTGCACTGCAATGAGTGGTCATTCAAAAGCTGTATATTTGATGTTATTAATGTCTGATTGTTTTTATTTTAAAATGACACCTCTAACTACCTCCAATAAAAATCTGTACTTGAGTTTTTCAGTAAAATGTGAAACTCAAAAGCTAAAAACATACAATTATTTTTGTTCAGTATGGGATGATAACAACCCTGTCAGCTGCTGTATTGTGTCTGGTTGATATCATACAGTCAGTCATACATTACATATACATTTGCTTGGGAGCAACTGGAGTAGAAAAACTCATACAATTTGGCTCTACTATCTTGGGTAAATACAGGCTTGTGACATTTGCACCAGTTGTGTGGAGCAGAGAAACTCATCCTGGAAAAACAATGATTGCGCAACTCCCTCCCAACTCAGAAACAAAGTCCCGGTGCTGTTTGAACAAAAACACTTTTATTTCATGATTGTACATGCAGTTTTACCTAATACCATCACAAAAACCTTGACACCACCAATACTTTTACTAGAAATGAATAAAAGCCCATGGAAAAATGGATAGAAATATACTGATTAGGTTTGTTGCTGGCACAGGGCTACAGGGCCCCCATTAATTACGCATCAAGCAAGGGAGGGGAAAATGGGTCCTTATTGTTGTCTGGCTGGGGGAAAGAACATGAGTGTTTCTCCAGTGTGGAATGTCCTGAACTCTGGGTGCTGTTGAGTAAGCTCTCTCTTCACTAGCTATATGAGCTGGGCTCACTGTGCTGGGCCAGAGGAAAAGACCTGTCTGTCTCTGTGGTGTGCATTATGAAGGTAAGGAGTTCTCACTTATCCTCTCAACATGAATGATGATTACTATAACTCTATCTGACCATGTGAATGTCATTATTTCTCCTAGCTGAACTTGGATGTAACTCTGTCCTGTTTGACTCTGTTACTCTCCCTTCTCCCTCACATTCGGTATGTACTGAGAACCTGAATGTCTCATTCATCGTTGACATTTACCATTCTACGTAAAAGCTGAACATGATTGTCTCTATCCGTCCACTTAGCTGTGAGCGTCCTGTGAACTGCAGATGGGGACTTTATGGGGAATGGTCTGAATGCGATGGCTGCACAAAAACACAGGTACACACAGTCAATCACACGCACACACTTAATTGCATGGACTTCAAGAAAGGAAGATTTAAAAAAAAAAACTTGCATGTATTAATATGATGCTTTCTGAATATTTACAGGTTCGCACACGGACTGTTGAGGTGTTTGCCCAGTATCAGGGCAGTCCATGCTCTGGGGCGGCTTCTCAGAGTCAAGAGTGTGTCCCCAAGAAAGGATGTCCCTTGGACACAGGCTGTGGAGAAAGGTTCCGCTGTTCCTCAGGTACTTTTTAAAATCCACATGAAGCCAGTAAAAATAAGTAATTTTTGTCTATTTCTGCACTGTGTACTGAATTAGTGTATTGTTTAGTATGTGTATTTTCATCTCATACAGGTGACCGATGTGTATGTATGTGCATATACGATTCATAAACAACAACAACAACATATGTATGTGTATCTTAGGACAGTGTGTGAGCCTCTCTCTGGTATGTAACGGAGACCAGGACTGTGAGGAGGGCGGGACAGACGAGAGACACTGTGATGCTGACAACAGCCACTATGTGTGTGACCTGGACAAGACTCCTCCCAACTCTGACCAAACTGGCAAAGGGTAGGCACGCCCCCCTCTACCACTAACATCATATGACATGTAAATTTGATGTGATGAGTTTTGCTTGTGTTTTTCTTAATGGTCACTTTGCATTGGCTATACTGTATTTCCCAGCATGTTGATGTGATAATCCAGTGTTGAAGATGTGCAGATAGGTATCTGAGTTAAGGTTTGTATTGTCCCCTGTAGGTATGATGTGCTGACAGGGAAGTTCAGGTCTGGTGTCATTAACACACTAAGCTTCGGAGGGCAGTGCAGGAAGGTTTTCAGTGGAGACCACAAGACCTTCTACAGATTGCCTCAGAGTATCCTCAGGTACACCTTCCAGGTGAGCTATACTATACTACATGAGACTGCAGGTTTGGTTTAGTAACAGGTAGTAACTTACTGGTGAAGTAATACAACTACAATCTGTGAGATCTCTTCCTAGGTGGTGGTTGAGAATGACTTCACCGATGAGGCCTATGAGAGCTCCTGGTCCTACATGAAGCACATCCAGGACAACGCCTTATGGGGACATGATCGCCGCACTTTTCACACAGAGCTCAACAAAGACAAGGTGACTCACTGAGACTATAGCTGGTTGATGACAATATAGCCCTGCGTGAGTTTGTAGAGTATGATGGTTAGGTCTTATATGCGTGTGTCCCTCTCTTCTGCCAGTCTCACAGGCTGCTGATCATAAAGAATCAGGTGGAGCTAGCCCAGTTCCAGAACACTGTGCCCCAGTACGTCACTCTGGCTGAGGGCTTCTGGAAGGCGCTGTCCTCCCTCCCAACCACGTACAGTTACCCAGCCTACCGCTCCCTCCTGCAGACCTATGGCACCCACTACTTGTCAGAGGGGGCCCTGGGGGGCCAGTACCAGGCCCTGCTGGAGTTTGACAACGAGGCCCTCAAAGAGACCAGTGAGTAGGACCCCTTTCTCACCAGATAGAGACACATAACTGTTAAATATGGTATTCATTGCATTGAATACATTGCACATTCTTTTTGATTTCCTCTTTCTCTGACTGAAGGCACAACAGATACAGAGTACCAACGGTGTGTTACGAAGAAGAAGCGCCGCTTGTTCAGGAAAAAGGTCAAAACCACATGTGAGAAACTGGTGGACTCTCTCAAAACCTCTAAAGGTAGGTCCAACAAGTTTCTATGTCACCCTTAGGAAACCTTATATACACGGTATGCACCACGAGTGCTAAAATGAATCAAAAACAACACAGTAGTAGAAAATATCAACTAGTCTGAAATGTTAACAATAGAAAGGTACTGAATTGAATAGGTCTGAATTGACAATAAAAGATGCATTGTATGTAATCACCTCTGTCAACCATGATCCTGTCTGCAGAGTATAACAACAACAAGCTGCCTATTAAGACCAATGTCATCGGTGGAGACACGTCCTTCATAGCTGGCCTGAGTGTCCTGGACCTGGAGAACCCTGAGGCCAATGGACAAATGTATGACAAGTGGGCCCGCTCCGTCAAGGACTTCCCTCAGGTCATCAAAATGAAGGTAGCATAATCACATACATCTCATATAACTATAAACTTTTTAGTCAATTTATATCATATTTTTTGGGATGCCATCATGTTATACTGTATCATGTCCATCCATATTGTAGCTGCGGCCTCTGTATGAGCTGGTGAAGATGGTGCAGTGTGCCGGGCTGAAGAAGCTCCATCTGAAGAGAGCTACAGAGGAGTACCTTGAAGAAGAGCATCCCTGCCACTGCCGGCCCTGCCACAACAACGGGCAGCCCCTGCTGACTGGCACAGAGTGTAAATGTGTCTGCAGGCCTGGTACCTCGGGCCCTGCCTGTGAAAGTGGCACTGTTATAGGGGAGCAGCCAGGTAAACAACCTAAATTGCTCACTTCCTGTACTGACTTGTCCACTGACACTGTATTGTTCCTACAGGCCCCGTGCCTCTGACACTGAGCCAGCAAGATTTCAGATCAATGTATGATGTTGTGCATTTATCCATAATGATTGACTTATAAATGTGATATTTTGGCTCTGTCTTTAATAAGGGGTGATCCATGGGAGCTGGAGCTGCTGGTCGTCATGGGGATCTTGTTCTCAAAGTCAAATGTCAAGGTCTAGGACCTGCACTAACCCTGCCCCCAGGCGAGGGGGCCTCCATTGTGTGGGGCTGCCCACAGAACATACTTCCTGTGAAGAGCCAGACCTACAACATTTACAGTGAGGAAACTTGACCTCTCACCAAATACTCTTTGTACAACAAGCACACATTAGCACAGTAGCTACAGTTACAATAACCTCAGTAGACTTGACCAGTTGCCACATCTGCTTCAGAGTATGGGGGTTGACTGTGTGTTTGTCTGCAGGATGATGGAGCCTCAGTGTTTTGGTCTCTCTATAAGTCCACCGAAGGCATGTAGAGCCCCGCCAGCTCTGAGGAATGGCTTTGTCCTGGTAATGGTCACCTTTCCATTCCTGTTATCTATTGCAGAATTCAATAACCTTCAAGGAAGTGTGTGTGAATTTGTCTGCTGTATGTTGTGAAAAAGCATCAATGTGTATTTGTATCTAGAGCCCCAGAGATGTATACCTTGTAGGCAGTAAGATTGAGTACTCCTGCATAGAGGGCCACTACATCACTGGAGAAACTGTGGCTGAGTGCACTGACAACAACAGCTGGACCAGAGGACCATTGGAGTGCAAGAGTAGGTACTCAAAGGGTTAACTTTTTTAAAACACTGAGGTTGGATCTGACTCACTCAAACCACAGAGTTTCTAAACCCAGAGGCGCAACATCACAAGACGTCCCGGGAACGCTTGCAAAGCAGACCAGGCTTGGGTTTGGGGTTTGAGAAGTGTTGAGAGAAGTGAGAAGTGAACAATTCTTCTTTAGATGTTCATTTTCTCAGGATGTAAAGGCACAACCTAGATTTGAGACAAGGTCTTAAGTAGTTGAACATGTTATTACTCTGACTTCGTAAAAGTGACAAGCTGACACGTTTTCATTTTCGTGCCGTTGATTTGAGAGACTGCACATAAACAGCTTGAGCGAGACAACCGTTAGACCCAATTACGAGTTTCTACGCATGAGCTTAGCTAGCCAACGTCGCCATGACATTGCCAACAAGTTTGATCGGGGATTTCTATTGGAGACGCAGTTTTAGCCTATCTTCATACTGTACTGTCTTTGCTCAAACTATATTCTAGGTGCAACATGTGATGTTCCGTCCCTTGAGAATGATGTCACAGGCACGCCTTGGAAAGTGATCTATCAAATTGGGGACAGTGTGTCCCTGTCCTGTCCTGTGGGGATGATGAGAGAGGGCATGGCAGAGATCGTCTGCAGCTCCAGTCTGCAGTGGTCTCCATCCCCAGACAGCATAAGGTGCAGAGAGGGTAAGAGATCCAGAGATTGAACTGCTACATGGGAATCAAGAAAGCAAATTCTTACCATCTTTGCTCTGAAATTAAATGAGGAGGCATCCCATTCCATTAAATATTCATTTTGATGTGTTTATTCTGTGTGTGCCAGTGCCAAAGGGCCCCACCCCTCCACTTGGCTTGAACTGCAAATTATGGGAAACACCAGGAAAGAGTCAGTGTGTGTGTAAGCTTCCATACCAATGCCAGTGAGTATTTCAACTGCAGTCTTTTCACATTTCTTGACTTTTGACAGGGTAATACAACTAAGTATATACAACCAACTGGAAATAAACAAGATATTTTTATCTGATTATTTTTCTCTTAAAGGCCATCCTTGCAGTTATGTGCCACTCTCCACACAGGCAGAACAAGTAAATTGGGCATGTGTCAACTTGGAGCTCTGCAGTGTCTGGGGCGGAGCTTCAAGCTGGTGAAGGACAGTGATTGTGATTGGTCGGATCAGGGGCTCACTTCCTGCCAGGAGGAGTGCTTTGACACCTCCGTCCAGCTCTGTGTCAAACTACCAGACAGTGCTGTTGCTGTGACAATGTCAGAATGTGAGGTGGGGGCTCGGAGGTGCCAGGGGGAGCAGTTTGATGTGGTCAGCATCAAGGCCTGTTCTGCACTTTAAAACATGATTCTTAACCATTAATTGTAATGTTTTTTTTTTACATAGAAGAGAGTAGTCCCTTATATTCTAATAAAGTGTAGATCAAGGTAGAGCTATCCATTTTCTACTCTACATGGTAATAGAGAGAACTATGCCACTAAGCTTTTGACTTCAGATAACTTTTTTGGACTTTCTTTATTGGTTGAAATTTGGCCATAGAATCAATGAATGAAAAACACATATTTTCAATGACACCTTGTCAACTTCCGTAAAATATGTATTTTATCTTTCATTCAGCACCTAAAATGCACCTGATTTCAATGTCTGGATAGTACGTATTTTCAATGTCCGGAAAATACTTATTTTTGACGTCCGTATAAGATGTATTATAACCTTTCATTCAGTACCAGAAATGCACGTTATGTCAACGTCTGGAAAATATGTCTAAAAGATGACTGGGATTGTTGCAAGTTTTAAATAAAAGAGCATTAGACAAAAAAGGTTACTTTTTTGTTAATTTCAATTAAACGCTACGTTATGACACAATAGAGTTGATTGCATTAAGTGAATTTTTTTTTAAATGTCACAATACCAGTACAAAATAACCTGCAAAGAAGTTAACAACAAACTACATTTTAGCAAATTAAGTTGAACCAAGCTGCAGCTGAAACGGAACAAAATGTGCTCTTTCTGAACGTTAGTCTTTACAGTTAAATGTAGTGTGTGCTCTATGGTATTATGGACAAGGAGAGAGTGATAGAATATGGGAAGAGGATGGGTACAGCAGGACCTGAATATGTGGACTCTTCACACAGGCCTTCATTGAGAATCTCAAACACCATCTTTCTACACTTGATGGCAGCCATGGAGCACAGGGTCATACTCCTTTTGTTCTGGGTCTTTAGCAGCTTCACACAGAACATGTGTTCTCCCTCAGGACAGTCCTGGGGAACTTCACACAGACATTGTTTGGACTCTGAGTGCACAAAGACAAAGGGTAAGAGCAACATGTATATGAAATTATTTTGCTATGTTGAAATCCTATCAACAAATTAATCTTTGACAAATAATTATTTGTATTGCATCTTAACTAGTTAAAACTATTTTCAGATAAGGTTATTTCAGCTGAACGTGGTCAAGTGCTATCTGACACATAGAGGGAATGTGTGGCCAGTCAGAGTTACCGGTGCAACCCTTACACTCGTAACAGATGTCAGAGTTGCAGGGCTCCTGGACTGAGCTCTTGGCAGACATGGTGGCACTGAACTTGGCCCAGTCCAGGCTGACCACATCCTTGTCACATGGACCTACATTCATGGAGAAGAGCTGGTCACCATGGCAACAACCCGGGTGGAAACCACAGTAGGACATCATCATACCACTGCCAACTTCAACATTGAAGATGCAAACTCGTTTTTGTATGGGCTGCAATGCACACAACACACACAAAGGTGGAGCACACACAGACATGGAAACCATAGATCAATACAAGTAGAGCTAACATTAAAAGGCTCTTAACCATCCATTAATATTACATTATTCATGACTTAACGAAGATTGATAAATGAAAGTGCTCACATGCAAGTCTCTCACCCCACGCAAATACATTTGGAACTATCATGCCTCTCTCCTCCCCCACATTGAGTGTTAGAAACAAACAACTTATCTGGACCGACACACAGACAGGACAAAAATCCAATTACGTCACTATGCAATTGAATCCTATTGTCAATCATATGATCTTCACTTAATTGTCGATAAACTATATGATGACTTAAAAAGGACACCAACATCCTCTAATGTTTCTTCAAAGCCCCTTTGAACAGTCTCCACCTATTTTGCAGTGCAGGTCATCGGGAAGTGAAGGCTCCCAGGTTAGACTCTTGCAACAGCGTTAGAAGCCCCGCCCTGGCGGTGTCATGCCTTTGTCAGTGCAGTCAAGTCCCACAGAGTGGCCCACCTCGCACTACTTTAAAATCATTGAGTTAATAAAGCCTCTATACAAACATGGTTTCTTTTTTGCTTTCTTGAGTAAGGCAGCTCCAAAATGCAGGTGTTTCAGCCTAGCTCAGTGCTTTCTGTGGTGGTGGGGCAGCCAGTGGAAAATACGGAGTGTAGGGGTTGATAATGTTCTCTAGTTGCGCCGTGATTGGCTCAGTGTTCTGTCACTCATGGAGACACTACGTCACTGCCAAATCTAGGTGTAGAGCTCGAAAATTCAAGCCCCTTGGGTGCTGCCATAGAGTTATATTAGAAGTGCCAATCCAAGAAGGCTTAAAGTCATTGGCCACAGATAAAATTAAGTCAAATCACGTTATATCTACAGTATATTTAATTGGATTGATCATGTCAACATCATACTTTCAAAATATTAGCTAGCAGTCATCATAAATCAAGTCAACAATCTACTGGCAAATCCTTTTTAATCCTTGTCACATGAAGAGAAATTACAGATAAAACCGATCGGTGCTCATCGGCCATTGGACATAAGCATTACACAACAAATTGGAAATCTCAAATTCAACAATGAGTGGTTTGGAAGGAATCGGTGGCTAACTGCAAGCATTGCAAAGCAATTACTAGCCTGCTATTTAGTGGAGTGGGTGTGTTGTCCCAATTCTCGGTTTAAGGTTCTCTTTAACTATTTTAAAATGATAAACATTCAACGTTGGTCATGCTGTAAATCCAGCATGATTTCTGCCACAATCAAAACAACTGTTAACTCAGAACTGGGAAGTCTGACTTCAGTGAGTTCAAGAAAACTCGGAATTGTCAATCGGGAACTTGGGCCTCTTTCTACAACTACGACCTGAAGATCACTGACGTCATCATGATTCGACCCTGTTTTTTTCGGAGTTCCCAGTTGTCTTGAAAGCAACATAAATCCAGAGAAAGACAGACTTTGATGACAAAGTTTAAAGACGAAATTTGCCCACGAAGGACCGCCACGTGCCACCTTCCTGTTCAAGGGAGCACAGCACAAAAAGGTGAGTCCAAAAATGTCTTGTATGCTGCTGCATAAATTATGTAATATGCCAGGAAGATATGTATACTGTAGCTAAGAAAGTAATACTAAGTGTATGTTGGAATGAAATTCCAGATGGAATGATTGCGCCAGAGGGTAGGGAAGCCGTCTTATCGGCTCTTAACCAACCATGCTATTTTGTTTGTTTTTTCGCGTTGTTCGTAACTTGTTTTGTACATATGTTGCTGCTACCATCTCTTGGGACAAAAAAGAGCTCCTGGACATCAGAACTGGGATTACTCACCTCAAATTGGACGAGGAGTTCTTGTTCAATGAGTCAGACGCGAGGGATATACTACGGACACCCGACCAGGCCCAGATCCACGTGATTCGCTGGAAAAGGAAACACACTACCGTTCAAAAGTTTGGGGTCACTTAGAAATGTCCTTGTTTTTGAAAGAAAAGCACATTTAATGAAGCTGCCAGTTGAGAACTTGTGAGGCGTCTGTTAATCAACCTAGACACTAATGTACTTGTCCTCTTGCGCAGTTGTGCACTGGGGCCTCCCACTCCTCTTTCTACAACATTGACAATGTCTACACTGTATTTCTGATCAATTTGATGTTATTTTAATGGACAAAAAAATGTGCTTCTCTTTCAAAAACAAGGACATTTCTAAGTGACCCCAAACTTTTGAACGGCAGTGTATGTCTACGGGTATGACTTCATATATCCCTCACAAATGATTGGTTATTTAACTTGTCTGTCAAAGAGGACACCCCCTTCCTGCATCAGCCACAAACCCGAGCCTAATAGATAAGACAAAAAAAGACTGAAGACTCTAACACGGAACCCAAACCGGCTTCACGCGTGCGCCATCATGCATACATTTATTTTGTCCCCCCACACCAAAAGCGATCACGACACGCAGGTTAAAATATCAAAACAGACCAACTACATTAATTTGGGGACAGGTCGAAAAACATTAAACATTTATGGCAATTTAGCTAGCTAGCTTGCACTTGCTAGCTAATTTGTCCTATTTAGATAGCTTGCTGTTGCTAGCTAATTTGTCCTGGGATATAAACATTGAGTTGTTATTTTACCTGAAATGCACAAGGTCCTCTACTCCGACAATTAATCCACACATAAAATGGTCAACCGAATCATTTCTAGTCATCTCTCCTCCTTCCAGGCCTTTTCTTCTCTGGACTTTATATTGCGATTGGCAACTTTCAGAAATTAGGTGCATTACCGCCACCGACCTCGTTCGTCTTTCAGTCACCCACGTGGGTATAACCAATGAGGAGATGGCACGTGGGTACCTACTTCTATAAACCAATGAGGAGGTGGGAGAGACAGGACTTGCTCCGCGATCTGCGTCACAAATAGAACTGACTTCTATTTTAGCCCTTGGCAAAACAGACGTTCGTTGGCGCGCGTGAGCAGTGTGGGTACAATAATTGAATAACATAGATTTCTAAATTTATTTTGCACGCACACAACGCAAGCGGTGTAGTCAGCCTGTAAGCCATGACAACACAAAGTTCAAAGTTCCCAAGTCTTCCAAACCCTCCTTTCGCAACCTTCCATCCTGTCCCCTTACTGGAAGAAGTGTCTGGAAATTCCAGATTCCAGTAATATTCACCAGCTGTAAGTTGTCTCTACAACTCTGACCCCTGACACTCCCTTGAGTGTGGAAAGAGAGGGGTCATGGGTGGAACACTGAGTTCCTGTCACACTGATAAAATATAAAATAGTTTCATGTTGTGATTGATGAAGTTTATAGCTTTGCAAGTACCCACAACTACAAAGAATAGGTCCATTTATCTCCTTCATGTGAAGTATACTTTAGGCGGACATCATGTGTGGGCTCTGAAACCAACAAGACACAACAGATCAGAGCCTCTCTATAAACCAGACAAAAAGGATTCTTTAAATACAAAAAGTTTATTCACATTATAAAATGGCCTATACATACCTGTCAGCCGTAGAACAATCTATAGCACAACATCTATACACTACACATCTACCACAGTACAAATAGCAATATTCATGCTGTACACTTTCGGCCAAGACATCAAAATAAATCAATGCAAACGATTTAGACATCCAATCTTTAGATAATCTATAGTTAAATTATTCAAAGAAAGTTTCATACAAAACATTTACCACCATTTATATACTGTATTTACATTAAATGAGAAATGTTTTTGATATGGAGCATTGCAAAGCCCTTGTGATGGAAAAAGTAAGTTAGAGACAGATTTCCTTTTCATGGAAGACTGCAAAAGAAGCATTGCACAGTGAAGAAATATAATGACATTCTGAGGAAGATGTCTAAAGGCAAAGATTAGGCAAAGCTGTCTACCAACATACTGCATCTCTCATGGCATCAGTTTGGCACATCTGTTTGTGCTCGTCTATAGACCTAAGGGTCCTCCTTTTCTATAAAGAGAGACAGCTTGAATAATATAATAGCAAAATATGCATGTTTGTAACATTATATTTGAATAGCTTTTTATACATATAATCATATTACAAAATAAAGACAGACTGATCAGAAAGTTCCTTCCCCAAATGGCAGTAATAACATGTAAGGTGTTGTGTAGGGTTGGTGTGCTGCCCTTGCTGCTGCCTGCAGGACCCAACTGACTCAGCCAGACACCAGGCAGCAGAACCCAGAGAAGCGCCTCTTCCTCTGCCTGACTAGTGGGTATTGAGTGAGATTCAGCAGACTGCTGTCATCTAGACAACACAGACAGAGGAACCTGAGTACAGTGCAGTGCCTTCCATCTCGTGTATCTTTCATGATTTAACACACTCTTACAGTACAAATGCTACTTACCTTGGTTTTTTAGTGGTAAAGGCATGGTCTCCCTAAGTTTGCTGAGTAGGTTTCTCATCTCTCGCATGTCCCTGAGGAGACAGGGTGAATCGTGGGTAAATCCATTTACATGGTCACAGAGGAAGCCTACACACAAACTGAAACATGAACGTCTACTATAACTTGTAATGTCCAATCTGTTGATAATCCTATTCATGTATGGCTTAAACAGTACTATCTGGCCTGGGCTTTCTGTTGACCATGAGAGACCATGAGTGTGTAAGCATATTGCATTACACTATACCTCTCTATGTTTTCAATATCGGTGCACACCAGCCAGGACTCATGTTGGTAGTCCACAGGTGAGGAGGAGCGCTCCTCCAGGATGGGTACATCAGAGCTCTCATCCATCTTGAAGTCCAGCCTGGGCTCCGGGTACGAATCCTTTCCTGGGATATGATCAACATATAATACTGGGTAACCTGTGATGCCGTGTATTTCATATTGTAGCTACTTATTTCATTGTGTAGACATACTAGTCTCCATCTTGACATTTATCTGAACTATCCTGCCCTCTGCTGGTTGAGATTGGTATTTCACCTTTCCTGTGGAGCTGCAGTACCCCCAATAGACACATGGACTTGAGCATCTCCGTGATGAACATCTCCAGGCAGCACTGCAGCTGGATGAAGAGCCGGCAGATCTCTGGGTGGATCTCCCCATCCTCTGGCCTACAACACATACAGTAGGAGAATGGACAGTTTCAAATCTTATCACTGGCTCCTATTCTAGCCCTTCGTGAATCCCCCTGGATCTAAAGCAGGGGTGGGCAACTTTGGTGGGGACCACAAAACATCTGAACTCATCATGGGGGGCCACAGTGGCTTAAGGTTCTGCATATCCACATCCATACCCACACATGCAGTCGATAAGGCCCTAAGTAACATTTTATTAATCCATGGGCCAACAAAAGGGGGGCCGCAGGGCTAATTGCCCATCCTTGCTCTAAAGAGACTGGAGGTGTGATGGGTCTTTAATGGCTAAGGGAAGAGCAGATCATTTATCAGTAGATTACACTAAGCAACAAGGACAGCTCCAGGGGCAATTGAAGACATCAACATATCACGTCCAGTAACTGTATCATAGATTCCAAGTAGCCCACTGTACAGGCTTGGGGTGCATTTTATTTGAATTCAAGTCAATTCAGGAAGTAGTCTACATTGAAATTCAAATTTAAATCCTTTTTATTCGTTTTTAGTCAAATGTGGAATTGGAATTTGGTTTACTTTCTGAATTGAAATGGAATTGAACCCAACCCTGCTACTGTATTTAATTATCCTGTCGAATAGCAGGGCTTGGATTGACACACTAGCACCGTGGACAGCTCCAGTGACGATTGAAGACGTCAACAGATCACATTCATTAAACTGTAGCCTATCGTATATCGTAGACGCAGATTCCTTACCCAGACCCAGATATCACGGTGAGGTTCTGATGGGCAGCTTGGGCCATAGCGCATCCTTTGGTCCTGGTACGGTGCAGCACGGCCCGTAAAGAGGGACAATCGGCAGAAATCTCTCCAATAGAGATGACCTGTTCTCGGTACAGCGCCACTAGAGTGTTGAATTCTTGGACAGTCTGAGAAGCAACATGTACAATAACCCCTTTCAGCAAGTAAATGCATAGCTCCATAGGTTTTCAAGGGCCCAATATAGGCCTAAACTTTAATAACACTACCGCACTATAAAGACACACATATATATATATATATATATATATATATATATATATATATATATATATATATATATATACATTCATATATACACACAACTACTAATTGTGACACATTGGTGTAATATTGTAGTAGCTATCCTTGTGGCATGCCCTTCTGAGTGCAACATATATTATTTAGTCTATCGCACCTTAAAGCGTTAAGAAACCATTCAAGGACATTCTTAAATGAATTTCTCTATAGCTCCTGGACTCCCATCTACGACTTAGTTGGCAGATAAATGTAGCTTGGTAAGAAAATGTCTCTGGTTAATTATATTTAGAATATCTAGCGTTGCGCATTTTAATTTGTTGTGGGTAAAATATATATAGGATAGTGTCTGCTCTTATACTAGTACGGCAGAAATAACTCCATTGCTTTTACCACTAATGCACGATAGATCATATCTCACCATCCTACAGTCGCCTACCGCCCGCTGGGCTTTCCGCGCGCTCTCGGTGCTCTCCCGGCGCTCGGGGTCCCTCTGCGGTGGTTTGCCGAGCTGGAAAATGTTCGCTGCGGATCTGGGGCGGTTAACGCGCCCGTTCGGTGCAGAACACATGCATACACAGTCACTGATAAAATCCCACGTACAGCCTATCTATAATATTCGTATGTTCAGCTTGCAGGACGAGAGCAAGTAGTGGACGGCTCGCAGCTTCTTCTCTGCATCTCTCTCCTCAGCGGCGAAGCGAGTCACCTTCACCCCAGCAGAAGGCCAACTGCGGCTGAACGGTCTTCTGTCGTGCCTTCACCTGAGAAGCGAATTCACCGGGAGCCTGAGCCAACCATTTGTCACTGCTCCGGCATCCCGTTAACTGTTGAGGCGTCGACGACTCCAAAGCAAGCGGGTCTGTCGCAGGAAAGTATTGAGAATAAACGTAAATATCTCCAAATATTATTCGTATCTGGCATGAGCAACAGCACATTCAAAGACCAGCAGGAATATGAATGCTCAAAGTAAATCTCATCAATTTAAGCACATCACTGCCTCCCGACTGATGTGAGATACAGAAGAATACAGACATACAGGCTACTGTTGGCTGCAAGCAAACCAATGTATTATTGTCACCACAATTGCAAACCAATGAAAACTGTACATTTGACACATAACTTACCAGAGATTTGGCAATTTGTTCTGTAAAATGTATATAAGATGTCTATCATTGGTAATACACTGAATGACACACTGGTAAGACAACATATTACAATGAGTCCCTGCAACACACAAAATTGCAACAGTACTAAAATACACTATATATACAAAAGTATGTGGACACCCTTCAAATCAGTGGATTCGGCTATTTCACGCATACCTGTTGCTGAAAGGTGTATAAAATCGGTGTATAAAATCTCCATAGACAAACATCGACAGCAGAATGGCCTTACTGAAGAGCTCAGGGTCTTTCAATGTAGCGCCTCATAGAGATGCCACCTTTCCAACAAGTCAGTTTGTCAAATTTCTGCCCTGCTAGAGCTGACCCGGTCAAGTGCTGTTATTGTGAAGTGGAAATGTCTAGGAGCAACAAGGGCTCAGCCATGAAGTGGTAGGCCACAGAAGATCACAGAACGGGACCGCCGAGTGCTGAAGCGTGTAGCGCGTAAAAATCATCTGTCCTGGGTTGCAACACTCACTACCGAGTTCCAAACTGCCTCTGGAAGCAACTCCAGCAGAAGAACTGTTCATGAAATGGGTTTCCATGGCTGAGCAGCCGCACACAAGTCTAAGATCACCATGCGTAATGCTAATTGTCGGCTGGAGTGGTGTAAAGCTCTCCACCATTGGACTTTGGAGCTGTGGAAACTCGTTCTCCGGAGTGATGAATCACACTTTACTGGCAGTCCCTCTGACAAATCTGGGTTTGACAGATGCCAGGAGAACGCTACCTGCCCCAATGCAGTGCCAACTGTAAAGTTTGGTGAAGCAATAATGGTCCTGAGGATGGTTTTTATGGTTTGGGCTAGGCAACTTGGTTCCAGTGAAGGGAAATCTTAACATTGCAGCATACAATGATATTCCAGACAATTCTGTGCATCCAACTTTTGGGGAAGTCCCTTTCCTGTTTCAGCACGATAATGCCCCAGTGCACAAAGCGAGGTTCATACAGAAATGGTTTGTCGAGATAGGTGTGGAAGAACTTGAGTGGCCTGCACAGAGCCATGACCTCAACCGCATAGAACACCTTTGGGATGCATTGGAATGCCGACTGCGAGCCAAGCCTAAATCGCCCAACATCAGTGCCCGACCTCAGTAATGACCTTGACCCAACAGCAATGTTCCAACATCTAGTGGAAAGCCTTCCCAGAAGAGTGGAAGTTGTTATAGCAGCAAGGGGGCAACTCCATATTAATGCCCATGATTTTGGAATGAGATGTTCGACGAGCAGGTGTCCACATACTTTTGGTCATGTAGTGCATATTGAATAAAACGTTTATAGTTATATGAGATGTACATTATCAATCAAAAGTTTGGACACACCTACTCATTAAAGGGTTTTCCTTTATTTTTACTATTTTCTACATTGTAGAATACTAGTGAAGACATCAAAACTATGAAATAACACATATGGAATCACGTAGTAACCAAAAAAGTGTTAAACAAATCAAAATATATTTAAAAGTAGCCACCCTTTGCCTTGATGACAGCTTTGCACACTCTTGGCATTCTCTCAACCAGCTTCACCTGGAATGCTTTTCCAACAGTCTTCCCACATATGCTGAGCACTTGTTGGCTGCTTTACAGTGAAAACATTTTGGGTAAAACTCTCACAAAATATGAAATAATCCCATCTACACAACTTCATGTGAGTACTGGTATTTCTATATATATATGACCTCCAAAACGGCAACAAAAAAACACCTCACAGTTCCAGTTCCACTCAGGACTGCTCATGATTCCAGTTAACATATGGAGGTGACAGGTGAGTTACCTGGCAGTAAGCACTATTAGGCACAATACTACATCATCCAGAACCCCAGCTGTACCATTTCTAGAGGTCAGCCATCACTGGCTAAACACACGAACAGCACTCAAGACAAGAAGAAGTATGCTAGAAAGCAAAGAACCAGCAGGGCCAGTATCCAGTTGAGAGAGTGGATGTAGATGATGACCAGGTCAATATCGAAGAACCAGCCGCGCATGTCGGCCAGGTCCAGGGCATCCAGGGCGAAGCCTGCTGGGGCAAAGTGCCACCACCTCCCTGGAGCCACCTGCCCCTGGTACCCTGTGATACAAACAGGAAAACTGGGGTCAGAAAGGGAGGCAGACACAGTCCCTAGTGTACACATTTACAATAATGGGTTTTTGTTTAGGACTGCTCAAGCCTGGCATGCTAGTTAACTAAAAGAGACATTCACTTTGTGAGAAACTCATTAGTTACATGAGAATTATAACATGTTTGTTGCATAAGAGCTTACAGGTACGCACAAAAATAAGACAAACTGAGTTACAGACGATCAGATGATCAGATATCTACTGCAAACAACACACAATATATCCACATCCACAATATACCTTACCCCAAAAGATGCGGAAACGTTTTCGGCAGTTGGGAAGAGGCCATTTAGCACAGTTGGCTTTTTGAAAGTTGTGTTTCCGTGAGTGGTAGACCTTCGGGAAAAAAGTCTTAGCTGTCTGGTTGAGCTCTGAAACCAAAAGGCAATTAAACAAATTTAGTTAAAACTCTCAAAGGGCTTCTTACTATTTACAGCTATGGAGAAAACAGCTATTTGTTATCAATAACGGAACCATTGGGAGGAGTATGCACCCTAAATTGATGCCGTAGCTCACCTTTCTGGAAGAGTGTGTGTGAGATGAGGGTGCGGCAGAGGGGACAGGGGGTGTTGGCCGGCCGGTTCTTGGCCAGAGTGCGGAGGCAGGGCTCACAGAAGATGTGGCCACAGGGGTGACAGCTATAGGGACTGAAGTAGACATCCAGGCACACGGCGCAAGTGTAGCCCTCTCTGTCCACCTCCTCACTGTCTGTTAGCAGCCCTGTCACACTCTATATACAATAAGATAAAATAATAGTGAGGCAATATGGAAAATAATATCCAACAGTATCACAGTTGCACTACTAATCTCTTGTGGACAGACACACGTAACATAAATGGTATCATAGCGTCTGTCAACAGACTGTGGGATGCAACAACTAGCAAGGATCTTTGTTTCTGGCACTTTGATTTGTCATCATCTTGCATCTTTTGAATTTCGGAAAGGGAGGGGACATTTGGCCCATTTGTTGCTTTTTACATCTCTTTGTTCACTTTGCACATGATGCTCACATATGATATGAGAGCACTCCAAATCAGCCCGTCAAGTGTCATTGTGAGAGAATACTGACAGGCTATAGAGTCTATGGTTTGGGCAGAACGGACGGCTTTTTGACATCCACTAGTCACCCCAATTCAGATTCCCATATCACAGAGACCGACTGTAACCATGACGAGAGTGGTTCGTGGAAGGGCTTGAGTTTACAAGCTATCAACCAAAAACGATTAAACTCATCTTGGCACAAGATTAGCCAACTTTATCAAACCACATAAATCAACCTCTAATCTGGGTACATCCACAAGAGAATGCCATGGTGTTGTTCTTTTCTACGGTCAGCTAGACTAGAACAAGCGTAGTACTTGTAGTCCACACTCCACAGTACTGTAAGTGTCTCTCAATCATATACACATCATATACACTGTAGGTCCACACTGGCCACTGTCAACCAACAATCTCTCTGCTACTGCTGACAACACAGGGAAATGTAGTCACCCACCTGGCAGGCAACACCCACCTCACTAATCTTCTGCGCTTGTGTTTGCTTAGCTTATCAAAGGCAAGATATAACTTTCCCCCTTTCCAGACACAGTCAAAGTAAGGTGAAGGACTTTGAAATGTGTGTCATACATGTAACTGCTTGTAGTAAACAGTGTCAGAATAACAACCACAGGGACTCCACTGTGGTCTTCTTGTCAGCTCAACAAAATGGTCAAGAATAATCTCACAAAAATGCAATGTAACTAAAATACTGGACAAACTAAACTGTATGAATGTTTGACTTACCATTACATGCATAACTCCATTAGACATTTCTGTTACAGCCAGATGTCTTTCTTACCGGCACTTATCTCAATTCAATTCAATGGCTTTATTGGCATGGGAAACATATGTTAACATTGCCAAAGCAAGTGTCTCTTTCTCTCTACCTGTAAATAACCGTCCCGATCTCAATTGAGGCCATGACCAATTCTCACCTGTTCCTGGGAGTGGAGCCAGCGTTCTTTCTTCCTCTGTTTCCTCCTCTGGCTCTTCAGCCGGTTCTTCTCTCTCTTGCTGAACCTTTGTAGGGCTGGAGAAGCATTGTTAGCTACTAGCTGGGCCTGGAGCTCTGCGGGGGTTCCCCTTCTCTCCTCCTCCACGGCCCCCTCCTGCTCTCCAGGGATGTGGGAGACATCTGGCCCTCTCAGGGAGAGAAGACGAGAACCAGGGGCCTCTCTAGTCAGAGGTGATAGGCAGGTAGGTGACCTAATAATACTAGTTGCAAATAGATGAGGGGTGTAGGACACAACAGGTGAATGGGGCAGCTGCTCTATCCCAGTCTTCACCTCTCCCTCAGTCACCTCTACAGGGCCAGTCTGGGAGCCAGAGCTACAGGAGGGTTCCAACCTGCCCCTCGCACCAGACTTCGTATGAGAAACAATGCTGGGGGAGCTCAATGGAACTGATTGGGTGGCTCTGATGTCAGCCAACTGGAAAAAGGCATCTGGGTGTGTTGTGATTGGTTGGCTCTCAGCGTTAAGGCGGGACACAGAAGTACAGCAGAGCTGTGAGCCAACCAGAAAGTCCTCCCTGACCTCTGACCTGTCCTGCTCACTGTGAGAACCCCCCGGCTCCCCCTTCAGGCAGCCCGGTCCTCCCCTACCTCTCGTCGTCTGCGGTCTGACCACATGAAGGTAGCGTTTGTGGTCCTGGTCGACCCGACTCTTGCTAAGGTGCACGGTGGACTCCTGACCACAGGGGCATTTGGTGTTGTTGAGAAAGTTGAAGCCACCCAGGCGAGCACCACAGTTCTCGCAGTTCAGCTTCCCCACTGTCCACTGGGCCTGCAGAAAGAGGACATTAGAACAGAAAGAACTGATAGGCTTGTCTCAAATTTGTATCCAAAAGAACACAGTGCAAATCAAACACTAGTACACACCTGTACAAACACAAACCCTTACCTGGTGAACTGACGTCAGTATCCACTCTGGCAGTGTATCAACGTTCATGTGCCAGACGCTGCATGTACCTGCTGCCGTTGTGTCATCATCAGGCACTATCTGTAGGGAGATAAACTCCCATCTTTACCCAGTACAGACCCGGTCAACTCCTAACCATATGTTATAACACCAGCCTGGCTCTCCCTACTAAAGAAACATTGCTCTTTTCCTTTTATGAACTGAACAGGAGTGAAGGACCTATGGTGAAACTCCGTCTGATGCACGGTTTTGTTTATTTCATATAAGCAGAATAGTGAAATGTATGTGCCTGCGTAAATGTGAATGTATAATTGGTTGAATGAGTGAGTCTTAAGTGGTTTAGGTAAAAGCAGCACTGTGCATTGCGAAAGCTATGTGTTGTTGTCTATAGTGATGTACAGTAGCCTAAGTGTATGAAAGTGTATATACTTATTTGAAATGTGTGTAGTTATGTCCTTGAGTTGTTATTGTCTATTGATGTGTCATGTTTTGTGTGGACCCCAGGAAGAGTAGCTGCTGTGTTAGCAGCGACTAATGGGGATGCTAATAAAATGCTAAAAAAGCCACGTGCTGCTCCATTTTCTCCCCTACCACTGAGAGACTTTACATCAGGGGTAGGAAACTAGATTCAGCCATGGGCCAATTTTTGTCAGAGAGGATGGTGAACATAATTAAGATAACTTGTACAGTGCATATTGACAACTAAACGCAAAAAGAGATGGAATTTGAAAATAACAATCCTTTCATACCTTGATTCCATTGAGAATATTGTATTTGTGGGAACACTTGGGAACAGACTTTTAGTTGAATTCCTGGTGGTTTAAGTATTTTTTTTACATATACATTTTTTATTCTAAAAACTTTTGGGGGAAAAATAAAATATGTTGCCGACCCCTTCTTTACAACCCTGGTTGGGGCAAGGAGAAGGATGGAAGCAACACTGTTACAGTTACATGAATCAGAATGTGAGCTATGGATCCATATGGTTCCACCAGCTGAGGTCATGACTTCATGAACTTTAGGAGGGAATGACAGGATTGTTTGGACTGCAGTCACTGACCTTTAGGGGCTGTGTGTAAGAAATGTCTCAGAGTAAGGGTGGTGATTTAGGATCAGTTTTGCCTTTTAGATTACAATAAATAAGATTACATGGACTGGGGGAAATTATCCTAGATCAGCATTCCTACTCTGAGGCTTTGTTTAGACAGACAGCCCAATTCTCTTGATTTCTTCAGATGAGCTCTGAAAAAGATCTGATGTGATTGGTCAAAATACCAATTAGTCGAAAACATCAGAATTGGGCTGCCTGTGCGAACGCAGCATGAGATGCTTGATGGACAGCCACTTAAATATTGCCTTGGGAGTCAGAGCTAGAATGCTTTCCTATGTGCTTTACATACACTATACTAGCTGTAAAAGTAACCCCGTCACTCACCGGATGCAGGCATGTTGTGTCTACAAAGCCTTTACGACACTTCCTGCAGCGGAGCATAGCCACCGCCCCTGGGTTGTCCATGGAGACCGATGTCTGCTATTCTCATCTGCCACAGAATCAATGAAAAAGAGGGCACAGTAGGCTAAATGCCAACACACAGACAAATAGGCAGGGAGCATGTATTTCCTCTCATGGAGAGGATACCAGAACATGTGATATACATTCAGCACAGGTGATAAGGCTCATGGGAATTTTTCTGAAGCACTGTTAGAAGATGAACCCAAATAAGGCTGAATCCCAATATGATCCATGTGATGATGACTCTTGAGTATTCAGAAAAACTGCTGGAAAACAGTTTACTGTATGTGTACCTCTATTCGTATATAGCCTACATTTTAACATAACTGACAACATTTCAACTAAGAGTCATAATTGAGACAGTAGGCCTATCTACTCAACCTTGCTCATGGATGCAGTTACTCTAACCGTGCATGGCCATACCTATACAGTAGCGTCACGCTAAATTCATGATATAACAGCTAATAAACATTTAGGCTTTATTTAGATAGTCTTTTATTTACTACGTAAATAAAAAAATACAACAAAAAAGGCAACATCCAAATGTAAATGATTATTATTAATAGCGTGAAATACAAAACAAGCCATGCCAGCTGAGCTAAATCTAGCAAGCAAAAATCTAAAAACTAAACTCCTCTCCTCTCGTGAGGCGGTGTGCTGCTAGTTCAACATTTCCGTTCATTCTTTTTGACAAATGCAAATGCTTATGACGATGGCTTTTGAAACAATTGCCATAATGAAAAAATAACATATCCTACCTGGGATTTCCAAATTCCTATGCGTTCCCTTCGAAACGATTAATTAACAATTTAATAGAAGAAAAATTCGTCCGAAAGTTAGAGGACAATGACGTCATTGATTTATGTTACGGAGGGTCAGACGCACCAAACTTCACAAGTAATCCACTCTGCCATGTAGGTCTACGCCAGGTGGCAGCATCAGACCTGGTCACAGCGGGGTACGCTGACCATGGTGCTGATCTGAGAAATAACTTCAATAAATTCCATATCTTTATTTTTAAGCAAGAACAAAAATGGCAGATTCGTTTGTAATATTTTCGTAATTGAGAAAGGACAGGCATAGCCCTATGGTTTCCGTTACAGCTGTGGTTTTCTAGAATAATTGAGGCTATTGCTCATATCTAAACATTGAATAATAAATACATCATACAAATAAAAACGTTGAAAACGACTGTGTGTGTGTGTGTGTGTGTGTGTGTGTCTATGCCAATTCATTGTTATTAGTGCTCTATCAAATCCTGTTGGTAAAGGGATGATAGCACCTGCATCTCACTGCGCGCACTCTCTCAGAGAGTCCAACTGTTGGTGCGGACAGAACATCTCTCTTTCAATCTCACAGCCAACTGACGTCTTTTCCATCACTGGTATAAATGAACCCCCTCGTCAGTCGTCACCAACCGGCACAGAGTGTATACAATGCTGAGCGCGCAGCGCAGAGTCCAGCTGTAGATCACAATGCGCTCTCCAAGGTTGGAGCTCTATTGGGCACGGGAGATGACACAATGTACCTGAGGAACGCTTCCTTTTTCATCAACATGGAGGAAAGAAACAACTCGACGGCCGCATGGTTTCTATTAGATTTTCAAAACGAAACCTCCACAGCTGATTCCGAGGAGGTGAAACTAAGTTCCCAAATCTTCCCGTCCTTTCTCCTGGCTGCGCTCATTCTCTGTGCCATATTTGGTAACGCGTGTGTGGTTGCAGCTATCGCCTTGGAGAGAAATCTTCAGAATGTAGGGAACTATCTGATCGGGTCTCTGGCCGTGACTGACTTGATGGTATCGGTTCTGGTGTTGCCAATGGCG
The DNA here is from genome assembly GCF_965601325.2 of Salmo salar. Taxonomy (NCBI): domain Eukaryota; kingdom Metazoa; phylum Chordata; class Actinopteri; order Salmoniformes; family Salmonidae; genus Salmo; species Salmo salar. Next base: position 154,298,673 of record NC_138291.1, read on the forward strand.
GCCCTTTACCAAGTCTTAAACAGGTGGGCTCTCGGACAGGTACCGTGTGATATTTTTATCTCTTTAGATGTGTTATGTTGTACATCATCCATTCTGCACCTGTGCGCCATCGCCTTGGACAGGTACTGGGCCATTACCGAACCCATAGAGTATATGAAGAAGAGGACGCCCAGAAGAGCGGCGGTTCTGATCAGTGTCACTTGGTTTGTCGGGTTCTCTATCTCTGTTCCACCCATGTTGATCATGCGTTCCCAGCCGAGTAGTAAGGCGGAGGACATAGCAAACCCCGAGCAATGCATTATTAGTCGAGACCCATGGTACACAATCTACTCAACATTCGGCGCGTTCTACATTCCTTTGATACTCATGTTGGTCTTATATGGACGGATATTCAAAGCCGCCAGGTTTAGAATCAGGAGAACAGTGCGTAAAACAGATAAAAAGAAAGTGTCTGATTCTTGTCTGGGACTGTCCCCTACTCTTTTCCACAAGAGGAACAACGGGGATCCGAGTAAAAGCTGGAAGAGGAGCGTGAAGCCCAAACCGACCCTGTGCGTAAACGGCGCGGTCAAGCACGCGGAGGACGGCGAGTCGCTGGAGATCATCGAGGTTCACAGCAACTCGAAAAACAACCTGCCACTCCCCAACACCCCCAACTCCGAACCGCTCTTTGAGAGCAGACACGATAAGAACATGGAGGCAAAGAGAAAGATGGCCATGGCCAGAGAGCGCAAAACTGTAAAGACCCTGGGTATCATTATGGGCACTTTTATATTTTGCTGGTTGCCTTTCTTTATCGTTGCCCTGGTAATGCCCTTTTGCAAGTCGTGCCAAATGCCAAAGTGGCTCGAGGACGTCATTAACTGGCTCGGGTACTCCAACTCCCTACTGAATCCCATAATTTACGCATACTTCAACAAGGACTTCCAAAGTGCTTTTAAGAAAATAATTAAATGTCACTACTTCAAAACATAAGCATACATCATCCTTGTATGGTCTAAAACGTTTGACTGCGGACTTCCATTCCAGTGCCATTACTCAGTGAAATATAAATGTATTGAGAGGTGGGAGAGTTGATAGGAATGTTGTTTCATAAAAATAATTGTATTATTATTACTGTTATACGTGTTGTTATATTATTAATCATTTGTATTATTATATCAGGAGTTTTATGAAACTTTATAAACAAGATTGCTGGATGTTAAAGCGGACCCCTCATGCACATGTCAGAAATGCTTTGTAGTGTTCAATAAACAATGTCCTATTTCAGAAACTTCTGTACTACTGTGTTGATATGTGTGCATAATTGGAGATTCATATTATCTCTTGGCCATTTGCCATAGCATTTTAGGAATAAATAGTCTTTGTGTTGAGGCAAATCTAAATCTAACAGCAAGGGAAAGTATTATGGAAGAATAAGCATAATTTTTTTTTCCATAATAGCGTTTTGGATTATACCCAAATCAGCCCCCAGCAAAGAAGATATTATTTCACAACAGACTGGTGGATGAGTTACTCACAGAAATCACCTGTTATAGCACCAAATTACTTACACACACATACACACACAAAGATGTTCTAATGTTCAAAATTGTATGGTCAGATATGAAAATAAGGAAACATTTGAAAGAGTAATGTTGAAAGCCACCACTGACCTGTGATTTTAGTCTATACTAGATTCAATAATTTCAGGAATTTCAAATTGTATTTTGCAATTGAGGCATGTCACTAAGGGATTTTAAAAAAGGAATTCAAAACAAGTCACAACAAGTCAAAGCTGAAAACTCGACAATACCAACCTTTAAAAACCAATAGCCTAGTAAGCCTGCGACACTCCTCTACTATACTGTGTGTGTTTGCAAGTGTGTGTGTGTGTGTGTGTGTGTGTGTGTGTGTGTGTGTGTGTGTGTGTGTGTGTGTGTGTGTGTGTGTGCGTGTGTGTGTGTGTGTGTGTGTGTGCGTGCACACCAATATGAATGGTGGACATATGGTAGGTATTTCTCAGTTTCATCAGCTGTCCGGATGGCTGGTCTCAGACGATCCCGTAGGTGAAGAAGTCGGATGTGGCGGGCCTCGGCTGGCATGGTTACATGTTGTGAGGCCGGTTGGACGTACTGCCAAATTCTTCAAACAACTTTGGAGGCGGCTTATGGTAGAGGAATGAACATTAACTTATTTGGCAACAGCTCTGGTGTAAATTCCTGCAGTCAGCATGCCAATTGAGACATTGGTGGCACTGTGTTGTGACAACTGTACATTTTAGTGGCCTTTTATTGACACCAGCACAAGGTGCACCTATGTAATGATCATGTGGTTTAATCAGCTTCTTGATATGTCACAAGTGTCAGGTGGCTGGATTAACTTGGCAAATGAGAAATGCTCACTAACAGGGATGTTCCCAGTACGGGGGAAAAAAATGTATGAAATGTATGCATTCACTACTGTAAGTCGCTCTGGATAAGAGCGTCTGCTAAATGACTAAAATGTAAATGTAAAAATATGTTCATTTATTACACCTGCACGGTCCGAGAGAGAGAGACAGAAAGAAAGAAAGAAAGAGAAAGAGTGTGTGCATACACTAAACAGAAATGATGAGGGGGAGAGAGAGCAAGAGAAAATATCTAGTATGGTGCAATGGGTAGGTTGTGATCAGATCACTGCTGTAAAACAAGATGCTAGCTTGAGTGATTGAGTCATTCTGCATCTGGGAGCCATTGCATAGTCTGTAGTGGGGCATTAGCCTAGCAACAAAGATGAAATATTTGCACAGCGTAGTAGAGACCAATTCAACTCAGAGCAGGGCTTTTCTCTGCAAAACACACACACACACACACACACACACACACACACACACACACACACACACACACACACACACACACACCACACACACACACACACACACACACACACACACACACACACACACACACACACACACACACACACACACACACACATGTCCCTCTGTGTGACTTTCAGCAAATCTCCGGAGGCTGAAGGAATCCACTCATGCAACAGCCTCTGCCCAAGACTGTCCGATCTTTACTTTAAATATGAAACTGTATTGTTACCATATACAGACCTAACTTTCACCATGGCCGTGACCCCACTCTCTAAGAGCATCTCAGGGGGAGTTGGGATATGCAAAAAACACATTTCACACCTTACACTTGTACAGGTTACCCACTTGTAGTACATACAGTGAAACAGGACATATAAACTCAGCAAAAAAAGAAACATTCCTTTTTCAGGACCCTGTATTTCAAAGATAATTCGTAAATATCCAAATTACTTCACAAATCTTCAGATAAAGGGGTCGTTAAGACACTAACAGCTTACAGACGTTAGGCAATTAAGGTCACAGTTATGAAAACTTAGCACACTAAAGAGGCCTTTCTACTGACTCTGAACAAAACACCAAAAGAAAGATGCCCAATGTCCCTGCTCATCTGCGTGAACGTGCCTTAGGCATGCTGCAAGGAGGCATGAGGACTGCAGATGTGGCCAGGGCAATAAATTGCAATGTCCGTACTGTGAGATGCCTAAGACAGCGCTACAGGGAGACAGGATGGACAGCTGATCATCCTCGCAGTGGCAGACCACGTGTAACAACACCTGCACAGGATCGGTACATCTGAACATCACACCTGCGGGACAGGTACAGGATAGCAACAACAACTGCCCGAGTTACACCAGGAACGAACAATCCCTCCATCAGTGCTTAGACTGTCCGCAATAGGCTGAGAGTCTGGACTGAGGGCTTGTAGGCCTGTTGTAAGGCAGGTCCTCACCAGACACACCAGCAACAACGTTACCTTTGGGCACAAACCCACCGTCGCTGGACCAGACAGGACTGGCAAAAAGTGCTCTTCACTGACGAGTCGCGGTTTTGGCTCACCAGGGGTGATGGTCGGATTCGCGTTAATCGTGGAAGGAATGAGCGTTACACCGAGGCCTGTACTCTGGTGCGGGATCGATTTGGAGGTGGAGGGTCCATCATGGTCTGAGGCGGTGTGTCACAGAATCATCGTACTGAGCTTGTGGTGATTGCAGGCAATCTCAACGCTGTGCGTTACAGGGAAGACATTCTCCTCCCTCATATGGTACCCTTCCTGCAGGCTTATCCTGACATGACACTCCAGCATGACAATGCCACCAGCCATACTGCTCGTTCTGTGTGTGATTTCCTGCAAGACAGGAATGTCAGTGTTCTGCCATGGCCACCGAAGAGCCTGGATCTCAATCCCATTGAGCACGTCTGGGACCTGTTGGATCGGAGGGTGAGGGCTAGGGCCATTCCCCCCAGAAATGTCAGAGAACTTGCAGGTGCCTTGGTGGAAGAGTGGGGTAACATCTCACAGCAAGAACTGGCAAATCTGGTGCAGTCCATGAGGAGGAGATGCACTGCAGTACTTAATGCAGCTGGTGGCCACACCAGACACTGACTGTTACTTTCGATTTTGACCCCCCCCCCCCCCCCCCCCCCTTGTTCAGGGAGACATTATTCCATTTCTGTTAGTCACATGTCTGTGGAACTTGTTCAGTTTATGTCTCAGTTGTTGACTCTTGTCATGTTCATACAAATATTTACACATGTTAAGTTTGCTGAAAATAAACTCAGTTGACAGTGAGAGGACGTTTCTTTTTTTGCTGAGTTTGTAAGCAACCACCTATTTAAACTGACCAGTGTGCCCCATGGAGCATGTCACCCTGTTTCTTTCAGCACACAGCACCCCTTCCCACACAAGCTGGGCCCACTAAAGACCACTCAATGGAACATAGGACGGCGAGCCACGTTGCCACAGCGTCCCTCAGGGCCTTCAAACTCCGGGTCTGAGGGGCAATTATCTGATCAAAGGGCATCTAGATTACAGGAATAAAGAGGAACAGAGGGCCCACATTGTTCCTGCTCTGATCAGAAGAATCGAAAATCTCCTGGCCATATAACCATATCCAAGGCCCACTCCTCCCCACAACCATCCATCAACATGTCACATCTCACTCATTCTCCTCTTATTTTCCAACAAAGAGCAGTGTTTGTTGGTTGTACAATGGTCTCTTTCTGTTGTAAATAGCCGGGAGATCGTTTCACACAGACAGAACCATGATGGAGAATTAATCATGAGGCTGCCCTTCAGATTCCTATGCAATCTCCAGTTGAGCCACTTGTTGGGTCTGTGAGTGGATACAGAGTGGACTCCTCACTAAATCACTGTGTGGATTGGAGAACATGAGGAGGGCACTGGTGGCAAAGTCATGCTCCCTCTGTGGAAGTGAAGAACAGCCCCTGGTGTTCTTCTGTCAGTACCATTAAGTTTACAGTCCTTCAAGTAGACCTATAAACCCATGGAATAATTGGTTTCCATTTTGTTCTCTTCTTGCTAGTCCTTACACAGCACCTTTCTTTACAGTATATGAAAACATATAAGTATGTGATGAAATTAACCACTCATGAGCTACTCATCATACGAATAGATGGAAAAGAGAGATACAACGTCTCTCTCTCTCTCTCTCTCTCTCTCTCTCTCTCTCTCTCTCTCTCTCTCTCTCTCTCTCTCTCTCTCTCTCTCTCACTCTCTCTCAGCCCACAAAAGTGCTACAATTTGTAGGAGCAGGAACCAGATGAATGCTTGACATCAAACAGAGGCTCATTGTTTGTAGTGTTGCTGTTTGTACCTTCGGCAGTTGCTGTCATTCTGCAGGGGCTGCTCCCACTCACCTGTGATCTATAGAGTACAATGGGACAGGAAGATTAAAGATGACTACAGATATATTACATCAGAGAGAGTGAAAGAGAAGAAGAGGACACACACACACACACACACAACACGTGTGGAAAAAGGGTGTTTGATTTATTTTCAATACAGGTCTTAAGATAATTCACATTGGCATTGTATGGTTTTGAGAACTATTCTCAAGTTGTTTGTCCTCTCATTAAAAAACGGAGGAATTAAATGAGAGAAATGACTGTATTAGCACACAAAACAGTCACTATCTCCCAGCCGTGGGTGTTGAACAAGAGGTCAAACAAAGTGCACATCTTGTTCTTTCCATTTCTCTTCCCATCTCTCCTTCTGAGCCACATGAGGGATGGGGAGCAAGTGAACCAGCCAGGGGGGAAAATAAGAACGAAGAGTACTGGGAAAGGGACGATAAGGTGGGGACAACGTGAAAGGGGTGGGCAAAAGGAGAAAGCACAAAAGAGTGGAGAGAAAGGAAAAAGGTGCAGGTGCAGAATGAGGGGACAGAAGATGAACAGATGGATGGGCACATACCTGTAGGTGGGCTCTCCATCTATCTATCTCTCTATCAGATGGATATGTAACGTGCCAACACACTGCATATTTTGTTAATCGGCCCATTCCTAAGCCATGGATGGAGATGTGGATTTAGACTTGTGGTTTTGACTTAATTCTCTTTACAGGCCAATGATTATGACGGCGATTCTAATCTAACCATAAATGTATATATTGTGCCACTGGTCTGAGACGATTGAAGTTCAATATGTAGCCTAGATGTAGCCTAGTAGGCTCATGTTAACTAGCTAGCTAACTTAGCTGGTTAATTTTTGCCCATGCAAGGAAGTTAGGCTAGCAAGCATTTTAGCTAGGTAACCCATGACAACAAAAACTAAAAGCATACTGTATGACAGAGCCATAGACTGTTTTTTCCTATGAAAAAGAGGAGGATGGCATTGGCGTTCAACTAGTCTACAAGTAAGGTGAGTCAACGTTCTTTTTTTTACTTGCGGACACACGCGTAAATCAGTACCATTGACAGCCACATGATATTTAGCAACATTGATTGGAATAAATTGTTTTTGGTATCTTTAAGTTTGTTTTCAGTGCATTAAACTAAGCATATATAGGCTTGTTGATTTGATGATGTTTAAATGTTTAAGTTTAAATGGTGCTGGAATAGTGGAGGCAGTGCTCCTGTTGTGTTTGTGCTGACTGTGTGGTAACTCTCTGGTTCTAAATTACTAGTTGTTTAGTAAACTGTAGAAAATATTAACTTGCTTGACCTTACTGCACATAATATAACTGTTTGTTACATGCAATATTTACTTTGTGGACTTCACTGGACATAAGTTTCTCTCCAGTTTTGTGATGAATCAAATGTACTGTATGTGTAGTTACATTTATTCTGCCACTGTGTGATTGTTGTCTTTTTGTTGTCACGGCCTTATTTTATATCATGGTGCCGTGTAAAATGGCTTTTTTACTGGCTTGGCTTAGCTTCCCCAGTGATTTTACCCTGCCACTGCAAACAAGTTAACTTCCTGAACTCTGGCCTTGCCCTTTCATAAGAAACTAATAGTCTGGCTCATGGACTATATATATATATATATATATAATACACATACAGATATGGCTAAGCCTATATTACATGGAGATATAAAGGAAGGATACGTGTGCAGTTGTTGGCTCCTGAGTGGTGCAGTGGGCTAAGGCACTGCATCTCAGTGCTAGAGGTGTCACTACAGAACCTGGTTCGATTCCAGGCTGTATCACAACTGGCCGTGATTGGGAGTCCAATAGGACGGCGCACATTGGCCCAGCATCGTTAGGGTTTGGCCGGTGTAGACTGTCATTGTAAATAAGAATTTGTTCTTAACTGACTTGCCTAGTTAATAAAATAAAAGATTCTCCTAAAGCTGTTGTTATAGAGGACTCTAGTACAGTGGGGGAAAAAAGTATTTGATCCCCTGCTGATTTTGTACGTTTGCCCACTGACAAAGAAATGATCAGTCTATAATTTCAATGGTAGGTTTATATGAACAGTGAGAGACAGAATAACAACACAACAATCCAGAAAAACGCATGTCAAAAATGTTATAAATTGATTTGCATTTTAATGAGGGAAATAAGTATTTGACCTCTCTGCAAAACATGACTTTGTACTTGGTGGCAAAACCCTTGTTGGCAATCACAGAGGTCAGACGTTTCTTGTAGTTGGCCACCCGGTTTGCACACATCTCAGGAGGGATTTTGTCCCACTCCTCTTTGCAGATCTTCTCCAAGTCATTAAGGTTTCGAGGCTGACATTTGGCAACTCGAACCTTCAGCTCCCTCCACAGATTTTCTATGGGATTAAGGTCTGGAGACTGGCTAGGCCACTCCAGGACCTTAATGTGCTTCTTCTTGAGCCACTCCTTTGTTGCCTTGGCCGTGTGTTTTGGGTCATTGTCATGCTGGAATACCCATCCACGACCCATTTTCAATGCCCTGGCTGAGGGAAGGAGGTTCTCACCCAAGATTTGACGTTACATGGCCCCGTCCATCGTCCCTTTGATGTGGTGAAGTTGTCCTGTCCCTTTAGCAGAAAAACACCCCCAAAGCATAATGTTTCCACCTCCATGTTTGACGGTGGGGATGGTGTTCTTGGGGTCATAGGCAGCATTCCTCCTCCTCCAAACACGGCGAGTTGAGTTGATGCAAAGAGCTCCATTTTGGTCTCATCTGACCACAACACTTTCACCCAATTGTCCTCTGAATCATTCAGATGTTCATTGGCAAACTTCAGACGGGCATGTATATGTGCTTTCTTGAGAAGGGGGACCTTGCGGGCGCTGCAGGATTTCAGTCCTTCACGGCGTAGTGTGTTACCAATTGTTTTCTTGGTGACTATGTTCCCAGCTGCCTTGAGATCATTGACAAGATCCTCCCGTGTAGTTCTTGGCTGATTACTCACCGTTCTCATGATCATTGCAACTCCACAAGGTGAGATCTTGCATGGAGCCCCAGGCCGAGGGAGATTGACAGTTCTTTTGTGTTTCTTCCATTTGCGAATAATCGCACCAACTGTTGTCACCTTCTCACCAAGCTGCTTGGCGATGGTCTTGTAGCCCATTCCAGCCTTGTGTAGGTCTACAATCTTGTCCCTGACATCCTTGGAGAGCTCTTTGGTCTTGGCCATGGTGGAGAGTTTGGAATCTGATTGATTGCTTCTGTGGATAGGTGTCTTTTATACAGGTAACAAACTGAGATTAGGAGCACTCCCTGTGCTCCTAATCTCACCTTGTTACCTGTATAAAAGACACCTGGGAGCCAGAAATCTTTCTGATTGAGAGGGGGTCAAATACTTATTTCCCTCATTAAAATGCAAATTTATATATAACATTTTTGACATGCGTTTTTCTGGATTTTTTTGTTGTTATTCTGTCTCTCACTGTTCAAATAAGCCTACCATTCAAATTATAGACTGATCATTTCTTTGTAAGTGTGCAAACGTACAAAATCAGCAGGGGATCAAATACTTTTTTCCCTCACTGTATGTCAGTCGGTGACATTCTGTGCCTCCCGTTCAAAACATACAGTCTGGACTCATTGAATCATAAGCAAACATTTCCTCAATGTGGATAAACCAACTAATAAGACCAACTGTAATGAAGGGAAATACACAGACAAACACTTTAATCTAAGCTGTTGGCAACAGGTGGTGCGCCATATGACACTAAACAAAGATTGCTTGATGTTAATTTAGGGCTAGGCGTCCCGCTGGTGGGACAACTTCCGGTGAAACTGGAGGGCACGCAATTTAAATAAATAATCATAAAAATGTGGGATATTAAACTTTTAGGTACATATAAGTGTCTTATATATCGGTTGAAAGCTTAAATTCTTGTTAATCTAATTGCACTGTCTGATTTACAGTAGCTATTACTGCGAAAACATGCCATGCGATTGTTTGAGGATGGCGCCCCACATCAAAATATTTTTCCACCGGCACAGGTTTCATAAATTCACAAATAGTGATTAAATATTCACTTACTTTTTGAAAATCTTCCTCTGATTTGTCATCCAAAGGGTCCCAGCTATAACATGTAGTGTCGTTTTGTTAGATTTAAAGAAGGATTTTATCCCAAAAAGTCTGTTTAGTTGGCGCCATTGAGTTTAGTAATCCACTCATTCAACATGCAGAGAAAGGAATCAGAAAATCTACCCCCAAACTTTGTTTCAACAAGTCAAAATACGTTTCTATTTACTCTTCAGATACCCTAAAATGTAATCAAACTATAATATTTCTTATGGAAAGAAGTATGTTCAATAGGAAACCGATTTTAGCAGGTGCTTCCTGTCTTCATGGCGTGCGCAAACACGAATTTCCCTGATATTTCTTATTCGTTTTTGAAGTTACAAGCCTGAAACCTTGCACAGACTGCTGACACCCTGTGGAAGCCATAGGAATTGCATCCAGGGAGCTAATTTTCAATATGACCTTATACAGTGCCTTGCGAAAGTATTCGGCCCCCTTGAACTTTTCGACCTTTTGCCACATTTCAGGCTTCAAACATAAAGATATAAAACTGTAATTTTTTGTGAAGAATCAACAACAAGCAGCAAAAGGTGGCGCTACAAAGTATTAACTTAAGGGGGCTGAATAATTTTGCACGGCCAATTTTTCAGTTTTTTATTTGTTAAAAAAGTTTGAAATATCCAATAAATTTCGTTCCACTTCATAATTGTGTCCCACTTGTTGTTTATTCTTCACAAAAAATTATAGTTTTATATCTTTATGTTTGAAGCCTGAAATGTGGCAAAAGGTCGAAAAGTTCAAGGGGGCCGAATACTTTCGCAAGGCACTGTACTTGCCATTCTAAGAGGATGGTCTCGCTCAAAAAAAATTCTGGTTGGTTCTTCTTTGGATCTTCTCCTACCCTATCTATTGTTTTATATTTTCCTACATTATTTTAACATTTATACAAACTTCAACGTGTTTTCTTTCCAATGGTACCAATTATATGCATATCCTGGCTTCAGGTCCTGAGCAACAAGCAGTTTACGTTGGGCATGTCATTCAGGCGGAAATTGAGGGGAAAAGGGGCCTAGCCCTAAGAAGTTTTAAACCAAACTAGCACAAATTAGTCCAAATCTGACTCCACAGTGGCAGCATATTTACCAATAAGGTGAAAACGTTCTACAAGAACACAAGACAATAACAGAAATTCAAGAGTATTTGAATAAGGGGAGGTGGAGATCAACTCTGATGTGTCACAAATTAGTGGAGCTCCAGTCATTATCTAAGCAGAAAGCAGAGCAGAGAGGCTCTCCTGTGGCTAGCAGATGAAAGATGAAAAAGCCTTGGTTCCTCTCGATGAAAAAGAAGAGTTGAAAAGATGATCACATTTGAACAGCACTGAGGGAATTCTGCCCACATACAGTGGAGTACAAACACTAACCCAATGTCTCCCAGGTATTAAGAAAGGCGTACTGTCACTCTTTCATGTGTTGCAATACATGAGGGGGTAAGCTATCTGTAGCTTACCTTTCATTTAAGTTTTAGTACAGACTGTACATACTATAACTTAAAACTAAGGATACGCTACAGTATGGTAATTAGTATAAAGTATAGTAAGTGCAGGGACCAACTGAATTGCCATAATCATTCAGTCAGAGAGCCTAATCAAAACATCAACGAACCTACATACGCAAATCCTTTTTTTTAACAAATGTAATTAAGGTAAATTGCTGTGTATCTCATTACAGATAATGCTGAGCACATACTGTACTAGGAATACATGCCAGCACATAAGCACATAGACACACCCACTGACTAACCAGATGGTTTCTGGCTCTGTCGTCTCCTTTCTAAATGACTTTTTTTGGTCACTTAAATATTTCAGCTCCTCCAGCAGACCCTCTGGAACAAAGATCCAACAGTCTTAATTAATGTGACTCCAGCAATGAAATGCATGGCAGCAGCAAAGGTCTGAGTTAATTCGGTCTCCCAGGAAATTCCTCTTAAAGTGCTCATATATGTCCCCAAGCCATGGAAAAGCCTGTCACCTTGGGAACCCAGGTTGTCAAATAAATCAGGGTATTTTTTTTAACATAAGGTGCAGAGTGAAATGTCTTGCAGGATTTAAGTGAGTGTCTTTCTTCTGGGATCAGTGTTAACAGTGCCTTATGGAGCTTTTGTTCACCTGATATAGAGTACCTCGTGGTAAACTGCAGACCCTTTAATCTACCAAGATAGTTCTCATCCGTAATCATCCTGGCTGTCTACATTCCACCCCAAGCCAACACCACTCTGGCCCTCAGCCAACTGTATGGGGCCATAAACAAATAAGAAACCGCACACCCTGAGGTAGCATTTCTGGAGGGCGGATATTTTAACTTGGGGAGACTTAAAACCTTCCTACCTCACCTCTACCAACATTACCAATTGCTTTTTTCAACTTTTACTAACAACATGCCACTGACTTTGAGGAAAGCCAGAGTTTCTATGTATGCGGATGACTCAACACTATACACATCAGCTATTACAGCGACTGACATGACTGCGACACTCAACAAAGAGCTGCAGTTAGTTTCAGAGTGGGTGGCAAGGAATAAGTTAGCCCTAAATATTTCTAAAACCTAAAGCATTGTATTTGGAACCAAACACTCACTAAACCCTAAACCTCAACTAAATCTTGTAATAAATAATGTGGAAATTGAGCAAGTTGAGATGACTAAACTGCTTGGAGTAACACTAGATTGTAAACTGTCATGGTCAAAACATATTGATGCAGTAGTAGCCAAGATGGGGAGAAGTCTGTCTACAATAAAGCGATGCTCTTTCTTCTTAACAACACTATCAACAAGGCAGGTCCTACAGGCCCTAGTTTTGTCGCACCTTGACTACTATTCAGTCGTGTGGTCAGGTGTCACAAAAAAGGACTTAGGAAAATTGCAATTGGCTCAGAACAGGGCAGAACGGCTGGCCCTTGGATGTACACAGAGAAGTAATATTAATAATATGCATGTCAATCTCTCCTGGCTGAAAGTGGAGGAGAGATTGACTTCATCACTACTTTTATTTATGAGAGGTATTGACATGTTGAATGCACCGAGCTGTCTGGCATACAGCTCGGACACCCATGCATACCCCACAAGACATGCCACAAGAGGTCTCTTAACAGTCCCCAAGTCCAGAACAGACTATGGGAGGCACACAGTACTACATAGAGCCATGACTACATGGAACTCTATTCCACATCAAGTAACTGATGCAAGCAGTAAAATTAGATAAAAGAAACGGATAAAAAAAACACCTTATGGAACAGCGGGGACTGTGAAGCAACACAAACATTAGCACACACACACACACACACACACACACACACACACACACACACACACACGATAACATACGCATTATACATACGCATGGATTTAGTACTGTAGATATGTGGTAGTGGTGGAGTAGGGGCCTGAGGTCACAAAGTGTTGTGAAATCTCTGAATGTATTGTAATGTTTTAAAATTGTATAAACTGCCTTAATATTGCTAGACCCAAGGAAGAGTAGCTGCTACTTTGGCAGCAGCTAATGGGGATCCATAATGAATACAAATACAAACACAAACACCTTTCCTGTGCCACTAGGGGCGCAAAAACTCTAGACCACTTTAATTCTACCCACAGATGTGCATACAAGACCCTGCATCGCCATCCCTTCGGCAAATCTAACCATGACTCCATTCTCCTGCTTCCTATTTACAAACAAAAGCTCAAACAGGAAGCACCAGTGATGCACTCAATACGGAAGTGGTCAGATGAAGCAGATGCGAGGTTACAAGACTGTTTTGCTAGTACAGACTGGGATATGTTCTGGGATTCATCAAATAGCATTGAGGAGTTTACCACAACAGTCACAGGCTTCATCAATAAGTGCATAGACAATGTCGTCCCCACAGTGAATATAAGAACGCTTTCAAACCAAAAACCCTCGAATACAGGAAATATATGTGCTGGGCTAAATGCTAAAGCTACCACTCACAAGGAAAGGGACAAATACAGTTGAAGTCAGATGTTTACATACACCTTAGCCAAATACATTTAAACTCAGTTTTTCACAATTCCTGACATTTCATTCTAATAAAAATTCCATGTCAGTTAGGATCACCACTTTATTTTAAGAATGTGAAATGTCAGAATAATAGTAGAGAGAATGATTTATTTATTTCATCATATTCCCAGTGGGTCAGAAGTTTACATACACTCAATTACTATTTGGTAGCATTGCCTTTAAAATTGTTGTACTTGAGTCAAACATTTTGGGTAGCCTTCCACAAGCTTCCCACAATAAGTTGGGTGAATTTTGGCCCATTCCTCCTGACAGAGCTGGTGCAACTGAGTCAGGTTTGTAGGCCTCCTTGCTCGCACACGCTTTTTCAGTTCTGCCCACAAATGTTCTATGGGATTGAGGTCAGGGCTTTGTGATGTCCACTCCAATACCTTGACTTTGTTGTCCTTAAGCCATTTTGCAACAACTTTGGAAGTATGCTGGGAGTCATTGTTCATTTGGAAGACCCCTTTGCGACCAAGCTTTAACTTCCTGACTGATGTCTTCAGATGTTGCTTCCATATATCCACAAAATTTTCCTGCCTCATGATGCCATCTATTTTGTGAAGATCCCCAGGCCCTCCTGCAGCAAAGCACCCCCACAACATGATGCTGCCACCCCGTGCTTCACGGTTGGGATGGTGTTCTTCGGCTTGCAATCCTCCCCCTTTTTCCTCCAAACATAACAACGGTCATTATGGCCAAACCGTTCTATTTTTGTTTCATCAGACTAGAGGACATTTCTCCAAAAAGTACGATCTTTGTCCCCATGTGCAGTTGCAAACCGTAGTCTGGCTTTTTTTATGGTGGTTTTGGAGCAGTGGCTTCTTTCTTGCTGAGCGGTCTTTCAGGTTATGTAGATATAGGACTCGTTTCCTCCAGCATCTTCACAAGGTCCTTTGCTGTTGTTCTGGGATTGAGTTGCACTTTTCGCACCAAAGTACGTTCATCTCTAGGAAACAGAACGCGTCTCCTTCCTGAGTTGTATGACAGCTGAGTGGTCCCATGGTGTTTATACTTGCGTACTATTGATGAACGTAGTACCTTCAGGAGTTTGGAAATTGCTCCCAAGGATGAACCAGACTTGTGGAGGTCTACATTATTTTTGTGAGGTCTTGTCTGATTTCTTTGGATTTTCCCATGATGTCAAGCAAAGAGGCACTGAGTTTGAAGGTAGGCCTTGAAATACATCGACAGGTACACCTCCAATTGACTCAAATTATGTCAATTAGCCTATCAGAAGCTTCTAAAGCCATGACATCATTTTCTGGATTTTTCCAAGCTGTTTAAAGGCACAATCAACTTAGTGTATGTAAACTTAAATTGTGATACAGTGAATTATAAGTAAAATAATCTGTCTGTAAACAATTGTTGGAAAAATTACTTGTTTCATGCACACAGTAGATGTCCTAACCGACTAGCCAAAACTATAGTTTGTTAACACGAAATTTGTGGAGCGGTTGAAAAATGAGTTTTAATGACTCCAAACTTAGTATATGTAATCTTCCGACTTCAACTGTACATGGACGCATAAAAGAAAGCCTGCTACAACCTTTGACAAGATATCAAACATGCAGAAGAACAATATACTGGAGGAGGAAGGTGGAATCTTATTACACCGGCACCGGTGCTCGTCATGTGTGGCAGGGCTTGCAGACAATAACGGATTACAATGGGAAACCGAGCCGTGAGTTGCTCAGCGATGCATAACTCCCAAACGAGCTAAATTACTTTTATACTCTCATCAAGGAATATAACACTGTGCCTTGCGTGATAGCACCGGTTTCCGGACGACTGTGGGATCTCGCTCTCCGTGGCTAATGTGAGCAAAATGTTTAAACAGGTTAACAATCACAAGGGCGCCGGGCCAGATGGAATACCAGGGTGCGTTCTCAAAGCATGCGCAGACCAGCTGGCAAGTGTTTTCACAGACATTTTCATTCTATTCTTTTACCAGTCTTTTACTCCAACGTTTCGCATTATTTTTCCAACTTAATTGAGGAAAGTAAGAACAATCCAACATTTATTTTTGATACTGTCGCAAAGCTAACTAAAAAGCAGCATTCCCCAAGAGAGGATGGCTTTCACTTCAGCAGTAATAAATTAATGAACTTCTTTAAAGAAAAGATCATGATCATTAGAAAGCAAATTACGGACTCCTCTTTAAATCTGCGTATTCCTCCATAGCTCAGTTGTCCTGAGTCTGCACAACTCTGCCTGGTTTTAGACCCCATCATAGCACTGAGGCTGCACTTGTGATGGTGGTAAATGACCTTTTAATGGCGTCAGACCGAGGCTCTGCATCTGTTCTCGTGCTCCTAGACCTTAGTGCTGCTTTTGATACCATCGATCACCACATTCTTTTGGAAAGATTGGAAACTCAAATTGGTCTACATGGACAACTTCTGGCCTGGTTTAGATCTTATCTGTCAGAAAGATATGTCTCTGTGGATGATTTGTCCTCTGACAAATCAACTGTAAATTTCGGTGTTCCTCAAGGTTCCGTTTTAGGACCACTATTGTTTTCACTATATATTTTACTTCTTGGTGATGTCATTCGGAAACATAATGTTAACTTTCACTGCTATGCGGATGACACACAGCTGTACATTTCGATGAAACATGGTGAAGCCCCAAAATTGCCCTCGCTAGAAGCCTGTGTTTCAGACATAAGGAAGTGGATGGCTGCAAATGTTCTACTTTTAAACTCGGACAAAACAGAGATGCTTGTTCTAGGTCCCAAGAAACAAAGAGATCTTCTGTTGAATCTGACAATTAATCTTGATGGTTATACAGTCGTCTCAAATAAAACTGTGAAGGACCTCGGCGTTACTCTGGACCCTGATCTCTCTTTTGACGAACATATCAAGACTGTTTCAAGGACAGATTTTTTCCATCTACGTAACATTGCAAAAATTATAAATTTTCTGTCCAAAAATTATGCAGAAAAATTAATCCATGCTTTTGTCACTTCTAAGTTAGACTACTGCAATGCTCTACTTTCCGGCTACCCGGATAAAGCACTAAATAAACTTCAGTTAGTGCTAAACACGGCTGCTAGAATCTTGACTAGAACCCCAAAAATGTGATCATATTACTTCAGTGCTAGCCTCCCTACACTGGCTTCCTGTTAAGACAAGGGCTGATTTCAAGGTTTTACTGCTAACCTATAAAGCATTAAATGGGCTTGCTCCTACCTATCTTTCCGATTTGGTCCTGCCATACATACCTACATGTACGCTACGGTCACAAGACGCAGGCCTCCTAATTGTCCCTAGAATTTCTAAGCAAACAGCTGGAGGCAGGGCTTTCTCCTATAGAGCTCAATTTTTATGGAATGATCTACCTATCCATGTGGAGTGCAATAGAGATTGCATCATCTGTGGAGCTGTTGGGGCAGTACGCAAATTGGAGTGGGTCCAGGGTTTCTGGGATGATGATGTTGATGTGAGCCATGACCAGCCTTTCAAAGCACTTCATGGCTACAGACATGAGTGCTAAGGGTCGGTAGTCATTTAGGCAGGTTACCTTAGTGTTCTTGGGTACAGGCACTATGGTGGTCTGCTTAAAACATGTTGGTATTACGGACTTGGACAGGGACAGGAGGAAAATGTCATGGAAGACACTTGCCAGTTGGTCAGCGCATGCTCGCAGTATACATCCTGGTAGTCCGTCTGGCCCTGTGGCCTTGTGAATGTTGACCTGTTTAAAGGTCTTACTCACATCGGCTGCAGAGAGCGTGATCACACAGTTTTCCAGAACAGCTGGTGCTCTCATGCATGTTTCAGTGTTATTTGCCTCGAAGCGAGCATAGAAGTAGTTTAGCTCGTCTGGTAGCCTCGTGTCACTGGGCAGCTCTCGGCTGTGCTTCCCTTTGTAGTCTATAATGGTTTGCAAGCCCTGCCACTGTTCCATTATCTCAGAAACGGCCGGCCTACTAAGATTTTCACGAACTACAGTGTCTAGAGTTTACTGAGAATGGTGCGACAAACAAAAACATCCAGTCAGCAGCAGTCCTGTGGGCGAAAACAGCTCATTGATGAGAGGTCGAAGCAGAGGGACAAGAATCATGCAAGCTAACAGGCGGTCCACAAACACGCAAATAATGGTGCAGTACAAATGTGGTGTGCAGAACGGCATCTCGGAACACACAACACATCTGTCCTTGTCACGGATGGGCTATTGCAGCAGATGACCACACCAGGTTTCACTCCTATCAGCTAAAAACAAGAAGAAGTGGCTCCAGTTGGCACGCGATCTCCAACACTGGACAATTGAGGAGTGGAAAATATCACCTGGTTTGACAAATCCTGGTTCCTGTTGTGTCATGCTGATGGCAGAGTCAGGATTTGGTGTAAGCAGCATGAGTCCATGGCCCCATCCTTTCTGGTGTCAACAGTACAGGCTGGTGTAATGGTGTGGGGAATGTTTCCTAGCACACATTTTTTGTCATTTAGCAGACACTCTTATCCAGAGTGACTTACAGTAGTGAATGTATACATTTCATTTAATATATTATTTTTGTTGTTTTGTACTGGCCCCCCATGGGAAACGAACCCACAACCCTGGCATTGCAAACACCATGCTCTACCAACTGAGCTACAGGGAAGGCTACATTATGTTCCGTGATACCAAATGAGCAACGTTTCCATGCCATGGAGAATTCACGTTGTTCTGGAGGCTAAGGGAGGTCCGACCCGGTACTTGATGGGTGTACCTAATAAACTGGAAACTGATTGTATATTTAGTTCTGGATAATTTTTCTGCCTTCTGTAAGTTTAAGAAACATAGCCTTGTGCCTTAAAATTCCGTTACTAAAACCCCACATATCTTTAAGATATTTTTAAATGTCTCTCTCTCTTAAGACGAGGGAGGATAAAGAAAGTTCACAGAAGGAACAAGTAAAGGTAGACCTATAAATTTGTTATGTTTTTAGAGCATAATTTAAAACAAAAATAAATGGATTAGGGCAACCATTTTGAATTCAAAATTTAACCAGAAAATGGACAATTGCAATTCAGCTACACTAAATCTCAAAGCCTCTCGACAGTGAGTGGATAATAGAGCAGTGAACTCACAAATCTGTCTTTAAAAACATTCAAAAGGTCAAAGAATTCTCACAGAAGCGATAGAAGCAGCCATAAAGTGGAATGCTCTTAATATGGAATACCCAGAGAAGACAGCAGAGAGAGGAATGTTCAAACAATGACTTGTTAGTGGCTGAGGCTGGACAGCCTTGATGGTCGGAAGGCTCCGATCCAAGAGTACACGTCTGCATCCGAGCTGGCAACCCACAACAGGTGAGGGCTTGGTGAGGTGGTGTGGATGATGGGCAGGGGTAGAGGGAGAGAGCGAGAGGAGGTGTGTAGGCAGTAGAGGAGGGGGAGGCAGGTGAGGGTGGATGGGGGTGGAGGGAGGGGTAGAGTGGTTGGTGGGGAGAATGGTGTAGGTGATAGAAGGTCGACAACAATAGGGGCTGTCCACAGGGGTGACCTCAGTAGCATCTCCACTCATGGGCAGTATCTGGGGCAGCCTGGGGTCCTTGATGGTGTAGGTGGTGGCATGGTAGAAACTGGTTGTACTCCAATGCGTGCCGGGTCTGTGCCAGCCTCAGCTTGTGCTCCAGCTAAAGGAGTCTGTAGAGCAGGAGCAGTATCAGAGCTTCAGTCTGAGGCTGGCCCAGTCACCAGAAGCATGGCCACTCTCACATGCAGGCTCCAGAAGCTCTGGCCTGGACACCGAGAGCCACAAGTCTGGGGGAGAGACTGGGGCTGGCTCTCCTTACTGATAACTTTCTCCCTCAGTAAGGGTTGGATGGTGTCCACAAAGATAGGGTGCCTGTTTTTGGGTACAGGCAGTGGTGGGATCTGTAGGGGGGATCGTGTACTATCTGTTACTCAAGAGCTGTTGGTAGTGACGGACAGAGGCACCACTGTAAAGGCTTCATCTCATCTCAAGCTCTAAAACACAGAGATGATGCAATCAAAATGGATTACTGGATTTAGCAATTCTTACGTGAAAAAGCCTGCATTTCAAATATCAAAATAAAAAAAGGATACATTGCATAAAACTGACCAATTTATTCAGAGCGTCAACTGTCTAATTCCACATACAGTACTTCCTTAGAAGGGTCAGAAAATCTGTAATCTTGCTTTAAAGGAGAAAACAAAACTATAACATTCAGCTGAATGGAGTCACTGTGCAGCGTTAAAATCTTTGATTAGCAGGGCATTTGTTAATGACTTCTTATTGAAGGTTCTGGCCAGAGATACACCATAGACCGTCAGAACCCTCTGTTGCTTTCCAGGACACAAATGAAGAATTCCACCCTTCACCAATGGGTTAAGCCAATAGGAAAAGCAGGAAACACTGCATTTCCCCACCACACAACACCAGCAGTTGATTGGACAACAATCCACGTTGCCATGGACACAGGAAACAGGTAAAGGATGTCACTGGGAGTCTTTGGTTTTTTAAGGAAATGTGTGAGTGGAGTAGTCAGAGCACTCGAGTCTCTCTCTCTCTCTCTCTCTCTCTCTCTCTCTCTCTCTCTCTCTCTCTCTCTCTCTCTCTCTCTCTCTCTCTCTCTCTCTCTCTCTCTCTCTCTCTCTCTCTCTCTCTCTCTCACAGTCACACACTCACAAACACAGCTTAATAGCTTAGCAGAGACCTTCATTGAGTGTAACAAGTAATTATCTATTTGTTTGGTGGACCCTTCAAGCCAACACTAATGCCACGTATTTAATTAATTTACACACTCTGGATGAAAAATAATGAAGCCTCTTATCAGTAGTGGTTATTGTGAGGAAAGTCAAAAGCTCCTCAGAGAGACAGAGACAAGTCAAGTGGAGAATGGTAAGAGGAGCCTGGGGGGTAAGCATAAGAAATAATATTGTGCAACACACACAAAAAATGGGCTTGCGCTCAAAGACTGGATCTGCAACAGGTCTCCACATTAGGTTTCCATCCAATTGGTGATAGATTTTCATGCGATTATTAAAAAATATGCATGAATAAAATATGCACATTTTCCCCTGCTGTGGTATATTTACACTAAACTGACTTTTTGAAGATAGAAATGTATCAATCAATCAATCAAATTGATTTATAAAGCCCTTCTTACATCAGCTGATGTCACAAAGTGCTGTACAGAAACCCAGCCTAAAACCCCAAACAGCAAGCAACGCAGGTGTAGAAGCACGGTGGCTAGGAAAAACTCCCTAGAAAGGCCAGAACCTAGGAAGAAACCTAGAAAAAAACAGGCTATGAAGGGTGGCCAGTCCTCTTCTGGCTGTGCCGGGTGGAGATTATAACAGAACATGTTCAAGATGTTCAAATGTTCATAGATGACCAGCAGGGTCAAATAATAATAATCACAATGGTTGTCGAGGGTGCAACAGGTCAGCACCTCAGGAGTAAATGTCAGTTGGTTTTTCATAGCCGATCATTCAGAGTATCTCTACCGTTCCTGCTGTCTCTAGAGACTTGAAAACAGCAGGTCTAGGACAGGTAGTACGTCCGGGACAGGTAGTACGTCCGGGACAGGTAGTACGTCCGGGACAGGTAGTACGTCCGGGACAGGTAGTACGTCCGGGACAGGTAGTACGTGAACAGGTCAGGGTTCCATAGCCGCAGGCAGAACAGTGGAAACTGGAGCAGCAGCACGGCCAGGTGGACTGGGGACAGCAAGGAGTCATCAGGCCAGGTAGTCCTGAGACATGATCCTAGGGCTCAGGTCCTCCGAGACAGAGAAAGAAAGAAAGAAAGAAAGAAAGAAAGAAAGAAAGAAAGAAAGAAAGAAAGAAAGAAAGAAAGAAAGAAAGAAAGAAAGAAAGAAAGAAAGAAAGAAAGAAAGAAAGAAAGAAAGAAAGAGCCAACAGCTCACAGATACAGTAGGGGTAGGCTCTGCGGGTAAATTAATCTACAATACATAATGAGATTACTATGGATAAGAGCGAGAATATTACGGCAGTCAAGCATTGATCATCCTGTCACCAGAATAAGACCCTCAACATTTATTGGAAAGGAGCATCAAGCTCATCACCTTGTACTTTCACCACTGTGTGAAGTTATTTCACCTGTAGCCTAATAAACTGCATGGTTTTGTGACTTGTCATCTTGTGACTCCATGTTTACTTCGATATGATGATTATTATATCAATATGTGCGCATAAAGACATTTCGCCTGTGTCACGCTGGTATGAATGATTCGAGAGACAGCCACAGGAATGCGTAATAGTGTTTTTTATTTCACCCAAATTACGGTGACAGGACAATGGTCGACCAAGGACACACTTATACAATTACTAAACACTGGGAATAGGGGCCAGGGGTGCGAAATGAAAGCTCCGGGGGGATCCGTGATAGACTGCCATTTCTCGCATATACATTTTACAGACACAAAAATATTCAACTATGTTGAACAAACAAATGATCTGTCTTCATTTATAAAATGGTACCTAAACTTCCTGTATCCACCACAGTTGTCTACATTTTTTTATATGGTATGACTTTACTCGTATTAAACCTGTGGATGGAAACGTGGAAAAATCTATCAAATAGGAAAAGGCTATCACACCTGCCACATTCAGAACTGCACAGCAGGGCCAACACATAGAAAATTAGATTTCCCTTCTGAAACTCCTATCTGATGGAGTCTACATTCAGAGGACAAACAAATGATAGGCCTGCCTTTACAGAAAAGGCCATCCAGACAAGAGTTTGTCACACCCTGTTCTGTTTCACCTGTCTTTGTGATTGTCTCCATCCCCCTCCAGGTGTCGCCCATCTTCCCCATTATCCGCTGTGTATTTATACCTGTGTTCTCCGTTTGTCTGTTGCCAGTTCGTCTTGTTTGTTCGAGTCAACCAGCATTTTGTGTCTCAGCTCCTGCTTTTTCCAGTCTCTCTTTTCTCGCCCTCCTGGTTTTTGACCCTTGCCTGTCCTGACTCCGAGCCCGCCTGCCCCTGAGCCTGTCTGCCGACCTCTATTTTTGCCCCACCTCTGGTTTACTGACCACATTGCCTGCCTTGACCTGTCTATCACCTGCCCCTGTTGAATTATTAAACTATTGTTTATTCAAAGTGGTCTGCATCTGGGTCTTACCTTCATACCTGATAGAGTTCTTTTCTAATTTATCTGTGTAATGCCCTGTTAAAACCATATATTACAAAACTCAGTTTTACTACAGCCTTTGGTGTCCTGTGTGGTCCAGTGTGGCACAGTTGATAGAGCATGGTGTTTGCAACCCCAGGGTTGTGGATTCGATTCCCACGGGGGACCAGTATGGAGAAAAAAATGTATGAAATGTATGAATTCACTACTGTAAGACGCTCTGGATAAGAGCGTCTGCTAAATGACTAAGATGTAAAAATGTGTTTAGCCTATTTTGTTTTGCATTGAAACAAACACGCTACTTTTATGTGCACATTTCAAGGAAACTACATGTCAATGTTTGGTTGAATTCTTTAATGTGCCATCCACTTAATTATTGAGCTAGAATGGCCTGATTTGGTTTTGCCAATTACAAGCCTTTTTGTTTTTCATATTTAGCAAAGAGACTGTTGCTTAATTTGACATACATGTCACGATTCTAAGACAGAACCCAGAAGCAGACCAGGACAAGGTGAGTAAAATGAAAGTGAGTATTTATTGGTAGTCTTGATGTTTATATTGAGTAATCCAGGAGACGGAGCGGCAGTGGAGGTGAGTTGATGAGAGTAAATGGGTTGATCCAATGAAGTCACTGTATCCACCGACGGCCAGGCAAGGGAGTTGAATGTTCCGGGAGAAAGACTGTAGACAGAGTAAACGGGAGAGTAACCAGTAACAACTACAAAACAAACTCAGGAAACATGATGCTGATACGCTGACACAACATACTGTTCGTTGCTAACGATCCGGCAGGGAATGGATGTCAGCTCAGGGCTTAAGAACAGGTGATGATCAGGACCAGGTGTGCAGAAGGTTGATGAGATGCAGGTGCGGGTAATTACTAGATCTCCTGCCTAACTTCGTTGCCTAGCAACCAGACAGGGTGCGTTCAGGAACCTTAAACAACACACCAAACAAAAAAAACTGTCAGCTCAGGCAGAAACAGACTTAGGAAGCGGGATTCCTGACAATACCTGTTACAAGTGTACAGAAATTCTAGTTAAATATCTATCTATCGAATTTGACTGAATTCGCCTGCTGCTGTGTGGAGAATTTAGCCAACGTAAACTAGTTTATCGGATCGGGAGCTGCTTTGTCCGAGAGAAGTAAGGACTTTCATGATGCTGGACATCTCTTCTGTTGCATGCAGGCCATGAATTACAGATAGGCATTGGCCTTGGAATGATTGATTCAGGGGGGTTTGCTATGGTACTGTGAATAACACTGGATTTGCTGAATTCGTCATACCTTCATTGAGCTCCAACACCAGCTAACGCTAGTGACTGAGTTTTAAGAGTACACTCTATACCCAGGGTTTTTGTTTTATTTCTACATTGTGAATGATTGTATTTGTGTGCCTGATCATTTATTTATAATAAGTTCAAGTTAAATTGCATTCCATGTGTGGTTGTATTTTCTTTGAGTCATTTATTCTTGTTGCATGGGGGAACATTCTGGAAATAGTTATCTAGTAATAGTCACTCGTGTTTCCCCTAGTGAGTGAATACCATACAAGTTAATTTACTGAGATGTCCTTTTCACCAATATTCCCATACTGATCTATCCGAGTCTGTGGTGAGAGGGTTATATCTTCTTTCAGCATGCGGAGTAGGAAATGCCACTAACGCCTAACACAATCACAGACACGGTGGACTGATGAGGCTCCAGATATAAGAGGGTTGAAAGACGTGTTATACCCCCACCCATCCTACCCGACCAACCTCCCTCCTTGTGTAACCATACTCATTTGAAAGTCACATATTTACATTAACTATGTTACGTCTAGTCTTTGAGGCCAGGCTGTTTAATCTGGAGTTTAATAATTATGACTGATAACTGAACTCACTCAAGCAAGAAACACTGCCCATGAGAGAAAATAATGACCTGCTATGAAAAACAGGGAAAAGGGGGAATACATTCTGGTAAATAATCCATAAGTATAAATGTATTTATGAGTCTCTAGTGAGGAGTAACCCAGAGGTTTTGCATCTAAGCTGGTGTGCTGTGGCTCAGAGGGGCCAAGGATAATTGGGAGGCTGATTGCGCTATGTCCTGTCTGCATCTGAAGACAGCTCCACAGTTAATACCAACCAGCCAGTGCTGACGCCATAGGCACAGTCTCTACACATGTGTGTGTTTCTGTGTACATGAATGGCTTTGGGGGTCTATTATCTGTAAATACAGTGGCAAGAAAAAGTATGTGAATCCTTTGGAATTACCTGGATTTCTGCATAAAATGTGATCTTGTCTTCATCTAAGTCACAACAATAGACAAACACAGTCTGCTTAAACTAATAACACAAACAATTATACGTTTTCATGTCTTTATTGAACACACTGTGTAAACATTCAGAGTGCAGGGTGCAAAAAGCATGTGAACCCTTGGATTTGATAACTGGTTGACCCTCCTTTGGCAGCAATAACCTCAACCAAACGTTTTATGTAGTTGCGGATCAGACCTGCACAACGGTCAGGAGGAATTTTGGTCCATTCCTCTTTAAAAAACTGTTTCAGTTCAGCAATATTCTTGGGATGTCTGGTGTGAACCACTCTCTTGAGGTCATGCCACAGCATCTCAATCGGGTTGAGGTCAGGAGTCTGACTGGGCGACTCCAGAAGGCGTATTTTCTTCTGTTGAAGCCATTTTGTTGTTGATTTACGTCTGTGTTTTGGGTCGTTGTCCTGTTGCATCACCCAACTTCTGTTGAGCTTCAGTTCGCGGACAGATAGCCTTATATTCTCCTGCAAAATGTCTTGATAAACTTGGGAATTCATGTTTCTGTTGATGATAGCAAGCTATCCAGGGCCCTAAAGCAGCAAAGCAGCCCCAAACCATGATGCTACCTCCACCATACTTTACAGTTGGGATGAGGTTTAGATGTTGGTGTGCTGTGCCTTTTTTTCTCCACACATAGTGTTGTGTGTTCCTTCCAAACAACTAAAATGTAGTTTAATCTGTCCACAGAATATTTTGCCAGTAGCGGTGTGGAACATCCAGCTGCTCTTTTGCGAACTTCAGAAGTGCAGCAATGTTTTTTTTTGGACAGCAGTGGCTTCTTCCGTGGTGTCCTCCCATGAACACCATTCTTGTTTAGTGTTTTACGTATCGTAGACTCGTCAACAAAGATGTTAGCATGTTCCAGAGATTCCTGTAAGTCTTTAGCTGACACTCTAGGATTCTTCTTAACCTCATTGAGCATTCTGCGCTGTGCTCTTGCAGTCATCTTTGCAGGACGGCCACTCCTAGGGAGAGTAGCAACAGTGCTGAACTTTCTCCATTTATAGACAATTTGTCTTACCCTGGACTGATGAACATCAAGGCTTTTAGAGATACTTTCCAGCTTATGCGAGTCAGCAATTCTTAATATTAGGCCTTCTGAGATCTCTTTTGTTTGAGGCATATTTCACATAAGGCAATGGCTCTTGTGAATAGCAAACTCAAATTTTGTGAGTGTTTTTTATAGGGCAGGGCAGCTCTTAACCAACATCTCCAATCTCGTCTCATTGATTGGACTCTAGGTTAGCTGACTCCTGACTCCAATTAGCTTTTGGAGAAGTCATTAGCCTAGGAGTTCACATACTTTTTCCAACCTACACTGTGAATGTTTAAATGATGTATTCAATATAGACAAGAAAAATACAATAATTTGTGTGTTATTAGTTTAAGCACACTGTGTTTGCCTATTGTTGTGACATAGATGAAGATCAGATCAAATTGTAATACCAATTTATGCAGAAATCCAGGTAATTCCAAAGGGTTCACATACTTTTTCTTGCCACTGTATATTAACCGACTGAGATGAGTCTGCCACTCTGTCTCTTAGGTAATCTACAAGGATTTATCTGATTTAAACTTCTCTAGAAAGTTGTGTTATCTCAAAATCATGGCAAACAGTGGCTTCCAACCGGTATTGTAATTAGATGACAGCCAGTCTGTCTTGTGATTGACAGAACCTTCAAAACTAATTTGTGTAAATCTGTCTGAACTATCAAAGTTAATTAAACAACATGTAAATTAGAATGTTCAATTTGCAGTCTGAATTTGAATTTTATTCGCATACTGCAAATGTTCCTGTTAATTGATTTACCATCATTACAGTCAATCAGTGGCATGTCATAAAAACAAATCAAAATCTGAGACAATGTAACAGAGGATGCGCAGTATGTCTCACTTAGGATGGTTATAGTGCACATTAAAGTGAACATTTCAAAACCCTGAAATTAAAATACCTTACAAAAATATTCCTTCCTTGGTTATTAACAGTCAGGTAATGACCTTCTAGAAATGTATTTATCTGTGTGTTTGAGTGTGTGTGTGTTCGTGCGTGTGTCTGTCCGTCTGTCCAGAGACTGCAGGCTGTCTGTCTGGGACCTGCTGGTTGTGCTTTCAAACGTGGGCCCAGGGCTCTGAGCAGAGTGCTGTCAGATCAGCTTTACAGACAACAGATAGGCAGTCTGGACAGCAAGGTTATGAGAGGAGCACCCATGGCCAGGCCTGCCCCGCGGCCTCCCAGCTGTCTGGAGACATCCTCACACAGTCATTGACTGCTCACCGGCTGGGGGCACGCGCCCCATCTAACATTCTTCCATCCCAATGACCCACCCACCACAAACCACCCACCACCAGCCGCCCAAACCCTGACAACCCCAGACATACAGTCATGAAACAGCTTAACTACGTTAATATGGCTTTTACAAAATCCTTTACAACATGTGGATCTCAAATACCAGAGTTGGCCACTCCTGCTTTAAATTGTAAAAAACATACAAAACTGTACTGAAATATTTGTAAAGAAACTTGGTAGAGTGAGCTGCATGTAGCCAAGTACTGTATGTCACTTTAGCTGTGCAGATACACCTTCAATGAATAATCAGCTTTGATTCTAGTATGAGGACCGACACTGGAGGGTGAGAATATAGAATAGACACTTGATAGTCAAGAGGAACACGAGAGTGTAATTTGAGACGTTTAGTGGCAATCAGCAATCTTAGATGGAAATGTGTGTGTGTTTGTGTGCTGGTTAAATGTCTCCACAGGGGCAGAACTGATGACCACTTTACTTCTCAATGAACACACACAGACACAGATGCATACATAGGCAACCACACACACACACACACACACACACACACACACACACACACACACACACACACACACACACACACACACACACACACACACACACACACACACACACACACACACACACACACACACACACACACACACACACAGTGACTGTGGCTATGGAGTCAGCACTGGCTGGGTGTTTGACCTCTGTGATTTGTCAAGGAGTGGGTCCAGAGTCATGTTTCAGCTGCCTCTTCTCCTCTCCTCCTCTCGCTCATCCATATTCATCTCATCAGTGAGAAAGGGCACCTTCTCACATTAGTCACACTCCACAAAATTCAGTCAGAATAGTGTGTGTGTGTGTGTGTGTGTGTGTGTGTGCTTGTGTGTGTGTGTGTGTGTGTGTGTGTGTGTGTGTGTGTGTGTGTGTGTGTGTGTGTGTGTGTGTGTGTGTGTGTGTGTGTGTGTGTGTGTGTGTGTGTGTGTGAAGATAATAATCAGATTTGATACATCCAAGAGGAAATAAGGAATAGATTCAATTGCATATTCTCCTACTTAAAACACAGCCAACTCCCTCCCTCCAGACAGCATGCATCATCTCAGCATCTCTTCTACTAGTCTTTATGTTTCCACCACATCCTACAGTTCATTTCCTGTTCAGACCTTTCCTATACTCCAGCTATAGTGAACCTCTCCACTAATAAGTCAGAATCAAACCACACTGCATAGGGCATTAACTAAGAGAAGAAAAAGCTGCAATATGAAATCCGAGGAGACGAGAGCGAGGAGTTATTTCAGTCTCAGCATCTTGGCTGTCAAGTCAGTTGGTGTGAGGCTGTGTTGGATTCAGCCCGAGGACGAGACGGTGGCTAAAAGCCTTTCATTTGTCCCAATGAAATGCCACAGACTCTTCATGCAAACTTTTAAGCAACTTCCTAAATCAGAGCAGATTTCTATATTCATGATGCTGAGACAAAGGCCAGCATTTGAGTATGTGCTGAAATGTTCTTCTGCATTGAAAAACTGATCAATACTATCAACGTAAGGGAATTTCATATTTTATTCACCGAACTTTTAATTCACGTTAGTTGAAAACTCAACCAAATGTAAATTCGCTACACTGCTGAATCGTGACAGAACAATGTCCAGAAAAGTCATTGTCTTAGTTTGACTATTAGTGAAAACGGTTCTTTGAACTCTCAATTGCTTTTACTAGATGTAGGTTAATCTCCATGCAACCACTACCATATGATGAATAACTCAAATTCACATATTTCACATATTAGGATATCATGTATGTGTCGTTGTCACGTCCATTCTCGCTCCCCCGCTCCGGAGTTCAACGTCACCGGTGTACTAACCATCCGTCCTGGCAACCCATCTTTACGCACACCTGGCAACCATCATTACGCTCACCTGCTTCTCATCATCAGTCACACCTGTACTTCATTACTCCTTTTATTTCCAACCCTTTATTTAGCACTCTTTTGTTATCAATCAGCAGGTAGAATTGGTTGTTTCCATGTCAGATGCTGCTCGTGGGTTGTATCGGTCCATGTTCATTGTGATTAAACTCATTAACTGCACCTGCTTCCTGACTGCCTGTGTCTACATTACATAATACTACCTCAACAAATGGAAGCTGCAGTTAACCTTTTCATGCGTGAGTTCCAAATATCTCTAACCGTCACCCCAGTGTGAGTTAAAAAAATAAAATAATTATGCACATGATGTTAGAACGTTCTCTCCATTCCAGAATGTGATTGTTACGCAATAATACATTTAATCCGCGCTGCCCTCAAACCAAGGCACGCAGCCTGTTTTTATTTATAGGCTGTTTTCAACTTGTCAATTTCAAATTAGTTTCTAACAAGTTTTTTTATTTTTTAAGAACAGTTTGAATTGAGGTGTGTTCCGCCTCATTCATTCACATAAAAGTATTAATTTATTTTACTTTTGTGGACCAATTAAATTTTTGGGACATTTCTGACCTGGACAAAATTACCCAAACACTTCCCAATTGTTTGTGCCGTTTTTGGTGGCTAATTTATGCATTACCAAATGAGGAGAGTTAAACACACCAGTCCGAGTTAACTACATCTTTAATAATTAAGATACTTTTGCAAAAGCACTTGACCTTCAATAATGCACTCTCTTGAATGAACCATTGAATAAGGTGACAACACCTTCAATACAAAGAGCTTTTATACCCATGGTCCACCCCTTTCTATGTACATGACAAATCACAGATACATAGAATGGGTCACAAGGTTAAGTTTTGTATGACAGATATCCATAAAACACAGCAGGCAGTAACTGCTATCTCAACAGGGTTCATTGTCCTCCATGTAATGCAGCATTAACGTTTGCATCCTGACTGACATCCCGTTTACTCTTAAACACCGCCACTCTCTTGTGAGAACCTGGACAAATGTAAAAAAAAATCTTACAGGTTGACAAATGCTTTTAGTAACCATGGAAACGGTGAGAGGAATGGTACATGTCCCATAAAAGACATGTAAACCAACGTTCCTAGAATCTAGGCCAAGTGGGAGAAATACCGTGATGAGAGTAGGCTACACGTAAATGATGTTCTAAGGAAACATACAGTATGTCGGAAGAACCATTAGGCCATGTAAGAGCACTTATCCGTGTGATTGGCTGATGGCTGTGGGTTTGTCAGTAGCTCTGTAGGTGGTTATGAATGTGCCAAGGACTAAAACCACAGTCAGCCTGAAGACATTTTTATTTAACTAGGCAAGTGAGTTAAGAACAAATTCTTATTTACAATGACGGCCTACTGGGGAACAGTGGAGTAACTGCCTTGTTCAGGTGCAGAACAACAGATTTGTACCTCGTCAGCTCAGGGATTCAATCCAGGAACCTTTTGGTTACTGTCCCAATACTCTAACCACTAGGATACCTGCCGCCCCATAAACATATAAACACAGTAATGAGCTACAGTAGCAAACCTAATGACAACAAGGTCAGTGCAGTGGTCTCACATAGAAAGGAGACTACAAAAAACAAGAGCACTGGAGAAAAGGAGTCATGAAATAAATTAGATGCAGTCCAATGTTAGCCTGCTGACTCTCACTAAATTATTCTGCTGCTCTTTCATTCGCTACATACTTTAGTCTGAGACTGCCATCATTGAAGTCGTTTGTGGTGACGAAGGGCACCAAGGGCATTGTACGAAACAAACTCCTCAGCAATTGGATCGTCTCTAACCAATCAGAGAATCAAAGCCAAAGACTCATTTTCAAGGTGCTGCTTTAGCCACATGTGTTCTGGCTCTGGCCCAACCCATCGGTTTCTGGACCAATCAGATGGCCTCTAATGTGTTCACATTCAGTAAAGGGTTGTGGAGGTACTCAGATCTAGACTCATTACTGAGAAGAAAACGAATGTCCGTGGGCGTGGCGTTTGGCCGGAGCAAGGAGTGTGGGTAGCCAGGCAAGTCCATTGTGCCCTGAGATGTAAAGAGCAACAGCTAGAAAACCCGTAGAGGTGGAAGATGGATCCTGCCCAAAGCAGTCTCTCAAGGCTTGGAGCAAAATCAGTATTCATCGACAGACAGGCACACAGATTAATTAAGATGGTCAATGAACAAAAAGGTTGATTATGATGATGCAAGAGGGGGTTTGACACCTTATTAACAAATGCTATATGAATGTCTCATCAGCAGGACAGAATATAGATTGTTACAGTGAGTAATGAGTAAAGAATAAAGCATTCCATAAAACAATCCCAAACATTATCTAATGGAGTCACAGCACAACAAGAACATATGGACCCACTGTGTCAATTGATCTACCTTTCTTTGTAAATATAGAGGGAAGAGAGCATAAAAACACTGAAAATGTATAGATTTATTTTAATCTGGGACTGAAACTGGCATATACCTGGTAATACCACAGAGACTTTCTATCGATCCAAAAGTGCAGTCTGGGGAAGGATTCAGAGGCTCATGTGTATTTTGTGTTGAGCTAGATGATATTTCTTAATGTTGGGAGGTTACAGGGGGGAACGGTTTGTTCCTTTATCTTGTCTGGAAAGATTCAGCAGATGGCCTGTTTCTGAAAGACAGAGATATATCATTGTTACAGGTGATGAGATGGCATAACTGCCACTCCAAGCTCAAGTTTGGACGACTATCACAAACTACCCCAAAACACCCCCGAAATACCTTTAAAAACACCACAGAATACCACAAACTATCATAAATGCCCCTAACGACCGCAAGCTACCTGAAAATCTCCCCCCAAAATACACCATGAATAAGTTTGAGTGATTGACAGTGTGTGAGTGACTGAAAAAGAGAAAGTGATGTCACTGTCAAAGGCTGTCTGTGTCCTGATCAGGAACAGGAAACTAATTTTCCCTGAGATGAGTAAGCCACAGGAGAATGATGACATATCTCTTCCCCTGTGGTGTAATTCAAATTGTTGAAGCTTTAATGAGCTCTGTTGAGTTTGAAGAGCTGCCAGAGCTGCCAGACTGCAATGGCTGCCAGTTGACTGCAATGGCTACCATGGATAGTTATCACTGATAATTCCTCTGGGTCTGATTGCACTGCTTCATTGTGTAACACCCACAGGCACTCACCTACTCTTACCATTACACTGCCTGATAATTAGGCTGTCATCACAACTGACACATCCTATCACTGATCTGAGACTGACAACCATAACACCTGTATCTACACAAACACACACACACACACACAGACACACATGCAAGCACACACACGCCGCGTTCGTGCACACACACACACACACACACACACACACACACACACACCACACACACACACACACACACACACACACACACACACACACACACACACACACACACACACACACACGCATACTCACTCTGAATAAGTAAACTTCTCAGACACATAACTTCCCAGACCCTACCAAATTAGTAACAAAAGCACAAACATGACATTTGCATAAATCAGGCTGTGCCTTTCATACTGTCTCTAAGAAATGTTTAGACATCTGAAGCAAGTTCATTCTAGTTCTCATTACTTTTATCTACAGATATGCTATAACAGAATGCAGGAGCAAAGCAGTTTCAGTTTGAATATAAACCCAGGTAAATGCTAATTTAAGAGATGAGAGTCGGGCAGCTCACCCACACACCGCCCAGCATTATAGCTGCAATCAGGAGAAGGAGGAAAAGGACACTGAAGAGGCTGATCATTGTGTCTGACATGGCCTTTTACTGCTCGCCAACACTGACTGAGTCTGGGCACTTGGAAGGTACTGTAATGATAGTCTTCTGAGATAATGTGTGTGTCTGTGTCTGTGTGTGCACGAGATAGAGAGAGGGGAGTGTGAAGACTGTTAACACAATTTCTCACAGTTTCTTCATTGAGCAAATGCACATAACATCAATACACAAAAGTAACAAACCTACAAACCGTTCTCTCAATTAAATCAATGTGTGAAACTTAATGCTCCATTTTCACCTAAGACACTCTCATCTCTGTGACAGTGAGAGACAGAGAGATTGAGACAGGGAAGTTTGCACTCATTGTTCTATTTTAGAAAGGTGCTGCAGAGCTGAGGAAATATTCTCTTTGACTGCTGACTGAATGTGGATCATGGTGTACACAAGTTCTGACTTGCGTTTGGCAGCAGAGCAGATTAGAAACCTCTCTGGCGTCAGGAGCTGTCAATGGAGAAAATCAGAAGCACATGAGCACACTGCTAGCAGTCTTACTTAAGGGAAAGCTGAGATGCAGTTAAATATGAATTAGACAGAAGTAGAGGTTTGTTTGGCATTTTATTCCTATCATTAGCGGAGTGATGAAGACCAAAAGAAATTGCTTTTGCCTTGCCTAAGCAGAATCCAAGAACAACATGCTAGGGGACATCATTTCTTGATTTTAGCCTGCTTATCATCAAAGGAAGTTATCAGTACATATACACATGCATAAACAGTGCATGAACTATTCATAGGGAATTCCTTTCCCAGTGGTTGGGTGGTCAACTGGTAGAAATGGGTTTGAGTCACATTCAATATGTCAGCAATCAATAAGGACCATGCGGATAGAAATACAGTACAGACAATCACGACTCAGAAAATTAAAATACACACAAAGAGAGATATTGTAACAGGCTTAAGGCAGAGTGAATGGATACATCGTGAACTGTACAGCTGAGGCTCAACCAACCCAAGATCAGTGGTCGACAGACAACAGTAGGATGAGGGAAAATGAGAAGATTTCTTGGAGAGGAGTACTTTTTACGTTCAGCATTTCAAATTCAGATTTGTTTGGTCCTCCGGGTAAATTTTCTCTTCACTTTACTCTCAAAGTTTCTCAAGTCACTTGAAATTTCTCCTCTGCTCAGATATGGAAATGACGGGGTGTTAGAATATTTTATAGACTCACTAGTAATCCTAAAGAGTTTTACAGGTCTGTGGAAATGATATTGCATTTCAAACACTGGCAAGATTTGAGATCTAGGCCTTCATCTCTACAGTATTTGTCTTTTTCTAACTGCATAAGTCATTATTATCAGGCATGCTGTGAATGATATCAAAAGGCCATGAGATGACACAAAAATAATATTATATCGTTACTTTACTCTACTGGAAATGTCTTACGATGTGCTGCCCCAGTGGCTGGTCATTTTATTGAGGGACAAAGCTCTGTGGCGATCTCTCTATCGAACACACTTGCATGCACGTACGCACACACGCATACAGTACACACAGAGACACACACACACAAACTGAAAATTCATGTGGATATATAGTATTTGATGATCACCACAAAGGGTAGGCTGTAGGTACCTAAACAAATAACAGATAAATAAACTTTTTTCAGAAGGACGCTCCGCTATTTGGGTTGGATAGAGTGTTTGAATGAAAGACAAATCTCTTGATTTTGAAAATAGGCTGGGTCCTTTCATCTTTGGAAGCTCAGAGGAGGTTAGAACTCTAGATTACTAGTATATGGGGTGGCAGGCAGCCTAGTGGTTAGAGCGTTGGACCAGTAACCAAAAGCTTGTTGGATCGATTCCCTGAGCTGACTGTTGTGCTCCTGAACAAGACAGTTGACCTGCTGTTCCCCGTTAGGCCGTCATTGTAAAATAAGAATTTGTTCTTAACTGGCTTGCCTAGTTAAAAAATATATATATGTTTACACTTCAAATGGCACTCTTCAGATACAAAGCTTTGACAAACAGGTGGGAAATGATGATTCATCTGAACAAAGGACAAACTACAAACAATAAACCTGGCACTCTAGATTTGTTTAATGTTTTATTTAACCAGGTAAGATCCAATGAGGTTAAAAACCTTTTTGAGAGGGCGACCTGGCAAGAAGGCAAAACAGGGAAATATCAGCGTGTACATAAAATATTGTAAAAAAATACAAAATACACACAAAAGACAAAGTGTCACAAGTTACACATACTGAGAGGTTTCTCCAGAAGTTCCACTAGATGTTCCATCTATCCATCTCACTACAGAGAGTCCATTCTTCTGGTAGTGTACTGTACTTAAGGTAAAGCTAGTCTTATCTATGATATACTTCATGACCAAAAGTATGTGGACACCTCCTCGTCAAACATCTCATTCCAAAATCATGGGCATTATTCTGCGTTTTAATCTTTTGGCCAAGGACCTTTTGATTTGGCGCCATCCAATGGCTGTTTTGTGTAGCTGCAGCTAACATGTACTATGCCAAGGGGGGCAAAGTACGGCCCGCTGAGTACTTCAATCCAGCCCGCGAGACATAATTTCATGGTATCCGACTGGTAGTTACAGTCTTGTCCCATCGCTGCAACTCCCGTACAGACTCGGGAGAGGCAAAGGTCGAGAGCCGCGCGTCCTCCTAAACACAACCCAGCCAAGCCGCACTGCTTCTTGACACAATGCCTGCTTAAACCAATGTGTCAGAGGAAACACTGTACACCTGGCGACCGCATCAGCGTGCATACGCCTGGCCCGCCACAGGAGTCGCTAGAGCGCGATGGGACAAAGAAATCTCAGCCTGCCAAATTCTCTCCTATGCTGGGCCAATTGTGCACTGCCTTATAGGTCTCCCAGTCATGGCCAGCTATGACACAGCCTGGGATCAAACCCAGGTCTGTAATGACACCTCAAGCACTGCGATACAGTGCCCTAGACTGCTGCGCCACTCGGGAGGCCACCGGAAATTGATTTTAACAAACAATTGCTCCCCCAAAAATGCATCCCTCTGTTGAATTTCAAAATCCCGATGTGGCCCTCGAGCCAAAACATTTGCCCACCCCTGTCACTATGCTGTGCTACATCTTTTTTGGTGGTAAAACAGGAAATAGGAAATTATGCAGTTCAGCCTCATTGTTGGAAAACAGCGATGTACAGTGCCTTCGGAACGTATTCAGACCCCTTTTTCCACATTTTTGTTAGGTTACAGCCTTATTCTAAAATGGATTAAATGTTGTTGTTTTTTCATCAATTTACACACAATACCCGATAATGACAAAGCAAAAAATGGATTTTAGAAATGTTTGCTAATTTATTAAATATAAAAAAATATTACAGGTTTCCGTCTGGACACTCTACCATAAAGACCTGATTAGTGGAGGGCTGTAGAGATGGTTGTCCTTCTGGAAGGTTCTCCCATCTCCACAGAGGAACTCTGGAGCTCTGTCAGAGTGACCATCGGGTTCTTGGTCATCTCTCTGACCGAGACCCTTCTCCCCCGATTGCTCAGTTTGGCTGGACGGCCAGCTCTAGGAAGAGTATTTGTCATTCCAAAGCTAAGTTTTTTGGTACCCTTCCCCAGATCTGTGCTTCGACACAATCCTGTCTCGGCGCTCTACGGACAATTCCTTCGACCTCATGGCTTCGTTTTTGCTCTGACATGCACTGTCAACTGTGGGACCTTATATAGACAGCCGTGTGCCTTTCCAAATCATGTCCAATCAAATTAATTTACTACACCCCTAAGCAAAACACAGCTATAGGAGACCAGACTCAAGCTCCTAACATGATAAATATCTAGCACATCGTGAGTTGGTTAACACAGGACTCACACAGTTTTAGGACCAGCCTGAGAGCTTTAGGGCATGGCATTACTCATTCAACAATGCTACTAAGGGCCTGGACCTCACCGCTAGTGAGGAGCTGGATCTGCTAACAAAATGGCTGGGTAAGAAGTCGTCACAACATGTAAAGAGGGTCCACTCAGTTCACGTAACGTGCAGCCCTGAAAAAGGCCTGGGACAGACTGAAGCAGTGTTACGGCTCATCAGTAGTCATAGAAACTGAACTCTTTAAGAAGTTGGACATCTTCCCCAGAATCTCTAGCAAAGACTATTCTAAGCTAATGGAACTTGGATATCTCCTGATGGAAGTTCTGTCTGCAAAAGAAGATGGAGCTGCGCTAACTGACCTCGACACCGCCAGTGGTATCAGCCCCATAGTGGAAAAATTGCCACACAGCCTTCAGGAAAGATGGATTTCCCATGGTTCAAAGTACAAAAACGAAAACAACCAGTGCTTTTCTTCCATTCTCCTTCTTTTCAAAGTTCATATGCAATGAAGCAAGAACTAGAAACGACCTGAGCCTTGCCCTTTCTAATAGTGGCGGCAGTGGACCTGTGAGAAGCGAGTACCCAGCCATGAGGAACACCTATATCGGTATACAAAACGGACGTCGCCACCGCTGCTGACCCCAACACAGTAACCACAGAAAATAAAGAAGATTGCTCCATCCACAATAAACCACATCTGCTCAGAAAATGCAGATGATTCATCGATGAGTGCAAGGCCTTTCTCAAAGAGAAGGAAATATGCTTAAATTGCTGTACTTCATCCTCCCACCTGGCAAAAGACTGCACCATAGCATTGAAATGCAAAGAGTGTGAAAGCGAATGGCACAGCAATGCATCCAGGCCCTGCCCCCTGGACCAGTCTGAGAATGGCAGGGAGGGGGAAGGAAACCCAACCAATGCACCGGCAATCAGCTCCCAATGTACTGAGGTATGTGGTAAGGGTCAAAGATTTGCCTAGTGAGAGTATAACCCAAGGGGCAGCGTGAAAGCGCTTTCAAGCTGTACTTTATACTAGTTGACCAGAGCAACTGCTCATTGGAAAGATCAGACTTCTTCAATCTGTTCAGTATTCAGGGCAACCCATCTGCCTACTCACTGAGGACCTGCGCTGGAGTCATGGAAACAGCAGGAAGAAAGGCGGACAGCTTCCAGATCGAGGCAGAAAATGGAGGGGTAAGCCTAGCCCTTCCTTCACTCATCGAATGCAATGAGATCCTCAATAACAGATCAGGAATACCAACCCCCAGAGGTAGCCCTTCACCACGCTCACTTCAAGTCTGTGGCCACCCAGCCAAGAGACAGCCTACTGGGAGGAGGTGAGGGCTCTCGGAGTGTGGTTCCAGGAAAATAACCTCTCACTCAACATCAACAAAGCTAAGGAGATGATGGTGGACTTCAGGAAACAGCAGAGGGAGCACCCCCCTATCTACATCGATGGGACCGCAGTGGAGAAGATGGAAAGCTTCAAGTTCCTTGGCGTACACATCACTGACAAACTGAAATGGTCCACCCACACAGACAGTGTGGTGAAGAAGGCGCAACAGCGCCTCTTCAACCTCAGGAGGCTGAAAAAATTTGGCTTAACACCTAAAACCCTCACAAACTTTTACAGATGCACAATTGAGAGCATCCTGTCGGGCTGTATCACCGCCTGGTACGGAAACGGCACTGCCCACAACCGCAATGCTCTCCAGAGGGTGGTGCGGTCTGCCCAACGCATTACTGGGGACAAACATCCCGCCCTCCTGGACACCTACAGCACCCGATGCCATAGGAAGGCCATAATGATCATCAAGGACATCAACCACCTGAGCCACTGCCTGTTCACCCCACTATCATCCAGAAGGCGAGGTCAGTACAGGTGCATCAAAGCTGGGACCGAGAGACTGAAAAACAGCTTCTATCTCAAGGCCATCAGACTGTTAAACAGCCATCACTAGAACATCAGAGGCGGCTGCCTATAGACATACATTAGGAATCACTGGCCACTTTTAGAAATGGATCAGTAGCCACTTTAATAATATTTCTGTCTAGCATTACTCCTCTCATATATATAAACTGCACTCCACACTATTATACGGTATCTTAGTCACTTTCACATTGTGTTTACTGTACATATAGCATCACCCATCTCATATGAAAATACTGTATTTTATTCTATACTACACCACTGACTGTTAAACAGCCATCTCCATTACATCAGAGACTGTTGCCTATAGACATAGATTAGGAATCACTGCCCACTTTAAGGAAATTAAATACTAGCCACTTTAATAATGTCTCCGTATCTTGCATTACTTATCTCATATGTATAAACTGTACTCTATACTATTCTACAGTATCCTAGTCACTTTAGTTGTGTGTAAATATTGCATCTGTCACATGAGTTGACGCTGGAGAGACGAAGCAGGTACGGGGAGTAAAACATTTAATAAAGAACGGACATGGAACGAGATAGGAACAGCGTAAGCAAACTAAGAATACAGACAAAAAACAATCAATGCAGAAGCGGGGAACAGAGCTGGGGAACTGACAAATATAGGGGAGGTAATAATAGATAATGAGTGAGTCCAGGTGAGTCCAATATCGCTGATGCGCGTGGTGAGGGAAGGCAGGTGTGCGTAATGGATGATAGGAGTGCGTGATGCAGGGCAGCCTGGTG
This sequence comes from Salmo salar, assembly GCF_965601325.2. Taxonomy (NCBI): domain Eukaryota; kingdom Metazoa; phylum Chordata; class Actinopteri; order Salmoniformes; family Salmonidae; genus Salmo; species Salmo salar. Next base: position 154,338,463 of record NC_138291.1, read on the forward strand.
CCCTCAAGCGCCAGGGGGAGGGGAGAGTGGGAGCAGACGTGACAGTACACCCCCCTCTAGGGGCGCCACCTGGCGTCCCACCTGGGCGAACCAGCTGAGACATGGGCGCTGGGCAAGCCAGTTTGGGCATGGAAGCCCAATGAACCGGCAGGAGCGTGAGAGCCTGGCGAGCTGGCTGAGGCATGGAAGCCCAACGATCAGGCTGAGGCAAGACGCCTGTCGATCCCGCTGCAGAGAGGGAGCCCGAAGATCCGGTGGAGTGTAACGTGGGACGGGAAGCCGCCGAGCCAACCGAGGCAAGGAAACCTCTCGAGCCAGCCAGGGTGTGAAAGCCCGATGGGCTGGCTTAGGCACCCCCGGTTCCATCGGTGGCGACCCAGAGCCGATGCCACCATACCAACCAGAACGCCAGTACTCCCCGATGCTTCGTGTGACGGCTTCTGCATTCTGTCACATGGAATTGACGCTGGAGATGTCCAATCTCTAGATAACAAGGTGGATGACATTAGGGCATGAGTTGCCTTCTAGAGAGACATCAGAGATTGCAACATTCTCTGTTCCACGGAAACATGGCTCACTCGGGATATGTTGACAGAGTCGGTACAGCCACCCGGTTTCTTCATATCACGCCGACAAAAACAAACATCTCTCTGGTAAGAAGAAGGGCGGGGGTGTATGCCTTATGATTAACGACTCATGGTGTAATCACAACAACATACAGGAACTCAAGTCCTTTTGTACACCCGACCTAGAATTCCTTACAATCAAATGCCGACTGCATTATCTTCCAAGAGAATTATCTTCAATTATAGTCACAGCTGTGTATATCCCCCCAAGCAGATCCCTCATCGGCCCTGAAATAACTTCACTGGACTCTATGTAAACTGGAAACAATACATCCTGAGGCTGCATTTATTGTAGCTGGGGATTTTAACAAAGCTAACCTAAGCTAACCAAATTCTATCAGCATATCGAATGCGCGACAAGAGCTGGTAGCTTTCTGGATCGTTGCTACTCGAACTTCTGCGATGCATACAAAGCCCTCCCCCACCCTGCCTTTGGCAAATCTGACTATGACTCCATTTTGTTGCTCCCAGCCTACAGACAGAAACTAAAACAGGAAACGCCCATGCTCAGGTCAATACAACGCTGGTCTGGTGGTGCGGTCTGCACAACGCATCACTGGGGGAAAACTACCTGCCCTCCAGGACACCTACACCACCCGATGTCACAGGAAGGCCAAAAAGATCATCAAGGACAACAACCACCCGAGCCACTGCCTGTTCACCCCGCTACCATCCAGAAGGTGAGGTCAGTACAGGTGCATCAAAACTGGGACCGAGAGACTGAAAAACAGCTTCTATCTCAAGGCCATCAGACTGTTAAACAGCCATCACTAACATAGAGAGGCTGCTGCCAACATACAGACTCAAATCTCTGGCCAATTAAATAAACAGACTTAATAAAGGTATCACTAGTCACTTTAAATAACGCCACTTTAATAACGTTTACATAGAGGTATCACTAGTTACTTTAAATAATGCCACTTTAATAATGTTTACATATCCTACATTACTCATCTCATATGTTTATACTGTATTCTACATCATCTACTGCATCTTGCCTATGCCGCACGCCATCGCTCATCCATATATTGTATGCTGTAGCATTAAGATTTCCTGTGACTGGAACTAAGGCGCCTAGCCTGAACCATAAAAAAACAGCCCAGACCATTATTCCTCCTCCACCAAACTTTACAGTTTGCATTGGGGCAGGTAGCGTTTTTCTAGGATCCACCAAACCCAGATTTGTCCGTCGGACTGCCAGATGGTGAAATGTGATTCATCACTCCAGAGAGTGCGTTTCCACTGCTCCAGAGTCCTCAACCTTCACGCCACTCCAGCCGACGCTTGGCATTGTGCACGGTAATCTTAGGCTTGTGTGTTGCTTCTCGGCCATGAAAACGCATTTCATTAAGCTCCCGACAAACAGTTCTTGTACTGACATTGCTTCTAGAGGCAGTTCGGAACTCGGTAGTGAGTGTTGCAACCGGGGACAGACAATTTTTACATGCTACGCGCTTCAGCACTCAGCGGTCCCGTTCTGTGAGCTTCTATGGCCTAACACTTCCAGACGTTTCCACTTCACAATAACAGCACTTACAGTTGACTGGGGCCGCTCTAGCGTGTCAGAAATGTGATGATCTGACTTGTTAGAAAGGTGGTATTCTTTGACAGTGCCACGTTGAAAGTCACTGAGCTGTTCAGGAAGGCCAATCTACTGCCAATGTTTGTCTATGAAGATTGCATGGCTGTGTGCTCGATCTTATACACCTGTCAGCGATGTGTGTGACTGAAATAGCTGAATCCACTAATTTGAATGGGTGTCCACATACTTTTGTATATATAGTGTATATTTTGTGTTTCGAAAACTACACCATGCATTTGTCTACACTATAAATGCACTGAAATTGGGTACCTTGCCTAACCTCAAAATAATGTGCAACTGACCTCTCTTGAGACATAACCCAGATTGACATACACAGAAAGACTTTCAACAACACTTCTAGACATATGCATCACGGACCCCTTTTCAACTGACAGCAAACAATCTTTTTCAACCTTGGCTTGTGAAGTTCCTAGCTCGGAGGTCACAAATCTTTTTCCCTTTTTGAGCGACTGAAAAATAGATGAGTAGAAGAGGTGAGATCCTCTATCCTCATCATCATACATGTCATAGCGCTGACATTTTTATTCATGTTCATCTGTCTCCCTTGGCGATGTCTTGAAAATGCATGTATCACTGTCAGCCACCAGTTCTCTCTGTTACCTAACACAGTCTCACGGAGCTCTTCATCATAGATTCAACAGGAAAGACACCTTAACAGACAATACATCTCCCAAAACAAGTAGTAGGAGATCAGCTAAATTCTCGAAGGTTTGGATAAATAAGAAAAATAAAGTAAATGAAGGTCTTCCAAATCAAATCACTAATATTTTCTGGTCCATACGACACAGTGCAGCGCATAGCAACCCATTGGCAAACATCTCTAGTGATTCAAGGGTCAATGAGAGTTATCTACAAAAGGTGCTGCTGAGAATCAGGAATCAGATAGGACTCATATTATGAGAGCTCTTAAAACTAGAAAGTCAGATCAAAGAGATTCAAAGAGGGAATCACAGGGAGTGGGGGTGCTTGTTTACCAGGGTGACTATACCGTACTGTCTACATGGCAAACTGCCATTAAAAAGAGTCTGAAAACACAGATACATGGGAGAATTCTCCCATTATGTCAATTAGCCCCATACTACGAGAGAGAGAGAGAGAGAGAGAGAGAGAGAGAGATAGAGAGAGAGAATTACTAAGTGGATGTTGAGCTAAACCATAATGGGTGTGTGGTTGACCAGGGTCAGCTGGCCTGATGCAGTCATGTTAGCTGTTTTGCTGAAAGTGTGTGTGTTTAGGGATGTCCATCACTTTGACAAGCAGAGAGAGTAGAGGAGGGCCCAGGGGTGTTGTAGTGGTGCTGGAAGGGTGGGCAGCTGTGGTCAGATCAGGGTTCAGTGTGAGAGATTAAAATCTACTGGAGTGAGACCTACAGCTGAGACGCACACATACAGTTGAAGTCTGAAGTTTACATACACCTTAGCTAAATACATTTAAACTCAGTTTTACACAATTTCTGACATTTAATCCTAGTAAAAATTCCATGAAGATGAAGATCACCACTTCATTTTAAGAATATGAAATGTTAGAATAATAGTAGAGATAATGATTTATTTCAGGGTTTCTTTCTTTCATCACATTCCCAGTGGGTCAGAAGTTTACATACACTCAATTAGTATTTGGTAGCATTGCCTTTAAATTGTTTAACTTGGGTGTAACTGAGTCAGGTTTGTAGGCCTCCTTGCTCGCCCATGCTTTTTCAGTTCTGCCCACATATTTTCTATAGGATTAAGGTCAGGGATTTGTGATGGCCACTCCAATACCTTGACTTTGTTGTCCTGAAGCCATTTTTCCACAACTTTGGAAGTATGCTTGGGGTCATTGTCCATTTGGAAGACCCATTTGCGACCAAGCGTTAACTTCCTGACTGATGTCTTGAGATGTTGCTTCAATAAATCCACATAATTTTCCTCCCTCATGAGGCCATCTATTTTGTGAAGTGCACCAGTCCCTCCTGCAGCAAAGCACCCCCACAACATGATGCTGCCACCCCCGTACTTCACGGTTGGGATGGTGTTCTTCGGCTTGCAAGGCTCCCCCTTTTTCCTTCAAACATAACGATGGTCATTATGGCCAAACAGTTCTATTTTTGTTTCATCAGACCAGAGGACATTTCTTCAAAAAGTATGATCTTTGTCCTCATGTGCAATTGCAAACCGTAGTCTGGCTTTTTTTTATGCCGGTTTTGGAGCAGCGGCTTCTTACTTGCTGAGCGGCCTTTCAGGTTATGTCAACATAGGACTCGTTTTACTGTGGATATAGATACTTTTGTACCTGTTTCCTCCACAAGGTCCTTTGCAGTTGTTCTGGGACTGATTTGCACTTTTCGCATCAAAGTACGTTCATTTCTAGCAGACAGAACGCCAGGGGCGGAAATCCCAGGGGGGACGGGGGGGACACGGCCCCCCCATCCTGGGAAAAATATGATTTGTCCCCCCCAATATATCACTGAAACATAACTATGTAATTTAAATAATATTAATAATACGCAATGAAAGCAATTGTGCTGATTATAGACACTTAATAGCGCGTTTTTAAGTTTCAAAAGATTGCGACCCCCCCACCCTTTGCCTCACAATGGTTTGATCCACTGCCAGTTCCTTAGCTTGCTAGGTAACAGAGAGGTCGTATCTACTGTCTGAAAGGCACTCAATGCACGTAACTGACGTGAGGTTAATCCAGTCAATCGCGCACACACACTAGCTGAATATGCAGAGCTAGCACGCACATATTAACTATTAAGCTAGCTAGTACCTATTCCATTTATGTGGCGTCGTCAAAGATGGAATCTTTGCTATCGTCAATTTATTCCAAGATCAGCATGCAGATGATGTAAGTTAGTGCTTCAAAGTCCCTGTGATAAGGTTAGCGATAAACTGAAATCCAAACTGAACAGAACTACACTCTCTTCTACCATTGTCTTAAATATATTTAATGGTCTCGATGCAAAAGCTAAATTGTCGCAAGGGAACTTTTATTTATTTATTTTATTTCACCTTTATTTAACCCGGGTAGCAAAGATTATAGCAAACACCACTGAAACTGAATTGGTGCTCGCTAGCTTTGCAAATTCAGCTATTGTTGGAAGCCAGCCTATATGAAACAAACTATTAAAATTACAAAAGGTTGCAGCATATGTTGTGTAAATGGTGAACTCATACAGCTGTCAACTCTTGTCATTTTAATCCGTTTCACATTTGCTAGCTACCTTTTAGATCGAAGCCCAAATAGAATGATTGAAGATGATAGAAGCCCATCTCCTACTGTAAATAACCTACACACTGTGTGTGTAGCCAGCCAGCCAGCCAGGTAGAAAAATGGCAGAAAAATAAAAGACGGACATCAGAGTACATTTACATTTAAGTCATTTAGCAGACGCTCTTATCCAGAGCGACTTACAAATTGGTGCATTCACCTTATGATATCCAGTGGAACAACCACTTTACAATAGTGCATCTAAATCTTTTAAGGGGGAGGGTTAGAAGGATTTTTCAATACACCAAAACGCATAGCAAGAACCCTAGTAGCCTAATATCTCAAAGACTAGTTGATAAAATGTTCAAAAGAAAGAAATGAAATTCTAATGGAAATGTTTCACAATGATGTCTTTAGGCAGAGCAGGCAACAGATGGCACACAGACAGCAGAGTTGGGGACAGATATGCAGGGACAGACTGGCAGAGACAGGGAGTCTCAGGTAAGTTTGTTGAGTCTTTGTTTGGCAACATTATGAAAGGTTCTCAATTTTTTTGACTTGTAAAATAGGAACATAATTGGAAAATGCCATGGATACCCCCACTCTCAACTTAAACTGGTGACTGAACAAAGATTTGTTAAAGGCAATGGTATTGCTGTTGTGATTAGTTGTGTAGTTTTGGGTACCGGTAGTTAGGAGTACGGCAAACACCTTATTTCTTTGGTTCCTCAATATACATTTACCATATTACAATGTAGGCTATGTGTTACAGCACTACTTTTGGTGTCCCCCTCAGGAATTGCTCTTGAGAAAATTTCATGTAATTGTCCCCTCCAAAGTTGATATCAGATTTTTGCCCCTGCAGAACGCGTCTCCTTCCTGAGCGGTATGATGGCTGCGTGATCCCATGGTGTTTATACTTGCATACTATTGTTTGTACAGATGAATGTGGTGCCTTCAGGCGTTTGGAAATTGCTCCCAAGGATGAACCAGACTTGTGGAGGTCTACAATTTGTTTTGTGAGGTTTTGGCTGATTTCTTTGGATTATCCCATGATGTCAAGCAAAGAGGCACTGAGTTTGAAGGTAGGCCTTTAAAAACATCCACAGGTACACCTCCAATTGACTCAAATTTTGTCAGTTAGCCTATCAGAAGCTTCTAAAGCCATGACATATTTTCTGGAATTTTCCAAGCTGTTTAAAGTCACAGTCAACTTAGTATATGTAAACTTCTGACCCACTGGAATTGTGATACAGTGAATTATAAGTGAAATAATCTGTCTGTAACAATTGTTGGTAAAATTACTTGTGTCATGTACAAAGTAGACGTCCTAACCGATTTGCCAAAACTATAGTTTCTTAACAAGAAATGTGTGGAGTGGTTGAAAAACGAGTTTTAATGACTCCAACCTAAGTGTATGTAAACTTCCGACTTCAACTGTACATACTGTTGGGTTCTAATTTTCAGAGTAAATAACTTACGGACACTAGAAAAGCTTGACCAAGTTTAATTCTTCCCAAAGGGTCGATACTGCTGGATTCAGACAAAATACATTTCACACAAACACTGATATTTAGCCCTTTCTCCTAGGCTGAGTCTCCTCCTACTCATCTGTACAAACATTGTTCTTTACTGCAGGACACTAGTGATACAGGCCATAAACTTCTCCTTCTCCATTAAGGTGACCTGACCTCAACCCCCCTCCATCACTAATCCATGGCTCTCTCCCCTTATCAATTCCTGCCACATGTAATCGCTTCCCTGCACTCAACACATTCCAAGCTAAGTTGCACACATTATATACCTTCCTCCTATAACCATTAACTTCTGGTGTAGATCCTCTAACCCTCAGCACTCCATCAGTGACATGAATAATTATATTTTCATATTCTTAGAATCAACAACACAAACTAATGTGCACCTGACCACATGCTTGCACATACAAGTCCAAAAAGATGCACAAACACACACACACACACACATACACACACACACCTTATCAAATTTCATCAAATCATACAGTCCTCAAAATCCCTCTCATAAACAACCATTCCAAAAGTCACCTGTCCCCTCAGATGGCAGCCTGAAAGCCCCAGGGTGTGAGAGAGGACCCTCTCACGGTCGCAGTGACAGGCAATATCAGAGGCAGCTATCTCTCAGGCCAGTCCTTCCCAGCAGCAAATTCATCAGGAGTTGACAGGTCTTGCTCCGCTTGGCTATATCACTGGAACCTGTGGCTCCAGATCAGAACATTGTTTAATGCAGGTATTAATGATCCATGTGATGACCTTGACTGAGCTGATACAGACAGTGCCAGGGAGACTAGTACTTCTCTGCACAGATATGACTGCTTTACCATAGATCCACTATGGATCAACTTCTAACCAGCAGCAGCTTGGAGAGCAGCATGATATACAAAGACATGACTCATTTTCATCTGTTTTGTATTTGAAATATATATTTAAAAAGAATGCAAAGAAATTATACAGTTCCCTTACAATTCCATCTGTCAAATACTTGTTATTACCAATACTGATAGTCCCTATGATTCAGGATATACTGAAAGAAAAAAAGCACCTATTTCCTGTGAAAAAGTGTTTCTAACACATATCCTTTCCCTGCAATTTCCTCCTTGAGATTTACACCATCCTGTTGTGTTTTCTCTGAACTGTCTCTGTTCTCTAGGTCCAAGCCACCTGGACAATTACAATAGACCCCTCGTCTATTATTGGGAACCTTTCCTATAAATACACAGCCAAAATAAATGATCACCAAGCAGGGTTGGTTGGGATCATTTATTTGAACTTACTCACTTTGAAAAAAATACAAATGAAATGAATGAGACGAGATGGTATTGACAACAACTCTGTCTCGTGAAAAACAAAGAGTCTGTGATGTCACAGATATGCGGACAAACCATCATATAATTTAATATCTGGGGGCCTGGATATGACTAAGTTAAGCATAAACAAGATTGGCATAACATGACTCATGTCAGACTAGTTTGTTCAGAACATTGTTAGCCCGTCTAGAAAGAGATACACTAAGCACACGGCTGAGTGTGGTTGCTCTAATGGCCTTTAGGTTTTCATCAAAAAGCCCTCCAAATAGATCAACAAGTGAGAAAAACATGTTTGATTCCGACCAGTGTCTCCAAGAAGCTCCAAGACACTCCAAACACCACTTAACAGACTTTGGCCAGACTGCAGACACTATCAGCTATGCTACTGCTACAATCATCATATTCCTCCCATCAATATAAATGCAAATTGTACGGCCTGGGGGCTGTGGATTATGGGTTATAAATTGTGTGTGACGCTGTAAAAGATTGTTGACTCATTAAAAGTAAAGGCAATTGGCAGGACTAACAAGACTGGAATAGTTCAGAAAACTTTCAGAAACATTGCTGGGAGTCTCGCAAAGCTTGCAGAATGCTTGCAAACTACATACAGAGAAACCTTATAACTTTTCTGAGGCAAAGAAAGATACTTCCCACTGTGCACAAACTGGTTAAATCAATGTTGTTTCAATGTAATTTGTCAATGTATTGGAAAATATATTGGATTTCATAAAAGTCATCAACGTAAACTGTTGTTTTGATGGTGAAATTTCAACCACAGGATTATGTCATCATGGTAAGCAATTTTCAACATTGACAAACCTTGTGTAAAATATGTTGAATTTGTACTTTAGAAACAACGTCAGATCTTCAATGTAATATCCACTATAAGTGTCACGCCCTGACCATAGAGAGCCCTCTGGGTTCTCTATGGTGTTAGTTCAGGGCGTGACTGTTTTTTTCCAGGTATTGTGTTTCTATGTTGGTAGGTGTGTATGGTTCCCAATTGGAGGCAGCTGATAATCGTTACCTCTAATTGGGGATCATACTTAGTGTTTCCTTTTTCCCACCTGCAATGTGGGATATTGTTTTGTATGAGTGCCTATGTGCGCTACATTTTTCACGATCATTATATCTTTGTTGTTTTGGAAGTTTCACTATTATTAAAATGTGGAACTCTACTCACGCTGCGCCTTGGTCCAATTATTTATACAACGATCGTGACAGAATATCTCACCATTACAGGACCAAGCAGCGTGCCCAGGGGGTGAAGTAGAGTTGGACATGGGAAGAGATACAGGGTGGATGTGAGACCCTTCCTTGGCGGAAGTCGCCGAGGAGTAAAGGAGGACAGCGACGACGCCGGGGTCCGTGGCCACAAACAGCCCAAGGGCAACCCCAAGTTTTTTTGGCGGGGGGGGGCACAAGGGGTGGTCGGCCGAGGAGAGAGCCAGAGGCCATCTGGGAGTCGATGGAGCAATTTCAGGAGGGTTATCGGAGAGAGGTGTTGGCTAGGAGTATGCTGCAGCGCAGGTGTTTTGAGGAGCGTGTCATCAGTCCGGTGCAACCTGTGCCGGCTCCACGCACCAGGCCTTCAGTGCGCCTCCCCAGTCTGGTACGTCCTGTGCCGACTCCCCGCACTCGCCCTGAAGAGCGTGTCATCAGTCCGGTGCAACCTGTGCCGGCTCCACGCACCAGGCCTCCAGTGCGCCTACCCAGTCTGGTACGTCCTGTGCCGACTCCCCGCACTCGCCCTGAAGAGCGTGTCATCAGTCCAGTGCAACCTGTGCCGGCTCCACGCACCAGGCCTCCAGTGCGCCTCCCCAGCCCTCCAGTGCGCCTCCCCAGCCCGGTACGTCCTGTGCCGGCTCCCCGCACTCGTCCACCAGTGCGTGTGTACGGTATGGAACCTCCAGCGACGGTTCACAGTCCAGAGCTTCCAGCGACGGTTCACGGTCCAGAGCTTCCAGAGACGGTTCACGGTCCGGAGCTTCCAGCGACGGTTCACGGTTCGGAGCTTCCAGCGATGGTTCACGGTCTGGAGCTTCCAGCGACGGTTCACGATCCGGAGACTCCAGCGACGGTCCACGGCCTGGAGCTTCCTGCGCTGGTGCCATGGCCGGAGCCTTCCACTGTGCCGATGCCCAGTCCAGGCACGGCGTCCAGTCCCGCTCCATGGCCGGAGCCTTCCTCTGCACCGGTACCCAGTCCGGGCATGGCGTTCACCCCGGCTCCATGGCCAGATCTGCGGTCTGAGCGACTGCAACGTCCCGCACCGGAGCCGTCACCGACGCTAGTTGCCCACAATAACCCCCCCCCATCTAGTTTCAGGTTTTGCGGTCGGAGTCCGCACCTTTGGGGGGGGGGGGGGGGTACTGTCACACCCTGACCATAGAGAGCCCTCGGGGTTCTCTATGGTGTTTTAGGTCAGGGCGTGACTGTTTTTTTTTCCCTAGGTATTGTGTTTCTATGTTGGTGTGTGTGTATGGTTCCCAATTGGAGGCAGCTGATAATCGTTACCTCTAATTGGGGATCATACTTAGTGATTTCTTTTTCCCACCTGCGATGTGGGATATTGTTTTGTATGAGTGCCTATGTGCGCTACATTTTTCACGATCGTAAATAAATACGTTGGGTTCACATCTCCATCTCAACCAACAATTCCCTGTGGCTCACTTGGTAGAGCATGGTGTTTGCAACGCCAGCATGGTGTTTGCAACGCCAGGGTTGTGGGTTTGATTCCCACGGGGGGCCAGTACGGAAAAAATAAATATATATATATATATATATAAAAAAAAGAAAATGCATGGTATGAAATGTATGTATTCACTACTGTAAGTTGCTCTGGATAATAGCATCTGCTGAATGACTAAAATGTAAGAATATGACTCAATCAAATCAAACTGTATTTAAAGTGCATTTAAGTTTGATTTGATTTAGTCCTATTAATTAACTTGACGTGAATCCAACATATCAATTTTTAGTTTGTAGACAAAATGGAAATAAAGCCGGACTCAGTGGCACAGACGGAATTATCCAAGCACACATCTTCAAATGTTGATATTTGGTTGCGTTGACAACCAAACTCAATATCACTTTTGCAATACAGTAAATATCCATTAACTTGTCATTAATTTAACAAATTATATGATGGATTCAGGTCTCCATCTCAACCAAAAATAAAAGTTAAAGAATAGGATTAAGCCAGTGGCTCAGATGAAACTATACAAACAGTAGATACATCTCCTTTAAATGTTGATATTTGGTTTCATTGTCAACGAAACAGAATTCAATATTACTTTTGGTAATACAGTAAATAGCCTAAAGTTAAGACTATCTGACAAGCTAATGTAACAGTATTTACTCAACTTTTAAATGAGTAACACATCCCTGGCCACATTGAGGTTACTGTAACAATAAATGTCTTATGTAATCATAGAAAGCGTACATTTTCAACATAGCATGCAAATGTCGCAGGTCTGTGGAGATCTTCACAAATGCTATAATAATCTTTGCAGAATCTCCAACGGCATTGACCACTTGTACCTAAATTATCTAAATTGCAATCCAGGTAATTTGGTTGTGCTATTAGATGAACCACAGTGATAACACATAAAATTGTATAAATAAACAAAATATCTAACGTTATATTCAGATTTGGACTTTGTTGTGTTTTTAAATTGTTGAAAGCGTAGTGATATCACATTTAGGTGACAACTAAACCAAAAATCAGACATAGATTTTTCATTGGAATTTGTTTTTGCTTTTTAGATGGTTGAAAGCATAGTGATAACACATTGGGAATTCAACTAACTTTTGACTGTATTTTTGAGTGTGTGAAAATAGGTTGTAATCTCATTCAACGTACCAACCAAATATTACTCAATTCTCCATGTTGAAATGAAGTGGTGTGCCCAGTGGGTTTGTTCTCTGGGGTTGAGGACGTACATGTAGTGAACATGTCTCAGCTCTGTAATCTCAGCTCTCTACAGAATCGTGACAGTGGGGCACCTAGTGATAATAGCTCAGTTACTCACTAGAGGAACAATTAATGATAGTCATGAATATGATACACTGAGTGTACAAAACATTAGGAGAACCTGCTCTTTCCATGACATAGACTGACCAGGTGAATCCAGGTTAAAGCCATGATCCCTTATTGATGTCACTTGTTAAATCCACTTCAATCAGGGTAAATAAATGGGAGGAGACAAGTTAAAGAAGGATTTTTAAGCCTTGAGACAATTGAGACATGAACTGTGTATGCGGTGCCATTCAGAGGGTGAATGGGTAAGACAAAATATTTAAGTGCCTTTGAATGGGGTATGGTAGTAGGTGCAAGGCACACCGGTTTGTGTCAAGAACTGCAACGCTGCTGGGTTTTTCATGCTCAACAGTTTCCTGTGTGTATCAAGAATGGTCAACTAACCAAAGGACATCCAGCCAACTTGACACAACTGTGAGAAGCATTAGAGTCAAAATGGGCCAGCATCCCTGTGGAACACTTGACACCTTGTAGAGGCCATGCCCCGACGAATTGAGGCTGTTCTGATGGCAAAAGACGGGGGTTACAACTCAATATTAGGAAGGTGTTCCTAATGTTTCGTATACTCAGTTTACACACACACACAAACACCACTCCCTCCCAAATGAATCTTTATCAAACAGCGGTCTAACTGAATTGAAGTTCCTATCAAAGGGCCCAGTTTCAATTGGCTGCTCCTCTCCGCTCAGTAGATAATTATCCCTATTATTCTGTTGAAGCAGGGGCCACAGGAAAGCCCTTTAATATTTTATAGCCTAGCCCCCACCCACCACCACTATAACTGGTTCTGTCCATGGAAATGTAACCCATTGTAAATAAGTATTGGTCAGTTCACCAGCGCATATTATAGCACTGTAGAAGCTTTCATAATCCCCTGGGCCCCTCACTCCTTCCAATGAACACACACATACTCTCTCTTTCTCTCTCTAAATTACTCATCAGAGAGGATTAGTAATGCTTCATGAAAACTAATAAAGATTTAAATGTATTTATAAAGCCCTTTATACATCAGCAGATGTCACAAAGTGCAATACAGAAACCTAACCTAAAACCCCAAACAGCAAGCAATGCAGATGTAGAAGCACGGTGGCTAGGAAAAACTCGAGGGTGCAACAGGTCAGCACCTCAGGAGTAAATGTCAGTTGGCTTTTCATAGCCAAGCATTCAGGTTTCGAGAAAGCAGGTGCGTTAGAGAGTGAGAGTAGAAATCAGCAGGTCTGGGACAGGTAGCATGTCCGGTGAACAGGTCAGGGTTCCATAGCTGCAGGCAGAACAGTTGAAACTGGAACAGTAGCATGACCAGGTGGACTGGGGACAGCAAGGAGTCATCAGGCCAGCTAGTCCTAAGGCATGGTCCTAGGGCTCAGATCCTCCGGGAGAGGGAGAGAGAATTAGAGGCAGCATACTTAAATTCACACAGGACACCAGATAAGACAGGAGAATTACACCAGATATAACAGACTGACCCTAGCCCCCCGACACACTATTGCAGCATAGATAGTGGAGGCTGAGACAGAAGGGGTCGGGAGTTACTGTGGCCCCGTCAGATGATACCCTCGGACAGGGCCAACCAGGCAGGATTTAACCCCGCCCACTTTGCCAAAGCACAGCCCCCACACCACTAGAGGGATTTGCACAGACCACCAACCTACTACCCTGAGACAAGGTTGAGTATAGCCAATGAAGATCTCCTCCACCGCACGAGCCCGATTCCAATATGAACTGAACTGTGATTTCAGTTTATGGAGAATAGTGTGCAAAATTACAGAACATCACAAACAGGCAGCAGTAATACACACACAGGGTGTGGCTGACTGCTCATCAGATTGTTGTTGACTCATAGCCACACATTGCCCCCTGCTGGATAGATCCGATAATAGATGGATCAGATGCCACATCCGTTCAGATCAAGGTGTAGCTTACATGTATGCCTGTGTGTGAGGTGGGCCTATGGGTGAAACAATAGCCTCTCACCATACAACTCACAAAACTGATTTAACATGATTTATTGAGCTCATATTAAGGATCCTTGGCTCGGTCTATACCTGTATCACAATTAGGCCTACAATTTGTTTTTATTGACCATGAATAATTGTTTTTTTATTGTCCACTGAACAGTAGCCTAGCACATATTGCAGATTGTTGATTTGATCATTGATTAAATATAGTCCAACACAAGACAAGCTATAAAAATATATTTGTAATTTTAATTAATTTTTTATCATGCGAGGACCATAGAATTTTATCTGTGACGGGATAAAATAGGTTATAAATACTGTGGTTATAATTAGCCTATCATATTGTACGCCTAGTGTAGGCCATAACTCTGCGCCCTGACATTTTATTTTCGTAAAGAGAAGTTTGGTAAATTGTTGTCAGCTTTCTCGATTTCCTAACTAGGTGAAAAAGAGATGACTTTCTTTTATGACGCGTCATCTAATAAAAGTGGCATGGAGTGATCAACTCACGTGTTGTTTAGTCCCCATTAATCAAAGTGCAATGTTCAACTACTAATCTGTTTAACTAATTGTCGCGGTTCCTTACCAAAGAGATCTCTAATTTACAACACTCAACGCAGAAGTATTTAAGTTTTCACACGTTTCCCACTCCAAAGAGCCGTTGGTTTTGATACACAACACTTTGACAGATTTAACCCTTTGAGCTCTCTGTTCTCCGCTGATCACACCATCTCTCAGCAGACAAGTAGGATAGAGCTCCTTCTCCCAGCTTGTCTCCCAGTTGAGAACACCTCAGGTGAGATATGCTGTCTGCTGGAGTAAGAACACTTATAACAACCCTGTGTCTTTCTTTGCAAGTTCTGTCATGCGACGGGCTTTTGCCTGCAAGTTTTGCGTGCAAGTGAGAACATCAAGCGCTCCGAGCTGCGGATCCGCCTGCCTACCTTCTCTACCTCTGAGCATGTCACTGTGGACTTGTACCCCTCTCAGAGTGACCGCTGCTCCAGCCCACCGTGCCCAGAGAGCCTCTTCCTAGGATGACTGAGGGCAGAGCCCAGCTCCCTGACCGCCACATCCAACTGGAGAGTGTTCAACGTCACCACCCTGCTCCGCTACTACTGGCTGCACCAGGGAGGCTCCGCACCTGGCCATGAAGAGGGAAGAGCAGAGAGAGAGGAGGGTCTGGAGAGCGTCCTGCACCACACAGCCGACCGGGTCATGATGGTGGTCTTCTCCAAGCACCAGACAAAGAATAGGGCCCCCACCCTCATCCGCACCGCTGAACATTCCAAGTACGTCACTCTGGACCGGGAGCGAGCTGGAGCTGGCCCTGCTGTCAGCGTAGAGGGAGGAAAGGGAGCCCGGCGCAGTAAGAGGCACGGGCATCACCAGAGAGCAGGAGCGGCTGGGGTGGCCCCTGGCGTGGCCCACACGGAGAAGAGGAAGGGCCCGCTGTGCAAGAAGGTAGACATGTGGGTGGACTTTGACCAGATAGCCTAGAGCGAGTGGATTCTTTACCCCAAGCGCTATAATGCCTACCGCTGTGAGGGCAGCTGCCCTACCCCAGTGGACGAGACCTTCACCCCCACCAACCATGCTTACATGCAGGTAAGACTACCAACATTACATTATCACTGCTGAAAATGTACATGCTTGATTTGTTTCCTATTACAATATTGTATGATTTCCTGTTTGTTTGTGAATTCACTTGTACTAACATCTCTTTTTCTTCTCTTTCCAGAGTCTACTGAAGCTTCGCCGCTCAGACCGGTTCCCGTGCCCGTCCTGTGTGCCCACCCGCCTGGTCCCTCTGTCCATCTTGTATACGAAAACAGCGAGGTGCTGATGCAGCACTTTGAGGGCATGGTGGTGGACGAGTGTGGCTGCCACTGATCAGCGTCTGCCAACATGAACACCCCATAGGCACTTTCCTTCCCAGAGAACATCACTCTGTACCCGTTTCTGCTCGACCTGCAGGCCTCACAAAGACAGTTGGGGTGCAAATGTGTGGGCTCACTCTGAGTGTAGCCTCAAAGTTCAGGGCTATTCTAGTAGGGCAGCTGCTGCCTTCAGCCATGCTAAACTATATGGGTGTACTGGACACTGAAGCAGACTCTGAACACAAGCACTGAAAAGGATCAAGAGAATCACTCAAAAGGATTTTAAACTGAGATCTCCTGACTGCATACATGTATTATGCATAAGGACTCATGATTGAGACAATAGCAGATACAAGGACAAATTTAAGTTGCCATTGTCTATGCTGACCCCTAAAGCGCTTTAATTCCACTGTGTGACCTGGTAATCATATGGTATAAAAAAAGAGTACATATTCATATTATTTCATAAAAGATTAAATATCTTTAAAATGTCACTTGAACCTTTTGTTTAATAAATCCTCAATTTATTTCAGTCTGCGTCTATGGTTTTCACAGGACTTGTATTTTTTAACAACATGGGATATTTTTGAAAGTCGCATACTCTTATTATATTTAATAGTAACACGAAAGGATAGTTGAAAGTATGTTTGTCTTTTATTAGTTCCTCTGGAGAAAAATAATTCTGCAAAATGTAGCCCTAGTTTTACAATCAACAACGTATTACACGAATACAACTTAACAAAGAACCAGACAAAGAACAAGCCTGAGAATGGTATGCTTACAAAATGCTACTGGAGAAGACTGAAACATATCATTCAAATGCTTCATCTTTAAGACAGGATAATGACTAACAATTAATAAATAATATTAAATCAATAGAGGAGAGATTGTATGTACATTTTTTCCCTTCCTGAGCGATTAGAATTATGACTGCACATAATAATGCAGCACTTCAATAATGCAGTCGTCATTCATTTCAGTATGCTGTGATGTTTCCAAAAAGACCGTTTAAACATGAGTCACGCTTTCATTGTCATCCTCAAGGCTCCAGATCCAGCAGATCCATCAAATGGCTAAATGTCCATTTCAAATTGAGCATCCTCCCCTGCAAAAACAAGATGAAAGCAAAAACATGATGAAAATACTCATCACAAATGACACAAAATCTCATACACACACACACTCACACCTACCCTTAGACTCTTACCTGCACTCTTGTCCGCTGGGGGATTGTGGTTGTTGGGGATCTGTTTGGGGTGGGCTGTGTCATTCGTAGTGTTGTTTGAGAGGGGGTTAGTTACCCCTGGAATATCAGGAAGACAGAGAGGGGTGCGTGTCAGAGGGGAGGCTTGACACTACAGGAGGAACTTCCGGTCGTAGATGATTTGTGTACCTGGGTGGGTTTGGTGGAGGTCGATCGACAGTGAGAGAGATCACAAACAGGGTTCTGTGTTTCACGTCATGGCAGCAGTGTACCTGTGAATGTGTTACTGACCCACATTGGATCTCTGTCAGGCTTCAACAACCAGTCACCATTTATCTGTTCAGCATGTGGCCAGATGAGTTAAGTGCCAACATTCCCACAACCTGCTAATGAAAGGGGATTGGTTAGAGACCATGCTCTGAGCTATATTCTTTATATCTGTTGTCTTTCACCTTGAAATAGTGCCTTAAACAGGATACAGAAACTTGTAATTGTTCACAGAGAAAGGTTTTAGCACTTTGAGTGTTTGTTTGGTAGCCAAGTGCTTGACAGTAAGCCAACATATTTCCATAGTGTGTCAATGGCAGTGGAAGGAAATATATAAATAGGATAGAAGTTTAGAGTAATAAACAAGGTGCTAATTAAGCATACTGTCACAGGGGTCGTGAAATGGAGACCAAGATTGCTTCATCTGTGGATCTGTTGGGTTGGTATGCCAATTGGAGTGGGTCTAGGGGTCATACTAAAGAGTGTTCCTCCTGGTGTTGTAGAATACTCTTGATGTAAGGGGTGCGTAACCGGTGGCAGGGAAGTCAGACGCAGGAGAGCAGAACTAGGTAATAGCCGAAGCAGTTTAATAGCAAAAACCAACGGCTTAAAAAGTAACAGGACATGGGTACAAAACCCGTCGCGCACCAGTCAAAATGTGCACAAGCACTTACAATAAACAATCTCACACAAAGACATGGGGGGAACAGAGGGTTAAATACACAACAAGTAATTGAGGGAATTGAAACCAGGTGTGAGGATAAACAAGACAAAACACATGGAAAATTAAAAGTGGATCGATGATGGCTAGAAGACCGGTGACGCCAACCGCCGAGCGCCGCCTGAACAATGAGAGGACCCGACTTCGGCGGAAGTCGTGACACTTTGTATTCTTGATGGTGACACTGTGGGTGATAGGGATTCCCCAACTAGTAGTCTGACTCCCAGTACCTGAAGACATCCTTCAAACGATGAAGACAAACTACTAAACAGCTGTAAACCATGCACTTCGTAAACAAGATCAAACGTAGGCCTATAGCTGCTGACGGCGAGAAAAATGTGCATCTAAATGTCACCGTTTTTCTTGACATTCAATTGTTCATGATCTGTCGTAACTGCTTGCCCTCCACGTGCATCCAATACACAAACAGCAAGTGGCGCTCCTCAAAACAACACTGCCAGGAGTGCCAGCTTTGATTGGCTGAAATACTGGAGATGTCATTCATGTTTAAACCAAAGAAGGGAGAGGTTACAGCAAGTTGTAGTTTTATTTAATCCTCTAACTGTCACACCCTGATCTGTTTCACCTGTCCTTGTTATTGTCTCCACCCCCTCCAGGTGTCACTTGTTTTCCCCAGTGTATTTATCCCTGTGTTTCCTGTCTCTCTGTGCCAGTTCATCTTGTATGTTCCAAGTCAACCAATTTTTTCCCGTTCTCCTAACTTTGCTATTCTCCTTTTTCTAGTCCTCCCGGTTTTCTAGTCCTCCTGTTTCTTGGCTCTGTACCCGCCTGCTTGACCATTCTGCCTGCCTTGACCTCGAGCCTGTCTGCCACTCTGTACCTCCTGGACTCTGAACTGGTTTTGACCTTTTGCCTGTCCAGGACCATTCTCTTGCCTACTCCTTTTTTGGATCATTAAACATCTTAGACTCCAACCACCTGGCTCCCGTGTCTGGGTCTTGCCTTGTGTCATGATACTAACACCCATGTAGAGGAATATAAAATAGCCTAAATAACTATGTAAACTGGAAAAATGAAGATAACAATATCCCTGTGAGAGTATATGTATAGCCTATGTGGGCTATACATAGTCTTTGAAACAAGAATAAGATCCACTCTCTGCCTGAAATGTTTTGCACCAATGTAATTACCTTTATACCAGTGGAGGCCATCCTTTTCAGTGAATTTCATTTAAAAAAATTGTACATTTAAAAAGTTATCCTTTTTAGATAAAACTATCCTAAATATAATCACTTCACCCAATAATTGATTAAAACACACTATTTTGCAATGAAGGTCTACAGTAGCCTCAACAGCACTCTGTTAGGTAGCACCCTGGTGTAGCCAGAGGACAGCTAGCTTCCGTCCTCCTCTGGGTACATTGACTTCAATACAAAACCTAGGAGGCTCATGGTTCTCACCCACTTCCGTAGACATAATTAACACAGTAATTATAACAACTTCCAGAGGACATCTCCAGCCTATTAGAGCTCCTGCAGCACGAACTGACATGTTGTCCACCCAATCAATGGATCAGAGAACGAATCTAGTACTGAAAGCATAAGCTACCGCTAGCTAGCACTGCAGTGCATAACATGTGGTGAGTAGTTAACTGAAAGAGAGAGAAAGACAATAGTTAAGCAGTTCTGGACAAATGAATTTCTTCCATAATGAAGGAGAAGCAAGCAAGAGAGAGATGCGAGAGACTCCATCATGTTTTTCACTTACTTAGCTAGCAAATGCGGCTAGCTAGTTTAGCCTACTCAAACACCCTGCTCAAATAGAGGGATACTATGTTAGCTAGCTGGCTATGACTATCCAACACAACACTGGAACTTTTCTAAGTCAAGGTAAGCTTTTGGTTTGACCAATTTATTGCCACCGGGGCCCGCCGGTGTAAGTGCTAAACTGCTTACTGACTGTACACTGTAACGTTACTGCATGATTGTAGCGGATTTACTAACTCGTTAGTTCTATTAGCTATGTTGACTATGACTTTACTTTAGATAATATGGTGACAACGATGTAGGCTGTGTGTACCGGTTATAATATGGTTTGGCTTGGAAAGTTTGTTTCGCCTGGTCACATACAGCTGATGTGTTGTGCATTGAAGTCCACAAATGAAAGGAAAAGGTGAGAGGAGGAGAGTGCATAGATGTGAGAAGAAATACAACGTGGCTGCTATGAAAGTGTACTGTGTTTACGTGTGATCAGGGGTGTATTTATTCCACCGATTCTGTTGAAAAACGTTTCTTAAACGGAAGTAAATGGAACAAAACATACCTGAAATTGTCCAATAAAAACTCTTGTTTGCAACTGTTGGACTAATGATTACAGCCTATATCAGCTAGATGCAGGCAAGAGTGTGCAAAGCGGTATTGAATGTGTCACTGTCTGTGCATGTGTCACTGTTTGTCACCTCAAATCTTTCTCTCGACCGGTGTGCACCTACGTTGTAAACTTTCATTCATAGGCTAGGTTGTAGCAACCTCATGATGGGTATAAGGAAAATTAGAGTATCATGTAGTAGCCTAAACCTATCACTGTTACATTGAATTGGGTGAATGGAAAATGAATGACAGTCATCCAATATGCTGTAAAAGAAATACGACCATGCTCATGAAAAAAAGAATTGTCCTCCCTCATCTTAAACGGCACCGACTGCCACTGCTTTATACTGTACACATGCCCATAGAGTTACATTTCCAAACGTACATCAATTTACATTTGATTCTCAAACACATCAAAGTGTGTAAGACAACACATTAGTTATGTTCACATCTTTCTTTATTAATTTCTGTAAATGGTTGGAGCTGATGTACATGGTAAATGATCTACACCAGGGCTCATCAACTAGGATTCAGCCGCGGGCCAATTTTTTTCTTGAACGGATGGTCAAGGGGCCAGAACATATTAAAAGATCATTTGTAGACTGCAAATTGACCGCAAGAAACCCAAACAGATATAACATTTGACTAAAACATAATAATTTCAAACCTTACTTACATTTGTATATGATCACATCTACACTACCAGTAAAACGTTTGGACACACCTACTCATTCCAGGGTTTTTCTTTATTTTTACTATTATTCTACAATGTAGAAAATAGTACAAATAAAGAAAAACCCTTGAACGAGTAGGTGTCCAAACGTTGTTCTGGTACTGTATCTCTATTATGCGTGGGAATACTTGGGAACACATTTCCAAAATTAAAATCACTTGGAGCTGATTTGCTGGTGTTTTTACACTTTTATGTCCAAACAAAAAAATTAAACGTGTCTGAGCTCAGAAAAATGTGTGTGTGTGTGTGTGTGTGTGTGTGTGTGGGGGGGGGGGGGCAAATAAAATCACCCGCAGGCCACAAGTTGGGGAACACTGATCTATACGTATCTTGTCAGAATGAATCTGATTGAAACAAAGGTTTGTATACATATTCATGTTTGTTTTTCCCGCTCTCCATGACAATAAAAAAGAAAAGTAAACAAGTTGAAATACCCACAAAGCCTCTACAGTCCCCATGATGTGGGCATTTGCCTATAGTCTAGTTAATATGCTTAAAAGAACACCTATAACAACTCTATAAGGGTGCATAGCATTCTAATTCAATATATTTTGTAATATATTTTCATAAAAACATTTTCTGTGCATGTGCGCAGTTGCATTCCTTAGTAGAGAGTAATATGATATTGCGTTAATATTGTCATGTATCCATTCTAAAGGAGTATAGGTGATCTCTATTCTTTGCAACAGTTAACAGTTAACCCTCCCATCAACCTCTTGAACACAGCAAGCACACCACACACACACACACACACACACACACACACACACACACACACACACACACAAACACGCACAGGTGGAGTCTACAGTTCTCACAGTGTAAAGGGTTGTGGACCGGCTCAGTTTGATCTTGGAAATTAAAAAATCCAAAACCTCTAAGCCAACACACAGTTACCCTTAATCTGAGACTCATCCATTTTAAATCCATTTCAGACTGTGGTCTCTATATTTCATCCATATCCGGTCTCAGTGTCTTGTTGTTGTGGAAAATCTGATTGATACATTAATTGACTTATCCATTGCTGATTGAGAGTTTCACTTGTATTCATCATCAGCCTATTCAGACCCAAAGCAGCAACATAAGTCAATCATCTCCACTGCTGTTTAAACAGAAAAATGACCTGGAGAGTGGAGGCTCACCTGTAACCCATGACATCTCACACACACACACACACACACACACACACACACACACACACACACACACACACACACACACACACACACACACACACACACACACACACACACACACACACACACACACAGAGCTAGGATCCTGCTAGAACTGAAACCTGAGTTGAATAAGAGTGAACGATAAGTTATATGTGATAAATCTGGCATAACAGATGAGGTTTTAATGTGCACTGATTGGCAGGTAATATGTGTCTGTGATGTGTTACTAATCTATTCACTCAGTCATTCATGTGACACAAAAAAGGAACTGTACTATGAAGCAAAGATCAATTATATAAATAATGATAGTAAAATGCTTTGGAGCACCTTAAATGAAATTTTGGGCAAAATTGCGAACTCGACAACATCATTCATTGAATCAGATGGCTCATGCATCACAAAAGCCACTGATATCGCCAACTACTTTAATGACTTTTTCATTGGCAAGATTAGCAAACTTAAGCCTGACATGCCAACAACAAATTCTGAACCTATACATCCATGCATAACTGACAAAATTATGAAAGACAAGCGTTGTAATTTTGAATTCCGTAAAGTGAATGTGGAAGAGGTGAAAACATTATTGTCGTCTATCAACAATGACAAGCCACCTGGGTCTGACAAAATTGGATGGACAATGACTGAGGATGATAGTGGACGACATTGCTACTCCTATTTGCCATCTCTTCAATCTATGCCAACAGGAAAGTGAAGCAAAAGTAATTCCGCTACCCAAGAATAGCAAAGCACCCTTTACCGGCTCAAATAGCCGACCAATCAGCCTGTTACCAACCCTTAGTAAACTTTGCGAAAAAAATAGTGTTTGACCAGATACAATGCTATTTCACAGTAACAACAGATTTTCAGCATGCTTATAGAGAAGGGCATAAGGGCATTCAAAATGTACGACACTTACACAAATGTCGCTATCAACAAGGCAGGTCCTACAGGCTCCAGTTTTGTCGCACCTGGACTACTGTCCAGTCATGTGGTCAGGTGTCACAAAGAGGGACATGCCACCAGAGGCAGAACAGACTATGGGAGGCACACAGTACTACATAGAGTCAGTCCTACATGAAACTCTATTCTACAAGTAACTCGTGCATGCAGTAAAATCTGATTAAAAAAAAGAAAACTGGAACAGCAGGGACTGTGAAGAGACACACACACAGGCACATGTACACATTGATTTTGTGTTGTAGATATGTGGTAGTACAGTAGTGGTCTGAGGGCACACACTTCATCTGTTGAGAAATATGTTGTGAAATGTCATGTAATAATTTGAATTGTATATAAATGCCTTCATTTTGCTGGACCCCAGGAAGAGTAGCTACCTTGGCAGCAGCTAATGGGGATCCATTATAAATACAAATACCAAATTCAGTGTCTTTTTTTACTCCAGCTACAGTGGTTATGATACATATTCTATTTTTCTCAGCAAATGAGTGCTACCCCGAGCGATTCATTCCCAAGATGCAATGGATGAAGTTAGCATATCCTGGATAATATCTGCTACGTTAAGTGCTGGACCAAACCATTTTCTGATTCAGAGGGGTTGGGTTAAATGGGGAAGACACATTTCAGTTGAATGCATTCAGTTGTACAACTGACTTGGTATCCCCCTTTCCCCCCATACAACCATTATGTAGTCTGTGATACCTCTTTACGACACCAGGTGGGAGTGCCACCACACTAATACATCAACATCAATGCAACTCAGGAGATACGTTGTTGAATGACATTGGTGAATACATTGAAAGGATCACATTTGTGAGGGGAAAACCATTTGCATACAGTCTTGGATTGTACCTTTTGTATACAAGCAAGAGAGAGAAATGCTTTTAATGCTACCATAATGTGTAGATACAGAACACCCACCCAACCACCATACACATACTGTATATACAGTACCAGTCAAAAATGTGGACACACCTACTCATTCAAGGGTTTTTCTTTATTTTTTAATTTCTCTTTATTGTTGTGTTGTGATAAGATAGGGGTGGTATACAGAAGATAGCCCTATTTGGTAAAAGACCAAGTCCATATTATGGCAAGAACAGCTCAAATAAGCAAAGAGAAACGTCAGTCCATCGTTACTTTAAGACATGAAGGTCAGTCAATATGGAGAATTTCAAGAACTTCAAGTGCAGTCGCAAAAATCATCAAGCGCTATGATGAAACTGGCTCTCATGAGGACCGCCACAGGAAAAGAAGACCCAGAGTTACTTCTGCTGCAGAGGATAAGTTCATTAGAGTTACCAGCCTCAGAAATTGCAGCCCAAATAAATGCTTCACAGAGTTCAAGTAACAGACACATCTCAACATCAACTGTTCAGAGGAGACTGCGTGAATCAGGCCTTCATGGTCAAATTGCTGCAAAGAAACCACTACTAAAGAACACCAATAAGAAGAAGAGACTTGCTTGGGCCAAGAAACATGAGCAATGGACATTACACCGGTGGACCTTTGGTCTGATTAGTCTAAATTTGAGATTTTTGGTTCCAACCGCTGTGTTTTTGTTAGACGCAGAGTAGGTTAACGGATGATCTCCGCGTGTGTAGTTCCCACCAGGAAGCATGGAGGAGGAGGTGTGATGTTGCTTTGCTGGTGACACTGTCTGATTACCGTTAGTGGGACTATCCATTTTTTTTGTTGAACAGGACAATGACCCAGCACACCTCCAGTCTGTGTAAGGGCGATTTGACCAAGAAGGAGAGGGATGGAGTGCTGCATCAGATTACCTGGCCTCCACAATCAGCTGAACTCAACCCAATTGAGATGGTTTGGGTTGAGTTGGACCACAGTGTGAAGGAAAAGCAGCCAACAAGTGCTCAGCATATGTGGGAACGCCTTCAAGATTGTTGGAAAAGCATTCCAGGTGAAGCAGGTTGAGAGAATGCCAAGAGTGTGCAAAGCTTTCATCAAGGCAAAGGGTGGCTACTTTGAAGAATGTAAAATGTAAAATATATTTTTATTTGTTGAACACTTTTGGTTACTACATGATTCCATATGTGATATTTCATAGTTTTGATGTCTTCACTATTATTCTACAATGTAAAAACTAGTACAAATAAAGAAAAATCCTTGAATGAGTAGGCGTGTTCAACATTTTGACTGGTTCTATATGTATACATACATACATACATACATACATACATACATACATACATACATACATACCATACCCACCTATATATACATATACATATACACACACACATATATATATACACATATACACACACACAAACACATATATATATATACACACACACACACAATACTGTATCTACAGTTGAAGTCAGAAGTTTATATACACCTTAGCCAACTACATTTCAACTCAGTTTTTCACAATTCCTGACATTTAATCCTATCAAAATACGCTGTCTTAGGTCAGTTAGGATCACCACTTTATTTTAAGAATGTGAAATGTCAGAATATTAGTAGAGAGGATGATTTATTTCAGCTTTTATTTCTATCATCACATTCTCAGTGGGTAAGAAGTTTACATACATTCAATTAGTATTTGGTAGCGTTGCCTTTACATTTTTTTACTTGGGTCAAACGTTTCGGGTAGCCTTCCACAAGCTTCCCACAATAAGTTGGGTGAATTTTGGCCCATTCCTCCTGACCTAGCTGGTGTAACTGAGTTAGGTGTGTAGGCCTCCTTGCTCGCACACACTTTTTTAGTTCTGCCCACACATTTTCTATAAGATTGAGGTCAGGGCTTTGTGATGGCCACTCCAATACCTTGACTTTGTTGTACTTAGGCCATTTTGCCACAACTTTGGAAGTATGCTTGGGTTCATTGTCCATTTGGAAGACCCATTTGCGGCCAAGCTTTAACTTCCTGACTGATGTCTTGAGATGTTGCTTCAACGTATCCACATAATCTTCCTCCCTCATGATGCCATTTATTTTGTGAAGTGCACCAGTCCCACATGCAGCAAAGCACCCCGACAACATGATGCTGCCACCCCCGTGCTTCACGGTTGGGATGGTGTTCTTCGGCTTGCAAGCCTCCCCTTTTTTCCTCCAAACATAACGATGATCATTATGGCCAAACAGTTCTATTTTTGTTTCATCAGACCAGAGGACATTTCTCCAAAAAGTTTGATCTTTGTCCCCATGTGCAGTTGCAAACTGTAGTCTGGCTTTTTTATGGTGGTTTTGGAGCAGTGGCTTCTTCCTTGCTGAGCGGCCTATCAGGTTATGTTGATATAGGACTGGTTTTACTGTGGATAAAGATACTTTGTACCTGTTTCCTCCAGCATCTTCACAAGGTCCTTTGCTGTTGTTCTGGGATTGATTTGCACTTTTCGCACCAAAGTACGTTCATCTCTAGGAGACAGAACGCGTCTCCTTCCTGAGCGGAATTCTGGCTGCGTGGTCCCATGGCGTTTATACTTGCGTACTATTGTTTGTACAAATGAACATGGTACCTTCAGATGTTTGGAAATTGCTCCCAAGGATGAACCAAATCTTGTCTGATTTCTTTTGATTTTCCCATGATGTCAAGCAAAGAGGCGCTGAGTTTGAAGGTAGGCCTTGAAATACATCCACAGGTACACCTCCAATTGACTCAAATGACGTCAATTAGCCTATCAGAAGCTTCTATAGCCATGACATAATTTTCTGGAATTTTCCAAGCTGTTTAAAGGCACAGTCAACTTAGTGTATGTACACTTCTGGCCCACTGGAATTGTGATACAGTGAATTATAAGTGAAATAATCTTCAAGAAATTTGTGGAGAGGTTGAAAAAAAAGTTAATGGATTCCAACCTAAGTGTATGTAAACTTCTGACTTCAACTGTATATATCCCTCTGTGTTCTCCTCGTCGGATATTATTGCTGTGGCAGACGCCAAAGTACATCATCTGAGCCTGACCTGGCTTCTCATAACAACTAGGGCACAATAGATCAATTACTGTATGTGCATGTGTGTATTAGTGCATGTGCGAGTGTGTATAATGGTTATGTGTGTGTTTGTATGTATGCATGTATGAGGTGTGTGTAAGTTCACAGTACAAGGTACATGGGCTCAGGGGTCAGTGTTAAGTTGGGCGGTCACAGTGCTATCTGTCAGTATGTCCTTACTTGATTAGCTACGCTAGTCTCTAGTATCTCATCTAAACTTCCACATATACCTCCATCTCGTTCCCATAAATATGATTATACACACTGTTCATTATGCCCCTATCTTCTTCACCCCCTAAAACCAAAAGCACAATCTAATGTGAACCATAAAAGAACGAAGCCATGAGGTGCTACAGCCAAAGCAAACAGAGAGGATGAGAGAAAAGAGAGAGAGAGAGAGCAAAGGAGGAAGCTGATAGGCTAGAGACATAAGTTGGAGCTACAGGAGTTGATGGAGAGGAGTGTGGTGTCAACATATCGGAGAGGAGGGTGGTATGAGGGGAAGGGCACATCATGCTACAGTAAATCAGGGATGTGTTGGGTAAAAATCTTAGAGTCCACTGGCTGCCACACAATGCTATCAATCAACTAACCATATCTGAAGAAAAAAACCTTTGTCTGAGTATAACAGAGGGAGAAAGTGATTCCCTATCAAAGTTAGATAAAATGGAACTGGGGTTGACAGCACTAAAGAAACACAAGAAGCGCATTCACAAAGGAAAGACGGCACACGCACACAGACGCTCACGAGCAGGGGAGAACAGTGGCTTTCTCATTCCCACACTGAGCACGCCGTGACATCACAGGAGCACCGACCAACCAGGACAAGGCTCAGTGCCAAGCCTGAAGCGAGAGAACACGTGCAGTAAAGGTACACACACAGACACACATCCACAAAGCATAGAGCATATATCACATAGCATAACAGGGAAATAGGGTCCAAGTGAATGAAGCATTGGTAGGCTCAGCATTGGCTTCGCTGTATCGTACCAATCAGTTGTGGGAAAAAATACTTGCTTTTTTGGCTGTAGTGTTAGCAGACTCAACTTGCTTACACAACCACTCCCTTTTGGGGGGGAAAAGTATCCTTAAACTCACCCCTGACCCAGTCCTGGGTTGGCCGTGTACCTTGTACCCCTTCAGTTTGTAGATAATGACAGTTCAAAGGTCATGCACCATCAGTGAATCATGCGGTTACAGTTGACAGGAAGCACTTTTTTGTTGCATTTTTTGGGGGTTGGATTTTCTCATGTTTTTCATAGAAAAAAAATCATGCTCTACTCTAGTTTAGTATCTTTTTCTTTAAAAAAATGTTACAAAACTACAAGTAGATCTCTGTCTATTTTCCTCTTGCTGTGGAACTCCAGGGTCGTTCTGCAGATGATTTTGTGTTTGTATTTGTTGTTTGCAGATCTTAGTCTTTCTATCAGTCTTCGTTCCCTCTTCTCTCCTCTCAATCCTTTCCTCATTTCCCTCTGTCACCTGGCTTTGTGTTTGTGGAGGATAGTTTGGCAGTGGATGTCCTAGGGGACAGAAAAGAAAACTGAATTCAGTAAAAAGGGAATTGTTTTTAACTACTACAATCTCATCACATTTAAAGAGATGGGCAGAGGTATCCAGAAAAGACGATGAAATAACAAGTAACTGATTAAATGAAAAATGAACAACACCTAAAGATAACAAGTGATGTATTTTCATTCAGAAGTGGTGGAATATTATGTACACATACATGCTCTATTGAGAGCTGTCGGACAAAGATTCTTTAATCTTTCACTTTGTAACATTATTTCAAAGGATTAGTGTGCAGGGGTTGTCATTTACATTAGCCAGTTTAACTTCAACCCTCTCTGGTTGACCAGGGTCTGATAGACACTTCTAAAAGCATCTATCCAAGCACTGGAATATTTACACGAGAGCTTGTGTGTTCCGTACCTTGAGGACTGGGTATGTGTGTTTCAGTGTTTAACTCTCCGCAGACTGGTGCGCTTCACTGACTGAGCACCCTTCCTCACATCCACCCCCACCTACAGTACAGCAAGGAGGGAGGGAGCAGGGTAGGAGAAAACACTCAGAGGAGTTAACACTGATCTATGTGATGTGTATTTGCAAGCATGCGTGTTTCTGTATGTATGTTTGTATGTGTCTATTTGTGAGTGTGTGAGTCTATTTGTTGGAAATAGTTGTGCAGAAGAAGACAAACCAACATTTCTAGTGACGACTTTTCCATGTTCATCCACAAACTCCTCCTCAGCCAGAAACTCAACAGCATAGTCCTCTTTATCAACATGAATCTGTGTCAAAACATCAGGATATAACACATTAAATTACCAAATGACATTAGGACACAGGTTTACAAACCATGCAACACAACTTTATCCCATTAACCCAATTTCAGGTGATGTTGTAGCATAACATCATAGACATGTTGATGGTTGGAATTTTGATGATTGAAACCAAATTAAAAGATTGTCCTATCTATCGCAGGCATGGACAGGAAGTCCCTCCTCCAGGCACAGGAAGCAGCAGGTGGTCAGTCGGCGTGACAACCTGACCTGGCCCCGCCTCCGCTCCTGCTCCCAGGCCCGCCTCCTGATGAAAGAAGCCCAGCCCCTTGTCAAAGGGCTGCGTGCCAAACAGTTGCCTGCACAGCATGCCCCATGTCACACACCGGCGTCAAGATAGCCTCCTGGGCTTCGCGTGACCCTGGTAACATCATCAGCGTCTCCACACTCTGCCGGGGCATCCTGGGTGTCTGCAACCCTGCCCAGCCATGCAGGGAGTCCTTTTCGGGTAGGTATGGCTGGAATGCACTGCCTCCCACCACCCTGAGAGAGAGGGGGAGACAGGGACAGAGAGATGGAGTGGACAGAGGAGCAGAGAGTCAGAGTGACAGAGACAGAGGTGCGAGTAGGAAAGAGAAGACAGACAGACAAAATACACAAAAAAAGAATGCCATAAGGTATTCATGGAATTGAGTATTGAGTATGGATTCAGTACAGACATAGAGTATAAGGTTGAGAGCAGGACTGTCTGACTAGACCAGTCTGAACCCCTGACTGAGTCTCACCTGTTGTCTCCGTTGTGCTCCATGGTTCGGCTCAGTCCTGACATCTCACACAGCTGGGCGTAGACCTGCTGTCCTGAAACAACAGAAAGCCCTTCCTCTGAACTCTGCCCTACTCCTCCTCCTCCTCCAGTCACACTGCTGCCCGCCACTGATGCTGCTACCTCCACCCTCCTGCCCTCCGACCTCTGACCTCCCAGCTGGCCATTCAGGTTGACCTTTGGCACCGCACCGCTGGCCCTCACCCTGTCCCTGTCTGCCGGCTCCTGCCGCGCCTCCTCTACCTCCCCTTCCTCTTCCTCTTCCTCCTCCAGCTCCATGATGGAGCAACTGGCCCCGCTTGCCCCACTGCTGGGGCGCCCCAGGCTGAAGGGAAGGGACAGGGTGGCCCCCTCTGAGTCGTCAGCCCGGCTGCTACCATCCAGGGATGAGTCCTCCACTGTGACCAGGGAGGGGCTGACCCCCGAGGGCCACACCTGCACGTCAGACATTTCCATCAGGATGTCTTCTTCGGTGGTGGCGATTGGGGCACACTCCAGGCTGGAGACCTCCTGCCAGTAGGGCTCAGCACCCAGCGGAGAGGGCAGGCTGTACTGCAAGGAGGCCGGGGAGAGCAGCTCCTCCTGCACCAGCCCGTAACCTGGGAGGGAGGCGAGATAAAGAGAGAGGGAGACTAACACCACGCAGGCACAGGGATGGGGGAGTTAGGGGAGGGGAGAGGAGGATTAGACAGGGATGTGGGAGTAGTGGGACTGTTTCTCTGCCCTATAGGAAACAGTGGGGCTCAGTCCTGTGTCATAATATGCTGGGTAAGAGAAAGTGACTAGATTTGTTTTCACTACTTCCAGTTCTAAGGAGGCACACACACTCACTGGCACCTTCTTGGAATCAGTAGTAGTGAAAAAATTGTCTCACATTCCATGAAAAACGGTGATTTTGCAGACCACTGATCTAGTGATATGTCAGTGGTTCTAATGGAGGCTGCATGGAAGGAAGCAGTTATACAGTATTGTGACATGTGACAGGATTTTCACCCTGAGAGCAGCAGGTGTTCTATAGGGAATACAGGCTTAGACATGGAGTCTTATTTATTGTCTGTCCATTGTCTATGGGAAAGGGGTGAAGTGGTAGAAGGTTTTCTTAATAAGTAAGAATGTGGAGTGGCAGTTGAAACTGTCATCCAAGATATTAAGAGAGAGCAGGTGAGTGGGGTGTTTGGGGTAAGTTGGGTTGGCACGATAATCAATACTACCAAATTATCACGATACGCATGTTCAATGATACCTGTAATATTGAATTTAATTGTGTCCATGTTTATCGCAATATAATTGTTCTCAATTAGTTATTGGCAACAACATTTAGATTTAAACACATCCACCTTCATGATAGGCTCCAATGTCTATTATCGTGATAAAAACATTTTATTGTGATACTATAATCATTGAGATACAAATTCCATTATCGTTCCAAACCTAATCACAAGTGAGAGGGTCAGGAAGCTGCTGGGAAAATGACAAGTTACTTGCACTCACCTTCACACACACATATGCACAAGTGCACACACACACAGGCACACATACAAATACGTCTGTCTGTCTGTCTGTCTGTCTGTCTGTCTCTGTCTGTCTGTCTGTCTGTCTGTCTGTCTGTCTGTCTGTCTGTCTGTCTGTCTGTCTGTCTGTCTGTCTGTCTGTCTGTCTGTCTGTCTGTCTGTCTGTCTGTCTGTCTGTCTGTCTGTCTGTCTGTCTGCCTGCCTGCCTGCCTGCCTGCCTGTCTGTCCATCTTAAAAGGCTTTCAGTGTGACTTCTTTGTATATTTACATCTTGACAGTCTGTGTTCTAGGTGGTAATGAGTATGATTTAATGTGGTACTAAGGTGGAGAAGGAACTGAAGTGTTCATGGGCACTGGACTAATGAATGAAGTCTGGCTTTATTTCTTTCAGAGTGGTGATGCCTATGGAGAATAGTTTAACTGTAAAAGTGTGTTAGTGTATGTGAGTGTGCATGTGTGTTTCTGCGATGCTATAGTGATGATGCACTACAGAGACAGTAGAGGTGAGGATGAAGAGGGGTAGAGGTGTTCTGAATAAAACGGATGTTGAAGAAATGAGTTGGAATGGCGATGGTTTATCTGGGTTAGTCCTTACTGTACCTCCCAATTTAAAGACAAAAGTGTAAAAATAACATTACAACATATAGTGAAGCACAACAACTCCACATAGATTGTCAATGTACAAACCCACAAATAAAATGCACAGCACTGTCCACCTATGAACAACACACACATGAACATACAGAGACACATGAAAACACACACACGGTTCACAGGTCACTGTACTCAGGAACACACACACCCAGGCCCACACACTCCTCCACACCATCGAACCCATTAGCTGGCACATAACATTCTAACAATGTATCTGTAACATTACGACAACATTGTCTTAATGACAAAGCTGTCATGTCACAGCTACATTATTTTTTAGAACATTATGTGCTTTTCGGTCAACTTTGGGTTACAGCCTAGCATTAAACCAACACCATAGAATTCACAGAAACCCCACTGAGATTTAAGGAGTTAATACAGCATTTAAAACAAGTTCGACAAAAAGCAGAGAAACAAGAAAAAGTAAAATACACATAAGGAAATAGTCATAGAGAAAGCATGCCATGCAAATACACAGTTCTTATTCCAAAACAGCAAATGTTTATTTTGATAGCAAGAACTTTATTTTGATACCCCTTCACCCCACCCCACATCAACACTGACCTTCCCAGACCTATAGAAACACACCTTTCCCTGATGCGAGCCACAGCGAGAGGTACAGTGAGTCAGGCAGCATGCACATGCATAGACACAGAGCTACATCGAGAGAGGAGGACAGCGTCCCCGCTTGACTGAACACGTGAGCACGGGAAAATCAGATGACAGGAGAGAGGAGAGGCCCAGAGGTCAATATGAGGTCAGAGGTCGGAGAGGAAGAGCTTTGAGGAGGAGGAAGAGGAGGGTGGCTGGGCGGCAGATATGACATGTCACAGACACAGAGAGAAAAACAGACAGATTTAGGAGAGACAGAGGGGAGTAACAAAGGAACAAGGTATGGAGGCCCAGAGCATACAAACTGTGTGCAAACTGTGTACTAGTGCCACTTACTGTTCACCCCCCCCCCCCCACACACACGCATATCCAACTCATCCATATACTAGACTAAAACATAAACACACAGAGGTTAAATGTATATTTTAGTCTTTCCTAATTAACTCAATGTGTAGAACTTTCATTTCAAATGACATATGTCTTCAAGTTGTGTTTATTTGAGGTTTTATCCTCACATCTCCTATGACGTCATGTGAGAACCATTATGTTCCGGCATAAAGCATGAGGTGTCAGAACAGTGAAACTGGAATGACGGCTGTCACCAAAATGCAATAAGGAAATGCTCACATTACATGCTCACACATCACTGGGTTATGGTGGAAATCGCACCCTTCCTCAGACGTGACTCAAAATCCTTTGAGAATCATCAGAAGAAATCAACCATGCAGCCCACTTACCCCTTCTGAAAAATGGGTGCCTAATAACTCGTGGCTTGTAGACTACAGGTGGACGACCTGTGTCCGTGATCTCTTGTGGAGCAACAGAGATAAGGTTCAATCTGTGTTACCAAGATACACTTGGGAAGAGTGTTGGTCTTCTCATTGATCTTGTTTTCACCATTGACATTACTAGGGGCAAGTATGGTCTATTCATACTACTGATCACATTGGTGGAATGTGTGTGTGTGTGAGCGCAACTGTATGTGTATGTGTGGGTATGCACATCTCTGTGCATGCGTCTCTTACCATTGATAACACTGGGGGAGAGCAGGGTGGAGTCGCGGTCGGCCAGTCTGCAGGCCCCCTCCTCTGAGGCCCCGGCCTCTGCCTGTGGCTGGCCCTCCACTGAACTCACAATGTCTGAACGGTCAATGTTTTTGAGAGCCCCATACACACTCTCCACTGACAGAGGGAAAGAGGAAGGAAAGGAGAGAGAGAGGGCAGAAAATAGGGAAAGGAATGAAGAGAGTTGTGCTGGGGGACTGTAGTAAGACACAGACAGACAGACAGACAGACAGACAGACAGACAGACAGACAGACAGACAGACAGACAGACAGACAGACAGACAGACAGACAGACAGACAGACAGACAGACAGACAGACAGACAGACAGACAGACAGACAGACAGACAGACAGACAGACAGACAGACAGACAGACAGACAGACAGACAGACAGACAGACAGACAGAGACTCACTCTTGGCCCTCTTGCCCTCCCGGCCGGCCCACAGATTTAGCAAGGCTGAACTCTGGTCCAGGAGGGAGTTAGGATTCTCCACCCTGATTCTGTTAATGTCATCCACACCAAAATGCAGCTCCCGCGCCAACTCTGAGAGAATAAATAATTAGGTAAATCAAATACGTATGTAAGTTTATCTTACCAAATATAGTAGACTGTATACAGTATCACCCATGTAGAGGAGCACTGACCTGCCCAGCTCAAGCCCAGCTGTTCAGATATGAGGGAGATCTTGAGCTCTGTCCTCTCCATGGCATTCACTGTAAAAAAAGACAACTTCAGAAACAGAACAGTCTCAGAGCTAAATATACTTTACAAGCACAACTGTGTCTGACTCAGAACATCTACTGCAAATGAATTACTCAATCCCGACTTTACAACTGAACACTGTATACTGCATAAACAGTATAGAACAACAACTAACATTTTTACACAATTTTCCATGTTACTCATTAAAGGAGACCAAACGAACCACCAAAATACCCAATATATCAAACCCATTAAAATCAGTTGCTTTTAAAAAAGATAATAGCAAACTTACCTTGACACATTACCCACAGAGTATAGTGTTTTTGCCCATACGATCCATGTGTGTTAGCAGACTATAGGCAGGGTAGGTTAGAGGTAGGTAGAGTATTGGAGGCATTCATTCAGACACCAGTCCATTCTGTTAGCGTAACATAACCATGAGGAACTGAGGTGCAAGGTAGCAGTGCTGTGTTTCACCATGTAACCAATGAGCACTCCTTCCTTTCTCTGCTCATCTACCATGGGCCAATCAGAGGGTTCCTCTGTCTGGCTCCACTGTGAGGACCCTCCCATTCCCAGCGCTAAGCTAAATGCTAAATATCCGCCATGCTAACAGGACTCGCAGTGGAGCGACCAGCACCAGCGGCATGCAAACCATAACAGGTCATTCAGTACTAATGTTACCAGAACTCTGGAAGGGTTATAGTTTTCCATGGAGCTGTTTGGATGTGTAGGTATTAGCTAATCTTTGGCACATAATCAATATAGCGCCCTCATCACACTGCTGTGTATTATGGGGCATAGTAGTGCAGTGCATCCAAGGCTCATGCGTGCACGAATTAGAGAGAGTAGTAGACTGGGAAGCAGGGGAGAAGGGGTGCAACATTCAGGCCCTGTCTCCTCCTGTATAGTGGGGAGAGGGCTTCTGGACAGGCATGGTATGACTTACCGAGACCGGGCTCGTTCAGCACGCTGTAGCGCTCCCTCAGGGCCAGCGGGGTCAGAGTTCGCCTGCGCTCCTCACTCCCCACAACCTGGATCACACACAAGGGACACAGTCACAAAGCACACACACATCAGTGACTAGATATGGCTACTATCTCTGAAATACTAGCAACTTCTCCCAAGGTTGCCTAATGATATGTTTGAATGTGCTTTCTTGTATCTATGCTGCTTTTGTGACTATTACTTTGTACTGTACTATCTTAGTGGAAATAAAACTGATTTTGAGATTTAAAAAAATGCTTAAAATAGCACTGGGTTGATAGCAGGACATCTAAATATTTGGTTCATCTTTGCTTTTAAACCGCCAATCAACAGACTGACTAGTCTCTTTAGATACGGTATCTCTTAAAGTCTGTATTTCAGGTCTTTATTTCAGGTCTTTTTTAAGCCTTCAAAGCTCAACTGATCATTCATCAGCTGAGGAAGGTGCAGACAGAGCTCCCTAAGAGGTACTGCAACATCTTTTGTTACGACTGAGAACCAATCAATCAACAGCAACATTAAAGCAAAAAAACACCCCATTCAAAATGTCAATTCAATTAATGACTGTAATGATATCTGCTAATGTAGAACGGAAATAAGATATTTTTGTATTGGCAAGGTTAAGAGGGGTTGTGAGTGTGTAATGTTGGTAGTGGAGTGTGGTTTAGAAGGGTTCAAAGGGTTCAAAGGGGTTGCATATGAGTAGTTTAGTGGGTGTATGAGAGACTGTGTGTGTACCTTGACACAGGGTGGCATGGTGATGTTGAGGTTACACAGCACATGCTGGGAGTCTTCATACTTGGTAGACTTCCGCAGGAAAGAAAGGAACCCAGAGGCCTCCTTATTGCTGTCTCTAACCTGATAGATACACAGAGACAGAGACAGAGAGAGAGAGAGAGAGAAAGAGAGAGAGAGAGAGACAGAGAGAGAGCGAGACAGAGACAGAGAGCGAGAGTGAGAGAGAAGCAGGAAAACCAGAAGAGGTGGATTCGAGGAGGAGAGACAAGAGAGAGTGACAGAGGTAAGAGGAGCAGATATGAAGGATAAAGAAGAGGATGGGCAAGAGGATAGGGTGAAAAATAATGAAAAAAGAGAGGGGGAAGAAGAACAGAGCAAAGGTGGGAATTAGACAACCTGCAGTGTAGTGGGTCTGTCAAGCAGAAACACAGGGGGGAAGGGATGGAAGCAGTCCATAGGCAGGCGAGAGAGAGAGATTTACCTGCTCATTTACCTGGGCGTCTGTCAGATCAGACAGTAACAGAGACCGTGAGAGAGAGAAAGAGAGACAGTGAGACAGACATACAGACAGGCAGGCAAGAAGGTGAAAGAGCTAAAGGACGTGCACACAGTTACAGCTAGGGAGAGAGTCGGTAGGTACACCACAGTGGAGAATACACCACAACACACTCAAAGCCACACAGACAGATTTATTGGTATACAAACATATGGCCGCACACGCAGACACATACCATAGACACACAAACAGAGAGGAACACAGACAGCCACACAGATAGAGGGACAGGGTGTATGTGATAGAAAAGTGTTGGTTGGAACTCAACACAGTTAAACAAGGAGAGAAAGATAGATTTGAAACAGCTGGAGAGATGGAGTGATAGAGATGGGAGAAGGTACACAATGATTGTAATAAACGTATAAAAAGATAAAGAAATAGATGGACGGGACAGATGTACACACAGACATGTAGATTGGATCAAAAGACCGACTGACTGTCGACCGACCAACTGCTGATTCAACACAAAACCTGTCTGACTAACATGTTAAATGCATAAACAGACAGTTTGACAGACTGACATGTCCTGGAAGGAATAAAACAGACTGACTGACAGATGGACATTTCAATTAAATTGACTGGATCACAATTCCTATGGGAAAACATAGAGAACAAGTGGGAGACGGACCTTGACCGAGACAGGCAGTCTGTTGTCTCTGAAGGCTTGGAAGCTGAAGCTACGTGGCTGCTGAGTGGCCTTCCTCACAGGCACCAGGTTCCCAGAGCACTCCAGGTGCAGCGGCATGCCCTCCATCACCTTAGGG
Organism: Salmo salar; assembly: GCF_965601325.2. NCBI lineage: Eukaryota > Metazoa > Chordata > Actinopteri > Salmoniformes > Salmonidae > Salmo > Salmo salar. Next base: position 154,376,648 of record NC_138291.1, read on the forward strand.
GGGCGATGGAGAGTCAGGGGAGATAAATCCTCCATTGCCTTCAATGGATTATTTACACAAATGTCTGAGTTATGTGAACATCTTTAAATACAGTAGAATCTACTGACACACACACTAAAACCCTTTCCCCTGACCCCTGATCCTTGCCCCTTGCTGACCTCTATATCCCTGCTCCGTGCCACCTCGCTGAAGTTCTCGTGCAGCTCCAGGGTTTTGTCCATCTTGTCGTCGGTCATGCAGTAGCAGCGTAGGCGGCCCTCGCGCGCCTCGTTCATTTTTGCAAATATCACAAACTTTGCCATGTAGGGCACTGCCATCAGCTCCCGGTACAGCAGGTTGGCGAAGGTCACTGCCTCGGCCGTGCGAGGGCAGTCTGCCAGCCAGAACCTGGGCAGAGGATGAGAGGAGAGATGACGCACAGAAAAGGGTGAGGGATAGTCGTTAGAGAGAGTGTGTGTTGTGTTAAAGAGTACAGGTAATGGAAAGTCAGGTGTTCCATATCGTCAGTGGATGGAACTCAATATGGTTTGGCACAGGATGAGGTTACATCTGGCTATATGCATTGGGTAAATAGTATAAGGGTATTCTGCTTCATACATTTTGTATAACCTCTATAGGAGAGAGCATGGCTGACTGTTGTGAGTGTGAATTAGGACACACCTTGCGGAGACATTGGTGGTGAAGTTGGCGCAGTTGTTGGTGTACATCAGCTTGGTGGTGCCAGTGATATCCTCCCATTGGGCAGGTGCTGTTCCACCTGGGAGACAAAGGACTGTTTCATCTCTCTCTTTTTATACACCTCCACTTACTCATTCCCTCTCTTTCCCCTCAGAGACCTGCTATTGTTCCCGTACCGCTTTCATAAAACTGACTGGCTTGGCTCGTGATGCTTTTTGTTGGTCAGCACTAGTTCTCTCGCCTTCACCCCTGTCCTAACACTCACTTATGTTGGCAATGAATGCTTTTGGCCATGAATCAGTTGTTAAGGGTATAAAGTAAACTCCACACTGGACCGTACCAATGACACTGCAGAGGAGGCGCAGGCTGGTGGTGTCCCCCTCCCCAGCGTCACGTGGACTCTCCCTCCAAGAAGGGGGCAGTGGGATACGTAATCCGATTGGCCGGTGGAACTTGCGTCGTCGTGGCTCTACCGTGACCACTGGACTGAAGGTCGCTTGGTTACCAAGCTGTTGAGTCAGCAGCTCATCTGGGATTGGCTGAGCCTGAAGAGGGAGAGGAAAGAAGGGAGAGGAGAAAGAGTGAGAGAAAAGAGAAAGGGATAAAGGAGAAAGGACAGGTGATGCATTAAAATGGGAGACAAAAATAGGAATAAATATAACAAAATTAGTTGCGAACTTTCTGTCTCACATTACTCGCCCTCCGGAGCACAGTGAACAAACTATTATTAAGACAAACTCACACATATTCAGACAACATAATACATAGTCCTACCATAGTCCTACTCTTTTCTCTAACCAATGGACAAAAAGTGCACACAATCATACTCACACATAAAACCAAGTAACATGCACATTTGAATATCAGTTCATCATCTTTGTCAGCATAGCAGGATTTAGCTCAGGGAACTGAAGTGTGAAGAAAGGCTGGATAAAGAAAAAAGAAAAAGACAACATTCATACATGCAAAAATGCTATATGACAAATACAGTGTACAAACAATTAAGCGATATGGGACACAGATTCAGCAAGAAATAAAAGAACAAACTGTGGTCATGGAAAAATAAACGAAACCAGCTTCAGTATTTGGAGGTAGTCAGCATTCCTGAGTGCCAGTTTCTATGTGTATATGCCATAGTCAGTTTGATGCATTAGCCAGCTCCATTGTTGCTGTGGTGCCAACCTTGCTTGTTTGGCAGGGCAGACAGCACTGATTGAGTAAGCTAAACAGAGCAGCTACCTGCCAAGATGTCCCATTCAATCAAACTTGATTGAATACAGTCCTGGGACAGCTCTTTGTAAGAGCAGGGCAGAAAGCATTATTCACTCCTGCATGAAAACCTGCATTTCCATAAAGTCCTCTTTAAAAAGACAGAACCCAGAGGAGGGATGTTCGGTGTGTGAAACTGCTGGTCTCTCCCCTCCTCTTTATCTTCCTCATCCTCTTCCTCACCTGCAGCCCCAGCCGAACTCTCTTGGTGACTGCTGTCTCAGGGAAGATGGCCTGGACATGAGGGACCAGGTTACTGGTCAGCTGACCTCCCTCTGGGCCAATCAGGTCGCTCTCCTGCTGGACGCGGGACACCACAGCGAAGTAGAGGGGGAAGTCAGTGGAGATGATTCGGCGGATTCTCTTCTTCTCCAACTCCTCGTGACTCTCCAGGTCTGAGGGAGGGGTGGCAGAGAGAGAGGCATATGGATTAGGTATGTTTTTGTGTGTATAACATTGTTGTTCAAATGATATACTGTAGACTACTTAAATGTGTGGTACATGTGAATAGTCTGTCCTTAGATAGACAGGATAGTGCATGAAGATACAGCTGGCTCTGCTGTAGGGGGATGACATTTATCATTGTTACACTGACCTTCATCCATGCCATTCAAAATGGTCTCCAGCACCTCGTCGCCATAGCGATTGCGATGCTCCTTCCAGACAGAGCCGTTCTCACTGCGCAGAACCACCAGCTCCCGGTCCCCTCGACCCAGAGCAGCAAAGTGGGGAATCTCCACTATCACTGGCCTATAGAGACATTACCACTCTACATTAACATACTATTATTATATTATTCAGGGCTTGACATTAACTTTTTTTGCCACTTGTAGGACTGATTTTGTACTTGTCCAAATGCTCAAGTCACTTGGTCTGTAACACCATTTTTACATCATTGTATGATGCAAGGAACCACTTTACAAAATAAAATGCATTACTACCTTTTTTACCATAGAGAATCAGGCAAAAATGTAGGCTACACTCCGCCTATTGGCTTCTTTGCATATTCAAGCCTGTCTCAAAATACAACACTGCCCCTTTAAGGCTCTCCTGGAGGATGGTTGGCCACCCTTGATAGCCTATAAAATTACATTTACAATCAAATATGACCCGTTTCAGGAAGCTAGTCATATGTCGAACGTCACTACTTCACAGGAGAGGCATTTGAACGTTTTTTTGCCAGAAATCCCTTCATGTGTCTAAACCTGTTGGGGGTAGGGGGCAGTATTTACACGGCCGGATAAAAAACGTACCCGATTTAATCTGGTTATTACTACTGCCCAGAAATTAGAATATGCATATAATTATTGGCTTTGGATAGAAAACACCCTAAAGTTTCTAAAACTGTTTGAATGGTGTCTGTGAGTATAACAGAACTCATATGGCAGGCAAAAACCTGAGAAGATTCCTTACAGGAAGTGCCCTCTCTGACCATTCCTTGAGCTTCTTGACTCTGTTTATTGAAGACTGAGGATCTTTGCTATAACGTGACACTTCCTACGGCTCCCATAGGCTCTCAGAAGGCGGGAAAAAGCTGAATGATGTAATTCCAGCCCCAGGCTGAAACACATTAGCGCTTTTGGCAAGTGCTCTATCAGAGGACAATGGGCTGAGGCGCGTGCACGAGTCGACCCCATGTTTTTATTTTCTATCGTCTTTGAACCTAAACACAGATTCCCGGTCGGAATATTATCGCTTTTTTTACGAGAAAAATGGCATAAAAATTGATTTTAAACAGCGGTTGACATGCTTCGAAGTACGGTAATGGAATATTTAGAATTTTTTGGTCACGAAATGCGTCGTGCGCGTCACCCTTCTTTACCATTCGGATAGTGTCTTGAACGCACGAACAAAACAGAGGATATTTGAACATAACTATGGATTATTTTGAACCAAACCAACATTTGTTATTGAAGTAGACGTCCTGGGAGTGCATTCTGATGAAGAACAGCAAAGGTAATAACATTTTTCTTATAGTAAATCTGATTTTGATGAGTGCTAAACTTGGTGGGTGTCTAAATAGCTAGCCCTGTGATGCCGGGCTATCTACTGAGAATATTGCAAAATGTGCTTTCACCGAAAAGCTATTTTAAAATCGGACATAGCGAGTGCATAGAGGAGTTCTGTATCTATAATTCTTAAAATAATTGTTATGTTTTTTGTGAACGTTTATCGTGAGTAATTTAGTAAATTCACTGGAAGTATGCTAGTTCTGAACGTCACATGCTAATGTAAAAAGCTGTTTTTTGATATAAATATGAACTTGATTGAACAAAACATGCATGTATTGTATAACATAATGTCCTAGGGTTTTCATCTGATGATGATCCTCAAAGGTTAGTGCTGCATTTAGCTGTGGTTTGGGTTTATGTGACATTATATGCTAGCTTGAAAAATGGGTGTCTGATTATTTCTGGCTGGGTACTCTGCTGACATAATCTAATGTTTTGCTTTCGTTGTAAAGCCTTTTTGAAATCGGACAGTGTGGTTAGATTAACGAGAGTCTTGTCTTTAAAATGGTGTAAAATAGTCATATGTTTGAGAAATTGAAGTAATAGCATTTCTAAGGTATTTGAATAACGCGCCACGGGATACAACTGGCTGTTGAGTAGGTGGGACGATTTCGTCCCGCCGACCCTAGAGAGGTTAATAACAAACGTGTATGCCATCTGTAAATACAAATAAAATTGTTAAATTACGAGCCTAGTTGTTTTAGCCACGGAAAAAGATAGGAACCTCCTACCTAGCCATGATTGGCTGAGAAAATGGATGGGCTGGACATGCTGAGAGATGAGATCGGATTGGTCTTCCATGTAGCATGCTGCTGTTTATAACATGAGCTGCATAGTATGTGTTGATAATCCTTTCTACAGCAGCTTTTCTGAAAGATATAAAGTTAGCCATGAAGAACACAGAGACGGTCATGTGAAGAACAACATGACCTGCACCAAAGTCAGATTGGGATATAGGCCAAGGACTAGATCAAGTGTATTTTTACATGGAGTTTTTCCATATTGTTAGCTACTACTTTCACCAATTTTAGTCTTGACATCTTTGGTTGTTTACTGCACTACCTTACCCACTCTGTTTACCACATGGCCTCACATGTGAATACTTAAAGAGATGGGTGGGGCTAAGGCTTAACAGGGTGTGAACGATGCTGAATAGGTGTAGACAAAGAGGAGGTCTCCAGTAGGTGTACCAGAACATTGAAGGGCCGTTTTCTCAAAAGTGGGGTTAAAAGTTTAGCAACTTTCAAAGCAGAATTACTTTCCCATTGTTCCTCAACTGCATTATATGATATACAATTTTGTAGCTCTGAGTCTGTACTTTTATTCAATGGAAAAAAACACAATTTCAAATTTTGCAACATATGACCGAATCGAGGTCGGTCACAAATACTTGTAATGTCTTTTTAAAATAATTCCCCCCAGGGCTTGAAATTAAGGGCATCCCGTCATCCCTGGGATGATAAAAAAATATGTATACAGTTCAAAACAGTCTTCTGGGACAGTTCTGGGATGACAGATCCAAAATTCAAACCACTGCAAATAACAAAAATTAAAAAAGCAATGAGGCTGATGCAACAAATCAGACCGTTTAGCTTAACATTTTGATAAAGTTTTATTTGTTCATTTTATAAGCTCAACAATGCACACATGGCTGTAGGCTATGCGCAAATGTTCCAAAATACAATTACTGCACGCGCGAGAGGTTTCGTGTGACAGATGAAAATATCCATTCGAAATTAATAAAGAGGGGAGATCTAAAGATGCATCAACTAGCATGGGTTACTAGGATTATGAAAGTAAAGGAAAGTTGATTTGAAAACCAATAGAAAACCAATAGAAAAAAATGCTAGTTTCAAAGGCATATTAAGTGTTTAAAGTAACTCCCTCAACATTTCTATAGTCGTATTTTGTCAAGGCTATTTTAAAACAAGGTAAGATATGCTTCGAAAAATGACAAAACATCCTAGTTTTAAACAATTAAGTTTATGGTTTTAAATTGTTTCAAAATGCTGATCGCCTCTGCCGTCCCTAGGAGGGGTGCGTCACTTGAGTGGGTTGAGTCACTGACGTGATCTTCCTGTCTGGGTTGGGTTGTGCTGTGGCGAAGATCTTTGTGGGCTATACTCGGCCTTGTCTCAGGATGGTAAGTTGGTGGTTGAAGCTATCCCTCAAGTGGTGTGGGGGCTGTGCTTTGGCAAAGTGGGTGGGGTTATATCCAGCCTGTTTGGCCCTGTCCGGGGGTATCGTCGGATGGGGCCACAGTGTCTCCCGACCCCTCCTGTCTCAGCCTCCAGTATTTATGCTGCAGTAGTTTATGTGTCGGGGGCTAGGGTTAGTCTGTTATATCTGGAGGATTTCTCCTGTCTTATCCGGTGTCCTGTGTGAATTTAAGTATGCTCTTTCTTTCTTTCTTTCTTTCTTTCTTTCTTTCTTTCTTTCTTTCTTTCTTTCTTTCTTTCTTTCTTTCTTTCTTTCTTTCTTTCTTTCTTTCTTTCTTTCTTTCTTTCTCTTCTTTCGGAGGAGGAGGAGGAGGAGGAGGAGGACCTGAGCCCTAGGACCATGCCTCAGGACTATCTGGCCTGATGACTCCTTGCTGTCCCCAGTCCACCTGGCTGTGCTGCTGCTCCAGTTTCAACTGTTCTGCCTGCGGCTATGGAACCCTGACCTGTTCACGTACTACCTGTCCCGGACGTACTACCTGTCCCGGACGTACTACCTGTCCTAGACCTGCTGTTTTCAACTCTCTAGAGACAGCAGGAGCGGTAGAGATACTCTGAAATCGGCTATGAAAAGCCAACTGACATTTACTCCTAAGGTGCTGACCTGTTGCACCTTTGACAACCACTGTGATTATTATTATTTGACCCTGCTGGTCATCTATGAACATTTGAACATTTTATCTTGGCCATGTTCTGTTATAATCTTCACCCGGCACAGCCAGAAGAGGACTGGCCACCCCTCATAGCCTGGTTCCTCTCTCGGTTTCTTCCTAAGTTCTGGCCTTTCTAGGGAGTTTTTCCTAGCCACCGTGCTTCTACACCTGCTTGCTGTTTGGGGTTTTAGGCTGGGTTTCTGTACAGCACTTTGTGACATCATATCACGCTCTAACCATAGAGAGCCCTCTGGGTTCTCTATGGTGTATAGGTCAGAGCATGACTAGGGGGGTTTCTAACATTTCTATTTCTATGTTGGTATTTGTATGGTTCCCAATTAAAGGCAGCTGATTATCGTTGTCTCTAATTGGGGATCATATTTAACCTGTTATGGATAGGGGGCAGTATTTTCACGGCCGGATAAAAAACGTACCCGATTTAATCTGTTTATTACTCCTGCCCATAAACTAGAATATGCATATAATTGTTTGATTTGGATAGAAAACACCCTAAAGTTTCTAAAACTGTTTGAATGGTGTCTGTGAGTATAACAGAACTCATATGGCAGGCCAAAACCTGAGAAGATTCCAAACAGGAAGTGCCCTCTCTGACCATTTCTTGGCCTTCTTTAGCCTCTTTATTGAAAACAGAGGATCTCTGCTGTAACGTGACACTTTCTAAGGCTCCCATAGGCTCTCAGAAGGCGCCAGAACGTTGAATGATGACTCTACAGTCCATGGCTGAAAAACAGTAGCGCACGGCCCGGAGCTTCTCTGCGCCGGTGCCCAGTCCAGGCATGGCATCCAGTCCCGCTCCATGGCCGGAGCCTTCCTCTGTGCCGGTGCCCAGTCCAGGCACGGCGTCCAGTCCTGCTCCATGGCCGGAGCCTTCTTCTGCGCCGGTGCCCAGTCCAGGCACGGCGTCCAGTCCTGCTCCATGGCCGGAGCCTTCCTCTGCTCCCATTCTAACCCTTCCCATCTAGGTTCAGGTTTTTGTGGTCGGAGTCCGCACCTTTGGCGGGGGGGGGTGGGGGGGGACGGGTACTGTCACGCCCTGACCATAGAGAGCCCTCTGGGTTCTCTATGGTGTATAGGTCAGAGCGTGACTAGGGGGTCTCTAGCGTTTCTATTTCTATGTTGGTATTTGTATGGTTCCCAATTAGAGGCAGCTGATTATCGTTGTCTCTAATTGGGGATCATACTTAAGTAGCCCATTGTTCCCACCTGTGTTGTGGGATATTGTTTTCAGTTAGTGCCTTAGTGCGCTCTGTACTGGACGTTCGTTGTTTCTTGTTGTTTTTGTTAAGGTTTACTTTGAAATAAAATATGTGGAACTATACGCACGCTGCACCTTGGTCCTCTCCTTTCGATGATCGGGACACATCAGCTGATGTAAGAAGGGCTTCATAAATACATTTGATTGATTGCTCAGATTCCAGGTGGGTGATGTGCAGTGCACAACAGGCACTATCCTTCACTCTCCAGCCTTGTGACCATTTGATCCGAACGAACCGTGCCTAGAGTATTTTGACAGAATCAAGCCTTTAGACGCTAATTATCCTTCATTATATTTTTCAAACATGACATTAGCCTATATTTATGTAATTAAAAGTCTCATTAAAGTTTGGCTACATTTTCTGGCGCCTCATGTCAGCATCGGTTTTGACATGAGGCTGTGGTCAATATGCATATAAACTACACTTTGACATATAGGCTTTTTTTATTTATTATTTATTTACATTTATTTGAAAATTATTCCAATGTTTGCCTCTCTGATCCTAATTGTTTGACATTGTGATTTTTGTGTGATTAATGTCGAGCCCTGCTATTAGTATTTGAATCTTTTGTGATTAATGCTCCTAAAAAATTTTTTTCCCCCTATAAAACAATCGTCACTATCACTCTCCACTGGACAGTGAAATGCAAGATCCCCACTGTCCCATCAAATACAGGGTGATTGACTGACATATAAACATATACATATACACATACATACATATGCACACATTTGCACACACACTTACTCTAAGAAGTGCATACTGGAGGGCCCCAGGGAGATGATACGGCTGGCCAGGCCCTCTCCCTCCACTAGCGGGGGAGGGGTGGTGAGTTTCTGGGGTTTGACCAGACGACAGGTGATGCGGGTGGGGGCTGCACAGGTCCGAGGGGGGATGATGACACGCAGCCCGTGGTGTCTGCTGCCACGCATGGAGCCCCCCCGGGCATCCACCATGAAACTGACCAGGAACCTGAACAGCAACCAATGAGAACCACCATTATTGAGAGAATAACTGTCCAACCGTGCTTCATTCAACATCATCCTGATCAAACTAAATCACAAAACAGTCATAATGACCTCGTAAAAGAGATGTAATCACACTGAATAGAAGAAATATGAAGAAAGCTGCAGATTTGTTATGCTTGTAATGTGTTAGTATTGTGTGTAATAGGGTGTACACCTCTATTTTTGTAGTGCGTAAGCACTGTAGAGGGAGTAAACTGACCCTGTGTGTATAGGGCTGGCCACTGGGCTGACGTTGTCAGAGGTCTCTGTAGCAGGACTGCTGGGGATCAGAGAGTCCTCATCATAGTCCTTAGGCAGGGGGACAGGGGTGTGCTGTGGAGACAGAGGGAGGGAGAGAGAGAGCGAGAGAGAGCACTTTCTAATCATCAGCAATTGCATTTGATGAGATACATCTACCACCTGTATCCAATCATAATTAATAAATCCTTTAAACATTACCCCCTCCAGCAGGATGGTCTCAGGGGACACACATGGGATTCTGGGAATTGCAGGAGAGTATGGCCTACACCAAAAAAAAAGAAAGAGATAAAAGAAGTGAGTGGGCCAAAGAGGAATATGGTGGAAAATCCTTTCCCTCACATTTCAGGACATTTCCTCAGATGACTGGACTCTGATGCACAACGTGTTCAGACCGACCCTGGCATTGTCACTTACGTGGTACCCAGTCCACCCTCAAAGTCTCTCAGGGTCTTCTTAGGGGACAGGAAATCATCATCCTGGTCCTTGAGGTCATCAAGCTTCAGGTAGCGAGCACCATCCATCCCCAGCAACTCATCACCTGCAGAGCACAGACAGACAGACAGACAGACAGACAGACAGACAGACAGACAGACAGACAGACAGACAGACAGACAGACAGACAGACAGACAGACAGACAGACAGACAGACAGACAGACAGACAGACAGACAGACAGACAGACAGACAGACAGACAGACAGACAGACAGACAGACAGACAGACAGACAGACAGACAGACAGACAGACAGACAGACAGACAGAAACAAGTCAATAGAGAGTCTACACAGTCATATTAGCCACAATACCACTACCCACTGCCTCCCACCATCCATCCATTTCCACATATAGTAACATCACCAAGCAGTTTCAGATCGATCAAAGCAATGGAGTCAAACCGACAACAACCACAGCCCATGGAGACCAATGGAAAAACAAGACGATTGACAACACAGAATAGAACACACTGCATGGTCCCCAGCATGGCACCCGGTTACAGCTTTAGTGAGCATGCCCGTTAGAGATTGGATTTCTGTATGGGAGGGAATGCCTTGGTTACTGAAAAAGGTTCATATAACTACAAGCTGTTACAGAGGGGTATACACACAGTCACTGTGTTTTTGCTGTTCCTTGAGTGCTTCTCAGCTGGACTTGTATCTATGTAATTAGTCTGTTGATCAATTAAGCACTGCAGGACTGGATCCCTCAGTGGCAGAACGGTAAAGGCAAATGTCATGACCACATCACATGCCAATAAAACACTGACTTTGTTGTTACATTGAGCATAGAGGAAGAGAGAGAGAAAAGAGAGGGGAAAGAGAGAGAGAGAGAGAGAGAGAGAGAGAGAGAGAGAGAGAGAGAGAGAGAAAGAGAACAGGATAGCAGGAAAAATGTATGAGAAAGTGAGAGTTATAAAGAGAGATTGATAGAGAATAGAGAATGAGAAAGTGCTTGCAATGAAGGCACAATTGCACGAGCCACCAGATGACCGGACAAAACAGAGAGACGGACACTGTCCTACCTAATGTTAGCGCTGCAATACCTACAAAACAAATGGAAAAAGGCATTGTTTAGGCTAGTCATCTAACCACTAGGCAGGTAGCCTAGTGATTAGAGCGTCGGACTAGTAACGAAAGGTAAAAATCTGTCGTTCTGCCCCTGAACAAGGCAGTTAACCCACTGTTCCTAGGTCGTCATTAAAAATAAGGATTTGTTCTTAACTGACTTGCCTAGTTAAATAAAGGTAATAAAATAAAAGGTTCAGCCTCATGGCAGTGCTTGACCTTTTTCTCTAGTCTTCGGTCCTCTGCCATGACACTGAACCGGGGCTGACAATCACAAGACACACAGAAGTACTATTTCTGACAGAAAGCCTACGAGCTAAGAATAAACGTGTCTCGGGAGTGCACCAACCTACCCTCATCCTCTGAAACGTCCAATATCTCATCCACTGTCTCAGGGAAACTCATCCGATGTTTCTCTGTGGTGATCTGGGAAAAGTCAAGAGAAGGAGAGAGAAATGAGTGCTATCATCTGACATGCTCAAATACATCATTCCAGTTAACATGTTGTACTGTAGGTCAGCGACTCACAGAATACACAAACACACTAGTAACCATGTGAAGTGCTGCTCACCACGGAAACGGCCTCCTCTGTGACCAACTTCAGCACATCAATGACAGAGATGTAACCCAGACGCTTGGCGATGCCCAGAGGAGAAGTCCCATTCTACCACAGAGAACAGAGACAGACAGGAGACACACAGTTCAGACACCAGAAGAAGCCTGTAGATGGAAGCCTGATGGAAGGAGAGTAGAGGAAAGCAATGAGGGGATAATGTGAAGAAGTGAAGAAGAGAATATATAGTAAAGGAAAAGCAGATCTAGAGGAGAAGGGTGGAATGGAGGGATGAGGAAAAGAAAGAAGGGTGTGTTTACAGTGGTGATGTCGTTGGGCTGGGCTCCGTGTTTGAGCAGCAGGGTAACGATGTCAGTATGACCCTGCTGGGCGGCCTGGTGCAGGGGAGTGTAGCCCACCTAGATAGGGGGGTGGAGAGAGGGAGCATAGAGAGAGAGAGAGTTTGAGTGCTACAGTAAATGCAAGATTGCTGACATTGACAATAAATTCCATGTCCAATCTAATGTAATTGGAGTGAAGGCGGAAGTGACGTGAGGCAGGGCAGAGCCACACTAACAGGTGCCATGTGTAAGGAGGAGTGTAGCAGCAGCGTCTCACTCTGGTCTTGCTGTTCACATGAGCCTGCTGCTGCAGGAGGAACTTCACCATCTTGATGTTGCCATAGTGACAGGCCACGTGAAGTGCTGTGTAGCCCATCTGAAAGAAAGATGGAGAGCGAGAGAGGGAGGGAGGGAGGGAGAGAGAGACAGAGAGAAAATAGTGAGAGTTGGCAGTGTTTCAATGGCCTCATTACTGCCTCATTATAAACAGCTTGGTGGCTTTGTTGTACCAGTCCTAGCAGTAAAACATATTTGAGAGTGTGGATGCTGTATGAAAGTATTGGATATGACATGACATCATAGTGTGTGGTACATTATACTGCTTATATTGAACCCCACTCTACTGAATGTAACAAAAAGTCTACATTACACTACATTACAAAACTGTTCTGTTTTTATACTCTATTATGAGGTGTGTGGTTGATATCATATGTATGCCTTACCCGTGAGGCTGCGTAGACTGATGCCCCCTGTTTGACCAGGGTGTCTGCTATCCCTACGTGACCTTCCTGGGCCACCAGGTGCAGAGGGGTCAGTCCATTCTGATAGACACAGGGGGAACAGGAGGCAGTTGGTCAGTCTGTTCACTAACCAGCTCTGAGTCAGTCTGAGTCACAGTGGACCGTCAAATATGTACCACAGCATGCATGCTATACTAGTAGGTAATTACAGTAACCTGTTTGACACAGTGATGAAAACATCATGCCCTGTAGCCCTCAACACTTTATCTTACCATAGCTCTATCAAACCCTGTGTAACTTAGCTAGCTATCCCTGAAAGCTTGCCTCAAACCCTGCTAAGGTCAGAGATGAATTGTTCCTCTCTCTGGTCCAGTACCTTGTTCCCCAGGTTGACGTTAGCCTGTTTGGAGATGAGCAGGGCCACCATGTCCGGCCGGCCCTCCTGGGAGGCCAGGTGGAGGGGCGTGACCCCCTGAAGGGACTCAGCGTTGGCAGAGGCTCCGTACTGCAGCAGGCACCCGGCCACCTCCACCTGGTTCTGCTTGGCTGCAATGTGCAGGGGAGTGTATCCATTCTATAGACAGACACAGGAGTCAGCAGGGGTAATACACTGGATCATCAATGGGTGGGTCATATTATCATATTGAACAATGATCCTGAAAAGGGGGGGAGGTATACAGTATACGTGTGGTGTGTGTGTGTTACATTGTTCCTCATACCCGGGCAGTGCTGTGTGCGTTGCCTCCCTTGCTAACCAGCAGCTTGGCCACGTCCAGGTTGTTGTGATGGACGGCCACATGTAGAGGAGTCAAGCCATTCTGCTTGGACACACATACACACACCTACTGTCACTAGCTATTGAAATAACAGAATATCAGCCTGCCTTTGTGGGCGCATAATGTTTCTAAAATGGTGGGATACAGTGATTCCTTTTGGGCTGTGATTAAAGACAGTCAGTGCTAAGAAAATAAGGTTTATTTGTTACTTGGGTCACAGGAAAGATCCATAAGCTTTAGGTGGGTCACACCATTGAGCAGTATGCCTAACACTGATAAAAAGCACAGGACAGTCCATGCTGTGTTGCAGTGTGTTCTTCATACCTTTCCAGCCGCATTGGGGTTGGCTCCTCTCTCCAGCAGCAGCTCAACCACATCCACCTTGCCATACTTACAGGCCACATGGAGAGGAGTGAAGCCTTTCTGCTTGGACACACAAACACAGATTCAGCATGAGCAGGAGAACTAAAAGAGGTCAGGTGTGAAGGGATTAGGATTGAGATTGAATGAGTTTGAGAGAGAAATGGGGTTAGAGAGAATGAGAAAGAGAGAGAGAGTGAGAGAGACATAGAGAGATAGAAAGAGAGAGACAAAGACAGAGAGAGAGAGAGAGAGAGAGAGAGACAGAAAGACAGAGAAAGAGAGAGAGAGAGAGAGAGAGAGACAGAAAGACAGAGACAGAGAGAGAGAGAGAGACAAAGACAGAGAAAGAGAGAGAGAGAGAGAGATACAGAGACAGAGAAAAAGTCAGTAAATTAAAGGAGAACCTTTGTCATCTTGGTTTGTTGGGCCCCCCCGTCCAGGAGGATGCGGGTGGTGTGGGTGTGTCCCTCGCGGGCGGCGATGTGTAAGGGGGTGTGGCCAGCGGTGGTAGCCGAGTCGGGATTGGCCTTGTGCTCCAGGAGCAGCTTGACCAGCTCCTTATGTCCCATACGGGCCGCACAGTGCAGAGGGGTCTGGTCATCCTAGAGAGACAGGGATGGAGAGAGAGACTGAGAGTGAGGAGAAACAGAGGTTGGAATGATAATTGTATTTAGCGAGCAGTAACAGTGAGGTATTTGTGCAGTGTATGCTGTTGTAGACTGTAGCTGAAGAAAATAAATGTGCGTTGGTGGTTTGAATGTGTATTCCAGCCAGGACAGAGTTTGTTGTAAAACATTATGACGTACACACAGTAGATGTGTGCAGTATGTATGGTTACATGACAGTGTGTGCAGTACCTTAGCCTTGGCATCCACCTGTGCTGTGTTCTGCAACAGGAACAGAGCCACCTCACAGTGGCCTGCCCTGGACGCCATGTGGAGGGGCGTCTCCACTTTCTGTTACACAAACCCAGGTCAGAGGTCACATAGCCTGTCACAACCACTCTGCCATTAAACACATGACTATGCTATGTAATATCAATAGCACACATAAAATATCACTTCATACACACAGAGAACAGCCATTCAATTATTATTAATGCACGGACCAGATACCAATCCATTTACCATAACCTTTGCTGGTGTTCATTTCAACAAGTTACTTCTAGTCAATCAGAGTGTGATGGAAATGTCCCCCCCTGTGTCAGGAATAAAGGTTATAAAGGGGGTTCTCTCACCACATTGGAGGCGTTGGGTGAAGCTCCTCTATGGAGCAGGTTCTTCACAATGTTCAGGTGCCCCATGAAGGCTGCTACATGAAGAGGGGTCAGACCAGACTAATGGGAGAGAGAAACAGCATATGAAGAGAGGAGAGTTAAGGGTTAAGGTTTTATAACAATTCATCACCATTAGGCTTACATTGACACCTCCAGACATTTTATAATGACAGAATTGACACCCAACAATTGCAACAATAACAAAAAGTACAGCTTGTCCTGAGAACCCCAACAAGTCCTATTGCTCTTCAAAAGAGTGTTATCTCACCTCTGTGACGGCCTCTAGGGAGGCAGAGTGTTTCAGCAGAAGGTCCATGGAGCGGATGTGGTTCTTCTTACAGGCAATGTGGAGGGGAGTGAACCCATTCTGAACACAATAGGAACACAGACCGAAAATGTAGCAAATTCAGCATAGGGTTTGCGTTTAGTATGCACAAAATGGGAGAACACATTCGGAAATGTTACTGCCTGTACTTCTTGTGTGCTTATTCGTATCTCATAATGTTTTCTACTCTTTGTGCCTGCTGTACGCAACCCAGTTATAAAAGTTCAGTAACCTGACCAACGGACATCTCCAGTACACCTCACACACTAAGTACCAGTATACAGAAATAGAAGGACACTTAGAAGAGCTGCTGACCAGTGCACGTGCGTTGGCCTTGGCCCCCTTGTCCAGCAGCACTTTGGCCATGCGGTGGTGACCACAGTGGGCCGCCACGTGTAGAGGGGTTAGGTGGTCCAGCGTGATGTCATCAATCTCAGCGTCGTACTGAAGGAGCTGCCTCACACAGTCCATGTGGTCTCCCTGGGCCGCCATGTGAATGGGGGACAGGCCATTCTGGAGGGGAGAGAGGGAGGACCGGGAAAGATATAAAAGGAATGAAAGAGAAACAAAGAGAAGAGCAGTGTAAGACCTTTGAGAGAAGAAAGCATCTATAAATTCATAATACTGAAATAAGTGACGCATCAGCGTAGTTGGCAGAGGATCATTTGGCATTGGTTACTGCAAAAATTGCAAGTGAGTGTGATATCGTGCCAAAGTGGCCTTAAGGGTGTGATATATGTGCCAAAGTGGCCATAAAGTATGGCCCTTTATTTTCCCTAGTGGGCCACGAGAGGCCTCTGGCTGACCTTGGTCTTGGCCTGGATGGGAGCCCCCAGATCCAGCAGGAGATCGATGATCCTGACATGACCGTTCCTGGCCGCACAGTGCAGAGGGGTCAGCTCATCCTAAATAGATGGAAGGAGCCAGGTAAGGTCCATAAGCTTTCAAGTCAAATGGCAGAAAGAGGAGGAGGAGGAGGAGGAAGAAGAGGAAGAGCAGGTGTAGGGTTACAGTACCTTGGTCATGGCGTCTATCTGGGCCCCTCTGTCCAGCAAAAGTCGAACCATGATCGCATTACCCCTCCTGGAGGCTATGTGTAGGGGGGTGATACCATTCTGAGAAAGGGGAAAGAACAATTTCTAAATCAATTTAATCAAAGACTCTCCTGTTAGGAAATGGGGTCTTTGAGGGACTATGTTATCAATGTCATGGTTAAGGCAGTAGCGGTGAGGGTTAATGGACTGACCTTGGGAGTAAAGTTGACATTGGCGCCTCTGTTTATCAGCAGTTGGGCCACACTCAGGTTCTCATAGTGAGCCGCAATGTGGAGAGGAGTGAAGCCAGTCTACAGACAGACAAAGATAGAGAGAGAAACAGAGAGACAGAGTGAGAAACAGAGATAGAAAGAAAAAGAGAGAGAGAGATAAAAGAGATAGAGACAGAAAGAGAGAGAGAGAGAGATAAAGAGACAGAAAAAGAGACAAGGAGAGAGAGATAAAGAGACAGAAAAATATATAGAGAGAGACACACAGAAAGAGATTTTTTTAATGTTATTTTCATAATCCATGTTTGCAGGCATCTTTTTTGTTTATTCATGTAATCACTTTTGTTGCTATTGTTTTTCTCCAAGTCAACACAACAGTGTTATGACTGATTACTTCAGCTAACGACATCAGCATATTAAGCCTTAATGAGTCATCACAGACACGCACACACACACATACTCACACACACATACTCACACACACACACACACACTGAATAGTACCTTGCTGAGGACATCGGGGTTAGGGTCGTTCTGCAGCAGCACGGCGGCAGTGCGTGTGTCGTCGTTGCGTGCAGCGATGTGCAGGGCGGGCAGACGGACCTTGCCCTTGGTGCCGTAGTTGATGAGCAGGGCCACCACGTTCTCATGACCCTGCTGAAGAGCCACTGCCAGCGGCGTGAACCCATCCTGACAGACAGGGTGAGAGAGGGGAGGGAGAAGAAGGGATAGAGGGAGGGGTGGCCAGGGTAAAAAGGGAGGAAGGGGGAGAGGAAAGGACAGAGGGAGAGGTAGTGAGATAGTAAAGTAAGAAGGGGTAAAGAGGAGGAGGGGAGGGAGAAGGTAAGCAAGGTCAACAAGAGACAGCAAGGGAGTAGGAGGAAAAGAGGGAGAGGGGGAAAGGGAGACAAGCCAAATGATAATGGAGGGGGTGAGAGATGGGTAAGTAGAGGGAGAGGAAGAGAGAGAGAAAGAAAATAAAGATAGTGGCAAATTTGAGACAATGTACATTGAGATTACTGTAATAGAAAGATGAGAGAAAGTTAATGTAGCATTGTCTATTGGACTGAATCCAATACACATCTAAGAAACAACTAAATGTCTGTTTGCTCCGTGGGCTTTCACTCACCTCTGTTGGAAGGCTCTGATTGGCTCCGTTCTCTAGCAGAAACTTTACTACATCTAAGTGGTTCTCTTGTGCAGCCATGTATAGGGGACTGAAGCCTTTCTGTAATGAAGAGGCACATGGCGCATGGTTACCAGCAACACACACAAATATACATGCACACAACTCCCCCCCCCCCCCCAGGTAACTGTAATGTGCAGTATAATGTCCCAGATGAATCACCTGTGACTGGGAATTGACGTTGGCTCCATAGTTGACGAGCTCAGCCACCACTCTCTCCTGGCCTGCCAATGCAGCGATATGGAGGGCAGTGTTCCCTTTCTGGAGGTGACAGACACACATACACAAACATTGTTTCATTCATTAAGGTTGTGAATGACTGGCACGTTAGTGCCACATTAAACACGGCTGGAGTGGCATGACACAGGAACACAGGGAGCTATGTTCTGTACACACACACACACACACACACACACACACACACACACACACACACACACACACACACACACACACACACACACACACACACACACACACACACACACACACACACACACACACACACACACACACACAGGGAGCAGAGAGCAGCCTAATGACCAAAATCTCTATTTAAAAAGCTTCCTTTATGAAACACAGCTCAGAAATAATTAGTTATGACATATTAGATAGATATATGTTTACAGGCCAATCAAATGAGCGGAATAAGTCATAAGCATGTGTATAAGCTTATAATACATGTGGTGGATCCTGTCTGTGAACAGTCTGTTATATAGCTAGCTGGTGAATATCTCAATCAGTCAGAGGTAAGTCAGAGGTAGGTGCTATGCACCTGTGGTACTATGTGGGTGGAGTCATGGTAAGCAGTGAGCAGTGTGTGAGTAGTACCTTAGTCGTGGTCTCCAGGACAATGCCAGCGTGTAGTAGCCCCAGGACCATCTTGACGTGGCCTTCTTTAGAGGCCAGATGCAAACCGTTGAGCCCATTCTGCAGTGACAGCAGTGGAAGTCAGCGGTGACCACACAGAACCATCAGAACAAATCGTCAGCCTACAGAGTGAGCTCCAATAGAATCTGTCAGCCTTTTAATCCATCTATAACATGGATTTCTGAGCAGTAGATATACAGTACTAAGAATAACAAGCAGAGAAACTCAAAACCCACAGTGGTTACAGAAGCAACACAAAAATATTTCAGAAGATAAACAACCTTAAGACTTTTTCAGTCGGGTCCCAAAGGAAGCAGAGAGCATGGATTTATTTCAGGCTTGTCTGGGTGTACAGCTGCAGAATCAGACTGTCTAACAGTACAGTCTGTGCCTGTCTCTGCTGTGCCAGCCTGCAGTACCATGACTGGCCACAGTTTGCAAAGCACACTGGTCCCTCTACTGCCCTCAAACTGCAGTGTCACTCAATTCACGTGGATATCACACGCATGGGGGAGACAAACACAGATGCACGAACGCGCAAACGCACACACACGCAAACAAGTGTGTGAATCAGCGGTGTGTTTCTGTGAGCTGGTTGGAGTCTGCTGGATTGTAGATAGGGCAGGGGCAGGTTGGCAGGCTGAAATGTAAAACCCTGAATCCTAGGATTTTCTAGAACAGCAGCGGTAGCACCAAATTTTAGCATAGCTATATGCTCTACTTCAACTCCAATCCTAATTTTAACACATATACAAAACATAGAAAATGTGTATGTTTACATACACACATCACATACCCACATACAGTGCATTCGTAAAGTATTCAGACCCCTTGACTTTTTCCACATTTTGTTATGTTACAGCCTTATTCAAAAATGGATAGTTTTTTTCCACTGATCAATCTACACATAATACCCCTAATGACAAAGCAAAAACTGATTTTTAGACATTTTTGCAAATGTATTAAAAAACCCCCCGAAATATCACTTTTACATAAGTATTCAGAACCTTTACTCAGTACTTTGTTGAAGCACCTTTGACAGAGATTACAGCCTCGGGTCTTCTTGGGTATGACGCTACAAGCTTGGTACACCTGTATTTGGGGATTTTCTCCCATTCTTCTCTGCAGATCCTCTCAAGCTCTGTCAGGTTGGATGGGGAGCATTGCTGCACAGCTATTTTAAGGTCTCTCCAGAGATGTTATTGTAGATCGGGTTCATGTCCGGGCTCTGGCTCAGCCACTCAATGACATACAGAGACTTGTCCTGAAGCCACTCCAGCGTTGTCTTGGCTGTGTGCTTAGGGTCGTTGTCCTGTTGGAAAGTAAAACTTCGCCCCATTCTGAGGTAGTCTTCATCAAGGATCTCTCTGTATTTTGATCCGTTCATCTGTCTCTTGATCCTGACTAGTCTCCCAGTCCCTGCTGCTGAAAAACATCCCCACAGCATGATGCTACCACCACCATGCTTCATCGTAGGGATGGTGCCAGGTTTCCTCCAGACGTGACGCTTGGCATTCAGGCCAAAGAGTTCAATCTTGGTCTCATCAGACCAGACAAGCTTGTTTCTCATGGTCTGAGAGTCCTTTAGGTGCCTTTTGGCAAACTCCAAGCGGGCCATCACGTGCTTTTTACTGAGGAGTGGTTTCCGTCTGGCCACGCTACCATAAAGGCCTGATTGTTGGGGTGCTGCGGAGATGGTTGTCCTTCTGGAAGGTTCTCCCATCTCCACAGAGGATGTCTGGAGCTCGATCAGAGTGACTATCGGGTTCTTGGTCACCTTCCTGACCAAGGCCCTTCTCCGCCGATTGCTCTAGAAAGAGTCTTAGTGGTTCCAAACTTCTTCCATTTAAGAATGATGGAGGCTATGGTGTTCTTGGGGACCTTCAATGCTGCAGAAATTTTTTGGTACATTTCCCCAGATCTGTGCCTCGACACAATCCTGTCTTGGAGCTCTATGGACAATTCCTTCAACCTCATGGCTTGGTTTTTGCTCGGACATGCACTGTCCACTGGGACCTTATATAGACAGGTGTGTGCCTTTCCAAATCATGTCCAATCAATTGAATTTACCACAGGTGGACTCCAATGAAGTTGTAGAAACATCAAGGATGATGAATGCACCTGAGCTCAATTTTGATTCTCATTGCAAAGGGTCTGAATACTTATGTAAATCAGGTATCTGATTTTTATCTTTAATAAATTTGCTAAACATTTCTACTTTTTTTTTGCTTTGTCATTATGGGGTTGTGTGTGTAGATTGATGAGGGGAATTTAAAAAAAAAATGATTTTAGAATAAGGCTGTAACATGACAGAATGTGGAAAAAGGGAAGGGGTCTGAATACTTTCCGAAGGCAGTGTATACACACATGCAGCAATGAATGCACACTAAAGCATACATCCTCACTTGTATGATAGCTCTACCTCTGATTCTAGCCTTAGCCAGTAGTGGTATTATTATAGTGGCAGTATTATCTGGTGTAGAGATAGTGGTATTAGTTTTATTGTCGGCTTGGTGCCATGGTTGTTTCTGTGAATGGTGCTGAGGGGTTGCAGTAGCAGGCTGCAGGCTGTAGGCTTACAGAGTGGGTGTGCATTCCCCAAGCTGCCCTAAGTGGTTATGTGTACAAACTGAACTCCCTTCCATTCACCAAAGTACTGATGAAAAATACATAACAGATTCACTTCAACTTGAGCTTGCGTTCACTCACAAATGTAACACATTTGTATGTTCAAAACAGGAACTAAAACTACATGCTTAGCTATTCTTTACATGTGATGTTATTTAGACTATGTGCTTCTCTCATGATGCAACAAGGTGCCATGGGACAGATTGAGGAGAGGAGTGGGAGGAGAAGAGAGAGGGTCTGGATATATGGTTAATTATATATATTTTTTCATTAAGGTTGTGAATGACTGGAATTAGTGCCACAGTAAACACGGCTGGAGTAGCATGACACAGGAACACAGGGGGTAATGTGGTGACATGGTTATACATGCGTGTATACACACACACACACACACACACACACACACACACACACACACACACACACACACACACACACACACACACACACACACACACACACCACACACACACACACAGAGACCAATGACCTACACGTTTATCTAGGCTAGACTTGACTGTTAATGACTGTGTTTGGCCGAAAACAAATAATGTCATCTATGAAAACCACATCTATAATTTCATATTAATAAAGTCTGATTAAATAAATGTTTTACGAGACAACACATTAACTCTCTTGCCTGTGTACCAGACAGTGACCTTGGGCAGCATGAGGGATCTCTGATGTACCTGATTGGATGTGTTGATGTCTATTCCATTCTTGATGTGGTCAAGAGCCTTGTCCAGGTTCCCTGAACGGGCCGCACGGAGGAAACTGGTGGCAGCATCCGCCTGGAGGGGAAGAGAACACAATCAGAGATAGACAATGACAAAGATAAATAGAGAGAGAGAGAGAGAGAGAGAGAGAGAGAGAGAGAGAGAGAGAGAGAGAGAGAGAGAGAGAGAGAGAGAGAAGAAGTGAGAGACAGAAAATTAGTCTGGTTGTACATTCCAGGGCTAACACGAGACAAAAAAGTTCACATTAACCAATTCTATTTTCTGCCAAAAAAAACAAAAAACATAGGCATAACAGTATAACAGCTGCTTGGTCATCCATGATCTACAATAGTAAGTCAGAGACATTCTTCAATATCAGTCTATTCTTCGAAACTACTCAGTATTCTGCTGTCTGAGAGTCTAAAAATGTCTGACAATCAAAACTGGTGAGGCTGCCCCTCACTAGGAGTTTGGCAGCTATCCATAGCAGAGAACATGCTGTCTGACTTTCTTTCATCACATTCTCAGTGGATCAGAAGTTTACATACACTCAATTGGTATTTGGTAGTATTGCCTTTAAATTGTTTAACTTGGGTCTCGGGTAGCCTTCCACAAGCTTCCCACAATAAGTTGGGTGAATTTTGGCCCATTCCTCCTGACAGAGCTGGTGTAACTGAGTCAGGTTTGTAAGCCTCGTTGCTCGCACACGCGTTTACAGTTCTGCCCACACATTTTCTATGGGATTGAGGTCAGCGCTTTGTGATGGCCACTCCAATACCTTGACTTTCTTGTCCTTAAGCCATTTTGGTACAACTTTGGAAGTATGCTTGGGGTCATTGTGCATTTGAAGACCCATTTGCGACCAAGCTTTAACTTCTTGACTGATGTCTTGAGATGTTGCTTCAATATATCCACATCATTTTCTTCCCTCATTATGCCATCTATTTTGTGAAGTGCACCAGTCCCTCCTGCAGAAAAGCACCCCCACAACATGATGCTACCACCCCCGTGCTTCACGGTTGGGATGATGTTCTTCAGCTTGCAAGCCTCCCCCTTTTTCCTCCGAACATAACGTTGGTCATTATGGCCAAACAGTTCAATTTTTGAGGACATTTCTCCAAAAAGTACAATCTTTGTCCCCATGTGCAGTTGCAAACTGTAGTCTGTCTTTTTTATGGCGGTTTTGGAGCAGTGGCTTCTTCCTTGCTGAGCGGCCTTTCAGGTTATGTCGATATAGGACTCGTTTTACTGTGGATATAGAAACTTTTGTACCTGTTTCCTCCAGCATCTTCACAAGGTCCTTTGCTGTTGTTCTGGAATTGATTTGCACTTTTCGCACCAAAGTACGTTCATCTTTAGGAGACAGAACGCGTCTCCTTCCTGAGCGGTTGTCATAGTCGTGTGTGTAGGTGGCAGGGAAGTCAGGCGCAGGAGAAACCAACTTGGTTAAACTGGAGTAGTTTTATTAACAAAAAACGAACTCCAAAACCAACATACAAACATAACATGGATAAAAATAACCCGTCGCACACCGATACAAAATACACGAGTACATAACATACGAACAATCACTGACAAGGACATGAGGGGAAACAGAGGGTTAAATACACAACATGCAATGAATGGGATTGGAACCAGGTGTGTAGGAAGACAAGACAAAACCAATGGAAAATGAAAAACTGATCAATGATGGCTAGAAGACCGGTGACATCGACTGCCGAGCACCACCCAAACAAGGAGGGGCATCGACTTCGGTAGAAGTCATGACAGCGGTATGACGGCTGCATGGTCCCATGGTGTTTATACTTACGTAATATTGTTTGTACAGATGAATGTGGTACCTTCAGGCGTTTGGAAATTGCTCCCAAGGATGAACCAGACTTGTGGAGGTCTACAATTTTTTTTCTGAGGTCTTGACTGATTTCTTTTGATTTTCTCATGATGTGAAGCAAAGAGGCACTGGGTTTGAAGGTAGGCCTTGAAATAAATCCACAGGTACACCTCCAATTGACTCAAATGATGTCAATTAGCCTATCACAACTCCTAAAGCCATGACAATGACATAATTTTCTGGAATTTTCCAAGCTGTTTAAAGGCACAGTCAATTTAGTGTATGTAAACTTCAGACCCACTGGAATTGTGATACAGTGAATTATAAGTGAAATAATCTGTCTGTAAACAATTGTTGGAAAAATTACTTGTGTCATGCACAAAGTAGATGTCCTGACCAACTTGCCAAAACTATAGTTTGTTAACAAGACATTTGTGGAGTGGTTGAAAAACAAGTTTTAATGACTCCAACCTAAGTGTATGTAAACTTCCGACTTCAACTGTTTGTATTTAACAACTTGTCATCTTAGACCCCACCCTCTGTTCTGTGAGTTGACGGAGGACATTTGGAAGACCTATGTCACTGAGTCAAGGTTCCCCTGTAACAAACCAATATTATACTACATATAGGATGTTTTCACATGTGAAGCCTCATGCTGCAGCTCTGAGTGCCCATGCCAACTTGTCGGCAAATGTTCAGCATTTTTATGCTCCGATTTTCATTCTGCGGCCCTTCGGCCATCTTGTTATGGGATTTCACAGCTGTTGATTGATACGATGGATGTTTCTGCTCCTTCTAAGTAGGCCATATGTGAGCAGAATACTGAGGATAACGTCTCCAGACGACCACCTCCCCCAGTCTCCATCAGTCTCTGAATGGATTGATAAGTGCATCTATGATCTTCAATGTGGGTTTCTTAACATGATTGTCTGAGGGGGGGGGGGGGGGGGGGGGGGGGGTATGGGTCAATCAACGCTCGTGTTTGCGCATGATTGTGCTTGAAAGTGTGTGTGTGTGTGTGTGTGTGTGTGTGTGCGTGTGCGTTTTCATATATTCCTAGAAATGGAAATGAACTAGAACTGCTTTGCAATCACATTCTGTCAACTGGTGCTTGTGCTTATGCTGTGAGGCACAAATCGATTTTCCTTCTCATGTCCCTCTCTCCATCCCTCTCTCCACCTTCCCCTCCATCCCTCTCTCCACCTTCCCCGCAATCTCTTTCTCCATCCTCATTTCCATCCCCCTCTCCCGCTGTCTGTGATATGCGGTCAGTTTAAATCAATGCATCCCATCCCTGTCTGTTCATTTGTAATTGTCATATGCAGTCGGTGCATCAATTTTACTCAGTAATTAGATCCTCAAGCCAAACATGGTGATTTACACTCAGCACGCCGCCTTCCCATCGCTCACGTGCCCCCAGCCCTCTCTCTCTTTATCTCATTTTCCCTCTTGCACTCTCTCTCTTCTTCCCTGGCATGGCAGGCTCCCTGCCTCATTCTCTCACACCCTCCATCTCTCTTCCCTTCCTCCTTCTCCCCCTCCCTTCCCTGCTTTTCCTCAGATCACTGTGTCCCTCTGGTGTCATATTGATGTGATGCTGTGTAATCATGGTATGCTGCAGTATGGCGTGACATATCACAAGTATTCCTACAGTGACGGCCAGTGGAAGAGAGGAGGGTTGAGAGATCAGAGAGAGGACATGTCCGTGTTAACGCAGATTCAATTAAAGCCTTTAATCTCATATCTGTGGAGGAATCTAATACTGTATCATATCGCTGTGTTTAGCTGCTTGCTTCTCTCCAGTGCTATCACAATGCTCTGTAGTGTACGGGTGAGGCTGTGTGTGCATCTGTAGTCTTTACCTGTGCAGTACACAAATCTGTCTGCCCTACCAAGGCCATTTATTTTCCTTCTAGAAGGAAAATCTGTTTCCAGAGGGTGTGTGCATATACAGGGCTCTACTGGAGTTGAATGGATTACGTTCATTTGGAAGAAAAAATGTATGTGATTCAAGGTGAGTGGATGTAAAGATGTGTACACTGCAGTGAGTGGGCTCTTAAAGTAAATACAAATATCCTAAAGGGTCAAGTCAATGTCAGATGTTGAGAAATTCTTCACTTTAACTCAAACACACTCATACATAGGAGTGGTCGACAGGACAGCACACCCAGCAAACAAAAATTGGTTCTGTGAAAGTTCCCAGAACATTAGTTAGGTTGTGGAAATGTTATAATAAGACAAACACTGTCCAGTCGTGGTGATGATTATAGAATGTTTGAAAAAAGCATTTACGTGATGTTGCAAGAACGTCCGTAGAACACATTTAATCTGTTCTTTAAAGGTTCCCAGAATGTTTCATTAGGTTGTGGGAACAGTCTGGTGAGAACATTGTGAGGACATCAGAAAATACATGTTTATTTGATATACAGTGCCTTCGGAAAGTATTCAGACCCCTTGACATTTTACACATTTCGTTACGTTACAGCCTTATTCTAAAATGGATTAAATAAAAAAAAATCCTCAGCAATCTACACACAATACCTCATAATGACAAAGTGAAAACAGGTTTTTAGACAATGTTGGAAGCGTATTAAAATAATAAAACAGAAATACCTGATTTACATAAGTATTCAGACCCTTTGCTATGAGGCTTGAAATTGAGCTCAGGTGCATCCTGTTTCCATTGATCATCCTTGAGATCATCCTTTTGCTTTGTCATTATGGGGTATTGTATGTAGATTGATTAAGAAAAAAAAAACAATTGAATCAATTTTAGAATAAAGCTGTAACGTAACAAAATGTGGAAAAAGTCCAGGGGTCTGAATACTTTCCAAAGGCACTGTATTTACACTTGATATGTTTACAAAATTTAATTTAACTAGGTAAGTCAATTAAGAACAAATTCTTATTTACAATGACAGCCTACCCTGGCCAAACCCTAACGACGCTAGGCCAATTGGGATACAGTCTGGAATCTAACTAGGGTATGTAGTGAAACATCTAGCGCTGAGACACAGTGCTCTAGACCACCACGCCACCTTCAGGACCTCAAGATGACATGTTGGGTTTGAAGCTGCAATGTTCAGTTCCCAAGCCAGGGCTCTTAACCTCTGCGCCACCATGGAAGCATTCTCACATACTAATTTTTCAGTATATAGCCATGGCAGTATGGTCAATCAGGAAATACATGCTTCCTTTTGTTTTGTCTTCTTAGACATACCCAGGGAAATACTGGTAACTGGGTTATCCACCATCATTTTACCCATCCTCTTTATATGCTGCGTACTTCTGGGCCCATATTTACAAGGTATGCAAGACTATGAGTGCTGATCTACGATAACTTTTGCTTTTCAGATAATGACAAATAAGACAGGGAGGACCATATCAAGCGTCTCAAAGTAGGAATTATATTGGATGCCTTTCGGGCTGGATTTATGAATCTGGATGAAATAAAGACATCCTCTCTTTTAGTAGATTATATCAGGGCCTCAATTTCATCGGGTTTTTTTCTCTCCAAAAGAAACATGGTTAAAGAATATGTCAGATTAAACCTGCAATCTTCAGCTCTGCAGTCAGATCATTAACCCTTTGTGCCAGCAATGGATAATCAAATCAAATCAAAGTTTATTTGTCACGTGCGCTGAATACAACAGATGTAGACCTTTCAGTGAAATGCTAACTTACAGGCTCTAACCAACAGTGCAAAAAAGGTATTAGGTGAACAATAGGTAAGTAAAGAAATAAAAACAACAGTAAAAAGACAGTGAAAAATAACAGTAGCGAGGCTATATACAGGCACCGGTTACTCAGGCTGATTGAGGTAGTATGTACATGTAGGTATGGTTAAAGTGACTATGCATATATGATAAACAGAGAGTAGCAGTAGCGTAAAAGAGGGGTTGGCGGGTGGTGGGTGGCGGGACAGAATGCAGATAGCCTGGTTAGCCAATGTGCGGGGGCACTGGTTGGTCGGGTCTACTAAGGAAGTATGAACTGAATGTATAGTTAAAGTGACTATGCATATATGATAAACAGAGAGTAGCAGCAGCGTAAAAGAGGGGTTGGGGTGGGGGGGCACACAATGCAAATAGTCCGGGTAGCCATTTGATTACCTGTTCAGGAGTCTTATGGCTTGGGGGTAAAAACTGTTGAGAAGCCTTTTTGTCCTAGACTTGGCACTCAGGTACCACTTGCCATGCGGTAGTAGAGAGAACAGTCTATGACTGGGGTCGCTGGGGTCTTTGACAATTTCTAGGGCCTTCCTCTGACACTGCCTGGTATAGAGGTCCTGGATGGCAGGCAGCTTAGCCCCAGTGATGTACTGGGAAATACGCACTACCCTCTGTAGTGCCTTGCGGTCGGAGGCAGAGCAGTTGCCGTACCAGGCAGTGATGCAACCAGTCAGGATGCTCTCGATGTTGCAGCTATAGAACCTTTTGAGGATTTGAGGTCACATGCCAAATTTTTTTAGTTTCCTGAGGGGGAATAGGCGTTGTCATGCCCTCTTCATGACTGTCTTGGTGTGTTTGGACCATTCTAGTTTGTTGGTGATGTGGACACCAAGGAACTTGAAGCTCTCAACCTGCTCCACTACAGCCCCGTCGATGAAAAGGGGGGCGTGCTCGGTCCTCCTTTTCCTGTAGTCCACAATCATCTCCTTAGTCTTGGTTACGTTGAGGGATAGGTTGTTATTCTGGCACCACCCGGCCAGGTCTCTGACCTCCTCCCTATAGGCTGTCTCGTCATTGTCGTTGATCACTGTGGCATTGTGGGAGGGTTTCAGGTGAATCAGATCACAGAACACAATTTTTGAGTTATTAAAATGTTCCCATCCTCTTCATATGCTGCATACTTATAACACTGTGTTAAAATGTCCTATGGATGAAATAATGTGCAGATTGCCAACATATGAAATGTAAAAAATATGGTTGTTTTTGTTCAAATGTCCTTCGAATTAAATTAAAATGCTCTGTGTCTACAGTATATCACCTTGTAGGGCCTACAATACAGTACTCAAATGCGAATTGCCATTACATCTGGAGAGAAATATAATGGGGATGTATTCCATTATGCTTTAAGGAGCTACAAATTTGCATGCTGAGAATGTTGTGGTAATATTCTGTAAAAATGGAATATATAATTTTCTAAATGTTCTTTAAATGTTCTGAGGACCACCAACAAGATATAATGTATATTGCGTGAGCGTCATTGGAATATTATTTTAAACTAAAACAAATACTGTACACTATGAACGTCAGAAAAACTGACTTTTTTGGAAATTGTGGAACATTATGCAACATTGTGGGAATGTCCTCTGCAACTATCGTCAATATCACAATAATATTCTTGCAACATTAAGGGAATGTTCTGTGCAACGTAACTTAAATGAATGTCATCACAACTGTTTTGGGAACCTACAATATCTCTTGTATTGTATCCACACTGTTCCCACAACCTAATTAAATGTTCTGGGAACCTTTAAAGATTTCCGAAAGGCTTTTCTGTCAACATTCTTGTAATGTCAAATTAATGTTTTTTGCACCGTGATACAAACATTATCTGAATGTACTGTAGTGTTTTGGGAATCCATCTGTTCTCATCTCCCCACAATGTTCACACAACCTAATGAAACATTCTTGGAACCTTTAAAGAACAGACAGAATGTGTTCTGGGAACGTTCTTGTAACATCAAGTGAAAGTTTTTTGTACCCTAAAAGAAACATTGTAGAATCATCTGCACAACTGGCAGTTTTTGTGTTTTGGGAACATATCTTTTGTGATGTCCCCACAATGTTCTCACCAGACTGTTCCCACAACCTAATGAAACATTCTGGGAACCTTTAAAGAACAGATTAAATGTGTTCTAGGAACATTCTCGCAACATCAGGTGAATGTTTTATACAAACATTATAATCATCAGCACAACTGGACAGTTTTTGGGTAATGAAAACATTTGCTGCGAACTAACAATTATTCTAGGAACTTTTACAGAACCAATTTTGGTTTGCTGGGAAAACATTTATTACTTGGAGAACTTTGGGGGAACTTTGGGAGAATGTTCTGTGGGGGTTGTTTCAGATGTTGTGTACAACATTATAGTGAACGTTAGGAGAATAATCCAAGAATATTTAATTTAAAACATTTTTTGAAAAAAAATGCAGTCATCAAAACATTCTCTGATAAACCCTAACTAGAACGTAATAGGAATCTTAGCTAATGTTCTGGGAATGTTTCCGGTTTGCTTGGCACACTCATAAAGAGTTATAAAACAGACATACATAAAGAGTGTCCACGTACGGTTTACCTAGGGATGAGGCTTATTTATTAGATAGCACAAGGGGCCTCCAAGAACACACAAATGTGCACCAAATAAACACCACATACTCTTGCACACCCACAGTGAAAAGAATTGTCCACCAAACAAACATAAAGACAAACAAGTACTACAGAAAAGGAGATAAAGAGAAGAAAGCGGTGAAAATAGATACATGGTGTTGCAAAGAACCACCAAACCTAACTATAATGCCCAGACACATCACAACAACACACACGTACAGAGAGCTCAAGAAGCCACAAGAGATCACGAGAGGAAGATCCCAAAGAAGAAGCAACGACACAAACCACGACTACATAGAGCTGCCATAGAGATATATAGAGAGAAAGTGTTGAAGTATACAGCGTGTGTATCGGATGATATTTACTCTGTCATCATAGTACCATATTCCCCGTGCTCGATTGGCCGACCTCTCAGAGCTCACACTACTGTCCTGATGGACAAGCCAGCGCTGAACCACATGAGCCTAGAAGACACATCAACACAAAGACAAGGCCTGTTAATGTGACACACATACAGGTACACACACACATACATACAAACAGATACCGTACGCAGACTGCATGACATATACTACATGTTAGTCTTGAAGACTCTTGATGAAGTCAAAGCCTTTTACTTTAATGTGATATACTGACATGTAAAAACACACATAATAAGAACTAACACACTCAAACACAATAATAAAGTACACATGTACCATACCAGCTGACACAAGAATGAGTCTGAGGACACAGAGATGAAGCTTGTATGGAAATATAAATAAAACACACATTCATCTTTGTACATAACACATCTAAATCTAAAGGATAAAAGCATATATATATTTTTTATATTCAAATGATGTTGATGTAAAAGGCATACACTTCCAAATACTGTGTACAGCACACACACACACACACACACAATCCTACAACAAGACCACCTATTTTGTAACACAAAGAAAGAAACCAATAGACATCCATAAGCCTGGAAGACTCCCTACAAGAGACACAAAACATG
Source organism: Salmo salar (assembly GCF_965601325.2). NCBI lineage: Eukaryota > Metazoa > Chordata > Actinopteri > Salmoniformes > Salmonidae > Salmo > Salmo salar. The sequence goes on from NC_138291.1 coordinate 154,407,789, forward strand.
CTAATGTAATCCATGCACCTTGGCAAAAAAATAACTAAATAACACAATCACACAACCAAAAAACACACCAAGCAATCATGAAGACACAGTCACACGCTGTACAAGATGCAGCCAAACGTAGGGTGGCTTTAGGAAAACATTAATGCACACTCAAAGGCAAGTAGCCTAAAATGAGCATGAAAATATAAATATAACCACTGGAACAGGGCCCGTATCCACAAAACATCTCAGAGTAGGAGTGCTGATCAAATATTATATGGACAGGTGGAGACCTGATCCTAGATCAGCACTCCTACTCTGAGATGCTTTGTGGATATGGGCCCAGGAGTCTCCAGGACCCCACTGGCCATTGATGCGGCAAATTTAATGAACCAAGACTACAACAGCAGACAGCAGGTATTCACAAACAGGGGTACAACAATGCCGTCGGGGGTCGCCAAATAAAAATGTGATTCACATTTTTGTTTGTATTATAATAATAATAATTGGGAAAAAAAAGATTTTTTTTTTCTTCACATTTTCAAACCGTACATTTCTGTTTTCCAACGGGGCTATATATTTGGGTGAGATTTTTTTCTCACCTGAGAAGCCTCGTTTCACTGCCCAAAATAAAATGAATCTACTGAATCTACTGTTCAGCAAAATCACAACACAATGTCAAATACAGGTAGCCTAGTCAAATAATTAAAATCCAATCACATTAACTGTTACTCTCTCGCGGGAAATCTTCACTCTTGCGCAGATATTTAAAAACGAAACATGACAATTTGAAAAATAAGCCATGGGAGATTTTTGAGCGAGAATAAAGATGACTTTCGAGTAGTAAGACATGAATAAAAGCAACAGATACCATTAATAAGAAGGGGCTAGAAGTGTCTTATATGGTGAGCTACCGAGTGGCTAGGACAGGCAGGCCCCATACTATTGTGGAGGACGTAATTCTTCCTGCTGCCGCAGATATAGCTGGTACAATGCTGGGGGAAAAGGCCCAAAAAAACTATACAGACAATGTCTTCATCAAACAACACTGTTTCACGATGCATCAGTGACATAGCAGGAGATGTTTTGAATAAATCACATACAAGCCAGTGAATTATGTGCATTACAGTTGGATGAGTCAACAGACGTGGCGGGCCTGGCACAGCTCCTGGTATATGTCCGTTACGTTTATGGAGGGTCAACTAAGGAAGACATCCTCTTCTGCAAACCACTGGAAAACCAGGACAACGTGAGAGGATATTTTTTAAGTACTGGACAGCTTTGCAACATCAAATGGACTTTGGTGGTCAAGATGTGTTGGTATCTGTACTGATGACACAAAAGGCATGACAGGGAGACATAGTGGAGTGGTAACGGGCGTGCAAGCAGGTGCTCCCGACGCCACTTTATTATTTAAAAATATATATATATATATATTTCACCTTTATTTAACCAGGTAGGCCAGTTGAGAACAAGTTCTCAATTACAACTGCGACCTGGCCAAGATAAAGCAAAGCAGTGTGACAAAAACAACATCACAGAGTTACACATGGGATAAACAAACGTACAGTCAATAACACAATAGAAAATCTGTATAAAGTGTGTGCAAATGAATTAAGGAGGTAAGGCAATAAATAGGCCATAGTGGCAAAATAATTACTATTTAGCAATTAACCCCGGAGTGACAGATGTGCAGATGAGGATGTGCAATTAGAAATACTGGTGTGCAAAAGAGCGGAATTAAAAAAATAAAAAAAATATGGGGATGAGGTAAGTAGTTGGTTGGATGGGCTATTTACAGATGAGCTGTGTACAGCTGCAGCGATCGGTAAGCTGCTCTGACAGCTGATGCTTGAAGTTAGTGAGGCAGATATAAGTCTCCAACTTCAGTGATTTTTGCAATTTGTTCCAGTCATTGGCAGCAGAGAACTGGAAGGAAAGGTGGCCAAAGTAGGAGTTGGCTTTGGGGATGACCAGTGAAACATACCTGCTGGAGCGCGAGCTACGGGTGGGTGTTGCTATGGTGACCAGTGAGCTGAGATAAGGCGGAGCTTTACCTAGCAAAGACTTATAGACGACCTGGAGCCAATGGGTTTGGCGACGAATATGTAGCGAGGACCAGCCAACGAGAGCATACAGGTTGCAATTGTGGGTAGTATATGGGGCTTTGGTGACAAAACGGATGGCACTGTGATAGACCGCATACAATTTGCTGAGTAGAGTGTTGGAGGCTAATTTGTAAATGCCAAGGGAATGCCATCCACAGAGAGGCTCTTGCTGCCAAGGGAATGTCTGACGGCTTAAAAGACGTTTTGGACACTACAGTGAAAATGGTTAACTTTGTTAAAGCAAGGCCCCTGAACTCTCGTGTATTTTCTGCATTATGCAATGATATGGGCAGTGACCATGTAACGCTTTTACAACATGCACTGCTTATCAAGGGGCAAAGTATTGACACGTTTTTTTTTTTTAATTGAGAGACGAGCTTAAAGTTTTCTTTACTGACCATAATTTACACTTGCCTGACCGTTTGCATGATGATGAGTTTCTCACATGACTGGCCTATCTGGGTGATGTTTTTTTTCTCACCTGAATGATCTGAATCTAGGATTACAGGGATTCTCCGCAACTATATTCAATGTGCGCGTCAAAATGTAGGCTATGATTAAGAAGTTGGAGCTCTTTTCTGTCTGCATCAATTAACAAGGACAACACACAGGTCTTTCCATCATTGTATGATTTTTTTGTGTGCAAATGAACTCAAGCTTACGGACAATGTCAAATGTGATATAGCGAAACACCTGAGTGAGCTGGGTGCGCAATTACGCAGGTACTTTCCCGAAACGGACGACACAAACAACTGGATTCGTTATCCCTTTCATGCCCTGCCTCCAGTCCACTTACCGATGTCTGAACAAGGGAGCCTCATCGAAATTGCAACAAGCGGTTCTGTGAAAATGTAAATGAATCAGAAGCCACTGCAAGATTTATGGATAGGGCTGCGCTCAGAGTTTTTGCCTTGGCAAATGGCGCTGTTAAGACACTGAAACCCTTTGCAACCACGAACCTATGTAAGAGTGGATTCTCAGCCCTCACTAGCATGAAAACTAAATACAGGCACAGAAAGTGTGTGGAAAATGATTTAAGAGTGAGACTCTCTCCAATACAACCCAACATTGCCAAGTTACAGTGAGGGAAAAAAGTATTTGATCCCCTACTGATTTTGTACGTTTGCACATTGACAAAGAAATGATCAGTCTAAAATTTTAATGGTAGGTTTATTTGAACAGTGAGAGACAAAATAACAACAAAAAAATCCAGAAAAACGCAAGTAAAAAATGTTATAAATTGATTTGCATTTTAATGAGGAAAATAAGTATTTGACCCCTCTGCAAAACATGACTTAGTACTTGGTGGCAAAACCCTTGTTGGCAATCACAGAGGTCACACGTTTCTTGTAGTTGGCCACCAGGTTTGCACACATCTCAGGAGGGATTTTGTCCCACTCCTCTTTGGAGATCTTCTCCAAGTCATTAAGGTTTCGAGGCTGACGTTTGGCAACTCAAACCTTCAGCTCCCTCCACAGATTTTCTATGGGATTAAGGTCTGGAGACTGGCTAGGCCACTCCAGGACCTTAATGTGCTTCTTCTTGAGCCACTCCTTTGTTGCCTTGGCCGTGTGTTTTGGGTCATTGTCATGCTGGAATACCCATCCACGACCCATTTTCAATGCCCTGGATGAGGGAAGGAGGTTCTCACCCAAGATTTGACGGTACATGGCCCTGCCCATCGTCCCTTTGATGCGGTGAAGTTGTCCTGTCCCTTTAGCAGAAAAACACCCCCAAAGCATAATGTTTCCACCTCCATGTTTGACGGTGGAGATGGTGTTCTTGGGGTCATAGGCAGCATTCCTCCTCCTCCAAACACGGCGAGTTGAGTTGATGTCAAAGAGCTCCATTTTGGTCTCATCTGACCACAACACTTTCACCCAGTTGTCCTCTGAATCATTCAGATGTTCATTGGCAAACTTCAGACGGGCATGTATATGTGCTTTCTTAAGCAGGGGGACCTTGCGAGCGCTGCAGGATTTCAGTCCTTCACGGCGTAGTGTGTTACCAATTGTTTTCTTGGTGACTATGGTCCCAGCTGCCTTGAGATCATTGACAAGATCCTCCCGTGTATTTCTGGGCTGATTCCTTACCATTCTCATGATCATTGCAACTCCACGAGGTGAGATCTTGCATGGAGCCCCAGGCCGAGGGATAGTTCTTTTGTGTTTCTTCCATTTGCGAATAATCGCACCAACTGTTGTCCCCTTCTCATCAAGCTGCTTGGCGATGGTCTTGTAGCCCATTCCAGCCTTGTGTAGGTCTACAATCCTGTCCCTGACATCCTTGGAGAGCTCTTTGGTCTTGGCCATGGTGGAGAGTTTGGAATCTGATTGATTGATTGCTTCTGTGGACAGGTGTCTTTTATACAGGTAACAAACTGAGATTAGGAGCACTCCCTTTAAGAGTGTGCTCCTAATCTCAGCTTGTTACCTATATAAAAGACACCTGGGAGCCAGAAATCTTTCTGATTGAGAGGGGGTCAAATACTTATTTCCCTCATTAAAATGCAAATCAATTTATAAAGTTTTTGACATGCGTTTTTCTGGATTTTTTGTTGTTGTTATTCTGTCTCTCACTGTTCAAATAAACCTACCATTAAAATTATAGACTCATCATTTCTTTGTCAGTGGGCAAACGTACAAAATCAGCAGGGGATCAAATACTTTTTTCCCTCACTGTATGTGCATCCTTTCAAGCACACCCTCCTCATTAACCTGTGGTGAGTTATTCACAATTTCTTATGAACAAAGAACGTGTTATATGTAAGATTGCTAAATAAAGAGCAAAATGATTGATTATTATTATATTATTATTTGTGCCCTGGTCCTATAAGAGCTCTTTGTCACTTCCCACGAGCCGGGTTGTGACAAAAACTCACACTCATTCTTATGTTTAACAAATATATCGTATAGTGTGTGTGTGGCAGGCTTACAATGATGGCAAAAAACAACATTTGAGAGTGAGCTGACCCTGGTGCTAGAGGGGGTATGCAGCTGGAGGTTGAATGTTTGAAGGGGTACGGGACTATAAAAAGTTTGGGAACCACTGGCATACAGGAATGACACACACCATCAAAACAGGACGGTTACTAATAATAAGAAAATGGCAGCAGCAGCTCCAACATGGAGGCCGGGTCTAACGTGACAAAGACAGGCAGAAGATATCACAGCCCATGAGGACTGGAGTTCTGCTCCACTAAGCTACAGCCAACCGAGTGACTACAGAGCCAAACACACAGGGTGACGGCACGCTAACACTCATTTCAACTAAAGACTACACAAACACAGACACATTTTAGCCAAAACACACGAACACAAAAACAAAGTGCTATATCCAAATAAAAGCTATGCCACAATAAATCTACAGAAATGCCGCTTGGCAAAAAAAGATGACTACAATTACACACTTATTTAAACACATTGCATTCAAAGACTAAATACTCCACAATATGTGAATAAATACATTATTAGGAACAAGCTCCATGACATACAATCACAGCAGGGTAACTGAAGAAGAGGAGTTGGAAACTGATATGTTACAGAAACTGGAAAATTATTTTGTACACTGTAAATATATTTGGTCATTGTAGCTGTTTCTAGAATGTTAAGAGTCATTATTTATTTTTCTAAAGGTAAGAGTCATGTGTTTCCTTGGTCAGTCGCTGGAGCCATACCAGTGTGGAGCATCCCCCACTGCTATACAATCTCCTGTGGGGGAGTCAAAACTGTCCATTCAGCAAGTTTAGCCTACTAATCATACATTTCAAAATGATAGGAAAAGTTCAGCAATGTGGTAGCCAAAACAAATCTTTAAACACTGTCTCGGTCTGGGATGTCAAAACACATTGACAGAAGAGCGGTTAGAAGTCGTTACTGTAGCGACAGCACCTGTCACTGGTGATTTAGATTCAGAAACGTGTCCTCACTTCACTTACAAAGACTTCCTCACCAAATTCAATTAAGAGTTCCACTTTATATTTAAACTTCTGGTACTATAGAGTTAGTTCAGAAAAGGTACAATTGAGATAAGTAGATTGACTTTCAACATCTGAGACAGACCTTTTATATGTATTCCTCTCACATCTAGCCTATTGTCAGCAGCAAATCTTCAACAGGAACCTGAGAGCAGCATGCTAGGATAAAATGGATTAGAGAAGAACACAGACAGCAGTGAACACGTCTTTGGAATTCAGTAACACAGAGGTAACTGGTTCTCAGGTCAAGAATTTAGATGCTTTAAAATAGATGGACATGCTCCAGCTTCTCTCAGCTCAGTTCCACTTAGGCAGCAGAGAGAGGGGGACATGCAGACAGACAAAACTCTTAAGGCAGACGCCACTCCACCTTAATCTCCACCGACGAGGCATAGTGGAGAGGGCCATTCAATTAGGGAATCAGCCAAACCATAATGATTCCAGGATGAGGTTGGAGGTACTGTAGGTTGTTGACTGGGATGTGTTATATGATTGATGTACTGGTACGTTGTCCCTGTTCAAACCCAGGTCTGGCACGTTTTCATAATCTGTGAAAGCTGTGAATGTTCTGCCATGTAGTAGCATGCATGCACAAATTCACACACAAATACTTCCCCTGAAGACACACACAACACATACCCACACCAAAAATAGCTGCACAGACCTCATGCAGTGTTAACGTAACCCTCCTGGGTTTACTCAAAGACCCACTTCCATGAGCAAGACGCAGACCGACACACACACACACACACACCCACACACACACACACACACACACACACACACACACACACACACACACACACACACACACACACACACACACACAATGATGAGGCTCAGTTGTTAGCAGTAGATGGGGCGATGAGGTTTTGAATGGTGGCAGTCTCATCGGTCCCTGGACAGTCAGGCTTAGCTACAGCACAGAAGCCTATGGGAGCTCAGCAGTAGAAGAAGGAAACAGAGAAACACATCCTGTGAAAACAATTGTTGGATCTGGAAGGTCATTGTGTTCTGCTCAGCTATAAATATACTAGACTCTATAATTATCACCACTGTTCTTATCTGGTCTGGCTCCTCATGTCATTCTTCACTCATTCCATTCACATTTCTAGTTCCTTTCATCATGAGACGTCTAATTGAAAAACATCACCTACTAGTGTCCTCTCTGCATCTCTCTCTATTCCTATGCTGGTAAATGGCATGGAGATAGGTATTTTCTGCAAATGGTGTGCTGTGTACAAATTATTTACCTTGGATTTGTTACGTCTTACACTTTTGTTTTAGGAGCTAATTTCCCAGAAAGCATTGCATCCCATCTGCATGACTGGCAAGATGGAGTCGTGGCCTAGAGATTGAGAAATCAATCACTAGCCCAGGAGGCGCTCAAGAGTGGGAGTTTATCAAATATTGATGGAGGATATGGGTGTTGGAATGAGGCACTCAAACACAAACACACACAGACATGCAGGTATATATACATTACACAGTCATACACACTTACACGGACAGCACACACACACACACACACACACACACACACACACACACACACACACACACACACACACACACACACACACACACACACACACACACACACACACACACACACACACACACACACACACACACACACACAGACTCCCATATGTTAACCTAGAAGCAACATGCAGTAAAAGCACAGTTAAGACACATATAACCAACTATTTGAAGATGAAGAGGAGCACGCCAAAAAGCCACAAAATTCCTCCCTCCTCATGAATAAGTAATGAGACATCAAAATAAGGAGCTTCATGTTGTCTCCTCTCCCTCCTGTGCTAAAACGGAGGCCCTGAAATATTTATAGTTTCTGTCAGGCCACTGCCTCTGCGCTCCATTACAATCAAAGCATACTCTATCTTACGTTTATCTCTCACTCTCCTTCTCTCTCTGTCTTAACACAGTCACATACATACATACTATGGCACATAATCCATTGTGCGTATACAACACAGATACAGACAAATAAGTCAATAGACGCACACAAATACACACACACCTGATTGTGACTTAGCTCCAGTCTAAACCATCTTTCATAAGATGCATAATGGACACCAATGAAACACAGCAGGTACTGCATAACCATGTCTAGCTACCGTGCACTGTATACATCAGAACCCTTGTACAGTATTCTCTCACTTCCCATAACCTCCAATTAGACTGCATCAGATTCTCCCTCTTTATTAACCATGCCATATTCACCTAATTGCTTCATGGAAGAAACCTGCAGATCACATTCCATCTCTCTCTTTATCTCTGTTTCCCTCCATCTCTCTCCCTCTCTCTACTCCTCTACTCTTCACTAGCACTTCTCAATCTCATCACATTGCAGCCCACTGCGTTCCCCTTCAACATTCATTTATTTCCTCCCTCATTCTCTCCCTCTACCTAAATCTCTACAACTCCCTGTCTCTATTTCACTCTCTATATGGCGTTGTTCCGTCTCCCCATTTCCCCCATCCTCTTCCCTATCGTTTCTCCCTTTCCCTGACGCTCTATGACCTCCCTATCTCCCTCTATGACCCTCCCTTATCTTCCTCTATGACCCTCCCTATCTATGACCCTCCCTATCTCCTTCTATGACCCTCACCTATCTCCCTCTATGACCCTCCCTATCTCCCTCTATGACTCTCCCCGATCTCCCCCTTTCTCTCCCTGACCCGCCGCAGTTCCACACTCCCTCTCTCTTCGTTTCCTTTCATTATTCATGAGTACTGCAGGAGCTCCAGACGCTGAGCATGCTGGGTAGAGCTCCTCTGAGTCTCTTCATGACGTCATCACTCTATGCCGACGCTCGGCTCCCTCACCTCTCTGGTGACTAGCGCAGGGCATGATCCAGCATTTCAGTACACAGCTTATGTTCACTGGGTTCTATCCTTTATATTGGCTACATGTGCAATTCTGGCAATACAAATATATCTTAAGAATCCTTCTCTGTTTATATGCAAAGGTAAATAAAACACTTCAACAGAGGGTTTAACAACAAGGCCATCAAATATTTATATATTGTGTACAGCTTATATATAGACTCTTGACCACTTAAATATAGACTCTGGACCACTTATAAATAGACTCTGGACCACTTATAAATAGACTCTGGAATAATACAACACTAGATGTGTATGTAGTCTGTCTCTGTCGGCTCTAAAGTCAGGTTGGTTAAGCGGTGCTCCAGCAGGTGCTAGGAGGAGTGGAAGTCTGTGTGTCTGAGAGTCGTGTGGCAGCAAGTTCTATAAAGAGCACTCAGCACCACACGGTCAATGACTCCATCAGCTCCCACAGGCCCAATACACCATCACTGTGACAGGGAGAGGAGGAGAGAGGGAGTGAGAGAGGGAGGGGGAGGGCGAGGAGAAGAGAGGCAGAAGGAAAGGACAGAAGGGGGATGGATAAGGTAGAGGGGAGGAGGACGGAAGAGCACAGAAAGGTAGTGACAGGAGGAGGGGAGAGAGGGAGGTGTTAGCAGTTGATATTCTTTAATAACACAGACCCCAAATCAAATCAGGGGGAGGAAAATAGGTTTATTCAAAGAGGATGAATCAAAGATTTTATGCTGAGAGCTAGATGGTCGTTCCTTCCCTGTCCTCAGTGATTCTCCCCTCAATGATTCTCTCCTGTGATTCTATCCACAGAACAAAGGGACAGGATGTAGTTTTATAACCCAGCCCTAGCCTGTGGTTGACCAATTAGAATTCCTTGCAATAAAACTGGGAAATGGCCAAATAACAAGTATCCTAAATCAGGCTCAATGCCTAGACAAATTCCTCCCATGTCTCTGACCCATTGATCAATAATTCCCTATTACAGAAAAAAAACACTATTTCTATTGATTGTTAGTTCTCTATTGACTTTCGTCCTCTGTCTTTAGTACTGTTTTAACCTCTCGTCTTCTGTCTCTGCGGTTTGTATTTATCTTCTAAATATTCTTATACTCCGCCCTAGATCATTTAAAAAATAAATATACTTAAAATGTATTTTTTAGAAAACAATAGAAAACATGAAAAAATAGACAGTATAAAAAACATTAGCTGTAAGCATAAAATCACTAATATTAAAACACCTTGCATTTCTATAAAACACAAAGGGCATATTGTACTTCCTGTTACAATAAGAAATAGACTTAAAAAATGTATAGAAAATAAGTATTAAAAGGTGTAATGATGATGTCCTTTACAATTCCCACCACATCCTGTATTAGGAGGAAACTCACACACACAAAAAAAATAGTCTACAAGAAAATAATATTCAATCGTACTATTGGCAAGGTAATCATTCACCATGTCCTTTAAAAGTGACCAGCTCTTCCACACTGGTATCAGTCCCACATAGATAACTATTAGAAATGATGTTCTGGCAGTCTGCCGGTAGTGAGGAATTCTTCTTCTGTTCCATGGGTTAAGGACTTTTCTAATGAAAACTTCACCGGTGATCTTGTATCATTTCAGGTAGAGTCCTTGGTTCAAGGGATATTGCTTCAGCTTCAGACTGTAGATTCTCATAACCTGTAATGAAGGAAACAAAAAAGTGAAAGTAACATGTCCTGGTTTCAAGATAAATTAATATTTCACATAGATTTCGCTAATTAAGCATGCCCCGATTTTCAGGAAAAAGTTGGACATTTCACCTAGATATCCCTAATATGATGACTGCGGTGTACAACATAGAAGCTTATCAGCTTCTGATCATCTTACTATGCTTCTTCACCTGAGATTGGACCCTGATTGCTAATCAATCAGTTCTTTATTCTCCAGGCTCCGCTTTGTCATCAAAATAGACAACCCTGCAATGAGTGACATGTATCCATCGTGATTTTCCCTGGACTTTTACTGCTGACCTCGTTATGAGCTAAACTTGATAAGGACCTTTCCATTTTGGCCCTAATGTCTCTGTTACATATTTTTTTACCATCACCCACTGGTACTACGTCATGTCCCCCCTCTGAAGTTATTCCCCACGCCTCTTTAACTTGTCTGTCTGCTTCCCCTACTGCATTAGAGAGTTGTATAAAATAATTAAGCATTGTGTCCCTCAAAGTGAATGTCTGCTTTTCTCAAATCTAAGGTGCCTGGTACTATCACATTGTCCATTGTAGTAACTTCCCATGCCCAGCCTGCCTTCCTCACACCCCCCTCCACAATGCTTGAACCATCTGTGTATAAGATAAACTCAGGGTTTTCAAACGGATGACTCTTAATAAACCCATCAGAAAGCTGATCCAAAACAACTCACAACAGTCATGTTCAAGTAATGTGGTATCTGGAGGAAGCATCAGAGTAGCTGGATTACATGGTGTGCCACGTTGTATGATGACGTTAGGAGCCTACACTACTTTAGTAGCGTCCATAGCTTCTTTGCTAGCACACTGGTTCCATATCCAAAGTTCCACACTCATTTCTCTTCGTAGTCCAAATAGCATGGTTCTGAACTGTAGATTCCTGCAGTTGCCTAATTTGCCACGTCACCTTCCCTTCAGAAATGTTCAGTGTAGAGTCAAGTTGCATAATAACATCAAGGCCTAAAATAGGTTGTTCAAGTGAGCCCATCCACACCCCTGCATCAATCTTCAATGGACCAATAGAAACTGATAATGGTTTGGTCTGTTTCATATCTGTCCCCCCCCACTCCTGTTGCTCTCATCTTCTTGCCCGTGTACTGAGGACATATATGTTTTGCATTAGATATGGGCAATACAGTGACTTCAGCACCCGTATCTACTAAATAATCTACTGCAAAGTTGTTAACCATCATGTTCACATATATTCCACATATATTCCATCCGATTTCATATGTACACCCGCTGAGATGGGATGTAAGAGGGGGTCTATTAGTTTCCCTCCACAGCATCCAGCAAACTCTGCTGCTGAGCTGGAGAGAGCTTCTTACATTTCTGCGTCAGCATTGTATCATTGGGGCTGTTGTCCTGTATCCATTTTCCCTTAGAAGGACCCTGCTTCTCCTGGCCATTCCTCATAAGAACACATTTTCTTTTCCGACAGTCTTCTTGCCAGTGACCAGAAATCCAGCAATAATGACATTCACCAGATTTATCTTCTGCTGAACAAATAATGTTGTTGATTTCATTCGAAACCTGCACAACTCTGATAACAGCTGGTTTATTATGTTGATTGATGTCTCTGTCCAGTCGTGACAACCTGTCAATTAAGTCGCCATAGTTTTATCTCTCCCAGTCATTAGTTGTGGAAACATTTTTTTTTGTTGCAAATCATCATGTATGGATTGCATCAGCTGATGAGTGATTGCCTCCATTTTTGGAGGAATTGAGTGTATCTTCATCTTCCATGTCAGGTAACCCACTGTGTCTAACCACCTCTGCTCTAAACCTTTCTTCAATTCAACAAACGGTTATTTCGGTTTTTGAACACATTTGGTATCTCTCCCCAATTGGTGGTTGCATTGATCAGACCCTTAAGGAAAACATGTATGGCTCTCCATCCATCAGCCACATCTTGCTCTTCACCACCCACAGCTCTATAAACCTTTTCTTCATGTACACCATGTTCACGGTTGTTCAAAACAAAGGCTAGTAACTGTAACCCATCATAAGGTTGTAGATTGTAGAGTTTCTTATAACGCTTCAAATGGTCCCACGTTTTCATAGCCACTTCTAGGGGATGTTTCAAAGTTTTTGACCATTCATCCAACTGTTTTGGAGATGCTGATTTGTGTGATTACTGTCACCGGAGGTTTGTCTTTACTACCTTTTACAGACTGTGTTCTGGTTGGCCTAAGACATCATTCGTCACCGCTGTCAGAATCTGTTGACCCAAAGCCAGGCAGTGCTGACCAGATGCTTGAAACCTGATCTGCCTGCTTAACTTAGCCTGAGGATATATTAAGGGAACAAAGAGTCCACAGGTGGAGGTCAAGTCTGTTTTTACAACCCTTGCCTGTAATTGTTGAATTTCTTCTTTCAAGATTTTGATCTGTTCACCAAGAGCTTTCAAACTATCCTCATCTCTCTGCAATGTCCTGTCATGATTCTCTTGTTTCCTTACTTTGGCTAAAACAGTTAAAGACCATTGTGTCTTTGTCAAGGAATTAGACATTCTCTGTATTTTTCCCCAAGCTTTTTGTATATCAGATAGATTCCATATTCCATCTTTGTCAACAATGACGGAATATTTATTTATTATCTCTTGCCTACTCTTCTCTACTTTGAAATGGTTCTTCAAATCACTAGACAGTGAATTTAAAATCTGTTTCATGCTCACATCCGGAGGATATCACGTCCTGACCAGTAAAAGGGGTTACTTGACATTATAGTATGGTCAGGGCGTGGCAGGGGGTGTTTGTTTTGTGTGTTTTGGTGTTTTTGAGTTTTGTTCTATGTTTTCAATATCTATGGTTAAATTCTAGTTTTCTATTTCTATGTTGGTTTTTGGGCATGACCTCCAATTAGAGGAAGCTGGTTGTAGTTGTCTCTAATTGGAGGCCATATTTAGTTGATGTTGTTTCACTTGTGTTTTGTGGGTGGTTATTTTCTGTATAGCCTGGATGCCTTATGGAACTGTTTTTCGTCGTTTGTTTATTTTGTTTAAGTGTTTTCATCGAATAAATGAGGTATGAGCACTTTACCCGCTGCGCCTTGGTCCTATCCTTATGACACCCATGACATATATATATATATATATATATATATATATATATATATATATAAACACACACACACACACACACACACACACACGTGTGTATTTAACCCCTTTTGAGGACTCAAACCTCTTCTAGAACACAAATTGTCTCTGTAGGACCTGGCTACCAATAAAACGTATGTTCACTTCAAAAAACTTGTTGAAGGCTTACATTAACCACACGTGTAAAAATTGCTACTCAACTAGCAAGTCACTTCTATGCAACAAGGTTTCACAAAAAGAAAGGAGTCTAACCTTTTAATAGAGGGCTTGAACCCCTATAATAGAAAGCAAAGCTGTAAGAGGACTCAAACCACTAACTGAGCAAACAAAGGACTAAAATCTATAACAGAGAACAAAGGACTTGAACCTTATGCATCACAGATATATATCACTCATTGCATGCACTAATTTTAACCTGATTTGGTTCTTGTAAAATGATATTGGTCTAGACTCACCCAGCAATTATGCCATCAATCAGGAGATTAAGAGTTGACTCCCCAAAGTGGGTTGTGCTCAGCCTTCTCTCTTTCTTCTGGAGCAACACACAGTTGATACGTTTTCTCTTGTTGTTCAGACCAATTCATCCGGGTCACGGCACCAAATGTTAGAAATGGAAGTTATTCTTTAACACAGACCCCAAAGCAAATCAGGTGGAGGAAAATAGGTTTATTCAGAGAGGATAAATCATAGATGTTATGCTGAGAGGTAGATGGTTGTTCCTTCTCTGTCCTCTGTGATTCTCCTCTCAGGGATTCTCTCCTGTGATTCTATCCACAGAACAAAGGGACAGGATGTAGTTTATAACCCAGCCCTAGCCTGTGGTTGTCCAATTAGAATTCCTTGCAATAAAACTGGGCCAATGGCCAAATAACAAGTATCCTAATTCAGGCTCGATGCCTAGACAAATTCCTCCCATGTCTCTGACCCATTGATCAATATTTCCCTATAACAGAAAGAACACTATTTCCATTGATCGTTAGTACTCTGACTTTCGTCCTCTGTCTTTAGTTCTGTATTGACCTCTCGTCCTCTGTCTTTGCGTTGTGTATTTATCTAATAAATATTCTTATAGACGGAAGAAGCAGAGCTAGCAAGAGGGAGTGGGAGGGGAGGTAAATAGACAAGATATGGAGATGGGGGAGCTAAACAGTTGGAGATGTGGGATAAAGGGAGAGAGAGAGAGAGGGGTCAAGTGAAAGTGCTGATGACAGAGAAGGAAACTAAAGGAGAGGAACATAAGAGAGAGAGAGGGGAAAGGAAAGAGATAGAGAGGATATTTTGTTGTGTCAGAGGACACAAGGCAAGGGCAAGGTAAATCCTTAAAAACATTACTATCATGGCTTGTCTCTCTGAAACAAACTAGAGGACAGCCAGGGCCAATTTTTACATCCCTTACATCAATGAAATTGGGACAAGATATAATAAGGTTTCTTTTCCATCGTTGTGAGTGGGAATAACTCCACTCACTTATTTCTGACAGTTTGAGCTGGTGAGGAGGGCGGTAAGACAACTTTGCCTGACATGCCATCAATAATGAAGAGGTCATGGTAATATATGAGCCCTCCTTTCTCTCTCCTGTCCTACCGAGTCTTTTCCCTTCATACAAACTGACACACACACAAGAGAGAATAAAGTAGACGGCATCGGTCAAAATCGTGATTTATGACACTATGTCCGGATGACGCGTACATGCCCAAATAAGGGCATCCGGTCAAGACATCCTGGCGGGAAGGTGTCACGTGGTTAGGGCCATATAGTTGCATCCTGTTCTGTCACGTGTTAGAGTGTGTGTTATTTTATGTCTATATTGCATCTATTCCTTTGAAGTTGTCATGATGATTGATGTGTAGGGACCTCGTTGAACTGGGGGGGTTGTGTTTGAACATTTCAAAGAGGATGGCCCCACACCCCACCTATTTTATTGCTCTTAGGGTTGTTGTCTATGAAGTAGGAATGTCCGGGGGGGACTGTGTTGGCGGCAGACGCCTTATAAATAAGACCCAGCACAACACATGCGGCCCCAGAACACTAAACAAGATTTTAAAAATAAACATGGATTTTGTGATCAGTGGCAAAGCAGTGATGACCGTAACAACGGAAGCAGGACCGCGGCTGAAACATAGAGAAAAGACCAAGTATAAAGCAACAAGATACGATGCGCCAAAAAAGAGGTTTCTAAGTGTGTATAGAACCCAAATACCGCCCGCAACTGCCCTGAAAGATCAAGTGATGATGTCTAATGGACAGCATCGGGGGTATCAGTTTCATTACCAGGCCTGTAGAGTGAAACTCTATACCGTAGCCGAAGGTGAAGAATATACAGACCAGACTTTAGGAGTGGACTACGGGGTTGAAGACTGGTCGGCTTTTCGCAAGGTTGTGTGTCCCGAACTGAGAGTTATCACCAAGGGGTATAGCTTGTTCACGGGCTACGAGACCCATTGGGAAGGTACCCCAGACTTCTCAGGAAGAGTATTTCACAGGGTGAAAATACAGAGAAAGAATGGAATTCCTTGTGGATGCGTGGAGTTCTATATCAGCAACGAGGAAACCCGCAACCAAAACATTCGTGACGGTGGCCTGACTGGGGATTTTAGGTTGCACATGCTTATTCCTTTTAAAAGTTGGGATCTAATGGAATTGAAAATGTTAGAGTTGTTGGACGCTCTTTTTGTACAGAGCCAACAGCGGCAGAGCATTGTTCGGCTAGGGAAGTGCATAATATATACGAATCCTGAGGATTATGATTCAAAGGAACCCCAAGAATGGTCATCCTCAGAAGGGTCAGCCCCCGAAGAAAACTAAGTACGCGGCTGCGTTAACCACACCCTGACACCCCCAAAGGACTGGTTCAACAATGAAAGGAGTGCCCTTAAATCCTCCGGTTCTTCATTTCAGCATATACCATGGATATTCATACAACATACCAGGACTCCGATACGTCATGGGGGCCAGACCCTAAGGACTTTATGCCTCGCAGCCAACCATTCTACTCCCCCCAGCCAAGACCCCCGACACCCCCTACATGTACACAGCCTGAGGATGTGTTTGATGGGGTGGTCAGTACTATTTTTGTGGACACCATCAAGGCCTCTGTAGCCACACTTTTAAACGTGGTGATTGGAGAGTATATACGAGAAAAATGCATCGGTTGTGAGATCAATCCCCCCAGCCAGCGCCGGCATCCGTGTTTATACGAGCCCCCAAGATTCTACTTCTTCAACCATTTTGAGGAGCTGGTGAAAAGACTGTGGTCCTGCAGGTTTATACCTTCGCTGGCCAGAGCCCTGGAGTCTATGGGTCTTGTGCGGTCTATTCCCAGAGTTTACGGGGTAACCGAGGCTTTCCTACATGAACTGAAGGAGGCGATCTGCATCCACGAGAAACTCAAAGAAATCCGACACACCCTGCTGGACGACAACAAATACAGGGAAGCTGTGGTGGATGATGTGTTGACTTTCTGCCTCAACAAAACCCAAGAGAACGAGTGACAATACATATTTGTTATTTAGATGTAAAGCAATGGGGAACTATATACATACGATGTTAGAGAGAATAAATACATTTTTTCTTTTGAGAGAACTTACAAATGTGATGCATCAAATTATTGAAAATAAAGTGAACAATGTATCGTTCTACACAACCCATAATACATGGGCTAATGTAGAGTGTGTGCTACAAATGGAGCAAATCATGAATCATGTACGACATACGGATGAGAGTCTACAATGGACACAACTGGTCTCACGTCTTGTGGATGATTCTGAAGAACTAGAAACAACCTTGTCTAAGATTTTACTTTATTTGTTTGAAACACGTTTAATTGTAACATGTATCATATTTGTTGTTTATATACTTATATAGCGGATATGTGTGTTTTAAAAATTCAGCGACACAAGCCTGTAAATCTAAACCAAATATACAGGGTGTTGCATGCTTGGATCGTTGAGAAAACGGGGACAAGTATCCTGCAACGAATCCTGAATTGTCTGTATATGTAATACTTGATGTTTGCAAAAATAAAAATACAAAATGAAAATTAAATGTTGTCGTTATTTGAAAGTGGCTCATTAACATTATTGTACCTCAGAGAGGCAAGAAGGATGGCGGAGCAGCTGTTGAAAAACATGTATTATACCCCCTCTAAACCTGGGTCTTATGGGGGTAAGGAGCATTTACAGAGAGCTATAGCCGAAGAAACAGGTAGCCGGTTAGGTGTTGCTCAAGTGAATGAGTGGTTAGCCGAGCAGGATGCTTATACTCTGCATAAACCTGTACGAAAACAATTTCCAAGAAATATAGTTTTTTCTACTCATCCCTTGTCCCAGTTTCAGGTGGATCTATGTGACATGCGGGCCCTTGCAGATAAAAATGATGGAAATCGATACATGCTAATGGTTATAGATATTTTCTCTAAACTGGCCTTTGTAAGGGTCTTAAAAAATAAGAGCGGGGTGGAGGTGACCAGGGCCTTTGACGTTATCTTGAAGGAAGGAGGAGTCCCCAAGAAAGTGCAGACGGATGGCGGAAAATAATTTCTTAATAATACTTTTCAGAAACTCATGAAGAAGCACAATATAGTACATTTTGCTACAGGCTCAGATTTAAAAGTTTCAGTTGTTGAACGCTTTAACAGAACTCTGAAGGAGCGGATGTGGAGATATTTTACAGCTCACAACACGCATAGACATATCGATATAGTTCAAGATTTAGTAAAGGGTTACAACTACAGCTACCATAAGAGTATAAGGATGAAGCCCAGAGAGGTCTCTTCTGAAAACTCTTTTCAAGTCTTTAAAAATCTGTATGGTTTGTTCCCCCTTCGCCGTAAGAAAAAAAAAAGATTTTAAATTCATAGTGGGGGACTTGGTACGTATATCCAAGTTGAGGGGTGTTTTCGCCAAAATATATGAGCAAGGTTACAGCGATGAGGTGTTCACCGTTACCGAATGTCTACCTCGCATACCCCCTGTCTACAAGTTAAAAGATTATGACGGGGAGCTTATAGAGGGATCGTTTTATGAGAAGGAACTACAGAAGGTACAGATGAGTAAAGACAAAGTCTTTCACGTGGAGGAGATTCTAGATCATAAGAGAGAAAAAGGTAAAAAATGGGTGTTGGTCCGTTGGAAAAACTGGTCAAAAAAGTTCAACTGTTGTGAACGATGTGGTGGAGGCATCGGGGGTTAACTTAAACCCTCATAAATGATAAATACAACATCATTCGCGTGTACACAGGAGTGCATCATGGAACACAGTGGCTTCTACCTGACCCTCCCCAGTAATGCGTCAGCACATATATATCGCAATAACCAAAGTTCGAATTATACAACCAATTTTCCAAAGCCTATAGAGTTATCCGAGGCGTGGGAAGTAGGTCTCAGCGAGATTACATACCCACATAGTTGGTATAATATCAAGGATAAGGACCGGGATTTTTATTGCAAAAGGATATCGGAACCTGCGAAACTTATAAAGATTAAAAAAGGGTTCTATAGAACCGTCGACAGGATCGTCTCAGAGTTGAATGAACTCCTAACCCAGAACAATACGGAAATACTCTTGAGCTACAACCCTATTCATAAACGTGTACAAATCTCAGGGGCTGCGGATAGGGGTATAAAGACCACCGGTAATTTAGCCTACATGTTGGGGATGGTTCCCAATAAATGGACGTATGTGAAAGATAAATTAGCCCCATTCCCTGCAGATATACATGCAGGGTTTTACAACATATTTGTGTATACCGACATCATATCCTATCAAAGGGTAGGAGACAGTTGTGTGCCCCTCCTGAGAACAGTTCATATTGAGGGAAAGGATGGAGGGATAGTCACTGTCACCTACGACAAGCCACACTACGTACCTGTAAGCAAGAAATATATTGAAAACATTCTGGTGGAGCTCAAAACGGATCAGAACGAAAACATCGAATTTACTTATGGTAAAACGATTGTAAAACTCCACTTTAGGCCCTCCAAAGCCTCTCTACATATATTATTAGTATATATATATATATATATATATATATTTTTTTTTTTTATAAACATAATACAAATAAATTAAAATGGTTATGGAACACAACCACCATCTCGACCCTAACCGCTATGTCTCATATTATGTTGATCAAGTGGGTAATGGGTTACCCGGCTATCATGGATCCCCGACCATGTATGGTTCGGGGATAGGAGGTATATTTCGTAACCTCTTTAGGATGGTTTTACTGTTTATGAAGAGAGGCCTCAGCATAGCCAAACCCCATTTAAAATCAGCGGCTAAAAATATAGTAAGTGAGGTTGTAGCCAATGCTATGACCCGAAGGGCGTCACCAGATGCCGAGCATCAAGAAGGCTCGGGGCTTATGATGTTGTCTCGAAGACCAAAAAAGAGACCTCCGGGTATAAGGCGCAGGCCTGCCCCTAAAAAGTGGAGGTTAACCATTAAAAGAAACTCAGTAACTAAGACGTGGTAAAGTGAGGAGGTCTGGACCAAAAACGGCAAAAAGAATACTCTGAAGTATTTTCTAAAAGAACAAGCAACATGTCTCTTTTACACTCTATCTTTTCACGGCCCCCTTAACCCAACATTCAATAGACAGGTCCAGTTATGTGGAGATAGCCCCACTCTCTGCCATTACCGACAACGGTCCTATAGAATTTTTCATACCATGCCACGGTGACAACTATCAGGACCTCAACAACACCTTGGTGCATTTACGTCCAAAAGTGACCAAAAGAGATCGTACTAATATTGCAAACGATGCCAAAGTGAGTCTCATTAATTACCCCTTGGCCACCATCTTCTCCCAAGTGGATGTGACTTTGGGTGAACGCCTAATCAGTCAAAGCAGTGCCACATACCCCTATAGGGCCATCATAGAGTGTTTACTCAACTACTCCGAAGACACTCTCAAGACACAATTCAGCGCCGGGCTGTTTAACAAGGATACTGCAGGAGTCTCTATGGAATCGATAGACCCTTCCACCGGTGCAAACAAAGGACTGGAGGCACGCGCTCACAACTGTGCCGAATCTCGAGAGTTTCATCTGCTAGGGCCTATACACTCTGACATTTTCTTTCAAGAACGTTTACTTTTAAATTCGGTTGATTTAAGACTAAAATTAACCAGGGCCAAGGATGAGTTTTGTCTGATGTCTGCCCAAGACGGTGACTTTAGTTTAAAAGTG
Source organism: Salmo salar (assembly GCF_965601325.2). Taxonomy (NCBI): domain Eukaryota; kingdom Metazoa; phylum Chordata; class Actinopteri; order Salmoniformes; family Salmonidae; genus Salmo; species Salmo salar. The sequence goes on from NC_138291.1 coordinate 154,428,736, forward strand.
TTGGGGGCAACGCTTTTTATTAAAAGTATCTCCGGCAGTTCGTCTGGGTCACTCACAGGCTTTGATGAAAGGAAATGCCCTTTACCCTCTCCAAAGAATTACCAAGAAAACCTTTAGCATACCTGTGGGCAGTAGAATCTGCAGTCAAGAAAACCTTTTTCTAGGCCCTTTACCCCGCTACATGGTTATAGGTTTGGTTGATCACGCCTCTAATACGGGCAGCTTACATAAAAACCCATTTAATTTTCAACACTTCAATGCAGAGTATGTAGCTCTCTGTCAGGACGGGCGTCAGGTCCATGCTAAGGCTTTCCAACCGCAATTTAATAACAACATATCTGTGCGAGAATTTTACAATCTATTCCTGGCTACTGGGAGGCATCTAAAAGATCTCTCCTTACTTATTGACAGAAATGATTTTGCACAGGGTTACACATTGTATGCTTTCAATTTATCCCCTGATGATGACACCTCAGGAAATCTGTCTGTGGTGTCCCAAGGTAACCTCAGGCTGGAAATGTGTTTCCGTACACCTTTAGCCTGTACAGTTAGCATGAGTGTTTATGAATGCTCTGATTCAATCTTGGAAGTGAATGCCCGAAGACAAGTCTTAGTGGATTATTATTAGGGATCGTTGAGCAAAGACATGAATACCCAAGAGTTGGAAGGGCTCATGACCCGCTTGATTGGAAAACAATTTTGTGGAGTGTGGGCTTGTGATGAATTACCTATTGAGAAATGGCCTGAGCGGCCAGCCATGTTTATTGTCAATACCCATCCTAAATACATGCCTGGTGAACATTGGCTAGCAGTGACCTTAGAAGATGAAGGAGGAAGAAAAATCTCAACTTTTTTGATTCCTACGGCTTTCCCCCTGGTTTTTCACATTTCCACAAATCTATTACCTCTTGGCGTTCCCCTAGGATAGGGTGCGCTAAAGCGATTTTTGAAAAAAATTAGTGCCCATTTTAAACGGCCTCCTACTCAAATCAGAAGCTAGGATATGCATATAATTAATACCTGTGGATAGAAAACACCCTAAAGTTTCTAAAACTGTTTGAATGGTGTCTGTGAGTATAACAGAACTCATATGGCAGTCAAAACCCCGAGACAGATGGAAACAGGAAGTGGAATTCTGAATTGCGAACTCAACTTCACCACGTTGCCTATTAATCACACCGTGAGCTATGGTTCATTGAGCACTTCCTATTGCTTCCACTAGATGTCCCCAGTCTTCACAAATTGGTTTGAGCCTCTACTGTTAAAATTGAATGAATGAGACGCTGTGGAACGTGGTCACACGGAGAGGGCCATCACCATTATGACGCCGGCGCCCCTGGTTACCCTCCCCTTTCGAAACGTTTTGAAACACAATGCAATCGTCCCCCTCGAATCTTATTGGCTCTCTTGTTGAAAAACGCCCTGAAGATTTATGTTATACAACGTTTGACATGTTTGAACGAACCTGTCCAGTGGCCGACGAAGCATTTGGATCAGCCTTCAGACGCGCTAACAAGAACAAGCTCTTGGAACATAAAGGAGTCATTTTTTCGAACAAAAATACATTTGTTGTGTACCTGGGATCCCTGGAAGTGCTTTCTGATGAAGACAACCAAAGGTAAGGGATTATTGACAATAGTATAGAAGACTAGATGTGATATGCGATTGTTCCAAGATGGCTAGCCTATTGCTATTGCTAGACTATTGTTCTGAGTATCGCATCCCCTTTTATCGCAGTGTGATTACCCAGTAAAGTTATTTTTAAATCTGGCATTACAGGTGCTTTCAAGAGATATTCATCTATACATCTTAGAATGACAATATTACATTTAAAAATGTTTTCGAATAGTAATTTAGTAAATTGTAGCTCTGTTTCATCGGATGCATTTGAGGGAAAATAGTTAGTCAACGTTACGCACCGATGTAAAATGCTGTTTTTATATATAAATATGAACTTTATCGAACAAAAGAATGCATGTATTGTGTAACATGATGTCCTAGGTGTGTCATCTGATGAAGATTGTCATAGGTTAGTGCTGCATTTAGCTGTTTTTTGGTTATTTGTGATGCATGTGGTTGGTCGGAAAATGGCTATGTGGCTACTTTTACGATATACTCCTCTAACATAATCTAATGTTTTGCTTTTGCTGTAAAGCCTTTTTGAAATCGGACAACGTGGTTCGATTCAGGAGAGGTGTATCTATAAAACGATATAATTTTTTTTTTCTTTTTTTAATTATTATTAAATTTTGTTATGCTAATGGCGATATGATTTTTCGCTGGATATCCGTCCGCATACGGGACGGAGGCCGCACAGGGGTTAAAGAATTTATGACCAAAAACGGATAAAAAATCTACTACAGCATCAAACAAGTGCAAGATAACCTTTCCACTAAATGTGGTCAACACTGTGTATTCTACCTATGCCAAAGAACCCGTGGAGTTTCTTTTGAAGATGTTATGTCTCTTTATAATGATGATTTAAGAAGTAATGATACCGTTGTAGCTTGTTTTGTTAGAAAATATCAAAAGTGTTCAAGTATGTGTCCTTTAAGACCGTATAATCAAGGCGTATGCTCACGTCAAATGTTTCAAGAATGCCACAAATGTTAAATTGCTTAATTTTTCAAATAAAATGTATTGAATTTAATCATAGTCATTCAAAAGTCATTCAAAAGTCTAACCACCCCGAGAGATCGGGATTAGGAAAAGGTCCGGAGGTGTTCATGGGGGTAAATGAGTTATCATCATCATCCCCTTCATTGGGGGGAGGGGTTGTTGGGACATCTTTAGAGGTGCTGTAGCTCGGTGAAGGTTTTTGTTTTAAAGCTTGAATCTGTTGACGAAGCTTATAGTTGGGTACCCCCGAAAGGGGAATGTTGAGGATTGCCAGGGCTTTAAGAAACTGACGCCACCCTGGAGGTCTTCTGTCATCAGCAACCTTGTGGGCTGCCATGGTACTTTTAAGCAAGTCAAGCATATGTGAACCCTTGACAACAGCGCCCTGAAGGATAAACTCTCCTTTGTCATTCCAAGTAGCGGTCCCCTTTGAGTCTTTTATCTTGTTCATAATGTATCCGGAACATGTGTCAACATGTCATGCATAACATTATCTTCAACATGCATTTGATCTTCAGCCGGTAAGATCGCAGGTACAGGCATTACAGGGGCTTGGCTCTCTCTAGGCGAGTCATCTTTTAAAGGTTCCGGTAGGGAAAGCGTTAAATGGTTGGTCTCTCTCTCACCTTGTTTTACCAAGGCCAAATACCTTTGCAAGAGGTTTGTGTATTTTTGGACCTTATTATAGCGGTTCAATTCTTTTCGGTTCAAAATATCCTTCATGGCCATATCCAAATCATTTTCCACTGTTTGTCTGATATTTTCAGGACCCTGCATTTGTTTTTTAAGTCTATCCAACTCTTGTTGAGGTACCAAGTACATTTTATTTGCCATCACACTCTGTGTTCAACCCCCACGTCTGGCAGCAATAAGGCTGGTGATGAAGGGCACAGCTATAGTTAGCAATGGCAGAAGAAAACCCCCAGACTGTTGTAGGCAATGTCTTTTCTTTTGAAGACTGGCTCTTTTATTGGCAAAGATTGGGTCAGGGTGGGTGGAATGCGCCCTTTGAGGAGATTCAAAGCAATCTCACATAGGGATAATATGAGATCTGAAGAACAGTGACCCAAGATGGCCTTCCGTTCTTTAGCTGTAGCCCCAACTAAGCTTCTCAAGAGGGGCAGGTTTCTTTTTAAACACAGAGAACAATACCATGTAATTGGCATTCAAACTAATGGTACGGCTATTTTTACCTTGGTGAAACACATTCTGCACCAAGTAAAGCACGGACAGGTTTCTATGATGAGTATATTGGGTAAAAGCTTGTGCAATTTCAGGATGTTCGCTACCTGCAAATAGCATATCGTCCAAAACCAGCAGACTGTTTTTATGAGGAGGTAAAAGTTCATCATCAGACAGGGATTCAAGTATTCCTTCAACAAACTTGATTTTTATTTTCTTCAACAGTTCATCATACAAAGGCTGATAACACGAATAACACCACACAATATTGTCAGGCTTCTGAGATAACACATGTTCAGAATTCTCTAAAATACTTTTTACAAAACAAGTTTTACCACTGTTGGAGGGGCCTGCGATTAAGGCCAAAAATGGTAGTTGCAACCGGGGGTCAAAACCTTCTACAGCAGCCATTATATCTTAAGCTTTAAGACACACTGGGGCTTGTAGCATAAGTCAGTAGCCAAAGGGCAATGTGGTCCCATCAGGTAAAAGCAGTCTCGTCATAGACTACCCTGAATCTTTTAGTAAGTGGGGCATTCCTTAGATGGAAGCCCTTTTTATCCCTAACATTTTTTTTGTAGGAGCTCAAAATCTCCAAGTCAATATTCCGGTCGTTTATGAACCCCTCGACCAAGCGTGTGATTGATTCCAAGTTTACACGCAGGGATTTTTCGTAGTTTTGAGTCACGCCTTTGGCTTTCAACACCACGTGATTGTCTTTAGTCCTAAAAGCATAGCTTTTGGGCCCACAGGAGGACCATTCTGTGATATGGTCACCATCTTTGAGTTCACTCGTTAAACCACCCAGATAGTTGCTAAGTGGGGGGCTCCAGTCACCCTGTTTGCTTACATAGACCATAGGGTCTGTCATGGTGAAGAACCCTCCTCTGAAGCTGCTCCATGAGGGCGTACAGTTCAAGTAGGCCATAGGCCATGGTAAATGCTGCAAGAAACACATTTACATTACCCGGGGGTAGAACCCTCTTCTTGTTATGTCTCCATTGCACCAGGGCAATGTCTTGACTCAAGAATGAAAAATGTGAAATTTCGTATTGGTCCGAAAAAACAAATTCCAAAACTTCTTCGGGGTCTTTAATGATCGACGTTGTTAGCATATTGCATCTCTGCGAAAGCTTCCCCCAAAGAGAGTTTAAGTACAATTTCGACATATTTCTTTTCGTTCTGTTGACCTCTAGTCTGTCAGGGTCAAGAAGTATGCCTTCTCTGTCGTGATAGTCTTGAATGTACTTGTCTTTGCTCTCTTGATCTGTGACCGATGCAGGATAGCCTGAAGCCATTCGCTTGCATCTCAAGAAGGTCTTGATGCACTCTTTAAAAAGAGTGTCTGATTTCCTGGAAAAGTTCCACACTTCAAAGATTTTGGCCACACGATACCCCATCTCTAGAGCCTTAGAGAATTCAACTGTGACCCATACACCTGTCAGGGCTCTTTCTTGAGATGAGTGATCACAAGGCTTTTCCTGGTTGTTGTTTTCACTGCAGGTGCGACATAGGGGAAAGAAAAGTTTTCCTTGAGGGCCCTTGTAAAGCAACACTGGTATAAACAAACCCCTAGGAGGGTAGACAGTTGCTTTGATCAGACCAAAATAGTTTTGGGGTAAGTCAAAGTCGCGGTGAATAATTTCAGGATGCCCCATAGGATAGCATGAGGAACTCAGTACATGAGGATAAAGGGATGTAAAATCTACATATCCTCTTGTCTCGTCGGGTTGCGCTACATACCGCAATGTCAAAGCATTGGTACGGCCTCCATACAAGGCCTGTCGTGATTCCAAGGGATCTGGTGTGTCAAAGCTGGAAAGGAAGGCTCGAACATGAGGATCAGACTTTTTGAGTGTGGTACACTCATGCACCCACATCACATTCACTTTCAAACTGTAAGTAGCCTGTAAAGATTCCAATTTGTCTTGAAACTCTTGGTACATTTCCCCAAAAGACAGGCCACTTCCTGCATGGAATCTTCTCAGGTTTTTGCCTGCCATATGAGTTCTGTTATACTCACAGACACCATTCAAACAGTTTTAGAACCTTTAGAGTGTTTTCTATCCAAATCTACTAATTATATGCATATTCTCGTTTCTGGGCAAGAGTAGTAACCAGTTTAATTCGGGTACGTTTTTTATCCGGCCGTGAAATTACTGCCCCCTAGCCCCAACGGAGAAAGCACACTTTGCAATATTCTGAGTACGGCGCTCAGAAAACAACAACCACCATTATAGAAAGCCGCCATGTTGGAGTCAAAAGTCAGAAATAGTGTTATAAATATTCACTTACCTTTGATGATCTTTGTCGGAATGCACTCCCAGGAATCCCAGTTCCACCATAAATGTTCGTTTTGGTTCGATAATGTCCATATTAATATCCAAATACCTCCGTTTTGTTCGCGCGTTCAGATGAGTTATCCAAATGCGCCATGCTCGCGCATTTTGTTGAGACGAAAAGTTATACTACAGTTTGTAGAAACATGTCAAACGATGTATAGCATCAATCTTTAGGATGTTTTTATCATACATCTTCGATAATATCTCAACCGGACAAATCCTTTGTCTTCAGAAACGAAAAAGCAAGCACCTCGCACTGACGGCCAAGTGCATGAATGATCTAATGGCACTCAGCCAGACACCTGATACAAATGTATCTCATTCCCTTCCAGGTCACAATAGAAGCCTAAAACAACGTTCTAAAGACTGTTGACATCTAGTGGAAGCCTTAGGAACTGCAAAATGCCCCTAAGTCACTGTAGTTTGACTAGGGAATTAATTAAAAAAACTACAAGCCTCAGATTTTCAACTTCCTGGTTGGATTTTTCTCAGGGTTTTGCCTGCCATATGAGTTCTGTTATACTCACAGACATCATTCAAACAGTTTTAGAAACTTCAGAGTGTTTTCTATCCACATTTACTAATAATATGCATATCCTACCTTCTGGTTCTGGGTAGCAGGCAGTTTACTACGGGCACACTTTTCATCCGGACGTCAAAATACTGCCCCCTACCCTAGAGAGGTTTTAAGGATAGAAGCGGCCAGCGACGTAATTGTTCACGATTTTGGAAAAGACTTTCCAGCTTATTCATCAGGGTTATGAATATAGGGTAATCCCTCCATTTAAAGCTAAACACAGGCATAAAAAAGTTCACATCCTTGCAGGCTTTGGAAAATACATATACAAACCAAAATACATAACTGCGACGAAGTCTATCAAAATGTTCACATGCTAAAATTGTCACTTTGGAGTCGGGGCTATAAGCCATTGAAGAGATCCTTATGGCTTTCAAATCATTGCGCCCTCACAAATGCTCTTCAAATGCATAGCCTGGCACGTTTGTACCACTCAGGGCCTGTTCAATTTTACAGAGTGCTAGCCATATCTTAAGCCATTCTCTCATACGCAGCGCAGGAGAAGAACTCCCGGGTTTTGCATGATAAAGGGGTTTGGGACCGCTGTCTGTGAAAATCTTCACAGTTGAATCCTCAGGTTGGAATATGTAAGTCATATGGCCATCACTCGTTTCCAAAACTCCTTTAAAACCTTCCGGTGCCTCACCCAAAAGGTCCTCGATGCTTTTATCATTGGGTTCGCGACAAGAGGCGCATAGTACCCCGAGAATTGTCCTAGGAGACATATTTTTCATGTTCAGGGTTTTATTTTTAAAATCTTTTTTAGTGTTCTGGGGTCGCATGTGTTGTTCTGGGTCTTATTTATAAGGCGTCTGCCGCCAACACAATCCCCCCGGACATTCCTACTTCATAGACAACAACCCTAAGAGCAATAAAATAGGTGGGGTGTGGCGCCATCCTCTTTGAAATGTTCAAACACAACCCCCCCAGTTCAACGAAGTCCCTACACATCAATCATCATGACAACTTCAAAGGAATAGATGCAATATAGACATAAAATAACACACACTCTAACACGTGACAGAACAGGATGAAACTATATGGCCCTAACCACGTGACACCTTCCCGCCAGGATGTCCTGACCGGATGCCCTTATTTGGGCATGTACGCGTCATCCGGACATAGGGTCATAAATCACAATTTTGACCGATGCCGTCTACTTTATTCTCTCTCACACACACTCACGTCTGCAGCTGTTCTGCGCCGTCTCCCCACAGGCGATTCTGTCGCACTCCTCTTTTGAGAGGTGTGAGGTCATCATCCCTCCATAATCCTCTCCTCTGTGTGACTGTAGATTCATAATCTGTTCATGTGCAGGTGACCTCAGTCAAGCCAAGGCCAGGTACTGTCTCAACCTGATCACTGTCACAACAATGAATTACTCAGCTCTGACAAGGTTTTCCATTAGCCGGCATTTGCCGACTGTTAGCCGCATTTTTTTTTTTTACGCCGATAAATAAAAATGTTGCTGGCCGAAATGACAAAGAAAAAAATCCCATTGCAAAATAATGCTTTCTATTCATTGATAGAAATACCAGTCGATGTAAATACATTTGACCATCATGCTTATCGGTCTATGGGTTAATTTTCATAATATAGTGGAATTAAATTGGTGTGCGTGTGTATTTTCATTAATCATCATGCATACAGAGCCGATTTGGAGCAGGATTTCACCTGCAGCTCCTCAGCTGATTGCTGCTAGGCTGAAACATGCTTTTATAAGTCCATTCATTGAGCAACAATTCTTTATGCAAATTGTATGTTAAATTTTTTTTTGTGCACGATAAAAAAATAGCCATTACCTTTTTTTCTCAACTGGTAATTAAAGCGCGCCTTCCATTGCCCATTCAAGTGCAGGCAACAGGCTATCAGCGCGTCACCACTGCTTCACAATGTGAGCTGGGGGCAGTCTGCATTTTGAATATATATACAGTGCATTTCGGAAAGTATTCATACCTCCCGACTTTTTCCACATTTTGTTCCATTACAGCCTTATTCTAAAATGTATAAAAAAAATATTCCTCATCAATCTACACACAATACCCCAAAATGCTCTTCAGAGGGTGGTGCGGTCTGCCCAACGCATTACCGGGGGCAAACTTCCCGCCCTAATGGACACCTAAAGCCCCCGATGTCATAGGAAGGCCAAAAAGATCATCAAGGACATCAACCACCCAAGCCACTGCCTGTTCACCCCGCTATCATCCAGAAGGCGAGGTCAGTACAGGTGCATCAAAGCTGGGACCAAGAGACTGAAAAACAGCTGTAATCTCAAGGCCATCAGACTGCTAAACAGCCATCACTAGCACATCAGAGGCGGCTTAGAAATGGATCACTAGCCACTTGAATAATGTTTACTTATCTAGCGTTAGTCATCTCATATGTATAAACTGCACTCCACAATATTCTACGGTATCTTCGTCACTTTTAAATTGTGTTTACATATTGCATCACCCATCTCATATGTATATACTGTATTCTATACTATGCCACTGTCCAATGCCGCTCTGACATATGTACAGTTGAAGTCAGAAGTTTACATACACTTAGATTGGAATCATAAAAACTTGTTTTTCAACCACTCCACAAATTTCTTGTTAACAAACTATAGTTTCAGCAAGTCGGTTAGGACATCTACTTTGTGCATGACACAAGTAATTTTTCCAACAACTGTTTACAGACCGATTATTTCACTTATAATTCACTGTATCATAATTCCAGTGGGCCAGAAGTGTACATACACTAAGTTGACTGTGCCTTTAAACAGCTTAGAAAATTCCAGAAAATTATGTCATGGCTATAGAAGCTTCTGATAGGCTAATTGACGTCATTTGAGTCAATTGGAGGTGTACCTGTGGATGTATTTCAAGGCCTACCTTCAAACTCAGTGCCTCTTTGCTTGACATCATGGGAAAATCAAAAGAAATCAGCCAAGACCTCAGAAAAAGAATTGTGGACCTCCACAAGTCTGGTTCATCTTTGGGAGCAATTTCCAAATGCCTGAAGGTACCACGTTCATCTGTACAAACAATAGTACGCAAGTATAAACACCATGGGACCACACAGCCGTCATACCGCTCAGGAAGGAGACGCGTTCTGTCTCCTAGACATGAACGTACTTTGGTGTGAAAAGTGCAAATCAGTCCCAGAACAGCAAAGGACCTTGTGAAGATGCTGGAGGAAACAGGTACAAAAGTATCTTTATCCACAGTAAAACGAGTCCAATATCGACATAACCTGAAAGGCCGCTCAGTAAGGAAGAAGCCGCTGCTCTAAAACCGCCATAAAAAAGCCAGACTACGGTTTGCATCCGCACATGGGGACAAAGATCATACTTTTTGGAGAAATGTCCTCTGGTCTGATGAAACAAAAATAGAACTGTTTGGCCATAATGAACATCGTTATGTTTGGAAGAAAAAGGGGGATGCTTGCAAGCTGAAGAACACCATCCCAACCGTGAAGCACGGGGGTGGCAGCATCATGTTGTGGGGGTGCTTTTCTGCAGGAGGGACTGGTGCCCTTCACAAAATAGATGGCATGATGAGGGAGGAAAATTATGTGGATATATTGAAGCAACATCTCAAGACATCAGTCAAGAAGTTAAAGCTTGGTCGCAAATGGGTCTTGAAATGGACAATGACCCCAAGCATACTTCCAAAGTTGTGGCAAAATGGCTTAAGGACAACAAAGTCAAGGTATTGGAGAGCCATCACAAAGCCCTGACCTCAATCCAATAGAAAATGTGTGGGCAGAACTGAAAAAGCATGTGTGAGCAAGGAGGCCTACAAACCTGACTCAGTTACACCAGCTCTGTCAGGAGGAATGGGCAAAAAAAAAAATAACCCAACTTATTGTGGGAAGCTTGTGGAAGGCTACCCAAAACGCTTGACCCAAGTTAAACAATTTAAAGGCAACACTACCAAATAGTAATTGAGTGTATGTAAACTTCTGACCCACTGGGAATGTGATGAAAGAAATAAAAGCTGAAATAAATAATTCCCGCTACTATTATTCTGACATTTCACATTCTTAAAATAAAGTGGTGATCCTAACTTACCTAAGACAGGGAATTTTTAGTAGGATTAAATGTCAGGAATTGTGAAAAACTGAGTTTAAATGTATTTGGCTAAGGTGTACGTAAACTTCCGAATTCAACTGTATATACTCTTAATCCATTCCTTACTTAGATTTACGTGTGTTTTGGGTATATGTTGTGAAACTGTTAGATATTAATTGTTAGATATTACTGCACTGTCGGAGCTAGAAGCACAAGCATTTCACTACAGCCTCAATAACATCTGCTAAACACGTGTATGTTGACCAATACATTTGTTTTGATTTGAATGACAAAGTGAAAACAGGTTTATAGACATTTCTGCAAATGTATAAAAATAAAAAACAGAAATACCTTATTTACATAAGTATTCAGACCCCTTGCTATGAGACTCGAAATTGAGCTCAGGGGCATCCTGTTTCCATTGATCTTCCTTGAGATGTTTCTACAACGTGATTGAAGTCCACCTGTTGTAAATTCAATTGATTGGACAAGATTTGGAAATGCACACACCTGTCTACTTAAGGTCGACAGTTGACAGTGCATGTCAGAGCAAAAACCAAGCCATGAGGTCGAAGGAATTGTCCGTAGATCTCCAAGACAAGATTGTGTTGAGCCACAGATATGGGGAAGGGTACCAAAACATTTCTGCAGCATTGAAGGTCCCAAAGAACACAGTGGCCTCCATAATTCTTAAATGGAAGAAGTTTGGAACCACCAAGACTCTTTGAAACCACCAAGACTTTTGCCACCTGGCCAAACTGAGCAATCTGGGGAGAAGGGCCTTGGTTAGGGACGTGACCAAGAACCCGATGGTCACTCTGACAGAGCTCCAGACTTCCTCTGTGGAGATGGGAGAACCTTCCAGAAGGACAGCCGTCTCTGCAGCACTCTACCAATCAGGCCTTTATGATAGAGTGGCCAGACGGAAGCCACTCCTCAGTAAAAGGCACATGACAGCCCCATTGAAGTTTGTCAAAAGGTACCGAAAGGAACACTATGAACACTATGGTCCTCAGATCCTCAAGGCACTACAGAGGGTAGTGCGTACGGCACAGTACATCAAGCTTCCTGCCATCCAGAACCTCTATACCAGGCAGTGTCAGAGGAAGGCCCTAAAAACTACCAAAGACTCCAGCTACCCTAGTCATAGACTGTTCTCTCTGCTACCGCACAGCAAGCGGTACCGGAGCGCCAAGTCTAGGTCCAAAAGGCTTCTTAACAGCTTCTACCCCAAGCCATAAGACTCCTGAACAGCTAATCAAATGGCTACCCAGACTATTTGCATTGAACCCCCCCTCGCATTTTTACGCTGCTGCTACTCTCTGTTTATTAACTATGCATAGTCACTTTACCTCTACCTACATATACATTAACTCTGTACCGGTACCCCCTGTATATAACCTCGTTACTTTAATTTTATAGTTGGTCTTTAATTATTATTATTTAATTGTTTTATGTAAATACTTTAACACTTATTTTTCTTAAAAATGCATTGTTAGTTAAGGGCTTGTAAGTAAGCATTTAACTGTAAGGTCTACACCTGTTGTAGTCGGTGCATGTGACAAATACAATTTGATTTGATTTTGATTTAAATATAACAATTGTATGTCAAAATGTGTACTTCATTTACACTTTCAGTAGTGTAGCAGCACATGCTCCCATCCAGAGCAGCCTCCTTTAGCAGCCGCAGGGCTTACTAGATGATTAACTACTACAACATGGTTGTTATCAAGCTACAACATGGCAGTGACCTACAACATGGTTGTTATCAAGCTACAACATGGCAGTGACCTACAACATGGTCATAGCGGTAAGTTGCCATACTGTTAGAGGCCAGAGGAGAAATATAGTCAATCTCTATTACTGTATAGCAGCCAGCGTGTACCAGGGGAAGGTCAGTTATAAGTCAACCTGGTCCTCTATAATGAAAACTCAGGACAGGAAGTCAACTTGGCAGAAAAAAGCTTCAGTACTCTATAGGGTTGGGTGATATTTGGGGACACCTTTTCTACACCAAATACTGCGATATCCGATATAATTGTTGTGCGCCATTAATGACAAAATGTTTTTTTTGGCTTATTTACAAAATTAGAGTCACATTCTCATTAAATAATCTTTGTGTGCCGAAAGAATTCATCTTAGTTAATTCATTTTGACTTCATTTGACATATAGATACAGCTTAACTGATACAACTGCACAGTTTTGAGTTGAAATAGATTATAGTCTTGCACATCACAATATATCTTCTTGCGCGTCACAATATATCATCAATGTCAAAAATTAACGATATTCTATTTATTTATCTATCGTCCCAACCCTAGTATTGGGTGACTTTGTTTGGTAAGGTCATTGTGGGATGTAACATGTCGCTGAGGCTTCTTGTAGGAAGAGGTAGAAGTGGGGCACGTGCTCCTGTCCTGTTCTGTATTGACATTGACTGACTGACTACCAAATTACCCCTGTCACATCTCTGTCACCGCAGAGTGCTCTAAAGCTGACACAGACACACACATACCCACAAAATACCCACACAAGCACACACACATGCATGCACACACATTATTCAAAGACGGACACAACACACCCTTCTATGCGAGCAGGCACACATAAAGTATCATACAGTCAGCACACACTACACTACATCAACCTAGCCCTGCTACCAACAGCCACTCCCAGGACATGTTGTTCACTTCTAATCACACACATGCACACGCCATCCCACATAACACATAGGCTACAATACACACAACATGCTACACATACGGTGCATTCGGAAAGTTTTCAGACCCCTTATTCTAAAATTGATCAAATTGTTTTTTTTCTCATCGATCTACACACAATACCCCATAATGACAACGCAAAAACAGGTTTTTAGAATATCTTCCAAAATGTATAAAAAATAAAAACTGAACATAAGTATTCAGACCCTTTACTCAGTACTTTGTTGAAGCACCTTTGGAAGTGATTGCAGCCTCAAGTCTTCTTGGGTATGATGCTACAAGCTTGGCACACCTGTATTTGTGGAGTTTCTCCCATTCTTCTCTGCAGATCCTCTCAAGCTCTGTCAGGTTGGATGGGGAGCGTTGTTGCACAGCTATTTTCAGGTCTCTCCAGAGATGTTCGATCTGGTTCAAGTCCGGGCTCTGGCTGGGACACTCAAGGACATTCAGAGACTTATTATATATGGATAGAAAACACTCTAAAGTTTCTAAAACTGTTTGAATGGTGTCTGTGAGTATAACAGAACTCATTTGGCAGGCAAAACCCTGAGACATTTTCTGACAGGAAGTGGATACCTGATGTGTTGTATTGACTTTAAACCTATCCCATTGAAAAACACAGGGGTTTAGGAATATTTTGGCACTTCCTATTGCTTCCACTAGATGTCACCAGCCTTTACAAAGTGTTTTGAGTCTTCTGGAGGGAGATCTGACCGAACAAGAGCCATGGAACGATGATGTCCCATTAGACACCTGGCGCGCGAGTTCATGTTGGGTACCCTCGTTCCAATACGTTATAAAAGAGTATGCATTCGTCCACCTTGAATATTATTCATGTTCTGGTTAAAAAAGGCCCTAATGATTTATGCTATACAACGTTTGACATGTTTGAACGAACGGAAATATATTTTTTCCCCTCGTTCATGACGAGAAGTCCGGCTGGCTTACATCATGTGCTAACGAGACGGAGATTTTTGGACATAAATGATGAGCTTTTTTGAACAAAACTACATTCGTTATGGACCTGTGATACCTGGAAGTGACATCTGATGAAGAGAATCAAAGGTAATGGATTATTTACATAGTATTTTCGATTTTAGATCTCCCCAACATGACGTCTAGTCTGTATCGCAACGCGTATTTTTCTGGGCGCAGTGCTCAGATTATTGCAAAGTGTGATTTCCCAGTAAGGTTATTTTTAAATCTGGCAAGTTGATTGCGTTCAAGAGATGTAAATCTATAATTCTTTAAATGACAATATAATATTTTACCAATGTTTTCTAATTTTAATTATTTAATTTCTGACGCTGACTTGACTGCCGGTTATTGGAGGGAAACGATTTCCTCAACATCAATGCCATAGTAAAACGCTGTTTTTGGATATAAATATGAACTTGATAGAACTAAAAATGCATGCATTGTCTAACATAATGTCCTAGGAGTGTCATCTGATGGAGATTGTAAAAGGTTAGTGCATCATTTTAGCTGGTTTTATGGTTTTGGTGACCCTGTCTTTGACTTGACAAAACATTACACACAACTCTTGTAAATGTACTGTCCTAACATACTCTCAATTTATGCTTTCGCCGTAAAACCTTTTTGAAATCGTAAAACGTGGTTAGATTAAGGAGATGTTTATCTTTCAAATGGTGTAAAATAGTTGTATTTTTGAAAAATTTGAATTTTGACATTTATTTGGATTCAAATTTGCCGCTCTTGAAATGCACCTGCTGTTGATGGAGTGCACCACGGGTGGCACGCTAGCGTCCCACCTAGCCCCAAGAGGTTAAAAATGGGCACATATTTTTTCCAAAATTCTCAATACTGCCCCCTAGCCCAAACAGGTTAAGTGGTCTATCAGAGGACAATGAGCTGAGGCGCGTGCACGGGGCGACACCATGTTTTTAGTTTCTCTCTCTTTGTACTAAAACACAGATTCCCGGTCGGAATATTATCACTTTTTTACGAGAAAAATGGCATAAAAATTGATTTTAAACAGCGGTTGACATGCTTCGAAGTACGGTAATGGAATATTTAGATTTTTTTTGTCACGAAACACGTCGGGCGCGTAACCCTTATTTACCCTTTCGGATAGTGTCTTGAACGCATGAACAAAACGCCGCTATTTGGATATAATTATGGATTATTTGGGACCAAACCAACATTTGTTATTGAAGTAGAAGTCTTGGGAGTGCATTCTGACGAAGAACAGCAAAGGTAATAACATTTTTCTTATAGTAAATCTGACTTTGGAGAGGGCTAAACTTGGTGGGTGTGTAAATAGCTAGCCCTGTGATGCCGGGCTATCTACTTAGAATATTGCAAAATGTGCTTTCACCGAAAAGCTATTTTAAAATCGGACATAGCGAGTGCATAGAGGAGTTCTGTATCTATAATTCTTAAAATAATTGTTATGTTTTTTGTGAACGTTTATCGTGAGTAATTTAGTAAATTCACCGGAAGTTTGCGGGGGTATGCTAGTTCTGAACGTCACATGCTAATGTAAAAAGCTGGTTTTTTATATAAATATGAACTTGATTGAACAAAACATGCATGTATTGTATAACATAATGTCCTAGAAGTGTCATCTGATGAAGATCATCAAAGGTTAGTGCTGCATTTAGCTGTGGTTTGGGTTTATGTGACATTATATGCTAGCTTGAAAAATGGGTGTCTGATTATTTCTGGCTGGGTACTCTGCTGACATAATCTAATGTTTTGCTTTCGTTGTAAAGCCTTTTTGAAATCGGACAGTGTGGTTAGATTAAAAATGGGCACATATTTTTTCCAAAATTCTCAATACTGCCCCCTAGCCCAAACAGGTTAAGTGGTCTATCAGAGGACAATGAGCTGAGGCGCGTGCACGGGGCGACACCATGTTTTTAGTTTCTCTCTCTTTGTACTAAAACACAGATTCCCGGTCGGAATATTATAACTTTTTTACGAGAAAAATGGCATAAAAATTGATTTTAAACAGCGGTTGACATGCTTCGAAGTACGGTAATGGAATATTTAGATTTTTTTGTCACGAAACACGTCGGGCGCGTAACCCTTATTTACCCTTTCGGATAGTGTCTTGAACGCATGAACAAAACGCCGCTATTTGGATATAATTATGGATTATTTGGGACCAAACCAACATTTGTTATTGAAGTAGAAGTCTTGGGAGTGCATTCTGACGAAGAACAGCAAAGGTAATAACATTTTTCTTATAGTAAATCTGACTTTGGAGAGGGCTAAACTTGGTGGGTGTGTAAATAGCTAGCCCTGTGATGCCGGGCTATCTACTTAGAATATTGCAAAATGTGCTTTCACCAAAAAGCTATTTTAAAATCGGACATAGCGAGTGCATAGAGGAGTTCTGTATCTATACTTCTTAAAATAATTGTTATGTTTTTTGTGAACGTTTATCGTGAGTAATTTAGTAAATTCACCGGAAGTTTGCGGGGGTATGCTAGTTCTGAAAAATTTGAATTTTGACATTTATTTGGATTCAAATTTGCCGCTCTTGAAATGCACCTGCTGTTGATGGAGTGCACCACGGGTGGCACGCTAGCGTCCCACCTAGCCCATAGAGGTTAACGAGAGTCTTGTATTTAAATTGGTGTAAAATAGTCATATGTTTGAGAAATTGAAGTAATAGTATTTCTAAGGTATTTGAATAACGCGCCACAGGATTCCACTGGCTGTTACGTAGGTGGGACGATTTCGTCCCACCGACCCCAGAGAGGTTAAATAAAGATAATTGTCTGAAGAAATGAAGTCTCTCTCAGTATGGTTTTCCACGACAGGTGTCTTTTGGAAAACTCCAAGCGAGCGGTCATGTGCCTTTTATGGTGAAGTGGCTTCCATCTGGCCAATCTACCATAAAGGCCTGATTGGTGGAGTGCTGCAGAGATGGTTGTCCTTCTGGAAGGTTCTCCCATCTCCACAGAGGAACTCTGGAACTCAGTCAGAGTGACCATTGGGTTCTTGTTCACCTCCCTGACCAAGGCCCTTCTCCGCCGATTGCTCTAGAAAGAGTCTTGGTGGTTCCAAACTTCTTCCATTTAAGAATGATGGAGGCCGCTGTGTTCTTGGGGACCTTCAATGCTGCAGAAATGTTTTGGTACCCTTCCCCAGATCTGTGCCTCGACACAATCCTGTCTTGGAGCTCTATGGACAATTCCTTCGACCTCATGGCTTGGTCTTTGCTCTGACATGCAATGTCAACTGTGGGACCTTAAATAGACAGGCATGCGCCTTTCCAAATCATGTCCAATCAATTGAATTTACCACAGGTGGACTCCAATGAAGTTGTAGGAACATCTCAAGGATGATCAAAGGGTCTGAATACTTATGTAAAATTTGCAAACTTAAAAAATAAATCATGCCAAATTGTCATTATGGGGTATTGTGTGTAGATTGATGATCACTATTTTTATTTAATCCATTTTAGAATAAGGCTGTAACATAACAAAATGTGAAAAAAGGGAAGGGGTCTGAATAATTTCTGAATGCACCATATATCACACACAACCATGAATAGGTCACACACGAAGTACACACTACCCATCGTCCCTTCCTCCACACACACACAGTCTGACTGGCCCCCTCCCACACCCCCATCTCCCAGCAGCCCGCCCTTGCAGCAGGTCCCAGGATGAGGAATTGCCTTAGCGCATTCACAACGAGGTGGAAGAAGGGATCACAGTAAGGAGTGATGGATGGAGCACAAATAGGGGCAGGACGTGAGGAGCGAGGGAGTGTGGAAGAGACAGAGGAGAGGAAAAGGAGTGCAGGGCAATGATTTGGCCAAGCTGCTGGGTATAGAGAGAAACACAGAGTGTGATATTAAAGAGAGGAGTAAGAGCCAGGTGTGGAATGAGAAGAGAGGGAGAGGGGGAAAGAGGTAGAAGACAGACGTGTAATGAGTACCCTGCAAAGTGAATCTTCACTCACTGAGACCAAGGCTCTGCAATCTTTGAATACATATGACAGCTCGAGACAGGAGCACTCCTGGGAACATGCTTGGTATCAGTATTGATAAACATGAATATAAACTAAACTTATTTGACGATCTCCTGATAAACCTGACTAATATTGAAAACTCAAACTGGATTTGTATCAATTCGCCACCCAAGGTTTTGACTTGTTAAATTCACTGAAGAGGAACAACAGGTACAGTCGTGGCCAAAAGTTTTGAGAATGACACAAATATTAATTTTCACAAAGTTTGCTGCTTCAGTGTGTTTAGATATTTTTGTCAGATGTTACTATGGAATACTGAAGTATAATTACAAGCATTTCATAGGTGTCAAAGGCTTTTATTGACAATTACATAAAGTTGATGCAAAGAGTCAATATTTGCAGTGTTGACCCTTCTTCAAGACCTCTGCAATCCGCCCTGGCATGCTGTCAATCAACTTCTGGGCCACATCCTGACTGATGGCACCCCATTCTTGCATAATCAATGCTTGGAGTTTGTCAGAATTTGTGGGGTTTTGTTTGTCCACCTGCCTCTTGAGGATTGACCACAAGTTCTCAATGGGATTAAAGTCTGTGGAGTTTCCTTGGACCCAAAATATCGATGTTTTGTTCCCCGAGCCACTTAGTTATCACTTTTGCCTTATGTCAAGGTGCTCCATCATGCTGGAAAAGGTATTGTTTGTCACCAAACTGTTCCTGGATGGTTGGGAGAAGTTGCTCTCGGAGGATGTGTTGGTACCATTCTTTATTCATGGCTGTGTTCTTAGGCAAAATTGTGAGTGAGCCCACTCCCTTGGCTGAGAAGCAACCCCACACATGAATGATCTCAGGATGCTTTACTGTTGGCATGACACAGGACTGATGGTAGCGCTCACCTTGTCTTCTCCGGACAAGCTTTTTTCCGGATGCCCCAAACAATCGGAAAGGGGATTCATCAGAGAAAATGACTTTACCCCAGTCCTCAGCAGTCCAATCCCTGTACCTTTTGCAGAATATCAGTCTGTCACTGATGATTTTACTGGAGAGAAGTGGCTTCTTTGCTGCCCTTCTTGACACCAGGCCATCCTCCAAAAGATGCACTCGCACCTGCCTGCTGCCATTCCTGAGCAAGCTCTGTACTGGTGGTGCCCCAATCCCACAGCTGAATCAACTTTAGGAGACGGTCCTGGCGCTTGCTGGACTTTCTTGGGCGACCTGAAGCCTTCTTCACAACAATTGAATCGCTCTCCTTGAAGTTCTTGATGATCCGATAAATGGTTGATTTAGGTGCAATCTTACTGGCAGCAATATCCTTGCCTGTGAATCCCTTTTTGTGCAAAGCAATGATGACGGCACGTGTTTCCTTGCAGGTAACCATGATTGACAGAGGAAGAACAATGATTCCAAGCACTACCCTTCTTTTGAAGCTTCCAGTCTGTTATTCGAACTCAATCAGCATGACAGCGTGATCTCCAGCCTTGTCCTCGTCAACTCTTATACCTGTGTTAACGAGAGAATCACTGACATGATGTCAGCTGGTCCTTTTGTGGCAGGGCTGAAATGCAGTGGAAATGTTTTTGGGGGATTCAGTTAATTTGCATGGCAAAGAGGGACTTTGCAATTAATTGCAATTCATCTGATCACTCTTCATAACATTCTGGAGTATATGCAAATTGCGATCATATAAACTGAGGCAGCAGACTTTGTGAAAATTAATATTTGTGTCATCCTCAAAACTTTTGGCCACGACTGTTCATACTGAAGATGTGTATGCTCATCCCCAGAATATTTTCACGTGTCTGTTTTCAAAGGATGGAGATAAGAATATTAACAACTTTATAGTTAAGAACACTAGAACAACATGGAAGAAAATTAAACGGATTCTACAAGAACCAATATCACTCCCTAAAAACACACCCCTAAGGAACAATCCTTCGATAGCTTTTCATAATTCACCGATACATTGGCTCACATGGAAAACTAAAGGCATCGAAACTGTATATGACGTGGTAGAATTAAAAAGACATTTGGACTGCTCAATGTAGACATTTTCAAATATATGTAACTTAAAAGTTGTCCAAAACCTTTTAGGTGGAAATTTGGTGATATACATCACAGCAATGTTGAGGGAATCCAATTTGAGTCAGAAACAGATACTCATATGATAAGTAAAATATACAAAACTTTGCAGAGAGGCTATCCAACTAACAATCTCTTAAAAATATATATAAACTATTGGAACGAAGAATTAAAAAAAAACAGATATTGGATCAAGATGGAGGGAGTTGGAACATATTGAACTAAATTATACACTTAATCCAGTATAAACTAATGTATACAATGCATTATACATGACACAAAATTGACAAATTCTACAGCACAACGGCAGAGTCATGTCTTAAGTGTAAATCTAACAAGGACTCAATAATTCATGCCTTCTGGGAGTGCTATAAAATCCAAAAGTAATGGGCAGGGTTAGAAAGATGGCTGTCAGAAGTTTTACAATGTAAATGTATTTTTAATCTGTCTATCTGCATATTTCAAGACATGGTATATGGAGGTGCAGTGAGATTTTTGTCAGTTATATTGAAAAAGCTATTACTTAAATACTGGAAGTCAAATGATTGTAACGGTTGTTGAAGGGAGTAGACCAAGGCGCAGCGTGTTGAGTGCTCATCATGTATTTATTGTACTGAGAACACATAAACAAAGAAACAAAACGACAGCCAAACAGTTCTGTCAGGTAAGCAACACTAAACAGAAATTAACCACCCACAAAACCCAAAGGAAAACAGGCTCCCTAAGTATGGCTCCCAATCAGAGACAACGATATACAGCTGTCCCTGATTGAGAACCATACCCGGCCAAAACAAAGAAATACAAAACATAGAAAAAAGGACATAGAATGCCCACCCTAGTCACACCCTGGCCTAACCAAAATAGAGAATAAAACCCTCTCTATGGCCAGGGCGTGACAGTAACCCCCCCCCTCCAAAGGTGCGGACTCCGGCCGCAAAACCTGACTCTAAAGGGGAGGGTCCGGGTGGGCCTTCCTTATGGCGGCGGCTCTGGTGCGGGACGTGGACCCCGCTCCACCTTCGGCTTGGCCCACTTAGGTGGCGCCTCTGGAGTGGGGACCCTCGCCGCCGACCCCGGACTGTGGACCCTCGCAGCGGGCCCCGGACAGGCGGGCGACTCTGGCAGCTCCGGACTGGCGGGCGACTCTGGCAGCTCCGGACTGGCGGGCGACTCTGGCAGCTCCGGACTGGCGGGCGACTCTGGCAGCTCCGGACTGGCGGGCGACTCTGGCAGCTCCGGACTGGCGGGCGTCTCTGGCAGCTCCGGACTTGCGGGCGACTCTGGCAGCTCCAGACAGGGAATGCACACTGGAGGCCTGATGCGTGGGACTGGCTTTGGAGGTGCCAGACTACTAACACGCACCTTAGGGCTAGTGCGAGGAGCAGGAACAGGACGTACTGGGCTGGACAGGCGACACTGGAGGCCTGATGCGTGGGACTGGCTTACACCGTCCTGGCTGGATGGTCACTATAGCCCGGCACGGGCAGAGCGCTGGCACAGGGCGAACTGGGCTGTGCTGGGGAATGATGGCTGCCGTGCGTAGAGCAGGCGCAGGGTAGGCTGGACCTAGGAGATGCACTGGTGGCCAGATGTGCTGCGCCGGCGCACTTCTCCCTGGCTGAGTGCCAACTCTAGCATGGCAACACTGAGGAGCCCGTATCGACCGCACCGGGCTATAGCTGCGCACTGGTGACACAGTGCGTAACTCAGCATAACAGGGTGCCTGCTTGATCCGTCAATCCCCATAATAAGCACGGGGAGTTGGCTCAGGTCTCCAACCTGACTTACCCCAACTCCCCGTGTGCCCCCCAAAAAATGTTTTGGGGGGGGCTGCCTCTCAGGCTCCTTTAGCTCCCTTAACTTGTCCTCCCAGAATCGACGTTCCGACTTCCATGTCCATCCTTCTCCCCGGTGCTCCAATCCACACTGCTTGGTATTCTTTTGGTGGGTGGTTCTATAACGGTTGTCGAAGGGAGTAGACCAAGGCGCAGCGTGTTGAGTGCTCATCATGTATTTATTGTACTGAGAACACATAAACAAAGAAACAAAACGACAGCCAAACAGTTCTGTCAGGTAAGCAACACTAAACAGAAATTAACCACCCACAAAACCCAAAGGAAAACAGTCTCCCTAAGTATGGCTCCCAATCAGAGACAACGATATATAGCTGTCCCTGATTGAGAACCATACCCGGCCAAAACAAAGAAATACAAAACATAGAAAAAAGGACATATAATGCCCACCCTAGTCACACCCTGGCCTAACCAAAATAGAGAATAAAACCCTCTCTATGGCCAGGGTGTGACAATGATACCCCAATGTAAAGAGAATGTAAGAATCAAAATGCTTAATGATTTAAATATTGAAAATCTGGCTACAGACAGAAACAACATAACATTTAAAGTCATATGAGGTAGAGTCTTACAAGCATTGGAAACAACATTGGGTGTGGATATGGTGTTAACGTGGGTCTGAGCAAGTGGGATATCATTCATGTCTGTGGAAATGTATGTAAATGCTAAGTTGTCTATTGTTTTTGTCTATTGATTTTGTCTACTGTATGTATCTTTTTGTTTATTGTAAAAAAGGACAATATTTCAAAAAAGGAATAGGCCTGTGGTTTGTGTGCATGAACTTGTGTGCGTGTGTAGCTGATCCCACTACTTCTGTCTGTGTTTCTGACAGCAGGTCATCACTAATCACTCAGTGGGTGTTGTCTTACAACTCAGGGCCATGCTGAGTGATGGGAGAGGGGGGGAGAGAGGGGAGGTGAGGGGGACACGAGGAGGTTGCAAGGTGGGGCAGAGGACAAGATCAGTACATCAAGCCACCCCCACATGCACAGCCTGCAACCCCTCCCAAAGGAGACTACAATAGCATACAAACCAGTAAGTAAACTATACGTCACTTCACTTTCCTCATAGAATTATGTCATATCTACAGCCCAAATCCCTCTTGCTCCATGGGACTCCAGCAGACTTTTAATATGATTATGACCACTCTATGTGACCGTCGATAGCCGTTCTGAATCAGCATTATCATCAGGTCCCATTCATCAGATAGATTGTTGGTGCCAGGGTCAACGATAAGCCTTAACGTCCAAGGGGTTAACACATTATTTGTTGCTTTCTAAACTGATGCCTAGGGCTGGGGATATTTTCTAAAAACGGGATCTAGCAGCAGTGAGTCAGAGAGGCAGAGTGGAATACTAAATAAGGTTCTGATCTAAACTCATTAAACTAGTGTTTAAAGCAGCCAAACACCCCCAGGCCTAACCAGCTACTGAGACAATCACAGTGACACACACATAGACACCGTGAGATTACCATAATCAGGCCAAAATGTTTTATAGTGATCCACTCTCTCGCTGTTGTCTGTAGCATAGCTAACACAGAATTACAGCCAAGACACTGGTAATATGTGTGCATGACAAAATCATACAGCCCATTTAACAAACGAACAGTGGTGTGGCAACATTATTGTGACATATATCATATGATGGTGGCATGTTGAGAACTCAGCACCCCCATCCTCCATGACACATGCTGTAATACATTGGATACACAAGGAGTCCTAAGAACATAGACCAGACAGACGTGTTGACATATCATGCCCCCAAAATATAGCGTTCTCATTGAGCCCACCATAAATAATTTAATACATCCACATTAACCAGCTACTGATGCTGATATACAGCACAGATTTAAACTGATTTGTAGGATTTCCAGACGCTTTACTTAAGTGTAGAAATCCTGATTTCCGTTCACTCTCACACACTGCTGGCCGGTGGGCTTTAGGACAGTCAGTCAGTGGTCAGGTGTGTAGTATGGTGGTTATTGTCCTTCTCTGTGTTTGTTTCTCTCACCTGTTACGCACGCCTCTAGAAAGAGGGAACGCAACACCCTGCTACAACTCAACTCTCCTTGTTGTGAATAAGGTAGGGAAGTGTAGGTGTGAACAAGTATGACGAATAGGCAGAGAATACCGTTAACAGGGAATTTATTCCTTCACGTGGTAAGGTTTGGGAAAAAGGGGCTGGACGGAACCAAAGCAAAGAAAGTAAATATCAAAGCCCCCTCTCCTACCTTACCTGACTACCCACTACTTACCTATCTAGCACCACCTGGTGCACTAACCAAAATACAGGGGATGGTCCGCCCAGGTCTTTCCTAGTGTGCATAGACAGCAAACTACTACGGGTATATGTATGCCCGCGGGCCTCTTGCCTAAACACTCCCTAGGTGCCTTCCCCTTCCCCCCTGGGAACAAATGAAACAGAATTACACAAATGTAAGTCAATAATCAAAACACTGCATCCTATTGACACACACAACCAATCAGCTCCCTCAGCAACAACGGACACAGTACATACCAAAATTCTTGGAAACAACCAACATGCTATAACCCTCAGCCATTAGCCTTGTCTCTCAGCAATCATCTCCCTTCTGAGCAACAGAACTGGGGCTTATATAGCTTCAGAAGAAGTTAGTAATTGGAGACAGCTGCGTCCTGATGAGGGGGCGGGGTCAGCTCTCCAAACAATCAATGTTGATTGACCAATCAGCTGCTCGTTGAGAACTTCAGGAATCCATCTCCTGAAATACATACATGATAATACACAAACCACAACAGAAACTGGGGAACGTAACACATCTTGCTACCCCTACTCAAGGGCTGCTGTGTCGAGCCAGTACTGCACTGTCACTCTGTCACTCTGTCACCCTGTCACCCTCCCAAACCAGCTGAGTCAGACTCCATGATTCACTATTACAGTATGTGTCCATCTTCGAAAATAAAGAAATGTGTGTCCAATGTGTGAATAACATGGAAATTGAGCAGGGAACGTGTGAATAACATGGAAAATGTGTGAATAACATGGCAATTGTGTGAATAACATGGCAATTGTGTGAATAACATGGCAATTGTTTGAATAACATGGCAATTGTGTGAGAAAAAGAGGATTTGCCAGTTTTTCGTCATAATGAATTAACTGTAACGAGACGAGACCTAAGGTCCTTCTGGGGTTAAGCGACCGTGATGTTTACATAGAGAGATAGATGAGCTGGAGGCACTTAGCTGGTCTGTGATGCTGCCCTATGAGCTGTGTGGGCTTTGTGGTGACTCGGTGTGGTGACTGTTGGTCCTCTGTGGCCTGGAAGAGGGTGGCTAACCCAGGTCTCATCAGTAAACAGCCAATTGAGGGAGATGAGAGCTGAGAGAGGGCTGGGGCAACTGGGAAAGAGGGACTGATTGGGACAGGGAGTGTGGGCCCACTGTTAGTCACACTCCATGACAGAGTCTGCCACACACATAAACAATGATTAATACACACAGAACGAGAGAGAGAGAGAGAGAGAGAGAGAGAGAGAGAGAGAGAGAGAGAGAGAGAGAGAGAGAGAGAGAGAGAGAGAGAGAGAGAGAGAGAGAGAGAGAGAGAGAGATGGTGAGGAGCTGACAAGGTTAAAATCACATAGTCACAGGAAAGAGGAGACATTGACCTTGGCGAGGAGGGCACATCAATGCTCACAACTTGTGATGTACAACTCCTCCATCTTCAACGGCTAACTCTGGAGATCCCTTCAAATCTCCACTTAGTTAGGTAAATCTGCTTGTGGTTTTTTGCACCTTGTAGAATAATCTCCCAAACTCTCTTAAACTGTATGATTTGGTGCCTCTAGGGTTCAGATGGCTGATTGAGGACCTTTTGACTGAAGAATGTGTTTGTTTTCTATTATTGTTTTTTGTATCTGTTTTGCTTTTCGTCGTTTATTGATGTGTATATTTGTTTAAATTATAGGGCTCATCTGTAAAATATACCTTGGATTCAGCATGACTCCTTGTCAAAATAAAGGTTCAATCAAATAAAACACCATGGTACCTTCCCCACTCCTTCACACTGTCTATTTCCTGACCCAACCTCTCCTACACCTCACACTATCAAGTTTAGATTTGTATTTCACCACCCCTCAATTCAGCCCCCTCTAGCCCTCTGACTCCCTCATTTTCAATCTCCTCAGAGATCCAGACGCTTCTGTAGACGCGAGTCATAGAAGGATCCATCTTATTCCTTATCAACCTTACCAGACAAAACCCATCGGTCTCCTTCGCTCTGCCTCTCCTACTTTCTCTCTCCTTCTCCAGATGCTGTATCTCTCTCAGATTACAGATAGGCATGGGAGAGACTGAGCAATGGGGATACACTCACAGTGCATGGGAAGGTCGCTTGACTCACTGGCTTCGAGTCCCTTTGGTTCAAATCAAATGTACATCATTCAAAAGATGCTGTTCCTGAGTATGCAGAATGAGCAGGAAATGGGGTAAACATTAAGCTTGGTTCAATGGATCACGGTGGATAATCATTATTAACTCCATCATCAGAGGCAGGGAAGAGGCAGCGTACTTAGCCTTTCCACTGAGGAACATCCCCATGTCAGTTAATTAGGCAGAATGTGGACACCACACAGGAATTTGGTACGGTGCAGAGCACACGCACATCTTAACCAGTTGATAACAACACATTGCCTCAACCTCAGTCAGACTCACATACACAATTCCAGTAGCCTACAAACGTGCGTGCGCCCACACACACACACACACACACACACACACACACACACACACACACACACACACACACACACACACACACACACACACACACACACACATACAGACCCCTGGCAAACAAATTAACATATGTAAATTGGTTTCAATATCAACGTCCATGGTCAGACTGCCTTCTTAAACTTGCATTGGGAATCATTCAGAAATATTTGTTGAATGCCAAGCCAAGCAAATGGAGTAGACCCAGTTTCCTGCCAGAGGATTCCCAACTTCATTTACATATTGGTTCCACCAAGTGTGGCAGTTATTCTATATTCATCATCTCACTTCCTGTTGGCTGGCACGGGAGAGTGTTCATCAGCATTCACCACAGGTATCTAAACAGGGAGGATTGCCATAGGTACACGGCTGGGGGCGACAAACCGCCTATCAGTCTGTCGATAGTGTCACTCCTTTCGCTCTCCCTTCCCCTCTTTCTCTCCCTGTGCCTGTAAGTGTTTCCAGTCTGTGTGTGCTATTGCGTCTGTAGCAAATAAACAGAGAATAATCAAAAAGAGAGCAACCAACTGTGCTACATCCCAGATATAGTCTCTCTCTCTTTTCTAAGTGTAGAAGACATTTTCCTCTGCTCTTTGCTTCTCTTTCTCACCCATCTCTCTCTACCTCTATACCACTCCCCTCTATCTCCTTCCTGCAACCCATCTCTCTGCATCCCTTTATCTACCTTCTCTCTCCTTTTCCTTGTGTTCTTCTCCCCCCCAGCCCCCTTGTGGGAATGGGTGTAAGCTGCTCCTTTCTCCCACTCCCCCTCTCCTCGCTCTCTCTCTCTCTTCCTCAGTAATGTGCTCCATGCTACACCATTAGAGGCTAGCCAGAGAGCAGGGCTAGGGTCAGGGGGAGGAGAGAGGGATAGGGCAGAGGGGATTGAGACAAAGGGGCTGGAGAGAGGAAGAGGTTGAGGGCGAAGGAGTGAGGGATGGGGAGCTGGTTGGCAGAGGAGGGTAAGGGAAGAGAGGGATACTAGAGGGTTGGAAAAATGAGGAGGAGAAGGAATGAGAGGAGCGAGTGACAGATGGGAGCTGTTTGTGTGTGTGCGTGTGTATAAAACTCCCTGGGCCTTGTTCTGTCAGGGAGCCAGCTGATGGAGCTACCCCTCCCTGATCAAACACATCAATCAATAACACAGCATCAACACGACCACTAGAGGAGCACAGCGACACAGACATGATTACTTAAAGTGCACTGCACACATACCCTCTACTACCACTACAAGGACATTACTGTATACGCCCCAGCCAAGCCAACTATCCCTCAACGATTATCTCCATTATAACATTGCTAGTGTATCAACCTCATGCAAAATCTCCCATATACCTTTGCTACAGTATGTTTTGTCTCTCAACAATACTTCCTCTGCCCTTGCTAGATCCATCTCCTCTCAACAATCTTCTACAAGGTATCTGGCCTTTCTAGGGATACCATTTGAATTTCCCTTTGTTTACATCCCAAGGACAATTGTTCTCAACTGTCTCAGTGGCCTCCACTTGTCCCCAGCAGCACATACTGTACATATAGTCCAGTATGAGTGGTACATGGAGTGTCACTGACGGGATGTAGGGTGTTGCTAAGGCCACATGATCCACACAGGCCTTGAGGAGCTCTGATTCCATTACATAACCTGGCTTGCTGTCTCGGTCTGATAATGAGAGGGCTGTGTAGCAGAGGTCTAATGGCCAGCCCCTGCAGCGGATCTGGGGGTATAGTAATCGAGATCAGATGAAAACAGCCCCAATCCGTGAGGAGCCGATTTCTCTTGTAGTAGCAGCATGTTAGTTGAAATGAAGGTCAATTAAAAGACTATGGAATCCAGTTGCAGCTGATGTGTGTTGTTGGGCTTACTCTCAGGACTCAATCTCTGTATGGTTGGTGTGCAGCGTCAATATGTCACACTGTAATCACCATGGCAAAACTCTGTCACTGCAGATGCCTGCCTCTTGACCCAAGGTCAAAATAAACTTTGCAGATGCGATTTACTGCCATTACCCATCCCCTGCACTAGAAGGGCTCTGATTGGCTAGTTCCTCTAGAGAGGCGATGTTCTGATTAACGGGCAGGATGATAGATTGGTAAGACAATATATCTATCTGAATGGCATTGGCAGACTGGCTCCCTCATTTCAAACAGGGAACACACAGGAGCTAGGTATCAGGTCCCAACAGCCTTAAAAAGTCACTGGTGTTCTCTCCATCCCGGCTCCAGGTGGATATCTTCCGTCCCAGAGCTCTCACTCCATCCAGTCCCTTTCAGACCAGTGGGCTAGAGAGAGATTGCCAGAGAGGGGTCAACTCTCCACCAAAAACAGGCTTGTCCATAGTCCCTATAATACTACAGTGAGGTGGAAGTGATTGGGGAGAGGATAACTCAGGAACAAACAGAAGCTGTGGAGGACGCCATACCCCTTCCCCGGCCTAACTCCCCTCATTCTGTGCCTTAGGTTGGCAGGGTGTCTGTTGGCAGCAGGACAGAGTTTGGGCTGAGGTATAAAATTAGCTCAGACAAAGATTCAGTGGTTACACGCTTCTAATGAAGCTATTGATTTTTGATGAGCCAAAACAGAGCGCTTTTGTCTTTGAGCTGTCAGTGGATCTCTTATCGTGACTTCACTGCATCATATTACCAAGCAGTGAGACAAGCCAGAGACAAACCTCGAACCAAAGCAGGATTGGTCCAAGACACATCAAGGAACCATTCCACACAATACATGCAGAAACACCATGTCATGTCACCGTCAGCTAGCAAAGTAGACACACATCCTGTAGACATGTGATGAGATGTCACACACACACACACACACACACACACACACACACACA
This sequence comes from Salmo salar, assembly GCF_965601325.2. Taxonomy (NCBI): domain Eukaryota; kingdom Metazoa; phylum Chordata; class Actinopteri; order Salmoniformes; family Salmonidae; genus Salmo; species Salmo salar. The sequence goes on from NC_138291.1 coordinate 154,458,697, forward strand.
CACACACACACACACACACACACACACACACACACACACACACACACACACACACACGCACAGAGAGAAAGAGACACTCACACTATGCCGTGAGAACCCTGGGGTTGAGACAGCTGTGAGTCCATCTGCAGATAAAAACATGTGGAAGAGGCCCCTAGGCTGGGCATCCACCCTTCTCACCGCTCATCTGCCCTCCACACCACTCCCCTTTTTCTCTCTCTATTCCTCCCTCTCCACAGCAACTTGCATTAATCAGTAGATTTGGTATTATTAACTACGCCACATACAGTATGAGACGCTAAAGAACAGATATAGCACAGTCAAGTCAACCTACTTTTCATACTGAGTCATGGTGCCATAATCAGAATTTTTCCAGCTAATGTCTCAAAAGTACTAATCATAAAGGGCCCCCTCTCCATTACTTTATGGCTAATCCAGTCGGTTAAGCTCTTAACATGGTGCTAACAGTCCTTCCCAGAGGCCTCTCTAAGAGCTTATAATAATGGATCTCCAGTTGAAGTGCTGTAGTAAGTAGGAGATGTAATCCACCCAAAACGACCGGATGTGCTGGGAAAATATCTTATACTGGTACTTGACTTTACAGTGGCCAAAACACCTTTCCATAACCAATAAAGGTGAAGGCATTTTGTAACACTGAATTAAACAACCCAGTTAATTGTTTAATTTGACATGAAGTAGTTTATTAGCATGTTCGCAGATCTGTATGTGCGTGCCTTAGCCAATTGTTTTTTCGCTCGTTGTCAAGTCGTACATAATGTTTGGCATAACAACAAACAACAGGGGATTTGGCTAAATTGCTAATTGATCTGCTACCGGACTAGTAGTTTATATTCCATTCTATTCATTTACACACACGTGATGGTTTCAGATGCCAATGGAACTACAACCTGCACATCAAAACCTGGCAGATCCAGCCTCTGGTCCTATCTGTCCTTCACACCTTCAGTTGCCATGGGGAACCACATCCAAGGTCTGACAGCAGTGATGCTGAGACAGCTACTGTTTGTGTGCAAGGACACACAACATGCATGTGTGTATGAACACACTCACGTAGTACAGACATACAATACACACCAACACACGGCCCATTCACATTGACAAAACAGTGCAATCTGGCATTTTTCTTTAAGTCAGCTATGCTTTATTACTTATTCTAAGCACTTAAATGTCACTTTTCACAACGGCAATTAGAGCAAAATAATTCTGACTGCAGTTGGCAATTAGCCACCCGTCAGCAGAACAAGTCTCATTGAGCTGTTGTGTTTGATAAATGTGTCACCAGATCCCAGTAAACATCATCTTCCACTATTATCAGGGTTGCAGGTAAGTTTGATAGATGAGATGAACAAGGTCCTTAATCCACATTGACAACCATAGTCTATGTTCAGTGACATGTTAGACCATGTTAAGGCCCAGGTGCCTTTTAATAGGCTGGTACTTAAGATCTTAATTGAATTTGAAGAAATATAACATGGCTGGCACTAAACGAGATGGGCGTCTAGCGGATTGATATTTCAAAGTCAGGTGATTTTGGGTAATAAAGGCAAGCATGGTAGATGGGATGGCCATCTTGGATTGAGGTAATAGCCCTGCTGAAACCTGGCTAAGCCCTACACTGAGGATAACCTCCACCTCTAACTTCTTACTGTAATATTTCATACAATCCTATAAACTGCAATTTCATCCCTATCTGTCTCTCTGTGACTGATGCCTCTACTTGGCACCTGTTTTACACTGCAGGTACCTGTCATAAAGACAGCAGACTGTATGTTCCCGTTTCAGAATGTTCTTCCAGCATGGCGGTGGCTGGGATGAGGGGTGCTTACACATTAGCCCGACCTTGCCTCATCCTGCCTACTCCTCTGAGATGCATACAGACACACACAGGTCCCTCGGAATCTGGGACACTTCGGTTTGCGCCCCACAAACACGTAAACATGCTCACGCACATACATTGCTGTTCTTTTCATATATCAGCTTAGCAGGAAGACTGAATATAGGGCAGAATGCTTACACACAATAAACACCATGGTCTGTGCAGTTCCGGCCGACTGGGCTAGGGTAGACCTTTACACTCATACCCATATACGAGTTGAAAATGGCAGATTTGGACACTGAGAAGTGCCTAAATTAGAACGCAATGGCTGCACAGTAAGATGCTATACATGACGTTAGAGCTCAGGGTTTCCGCCTCACAGATATGGATGGGTTTTGACTGAGATCCATTCTGAGAACCGCGCACGACAAGATCTCAGAAATGTTCGTTACTCAGATAAATCTTAATTCTCACAATTTCTTTGCACAATTGCTATTTTATTTACATTTTTAACAAAAAAAAATAAATGTTACCCCTTTTTCGCCCCAATTTCGTGGTATTCAATTGGTTGTTACAGTCTTGTCCCATTGCTGCAACTCCCGTACGAACTCGGGAGAGGCAAAGGTTGAAAGCCGTGTGTCCTCCGAAACACAACACAGCCAAGCCGCACTGCTTCATGGCACAATGCCCACTTAACCCAGAAGCCAGCTTCACCAATGTGTCGGAGGAAACATTGTACACCTGGTGATCGAGTCAGCGTGTACTGCGCAGGACCCGCCACAGGAGTCGCTAGTGCGCGATGGGACAACTCTGCCGGCCAAACCCTCCCCTAACCTGGACAATGCTGGGCCAATTGTGCGCCGCCCCATGGGTCTCCCGGTTGCGGCCGGCTGCAACAGAGCCTAGACTCGAACCAGGACCTCTAGTGGCACAGCTAGCACCGCGATACAGTGCCTTAGACCACTGCGCCACTCGGGAGGCCCACAAATTTGTTTACATTCCTGTTAGTGAGCATTTGTCCTTTTCCAAGATAATCCATCCGTCTGACAGCTGTGGTGTATCAATAAGCTGATTAAACAGCATGATCATTACACAGGTGCACCTTGTGCTGGGGACAATAAAAGGCCACTCTAAAATGTGCAAACAACACAATACCACAAATGTTTAAAGTTTTGAGGCAGTGTGCAATTGGCATGCTGACTGCAAGAATGTCCACCAGAGCTTTTTCCTAGAGAATTTTATGTTCATTTCTCTACCATAAGCCGCCTCCAACGTTGTTTTAGAGAATTTGACAGTACGTCTAACCTGTCTCACAATCGCAGACCATGTGTAACCACGCCAGCCCAGGACCTCCACATCCAGCTTCTTCACCTGCGGGATCGTCTGAGACCAGCCACCCGGACAGCTCATGAAACTGTGGGTTTGCTCAAACAAATAATTTATGCACAAACTGTCAGAAACCGTCTCAGAGAAGCTCATCTGAGTGCTCGTCGTTCTCACCAGGGTCTTGACCTGACTGCAGTTCAGCGTCATAACCGACTTCAGTGGGCAAATGCTCACCTTCAATGGCCACTGACACACTAGAGAAGTGTGCTCTTCACGGATGAATCCCGGTTTCAAATGTACCGGGCAGATGGCAGGCGGGTGGTTTGCTGATGTCAACGTTGTGAACGGAGTGCCCCATGGTGGTGGTGGTGTTATGGTATGGGCAGGTATAAGCTACGGACAACGAACACAATTGCATTTTATTTGAATTTGAATGCACAGAGATAACTTGACGAGATCCTCAGGCCCATTGCCGTGCCTTTCATCCGCCGTGCCATTCACTTCGCACATGTTTCAGCATGATAATGCATGGCCCCATGTCGCAAGGATCTGTACACAATTCCTTGAAGCTGAAAATGTCCCAGTTCTTCCACGGCCTGCATACTCACCAGACAGGTCACCCATTGAGCATGTTTGGGATGCTCTGGATCGACGTATACGACAGCGGGTTCCAGTTCCCACCAATATCCAGAAACTTTGCACACCCATTAAATAGGAGTGGGACAACATTCCACAGGCCACAATCAACAGCCTGATCAACTCTATGTAAAGGAGATGTGTCGCGCAGCATGAAGCAAATGGTGGTCACACCAGATACTAACTGGTTTTCCGATCCACGCCCCTACCTTTTTTTAAGGTATCTGTGACCAACAGATGCATATCTGTATTCCCAGTGATGTGAAATCCATTGATTAGGGCCTAATGAATTTATTTCAATTGACTGATTTCCTTACATGAACTGTAGCTATTAGATGTTGCATTTATATTTTTGTTCAGTGTATTTTGAAAGAAATACCACTTTGATGTCATACAAGCAAGCAAACACCTGAGTCTAAATGTGCACTTCACATTTCCATATCATAAAACTCATGTAATATATGTCAACATTTACACTGAGTGTACAAAACATCAGGAATACCTCCACTTTCCATGACATAGACTGGCCAGGTGATCCCTTATTGATGTCACCCTTAGATATAATGGCAAAATGTAGATTTCTGCCTAAACAGACAAACCCAAAAGTAACTGCTATTCATGTGTAACTACACGATTCTGAAATGCCAAAACGTGGTATATTTGGAAAAAATACATCTGGGAGATTATGACAAAATGATCAGAAGATAGGAGTTAGTTCAGAATACACAAGATCAAGCACACACAAAATAACTGTTTTTTTTGTTTTTTATTTTGAAAATCATCTTTCATTGACAAAATACAAGTGAATTATTAGAAACACATCAGATGGCTTCCACAACATGGGGAAAATATCTGAAAAAAATTGATAGACCTAACAGCTAGAAATGGGCAGATGTTTAGTAAGTGGTGTCAGGTGTGATCTCGGGACGTTTCCATGTGTCCCTAAACCTCTCCAAAGTGGAATATGTCTGTAAATTAGATAATTCCAGTGCTATTACATAGTTGCAATCCCTAAATGCTATTTGTTCAGTATAAAAACACAATTTCTACCATATCAACCTCACTCAAACATTGTGGTAGTGTTATGTGGTATCCAGGGTACATTCAAGTGCCCTTTAACTTCTCCAAAGTGTCTGAATGTGGTAATTGCACTATTTTTGCACACTGGATGTGCCTAAAAGTTATTGTTCACTATAAAAACAAAATTTCTACAACACCAACCTCTCTCAAACACGGTTGTGGTGTCAGGGGATATCCAAGTGTTTTCATCATATTTTTCATGTGCAAAGATATAGTCACTCATTCGATGTTGCCATTAAGTCATACATCATAAGATAACATTGACAATAGACTAGATTTGTTCATAACAACCTAAGGATGAATTTCATACCCCCCCATGTAGCTATAGCTCAAACACAGACCACATCGAAGCGTGTGGGTATAATTTGTGTAACGTTCCAACAGTAATCTGTTCCAAAAACTTCGTAAATAACAAGGATGCCAACAAACAACGCATACAAAGTTGAATAGCGGCCAAATAAGATAACGGGTAGACTCAATAAACTCACCACGTTTATTACGAAAAACGTCTGTCCTCACTCTGGTAGCCTATGGACAAAAATTATAAATAAGCTACGTGGTGAGTTGATGCCTATTCGGCAGCTAGTTAGGTGAATTGATCATGCTACTTTGTATGCGTTGTTTGTTGGCAACCTTGTACTTTACAAAGTTTTTGGAACAGATTCCTGTTGGAACGTTACACAAATTATACCCACGCATTCGAAGCTTACCTTGTGAGATGTTTGCTGTGTAAAATAACCTTGTGAGACGAACCTTGTGAGATGAAAACGTTGTGTATAATAAATATTTTGACTCTCGGTGCTGGTGATAAATAATGGTAGGTCACAGGCAGACAAATTAGACAGTCTCATAATCTATGGAGTTCCGGCTTTCGGTGTGAATTAACGCATTCTGTGTTTATTTTGTTTATACTTCAATGCTAACCGGAACGTAGGTAGCAGCCATCTTGAAATGAGGTCATCGGCTCGGCCTGCCCTTATACATTTGTATGCCCATATATGGTAGTAGATCACACCAAACATTTTAAGGCACAGATCAATAGCCAAGATACTCAGCTTTCCGCAGACACCCTACTTTTGCAGATAGGGGCTACCGTTCTCATACAAGACTGAATTGAATAGGGTCCCCAAATATGGGAACTTTACATTTAAGAGGATTTATCCACTTCAAATCAGTGTAGAGGAATGGGAGGAGACAGGTTAAAGAAGGCTTTTTAAGCAATTGAGACATAGATTGTGTATCCAGCCAACTTGACACAACTGTGGGAAGCATTGGAATCAACATGGGTCAGCATCTCTGTGGAACGCTTTCAAAACTTTGAGGCCGTTTTGAGGGCAAAAGGGGGTGCAACTCAATATTAGGAAGTTCCTAATGTTTTGTACACTCAGTGTATGATCTCTATGTTTGATGTACAGTTACAATAAGACATGGCATTATAACCTGGGTTGTCCTGAACAGAATGAGCCCATGTTTATTGTATTGTGAAGAAAATTTGCCGCAGACCATACATTTGAATGCACTCATGACATTATATGCGCATCAAAATAACGATCTGCTTCTCTGAATTGCCTACTGAAAGCCTAACACTGTAAGATCCTATTTTATAATTTAGCTAGTCATGTTGGCAATAGAACAAGCTTTCAAATTATGCCCACCTGACCCAGATTGTGATTTATACGTTTTTGGATTGCTTAAATAACAACAGCAATTGTGTAAAGGCGGGGATGCAGGGCTGTGTTCCAAAGAAAACAACTACAAGTGTGCTTGCTCTAGTTCCCCAATGGCACAGCTAGGAGAGATTAAAAAAAAACGTATATTTGAAGACTCTTCTTTGAGTCAAAAGTGTATTTAAATTAATCAGGAACTGTGGAGGTGTGTGGCCACTTGGAAAAAACACTTAGACCTCTCACTCAAATCCTTTTAATTGTTTTTCTTATGTTGCACCTACCCCAAATATTCCAAGAATTTTCTCATCATGTTACTACTGAATGTATCCAGAGTATTTTCAGATTTCATGATCAACAAATGCAGCGAAAGGTACAGTAAATGTAAAATGCACATGAAATCAACAGTGTAATGTTTGGATTCAGTCTTGTCAGGTAAACTGTTGTCTCCTCACCTTTAGTCTAATCATTTCCCCATAATCTCCTAACTGTTCCCTTTTAATTGTTACCATGGTTATGCATATACTTTCCGTATTTTTTCTGTAAGAAACATTTCAATTTAGCCCTATCCATACAGGCCAATTCCCACGAGTATACATTAATTAAATACCCCAATGCATGGTTATTAGTGAGTGAGCTTTCTGGATTACATCTACCAGCTCTGTAGTGTGAGTGATAGACTTCTGTAATCAGCGCTCCACACTATAGGCCAAAAGTTAATTGACCCTTTGCTAAGCCCCGCCCCCCTTGGTTACTGTTGCAACCTCGGTCAACATTTTCCCAGAAAGCCCTATTCCCCTGTAAAACCACTGGAGAAGACTCATCACAATGATCTCAAACTGTGTTTATAATTCACAATGAGATTAAACACAGACTACCCCTTGCTGATCAGGAGACTTTAGGGTATGCTGTGGTGAACTGTCATTACAATTGCTTCCTGGGAACCTGGACCACTTTTGGAGCGAACAAGTGCTCTCAAATCGTTTGTTGATGTCGAACACAGATGACAATTATATTCCTAATAAAGCCAATTTAGCTAGCTAACATACATCTGGAGAATACAAGTTATATTCACTATGGCTAGCTAGCGTTAGCAACGTTTTCAATGAGAGCTAACTAACCAGCAAGCTAGCAAACAATGAAAATAGTATAATTTCATAATTTGAAAAACACTTCAACAGGCTCTGTTTCATGTTTCATAGTTGCAAGTACCCCTAGCGCACCGTTCAATTATTTAGTCTTTTAAACTAGGGATACAACGATATGGTATTTTTGGCCGATACCGATATCCAATATTTTGCTTGCCAAAAAAAATGATACCGATAACCGATATAAAAAGACATGTGCGACCTTTAAAGTATTCTAGTACAGTTAAATAGTTGAAACACACACACACACACACTGACCAAAAAGTTGTTTTGTTGGCATTTACGTATGTCCCCATTACCAGTAAAACATAATCAAAACCTTTCTTTCACTTACTTGCTGTGATGTTTCGTTGTTCATTTGTTCAGTCTCAACCAGGATTTCATCATACATGTCAAGCAGTGAAGTTTCAGCTCTGTCTGTCCGTGGCCTCTCTTCCTCGGTGCGCATTGTGACTGTATCCATTTCCATCTTGTCCAGCTGTGTCTGTAACATTTAACGTAAACCCTGTTTCTTGTCTGCATCGAAGTAGCGATCCTTGTACCTAGCATCGAGCATGGTGGCGACTCAGTAAAGAGGGTCAGAGAGAATGCCACCAAATCGCTTGTTCACAGCCTCTTGTAGAGTACTTTTGCAAGTTTTAACCCCACGGTCTGTGTCGACAGTTTTGTTGAGCAGGTGTTTCAATGCCATGACCGAGGGTATCACGTCTGCTGCAGACACAGTTGATGAGCTTATTTCTCCAGTCTGTTGTTTGAATGGAGCTAGGAGTGTGTTCATGTTTCCAAGTTTCAAACATGTTCTCAAATGCCATTGAAATGGCAGCAGCGGTATGAGAACCAGCACATTGTTGAGCATGCAATACAGCTTTCCTCAGTACAAAATTCTCGTCGACCCACTGTGCTGTCAGACTCAGCATGCTTATGGGGCTAACATCGCTGGTCCAAATATCAGTTGTGAAGCTAATGGCAGTGATGCCTATAGTAAGTAGCTCCTGGATGTGCGTTTCAACAATACTGTGTAACTCCGGTAGGGCAACATCTGAAAAACATAGAATGGTTGATTGTCAAGGGAAATGAATTCCATTATCTTGGCATTAATGGATTTTGCCTTTGAGTTGTCTCACTGAAATGTTCTTACTCTTTCAAATGACTGCTCAACTTGAACTTGTTTAGTTGTTGGAAGTTGGCGCTTAGTATTTTTCTGCTTTTGTTCTGTATAGCGCTGTATTTTCCGTGGCGTCATTACGTCATCTACCTACGTTATATAGGTATGCACGTCAGCTTCGACATCAGTTTTGCACGTCGGTGTTAAATTAGACATCGGGCCGATGTCGATGTTGGCATTTTTAACTAATATCGTCCGGGAACAAAATGGCGCCGTAGAGAGAACACGGTGTTTCAGCGAGCTCCCGCGGTATCCGTAAATTTATATTCTTTCATTAATCTCCTAGCTTGAAAAAGTGGTAGAATTGGCTAAATAAGTTACCCTACAATGAGTCTTGGCGACTATTTCTCAAAAATCTCCGACAACATGCCCAACAGAGCTACTAAGAAGTCGACCAAAACCGCCATCCATGTAGATGTGCAGGAGGAGCTAGCTAACGTTAGCGAATCTAACAACATTGCGGATCCAGGCACAATGGACCTGGTGATTCAAAGGATGACGGATAACATTACTAAAGTGATCGATGTTAAGATAGGAACGGTCCTGGAAGCAATAGCAGGCCATTCAGCTGAACTGCAGAGGGTTGTCAAACGTGTTGATGAGGCGGAAGGAAGAATTGCTACTGTGGAAACTTCAACTACATCCATGGACACTAAGATAAAAGCACTTGAGAAACAGGTGCCCCAAATGGCGGAGCACATTGACGACTTGGATAATCGAGGACGCAGATGCAATATACGTGTTGTGGGACTCCCGGAAAATTCTGAAGGGACACGTTCAGTAAAATCTTTTGAGGAATGGATCCCTGGCTACCTACAAATGGACACTAAGGCTGGTCGGGTGAAGCTAGACAGAGCACATCGCTCTCAAGCACCGATACCTGGTCCCAATCAGCGCCCACGACCAGTGGTTATAAAGTTCCACAACTTTACCGACAAGCAGCGCGTCATGGATGCGGCTAGAAACATCGGTTCTGATGGTAGTCAACGTAAAGGTCCAAAGGTCTCATTCTTCAATGATTATTCCACAGCAGTTGTACGAAGGCGCAAAGCGTTTGATGAGGTGAAGGCCCGACTCAAGAGAATGAAGATCGACTACGCACTGCTGTACCCGGCCACATTGAAGATTATGGTCAACGGATCGCCTAAAAAACTCTACACATCTGAAGAGGCTGCTGCGTTTATTGACTCTCTCGGGTAAATAACCTTAAGCTGCACCTCCGCAGCATTGGATAATGTCTTATTTTATTTTTAATCTGATCATGAAACAGGGGTGTAAGTTCTCATGTGCTCCTGTTCAGTGACATTCGTATCGTTATTATTTTTCTTGCTAAAGTAACTGCCGCCTTAGCTCAGACTGAGATATGTGTGAACCTATATTGGTGCCCAGGCTTGGTTTTAGGTGGAATAGCCTCAATCTTCTATTGATTTTAATTTCCACATATATAAAGGATGAGGCTATTGAGTGGCAATGCGGACTTAAGAGTCTACATTTGAAAGTTGAAATCCCCTGCATGTTAGCTAGTGGGAAAACCCCCTTTTGGATCTTTTCATGTTTAATTTTTGGGTTTAGTATAGTTCGAGTTCAGGGTTCATATCGTTTGTTTATGCTCAGTGAGATAGAGGAGAGTTCAACACATGGAAAAAGGTACCACCCCATTTTTACAGTAGGATTCAGTCTGGATATTGAATGGTCAAAGCGCAATGGCAGGTAACAGATTACGTATATGTACATGGAACATTAGAGGGAGCCATAACCCCATTAAAAGGAAGAAGATACTGTCCTTTTTGAAAAAATAAAATATTGATATTGCCCTATTACAAGAAACTCATTTGAATGATAAGGAGCATCTGAAATTACAACAAGGGGGGTATGGTCAAGTGTTTTTCTCATCATTTACATCCAGAAGTAGAGGTGTAGCAATTCTTGTGAAAAAGAACCTACCACTTAAGGTCTTGAAGTGTGTGAAAGATAAATTGGGTCGCTTTGTTATAATTAATGGTACTTTACAAGGGCAGAGCATTTCCATAATGAATATTTACTTCCCCCCCTGCCCACCCCCCTGACTTCCTCACTAAGGTATTTCTAGACTTTTCAGAATTAAACTCAGACACTGCAGTGGTTGGAGGAGATTTTAACTGTTTGTTGAACCCCCTTATTGATAAGCTTCCCAGTGGTATAGCCTCACTCTCTCCTCAAGCTAAGTCACTTACAGCTATTTGTGACGATCTGGGGTATGCTGATGTTTGGAGAGCTTTTCATCCCTCCAACAGAGAGTTCACTTTTTTCTCTGCACCTCATGGATGTCAGACTAGAATAGATTACTTTTTTATGCCCAGGACGTCACTGCAGTCGGTTTTATCCGCTAGGATAGGAAGCATAGTCATATCTGATCATGCGGAGGTGATCCTGGACATAAAACTCAACGGGGCATTCAATCAGTCAAGACACTGGAGGTTGAATACAACCATTCTTAACCTGTTAGGGCTAGGGGGCAGTATTGACACGGCTGGATAAAAAAACATACCCGATTTAATCTGGTTACCACTCCTACCCAGTAACTAGAATATGCATATACTTATTACATATGGATAGAAAACACCCTAAATTTTCTAAAACTGTTTGAATGGTGTCTGTGAGTATAACAGAACTCATTTGGCAGGCAAAACCCTGAGACATTTTCTGACAGGAAGTGGATACCTGATGTGTTGTATTACCTTTAAACCTATGCCATTGAAAAACACAGGGGCTGAGGAATATTTTGGCACTTCCTATTGCTTCCACTAGATGTCACCAGCCTTTACAAAGTGTTTTGAGTCTTCTGGAGGGAGATCTGACCGAACAAGAGCCATGGAACGATGATGGCCCATTAGACACCTGGCGCGCGAGTTCATGTTGGGTACCCTCGTTCCAATACGTTATAAAAGAGTATGCATTCGTCCACCTTGAATATTATTCATGTTCTGGTTAAAAAAGGCCCTAATGATTTATGCTATACAACGTTTGACATGTTTGAACGAACGGAAATATATTTTTTCCCCTCGTTCATGACGAGAAGTCCGGCTGGCTTAGATCATGTGCTAACAAGACGGAGATTTTTGGACATAAATGATGAGCTTTTTTGAACAAAACTACATTCGTTATGGACCTGTGATATCTGGAAGTGACATCTGATGAAGAGAATCAAAGGTAATGGATTATTTACATAGTATTTTCGATTTTAGATCTCCCCAACATGACGTCTAGTCTGTATCGCAACGCGTATTTTTCTGGGCGCAGTGCTCAGATTATTGCAAAGTGTGATTTCCCAGTAAGGTTATTTTTAAATCTGGCAAGTTGATTGCGTTCAAGAGATATAAATCTATAATTCTTTAAATGACAATATAATATTTTACCAATGTTTTCTAATTTTAATTATTTAATTTGTGACGCTGACTTGACTGCCGGTTATTGGAGGGAAACGATTTCCTCAACATCAATGCCATAGTAAAACGCTGTTTTTGGATATAAATATGAACTTGATAGAACTAAAAATGCATGCATTGTCTAACATAATGTCCTAGGAGTGTCATCTGATGGAGATTGTAAAAGGTTAGTGCATCATTTTAGCTGGTTTTATGGTTTTGGTGACCCTGTCTTTGAATTGACAAAACATTACACACAACTCTTGTAAATGTACTGTCCTAACATACTCTAAATTTATGCTTTCGCCGTAAAACCTTTTTGAAATCGTAAAACGTGGTTAGATTAAGGAGATGTTTATCTTTCAAAGGGTGTAAAATAGTTGTATGTTTGAAAAATTTGAATTTTGACATTTATTTGGATTCAAATTTGCCGCTCTTGAAATGCACCAGCTGTTGATGGAGTGCACCACGGGTGGCACGCTAGCGTCCCACCTAGCCCATAGAGGTTAAAGACCATACATTCACATCATATTTTATTACAGAGTTTAAGGCATTTTTCTCTATTAACTCTCAATCAACAGATAACCCCTCACTCCTTTGGGAAACCTGTAAAGCGTACGCCAGGGGTCTGATTATGTCATATGCAGCCACTAAGAGGCGGAAAAAGCGTGAAAAGCAAAAAACACTAGAGGGTGAATTAGGAACTAAAGAGAAGGACTACATTAAAACTCCCACTCCTGCCCTATTAAAGGAAATATCAGTCATTAGATCAACGTTGGACTCCCTCCTAACACAGGACGCTGAAAAGAAAATGAGATTTGTCAAGCAAAAGCTATATGAACATGGCGATAAGCCAGGAAAGTACTTGGCGTACCTAGCTAAAAAGAGAGCTGACTCACAGTCAATTGCAGCTATTACTGATTCTGATGGCAATCATTTATATGAAAATAAATTGATAAATGACTCATTTAAGAAATTCTATGCAAATCTTTATGCCTCAGAACTGCCAAATGACGCACCCAAGTTAATGGAGAACTTCTTTTCTAAGATTGAGCTCCCTACTATCTCCGAAGAACAGAGGTCTCTCCTTAATGCTCCTATTACTGAGGAAGAGATAATGTCCGCAATTAAGAATCTGCAAAATGGTAAGGCCCCAGGACCGGACGGGTTTTGTAGTGAGTTCTATAAAGAATTCCATGGCCTGATCCTTGATATGTTTAACCACTCATTTTCAAATGACCAGCTCCCCCAAACGCTGCGAGAAGCCAACATATCACTTATTCTCAAAAAGGGAAAATGCCCGGAGTCTTGTTCCTCGTACAGGCCAATTTCCCTTCTGAATGTGGATAGAAAATTGCTTTCTAAAATTCTAGCCACAAGATTAGAGGACTCACTGCCGCTAATTGTGAAAGGAGACCAAACTGGCTTCATTAAGGGACGTAGGTCATGTAACAATGTCAGACGGCTTCTTAATGTAATTGAAGTCTACCAACGAAGTGCTATGGATGGTCTTGTGCTCTCCCTAGATGCTGAGAAAGCATTTGATCGTGTGGAGTGGTCTTACCTATTCTTTGCTCTAAATAAATTCGGACTGGGGGACAACTTTATAAAATGGGTGAAAGTTTTATATGATGACCCTCAGGCTGCTGTCCTTACTAATGGACTACGGTCAAATAGCTTCCCTATACACAGAGGTACCAGACAGGGCTGTCCTTTGTCCCCCCTCCTATTCGCACTTCAATCACATCTCTTATTAATATTATTGAGTTATTCAGCGAATTCTCAGGCTACAAGATTAACCTAACTAAATCGGAGGCTATGCCACTTGGTAACCTTCACTCTGTACCTAATATTTCTCCCCCCTTCCCTTTTAAATGGTCTCCCTCAGGTTTTACATATCTGGGTATATCTGTAACTCCTAAATTCCAACAAATGTACAAAGCCAATTTTGTTCCCTTGTTCGACACAATTAGACAGGATCTGGAGCGCTGGAACTCTCTTCCGATTTCATGGTTGGGTAGAATATCCCTCTTGAAAATGAACATTTTACCTAGGCTACTCTACCCAATCCAAATGATCCCAGTATTACTCTCCAATAAGGTAATAAAGGATGTAAATGGATGGCTAAGTTCCTTTATATGGAGTAAACGCAAGCCAAGACTTAAGATGGCAATATTGCAGCTGCCAAATTCTATGGGTGGCTTGGATCTGCCCAATATCAGGTTCTATCAGTGGTGTGCCCACCTATGTTATATTTCAGACTGGATCACAAACGATGACTCCTCTATTTGGTTAGACATTGAGACTTCTCTTTCAAAATACCCTTTACAGGATCTTCTGTTTTTCACAAGTTTCAAGTCTGTAAAAGATCATTGTAACAACCCCATTACACTTAACACACTCAAAGTATGGAAGTCAGTTCAACGTTTCCTGGGAAGGTCCAAACTAACCTCTGCTCTTACCCCAATTCTTAACAACCCAGATTTTGCCCCAGGATTGCTGGATGCTGGCTTTAACGTTTGGCTTAATAAGGGCATACGCAGACTAAATGACTTATTTGCAGATAAGATTTTATTGTCATTTGAGCAGATGGTCGAGAAATATCAACTCCCAAAGCAGGACTTTTTCCGTTTCCTACAAGTAAGGCATTATATTCTGAAGAGCACCACCTTAATTGGCAACCCTGATATGTCTGTCATTGAAAGAATGCTTTTTTTCCCACAAAGGAAAATGTCTGTAAGTCTGCTTTATGATGCTTTAAGGTCCTTTTCCGCTGTCGATACACAGAGGGTGAAACAAGTGTGGGAGAAAGAACTGTCTGTTACTATTGATGAAGAGATGTGGGAGGACATTTGGAAATATGCAAAAACAATATCTATATGTAATCGTACTAGAGCAATTCAATTAAGAATAATATACAGATTGCATATATCCCCAAATCGCAGACATGCTTTTAGCCCCTCTTCCTCCTCTCCTCAGTGTCTTACATGTAAAACTGATACAGGCACCCTAACACATTGTTTATGGTCATGTACCAAAATACAAAGATATTGGTCTGGTGTTCTGCAAGAAATTGAAAAGATCCTAGGGGTCGATCTAGAATTGGACCCAGTCTCTCTACTGTTGGGTCTACCTAGTAGGCATGTAACTTCTGTGGGTAAGAGGAGGCTTTACAACATCCCCACCTTCGCAGCAAGGAAAAACATACTTTTACAGTGGATTAGTGATAAGGTTCCCTCTATTAAAGATTGGCATAAGATACTATTTGAATGGGTACCGCTGGAATATCTGACATGTACATTGCATTCTAAGACAGATCAGTTCTACAAAGTATGGGAACCTTACCTAAATTACCTAGAACCTGAAGTATCAGCTATTATGCTGCAAGGATTCTCTTAGAATGGTGATCTATGCATTTCAGAATTACACTATACGTTCCATGTGGGGAACTCAACTTCTTGGTTTAAACTGAGCTTTTTATTTTCATTTATTTTTTATTTTTTTTGTATATTTTTTTTTTTTTTTATTATTATTTTTTTCTGTTCATGTTTGATTAAATGTATGTATTGAGAGACGCAATGGGGGGGATGGGGTGAGAGAAGCGCTGAGCGGGGAGAGGAAAATGGTGGGTGTGTATGTGTGTGTGTGTGTGTGTGTGTGTGTGTGTGTGTGTGTGTGTGTGTGTGTGTGTGTGTGTGTGTGTGTGTGTGTGTGTGTGTGTGTGTGTATGCATACATACGGATATGTGTAAGTGAGTGCGTTTTTTTTTTTGCCTTGTCCTTGTTGTTGTATCTCTTAATATGGGTGAAAATTGTGAAACTCCAATAAAAATACTGTTACAAAAAAAAAAACGAATATCGTCCGATTCCGATATGCTTACCGATATATCGTGCATCCCTAATTTAAAATATTTATTTTTTGATGAAAACTCTCAGTTTTTGCCATAGCCCTTCTTGGCTTCCATAGGTTTGAAACATGAGCAAGCCTGTTCGAGGTGTCAGACTTGACGACAGTTGCAATCCATCGGAGTATTGTGATTGGTTGAGGCAGGGCTTAGCGAAGGGTCAATTGGCACACACAGATATAGCACAGCCATTATGCAAGCAGTACATAGCAGTTTCAGCAAGGCTTCTAAAAATGTTAATGCAAAATGTTAACAGCTTGGAATTCTACTTACAGAAGGTCTAAGACAGTGCACATCCCTGGTCACCGAAACATTTATTTTGTCATTTTTAGTCATCTCGTGCCTCCACCTATGAAGGAAGAGATCATCCTCAAGGCCAAAGCAATACTAGAGATAGTGAAAGCCTCTGAGCTCACATTTTAATGGTTTTATCATTAGAGGACTGCATCCAGGAGGATATATAAAAGAGGAATGAGGTAACATGAAGCCATATCATCTCACACACACACGCACAATTGCACATACAAACGGACACGTGCTCACACACACACACAACGCATTAGCAGGTCTTGAGTTTAGTATTGTATTAAGTCCACACCCTGTGGAAATAGGAAAATGTACTACAGCCCAATGCATTGCAATGAAAACACACAAAACATTCTACAGCATCCCTACATTTGATAATACTTTCTCCACTTTTCTCAGCCAACCTAAAACCCTAACAGATCTTTAAATTGTGATGATTGAGAAGATACGGTGCATTCGGAAAGTATTCAGACCCCTTGACTTTTTCCACATTTTGATACGTTACAGCCTTATTTTAAAATTGATTAAGTATTTTTTCCCCTCATCAATTTACACACAATACCCCACAATGACAAAGCGTAAACAGGTTTTTAGAAACGTTTGCATTTCTTCAGACCTTTTTCTATGAGACTCGAAGTTGAGCTCAGGTGCATCCTGTTTCCATTGAACATCCTTGAGATGTTTCTACAACTTGATTGTAAGTCCACCTGTTGTAAATTCAATTGATTGGACATTATTTGGAAAGGCACACCTGTCTATGTAAGGTCCCACAGTTGACAGTGCATGTCAGAGCAAAAACCAAGCCATGAGGTCAAAGGACCTGTCCGTAGAGCTCCAAGACAGGATTGTGTCGAGGCACAGATCTGGGGAAGGGTACCAAAATATTTCTGCAGCATTGAAGGTCCCCAAGAACACAGTGGCCTCCATGATTCTTAAATGGAAGAAGTTTGGAACCACCAAGACTCTTCCTAGAGCTGAGCAATTGGGGGAGAAGGACCACGGTCATGGAGGTAACCAAGAACCCGATGGTCACTCTGACAGAGATCCAGAGTTCCTCTGTGGAGATGGGAGAACCTTCCATAAGGACAACCATCGCTGCAGCACTCCACCAATCAGGCCTTTATTGTAGAGTGTTCAGACGGAAGCTAATCCTCAGTAAAAGGCATATGACAGCCCGCTTGGAGTTTTCCAAAAGGCACCTAAAGGACTCTCAGACCATGGGAAACAAGATTCTCTGGTCTGATGAAACCAAGATTGAACTCTTTGACCTGAGTGCCAAGCGTCACGTCTGGAGGAAACCTGGCACCATCTCTACGGTGAAGCAATGTGGTGGCAGCATCATGCTGTCGGGATGATTTTTCAGGGGCAGAACTGGGAGACTAGTTAGGATCGAGGGAAAGATGAACGGAGCAAAGTACAGAGAGATCCTTGATGAAAACCTGCTCCAGTGCTCTCAGGACCTCAGACTAGGGTGAAGGTTCACCTTCCAACAGGACAACGACCCTAAGCACACAGCCAAGACAACGCCGGAGTGGCTTCGGGACAAGTCTCTGAATGTCCTTGAGTGGCCCAGCCAGAGCCCGGACTTGAACCCGATCGAACATCTCTTGAGAAACCTGAAAATAGCTGTTCAGTGACGCTCCCCATCCAACCTGACAGAGCTTGAGAAGATCTGCAGAGAAGAATGAGAGAAACTCCCCAAATACAAGTGTGCCAAGCTTGTAGCGTCTTACCCAAGAAGACTTGAGGCTGTAATCGCTGCCAAAGGTGCTTCAACAAAGTACTGAATAAAGGGTCTGAATACTTATGTAAATATGTTATTTAATTGATTTATTTGTATAAATTTGCACACATATAAAATTAAACGTGTTTTGCTTTGTCATTATGGGGTATTTTGTGTAAACTGATGAGGATTTTTTTTTAAATCCATTTTAGAATAAGGCTGTAACGTAACAAAATTTGGAAACAGTCAAGGGATCTGAATACCTTCTGAATGCACTGTATGCATGAAGATATTGTAGTGTAGACACCTTTTCTTTTACACATACTGACAGGGTAGATCATCACATTATGGAAGGGTTATCATTAATTCATTATGCCGCTGTCTCAACCTTATTCCAATGCCAACCTTGGCATACAGCAAGCAATATGATGTTTCAAATGTGTGTGTTGTATTGAAATGATTGCAGCCAACAATTGCTATTAATTGGTATTGCAGAGGTATCCTCTCCTTCTCTCCTCCCTCTCTTTTGCCGTCTCTCATTTGGATGGTGTTGATGTGGAGGTCAGAGATAAAAGCTGGCCTGTGACAGATGTTTTGAACAGGATATCCTCCATGTAAGACGCCCCTGACATTGCTGAGACTGTTTGCCATGGTATGAACAACCGTCACGTGGAGATACCGGCTCCTCTCTCCATCCTCAGCCTTCTCCAAGATCCCACAACTCTACACACCGACCTCACGTTGTCTTATAGTGATGATAATACACACACAAGACATCAACAATGAGGTGTCATGTCACCATCATTACCCAGGTAATGAGCAAATCAGCCATGATAATTCAAGGAGCAGGTGGAGATGTCACTGTAGCCTACAGCACAGAACACTGACTCAAGAGATAGAGGCAGCTGCAGTGCACCCTATTGGAGAACATCCTTAACCCTTAATCTCACAGGTAGAGCTGGGAGGTTTACATTAAAACAGGCTGTTCTTTATAGGTGGAATATTATGTTTAGCAAATATGGGAAGGAGAGAAGAGATCACTCTTTCCATCTCAGCCGAGGATGGATGAACAGTCTCTCACACACTCATCTAGGAAAGTGACTATAAAAGCCAGCCTATCAGAGATATGTGGCACATACTACAGCAGATCCACAGGAGGGGAAAACAATAGAACCTGAAAGGCACATTAAACCCAGCCAACAGGACATAACGACTCAGCTACGAGATTAGGAGAGGGGAAGAGTGGAGGGAGACAGAGGATCCCTGCCTGTCTCCCCACACCGCCACCGACCCTCTGTGACGCCACCCTCCAAGAGAAATGACATATGGGGAAAAGACCAGAGTAAAGAGCATGACACCCTCCCGGGGAGAAGCGGGCAGGGCATGTCTGACTGAACAAACACAACCTGTGCATGAGCAGCTGTGCATGACTGGTTAACACATGGCGGGTGTGCGCGTGACTGTGTGTGTAATTATATTGTTAAGCATTCCTAACCTGTCCTGTACAATGGAGGGAGGGAGACAGGTTGAGAAATGGAGGAAATTAACGAAAAGGAGAGAGAGGGGAACATAGAGAGAGAGAGAGAACAAAGACAGAGAGAAATTGACACCATCCTCAGTCAGCCATACCTTGCGTCTGCGGTCCCTCGATCGATTCCTCTTCTTGTTCTTCTCCTCCTCCTTATCCTTCAGCTCCTGAGCTGCGAGCTCCGCTAGGTCCTTGTTCTTGCGTAGCTGCTTGGCGGCTTGCGCCATGGTGCCGCAGCTGCTATCGCCGTAGCTCCAGTCGTCACAGTAGCGGTCCCTGCCCCAGCCCAGGCTCTAACGACGGCTGTGGCTGCCACTGCGTGTGTGTGGCGGTGGCGCTGGGAGCGCCTGTATGTGTGTGTGTGAGCGGGAGCGCCGTGCTCTAGCGACCGAGTTCCCAGCAGCCACAAATGAGATGCTGCTAGTGTTACTGCTGCTGCTGCAACTCATCCAGTAAGGCTGTGTTGCACTGATATGCCTCGCCTCCCCTCCCCCTCACCCAGCACAGACCAGTCACGCAGTCCTGGGCTCAGCACGATGGGGATCCTGCTGCAGAGCTCCCTCTCTCTTTCTCCCTCTGTTATGCCCTCCTCTGCTTCTCTCTACCCTCCTCTACTGTCCTCTACTTCACCGACCAAGCTGCTGAGAACTGTGTGTGTAAAATACAATTGCAAGGGCACACGAACTGCAGATTCCTTCAAATAATTTTGTCACCTCTTGCTTTTTCTTGCCTCTTCCACAGTTCCACGATTCCTCAAAGGAAAAGGACAACAATCCTGCAGCACAGCAGAAATGTTGTTATTCTTCAATCAAATATATAAACTGGGTGGTTTAAGCCCTGAATGCTGATTGGCTGACAGCCGTGGCATATCAGGTCATATACCATGGGTATGACAAAACATTTATTTTCACTGCTCTAATTACATTGACTACCAGTTTATAATAGCAATAAGGCACCTCGGGGGTTTGTGGTATATGGCCAATATACCACGGCTAAGGGCTTTGTACAGGCACTCCGAGATGCGTCGTGCTTAAGAACAGCCCTTAGCAGTGGCATATTGGCTATATACCACACCCCCTTGGGCATTATTGCTTAAATATACAGCCTTTTCTTCCTCTGCTCTAAAGGCTATTCTATATATCTTTTGGTTTTCAAAGATGTATAGAGAATTGTTGGTATGTATTTCTCTGTGTGATTTATTGACATGGAGGAGTACACAAGCAGTAAGATGGGGCTGTGTTCACCCTAGCTAATCAGGTTCTGTTATATTTTACAGTCAGCAACAGACAAGGAATAAACATCAAAAACGTGTGTTTCATAAAAATTGCATGCACTTCTCCCTTTCCTTTTCACTGTAGAACAAATAATGAATCATTCCAGAACCAATAAGGACCTCACACAAGCATTGATCGAGGGAAAAGAGAGCAAGGGCAACATGGAAATGGAAGTAAAAGGCATATTCTAGTCGCTCCATTTATTTATATTCCAGTCACACTAAATGTAATCTCAGCGCTATATGTGGGATCCTTCTCAACGCCAGAGACATAGAAACAAAGGAATTACACTGACATCATGGTGGGGGTCTCACTCTCTCTGCATAGTCTTAAGACAGCAGCCACCTGACTGGAAACACATTAGTCATATTTATTTACGGTTTCTATGAGCCAATATACCAGCACACCTGCATTCAACTGCCTGGCTTGAGAATGCAACTGAATTGCTTTGCTCATTCCAGTTAGCCTACCTGCAAAATGAAGCATTAAATCAATACTGTGCATAGGGAACACAAGCATTTTTATTTTAAAAAGTAATAGAGTAATTAAAAGTGTTTCCCATTAAGGACTCATAGATGAATAGGGGATGTCTCCCTGGTGACCAAGCAATTTATCTATTGAGTGTGTGTGTGTGTACAGTATGTCAATAAAACCTGCATTGATTTGGGGTCTTTCCATTAATCGCTTTTCATGCGTCATTCAACACGGTACAAACTCCACCTACTACTACTGACACCAAGCAGGGAGGGAAATTCTTTTGGTGTGATTGAGAGCTTTGGACTTTATTTTGACTTATGGTAATGGTCCCCATTCAACTGGAGGAACTAAACACTCCAAAATATAGTTCAATAGCCCCAGGAATAGAATGGGGGTTTATTCTGTGTTCAGCACAAATGTCAAATGGGAAATGACATACTAGGCACATCTACGTAGGCTAGGCAGTATTCCACTCTAACTGATGGGGCAGGATCCAATTCAGTTTTTTTTCCATGTGTCAAAAATGTCAGTACAACTATGAGAATATATTTTCTAGCTGCAAAAAGTCTGGAATACTAAAATGTGCATAATACTGCCACCTACTGAAATGTTGGTGAATGCTATCATATAAATCATTTCAATAATGACAATGCATTTTAATCTACAACAATAAGACTGCTGAACCTATACTCATACCTCAATAGTGCAGACTAATGTTGCCAGATCTCCGAAAATCAACATCCGACATTCCAAAATATAGATAGGCCAAACTGTAAGCCTTCTATAAATTCTCATCCAACCAAAAATGCCACAGCCCAAACGTTTCACCCTGTTATATTGATTTCAGCACGATATCGATGGAAGTGGTAAAAAAAAGTGTTGCATTACACTTAACGCGTTGGAGACCCACTTGAATCAAAATAGTAGTCGGATGTTATAGATATTTTCTGTTTAAGCACCCAACTTCTCCCCAGCCATGTTACGGACTCGGGAGAGGCGAAGGTCGAGAGCCATGCATCCTTTGAAACACGACCCTGCCAAGCCGCACTGTTCGCTTAACCCGGAAGCCAGCCGCACCAATGTGTCGGAGGAAACACTGTCCAGCTGGCGACTGAAGTCTGCTTGCAGGCGCCTGGCCTCCACAAGGAGTCTCTAGAGCGCAATGGACAAGGAAATCAGGTCAGCCAAACCCTCCCCTAACCTGGACGACTCTTGGCCAATTGTGCTGCGCCACTCGGGAGGCCCTGGGCTCTTGGTCTCTATTAAAGTCGCTTGACGAAAATCAACATCCGACAATCCAAAATATAGATAGGCCAATACTGTATGCCTTCTATAAGTTCTCATCTAACCAACAACGCTACAGCTCAAACGTTTGACCCTGTTCTTTTGATTTCAGCATGAAATGAAAAAGTGTTGCATTACACTTACCTCGTTGGCGACCCACTTGAATCAAAATGCAACACTTCAAAATGTAGCTAGCTGTCTTCTACAAATTGTAGGCAACACATTATTACCAGATTCCGTGTAGTTTTTGATCTGTGTTAGTTTTAACAGGACTTGCAACCTTATCTCCCCCTCGTGCAATTGATTTCAATGTGATATCAATATGAGTGATTGGAAAATAAGTGTAGCGTTTCTCTTTCTGTTTTGGCGACCCCCAAATCAAATTGCCTCACTCCAAAATGTAGCTGATTTATGACTTCTGCATGTTGTTCTCTAACCAGTGACGTAAAAAATATCTCCAGTTTCCATGTGTTGTTTTAGTTGTGTTAGTTTCAACAGCGCTACAACCTTAATCCCTCCCACCTATTCGATATCAGTTATTTATTGCCACTTGTCAAAACACCAGGGTTTTGGTGCGTGTGCAGTTTATAAGGTGCTAGTTTAAAACATACAAGTAATATGATTACAATTGCTGCACATGTGTAGATAGTAGATTTTAGGTTTTCAATATGTAACGAACTGTTTCTGCATATTGCATATTGATTTGGACACCTACAACACCAAGTGTCGCTGGAAGGCAAAGAAGATAATCAGGGACCCCAGCATCCTGAGCCACGGCCTGTCCTCCCCGTTCTATCACTCAGACGCAGGCAGTATAGGAGCATCATGGTAAAAACTGTAAGACTGGCCAATAGCTTCTACCCCCAGACCATCAGGCTTCTACCCCCCACCTCAAAGGACATTTTTACCCTGCCCTCCCCCCAATACACATGTATTATGCTGAATAGTCACGACTAGTCACCTACTCACCCTGCTGCTCCTCCTGTGGACATTTCTCATCCCCTCTAATGGACGTTAACCCTGTCCCCACCCCCAATGGACATCTATCAATGACACAGTTGTTAAAATGTATTTATTATTATGTATATTTGTATTATTATCTATTTGTATTATTTTATTTCACTTTGTCCTGCATTGTTGGAGCTCGTGCCCTGTAATTACATCTGCAACCCTGTGCATGATGTGACTATTAAACTCTCTAATCTCTAATGTCTAATCTAATCTCTAAATTGTGTTTTGACATTGGGCTATTTATCAAAATGGCTTGTCAACAGGAAGCAGCGACAATACATTTTCCATAAAAATTTTGGGAACATGAATGTAACTTTCAACATTAATTTCCAATGGTATTGTACGATTGATTTATTTTGATGATAGCCTATTCCAATAACAGAAATGTCCAAAAAGGGTTTTCCTTGCCTACGAGGAGCTCTTAAAATTGTTGCAAAACAGGATTCAACATTGCCATCTTGTGGTTTAAACGTGTCTTGTATTGCTACGGCCGGGTAGTAGTAGAGTAGTTTGTAACCACAACAACGTGAGAAAACGGTTAGAAAACTTGCCAATTTATCCACGGACCGTGCACATTTGGAGTAGACTTAACCCTCGTGGAATTTATAAAAGCTGCTGACTTAACATGTGATTTCAATTTAATTGAGAAACGAGAGAGTAGCCTAATAAGTAATTATTACTTTAAGTCAATGGCTTACATTTAGAAGCTTTCAGCAGGTAAGCAAAGATGAGTGCCTGGTCAGCGAAAAGCAGCGTGTTACTGTTTCCTGCGACTGGGACTGACAGGTGCACACGAGACAAACAGAAATTAAGCGGATGGTGGAATACAAAAACTTAATTGTTCTCTTAAAGTGACAAATTGGATGATCAGAACTACATTGCAAATAGATTTATGCAATTGATTTCTTGGAAAGAAAATTGAAATGGAGGTGTGGAAGTCCTTTCATGTCTTTTCAGGTCGGCACATGCTGGTCAGTATATGACCACTGTGGCATAGTCATGGCCTTGCTCAAACTTGACTCAGTAGGATGGAGGAGCACCAGCATGGGACACGGTGGCATAGCACCAATCATCTTCACCTTCCTGTTATTGCAGCAAAGGAATGAGGACAAATCACTATTTGAAATAAAACATCAAATCATAATATCCTTACAATAAACCACAATGTTTTTCATTTATAACATGCTTATGTGTTGTGTGCCAGCCCACTGTACTGTTTATGCACAGAAAACCAAAAAAAGCACTATGGTGGTAAAGTAGAGGAAGAGCGTGAGGCAGCTACATAAAAACATAATTATGTCATGGTATTGCCTTCTTTTCCTGTGGAGATTCTACAGGATTTGTTGTGTCACTTGCTGTGTTAACAGAATCACAGAAATGTGCTGTTAAAACGGGACTGTGGTAAATATCTCTATAATAATAGGCCTACACACGTACACTTCACTGTGGCATCATACATACTTGTTACGGTAGGGTCTCCTGGCAATGTCTGGTCACTGGGCGATCTGAAAGACATGGTTAGGTGAGACAGGCATTCACATTTAAACTGTATGTTCTGTATGCTGTCATAATCATGCTGTTCAACACACAGCCAACACTATTCACCTTGTTATGATGAGGCGTCCGTTCCCTATGACAGTAAAACAATGGAATAAATGAGTGATTCTGTCTGATCGGTTTTGCTAATACGTTTAAAAGGCTGTTAGATACCAGGTTCATATACTCTTTGCTTTCAGTGAGAGGAGACAGGTGATGCAGAATATGAATACTGCAAGTAGAATCATGAATCCTATCAGGGCCATACATCCGATGATGTACTTAGTCAGCATGTCTGTAACAGAGTAAAATGTATTTTTGACCAAATGGATGAATGACCTAAATCAGGAATCTATGCATTACATTTCTCATGTAATCTTTCTTACTTGTGTTCCACACCACCACTGTGACATTTTTGCTGGGAGGTGAGTCCTCTTCGTAATGACACTGGACGGTGACCTTTGACCACAGCCCTCTGGGCTTCCACCCAAGCAGCTCTGACTCTTTTACTGGGTGGGATCATTGGTTGGGCTGGCATTTGAGCGACCAAGCTCCTTGAGTTTAGAATCCACATAGAACAAACACTGCTGACCCTCTACAAGGGCAGAGGACTCGCAGCTCAGCTCAACCACTTCAGTCAGGGTCACAAACTTCAGGCTTACTGAGATCTGGTGCTTCTTCTCCTGGGTATTCCAAGTGTTTGTCTGATTCTCCTTGTCCCCTTGAAGGATGAGGAATGAGAGAGATAGTTGAGGAAAGAGAGAGATAGTTGAGGAAAGAGAGAGATAGCTGAGGATAGGAATGATAACATTATAGTGAAAAAACTAAGATTTGTGTCCGTTCTAAAACTAATTCAAAATGCAAGATTATTCCCTTTTTAAAACCTCTTACAACAGGATTGAGTTTGACAATAGCCAGTGAAAAATCAGAGCGGCATATTCATAACCACAAATCTAATAATATCTATTTCTCAAACATAGGACTATTTTATACCATTTTATAGATACACTTCTCCTGAATCGAACCACGTTGTCCGATTTCAAAAAGGCTTTACAGCGAAAGCAAAACATTAGATTATGTTAGGAGAGTACATCGACAAAAATAACCACACAGCCATTTTCCAAGCAACTAGCATGCATCACAAATACCCAAATACCCAACAGCTAAATGCAGCACTAACCTTTGACGATCTTCATCAGATGACACTCCTAGGACATCATGTTACACAATACATGCATTTTTTTGTTCGATAAAGTTCATATTTATATATAAAAACAGCATTTTACATTGGCGCGTGACGTTCAGAAAATATTTTTCCTCAAATACTGCCAGTGAATCAGCACCACAATTTACAAAAATACTTGTCATAAACGTTAATAAAATATTAAACTGTCATTCAAAGAATTATAGATGAACATCTCCTTTATGCTAACGCTGTGAAAGATTTCAAAAAAGCTTCACGAGGAAAGCACTCTTTGCAATAATCTAAGTACTGAGCTCAGAAAAATACACTAGGCTATACAGATAGCTGCCATCTTGGAGTCATCTAAAATCATAAATTGCATTAGAAATATTCCCTTACCTTTGATGATCTTCATCAGAAGGCACTTCCAGGAATCCCAGGTCCACAATAAATGTTCATAATTATGTCCAAATAACTCCTTGTTGTTTGTGCGTTCAGTTCAGCTACTCCAAATGTAGGAAGCGCGCGGACAATGTCACGACGAAAAGTAAAAAAAAGTTGTATTTACGTTCGTTCAAACATGTCAAACGTTGTAAAACATCAAGCCTTAGGGCCTTTAGAACGTGAAGATTCAGTAATATTTCAACCGGACGGTACCTGTGTCTTGAAAAACATTTAGGAACAGAGGATCCACCCTCGTGAATGCGCACCAATGAAGTGATGTCATTCCCTGGGTGACCAAATTCCCCACCTTCTCATTCGGTCTTTGTTCATCGTAGACGCCTCAAAAAACTTTGTAAAGACTGTTGACATCTAGTGGAAGCCTTAGGAAGTGCACAATTATTACTATGTCACTGTGTGTTCAATAGGAAATGACTTGAAGAGATCCCATGCATCCAGATTTCCACTTCCTGGTAGGATTTCTCTCAGGTTTTTGCTTGCCATATGAGTTCTGTTATACTCACAGACACCATTCAAACAGTTTTAGAAACTTCAGAGTGTTTTCTATCCAAATCTACTAATAATATGCATATCCTAGCTTCTGAGTTTGAGTAGGAGGCAGTTTAATATGGGCACATATTTTTTTCCGAAATTGTCAATACTGCCCCCTATCCTTAAAGAGCTGTAAGAAGAGCTCAACATTTATTTCCCAGCCATTGATAACCATGCAAATCACAAAAGTGCATCCCTAATGTTGAATGACAAAACAAGCAAGAGAAGGGAAGAAACGCACCTGCATCAGTTAATTGTAGGTCAAGAGAGACTACAAGAAATGTAGTTCATTGTTATTCCAAGCAAAAGTACAATTAGGGATATTGTTATGAAAGTAAATTATTTTACATTTTATTATACAGTACAATAATTATATTATTAATAATACATAACGCACAGATAAGGCACCAGCAGCACATTCATTGGATCATGGTTAAGAATTCTTTGAAGGTCCCAAACCTGCCACCTGTTATTATTATAATGCAGAGAGAGAAGTGAAACAGCATATATCCAAATGAAAGATGCTTTCGGGGTCGACTATTTTCACATGCTCTCGAAAATGTTTTTAGAAATATACACAGGAGCTGTTGGCTGTAGATAATGACTCAGGCAATGCCACAGTAGTGAGTGTGAGTGACACACTGTATTTTCTGTCTCCCCTCTCTACCTTTATGGTGAAACAATAGCTCCCACCTATGACCCTTCTGTGATGGTGCATAGTTTTCATATACACTATCATACCTGTAGCTGTCATAGGTTTGTAATGTGCTCCAATTGCAGGTTTAGATAAGACTGATCTGGCTGGGCCTATTCTGTCCTAAGATCCGTAACAAACATGTTACCTCTGTTGGGAGCACAGGGGTTATGAGAGTTATGTTCATGTAATATTTTGTTCTGGGTTTTAGACATTAGGTTGGGCCTAACCAGGAGGAACCACTTGTAGTTGCAAAAAAGTCAATTTAAAATATTATTTAAATGTTGCAATTATCATGTGGGTTTAATTTGTCTCTAGTTGAAGCTTTGCACATGAATAATTTACTTATTCATCAAGAAAGCCGTTCATTTACACATGCATCAAGTATACTTGTTCAAATGAATCACATCTTAAAACTTTTGCACATCTATTTATAGCCCAGTATGAGAATGCAATTGGTCTGAGAGGAACAGATGTTGACAGACTACAGGAGGAGGTTGGGTCCACAGAGTATCAGATATTACCAACAACGACGAGACGGCCTACAGGGAGGAGGTGAGGGTCCTTGGAGTGTGGTGTCAGGAAAATAACTTCACACTCACTGTCAACAAAACAAAGGAGATGATCGTGAACATCAGGAAACAGCAGAGAGAGCATCCCCCTATCCACATTGACGGGACAGTAATGGAGAAGGTGGAAAGTTTTAAGTTCCTCGGTGTACACATCATGGACAAACTGAAATGGTCCACCCACACAGACAGCATGGTGAAGAAGGCACAACAGCGCCTCTTAACCATCAGAATGCTGAAGAAATTTGGCTTGTCACCAAAAACACTCACAAACTTTTACAGAAGCACAATCGAGAGCATCCTGTCGGGCTGTATCATCGCCTGGTGCGGCAACTGCTCTGCCCACAATCGCAAAGCTCTCCGGAAGGTAGTGAGGTCTGCACAACGCATCACCGGGGGCAAACTACCTGCCCTCCAGGACACCTACACCACCTGATGTCACAGGAAGGCCAAAAAGATCATCAAGGACAACAACCACCCGAGTCACTGCCTGTTCACCCCGCTACCATCCAGAAGGCGAGGTCAGTACAGGTGCATCAAAGCTGACACCGAGAGACTGAAAAACAGCTTCTATCTCAAGGCCATCATATTGTTAAACAGCCATCACTAACATTGAGCGGCTGCTGCTAACATACTGACTCAAATCTCTAGCCACTTTAATAATAAAAAATTGGATGTAATAAATGTATCACTAGTCACTTTAAACAATGCCACTTTATATAATGTTTACATACCCTACATTCCTCATCTCATAGGTATATAGTGTACTCTATACCATTTACTGCATCTTGCCTATGCCGTTCGGCCATTGCTCATCCATATATTTACATGTACATATTCTTATTCATTCCTATACACTTGTGTGTAAAAGGTAGATGTTGTGAACTTGTTAGATTACTTGTTAGATATGACTGCATGGTCAGAAGTAGAAGCACAAGCATTTCGCTACACTCGCATTAACATCTGCTAACCATGTGTATGTGACCAATAACATTTGATTTGATTTGATTTGATTTGTGAATCAGGAATCAGAGAGAGGAAAAATGGAGGTAGTGTATCAACAGGTGGAAGTAAAGACAGATACTGTAATTAAACCAACATAATAACAAAACATATTTTTTTTAAACTAACGGAAGTGTAAAGTACTTAAGTAAAAAATACTTTATAGTAACACTTAAGTAGCTTTTTGGGGTATCTACACTTTACTATTTATATTTTTGACTGCTTTTACTTTTAGTTCACTACATTCTTAAGAAAATATTGTACTTTTTACTCCATACATTTTCATTGACACCCAAAAGTACTCATTACATTTTGAATGCTTAGCAGGCCAGGAAGATAGTGACATTCACAGACTTATCAACCGAACATCCCTGGTCATCCCTACTGCTTCTGATCTGGCGGACTCACTAAACTGACATGATTTGTTTGTAAATGATGGCTGAGTGTTGGAGTGTGCCCCTGGCATTCCGTAAAAAAAAGAGAAAAAAAAGAAAATGGTGGACTCTGGTTTGCTTAAAATAAGGAATTTGAAATTATTTATACTTTTATTTTTCATACTTAAGTATATTTTAAACCAAATACTTATAGACTTTTACTCAAGTAGAATTTTACTGGGTGACTTTTACTTTTACTTGGGTCATTTTCTATGAAGGTATCTTTACTTTTACTCAAGTATGACAGTTGAGTACCTTTTCCACCACTGAAAACTAATATACACCAGACAAGGTTAAAGAGAGAGATGTAGAGAGCGAGAGATCAGAAAGGGAGAGAGAGATGTGAGATGTAACAAGCAAAGTTTGACATGTGTTCTACCCTCTTGTGGATTTGAGTCTCTATTGACTCTTGTCAATGAGTGAAATAGATTGGTGAATACTGATTTGTGACTGCTGACTACATTGAGTAACTCAATTTAGAAAAATATTTATTTTATGTTTCAGATAGAGTTAATTTTTTCATTTATTTAATTTAACCTAAAATGCAAATAGTTGACACTGCTTGTTTTCAGAAATTAGTAGATATCTTTGTTGTTGTGGCAGTGTTCTTTGTGCTATGACTAAATTATGATCCAATATGAAGAAAAAAAGATAGGATTGTAACTGTAAACTATGGCAAAACATGTTATCCAGTAAATGTTTCTTCTTCTATGATTCTGCTAAGAGGGCGTACTCTCCAGCTATTTCAAACTTGATCTTGCTGCGCCCAGGTCCAACTTGGTTACCGGTAGATGTCACTGTTGCATATTGAAGACTAGCTCGGTCACTGGTATATGTCACAGTAGCGTATTGCAGACTACTGTCCTCTTCCTGTAAGAGAGAGATCAAGTCACTTTGAGCTGTGTGCACAGTAGGGTTGTCATTGGTGCTATTGGCAATATTGCTTGATATCGTAGAAGTAAAGTGCATATTAGGCTACTTCACACTGCACTGGTTCAAACCAACTCACCTCATCCCTAGACGGCTTTGTGATGACAGAATCTGTTTGAAATGAGAGAATGAGGGAAAATAAAACACTGAACAAAAGAAGATAAAGGCAGTGGTGGTTTAGTTAACTCTCATACTCACAGACACAAGGTGGGGTTTGGTCTTGCTGATCAGGTGGGCTTCTGTCGAGACAATGCAGTACAGTCAGAAAGATATAGCCGTGCATGAAGAAAGAAAGAATTATGTGAATCTAAAATGAATACACCAGTCTTACCCAGTATTTACAGGCCTGCATTGAACCCCTTCAAAAGATATATAGAGATAATTTAGCAACTTTGAGAATAACTTGAAGTAGCATTTGGAACAAAATAAGAATGTGTTATGAGTAGACCTATCTGAAAGCACGCACCACAATTGCTTTGGAGAACACACAGCACAGACCCAGCTAGCAGAACCAGGAAAAGGGAACCAGCACCCAGACTGATGATGAGGAACACTGGACCTGAAGAAACTGAATGAAGGCTCACAGTGAGTCAGTGAGTCATCTGTACAGTATAACCTGACCTTACAATGACTAGAATGTTTGTGCAAATTACCTTTACTAACAGTGACTATCGAGATACTTAACAGGTTAGAGATGTTAGAGACGTATCAAAAGCTGTACATTTAGAAGCAGAGTCATTCACTGAACTTGCAATTTGAAGTTCTTAGGACTACTAACAGTTAATCTAAAACTCAACCAATGTTACTCACCTCTTCCTTGGGCTGTGACATTGCTGCTTGTCTCCTCCTGACCAGTTATGATTAAACTGAACTCTGATGGGGAACTCGTAGCTCTTGGAGGATTTAACACTGAAATGAATAAAGCTTTGATATGTGTACAATAATAATATATTTGTCTTGCAATACAACAATAGACCAACAGAAAATTGACACATTTGAAATCACAGAAATTGATGGGCTCTAGTCTTCCTCACCATCTATGGTGATACCGAAAGGTTCACTATGCTGTGATGTCACAGTATCTTCACCCTCTACCACCAGCTCCACAGCACAGGTGATGAAGATCTCTCCAGCACCGCTCCTCTTCCTCTGCAGTTCCTCTTCTGCCACTCTCCCCACACAGACATTGTCTTTGTAGGGTTGTTTATTAAAGTGTGAGTCACCATTGTTCAGATAAAAGTAGCATGAGGTGCCAGCCTTGGCCTCACATCGAAGACCGAGGTAATTCCCAATCTTCTCCACATGAACACTGGGCTTTGCAATTGGATCTGTTTGTAAATTGTGAAAGACATTTATGAAGTCAGTTAACAAGTGGGAAGTGTACTCTGGTAAACATGTGCTTTGGAGTACTGTAAAATTGTCACTTACCACCCACATTAAGTCTTCGAGCATCACTAGGTTTTGAGGTTTTGATCGTTTTACCTTCTCTGTTCTGTTGAATTACACAGCTGAGATCTACTTCAGTCTTGTTCCACTTTTTGAACTCATTCCATAACAACTTGAACTGGCAAGCACCCTGCTTGTAATCCACTGTTCCTATAGGTTTGGGGTCATGATCTCTGTAGAAAATGCACTCTGTGCCTTCTGGTGACTCACAGCGTACTGTAACAGGTGTAGCTACATTGATGTAATCAGGGGAAAATACAATAGTGGGAGTGGGAACCGAATCTGTTTAGAGAAATAGAGAGAATCTATGAAATTGTGAGTGATAAGAATCTTGATTCAGATTGTATTTGTATGTGGAGTATCACTTCCTTGTCTCTCTATTTGCAACTAAATACATTGATTAATAAAGATATGGCACTTTTAGCATTGTGCTACTCTATATTAGTTGTGAAAAGTAGTGTACAAATCTGTCATCAAAAAATATGTTTATGCCTGAAATAAATTAATAGCTGTTGAGCTGGACAATTAATGAAGTGACATTTGGTAATATGTACCTGCACAACTTTCTTTTACCGCAACACCGGCAACATCTTCGAACAAGGTAAAAACAACTTAGTGAGACATTTTACAAGCATTACTATTAGGCATAATAAAGGCTCATACATACTTAGAACAAGTTATAAAGCATACATTATGTAACATATTACCAAAAATTAAAATCAGTGTAAAGAGATATTGATCCAAAGACCAAAATAATTGAATACTCACAAATGAGAAGAATATAAGACAAAGACATATTTTCCACTTTCTTCCGTCAGTGAAGTGAACTCCACACATAGATTGTCATGTGAGAAAACTGATGTGTGTTTGGTAGGACACAGAAAAACCTACAGAGGAGGATATGGAGACTCACGTCTGATGTTGTGACAGATCATTAGTGACGCTGAAGAAAATGTCCTTATTTTCATTGACCACTAAGGAGCTGTCCATGTGGTCCACCCTACATTAAACTTCCTGAAAATATAGGTAACTACAGCACAGCTATTTGAAATATGAGACCTCTAGTGAATAATTTATCAAATAAACTTGTTGACTTTTCAGTTACTTTAAACTATACACACACAAATAAACAAAACCAGAACTAAATACACAGTAGCTTAACAGCAACATCACCCTAACAACTGCTAGGCAGGACACAAGAGATACGGGCCATAAACGTATATTTAAGGTGACCTGACTTGACCTCAACACCCCTCTATCAGTAATCCATGGCTCTCTCCCTTCATCAATGCCTGCCACATGTAATTGCATCCCTGCACTCAACACATTCCAAGCTTAATTGCTCACACTATATAGCTTCCTCCTATAACCATTCACTTCTGGTGTAGACCCTCTAAACCTCAGCACTCCATCAGTGACATGAATAAGTATGTTTTCATATTCTCAGATCCCAACACAACACACACATTGACATGATCAAATGAGTTCAGTTACTGACCTATTGGGTTCATTTGAAGTTGGACAATTTGATGGATAGTTTCTTGTTTGAGCTTTTTCACCCCACAACTTTTATAGCTTTGTAATGGAGGTGACTAACCCTTCTCCAAATGAGGAAATGGCAGTTACCTTGATCCATGTCTGTTTAATTTACATAATACATTTTTCCAGTCAGAGTAATCACTCTGTGCCAACTAAGATATGGCTTGGATTGCATCCATAGATCATATTACTTTTGTGGATTTTTGGCTAACTTCGTTTTTTGGAAGCAAATCCAAGCATTGAAGAAATGCAAAACAGGAATCCAAATATATTTTAGTTGTTTTTTACTTCATCACCACCAATACATTTTTAAAATTTTTTGGTAAACCACAGGTGGAAAGGTTATGGATTGTTTCTCAAATAATTAAGATTTCTGTAAGAGTACTGGATAACATTGACATCAACTCCTTGTAGGACGCACCAGTTTCTTTTTAAAGGTTGGACATTTTTTTTATGTGAATCTTGCAATATATCTGGAAATTATACAACTGGCATTTTATTTATTTAAATTGTTGAATGATAGATGTTTTTCTCATCCATCTGGTTTTGAGGGCTAGGGACAGAGTGTTAGGGGACCAGTTGCAGCACAATGGCACATTGTAGCACATCTCAGACTAGATCATGACCACAATTCCATTACTGTGTCTTTCCACACCGCTTCATGTTCTCTGACAAGTCATTTCTATTGATGGAAATAGACATGAGCTTCATACAGTATGAAGATATGTATTGCAAGCCGTATGCGGTGTTGTTTGCAGGGGTGATGTTGGTGTCTTCTTCTCATCTCTAGAAATAGAAGTGTACCTGCATTATCAGTACCCTCACTGTGGTCACATCTACGTGACAAACAGACTCGACACACTCTGCTAAAGCTCAGGTACAACAGTGAACATCATGAGTCATTGGACCGCTGAAGATTGTTGAAGACCTTTGAAACTCAACAGCTGTGTAATCTAAACACAATGCTGTCTCCTCTCAGAGTGGCTCCTCAATTTCCAAATAAATTAAACATTTCCAACAAGATTTACAATATAATGTACAAGCTTTATTTCCCCTGGAAAACACAACATCCATGAGAAGAAAAAATTAAATGCTAATAAAATAGCTGTATTTTAGACATATAAACTCATTACACATGAAACACTTCGCATAATATAAAATACATTAACAAGCAATGGGGAGTAAAGAGCATTGTTCTACACACACATATTGCATCTTAGATGGGTTTTGGTCAAGACACGACAATTCACCAGTACATCAACCATATAATCGAAAAAAAATGCATGAGTAAATATTTATGAATAAATAGACCACTCTTACCTCCGTTTGACATTGCCTTGTGGATCAACTTCAGAGATAAAAGTATGATGAAAACAAATCATACCGCCAGGTTGTATAGCTAATAAAAGACATGACAAAAGCCTTCTGAACAAAAAACAGATGTAGGATCTTAATTTGAGCCAGATTGCTACAGCAGGAAAATAATCCTGCAGGAACAGGAAATGTGAATTATTATGTGGATGATAATTAATGGATATTTTTGTTGGGGTTGATACATTTCTTTTAGGAAAATCAAGTTTGAAAATTTCAACAGGGAAATTACAAACGTTAGAAGCATTTTTAATGCTCAAATGCACTGCAAGTTTGCATTTCCTGCTGTGCAGGAAAATTCTCAGAAATAAAAGAGTAATCAAATGAAGTTCCTACATCCGTTACATGTTGTGTATGAGTATGAGAAGGCATGTACCACGTCTATACCAGAGAAGACACAGAACAGATTCCATCAGCAGAATGATAACATAGACAACAGCACGAAGACTGGTATACTGGTAGAAGGGGATCTCTGAGGCGGATTCTGGAAGGGAAAGGGACATCACAATCAAAAACAGTATCTGAATAGGCACTTGCTGATGTATTTAGATAAACTGAGCTCACAATAACCATGTTTATTTAATACACCTTCTCCTTGTGTAGTTATACTACTGACTGACCTATCCTCTCCAAGTGGGATGGAACTGGTGGCTCCAGGAGGATTAACAACCAAAATAAGTAAAACAATGATATACACAGTATGTACAATAATAATATACAGTATTAGTCTTGCAATACAGTAATAGACAAACAGAGGATTGTCATAATAATATTTTCACAGTTAATCTAAAACTCAACCAATGTTACTCACCTCTTCCTTGGGCTGTGACATTGCTGCTTGTCTCCTCCTGAACAGGTTTGATTAAACTGAACTCTGATGGGGAACTA
Source organism: Salmo salar (assembly GCF_965601325.2). Classification (NCBI taxonomy): domain Eukaryota; kingdom Metazoa; phylum Chordata; class Actinopteri; order Salmoniformes; family Salmonidae; genus Salmo; species Salmo salar. The sequence goes on from NC_138291.1 coordinate 154,495,049, forward strand.
GTAGCTCCTGGAGGATTTACAACTGAAATAATTAAAACATTGATATGTGTACAATAATAATATACTAGTCTTGCACTACAACAACAACCCAACAGAAGATTGACACATTTGAAATCACAGAAATTGATGGGCTCTAGTCTTCCTCACCATCTATGGTGATACCGAGGGGTTCACTATGCTGTGATGTAACAGTATTTTCACCCTCTACCACCAGCTCCACGGCACAGGTGATGAAGATCTCTCTAGCACTGCTCCTCTTCCTCTGCAGTTCCTCTTCTGCGACTCTCCCCACAAAGACATTGCCATTGTAGGGTAGTTTTTTGAAGTGTGAGTCACCATTGTTCAGATAAAAGTAGCATGAGGTGCAAGCCTTGGCCTCACATCGAAGATTGAGGTAATTCCCAATATTCTCCACATGAACACTGGGCTTTCCAATTGGATCTGTTGGTAAATTGTGAAAGTAATTTATGAAGTCAGTTAACAAGTGGGAAGTGTACTCTGGTAAACATGTGCTTTGGAGTACTGTAAAACTGTCACTTACCACCCACTATAAGTCTTCGAGCATCACTCGGTTTTGAGGTTTTGCTCGTTTTATCTTCTCTGTTCTGTAGAATTACACAGCTGAGATCTACTTCAGTCTTGTTCCACTTTTAGAACTCATTCCATAACAAATTGAACTGGCAAGCACCCTGCTTGTAATCCAGTTTTCTTATAGGGTTGGGGTGGTGATCTCTGTAGAAAATGCACTCTGTGCCTTCTGGTGACTCACAGCGTACTGTAACAGGTGTAGCTACATTGATGTACCCAGAGGAAAATACAATAGTGGGAGTGGGAACCGAATCTGTTTAGAGAAATAGAGAGAATCTATGAAATTGTGAGTGATAAGAATCTTGGTTCAGAATGTGTTTGTATGTGGAGTATCACTTCCTTGTCTCTCTATTTGCAACTAAATACATTTCTTATTAAAGATGTGGCACTTTAAGCATTGTGCTACTCTATTGTGAAAAGTAGCGTACAAATCTGTCATCAAAAAATATGTTTATGCCTGAAATAAATCAATAGCTGTTGAGCTGGACAATTAATGAAGTGACATTTGGTAATATGTACCTGCACAACTTTCTTTTACCGCAACACCGGCAACATCTTTGAACAAGGTAAAAACAACTTAGTGAGACATTTTACAAGCCTTACTATAAGGCATAATAAAGGCTCATACATACTTAGAACAAGTTATAAAGCATACATTAAGTAACATATTACCAAAACTTAAAATCAGTGTAAAGACATATTGATCCAAAGACCAAAATAATTGAATACTCACAAATGAGAAGAATATAAGACAAAGACATATTTTCCACTTTCTTCCGTCAGTGAAGTGAACTCCACACATAGATTGTCATGTGAGAAAACTGATGTGTGCTTGGTAGAACACAGAAAACCTACAGAGGAGGATATGGAGACTCACGTCTGATGTTGTGACAGATCATTAGTGACGCTGAAGAAAATGACCTTATTTTCATTGACCACTAAGGAGCTGTCCATGTGGTCCACCCTACATTAAACTTCCTGAAAATATAGGTAACTACAGCACAGCTATTTCAAATATGAGACCTTTAGTGAATAATTGATCAAATAAACTTGTTGACTTTTCAAAGAGTAACTTTGAAATCTACACACACAAATAAACAAAACCAGAACTAAATACGCAGTAGCTTAACAGCAACATCACCCTAACAACTGCTAGGCAGGACACAAGAGATACGGGCCATAAACTTATAATTCTCCTTTAAGGTGACCTGACTTGACCTCAACACCCCTCCATCAGTAATCCACGGCTCTCTCCCTTCATCAATGTCTGCCACATGTAATTGCTTCCCTGCACTCAACACAATCCAAGCTTAATTGCTCACACTATATAGCTTCCTCCTATAACCATAAACTTCTGGTGTAGACCCTCTAAACCTCAGCACTCCATCATTGACATGAATATGTATATTTTCATATTCTCAGATCCCAACACAACACACACATTGACATGATCAAATGAGTTCAGTTACTGATCTATTGGGTTTATTTGAAGTTGGACAATTTGATGGATAGTTTCTTGTTTGAGCTTTTTCAACCCACAACTTTTATAGCTTTGTAATGGAGGTCACTAATGCTTCTCCAAATGAGGAAATGGCAGGTACCTTGATCCATGTCTGTTTAGTTTACATAATACATATTTACAGTCAGAGTAATCAGACTGTGCCAACTAAGATATGGCTTGGATTGCATCTATAGATCACATTACTTTTGTGGATTTTTGGCTAACTTCGTTTTTTGGAAGCAAATCCAAGCATTGAAGAAATGGAAAACAGGAATCCAAATATATTTTAGTTGTTTTTTATTTCATCACCACCAATAAATTGTTTCACATGTTTTGGTAAACCACAGGTGGAAAGGTTATGGATTGTTTCTCAAATAATTAAGATTTCTGTAAGAGTACTGGATAGTGCTGGATAACATTGACATCAACTCCTTGTAGGACGCACCAGTTTCTTTTTAAAGGTTGGACATTTTTTATTATGTGAATCTTGCAATATATCCAGAAATTATACAACTGGCATTTTATTTATTTAAATTGTTGAATGATAGATGTTTTTCTCATCCATCTGGTTTTGAGGGCTAGGGACAGAGTGTTAGGGGACCAGTTGCGGCACAATGGCTCATTGTAGCACATCTCAGCCTAGATCATGACCACAATTCCATTACTGTGTCTGTCCACACCTCTTCATGTTCTTTGACAGGTCATTTATATTGATGGATATAGACATGAGCTTCATACAGTATGAAGATATGTATTGCAAGCCGTATGCGGTGTTGTTTGCAGGGGCGATGTTGGTGCCTTCTCCTCATCTCTAGAAATAGAAGTGTACCTGTATGATCAGTACCCTCACTGTGGTCACATCTGCGTGACAAACAGACTCGACACACTCTGCTAAAGCTCAGGTACAACAGTGAACATCATGAGTCATTGGACCGCTGAAGATTGTTGAAGACCTTTGAAACTCAACTGCTGTGTAATCTAAACACAATGCTGTCTCCTCTCAGAGTGGCTCCTCAATTTCCAAATAAATTAAACATTTCCAACAAGATTTACAATATAATGTACAAGCTTTATTTCCCCTGGAAAACACAACATCCATGAACAGAAAAAAATGAAATGCTAATAAAATTGCTCTGTTTTAGACATATAAACTCATTACACATGAAACACTTTGCATAATATAAAATACATTAACAAACAGTGGGGAGTAAAGAGCTTTGTTCCACACACACAAATTGCATCTTAGATGGGTTTTGGTCAAGACACGACAATTCACCAGTACATCAAACAGATAATCCCCCAAAAAATGCATGAGTAAATATTTATGAATAAATAGACCACTCTTACCTCCGTTTGACATTGCCTTGCGGATTAACTTCAGAGATAAAAGTATGATGAAAACAAATCATACAGCCAGGTTGTATAGCTAATAAAAGACATGACAAAAGCCTTCTGAACAAAAAACAGATGTAGGATCTTAATTTGAGCCAGTTTGCTACAGCAGGATAATAATCCTGCAGGAACAGGAAATGTGAATTATTATGTGGATGATAATTAATGGAAATTTTTGTTGTGGTTGATACATTTGTTTTAGGGCAAATCAAGTTTGAAAATTTCAAAGCAGATATTACAAACTTTTGAAGCATTTCTAATGCTCAAATGCACTGCAAGTTTGCATTTCCTGCTGTGCAGGAACATTCTCAGAAATAAAAGAGTAATCAAATGAAGTTCCTACATCCGTTACAATTTGTGTGAGTATGAGAAGGCATGCACCACGTCTATACCAGAGAAGACACAGAACAGATTCCATCAGCAGAATGATAACATAGACAAGAGCACGAAGACTGGTGTACTGGTAGAAGGGGATCTCTGAGGCGGATTCTGGAAGGGAAAGGGACATCACTCTCAAAAACAGTATCTGAATAGGCACTTGCTGATGTACTTCAACAAACTGAGCTCACAATAACCATGTTTATTTAATACACCTTCTCCTTGTGTAGTTATACTACTGACTGACCAATCCTCTCCAAGTGGGATGTAACTGGTGGCTCCAGGAGGATTTACAACCAAAGTAAATAAAACAATGATATACACAGTATGTACAATAATAATATACAGTATTAGTCTTGCAATACAGTAATACACAGAGAGAGGATTGTCATGATAATATTTTCACAGTTAATCTAAAACTCAACCAATGTTACTCACCTCTTCCTTGGGCTGTGACATTGCTGCTTGTCTCCTCCTGAACAGGTTTGATTAAACTGAACTCTGATGGGGAACTAGTAGCTCCTGGAGGATTTAATACTGAAATTAATAAAGCTTTGATATGTCTACAATAATAATATATTAGTCTTGCAATACAACAATAGACCGATAGAAGATTGACACATTTGAAATCACAGAAATTGATGGGCTCTAGTCTTTCTCACCATCTATGGTGATACCGAGGGGTTCACTATGCTGTGATGTCACAGTATCTTCACCCTCTATCACCAGCTCCACAGCACAGGTGATGAAGATCTCTCCAGCACTGCTCCTCTTCCTCTGCAGTTCCTCTTCTGCCACTCTCCCCACACAGACATTGTCTTTGTAGGGTAGTTTTTTGAAGTGTGAGTCACCATTTTTCAGATAAAAGTAGCATGAGGTGCCAGCCTTGGCCTCACATCGAAGATTGAGGTAATTCCCAATCTTCTCCACATGAACACTGGGCTTCCCAATTGGATCTGTTTGTAAATTGTGAAAGTAATTTATCAAGTCAATTAACAAGTGGGAAGTGAACTCTGGTAAACATGTGCTTTGGAGTACTGTAAAACTGACACTTACCACTCAGTATAAGTCTTCGAGCATCACTAGGTTCTGAGGTTTTAATCAATTTATCTCTGTTCTGTAGAATTACACAGCTGAGATCTACTTCAGTCTTGTTCCACTTTTTGAACTCATTCCACAACAACTTGAACTGACAAGCACCCTGCTTGTAATCCAGTTTTCTTATAGGTTTGGGGTCATGATCTCTGTAGAAAATGCACTCTGTGCCTTTTGGTGACTCACAGCGTACTGTAACAGGTGTAGCTACATTGATGTACCCAGAGGAAAATACAATAGTGGGAGTGGGAACCGAATCTGTTTAGAGAAATAGAGAGAATCTATGAAATTGTGAGTGATAAGAATCTTGGTTCAGAATGTGTTTGTATGTGGAGTATCACTTCCTTGTCTCTCTATTTGCAACTAAAAACATTTGTTATTAAAGATGTGGCACTTTAAGCATTGTGCTACTCTATTGTGAAAAGTAGCGTACAAATCTGTCATCAAAAAAATACTTTTATGCCTGAAATAAATCAATAGCTGTTGAGCTGGACAATTAATGAAGTGACATTTGGTAATATGTACCTGCACAACTTTCTTTTACCGCAACACCGGCAACATCTTTGAACAAGGTAAAAACAACTTAGTGAGACATTTTACAAGCCTTACTATAAGGCATAATAAAGGCTCATACATACTTAGAACAAGTTATAAAGCATACATTATGTAACATATTACCAAAAATTAAAATCAGTGTAAAGAGATATTGATCCAAAGACTAAAATAATTGAATACTCACAAATGAGAAGAATATCAGACAAAGACATATTTTCCACTTTCTTCCGTCAGTGAAGTGAACTCCACACATAGATTGTCATGTGAGAAAACTGATGTGTGCTTGGTAGGACACAGAAAACCTACAGAGGAGGAAATGGAGACTCACGTCTGATGTTGTGACAGATCATTAGTGACGCTGAAGAAAATGACCTTATTTTCATTGACCACTAAGGAGCTGTCCATGTGGTCCACCCTACATTAAACTTCCTGAAAATATAGGTAACTACAGCACAGCTATTTCAAAGATGAGAAATCTTGTGATTAATCGATCAAATAAAGTTGTTGACTTTTCAGTTACTTTAAACTATACACACACAAATAAACAAAACCAAAACTAAATATGCAGTAGCTTAACAGCAACATCACCCTAACAACTGCTAGGCAGGACACAAGAGATACGGGCCATAAACTTATAATTCTCCTTTAAGGTGACCTGACTTGACCTCAACACCCCTCCATCAGTAATCCATGGCTCTCTCCCTTCATCAATGCCTACCACATGTAATTGCTTCCCTGCACTCAACACATTCCAAGCTTAATTGCTCACACTATATTGCTTCCTCCTATAACCATTCACTTCTGGTGTAGACCCTCTAAAGTCTCAGCACTCCATCAGTGACATGAATATGTATATTTTCATTTTCTCAGAATCCAACACAACACACACATTGACATGATCAAATGAGTTCAGTTACTGATCTATTGGGTTTATTTGAAGTTGGACAATTTGATGGATAGTTTCTTGTTTGAGCTTTTTCACCCCACGACTTTTATAGCTTTGTAATGGAGGTGACTAATGCTTCTCCAAATGAGGAAATGGCAGATACCTTGATCCATGTCTGTTTAGTTTACATAATAAATATTTCCAGTCAGAGTAATCAGTCTGTGCCAACTAAGTTATGGCTTGGATTGCATCCATAGATCATATTACTTTTGTGGATTTTTGGCTAACTTCGTTTTTTAGAAGCAAATCCAATCATTGAAGAAATGAAAAACAGGAATCCAAATATATTTTAGTTGTTTTTTATTTCATCACCACCAATAAATTCTTTCACATGTTTTGGTAAACCACAGGAGGAAAGGTTAGGGATTGTTCATCAAACAATGCCTTCTGGTAACTCACAGTGTACTGTAACAGGCGGAGTAGCTACACTGATGTGCCCAGGGGATAATACAATGGATAGAGTGGGATCAGAATCTGATTAGAGCGAAAGAGAATCTATGAAACCTTGAATTGTTCCTTGATTTAGAAGGTGTTTGGCATGTGGAGTATCACTTCCATATTTCTCTATTTGCAACTATAAAACATTATTATTCAAGTCATAATTCTTAACTGACTCCATAGCTGTACAAAATTTCTGTTGACAAGAAAGGCTTTTGTGCCTCAAAGACACTGATTATATTTAATGGCTGACATTGAGCTGGACAATCATAAGGAGTGGCATTCTGTAATTCATACATACCTGCACAACCTTCTATTTCTGCAGCACTAGCCACATCTGTAAAACCAAATAAGGTGTTTCAGTCTAACATATGGAATGGGCTACTTACAATATCTGATTAAATAGATCATTGATCAAAAATAAAAGTAATAATTGAAAACTCACAAATGAACAGAAGATAAGATCATATTTTCCACTTTCTTCCTTCAATAAAAAGGTGAACACATAGATTATAATGTGTAAAAAAGTATGTGTGCTTAGGACACAGAGCAACCTAGAAAGCAGGATAGGGAGACTCAGAAGTGAGGTTGTGACAGATCACTAGTGACGTTGAATAAATGTACCTTATTTGACTGACCACTAAAGGACTGTCCCTGATGTGCACCTCAATTGATTTTAGTGAAAATATAGATAACTAGAGCACAACAATTTCAAATGTGAGAACCCACGTGATTAAGATTTAATTGCTTGCCATTAAAGTTGACTTTTCAAACAAGACAGTAACTGTGTGCACCTTGCACATACAGTTCACATACACAAACAAAAGAGTAACCTAAATATACATTTTCATCATACACTCTTATCCAGAGCAACTTAAAGACTTACTGTGAGTGCATACATTTTCATTCATACTTGTCCCCCATGGGAATCAAACCCACAAACCTGGTGTTGCAAGTGCCATGCTCTACCAACTGAGCCACATAACAGAGACATGATCAAAAATAGTTTAGTCACTGATTTATTTGGTTTTATTAGTAGTCGGATGTAATAGATATTTTCTGTTTAAGCACCTAACTTCTCCCCAGCCATGTTACGGACTCGGGAGAGGCGAAGGTCGAGAGCCATGCGTCCTTCGAAACACGACCCTGCCAAGCCGCACTGCTCGCTTAACCCGGAAGCCAGCCGCACCAATGTGTCGGAGGAAACACTGTCCAGCTGGCGACTGAAGTCTGCTTGCAGGCGCCTGGCCTCCACAAGGAGTCTCTAGAGCGCAATGGACAAGGAAATCAGGTCAGCCAAACCCTCCCCTAACCTGGACGACTCTTGGACAATTGTGCTGCGCCACTCGGGAAGCCCTGGTCTCTTGGTCTCTATTAAAGTAGCTTGCCGAAAATCAACATCCGACATTCCAAAATATAGTTAGGCCAATACTGTAATCCTTCTCTAAGTTCTCATCTAACCAACAACGCTACAGCTCAAACGTTTTACCCTGTTCTTTTGATTTCAGCATGAAAAGAAAAAGTGTTGCATTACCCATACCGCGTTGGCGACCCACTTGTATCAAAATGCAACGCTTCAAAATGTAGCTAGCTGTCTTCTATAAATAGTAGGCAACACATTATTACCAGATTCCGTGTAGTTTTTGATCTGTGTTAGTTTTAACAGGACTTGCAACCTTATCTCCCCCTCGTGCAATTGATTTCAATGTGATATCAATATCAGTGATTGGAAATAAGTGTTGCGTTTCTCTTTCTGTTTTGGAGACCCCCAAATCAAATATCCTCACTCCAAAATGTAGGTGATTAATGACTTCTGACGTTTGTTCTCGAACCAGTAATGTAAAAAATATCTCCAGTTTCCATGTGTTTTTTTTAGTTGTGTTAGTTTCAACAGCGCTACAACCTGACAAAGAAGATAATCAGGGACATCAGCAACCTGAGCCATGGCCTGTTCTCCCCGTTCTATCACTCAGACGCAGGCAGTATAGGAGCATCATGGTAAAAACTGTAAGACTGGCAAATAGCTTCTACTCCCAGACCATCAGGCTTCTACCCCCCACCTCAAAGGACATTTTTACCCTGCCCTCCCCCCAATACACATGTATTATGCTGAATAGTCACGACTAGTCACCTACTCACCCTGCAGCTCCTCCTGTGGACATTTCCCATCCCCTCTAATGGACGTTAACCCTGTCCCCACCCCCAATGGACATTTATCAATGACACAGTTGTTAAAATGTATTTATTATTATGTATATTTGTATTATTATCTATTTGTATTATTTTATTTCACTTTGTCCTGCATTGTTGGAGCTCGTGCCCTGTAATTACATCTGCAACCCTGTGTATGATGTGACTATTAAACTCTCTAATCTCTAATGTCTAATCTAATCTCTAAACTGTGTTTTGACATTGGGCTATTTATGAAAATGGCTTGTCAACAGGAAGCAGCGACAATACCTTTTCAATTTACATTTTAGGAACACAAATGTAACGTTCAACATTAACCCTCATGGAATTTATAAAAGCAGCTGACTTAAAATGTGATTTCAAATTAATTGAGAAACGAGAGAGTAGCCTGAGAAGTAATTATTACTTTAAGTCAATGGCTTACATTTAGAAGCATTCAGCAGGTAAGCAAAGATGAATGCCTGGTCAGCGAAAAGTAGCGTGCGCTATGTTACTGTTTCCTGCGACTGGGACTGACAGGTGCACACGAGACAAACAGAAATTAAGCGGATGGTGGAATACAAAAACTTTATTGTTCTCTTAAAGTGACAAATTGGATGTTCAAAACTACATTGCAAATAGACGCATGCAATTGATTTATTGGAAAGAAAATTGAAATGGAGGTGTTAAAATTAAACAATCTATCTATGTGGAAGTCCTTTCATGTCCATTCAGGTCGGCACATGCTGGTCAGTATATGACCACTGTGGCATAGTCATGGCCTTGCTCAAACTTGACTGAGTAGGATGGAGGAGCATCAGCATGGGACACGGTGGCATAGCACCAATCATCTTCACCTTCCTGTTATTGCAACAAAGGGATGAGGACAAATCACGATTTGAAAGAAAACATCAAATCATCAAATCCTTTCAATAAACCACCATTCCAACTGTTTTTCATTTATAACATGCTTATGTGTTGTGTGCCAGCCAAATGTACTGTTTATGCACAGACATCCAAAAAAGCACTATGGTGGCAAAGTAGAGGAAGAGCGTGAGGCAGCTACATAAAAACATAATTATGTCATGGTATTGCCTTCTTTTCCTGTGGAGATTCTACAGGATTTGTTGTGTCACTTGCTGTGTTAACAGAATCACAGAAATGTGCTGTTAAAACGGGAGTGTGGTAAATATCTCTATAATAATAGGCCTACACACGTACACTTCACTGTGGCATCATACATACTTGTTACGGTAGGGTCTCCTGGCAATGTCTGGTCACTGGGCGATCTGAAAGACATGGTTAGGTGAGACAGGCATTCACATTTAAACTGTATGTTCTGTATGCTGTCATAATCATGCTGTTCAACACACAACCAACACTATTCACCTTGTTATGACGAGGCGTCCGTTCCCTATGACAGTAAAACAATGGAATAAATGAGTGATTCTGTCTGATCGGTTTTGCTAATACGTTTAAAAGGCTGTTAGATACCAGGTTCACATACTCTTTGCTTTCAGTGAGAGGAGACAGGTGATGCAGAATATGAATACTGCAAGTAGATTTATGAATCCTATCAGGGCCATACATCCGATGATGTACTTAGTCAGCATGTCTGTAACAGAGTAAAATGTATTTTTGACCAAATGGATGAATGACCTAAATCAGGAATCTATGCAATACAGTTCTCATGTAATCTTTCTTACTTATGTTCCACACCACCACTGTGACATTTTTGCTGGGAGGTGAGTGGACGCCCTCCTCCTCTTCGTAATGACACTGGACGGTGACCTTTGACCACAGCCCTCTGGGCTTCCACCCAAGCAGCTCTGACCCCTTTACTGGGTGGGATCATTGGTTGGGCTGGCATTTGAGCGACCAAGCTCCTTGCGTTTAGAATCCACATAGAACAAACACTGCTGACCCTCTACAAAGGCAGAGGACTCGCAGCTCAGCTCAACCACTTCAGTCAGGGTCACAAACTTCAGGCTTACTGAGATCTGGTGCTTCTTCTCCTGGGTATTCCAAGTGTTTGTCTGATTCTCCTTGTCCCCTTGAAGGATGAGGAAAGAGAGAGATAGTTGATGAAAGATAGGAATGAAAACCTCTACGGGACCCACTTCCCGTTCTCATCCCGGTAACGGGATTGCTTGAAAAGATAGCAAAAATCTAATTATTTCAATTTTTCAAACAATCAACTATATTACACCATTTTAAAGATAAACATCTCCTTAATCCAACCACGTTGTCCGATTTCAAAAAGGCTTTTCGGCGAAAGCATAAAGTTAGATTATGTTAGGAGAGTACATAGACAAAAAATTACACACAGCCATTTTCAATGCAAGGACAGGCATCACCAAAAGCAGAAAACCAGCTAAAATGATGCACTAACCTTTGACAATCATCAGATGACACTCCTAGGACATTATGCTAGACAATACATGCATTTATTGTTCTATCAAGTTCATATTTATATCCAAAAACAGCATTCTACATCGGCGCGTGACGTTCAGAAAATGTATTTCCCCCAAAACTTCCGGTGAATCAATACTACAATTTACAAAAATACTCGTCATAAACGTTGATAAAATATTAAACTGTTATTCAAAGAATTATAGATAAACATCTCCTGAATGCAACCGCATTGACAGATTTCAAAATAACTTTACTGGGAAAGCACACTTTGCAATAATCTGAGTACTGTGCTCAGAAAAATACACTACGCAATACAGATAGCCGCCATTTTGGAGTCATCTAAATGCATAAATAGCATTAGAAATATTTACTTACCTTAAATAATCTTCATCAGAAGGCAATTCCAGGAATCCCAGGTCCACAACAAATGTTGTTTGTTCGATAAAGTTCATAATTTATGTCCAAATAACTCCTTGTTGTTCGCGCGTTCAGTTCAGCTACTCCGAATGTAGGAAGTGCGCGGAAAATGTGACGACGAAAAGTAAAACAAAAATCTATTTACGTTCGTTCAAACATGTTAAACGTTGTATAGCATAAATCTTTAGGGCCTTTAGAAAGTGAAGATTCCCTAATATTTCAACCGGACGGTTCCTGTGTCTTGAAAAACGTTTTGGAACAGAGCTACCTCTCTCGTGAACGTGCGCCAAGGAAGTGATGTCATTCCCTGGGTGACCAACTTCCCAGCATTCTCATTCGGTCTCTGTTCATCATAGACACCTCAAACAACTTTCTAAAGACTGTTGACATCTAGTGGAAGCGTTAGGAAGTGCAAAATGAGTCCTTAGTCACTGTGTGTTCCATTGGCAATGACTTGAAAAATGTACAGGCACAAGATTTTCATTTTCTGCTTGTATTTTTCTCAGGTTTTTGCCTGCCATATGAGTTCTGTTATACTTACAGACACAATTCAAACAGTTTTAGAAACTTCAGAGTGTTTTCTATCCAAATCTACTAATAATATGCATATTCTAGTTTCTGGGCCAGAGTAGTAACCTGTTCAAATTGGGTACGTTTTTCATCCGGCCGTGAAAATACTGCCCCCTAGCCCAGACATAGTAAAAAAAACTACGTTTTGTGTCCGTTCTAAAACTAATTCAAAATGCAAGATTATTCCCTTCTTAAGAGCTCAACATTTATTTCCCAGCCATTGATAACCATGCAAATCACAAAAGTGCATCCCTAATGTTGAATGACAAAAATAGCAAGAGAAGGGGAGAAACTTAACCTGTTGGGGGTAGGGGGCAGTATTGACACGGCCGGATAAAAAACGTACCCGATTTAATCTGGTTACTACTCCTGCCCAGTAACTAGAATATGCATATAATGATTGGCTTTGGATAGAAAACACCCTAAAGTTTCTAAAACTGTTTGAATGGTGTCTGTGAGTATAACAGAACTCATATGGCAGGCAAAAACCTGAGAAGATTCCTAACAGGAAGTGCCCTCTCTGACAAGATCTTGTTCTTCTTTTCTCTGTTTATTGAAGACTGAGGATCTTTGCTGTAACGTGACACTTCCTACGGCTCCCATAGGCTCTCAGAGCCCGGGAAAAAGCTGAATGATATCGAGGCAGCCCCAGGCTGAAACACATTATCGCTTTTGGCAAGTGGCCGATCAGAGGACAATGGGCTTAGGCGCGTGCACGAGTCGACCCCGTGCTTTATTTTCTTTCGTCTTTTTACCTAAACGCAGATTCCCGGTCGGAATATTATCGCTTTTTTATGAGAACGACTTGAAGAGAGCCCATGCATCCAGATTTCCACTTCCTGGTAGGATTTCTCTCAGGTTTTTGCTTGCCATGTGAGTTCTGTTATACTCACAGACATCATTCAAACAGTTTTAGAAACTTCAGAGTGTTTTCTATCCAAATCTACTAATAATATGCATATCCTAGCTTCTGAGTTTGAGTAGGAGGAAGTTTAATATGGGCACATATTTTTTCCGAAATTGTCAATACTGCCCCCTATCCTTAAAGAGCTGTAAGAAGAGCTCAACATTTATTTCCCAGCCATTGATAACCATGCAAATCACAAAAGTGCATCCCTAATGTTGAATGACAAAACAAGCAAGAGAAGGGGAGAAACACACCTGCATCAGTTAATTGTAGGTCAAGAGAGACTACAAGAAATGTAGTTCATTGTTATTCCAACCAAAAGTACAACTAGGGATATTGTTATGAAAGTAAACTATTTTACTTTGTATTATACAGTACAATAATTATATTATGAATAATACATGACTCACACATATGGAACCAGTAGCACATTAATTGGATCATGGTTAAGAGTTCTCTGAAGTTCCCAAACCTGCCACCTGTTATTATGCATAATGCAGAGTGTCACGACTTCTACCGAAGTCGATGCCCCTCCTTGTTCGGGTGGTGCTCGGCGTTCGACGTCACCGGTCTTCTAGCCATCATTGGTCCATTTTTTATTTTCCATTGGTTTTGTCTTGTCTTCATACACACCTGGTTCCAATCCCATTCATTACATGTTGTGTATTTAACCCTCTGTTTCCCCTCAAGTCCTTGTCAGAGATTGTTTGTTTGTTATGTGCTCGTGTATTTTGTATTGGTGTGCGACGGGTAATTTTTACCCATGTTATTTTATTTTAGTATGTTGGTTTTGGTTTTTTATTTCTTTATTAAACTACTCCAGTTATACCAAGTTGGTTTCTCCTGCGCCTTACTTCCCTGCCACCTACACACAATGATGACGCAGAGAGAGAAGTGAAACAGGATATATGGAAATGAGATTTGCTTTTGGGGCCAATTATTTTCACATGCTCTCAAAAATGTTTTTAGAAATATACACAGGAGCTGTTGGCTGTAGATAATGACTCAGGCAATGCCACAGTAGTGAGTGTGAGAGTGACACACTGTATTTTGTGTCTCCCCTCTCTACCTTTATGGTGAAACAATAGCTCCCACCTATAAACCTTCTGTGATGGTGCATAATTTTCATACACACTTTCATAGCTGTAGCTGTCATAGGTTTGTAATATGCTCCAATTGCAGGTGTAGATAAGACTGATCTGGGTGGGCCTATTCTGTCCTAAGATCCGTAACAAACATGTTACCTCTGTTGGGAGACAGGGGTTATGAGAGTTATGTTCATGCAAGATTTTGTTCTGGGTTTTCGAGATTATGTTGGGCCTAACCAGGCCTAACTGGCAGGAACCACTTGTAGTTGCAAAAAAATCAATTTAAAATATTATTGAATTGTTGCAATTATCATGTGGGTTTAATTTGTCTCTTGTTGAAGCTTTGCACATGAATAATTTACTTATTCATCAAGAAAGCTGTTCATTTACACATGCATCAAGTATACTTGTTCAAATGAATCACATCTTAAAACTTTTGCACATCTATTTATAGCCCAGTATGAGAATGCAATTGGTCTGAGAGGAACAGATGTTGACAGACTACAGGAGGAGGTGGGGTCCACAGAGTATCAGATATTACCAACAACGACGAGACGGCCTACAGGAAGGAGGTGAGGGTCCACAGAGTATCAGATATTACCAACAACGACGAGACGGCCTACAGGAAGGAGGTGAGGGTCCACAGAGTATCAGATATTACCAACAACGACGAGACGGCCTACAGGAAGGAGGTGAGGGTCCACAGAGTATCAGATATTACCAACAACGACGAGACGGCCTACAGGAAGGAGGTGAGGGTCCACAGAGTATCAGATATTACCAACAACGACGAGACGGCCTAGAGGGAGGAGATGAGGGTCCTCGGAGTGTGGTGTCAGGAAAATAACTTCACACTCACTGTCAACAAAACAAAGGAGATGATCGTGAACATCAGGAAACAGCAGAGAGAGCAGCCCCCTATCCACATCGATGGGACAGTAGTGGAGAAGGTGGAAAGTTATAAGTTCCTTGGCGTACACATCATGGACAAACTGAAATGGTCCACCCACACAGACAGCGTGGTGAAGAATGCGCAATAGCGCATCTTCAACCTCAGGAGGCTGAAGAAACACTAAAAACACTCAAACTTTTACAGATGCACAATCGAGAGCATTCTGTCGGGCTGTATCACCAACTGGTACGGCAACTGCTCCGCCCACAACCGTAAGGCTCTCTAGAGGGTAGTGAGGTCAGCACAACGCATCACCGGGGGCAAACTACCTGCCCTCCAGGACACTTACACCACCCGATGTCACAGGAAGGCCAAAAAGATCATCAAGGACAACAACCACCCGAGCCACTGCCTGTTCACCCCGCTATCATCCAGAAGGCGAGGTCAGTACAGGTGCATCAAAGCTGGGACCGAGAGACTGAAAAACAGCTTCTATCTCAAGGCCATCAGACTGTTAAACAGCCATCATTAACATTGAGTGGCTGCTGCCAACATACTGACTCAAATCTCTAGCCACTTTAATAATAAAAAATTGGATGTAATAAATGTATCACTAGTCACTTTAAACAATGCCACGTTATATAATGTTTACATACCCTACATTACTCATCTCATAGGTATATAGAGTACTCTATACCATCTATTGCATCTTGCCTATGCCGTTCGGCCATTGCTCATCCATATATTTATATGTACATATTCTTATTCATTCCTTTACACTTGTGTGTAAATGGAATTTGTTGTGAAATTGTTAGATTACTTGTTAGATATTACTGCATGGTCGGAACTAGAAGCACAAGCATTTCGCTACACTCACATTAACATCTGCTAAACATGTGTATGTGACCAAGAAGATTTGATTTGATTTGATATGTAAATCAGGAAGCAGAGAGAGGAAATATGGAGGTGGTGTATCAACAGGTGGAAGTCAAGGCACATACTGTAAGTAAACCATTTTATTAACAAAACATATTTTTTAAACTAACAGTGGTGTAAAGTACTTAAGTAAAAATACTTTAAAATAATACTTAAGTAGCTTTTTGGGGTATCTATACTTTACTATTTATATTTTTGACTACTTTACCTTTTGGTTCACTGCATTCTTAAGAAAATATTGTACTTTTTACTCCATGCATTTTCCTTGAGACCCAAAAGTACTCATTACATTTTGAATGCTTAGCAGGCCAGGAAGATAGTGACATTCACAGACTTATCAACCGAACATCCCTGGTCATCCCTACTGCTTCTGATCTGGCGGACTCACTAAACTGACATGATTTGTTTGTAAATGATGGCTGAGTGTTGGAGTGTGCCCCTGGCATTCCGTAAAAAAAAAGAGAAAAAAATGAAAATGGTGGACTCTGGTTTGCTTAAAATAAGGAATTTGAAATTATTTATACTTTTATTTTTCATACTTAAGTATATTTTTGTCACGGGCTGGCTCAAGAAAGCAGGAGAGGTAGAGTCAGGCGCAGGAGACAGAGAATTCTTGACCACACTTCTTTATTCCAGAAAGTAGATATGGTCGCCAAAAAATAGGGACGAAGCCCTTAAATACTTCTGCGGTGGTGAACACAAAGAAACCAACCACAGGCAGAGGAAAACCAGCACACGTTCCTCAAGCACACGAAATGGACAAGAAACATAATCACGCACAAACACAGACATCCTACGCTAAATTAAATAACCCCCCCTACTAATAACTAACCCAAAACCGGTGCGTGCCTACCTAGACCTAACCAACAGAAAGTGAAACAAAAAAGGATCGATGGCAGCTAGTAGGCCGGCGACGACGACCGCCGAGCTCCGCCCGGCCGAGGAGGGGCACCACCATCCGTCGGTGTCGTGACAATTTTAAACCAAATACTTATAGAGTTTTACTCTAGTAGAATTTTACTGGGTGACTTTTACTTGAGTCATTTTCTATGAAGGTATCTTTACTTTTCCTCAAGTATGACAGTTGAGTAATTTTCCACCACTGAAAACTGATATACACCAGACAAGGTTAAAGAGAGAGATGTAGAGAGCGAGAGATCAGAAAGGGAGAGAGAGATGTAGAGATGTAACAAGCAAAGTTTGACATGTGTTCTACCCTCTTGTGGATTTGAGTCTCTATTGACTCTTGTCAAGGAGTGAAATAGATTGGTGACTACTGATTGGTGACTGCTGACTAGATTGGGTAACTCAATATAGGAAAATATTTCTTCTATGTTTCATACAAAGTTTATTTTTCATTTATTTCATTTAACCTAAAATGCAAATAGTTGAAGCTGCTTGTTTTCAGAAATTAGTAGATATCTTTGTTGTTGTGGCAGTGTTCTTTGTGCTATGAGTAAATTATGATCCAATATGAAGAAAAAAAGATAGGATTGTAACTGTAAACTATGGCAAAACATGTTATCCAGTAAATGTTTCTTCTTCTATGATTCTGCTAAGAGGGCGTACTCTCCAGCTATTTCAAACTTGATCTTGCTGCGCCCAGGTCCAACTTGGTTACCGGTAGATGTCACTGTTGCATATTGAAGACTAGCTCGGTCACTGGTATATGTCACTGTAGCGTATTGCAGACTACTGTCCTCTTCCTGTAAGAGAGAGCTCAAGTCACTTTGAGCTGTGTGTACAGTAGGGTTGTCATTGGTGCTATTGGCAATATTGCTTGATATCGTGGTAGTAAAGTGCATATTAGGCTACTTCACACTGCACTGGTTCAAACCAACTCACCTCATCCCTAGACAGCTTTGTGATGACAGAATCTGTTTAAAATGAGAGAATGATGGATAATAAAACACTGAACAAAAGAAGATAAAGGCAGTGGTGGTTTAGTTAACTCTCATACTCACAGACACAAGGTGGGGTTTGGTCTTGCTGCTCAGGTGGGCTTCTGTCAAGACAATGCAGTTCAGTCAGAAAGATATAGCTGTACATGAAAAATAATGTGAATCTAAAATGAATACACCAGTCTTACCCAGTATTTACAGGCCTGCCTTGAACCCCTTCAAAAGATACATAGAGATAATTTTGCGATTTTGAAAATAACTCAAAGTAGCCTTTGGAACACAATAAGAATGTGTTATGACTAAACCTATCTGAAAGCACGCACCACACTTGCGTTGGAGAACACACAGCACAGACCCAGCTAGCAGAACCAGGAAAAGGGAACCAGCACCCAGACTGATGATGACGAGGAACCCTGGACGTGAAGAAACGATTAGTGAATGTGGCTCCTGACAAAACTGACAGTGAGTCATCTGTACAGTATAACCTGACCTTACAATGACTAGTATGTTTGTGAAAATAAGCCTTACTAATAGTGACTATCGAGATACTTAACAGTTTAGAGATGTTAGAGACGTATCAATAGCTGTACATTTACAAGCAGAGTCATTCACTGAACTTGCAATTTGAAGTTCTTAGGACTACTAACAGTTAATCTCAAACCAAAACAATGTCACTCACCTCTTCCTTGGGCTGTGACATTGCTGCTTGTCTCCTCCTGAACAGGTTTGATTAAACTGAACTCTGATGGGGAACTCGTAGCTCCTGGAGGATTTACAACTGAAATAATTAAAACATTGATATGTGTACAATAATAATATATTAGTCTTGCTATACAACAATAGACCAACAGAAGATTGACACATTTGAAATCACAGAAATTGATGGGCTCTAGTCTTCCTCACCATCTATGGTGATACCGAGGGATTCACTACGCTGTGATGTCACAGTATCTTCACCCTCTACCAACAGCTCCACAGAACAGGTGATAAAGATCTCTTCAGCACTGCTCCTCTTCCTCTGCATTTCCTCTTCTGCCACTCTCCCCACACAGACATTGTCAATTAAGGGTAGTTTTTTGAAGTTTGAGTCACCATTGTTCAGATAAAAGTAGCATGAGGTGCCAGCCTTGGCCTCACATCGAAGATTGAGGTAATTCCCAATCTTCTCCACATGAACACTGGGCTTTCTTATTGGATCTGCTAGTAAATTGTGAATGTAATTTATAAAGTCAGTTAACAAGTGGGAAGTGTACTCTGGTAAACATGTGCTTTGGAGTACTGTAAAACAGTCACTTACCACTCACTATAAGTCTTCGAGCATCGCTAGGTTTTGAGGTTTTAATCGATTTATCTTCTCTCTTCTGTAGAATTACACAGCTGAGATCTACTTCAGTCTTGTTCCACTTTTTGAACTCATTCCACAACAACTTGAACTGGCAAGCACCCTGCTTGTAATCCACTGTTCTTATAGGGTTGGGGTCATGATCTCTGTAGAAAATGCACTCTGTGCCTTCTGGTGACTCACAGCGTACTGTAACAGGTGTAGCTACATTGATGTACCCAGAGGAAAATACAATAGTGGGAGTGGGAACCGAATCTGTTTAGAGAAATAGAGAGAATCTATGAAATTGTGAGTGATAAGAATTTTGATTCAGAATATATTTGTATGTGGAGTATCACTTCCTTGTCTCTCTTTTTGCAACAAAATACATTTCTTAATAAAGATATGGCAGTTCAAGCATTGTGCTACTCTATTGTGAAAAGTAGTGTACAAATCTCTCATCAAAAAAAGTATTTTATGCCTGAAATAAATCAATAGCTGTTGAGCTGGACGATTAATGAAGTGACTTTTGGTAATATGTACCTGCACAACTTCCGTTTACCGCAACACCGGCAACATCTTCGAACAAGGTAAAAATAACTTAGTGAGACATTTTACAAGCCTTACTATAAGGCATAATAAAGGCTCATACATACTTAGAACAAGTTATAAAGCATACATTAAGTAACACATTAACAAAGCTTATAATCAGTGTAAAGAGATTTTGATCCAAAGACCAAAATAATTGAATACTCACAAATGAGAAGAATATAAGACAAAGACATATTTTCCACTTTCTTCCGTCAGTGAAGTGAACTCCACACATAGATTGTCATGTGAGAAAACTGATGTGTGCTTGGTAGGACACAGAAACCTACATAGGAGGATATGGAGACTCACGTCTGATGTTGTGACAGATCACCTGTGACGCTGAAGAAAATTACCTTGTTTTCATTGACCACTAAGGAGCTGTCCATGTGGTCCACCCTACATTAAACTTCCTGAAAATATAGGTAACTACAGCACAGCTATTTCAAATATGAGAACTCTTGTGATTAATTGATCAAATTAACTAGTTGACTTTTCAAAGAGTAACTTTAAACTCTTCCCACACAAATAAACAAAACCAAAACTAAATATGCAGTAGCTTAACAGCAACATCACCCATACAAATGTTAGGTTATATTTCTCAGTGGAAAAATCTCCACGGACATAAAAGCTTAACCAAGATTTCACAAAAGCACTGACCATTCCTCATTTTCTGAGTCTCCTCCTACATATCTGTACAAACATCGTTCTTTCCTGCTAGGCAGGACACTAGTGATACGAGCCATGTACTTTTATTTCTCCATTAAGGTGACTTGACCTCAACCCCCCTCCATCAGTAATCCATGGCTCCCTCCCCTTATCAATTCCTGCCACATGTAATCGCTTCCCTGCACTCAACACATTCCAAGCTTAATTTCACACACTATTTACCTTCCTCCTATAACCATAAACTTCTGGTGTAGACCCTCTACACCTCAGCACTCCATCAGTGACATGAATATGTATATTTTCATATTCTCAGAACCCAACACAACACACACATTGACATGATCAAATGAGTTCAGTTACTGATCTATTGGGTTTATTTGAAGTTGGACAATTTGATGGATAGTTTCTTGTTTGAGCATTTTCACCCCACGACTTTTATAGCATTGTAATGGAGGTCACTAATGCTTCTCCAAATGAGGAAATGGCAGGTACCTTGATCCATGTCTATTTAGTTTACATAATACATATTTCCTGTCAGAGTAACCAGTCTGTGTCAACTAAGTTATGGCTTGGATTGCATCCATAGATCACATTACGTTTGTGGATTTATGGCTAACTTCGTTTTTTGGAAGCAAATCCAAGTATTGAAGAAATGGAAAACAGGAATCCAAATATATATATATATTTTTATCACCACCAATAAATTGTTTCACATGTTTTGGCAAACCACAGGAGGAAAGTTTATGGATTGATCCTCAAACAATGCCTTCTGGTAACTCACAGTGTACTGTAATACGCGCAGTAGCTACACTGATGTACCAAGGGGATAATACAATGGTTGGAGTGGAAACAGAATCTGTTCAGCGTGAAAGACATTCTATGAAAACTTGAATTGTTCCTTGATTTAAAAGGTGTTTTGCATGTGGAGTATCACCTCCGTATTTCTCTATTTGCAACTATAAAACGTTATTATTCAAGTCAAAATTCTTAACTGACTCCATAGCTGTACAAAACTTCTGTCGACAAGAAAGGCTTTTGTGCTTCAAAGACACTGATTATATTTAATGGCTGACATTGAGCTGGACAATCATAAGGAGTGTCATGCTGTAATTCATACATACCTGCACAACCTTTTTCTGCAACACCAGCCACATCTGTAAAACCAAATAAGGTGGTTCAGTCTAACATACGGAATGGGCTAATTAAAATATCTGTGTAAATAGATCATTGATAAAAAATAAAAGTAATAATTGAAAACTCACAAATGAATAGAAGATAAGATCATATTTTCCACTTTCTTTTTCAGTAAATGGGTGAACACATAGATTATAATGTGTAAAAAAGTATGTGTGCTTAGGACACAGAGCAACCTAGAAAGCAGGATATGGAGACTCAGAAGTGATGTTGTAACAGATCACTAGTGACGTTGAATAAATGTACCTTATTTGACTGACCACTAAAGGACTGTCCCTGATGTGCACCTTAATTGAATTTAGTCAAAATATAGGTAACTAGAGCACAACTATTTCCAATGTGAGAACCCATGTGATTAAGATTTAATTGCATGCCATTAAAGTTGACTTTTCCAACAAGACAGTAACTGTGTGCACCTTGCACATACAGTACACATACAGAAACAACAAAGTTAACCTAAATATACATTTTCATCATACACTCTTATCCAGAGCGACTTATAGACTTACTGTGCGTGCATACATTTTCATTCATACTTGTCCCCCATGGGAATCAAACCCACAAACCTGGTGTTGCAAGTGCCATGCTCTACCAAATGAGCCACATAACAGAGACATGATCAAAAATAGTTCGGAAACTGATTTATTGGGTTTTATTAGTAGTCGGATGTTATAGATATTTTCTGTTTAAGCACCCAACTTTTCCCCAGCCATGATACGAAATCGGGAGAGGCGAAGGTCGAGAGCCATGCATCCTTCGAAACACGACCCTGCCAAGTCGCACTGCTCGCTTAACCCGAAAGCCAGCCGCACCAATGTGTCGGAGGAAACACTGTCCAGCTGGCGACTGAAGTCAGCCTGAAGGCACCTGGCCGCCACAAAGAGTCTCTACAGCCCAATGGGACAAGGAAATCAGGTCAGCCAAACCATCCCCTAACCAAACCCTCCCCTAACCTCCCCTACTCTTGGCCAATTGTGCTGCACCACTCGGGAGTCCCTGGTCTCTTGGTCTCTATAAAAGTCGCTTGCCGAAAATCAACATCCGACTTTCCTAAATATAGATAGGCCAATACTGTAAGCCTTTTATAAGTTCTCATCTAACCAACAACGCTATAGCCCAAACGTTTGACCCTGTTCTTTTGATTTCAGCATGATATCGATGGAAGTGGTAAAAATAAAAAGTGTTGCATTACACTTACCTCATTGGCGACCCACTTGAATCAAAATGCAACACTTCAATATGTAGCTAGAGGTCTTCTAGAAATTGTAGGCAACACATTATTACCAGATTCCGTGTAGTTTTTGATCTGTGTTAGTTTAAACAGGACTTGCAACCTTACCTCCCCCTCATGCAATTGATTTCAATGTGATATCAATATGAGTGATTGGAAAATAAGTGTAGCGTTTCTCTTTCTGTTTTTGAGACCCCCAAATCAAATTGCCTAACTCCAAAATGTAGCTGATTTCTGACTTCTGCAGGTTGTTCTCTAACCAGTGATGTAATAAATATCTGTCACGTCCTGACCAGTAAAGGGGTTATTTGTTCTTGTAGTTTGGTCAGGGCGTGCCATGGGGTATTTGTTTTATGTGGTTCAAGGTGTGTTTGTGTATGTGTTCATGTATTTGGTTTTTATGGTTCGGGGTGGTTATGTATGTAGAGGGGTATTTGATTTATTACTCCAGGGTTTTGGTTATTGTTCTATGTTAGTTTTTCTATGTTCTTTCTAGGTGTTTGTATTTCTATGTTTTCGTAATGGGGCTGGGGCCTTCAATTGGAGGCAGCTGTCTATCGTTGCCTCTGATTGAAGGTCCTATATTTAGAAGTGTTTTTGTCATGGGATTTTTGTGGGAGATTGTTGCTGTGTATAGCTTTATGCCTTACCGGCCTGTTCTTTGTCGTCGTGGTTTTTTGTATACGTGTTTGTTTTGGGTTTTCCTTCTTTGTCCTTTAATAAAAGAAGATGAGTATACATTTTCCTGCTGCCTCTTGGTCTAAACCCTACGACACCCGTGACAATATCTCCAGTTTCCATGTGTTGTTTTAGTTGTGTTAGTTTCAACAGCGCTACAACCTTTATCCCTCCCACCTTACCGATATCAGTTATTTATTGCCACTTGTCAAAACACCAGGGTTTTGGTGCATGTGCAGTTTATAAGGTGCTAGTTTAAAAAAATACAAGTAATATGATTACAATTGCTGCACATGTGTAGATAGTAGATTTTAGGTTTTCAATATATAACGAACTGTTTCTGCATATTGCTTATTGATTTGGACACCTACAACACCAAGTGTCGCTGGAAGGCAAAGAAGATAATCAGGGACCCCGGCCACATGAGCCATGGCCTGTCCTCCCCGTTCTATCACTCAGACGCAGGCAGTATAGGAGCATCACGGTAAAAACAGTAAGACTGGCCAATAGCTTCTACCCCCAGACCATCAGGCTTCTAGCCCCCACCTCAAAGGACATTTTTACCCTGCCCTCCCCCCAATAGACATGTATTATGCTGAATAGTCACGACTAGTCACCTACTCACCCTGCAGCTCCTCCTGTGGACATTTCCCATCCCCTCTAACGGACATCCCCCCTGTCCCCACCCCAAATGGACATCTATCAATTACACAGTTGTTAAAATGTATTTATTATTATTTATATTTGTATTATTATCTATTTGTATTATTTTATTTCACTTTGTCCTGCATTGTTGGAGCTCGTGCCCTGTAATTACATCTGCAACCCTGTGTATTATGTGACTATTAAACTCTCTAATCTCTAATGTCTAATCTAATCTCTAAATTGTGTTTTGACATTGGGCTATTTATCAAAATGGCTTGTCAAAAGGAAGCAGCGACAATACCTTTTCAATTTACATTTTAGGAACACAAATGCTACGTTCAACATTAATTTCCAATGGTATTGTACGATTGATTTATTTTGATGATAGCCTATTCCAATAACAGAAATGTCCAAAAAGGGTTTTCCCTGCCTACGAGGAGCTCTTAAAATTGTTGCAAAACTGGATTCAACATTGCCATCTAGTGGTATAATCATGTCTTGTATTGCTACGTTGGGGCAGAAGTAGAGTAGTTTGTAACCACCACACCGTGAGAAAACGGTTAGAAAACTTGCCAATTCATCCACGGACCGTGCACATTTGGAGTAGACTGAACCCTTATGGATTTTATAAAAGTAGGTTACTTAACATGTGATTTCAATTTAATTGAGAAACCAGAGAGTAGCCTAAGAAGTAATTATTACTTTAAGTCAATGGCTTACATTTAGAAGCATTCAGCAGGTAAGCAAAGATGAGTGCCTGGTCAGCGAAAAGCAGCGTGTTACTGTTTCCTGCGAATAGGACTGACAGGTGCACACGAGACAAACAGAAATTAAGCGGATGGTGGAATACAAAAACTTTATTGTTCTCTTAAAGTGACAAATTGGATGATCAAAACTACATTGCAAATAGACGCATGCAATTGATTTATTGGAAAGAAAATTGAAATGGAGGTGTTAAAATCAAACAATCTATCTATGTGGAAGTCCTTTCATGTCCTTTCAGGTCGGCACATGCTGGTCAGTATATGACCATTGTGGCATAGTCATGGCCTTGCTCAAACTTGACTGAGTAGGATGGAGGAGCACCAGCATGGGACACGGTGGCATAGCACCAATCATCTTCACCTTCCTGTTATTGCAACAAAGGGATGAGGACAAATCACGATTTGAAAGAAAACATCAAATCATCAAATCCTTTCAATAAACCACCATTCCAACTGTTTTTCATTTATAACATGCTTATGTGTTGTGTGCCAGCCAAATGTACTGTTTATGCACAGACATCCAAAAAAGCACTATGGTGGCAAAGTAGAGGAAGAGCGTGAGGCAGCTACATAAAAACATAATTATGTCATGGTATTGCCTTCTTTTCCTGTGGAGATTCTACAGGATTTGTTGTGTCACTTGCTGTGTTAACAGAATCACAGAAATGTGCTGTTAAAACGGGAGTGTGGTAAATATCTCTATAATAATAGGCCTACACACGTACACTTCACTGTGGCATCATACATACTTGTTACGGTAGGGTCTCCTGGCAATGTCTGGTCACTGGGCGATCTGAAAGACATGGTTAGGTGAGACAGGCATTCACATTTAAACTGTATGTTCTGTATGCTGTCATAATCATGCTGTTCAACACACAACCAACACTATTCACCTTGTTATGATGAGGTGTCCGTTCCCTATGACAGTAAAACAATGGAATACATGAGTGATTCTGTCTGATCGGTTTTGCTAATACGTTTAAAAGGCTGTTAGATACTAGGTTCACATACTCTTTGCTTTCAGTGAGAGGAGACAGGTGATGCAGAATATGAATACTGCAAGTAGAATCATGAATCCTATCAGGGCCATACATCCGATGATGTACTTAGTCAGCATGTCTGTAACAGAGTAAAATGTATTTTTGACCAAATGGATGAATGACCTAAATCAGGAATCTATGCATTACATTTCTCATGTAACCTTTCTTACTTGTGTTCCACACCACATTTTTGCTGGGAGGTGAGTGGACGCCCTCCTCCTCTTCGTAATGACACTGGACGGTGACCATTGACCACAGCCCTCTGGGCTTCCACCCAAGCAGCTCTGACCCCTTTACTGGGAGGGAGCATCGGTTGGCATGGCATTTGAGCGACCAAGCTCCTTGAGTTTAGAATCCACCTAGAACAAACACTGCTGACCCTCTACAAGGACAGAGGACTCACAGCTCAGCTCAACCACTTCAGTCAGAGTCACAAACTTCAGGCTTACTGAGATCTGGTGCTTCTTCTCCTGGGTATTCCAAGTGTTTGTCTGATTCTCCTTGTCCCCTTGAAGGATGAGGAAAGAGAGAGATAGTTGAGGAAAGAGAGAGATAGTTGAGGAAAGAGAGAGATAGTTGAGGAAAGAGAGAGATAGTTGAGGAAAGACAGGAATGATAACATTATGGTGAAAAAACTAAGATTTGTGTCCGTTCTAAAACTAATTCAAAATGCAAGATTATTCCCTTCTTAAAGAGCTCAACATTTATTTCCCTGCCATTGATAACCATGCAAATCACAAAAGTGCATCCCTAATGTTGAATGACAAAACAAGCAAGAGAAGGGGAGAAACATACCTGCATCTGTTAATTGTAGGTCAAGAGAGACTACAAGAAATGTAGTTCATTGTTATTCCAACCAAAAGTACAATTAGGGAAATTGTTATGAAAGTAAATTATTTTACATTTTATTATACAGTACAATAATTATATTATTAATAATACAAAACTCACACATAAAGGCACCAGCAGCACATTCATTGGATCATGGTTAGGAGTTCTTTGAAGGTCCCAAACCTGCCACCTGTTATTATGCATAATGCAGAGAGAGAAGTGAAACAGGATATATGGAAATGAGATTTGCTTTCGGGGTCGACTGTTTTCACATGCTCTCAAAAATGTTTTTAGAAATATACACAGGAGCTGTTGGCTGTAGATAATGACTCAGGCAATGCCACAGTAGTGAGTGTGAGAGTGACACACTGTATTTTGTGTCTCCCCTCTCTACCTTTTATGGTGAAACAATAGCTCCCACCTATGACCCTTCTGTGATGGTGCATAATTTTCATATACACTTTCATACCTGTAGCTGTCATAGGTGTGTAATGTGCTCCAATTGCAGGTGTAGATAAGACTGATCTGGGTGGGCCTATTCTGTCCTAAGATCAGTTACAAACATGTTACCTCTGTTGGGAGACAGGCGTTATGAGAGTTATGTTCATGCAAGATTTTGTTCATGGGTTTTCGAGATTTGGTTGGGCCTAACCAGGCCTTACTGGCAGGAACCACTTGTAACTGCAAAAAAAATAATCGATTTGAAATATGATTTAATTGTTGCAATTATCATGTGGGTTTCATTAGTCTCTAGTTGAAGCTTTGCACATGAATAATTTACTTATAAATCAAGAAAGGTGTTCATTTACACATGCATACTTGTTTAAGTATACTTGTTTAAATGAATCATATCTTAAAACCTTTGCACATCTATTTATAGCCCAGTATGAGAATGAAATTGGTCTGAGAGGAACAGATGTTGACAGACTACAGGAAGAGGTTGGGTCCATAGAGTAGCAGATCTGTAAATCAGGAAGCAGGGAGAGGAAATGTGGAGGTAGTGTATCATCAGGCGGAAGTAAAGGCACATACTGTAAGTAAACCGTGATAATAACAAAAAATATTTTTTTCAACCAACAGTGGTGTAAAGTACTTAAGTAAAAATACTTTAAAGTAATACTTAAGTAGTTTTTTGGGGTATCTATACTTTACTATTCATATTTTTGACTTCTTTTACTTTTAGTTAACTACATTTCTTAAGAAAACATTGTAATTTTTACTCCATACATTTTCATTGACACCCAAAAGTACTCATTACATTTTGAATGCTTAGTAGGACAGGAAAATAGTCAAATTCACTGCACTTATCAACCGAACATCCCTGGTCATCCCTACTGCTTCTGATCTGGCGGACTCACTAAACTGACATGATTTGTTTGTAAATGATAGCTGAGTGTGGAAGTGGTCCCAAGGCCTTCCGTAAAAAATAAGAAAAAAAAGAAAATGGTGCATTCTGGTTTGCTTAATATAAGGAATTTGACATTAGTTGTACATTCACTTTTCATACTTAAGTATATTTTAAACCAAATACTTATAGACTTTTACTCAAGTAGAATTTTACTGGGTGACTTTCATTTTTACTTGAGTCATTTTCTATTAAGGTATCTTTACTTTTACTTAAGTATGACAGTTGGGTACTTTTTCCACCACTGAAAACTAATTTACACCAGACATGGTTAAAGAGAGAGATGTAGAGAGCGAGAGATCAGAAAAGGAGAGAGAGATGTAGAGATGTAACAAGCAAAGTTTGACATGTGTTCTACCCTCTTGTGGCTTTGTGTCTCTATTGACTCTTGTCAAGGAGTGAAATAGATCGGTGACTACTGATTGGTGACTGCTGACTAGATTGGGTAACTCAATTTAGGAAAATATTTATTTTATATTTCAGACAAAGTTTATTTTTAATTTATTTATATTAACCTAAAATGCAAATAGTTGAAGATGCTTGTTTTCAGAAAGGAGTAGATATCTTTAGTCTTTGTTGTTGTGGCAGTATTTTTTTGTACAATGACTAAATTATGATCCAATACGAAGAAAAAAAGACAGGATTGTAACTGTAAACTATGGCAGAACATGTTATCCAGAAAATGTTTCTTCTTCTATGATTCTGCTAAGAGGGCGTACTCTCCAGCTATTTCAAACTTGATCTTGCTGCGCCCAGGTCCAACTTGGTTACCGGTAGATGTCACTGTTGCATATTGAAGACTAGCTTGGTCACTGGTAGATGTCACAGTAGCATATTGCAGACTACTGTCCTCTTCCTGTAAGAGAGAGCTCAAGTCACTTTGAGCTGTGTGCACAGTAGGGTTGTCATTGGTGCTATTGGCAATATTGCTTGATATCGTGGTAGTAAAGTGCATATTAGGTTACTTCACACTGCACTGGTTCAAACCAACTCACCTCATCCCTAGACTGCTTTGTGATGACAGAATCTGTTTGAAATGAGAGAATGATGGATAATAAAACACTGAACAAAAGAAGATAAAGGCAGTGGTGGTTTAGTTAACTCTCATACTCACAGACACAAGGTGGGGTTTGGTCTTGCTGCTCAGGTGGGCTTCTGTCAAGACAATGCAGTACAGTCAGAAAGATATAGCCGTGCATGAATAAAGAAAAAATATTGTGAATCTAAAATGAATACACCAGTCTTACCCAGTATTTACAGGCCTGCATTGAACCCCTTCAAAAGATAAATTGAGATAATTTAGCAATTTTGAAAATAACTCAAAGTAGCATTTGGAACAAAATAAGAATGTATTATGAGTAGACCGATCTGAAAGTACGCACCACAATTGCTTTGGAGAACACACAGCACAGACCCAGCTAGCAGAACCAGGAAAAGGGAACCAGCACCCAGACTGATGATGAGGAACACTGGACCTGAAGAAACTGAATGAAGGCTCACAGTGAGTCAGTGAGTCATCTGTACAGTATAACCTGACCTTACAATGACTAGAATGTTTGTGCTAATTAGCTTTACTAACAGTGACTATCGAGATACTTAACAGGTTAGAGATGTTAGAGACGTATCAAAAGCTGTACATTTAGAAGCAGAGTCATTCACTGAACTTGCAATTTGAAGTTCTTAGGACTACTAACAGTTAATTTAAAACCAAACCAATGCTACTTACCTCTTCCTTGGGTTGTGACATTGCTGCTTGTCTCCTCCTGAACAGGTTTGATTATACTGAACGCTGATGGGGAACTAGTAGCTCCTGGAGGATTTACAACTGAAATAAATAAAACATTGATATGTGTACAATAATAATATACAAGTCTTGCAATAAAACATTAGACCAACAGAAGATTGATACATTTGAAATCACAGAAATTGATGGGCTCTAGTCTTCCTCACCATCTATGGTGATACCGAGGGGTTCACTATGCTGTGATGTCACAGTATCTTCACCCTCTACCACCAGCTCCACAGCACAGATGATGAAGATCTCTTCAGCACTGCTGCTCTTCCTCTGCAGTTCCTCTTCTGCCACTCTCCCCACACAGACATTTTCTACGAAGGGTAGTTTTTTTAAGTTTGAGTCACCATTGTTCAGATAAAAGTAGCATGAGGTGCCAGCCTTGGCATCACATCGAAGATTGAGGTAATTCCCAGTCTTCTCCACATGAACACTGGGCTTTCCAATTGGATCTGTTAGTAAATTGTGAAAGTAATTTATGAATTCAGTTAACAAGTGGGAAGTGTACCCTGGTAAACATGTGCTTTGGAGTACTGTAAAACTGTCACTTACCACTCACTATAAGTCTTCGAGCATCACTAGGTTTTGAGGTTTTGATAGTTTTATCTTCTCTGTTCTGTAGAATTACACAGCTGAGATCTACTTCAGTCTTGTTCCACTTTTTGAACTCATTCCATAACAAATTAAACTGGCAAGCACCCTGCTTGTAATTCACTGTTCTTATAGGGTTGGGTTGGTGATCTCTGTGGAAAATGCACTCTGTGCCTTCTGGTGACTCACAGCGTACTGTAACAGGTGTAGCTACATTGATGTACCCAGAGGAAAATACAATAGTGGGAGTGGGATCCGAATCTGTTTCGAAAAATGGAGAGAATATAAAATATTTTGAGAATCTTGATACAGAATGTATTTGTATATGGATATCACTTCCTTGTCTCTCTATTTGCAACTAAATACATTTCTTAATAAAGATATGGCACTTTAAGCATTGTGCTACTCTATATTACTTGTGAAACAGTAGTGTACAAATCTGTCATCAAAAAAATAATTTTATGCCTGAAATAAATCAATAGCTGTTGAGCTGGATAATTAATGAAGTAACTTTTGGTAATATGTACCTGCACAACTTTCTTTTACCGCAACACCGGCAACATCTTCGAACAAGGTAAAAACAACTTAGTGAGACATTTTACAAGCATTACTATTAGGCATAATAAAGGCTCATACATACTTAGAACAAGTTATAAAGCATACATTAAGTAACATATTACCAAAACTTAAAATCAGTGTAAAGACATATTGATCCAAAGACTAAAATAATTGAATACTCACAAATGAGAAGAATATAAGACAAAGACATATTTTCCACTTTCTTCCGTCAGTGAAGTGAACTCCACACATAGATTGTCATGTGAGAAAACTGATGTGTGTTTGGTAGGACACAGAAAACCTACAGAGGAGGAGGATATGGAGACTCACGTCTGATGTTGTGACAGATCATTAGTGACGCTGAAGAAAATGACCTTATTTTCATTGACCACTAAGGAGCTGTCCATGTGGTCCACCCTACAATAAACTTCCTGAAAATATAGGTAACTACAGCACAGCTATTTCAAATATGAGACCTCTTGTAATTAATTGATCAAATAATCTTGTTGACTTTTCAAAGAGTTACTTTAAACTATACACACACAAATACAAAACCAAAACTAAATATGCAGTAGCTTAACAGCAACATCACCCTAACAACTGTGGTTCTAATTCTCAAAGTAAAACATCTCAACAGACATTATGAAAGCTTAACCAAGTTTATTCTTCCCAGAGTATCAATACAGCTGCATTAGACAAAGACATTTTCACACAAGCACTGATATTTAACCTTTCCTCATGGGCTGAGTCTCCTTCTACATATCTGTACAAACATCGTTCTTTACTGCTAGGCAGGACACTAGTGATACGGGCCAAAAACGTATATTTCTCCCTTAACATGACCTGACCTGACATCAACCCCCCTCCATCAGTAATCCATGGCTCTCTCCCCTTATCAATGCCTGCCACATGTAATCGCTTCCCTGCACTCAACACATTCCAAGCTTAATTGCTCACACTATATAGCTTCCTCCTATAACCATTCACTTCTGGTGTAGACCCTCTAAACCTCAGCACTCCATCAGTGACATGAATATGTATATTGTCATATTCTCAGATCCCAACACAACACACACATTGATATGATCAAATGAGTTCAGTTACTGATCTATTGGGTTTATTTGAAGTTTGACAATTTGATGGATAGTTTCTTGTTTGAGCTTTTTCACCCCACGACTTTCATAGCTTTGTAATGGAGGTGACTAATGCTTCTCCAAATGAGGAAATGGCAGGTACCTTGATCCATGTCTATTTAGTTTACATAATACATATTTCCAGTCAGAGTAAACAGTCTGTGCCAACTAATTTTTGGCTTCGATTGCATACATGGATCACATTACTTTGTGGTGTTTTGGCTAACTTAGTTTTTTGGAAGCAAATCCAACAGGCATGTTATTTTTTTAAATTGTTGAATGATAGATCTCATTCTCATCCATCTGGGTTTGAGGGCTAGGGACAGCGTGTTAGGGGACCAGTTGCAGCACAATGGCTCATTGTAGCACATCTCAGCCTAGTCTTCCCTGTGGCTCAGTTGGTAGAGCATGGTGTTTGCAACGCCAGCATGGTGTGTGCAACGCCAGAGTTGTGGGTTTGATTCCCACGGGGGGCCAGTACAACAACAAAAAATAACAAATGCACGAAATTAAATATACGCATTCACTACTGTAAGTAACTCTGGATAAGGGCATCTGCTAAATGACTAAAATGTAAAATGTAGATCATGACCACAATTCCATTACTGTGTCTTTCCACACCTCTTCATGTTCTCTGACAAGTCATTTATATTGATGGAAATAGACATGAGCTTCAAACAGTATGAAGATATGTATAGCAAGTTGTTTGCAGGGGTGATGTTGGTGCCTTCTACTCATCTCTAGAAATAGAAGTGTACCTGCATTATCAGTACCCTCACTGTGGTCACATCTACGTGACAAACAGACTCGACACACTCTGCTAAAGCTCAGGTACAACAGTGAACATCATGAGTCATGGACCGTTGAACATCGTTGAAGACCTTTGAAACTCAACTGCTGTGTAATCTAAACACAATGCTGTCTCCTCTCAGAGTGGCTCCTCAACTTCCAAAGAAAATAAACATTTCCAACAAGATTTACAATAAAATGTACAAGCTTTATTTCCACAGGAAAACACAACATCCATGAGCAGAAAAAATGAAATGCTAATAAAATAGCTGTATTTTAGACATATAAACTCATTACACATGAAACACTTTGCATAATATAAAATACATTAACAAGCAGTGGGGAGTAAAGAGCATTGTTCTACACACACATATTGCAGCTTAGATGGGTTTTGGTCAAGACCCGACAATTCACCAGTACATTCAAACAGGTAATATTAAAAACATGCATGAGTAAATATTTATGAATAAATAGACCACTGTTACCTCCGTTTGACATTGCCTTGCGGATCAACTTCAGAGATAAAAGTATGATGAAAACAAATCATACCGCCAGGTTGTATAGCTAATAAAAGACATGACAAAAGCCTCCGGAACAACAAACAGATGTAGGATCTTAATTTGAGCCAGTTTGCTACAGCAGGAAAATAATCCTGCAGCAACAGGAAATGTGAATTATTATGTGGATGATAATTAATGGATATTTTTGTTGGGATTGATACATTTCTTTTAGGGCAAATCAAGTTTGAAATTACAAAGCCGGGAATTACAACGTTTAGAAGCATTTTTAAAGCTCAAATGCACTGCAAGTTTGCATTTCCTGCTGTGCAGGAACATCCTCAGAAACAAAAGAGTAATGAAATGAAGTTCCTACATCCATTACAATTGTGTGGTATGAGAAGGCATGCACCACGTCTATACTGCCACTCTCTGTTGTCATCTATGCATAGTCACTTCAATTAACTCAACATGCATCGACATACTACCTCAACTAACTGTTGCCCCCGCACATTGACTCTGTACCGGCCCCCCCCCTCCCGTATATATATATTTTGTTTTACTGCTCCTCTTAAATTACTTGTTACTTTTGTCTATTATTCCTATCCGTATTTTTTCCAACTGCACTGTCGGTTAGGCGCTCGTAAGTAAGCATTTCACTGTAAGGTCTACACCTGTTGTATTCTGCGCATGTGACTTATAACATTTGATTTGATTTAATTTGAGAAGACACAGAACAAATTCCAACAGCAGGATGATCACCGATAAATCCACTATAATTGAGAATTTCAACAAGCATTTCTCTACGGCTGGCCATGCTTTCCACCTGGCGACCCCTACCCTGGTCAACTGCCCGGCACCCTACACAGCAACCCGCCAAAGCCCCCACCATTTCTCCTTCACCCAAATCCAGATAGCTGATGTTTTGAAAGAGCTGCAAAATGTGGACCCTTACAAATCAGCCGGGATAGACAATCTGGACCCTCTCTTTCTAAACCTATCTGCCGAAATTGTTGCAACCCCTATTACTAGCCTGTTCAACCTCTCTTTCGTGTCGTCTGAGATTCCCAAAGATTGGAAAGCTGCCCGCAGTCATCCCCCTCTTCAAAGGGGGTGACACTCTAGACCCAAACTGCTACAGACCTATATCTTTCATACCCTGTCTTTCTAAGGTCTTCGAAAGCCAAGTTAACCAACAGATTACGGACCATTTCGAATCCCACCGTACCTTCTCCGCTATGCAAGCTGGTTTCAGAGCTGGTCATGGGTGCACCTCAACAACGCTCAAGGTCCTAAATGACATCATAACCGCTATCGATAAGAGACATTACTGTGCCGCCATATTCATCGACCTGGCAAAGGCTTTCGACTCAGTCAATCACATTCTTATTGGCAGACTCGACAGCCGTGGTTTCTCAAACGATTGCCTCGCCTGGTTTACCAACTACTTCTCTGATAGAGTTCAGTGTGTCAAATCAGAGGGCCTGTTGTCCGGACCTCTGGCAGTCTCTATGGGGGTGCCACAGGGTTCAACTCTCGGGCCGACTCTCTTCTCTGTATACATCAATGATGTTGCTCTTGCTGCTGGTGATTCTCTGATCCACCTCTACGCAGGCGACACCATTCTGTATACTTCTGGCCCCTCTTTGGACACTGTGTTAACTAACCTCCAGACGAGCTTCAATGCCATACAACTCTCCTTCCGTGGCCTCCAACAGCTCTTAAATGCAAGTAAAACTAAATGCATGCTATTCAATCGATCACTGCCCGCACCTGCCCGCCCGTCCAGCATCACTACTCTGGACGGCTCTGACTTAGAATACGTGGACAACTACAAATACCTAGGTGTCTGGTTAGACTGTAAACTCTCCTTCCAGACTCACATTAAGCATCTCCAATCCAAAATGTGAATCAAGAATCGGCTTCCTGTATCGCCTCAAAGCATCCTTCACTCATGCTGCCAAACATACCCTCGTAAAACTGACCATCCTACCGATCCTCGACTTTGGCGATGTCATCTATAAAATAGCCTCCAACACTCTACTCAACAAATTGGATGCAGTCTATCACAGTGCCATCCGTTTTGTCACCAAAGCCCCATACACTACCCACCACCGCGACCTGTACACTCTCGTTGGTTGGCCCTCGCTTCATACTCGTCGCCAAACCCGCTGGGTACAGGTTATCTACAAGTCTCTGCTAGGTAAAGCCCCGCTTTATCTCAGCTCACACGTCACCATAGCAGCACCCACTCGTAGCACGTGCTCCAGCAGGTATATCTCACTCGTCACCCCCAAAGCCATATTCCTCCTTTGGTCGCCTTTCCTTCCAGTTCTCTGCTGCCAATGACGGGAACGAACTGCAAAAATCACGGAAGCTGAAGACTTATATCTCCCTCACTAGCTTTAAGCACCAGCTGTCAGAGCAGCTCACAGATCACTGCACCTTTACATAGCCCATCTGTAAACAGCCCATCTATCTACCTCATCCCCTTACTGTATTTATTTTATTTATCTTGCTCCTTTGCACCACAGTATCTCTACTTGCACATTCATCTTCTGCAAATCTACCATTCCAGTGTTTAATTGCTATATTGTAATTCCTTCGACACCAGGGCCTATTTATTGCCTTATTTCCGTTATCTTACCTCATTTGCACTCACTGTATATAGACTTTTTGATATCTTTTTTTCTACTGTATTATTGACTATATGTATTGTTTAATCCATGTGTAAGTCTATGTTGTTGTATGTGTCGAATTGCTATGCTTTATCATGGCCAGGACGCAGTTGCAAATGAGAACTTGTTCTCAACTAGCCTACCTGGTTAAATAAAGGTGAAATAAAATGTAAAAAAAAAATGATAACACAGACAACGGCAAGAAGACTGGTATACTGGTAGAAGGGGATCTCTGAGACGGATTCTGGAAGGGATAGGGACATCACTATCAAAAACAGTATCTGAATAGGCACTTGCTGATGTATTTAGACAAACTGAGCTCACAATAACCATGTTTATTTAATACACCTTCTCCTTGTGTAGTTATACTACTGACTGACCTATCCTCTCCAAGTGGGATGGAACTGGTGGCTCCAGGAGGATTTAAAACCAAAATAAATAAAACAATGATATACACAGTATGTACAATAATTATATACAGTATTAGTCTTGCAATACAGTAATACACAGACAGAGGATTGTCATGATAATATTTTCAAAGTAAATCTAAAACCAAACCAATTTCGTTCACCTCTTCCTTGGGCTGTGACATTGCTGCTTGTCTCCTCCTGAACAGGTTATGATTAAACTGAACTCTGATGGGGAGCTAGTTAGCTCCTGGAGGATTTACAACTGAAATAAATAAAACATTGATATGTGTACAATAATAATATATTAGTCTTGCAATACAACAATAGACCAACAGAAAATTGACACATTTGAAATCACAGAAATTGATGGGCTCTAGTCTTCCTCACCATCTATGGTGATACCGAGGGGTTCACTATGCTGTGATGTCACAGTATCTTCACCCTCTGTCACCAGCTCCACAGCACAGGTGATGAAGATCTCTCCAGCACTGCTCCTCTTCCTCTGCAGTTCCTCTTCTGCCACTCTCACCACACAGACATTGTCTTTGTAGGGTTGTTTAATAAAGTGTGAGTAACCATTGTTCAGATAAAAGTAGCATGAGGTGCCAGCCTTGGCCTCACATCGAAGATTGAGGTAATTCCCAGTCTTCTCCACATGAACACTGGGCTTTCCAATTGGATCTGTTTGTAAATTGTGAAAGTAATTTATCAAGTCAATTTACAAGTGGGATGTGTACTATGGTAAACATGTGCTTTGGAGTACTGTAAAACTGTCACTTACCACCCACATTAAGTCTTCGAGCATCACTAGGTTTTGAGGTTTTGATCGTATTATCTTCTCTATTCTGTAGAATTACACAGCTGAGATCTACTTCAGTCTTGTTCCACTTTTTGAACTCATTCCATAACAAATTGAACTGGCAAGCACCCTGCTTGTAATCTACTTTTCTTATAGGGCTGGGGTCGAGATCTCTGTAGAACTTGCACTCTGTGCTTTTTGGTGACTCACAGCGTTCTGTAACAGGTGTAGCTACATTGATGTACCCAGGGGAAAATACAATAGTGGGAGTGGGAACCGAATCTGTTTAGAGAAATAGAGAGAATATAAGATATTGTGAAAGATAAGAATCATATTCATAATGTATTTGTATGCTGAGCATCACCTAAATGTCTCTATTTGCAACTAAAAATGTATTGTTTTTAATTAAAGATATGACACTTTAAGCATTGTGCTACTCTATATTAGTTGTGAAAAGTAGTGTACACATCTGTCATCAAAAAATACTTTTATGCCTGAATTAAATCAATAGCTGTTGAGCTGGATAATTAATGAAGTGACATTTGGTAATATGTACCTGCACAACTTTCTTTTAGCGCAACACAGGCAACATCTTTGAACAAGGTAAAAACAACTTAGTGAGACATTTTACAAGCCTTATTATAAGACGTAATAAAGGCTCATACATACTTAGAACAATTATAAAGCATAATTTACATAACATACTACCAAAATCGGTGTAAAGACATATTGGTCCAAAGACCAAAAATATTGAATACTCACAAATGAGAAGAATATAAGACAAAGACATATTTTCCACTTTCTTTGGTAAGTGAAGTGAACTCCTCAGCAGGCGCACCGGTACCACCTGCTGTGCAGTAGCAGAGAGAACAGTCTGTGACTTGGGTGACTGGAGTCTTTGACAATTTTGGGCCTCCCTCTGACACCGCCTTGTATATGGTCCTGGATGGCAGGAAGCTTCGCCCCAGTGATGTACTGGGTCGTACACACTACCCTCTTTAACGCCTTACAGTTTGATGCCGAGCAGTTGCCATACCAGGTGGTGATGCAACCAGTCAGGATGCTCTTGATGGTACAGCTGTAGAACTTTTTAAGGATCTGTGGACCGATGACCAATCTTTTCAGTCTCCTGACGGGGAAAAGGCGTTGCCATGCCCTCTTCACAACTGTCTTAGTGTGTTTGGACAATGATATTTTGTTGGTGATGAGGACACCGAGGAATTTGAAACTCTTGACCCGCTCAACTACAGCCCCGTTGATTTTAATGAGGACCTGTTCGGCCACCCTTTTTCTGTGGTCCACGATCATTTCCTTTGTCTTGCTCACATTGAGAGGTTGTTGTCCTGGCACCACACTGCCTGGCACACCTCCTCCCTATAGGCTGTCTCATTGTGGTCGGTGATCAGGCCTACCACCTATGTGTCATCAGAAAACTTAATGATGGAGTCGTGCTTGGTCACGCAGTCGTGCGTGAACAGGGAGTATAGGAGGGGACTAAGCATGCACCCCGGAGGGTCCCAAGTGTTGAGGATCAGCATGGCAGATGTGTTGTTGCCTACCCTTACAACCTGTGGGCGTCCGGTCAGGAAGTCCAGGACCCAGATGCAGAGGGAGTTGTTAAGTCCCAGGGTCCTTAGCTTAGTGATGAGCTTTGTGGCAACTACGGTGTTGAACGCTGAGCTATTGTCAATGAATCGAATCAATTCAAATGTATTTATATAGCCCTTCTTACATCAGCTGATATCTCAAAGTGCTGTACAGAAACCCAGCTTAAATCCCCAAACAGCAAGCAATTCAGGTGTAGAAGCACGGTGGCTAGGAATAACTCCCTAGAAAGGCCAAAACCTAGGAAGAAACCTAGAGAGGAACCAGGCTATGAGGGGTGGCCAGTCCTCTTCTGGCTGTGCAGGTTGGAGATTATAACAGAACATGGCCAAGATGTTCAAATGTTCATAAATGACCAGCATGGTCAAATAATAATCACAGTAGTTGTCGAGGGTGCAACAAGTCAGCACCTCAAGAGTAAATGTCAGTTGGCTTTTCATAGCCTATCATTGAGAGTATCTCTACCGCTCCTGCTGTCCCTAGAGAGTTGAAAACAGCAGGTCTGGGACAGGTAGCACATCCGGTGAACAGGTCAGGGTTCCATAGCCGCAGGCAGAACAGTTGAAACTGGAGCAGCAGCACGGCCAGGTGGACTGGGGACAGCAAGGAGTCATCATGCCAGGTAGTCCTGAGGCATGGTCCTAGGGAGAGAGAAAGAGAGAATTAGAGAGAGCATACTTAAATTCACACAGGACACCGGATAAGACAGGAGAAATACTACAGATGTAACAGACTGACCCTAGCCCCCCGACGCAAACTACTGCAGCATAAATACTGGAGGCTGAGGCAGGAGGGGTCAGGAGACACTGTGGCCCCATCCAATGATACCCCCAGACAGGGCCAAACAGGCAGGATATAACCACACCCACTTTGCCAAAGCACAGCCCCCACACCACAAGAGGGAAATCTTCAACCACCAACTTGCCATCCTGAGACAAGGCCGAGTATAGCCCACAAAGATCTCCGCCACGACACAACCCAAGGGGGGCATGAACAGCATTCTCACATAGGTGTTCCTTTTGTCCAGGTGGGAAAGGGCAGTGTGGAGTGCGATTGAGATTGCGTCATCTGTTAGGGTGTTATGCGAACTGGAGTGGGTCTCGTCTATCCGGGAGGATGCTGTTGATGTGAGCCTTTCAAAGCACTTCATGGCTACCGACGTGAGTGCTACAGTATGGTAATCATTTAAGCAGGCTACCGTCACTTCCTTGGGCACAGGGACTATGGTGGTCTGCTTTAAACATGTAGGTATTACAGATTCGGTCAGGGAGAGGTTGAAAATGTCAGTGAAGACACTTGCCAGTTGTTCCGCACATGCTCTGAGTACACGTCCTGGTAATCCGTTGACAACACACACATTGACATGATCAAATGAGTTCAGTTACTGATCTATTGAGTTTATTTGAAGTTGGACAATTTGATGGATAGTTTCTTGTTTGAGCTTTTTCACCTAATGACTTTTATAGCTTTGTAATGGAGGTGACTAATGCTTCTCCAAATGAGGAAATTGCAGGTACCTTGAGCCATGTCTGTTTAGTTTACATAATAAATATTTTCAGTCAGAGTAACCAGTCTGTGCCAACTAAGTTATAGCTTGGATTGCATCCATAGATCACATTACGTTTGTGGATTTATGGCTAACTTCGTTTTTTGAAAGCAAATCCATGCATTGAAGAAATCGAAAACAGGAATCCAAATATATTTGAGTTGTTTTTTATTTCATCACCACCAATAAATTCTTTGACTTGTTTTGGTAAACCACAGGAGGAAAGTTTATGGATTGTTCATCAAACAATGCCTTCTGGTAACTCACAGTGTACTGTAATAGGCGGAGTAGCTACACTGATGTACCAAGGGGATAATGCAATGGTTGGAGTGGGAACAGAATCTGATTAGAGCGAAAGAGAATCTATGAAACCTTGAATTGTTCCTTGATTTAAAAGGTGTTTTGCATGTGGAGTATCACTTCCATATTTCTCTATTTGCGACTATAAAACATTATTATTCCAGTCAAAATTCTTAACTACCTCCATAGCTGTACAAAACTCCGGCGACAAGAAAGGCTTTTGTGCCTCAAAGACACTGATTATATATAATGGCTGACATTGAGCTGGACAATCATAAGGAGTGTCATTCTGTAATTCATACATACCTGCACAACCTTTTTCTGCAACACTAGCCACATCTGTAAAACCAAAAAAAGTGTTTCCGTCTAAAATATGGAATGGGCTACTTAAAATATCTGTGTAAATAGATCATTGATCAAAAATAAAAGTAACAATTGAAAACTCAAGTGAATAGAAGATCGTGGAAAATATGATATTTTCTTCCAATAAAAAGGTGAACACAGATTATGTGTAAAAAATGATGTGTGCTTAGGACACAGAGCAACCTAGAAAGCAGGATATGGAGACTCAGAAGTGATGTTGTAACAGATCACTAGTGACGTTGAATAAATTTACCTTATTTGACTGACCACTAAAGGACTGTCCCTGATGTGCACCTTAATTGATTTTAGTGAAAATATAGGTAACTAGAGCACAACTATTTCAAATGTGAGAACCCATGTGATTAAGATTTCATTGCTTG
Source organism: Salmo salar (assembly GCF_965601325.2). Lineage (NCBI taxonomy): Eukaryota > Metazoa > Chordata > Actinopteri > Salmoniformes > Salmonidae > Salmo > Salmo salar. The sequence continues at coordinate 154,537,044 of NC_138291.1, forward strand.
CCATTAAAGTTGACTTTTCAAACAAGACAGTAACTGTGTACACCTTGCACATACAGTACACATACACAAACAAAAATGTAACCTAAATATACATTTTCATCATACACTCTTATCCAGAGCAACTTAGTGAGTGCATACATTTTCATTCATACTTGTCCCCCATGGGAATCAAACCCACAAACCTGGTGATGCAAGTGCCATGCTCTACCAACTGAGACACATAACGGAGACATGATCAAAAATAGTTCAGTATCTGATTTATTGGGTTTTATTAGTAGTCGGATGTTATAGATATTTTCTGTTTAAGCACCCAACTTCTCCCCAGCCATGTTACGGACTCGGGAGAGGCGAAGGTCGAGAGCCATGCAGCCTTCGAAACACGACCCTGCCAAGCCACCCTGCTCGCTTAACCCGGAAACCAGCCGCACCAATGTGTCGGAGGAAACACTGTCCAGCTGGCGACTGAAGTCAGCTTGAAGGCACCTGGCCGCCACAAGGAGTCTCTAGAGCACGGTGGGACAAGGAAATCAGGTCAGCCAAACCATCCCCTAACCTGGACGACGCTTGGCCAATTGTGCTGCACCACTCGGGACTCCATGATCTCTTGGTCTCTATAAAAGTCGCTTGACGAAAATCAACATCCGACATTCCTAAATATAGATAGGCCAATACTGTAAGCCTTCTAAGTTCTCATCTAACCAACAACGCTACAGCCCAAACATTTGACCGTGTTCTTTTGATTTCAGCATGATATTGATGGAAGTGGTAAAAAGAAAAAGTGTTGCATTACACTTACCTCGTTGGCGACCCACTTGAATCAAAATGCAACACTTCAAAATGTAGCTAGCTGTCTTCTACAAATTGTAGGCAACACATTATTAGCAGATTCCGTGTAGTTTTTGATCTGTGTTAGTTTTAACAGGACTTGCAACCTTATCTCCCCCTCGTGCAACTGATTTCAATATGATATCAATATGAGTGATTGGAAAATAAGTGGAGCGTTTCTCTTTCTGTTTGAGACCCCCATATCAAATTGCCTCACTCCAAAATATAGCTGATTTGTTACGCTCGTCTGAAGAACTGGACCAAGGTGCAGCGTGGTAGGCGTACATTTTCTTTTTTAATAAAAATGAAAACGGGAAAAAACAACAGAAAACAAATGTAAAGCTATATGCAGTGCAGAAAGCAACTACACACAAACAAGATCCCACAATCACAGGTGGGAAAAAGGGCTGCCTAAGTATGATCCCCAATCAGAGACAACGATGAACAGCTGCCTCTGATTGGAAACCATACTAGGCCAACAAAGAAATAGAAACATAGATATGCCCATCCAAGTCACACCCTGACCTAACAAAATAGAGAATAAAAAAGGCTCTCTAAGGTCAGGGTGTGACATGATTTCTGACTTCTACAATTATGAGTGATTGGAAATAAGTGTAGCGTTTCTCTTTCTGTTTTGGAGACCCCCAAATCAAATTGCCTCACTCTAAAATGTAGATGATTTCTGACTTCTGCATGTTGTTCTCTAACCAGTGATGTAATTAAATATTTCCAGTTTCCATGTGTTGTTTTTAGTTGTGTTAGTTTCAACAGCGCTACAACCTTAATCCCTCCCACCTAATTGATATCAGTGATTTATTGCCACTTGTCAAAACACCAGGGTTTTGGTGCGTGTGCAGTTTATAAGGTGCTCGTTTAAAAAAATACAAGTAATATGATTACAATTGGTGCACATGTGTAGATAGTAGATTTTAGGTTTAGGTTTTCAATATGTAACGAACTGTTTCTGCATATTGCTTATTGATTTGGACACCTACAACACCAAGTGTCGCTGGAAGGCAAAGAAGATAATCAGGGACCCCAGCATCCTGAGCCATGGCCTGTTCTCCCCGTTCTATCTCTCAGACGCAGGCAGTATAGGAGCATCATGGTAAAAACTGTAAGACTGGCCAATAGCTTCTTCCCCCAGACCATCAGGCTTCTACCCCCCACCTCAAAGGACATTTTTACCCTGCCCTCACCCCAATACACATGTGTTATGCTGAATAGGCACGACTAGTCACCTACTCACCCTGCTGCTCCTCCTGTGGACATTCCTCATCCCCTCTAATGGACGTTAACCCTGTCCCCACCCCCAATGGACATCTATCAATTACACAGTTGTTAAAATGTAATTATTATTTTTTATATTTGTATTATTATCTATTTGTATTATTTTATTTCACTTTGTCCTGCATTGTTGGAGCTCGTGCCCTGTAATTACATCTGCAACCCTGTGCATGATTTGACTATTAAACTCTCTAATCTCTAGTGTCTAATCAATCTCTAAACTGTGTTTTGACATTAGGCTATTTATCAAAATGGCTTGTCAACAGGAAGCAGTGATAATACCTTTTCAATTTACATTTTAGGAACACAAATGCAACTTTCAACATTAATTTCCAATGGTATTGTACAATTGATTTATTTTGATGATAGCCTATTCCAATAACAGAAATGTCCAAAAAGGGTTTTCCCTGCCTACGAGGAGCTCTTAAAATTGTTGCAAAACAGGATTCAACATTGCCATCTAGTGGTATAAACGTGTCTTGTATTGCTACGGACGGGTAGTAGTGGAGTAGTTTGTAACCACCACACCGTGAGAAAACGGGTTGAAAACTTGCCAATTCATCCACGGACCGTGCACATTTGGAGTAGACTTAACCCTCGTGGAATTTAAGTAAGTAATTCTTGATTTAAGTCAATGGCTTACATTTAGAAGCATTAGGCAGGTAAGCAAAGATGAATGCCTGGTCAGCGAAAAGTAGCGAGCGCTATGTTACTGTTTCCTGCGACTGGGACTGACAGGTGCACACGAGACAAACAGAAATTAAGCGGATGGTGGAATACAAAAACTTAATTGTTCTCTTAAAGTGACAAATTGGATGATCAAAACTACATTGCAAATAGATTAGTGCAATTGATTTATTGGAAAGAAAATTTAAATGGAGGTGTTAAAGTCAAACAATCTATCTATGTGGAAGTCCTTTCATGTCCATTCAGGTCGGCACATGCTGGTCAGTATATGACCATTGTGGCATAGTCATGGCCTTCCTCAAACTTGACTGAGTAGGATGGAGGAGCACCAGCATGGGACACGGTGGCATAGCACCAATCATCTTCACCTTCCTGTTATTGCAACAAAGGGATGAGGACAAATCACTATTTGAAAGAAAACATCAAATCATCAAATCCTTCAATAAACCACCATTCCAACTGTTTTTCATTTATAACATACTTATGTGTTGTGTGCCAGCCCACTGTACTGTTTATGCACAGAAAACCAAAAAAAGCACTATGGTGGTAAAGTAGAGGAAGAGCGTGAGGCAGCTACATAAAAACATAATTATGTCATGGTATTGCCTTCTTTTCCTGTGGAGATTCTACAGGATTTGTGGGGTCACTTGCTGTGTTAACAGAATCACAGAAATGTGCTGTTAAAACGGGACTGTGGTAAATATCTCTATAATTATAGGCCAACACACGTACACTTCACTGTGGCATCATACATACTTGTTACGGTAGTGTCTCCTGGCAATGTCTGGTCACTGGGCGATCTGAAAGACATGGTTAGGTGAGACAGGCATTCACATTTAAACTGTATGTTCTGTATGCTGTCATAATCATGCGGTTCAACACACAACCAACACTATTCACCTTGTTATGACGAGGTGTCCGTTCCCTATGACAGTAAAACAATGGAATAAATGAGTGATTCTGTCTGATCGGTTTTGCTAATACGTTTAAAAGGCTGTTAGATACCAGGTTCACATACTCTTTGCTTTCAGTGAGAGGAGACAGGTGATGTAGAATATGAATACTGCAGGTAGAATCATGAATCCTATCAGGGCCATACATCCGATGATGTACTTAGTCAGCATGTCTGTAACAGAGTAAAATGTATTTTTGACCAAATGGATGAATCACCTAAATCAGGAATCTATGCATTAAATTTCTCATGTAATCTTTCTTACTTGTGTTCCACACCACCACTGTGACATTTTTGCTGGGAGGTGAGTCCTTTTCGTAATGACACTGGATGGTGACTTTTGACCACAGCCCTCTGGCTTCCACCCAAGCAGCTCTGACCCCTTAACTGGGAGGGAGCATTGGTTGTGGCTGGCATTTGAGCGACCAAGCTCCTTGAGTTTAGAATCCACATAGAACAATCACTGCTGACCCTCTACAAGGGCAGAGGACTCGCAGCTCAGCTCAACCACTTCAGTCAGGGTCACAAACTTCAGGCTTACTGAGATCTGGTGCTTCTTCTCCTGGGTAATCCAAGTGTTTGTCTGATTCTCCTTGTCCCCTTGAAGGATGAGGAAAGAGAGAGATAGTTGAGGAAAGAGAGAGATAGTTGAGGAAAGAGAGAGATAGTTGAGGAAAGAGAGAGATAGTTGAGGAAAGAGAGAGCTAGTTGAGGAAAGAGAGAGATAGTTGAGGAAAGAGAGAGATAGTTGAGGAAAGAGAGAGATAGTTGAGGAAAGAGAGAGATAGTTGAGGAAAGAGAGAGATAGTTGAGGAAAGAGAGAGATAGTTGAGGAAAGAGAGAGATAGTTGAGGAAAGATAGGAATGATAACATCAAAGTGAAAAAACTAAGATTTGTGTCCGTTCTAAAACTAATTCAAAATGCAAGATTATTCACTTCTTAAGAGCTCAACATTTATTTCCCAGCCTTTGATAACCATGCAAATCACAAAAGTGCATTCCTAATGTTGAATGACAAAATAGCAAGAGAAACGCACCTGCATCTGTTAATTGTAGGTCAAGAGAGACTACAAGCAATGTAGTTCATTGTTATTCCAACCAAAAGTACAATTAGGGATATTGTTATGAAAGTAAATTATTTTACATTTTATTATACAGTACAATAATTATATTATTAATAATACATAACTCACACATAAGGCACCAGCAGCACATTCATTGGATCATGGTTAGGAGTTCTTTGAAGGTCCCAAACCTGCCACCTGTTATTATGCATAATGCAGAGAGAGAAGTGAAACAGGATATATGGAAATGAGATTTGCTTTCGGGGTCGACTATTTTCACATGCTCTCAAAAATGTTTTTTGAAATATACACAGGAGCTGTTGGCTGTAGATAATGACTCAGGCAATGCCATAGTAGTGAGTGTGAGAGTGACACACTGTATTTTGTGTCTCTCCTCTCTCCTTTTATGGTGAAACAATAGCTCCCACCTATGACCCTTCTGTGATGGTGCATAATTGTCATATCCACTTTCATACCTATAGCTGTCATAGGTTTGTAATGTGCTCCAATTGCAGGTGTAGATAAGACTGATCTGGGTGGGCCTATTCTGTCCTAAGATCAGTAACAAACATGTTTTTGTCTGTCGGGAGCACAGGCGTTATAAGAGTTATGTTCATGCAAGATTTTGTTCTGGGTTTTCGAGATTTGGTTGGGCCTAACCAGGCCTTACTGGCAGGAACCACTTGTAAGAAGAAAAAAAAATGATTTGAAATATGATTTAATTGTTGCAATTATCATGTGGGTTTCATTAGTCTCTAGTTGAAGCTTTGCACATGAATAATTTACTTATTCATCAAGAAAGGTGTTTATTTACACATGCATCAAGTATACTTGTTTAAATGAATCCTATCGTAAAACCTTTGCACATCTATTTATAGCCCAGTATGAGAATGAAATTGTTCTGAGAGGAACAGATGTTGACAGACTACAGGAAGAGGTTGGGTCCATAGAGTAGCAGATCTGTAAATCAGGAAGCAGGGAGAGGAAATGTGGAGGTAGTGTATCATCAGGTGGAAGTAAAGGCAAATACTGTAAGTGAACCGTGATAATAACAAAACATATTTTTTTCAACCAACAGTGGTGTAAAGTACCTAAGTAAAAATACTTTAAAGTAATACTTAAGTCGTTTTTTTGGGTATCTATACTTTACTATTCATATTTTTGACTTCTTTTACTTTTAGTTAACTACATTACTTTAGAAAACAGTGTAATTTTTACTCCATACATTTTCATTGACACCCAAAAGTACTAGTTACATTTTGAATGCTTAGTAGGACAGGAAAATAGTCAAATTCACGCACTTATCAACCGAACATCCCTGGTCATCCCTACTGCTTCTGATCTGGCGGACTCACTAAACTGACATGATTTGTTTGTAAATGATAGCTGAGTGTGGAAGTGGTCCCTAGGCCTTCCGTAAAAAATAAGAAAAAAAAGAAAATGGTGCATTCTGGTTTGCTTAATATAAGGAATTTGAAATTAGTTATACTTTCTCTTTTGATACTTAAGAATATATTAAACCAAATACTTTCATTTTTACTTGAGTCATTTTCTATTCAGGTATTTTTACTTTTACTTAAGTATGACAGTTGGGTACTTTTTCCACCACTGAAAACTAATATACTCCAGACATGTTTAAAGAGAGAGATGTAAAGAGCGAGAGATCAGAAAAGGAGAGAGAGATGTAGAGATGTAACAAGCAAAGTTTGACATGTGTTCTACCCTCTTGTGGATTTGAGTCTCTCTTGACTCTTGTCAAGGAGTGAAATAGATTGGTGACTACTGATTGGTGACTGCTGACTAGATTGGGTAACTCAATTTAGGAAAATATTTATTTTATATTTCAGACAAAGTTTATTTTTAATTTATTTATATTAACCTAAAATGCAAATAGTTGAAGCTGCTTGTTTTCAGAAAGGAGTAGATATCTTTAGTCTTTGTTATTGTGGCAGGATTTGTTTTTGTACTATGAGTAAATTATGATCCAATATGAAGAAAAAAAGATAGGATTGTAACTGTAAACTATGGCAAAACATGTTATCCAGAAAATGTTTCTTCTTCTATGATTCTGCTAAGAGGGCGTACTCTCCAGCTTTTTCAAACTTGATCTTGGTGCGCCCAGGTCCAACTTGGTTACCGGTAGATGTCACTGTTGCATATTGAAGACTAGCTTGGTCACTGGTAGATGTCACAGTAGCGTATTGCAGACTACTGTCCTCTTCCTGTAAGAGAGAGCTCAAGTCACTTTGAGCTGTGTGCACAGTAGGGTTGTAATTGGTGCTATTGGCAATATTGCTTGATATCGTGGTAGTAAAGTGCATATTAGGCTACTTCACACTGCACTGGTTCAAACCAACTCACCTCATCCCTAGACGGCTTTGTGATGACAGAATCTGTTTAAAATGAGAGAATGAGGGAAAATAAAACACTGAACAAAAGAAGATAAAGGCAGTGGTGATTTAGCTAACTCTCATACTCACAGACACAAGGTGGGGTTTGGTCTTGCTGCTCAGGTGGGCTTCTGTCGAGACAATGCAGTACAGTCAGAAAGATATAGCTGTGCATGAATAAAGATAATATATTGTGAATCTAAAATGAATACACCAGTCTTACCCAGTATTTACAGGCCTGCATTGAACCCCTTCAAAAGATGCATAGAGATCATTTTGAAATGTTGAAAATAACTCGAAGTAGCATTTGGAACATAATAAGAATGTGTTATGACTAAACCTATCTGAAAGCACGCACCACAATTGCGTTGGAGAACACACAGCACAGACCCAGCTAGCAGAACCAGGAAAAGGGAACCAGCACCCAGACTGATGATGACGAGGAACACTGGACCTGAAGAAACTGAATGAAGGCTCACTGACAGTGAGTCATCTGTACAGTATAACCTGACATTACAATGACTAGAATGTTTGTGCAAATTAGCTTTACTAACAGTGACTATCGAGATACTTAACAGGTTAGAGATGTTAGAAACGTATCAATAGTTGTACATTTAGAAGCAGAGTCATTCACTAAACTTGCAATTTGAAGTTCTTAGGACTATTAACAGTTAATTTAAAACCAAAACAATGTTACTCACCTCTTCCTTGGGCTGTGACATTGCTGCTTGTCTCCTCCTGACCAGTTATGATTAAACTGAACGCTGATGGGGAACTAGTAGCTCCTGGAGGATTTACAACTGAAATAATTAAAACATTGATATGTGTACAATAATAATATATTATTCTTGCAATACAACAAATAGACCAACAGTAGACTGACACATTTGAAATCACAGAAATTGATGGGCTCTAGTCTTCCTCACCATCTATGGTGATACCGAGGGGTTCACTATGCTGTGATGTCACAGTATCTTCACCCTCTACCACCAGCTCCACAGCACAGGTGATGAAGATCTCTCCAGCACTGCTCCTCTTCCTCTGCAGTTCCTCTTCTGCCACTCTCCCCACACAGACATTGTCTTTGTAGGGTTGTTTATTAAAGTGTGAGTCACCATTGTTCAGATAAAAGTAGCATGAGGTGCCAGCCTTGGCCTCACATCGAAGATTGAGGTAATTCCCGATCTTCTCCACATGAACACTGGGCTTTCCAATTGGATCTGTTAGTAAATTGTGAAAGTAATTTATGAAGTCAATTAACAAGTGGGAAGTGTACTCTGGTAAACATGTGCTTTGGAGTACTGTAAAACTGTCACTTACCACCCACATTAAGTCTACGAGCATCACTAGGTTTTGAGGTTTTGATCGTTTTATCTTCTCTGTTCTGTAGAATTACACAGCTGAGATCTACTTCAGTCTTGTTCCACTTTTTGAACTCATTCCATAACAACTTGAACTGGCAAGCACCCTGCTTGTAATCCAGTTTTCTTATAGGTTTGGGGTCGTGATCTCTGTAGAACTTGCACTCTGTGCCTTTTGGTGACTCACAGCGTACTGTAACAGGTGTAGCTACATTGATGTACCCAGAGGAAAATACAATAGTGGGAGTGGGAACCGAATCTGTTTAGAGAAATAGAGAGAATCTATGAAATTGTGAGTGATAAGAATCTTGATTCAGAACGTATTTGTATGTGGAGTATCACTTCCTCGTCTCTCTATTTGCAACTAAATACACTGATTAATAAAGATAATGCACTTTTAGCATTGTGCTACTCTATATTAGTTGTGAAAAGTAGTGTACAAATCTGTCATCAAAAAAATACTTTTATACCTGAAATAAATCAATAGCTGTTGAGCTGGACAATTAATGAAGTGCCATTTGGTAATATGTACCTGCACAACTTTCTTTTACCGCAACTCCGGCAACATCTTCGAACAAGGTAAAAACAACTTAGTGAGACATTTTACAAGCCTTACTATAAGGCATAATAAAGGCTCATACATACTTAGAACAAGTTATAAAGCATACAGTACATTAAGTAACATATTATCAAAACTTAAAATCAGTGTAAACAGATATTGATCCAAAGACTAAAATAATTGAATACTCACAAATGAGAAGAATATAAGACAAAGACATATTTTCCACTTTCTTCCGTCAGTGAAGTGAACTCCACACAAAGATTGTCATGTGAGAAAACTGATGTGTGCTTGGTAGGACACAGAAAAACCTACAGAGGAGGATATGGAGACTCACGTCTGATGTTGTGACAGATCATTAGTGACGCTGAAGAAAATGTCCTTATTTTCATTGACCACTAAGGAGCTGTCCATGTGGTCCACCCTACATTAAACTTCCTGAAAATATAGGTAACTACAGAACAGCTATTTCAAATATGAGAACTCATGTGATTAATTGATCAAATAAACTTGTTGACTTTTCAGAGTTACTTTAAACTATACACACACAAATAAACAAAACCAAAACTAAATATGCAGAAGCTTAAAAGCAACATCACCCTAACAACTGTTAGGTTCTAATTCTCAGAGTAAAAAAACTGAAAAGACATTATGAAAGCTTAACCTTGTTTATTCTTCCCAGAGGATCAATACAGCTGCATTAGACAAAAACAGTTTCACACAAGCACTGATATTTAACTGTTCCTCATAGGCTGAGTCTCCTTCTCCATATCTGTACAAACATCGTTCTTTACTGCTAGGCAGGACACTAGTGATACGGGCCATATACTTTTACTTCTCCCTAAAGTGACCTGACCTGACCTCAACCCCCCTCCATCACTAATCCATGGCTCTCTCCCCTTATCAATGCCTTCCACATGTAATTACTTCCCTGCACTAAACACATTCCAAGCTTAATTGCTCACACTATATACCTTCCTCCTATAACCATTCACTTCTGGTGTAGACCCTCTAAACCTTATCATTCCATCAGTGACATTAATATGTATATTTTCATATTCTCAAAACCCATCACAACACACACATTGACATGATCAAATGAGTTCAGTTACTGACCTATTGGGTTTATTTGAAGTTGGACAATTTGATGGATAGTTTCTTGTTTGAGCTTTTTCACCCCACGACTTTCATAGCTTTGTAATGGAGGTGACTAACGCTTCTCCAAATGAGGAAATGGCAGATACCTTGATCCATGTCTATTTAGTTTACATAATACATATTTCCAGTCAGAGTAAACAGTCTGTGCCAACTAATTTTTGGTTTGGATTGCATACATGGATCACATTACCTTTGTGGTGTTTTGGCGAACTTCGTTTCTTGGAAGCAAATCCAAGCATTGAAGAAATGGAAAACAGGAATCCAAATATATTTTTGTTGTTTTTTATTTCATCACCACCAATAAATTGTTTCACATTTTTTGGTAAACCACAGGTGGAAAGGTTATGGATTGTTTCTCAAATAAATAACATTTCTGTAAGAGTACTGGATAGTGCTGGATAACATTGACATCAACTCCTTGTAGGACGCACCAGTTTCTTTTTAAAGGTTGGACATTTTTTTATGTGAATCTTGCAATATATCCAGAAATTATACAACAGGCATGTTATTTATTTAAATTGTTGAATGATAGATGTTTTTCTCATCCATCTGGGTTTGAGGGCTAGGGACAGAGTGTTAGGGGACCAGTTGCAGCACAATGGCTCATTGTAGCACATCTCAGCCTAGATCATGACCACAATTCCATTACTGTGTCTTTCCACACCTCTTCATGTTCTTTGACAGGTCATTTATATTGATGGATATAGACATGAGCTTCATACAGTATGAAGATATGTATTGCAAGCCGTTTGCGGTGTTGTTTGCAGGGGTGATGTTGGTGCCTTCTCATCTCTAGAAATAGAAGTGTACCTGCATTATCAGTACCCTCACTGTGGTCACATCTACGTGACAAACAGACTCGACACACTCTGCTAAATCTCATGTACAACAGTGAACATCATGAGTCATCGGACCGCTGAAGATCGTTGAAGACCTTTGAAACTCAACTGCTGTGTAATCTAAACACAATGCTGTCTCCTCTCAGAGTGGCTCCTCAACTTCCAAATAAATTAAACATTTCCAACAAGATTTACAATATACTGTACAACCTTTATTTCCACTGGGAAAACACAACATCCATGAGAAGAAAAAATTAAATGCTAATAAAATAGCTGTATTTTAGACATATAAACTCATTACACATGAAACACTTTGCATAATATAAAATACATTAACAAGCAGTGGGGAGTAAAGAGCATTATTCTACACACTCATATTGCAGCTTAGTTGGGTTTTGGTCAAGACACGACAATTCACCAGTACATTCAAACAGATAATATAAAAACATGCATGAGTAATATTTATGAAAAAATGGACCACTCTTATCTCCGAGTGACATTGCCTTGTGGATCAACTTCAGAGATAAAAGTATGATGAAAACAAATCATACCGCCAGGTTGTATAGCTAATAAAAGACATGACAAAAGCCTTCGGAACAACAAATAGATGTAGGATCTTAATTTGAGCCAGTTTGCTACAGCAGGAAATTAATTCTTCAGCAAAAGGAAATGTGAATTATTATGTGGATGATAATTAATGGATATTTTTGGTGGGGTTGAAACATTTCTTTTCGGGCAAATCAAGTCTGACATTTCAAAGCAGAAATTACAAACATGAGAGGCATTTTTAATGCTCAAATGCACTGCAAGTCTGCATTTCCTGCTGTGAAAATTCTCATTTCAATCAAATGAAGTTTCTACATCCGTTACATGTTGTGTATGAGTATGAGAAGGCATGTACCACGTCTATACCAGAGAAGACACAGAACAAATTCCATCAGCAGAATGATAACATAGACAACAGCACGAAGACTGGTATACTGGTAGAAGGGGATCTCTGAGGCGGATTCTGGAAGGGAAAGGGACATCACTCTCAAAAACAGTATCTGAATAGGCACTTGCTGATGTATTTAGACAAACTTAGCTCACAATAACCATGTTTATTTAATACACCTTCTCCTTGTGTAGTTATACTACTGACTGACCTATCCTCTCCAAGTGGGATGGAACTGGTGGCTCCAGGAGGATTTACAACCAAAGTAAATAAAACAATGATATACACAGTATGTACAATAATTATATACAGTTTTAGTCTTGCCATACAGTAATACACAGACAGAGGATTGTCATGATAATATTTTCACAGTTAATCTTAAACTTAACCAATGTTACTCACCTCTTTCTTGGGATGTGACATTGCTGCTTGTCTCCTCCTGGCCAGTTATGATTAAACTGAACGCTGATGGGGAACTAGTAGCTCCTGGAGGATTTACAACTGAAATAATTAAAACATTGATATGTGTAAAATAATAATATACTAGTATTGCAATACAACAATAGACCAACAGAAGATTGACACATTTAAAAACACAGAAATTGATGGGCTCTAGTCTTCCTCACCATCTATGGTGATACCGAGGGGTTCACTATGCTGTGATGTCACAGTATCTTCACCCTCTACCACCAGCTCCACAGCACAGGTGATGAAGATCTCTCCAGCACTGCTCCTCTTCCTCTGCAGTTCCTCTTCTGCCACTCTCCCCACACAGACATTGTCTATGAAGGGTAGTTTTTTGAAGTTTGAGTCACCATTGTTCAGATAAAAGTAGCATGAGGTGCCAGCCTTGGCCTCACATCGAAGATTGAGGTAATTCCTAATCTTCTCCACATGAACACTGGGCTTTCCAATTGGATCTGTTAGTAAATTGTAAAAGTAATTTATGAAGTCAGTTAACAAGAGGGAAGTGTACCCTGGTAAACATGTGCTTTGGAGTACTGTAAAACTGTCACTTACCACCCACATTAAGTCTTCGAGCATCACTAGGTTTTGAGGTTTTGATCGTATTATCTTCTCTATTCTGTAGAATTACACAGCTGAGATCTACTTCAGTCTTGTTCCACTTTTTGAACTCATTCCATAACAAATTGAACTGGCAAGCACCCTGCTTGTAATCCACTTTTCTTATAGGGTTGGGGTCGTGATCTCTGTAGAAATTGCACTCTGTGCCTTTTGGTGACTCACAGCGTACTGTAACAGGTGTAGCTACATTGATGTACCCAGGGGAAAATACAATAGTGGGAGTGGGAACCGAATCTGTTTAGAGAAATAGAGAGAATATAAGACATTTCGAGAATCTTGATTCAGAACGTATTTGTATGTGGATATCACTTCCTTGTCTCTCTATTTGCAACTAAATACATTTCTTAATAAAGATATGGCACTTTAAGCATTGTGCTACTCCATATTAGTTGTGAAACAGTAGTGTACAAATCTGCCATCAAAAAATTATTTTATGCCTGAAATAAATCAATAGCTGTTGAGCTGGACAATTAATGAAGTGACATTTGGTAATATGTACCTGCACAACTTTCTTTTACCGCAACACCGGCAACATCTTCGAACAAGGTAAAAACAACTTAGTGAGACATTTTACAAGCCTTACTATAAGGCATAATAAAGGCTCATACATACTTAGAACAAGTTATAAAGCATACAGTACATTAAGTAACACATTACCAAAACTTTAAATCAGTGTAAAGACGTATTGATCCAAAGACTAAAATAATTGAATACTCACAAATGAGAAGAATATAAGACAAAGACATATTTTCCACTTTCTTCCGTCAGTGAAGTGAACTCCACACATAGATTGTCATGTGAGAAAACTGATCTGTGTTTGGTAGGACACAGAAAAACCTAGAGTAGGATATGGAGACTAACGTCTGATGTTGTGACAGATCATTAGTGACGCTGAAGAAAATGTCCTTATTTTCATTGACCACTAAGGAGCTGTCCATGTGGTCCACCCTACATTAAACTTCCTGAAAATATAGGTAACTACAGCACAGCTATTTGAAATATGAGAACTCTTGTAATTAATTGATCAAATAATCTTGTTGACTTTTCAAAGAGTTACTTTAAACTATACACACACAAATACAAAACCAAAACTAAATATGCAGTAGCTTAACAGCAACATAACCCTAACAACTGTGGTTCTAATTCTCAGAGTGAAACATCTCAACAGACATTATGAAAGCTTAACCAAGTATATTCTTCCGAGAGTATCAATACAGCTGCATTAGACAAAGACATTTTCACACAAGCACTGATATTTAACCTTTCCTCATGGGCTGAGTCTCCTTCTACATATCTGCACAAACATCGTTCTTTACTGCTAGGCAGGACACTAGTGATACGGGCCATAAATGTCTATTTCTCCCTTAACATAACCTGACCTGACCTCAACCCCCCTCCATCCCTAATCCATGGCCCTCTCCCCTTATCAATGCCTGTCCCATGTAATCGCTTCCCTGCACTCAACACATTCCAAGCTTAATTGCACACTATTTACCTTCCTCCTATAACCATAAACTTCTGGTGTAGACCCTCTCAAACTTAGCACCCCATCAGTGACATAAGTAGATTTTCATATTCTCAGAAGCCAACAGAACACACACATTGACATGATCGAATGAGTTCAGTTACTGATCTATTGGGTTTATTTGAAGTTTGACAATTTGATGGATAGTTTCTTGTTTGAGCTTTTCACCCCATGACTTTCATAGCTTTGTAATGGAGGTGACTAATGCTTCTCCAAATGAGGAAATGTCAGATACCTTGATCCATGTTATTTAGTTTACATAATACATATTTCCAGTCAGAGTAATCAGTCTGTGCCAACTAATTTTGGGCTTGGATTGCATACATGGATCACATTACTTTGTGGTGTTTTGGCTAACTTAGTTTTTTGGAAGCAAATACAACAGGCATGTTGGTTATTTAAATTGTTGAATGATAGATCTCATTCTCATCCATCTGGGTTTGAGGGCTAGGGACAGCATGTTAGGGGACCAGCTCCAGCACAATGGCACATTGTAGCACATCTCAGCCTAGTCTTCCCTGTGGCTCAGTTGGTAGAGCATGGTGTTTGCAACGCCAGCATGGTGTGTGCAACACCAGAGTTGTGGGTTTGATTCCCACGGGGGGGGCCAGTACAAAAAAAAAAAGAAATGCACGAAATTAAATGTATGCATTCACTACTGTAAGTTGCTCTGGATAAGGGCATCTGCTAAATGACTAAAATGTAGATCATGACCACAATTCCATTACTGTGTCATTCCACACCTCTTCATGTTCTCTGACAAGTAATTTCTATTGATGGAAATAGACATGAGCTTTATACAGTATGAAGATACTGTATAAACAGCAAGCTGTTTGCAGGGGTGATGTTGGTGCCTTCTCATCTCTAGAAATAGAAGTGTACCTGCATTATCAGTACCCTCACTGTGGTCACATCTACGTGACAAACAGACTCGACACACTGCTAAAGCTCAGGTACAACTGTGAACATCATGAGTCATCGGACCGTTGAAGACCTTTGAATCTCAACTGCTGTGTAATCTAAACACAATGCTGTCTCCTCTCAGAGTGGCTCCTCAACTTCCAAAGAAAATAAACATTTCCAACAAGATTTACAATATAATGTACAAGCTTTATTTCCACTGGAAAACACAACATCCATGAGCAGAAAAAATGAAATGCTAATAAAATAGCTGTATTTTAGACATATAAACTCATTACACATGAAACACTTTGCATAATATAAAATACATTAACAAGCAGTGGGGAGTAAAGAGCATTGTTCTACACACACACAACGCAGCTTAGATGGTTTTGATCAAGACCCGACAATTCACCAGTACATTCAAACAGATAATGTAAAAACATGCATGAGTAAATATTTATGAATAAATAGACCACTGTTACCTCCGTTTGACATTGCCTTGTGGATCAACTTCAGAGATAAAAGTATGATGAAAACAAATCCTGCCGCCAGGTTGTATAGCTAATAAAATACATGACAAAATCCTCCGGAACAAACAGATGTAGGATCTTAATTTGAGCCAGTTTGCTACAGCAGGAAAAGAATCCTGCCGCAACAGGAAATGTGAATTATTATGTGGATGATAATGAATGGATATTTTTCTTGGGATTGATACATTTCTTTTAGGGCAAATCAAGTCTGAAATTTCAAAGCCGGAAATTAAAGTTTAGAAGAATTTTTAAAGCTAAAATACACTGCAAGTTTCTGAGGAACATCCTCAGAAACAAAAGAGTAATGAAATGAAGTTCTTACATCCATTACAATTTGTGTATGAGTATGAGAAGGCATGCACCACGTCTATACTGCCCCTCTATGTTGTCATCTATGCATAGTCACTTCAATTAACTCAACATACATGGACATACTACCTCAACTAACTGTTGCCCCCGCACATTGATTCTGTACCGGCACCCCCCCCGTATATATACTGCTCAAAAAAATAAAGGGAACACTTAAACAACACAATGTAACTCCAACTCAATCACACTTCTGTGAAATCAAACTGTCCACTTAGGAAGCAACACTGATTGACAATACATTTCACATGCTGTTGTGCAAATGGAACAGACAACAGTAGGA
The DNA here is from genome assembly GCF_965601325.2 of Salmo salar. Classification (NCBI taxonomy): domain Eukaryota; kingdom Metazoa; phylum Chordata; class Actinopteri; order Salmoniformes; family Salmonidae; genus Salmo; species Salmo salar. The sequence goes on from NC_138291.1 coordinate 154,553,793, forward strand.
AATTATAGGCAATTAGCAAGACACCCCCAATAAAGGAGTGGTTCTGCAGATGGTGACAATACATTTCACATGCTGTTGTGCAAATGGAACAGACAACAGGTGGAAATTATAGGCAATTAGCAAGACACCCCCAATAAAGGAGTGGTTCTGCAGATGGTGACAATACATTTCACATGCTGTTGTGCAAATGGAACAGACAACAGGTGGAAATAGGCAATTAGCAAGACACCCCCAATAAAGGAGTGGTTCTGCAGATGGTGACCATAGACCACTTCTCAGTTCCTATGCTTCCTGGCTGATGTTTTGGTCACTTTTGAATGCTGGCGGTGCTTTCACTCTAGTGGTAGCATGAGATGGAGTCTACAACCCACACAAGTGGCTCAGGTAGTGCAGTTCATCCAGGATGGCACATCAATGCGAGCTGTGGCAAGAAGGTTTACTGTGTCTGTCAGCGTAGTGTCCAGAGCATGGAGGCGCTACCAGGAGACAGGCCTAGTACAACAGGAGACGTGGAGGAGGCCGTAGGAGGGCAACAACCCAGCAGCAGGACCGCTACCTCCGCCTTTGTGCAAGGAGGAGCAGGAGGAGCACTGCCAGAGCCCTGCAAAATGACCTCCAGCAGGCCACAAATGTGCATGTGTCTGCTCAAACGGTCAGAAACAGACTCCATGAGGGTGGTATGAGGGCCCGACATCCACAGGTGGGGGTTGTGTTTACAGCCCAACACCGTGCAGGACGTTTGGCATTTGCCAGAGAACACCAAGATTGGCAAATTCGCCACTGGCGCCCTGTGCTCTTCACAGATGAAAGCAGGTTCACACTGAGCACATGTGACAGACGTGACAGAGTCTGGAGATGCCGTGGAGAACGTTCTGCTGCCTGCAACATCCTCCAGCATGACCGGTTTGGCGGTGGGTCAGTCATGGTGTGGGGTGGCATTTCTTTGTGGGGCCGCACAGCCCTCCATGTGCTCGCCAGAGGTAGCCTGACTGCCATTAGGTACCGAGATGAGATCCTCAGACCCCTTGTGAGACCATATGCTGGTGCGGTTGGCCCTGGGTTCCTCCTAATGCAAGACAATGCTAGACCTCATGTGGCTGGAGTGTGTCAGCAGTTCCTGCAAGAAGAAGGCATTGATGCTATGGACTGGCCCGCCGTTCCCCAGACCTGAATCCAATTGAGCACATCTGGGACATCATGTCTCGCTCCATCCACCAACGCCACGTTGCACCACAGACTGTCCAGGAGTTGGCGGATGCTTTAGTCCAGGTCTGGGAGGAGATCCCTCAGGAGACCATCCGCCACCTCATCAGGAGCATGCCCAGGCATTGTAGGGAGGTCATACACGCACATGGAGGCCACACACACTACTGAGCCTCATTTTGACTTGTTTTAAGGACATTACATCAAAGTTGGATCAGCCTGTAGTGTGGTTTTCCACTTTAATTTTGAGTGTGACTCCAAATCCAGACCTCCATGGGTTGATAAATTGGATTTCCATTGATTATTTTTGTGTGATTTTGTTGTCAGCACATTCAACTATGTAAAGAAAAAAGTATTTAATAAGATTATTTCATTCATTCAGATCTAGGATGTGTTGTTTTAGTGTTCCCTTAATTTTTTTGAGCAGTGTATATATTTTGTTTTACTGCTCCTCTTAAATTACTTGTTACTTTTGTCTATTATTCCTATCCGTATTTTTTTCAACTGCACTGTCGGTTAGACGCTCGTTCTGTGCATGTGACTTATAACATTTGATTTGATTTAATTTGAGAAGACACAGAACAAATTCCAACAGCAGGATGATCACCGATAAATCCACTATAATTGAGAATTTCAACAAGCATTTCTCTACGGCTGGCCATGCTTTCCACCTGAATACCCCTACCCCGGTCAACTGCCCGGCACCCTCCACAGCAACACTCCAAAGCCCCCACTATTTCTCCTTCACCCAAATCCAGATAGCTGATGTTCTGAAAGAGCTGCAAAATTGAATTGCTATGCTTTATCTTGGCCAGGACGCAGTTGCAAATGAGAACTTGTTCTCAACTAGCCTACCTGGTTAAATAAAGGAGAAATAAAATGTTTTAAAAAATTATAACACAGACAACGGCACGAAGACTGGTATACTGGTAGAAGGGGATCTGATACGGATTCTGGAAGGGATAAGGACATCACTATCAAAAACAGTATCTGAATAAGCACTTGCTGATGTACTTCAACAAACTGAGGTCACAATAACCATGTTTATTTAATACACCTTCTCCTTGTGTAGTTATACTACTGACTGACCTATCCTCTCCAAGTGGGATGGAACTGGTGGCTCCAGGAGGATTTACAACCAAAGTAAATAAAACAATGATATACACAGTATGTACAATAATTATATACAGTATTAGTCTTGCAATACAGTAATACACAGACAGAGGATTGTCATAATATTTTCAAAGTAAATCTAAAACCAAACCAATTTCATTCACCTCTTCCTTGGGCTGTGACATTGCTGCTTGTCTTCTCCTCACCAGGTTTGATTAAATTGAACTCTGACGGGGAACTAGTTGCTCCTGGAGGATTTACAACTGAAATAAATAAAACATTGATATGTGTACAATAATAATATATTTGTCTTGCAATACAACAATAGACCAATAGAAAATTGACACTTTTGAAATCACAGAAATTGATGGGCTCTAGTCTTCCTCACCATCTATGGTGATACCGAGGGGTTCACTATGCTGTGATGTCACAGTATCTTCACCCTCCGTCACCAGCTCCACAGCACAGGTGATGAAGATCTCTCCAGCAAGCTCCTCTTCCTCTGCAGTTCCTCTTCTGCCAGTCTCCCCCACAGACATTGTCTCTGTAGGGTAGTTTAATAAAATGTGAGTCACCATTGTTCAGATAAAAGTAGCATGAGGTGCCAGCCTTGGCATCACATCGAAGATTGAGGTAATTCCCAGTCTTCTCCACATGAACACTGGGCTTTCCAATTGGATCTGTTTGTCAATTTTGAAAGTAATTTATCAAGTAAATTTACAAGTGGGATGTGTACTATGGTAAACATGTGCTTTGGAGTACTGTAAAACTGTCACTTCCTACCATACCTTTGTCTGTACATTATACCATGAAGCTATTTTATCGCCCCCAGAAACCTGCTCCTTTTTCTCTCTATTCCGGACGTCACAGACGACCAATTCTTATAGCTTTTAGCCGTACCCTTATCCTCATACTTCTCTGTACCTCTGGTGATGTAGAGGTGAATCCGGGCCCTGCGGTGCCTAGCTCCACTCCTACTCCCCAGGCGCTCTCTTTTGATGACTTCTGTAACCATAATAGCCTTGGTTTCATGCATGTTAACATTAGAAGCCTCCTCCCTAAGTTTGTTTTATTCACTGCTTTAGCACACTCTGCCAATCCGGATGTCCTAGCCGTGTCTAAATCCTGGCTTAGGAAGTCCACCAAAAACTCTGAAATCTTCATCCCTAACTACAACGTTTTCAGACAAGATAGAACAGCCAAAGGGGGCGGTGTTGCAATCTACTGCAGAGAGCCTGCAGAGTTCTGTCCTACTATCCAGGTCTGTACCCAAACAATTTGAACTTCTACTTTTAAAAATCCAGCTCTCTAAAAACAAGTCTCTCACCGTTGCCGCCTGCTATAGACTACCCTCGGCCCCCAGCTGTGCTCTGGACACCATATGTGAACTGATTGCCCCCCATCTATCTTCACAGCTCGTGCTACTAGGTGACCTAAACTGGGACATGCTTAACACCCCAGCCATCCTACAATCCAAGCTTGACGCCCTCAATCTCACACAAATTATTAATGAACCCACCAGGTACCACCCCAAAGCCGTAAACACGGGCACCCTTATAGATATCATCCCAACCAATTTGCCCTCTAAATACACCTCTGCTGTTTTCAACCAAGATCTCAGCGATCACTGCCTTATTGCCTGCATCCGTAATGGGTCTACGGTCAAACGACCTCCACTCATCACTGTCAAACGCTCCCTGAAACATTTCAGCGAGCAAGCCTTTCTAATCGACCTGGCCCTGGTATCCTGGAAGGATATTGACCTCATCCCGTCAGTAGAGGATGCCTGGTTATTTTTTTAAATGCCTTCCTCACCATCTTAAATAAGCATGCCCCACTCAAGAAATTTAGAACCAGGAACAGATATAGCCCTTGGTTCTCCCCAGACCTGACTGCCCTTAACCAACACAAAAACATCCTATGGCGTTCTGCATTAGCATCAAACAACCCCCGTGATATGCAACTTTTCAGGGAAGTTAGAAACCAATATACACAGGCAGTTAAAAGCTAAGGCTAGCTTTTTCAAGCAGAAATTTGCTTCCTGCAACACAAATTCAAAAAAGTTCTGGGACATTGTAAAGTCCATGGAGAATAAGAACACCTCCTCCCAACTGCCCACTGCACTGAGGATAGGAAACTGTCACCACCGATAAACTCACTATAATTGAGAATTTCAATAAGCATTTTTCTACGGCTGGCCATGCTTTCCACCTGGCTACCCCTACTGCAGTCAACAGCACTGCACCCCCCACAGCTACTCGCCCAAGCCTTCCCCATTTCTCCTTCTCCCAAATCCATTCAGCTGATGTTCTGAAAGAGTCTGGACCCCTACAAATCAGCCGGGCTAGACAATCTGGAGCGTTTCTTTCTAAAATGATCTGCCGAAATTATTGCAACCCCTATTACTAGCCTGTTCAACCTCTCTTTCGTGTCGTCTGAGATTCCCATAGATTGGAAAGCAGCTGCTGTCATCCCCCGCTTCAAAGGAGGGGACACTCTTGACCCAAATTGCTATAGACCTATATCCATCCTACCCTGCCTTTCTAAGGTCTTCGAAAGCCAAGTCAACAAACAGATTACCGACCATTTCAAATCCCACCGCACCTTCTCTGCTATGCAATCCGGTTTCAGAGCTGGTCATGGGTGCACCTCAGCCACACTCAAGGTCCTAAACGATATCGTAACCGCCATCGATAAGAAACAATACTGTGCTGCCGTTTTCATTGACCTGGCCAAAGCTTTCGACTCTGTCAATCACCACATCCTCATCGGCAGACTCGATAGCCTTGGTTTCTCTAATGATTGCATCGCCTGGTTCACCAACTACTTCTCTGATAGAGTTCAGTGTGTCAAATCGGAGGGCCTGTTGTCCGGACCTCTGGCAGTCTCTATGGGGGTGCCACAGGGTTCATTTCTTGGGCCAACTCTTTTCTCTGTATACATCAATGATGTCGCTCTTGCTGCTGGTGAGTCTCTGATCCACCTCTACGCAGACGACACCATTCTGTATACTTCTGGCCCCTCTTTGGACACTGTGTTAACAACCCTCCAGACAAGCTTCAATGCCATACAACTCTCCTTCCGTGGCCTCCAACTGCTCCTAAATACAAGTAAAACTAAATGCACGCTCTTCAACCGATCGCTGCCTGCACCTGCCCGCCTGTCCTGCATCACTACTCTGGACGGTTCTGACTTAGAACATGTGGACTACAAATACCTAGGTGTCTGGTTAGACTGTAAACTCTCCTTCCAGACTCACATCAAACATCTCCAATCCAAAGTTAAATCAAGAATTGGCTTCCTATTTCGCAACAAAGCATCCTTCACTCATGCTGCCAAACATACCCTCGTAAAACTGACCATCCTACCGATCCTCGACTTTGGCGATGTAATTTACAAAATAGCCTCCAATAGCCTACTCAACAAACTGGATGCAGTCTATCACAGTGCCATCTGTTTTGTCATCAAAGCCCCATATACTACCCACCACTGCGACCTGTACGCTTCCGTTGGCTGGCCTTCGCTTCATAATCGTCGCCAAACCCACTGGCTCCAGGTCATCTACAACACCCTGCTAGGTAAAGTCCCCCCTTATTTCCGCTCACTGGTCACCATAGCAGCACCCACCTGTAGCACGCGCTCCAGCAGGTATATCTCTCTGGTCACCCCCAAAGCCAATTCCTCCTTTGGCCGTCTATCTTTCCAGTTCTCTGCTGCCAATGACTGGAACAAACTACAAAAATCTCTGAAACTGGAAACACTTATCTCCCTCACTAGCTTTAAGCACCAGCTGTCAGAGCAGCTCACAGATCACTGCACCTGTACATAGCCCATCTATAATTTAGCCCAAACAACTACCTCTTTCCCTACTGTATATATTTATTTTATTTTGCACCCCATCTATAATTTAGCCCAAACAACTACCTCTTCCCCTACTGTATATATTTATTTTATTTATTTTATTTTGCACCCCATTATCTCTATTTCTACTTTGCACTTTCTTCTACTACAAATCTACCATTCCAGTGTTTTACGTGCTATATTGTGTTTACTTTGCCACCATGGACTTTTTTTGCCTTTTGCCTCCCTTATCTCACCTCATTTGCTCACATCGTACATAGACTTATTTTTCTACTGTATTATTGACTGAATATTTGTTTTACTCCATGTGTAACTCTGTGTTGTTGTATGTTGTCGAACTGCTTTGCTTTATCTTGGCCAGGTCGCAGTTGTAAATGAGAACTTGTTCTCAACTTGCCTACCTGGTTAAATAAAGGTGAAATAAAATAAAAAAATGTGCACCTTAATTGAATTTAGTCAAAATATAGGTAACTAGAACACAACAATTTCAAATGTGAGAACCCTTGTGATTAAGATTTAATTGCTTGCCATTAAAGTGTGACTTTTCAAACAAGACAGTAACTGTGTACACCTTGCACATACAGTACACATATACAAACAAGAATTTAACCTAAATATACATTTTCATCATACTGTCACGTCTTATGTCGTGGTGTTGAGGAGTAGACCAAAATGCAGCAGAGTTGTGAATACTCATTTTCTTTTAATGAGACACACGCAAAGCATCCACAGTGAAAAAACAAAACAATAAATGATACTCACGACAGCAACAGTTTTGCAGGCTGTACAAAACGCAGTGCAAAAACATTCTCCCACAAAAGACAAACACACCCTAATATATGGGACTCTCAATCAAAGGCAAATTGACAACACCTGCCTTCAATTGAGAGTCCCAACCCCAATTAACCAAACATAGACATACAACCAGCAAGATCAACATAGAAATACATAAACAAGGAACAGTGCCCAAAAACCCCGGAATACATAAATCAAATCCCCTACAACAAACACACCACCCCGAACCACATAAACCAAATACCCTCTGCCACGTCCTGACCAAACTACAATGACAATTAACCCTTATACTGGCCAGGACGTGACACATACACTCTTATCCAGAGCGACTTAGTGAGTGCATACATTTTCATTCATACTTGTCCCCCATGGGAATCAAACCCACAAACCTGGTGATGCAAGTGCCATGCTCTACCAACTGAGCCACATAGCAGAGACATGATCAAAAATAGTTCAGTAACTGATTTATTGGGTTTTCTTAGTTGTCGGATGTTATAGATATTTTCTGTTTAAGCACCCAACTTCTTCCCAGACATGTTACGGACTCGGGAGAGGCGAAGGTCGAGAGCCATGCATCCTTCGAAACACGACCCTGCCAAGCCGCACTGCTCGCTTAACCCGGAAGCCAGCCGCACCAATGTGTCGGAGGAAACACTGTCCAGCTGGCAACTGAAGTCAGCTTGAAGGCACTTGGCCGCCACAAGGAGTCTCTAGAGGCCAATGGGACAAGGAAATCAGGTCAGCCAAACCACCCCCTAACCTGGACGACTCTTGGCCAATTGTGCTGCACCACTCGGGAGGCCCTGGTCTCTTGGTCTCTATAAAAGTCGCTTGACGAAAATCAACATCCGACATTTCAAAATATAGATAGGCCAATACTGTAAGCCTTCTATAAGTTCTCATCTAACCAACAACGCTACAGCCCAAACATTTGACCGTGTTCTTTTGATTTCAGCATGATATTGATGGAAGTGGTAAAAAGAAAAAGTGTTGCATTACACTTACCTCGTTGGCGACCCACTTGAATCAAAATGCAACACTTCAAAATGTAGCTAGCTGTCTTCTACAAACTGTAGGCAACACATTATTAGCAGATTCCGTGTAGTTTTTGATCTGTTAGTTTTATGTGGTATCAATATGAGTGATTGGAAAATAAGTGTAGCGTTTCTCTTTCTGTTTGATATCCCCATATCAAATTGCCTCACTCCAAAATATAGCTGATTTGCTACGCTGTTCTGAAGAACTGGACCAAGGAGCAGCGTGGTAGGCGTACATTTTATTTTTTAATAAAAATGACAACGGGATAAAACAACAGAAAACGAATGGAAAGCTATATGCAGTGCAGAAAGCAACTACACACAAACAAGATCCCACAATCACAGGTGGGAAAAGGGCTGCCTAAGTATGATCCCCAATCAGAGACAACGATGAACAGCTGCCTCTGATTGGGAACCATACTAGGCCAACAAAGAAATAGAAACATAGATATGCCCACCCAAGTCACACCCTGACCTAACAAAATAGAGAATAAAAAAAGGCTCTCTAAGGTCAGGGCGTGACATGATTTCTGACTTCTGCAGGTATGAGTGATTGGAAAATAAGTGTAGTGTTTCTCTTTCTGTTTTGGAGACCCCCAAATCAAATTGCCTCACTCCAAAATGTAGCTGATTTCTGACTTCTGCAGGTTGTTCTCTAACCCCTGATGTAATTAAATATCTCCAGTTTCCATGTGTTGTTTTTAGTTGTGTTAGTTTCAACAGCCTACAACCTTTATCCCTCCCACCTATTCGATATCAGTTATTTATTGCCACTTGTCAAAACACCAGGGTTTTGGTGCGTGTGCAGTTTATAAGGTGCTCGTTAAAAAAAATACAAGTAATATGATTACAAATGCTGCACATGTGTAGATAGTAGATTTTAGGTTTTCAATATATAACGAACTTTTTCTGCATATTGCTTATTGATTTGGACACCTACAACACCAAGTGTCGCTGGAAGGCAAAGAAGATAATCAGGGACCCCAGCAACCTGAGCCATGGCCTGTTCTCCCCGTTCTATCACTCAGACGCAGGCAGTATAGGAGCATCATGTTAAAAACTGTAAGATCAAATCAAATTTATTTATATAGCCCTTCGTACATCAGCTGATATCTCAAAGTGCTGTACAGAAACCCAGCCTAAAACCCCAAACAGCAAGCAATGCATGTGAAAGAAGCACGGTGGCTAGGAAAAACTCCCTAGGAAAAACTCCCTAGAAAGGCCAAAAACCTAGGAAGAAACCTAGAGAGGAACCAGGCTATGAGGGGTGGCCAGTCCTCTTCTGGCTGTGCCGGGTGGATATTATAACAGAACATGGTCAAGATGTTAAAATGTTCATAAATGACCAGCATGGTCAAATAATAATAATCATAGTAGTTGTCGAGGGTGCAACAAGCACGTCCAGTGAACAGGTCAGGGTTCCATAGCCGCAGGCAGAACAGTTGAAACTGGAGCAGCAGCACGGCCAGGTGGACTGGGGACAGCAAGGAGTCATCAGGCCAGGTAGTCCTGAGGCATGGTCCTAGGGCTCAGGTCCTCCGAGAGAAAGAAAGAAAGAGAGAAAGAGAGAATTAGAGAGAGCATATTTAAATTCACACAGGACACCGGATAAGACAAGAGAAATACTCCAGATGTAACAGACTGACCCTAGCCCCCCGACACATAAACTACTGCAGCATAAATACTGGAGGCTGAGACAGGAGGGATCAGGAGACACTGTGGCCCCATCCGATGAAACCCACGGACAGGGCCAAACAGGCAGGATATAACCCCATCCACTTTGCCAAAGCACAGCCCCCACACCACTAGAGGGATGTCTCCAACCACCAACTTACCATCCTAAGACAAGGCCGAGTATAGCCCACAAAGATCTCCGCTACGGCACAACCCAAGGGGGGGCGCCAACCCAGACAGGAAGACCACGTCAGTGACTCAGCCCACTCAAGTGACGCACCCCTCCCATGGACGGCATGGAAGAACACCAGTACGCCAGTGACTCAGCCCCTGTAATAGGGTTAGAGGCAGAGAATCCCAGTGGAGAGAGGGGAACCGGCAAGGCAGAGACAGCAAGGGCGGTTCAATGCTCCAGCCTTTCCGTTCACCTTCACACTCCTGGGCCAGACTACACTTAATCATAGTCCCTACTGAAGAGATAAGTCTTCAGTAAAGACTTAAAGTTTGAGACTGAGTCTGCGTCTCTCACATGGGTAGGCAGACTATTCCGTAAAAATGGAGCTCTATAGGAGAATGCCCTACCTCCAGCCGTTTGCTTAGAAATTCTAGGGACAATTAGGAGGCCTGCGTCTTGTGACCGTAGCGTACGTGTAGGTATGTACGGCAGGACCAAATCGGAAAGATAGGTAGGAGCAAGCCCATGTAATGCTTTGTAGGTTAGCAGTAAAACCTTGAAATCAGCCCTTGCCTTAACAGGAAGCCAGTGTAGGGAGGCTAGCACTGGAGTAATATGATAAAAAAATGTGGTTCTAGTCAGGATTCTAGCAGCCGTATTTAGCACTAACCAAAGTTTATTTAGTGCTTTATCCGGGTAGCCGGAAAGTAGAGCATTGCAGTAGTCCAGCCTAGAAGTAACAAAAGCATGGACCAACTTTTCTGCGTCATTTTTGGACAGAAAGTTTCTCATATTTGCAATGTTACGTAGATGGAAAAAAGCTGTCCTTGAAACAGTCTTGATATGTTCTTCAAAAGAGAGATCAGGGTCCAGAGTAACGCCAAGGTCCTTCACAGTTTTATTTGAGACGACTGTACAACCATCCAGATTAATTGTCAGATTCAACAGAAGATCTCTTTGTTTCTTGGGACCTAGAACAAGCATCTCTGTTTTGTCCGAGTTTAAAAGTAGAAAGTTTGCAGCCATCCACTTCTTTATGTCTGAAACACAGGCTTCTAGCGAGGGCAATTTTGGGGCTTCACCATGTTTCATTGAAATGTACAGCTGTGTGTCGTCCACATAGCAGTGAAATTTAACATTATGTTTTCGAATGACATCCCCAAGAGGTAAAATATATAGTGAAAACAATAGTGGTCCTAAAACGGAACCTTGAGGAACACCGAAATTTACAATTGATTTGTCAGAGGACAAACCATTCACAGAGACAAACTGATATCTTTCCGACAGATAAGATCTAAACCAGGCCAGAACTTGTCCATGTAGACCAATTTGGGTTTCCAATCTCTCCAAAAGAATGTGGTGATCGATGGTATCAAAAGCGGCACTAAGATCTAGGAGCACGAGGACAGATGCAGAGCCTCGGTCTGACGTCATTAAAAGGTCATTTACCACCTTCACAAGTGCAGTCTCAGTGCTATGATGGGGTCTAAAACCAGACTGAAGCGTTTTGTATACATTGTTTGTCTTCAGGAAGGCAGTGAGATGCTGTGCAACAGCTTTTTCTAAATTTTTTGAGAGGAATGGAAGATTCGATATAGGCCGATAGTTTTTTATCATTTCTGGGTCAAGATTCGGCTTTTTCAAGAGAGGCTTTATTACTGCCACTTTTAGTGAGCTTGGTACACATCCGGTGGATAGAGAGCCGTTTATTATGTTCAACATAGGAGGGCCAAGCACAGGAAGCAGCTCTTTCAGTAGTTTAGTTGGAATAGGGTCCAGTATGCAGCTTGAGGGTTTGGAGGCCATGATTATTTTCATCATTGTGTCAAGAGATATAGTACTAAAACACTTTAGTATCTCCCTTGATCCTAGGTCCTGGCAGAGTTGTGCAGACTCAGGACAATGGAGCTTTGGAGGAATACCCTGATTTAAAGAGGAGTCCGTAATTTGCTTTCTAATGATCATGATCTTTTCCTCAAAGAAGTTCATCAATTTATTACTGCTGAAGTGAAAGCCATCCTCCATTTGCGAATGCTGCTTTTTAGTTAGCTTTGCGACAGTATCAAAAAGAAATTTCGGATTGTTCTTATTTTCCTCAATTAAGTTGGAAAAATAGTATGATCGAGCAGCAGTGAGGGCTCTTCGATACTGCACGGTACTGTCTTTCCAAGCTAGTCGGAAGACTTCCAGTTTGGTGTGGCGCCATTTCCGTTCCAATTTTCTGGAAGCTTGCTTCAGAGCTCGTGTATTTTCTGTATACCAGGGAGCTAGTTTCTTATGACAGATGTTTTGAATTTTTAGGGGTGCAACTGCATCTAGGGTATTGCGCAAGGTTAAATTGAGTTCCTCGGTTAGGTGGTTAACTGATTTTTGTCCTCTGACGTCCTTGGGTAGGCAGAGGGAGTCTGGAAGGGCATCAAGGAATCTTTGGGTTGTCTGAGAATTTATAGCACGACTTTTAATGCTCCTTGGTTGGGGTCTGAGCAGATTATTTGTTGCAATTGCAAACGCAATAAAATGGTAGTCCGATAATCCAGGATTATGAGGAAAAACATTATTCCATGGGACAAAACTAGGTCCAGAGTATGACTGTGGCAGTGAGTAGGTCCAGAGACATGTTGGACAAAACCCACTGAGTCGATGATGGCTCCGAAAGCCTTTTGGAGTGGGTCTGTGGACTTTTCCATGTGAATGTTAAAGTCACCAAAAATTAGAATACTATCTGCTATGACTACAAGATCCGATAGGAATTCAGGGAACTCAGTGAGGAACACTGCATATGGCCCAGGAGGCCTGTAAACAGTAGCTATAAAAAGTGAGTGAGTAGGCTGCATAGATTTCATGACTAGAAGCTCAAAAGACGAAAACGTCATTGTTTTTTTTTTTGTAAATTGAAATTTGCTATCGTAAATGTTAGCAACACCTCCGCCTTTACCGGATGCACGGGGGGTATGGTCACTAGTGTAACCAGGGGGTGAGGCCTCATTTAACACAGTAAATTCATCAGGCTTAAGCCATGTTTCAGTCAGGCCAATCACATCAAGATTATGATCAGTGATTAGTTCATTGACTATAACTGCCTTGGAAGTGAGGGATCTAACATTAAGTAACCCAATTTTGAGATGTGAGGTATCACAATCTCTTTCAATAATGGCAGGAATGGAGGAGGTCTTTATACTAGTGAGATTGCTAAAGCGAACACCGCCATTTTTAATTTTGCCCAACCTAGATCGAGGCACAGACACGTCTCAATGGGGAAAGCTGAGCTGACAACGCTGACTGTGCTAGTGGCAGACTCCACTAAGCTGGCAGGCTGGCTAACAGCCTGCTGCCTGGCCTGCACCCTATGTCATTGTGGAGCTAGAGGAGTTAGAGCCCTGTCTATGTTCGTAGATAAGATGAGAGCACCCCTCCAGCTAGGATGGAGTCCGTCACTCCTCAACAGGCCAGGCTTGGTCCTGTTTGTGGGTGAGTCCCAGAAAGAGGGCCAATTATCTACAAATTCTATCTTTTGGGAGGGGCAAAACACAGTTTTCAACCAGCGATTGAGTTGTGAGACTCTGCTGTAGAGCTCATCACTCCCCCTAACTGGGAGGGGGCCAAAGACAATTAATCGATGCCGACACATCTTTCTAGCTGATTTACACGCTGAAGCTATGTTGCGCTTGGTGACCTCTGACTGTTTCATCCTAACATCGTTGGTGCCGACGTGGATAACAATATCTCTATACTCTCTACACTCGCCAGTTTTAGCTTTAGCCAGCACCGTCTTTAGATTAGCCTTAACCTCTCTAGGGTAGGTGGCACCAAATCGTCCCACCTACGCAACAGCCAGTCTAATCCCGTGGCGCGATATTCAAATACCTTAGAAATGCTATTACTTCAATTTCTCAAACATATGACTATTTTACACCATTTTAAAGACAAGACTCTCCTTTATCTAACCACACTGTCCGATTTCAAAAAGGCTTTACAACGAAAGCAAAACATTAGATTATGTCAGCAGAGTACCCAGCCAGAAATAATCAGACACCCATTTTTCAAGCTAGCATATAATGTCACATAAACCCAAACCACAGCTAAATGTAGCACTAACCTTTGATGATCTTCATCAGATGGCAACCCTAGGACATTATGTTATACAATACATGCATGTTTTGTTCAATCAAGTTCATATTTATATCAAAAACCAGCTTTTTACATTAGCATGTGACGTTCAGAACTAGCATACCCCCCGCAAACCTCCGGGGAATTTACTAACAATTTACTAAATTACTCACGATAAACGTTCACAAAAAGCATAACAATTATTTTAAGAATTATAGATACAGAACTCCTCTATGCACTCGATATGTCCGATTTTAAAATAGCTTTTTGGTGAAAGCACATTTTGCAATATTCTAAGTACATAGCCCAGCCATCACGGGCTAGCTATTTAGACACCCAGCAAGTTTAGCCTTCACCAAAATCAGATTTACTATTACAAAAGTTTGATTACCTTTGATGTTCTTCGTCAGAATGCACTCCCAGGACTTCTACTTCAATAACAAATGTTGGTTTGGTCCCAAATAATCCATCGTTATATCCAAACAGCGGCGTTTTGTTCGTGCGTTCAAGAAACTATCCGAAATGGTAAATCAGGGTTACGAGCATGGCGCATTTCGTGACAAAAAAAATTGAAATATTCCATTACCGTACTTCGAAGCATGTCAACCGCTGTTTAAAATCAATTTTTATGCAATTTATCTCGTAAAAAAGCGATAATATTCCGACCGGGAATCTGCGTTTCGGTAAATAGAGGAAAAAAAAGAAAGACGGGGGCGACCAGTGCACGCGCCTAAGCCCACTGTCCCCTGATCGGCCACTTGACAAAGGCGATAATGTGTTTCAGCCTGGGGCTGGAATGACGACATTCAGCTTTTTCCCGGGCTCTGAGAGCCTATGGGAGCCGTGGGAAGTGTCACGTTACCGCAGAGATCCTTTGTTTTGGAAAGAGATGTCAAAGAAAGCCAATAAATGGTCAGACAGGCCACTTCCTGTAAAGGAATCTCTCAGGTTTTTGCCTGCCATATGAGTTCTGTTATACTCACAGACACCATTCAAACAGTTTTAGAAACTTTAGGGTGTTTTCTATCCATATCTAATAAGTCTATGCATATTCTAGTTACTGGGTAGGAGTAGTAACCAGATTAAATCGGGTACGTTTTTTATCCGGCCGTGTAAATACTGCCCCCTAGCCCTAAGAGGTTCACCGTCGGTAGCCCTGCCCCCTGGTAAACAGTGTATGATCACTGGATGATTCGTTTTAAGTCTAATACTGCGGGTAATGGAGTCGCCAATGACTAGGGTTTTCAACTTGTCAGAGCTAATGGTGGGAGCCTTCGGCGTCTCAGACCCCACAATGGGAGGAGTAGAGACCAGAGAAGTCTCGGCCTCCGACTCCGACTCGCTTAATGGGGAGAACCGGTTGAAAGTTTCTGTCGGCTGAATAAGCGACACCGTTGAGCATTCCTACAGCGTTTCCCTCCAGAAGCCATGAGAAAGATGTCCGGCTGCGGGGACCGTGCGAGGGGGTTTATACTAACGTTACTATCTGTACTTACTGGTGGCACAGACGCTGTTTCATCCTTTCCTACACTGAAATTACCCTTGCCTAACGATTGCGTCTGAAGCTGGGCTTGCAGCACAGCTATCCTTGCCGTAAGGCGATCGTTCTCCTGTATATTATAAGTACAACGACTGCAATTAGAAGGCATCATGTTAATGTTACTTAGCTTCGGCTGTTTGAAGTCCTGACGAACCATGTCCAGATAAAACCTCAGGGTTAAAAAAAGTTGAATGAAAAAAGTTGATTGAGGGAAAAAGTAAAAATATACGGTAATGAAAAAGTAAAAACCGTCAGGTAGCAAAGTAAGATCGGCAACAAAAACGCACAGCAGCGTAAACAAGTCTGCAAGTTGTGACCGGAAACAGGATATCTGTCCTCAGTTTAGCACTGGCCAATAGCTTCTACCCCCAGACCATCAGGCTTCTAGCCCCCACCTCAAAGGACATTTTTACCCTGCCCTCCCCCCAATAGACATGTATTATGCTGAATAGTCACGACTAGTCACCTACTCACCCTGCAGCTCCTCCTGTGGACATTTCCCATCCCCTCTAATGGACGTTAACCCTGTCCCCACCCCCAATGGACATCTATCAATGACACAGTTGTTAAAATGTATTTATTATTATGTATATTTGTATTATTATCTATTTGTATTATTTTATTTCCCTTTGTCCTGCATTGTTGGAGTTCATGCCCTGTAATTACATCTGCAACCCTGTGCATGATGTGACTATAAAACTCTCTAATCTCTAATGTCTAATCTAATCTCTAAATTGTGTTTTGACATTGGGCTATGTATCAAAATGGCTTGTCAACAGGAAACAGCGACAATACCTTTTCAATTTACATTTTAGGAACACAAATGCAACTTTCAACATTCATTTCCAATGGTATTGTACAATTGATTTATTTTGATTATAGCCTATTCCAATAACAGAAATGTCCAAAAAGGGTTTTCCCTGCCTACGAGGAGCTCTTAAAATTGTTGCAAAACAGGATTCAACATTGCCATCTAGTGGTATAAACGTGTCTTGTATTGCTACGGCCGGGTAGTAGTAGAGTAGTTTGTAACCACAACACCGTGAGACAACGGTTTGAGATCTTGCCAGTTCATCCATGGACCGTGCACATTTGGAGTAGACTTAACCCTCGTGGAATTTATAAAAGTAGCTGACTTAACATGTGATTTCAATTTAATTGAGAAACGAGAGAGTAGCCTAAGAAGTAATTATTACTTTAAGTCAATGGCTTACATTTAGAAGCATTCAGCAGGTAAGCAAAGATGAGTGCCTGGTCAGCGAAAAGTAGCGAGCGCTATGTTACTGTTTCCTGCGACTGGGACTGACAGGTGCACACGATACAAACAGAAATTAAGCGGATGGTGGAATACAAAAACTTTATTGTTCTCTTAAAGTGACAAATTGGATGATCAAAACTACATTGCAAATAGATTAGTGCAATTGATTTATTGGAAAGAAAATTGAAATGGAGGTGTTAAAGTCAAACAATCTATCCATGTGGAAGTCCTTTTCAGGTCGGCACATGATGGTCAGTATATGACCACTGTGGCATAGTCATGGCCTTGCTCAAACTTGACTGAGTAGGATGGAGGAGCACCAGCATGGGACACGGTGGCATAGCACCAATCATCTTCACCTTCCTGTTATTGCAACAAAGGGATGAGGACAAATCACTATTTGAAAGAAATCATCAAATCCTTTCAATTAACCACAATTCCAACTGTTTTTCATTTATAACATGCTTATGTGTTGTGTGCCAGCCCACTGTACTGTTTATGCACAGAAAACCAAAAAAGCATTATGGTGGCAAAGTAGAGGAAGAGCGTGAGGCAGCTACATAAAAACATAATTATGTCATGGTCTTGCCTTCTTTTCCTGTTGAGATTCTACAGGATTTGTGGGGTCACTTGCTGTGTTAACAGAATCACAGAAAAACCCTCACTGTGGTCACATCTACGTGACAAACAGACTCGACACACTCTGCTAAATCTCAGGTACAACAGTGAACATCATGAGTCATCGGACCGTTGAAGATCGTTGAAGACCTTTGAAACTCAACTGCTGTGTAATCTAAACACAATGCTGTCTCCTCTCAGAGTGGCTCCTCAACTTCCAAAGAAAATAAACATTTCCAACAAGATTTACAATATAATGTACAAGCTTTATTTCCACTGGAAAACACAACATCCATGAGCAGAAAAAATGAAATGCTAATAAAATAGCTGTATTTTAGACATATAAACTCATTACACATGAAACACTTTGCATAATATAAAATACATTAACAAGCAGTGGGGAGTAAAGAGCATTGTTCTACACACACAAATTGCAGCTTAGATGGGTTTTGGTCAACACACGACAATTCACCAGTATATTCAAACAGATAATGTAAAAAAATGCATGAGTAAATATTTATGAATAAATAGACCACTGTTACCTCCGTTTGACATTGCCTTGTGGATCAACTTCAGAGATAAAAGTATGATGAAAACAAATCCTACCGCCAGGTTGTATAGCTAATAAAATACATGACAAAAGCCTTCGGAACAACAAACAGATGTAGGATCTTAATTTGAGACAGTTTGCTACTGCAGGAAAATAATCCTGCAGCAACAGGAAATGTGAATTATTATGTGGATGATAATTAATGGATATTTTTGTTGGGGTTGATACATTTCTTTTAGGAAAATCAAGTTTGAAAATTTCAAAGCGGAAATTACACACTTTAGAAGCATTTCTAATGCTCAAATGCACTGCAAGTTTGCATTTCCTGCTGTGCAGGAAAATTCTCAGAAATAAAAGAGTAATCAAATGAAGTTTCTACATCCGTTACATGTTGTGTATGAGTATGAGAAGGCATGTACCACGTCTATACCAGAGAAGACACAGAACAAATTCCATCAGCAGAATGATAACATAGACAACAGCACGAAGACTGGTATACTGGTAGAAGGGGATCACTGAGACGGATTCTGGAAGGGAAAGGGACATCACTCTCAAAAACAGTATCTGAATAGGCACTTGCTGATGTATTTAGACAAACTGAGCTCACAATAACCATGTTTATTTAATACACCTTCTCCTTGTGTAGTTATACTACTGACTGACCTATCCTCTCCAAGTGGGATGGAACTGGTGGCTCCAGGAGGATTAACAACCAAAATATATAAAACAATGATATACACAGTATGTACAATAATTATATACAGTATTAGTCTTGCAATACAGAAATAGACAAACAGAGGATTGTCATGATAATATTTTCACAGTTGATCTAAAACCAAACCAATGTTACTCACCTCTTCCTTGGGCTGTGACATTGCTGCTTGTCTCCTCCTGAACAGGTATGATTAAACTGAACTCTGACGGGGAACTAGTTGCTCCTGGAGGATTTACAACTGAAATAAATAAAACATTGATATGTGTACAATAATAATATATTAGTCTTGCAATACAACAATAGACCAACAGAAAATTGACACTTTTGAAATCACAGAAATTGATGGGCTCTAGTCTTCCTCACCATCTATGGTGATACCGAGGGGTTCACTATGCTGTGATGTCACAGTATCTTCACCCTCTATCACCAGCTCCACAGCACAGGTGATGAAGTTCTCTCCAGCACTGCTCATCTTCCTCTGCAGTTCCTCTTCTGCCACTCTCCCCACACAGACATTGTCTTTGTAGGGTTGTTTATTAAAGTGTGAGTCACCATTGTTCAGATAAAAGTAGCATGAGGTGCAAGCCTTGGCCTCACATCGAAGATTGAGGTAATTCCCGATCTTCTCCACATGAACACTGGGCATTCCAATTGGATCTGTTAGTAAATTGTGAAAGTAATTTATCAAGTCAATTAACAAGTGGGAAGTGTACTCTGGTAAACATGTGCTTTGGAGTACTGTAAAACTGTCACTTACCACTCACTATAAGTCTTCGAGCATCACTAGGTTTTGAGGTTTTGATCGTTTTATCTTCTCTATTCTGTAGAATTACACAGCTGAGATCAACTTCAGTCTTGTTCCACTTTTTGAACTCATTCCATAACAACTTGAACTGGCAAGCACCCTGCTTGTAATCCAGTTTTCTTATAGGGTTGGGTTGGTGATCTCTGTAGAACTTGCACTCTGTGCCTTTTGGTGACTCACAGCGTACTGTAACAGGTGTAGCTACATTGATGTACCCAGAGGAAAATACAATAGTGGGAGTGGGAACCGAATCTGTTTAGAGAAATAGAGAGAATCTATGAAATTGTGAAAGATAAGAATCTTGGTTCAGAATGTGTTTGTATGTGGAGTATCACTTCCTTGTCTCTCTATTTGCAACTAAATACATTTCTTAATAAAGATAATGCACTTTAAGCATTGTGCTACTCTATATTAGTTGTGAAAAGTAGTGTACTAATCTGTCATCAAAAAAATACTTTTATACCTGAAATAAATCAATAGCTGTTGAGCTGGATAATTAATGAAGTGCCATTTGGTAATATGTACCTGCACAACTTTCTTTTACCGCAACACCGGCGACATCTTTGAACAAGGTAAAAACAACTTAGTGAGACATTTTACAAGCCTTACTATAAGGCATAATAAAGGCTCATATATACTTAGAACAAGTTATAAAGCATACATTAAGTAACATATTACCAAAACTTAAAATCAGTGTAAAGACATATTGATCCAAAGACTAAAATAATTGAATACTCACAAATGAGAAGAATATAAGACAAAGACATATTTTCCACTTTCTTCCGTCAGTGAAGTGAACTCCACACATAGATTGTCATGTGAGAAAACTGATGTGTGTTTGGTAGGACACAGAAAAACCTACAGAGGAGGAAGATATGGAGACTCACGTCTGATGTTGTGACAGATCATTAGTGACGCTGAAGAAAATGACCTTATTTTCATTGACCACTAAGGAGCTGTCCATGTGGTCCACCCTACATTAAACTTCCTGAAAATATAGGTAACTACAGCACAGCTATATCAAATATGAGAACTCCTGTGATTAATTGATCAAAAAAACTTGTTGACTTTTCAAAGAGTTACTTTAAACTATACACACACAAATAAACAAAACCAAAACTAAATATGCAGTAGCTTAACAGCAACATCACCCTAACAACTGTGGTTCTAATTCTCAGAGTAAAAAAACTGAAAAGACATTATGAAAGCTTAACCTTGTTTATTCTTCCCAGAGGATCAATACAGCTGCATTAGACAAAAACAGTTTCACACAAGCACTGATATTTAACTGTTCCTCATAGGCTGACTCTCCTTCTCCATATCTGTACAAACATCGTTCTTTACTGCTAGGCAGGACACTAGTGATACGGCCCATAAACTTTTACTTCTCCCTAAAGTGACCTGACCTGACCTCAACCCCCCCCCCCCCCCCATCCATAATCCATGGCCCTCTCCCCTTATCAATGCCTTCCACATGTAATTACTTCCCTGCACTAAACACATTCCAAGCTTAATTGCTCACACTATATACCTTCCTCCTATAACCATTAACTTCTGGTGTAGACCCTCTAAACCTCAGCACTCCATCAGTGACATTAATATGTATATTTTCATATTCTCAAAACCCATCACAACACACACATTGACATGATCAAATGAGTTCAGTTACTGATCTATTGGGTTTACTTGAAGTTGGACAATTTGATGGATAGTTTCTTGTTTGAGCTTTTTCACCCCACGACTTTTATAGCTTTGTAATGGAGGTGACTAATGCTTCTCCAAATGAGGAAATGGCAGATACCTTGATCCATGTCTGTTTAGTTTACATAATAAATATTTCCAGTCAGAGTAACCAGTCTGTGTCAACTAAATTATGGCTTGGATTGCATCCACAGATCATATTACTTTTGTGGATTTTTGGCGAACTTCGTTTTTTGGAAGCAAATCCAAGCATTGAAGAAATGGAAAACAGGAATCCAAATATATACTGCTCAAAAAAATAAAGGGAACACTTAAATAACACATCCTAGATCTGAATGAAATAAATAATCTTATTAAATACTTTTTTCTTTACATAGTTGAATGTGCTGAAAACAAAATCACACAAAAATAATCAATGGAAATCCAATTTATCAACCCATAGATGTCTGGATTTGAAGTCACACTCAAAATTAAAGTGGAAAACCACACTACAGGCTGATCCAACTTTGATTTAATGTCCTTAAAACAAGTCAAAATTAGGCTCAGTGGTGTGTGTGGCCTCCACGTGCCTGTATGACCTCCCTACAACGCCTGGGCGTGCTCCTGATGAGGTGGCGGATGGTCTCCTGAGGGATCTCCTCCCAGACCTGGACTAAAGCATCCGCCAACTCCTGGACAGTCTGTGGTGCAACGTGGCATTGGTGGATGGAGCGAGACATGATGTCCCAGATGTGCTCAATTGGATTCAGGTCTGGGGAACGGGCGGGCCAGTCCATAGCATCAATGCCTTCCTCTTGCAGGAACTGCTGACACACTCCAGCCACATGAGGTCTAGCATTGTCTTGCATTAGGAGGAACCCAGGGCCAACCGCACCAGTATATGGTCTCACAAGGGGTCTGAGGATCTCATCTCGGTACCTAATGGCAGTCAGGCTACCTCTGGCGAACACATGGAGGGCTGTGCAGCCCCCCAAAGAAATGCCACCCACACCATGACTGACCCACCGCCAAACCGGTCATGCTGGAGGATGTTCCAGGCAGCAGAACGTTCTCCACGGCGTCTCCAGACTCTGTCACGTCTGTCACATGTGCTCAATGTGAACCTGCTTTCATCTGTGAAGAGCACAGGGCGCCAGTGGCGAATTTGCCAATCTTGGTGTTCTCTGGCAAATGCCAAACGTCCTGCACGGTGTTGGGCTGTAAGCACAACCCCCACCTGTGGACGTCGGGCCCTCATACCACCCTCATGGAGTCTGTTTCTGACCGTTTGAGCAGACACATGCACATTTGTGGCCTGCTGGAGGTCATTTTGCAGGGCTCTGGCAGTGCTTCTCCTGCTCCTCCTTGCACAAAGGCAAAGGTAGCGGTCCTGCTGCTGGGTTGTTGCCTTCCTACGGCCTCCTCCACGTCTCCTGATGTACTGGCCTGTCTTCTGGTAGCGCCTCCATGCTCTGGACACTACGCTGACATACACAGCAACCTTCTTGCCACAGCTCGCATTGATGTGCCATCCTGGATGAGCTGCACTACCTGAGCCACTTGTGTGGGTTGTAGACTCCGTCTCATGCTACCACTAGAGTGAAAGCACCGCCAGCATTCAAAAGTGACCAAAACATCAGCCAGGAAGCATAGGAACTGAGAAGTGGTCTGTGGTCCCCACCTGCAGAACCACTCCTTTATTGGGGGTGTCTTGCTAATTGCCTATTATTTCCACCTGTTGTCAATTCCATTTGCACAACAGCATGTGAAATGTATTGTCAATCAGTGTTGCTTCCTAAGGGGACAGTTTGATTTCACAGAAGTGTGATTGACTTGGAGTTACATTGTGTTGTTTAAGTGTTCCCTTTATTTTTTTGAGCAGTGTATTTTAGTTGTTTTTTATTTCATCACCACCAATTAATTGTTTCACATTTTTTGGTAAATGTAATGGCTTCGGTAGTCGGGTAGGAGGAATGAGGCGCAGGAAGCAGCAAACACAGGGAGTGGTGTTTTTAATAACACTGGATAATAAACAAAAGTTCCCAAACATAGGGAATAAATACAAATAGGCGACCAGGTAAAGCCGACGAACAACACGTCGTCAATGAACAAAATGAATCCCGCACAAACAACGGACGGGCCAGCTAAACTAAATACCCCCTCTAATAGCTAATTGGCCACTGGTGCCCAAAACCAAAAAAAAGGAAAACCAAAAAGGGGATCGGTAGTAGCTAATAGGCCGGTGACGACGACCGCCGAGCGCCACCCGAGCAGGAGGGGGCGCCACCGTCGGTGGGAATCGTGACAGTAAACCACAGGTGGAAAGGTTATGGATTGTTTCTCAAATAATTAAGATTTCTGTAAGAGTACTGGATAACATTGACATCAACTCCTTGTTGGACGCACCAGTTTCTTTTTAAAGGTTGGACATTTTTTTATGTGAATCTTGCAATATATCCAGAAATTATACAACTGGCATTTTATTTATTTAAATTGTTGAATGATAGATGTTTTTCTCATCCATCTGGGTTTGAGGGCTAGGGACAGAGTGTTAGGGTACCAGTTGCAGCACAATGGCTCATTGTAGCACATCTCAGCCTAGATCATGACCACAATTCCATTACTGTGTCTTTCCACACCTCTGCACCTATGCATGTTCTCTGACAAGTCATTGTATATTGATAGATATAGACATGAGCTTCATATGAATAGATGTATTGAGAGCCCTTTGTGGTGTTGTTTTTCAGGGGTGATGTTGGTGTAGATGTGGGTCACCCATTTCTACTCTGCCTTCTCCTCATCTATAGAAATAGAGCTGTATCTGTATTAGTGTAATGAATACTCAGGGCGAAAAAGGTGTAGATTCACGCGCAGAGCGCAGTAGATGTTTATTAGGCCTTCGCAGAAGGCAGGAATCGTGGTCACAGGCAATGGTCAAACACAGGTAGGCAGTCAAAAACAAACAATACCTCACAATGATACAAACAGAAAGAACTAAACTAAATACCGAGCTGATGAGACCAGGTGAGAAACGAACACAGGTGAAATCAATGAACAAAAATGAAAGACAGGGCTACGTTCCAGAACACAAAGTAACAGTGCTACGTTCAAGAACACAAAGAAAAAGAACACAAGGTTGACTAAAGAAAGTGAAGCAGAACCTTACAATGAGCACTACCCCCACTGTGGTCACGTCTACATGACAAACAGACACAAAACACCCAGCTAAAGCTCAGGTACAACAGTGAACATCATGAGACAGACCATTGAAACACAACGGCTGTGTAATCTAAACAACACAATTTCTCTTCCAGAGAAAAGAAACAACATTTCCAACAAGATTTACAACATACTGTACAAGCTTTATTTCCACTGGAAAACACAACATACAAGAGCAGAAAAAAATTCAATGCTAATAAAATTGCTATATTTAACATATACAAACACATTACACATTAAACACTGTGCATAATATAAAAATTCATTCACAAGGTGCATGAAATTGCAACTTGTTCGAATGTAATAACTTCTACTCCTATTGACTTCTGGTTTATAAAAACATTGACACATCATACTCTCCAGCCATATCCAACTTGAACTCCCCAGCAAGGTCACATCCTCATAGCATAGTGCAGACTTGAGTTCTCTTCCTGTAAGAGAGCGAAAACATACCATAATGCACCATAAGCAGTGAACAGTTACACCATAATACACTCTAACCATAGTGGATAGTAAAGAGTATAGTTATACTCTACACACACCATTTGCAGCTCATATGGGTTTTGCCAGTCAAGAGCAGTTTCCAGCACATTCAAACAGATGATATGAAAATGTACAGTTAAATAAATAGATCACTCTCACCTCCTACTGTTATTTCCTCGTTCATCACCTTCAGAAACAAAAGTATAATGAGAGTGTAACTAACAGGCCCTGATTGTATAGCTGACAACAGCCTTTGGAACAACATACAACTTGCCATGTCTACACCAGAGAAAACACAGAAGAGATTCCACCAGAAGGATGAGAACATAGATACCGGCACGGAGACCGATGTAGAGGGGGATCATTGAGGAAGGGTCTGGAAGGGAAAAGGACATCATGTATCATGTTCATTTCACATCAATGTTCATAATGTCCTGCAATTGTGAGCATCTATGTCTAAACCACCTAAATGTACATACCTTCTTCTTGGGTAGTTAGGCTGATGACTTCACTGACTGCCTTCTCCTCTCCAGGTGGGATGGAACTGAAGTCTGCTATGGAACCTGTGGCTCCTGTAGGATTTACAGCTGAAAATATGATTCAAATATGAACAATTATTCATCAGCCATGCACTGCAGCTGCAGCAATAGATAGATTTCACTGAAATGGATGGGATCCTCACCATCTACGGTGATACTGAGAGGTTCACTGTGCTGTGATGTCACAGAATTCCCCTTTATCACCATCTCCACAGCACATGTGATGAAAATCTCTCCAGGGCTGCTCCTCTTCATCATCGTCAGTAGCTCCTCTTGGGCAACTCTCCCCACGCAAACATTATCTTTGTAGGGTTGCTTTTTGAAGTGTAAGTCACCATTGTTCAGGTAAAAGTAATATATGAGGTGCCATGTTGAGCCTCACACCTGAGATTGAGGTAATTCCCTCTCTGCTCCACGTCAACACTGGGTTTCCCAATTGGATCTGTTTGAAAAAAGTAAGATAATAGATACAATATGAGTGAACCCAGTGTGTTCTGGGTAACAATAACTGAACAAGTTCCCGAGGACCTAATTTAGGCCCTAGGGTAAAATTGTTACTCACCACTCACATGAAGTCTTCGAGTGTCACTACGTTCTGAAGATATCGTTTTCCCTTCTCTCTTCTGTAGAATAGCACAGCTGAGATCTACTTCACTCTTGTTCCAGGTTTTGAACTCATCCCAGAACAATGTGAATTGTCAAACACTGTTGTAGTCCACTTTTCTTATTGGGGTTGGATCCTGGTCTCTGTAAAAACAGCACTCTGTACCTTCTGTTGATTCACAGCGTACTTTGACAGATCTGGCTGCATTGATGTACCCAGGGGATAATACAATGCTTGAACTGGAGACAGAATCTGTTTGGATTTAAATATATAAATAGTGAGAATTCAAATTGTTAAAGCTGTCAATCGTAGACTGAAATCTATGTATGTTTCTGAAACTGTTGTGGCTAAATAATGTACATTTAAAGAACGAGTTGTAGAAACGGTATCACCAAACTGCTGTAGTGACAAATCGTATATGAAAGACAATAGCCTATCTCTAATATCATTCCTCAACTAATGACATGATGTAATACATACCTGCAGAACATTTTCTAACTGCAACACCGGCCACAACTTTAACAAGGATAACAGGAAGACATTTTAAACAAGGGATTTCAGTTAACATAAGATACACACTATACACTCTAAATATAAATGGGTTGAAATAAGGGACAATTGAATACTCACAAATCATTAGAAAATAAGATGGAGACATATTTTCCTCTTTCTGCCGTCAACGAATAAGATTCTGAGGTGAGAGCTGATCTGTGCTTAGGACAAAGAACAGCCCAAAGAGGATATGGAGACTCTGGGCAGGTCTGAAGTCACGTTGAATTAGAGCTGGGCGATATGGACAACAATCCTTATCAGCATAAATGTACTGAATTATCACAATAACGGTAAATTGAACAATAAGTTTAGAACATAATGTGCACCACAGTAATTGTTTTATATTACCCTGAATACTATTACTACTTTGAATGTTGTAGCTATCAATTGTCCTATTAACAATTAAACGTATTTCATTTTAAACTTCAGATTTCTCTAGTAGGGCCCTATAGATTATTTATCGTAATGAACAATATCAGCTAAATGTCCACGATAAGTGTCAGTTTGGTTGGTGTCGATAATTTTAGGTTTATGATCCCAGCTCTATGTTGAAATGTATGACTTTTTTCATTGTCCACTAAATTGCTGCCCATGTAATGAACCCTCAATACTGCTTACTGAAACTATAGATGAACAGTAAAGTGATGAGTAAAGAACGCATTTTAACTAGTCAAAGGTAATTTATTGCATCTAAGCTATTGTTTAGACACATTATTCAGGTGGCTAATGCATCTCCAACAGAGAGAATTTAATAATCCACGGTGGGGGACCAAGGATATCTCTACGCCACCTTTACCGTTGTGGATTCATTTGAACAGTTGAACAAATGATAAGTTACCAATTCCAGATGTTTAAACTAACATACATGTTTCACATTTCAGGGACCCTGAACAGATTTCCAGTTTCAGAATATAAATAATTAGAAGCAACTTTGAGTAGCCATTATTTGAAAATCAGGATCTCAAAATCATGACATGGACTCGTAGATCTTAAAATACCCCTTCTCATTGGACAAAATGATATAGAAACAGCTAATAAAACATCTGGTGGAGGGGCAGACCTATTGGCTATGCAGTTTCTGGTTGTCTGTAAAAAGAAATGGGTAATTGAAAATGTTGGCTATTTTAAGAAGTGGGTATCTGGGTGTGTGCTTTCCAGTGCCTTCAGAAAGTATTCATACCCCTAGACTTATTCCACATTTTGACAGAACTACATAGTTCCTTGGTTGAGATGGGAGAACATGCCAGAAGTATAACATTCTCTACAGCACTTCACCAATCTGGCCTTTATGGGAGAGTGGCCAGACAGAAGACACTCCTGAGAAAAAGGCACATAACCACATGCCTTTACATTTTACATTTTAGTCATTTAGCAGACACTCTTATCCAGAGCAACTTACAGTAGCGAATGCATACATTTCATTTCATGCATTTATTTTGTACTGGCCCCCCGTGGGAATCAAACCCACAACCCTGGTGTTGCACACACCATGCTGGCATTGCAAACACCATGCTCTACCAACTGAGCCACAGGGAAATCACAAAGTTTGCCAAAAGACATGTGAAAGATCATACCGCAAAAGATTCTGTGGTCTAATGAGAACAAAAATGCACTCTTTGGCCTCCTTGGCAGCCCTTAGGCCGTTTTGGGCGCAGTGTAAACTGCCACCGCTATTTAAGAAAACATTCTTGGAGTTCCCCCCTCACTCCAGGTTCCACCTTTTGCTGTGGGGATGTTATTCAGCGGCAGGGACTGGGAGACTAATCAGGATAGAGGGAAAGATGAACGGAGCAAAGCTTGTAGCATCATACACAAGAAGACTCCAGGCTGTAATCGCTGCCAAAGGTGCTTCAACAAAGTACTGAGTAAAGGGTCTGAATGCTTATGTAAATGTGATATTTATGTTTTTTAAAAATCTGTTTTTGCTTTGTCATAATGGGGTATTGTGTGTAGATTGATGAGGGAAAAAAAACAATTTTATTCATTTTAGAATAAGGCTTCAATGTAACAAAATGTTGAAAAAGTCAAGGGGTGTGAATACTTTCCGAATGCACTGTATATCTAAGTGTGATACGTGCTGCTTTGTTCTGTACCAACTGCAATTTACCTATGTCCCTCTTTGCCACACATGCCCACACAGCTGGACAGTAGTCCAGGTGCAACACAACTATAGCCTGTAGGACCTGTCTGGTTGACTGAGATGTCAAAAAGGCAGAGCAATGGATACAAACTCCAGTTCCGAGGCCGACCGCCACCCTACAGGGGTATCTGGGTCACCTCAGTGACTGACGGGGTGAGAAAGGAGGCACTTTTTGGGATATAAAGAAGGATTTTATCTAACTAAACAACACTACATGTTATAGCTGGGACCCTTTGGATTACAAATCAGAGGAAGATTTTCAAAAAGTAGGTGAATATTTAATCGCTATTTGTGAATTTATGAAACTAGTGCCGGTGGAAAAATATTTTGATGTGGGGCGCCGTCCTCTAACAATCGCATGGCATGCTTTCGCTGTTATAGCTATTGTAAATCGGACAGTGCAGTTAGATTAACAAGAATTTAAGCTTTCAACCGATATTAGACACGTATATGTACCCAAATGTTTAATATCCATAATTGTATGATTATTTATTTGAATTGCGCCCCCTCCAGTTTCACGGGAAGTTGTCCCGCTAGCGGGAAGCCTAGGCTTAAGAAGTTTTAATCAAAATCACTGGCTTATGAATTCAAAGTTCTCCCTGGCGCTGCATACATTCACAAAGTGCATGGACACAGTTCCATCATCTATCACGTCCCAGGGCATTCTAGTGCTCAAATACTTGGCTGGTGTGTGCTCAAGTGTGTGCCAGAAGTTCCTCAGCCTACTTACTTCGGCTGCTCTGTTGAGTGCCAGAAGTTCCTCGGCCTAATCACTTCGGCTGCTCTGTTGATTCCGCTGGGCCTTCTGCACCTTCACTCCAGCGATGGTTCAACTCTCACCATCTACACCCGAGACGACACAGACATCGTCAGCTGTCAGTGACAAATGCATGGGTGAGGACTCTGTTGAAGTGGCACCCTCACTCCTTCTTGTCAGAGGGAGTTCACAACTCCATTTTTCTCCTCCCTTCCTATACGCAGAAACTCAAACAGAAAGTAACCGTGCTACGGACTATTCAAAGCTGGTCTGACCAATCGGAATCCATGCTTCAAGATTGTTTTGATCACGAGGACTGGGATATGTTCCGGGTAGCCTCTGACAATAATATTGACGAATACTGAGTTAATCAGGAAATGTATAGGAGATGTTGTACCCACTGTGACTATTAAAACCTACCCAAACCAGAAACTGTGGATAGATGGCAGCATTCGGGCAATACTGAAAGCGCAAACCACCGCATTTAACCATGGCAAGGTGATTGGGAATATGGCCGAATACAAACAGCGTAGTTATTCCCTCCGTAAAGCAATCAAACAAGAAAAACGTCAGTACAGAGACAAAGTGGAGTCTCAATTCAACGGCTCAGACACAAGACATATGTGGCAGGGTCGACAGACCATCATGGACTACAAAGGGAAAACCAGCCACGTCGCGGACACCAACATCTTGCTTCCGGATAAGCCAAACATCTTTTTTTTCTTCACTTTAATAATTAGAACACTAGTCATTTTAATGTTTACATATTTTGCACTACTCATCTCATATTCTATTCTATTCTACTGTATTTTAGACTATACCAGTCCAGCATTGCACGTCCAAATATTGATATATTCTTAACTCCATTCCTTTACTTTAAATGTGTGTGTATTGTTGTGAAATTGTTAGATATTACTTGCTAGATATTA
Source organism: Salmo salar (assembly GCF_965601325.2). Taxonomy (NCBI): domain Eukaryota; kingdom Metazoa; phylum Chordata; class Actinopteri; order Salmoniformes; family Salmonidae; genus Salmo; species Salmo salar. Next base: position 154,584,147 of record NC_138291.1, read on the forward strand.
CTGCCCTGTTGGAGCTAGAAACACAAGCATTTTGCTACACCTGCAATATTATCTGCTACACATCTGTATGTGACCAATCAAATTTGATTTGATTTGGAGAGCACAGGTGGACCTGTTCGCATCTCAGAAGAACACTCGTTGCCCCAGCTGGTTCTCGGTGTCAGACCTTCCAGGCCCTCTGAGTCTGGATGCCCTCGCTCACGATTGGCCGACTACGACACTTTATGTGTTCCCACCATTTCCCCTGATCACATCTATGCTAGATAGGGTCAGCTTGACGGGCCACCTGCTGCTCCTTATAGCCCCATACTGGCCGAGACGACCATGGTTCAGCCTCCTGTTGTCCCTCCTGTCAGGGACCCCATGGCAGCTACCGCAGAGGACCGACCTGCTCTCTCAGGCTCAGAAGACACTGTGGCATCCGGACCTGCACCCCCTCCAGCTTTGGGCTTGGCCTCTAAGAGGTGTAAATGGGCCAGTCTAGGCATTCAGGACATTGTGGTGAACATGCTGCAGAACGTCAGGGCTTCCTCCATCAACTCGTCATATCAGATTCTGTGGGACATATTATGTACTTGGTTTGAGGGTCATAATGTTGCCCCCAAGTCGGGTGATGGACAAACAGTTAAAAAATGTTTTACAATCACTGCTTGATGCAGCCTGAGCGGAGTCCACTTTGAGTGTATTTAGCCGCAATCACTTCATGCCATGATGATGGCCTAGAGGGACCCATGGGTGGCCATCTATTGCTCTCCAAGTTAATGGAGTTCGACATCTGCATCCAGCAAAGGCCCGTTCGGTGCTAAGCTGGGACCTTGACATGGTGCTGTTAGCACTTACTAAGCCACCCTTCGAGCCCCTGGGGTTAATGTCTTTGAAGCACCTATCCATAAAGGTGGAATTCCTGTTGCCTATTACCTCCACTAAGAGGGCCAGTGAATGTCATGCTCTTTCGGTGAGTGCTATCCACTGGCCTAACCCATCTTTCTTGCCGAAAGTCCTGTCTGACAGGCATGTGAACCGTGCTTGATGCACCGGGCACAGCACATTGGACACTTGAGTTACACAGACAAAGACAATACGACAGTCTGATCAGCTGTGCGTTTGCTATGGTCAGAGAGTTCTGGGGAAGAGCCTATCGAAACAGAGATTCTCAAATTGGATTGTGGACACTATACCTACAGCATCTCAGCTGGCCGGGTGGCCTCTGCCATCTGCTGTAGTGGCGCATTCTACTAGAGGAGTAACTCCATCGTGGGCCCTTCTCCAAGGAGTTCCCCTTGATGACATTTGTGCCTCGGCCAGTTGGGCATCGTCTAGCACCTTTGCTAGGTACTATCGAGTCAATATTGCCGCAGCCAATGAGGTCGGGACGGCCATGTTGGGTGTTGTCTCCACTTCCCTGGATGGGGACGGAGGGACACAGCAATCATGACTGCCCGAGCTCAGTCCTATGGGACTTCGCTCTTTGCTTGGCCATGACTACTTCATCAATTAATCTGGAATTGTGATACCATATTGGAGGGATCCAATATAGTGCTACATAACGAAGGTTACATATGTAACCACGGTTATGTGAGCAATTGGATCACTCCAATCCTTGTGCCTCAAAAAAGACAAGAGGTGGAAGTAGTGTGACGGTAGCTATTTAAGGGGGTCAGCCACAGCACTACCCAGTACACGGGACTAATCTGAAATCCTTACTCGGAATGCATCCTGCTGCACGGAAGGATACGATATCGATACAGCCACTACCCATCTAAGTTAACAGAGTTTGACAAAATCTGCAAGGAATATTGGGAGAAAATCCCCAAATCCAGATGTACAAAGCTGTTACAGACATACCCAAGATGTCTAAAAGCTGTAATTGCCGCCAAAGGTGCTTCTACAAAGTATTGACAGGGTTGTGAATACTTACAGTGGGGGGAAAAAGTATTTGATCCCCTGCTGATTTTGTACGTTTGCCCACTGACAAAGAAATGATCAGTCTATAATTTTAATGGTAGGTTTATTTGAACAGTGAGAGACAGAATAACAACAAAAATATCCAGAAAAACGCATGTCAGAAATGTTAAAAATTGATTTGCATTTTAATGAGGGAAATAAGTATTTGACCCCCTCTCAATCAGAAAGATTTCTGGCTTCCAGGTGTCTTTTATACAGATAACGAGCTGAGATTAGGAGCACACTCTTATAGGGAGTGCTCCTAACCGCACCTTGTTACCTGTAAAAAAGACACCTGTCCACAGAAGCAATTAATCAATCAGATTCCAAACTCTCCACCATGGCCAAGACCAAAGAGCTCTCCAAGGATGTCAGGGACAAGATTGTAGACCTACACAAGGCTGGAATGGGCTACAAGACCATCGCCAAGCAGCTTGGTGAGAAGGTGACAACATTTGGTGCGATTATTCGCAAATGGAAGAAACACAAAAGAACTGTCAATATCCCTCGGCCTGGGGCTCCATGCAAGATCTCACCTCGTGGAGTTGCAATGATCATGAGAACGGTGAGGAATCAGCCCAGAACTACACGGGAGGATCTTGTCAATGATCTCAAGGCAGCTGGGACCATAGTCAACAAGAAAACAATTGGTAACACACTACGCCGTGAAGGACTGAAATCCTGCAGCGCCCGCAAGGTCCTCCTGCTCAAGAATACATATACATGCCCGTCTGAAGTTTGCCAATGAACATCTGAATGACTCAGAGGACAACTGGTGAATGTGTTGTGGTCAGATGAGACCAAAATGGAGCTATTTGACATCAACTCAACTCGCCGTGTTTGGAGGAGGAGGAATGCTGCCTATGACCCCAAGAACACCATCTCCACCGTCAAACATGGAGGTGGAAACATTATGCTTTGGGGGTGTTTTTCTGCTAAGGGGACAGGACAACTTCACTGCATCAAAGGGACGATGGACAGGGCCATGTACTGTCAAATCTTGGGTGAGAACCTCCTTCCCTGAGCCAGGGCATTGAAAATGGGTCGTGGATGGGTATTCCAGCATGACAATGACCCAAAACACACGGCCAAGGCAACAAAGGAGTTGCTCAAGAAGAAGCACATTAAGGTCCTGGAGTGGCCTAGCCAGTCTCCAGACCTTAATCCCATAGAAAATCTGTGGAGAGAGCTGAAGATTCGAGTTGCCAAACATCAGCCTCGAAACCTTAATGACTTGGAGAAGATCTGCAGAGGAGTGGGACAAAATCCCTCCTGAGATGTGTGCAAACCTGGTGGCCAACTACAAGAAACGTCTGACCTCTGTGATTGCCAACAAGGGTTTTGCCACCAAGTACTAAGTCATGTTTTGCAGAGGGGTCAAATACTTATTTCTCTCATTAAAATGTAAATCATTTTATAACATTTTTGACATGCGTTTTTCTGGATTTTTTGTTGTTATTCTGTCTCTCACTGTTCAAATAAACCTACCATTAAAATTATAGACTGATCATTTCTTCGTAAGTGGGAAAAGGTACAAAATCAGCAGGGGATCAAATACTTTTTTCCCTCACTGTATGTAAATTAGATATTTCTGTATTTCATTTTCAATAAATATGCTAACATTTCTAAAAACATGTTTTCACTTTGTCATTATGGGGCATTGTGTGTAGATGGGTGAGGGAAATGTAATTAATCAATGTTGATTTCAGGCTGTAACACAACAAAATGTGGAATAAGTCAAGAGGTATGAATACTTTCTGAAGTCACTGTACACCTCTGTAAGAAATTATCATGCACACAATGTTTTCTGAGAAGTCATTTCTATTGATAACTACCTGAGCTTCATATGAGATGTGTTGAAAGCCTTTTGAGCTTAATTGTGGTTAAGTCAAAAACAGTTTATGCTGCTTTGTTTGCGTCTCGTCTCTGGAAATACACGAGTGTGAGTGAACGATCAGTACACCCCACATGTGGTCACTTCTACTTGACAAACAGAAGCACAAACAATCAGGCATCAAAAGACATCAGCCAGTTTAGTTACTGTGTTTATCACACTGTGTCACCACAAACTAGTTGTTAGAGTTTACCCCGATCTCTACGATCCCCCTCCTCCATTTCTAACCTCTGTTATTTCTCTAACTCACACAATCTTTCAGCCCCTTCTACTGGGCAAAAATGGTACCAACCATCCAAGGACTAATACAGTGATGATCCCTTCTGATTTCTTCCTCCATATCAACATAATCCAGGATGGGGAGAAAAAGCCCCTGAACTGCCTGAAAACTGAAATGATCTAACCTGTATTTCCTTAGGAAAACAGAACCACAAATAGCAGCATAAAATGGGAATGCTGTAATACAATACATGTATTTAATTTATTCAAAACAGAATTACATATTAAAAACTGTACAGAATAGGAAAATTGCATACCAGTATGTTAAAACTAATCTACACAATCTTCACATTAAATCAATGTTTATTTGTCACATGCACAGAGTACAGAAGGTGGAATGGCACAGTGAAATGCTTACTTTCAGCTCTTCCTCAACTGTGCAGAATAAATGTAAAGTAGCAAAACTATCAATATACAAAGTAGATAAAAATAGTAATAACAAAAGCGTAAAAAAAAAGACAAGGTAATAAAAGAACACAGGAATTTACCCTTATATACAAACAATGTGAAACTTCAAATGGATCATGTCTTAAAACCCTATGCACATGTATTTCTTGCCCAGTAAGATATTACACCATTCATCTGAGAGGAACAGATGGCGTCAGAAAGCAGAGAAAGGATGTGGAGGAAGTTCATCAACAGGTGGAAGTACACTTGAACTAGTACTACGCAGCATGGTCACATCCCCACATTCAGACCGCCTTGTTGAAATAATGAAGCATTTGCATCTGTTTCAAATAAGAGAAAGGTGAAATGTAGAGCACTGAATATTACCACTTTTCTGAGAAATGAATATGTTGTAGTAGGTTTCCTTTCATACTTACAGATACCTTCTTTGTTCTGGTTCCATTGGAATCTGTTGAGACAATTTACCCAGTACATTTAGATATGACACTGTATAATGATGTGTATGAAGACAAATATAATGTAATTATAATACAAATAAACCACTCACTTACCTATCGGCAGACCAGTCTTGTTGATCACCTGCAGAAATAAATATGAAATGATAATAGATTAAACCAGCCCCGATTTTACATGTATAATACACAAATAACTCAAAATGGACATTGGAACAAATTAAGCCTTGAAGTATCAGTATTTGAATGCATGTACCTCGCTTGTACCGGAGAAAACACAGGACACATACAACCAGCAGAATAAGGCTAAAGGCCCCAACACTCAGACTGATGTAGAGGGGGAACTCTGAGGAGGACTCTAAAGGGGGAGATGACTTTCAGATCAAGTTGAAATCGTTTGTTGAATTAGATTAAACAGAACAGCAACAGAATCAGTCAATGTTATCTTGAAATGCTCTTAAGTGGGTGGGTCTATCAACAGTAAGTTTAAAAACATTTTAAGGTTACTCACCTTCTTCTTTAGTTACCCTGGTTTTGTTGGTACTGAATGTTGATAAGGAAGTGGTGGGCCCAGGAGAGTCTATAACTGGAGGAAGAATATGACATATGCATCAGTATTGCAATACAGACAGATGATTGTCATGTTAGATTGCACAATAATTTAAATGATGGTCTCACCATCTATGGCAATCTTGAACGGTTCACTATGCTGTGATTTCACAGTATTTTCACCCTCCATTACCAGCTCCACAGCACAGGTGATGAAGAGCTCTCCGGCACTGCTCCTCTTCCTCAGCAGTTCCTTTTCCGCCACTTTCCCCACACAGACATTGTCTTTGTAGGGCTGACTTTTAAAGGGGGAGTCACTGTTGTTCAGGTAATAGTAGCATGAGGTACCAGCATGCTTGGCCTCACATCGAAGACTTAAGTAAGTTCCTGTATTTTCCACAAAAATCCTGGGTATTCCAATGGAATCTGTTTGTAAATTAGAAACAAATTATGTAGTCAATCAAGCAAATGTGATACTGCCTGGTAATAAAATGGTCACTTACCACTTACATGAAGTCTTCGAGCGTCACTAAATTTTGGGATTATTTTTCCTTCTCCCTTCTGTAGAATAGCACAGCTGAGATCTACTTCAGTCTTGTTCCACTTTTTGAACTCATTCCAGAACAATATGAATTGGCAAACACCGGAATTTACTTCTCTTATTGGGTTGGGGTCGTGGTCTTTGTAGAATTGGCACTTTGTGCCTCCTGTTGACTCACAGCGAACTACGACAGGCATAGCTACATTGATGTACCCAGGGTCTAACACAATGGTGGGAGTAGGGACAGAATCTGTTTAGAGTTAAAGAGAGAAACTATGAGAACACACATTTTAATTGTTAGAAATAGAATGATTGAGGAAATATTCTTATGTGGTAATACATTACAGTAATACATTACATACCTGCACAATCTTCTTTAACTGCAACAGCAGCCATACCTTTAAACATGGCAAAACATTAAAAAAAGGCTTTTATGTGAAGTCCTACATATTAAACCTACATCATCTAAATGAATTACTTTGTTACAATTAATTAATATTATTAAAATAATAGATCATTGAATACTCACAAATGAAGAGAAAATAAGATGGAGACATCCTTTCAACTTGTTGATGTTCATGAAGGAGTGAACACACTTAGATAATGAAGTGAAAAAAACTGGCAGCCTATGCTTAGGAGGCACAACAACTTAGAGGCGCCGATCATTTACAAACAGGGCTCCCGAGTGACGCAGCGGTCTAAGGCACTGCATCTCAGTGCAAGAGGCATCATTACAGTCCCTGGTTCAAATCCAGGCTGTGTCACATCTGGCCATGATTGGGAGTCCCATAGGGCGGTGTACAATTGGCCCAGCGTTGTCCGGGTTTGGCCAGGGTAGGCCATCATTGTACATAAGAATTTGTTCTTAACTGACTTGCCTAGTTATATAAAGGTACATTTTTTTAATTAAATATGGAAACGGGCAGCCTATGTTTAGGAGGCAGAACAACCTAGAGGCAGATATGGAAACTGGCCAGGTTACAAATTACGCTATAGACAATATGAAAAGGCTACTGCACCCTTTCTGTAAATATAGCCAATTATGAGAAACCAGAGAGCTGTTTACAGTTTCTGTGAAGATTCAACAATTTGTCATCGGCTAATATCCCTTAATAACCTCTCTGGGCTAGGCGGGACGAAATCGTCCCAGCTACGCAACAGCCAGTGTAATCCCGCGGCGCGATTTTCAAATACCTTAGAAATGCTATTACTTCAATTTCTCAAACATATGACTATTTTACACCATTTTAAAGACAAGACTCTCGTTAATCTAACCACACTGTCCGATTTCAAAAAGGCTTTACAACGAAAGCAAAACATTAGATTATGTCAGCAGAGTACCCAGCCAGAAATAATCAGACACCCATTTTTCAAGCTAGCATATAATGTCACAAAAACCCAGAAGACAGCTAAATGCAGCACTAACCTTTGATGATCTTCATCAGATGACACACCTAGGACATTATGTTATACAATACATGCATGTTTTGTTCAATTTCATATTTATTTATTTATTTATTTGGGCTTTATTTATATCAAAAACCAGCTTTTTACATTAGCATGTGACGTTCAGAACTAGCATACCCCCCGCAAACCTCCGGTGAATTTACTAAATTACTCACGATAAACGTTCACAAAAAACATAACAATTATTTTAAGAATTATAGATACAGAACTCCTTTGTGCAATCGAGGTGTCCAATTTTAAAATAGCTTTTCGGTGAAAGCACATTTTGCAATATTCTGAGTACATAGCCCAGCCATCACGGCTAGCTATTTAGACACCCACCAAGTTTAGCCCTGACCAAACTCCGATTTACTATTACAAAAGTTTGATTACCTTTGATGTTCTTCGTCAGAATGCACTCCCAGGACTGCTACTTCAATAACAAATGTTGGTTTGGTCCAAAATAATCCATCGTTATATCCAAATAGCGGCGTTTTGTTCGTGCGTTCAAGACACTATCCGAAGTGTAAATAAGGGTCACGAGCATGGCGCAATTCGTGACAAAAAAATTCTAAATATTCCATTACCGTACTTCGAAGCATGTCAACCGCTGTTTAAAATCCATTTTTATGCCATTTTTCTCGTAAAAAAGCGATAATATTCCGACCGGGAATCTGCGTTTAGGTAAACAGACAAAAGAAAACAAAGCATTCTGTCGACGCGAGCACGCGCCTGAGTCTCACAGTACTGTAACTAGCCACTACCCAAACGCGCACATTTTTTTCAACCAGAGCCTGCAAAGCCACGATTCAGCTTTTTGCCGCCTTCTGAGAGCCCATGGGAGCCGTAGGAAGTGTCACGTAACAGCAGAGATCCTCTGTAATGGATAGAGATAATCAAGAAGGGCAAGAAATTGTCAGACAGGCCACTTCCTGCATGGAATCTTCTCAGGTTTTGGCCTGCCATATGAGTTCTGTTATACTCACAGACACCATTCAAACAGTTTTAGAAACTTTAGGGTGTTTTCTATCCAAAGCCAATAATTATATGCATATTCTAGTTACTGGGCAGGAGTAGTAACCAGATTAAATCGGGTACGTTTTTTATCCAGCCGTGTCAATACTACCCCCTAGCCCTAACAGGTTTTAAACAATGTATTGCCAACTCATTGGACAGTTTAAAGACACACTCCAGCAATTTTTTAACTGTTCCTGTTGAAAAACAATAGAGGAGCAATAGAGGACAAAAGAGGAAAGGTCCACCCCCCACATGTGCCATGTCATGTCATACCTGGACCACCTATTGAGATGTGCCTTTTGTGAAGTAAATAAGGTGAAAATGAGACTGGGGCGGGTCTTTAAGGTATACGTTGTTTGGCATGTTTGGCAAACATTTTAAACTACAGGAAAACCTACTGTTTAGGTAATCGTCTGCTTTCAGTCTTACTTTATTGAACAAAGGTAGTAGCACACTTCCATGACCAGAAAATTCACATGTACAGTGCCTTGCAAAAGTATTCACCCCCCTTGGCATTTTTCCTATTTTGTTGCCTTACAACCTGGAATTAAAATAGATTTTTGGGGGGTTTGTATCATTTGATTTACACAACATGCCTAACACTTTGAAGATGCAAAATATGTTTTATTGCGAAACAAACAAGAAATAAGACAACAAAAACTGAACTTGAGCGTGCATAACTATTCACCCCCCCCCCCCTCCCCCCCAAAGTCAATACTTTGTAGAGCCACCTTTTGCAGCAACTACAGCTGCAAGTCTCTTGGGATATGTCTCTATAAGCTTGGCACATCCGGCCACTGGGATTTTTGCCTATTTTTCAGGGCAAAACTGCTCCAGCTCCTTCAAGTTGGATGGGTTCCTGCTGGTGTACAGCAATCTTTAAGTCATACCACAGATTCTCAATTGGATTGACGTCTGGGCTTTGACTAGGCCATTCCAAGACTTTTAAATGTTTCCCCTTAAACCACTCGAGTGTTGCTTTAGCAGTATGCTTAGGGTCATTGTCCTGCTGGAAAGTGAACCTCCGACCCACTCTCAAATCTCCTGAAGACAAACAGGTTTCCCTCAAGAATTTCCCTGTATTTAGCGCCATTCATCATTCCTTCAATTCTGACCAGTTTCCCAGTCCCTGCCGATAAAAAACATCCCCACAGCATGGTGGTGGCAGGATGATATTCTCGGGGTGATGAGAGGTGTTGGGTTTGTGCCAGACATGGTGTTTTCCTTGATGGCCAAAAAGCTAAATTTTTGTCTCATCTGACCAGAGTACCTTCTTCCATATGTTTGGGGAGTCTCCCACATGCCTTTTGGTGAACACCAAACGTGTTTGCTTATTTTTTTCTTTAAGCAATGGCTTTTTTCTGGCCACTCTTCCGTAAAGCCCAGCTCTGTGGAGTGTACAATAAAGGTGAAAGTAAAAGTACGGCTTAAAGTGGTCCTATGGATAGACACTCCAATCTCCTCTGTGGAGCTTTGCAGCTCCTTCAGGGTTATCTTTGGTCTCTTTGTTGCCTCTCTGATTAATGCCCTCCTTGCCTGGTCCATGAGTTTTGGTGGGCAGCCCTCTCTTGGCAGGTTTCTTGTGGTGCCATATTCTTTCAATTTTTTATAATCGGATTTAATGGATACAGGATCACATTTCATCATGTGATAATTTAGGGGTTTTCCACTTTTTTTTTTTAAACACCACTCCTGAATAAGAAACAATGTAATTAACAATTAATTAACAATTTCTTGTGGTGCCATATTCTTTCCATTTTTTCTAATCGGATTTAATGGATACAGGATCACATTTCATCATGTGATAATTTACGGGTTTTCCACTTTTTTTTTTAAACACCACTCCTGAATAAGAAACAATGTAATTAACAATGTTTCGGGATGTTTCGGATATTTTTTTATAACCCAACCATGATCTGTACTTCTCCACAACTTTGTCCCTGACCTGTTCGGCGAGCTCCTTGGTCTTCATGGTGCCGCTTGCTTGGTGGTGCCGCTTGCTTAGTGGTGTTACAGACTCTGGGGCCTTTCAGAACAGGTGTATGTATACTTAGATCATGTGACAGATCATGTGACACTTAGATTGCACACAGGTGGACTTTATGTAATTAATTATGTGACTTCTGAAGGTAAATGGTTGCACCAGATCTTATTTAGGGGCTTCATAGCAAAGGGGGTGAATACATATGCACGCACCATTTTTCCGTTTTTTTATTTCTTAGAATGTTTTTAAATCAAGTAATTTTTTTCATTTCACTTCACCAATTTGGACTATTTTGTGTATGTCCATTACATGAAATCCAAATAAAAATCCATTTAAATTACAAGTTGTAATGCAACAAAATAGGAAAAATGCCAAGGGGGTGAATACTTTTGCAAGGCACTGTATGTTATCATTATCATGTATGGCTCTAATGCAATTATTTTGAGAGACTGATGTGTAAGGTTAATGTGTGGGGGACCCATCAGTCTGCCTTATGACACTTGTGGCTCATCTAGCCCTAGCTTATGACCGCAGTTCCATACTTTAACCTTCCACCTCTATATATATTCAAAGCCCTTCGGTTGTGGTTGGTCTTGACTTGTGTTCTCGTCTCTGGAATTAGGCATGTGTGTGAATGATCAGTAACCCTAGTGTGGTCCCTTATGTGCTGACCTGAATAGCAACAGGAAATACAAGCTGGTTGATGCTCAGCTACAAGTGTCCTGTGTGGCTTAGTTGGTAGAGCATGGCGCTTGCAACACCAGGGGGGAGGATTTGAATTTCCACGGGGACCAGTATGGACAAAGAACATTTGAAAATGTATGCACTCACTACTCTATGCCACTCTGGATAAGTGTCTGCTAAATAATGTTAATGTAGCGCAAACGGAGAACGAAAAGTAATTGCCAACTAAATGGTTACAGAATATCTGATTTACCATCCTCTTGTTTGTCTCTCCAAACCATGTGTTTTGCCCCATCTACCAGGTCCACTGTTAGGCAATGTTCCCTTGAATTTTTTCAGGCACTGAGCACATTTTTGGTTTTGTGAGCGGAAACTTGAACATTGTGAGAATTTTGTGCAACTTCCAGCACGTTTACAGTGAACACTGAGGCTGCACCCTTACAGTTTTAGACAGTAGCCAATAGGCTATTGTGACTATTTGAGCATAATGTAGGCCTACCAACAACACCAAGGGAGCAAATCCCATAACATTTTCACATGGAAATAGCTTGTGATTTCTATGATATAGACTACAGTAGCATATATGCGGTGTTCAATGCAGGCCTACATTGCAAACTAATGGGGAGAACTCAGTGAAGTTCAATCTCTTGCGTCTCTGCGCTGCATGGCATTTCCTCTGCGAGGGAGTCATGGAGGAGGGGCGCAGTTTAGAGGAAACATTACTGGTACAGTAGGACTACCAATCACAGATTCTTGAGATTTACTTTGTTACTCTGCAATACCATGAACCCATGTGTTGTCCCTATTTCTTCATTCATATCTCAATGTCTAGCCAAAGACTAGGGAGCAGAAAGTGCTTTTTGAACCAGGTTATGTGACTTGCCATTGGAAAGCAGATCACAGAACAGAAACACATGGGAGTGCCGGAGTAAATGTTATTTATTTTAGAAGTAAAACCAGAAAATACAGAATAAAAACACGATAACAGTATAACATGACAATTGAAATTGATTGGTAAAACATGTGGCAAAAATAATCTATACACAGTCTTTCTGCATTCAAGGCTTTTCTGAACCAAATATCCTCTTTCTTTCTCTTTCTGCTCTATGAAATTCCAGTTCTCTCTGTTAGGGAAGACAACTATTGCCGCATTCAGCAGGGCTCAGTGTTCCATGGACATGGTGCTGTTCTGAACGACCAGATGAAGAATGTTGTGATTATGGTGGCCCAGAGGGTGATTGTGTATGGTGTGCTGCACAAGTTTTGAAATTACAAATGGTCATAACCATATTAATCAGGCCACAACCCTCCCACCAAATGGGAGAAAACATACCACAAAGACCGTTGAAGCACTGTGCGCTCCGTTGTGGGTAAACGTGTCGTTCAGTACAAACCGCCACACAACGTAGCAAAACGTTAAATAAACTGAACACACTATGACTCTTCCTGACTGGTTGAAATGTCCATATTTGAAAGGGCTTCATCCAATGGAAGAGAGGGGGAGTCCTCCTTGGCCAATAGGTTGTTCTTGCGTAGTTGACAGGCCTGCTGGTAGGGTGGGCGAATGGGGGGCTGGGTGGGGGGTGTGTACTTGTATTCCTTACTGGCATCCAACTATGAAGAAAAATTATATTAAGTTTAATGTGCACAGCACAAAAGTTTAATATGAAGTAAGGCTGTCTCTGACAAAAACAAATGTTGGTTGACTGAAAGTCACCTGTTCTTTCGACCAATCGATTGCTACCCTGTAATAAAATCAACTAGATTCATTGAGCTTGTCTGATGCTTTAAGATTAGTTTGATGCCCCAAGAGGGCGCCAGAGATCTAGATAACCAGAAGACAAAAACCTTAACCTGAACCAACTATTCACCTCCAACTCCTGCTGGCTTTCGAAGATTCTGCTATTACTCTCCTGAAGTTGCCGGTAATAGGCTACACGGGGAGTCTGCAACCTTTCTCATGTGGAATGCTAATTTATCTTACAATTTCTACCGATCTGCGTGCGAGTTATGGTTCATATGCACATTTTCGTGAAATACCCTAAAAAGTTACTTCTATTGCAAACTATCTAAAAATAGCCTAAATAAAGCCAACAAATAAAAACATAGCAGCTAGAAAATATCCAGAAAAAAAAAAAAATCGTATAAATCACATTGGCTACACATGGCCTGTCTGCAACATTGTATCAACTATTAACTTGGGTCCGGCTGAAAATATTCTGGGCTCTCAGTTTCCCGCGTCAGTGAGCTCGGGACTGACACAGCTGTAGGCGATTTGCACAAGGGATAAGAAGCCGTGCTTGACTTGGGCAGGAACTCACCAGAGCTGAGTACAGCACCTCAAATTGTATACTGCTTGAGCTCCTGTTCCTCTTATAGAATATTAGCTCAAAAGTTTTGTGGAGCTCTTGCACCTAAATATAAACTGTACCAGCACCCAAAATGAGTACCGGAACCTATTTCAGTCCAAGTCCAACAATGATAAGAAGCCTATTTTATGACGTTTCCACTGGATCAGAGCATGGCATTTTTCAATTTCACGCTGAGTGGTTATCGAAAGGGAGAGAGCGAGAAAGATTTTTTCAAATACATTGAGGAACTATTGTAATTCTCAATGGATGTAAAAACAGACATTGTTTGCTTGCTGTTTGAGGTGAATAAAACATTACTTTGAGAAGCTCCACAGGTCATTAAGGGTGGTGCAATAAGCAGAAATACTATCAGATCCCCAAATGGACACAGGTAGGCTATAGGCCTACTTCTATGCGTGCTCGTCCTTCATTAAAAGAAATGTACGTAACCAAAGTAACAAACATTGTAGATTAGAAATTATAGGAATTAACAGTAAATGTACTACTGGTGATACAGTGAGGGAAAAAAGTATTTGATCCCCTGCTGATTTTGTACGTTTGCCCACTGACAAAGAAATGATCAGTCTATAATTTTAATGGTAGGTTTATTTGAACAGTGAAAGACAGAATAACAATAAAAAAATCCAGAAAAACACATGTCAAAAATGTTATAAATTGATTTGCATTTTAATGAGGGAAAAAAGTATTTGACACCCTCTCAATCAGAAAGATTTCTGGCTCCCAGGTGTCTTTTATACAGGTAACGAGCTGAGATTAGGAGCACACTCTTAAAGGGAGTGCTCCTAATCTCAGCTTGTTACCTGTATAAAAGACACCTGTCCACAGAAGCAATTAATCAATCAGATTCCAAACTCTCCACCATGGCCAAGACCAAAGAGCTCTCCAAGGATGTCAGGGACAAGAATGTAGACCTACACAAGGCTGGAATGGGCTACAAGACCATCGCCAAGCAGCTTGGTGAGAAGGTGACAACATTTGGTGCAATTATTTGCAAATGGAAGAAACACAAAAGAACTGTCAATCTCCCTCGGCCTGGGGCTCCATGCAAGATCTCACCTCATGGAGTTGTAATGATCATGAGAACGGTGAGGAATCAGCCCAGAACTACACGGGAGGATCTTGTCAATGATCTCAAGGCAGCTGGACCATAGTCACCAAGAAAACAATTGGTAACACACTACACCGTGAAGGACTGAAATCCTGCAGTGCCCGCAAGGTCCCCCTGCTCAAGAAAGCACATATACATGCCCGTCTGAAGTTTGCCAATGAACATCTGAATGATTCAGAGGACAACTGGATGAAAGTGTTGTCAGATGAGACCAAAATGGAGCTCTTTGGCATCAACTCAACTCGCCGTGTTTGGAGGAGGAGGAATGCTGCCTATGACCCCAAGAACACCATCCCCACCATCAAACATGGAGGTGGAAACATTATGCTTTGGGGGTGTTTTTCTGCTAAGGGGACAGGACAACTTCACCGCATCAAAGGGACGATGGATGGGGCCATGTACTGTCAAATCTTGGGTGAGAACCTCCTTCCCTCAGCCAGGGCATTGAAAATGGGTCGTGGATGGGTATTCCAGCATGACAATGACCCAAAACACACGGCCAAGGCAACAAAGGAGTGGCTCAAGAAGAAGCACATTAAGGTCCTGGAGTGGCCTAGCTAGTCTCCAGACCTTAATCCCATAGAAAATCTGTGGAGGGAGCTGAAGGTTCGAGTTGCCAAACGTCAGCCTTGAAACCTTAATGACTTGGAGAAGATCTGCAAAGAGGAGTGGGACAAAATCCCTCCTGAGATGTGTGCAAACCTGGTAGCCAACTACAAGAAACATCTGACCTCTGTGATTGGCAACAAGGGTTTTGCCACCAAGTACTAAGTCATGTTTTGCAGAGGGGTCAAATACTTATTTCCCTCATTAAAATGCAAATCAATTTATAACATTTGACATGCATTTTTCTGGATTTTTTTGTTGTTATTCTGTCTCTCACTGTTCAAATAAACCTACCATTAAAATTATAGACTGATCATTTCTTTGTAAGTGGGCAAACGCACAAAATCAGCAGGGGAATCAAATACTTTTTTCCCCCACTGTATGTATGTATGTACACTACCGTTCAAACGTTTGGGGTCACTTAGAAATGTCCTTGTTTTTGTAAGAAAGGCACATTTTCTGTACATTAAAATAGCATCAAATTGATCAGAAATACAGTGTAGACATTGTAGCTGGAAACAGCAGATTTTTAATGCAATATCTACATAGGCGTACAGAGGCTCATTATCAGCAACCATCACTCCTGTGTTCCAATGGCACGTTGTGTTAGCTAATCCAAGTTTATCATTTTAAAAGGCTAATTGACCAATCGAAAACTATTTTGCAATTATGTTAGCACAGCTGAAAACTGTTATGATTAAAGAAGCAATAAAACTGGCCTTCTTTAGACTAGTTGTGTATCTGGAGCATCAGCATTTGTGGGTTCGATTACAGGCTCAAAATGGCCAGAAACAAATCATTTTCTTCTGAAACTCGTCAGTCTATTCTTGTTCTGAGAAATGAAGGCTATTCCATGCAAGAAATTGCCAAGAAACTGCCAAGAAACTGAAGATCTCATACAACGCTGTGTACTACTCCCTTCACAGAACAGAGCAAACTGGCACTAACCAGAATAGAAAGAGGAGTGGGAGGCCCCGGTGCAAAACTGAGCAAGAGGACAAGTACATTAGAGGGAACCGAGAAGAGGCGACTCCGGGATGCTGGCCTTCTAGGCAGAGTTCCTCTGTCCAATGTCTGTGTTCTTTTGCCCATCTTAATCTTTTCTTATTACTTGCCAGTCTGAGATATGGCTTTTTCTTTGCAACTCTGCCTAGAAGGCCAGCATCCCAGAGTTGCCTCTTCACTGTTGACGTTGAGACTGGTGTTTTGCGGGTTAAAATAAAAAATAACATAAATTTGATGTTATTTTAAAGGACCAAATATATATATTATTTAAAAAACAAGGACATTTCTAGGTGACCCCAAACATTTGAAAGGTAGTGTGTGTATGTATATATTTGTTACTGCTCGACTAAAACAATCTCTGTCGACCAACAGCCTAACGACCAAACAATCGACCAGTCGACTAATTGGGATCAGACATAATATGAAGTATCTTATCTATGGAGTAACAGCTTTGAGACTAGTAAAGAAAAACATTGGTCTACAATACATGTATCAGCAGAGACATGTATCTGAATATAAATACCTGGAGAGGGTAGGTCTGGTCCGAGTCAAAGGCACTCAGGTCTCCACAGGCCAAGAAAGGAACTATGATTCTGTTCGGTCCCTCCAGCTGGTTAAAATCTACATCTGAAACAGACAGAAACCAACTTGAGTACCAGTGTATAACATGACAGTATTATATGGAGTTGAAACATGAGGAACATAGAAAGCATTACTGTGTTGTTACCATATGAGTGATCCAGTAGAGGATTGGACATGTTGGGCACATATCCTACTGGAGGAGAGTAATTCTGACACATCACAAATGCCTCTGTAGAAGTGAGAGAAACAAACTAATATTAGTCTCAAGCAGCCCATCGCCTACTTAATCCTTCAACCCTTCGGTCAAAACCAGGCATTTGAATGGAAACCATCTATGATCCGGTGTGTGACCAGTGTCAGCTGTGGTCTCCAGCTCACCTATGCTGGAATTCCTGCTGCTCCGGGGCTTGGCACAGGTCACACTACTGAAGAATATCTTAAGCTGGGAGTACAGGAGGGTCACGTCCTTCCCCCGGAATATCTACACAGTAACCACAGCATAAGATAACTTCCACATGACATAGGCTTCTTAGCTCATTTCCCTCCACAATTTAAAAAAAATAAGTGCAGAACTTGTTACATCAACACACACATACATTGTAATAGTGTTGGTATTATTCATTTTGTATTGTAGATATGTAGTAGAGGTCGACCGATTATGATTATTCAACACCGATACTGATTATTGGATGACCAAAAAAATTCCGATACCGATTAATCGGCCGGTTTGTATATATATTAATATATATTTGTAATAATGACAATTGCAACAATACTGAATGAACACTTATTTTAACTTAATATAAAATATAAATAAAATATATTTAGTCTCAAATAAATAATGAAACATGCTCAATTTGGTTTAAATAATGCAAAAAGAGTGATGGAGAAGAAAGTAAAAGTGCAATATGTGCCACGTTAAAAAGCTAACGTTTAAGTTCCTTGCTCAGAACATATGAAAGCTGGTGGTTCAATATTCCCAGTTCTTCAATATTCCCAGTTAAGAAGTTTTAGGTTGTAGTTCTTATAGGAATTATGACGTGTCGACTATTTCTCTCTATACCATTTGTATTTCATATACCTTTGACTATTGGATGTTCTAATAGGCACTTTAGAATTGCCAGCCTAATCTCAGGAGTTGATAGGCTTGAAGTCATAAACACCGCTGTGATTCAAGCATTGCTAAGAGCTGCTGGCAAATGCAGTAAAGTTTGAATGAATGCTTACGAGCCTGCTGCTGCCTACCACCGCTCAGTCAGACTGCTCTATCAAATATCAAATCAGAGACTTAATTATAATATAACAAACACAGAAATACGAGCCTTTGTTCATTAACATGGTGAAATACAGAAACTATAATTTCGAAAACAAAACGTTTATTCTTTCAGTGAAATACGGAACCGTTCCGTATTTTATCGAACGGGTGGCAACCCTAAGTCTAAATATTGCTGTTACATTGCACAACCTTCAATGTTATGTCATAATTATGTAAAATTCTGGCAAATTAGTTCGCAACGAGCCAGGTCGGCCCAAACCGTGGCATATACCCTGACTCTGCGTGCAATGAACGCAAGAGAAGTGACACAATTTCCCTAGTTAATATTGCCTGCTAACATGATTTTTTAAAACTAAATATACAGGTTTTAAAAAATATACTTCTGTGTATTGATTTTAAGAAAGGCATTGATGTTTATGGTTAGGTACATTCGTGCAACGAATGTGCTTTTTGCTCGACTGCGCTTTTGTTAAATCATCACCCGTTTGGCGAAGTAGGCTGTGATTCAATGATAAATTAACAGGCACCGCATTGATTATATGCAACGCAGGACGAGCTAGTTAACCTAGTAATATAATCAACCATGTGTAGTTAACTAGTGATTATGTGAAGATTGATTGTTTTTTACAAGATAAGTTTAATGCTAGCTAGCACCTTACCGTGGCTCCTTGCTGCACTCGTGTAACAGGTGGTCAGCCTGCCACGCAGTCTCCTCGTGGAGCGCAAGTAATCGGCATCCAAAAATGTCGATTGCCGATTGTTATGAAAACTTGAAATCGGCCCTAATTAATCAATCATGGCGATTAATCGGTCGACCTCTAATATGTAGTGGTGTAATAATGTTATATGATGTACTGTTTTATCTTTTGTTTTATGTCTGATGTAAGTGCCTTAATGTGTTTGGACCCCAGGAAGAGAAACTGCTGCCTTGGCAGTAATTAATGGGGATCCCTAATAAATACAAACAAGTCCTCATCCAACATACAACCTACCTTTGCAACAAATGTTCCTCCAGGTTTCAGGACGTGTGTTGTAATGTTTAGGGCCTGAGACGGGATATTTAGAAATTGATTATAAAGGATAAACAAAGATAACTGATCAGCCATTTGGGATTCAACTCAATATTACAGTGTTGCAGTGTGATACTCACAGCCAATAGGAGCTGAGCTTGGATGTACTCATCCACATCATGGAGTCCTGTCACTATGTAGACAAGCCAGAAAATGACCAATAAGGAAGAGCCATACGCATATAGTGCAATGAAGAAAAGACAACAAACCCCACAGTGGCAACTAAGAGAAGAGTATGGAACTAAATGCAAGAGGACACAAACAAAACTGAAACCAGAGGGAAGAGAACACTCTCACACTCACCGTCTGGGGCTCCATCACACACTACCAGGTCTGCAGGCTGTCCTTCAAAATGCCTGATTATCTCCAGGGCAGTGGAGATCTAAAAGCAATAGATATATTTGACCCGCCAGCATTGTTGAAATACAGTTTGAGAACCTGATCCATACAATGTCTACATTCCAAACCAAACACTTACTATCCAACTCAATCATCAAGTTTGCAGACGACACTACAGTGGTAGGCTTGATTACCAACAACGACGAGACGGCCTACAGGGAGGTGAGGGCCCTCGGAGTGTGGTGTCAGGAAAATAACCTCGCACTCAATGTCAACAAAACAAAAGAGATGATCGTGGACTTCAGGAAACAGCAGAGAGAGCAGCCCCCTATCTACATTGACGGGACAGTAGTGGAGAGGGTGGAGAGTTTTAAGTTCCTCGGCGTACACATCACGGACAAACTGAAATGGTCCACCTACACAGACAGCGTGGTGAAGAAGATGCAGCAGCGCCTCTTCAACCTCAGGAGGCTGAAGAAATTCGGCTTGTCACCAAAAACACACAAACTTTTAGATGCACAATCGAGAGCATCCTGTCGGGCTGTATCACCGCCTGGTACGGCAGCTGCTCCGCCCATAACCGGAAGGCTCTCCAGAGGGTAGTGAGGTCTGCACAACGCATCACCGGGTGCAAACTACCTGCCCTCCAGGACACCTACACCACCCGATGTCACAGGAAGGCCAAAAAGATCATCAAGGACAGCAACCACCCGAGCCACTGTCTGTTCACCCCGCTAACATCCAGAAGGCGAGGTCAGTACAGGTGCATCAAAGCTGGAACCGAGAGACTGAAAAACAGCTTCTATCTCAAGGCCATCAGACTGTTAAACAGCCATCACTAACATTGAGTGGCTGCTGCCAACATACTGACTCAACTCAAGCCACTTTAAAAATGGGAAAATTGATGTAGTCAATTTATCACTTGCCACTTTATATTATTTATATTAGATAATGTTTACATAACCTACATTATTCATCTTATATGTATATACTGTACTCTATACCATCTACTGCATCTTGCCATCCTGATGTAACGTATCACTAGCCACCTTTAACAATGCTGCTTTATATGTTTTCATACCCTACAATACTCATCTCATATGTATATACTGTACTCCATACCATCTATTAAATCTTGCCTATGCCGTTCAGCCATCACTCATTTATATATTTTTATGTACATATTCGTATTCATTCCTTTACACTTGTGTGTACAAGGTAGTTGTTGTGGAATTGGTAGATAACTTGTTAGATATTACTGCATGGTCGGAACTAGAAGCACAAGCATTTCGCTACACTTGCTTTAACACCTGCTAACCATGTGTATGTGACAAATACATTTGATTTGATTTGATCCCCTTTCCTCTGCCCTTGATGACTTGCACTTCCTTCTCTGAAAGAAATCAGGCCAATACTGCAACGAATTCAGTGTTCCAGAATAGTGTTGGTATAATAGTTTCTCTATTAGTCCATGTGGGACAGGACAGACATGTCCCAGTTACCTTGGTGATGTCCCCCTGGATCTGTGTCACCCCAGGGAGAGGAGCCATGGCCTGCAGGTCCACTGCCACTATCTTTACCTCTTCACTCTTCTCCTCCTTTCCTCTGTCAAACCGTCAGATAAATTTACAAGATTAGTGTTATGCACACTATATTAGTGTTATGCACAATATTCCAACTATGCTTCGAGTAGAATTTATTTAACTAGGCAAGTCAGTTAAGAACAAGTTCTTATTTACAATGACGGCCTACCCCGGACGACACTGGGCCAATTGTGCGCCGCTCTATGCGACTCCCAATCATGGACAGATGTGATACAGCCCGGATTCGAACCAGGGACTGTAGTGACACCTCTTGGCACTGAGATGCAGTGCCTTAGACCACTGCGCCACTAGGGAGCCAAGGAAAGGAAAGAGATTGAAACCAACCTGAGTTTACGGCTCAGGACCTGGCTCCAGCTGCCTGGGGCAGCACAGAGGTCGACTGCCCTTTTTACACCTGGGAGGGAGAAATGGATGTCAATGTCATAGACAAGTAACATCAGAAATGGATGATCAAACTCATCTCCCTTTTTCCTTTCCTTTGACATAATGTTATATTTTACAACGGCCATACTGAATAACATAAGCCATTGATGTCTGATGTTGACCTAGGGTAAAACAACCATGGCCAGAAAAATTAACCCAGGGGGCCTTCTTGCCTTTGAACAGGCCAAACTCCTCATCCAGCTGCAGTAGTTTGAAGGCGCTCCTGGCCCTCCAGCCCTCCTCCTTGGCAAGACGGTAGTAGATATCCCGTTTGTCTTTGGAGGAGCGGCCCATCTTCACCTGCACAACAAAACAGATTTCAGTCACATTAGGTTAGTTAGGCCAGAGCAGTTTAGATGTCAGTAACATATGACTAGGCCAGAGCCCTTTATTGCAACATGATAAGTCCTATTCCTTTCAGGTAAAGTTGACTTAGCTAAGTTAGCCGTTAGCTAAAAGTCTAGCAATCCCAAGCTAAAAGTATATTTATGGAACCGTTTGCTTAGCTTCCTGACAAGCTAGCAAACTGAAAACGTGCTAGATGTGCTCGCATTCACTTTCAGACAAACAAATATAGAAATTCAGGACTAATGTGGAAGGGACATATGTTTATTGTGTGCATACTCACACTTTTACTTCCTCGCTGTGCTTTACTCACGTAAACGTTGACGCTGTGAGGACCCAACATAGTTGCCTCGTTAACGCCTGTACAAAATTCTAAGCATTAATCTTCAATCGATGGTCAAAGTAGCTACTTTTTTCTAATTACTGTACACCATCGACTAAAAAGTGATATTTCCCATGTATACTGTAACTTGCTATGTGTTCGATTTATGCTACTGCCACCACGAGAAAAGGTGAGCAAAATGTCTGCACCAAAAAAGTTATGGATTTTATTTAACCATTGGATACTGTTATGAGGAGTACTGCTCACATAGTCAGAGATGGGCAGTATGTCTGTTACATGTATTTGAATTAGGTATTTCAGTTACTTCTGAGTATTTTGTCATTTATATTACACTGGGCTGAACTCCAATGTATTTTGTAACAAGATACTTTCGAGAGCTGTAATTTGTATTTAAAAATATATATATTTTAACCATTTTGTGACCCCTTTCACCCTGCATTGGTATCAGAAGTCTGATGGCACTATGGTGTGATAAGAACGTCTGCTAAATGAACTAAATATACATGTATATCAGAGGAGGCTGGTGGGGGAGCTATAGAAGGACGGGCTCATTGTAATGGCTGGAATTAAATACATTAAACGTATCAAACATATGGAAACCACATGTTTGACTCAATTCCATGTATTCCATTCCAGCCATTACAATGAGCATGTCTCCTATAGCTCTTCCCACCAGCCTCCCCTGATCTATATGCAAAAATGAACAATTGCAACGCAATCTGAGTATTATTCTAATGAGCTCTGCCCCGAAGCAATGCCAGTAATAATACCCAGTATGCTTTGCAGTTCATTTTGGTATGTTAATTTTCACATATACAGTAACATTATGGTCATTTAGCAGACACTCTTACCCAGAGTGACTTACTTCAACTAAGGTAGATAAACAACATTATAAACTAGGTGGTTTGAGCCCTGAATGCTGATTGGCTGACAGCCGTGGTATATCACACCGTATACCATGGGTATGACAAAACATTTCTTTTTACTGCTCTAATTACGTTGGTAACCAGTTTATAATCGCAATAAGGTGCCTCGGGGGTTTGTGGTATATGGCCAATTTACCACGGCTAAGGGTTGTGTCCTGGCACTCCGTGATGCGTCGTGCAAAAGAACAGCCCTTAGCCGTGGTATATTGGCCAAATACCACACCCCCTTGTGCATTATTGCTTAAACATATCACAGCAAGTAAAACGTTTCTGTAACCGTTCCTGAGAATGTTGTTGCTGTTCTGGCCAGATACTTGCAAATGTATTTCTGTATTTTTTGTTGTTTATTTTCATACATTGATCTTTATGGTATTTTGTAATTGTATTTTGTGTTGTATTTTGTCATTTTTGCCCATCCCTGAATAGTCCAACATTAGTGTTTATTTTTCAGGTTATTCAACACTATAGCTCTAGGTGGCACTAACATCATGAAGAGTAGGCTACAAACAGTCTGTCAGAGGTAGGACACATCGCCTATTACAAAACAATTAAATAACATTTGCTGTAACAAATGCCGCCATATACAACATCCAACAAAACATACAAATACAACATATAGGCCTACAAAATATTGCCAAATTTGAAAATGAATGTGCCAAGTGATGGGAGAATCCACCAGCATAGGAATGAGCCAACACAAATATTTTGGCCATTAGTTCAGCTCTATGGGTTCTTGCTGCCATCATCCATTGCTTTCCAACATATTGTTTAAGCTTGGTTCAGTTTATCTGCAGAATTGATGGAAATTCATAAATTACTGAATTGATGTTAGGTTCATTTGCATTGCCATCTGGGAAATTAGTGTTTTAACTGAGGCAGCAGAGCGTTGGGCCAGTAACCGAAAGGTCACTGTTTGAATCCCTGAGCCGGCAAGGTGGAAAAGTATGCTGTTCTTTCCTTGAGCAAGGCGGTAAACCCCCAACAACAATTAGGTATCCCCTTTCCCCTAACTCAAAGAAATAATCTCAGTGTTCCTTTAACTCTGGTGCCGCTCTTGACCACTTGTCCTTTAGGAGCCATTAATCATTACAGTCTGGCCGTGGTGTTGCCACTGTGAGTGTCAAAGTGCTTGGGGGCAAAAAGCCCTTGGCAGACGCTCAGAATTTATCTGAGTCACCCCTGTCGAAGCCAAGATCTCAATACTGCAGTGCTGCTTCCTGTCAAGGAGAAGAATAATGCAAGCTTTCTCTCTTTCTGTTTGAAATGCTGATGAGAGAACTATCGCCATGCGCTGGGATTCTGCAATCCTGTTTCCTTTTTCATTGTTAAAGCATTTTTAGTGAGGGCTGTTATCCATATGTATGAGTCTGGTACACCGTCATCACCCCCACAGTTTATGAGAAAACCATCCATCCAAAGTGTCAGGGGCTTGCAGGGTTAAATAAGATTTTCTTGGACCCAGTATGGGCCCGCGTTGCAGAGTGGCAGTGCCTGTTATCGAGTGGCTTCTCCCTGGTCCTGCCAGGAAATGTGCTGACCTCTGAGGGTTAGATTACCCTGCCTCCCCAGAACAGCTCCAGAGCACTTGAGTACAAGGCCCACATCGTTGCCTGCAGATCAATACGCATCGAGTTGCCTTTTTACAAGAGGTACATTACCGTAAATGTGTTTACTTTGCAGTGATTCTGCAATCGGGGACTACATTGTTCCATAGATTAAGCCGGAATGTATCTGAGGTATCTTTTATCAATTGGACCTGATTGACACTTAAGGATAGAACAAATAGGGCATGATGGGATATCAAACCTAACCCCTTGCTGACTTCTCTGGTGCATATGTGCCCAAAAATATGATCTGTAATCCCAGATGAGTATGACATTAAATTCAACATAATGGTATACCTCTGTAAATCTCCTATTTCCCTTGTTCTGAAGAGTCTCTGCTGCTGCTCTCTGCCATTAGTTAGATGTGCAGACACACAGACGTGCATCCTGGGATAGATCTACTCTACAGAGCTCTCAGTCACGGACCAAGGCCTCTGAAGTCTGCTGGCTTTGAAGGCGTGGAGTGGATACCTTTTTATCATTGCTCCTGTAATAACTCCAAATCTGTTCCTCCTCTCTTGATGGCTCCATCCTCCTCGCTGAGGCAATTTAAGCATGGCCTCTTCCCAGGCTTATTATTCTACCCTTTCCAGACTAGTTTGATATTACATCACATTAAAGAGCTAAGAATGATGGCTGGCCACAGACATTGTGTGGGAGGGCTGGGGTTGTTAAGTCTATAGGTGAAGGAGTGGATTAGTGAGAGAGCAAGTGGTTAGATCAGTTAGCGAATGTTCAGATGAGTGAGTGAGTTTGTGAGTTGTTAGTCTTTAGGTAAGTAATTGTGAGTTACTGACTGAGGGTATAGGCAAGTGACTAACAAAGGTTTTGAATAACCCAAAATCTGCAAGGTAGACTTACTATGTATATATTTTTGTATAACTTAAGTGCACCGCAGCATTGAGCTACTGAAGGACACAGTGAAACTCTTGTCTCCTCTCTTCCATCCTCCCCATCATTGCAGACAGACAGAGGGGAAAGGAGGGGTGTTGTTAGAGAGTTTGGGAAAGGGAGGGGTGCAGAGAGTTTTTGGAAGGAGAGAGATTGCGCAGCACTGCAGAAACTGGGCGTTGGCTGCACATTAGGAGCGATGAAAAATAGAAACGAGGTAGAGAGAAAGAACGAAACAAGCGTGAGGTGCAGGAACATAATATACTGTATGTTATTTTGAGAAGGCTTAGAGGACAGGCAGAAGAGAGGGAGTGTCTGTCTGTCTGGTTGGAATTGAAATAATGGATAGAGGGAAAGTGAAACTAAATAGGAGAGGATAGGGAGGTTTTACCAACAGGTTATTGCACGAATGTTGGTTAAACGTTAAAAACATTGCTAACCAGGAAAGAAAATCAAATGGTGCAAATGTGTCAACGTTTGTATGAATGAGTATTACGTTATTCTGTGTTGACTTTTTTGTTAGCAAAATATATTGCTGCTTTTCAGCTCAAAGTAAATAATGACCATTTCATGAGTTGCGTTAATAATATATTTGTACATTTTTTGGGGGTAACCATTTGATAGATGTTCAGGAGTCTTATGGCTTGGGGTAGAAGCTGTTTAGAAGCCTCTTGGACCTAGACTTGGCGCTCCAGTACCACCTGCCATGCGGTAGCAGAGAGAACAATCTATGATTAGGGTGGATGGAGTCTTTGACAATTTTTAGGGCCTTCCTCTGACACCGCCTGGTGTAGAGGTCCTGGTCGGCAGGAAGCTTGGCCCCAGTGATGTACTGGGCCGTATGCACTATCCTCTGTAGTGCCTTGCGGTCGGAGGCCGAGCAGTTGCCATACCAGGCAGTGATGCAACCAGTCAGGATGCTCTTGATGGTGCAGCTGTAGAACCTTTTGAGGATCTGAGGACCCATTCCAAATCTTTTCAGTCTCCTGAGGGGGAATAGGTTTTGTCGTGCCCTCTTCACGACTGTCTTGGTGTGCTTGGACCATGTTAGTTTGTTGGTGATGTGGACACCAAGGATCTTGAAGCTCTCAACCTGCTCCACTACAGCCCCGTCAATGAGAATGGGGGTGTGCTCAGTCCTCTTTTCCTGTCGTCTACAATCATCTCCTTTGTCTTGATCACGTTGAGGGAGAGGTTGTTGTCCTGGCACCACACGGCCAGGTCTCTGACCTTCTCCCTATAGGCTGTCTCATCGTTGATGATCAGGCCTACCACTGTTGTGTCATCGGCAAACTTAATGATGGTGTTGGAGTCGTGCCTGGCCGTGCAGTCATGAGTGAACAGGGAGTACATGAGGGGACTGAGCACGCACCCCTGAGGGGCCCCTGTGTTGAGGATCAGCGTGGTGGATGTGTTGTTACCTATCCTTACCACCTGGGGGCGGCCCGTCAGGAGTCCAGGGTCCTGTTACAGAGGGAGGTGTTTAGTTCCAGGGTCCTGTTGGGTTCTGAGAATATGAAAATATACCTATTCATGTCACTGATGGAGTGCTAAGATTTAGAGTTAGTTAAGTTAAGGGTTATAGCTAGGAAGGTATATAGACTGTGCAACTAAGCTTGGAACGTGTTGAGTGCAGGGAAACGATTACATGTGACAGGCATTGATATTGTGAGACGTGTGGAGATCTTAGAAACTAACAATGTCACTGAGGGACAGAGGGTAATGTATAACGTTTACATTATGTCAGGATATGTTATTGTTAGCCATCAGGGATTCTCTAGGAGGAGAAGAGACAGTCTGATATCAATAACCATGACAGCCTTGAGTTGGGGAGAAGTGAGCACTTTGGGGTAGAGGTCAGGATAGATGAAGTGAGGAAGAACAGATATCAGTAAGGTTCTGTCTAGCAACAGAGATGCATTGGTTGTTCAGTTGTGGAGAAGGAGACTCAGCCTTGGAGAAAGGGTTAAATATCAGTGCTTGTGTGAAATGTTTTTTTGTCTGAATTACAGCTGTATCGACCCTTTGGGAAGAATTTAACTTGGTTAAGCTTCTCTAGTGTCCATGAGTTATTTACTCAAAATTAGAACCTAACAGTCCTTAGCTTATTGATGAGCTTTGAGGGCACTGTGGTGTTGAACGCTGAGCTGTAGGTGTTCCTTTCATCCAGGTGGGAAAGGGCAGTGTTGAATGCAATAGAGATTGCATCATCAGTGAACCTGTTGGGGCGGTATGCAAATTGGAGTAGGTCTTGGGTTTCTGGGATAATGGTGTTGATGTGAGCCATAACCAGCCTTTCAAAGTACTTCATGGCTACAGACGTGAGTGCTACGGGTCGGTAGTCATTTAGGCAGGTTACCTTAGTGTTCTTGGGCACAGGCACTATTGTGGTGTGCTTAAAACATGTTGGTATTAGAGACTCGGACAGGGAGAGGTTGAAAATGTCAGTGAAGACACTTGCCAGTTGGTCAGCGCATGCTCGTAGTACATGTCCTGGTAATCCGTCTGGCCCTGCGGCCTTGTGAATGTTCACCTGTTTTAAGGTCTTACTCACATCGGCTGTGGAGAGCGTGATCACACAGTCTTCCGGAACAGCTGGTGCACTCATGCATGTTTCAGTGTTATTTGCCGCGAAGCGAGCATTGAAGTAGTTTAGCTCGTCTGGTAGGCATGTGTCACTGGGCAGCTCTCGGCTGTGGTTTGCTTTGTAGTCTGTAATGATTTGCCAGCCCTGCCACATCCGACAAGCATCAGAGCCGGTGTAGTACGATTCGATCTTAGTCCTGTATTGGCGCTTTGCCTGTTTGATGATTCGTCGGAGGGCATAGCGGATTTCTTATAAGCTTACAGGTTAGAGTCCCGCTCCTTGAAAGCGCCAGCTCTAGCCTTTAGCTCAGTGCAGATGTTGCATGTAATCCATGGCTTCTGGTTGGGGTATGTACGTACAGTCACTGTCGGGACGATGTCATCGATGCACTTATTGATGAAGCCAATGACTGATGTGGTGTACTCCTCAATGCCATCAGAGGAATCCCGGAGCATATTCCAGTCTGTGCTGGCAAAACAGTCATGTAGCGTAGCATCTGCTTCATCTGACCACTTTTTTATTGATCGAGTCATTGGTGCTTTCTGCATTAATTTTAGTTTGTAAGCAGGAATCAGGATAGAATTATCAGATTTGCCAAATGGAGGGCAAGGGAGAGCTTTGTATGCGTCTCTGTGTGTGGAGTAAAGGTGGTCCAGAGTTTTTTCCCTCTGGTTGCACATTTAACATGCTGATAGAAATTTGGTAAGACGGATTTAAGTTTCCCTGCATTAAAGTCCCGGCTACTAGAAGCGCCGCCTCTGGGTGAGCGTTTGCTTATGACGGAATACATCTCATTCATTGTGGTCTTAGTGCCAGCATCAGTCTGTGGTGGTATGTAGACAGCTACGAAAAATACAGATGAAAACTCTCTAGGTAGATAGTGTAGCCTACAGCTTATCATGAGATACTCTACCTCAGGCGGGCAAAACCTCGAGACATACTTAGATATTGTGTACCAGCTGTTATTTACAAATATACCTAGTCCGCCGCCTCTTGTGTTACCAGACGGCGCTGTTCTATCCTGCCGATACAGCGTATAACCAGCCAGCTGTATGTTGATAATGTCCTCGTTCAGCCAAGACTCTGTGATGCATGAGATATTACAGTTTTGAATGTCCCGTTGGTCGTTTAATCTTTCGCGTAGGTCATCGATTTTATTTTCCACAGATTGCATGTTTGCTAACGGAATGGAAGGAAGTGGGGGTTTATTCGATCACCTACAAATTAGAGCTCCGAGACAGGATTCTGTCAAGGCACAGATATGGGGAAGGGTACCAAAAACATTCTGCAGAATCGAAGGTCCCCAAGAACATGGTGGCCTCCATCATTCATAAATAGAAGAACTTTGAAACCACCAAGACTCTTCCTAGAGCTGGCCGCCTGGCCAAACTGAGCAATTGGGGAAGAAGGGCGTTAGTCAGGGAGGTGACCAAGAACCCGATGGTCACTCTGACAGAGTTCCAGAGTTCCTCTGTGGAGATAGGAGAACCTTCCAGAAGGACAACCATCTCTGCAGCACCCCACCAATCAGGCATTTATGGTAGAGTGGCCAGACGGAAGCCACTCCTCAGTAAAAGGCACATGACAGCCCTCTTGGCATTTGCCAAAAGGCACCTAAAGGACTCTCAGACCATGAGAAATAAGATTTTCTGGTCTGATGAAACCAAGATTGAACTCTTTGGCCTGAATGCCAAGCGTCACGTCTGGAGGAAACCTGGCACCATCCCTATGGTGAAGCATGGCGGTGGCAGCATCATGCTGTGGGTATGTTTTTAGCGGCAGGGACTGAGAGACTAGTCAGGATCGAGGCAAAGATGAACAGAGCAAAGTACAGAGAGATTCTTGATGAAAACCTGCTCCAGAGCACCCATGACCTCAGATTGGGGTGAAGGTTCAACTTCTAACAGGACAACAACCCTAAGCACACAGCCAGGACAATGCAGGAGTGGCTTCAGGACTAGTCTCTGAATGTCCTTGAGTGGCCCAGCCAGAGCCCAGACTTGAACCCGATCGACCATCTCTGGAGAGACCTAAAAATCGCTGTGCAACGACGCTCCCCATCCAACCTGACAGAGCTTGAGAGGATCTGCAGAGAAGAATGGGAGAAACTCCCCAAGTACAGGTGTGCCAAGCTTGTAGCGTCATAACCAAGATGACACGAGGCTGTAATCACTGCCAAAGGTGCTTCAACGAAGTACTGAGTAAAGGGTCTGAATACTTTTGATTTTTGAAATGTAACCTTCATTTAAGTAGGCAAGTCAGTTAAGAACAAATTCTTATTTACAATGACGGCATACACCGGCCAAAACCAGGCGACGCTGGGCCAATTGTGCACCACCCTATGGGACTCCCAATCACAACCGGTTGTGATACAGCCTAGATTCGAACCAGGGTGTCTCTAGCACTGAGATGCAGTCCCTTAGACCGCTACGTCACTCGCCACTACTTACAGTACCAGTCAAAAATTTGAACACACCTACTCATTCAAGGGTTTTTCTTTATTTTTTATATTTTCTACTTTGTAGAATAATAGTGAAGACATCAAACTAATAACACACATGAAATCATGTAGTAACCAAAAAAGTGACAAACAAATCAAAATATATTTTATGTTTCAGATTCTTCAAAGTAGCCACCCTTTGCCTGGATGAAAGCTTTGCACACTCTTGGAATTCTCTCAACCAGCTTCATGAGGTAGTCACCTGGAATGCATTTAATTTAACACGTGTGCCTTGTTAAAAGTTAATTTGTGGAATTTATTTCCTTCTTAATGCGTTTGAGCCAATCAGTTGTGTTGTGACAAGATAGGGGTGGTATACAGAAGATAGCCCTATTTGGTAAAATATGTGTTATTTCATAGTTTTGATGTCTTCACTATTATTCTACAATGTAGAAAATAGTAAAAATAAAGAAAAACCCTTGATTGAGTAGGTGTGTCCAAACCTTTGACTCGTACTGTATGTAAATGTATATATTTTTTGGGGGCCCAAAAATCTAAAAACCTGTTTATGCTTTGTCACTATGGGCTGTTGTGTATAAATTGATGAGGGGGGGGGGAAAAAACAATTTAATCAATTTTAGAATAATGCTGTAACATAACAAAATGTGGAAAAAGTCAAGGGGTCTGAATACTTTCCCAAATGCATTGTAGAATGGGCATAGGAGCAGAGGGAGGGAAGGAAGGAGGGAGGGAGGCATTGTGCCCAGATAGAGATGACTCACCACAGTTGGAGAGGTTGAGATGCAGCGCCCTGGCACCAGTCATACCTCCCACCCACACCCTAACCCTGTCTCCGCCCCATCTATACCCCCACTGTCGTCCCCACCCCCAGGTAAAAACATCTGATTTATTCATCCTGTAAAACCCATATGATGAAATAAGGACAAACTCATGACTTACGGATTCACATTTATTCAGATACACCATATACAGTAACATCAGCAGAATCTCATCAAACTTTTACATTGCCCCACTCTGGGAGAATGTCAATTCATAACAGGCGGGTGGACATTTATTAGTTCAGAAATACCATACAGTAAACCAACCATACTGTAGCTCTTAAAACATTCAGAACAGGACAGAAGGATCTTTCATATTAGTTTACTGGCATGTCAGTAGAAAGTACTATAGCTCAGTCAGTCAGTGGCCCAAATATCAGAGCGGCATCAGTGTTAGGGACAGGAAATCATGCAGATGTAAGTGACTGGTGACTTATCGTCATACATATTTGATGAAATGAGACAGAAACGTAAGGGACTGGCTAAATGGCTGCTAGCAGTGTGTGTGAGATCTTCAAATCTTCAGGAAAGCCCGGCTCATCAAAGCCAGCTGGACCAGATACATAATCTTTACTATTACCTTTGTGAAATTACTTAGATAGAGATAAAGACACACAGACGGATTCTAGTAACCACAGCCCGTTGTTTCTGGTAGTCTGTGAATTAAAGCATAAAGCTGTTTGGTAGCTACACCCCATTGGTTGCCGCATTTACTTTGATGCCCAAAACAGAACCGTGTTGTAATGCTCCATCTCTGGATACCAGGGAATATTCTAGGCCTTATCAGCATATCTTAGTCAGAAGGGAGAGGGTGTGAATGTGCCAAACCTTCCGCTGAGAATAGAATGAAAAACTAGCCCTTTCTCCAAAGGATATGAAGGTAGAAATACCAAAATGTATGTCTTCTTGTTACTCAAGTTTGGGCTTACGTTTGTTTTTGTCCCACCCACACAACCATATAATCAACATTTTTTACTCTTTATTATTTATTCCACTTTCGTTTCATCATCACACATACAGGGCCAGAATGTTGTTATGATGCCCCTGCTTCAAATAACATTAAACATGCAAACAGAAAATGCGCACACAAACACACTACCGTGATGGTTGACTCTTTCCTTACCCTGTGACTTCTTAGCTTGTAAATGTGCTTGTGCGCCTTATGAGTTTGCATTTCATATTACATAATTTAAATAAGGGGCCACAGAAAGATATCATCAATATTTCCGTCACATAGTCAGTGGTGAATCAGTGTTGTTGCAGTCTGTCAGTGATGCTTCCCTTACAGGGAGGAAACGGCAGTATGCTGTCCACTGAGAGACAGTGTAGTACCCAGTTACATTCATTAATAGCTTTGTCACAAAGGATCCAACAGACAAGCAGATTTCAAACTGATTTTGCAATGCTGTGATAGCTATATGCAGGAAACGGGCGATACATCAACATTTTTAAACAATAACACTGTATACAGATATACGGTAAGGGTAATGCACAGGATTCAACCTTCAGAAGTCTTTAAGAAATCATCTACCCATTGAGTTATACATTCAGCTAGATTTAACTCTGCATTTTCAGAAGTACTTTCTCTACTGCTGTGTATTATACACTGGAGTAGAGAAACCTGCACTGTGTGCGACCGATCCAGCAGCAGAGGGCAGTGTGGAAACACACACACACACACCTTCTTAAAGCGAAGATAGCTCTCCAGTGTAGCAAAAGAAGCTGCACCATAATCAATTACTCCCCGACTCCTGCACCAAACATCAGGCAACCTCCCTGCATACGCAGCACATTTCTCTGGAAGAGAGGGAGTAGCCAACACCAAAGTGCTTACAGTATTAAACAGCCTGTTTAATGTATCCACTGAGTCACAGGTGATAGAGGTACACATTACACCAAATCCTTCGAAACAAAGCTTTATTGTCTCGTTTACACAGAGGCAGGTTAATTCAAATCCTCTCCCCACAAGTGTGATGTCGGGATGAGGGATTGTTTTCTGTGTCTGGGACATTGCTAAGGCAGGCGTGTCCCTGCTGAAAAAAAAAACAGCTTAGACCAGCATAGGCTGGTGACCAGCATTCATTGTATTTTCACTGATAACCAGCCTTCGTTGTGTTTTCACTAGTGACCAACCTTCATTGTGTTTTCGCTGGTGACCAGCTTTCACTGTGTTTTTGCTGGTGACCAGCCTTCATTGTGTTTTCTCTGGTGACCAGCCTTCGATGTGTTTTTGCTGGTGGCCAGCCTTCACTGTCTTTTGGACACACCTGCGTACCAGCATATGCTGGTCACCCGCAAAACCAGCATCAAGTCACATTATTCTGGCTTGCAAAGTGATGTCTAATTCCTATAAGTGATGTTACGTTTGATACCAGAGCTCTGGGGAATGTGTGGAAATCGCAAATCGGTTTACTTAAAAGCAGTGGGTCGATGCCTGTATCACTTTATCAGATGCACGTTATTAAAGATGTCCGAAGCTTCGTTTGATCATGTGCTTTTTCTAACCGTGTGTTGAAAAATGCAATATCCCACTGATTTCGCCATGACCAGTAACTTAGCAGGTAGAGTAGGGAACATTGGAACAGTGAGGGTATGGGGTTGAATCCTGGTAAAGGCACACTATTTTGAAAATTGTTTTATGAGAAACCACACATTATGCGCATTGATGTTCAAATAATTAATTGAATTTAGTATAGTATACGTTTCTGTCTTAATCATCCTAAATAATGCCATAGATTCACAGTTTTTGAAAAAGGGAAAAAAGGGAAGGATTATGCAAACCTGGTATTCTAACTGATTGTAGGCTACTAAAGCCAACAAACTAAATGCTGCGCCATGGAGTTTTGAGGAAAACAGTGGAAAAAACATACAGTAACACCATCAAACGTTGATACTTATTGCTGACCGGCAGATGTCACTAATATACATTGTGAACCGATAATGAAACTCTGAGTAATGAACCGTTTTCCGGGCACAATTTGGTGAACCCTCCAATGCCTTCAGAAAGCCTCAGTTTCCTATCGGACTCCAGCCTAAGTGGGTATATCCAACAATTTGAATTTATATTCACCCATAATCTGCATTCAGAATGTTTTATGAATGAGACTACCTAAATCATTTAAACTGGAACAATCATTTCAGTAACGGGTGCAATAAGTTCAACTACCAGATTGGATTAGTTTAGAAAATGTTTGTTATTTATCTTTGTGTAGCTTAAGATAAATTAATTGATTAATTAATCATGCAAGAACATAGATATTGAAACAAACAATTCTAAAAATCTAACCGCAAAAGAGAAAATCTGATAATGATGGGTGTGGTTTTGCAGACCAGCCTGACCAGCTAGCTCAGGAGTAGGCATCCCTGATCCTGGAGAGCCGCAGGCACTTCATATTTTTGATTTAACCAACCTGGAAGCCCAGGTATGTTGAATTTATGCAATTTACTGAACTGCTCAATTAGCTCAGTTGGTCAGGTGGGGTGCCTAGTTGGGGAAAAATACCCACGGCTCTCCAGGAACAGGGTTGGCTAACCCTTAGCTAGACCATGCTGGACCAGCATACACTCTTAACAGAAAAAAGGTTCTTAAGGGGTTCTTTGTCAGGGTTAAGGTTAATATGTGTATCAAATCATTGTATTTTTTTGGGTGGTGGGGGGCTTTGAGGAAGGGTTCTTTACTGCTGTGATGGTTGTGAAGAACCATCCTGTTCTTTCCCTTTCCAACATTTTTTCCTTTTATGCCATGAAATGCTACTGTTAAAAAGTAACTGTTACGGTACACAACGGGCTACCGGTTGCAGTGAAAGTATGGTAAACAACAACCAGTTAATGTATTTTAACAGCTGAATTAAGGTGTTATTGCTGTAATGGAAAGTACTTGAGACTACACCTCAGTTGGGATTTGAATTTACTACTACTTTATTGGTTGCTAAAGACCTGAATTTCCTGTTACACCACCAGGTCCGTGCGAATGACAGAGATTGGCTACAGATAAAATGGAAAGAATAGTATCAGCAGTTTGCAAAACTTTTACCAGAATCAAGTCAATAATAATTATTGCCCGATTATCTAACAACACCGACATACAAATAGCAGTGCTCAGGGACATTTCATGTAAAGTTTGCATAAATGCTTTGGTGATTTGAACTTGAACGTTTTTGGGTGGAAGTGCATTAATGTTTCAGGAGTGCCACTAGTTACATCTTTATTACCAAAAATATATATCCACACACTCTCAAAATTAGGGTACATTTAGGGTACATAAAAGGTCAAAGGTACACAAGGAACCTTCAGAGGTACAGAGAGATACTCACATGATACTGGCCGGTTCCTTTTAGGATACCCAACAAACAGGTGTGATCATTCTACAGTGGTCCCTGCAGCGTACGCTCAAACCGGTGTGATCATTCTACAGTGGTCCCTGCAGCGTACGCTCAGACCGGTGTGATCATTCTACAGTGATCCCTGCAGCGTACGCTCAAACCGGTGTGATCATTCTACAGTGGTCCCTGCAGCGTACGCTCAAACCGGTGAGATTAGAATGCTTATTTAGTTTCCATAGATGCAACAGTCAGCATTTGAGCTAGCCACACTGTTTCTTTCACAGAAACATTTTGCACAAACACAGTCCTTACAAAGTTATGTCTTGATTGTGACCAGAAAATGTAGGCTACATTAGTCCTAGCGCTAACTGATAAAAGATTGACATAACACAAGCTGTCATATTTAGAGAACTCTCAGCAGACAGAAATCACAATATCAATTAGCCGATAGCAGTTACTATGTATAAATCATCACATCACATTTGAGCTCAACATTGATCAAAATAATTTAGTAAAACACTTTCTAGAAATCAAAAGTAATCCGATGATGGGGAGTTTGTGCGTGCCGCCATGTTTTTTTTCTTCGCGTCAACCAAAGATAATAAAAGACAAGATGAGTTTGGTCTGTTTGCAGTGTGCATGTTGAAGGGGGGGGTGTCGTCAACGATCATTCACTTCCCTTCATTCACTTCTGGAAGTTTACTCGAAAGATATGTGAACCATTCCTTCACTTCATTATAACATCTTTGGTCTGACAGACATTTACGTGACACCCAGAATGCATTGTATAATGTCAACAAACATGGAACCACACATAGCTGGCAAATAGCTTAGCATTAGCTCATTGTAATCAATACAACAAAATACCAAAAAAGTATTTTACACACATCATAGGTGTCCATTACAATCTATGCAATAATCTGAATGCATTATTTGTCATAAGTACTTGAAAACATGTGAATAAAACATGTAAATACATTATGCTCCATACATACACTACCGTTCAAAAGTTTGGGGTCACATAGAAATGTCCTTGTTTTTGAAAGAAAAGAAGAAAAAAATTGTCCATTAAAAAAAACATCAAATTGATCAGAAATACAGTGTAGACATTGTTAATGTTGTAAATGACTATTGTAGCTGGAAACGGCAGATTTTTCTATGGAATATCTACATAGGCGTACAGAGGCTCATTATCAGCAACCGTCACTCCTGTGTTCCAATGGCACATTGTGTAAGCTAATCCAAGTTTCTTATTTCAAAAGGCTAATTGATCAATAGAAAACCCTTGTGCAATTATGTTAGCACAGCTGAAAACTGTTGTCCTGATTAAAGAAGCAGTAAAACTGTCCTTCTTTAGACTAGTTGTGTATCTGGAGCATCAGCATTTGTGGGTTCGATTACATGCTCAAAATGGCCAGAAACAAATAACTTTCTTCTGAAACTCGTCAGTCTATTCTTGTTCTGAGAAATGAAGGCTATACCATGCGAGAAATTGCCAAGAAACTAAAGATCTGGTACAACGCTGTGTACTACTCCCTTCACAGAACAGCGCAAACTGGCACTAACCAGAATAGAAAGAGGAGTGGGAGGCCCCGGTGCACAACGGAGCAAAAGGATAAGTACATTAGAGTGTCTAGTTTGAGAAACAGAAGCCTCACAAGTCCTCAACTGGCAGCTTCATTAAATAGTACCTGCAAAACACCAGTCTCAACATCAACAGTGTTGGGATGGGATGCTGGCCTTCTAGGCAAAGTTCCTCTGTCCAGTGTCTGTTCTTTTGCCCATCTTAATCTTTCATTTTTATTGGCCAGTCTGAGATATGTCTTTTTCTTTGCAACTCTGCAAAGTTTTATTGCTTCTATAATCAGAACAACCGTTTTCAGCTGTGCTAACATAATTGTGAAAAGGTTTTCTGATGATCAATTAGACTTTTAAAATGATAAACTTGGGTTAGCTAACACAGCGTGCCATTGGAACACAAGAGTGATGGATGCTGATAATGGGCCTCTGTACGCCTGTAGATATTCCACAAAAAAATCATCCCTTTCCAGCTACCATAGTCATTTACAACATTAACAATGTCTCCACTGTATTTCTGATCAATTTGATGTTATTTTTATGGACATAAAATATGCTTTTCTTTCAAAAACAAGGACATTTCTAAGTGACCCAAAACGTTTGAACGGTAGTGTACATACATACATTCAGTACCAGTCAAACATTTGGAGACATCTACTCATTCCAGGGTTTTCCTAATATTGTTACTATTTTCTACATTGTAGAATAATAGTGAAGACATCAAAACAATGAAATAACACATATGGAAACATGTAGTAACCAAAAAAGTGTTTAACAAATCAAAACATATTTTATATTCTACAAAGTAGCCACCCTTTGCCTTGATGACAGCTTTGCACACTCTTGGTATTCATTCTCTTTGCTTATTTGCTCTTTGGTCTTCTATATACCAACCCTACCTTGTCACAACACAACTGATTGGCTCAAATGCATTAAGAAGGAAAGAAATTCCACAAAATAACTTTTAACAAGGCACACGTGTTAATTGAAATGTATTCCAGGTGACTACATTTGCATACCACACCAATAGATCCACAGACAATGCCATCGCCATCGCACTGCACACTGCCCTATCCCATCTGGACAAGAGGAATACCTATGTAAGAATGCTGTTCATTGACTATAGCTCAGCCTTCAACACCATAGTACCCTCCAAGCTTATTATTAAGTGCCCTGGGTCTGAACCCCGCCCTCTGCAACTGGGTACTGGACTCCCTGACGGGCCGCCCCCAGGTGGTGAAGGCAGGAAACAACACCTCCACTACACTGATCCTCAACACAGGGGCCGCACAAGGGTGCGCGCTCAAACCCTTCCTGTACTCCCTGTTCACCCATGACTGCATGGCCATGCACACCTCCAACTCAATCATCACGTTTGCAGACAACACAACAGTAGTAGGCCTGATTACCAGCAATGACGAGACATCCTACAGGGAGGAGGTGAGGGCCCTGGCGGTGTGGTGCCAGGAAAATATTCTCTCCCTCAACATTAACAAAATGAAGGAACTGATCGTGGACTTCAGGAGATTGCAGAGGGAGCATGCCCCTATCCACATCGAGCCTCAAGTTCCTCTACGTACACATCACTGACAATCTGAAATGGTCCACTCACACAGACAGTGTGGTGAAGAAGGCGCAACAGCGCCTCTTCAACCTCAGTAGGCTGAAGAAATTCAGCTTGGCCCCTAAGACCCTCACAAAATTGTACCTATAAGCAATTGAGAGCATCCTGTCTGGCTGTATGTCCATCTGGTACGGCAACTGCACCGCCTGAAACCGCAGGGCTCTCCAGAGGGTGGTGCAGTCTACCCAACGCATCACCAGGGAACACTGCTTTCCCTCCAGGACATCTACAGCACACGATGTCACAGGAAGGCCAAAAAGATAATCAAGGACATCAACCACCCGAGCCAAGGCCTGTTCACCCCGCTATCATCCAGAAGGCGAGGTCAGTACAGGTGCATCAAAGCTGAGACCGAGAGAGTGAAAAACAGCTTCTATCTCAAGGTCATCAGACTGTTAAATAGCCATCACTAGCCGGTTACCACCCGGTTACTTAATCCTGCACTTTAGAGGCTGCTGCCCTATGCACATAGACATGGAATCACTGGTCACTTTAATAGTGGAACACCAGTCACTTTAATAATGTTAACATACTGTTTTACTCATTTCATATGTATATGCTGTATTTTGCTGTATTTTAGTCAACGCCACTCCGACATTGCTCATCCTAATAATTATATATTTCTTAATTCCATTCTTTTACTTTTAGATGTATGTGTATTGTTGTGAATTGTTAGATATTACTGCACTGTTGGAGCTAGGAACACAAGCATTTCGCTACACCCACAGTAACATCTGCTAAATATGTGACAAATAGAATTTGATTTGATTTGTTTTGTTTTGTTTTAATCCCATCCTTCAGCTACCCTCAACCCCTCCCATCTATCTCTGAAGACCATCCCGTTTTGATTTATATTTGTCATATATACTGCTAAAAAAAATAAAGGGAACACTTAAACAACACAATGTAACTCCAAGTCAATCACACTTCTGTGAAATCAAACTGTCCACTTAGGAAGCAACACTGATTGACAATAAATTTCATATGCTGTTGTGCAAATGGAGTAGACAACAGGTGGAAATTATAGGCAATTAGCAAGACACCCCCAATAAAGGAGTGGTTCTGCAGGTGGTGACCACAGACCACTTCTCAGTTCCTATGCTTCCTGGCTGATGTTTTGGTCACTTTTGAATGCTGGCGGTGCTTTCACTCTAGTGGTAGCATGAGACGGAGTCTACAACCCACACAAGTGGCTCAGGTAGTGCAGCTCATCCAGGATGGCACATCAATGCGAGCTGTGGCAAGAAGGTTTGCTGTGTTTGTCAGCGTAGTGTCCAGAGCATGGAGGCGCTACCAGGAGACAGGCCAGTACATCAGGAGACGTGGAGGAGGCCGTAGGAGGGCAACAACCCAGCAGCAGGACCGCTACCTCCGCCTTTGTGCAAGGAGGAGCAGGAGGAGCACTGCCAGAGCCCTGCAAAATGACCTCCAGCAGGCCACAAATGTGCATGAGTCTGCTCAAACGGTCAGAAACAGACTCCATGAGGGTGGTATGAGGGCCCGACGTCCACAGGTGTGGAGGGCTGTAAGCACAACCCCCATGGTTGTGCTTACAGCCCAACACCGTGCAGGACATTTGGCATTTGCCAGAGAACACCAAGATTGGCAAATTCGCCACTGGCGCCCTGTGCTCTTCACAGATGAAAGCAGGTTCACACTGAGCACATGTGACAGACGTGACAGAGTCTGGAGACGCCGTGGAGAACGTTCTGCTGCCTGCAACATCCTCCAGCATGACCGGTTTGGCGGTGGGTCAGTCATGGTGTGAGGTGGCATTTCTTTGGGGGGCCGCACAGCCCTCCATGTGCTCGCCAGAGGTAGCCTGACTGCCATTAGGTACCGAGATGAGATCCTCAGACCCCTTGTGAGACCATATGCTGGTGCGGTTGGCCCTGGGTTCCTCCTAATGCAAGACAATGCTAGACCTCATGTGGCTGGAGTGTGTCAGCAGTTCGTGCAAGAGGAAGGCATTGATGCTATGGACTGGCCCGCCCGTTCCCCAGACCTGAATCCAATTGAGCACATCTGGGACATCATGTCTCGCTCCATCCACCAATGCCACGTTGCACCACAGACTGTCCAGGAGTTGGCGGATGCTTTAGTCCAGGTCTGGGAGGAGATCCCTCAGGAGACCATCCGCCACCTCATCAGGAGCATGCCCAGGCGTTGTAAGGAGGTCATACAGGCACGTGGAGGCCACACACACTACTGAGCCTCATTTTGACTTGTTTTAAGGACATTACATCAAAGTTGGATCAGCCTGTAGTGTGGTTTTCCACTTTAATTTTGAGTGTGACTCCAAATCCAGACCTCCATGGGTTGATAAATTGGATTTCCATTGATTATTTTTGTGTGATTTTGTTGTCAGCACATTCAACTATGTAAAGAAAAAAGTATTTAATAAGATTATTTCATTCATTCAGATCTAGGATGTGTTATTTTAGTGTTCCCTTTATTTTTTTGAGCAGTGTTTATTTCAACTGTGCTGTGATGTTTCACAAAAGTTCTGCACCTTTCTATTGTCATAGTTTCTAAAGATTGTAAATTAAAGATACTTTTTTTTTGCTCAGAGTATTATTATATTATTGATCGATTGACTAGGGCTTTTCAAATCATCCAGCAGTGCTATTTGCAGAGATAGCTCCAAGTAAAGGTTGCAATTCTTCAGCCATTCCGGAACCTGTGACCAGAAACAAGCTACATATGGACAGAATTAAGTAAAAAAACGGAAATATCATATTTACGTAAGTATTCAGACCTTTTACTCAGTTCTTTGTTGATGCACCTTTGGCAATGATTACAGCCTCAAGTGTTCTTGGATATAAGCTGGTGCTATAAGTTTGGTACAGCTGTATTTGGAGAGTTTCTCCCATTCTTCTCTGTAGATCCATTCAAGCTCTGTCAGGTTGGATAGGGAGCGTCGCTGCACAGCTATTTTCTGGTCTCTCCAGAGATGTTAGATTGGGTTCAAGTTCGGTCTCTGGCTGGGCCACTCAAGGACATTCAGAGATTTGTCCAGAAGCCACTCCTGCATTGGCTTGGCTGTGTGCTTAGTGTTGTTGTCCTGTTGGAAGGTGAACCTTCACCCCAGTCTGAGGTCCTGAGTGCTCTGGAGCAGGTTTTCATCAAGGATCTCTCTGTACTTTGCTCCGTACATCTTTCCCTCAATCCTGACTAGTTTATTACAAAACAGGGGGCAGGCAAACGGCAGGCAGGGGTCGGTAATCCAAGACAGCATCAAACAGGGACAGAATGGCGGGCAGGCTCAGGGTCAGCAGAGGTCGGTAATCGAAACAGCGTTAAAAAGAAACAGAACAGCAGGCAGGCTCAGGGCAGGCTGAATGGTCAGAACCGGGAGGACTAGAACACAGCTACTGGAAAATGGGAAAACACGCTGGTAAGACTTGACAAGACAAGACTAACTGGCAACAGACCAACAGAAAACAGAGGTATAAGTACACAGGGGATAATGGGGGGAAATGGGAGACACCTGGAGGGGGGTGGAGGCAAGCACAAGACAGGTGAAACAGATCAGGGTGTGACATTGGTTGATTATTTGTATGCTACACAAAGATAAATAGCATACACTTTTCTTAACTTCTTAGAGCTAGGGTCTATTTTCCTGAATTTCTGCCTGACTGACGTGCCCAAAGTAAACTGCCTGTTACTCAGGCCCAGAAGCCAGGATATGCATATAATTGGCAGAATTGGATAGAAAACACTTTGAAGTTTGTAAATGTTGACAAAACAAAATATGCTAGTCAAGGCGGTATCTTTTTGTGTCTGTAAAATTAATAATGCGAGAAATGTTGGTGGAAACGTTTTTATGCGCATATATTGATATAATAACCATCAAATCGAAGTAATCATGGAGTCAACTGATGATATTTTGTGTGGTACTCCCTCTATGACTTGTCGGGAAAGTATGCAGTTTATTGGGCTTCAGATTAAATAAATTATGATGAACTCCACATGAAAACCAGTCGCCAATTGAGGATTATACTTTTACATTCGTAGCTACATCCATCGTAACAAATGTAATATTGATGAGCAATTCACCCTAACCACAACTTCTCACCTGAATAAATTTTTGGAGAATTTGAAGGGGTTGGGCAAAGGCTGAAATTGGGGTTGAGAGTTACGCTTTAAATCTCCTTCCCTCTCTTTTATCTCTTGTTAACAAGTCCCCTCCCTCCAGAGTTGGGCTTCATGGCTTGCGCGCACACCCTCACACACAAAAGACACACACACACAATAAGGGAAAAAAACCACACCCTTAGCTACCTGCAGTTTTACAGTGTCCCAGGCTGGCTCACACACACACACACACACACACACACATACACACACAAGGGCGTGTTACATCTGGAAGAGATCATTACCCACCAAAATATACTCACACTGAGCAATGACAGCACACATCACACAGCTTTTCCAGCAGAAAATAAAAACACAGACGAAGCACATGCTGACACAGACAGATGCATGTCCACAGAATAGTCACATAAATACAGAAAGAGAGATGCACACACATACAGACAGACAGACACTCAGATGTAATGAACTCCTAAAGAACTGTATCTTTGTGTGCTACTATTGACTCATTCAGAGTCTGGTTTAGCGGAGTCAGCACAACTAGAGGCAATATGGACAGATAGAGCATATGGGTTTGTCTCATGCTAGTATTGACCCAGTGTGTCTGACACCAGACTGTAAGAAGGTTATGACAAAGTCAAATCGCTTTTGATCATCAATTGCTGGGCCTTAAATGAAAGTTGTCTCTGTCCTGTAGATCTAGAATGTAGAGTACAGACACAAACCTGGCAGGAGAGGGGGAGAGGGAAAGAGGTGCAGGGGAGGGGGAATGCAGAGGAGAGTCGGGGGATGGGTGACTCTGCAGAACAATCTGTGTGTCAGTTTACTGATCTCCAGCAAATTGCCAGAAATAACAGAGCAATATAGAAGTAGAGGAAAGAGTGACATGAAGAAGAGGAGAAATGGAGGAGAATGGAGAGGCTGGAAGATGAGGAGTGGAAGATGTATAGAGAGGGAGGGAGAGGAGAAGCGACACCCACATAGAGTATGAGTGAGGGAGACAGATTAAAGATTAAGATTAAATGGAAAACATATGCAAGAGTTGGGGACATGTAAATGATGATATGTGAATGCATTAGAGCCATATTCTATTCCAGTCACACACACTGTAGGGTTAATCAATTCACTTTGCTGGTGGTTGGGCAGCCATTTACATCCTCCCTGATGAAAAATACAGCTGACATCAGCACACAATGCTTTTAGCCTCAGCATCAGGGCAAGACCTTGTCAGTTTGAAAGTGTGTGTGTGTGTGTGTGTGTGTGTGTGTGTGTGTGTGTGTGTGTGTGTGTGTGTGTGTGTGTGTGTGTGTGTGTGTGTGTGTGTGTGTGTGTGTGTGTGTGTGTGTGTGTGTGTGTGTGTATGTGTGTGTGTGTGTGTGTGTGTGTTAGAGCACGCGCGTGCTTGTAGCTCAATATGTTTCTCTGTTTCCTCAGTAACCATGACTTTCAGGTTGATACAGACTCCTTGCAGCATAGCCAGCTAAAAGGATAGCCCCATCAAAGACCCCATAAAGCCCCTTTGGGCACTTCACATGGTGGGCTACGACTACAAACAAGGGGTCTCAATGCCAGGGTTCCATAGATGAATGGGG
This sequence comes from Salmo salar, assembly GCF_965601325.2. Taxonomy (NCBI): domain Eukaryota; kingdom Metazoa; phylum Chordata; class Actinopteri; order Salmoniformes; family Salmonidae; genus Salmo; species Salmo salar. The sequence goes on from NC_138291.1 coordinate 154,628,916, forward strand.
CGTTACTGTAGTGCTGTACAGACACATACATCTAAGGCGAGTTGGATAAATAGTCTGTAGAATGGCTGGGCGTAATGACCTGGAGTGTCATTCCCATGTCCTTATGGGTGTTGGAGGCTTCCATGCCATCTCTGTTCCCAGGACAAAGAACCATAACACAGCTCCTTCAAAGGGGGTCAATGAGGCTGCTTCAATATGGCTTCCATGCTGAGTGTGTCATAAAGATATTATTTAGGGTCATAATAATCTCTGTGGATATGATATGGGTGGTTGGCTGAAGGGCTCTATCTCTATCACATGCAGGGATAAAGATGTTATTGGGATGGAAACGTTCACAATGACACAAGGTTGTAGTTGCTGGATGGATGTGCCTATAAGTGGTTATTGCAGTCTAAATACAACATACTATTTTTTACGGCTAGCTAAGTGAAGCAACACTTCAGGAGTTTCTCCGTTTTGAAAAGTCCTCCCCTGGGAGGGGAACTAGGCAACGGTTTAATTTGTGTGGTTAAGTCCTTAGAGGACCATCTAGAGTAGAACGTCAACGTGCTGCATCGGCCTTATGCTACTCACACATTCAGAGAGGGAGGGAGAGAGAGAGAGCTGCTGATGCATTGCAGATAAACTGCAGATCCTGGATAACCCCTCCCCTCTCATTTCCCATGGACCCTTCCGCCCAAATGCTCAATATGACATCATCACTGCCTCCCCACCCTCACCCTGCATACAGCTCAGCTCCCCAGAGCTTCTGACTCTCCAACCACCCCCGCCCCCCCTCCTCCCCAACACACACACCCCATTCCAGTACAGTATGGTGCTGCCTCACGCCTTATCCCAGGTTACGTCCCTCTCTCCCCATACTAGTAAGCACTAACCAGCCACGCCTATCTATGATATTCACTATGACATTCAGCTCACAGCTCTGCTCAGAGATTTGCTCACAACTCAGATCAATTATTTAAGTTGGATACGTTCCTCAGAGATATACAACATATTTATGTTGATTTACCAGGCAGTTATCTCACTGATTTATAAAACTAGGACATTTACCTTTACAATGATGCCAATACCTGCATCAGCATACTGTTGTCACAAAACTGGGTGGTTGGGATATTAGAATTGGGATGATATTTGAGGTTTATCTCAGAACATGACCATCCAGTCCTGAAGTGCAACAGGACATACCAACCCACTGGGGTAATATTGATGGAGTTTATATACCAAATCCATTGAAGGAAACCTTTATGGCAACAAAGCTGCTCACTAAGGGTAAATATGCCCAGGCAAACAGATGGATACACATGTCTGAGTTGACAGACAAGCAACTCTGTTATCATTGTGAACAACAGAGGACAAAGGATGGCGACTGAGAGCAAGCTGGTAAGCGTGACAGAGATAGAGGGAGATAAAGGTGGGGTTTGGTGGAGAAGGAGAAAGGGATATAAATTAGAGAGAGAGATGTGGAGATGGAGACAGAGACAGAGACAGACTGAGAAAGAGACACAGACACACAGAGAGAGAGAGGACAAAGGGGGCAATGCTCCAGCTGGTATTTTTGAACAACCTGTATGGCTGGCTGTGATGGTCTGTCCACCTATCAGACCGTGTCTGTCCTCTTAACTCAGTCCACCCCTGCAGCGCACGTACACATACACATAACACACACACCCTCAATATCATTTTAAATTACACGTAGACTCACTTCCCTATTCACCTATGAACATTCCTTACACCGTACCAACACACAAACATTGATTGATTGATCGCTAACTCCCTGTTCATAAAACATCTGTCTCTATATGGGAGCACTGACAAAGGAAGTCATTTTTCTCTTTATGCTAATACAGTACCTTGTTTCATTTATAAAATTGACAGGCTCTTTAAAGAAAAAGTCTGAAATGGATAAAAATAGGTTAATTAAAGATATAGACAGCTACATGTACATTAGAAGCCAAGGCAAAATAAACTGCCCTTTTCCACATTTAAACCCATCAATTGTGTGTACATTCCATGCGGGACCAGAGATGGATGTGATTAGAACTTGGACCTGCTCCATCACATGGATCATTCATTCTCTGTCCTCATATCGGTACCCTGTTGGTATGTTGTTGACTTCATACACACACACAGCCTGCTGGGCTTTGGAGAGGTATAGGCTACGCATCACTGCTGTACATCTCTATAAGTATCTCTCTCCCTCCTCTCTCTCTCTCTCTCTCTCTCCCTCCTCTCTCTCTTCCTCCTTCTCTCTCTCTCTTCCTCCTTCTCTCTCTCTCCCTCCCTTCCCCTTCGCTCTCTCCCTCCCTTCCCCTTCGGTCTCTCTTCCTCCTTGCTCTCTCCCTCCCTTCCCCTTCGGTCTCTCCCTCCCTTCCGCTCTGTCTCTCATAGGCTATGTTTACACAGGCATCCCAATTTGGATCTCTTTCAACTTATTGGTCTTTTAACAATAATTGGGCTGGCTGTGTAAACGCAGCCTATCTCTCCCTCACCTCTCTGCATCTGCCATAGTCTCTCTGTGTACATGAATAAAACATTAAGTGTAGAGTAACTCCCATCCTGGGAGTTATGTAGATCTCTGTCCCTCTGCCACGCCCTATTAGCTCTTCAGGGGTTTCTCCGTTTTGAAACGCAGATCACCCCAATACTTCTATTGATTACCTATATATCCAATGCCCTCTCTTCTGCCTACCTTTCCCCTCCTAACCAGAGGGATTCAGATACTCTCATAGTGCTTTTCCTGTGCTATATTTAAATGAATGTAGTCACTCATGCATCAAATATGATAAAGGACTGTGCAGAGACATGCATAATGAAATATGAGGGTGCACTGAGTTTGTGAGATCTTGTTCGGCTACAAGATGCTTCGTAACATACCTTTATTGATAGGAACAGATTCATTCATACGATAAGTGATGATAGCAGATAAGACTTTAATCTAAGTGGATCTATATCAAGTCTCCTCCCTGTTTGAAGCTGAGTCTGCAGGGATGGTGGCCAGCGGAAAGTAGGGGGATGCGAAGAGGAGAGGAGAGCTTTGCAGGCTGGGCTGGGCAGCTTGCACTCTGTTCACAGCCTGCTTCTGCTGCAATGCCACTTAAAAGTGCTCCAAGCCTTCTGCAGTGCGTGTGAGCCCCAGACTGAATTTAAACAACAACCCTTTCTCTAGCCCCTCCATGCATCACATCACACCACCCCTAGCTGTGCCAGACAAAAGCACCTTGAAGGCTGAGTGGCTGGCCAATTGTGCCTGTGTGGTGATCAGTGGCAACCCATCATTCAGAGCAGATGGGGCAGAGCCCCACCTGTTTTGAGCCCTACATTTTTAGCTAATGGCTTGCCTGTTTTGCATGTTATTTTGGCATTAATAATAAATTCAATCAAAGTTTATTTGTCACGTGCGCCGAATACAACAGGTGTAGACCTTACAGTGAAATGCTTACTTACAGGCTCTAACCAATAGTGCAAAATAGGTATTAGGTGAACAATAGGTAAGTAAAGAAATAAAACAACAGTAAAAAGACAGGCTATATACAGTAGTGAGGCTATAAAAGTAGCGAGGTTACATACAGACACCGGTTAGTCAGGCTGATTGAGGTAGTATGTACATGTAGATATGGTTAAAGTGACTATGCATATATGATGAACAGAGAGTAGCAGTAGCGTAAAAGAGGGGTTGGCGGGGGCACACAATGCACATAGTCCGGGTAGCTATTTGAATACCTGTTCAGGAGTCTTATGGCTTGGGGGTAAAAACTGTTGAGAAGCCTTTTTGTCCTAGACTTGGCACTCCGGTACCGCTTTCCATGCGGTAGTAGAGAGAACAGTCTATGACTGGGGTGGCTGGGGTCTTTGACAATTTTTAGGGCCTTCCTCTGACACCGCCTGGTGTAGAGGTCCTGAATGGCAGGCAGCGTAGCCCCAGTGATGTACGCATTACCCTCTGTAGTGCCTTGCGGTCAGAGGCCGAGCAATTGCCGTACCAGACAGTGATGCAACCAGTCAGGATGCTCTCGATGTTGCAGCTGTAGAACCTTTTGAGGATCTCAGGACCCAAGCCAAATCTTTTTAGTTTCCTGAGGGGGAATAGGCTTTGTCATGCCCTCTTCACGACTAATACATGTCACATATCAGTTTGCAAACAATGTAAAAAAAATATATATACTGTATATTTGATTTAATAAAGCCGCATACAAACATGGTCTCTTTTTTGCTTTGTTGAGTAAGGCAGCTCCAAAATGCAGGTATTCACAGTGCTTTCTGGTGGTTTTGGGGCAGCCAGCGGAAAATACGGAGCGTACTGTAGGTGTTGGTAATATTCTCTAGTTGCGCTGTGATTGGCTCAGTGTTCTGTCACTCATGAGGACACTATGTCACTGCTGAGTCTAAGGGTAAAACTCGAAAATTCAAGCCCCTTGGTTGCTGCCATAGAGTTACATTAGTGTCCATCCAAGAAGGCTCAAGGTCATTGGCCACAGATAAAATTATGTCAAATCACGTTATATCTACAGTAGCTTTGATTGGACTGATCATACTTTCAAAATCTTAGCTAGCAGTCATCATCATGAATCAAGTCGTCAATCTACTGGCAAATCCTTTTTAATCCTTGTCATATGAAGAGAAATAATGAATAGAAATGATAAATAAAACATATCGGTGATCATCGGCCATTGGACATAAACATTGCACAACAATTTGGAGTTGTAGTAGTGGATGCGACCACCCAGGCACTTGGAATTAAGGAGGGCTTGGATGGAATAAGGCGGTGCACTGTCGATGTCAAACGAGGGGGTGTGCCAAGGTGCGCCACATTCCGGGATGGCCAGAACTCAGTGAGGTATGGCACCACTGCATTAGTTTTGGTCTGATGGACGCCAGAACGTAGGTCTTGCCTGCAGGGGTGTTGGGAGGTGCTGGGTCGTGGCGTAGGGCCTCTTGGACGGCTGATTGGATTTCCCACTGTATAGTTCACATGACGCAAGACGGAGGCAGGATGGGCTCGGGAGCTGGGTTAGAGGAAGGGGAGTCAAATAGACGGGATAAGGAATCAGCCTCACATTTTTCTTGCCGGGCAGATAGGTGACGGTGAAGTTGAAGCAGGTGAAGAAGAGTGCCCAGCGAGCGTATCTGGGGTTGAGCCTCTTAGCACTTCTTAAGTACTCCAAATTGCGGTGGTAGGTAAGGACAAGTAATGGGTGATGAGCTCCCAGTTTCATGGCGAGAAGCTCTCGGTTCCTGACATCATAGTTCCTCTCAACGGGTGACAGTTTCTTTGGAAAAAAGCCACATGTATGTAATTTGGGAGGTGTCTCGACCCGCTGAGAGAGAACCGCTCCTATGCGGACCTCGGCAGCATCCACCTCCAGAACAAAAGGAAGGGTAGGATCTGGCTGCCTAAGGATGGGTGCAGAGGTGAAGAGGCATTTCAAGGTCTCAAATGCAGTAAGGGCAGTGTCGGTCCATTGGAGGGTACCGGTTTGTGAGAGCTGAGAGAGGAGCGATTGTGCTGCTGCAGTTTTGGATGAACCGGCGGAAGTAGTTGGAGAACCCTAGGAACCGTTGTAGCTCCTTTATGGTGGTAGGTTTGGGCCAGTTGAGCCCGGCCGTAACTTTCCCTTTGTCCATGTTGACCCCTCCTGGTGTCAGCACGAACCCTAGGAAGGTTACCGCAGTAACGTGAAAGGCACTCTTCTCAGCCTTGACATAAAGATGGTGGTCCTGTAGTCATTTGAGGACCTGTTGCACATGCTGTACGTGTTCTGCAAGGGATTGAGAGTAGATCAAGATATCGTCAATGTACACGATGATGAACTGGTTGATCATGTCCTGGAAAACTTCATTCATGAAGGACTGGAAGACTGCGGGAGCATTGGTGAGACCGTAGGGCATAACCAGGTATTTGTAGTGACCCCTAGCAGTGATGAACACCATCTTCCACTCATCCCCACTTCGGATACGGACAAGGTTGTAAGCACTACGTAGGTCCAGTTTGGAGTAGATGGTAGCCTGTCCAACTTGTTCTAGTGCGGCCAGAATCAGGGGAAGAGGGAAGCGCCAGGAAGGAGGTCCATCGCACAGTGCTCCGGGCGATGAGGGGGCAGAATGGATGCCTTTTTCTTGCTGAAGACACTCAGAAACTGGGCATATACAGGTGGGATGTGGGTTGGAATGGCAGACTCCAATCCTTCTATAGAGGTGGCTCGACAGGGTAGACTGAAGCAGTTCTTAAAACAGGTGGGAGACCATGACAGCAGTTCCCCTTGTCGCCAGGAGATGGCAGGGTTGTGAAGGCTTAGCCAGGGGTGACCGATGATGAGGGGTTCTTTAGGTGAAGACAACACCATTAACTGAATGACCTCAGCGTGAAAGAGGCCAATCAGAAGGTTGATACTTTCGGTCATGCGAGTCACAAGACCAGTTCCGAGAGGTTGTCCGTCCAGCGCATTAATCCTCAGGGGAGGATTAACAGGGATTAGTTTGACTCTTAACTGTTGTGCCAATTGTTCGTCAATGAAATTTCCTGCGGCCCCCCGAGTCCACTAGTCCCTCCACAAACTGAGTGACCCATTAGCAGAAAGAAGAGCTGGGATACCAAACTGCCTTTTGGTAATATTCAAAAACGTAGAGGTGCTTACCCGGGTGGAAGTGGAGGGGTTGTGGTCACCCCTTTGTGGAGGGCGAATCGGACAGCTAGTGAGTACGGGGTTACTCTCGCCACAATAGAGGCACAGGTTTTCACGTACCTTCCGTTGTCTCTTGGCAGGAGAGGGACGCGGCCGGGTTGCATGGGTTCGGGGCTATTGGACAGTGGTGGACGACAGAAAGGCGTGGAAGACTCGCAGGCCATTGGCGACTGTGTAGATCTGCGGTCCACCAGTAGGTTGCCAATGGATATGAACATCCGGATGTATTGGTTTACGTCAGTTAAATCTCCTCTGCAGGCCAGTTTGGTCTATAACTCCCGATTAAGACCCCTCCTGTAGACTGTAAGGAGAGCTGGTTCACTCCATCCACTGCCGGCAGCCATGGTGCTGAACTCAAGAGCATACTCTGTGGTGGCGCGATGGCCCTGTCGCAGCTCACATAACAGGTCCCCGGTGTGACAACCTGAAACTGAATGGTCAAACACCTCCTTGAAGAGGGTGTGGAAACATGATTCAGAGGACAGATCAGATCTTTGAGTGGCCCACAGGGCTGTGACCCAATCCAGAGCTTTGCCTGTGAGTAGGGAGATGACGAAGTCCACCCTGTCTTTGTCAGAGGTGAAGTCAGCGGGGTGATGGTCTATGTACAGGTTACGCTGCATGAAAAATCCTTGACATTTCCCTGGGGAGCGTCATATTTATTAGGCATGGATATAGAGGAGGATAAACGAGAGGAGGCTGTGGCACCTGATATGGGTGAAGAAGGAATGGACTGGTGAAGAGGTCGCAGAGTTCATCGAGCCATTCCTCCTGTCGGGCTAGATGTAGCTGCAGCTCCGCTGAATCCATCTGTCGTGTTTGGTGAGGTATTCTGTAATGAACACGATATGAGACAGAGAGCTGGTTTCAAGCGCAGAGCGCAGCAGGTGTTTATTGGAAAGGACCATAGGAGGAGGCAGGTAGCTGGGTCCAGGGGCAGGCAGAAGGTCCTACACGGTAGGTCCAAAATGGCAACAGTACAGGCAGGGAATAGGCAAAAGGTGTCGTGAGGGAGGCAGGCAAAAACGATCATACATGGGAGGCATGAAGGACAAGAAAAAACAGAGATCCGAAAGAAGTGTGTCTCAAAACAAACAATACCTCACAGTGATTGGGTGCAAGGAACTGAACTAAATAGTGTGGGATGATGACATGCAGGTGTGTGAACAGGTGATTAGAATTCCGGTGATTGGGATCTGGAGAGTGAGCTGGAAAGTGGGCTGTGTTCCGGGGATCTATGTGTTTAGAAGTATGAGTTGGACGCAGACGTTACAGTTTGGAAGGAACCAGTGGCTAACTGCAAGCATTGAAAAGCAATCACTAGCCTGCTATTCAGTGGAGTGGCGGTGTGGTCCCAAATCTGGGATTAAGGGTCTCTTTTCCAAGTCTAAAATTATAAACATTCAGCATTGGTCATGCTGTCAATGAAGCATGAGCCCTGACTGTGAAAATATGTTTTGAACGGTCATCCAACTCGGAATTGTAAATCTGGAACTCGGGTGTCTTTCTAGAGCTACGATCTGAAGATCATGATTCAACCTTGTTTTTCTGAGTTCCCAGTTGTCTTGAAAGCACCATAAATCCAGAGAATGCCAGACTTTGATAACAAAATTTGCCCACGAAGGACCGCCCCGCCACCTTCCTGTTCAAGTGATCACAGCACAACAAGGCGAGTACAAAAATGTCTTGTATGCTGCTGCATAAATGATGTAATATGCCAGGGAGATATGCATACTGTATCTAAGAAAGTAATACTAAGTGTATGTTGTGTAGTAAGCTGTTAGTAGTCAACATGCCTCACCCTAATAATTTGGTCTATTTTCCTCTCTTAATTTCGCCTACTGATCTGACTTGGTGGTGCACATGTAGCCTATAACCTGTTTTAGAGAAATGTAATCATTGAATATTGTAAGAGCTTTCATTGTCTGCTTATATGGCCCCTTTATTTAGCCTATTGTTCTGACTTGGTGTGCAGGGAGAACACTGTAAGAATGGCCCATGTTCTGAATTGTATCGTTGTACATTTCAAAGTGCGAAACAAATAGGTATATCGACCACGTCCGTCCTAGCTCGCTCATGTCTTAATCGAAATTACAGATTGCTTCTTATCCGCTTGTCATCCCCGTAAGCCATAGTTTATACATCTAAATTGTCATTAGAAACCATATTTGTTTAAGCAAGTCAGCCATATCAACTATGTTTTTTTTTTTTAAGCAGTAAATGAGGCTGAATGAACTGTTTTGCTGCCAGACAAGGCTCCGCTGATAGCCAGGTGTAGCAGTGGTAAGATGTTGGGACTGCTGTTGGGACTCTGCTGTTGGGACAGCTTTATATAGGCCCTAACAGTTTGTGGGCACCGTTTGTCACCGTTATAGTGCAATTAATGTATTGTTTAGTGTTGTGTTTTACTCCACCAAGATTTACATGCTAAAATCGCCACTGGTGGTGATGTACATGTTTAAAAGGCTGAGGCCAGCAGGAGAGCAGAGAGAGAAAGAGGCAACAGAGGCCAGGTGTCTAGCTCTAGGTCACAAGGATCAGCCAGGAGAAAGTGAGTATAGGGCCATATACATCGCTCAAGTTAACTCAGCCACAACAACACACATTCACACACATTCAGTTAGGATGAGAGAATCACTTTTATGTAGTGAGGCATGGTAACTATCTCTCCCTCTCTTTCTCTCTCCCTCTCTCTCTCTCTCTCTGGGACAAACACAATCTGAAATTGTCTGAGCTCTCAAATGCGTTAGGGCTCACTCCACAGAGCTAACTGTTGCAATGGAAAAACAATGAGTGAGATAACAGAATACAAATGGGTGATAAGTGACAAGTGTCTAATTAAGTCTCAGAGATGGGAATAACTTATTCTTCCCTCTTAACTGTGGTATAAAACAAGGGTTTTTAAAGGCGACTGGAGAATCTGAATCAACCTGACAAACTATTTAAATCTTATTGTGGGTAATAATGTTCTGGGAGGCAAAAATAGCCTTGCCGTTTGTCAAAAATAGTCTTGCTGGTTTTCATAGGATGAGAATAAAGAAGAAACCCGCACACTGCTCTTGCTAGTTTCACTGCTCTTTATTAAGGGATACTAGCAAGAGCAGTGTGCAGGTTTCTTATTTTTTCTCATGTTATTCAATTCTTACCATGTGCCTGCAACAAAGATAGCTCAGATGTGCAAGTGCCTTTTGAATTTTTAATCACTGGTTTTCATAGGATGAAATATTGTCATTAAAGGCAGTCAATTGGCCAAAACCAGAGGCAGCCATTTTGTTGCATTACCTGCTTCAGTTGCAGGGTTTGCAATGACCTTAGTTACCTCTGAAATGGGTAGAGCAGGACTGAATGGGAATCAATAAGACTGACAACACACTGCAGCCAATCAGATCTGTCAACCAACACTGCAGCTTCACTCCTTAGAGAAATCATCTCAATGCAGGGAGGAGATAGCAGCCTCTCTATCCCATGTGCTCTCATCCGCAACCCAAAGACTGTAACTTATGCATTGTATTCTGTATCTGTTTGTGAAACCATATTAATCAAAGTGTTTCCCATCATTGTTAGAGTTGGACAGATAGAGTTACAAAGTCATTCTGAGGAATGTAATTATAGAAAAAAACAGTGTTGCAGTTTGGATGCCTATTCATCACTACATGAAATGCTTTGGTTTGAAGTGGCTCAAAATAAAAGGGCAAATTTGTCCATAACATATTATGATATGCATTATGAAGGTAATATATACTATTGAATGGGGTAAATTGCTTGCATATAAGCACAGGCTGATCATAACTGTAATCTATTCCAATAGCTGTCAATAACTACAACTATGATTAATGCTTCAACATTTCCTGAAAGTTATAAGTGGTCACATAAATGCATGATATTGATTGAACCAACCCCCTCATGGTAGTCTCACTTTATACGTCATCGGTAGGTCACTGATGGTAATCCCTTTGATCTTGGGAGGTTTCCTGTCAAGAAGTAATCAATCACCTATTATTGAAGACTTAGCACAAGCAAAACATCAATATAGGAAATTGGTTCGGCTTTGCACATGTTCATTGGCAAATATACATTATTAATTCAATTAATTTAATGATCAATCATTCTGTTCAATTTGAGAGAAACATTTTCAACACTTTTCAAACACTTGTAAAGGACGGTAATGGTGTTTTGCTGCATTAAGTCGCTGTCCATGGTGTCGATATTGTTATCGCTCTAAATTGCATCGGTAAATTGATCATTTCTGGTATAACCTTTTTTGCTAACTAATAATAGGGGAAATAATAATTAACATGGGTCATTGAACTGCTCCATAAGTTATATTTCCATGCATAGTAATGCTGCACGTTGGCTGGTTGAATTAGCAAATGCAGAGATGCATGTATAATTTTCTCTCTTATTCTAATGTTCAATGTTTGGAGGAAACTCTATATTCCCTCTGTGACAAGAGACAAATGATAAACACATGTACGTCAAGGACACATGAGCTATCCAAAAAATCCTAATGATAATCACCCCATTTCCTTTTTTCTCCCTATGTGTGATCATTCCTCTGTTTTTCAAACGGCCACCCACGAACCCTCACACAAGCAAGTAGTGTTTCACTTACATAGAGTATGAAGGGTTGAGACATGGCCCTCCCCCTCCGTTCGGTCAATGGGCCAGTAAAAACAGTCGCTGCCTTGTTAGCGATAAAGCTTCTCCTATATAAAGGACAGCCGGTGAGACTAAGAATGCTGTGAGCGCCATCCACCCCGCACCTGCAAACACACACACACACACCACTCCTCCACCTCGCACACCTTCCCTTCCATCTGCACACGCAACCCCTGGTCTGGCCGGATGAGTTACCACCCGGTGGACACGATAGGGAGTCCATTCAGGAGAAGTATGGATAGTAGGACCACCTACGGCCGCTCCACTGGCACCCCCTCCAGCGGGTTCCGTTCTCAGTCCTGGTCCCGGGCAAGCCCAGGCTCCACGATGACCTCCTCCTACAAGAGGAGCGTCAATATGCCGGTAGCCCGAGCGTACAGCTCCACACTCCTCAGCTCCGCCGACAGCGTTGATTTCAATCAAACGAACGGAGACTACAAGCGCTCCAACGAGAAAGAGCAGCTCCAGGGGCTCAACGACCGCTTCGCCGGTTACATCGACAAGGTGCACTACCTGGAGCAGCAGAACAGCCAAATCGAAGAGGAGATCCAGACGCTGCGGCAGAAGCAGGTGTCGCAATCCCAGCTAGGCGATTTATACGACCAGGAACTCCAGGAGCTGCGCTCCATGCTGGAGCAGATTCACCACGATAAAGCGCAGATCCAGCTCGACACGGACCACGTCGAGGATGACATCCAGAGAATTAGGGACCGTTTCGACGAGGAAGCCCGCATCAGGGATGAGACGGAAGGCATCATCCGGGCGTTGAAAAAAGATATGACCGACTCTGATTTGGTGAAGTCAGAGTTGGAGAAGAAAGTTCAGTCACTGCATGACGAGATTGCCTTTATCCGCAACAACCACGAGGAAGAGGTGAGCGACCTGTTCGCCCAGGTGCAGGCGTCGCAGGTGACCATGGAGAGGAAAGACATCCAGAAGACGGACATCACCGAGGCGCTCCGGGAGATCCGCACCCAGCTCGAGGGCCACTCCAACCAGAACCTGCAGCAGGTGGAGGACTGGTTCATGTGCCGCTATTCCAAGCTCACTGATGCTGCGGAACAAAACAAAGATGCAATCAAGTCCGCCCGTGATGAGATAGCAGACTACCGCCGCCAGCTCCAGTCCAAGACCGTGGAGTTAGAGTCCGTCCGTGGAACCAGGGAGTCACTGGAGAGGCAGTTGAATGACATCGAGGACCGACACAACAGCGACCTGTCCAGCCTGCAGGTATGATGAGACCCGCTGTAGGCATTATTTTCATACATAAACCCCCAGCCACAGGCTTAATGGTGAAGTATTCTATAAAGTTGTGTTCTTTGTGTAAAGAGAAGCAATGTAGTGGAGAGAATAAATTATATAATAAGATATGTTTTTCGTTGATTTCAAATTGAGAATATTATCACGACACCTTTGAGGTTTTTATTCTTATTTTAAATGTAGGTCTACTTATAAGGAGAGTCCCCTACATTTATAGAGAGAAAGACACACACTTGCATTGTGTCCCCACATATTGTATTAGTTTGATTTTGAACGAACTAAATTGTTTTATTATGTGGGCCCTAAATGCATGCGTTTTAACTAGGCTATAAACTCTGCGCAATGGTGGTGTCTGCGCTTTTGCTTTAGACAGCCTAAATGGCACAATGCTGACATCTTATGGACACAGATGTAACATCTCCAAATGTTGGAGCATTAGGCTACGCATAAGCTGCGACACTTGGTGCACGTCAGGACATTATAGGGTTGGGAAGACATAATGCAGCAGACTGTTTTTTTTTGTTATTTTTTCGTTGCTGAGCCAGAGACTCGGGGCCCTTGAAACACAGTGCTGTTCACTGCGTCAGAATACATTATTTAACACAACAACAGTCCAACCTATCCAATTATTTGCACTTTCACTTTTCATAAATGAGACAGGAGGAGTTCACAATTTCAATTGTTATTGCAATATTTTATTGGAATCTCAAAGTGCTGTTTCAAATGTAGGCCTATACAAGTTTAAATGTGCTTGTGAAGTAATTACCAGGATCACAAAATATGACATTGTATTTTTGATAGTTTTCTTATGATGTTTAGAAAGCAGTGTCCTTATGGAGAAATGTGTCATCCCTACACCAAAAAGAAATAACCAAGTATTATTTCAGGGTTCCATATAGGCATAAGAAATAATAGCTCTTAACCAGCTTGTGTCTCTCGGTCTTGTTCTCTGCAGGAGACCATCCACCAGCTGGATAATGAGCTCAAGGGCACGAAGTGGGAGATGGCGCGTCATCTGCGCGAGTACCAGGACCTGCTCAATGTCAAGATGGCCCTGGACATTGAGATAGCTGCATACAGGTACAATGCGACGACAGAGCGCTAATTAGGCCTAACATTGAAAAAACTTTTTTTTTAAATATATGTTTACTAATTTACAAAACAAAATAGTGTATAAAGATCTCATTTATATATAGAAACTACATTTTTATATTAGGCCTACACTAAACTATATCTCATGTTCTACTGTTCTTGCAGGAAACTCCTAGAAGGTGAAGAGACCCACTTTAGCACTTTCCCTTACCGCCACACCGTTACCTCCTCTAAGAAGTCCAAGTATGAGCCTCCCAAACTGAAAGTCCAGCATAAGTTTGTCGAGGAGATCATCGAGGAGACCAGGGTAGAGGATGAGAAGGATGAGATGGACCAAGACCTGGCTGAGATCGCCCAGGAGCTTTCTGCCGCTCTGGAGACAGAGGCCACAGATGAAGGAGAGGATGAGGGAGAAGAGGGAGGAGAAGAAGCAGAGGGAGAAGAGGGAGAAGGGGGAGAGGGTGAATCAGAAGAGGTTGTAGCCTCCACTGATGCCCAAGTTAGCTCCAGCACACCTGCTGAGGAGGAAGAGGAGGTCAAAGAAGGTGGTGATGAAGAGGAAGAGGGCAAAAAAGAAGAAGAGGATGAGAAAGGAGAAGAGGGTGAGGGTGACAAGGAAGATGATACAGAAGGTGGTGATGAGGGAGAAGGAGAGGGGGAATTAGAGGAGACAGTCCTGTGCTCTAAAGCCCCAGAATCAAAGGCCTCTCCTGACAAAGAGAAGGGAAGCGGAGGAGAAGAGGAGACAGGAGAGGGAGAAGAGGAGGGAGATGATCAAGATGAAGATGCAGGTAGTGACAAAGGATCCAAAGATGGAGATGATAAGGATGAGGAAGATGAGAAGAAAGGAAAGGATGAGAAAGAAGACAAAACAGATGAGAAGGCAGCTGTAGCCAAGACAGAGGCTCCCAAAACAGAAGCCCCCAAGAGTGAGGCCCCAAAAGTTGAGGTCCAGAAATCTGAGGCCCCAAAGCCCTCCAAGCCAGACTCCCTAAAAGCTGAATCCCCAAAGGCTGGGTCCCCCAAGTCTGAGTCACCAAAAGCTGGATCCCCCAAACATGAATCCCCCAAAGCTGTAACCCCCAAATCTGAATCTCCAAAACCTGGCTCCCCCAAATCTGAATCCCCAAAACCTGCTGGATCCCCCAAATCTGAATCCCCAAAACCTGCTGGATCCCCCAAATCTGAATCCCCAAAACCTTCTGGATCCCCTAAAACTGAATCCCCAAAACCTGCTGGATCCCCTAAATCTGAATCCCCAAAACCTGCTGGATCCCCTAAATCTGAATCCCCAAAACCTGCTGGATCCCCTACTTCTGAATCCCCAAAACCTGCTGGATCCCCTAAATCTGAATCCCCAAAACCTGCTGGATCCCCTACTTCTGAATCCCCAAAACCTGCTGGATCCCCTAAATCTGAATCCCCAAAACCTGCTGGATCCCCTACTTCTGAATCCCCAAAACCTTCTGGATCCCCTAAATCTGAATCCCCAAAACCTGCTGGATCCCCTACTTCTGAATCCCCAAAACCTGCTGGATCCCCTAAATCTGAATCCCCAAAACCTGCTGGCTCCCCCAAATCTGAATCCCCCAAACCTGCTGGCTCCCCCAAATCTGAATCCCCAAAACTTACAGGATCCCCAAAATCTGAATCCCCAAAACCTACAGGATCCCCCAAATCTGAATCTCCCAAATTAGGATCCCCCAAGGCAGAGTCCCCTAAGGGTGAGGCCCCCAAACCAGAAGCTCCAAAGTCAGAGGCCCCCAAGGCTGCAGAAGAGAAAGTAGACAAAAAGAGTGATTCAGAGGAAGAGAAGAAGGTAGAAAAGAAAGACGCAGCCATGAACGGAGATGTGGAGAAGACTTCCCCAGAGGACAAGGACAAGAAGGATGAGGGTGGGAAAGAGGCAGAGGAGAAGGATGTTATCTCAAATGGAGTGGACGAGAGCCCCACTAAAGATGACCCCGACCAGAAAGATGATCCAAAGGACCAGAAGGTGGTCATCACCCAAACAGTGGAGACCATCACCACTGGAGAGGACGGGGCCAAGCATGTCACCAAATCAGTCACTGTCACCGAGACTGTGAAGGAGTCTGAGGATTTGATGCAGGAGAAGACAGTCTCCAGCAAGAAGATGGAGAAACACTCTTCCCAGTCCGTCAAGGTGGTGACTGAAACTGAGTAACTGCGCTCCATCCAACCCACTCAGGAGGAACAAAGATGACACGACGACAAGCAATCAACCCAGAACTAACATAACAAAGAAATCATAGAGCTAGAGCGATGTAATAAAGATAACCACTCTCAAACATACAGAAAAGCAACGAGAGAAGCCATATGATGTGACAAAGCTAAAGTTTAAAAAATGCATGTTGAGAGAAAGCTTTAAAAGGGTTTTGCTGCGGATTATATCAGGGAAATGTGGTAGTGGGACAGATTATTAATTGTCTTTATTTTTCCCTGCAGTTCACGGGAGGGCTCACGGGTGGGGGCGTCTGCATGCTAGCTCAGGGAGGGAGTCCCCTCCGCTCTAACCTGTATGTATGGATGGAAGGGTTACAGTTTAGATGCATACTGTATGTGGGTGGGAGAGTGATAGAAATGTATGTTAATTCAAATGTTAATTCAAGAAGTGGTGCCTGGGTTGGAGGATCCACTTTAGAGACACATGTTCAAAAGGACTAGCCTTTTTATGTGAAGATACCAACTGAGCCAAAAATACAATCGTCGACAACACAATATAGTGAAGAATGAGAAAGACGATGGTGCGATGTACTGATGATCATAAACATACAGTACCCGAAGCAACTAATGCATAAAGAACCTTGAAGAAACTCTGAGCCTTAAACATGCTTTTTATCAGTATCTATTATGTTTACCTAATGAGTGCAATTGAAAATAAATATGTAAATGCACACACATCCATTCTTGTATGCATAGGATGGACTTGACTTTAAATAGCGAACATAAATGAGGTGCTACAGTTTGCAATCCCATGTCTTTACTCATCATGAACTATTTCCCAGCAGCATTTGCTCAATAAATGTCATACTGAAATACAAATATGGTCTCTCGTTCCTTTATGCAATTGTCCTGTCATGTCCTTTCACTTGTTCATTTACAGTAGCTGTCTCACCTCAACATGCACACTATTCTATTTCTTCATCTGCTTTCCTGGGGGTGGGATTGCATGCCTCATGATCTTTTGTAGCCTAGAAATGATACAAAACCACATCACCATCCAGAGGCTGTCCTCTACAGAGGCTGTCCTCTACAGAGGCTGTCCTCTACAGAGGCTGTCCTCTACAGAGGCTGTCCTCTACAGATATTTAAAGCTACACTGTAATATGTGCATACCATCAAAGAATGAGCCACCAACCATAACATAAACGATGCACCCCATGGCATTTTCATGCAAATAGCATTTTATTATAGCACTTGATTTATCAAATCAAACTTAATTTACATAGCACATTTCTTACCAAAAACAGTGCAATTCAAAGTACTTCACTTACATAAATAAAATAATAAAAAAGTGAGAAAGATAAAAACAATTGTCACGGTTGTCGTTGGTAAAGGAGGACCAAAATGCAGCAGGTATGTATGTGTATGCTCATCTTGACGTTTAATAAATTCAAAATGAACACCAAAATAACAAAAGAACGAACGATCAACAAAACAGTCTGGCAAGGCACAAGGCTAAACACAGAACAATCTCCCACAAATGACAAACACACCCTAATACATGGGACTCTCAATCAAAGGCAAATAGACAACACCTGCCTTCAACTGAGAGTCCCAACCCCAATTAACCAAACATAGAAACAGACTCACTAGACTAAACATAGAAAAACATGAATATCAAACAGTGCCCAAACACCCCGGAATACTTAAATCAAATGCCCCTTCAACAAACACACCACCCCGAACCACATAAAACGAATACCCTCTGCCACGTCCTGACCAAACTACAATGACAATTAACCCTTATACTGGCCAGGGCGTGACAACAATACATTTCTAGACAAATATAAAATTAAGATAGACAAATGTAAAATTAAGATAGATAAATTAGGATAGTAAAACCATATTAAATAAATTAGGATAGTAAAACAATATGAAAAAAATAGGATAGTTAAACAATATTAAATAAATTAGGAAAGTAAAACAATATTAAATAAATTAGAGGACAGATCAGATCTTTGAGCGGCCCACAGGGCTGTGACCCAATCCAGAGCTTTGCCTGTGAGTAGGGAGATGACAAAGTCCACCCTTTCTTTGTCAGAGGTGAAGTCAGCGGGGTGATGGTCTATGTACAGGTTACACTGCATGAAAAATCCTTGACATTTCCCTGGGGAGCATCATATTTATTAGGCATGGATATAGAGGAGGATAAACGAGAGGAGGCTGTGGCACCTGATATGGGTGAAGAAGGAATGGACTGGTGAAGAGGTCGCAGAGTTCATCGAGCCATTCCTCCTGTCGGGCTAGATGTAGCTGCAGCTCCGCTGAATCCATCTGTCGTGTTTGGTGAGGTATTCTGTAATGAACACGATATGAGACAGAGAGCTGGTTTCAAGCGCAGAGCGCAGCAGGTGTTTATTGGAAAGGACCATAGGAGGAGGCAGGTAGCTGGGTCCAGGGGCAGGCAGAAGGTCCTACACGGTAGGTCCAAAATGGCAACAGTACAGGCAGGTAATAGGCAAAAGGTGTCGTGAGGGAGGCAGGCAAAAACGATCATACATGGGAGGCATGAAGGACAAGAAAAAACAGAGCTCCGAAAGAAGTGTGTCTCAAAACAAACAATACCTCACAGTGATTGGGTGCAAGGAACTGAACTAAATAGTGTGGGATGATGACATGCAGGTGTGTGAACAGGTGATTAGAATTCCGGTGATTGGGATCTGGAGAGTGAGCTGGAAAGTGGGCTGTGTTCCGGGGATCTATGTGTTTAGAAGTATGAGTTGGACGCAGACGTTACAGTTTGGAAGGAACCAGTGGCTAACTGCAAGCATTGAAAAGCAATCACTAGCCTGCTATTCAGTGGAGTGGCTGTGTGGTCCCAAATCTGGGATTAAGGGTCTCTTTTCCAAGTCTAAAATTATAAACATTCAGCATTGGTCATGCTGTCAATGAAGCATGAGCCCTGACTGTGAAAATATGTTTTGAACGGTCATCCAACTCGGAATTGTAAATCTGGAACTCGGGTGTCTTTCTAGAGCTACGATCTGAAGATCATGATTCAACCTTGTTTTTCTGAGTTCCCAGTTGTCTTGAAAGCCCCATAAATCCAGAGAATGCCAGACTTTGATAACAAAATTTGCCCACGAAGGACCGCCCCGCCACCTTCCTGTTCAAGTGATCACAGCACAACAAGGCGAGTACAAAAATGTCTTGTATGCTGCTGCATAAATGATGTAATATGCCAGGGAGATATGCATACTGTATCTAAGAAAGTAATACTAAGTGTATGTTGTGTAGTAAGCTGTTAGTAGTCAACATGCCTCACCCTAATAATTTGGTCTATTTTCCTCTCTTAATTTCGCCTACTGATCTGACTTGGTGGTGCACATGTAGCCTATAACCTGTTTTAGAGAAATGTAATCATTGAATATTGTAAGAGCTTTCATTGTCTGCTTATATGGCCCCTTTATTTAGCCTATTGTTCTGACTTGGTGTACAGGGAGAACACTGTAAGAACGGCACATGTTCTGAATTGTGTCGTTGTACATTTCAAAGTGCGAAACAAATAGGTATATCGACCACGTCCGTCCTAGCTCGCTCATGTCTTAATCGAAATTACAGATTGCTTCTTATCCGCTTGTCATCCCCGTAAGCCATAGTTTATACATCTAAATTGTCATTAGAAACCATATTTGTTTTAAGCAAGTCAGCCATATCAACTATGTTTTTTTTTTAAAGCTGTAAATGAGGCTGAATGAACTGTTTTGCTGCCAGACAAGGCTCCGCTGATAGCCAGGTGTAGCAGTGGTAAGATGTTGGGACTGCTGTTGGGACTCTGCTGTTGGGACAGCTTTATATAGGCCCTAACAGTTTGTGGGCACCGTTTGTCACCGTTATAGTGCAATTAATGTATTGTTTAGTGTTGTGTTGTGTTTTACTCCACCAAGATTTACATGCTAAAATCGCCACTGGTGGTGATGTACATGTTTAAAAGGCTGAGGCCAGCAGGAGAGCAGAGAGAGAAAGAGGCAACAGAGGCCAGGTGTCTACCTCTAGGTCACAAGGATCAGCCAGGAGAAAGTGAGTATAGGGCCATATACATCGCTCATGTTAACTCAGCCACAACAACACACATTCACACACATTCAGTAAGGATGAGAGAATCACTTTTATGTAGTGAGGCATGGTAACTATCTCTCCCTCTCTCTCTCCCTCTCTCTCTCTCTGGGACAAACACAATCTGAAATTGTCTGAGCTCTCAAATGCGTTAGGGCTCACTCCACAGAGCTAACTGTTGCAATGGAAAAACAATGAGTGAGATAACAGAATACAAATGGGTGATAAGTGACAAGTGTCTAATTAAGTCTCAGAGATGGGAATAACTTATTCTTCCCTCTTAACTGTGGTATAAAACAAGGGTTTTTAAAGGCGACTGGAGAATCTGAATCAATCCTGACAAACAATATAAATCTTATTGTGGGTAATAATGTTCTGGGAGGCAAAAATAGCCTTGCCGTTTGTCAAAAATAGTCTTGCTGGTTTTCATAGTATGAGAATAAAGAAGAAACTCGCACACTGCTCTTGCTAGTTTCACTGCTCTTTATTAAGGGATACTAGCAAGAGCAGTGTGCAGGTTTCTTATTTTTTCTCATGTTATTCAATTCTTACCATGTGCCTGCAACAAAGATAGCTCAGATGTGCAAGTGCCTTTTGAATTTTTAATCACTGGTTTTCATAGGATGAAATATTGTCATTAAAGGCAGTCAATTGGCCAAAACCAGAGGCAGCCATTTTGTTGCATTACCTGCTTCAGTTTCAGGGTTTGCAATGACCTTAGTTACCTCTGAAATGGGTAGAGCAGGACTGAATGGGAATCAATAAGACTGACAACACACTGCAGCCAATCAGATCTGTCAACCAACACTGCAGCTTCACTCCTTAGAGAAATCATCTCAATGCAGGGAGGAGATAGCAGCCTCTCTATCCAATGTGCTCTCATCCGCAACCCAAAGACTGTAACTTATGCATTGTATTCTGTATCTGTTTGTGAAACCATATTAATCAAAGTGTTTCCCATCATTGTTAGAGTTGGACAGATAGAGTTACAAAGTCATTCTGAGGAATGTAATTATAGAAAAAAACAGTGTTGCAGTTTGGATGCCTATTCATCACTACTGAAATGCTTTGGTTTGAAGTGGCTCAAAATAAAAGGGCAAATTTGTCCATAACATATTATGATATGCATTATGAAGGTAATATATACTATTGAATGGGGTAAATTGCTTGCATATAAGCACAGGCTGATCATAACTGTAATCTATTCCAATAGCTGTCAATAACTACAACTATGATTAATGCTTCAACATTTCCTGAAAGTTATAAGTGGTCACATAAATGCATGATATTGATTGAACCAACCCCCTCATGGTAGTCTCACTTTATACGTCATCGGTAGGTCACTGATGGTAATCCCTTTGATCTTGGGAGGTTTCCTGTCAAGAAGTAATCAATCACCTATTATTGAAGACTTAGCACAAGCAAAACATCAATATAGGAAATTGGTTCGGCTTTGCACATGTTCATTGGCAAATATACATTATTAATTCAATTAATTTAATGATCAATCATTCTGTTCAATTTAAGAGAAACATTTTCAACACTTTTCAAACACTTGTAAAGGACGGTAATGGTGTTTTGCTGCATTAAGTCGCTGTCCATGGTGTCGATATT
The DNA here is from genome assembly GCF_965601325.2 of Salmo salar. Lineage (NCBI taxonomy): Eukaryota > Metazoa > Chordata > Actinopteri > Salmoniformes > Salmonidae > Salmo > Salmo salar. The sequence goes on from NC_138291.1 coordinate 154,650,521, forward strand.
GTTATCGCTCTAAATTGCATCGGTAAATTGATCATTTCTGGTATAACCTTTTTTGCTAACTAATAATAGGGGAAATAATAATTAACATGGGTCATTGAACTGCTCCATAAGTTATATTTCCATGCATAGTAATGCTGCACGTTGGCTGGTTGAATTAGCAAATGCAGAGATGCATGTATAATTTTCTCTCTTATTCTAATGTTCAATGTTTGGAGGAAACTCTATATTCCCTCTGTGACAAGAGACAAATGATAAACACATCAACGTCAAGGACACATGAGCTATCCCAAAAATCCTAATGATAATCACCCCATTTCCTTTTTTCTCCGTATGTGTGATCATTCCTCTGCTTTTCAAACGGCCACCCACGAACCCTCACACAAGCAAGTAGTGTTTCACTTACATAGAGTATGAAGGGTTGAGACATGGCCCTCCCCCTCCGTTCGATCAATGGGCCAGTAAAAACAGTCGCTGCCTTGTTAGCGATAAAGCTTCTCCTATATAAAGGACAGCCGGTGAGACTAAGAATGCTGTGAGCGCCATCCACCCCGCACCTGCAAACAGACACACACACCACTCCTCCACCTCGCACACCTTCCCTTCCATCTGCACACGCAACCCCTGGTCTGGCCGGATGAGTTACCACCCGGTGGACACGATAGGGAGTCCATTCAGGAGAAGTATGGATAGTAGGACCACCTACGGCCGCTCCACTGGCACCCCCTCCAGCGGGTTCCGTTCTCAGTCCTGGTCCCGGGCAAGCCCAGGCTCCACGATGACCTCCTCCTACAAGAGGAGCGTCAACATGCCGGTAGCCCGAATGTACAGCTCCACACTCCTCAGCTCCGCCGACAGCGTTGATTTCAATCAAACGAACGGAGACTACAAGCGCTCCAACGAGAAAGAGCAGCTCCAGGGGCTCAACGACCGCTTCGCCGGTTACATCGACAAGGTGCACTACCTGGAGCAGCAGAACAGCCAAATCGAAGAGGAGATCCAGACGCTGCGGCAGAAGCAGGTGTCGCAATCCCAGCTAGGCGATTTATACGACCAGGAACTCCAGGAGCTGCGCTCCATGCTGGAGCAGATTCACCACGATAAAGCGCAGATCCAGCTCGACACGGACCACGTCGAGGATGACATCCAGAGAATTAGGGACCGTTTCGATGAGGAAGCCCGCATCAGGGATGAGACGGAAGGCATCATCCGGGCGTTGAGAAAAGATATGACCGACTCTGATTTGGTGAAGTCAGAGTTGGAGAAGAAAGTTCAGTCACTGCATGACGAGATTGCCTTTATTCGCAACAACCACGAGGAAGAGGTGAGCGACCTGTTCGCCCAGGTGCAGGCGTCGCAGGTGACCATGGAGAGGAAAGACATCCAGAAGACGGACATCACCGAGGCGCTCCGGGAGATCCGCACCCAGCTCGAGGGCCACTCCAACCAGAACCTGCAGCAGGTGGAGGACTGGTTCATGTGCCGCTATTCCAAGCTCACTGATGCTGCGGAACAAAACAAAGATGCAATCAAGTCCGCCCGTGATGAGATAGCAGACTACCGCCGCCAGCTCCAGTCCAAGACCGTGGAGTTAGAGTCCGTCCGTGGAACCAGGGAGTCACTGGAGAGGCAGTTGAATGACATCGAGGACCGACACAACAGCGACCTGTCCAGCCTGCAGGTATGATGAGACCCGCTGTAGGCATTATTTTCATACAGAAACCTCCAGCCACAGGCTTAATGGTGAAGTATTCTATAAAGTTGTGTTCTTTGTGTAAAGAGAAGCAATGTAGTGGAGAGAATAAATTATATAATAAGATATGTTTTTCGTTGATTTCAAATTGAGAATATTATCACGACACCTTTGAGGTTTTTATTCTTATTTTAAATGTAGGTCTACTTATAAGGAGAGTCCCCTACATTTATAGAGAGAAAGACACACACTTGCATTGTGTTCCCACATATTGCATTAGTTTTGATTTTGAACGAACTAAATTGTTTTATTATGTGGGCCCTAAATGCATGTGTTTTAATGGAATCTCAAAGTGCTGTTTCAAATGTAGGCCTATACAAGTTTAAATGTGCTTGTGAAGTAATTACCAGGATCACAAAATATGACATTGTATTTTTGATAGTTTTCTTATGATGTTTAGAAAGCAGTGTCCTTATGGAGAAATGTGTCATCCCTACACCAAAAAGAAATAACCAAGTATTATTTCAGGGTTCCATATAGGCATAAGAAATAATAGCTCTTAACCAGCTTGTGTCTCTCGGTCTTGTTCTCTGCAGGAGACCATCCACCAGCTGGATAATGAGCTCAAGGGCACGAAGTGGGAGATGGCGCGTCATCTGCGCGAGTACCAGGACCTGCTCAATGTCAAGATGGCCCTGGACATTGAGATAGCTGCATACAGGTACAATGCGACGACAGAGCGCTAATTAGGCCTAACATTGAAAAAACTTTTTTTTTAAATATATGTTTACTAATTTCAAAACAAAATAGTATATAAAGATCTCATTTATATATAGAAACTACATTTTTATATTAGGCCTACACTAAACTATATCTCATGTTCTACTGTTCTTGCAGGAAACTCCTAGAAGGTGAAGAGACCCACTTTAGCACTTTCCTTTACCGCCACACCGTCACCTCCTCTAAGAAGTCCAAGTATGAGCCTCCCAAACTGAAAGTCCAGCATAAGTTTGTCGAGGAGATCATCGAGGAGACCAGGGTAGAGGATGAGAAGGATGAGATGGACCAAGACCTGGCTGAGATCGCCCAGGAGCTTTCTGCCGCTCTGGAGACAGAGGCCACAGATGAAGGAGAGGATGAGGGAGAAGAGGGAGGAGAAGAAGCAGAGGGAGAAGAGGGAGAAGGGGGAGAGGGTGAATCAGAAGAGGTTGTAGCCTCCACTGATGCCCAAGTTAGCTCCAGCACACCTGCTGAGGAGGAAGAGGAGGACAAAGAAGGTGGTGATGAAGAGGAAGAGGGCGAAAAAGAAGAAGAGGGTGAGAAAGGAGAAGAGGGTGAGGGTGACAAGGAAGATGATACAGAAGGTGGTGATGAGGGAGAAGGAGAGGGGGAATTAGAGGAGACAGTCCTGTGCTCTAAAGCCCCAGAATCAAAGTCCTCTCCTGACAAAGAGAAGGGAAGCGGAGGAGAAGAGGAGACAGGAGAGGGAGAAGAGGAGGGAGATGATCAAGATGAAGATGCAGGTAGTGACAAAGGATCCAAAGATGGAGATGATAAGGATGAGGAAGATGAGAAGAAAGGAAAGGATGAGAAAAAAGACAAAACAGATGAGAAGGCAGCTGTAGCCAAGGCAGAGGCTCCCAAAACAGAAGCCCCCAAGAGTGAGGCCCCAAAAGTTGAGGTCCAGAAATCTGAGGCCCCAAAGCCCTCCAAGCCAGACTCCCTAAAAGCTGAATCCCCAAAGGCTGGGTCCCCCAAGTCTGAGTCACCAAAAGCTGGATCCCCCAAACATGAATCCCCCAAAGCTGTAACCCCCAAATCTGAATCTCCAAAACCTGGCTCCCCCAAATCTGAATCCCCAAAACCTGCTGGATCCCCCAAATCTGAATCCCCAAAACCTTCTGGATCCCCTAAAACTGAATCCCCAAAACCTGCTGGATCCCCTAAATCTGAATCCCCAAAACCTGCTGGATCCCCTAAATCTGAATCCCCAAAACCTGCTGGATCCCCTACTTCTGAATCCCCAAAACCTGCTGGATCCCCTAAATCTGAATCCCCAAAACCTGCTGGATCCCCTACTTCTGAATCCCCAAAACCTGCTGGATCCCCTAAATCTGAATCCCCAAAACCTGCTGGATCCCCTACTTCTGAATCCCCAAAACCTTCTGGATCCCCTAAATCTGAATCCCCAAAACCTGCTGGATCCCCTACTTCTGAATCCCCAAAACCTGCTGGATCCCCTAAATCTGAATCCCCAAAACCTGCTGGCTCCCCCAAATCTGAATCCCCCAAACCTGCTGGCTCCCCCAAATCTGAATCCCCAAAACTTACAGGATCCCCAAAATCTGAATCCCCAAAACCTACAGGATCCCCCAAATCTGAATCTCCCAAATTAGGATCCCCCAAGGCAGAGTCCCCTAAGGGTGAGGCCCCCAAACAAGAAGCTCCAAAGTCAGAGGCCCCCAAGGCTGCAGAAGAGAAAGTAGACAAAAAGAGTGATTCAGAGGAAGAGAAGAAGGTAGAAAAGAAAGACGCAGCCATGAACGGAGATGTGGAGAAGACTTCCCCAGAGGACAAGGACAAGAAGGATGAGGGTGGGAAAGAGGCAGAGGAGAAGGATGTTATCTCAAATGGAGTGGACGAGAGCCCCACTAAAGATGACCCCGACCAGAAAGATGATCCAAAGGACCAGAAGGTGGTCATCACCCAAACAGTGGAGACCATCACCACTGGAGAGGACGGGGCCAAGCATGTCACCAAATCAGTCACTGTCACCGAGACTGTGAAGGAGTCTGAGGATTTGATGCAGGAGAAGACAGTCTCCAGCAAGAAGATGGAGAAACACTCTTCCCAGTCCATCAAGGTGGTGACTGAAACTGAGTAACTGCGCTCCATCCAACCCACTCAGGAGGAACAAAGATGACACGACGACAAGCAATCAACCCAGAACTAACATAACAAAGAAATCATAGAGCTAGAGCGATGTAATAAAGATAACCACTCTCAAACATACAGAAAAGCAACGAGAGAAGCCATATGATGTGACAAAGCTAAAGTTTAAAAAATGCATATTGAGAGAAAGCTTTAAAAGGGTTTTGCTGCGGATTATATCAGGGAAATGTGGTAGTGGGACAGATTATTAATTGTCTTTATTTTTCCCTGCAGTTCACGGGAGGGCTCACGGGTGGGGGCGTCTGCATGCTAGCTCAGGGAGGGAGTCCCCTCCGCTCTAACCTGTATGTATGGATGGAAGGGTTACAGTTTAGATGCATACTGTATGTGGGTGGGAGAGTGATAGAAATGTATGTTAATTCAAATGTTAATTCAAGAAGGGGTGCCTGGGTTGGAGGATCCACTTTAGAGACACATGTTCAAAAGGACTAGCCTTTTTATGTGAAGATACCAACTGAGCCAAAAATACAATCGTCGACAACACAATATAGTGAAGAATGAGAAAGACGATGGTGCGATGTACTGATGATCATAAACATACAGTACCCGAAGCAACTAATGCATAAAGAACCTTGAAGAAACTCTGAGCCTTAAACATGCTTTTTATCAGTATCTATTATGTTTACCTAATGAGTGCAATTGAAAATAAATATGTAAATGCACACACATCCATTCTTGTATGCATAGGATGGACTTGACTTTAAATAGCGAACATAAATGAGGTGCTACAGTTTGCAATCCCATGTCTTTACTCATCATGAACTATTTCCCAGCAGCATTTGCTCAATAAATGTCATACTGAAATACAAATATGGTCTCTTGTTCCTTTATGCAATTGTCCTGTCATGTCCTTTCACTTGTTCATTTACAGTAGCTGTCTCACCTCAACATGCACACTATTCTATTTCTTCATCTGCTTTCCTGGGGGTGGGATTGCATGCCTCATGATCTTTTGTAGCCTAGAAATGATACAAAACCACATCACCATCCAGAGGCTGTCCTCTACAGAGGCTGTCCTCTACAGACGCTGTCCTTTACAGATATTTAAAGCTACGCTGTAATATGTGCATACCATCAAAGAATGAGCCACCAACCATAACATAAACGATGCACCCCATGGCATTTTCATGCAAATAGCATTTTATTATAGCACTTGATTTATCAAATCAAACTTAATTTACATAGCACATTTCTTACCAAAAACAGTGCAATTCAAAGTACTTCACTTACATAAATAAAATAATAAAAAAGTGAGAAAGATAAAAACAATTGTCACGGTTGTCGTTGGTAAAGGAGGACCAAAATGCAGCAGGTATGTGTATGCTCATCTTGACGTTTAATAAATTCAAAATGAACACCAAAATAACAAAAGAACGAACGATCAACAAAACAGTCTGGCAAGGCAAAAGGCTAAACACAGAACAATCTCCCATAAATGACAAACACAAACACACCCTAATATATGGGACTCTCAATCAAAGGCAAATAGACAACACCTGCCTTCAACTGAGAGTCCCAACCCCAATTAACCAAACATAGAAACAGACTCACTAGACTAAACATAGAATACATGAATATCAAACAGTGCCCAAACACCCCGGAATACTTAAATCAAATGCCCCTTCAACAAACACACCACCCCGCACCACATAAAACGAATACCCTCTGCCACGTCCTGACCAAACTACAATGACAATTAACCCTTATACTGGCCAGGACGTGACAGTACCCCCCCACCCCCCCCCCCCTAAAGGTGCTAACCCCGGAAGCACCTTAAGAAAAACAAAAACCCCAAACAACAACAAAAATCCCCCTAAACTAAAGGGAGGGAAGGGAGGGTGGCTGACGTCACCGACGGCACTTGTGCTACACCCCCCCCCCCCTCCCCAACCCACCTATGCAGGTGGTGGTTCAGGCTCCGGCCTATTGTCCTCCAGAGTGCCGACCGACCCGATCAGCCTCGGACCGTAGGCAGACTCCCCCTGCTCCGGATCATGGGCAGACCTCCACCTCTCCACCCTGTATGCAGACTCAGCAATTAAACAGTTAATCTCTTTAAGTTCTGAATTGTCAGGCTTACTCAGTTCAAGGTTGCTGCTAGACTCCCTTGGGTTTTGGTCATCGGCAAACTCTGGGCAGATGGGCCAATCTGGCTGATCCTGGCCGCTGGGGCAGTCTGGCAGCTCCGGGCAGTCTGGCCGCTCTGGCGGCTCCGGGCAGTCTGGCCGCTCTGGCGGCTCCGGGCAGTCTGGCCGCTCTGGCGGCTCCGGGCAGTCGGGCGGCTCGGGCGACTCCTGACTGACGGGCGGCTCGGGCGACTCCTGACTGACGGGCGGCTCGGGCGACTCCTGACTGACGGGCGGCTCGGGCGACTCCTGACTGACGGGCGGCTCGGGCGACTCCTGACTGACGGGCGGCTCGGGCGACTCCTGACTGACGGGCGGCTCGGGCGACTCTTGACTGACGGGCGGCTCGGGCGACTCCTGACTGACGGGCGGCTCGGGCGACTCCTGACTGACGGGCGGCTCGGGCGACTCTTGACTGACGGGCAGCTCGGGCGACTCTTGACTGACGGGCAGCTCGGGCGACTCTTGACTGACGGGCAGCTCGGGCGACTCTTGACTGACGGGCAGCTCGGGCGACTCTTGACTGAGATGACGCACTTGAAGCCTGGTGCGTGGTGCTGGTACTGGACGTACCAGACTGGGAACACGCACCTCCAGGCTAGTGCGGGGAGCGGGAACAGGACGAGTCAGACTGGTTTGACGCACTTGAAGCCTGGTGCGTGGTGTTGGTACTGGACGTATCAGCCTGGGAACACGCACCTCAGAGCTAGTGCGGGGAGCGGGACGAGTCAGACTGGGCTGACGCACTAAAAGCCCGATGCGTGGCGCTGGTACTGGAGGTATCGGCTTGGGAACACGCACCTCCAGGACGAGTCGGACTGGGCTGACGAACTGGATGCCTGGTGCGTGGTGCTGGTATTATCTTCACCAGACAGCTGGCACGCACCTCAGGACTATTAATAAACGCTACTCCAGGTGATAACATTAGGACACGCTCTGTAGGGCGAATGTCGTGCCTAAAACACCAACACAGTAGCTCTCTCATCCTTTTCTCCTCCAATTTTCCCATCAACTCCCTTATAGTCTCTGTTTCTCTTTCCTCCCCTTTTCCCCTCACTAGCTCTGGTTCCATCCTCGGCTCCGCCGATCTGTCCGTGTGCCCCCCCCCAAAAAAATCTTGGGGCTGCCTCTCCGGTTTAAACGCCAGTCGCGTTCCTCGGTAGCGTTCCCGGTCCTCACCGAATTCCCCTTGCTCCTTCCTCGCTGCTTGGTCCATTTTTGGTGGGAGATTCTGTCACGGTTGTCGTTGGTAAAGGAGGACCAAAATGCAGCAGGTATGTGTATGCTCATCTTGAAGTTTAATAAATTCAAAATGAACACCAAAATAACAAAAGAACGAACGATCAACAAAACAGTCTGGCAAGGCACAAGGCTAAACACAGAACAATCTCCCACAAATGACAAACACAAACACACCCTAATATATGGAACTCTCAATCAAAGGCAAATAGACAACACCTGCCTTCAACTGAGAGTCCCAACCCCAATTAACCAAACATAGAAACAGACTCACTAGACTAAACATAGAATACATGAATATCAAACAGTGCCCAAACACCCCGGAATACTTAAATCAAATGCCCCTTCAACAAACACACCACCCCGAACCACATAAAACGAATACCCTCTGCCACGTCCTGACCAAACTACAATGACAATTAACCCTTATACTGGCCAGGACGTGACAACAATACATTTCTAGACAAATATAAAATTAAGATAAACAAATATAAAATTAAGATAGATAAATATAAAATTATGATAGACAAATGTAAAATTAAGAGAGATAAATTAGGATAGTAAAACCATATTAAATAAATTAGGATAGTAAAACAAGATCGGATCTTTGAGCGGCCCACAGGGCTGTGACCCAAATCCAGAGCTTTGCCTGTGAGTGTCACGATTCCCACCGACGGTGGCGCCCCCTCCTGCTCGGGTGGCGCTCGGCAGTCGTCGTCACCGGTCTATTAGCTGCCACCGATTCCCTTTGCTTTTCCCTTTTTTATTTATTTTACACACCTGTGGTAAATTAGCCATTAGAAGGGCTATTTAGGTTAGCTGGCCCGCTCCTTTTCGTGCGGGATTAATTGTTGTTTCCGACTGTCTTGTTCATGTTCGGCTTGGCATTGTCACACTTTATTTATTCCCCTGTGTTTGGGAACTTTGATTTTCTTTCTCAAAGTGTTATTAAAACAACAACACTCCCTGTCCTCGTTGCTTCCTGCGCCTCATTCCTAATCACGACTACCAACGCCGTTACAGAATCCCGCAACACCATAAAGGTATGGAATCAGCGGAAGCAGCGAGCACTCCTCTGCCCTCGATGGAGGAACGCGTGCTCCACCACACGACAGTCCTACATCGCATCGGATCGGCCATGGACCAGATGATGGAGAGGATGGACCGATGGGAGAGAAGTGGTATCCTCTCTCCACCTCCACCTCCCCCGATACAGCCATCTACGCCTCCCCTGACGTCTGGCTCTGGCGCGCTTCGTTTGGCGCTCCCGAGGGAGTACGATGGGGCGGCGGCTGGGTGCCAGGGGTTTTTGCTCCAGCTTGAGCTGTACCTGGCCACCGTCAGACCTGCTCCCACGGGAGAGGAGAGCGTGAGTGCCCTCGTTTCCTGCCTGACGGGCCGAGCTCTGGAGTGGGCTAATGCGGTCTGGAACGGTCCAGACTCGGCGAGGGACCACTACCCAGAGTTCACCCGCCGCTTTCGGGCCGTGTTCGACCACCCTCCGGAAGGAAGAGCGGCGGGTGAACGGCTGTTCCACCTCAGGCAGGAGACGAGGAGTACGCAGGACTTCGCGCTGGAGTTCAGGACCTTGGCTGCTGGGGCGGGGTGGAACGACAGGGCCCTCATTGACCACTACCGCTGCAGTCTCCGGGCGGACGTCCGCAGGGAGCTGGCCTGTCGGGACACAGCTCTGTCCCTGGACGAGCTGATTGATATGTCCATACGTCTGGAAAATTTGCTGGCTGCCCGCGGGCGTTCGGAGAGGGTCCTGCCCGTTCCACCCCCGTGCACCCCCGCTCCTACCCCTATGGAGGTGGGAGGGGCCGTGCCAAGGGGCACCGGAGGAGGTGGCTCCTCCTGCACCAGCTGTGGTCGGAGAGGACACACGGCCGACCGGTGCTGGAGGAGCCAGTCTGGGAGTCGAGATGGCAGGCAGAACACTTCTCGGTCACCTCAGGTGAGTCAGCACCAGATTCACCCAGAACCCCCTGTTGGTCACGTGTTTTTACCTGTTTTTTTTACTAAATGTTTCCCCTCTTCCCAGCATAGGGCGCTAGTCGATTCAGGCGCAGCTGGGAATTTTATGGACCGTGGACTTGCCATTAAGCTGGGCATTCCGCGGGTGCCGATAGATTCCCCTTTCCCCGTGCACTCCCTAGATAGCCGACCATTAGGGTCAGGGCTAGTCAGGGAGTCTACGGTGCCACTGGACATGGTAACGCAGGGGAATCATATTGAACGCATTCGTTTTTTCCTTATTGATTCGCCTGCGTTTCCGGTGGTGCTGAGGGTCCCCTGGCTGGCTGGTCACAATCCCCATATTTCGTGGAAACAGGGGGTTCTCCAGGGGTGGTCAGAGGAGTGTTCAGGGAGGTGTCTAGGAGTTTCCATAGGTGCCACGTCGGTGGAGAGTCCAGAACAGGTGTCCACCGTGCGCATTCCCCCTGAATACGCCGATTTGGCGATCGCTTTTTGTAAAAAGAGGGCGACTAAATTACCACCTCATCGACAGGGGGATTGTGCGATAGATCTCCAGGTAAACGCTGCGCTTCCCAGGAGTCACATGTACCCCTTGTCACAGGAGGAGACGGCGGCTATGGAGACATATGTCACGGAATCCCTGGGACAGGGGTACATTCGGCCCTCCATCTCACCATCTTCCTCGAGTTTCTTTTTTGTGAAGAAAAAGGAGGGAGGTCTGCGTCCGTGCATTGATTACCGAGGTCTAAACGCTATCACGGTGGGATTTAGTTACCCACTACCTCTCATCGCTACGGCGGTGGAATCATTTCACGGAGCACAGTTCTTCACAAAATTGGATCTCAGGAGCGCGTATAATCTGGTGCGGATCAAGAAGGGAGACGAGTGGAAAACCGCCTTTAGTACCACATCAGGCCATTATGAGTACCTCGTCATGCCGTATGGGTTGAAAAATGCTCCAGCCGTCTTTCAATCCTTTGTTGACGAAATTCTCAGGGACCTGCACGGGCAGGGCGTGATTGTCTATATCGATGACATTCTGATATATTCCGCCACCCGTTCCGCGCATGTGTCCCTGGTGCGCAAGGTGCTTGGTAGACTGCTGGAGCATGACCTATACGTTAAGGCTGAGAAGTGTGAGTTTTCCAAACGAGCCGTCTCCTTTCTGGGTTATCGCATTTCCACCACGGGGGTGGTGATGGAGTGTGACCGCGTTAAGGCCGTGCGTAATTGGCCGACTCCAACCACGGTGAAGGAGGTGCAGCGGTTCTTAGGCTTTGCCAATTACTACCGGAGGTTTATCCGGGGTTTTGGCCAGGTAGCGGCTCCCATTACCTCACTGCTGAAGGGGGGGCCGGTGCGTTTGCGATGGTCGACGGAGGCGGACGGAGCCTTCAAGAGGTTGAAGGCGCTGTTCACCGACGCACCCGTGTTGGCGCACCCGGACCCGTCTTTAGCGTTCGTAGTGGAGGTGGACGCATCCGAGGCTGGGGTGGGTGCCGTGCTATCACAGCGCTCGGGTACGCCATCGAAACTCCGCCCCTGCGCTTTCTTTTCGAAGAAGCTCAGTTCGGCGGAGCGTAACTACGATGTGGGGGGACAGGGAGTTGCTAGCGGTGGTTAAAGCTCTGAGGGTGTGGCGGCACTGGCTTGAGGGGGCTAAACACCCCTTTCTCATCTGGACCGACCACCGAAACCTGGAGTACATCCGGGCAGCGAGGAGACTGAATCCACGTCAGGCGAGGTGGGCCATGTTCTTCGCCCGGTTTAGGTTTACCATCTCCTATAGACCGGGTTCCCTGAATACTAAGGCCGACGCGCTGTCCCGTCTCTATGACACAGAGGACCGGCCCATCGATCCAACTCCCATCATTCCAGCATCTAGGCTGGTGGCACCAGTGGTATGGGAGGTGGACGCGGACATCGAGAGGGCATTAGTGTTGGAACCTGCGCCTGCGCAGGTGCCCGTAGGGCGCATGTATGTGCCGCTCGGTGTTCGTGATCGTTTGATTCGGTGGGCGCACACGCTACCTACTGCGGGTCATCCTGGTGACGCGAGGACAGTGCGGGGTCTAAGGGGGAAGTACTGGTGGCCCATCTTGGCTAAGGACGTGAGGTCCTATGTCTCTTCCTGTTCGGTGTGTGCCCAGAGTAAGGCTCCTAGGCATCTACCGAGAAGGAAGTTACAGCCCCCCCCCCGTTCCACAACGACCATGGTCGCACCTGTCCATCGACTTCTTAACAGATCTTCCCCCCTCTCAGGGGAACACGGCGATTCTGGTGGTTGTGGATCGGTTCTCTAAGTCCTGCCGTCTCCTCCCATTGCCCGGTCTCCCTACGGCGCTGCAGACTGCGGAGGCCCTATTTACCCACGTCTTCCGGCACTACGGGGTGCCGGAGGACATTGTCTCTGATCGAGGTTCCCAGTTCACGTCCTGGGTCTGGAAAGCGTTTATGGAGCGGCTGGGGGTCTCGGTCAGTTTGACCTCCGGTTATCACCCCGAGAGCAATGGGCAGGCGGAGAGGGTGAACCAGGAGGTGGGCAGGTTCCTGAGGTCGTATTGCCAGGCCGAATTAGCCCAGAACTCACTTCGCCACTCCTCAACTAACATATCACCCTTTCAGTGTGTGTTAGGTTACCATCCGGTCCTGGCACCATGGCACCAGAGCCAGACCGAGGCTCCTGCGGTGGAGGACTGGGTCCAGCACTCCAAGGAGACCTGGAGAGCCATCCAGAACTCACTAAAGGAGGCCAGTGCGCGGCAGAAGAGGAGTGCTGACCGCCACCGCAGTGAGGCGCCCGTGTTCGCACCGGGAGACAGGGTCTGGCTCTCGACCCGGAACCTGCCCCTCCGCGTGCCCTGCTGGAAGCTGGGGCCGCAGTGTGTGGGGCCCTTCAAAGTCCTGAGGAGGATAAACGAGGTGTGTTATCGGTTGCAACTCCCTTCCTATTACCGTATTAACCCCTCGTTTCATGTGTCTCTCCTCAGGCCGGTGGTAGCTGGTCCCCTTCACGAAGATGAGGTGCCGGAGGTCCCTCCACCCCCTCTGGACATCGGGGGGTCCCCGGCGTACAGCATACGGGCCATTCTGGACTCGAGGGGCCTGCAGTACCTCGTGGACTGGGAGGGGTACGGCCCGGAGGAGAGGTGCTGGGTGCCGGCGGAGGACGTCCTGGACCCATCTATGTTGAGGGATTTCCACCACCTCCGTCCGGATCGCCCTGCCCCTCGCCCTCCGGGTCGACCTCGAGGCCGGTGTCAGCGCGCTGCAGGAGCCGCGCGTCAGGAGGGGGGTACTGTCACGATTCCCACCGACGGTGGCGCCCCCTCCTGCTCGGGTGGCGCTCGGCAGTCGTCATCACCGGTCTATTAGCTGCCACCGATTCCCTTTGCTTTTCCCTTTTTTTTATTTTACACACCTGTGGTAAATTAGCCATTAGAAGGGCTATTTAGGTTAGCTGGCCAGCTCCTTTTCGTGCGGGATTAATTGTTGTTTCCGACTGTCTTGTTCATGTTCGGCTTGGCATTGTCACACTTTATTTATTCCCCTGTGTTTGGGAACTTTGATTTTCTTTCTCAAAGTGTTATTAAAAGAACAACACTCCCTGTGCTCGTTGCTTCCTGCGCCTCATTCCTAATCACGACTACCAACGCCGTTACAGTGAGTAGGGAGATGACGAAGTCCACCCTTTCTTTGTCAGAGGTGAAGTCAGCGGGGTGATGGTCTATGTACAGGTTACGCTACATGAAAAATCCTTGACATTTCCCTGGGGAGCGTCATATTTATTAGGCATGGATATAGAGGAGGATGAACGAGAGGAGGCTGTGGCACCTGATATGGGTGAAGAAGGAATGGACTGGTGAAGGAGGTCGCAGAGTTCATCGAGCCATTCCTCCTGTCGCGCTAGACGTAGCTGCAGCTCCGCTGAATCCATCTGTCGTGTTTGGTGAGGTATTCTGTAATGAACACGATATGAGACAGAGAGCTGGTTTCAAGCGCCGAGCGCAGCAGGTGTTTATTGGAAAGGACCATAGGAGGAGGCAGGTAGCTGGGTCCAGGGGCAGGCAGAAGGTCCTACACGGTAGGTCCAAAATGGCAACAGTACAGGCAGGGAATAGGCAAAAGGTGTCGTGAGGGAGGCAGGCAAAAACGATCATACACGGGAGGCATGAAGGACAAGAAAAAACAGAGCTCCGAAAGAAGTGTGTCTCAAAACAAACAATACCTCACAGTGATGGGGTGCAAGGAACTGAACTAAATAGTGTGGGATGATGACATGCAGGTGTGTGAACAGGTGATTAGAATTCCGGTGATTGGGATCTGGAGAGTGAGCTGGAAAGTGGGCTGTGTTCCGGGGATCTATGTGTTTAGAAGTATGAGTTGGACGCAGACGTTACAGTTTGGAAGGAACCAGTGGCTAACTGCAAGCATGGAAAAGCAATCACTAGCCTGCTATTCAGTGGAGTGGCTGTGTGGTCCCAAATCTGGGATTAAGGGTCTCTTTTCCAAGTCTAAAATTATAAACATTCAGCATTGGTCATGCTGTGAATGAAGCATGAGCCCTGACTGTGAAAATATCTTTTGAAACGGTTATCCAACTCGGAATTGTAAATCTGGAACTCGGGTGTCTTTCTAGAGCTACGATCTGAAGATCATGATTCAACCTTGTTTTTCTGAGTTCCCAGTTGTCTTGAAAGCACCATAAATCCAGAGAATGCCAGACTTTGATAACAAAATTTGCCCACGAAGGACCGCCGCGCCACCTTCCTGTTCAAGTGATCACAGCACAACAAGGCGAGTCCAAAAATGTCTTGTATGCTGCTGCATAAATGATGTAATATGCCAGGGAGATATGTATACTGTATCAAAGAAAGTAATACTAAGTGTATGTTGTGTAGTAAGCTGTTAGTAGTCAACATGCCTCACCCTAATAATTTAGTCTATTTTCCTCTCTTAATTTTGCCTACTGATCTGACTTGGTGGTGCACATGTAGCCTATAACCAGTTTTAGAGAAATGTAATCATTGAATATTGTAAGAGCTTTCATTGTCTGCTTATATGGCCCCTTTATTTAGCCTATTGTTCTGACTTGGTCTACAGGGAGAACACTGTAAGAATGGCCCATGTTCTGAATTGTGTCGTTGTACATTTCAAAGTGCGAAACAAATAGTTATAGCGACCACGTCCGTCCTAGCTCGCTCATGTCTTAATCGAAATTACAGATTGCTTCTTATCCGCTTGTCGTCCCCGTAAGCCATAGTTTATACATCTAAATTGTCATTAGAAACCATATTTGTTTAAGCAAGTCAGCCATATCAACTATGTTTTTTTTTAAAGCAGTAAATGAGGCTGAATGAACTGTTTTGCTGCCAGACAAGGCTCCGTTAATAGCCAGGTGTAGCAGTGGTAAGATGTTGGGACTGCTGTTGGGACTCTGCTGTTGGGACAGCTTTATATAGGCCCTAACAGTTTGTGGGCACCATTTGTCACCGTTATAGTGCAATTAATGTATTGTTTAGTGTTGTGTTGTGTTTTACTCCACCAAGATTTACATGCTAAAATCGCCACTGGTGGTGATGTACATGTTTAAAAGGCTGAGGCCAGCAGGAGAGCAGAGAGAGAAAGAGGCAACAGAGGCCAGGTGTCTAGCTCTAGGTCACAAGGATCAGCCAGGAGAAAGTGAGTATAGGGCCATATACATCGCTCAAGTTAACTCAGCCACAACAACACACATTCACACACATTCAGTTAGGATGAGAGAATCACTTTTATGTAGTGAGGCATGGTAACTATCTCTCCCTCTCTCTCTCCCTCTCTCTCTCTCTGGGACAAACACAATCTGAAATTGTCTGAGCTCCCAAATGCGTTAGGGCTCACTCCACAGAGCTAACTGTTGCAATGGAAAAACAATGAGTGAGATAACAGAATACAAATGGGTGATAAGTGACAAGTGTCTAATTAAGTCTCAGAGATGGGAATAACTTATTCTTCCCTCTTAACTGTGGTATAAAACAAGGGTTTTTAAAGGCGACTGGAGAATCTGAATCAACCTGACAAACAATTTAAATCTTATTGTGGGTAATAATGTTCTGGGAGGCAACAATAGCCTTGCCGTTTGTCAAAAATAGTCTAGCTGGTTTTCATAGGATGAGAATAAAGAAGAAACCCGCACACTGCTCTTGCTAGTGTCACTGCTCTTTATTAAGGGATACTAGCAAGAGCAGTGTGCAGGTTTCTTATTTTTTCTCATGTTATTCAATTCTTACCATGTGCCTGCAACAAAGATAGCTCAGATGTGCAAGTGCCTTTTGAATTTTTAATCACTGGTTTTCATAGGATGAAATATTGTCATTAAAGGCAGTCAATTGGCCAAAACCAGAGGCAGCCATTTTGTTGCATTACCTGCTTCAGTTGCAGGGTTTGCAATGACCTTAGTTACCTCTGAAATGGGTAGAGCAGGACTGAATGGGAATCAATAAGACTGACAACACACTGCAGCCAATCAGATCTGGCAAGCAACACTGCAGCTTCACTCCTTAGAGAAATCATCTCAATGCAGGGAGGAGATAGCAGCCTCTCTATCCAATGTGCTCTCATCCGCAACCCAAAGACTGTAACTTATGCATTGTATTCTGTATCTGTTTGTGAAACCATATTAATCAAAGTGTTTCCCATCATTGTTAGAGTTGGACAGATAGAGTTACAAAGTCATTCTGAGGAATGTAATTATAGAAAAAAACAGTGTTGCAGTTTGGATGCCTATTCATCACTACTGAAATGCTTTGGTTTGAAGTGGCTCAAAATAAAAGGGCAAATTTGTCCATAACATATTATGATATGCATTATGAAGGTAATATATACTATTGAATGGGGTAAATTGCTTGCATATAAGCACAGGCTGATCATAACTGTAATCTATTCCAATAGCTGTCAATAACTACAACTATGATTAATGCTTCAACATTTCCTGAAAGTTATAAGTGGTCACATAAATGCATGATATTGATTGAACCAACCCCCTCATGGTAGTCTCACTTTATACGTCATCGGTAGGTCACTGATGGTAATCCCTTTGATCTTGGGAGGTTTCCTGTCAAGAAGTAATCAATCACCTATTATTGAAGACTTAGCACAAGCAAAACATCAATATAGGAAATTGGTTCGGCTTTGCACATGTTCATAGGCAAATATAAATGTTTTATTCAATTAATTTAATGATCAATCATTCTGTTCAATTTGAGAGAAACATTTTCAACACTTTTCAAACACTTGTAAAGGACGGTAATGGTGTTTTACTGCATTAAGTCGCTGTCCATGGTGTCGATATTGTTATCGCTCTAAATTGCATCGGTAAATTGATCATTTCTGGTATAACCTTTTTTGCTAACTAATAATAGGGGAAATAATAATTAACATGGGTCATTGAACTGCTCCATAAGTTATATTTCCATGCATAGTAATGCTGCACGTTGGCTGGTTGAATTAGCAAATGCAGAGATGCATGTATAATTTTCTCTCTTATTCTAATGTTCAATGTTTGGAGGAAACTCTATATTCCCTCTGTGACAAGAGACAAATGATAAACACATCAACGTCAAGGACACATGAGCTATCCCAAAAATCCTAATGATAATCACCCCATTTCCTTTTTTCTCCCTATGTGTGATCATTCCTCTGCTTTTCAAGCGGCCACCCACGAACCCCACCACAAACAAGTAGTGTTTCACTTACATAGAGTATGAAGGGTTGAGACATGGCCCTCCCCCTCCGTTCGATCAATGGGCCAGTAAAAACAGTCGCTGCCTTGTTAGCGATAAAGCTTCTCCTATATAAAGGACAGCCGGTGAGACTAAGAATGCTGTGAGCGCCATCCACCCCGCACCTGCAAACAGACACACACACCACTCCTCCACCTCGCACACCTTCCCTTCCATCTGCACACGCAACCCCTGGTCTGGCCGGATGAGTTACCACCCGGTGGACACGATAGGGAGTCCATTCAGGAGAAGTATGGATAGTAGGACCACCTACGGCCGCTCCACTGGCACCCCCTCCAGCGGGTTCCGTTCTCAGTCCTGGTCCCGGGCAAGCCCAGGCTCCACGATGACCTCCTCCTACAAGAGGAGCGTCAACATGCCGGTAGCCCGAATGTACAGCTCCACACTCCTCAGCTCCGCCGACAGCGTTGATTTCAATCAAACGAACGGAGACTACAAGCGCTCCAACGAGAAAGAGCAGCTCCAGGGGCTCAACGACCGCTTCGCCGGTTACATCGACAAGGTGCACTACCTGGAGCAGCAGAACAGCCAAATCGAAGAGGAGATCCAGACGCTGCGGCAGAAGCAGGTGTCGCAATCCCAGCTAGGCGATTTATACGACCAGGAACTCCAGGAGCTGCGCTCCATGCTGGAGCAGATTCACCACGATAAAGCGCAGATCCAGCTCGACACGGACCACGTCGAGGATGACATCCAGAGAATTAGGGACCGTTTCGATGAGGAAGCCCGCATCAGGGATGAGACGGAAGGCATCATCCGGGCGTTGAGAAAAGATATGACCGACTCTGATTTGGTGAAGTCAGAGTTGGAGAAGAAAGTTCAGTCACTGCATGACGAGATTGCCTTTATTCGCAACAACCACGAGGAAGAGGTGAGCGACCTGTTCGCCCAGGTGCAGGCGTCGCAGGTGACCATGGAGAGGAAAGACATCCAGAAGACGGACATCACCGAGGCGCTCCGGGAGATCCGCACCCAGCTCGAGGGCCACTCCAACCAGAACCTGCAGCAGGTGGAGGACTGGTTCATGTGCCGCTATTCCAAGCTCACTGATGCTGCGGAACAAAACAAAGATGCAATCAAGTCCGCCCGTGATGAGATAGCAGACTACCGCCGCCAGCTCCAGTCCAAGACCGTGGAGTTAGAGTCCGTCCGTGGAACCAGGGAGTCACTGGAGAGGCAGTTGAATGACATCGAGGACCGACACAACAGCGACCTGTCCAGCCTGCAGGTATGATGAGACCCGCTGTAGGCATTATTTTCATACAGAAACCTCCAGCCACAGGCTTAATGGTGAAGTATTCTATAAAGTTGTGTTCTTTGTGTAAAGAGAAGCAATGTAGTGGAGAGAATAAATTATATAATAAGATATGTTTTTCCAAATTGAGAATATTATCACGACACCTTTGAGGTTTTTATTCTTATTTTAAATGTAGATCTACTTATAAGGAGAGTCCCCTACATTTATAGAGAGAAAGACACACACTTGCATTGTGTTCCCACATATTGCATTAGTTTGATTTTGAACGAACTAAATTGTTTTATTATGTGGGCCCTAAATGCATGTGTTTTAATGGAATCTCAAAGTGCTGTTTCAAATGTAGGCCTATACAAGTTTAAATGTGCTTGTGAAGTAATTACCAGGATCACAAAATATGACATTGTATTTTTGATAGTTTTCTTATGATGTTTAGAAAGCAGTGTCCTTATGGAGAAATGTGTCATCCCTACACCAAAAAGAAATAACCAAGTATTATTTCAGGGTTCCATATAGGCATAAGAAATAATAGCTCTTAACCAGCTTGTGTCTCTCGGTCTTGTTCTCTGCAGGAGACCATCCACCAGCTGGATAATGAGCTCAAGGGCACGAAGTGGGAGATGGCACGTCATCTGCGCGAGTACCAGGACCTGCTCAATGTCAAGATGGCCCTGGACATTGAGATAGCTGCATACAGGTACAATGCGACGACAGAGCGCTAATTAGGCCTAACATTGAAAAAACTTTTTTTTTAAATATATGTTTACTAATTTCAAAACAAAATAGTATATAAAGATCTCATTTATATATAGAAACTACATATTTATATTAGGCCTACACTAAACTATATCTCATGTTCTACTGTTCTTGCAGGAAACTCCTAGAAGGTGAAGAGACCCACTTTAGCA
Organism: Salmo salar; assembly: GCF_965601325.2. NCBI lineage: Eukaryota > Metazoa > Chordata > Actinopteri > Salmoniformes > Salmonidae > Salmo > Salmo salar. The sequence continues at coordinate 154,670,452 of NC_138291.1, forward strand.
CTTTCCCTTACCGCCACAACGTCACCTCCTCTAAGAAGTCCAAGTATGAGCCTCCCAAACTGAAAGTCCAGCATAAGTTTGTCGAGGAGATCATCGAGGAGACCAGGGTAGAGGATGAGAAGGATGAGATGGACCAAGACCTGGCTGAGATCGCCCAGGAGCTTTCTGCCGCTCTGGAGACAGAGGCCACAGATGAAGGAGAGGATGAGGGAGAAGAGGGAGGAGAAGAAGCAGAGGGAGAAGAGGGAGAAGGGGGAGAGGGTGAATCAGAAGAGGTTGTAGCCTCCACTGAAGCCCAAGTTAGCTCCAGCACACCTGCTGAGGAGGAAGAGGAGGACAAAGAAGGTGGTGATGTAGAGGAAGAGGGCGAAAAAGAAGAAGAGGATGAGAAAGGAGAAGAGGGTGAGGGTGACAAGGAAGATGATACAGAAGGTGGTGATGAGGGAGAAGGAGAGGGGGAATTAGAGGAGACAGTCCTGTGCTCTAAAGCCCCAGAATCAAAGGCCTCTCCTGACAAAGAGAAGGGAAGCGGAGGAGAAGAGGAGACAGGAGAGGGAGAAGAGGAGGGAGATGATCAAGATGAAGATGCAGGTAGTGACAAAGGATCCAAAGATGGAGATGATAAGGATGAGGAAGATGAGAAGAAAGGAAAGGATGAGAAAGAAGACAAAACAGATGAGAAGGCAGCTGTAGCCAAGGCAGAGGCTCCCAAAACAGAAGCCCCCAAGAGTGAGGCCCCAAAAGTTGAGGTCCAGAAATCTGAGGCCCCAAAGCCCTCCAAGCCAGACTCCCTAAAAGCTGAATCCCCAAAGGCTGGGTCCCCCAAGTCTGAGTCACCAAAAGCTGGATCCCCCAAACATGAATCCCCCAAAGCTGTAACCCCCAAATCTGAATCTCCAAAACCTGGCTCCCCCAAATCTGAATCCCCAAAACCTGCTGGATCCCCCAAATCTGAATCCCCAAAACCTGCTGGATCCCCCAAATCTGAATCCCCAAAACCTTCTGGATCCCCTAAAACTGAATCCCCAAAACCTGCTGGATCCCCTAAATCTGAATCCCCAAAACCTGCTGGATCCCCTAAATCTGAATCCCCAAAACCTGCTGGATCCCCTACTTCTGAATCCCCAAAACCTGCTGGATCCCCTAAATCTGAATCCCCAAAACCTGCTGGATCCCCTACTTCTGAATCCCCAAAACCTGCTGGATCCCCTAAATCTGAATCCCCAAAACCTGCTGGATCCCCTACTTCTGAATCCCCAAAACCTTCTGGATCCCCTAAATCTGAATCCCCAAAACCTGCTGGATCCCCTACTTCTGAATCCCCAAAACCTGCTGGATCCCCTAAATCTGAATCCCCAAAACCTGCTGGCTCCCCCAAATCTGAATCCCCCAAACCTGCTGGCTCCCCCAAATCTGAATCCCCAAAACTTACAGGATCCCCAAAATCTGAATCCCCAAAACCTACAGGATCCCCCAAATCTGAATCTCCCAAATTAGGATCCCCCAAGGCAGAGTCCCCTAAGGGTGAGGCCCCCAAACCAGAAGCTCCAAAGTCAGAGGCCCCCAAGGCTGCAGAAGAGAAAGTAGACAAAAAGAGTGATTCAGAGGAAGAGAAGAAGGTAGAAAAGAAAGACGCAGCCATGAACGGAGATGTGGAGAAGACTTCCCCAGAGGACAAGGACAAGAAGGATGAGGGTGGGAAAGAGGCAGAGGAGAAGGATGTTATCTCAAATGGAGTGGACGAGAGCCCCACTAAAGATGACCCCGACCAGAAAGATGATCCAAAGGACCAGAAGGTGGTCATCACCCAAACAGTGGAGACCATCACCACTGGAGAGGACGGGGCCAAGCATGTCACCAAATCAGTCACTGTCACCGAGACTGTGAAGGAGTCTGAGGATTTGATGCAGGAGAAGACAGTCTCCAGCAAGAAGATGGAGAAACACTCTTCCCAGTCCGTCAAGGTGGTGACTGAAACTGAGTAACTGCGCTCCATCCAACCCACTCAGGAGGAACAAAGATGACACGACGACAAGCAATCAACCCAGAACTAACATAACAAAGAAATCATAGAGCTAGAGCGATGTAATAAAGATAACCACTCTCAAACATACAGAAAAGCAACGAGAGAAGCCATATGATGTGACAAAGCTAAAGTTTAAAAAATGCATGTTGAGAGAAAGCTTTAAAAGGGTTTTGCTGCGGATTATATCAGGGAAATGTGGTAGTGGGACAGATTATTAATTGTCTTTATTTTTCCCTGCAGTTCACGGGAGGGCTCACGGGTGGGGGCGTCTGCATGCTAGCTCAGGGAGGGAGTCCCCTCCGCTCTAACCTGTATGTATGGATGGAAGGGTTACAGTTTAGATGCATACTGTATGTGGGTGGGAGAGTGATAGAAATGTATGTTAATTCAAATGTTAATTCAAGAAGGGGTGCCTGGGTTGGAGGATCCACTTTAGAGACACATGTTCAAAAGGACTAGCCTTTTTATGTGAAGATACCAACTGAGCCAAAAATACAATCGTCGACAACACAATATAGTGAAGAATGAGAAAGACGATGGTGCAATGTACTGATGATCATAAACATACAGTACCCGAAGCAACTAATGCATAAAGAACCTTGAAGAAACTCTGAGCCTTAAACATGCTTTTTATCAGTATCTATTATGTTTACCTAATGAGTGCAATTGAAAATAAATATGTAAATGCGCACACATACATTCTTGTATGCATAGGATGGACTTGACTTTAAATAGCGAACATAAATGAGGTGCTACAGTTTGCAATCCCATGTCTTTACTCATCATGAACTATTTCCCAGCAGCATTTGCTCAATAAATGTCATACTGAAATACAAATATGGTCTCTCGTTCCTTTATGCAATTGTCCTGTCATGTCCTTTCACTTGTTCATTTACAGTAGCTGTCTCACCTCAACATGCACACTATTCTATTTCTTCATCTGCTTTCCTGGGGGTGGGATTGCATGCCTCATGATCTTTTGTAGCCTAGAAATGATACAAAACCACATCACCATCCAGAGGCTGTCCTCTACAGAGGCTGTCCTCTACAGAGGCTGCTACAGAGGCTGTCCTCTACAGAGGCTGTCCTCTACAGAGGCTGTCCTCTACAGATATTTAAAGCTACACTGTAATATGTGCATACCATCAAAGAATGAGCCACCAACCATAACATAAACGATGCACCCCATGGCATTTTCATGCAAATAGCATTTTATTATAGCACTTGATTTATCAAATCAAACTTAATTTACATAGCACATTTCTTACCAAAAACAGTGCAATTCAAAGTACTTCACTTACATAAATAAAATAATAAAAAAGTGAGAAAGATAAAAACAATACATTTCTAGACAAATGTAAAATTAATATTTACAAATATAAAATTAAGATAGATAAATATAAAATGAAGATAGACAAATGTAAAATGAAGATAGATAAATTAGGATAGTAAAACCATATTAAATAAATTAGGATAGTAAAACAATATGAAAAAAATAGGATAGTTACACAATATTAAATAAATTAGGATAGTAAAACAATATTAAATAAATTAGGATAGTAAAACAATATTAAATACATTTGGATTGTAAAACAATATTAAATAAATTAGGATAGTAAAACAATATTAAAACAACAGTGAACATGAGAGAGTAATATGAGAAACTATATTTAGATTGAGAGATGTTTATGCAGTGTTTCAGCAATTAGCTACATTATTTGAGAACAACATTACCTACATTACCTACATTGTTAAACATGATTTTAAACTATACATATTTAATTCAAAGTATTTTACATGACAAGTTAAACAATTGAGTGATAGGTCCTCCGGAGACTTAGCAACACTAAAGCAGACAGCAACCCGATCGTAACTTGGAATTCAGCACCACCGGAAAATGGACAGCGACTATCTCAGGCAGAATCCATGAAGAGGTTTCTTTGAAATGTAGCCTATCACTCACTCACAGTGAATGAATCCACATTATAATGCTAGAGGGATAGTTGGTCTGATTCTATGCCACAAAGCACGATAACACCTGGGGTGTTACATATTATTTTTTGTTCCTAAAACTTTCAGAACAAAATAGTCTATCTAACATTTAAAAAAAAGATGATGACATACAGTGCCTTCGGAAAATATTCAGACCCCATTACTTTTTTCACATGTTATTACGTTACAGACTCATTCAAAAATTGATTAAATAAAAAAAATCCTTAGCAATCTACACACAATAACCCATAATGACAAAGCGAAAACAGGTTTTTAGAAATGTCTATCTAACATTAAAAAAAAATAACAGAAAACCTTATTTACTAAGGTATTCAGACCCTTTGCTATGAGACTCAAAATTGAGTTCAGGTACATCCTGTTTCCATTGATCATCATTGAGATCATTGACATGTTTCTACAACTTGGAGTCCACCTGTGGTAAATTCAATTGATTGGACATGATGTGGAAAGGCACACAACTGTCTATATAAGGTCCCACAGTTGACAGTTGACAGTGCATGTCAGGGCAAAAACCAAGACATGAGGTCGAAGGAATTGTCCGTAGAGCTCCGAGACAGGATTGTGTCGAGGCACAGATCTGGAGAAGGGTACCAAAACTTTTCTGCAGCATTGAAGATCCCCAAGAACACAGTGGCTGCAATCATTCTTAAATGGAAGAAGTTTGGAACCACCAAGACTCTTCCTAGAGCTGGCCGCCCGGCCAAACTGAGCAATCGGTGGAGAATGGTCTTGGTCAGGGAGGTGACCAAGAACCCGATGGTCACTCTGACAGAGCTCCACAGTTCCTCTGTGGAGAAAGAAGAACCTTCGAGAAGGACAACCATCTCTGCAGCACTCCATTAATCAGGCATTTATGGTAAAGTTATCAGATGGAAGCCACTCAACAGCAAAAGGCACATGACAGCCCGCTTGGAGTTTGCCAAAAGGCACCTGAAGACTCTCAGTCCATGAGAAACAAAATTATCTGTGAATCCAAGATGGCGTAGCAGTCAGACGTCTTTGTCCTTCATCTTGTCGTATGCCATGTATATATATTTTTATATCTTTTTCTTCGCATATCTTTTTTATATTTTTCTAAACCTCAACTTCAAAATAGTCTCCTGCAACCCACCTCACCCAATGTGGTGTCGATCTGTTTTTTCTAAAGTATATTTATTTACCTCGGAACCAGAATCCCCCAACAGAAGCTAGCCAGCTCACTAGCTACTAGCTAGTAGTCAGCTAAACACTGCTAGCGGTCATCAGCTAACCTTTAGCTCGGAAAGCTCTCGCCAGTATGTACAACGCGACTCAAACCAGAGCATACCGGACCTATTTTCTCTCCATATCCCCGGATTCCTACCGCAAGCTCTGAACCTTTCACCTGGATCATCACAGCTAGCTAGCTGCAATCCGAGTGACTACTCCTGGCTAACGTCTGTCCCAAAGAAAGCACCAATTAGCCTGGAGCTAGCCCATGCTAGGCCCATTCTCCCGGCTAGCTGAAGAGGCCCATACGCCACTCCTGGGCTACAATACCCGGACCCCTTCTACTGCCGGTACGGGGCACGGATCCCCGCCGATCCTTGACGACTGGACTACCAACGTAATCTTCTCGAGGGGGTACTCAACTGGCCCCTAGGTCGCAACGTCCCCTGAATGCCCATCTGCTAGCCTGCTAGCTGCAGCCCGCTAGCTGTCTAGAGCATATTGAACTGTTAGCTGAACAGATCCATCGGCCAATTTCTTGGACCACTATACCTATTTTGCCTATTGGACTTGGACCCCTCTGCTACTCGGAACCCTACTAATCCATCACAACTGGTCTATCGACGTCACCGCAAGCGGAGGTTAAATCAGACTTTCCTCCGTCGATACATCCCTCTTAGGCCCTTCTGCTAGCTTGCTAGCCCCAGCCTGCTAGCTGTCTGAATCGCCGTGTCTCCAGCCAGCCCAACCACTCACTGGACCCCTATGATCACTCGGCTACGCATGCCTCTCCCTAATATCAATATGCCTTGTCCATTACTGTCCTGGTTAGTGACTATTGTCTTATTTCACTGTGGAGCCTATAACCCTGCTCCATTTAGTTCCACCTCCCACATATGCGGTGACATCACCTGGTTTAATCGTCTCTAGCAACAATATCTCTCTCATCATTACTCAATGCCTAGGTTTACATCCAATGTACTCACATCCTACCATACCTTTGTCTGTACATTATGACTTGAATCTATTCTATTGCGCCCAGAAACCTGCTCCTTTTACTCTCTGTTCCGAACGTACGAGAAGACCAGTTCTGATAGCCTTTAGCCGTACCCTTATCCTACTCCTCCTCTGTTACTCTGGTGATGTAGAGGTTAATCCAGGCCCTGCAGTGCCTAGCTCCCCTCCTATTCCCCAGGTGCTCTCATTTGTTGACTTCTGTAACCATTAAAGCCTTGGTTTGATGCATGTTAACATTAGAAGCCTCCTCCCTAAGTTTGTTTTATTCACTGCTTTAGCACACTCTGCCAACCCTTATGTCCTAGCCATGTCTGAATCCTGGCTTAGGAAGACCACCAAAAACCCTGACATTTCCATCCCTAACTATAACATTTTCCGACAAGATAGAACTGCCAAAGGGGGCGGTGTTGCAATCTACTACAGAGATATCCTGCAGAGTTTTGTCTTACTATCCAGGTCTGTACCCAAACAATTCGAGCTTCTACTTTTACAAATCCACTTTTCCAGAAACAAGTCTCTCACCGTTGCCGCTTGCTATAGACCACCCTCTGGCCCCAGCTGTGCCCTGGACACCATATGTGAATTGATTGCCCCCCATCTATCTTCAGAGCTCATGCTGTTAGGTGACCTAAACTGGGACATGCTTAACACCCCAGCCATCCTACAATCTAAGCTTGATGCCCTCAATCTCACACAAATTATCAATGAACCCACCAGGTACAACCCCAAATCCGTAAACACGGGCACCCTCATAGATATCATCCAAACCAACTTGCCCTCCAAATACACCTCTGCTGTTTTCAACCAAGATCTCAGCAATCACTGCCTCATTGCCTGCATCCGTAATGGGTCTGCGGACAAACGACCACCCCTCATCACTGTCAAACGCTCCCTAAAACACTTCAGCGAGCAGGCCTTTCTAATAGACCTGGCCCGGGTATCCTGGAAGGATACTGACCTCATCCCGTCAGTAGAGGATGCTTGGTTATTCTTTAAAAGTGCCTTCCTCACCATCTTAAATAAGCATGCCCCATTAAAAAAAATGGAACCAGGAACAAATATAGCCCTTGGTCCTCTCCAGACCTGTCTGTCCTTGACCAGCACAAAAACATCCTGTGGCGTTTTGCATTAGCATCAAATAGCCCCCGTGATATGCAACTTTTCAGGGAAGTTAGGAACCAATATACACAGGCAGTTAGGAAAGCTAAGACCAGCTTTTACCAGCAGAAATTTGCATCCTGTAGCACAAACTCAAAAAAGTTCTGGGACACTGTAAAGTCCATGGAGAATAAGAGGACCTCCTCCCAGCTTCCAACTGCACTGAGGCTAGGAAACACTGTCACCACCGATAAATCCACAATAATTGAGAATTTCAATAAGCATTTTTCTACGGCTGGCCATGCTTTCCACCTGGCTACCCCTACCCCAATCAACAGCCCTGCACCCCCCATAGCAACTCGCCCAAGCCTCCCCCTTCTCCTTCACCCAAATCCAGATAGCTGATGTTCTGAAAGAGCTGCAAAATCTGGACCCCTACAAATCAGCCAGGCTAGACAATCTGGACCCTCTCTTTCTAAAAATGATCCCTCTTAAAAGGGGGTGACACTCTAGACCCAAACTGCTACAGACCTATATCTATCCTACCCTGCCTTTCTAAGATCTTTCGAAAGCCAAGTTAACAAACAGATTAACAACCATTTCAAATCCCACCGTACCTTCTCCGCTATGCAATCTGGTTTCAGAGCTGGTCATGGGTGCACCTCAGCCATGCTCAAGGTCCTAAACGATATCATAACCGCCATCGATAAGAGACATTACTGTGCAGCCGTATTCATCGACCTGGCCAAGGCTTTCAACTCTGTCAATCACCACATTGTTATCAGCAGACTCAACAGCCTTGGTTTCTCAAATGATTGCCTCGCCTGGTTCACCAACTACTTCTCTGATAGAGTTCAGTGTGTCAAATCGGAGGGCCTGTTGTCCGGACCTCTGGCAGTCTCTATGGGGGTGCCACAGGGTTCAATTCTCGGGCCGACTCTCTTCTCTGTATAGATCAATGATGTTGCTCTTGCTGTTGGTCCACCTCTACGCAAACGACACCATTCTGTATACCCCTTCTTTGGACACTGTGTTAACTAACCTCCAGATGAGCTTCAATGCCATAAAACTCTACTTCCGTGGCCTCCAACTGCTCTTAAATGAAAGTAAAACTAAATGCATGCTCTTCAACCGATCGCTGCCCGCACCTGCCCGCCCATCCAGCATCACTACTCTGGACGGTTCTGACTTAGAATATGTGGACAACTTCAAATACCTAAGTGTCTGGTTAGACTGTAAACTCTCCTTCCAGACTTACATTAAGCATCTCCAATCCAAAATGTTATTTAATAAGCATCCTTCACTCATGCTGCCAAACATACCCTCGTAAAACTGACCATCCAACCAATCCTCGACATCAGCGATGTCATTTACAAAATAGCCTCCAACACTCTACTCAACAAATTGGATGCAGTCTATCACAGTGCCATCCGTTTTGTCACCAAAGCCCCATATACTACCCACCACTCCGACCTGTACGCTCTCGTTGGCTGGCCCTCGCTTCATACTCGTTGCCAAGGTCATCTACAAGTCTCTGCTAGGTAAAGCCCCACCTTATCTCAGCTCACTGGTCACCATAGCAGCACCCACCTGTAGCATGCGCTCCAGCAGGTGTATCTCACTGGTCACCCCCAAAGCCAATTCTTCCTTTGGTTGCCTTTCCTTCCAGTTCTCTGCTGCCAATGACTGGAACGAACTGCAAAAATCACTGAAGCTGGAGACTCATATCTCCCTCACTAGCTTTAAGCACCAGCTGTCAGAGCAGCTCACAGATCACTGCACCTGTAGCAGTGATAGCCCATCTGTAAATAGCCCATCCAACTACCTCATCCACATACTGTATTTATTTATTTATCTTGCTCCTTTGCACCCCAGTATCACTACTTGCATATTCATCTTCTGCAAATCTACCATTCCAGTGATTAATTGCTATATTGTAATTACTTCGCCACCATGGCCTATTTATTGCCTTACCTCCCTTAACCTACCTCATTTGCACACACTGTATAAAGACTTTTTCTACTGTATTATTGACTATATGTTTGTTTATTCCATGTGTAACTCTGTGTTGCTGTATGTGTCGAACTGCTTTGCTTTATCTTGGCCAGGTCGCAGTTGTAAATGAGAACTTGTTCTCAACTAGCCTACCTGGCTCAATAAATGTGAAATAAAATATTGAAGATTGAACTCTTTGGATTGAACTCTTTGGCCTGAATGCCAAGGGTCACGTCTGGAGGAAACCTGGCACCATCACTACGGTGAAGCATGGTGGTGGCAGCATCATCCTGTGAGGATGTTTTTCAGCGGCAGGGACTGGAAGACTAGTCAGGATTGAGGCAAAGATGAATGGAGCAAAGTACAGAGAGATCATTGAGGAAAACCTGCTCCAGAGCGCTCAGGACCTCAGACTGGGGCGAAGGTTCACCTTCCAACAGGACAACGACCCTAAGCACACAGCCAAAACAACACAGGAGTGGCTTCGGGACAAGTCTCTGAATGTGCTTGAGTGGCCCAGCCAGAGCCAGAACCTGATCGAACATCTCTGGAGAGACCTGAAAATAGCTGTGCATCAAACTCTCCACGTCCAACCTGACAGATCTTGAGAGGATCTGCAGAGAAGAATGGGAGAAACTCCCCAAATACAGGTGTGCCAAGCTTGTAACATCATACCCAAGAAGTCTCGAGGTTGTAATTGCTGCCAAAGGTGCTTAACAAAGTACTTAGTAAAGGGTCTGAATACTTATGGAAATGTGATTTTTCAGTTTATTTGTATTTTTGTGGCAAAAATGTCTAAAAACCTGTTTTTCTTTTTCATTATGGGGTGTTGTGTGTAGATTGATGGGGGGGATTTTTTTTAATACATTTTAGAATAAGGCTGTAACCTAACAAAATGTGGGAAAAATCAAGGGGTCTGAATACTTTCCCGAATGCACTCTATATCAAAATAAGAACATCTTAGAAATGTCTGCCTGTAGGCTATGACTGCAAATTAACTACATGAGCTGCACTTCCATTGCTTGTCCTCACATTGCATGTCCTCACATGACCCAGACTGTACTGCACCTGCGGACTCGCTTGTTGGTGACGATGCTTTGCTCACTCAGAGCAATTTCAACCCCTTTCATCAGTGGACATTGCCAAATAGTATGAATAAAAACAGACTAAAGTAGCCATAGAAGCAGTGGGATATCAAATGTGGCTCTTTCTAATGTCAATATCACATACAGCTTCTGCCATAGTAGCTTAGAAACAGTTTTACAACTGATATATCCACACCTCTGCAATGCAGGTGTTGGTTAATACTACCTAGTTTATTCTTTAGTGCTGTCCCTGGATGACTCTGCTGATTGCTGTACCTCTTCCACTCAGGATTTTAGCCAGCCCTCACGTAATGTGCTGAAGGAAGCAACTAAGTTGCCAAGAGTCATAAAATTAGCACCACAGTTCTTCAATGTCTTAAAAGCAATAAAAACCACAGATGTTATCGTTCTCAGCCTTGATTAGAGCTAATAACAATGCCATCACTGTCTGAAGATCATCCCGTTCCTCAGCATCTGTTTCTCAGACACACTGGATCTGAGCTGCGTAGCTGATGAAGCATCTGAAATAGACCTTGCCAGGTTAGTGCTACAACAGAAAAAACTGTTAGGTCCCTGCTAGTGCGTCGTGATGCGTCGTGACAGAGAGATGAATGGTTGTGTTTGTAAGATGGCTTTGCACCAATGGTATTCAAAGCCGGGGTCGCGACCCCTAGTGGTGTCGTGGGGTAACTGCACTGGGGTCGCCAAAACGTTTTCATTTCTTTTTTGAGGAACAAAATATTAAAAGTGCAGATTATTGGTTGGGACAATATACAAACATTTTTTGAAAGATAGTTTCAAAGATATAGTTTTATTAAGTAAATGTATTTATTTATCAGAGACTCAAATGCATTGAATTTAAGCTTATTTGTTGATGTAAAAATCGAAATTGACTGATTTTAAGGTTGTGTCATTAGATTTGGGATGTGGTGGGGTCGCAATGAATTATTGGGGAAAAAATGGGGTGCCCAGAAATTCTGAAAAAAAGGGGCCCATGCTGAAAAGTTTGAGTACCACTGCTCTACACAGTCTAAAGGAGATCAGACAGGCTATTGAGCATAGTAAGCCATCATGTTAATGTCTTCTTACAAACAGCTTATAAAGCATTTAATATATAGTTTGTTCAACATTTGTAAACAGTTTGTAAATCATGACACATAACCTGTTAATGGATTGATTGATCAATTAGTTAATTGAGTCTGGACCTGCTGTAAGCAGGCCATTACATGCATTCAATTTGTGGTTAACTATGTGATCATGTTTCAATGCACACCTTCAATTAAAGGTTTATAATTAATATATTCAACATCTCATCCTTGTTGTTGAGTTGAACAGATCTGACATAGAAATGATACATATTGTTAATTGAGTTATTATTTAGCATAAAGCACAAAAACAATAAATTACACACTCTGCATTTGAATAGTATTTATTCAGTCATCTGAAACCACACTCTCGCAGACTTGCACACAGGCACAGCACACACATTCTTACACACACACACTCAAGGAATTGTGTGACCAGACTTTAATTGACTTTTTATGATCTTTGCAAGCAGTAATTTTATGCAGTAGTGCACTAAAATATGTATTGTATTGAGCACCTTGTTAACAAGCACACTGAAGTCATTAATGTTGAGTATTTCTGCTGTTTGTCGAGCTGAGGTTTTTATTAGACTGTCTTGGACCACAAACTTACTTTTTAGCCTTTGGTTTTTCAGACTGGTCTTTCTTCTCTTCGGCAGGTTTTTCACTCTTTCCCACGGTCTTGGATATCTCTGGTTCACCTTTCTCTTCTTTGGTGTCTGCTTTGTCATCTTTTTTCTCCTCACTTTTAGCTTCAGCTTGATCCTCTTCCTCTTTATCACCCCCTTCTTTATCATCTCCCCCCTCTTTCTTTCCCCCCTCCTCTTCCTCGCCTTCCTTTCCCTCCTGCTCCCCACTTTTGTCCTTATCGTCCTTTTTTTCTTCGTCCACCTTTGCAGTTTCTTCCTTCTCTTCCACCTCATCCCCAGCTATAACCAAAACATTTTATAATTGTGAATAGGGGAATAATTGTGTTAGTAGACTGTATTGTAAAAATGTTAACATCTAAGCAATGCACGACAACTATAGAGAATATTCTTTGAGGGATAATACTAATGCTAACCTTCTTCTCCGTCCTTAGCATCCTCCCCATCTTCCTTCTCCACCTCGCCTCCCTCATCTCCATCTTCCTCCTTCTCCTCTCCACCCTCTTCCTCTTCCTCCTCCTCTCCACCCTCTTCCTCCTTCTCCTCTCCCTCCTCTTCCTTCTCTTCCTCCTCCTCCTTCTCCTCCTCTTCCTCCTTCTCCTCCTTCTCCTCTTTCTCCTCCTGTGGTAGGCTGGCAGAGTCCTGCTGGGCCAGGCTGGCAGAGATGACATCATCTCCAGAGGCGAATGAGGAGCTGAGGAAGCGTGAAGTCATCAGGTAGGGGGCGCCAGAGCTTAGGCTGGACTGCATGGAGAACATAGAGCGGCCAAAGGAGGGTGTGGCCGACAGGGTGTGGCCGTAGACACTGGACATACCCCCGGACACGCCCACACTGAAACGAGACTCCTCCCCCTCCAGCAGCTTCCTGGAGAAGTAAAGTATCATGGGACATATATACTTTCAGAGTTAAAGGACAAAAGGTTTTCCTTGACCTGGACTTGCATTAGTATTATTACGTTATATTGATTTAAGTTGAAGCTCTGGTCAGTGCTCCTCATAGCATCCTACCTGTAGGCAGCGATCTCGATGTCAAGGGCCATCTTAACATTCAGCAGGTCCTGGTAATCCTTCAGGTAGCGAGCCATCTCCTGCTTTGTGGCTCCCAGCTCATTCTCCAGCTGGCCAATAGTATCCTACAGCAGAAGTTTAGAGGTAATGTGGCGGATAATGTGTGTGTTCTTACAGCAGGATACAGGTTCAGGTAAACTGCCAAAACATTTTGAGTGTGACTATTAAAATGTACATTTGATGCAATATAATATATTTTCCCCTTCTACATAACTAAATCAGTTCCACTTTGCACAAATTATTAAAAACATTATTGGTGTCTTGTATTCTGATTAAGTCATCTATCTATTGATAAACAGTTTCTAAACATGCAATTAAGAAATACATTCACTATTAGATTGCATTCCTTCTGAGGTATTTGCTTGAATACAGATATAAATTCGTCCTGCAGTACTGATCCTGCAGTACCAGTATAAATTTGTCCTGCAGTACCACTACTGACCTGCATGCCATTGATCTCAGCACTCTGCTTGTCCTCCATGTCGTGCAACTGTTTCTCCAGAGACTCATTAAGACCCCTGCAGGCATCGATCTCCAGCAGGCGGGCTTGGAGCTGCCGGCGGTACTCCCCAGCCTCGTCCCTGGAGCTCCTCACTGCATCGCTGTGCTGGGCCACGCTCTCTGTCAGGGAGCCCACCTTCCCACGGAACCACTCCTCAGCAGACTGCATGTTCTTGGCCGCCAGCCTCTCGTACTGGGCCCGGATGTCCCTCAGAGCCCCGGACAGGTCCGGCGTGGTTGCCTCCATCTCCACAGCCACCTGGGCCCCTAGCTGGGCCTGGGCCTGGAGCTCCACCACCTCCCCCTCGTGGAGCCTCTTGAGGAAGGCCAGCTCGTCCAGCAGGGTCTCCACCCTCTTCTCCAGCTCGGTCCTGGCCAGGGTGGCCTGGTCGGAACCACGCCGCGCATCCAGCAGCCTTCCCTCCGCATCCTCGCGGGCCACCACTTCCTCCTCGTAGCGGGCCTGCAGGGCGCTCAGGGCTTGCCTCAGACGTTCCCTCTGCCCCAGGGCGGCCTGCTGCTCCCCACGCGCCTCCTCCACGGCAGTCCTCAGAGCCCGTGCCTCCTGCTCATACAGGGCCCTTAGACGGGAAGGCTCCCCATGCCTCTGCCTCAGCAGCATCAGCTCAGCCTCCAGCGCACGGTTCTGCTGCTCTAGCTCCCGCACACGGTCGATGAAGCCGGCGAAGCGGTCATTGAGCTCCTGCATCTGAGCCCTCTCCTGGGTCCTCACCGTGCGGAACTCAGAGCTCACCTGGGCCGCCTGGCTCAGCTCCAGTTCCACGGAGGAGGAGGAAGCCGGGGATGAATGCAGAGCACGTCCAGGAGAGGAGTACTGCAAACGGGAGCTCACAGAGGACAGGGGAGAGGTGTGGATTGAGTAGGCCGAGCGTGACCTCCCCCTGGTCACCACGCCTCGGGGGGCTCCCTCCACATACCAGCGGCGGTAGGAGGAGGAGGAGTAGTAAGGGTCAAAGCCGAGGGTACTCATGGCTGTGCTGGGAGGACAGGCTGCTTTGTCTGGCTCTATGTGAATATGTCTGTAGGGCTCCGGTGAAGAACCCAGACTGATGCTGCTGCAGTGGCTCCAGCTTTTATAGCAAAAGGGAGAGCTCTGACGCAAGCAGTTTCCCAAACTCTGACTACGTGGGATCGAAAGCCTAACACTGCAACGGAGAGAGAGGGAGAGTGAGATAAAGAAAAGAAGGAAGGAGAGAGAGGGGGAGGGAGGGAAGGAGATATAGAGATGGGGAGAGATGGAGAGGGAAAGGGAGAGGGGGCAGATGAAAGAGAGATGTTTGTGTTTTTGATGGTAGAACAGAGGTTAACACGTTTTTAGTTGCTCTACAGTGTTTCTGTCATACACAGTAACCTTGACTACTAATATTCACAAGTTAATGTACAGAAAAGTAGAGTCAGATAGCTAAAGCCTCTGGCTTGTGAAGTATATTATCTGCACTGTACCTTCACCGATAGAAAAAATGAATAGTCGCATGAGATGACTTGAGTTTGTACTCATTTGAATGTGGGTCCTGCAGTCCTCTCTGCAGGGGAAGAGAATGGGCTGTCCTGATTCTACAGCAGCTTTTGTGTTACACAGCTTGTAATCATACAGTGACACAGCACCTCCCCTGCTGGCCAATAGGAGAAATACACCCATGACCTCTGAAAACCTGCAATGATAAACACAGAACACAGCTATTTGGTCAAATATATGGTCAAACATGCGATGAATCTCAGAGTGCTTATTTACTTATACGTCATGGCTGGTAAGCTACTGTTTGGTGCCTGTAGATACTTCTTCTGCAGGGGAGAGTGGGGTAAGTCGTGCTAAAGGGTTAGCTGAGCCACCCCTTGTTTCTAGGAAACCATACACAAAATGAATATTGTGACCGAATGTTTAGGAAGAGGTCATCATTTCATGGAGTCTGTGAAGGAAGAAACCACATGTAAAAAGTGGTAAGCAAGTTAGGTACAAAAAAGGATTTTCACAAAGTCAAATAAATGTATTGTGTCATACGTTTCATGATGCTTGTATCTAACCCAAAGTACATAGTTCTAAGACTGTTTTATACATCAGTTGTGGTCTCTATAAGCTTCAATATGAGGTCCTGAACCTAGCATGAAAGTGCATTCTTGTAGCTGTGTGAGCTAATATAGCAAATTTTTTTGCTTTGGGGTAAGTTGTGTCATTTGGCCATTGGCAAATTGAGCCAATGGCTCAACATACCCTATACAAATGATGATCACATTTTGTCAGTTTTATGCATAGCATTTTTGCAATTTGTCATGCATATGAAGATAGGGCATTTTTATTTTTACAGAGCAGACATCGTCATGCCCTGTGTATACAAATGTAAAACAAGCAGGGGTCTAGCCCCCACTTAAAGTTCTTGAAAGAACAGCCAATGAAGGTAGAGTCCATTCGAGCAGCAGCAAGGGATGAAAAAATTGACCGAATGACACTGAAGAGGTACATTAACAAAAATGAAAACATTTACCTGTGTGGAAGAAAGCCTATGATAGAGTAGCAGAGGCACACAGGGGGCTTGTTTGACATTGCAGCCGACTGATCTACAAATCACCTTGCATCATGAATAACTACTCATTATTATTTGTAGATCAGTCATGGATTTCATTATCTCATGGAGTCTGAGCTTGCTAAACTGATTATTTCCAAGGATACACAACATCCTGAAATATTCAGTGGGTCTCAAGTATTCACCCCCATTTTATTGCGTTACAAAGTGGGATTTAAAAATATTTAATTGGGGGGGGGGGGGGCACACGGGTAAATTGGCTAAGGTGGGTTTAAGACCTGAGCCAACTCCCCGTGCTTACCGTGGGAGCGAGTGACTGTACAAGCACCGTGTTATGCGGTGGTGCGCACGGTGTCGCCCATGCGCACTCACAGCCCGGTGTGCTTGGTGCAAGCTCCTCACCGTTGTCGTGCTAAGGTTGGCACTCAGCCAGCTTGGAGTATGCCCACTCAGCATTCCTGCCCTCCAGTGTGCCACCAGAGCCCAGTACGTCCTGTGCCTGCTCCGTGCACTTTCCCTCCAGTACGCCACCATAGCCCAGTACATCCTGTGCCTGCTCCTTGCACTCTTCCTCCAGTGCGCCTCCATAGCCCAGTACGTCCTGTGCCTGCTCCTCACACTCTTCCTCCAGTACGCCTCCCTAGCCCAATACGGCCGGTGCCTGCTTTGAGCACTCGGTCCTCAGTGCGTCTCCCCAGTCTGGTGAGACCTGTTCCAGCTCCACGAATAAAGCCTCCAGTGATAATCGATGGTCCGAAGCCTGTAGAGATGATCCATGGCACGAAGCCTCTTGTGATGATCCATGGCCCGGAGCCTGTAGGGATGTTCCATGGCACGAAGCCTCCAGAGGTAATCCATGGCTGGAGCCTGTAGAGATAATCCATGGCAAGAAGCCTGTAGGGATTATCCATGGTCCGGAGCCTGTAGGGATAATCCACGGCACGAAGCCTGTAGGGATAATCCATGGCCCGGCACCTGTAGAGATGATCCATGGCACGAAGCCTCCAGTGATGATCCAGGGCACGGAACCTGTATTGATGATCCAAGGCATGGAGGATGCAACAACGCTCCTCAGTCCGGAGTCTCCAGCGACGCTCCTCAGTGCGGAGCCTCCAGCGACACTCCTCAGCCTGGAGCCTCCAGTGACGCTCCTCAGTCCAGAGCCTCCAGCGACACTCCCCAGTCCGGAGCCTCCAGCGACGCTCCCCAGTCCGGAGCCTCCAGCGACGCTCCCCAGTCTGGAGCCTTCAACGACGGTCTGCAGCCCCGAGTCTTCAGCGGCGGTCTGTAGCCCAGAGTCTTCAACGGCGGTCTGCAGCCCAGAGTCTTCAATGGCGGTCTGCAGCCCAGAGTCTTCAGCGGCGGCCTTCAGCCCAGAGTCTTCAGCGGCGGTTGGCGTTCCAGAGCCTCCGGCGATGATCCACAGAAGCGGGGGGATCAGTGGGCGGGGGGGTGCTACGCCCGGAACCAGAGCCGCCGCCAATTATAGATGCCCACCCGGACCCTCCCCAATAGGTTCAGGGAGGGGGGTACTGTCACGCTCTGACCTAGGAGAGCTGTGTTTTCTCTGTTTAGTTAGGTCAGGGTGTGATAGGTGGGTGGGCATTCTATGTTTTGTGTTCTATGTTTTGGCCGGGTATGGTTTCCAATCAGAGGCAGCTGTCATTCGTTGTCTCTGATTGGAAGCCATACTTAGGCAGCCTGTTTTTCCCTGTGTTTTCGTGAGATATTGTTTTTGTGCAGCTGTGTTTTTGCAGCCCCAGAACGTCACGTTTGTTTCAGTTTCACCTGTTTTCTTGTTTTGTTTGGGTTCACTAATAAAATATGTGGAACTACCGGCACGCTGCGCCTTGGCTGATTTATGACAGGGAATTTGAAGATAGCACTCGTGACACAAGCATTGTGGTGGTTGCATAATGTTATGTGTATGCTTGACATCAGCAATGACTGGGTCGTTCTTCTGTGTAAAAAGAAACAGAATGGAGCAAAATCCTTGAGGAAAACCTGACTTAGTCTGCTTTACACCAGACACTGGGAGAGAAATTCACCTTTCAGCAGGACAATAACCTAAAACACAAGGCCAAATCTACAATGGAATTACTTAACAAGGATACAGTAAATGTTCCTGAGTGGTCAAGTTACAGTTTTGACTTAAATCTGCTTGAAAATCTATGGTAAGACTTGAAAATTGCTGTCTAGCCATGATCCCCAACACTTTGACAGAGCTTGAAGAATTTTGAAAAGAATAATGGGCAAATATTGAACAATCCAGGTGTGCAAAGCTCTTAGAGACTTACCCAAGAAGACTCACTGCTGTAATCGCTGACAAAAGTATTCCTGACATGTATTGACAGAGCAGTGAATACTTATCTAATCATGGTTTATTAGTGTTTTATTTTTAAATTATCTTAAAATAATGTTGGAATTTTTCTTCTACTTTGACATTACAGAGTATTTTGTGTAGATTGTTGAAAAGAAATTACAATTGAATCCACTTTGTAACACAATAAATGTAAAGAAATCCAATAGGACTGAATACTTATGATACGCACTGTATGTAGATATATTTTGTTAAAAAGAATACTATATACTAAATGTAAAAAATGGCTCAACATACCCCACTCTCCCCCAGCAGGTGCTGTAATGCTAATGTGTATAAATTATGTCTGTGAAGATGTGTTTCTATTTTTGTAATGATAATGTGTTGGTTTGTTTATTATACGGAATGGGTTATATTCATTCAAATAGATTTTCATGATCGCTTTTGCTGGAAGGGACACAGAGGTCTTTGAAGTTAGACTTCATGTTAATTCCCTAACAAGAAAAACAGTTTCATCTTTCAGCTGAAGCGTGAAGAGGGAACCATGACTGGTCAAAAATACTGCTGCCTGCCTGCCCCATCGCCTGCTTGCTTGACTGCTGACACACACTTCCTCCTATTCCTCCTCCTCTTCCTCCTGAGGTGGAAGGGAGGGGAGGGGGGAGGGGACACCTTTGACACTGTCCAAGACTGTTGACTGACAGAATGGATAGCAGAGTGACCAGTAGTTTACAGTATGAGGATCTGGTCAAAGAGCAGGCTGGTATGAGTCCGTGTTTGGATGCAGTATACTGTGTATTTTGGCTGTACTTATTGTGATGAGTGTATGAATTTGAGTGTGTTTGTATGTATTTTGCTGACAAGGCAACGACAATGTTTAGTGTAGGTGTGGGGTGCTGCCGCAAGCTGACTCATCAGTACAGTCGTGCTCACCCAGGACCCCCCATCCCATCCACACCACCCTCCTCTCCTCTCTCACTCCTTCTCTTTCAACTGCACAATTATTCTGCCCTACTATATTCACCTGCTTTCTCTTTCTTGCTCTTTCTCGTTCTTGTTCTCGCCCCTCTCTCTCTCTCTCTCTCTCTCTCTCTCTCTCTCTCTCTCTCTCTCTCCTCGTCTCTATCTCTCTCTTTCACTGCAGCATCCTCAGTCTTTATCTCTCTTTGTGATTCGTCAAGCTCTCTGCCCTTTTTTGTGATATATGATACACAGTTTGGCTTCATGCCTAGAGTTCCATTAATTTTGTATGTGGTGATATTGTATTTCTCTCTTTTCTCAATGTGGCTCATATTTTCGATTGGTAGCAGCGGACATTAATTTAGCCCTAAAGTTTGGCTTCAGTCAGTTTAATGCAGAATCAGTATTTTTACCTGAACTGGCCCCAGAGTTTAAGTGGATGGTAGGATTGGTTTGAAACCTTGCTGCATTTCTACATGAATTGAATTTCAAACATCCCAAGTAAGTATTTTCCAACTATACATACTATAGTTATGATTCAGGGGTGGCAGGTAGCCTAGTGGAGCATTGGGCCAGTAACCGAAAGGTTGTTGGATCGAATCCCAATGTTGACAATGTAAAAATCTGTCGTTCTGCCCCTGAACAAGGCAGTTATTAACCCATTGTTCCTCGGTAGGCTGTCATTGTAAATAATAATTTGTTCTTAACTGACTTGCCTAGATAAATAAAGGTCACATTTAAAAACATAGTGTGGAGGACTACAGTTGTCCTGTGAAGATCAAATGTGGTTGTACTGGGATGACACAACAGTGGTACTGTAGGCCTGATTACCAACAATGATGAGTCAGCCTACAGGGAGAATGTGAGGGCCCTGGCGGAGTGGTGCCAGGAAAATAACCTCTCCCTCAACGTCAACAAAACAAAAGAGCTGATTGTGGACTTCAGGAGACAGCAGACGGAGCATGCCCCCATCCCCATCAAGGGGGCTGCAGTGGAGAAGGTGAAAAGCTTCAAGTTCCTCTGCGTACACCTCACTGACAATCTGAAATGGTCCGCAACCCCAGGGCTCTCCAGAGGATTGTGTGGTCTGCCCAACGCATCACTGGGGGCACACTGCCTGCCCTCCAGGACATCTACAGCACCTGGTGTCACAGGAAGGCCAAGAACATCATCAACAACCTCAGCCAGCCAAGCGAAGGCCTGTCACCATCCAGAAGGTGAGGTCAGTACAGGTGCATCAAAGTTGGGACCGAGAGACTGGAAAACAGCTTCTATCTCAAGGCCATCAGACTGTTAAATAGTCACCACTAACCGGCCTCCGCCCAGTACCCTGCGCTGAACTATAGTTACTGTCACTAACCGGCTACCTGCCCTATGTGCAGTACTTGGTCATGGAACACTGGTCACTTTAATAATGTTAACATACTGTTTTACACACTTCATATGTATATGATGTATTCTAGTCAAGGCCATTCTATTTAACTAATATACTATTCTTCAGATATACTACATATTCTACCCATATACTGTCCATATTTTCTATGCATCCCATCACATTTATATATATATATATATTAGGATGTCCAGAGTATATATATTGGTACTATATATATATATATATATATATATATATATATATATATATATATATATATATATATAAATACATTTTGGTAGGCCATCATTGTTAATAAGAATTTGTTCTTAAATAAAGGTTAAATAAATAAATAACTCTGGGTCTTTCTTTCCTGATGCGGTCCTCGTGAGCAGGCTGGTATATATATATATATATACCAGCCAGTCAAAAAGTTTGGACACATATACAGTACCAGTCAAAAGTTTGGACACACCGACTCATTCAAGGGTTTTCTTTATTTTTACAATGTTCTACATTGTAGACTAATAGTGAAGACATCAAAACTATGAAAGAACACATATTGAATCATGTACAGTAGTAACCAAAAAAGTGTTCAACAAATCAAAATATATTTTATATTTGAAATTCTTCAAAGTTGCCACCCTTTGCCTTGAAGACAACGTTGCACACTCTTGGCATTCTCTCAACCAGCTTCATGAGGTAGTCACTTAGAATATTCAATTAACAGGTGTGCCTTGTTAAAAGTTAATTTGTGGAATTTCTTTCCTTCTTAATGCGTTTGAGCCAATCAGTTGTGTTGTGACAAGGTAGGGGTGGTATACAGAAGATAGCCCTATTTGGTAAAAGACCAAGAACAGCTCTAATAAAAACAGCTCAAATAGGCCAATAGAAATGACAGTCCATCATTATTTGAAGATATGAAAGTCAGTCAATCAGGAACATTTCAAGAACTTTGAAAGTTTCTTCAAGTGCAGTTGCAAAAACCATCATGCGCTATGATGAAACTGTCTCTCATGAGGACCGCATCAGGAAAGAAAGACCCAGAGTTATTGATTTATTTAACCTTTATTTAACTCGGCAAGTCAGTTAAGAACAAATTCTTATTAACAATGATGGCCCACCAAAAGGCAAAAGGCCTCCTGCAGGGACGGGGGCTGGGATGAAAAATTTAATAAAAATATAGGACAAAGCACACATCACGACAAGAGAGACACCACAACACTACATAAAGAGTTACCTCTGCTGCAGAGGATTAGTTACCAGCCTCAGAAATTGCAGCCCAAATAAATGTTTCACAGAGTTCAAGTAACAGACACATCTCTACATCAACTGTTCAGAGAAGATTGCGTGAATCAGACCTTCGTGATCGATATTCTGTAAAGAAACCACTACTAAGGGATAAAGGATAACAAGAAGAAGAGACTTGCTTGGGCCAAGAAACACAAGCAATGGACATTAGACCGGTGGAAATCTGTCCTTTGGTCTGAAGAGTCCAAATTTGAGATTTTTGGTTCCAACCGCCGTGTCTTTGTGAGACGCAGAGCTGGTGAACGGATGATCTCTGCATGTGTTTCCCACCGTGACACATGGAGGAGGAGGTGTGATGGTGTGAGGGTGCTTTGCTGGTGACACTGTTGTGATTTATTCAAGGCACGCTTAACCATTATGGCTACCACAGCATTCTGCAAGTGATACGCCATCCCATCTGGTTTGCCCTTAGTAGGACTATCATTTGTTTTTCAACAGGACAATGACACAACAGGGCTATAAGGGTTATTTGACCAAGAAGGAGGGTGATGGAGTGCTGCATCAGATGACCTGGCCTCCACAATCACCCAACCTAAACCCAAATGAGATGGTTTGGGATGAGTCGGACAGCAGAGTGAAGGAAAAGAAGCCAATAAGTGCTCAGCATATGCGGGAACTCCTTCAAGACTGCTGGAAAAGCATTCCAGGTGAAGCTGGTTGAGAGAATGCCAAGAGTGTGCAAAGTTGTCATCGAGGCAAAGTGTAGCTACTTAGAACAATCTAAAATCTAAAATATATTTTCAATTTGTTTAACACTTTTGGTTACTACATGATTCTATATGTGTTATTGTCACGTCCTGACCAGTAAAGGGGTCATTTGTCATTGTAGTATGGTCAGGGCGTGGCAGGGGGTGTTGTTTTTGTGTGTTTTGGGGTTGGTTTATTTAGAGGGGATTTGGTCTAGTTTTCATTTTCTATGTTCATTTTCTATGTGTGGCCGAGTATGGTTTCCAATCAGAGGCAGGTGTCTTTCGTTGTCTCTGATTGGAAGCCATACTTAGGCAGCCTGTTTTTTCCTTTGGGTTTGTGGGTGGTTGTTTTCTGTATAGCTTGTGTGCCTTACGGAACTGTTTAGTCGTTTGTTTATTTTGTTTTAGTGTTCTCTCTAAATAAAGTAAGAAGATGAACACTATACCCGCTGCGCCTTGGTCTGTCCCTTACGATGCCTATGACAGAACCACCCACCGAAAGAAGACCAAGTAGCGGGGTAAGGAGCAGGAGAGGTATTTGGAGTCGTGGACGTGGGAGGAGATTTTAGACGGGAAAGGACCCTGGAGGCAGGCTGGGGAGTATCGTCGACCGAGGGAGGAACTGGAGGCAGTGAAGGCAGAGCGGCGCTACTATGAGGCGCTGTATAAGCCAAGAGGCAAGTGAGGGAGGCAGCCCCCCCAGAATTTTCTTTGGGGGGGGCACACGGGGAGTTGGGCAGAGTCAGGGTGGAGTCCTGAGCCAACTCCCCGTGCTTACCGTGGGGAGCGGGTGACGAGGAGAGCACCGACCTATGCGGAAACGTGCACGGTATCGCCCATACGCACGTACACAGTCCGGTGAGGTCAGTACGGGCTCCGCAGCGTTGCCGGGCGAGAGTTGGCCGGCAGCCAGGGAGAAGTGCGCCGGCGCAGCGCATCTGGCCGCCAGTGCGTCTCCTCGGTCCAGCTTACCCTGCGCCTGCTTACCCAGAGCCCTCACTCTGCAGCACAGGCCAGTTCGCCCTGTGCCAGCGCTCCGCCCGTGCCGGGCTACACTGACCATTCAGCCAGGATGGGGTGTGCCAGCCCTGAGCTCCAGACCGCTGGTGCGCCTCCACGGCCCAGTGTGCCCCGTGCCTGCTCTGCGCACCCAGTCTCCTGTAAGTCTCCCCAGTCCGGGGAGACCGGTCCCAGCTCCACGCAGGAGGCCTCCAGCGACGCTCCTCAGACCGGAGCCTTCAGCGATGCTCCCCAGTCAGGAGCCTCCAGCGACGCTCCTCAGCCCGGGGCCTCCAGCGACGCCTCTCAGCCCGGGGCCTCCACCGACACCTCTCAGCCCGGGGCCTCCAGCAACGCCTATCAGCCCGGGACCTCCAGCAACGCCTCTCAGCCCGGGGCCTTCAGTGGTGGTCTGCAGCCAAGAGCCTTCAGCGGTGGTCTGCAGCCCAGAGTCTTCAGAACGGGAGCTACGCCCAGAGCCAGAGCCACCTCCGTAGTGGGAGGATTGGCGAAGGGGGGGTGTAGCACAGGAACCGTCGTTGACGGTGGCCACCCTCCCTTCCCTCCCTTTCGGTTTGGGGTTGTTTAGTGGGTTTTTTTGTTTTGAGGTGCGGTCGGGGTCTGCACCTTTGGAGGGGGGGGGGGGGGTACTGTCACTGCCTGACCAGTAAAGGGGTCATTTGTCATTGAAGTATGGTCAGGGCGTGGCAGGGGGGTGTTGTTTTTGTGTGTTTTGGGGTTGGTTTATTTAGAGGGGATTTGGTCTAGTTTTAAGCCATACTTAGGCAGCCTGTTTTTTCCTTTGGGTTTGTGGGTGGTTGTTTTCTGTATAGCTTGTGTGCCTTACGGAACTGTTTAGTCGTTTGTTTATTTTGTTTGAGTGCTCTCTCTAAATAAAGTAAGAAGATGAACACTATACCCGCTGCGCCTTGGTCTGTCCCTTACGACGCCAATGACAGTTATTTCATAGTTTTGATGTCTTCACTATTATTCTACAATGTTGAAAATAGTAAAAATAACAAAAAACTCTGGGTAGGTGTGTCCAAACTTTTGACTGGTACTGTATATACAGTGGGGAGAACAAGTATTTGATACACTGCCGATTTTGCAGGTTTTCCTACTTACAAAGCATGTAGAGGTCTGTAATTTTTATCATAGGTACACTTCAACTGTGAGAGACGGAATCTAAAACAAAAATCCTGAAAATCACATTGTATGATTTTTAAGTAATTAATTTGCATTTTATTGCAAGACATAAGTATTTGATACATCAGAAAAGCAGAACTTAATATTTGGTACAGAAACCTTTGTTTGCAATTACAGAGATCATACGTTTCCTGTAGTTCTTGACCAGGTTGGCCCACTCCTCCATACAGACCTTCTCCAGATCCTTCAGGTTTCGGGGCTGTCGCTGGGCAATACGGACTTTCAGCTCCCTCCAAAGATTTTCTATTGGGTTCAGGTCTGGAGACTGGCTAGGCCACTCCAGGACCTTGAGATGCTTCTTACGGAGCCACTCCTTAGTTGCCCTGGCTGTGGGTTTCGGGTCGTTGTCATGCTGGAAGACCCAGCCACGACCCATCTTCAATGCTCTTACTGAGGGAAGGAGGTTGTTGGCCAAGATCTCGCGATACATGGCCCCATCCATCCTCCCCTCAATACGGTGCAGTCGTCCTGTCCCCTTTGCAGAAAAGCATCCCCAAAGAATGATGTTTCCACCTCCATCCTTCACGGTTGGGATGGTGTTCTTGGGGTTGTACTCATCCTTCTTCTTCCTCCAAACACGGCGAGTGGAGTTTAGACCAAAAAGCTCTATTTTTGTCTCATCAGACCACATGACCTTCTCCCATTCCTCCTCTGGATCATCCAGATGGTCATTGGCAAACTTCAGACGGGCCTGGACATGCGATGGCTGGACATGCGCTGGCTTATTTCCCTCATTAAAATGCAAATCAAATTATAACATTTTTGACATGCGTTTTTCTGGATTTTTTTGTTGTTATTCTGTCTCTCACTGTTCAAATAAACCTACCATTAAAATTATAGACTGATCCTTTCTTTGTCAGTGGGCAAACGTACAAAATCAGCAGGGGATCAAATACTTTTTTCCCCCACTGTATATATCTTAATTCCATTATTTTACTTTTTAGATGTGTCTGTATTGTTGTGTATTGGTATATATTACTGCACTGTTGGAGTTAGCAACACAAGCATTTCACTACACCTGCAATAACATCTGCTAAATATGTGTATGTGACCAATAATAAGTACAGTTCTGTAGTGTGTGATGTGTCATCCTCTCAGTGGTATTCAAGCCCTATAGCTGCTCCCAATGTCATCCCATGTTTGTTTTTTTAGACTTTATTTAACTAGGCAAGTCAGTTAAGAACAAATTCTTATTTAGAATGATGGCCTACCCCGGCCAATCTCAGACAATGCTGGGCCAATTGTGCACCACTCTATGGGACTCCCAATCACGGCTGGTTGTGATATTGCCTGCATTTCAACCAGAGTCTGTAGTGACACCTCTAGCACTGAGGTGCAGTGCCTTAAACCCCTGCACCACTCGGGAGTCCAGAATGTTTTAGTCTGTTTTTCCCTAGTCACTACTACCTCATTGCATGGTATAGTTGTATCAGTAATGGTTTTGGATAAAGATATAAAGTGCATGGCCAGAGTTAGATAACTAACTTTCATTGATGTGGCTGTTCCTCTCAGACACTCTACAGACTCTTTACAATGCCTCAGCAGCAGCAGCTTACTCTGATATTTACACTTTTATTCCACAGCTCTGAGTTTAAAAGTCATGTTGCTATTTTGGCTCAATCCCTGACCTCTGCCCTTCCCCGCTGGGACATGTCCCTCTAGCCCACGGGAGGCCCTGCCCTATTGGCTGAGCCTGTCTGTCAATCAGGAGGTGAAGTGCCCTCATTGGTGGAGAGCAGTGGATGACCGGCAGCTACACATGCCCACATTCCAGGGTGCTATAAAAGGTGTGGTAAGAGTTGCTTGGGGCTGTTGGTCTCAGAGTGTGTGTACCATAAGGGAGGGCTGTGTTTCCTGTGTTTGGTAAAGGAACTTAAACATGACTACCGCCCATAAGTTGGTGATCGTCCGTCATGGCGAGAGTGAGTGGAACCAGTACAACAAATTCTGTGGATGGTTTGATGCCGACCTCAGCGAGAAGGGCCTGGAGGAGGCCAAGAGTGGTGCTAAGGCCATCAAGGAGGCTGGCATGAAGTTTGACATCTGCCACACCTCCGTGCTGAAGCGCGCCGTCAAGACCCTGTGGACCATCCTGGAAGGCACAGACCAGATGTGGCTGCCCGTGTACCGCACATGGCGCCTGAACGAGCGCCACTACGGCGGCCTGACAGGTCTTAACAAGGCAGAGACAGCCGAGAAGCATGGAGAGGAGCAGGTCAAGATCTGGCGTCGCTCCTTCGACATCCCCCCTCCCCCAATGGAACACAACCACGCCTACCACAAGATCATCAGTGAGGTAGGAGGAGTGATGTTGGAGTATTGGTGGTGCTAGTACTACACAACCACGCCTACCACAAGATCCTCAGTGAGGTAGGAGGAGTGGTGTTGGAGTATTGGTGGTGCTAGTACTACACAAAACACACCTGTGATTCAAGTTTTAAGTGTGTGATTGATGATATAAAATAATAACACCTGACTTTGAAAAGTAAAACGCCCCTAGAATATGCACAAGTTTTACAAGGAAACCAGACAGCATCAGGATCTATGACTTGCTCAGGAGATCCTACAAGACTAAGACCTGCAGGTCTCATTTGAAGTTAAACACCATTGAATGAATGGAACAGCATTGAATTAAATTCTATGACTTCTCATGTATGACTACTTGTATGAGCCTAAACATGGACTGTAAAACTGTAACATGTAACACTTGAGTTACTAAGTAAGCTCTGCCAGGTTTAATTTGCAGACCTCTAGTATGTTACATCAGCACCTGCTGTTGTGAAGATACATTTGAGCAGTGTAATCCAACATGATGATTCATTTGAGCAGTGTAACCCAACATGATGATTCATTTGAGCAGTGTAACCCAACATGATGATTCATTTGAGCAGTGTAACCCAACATGATGATTCATTTGAGCAGTGTAACCCAACATGATGATTCATTTGAGCAGTACAACTCAACATGCTGTTCTGTCCTCCCACCAGTCAAGGCGCTACAAGGGCTTGAAGCCCGGTGAGCTGCCCACATGTGAGTCCCTGAAGGACACCATTGCCCGCGCCCTGCCCTACTGGAACGATGTCATCGCACCTGAGATCAAGGCCGGCAAGAACGTCATCATCGCTGCCCACGGCAACAGCCTCCGCGGAATTGTCAAGCACTTAGAGGGTGAGTATTATGGGCTGCTGTGTTAGCTGGACACAGACAGAGAGAGAGGGTGGGAGAGAGGGGGGAAAGAGGGAGAGGAGAGGGGAGGACATGGAGAAAGAGTGGTACAACTAACATAGGAGATGACAAACACACAAGGCAGGAGGGAACATGGAAACGCTTGGAAATGAGAGAGAGTACTTGAGGGAAAAGGTTAAAGATAATGTTTCACAAGGCATGTCCAGTATGGCATGGAGTCAAACATCACTCACAACACAGATCTAACAGATGCATAGCCACTGCACAGATTGAAGCAGGGATCTAGCCTCCCTTGAGGTTCTTGAGCGAGCAGCCAAGGAAATGAAAAAAGGGAAGAAGTCCATTTGAGCAGCAGCAAGAGATTAAAAAAATAGACTGAATGACACTGAACAGGTACATTGGCAAAAATGAAAACGAACATGCACCTGTGCGAAAGAAAGGCTATAATAGAGTAGCAGAGGCACACAAGGTCTTATCTGATGACCTGGAGTCTGCCTGAGCTTGCTAAACATGTCAAGAATCTCGCTGACCAGTTGCATGGGCTTAGTAGCCTCAAATGCAGAGAACTTGCCTACGAATGTGTACATCAAAACAACATTCCTGGTCAAGAAATGGAAGGGTAAGTGATATTGAACAGAGATCTACTGTATATGTTAAGACATACAATATACCACACCCCCATTCCATTAATTAAACTTTGACCTACCAGCACCATCACCCACTGTCACAGGACACCATCACCCACTGTCACAGGACACCATCACCTAGCGTCACAGGACACCTTCACCCACTTACCCCAAGGCGGCTCAACTCCCTACCCCGCACAAGCTATGTTTCAAAACTGTTATGTTTACATGAATTCTGATTACACACAACATCCTGAAATATGTGTAGATATCCTTGTTAGAAATAATATTATGTTTCCCTTGACGTAGTGATGCTGAATGTAAAAAATGGCTCAATTTACCCCACTCTCCCCTACACTGATGTAGGGGCTGGGTGTACACAGTAAATTTCTAATAGGATGTTGATTGTTTGTGGGTCACTGAGAATGTAACAGCTGGACCCATAGGCATGGTATATCACAAGCACCCAGTCACATACATAGAGTACACACACACTTTCCCAGATTACCAGCAATCTATAAATAACTGTGGCTCTCACCCTGGAGCTCAGACCAACACAGTGGAAAAGGCCATGGGTGCGGTCCCGTTACGGGCACGACCTTTCTGCAGAAAGGTTTTGCATTCTCTAGGAGTGGTGGGACCAGGGTGATGCAGACAGGGTTTCAGAGGGAGAGGGAGAGACACGAGGGCAGAGGGAAGGGTCAGGGAAAGGGCAGAGGGAACAAGCTACTTATTTCCCCCCTGAAAGAGGAGTATGGATGACCTCACCTGTTGAAGGGCACCAAATGTTTATTTTGTAAAGATAGCTGTGTAGTGGGTACTAGCTAAGAAATATACCAGCCTTCAAGGATCTGTACTTAACATCCGTAGAAAGGATTTCCCCTCCACTGGGAATACACGTCAAATACAGTGCCTAATGTGAATTTCCTGTCTGTCTGTCTGTCTGTCTGTCTGTCTGTCTGTCTGTCTGTCTGTCTGTCTGTCTGTCTGTCTGTCTGTCTGTCTGTCTGTCTGTCTGTCTGTCTGTCTGTCTGTCTGTCTGTCTGTCTGTCTGTCTGTCTGTCTGTCTGTCTGTCTGTCTGTCTGTCTGTCTGTCTGTCTGTCTGTCTGTCTGTCTGTCTCAGGCATGTCCGACGCTGCCATCATGGAGTTGAACCTGCCAACAGGTATACCCATCGTGTATGAGCTGGACGTGAATCTGAAGCCGGTCAAGCCCATGGCTTTCCTGGGAGATGCCGAGACCGTGAAGAAGGCCATGGAGGCAGTGGCTGCCCAGGGCAAGGCTAAGAAGTAAGCTAGCCTGGACCCGTCAAGAGGAGGGAGAGAAAGTGACTGTCCCCCCCATCCCTTACTATCATCCACCCCCTCCATCTCCCCATTCACCTGCAGTCCATTCCATCCTGGGATAAATGCTCTCTTTGGTTGTGGAAATATGCCCTGTGTAGCCACCTGTATCTGAGAGGGAACATCATAAAACCCAAATATGGTGTGATTGTTCTATAGATCTGTGCAGGTGGTACCGGTACTGCACAAGTCTTGTCCACTCACACAAACACACAGACTCTTGTGGAGTGTCACAGTCCCACTGTAGGATTGGTGACGCCCTGTGTTAAGGCACCACACTCTGACACAACAAATAAAGAAACCACCTTTTTGTCTACACCGGTTTCTGCTTTTATCTTTCTTCCCCTGGGTTCTGATGTTTTTCCTCCTATTACATTTGAGCCTAATCTTTTTCATCCTCTTCCTCTCTCACTTCCCCTTTTCTCTTCTCTTCTACTCCTCCATTACCTGCTCTTCCTCCTCTCCCTCCATGGGTAATTCAGTGGTATCACGACGGCAGCGGCGGTGCTGTGTAATCTTATCCAGGGGGCAGAGCGGAGTGTGGCGGGGAGGAGAGAGAGGAGGGTCACTGAGTTTGTTTTGGCAGCATTCCCATGGTGCAGGAGCACTTCATCTGACTCTGTCCCTCCCCTCAGTACAGACAGAGCATGGTGGCTCAGGGCCAGGGCCACTTTTAGCAGGGGGTAGGGGAGAGGGTGTGGGTGTGAGGTTGGGTGTGGGTGGATGGATGGATGGATGGATGGGTGTGTAAAGGGATTTAGGGGTGAGTTACTAAGTCAGTGTGTGTAAAGGGATTTAGGGGTGAGTTACTAAGTCAGTGTGTGTGTGAAGGGGTTTAGGGAGTGAGCTACTAAGTCAGTGTGTGTGTGAAGGGGTTTAGGGGTGAGCTACTAAGTCAGTGTGTGTGTGTGTGTGTGAAAGGGTTTATGGGTGAGTTACTAAGTCAGTGTGTGTAAAGGGATTTAGGGGTGAGTTACTAAGTCAGTGTGTGTGTGAAGGGGTTTAGGGAGTGAGCTACTAAGTCAGTGTGTGTGTGTGTGTGAAAGGGTTTATGGGTGAGCTACTAAGTCAGTGTGTGTGTGAAGGGGTTTAGGGGTGAGCTACTAATATCAGTGTGTGTGTGAAGGGGTTTAGGGGTGAGCTACTAAGTCAGTGTGTGTGTGAAGGGGTTTAGGGGTGAGCTACTAAGTCAGTGTGTGTGTGAAGGGGTTTAGGGAGTGAGCTACTAAGTCAGTGTGTGTGTGAAGGGGTTTAGGGAGTGAGCTACTAAGACAGTGTGTGTGTGAAGGGGTTTAGGGAGTGAGCTACTAAGTCAGTGTGTGTGGGAAGGGGTTTAGGGAGTGAGCTACTAAGTCAGTGTGTGTGTGTGAAGGGGTTTCTGGAGTGAGCTACTAAGTCAGTGTGTGTGTGAAGGGGTTTAGGGAGTGAGCTACTAAGTCAGTGTGTGTGTGTGAAGGGGTTTAGGGAGTGAGCTACTAAGTCAGCGTGTGTGTGTGTGAAGGGGTTTAGGGAGTGAGCTACTAAGTCAGTGTGTGTGTGTGAAGGGGTTTCTGGAGTGAGCTACTAAGTCAGTGTGTGTGTGAAGGGGTTTAGGGGTGAGCTACTACGTTAGTGTGTGTGTGAAGGGGTTTAGGGGTGAGCTACTAAGACAGTGTGTGTGCGAAGGGGTTTAGGGGTGAGCTACTAAGTCAGTGTGTGTGTGAAGGGGTTTAGGGGTGAGCTACTAAGTCAGTGTGTGTGTGAAGGGGTTTAGGGGGTGAGCTACTAAGTCAGTGTGTGTGTGTGTGAAGGGGTTTAGGGGTGAGCTACTAAGTCAGTGTGTGTGTGAAGGGGTTTAGGGGTGAGCTACTAAGTCAGTGTGTGTGTGAAGGGGTTTAGGGAGTGAGCTACTAAGTCAGTGTGTGTGTGTGAAGGGGTGTAGGGAGTGAGCTACTAAGTCAGTGTGTGAAGGGGTTTAGGGAGTGAGCTACTAAGTCAGTGTGTGAAGGGGTTTAGGGAGTGAGCTACTAAGACAGTGTGTGTGTGAAGGGGTTTAGGGAATGAGCTACTAAGTCAGTGTGTGTGTGTGAAGGGGTTTCGGGATTGAGCTACTAAGTCAGTGTGTGTGTGTGAAGGGGTTTAGGGGTGAGCTACTACGTTAGTGTGTGTGTGAAGGGGTTTAGGGGTGAGCTACTAAGACAGTGTGTGTGCGAAGGGGTTTAGGGGTGAGCTACTAAGTCAGTGTGTGTGTGAAGGGGTTTAGGGGTGAGCTACTAAGTCAGTGTGTGTGTGAAGGGGTTTAGGGGGTGAGCTACTAAGTCAGTGTGTGTGTGAAGGGGTTTAGGGAGTGAGCTACTAAGTCAGTGTGTGTGTGTGAAGGGGTGTAGGGAGTGAGCTACTAAGTCAGTGTGTGAAGGGGTTTAGGGAGTGAGCTACTAAGTCAGTGTGTGAAGGGGTTTAGGGAGTGAGCTACTAAGACAGTGTGTGTGTGAAGGGGTTTAGGGAGTGAGCTACTAAGTCAGTGTGTGTGTGTGTGAAGGGGTTTCGGGAGTGAGCTACTAAGTCAGTGTGTGTGTGAAGGGGTTTAGGGGTGAGCTACTACGTTAGTGTGTGTGTGAAGGGGTTTAGGGGTGAGCTACTAAGTCAGTGTGTGTGTGAAGGGGTTTAGGGAGTGAGCTACTAAGTCAGTGTGTGTGTGTGAAGGGGTGTAGGGAGTGAGCTACTAAGTCAGTGTGTGAAGGGGTTTAGGGAGTGAGCTACTAAGTCAGTGTGTGAAGGGGTTTAGGGAGTGAGCTACTAAGACAGTGTGTGTGTGAAGGGGTTTAGGGAATGAGCTACTAAGTCAGTGTGTGTGTGTGAAGGGGTTTCGGGATTGAGCTACTAAGTCAGTGTGTGTGTGTGAAGGGGTTTAGGGGTGAGCTACTACGTTAGTGTGTGTGTGAAGGGGTTTAGGGGTGAGCTACTAAGACAGTGTGTGTGCGAAGGGGTTTAGGGGTGAGCTACTAAGTCAGTGTGTGTGTGAAGGGGTTTAGGGGTGAGCTACTAAGTCAGTGTGTGTGTGAAGGGGTTTAGGGGGTGAGCTACTAAGTCAGTGTGTGTGTGAAGGGGTTTAGGGAGTGAGCTACTAAGTCAGTGTGTGTGTGTGAAGGGGTGTAGGGAGTGAGCTACTAAGTCAGTGTGTGAAGGGGTTTAGGGAGTGAGCTACTAAGTCAGTGTGTGAAGGGGTTTAGGGAGTGAGCTACTAAGACAGTGTGTGTGTGAAGGGGTTTAGGGAGTGAGCTACTAAGTCAGTGTGTGTGTGTGTGAAGGGGTTTCGGGAGTGAGCTACTAAGTCAGTGTGTGTGTGAAGGGGTTTAGGGGTGAGCTACTACGTTAGTGTGTGTGTGAAGGGGTTTAGGGGTGAGCTACTAAGACAGTGTGTGTGCGAAGGGGTTTAGGGGTGAGCTACTAAGTCAGTGTGTGTGTGAAGGGGTTTAGGGGTGAGCTACTAAGTCAGTGTGTGTGTGAAGGGGTTTAGGGGGTGAGCTACTAAGTCAGTGTGTGTGTGTGAAGGGGTTTAGGGGTGAGCTACTAAGTCAGTGTGTGTGTGAAGGGGTTTAGGGGTGAGCTACTAAGTCAGTGTGTGTGTGAAGGGGTTTAGGGAGTGAGCTACTAAGTCAGTGTGTGTGTGTGAAGGGGTGTAGGGAGTGAGCTACTAAGTCAGTGTGTGAAGGGGTTTAGGGAGTGAGCTACTAAGTCAGTGTGTGTGTGAAGGGGTTTAGGGGTGAGCTACTACGTTAGTGTGTGTGTGAAGGGGTTTAGGGAGTGAGCTACTAAGTCAGTGTGTGTGTGTGAAGGGGTTTAGGGAGTGAGCTACTAAGACAGTGTGTGTGTGAAGGGGTTTAGGGGTGAGCTACTAAGACAGTGTGTGTGTGAAGGGGTTTAGGGAGTGAGTTACTAAGTCAGTGTGTGTGTGAAGGGGTTTAGGGAGTGAGTTACTAAGTCAGTGTGTGTGTGAAGGGGTTTAGGGAGTGAGCTACTAAGTCAGTGTGTGTGTGTGTGTGAAGGGGTTTAGGGAGTGATTTAGGGAGTGAGCTACTAAATCAGTGTGTGTGGTACTTTCATTATGCGTTTACAATAATTCTAATTCAAGGCCATCAATAATTACTAAAACCAGACCTTAATGTAACAATATTAATGGACAAATCAACTACCACCTATACTGAGATTTGATGACTGGGTCAGAGAAGGGGGCACTAAAAGGAATTACCTTTAGGTTAGATTGAACACAAATTCTATCAAACCAAGAGCGGGGACAGCAGTAAGATAGCATTTTACACTAACTAGTCTGGATCCCAAACACAAGGTTAGTCTAAAGTGGCTAAATCAAATTATACTCTTTAATTAGAAAGTATTTTATTAAATTCCCAACTACAACCAACTGGTATTGTAAGGCATTCAGATGTTCTATTTCAATGTCTATAATGTAAGGTCTATAATGTAATCAATCTTGCTTCAAAAATAGGTATTTATATGTAGCCTAATTGCATTGAATAAAATCCTTAATTTAAAGTGAAAATTATTTCAAGGTTATAATGTTGATTGTGTTAGACTAGGCATAAACTAAGTGCTACTAACAGTCAAATACAGACCTGATATTGAAGTAAATACCACTGACCAGAGGAGGCTGGTAGGGGGAGCTATAGGAGGACAGGCTCATTGTAATGTCTGGAATGCCATTAATGGAACGGAGTGAAACGTGGTTTCCATATGTTTGATGTGTTTGATACCATTCCATAAGTTCCAATCCAGGCATTACAATGAGCCCGTCTTCCTATAGCTCCTCCCTCCAGCCTCTGTCACAGAAGTTCAATTTATAGTCTATAGGAGAGATGAGGGTACCCTCTAGTGGTAAGAATCAATCTTACATCTCAACAGAAGGAGAGTACACAAGTGTTGCCATTTCATGAAATTTCACGATAATGTCCCAAAACCCAATCCAGTAGAGATGGCATTTACCAATATGCATGTTGCACACTGACCTTTTCTTGACCTATGTTCAAGCCACCATCTGATCTTTATCTAATTGAATAAGCCCAGATCGGATGGTAAAGGCTTCAGTGAATAAAGGACAGAGTAGCCTATTTTACTGTAACCACTTACTGCACTGTGACTGCAATCTTTATTTCGAATCACAATATTTTTTTATAAGGGACAACCTGCAGACGGCTACGACATAGAGAAACATTTCCAAAAGGCCAGGGGTTGGTTGCACCAGTGAAAGTCAAGTTGCAATTTACCCCTTTCCATGGCCATTTCCATGTTGTTTTGGTTTCCACATGTTTTGGTTCAACATGTTCTCATCTGATTTATTTTCCACATGATTAGAAATGTCTGTGTGAGGACCAAGAGGCAGCTGAGCCCATAGAGATCCTACAAAAGTACTCATTCCTAATTCAATGGCTGAGCCCAACAGGTTGCCATACAACCAGCATCCACCAGTGGGAGCTATTCCCACAGTGATGCTCACTGTGGCAGAGAAAATGCATCTGAAGAGACCAGTCTGTTAATGCTCCAATGATCTCAGTGTAGATCTCATCAAATCTAATAGAACAGATTTAAAATTGTCTTCTTATTAAGACAGTGTCAGACAGTGCTGTTATTATTTTGGTTGCGGATTCTATTCATGTGGAAACACTGTCGGTTGTCTAAATTCTTCGACATTAATAAATGCTCCCATCCCTAAAGGTATGTAAGTCTAACCATATTGCCATGCATACTGTAACATAGTTGCAAAGGGAAAACCTACGCTTCAGACACAGACAGATTCCACACCCTGAGGTGGATTTAAGCGGTAGGGATGTGTCTCTACATGCCTGTCTGGAAGGCAGATGGGGCAGACAGAACACTCCAATGCTTCAACTTCTCATAGGCTACTGTACAACAGACATGCACACGCACGTGCACACACACACCTTGGTTTTACCTGAGTATTTAGGCCTGCCTGAGTCATCCTAGTTTTCCCATCTGGAACATTCTTAAAGCTGGAGGTGCTAAGTGAAACAGCGATACTAAACCTTTTGCAACAATGAGTTTAACACTGACACACTGGCATGAGTCATGCATTCTTTCTACATCCTCTGTTGTATCCCAATGAGAGGTCCATGTAGCACTGTGTGTATTGAATTGTATCCCTCCCTGCACTAACTCTTGAGACAATAGTCACCAAATCTACCACATACAAAGGCCTCAACCCTCTACCCTTCTGCTATGAAAATGTAGCATACAATGGTGATACACAGACATAGTAACCTATTCAGAATAAAAACAATGTTTATTCAAAGCACTTTCTTACCAACCCGGGCCATTTCATGTGCTCCAAAACAGTGTAGTAATAGTGTATTACAGAATAATGAACACAAACAGAATATACACAACAGAGACTGAAACAACTTCTGGAGTCGTCTCCAACATCAGTGATAGTGTGTCTAAACGACAGAGAGGATGTGCCTGGATTGTGTGAACATCCCTCTGTCACTGCTCTCTGTGTGTGTTTAGCATGTGTATGGACCTCAGCCGGGGTTCGGGAGGGTGCTCCAGATCCAGACAAGGGCCGCATGGGATCAGAACAGCTAGGATGGAGGGCCCTGAGGTGGGGGCATCACACATCAGAACCCTGGAGCCTCCATCCCACCATCCCCTCCCTCTGCCCATCTCGGCTAACAGTCCGCTAAATGCCAACCTCATTAGGACCCATAGGGGCCCTCTCCAGGTCTGTGGGGGACAACGGCCACATAGGATTAGCCAGAGCTGCCTGCCATTGTCAAGGGCAGACATAACTCAACCCCCCCACACTCCCCCATTTAATACATAACTACAGTCATCAGGAAGGAAAGGACAAAGGCTGGATTATACCCCTTGAGCCCTCTACCTCTAAATAACCTTGGGGAGGGGCGAGGGCATGAGTAAGAAAGTCTATTGTGAGTGGACATTGGACTTATCCTATAATAAACCACACAATACCAAAAACTTGTTACAGTACCAGTCAAACGTTTTAGAACACCTACTCAGTCAAGGGTTTTTCTTTATTTTAACTATTTTCTACAATGTAGAATAATAGTGAAGACATCAAAACTATGAAATAACACATATGGACTATGAAATAACACATATGGAATCAAGTAGTAACCAAAAAAGTGCTAAACAAATCAAAATATATGTTATATTTGAGATTCTTCAAATAGCCACCCTTTGCCTTGATGACAGCTTTGCACACTCTTGGCATTCTCTCAACCAGCTTCATGAGGTAGTCACCTGGAATGCATTTCGCATTTCAATTGTGCCTTGTTAAAAGTTCATTTGTGGAATTTCTTTCCTTCTTGATGCGTTTGAGCCAATCAGTTGTGTTGTGACAAGGTAGGAGTGGTATACAGAAGATAGCCCTATTGGGTAAAAGACCAAGTCCATATTATGACAAGAACAGCTCAAATAAGCAAAGAGAAACGACAGTCCATCATTACTTTAAGACATGTAGGTCAGTCAATACAGACCATTTCAAGAACTTTGAAGGTTTCTTCAAGTGCAGTCGCAAAAACCATCAAGCGCTATGATGAAACTGGCCCTCATGAGGACCGCCACAGGAAAGGAAGACCCAGAGTTCCCTCTGCTGCAGAGGATAAGTTCAGTAGAGTTACCAGCCTCAGAAATTGCAGCCCAAATAAATGCTTCACAGAGTTCAAGTAACAGATACATCTAAACATCAACTGTTTAGAGGAGACTGTGTCAATCAGGCCTTCATGGTCGAATTGCTGCAAAGAAACCAGTACTAAAGAACACCAATAAGAAGAAGAGTCTTGCTTGGGCCAACACGAGCAATTGACATTAGACAGGTGTAAATTTGTCCTTTGGTCTGGAGTCCAAATTGGAGATTTTTGGTTCCAACCACCGTGTCTTGTGAGATGCCGTTTGGGTAAACGGATGATCTCCGCATGTGTATTTCCCACCGTAAAGCGAGGAGGTGGTGTTATGGTGTGGGGGTGCTTTGCTGGTGACACTGTCTGTGATTTATTTAGAATTCAAGGCACACTTAACCAGCATGGCTACCACAGCATTCTGCAGTGATACGCCATCCCATCTGGTTTGTGCTTAGTGGGTCTATCATTTGTTTTTCAACAGGACAATGACCCAACAAACCAACAGGCTGTGTAATGGCTGTGTAAAGTATTCAGACCCCTTGATTTTTTCCACATTTTGGTAGGTTCCAGCCTTATTCTAAAATTGATAAAATAGCTTTTTCCCCTCATCAATCTATACACAATACCCCATAATAACAAAGAAAAAATAAATGTTTGCTAATTTATTTAACAAAAAACTGAAATATAACATTTACATAAGTATTCAGACCCTTTACTCTTTGTTGAAGCACCTTTGGCGTGATTACAGCCTCAAGTCTTCTTTGGTATGACTCTACAAGCTTGGCACACCTGTATTTGGGGAGTTTGTCCCATTCTTCTCTGCAGATATTCTTAAGCTCTGTCAGGTTGGATGGGGAGCATTGCTGTACAGCTATTTTTAGGTCTCTCCAGAGATGTTCAATCAAGTTCAAGTCCGGGCTCTTGCTGGACCACTCAAGGACATTCAGAGACTTGTCCCAAAGCCACTCCTGCGTTGTCTTGTTGGAAGGTGAACATTCGCCCCAGTTTGAGGTCCTGAGCGCTCTGGAGCAGGTTTTCATCAAGGATCTCTCCGTACTTTGCTCCGTTCATCTTTCATTTGGAACGAATTGCAAAAATCTCTGAAGCTGGAGACTTAAATCTCCC
Source organism: Salmo salar (assembly GCF_965601325.2). Classification (NCBI taxonomy): domain Eukaryota; kingdom Metazoa; phylum Chordata; class Actinopteri; order Salmoniformes; family Salmonidae; genus Salmo; species Salmo salar. The sequence goes on from NC_138291.1 coordinate 154,709,508, forward strand.
TCTCTAACTTTAAGCATCAGCCGTCAGAGCAGCTTACTGATCACTGTACCTGTACACAGCCAATCTGTAAATACCCCACCCAACTACCTCCTCCCCATATTGTTATTTATCTTCTTGCTCTTTTGCACCCCAGTATCTCTACTTGCACATCATCATCTGCACATCTATCACTCCAGTGTTAATGATAAATTGTAATTATATCACCTCTATGGCCTATTTATTGCCTTACCTCCCTAATCTTCTACATTTTCACACACTATATAGATTTTTCTATTGTGTTACTGACTGTACGTTTGTTTATGTGTAACTCCGTGTTGTTGTTTTTGTCACACTGCTTTGCTTTATCTTGGCCAGGTTGCAATTGTAAATAAGAACTTGTTCTCAACTGGCCTACCTGGTTAAATAATGGTGAAAGAAAAAAATAAAATAAAAAAATAAAATAAGAAAATCTTTGCCTCGATCCTGACTAGTCTCCCAGTTTCTGTAGCTGACAAACATCCCCCACTGCATGATGCTGTCACGTCTACTCCCACTCTTCCCCCCTCTGGCACTTGAGGGCACCAGGCTGCCCTGCATCACTTACTCCTATCATCTGTTACGCACACCTGCCTTCTCTCGTCACGCGCATCAGCGATATTGGACTCACTCATCATCTGTTCATTACCTCCCTTATATTTGTCAGTTCCCTTGCTCTGTTCCCCTCTGCTTCATTAATTGTTTTTGTTCATGTTACCTGTTTGCTGACGCTGTTACTGTCTCGTTCCATATTAAATATTTTACTCCCCGTACCTGCTTCGTCTCTCCAGCGTCAACTCATGTGACAGATGCTGCCACCACCATGCTTCACCGTTGGGAAGGTGCCAGGTTTCCTCCAGAAGTGACGCTTGACATTCAGGACAAAGAGTTCAATCTTGGTTTCATCAGACCAGAAACTCTTGCTTCTCATGGTCTGAGAGTCTTTAGGTGCCTTTTGGCAAACTCCAAGTGGGCTTTCATGTGCTTTTTTCTGAGGAGTGGCTTCTGTTTGGCCACTCTACCATAAAAGCCTGATTGGTGGAGTGCTGCAAAGATGGTTGTCCTTCTGGAAGGTTCTCCCATCTCCACAGAGGAACTCAAGAGCTCAGTCAGAGTGACCATCGGTTTCTTGGTCACCTTCCTGACCAAGGCCCTTCTCTAGGACCGCCGAGTGCTGAAGTGCGTAAGCATCTGTCCTCGGTTGCAACACTCACTACCGAGTTCCAAACTGCCTCTGGAAGCAACATCAGCACAAGAACTGTTAGTCGGGAGCTTCATGAAATGGGTTTCCATAGCCGAGCAGCCACACACAAGTCTAAGATCACAATGCGCATTGCCAAGCGCTGGTTGGAGTGGAGTAAAGCTTGCCACCATAAAGTTTGGTGGAGGAGGAATATGGTCTGGGGCTGTTGTTCATGGTTCGGGCTAGGCCCCTTAGTTCCAGTGAAGGGACATTTTAACGCTACAACATACAATTACATTTTAGACGATTCTGTGCTTCCAACTTTGTGGCAACAGTTTGGGGAAGGCCATTTCTTGTTTCAGCATGACAATGCACCCATGCACAAAGCGATGTTGATGTTGGTGTGGAAGAACTTGACTGGCCTGCATAGAGCCCTGACCTCAGCCCCATCAAACACCTTTGGGATGAATTGGAACGCCGACTGCGACCCAGGTCTAATCACCCAACATCACTAATGCTCTTGTGGCTGAATGGAAGCAAGTCCCCACAGCAATATTCCAACATCTAGTGGAAAGCCTTCCCAGAAGAGTGGAGGCTGTTATAGCAGCTCCATATTAATGCACATGATTTTGGAATGAGATGTTCGACGAACATACAGTACCAGTCAAAAGTTTGGACACACCTACACATTGAAATGTATGTTTTTATTTGTACTATTTTCTACATTGTAGAATAATAGTGAAGATAGAAAAACTATGAAATAACACATATGGAATCATGCAGTAACCAAAAAAGTGTTAAACAAATCAAAATATATTTTTATATTTGTAAGGGGTGCGTACTGGCGGCAGAGAAGTCAGGCGCAGGAGAGCAAAAACTGTGTTACAACGGAGCAGTTTAATAATAAAAAACACCTGAATCAGAACAAACAATCAATGGGTACAAAACCCGTCGCACACCAGATAAACGTGCACATGCACTTACAATAAACAATTCCGGACAAGGACATGGGGGGAACAGAGGTTTAATACACAACATGTAATGATGGAATTGAAACCAGGTGTGTGGGAAGACAAGACAAAACAAATGGAAAATGAAAAGTGGATCGATGATGGCTAGAAGACCGGCGACGCCGACCGCCGAACGCCGCCCGAACAAGGAGAGGAACCAACTTCGGCGGAAGTCGTGACAATATTTGAGATTCTTCAAAGTAGTCACACTTTGCCTTGATGACAGCTTTGCACACTCTTGGCATTCTCTCAACCAGCTTCATGAGGAATGCTTTTCCAAAAGTCTTGAAGGAGTTCCCACATATGCTGAGCACCTGTTGGTTGCTTTTCCTTCACTCTGCAGTCCAACTCATCCCAAACCATCTCAATTGGGTTGAGGTCGGGTGATTGAGGAGGCCAGGTCATCTGATGCAGCACTCCATCGTTCTCCTTCTTGGTCAAATAGCTCTTACACAGCCTGGAGGCGTGTTGGGTCATTGTCCTGTTGAAAAACAAATGATAGTCCCACTAAGCGCAAACCAGATGGGATGGTGTATCACTGCAGAATGCTGTGGTAGCCATGCTGGTTAAATACGCCTTGAATTCTAAATAAATCACAGACAGTGTCACCAGCAAAGCACCACCACATCATCACACCTCCTCCTTCATGCTTCACGGTGGGAACCACACATGCAGAGATCATCCGTTCATCTACTCCGTGTCTCACAAAACACAGCGGTTGGAACCAAAAATCTCAAATCAGAACAAAGGACAGATTTCCACCGGTCTAATGTCAATTGCTTATGTTTCTTGGCCCAAGCAAGTCTCTTCTTATTGCTGTCCTTCAGTAGTGGTTTATTTGCAGCAATTTGACCATGAAAGCCTGATTCACACAGTCTCCTGTGAACAGTTGATGTGAGATGTGTCTGTTGCTTGAACTCTGTGAAGCATTTATTTGGGCTGCAATCTAAGGTGCAGTTAATTGCCTTCATGTCTCAGAACAAGCAGAGACTGATGAGTTTCAGAAGAAAGTCTTTGTTTCTAACCATTTTGAGCCTGTAATCGAAACCACAAATGCTGATGCTCCAGATACTCAACTAGTCTAAAGAAGGCCAGTTTTATTGCCTCTTTAATCAGCACAACCGTTTTCAGCAGTGCTAACATAATTGAAAAAGGGTTTCTAATGATCAATTAGCCTTTTAAAATTATAAACTTGGATTAGCTAACACAACGTTCCATTGGAATACAGGTGTGATGGTTGCTGATAATGGCCTTTGCACGCCTATGTAGATATTTCATAAAACATTTGCCGTTTCCAGCTACAATAGTCATTTACAACATTAACAATGTCTACACTGTATTTCTGATCAATTTGATGTTATTTTAATGGACCAAAAATGTGCTTTTCTTTCAAAAACAAGGACATTTCTAAGTGACCCCAAACTTTTGAACGTTAGTGTATGTTTTACCATTTACGCCTTCCCTGTGGCTCAGTTGGTAGAGCATGGTGTTTGCAATGCCAGCATGGTGTGTGCAATGCCAGGGTTGTGGGTTCGATTCCCACAGGGGGCCAGTACATCATTTTTGTATAAAAAATGCATGAAATGAAATGTATGTATTCACTACTAAGTTGCTCTGGATAAGAGTGTCTGCTAAATGACTAAAATGTAAAAAAAAAATGAAATGAAACTGCTTCATGTATCTAGTCTGCCCATTTGAATAAGTCATATGTATTTGAACCAATTCACCTATAGTAGTCAAAAGTTTAGTATTTCGTCCAATATTCTTAGAATGCAAGGACTACATTAAGCTTGTGACTCTACAAACGTGTTAGCTGCATTTGCAGTTTGAAAACAAAAGGTATAGCCCTTTCTCGAAACAAAAGGTCATGTTCAGGCAGCTATCTCTACACAACACCACAGTATTCCCACCCCCTCGCCTGATGGGACACTTCAAAGATTAGAAACCAGGCAAAGGCCCCCCACACCACTCTGTTGTAACCACACCTACTTTATCCTCACAGGCCCTTCCCCTTCTGGGCTCACTAATGAACTCCAGAGGTCAGTCACTCTAACTCCACAAGCTGAGGATACAGATAGGAAAGTTTTGAGATCGATATTACTAAGAAGAAGAGATTGATACTACACTTTGCATAATCTTAGGGCCACCACTAAATCCATAGCCCCTCTCATAGTATTATCACAGTGATGTTGGTCTGATTCTAGCGAGATCAGCACACAGATTTGGATAAGGAATTTGATCTTGATTTTCACTTTGACCATTGTAGTGGACTCTGCAGGCAATGCATCATGTATCTGGTAAGCATATATTTTTCAACCTTTACTAGATTAGTGAGTCAGAGGTCTGGCAAGAGAGCAACAGCAACATGATGACCCGTCCCCCCTTACAGCTGACCCCTACCACCAGGGAAACGTCAGGATGACCCTGGAGAAGTCTGACCTCTGGAAGTCCTTCCACAACCTAGCGACTGAGATGATAATCACCAAACATGGCCGGTAAGATATTGTTGTTGTCAAATCAATCATCATCATCATGGCTGGTGCCATCTCCAAACTAGCCATTGACTGAGCACATCCCATGTCTCCCATATCCCATTCATTTCTGATATGTAAATCGACAAAACACAATTGAGGTGTGTGCACCAAGGAGTACATTTCTTGCAATTCTGTAGCTTTAGCAATGTAGTGAAACTGTCTCTGCTGCTAGAGTGCTTTTCTTCTTGTGTAAGAATGAGAGAGCACAGTGTTGTGGTCAGGAATTGAGAATATAATACCAATAATAATAAATAATAATAATAGGAAATAATACCATTTGCCCTAACTTACCTAATTTGCACTCACTGTATATAGACTTTTTGTTTTCTTTTGTTCTACTGTATTATTGACTGTATGTTTTGTTTATTCCATGTGTAACTCTGTGTTGTTGTATGTGTTGAATTGCTATGCTTTATCTTGGCCAGGTCACAGTTGCAAATGAGAACTTGTTCTCAAATAGCCTACCTGGATAAATAAAGGTGAAATAAATAAAGAAAAAATTGTGTGGGATTGTGTGTATCAGGAGGATGTTTCCCCACTGCAACGTCAGTCTATCTGGACTCCAACCCTATGCCAACTATGTCCTCATGGTGGATATGGTTCCTGTGGACAACTTCAGATACAGGGTAAGAACATGTCCACCTTCTTTCTATAATGCATCATATATCATGTCTTATAGACACATTACAATACATTTCTATTTGGAAGCCATACGTGTCACAATTTGGAATATAGTCAGGCATTGTTTTAAAAGGAAACATTGAGATTAAGTAGAAAACAAGCTTGTATATCAACCCCAGCAGTCAGTCTGCATACAGTCCAGACGGTGACACACTAACACCCAGCCAATCACCACACACACTGCATATCAAAGACCATTACTACTTCCTGTTTTTCTACCCCCGGCTGGAGGTCCAGCCATTTAGCACCCCACCTCCAACTCTCCCCGCTCTAATCAAAGTGAATGGGGAGCAATCACCCCTCCATGCATCCATTGGCCCTCCCCTCAGTACACTGTTGCTTTTGACCAAATGGCTCCACCGAGAAAGAGTTTTTCCTTTGTTATAGCAGTTCAAGTATATATGTTGGTAGATTATATGCAATGATGTACATACCTTCATGATACTACTCAAGCATGCAGTGATATGCACCACAGATTCCTTACATATCTCACTGTAGAGACTAAGGGTATGTGAGTTTTTCTGGTGTCTAAATGTCAAGTCTTGGAGTTTGTTTCACACCTGGGTAAATCACATCCCCTCCCCCCTGCTCTCTGTCTCTGTAGTGGAATAAGGGCCAGTGGGACATGGCTGGGAAAGCCGAGCCCCAACTCCCATGTCGGACGTACGTACATCCGGACTCCCCCGCCCCGGGCTCCTACTGGATGAAGCAATCGGTGTCCTTCCTCAAGCTCAAACTCACCAACAATACTCTGGACCAGCACGGCCATGTAAGTAAACCCATCTCCTTCTTTACTGGATCCCCAGCCCACAACGCCTCACAGTCTGAGAGTATACAGTTGTACTGTCGATAAACAATGCTGTTAGTTTTTTAATGTTTTTGATATTTTTATTTGACATATAAAGAAATACAAATTACAAATTGAACAGATACATAATTGTATCCCTCTATACTTATTGAACCACCTCCCTTTAACAACAAAAGCAGCATACAAAAATAAAATACATTTACGATTGGAAATAATAATATATAAATATGCACGCACGTACACATACACAAAAAGAAAAAAATATCACAACATACTATCCCTTCCTTCCCACACCCTTCCGTATCCCGTTGGCCAAAATTCTTACTCATGAACAATAGAAGGCAACTGTTCAAAAAAGGAAATGAAAGGCTGCCATCTCAAGAAAAAGTTATCAGTACATCCTCTCAGAGTGTATTTAATTTTTTCTAAGTGTAGAAAAGACATTAGATCTTTCAACCAGGATGATGCAGTGGGAGGTTTGAAGGATTCCCAGTTAAGCAAGATCTGCCGGCGGGCTGTAAGGGAGGCAAGCGCTACAACGTCCGCTTTACTTTTAGTGAGACTAGGCAACAAAGATGGAACTCCAAATATAACTATTAGAGGAAACAATGCTGTTAGTTCACTCGACCTGTGTTGTATCTGTTCTGTCCCCAGATCATCCTGCACTCTATGCATCACTACATCCCACGCTTCTCTGTGGTCCAGGCTGACAGTCTGTACAATGTACGCTGGGGACACTTCCATTCCTTCTCCTTCCCTGAGACCTCCTTCACTGCAGTCACCGCCTACCAGAACACTAAGGTCCATCTACAAACTCACGTGTTAAGAACATACAAATGGCACACCTACATAATTCACTTTTCGGGAATGAGTGTAACCTAATTTGATGTCTTCATCTCTACTCCTGCTTTCAGATCGCTAAACTGAAGATTGACCACAACCCCTTTGCTAAGGGATTCAAAGGGGAAAACACCCGTACTCATAGCAAGAGGTAGGTATTATTAGAACTATAACACTTGGTGCATGTGAGAATACAAGCAATAGCAAATTTATTTACATGTAATTTTTTCCCCATAGGTGTCGATCCAAGAGTCCTGGGGATGCTGCAAAGAAAGACAAAGAAGACAAAGATCCAGGAAACAAAAGTCCTCCAGGTACCAATCAACAATATATGACACTGTTATAATGTAAATGGTTGCCAGCCTATTGGCAGTCTCGTTGATGCAAAACCTTTTCCCCTGCAGACCTCCAGAGGCCAAAACTAAACTGTGAGCCAGAAGAACAGAGAATGACCCTAGGAGCCACAGAGAACGTGGTTTCGGGTAAGGAGGATCTCTTGTCCCCCTGGGCCTTGAAACAGGACCCGTCCCAGAGGCACAGCCTGCACACTGAAATACTGGAGCTCCACGACCACAGACAGGAATACAGCACTGAGGAGCAGATGGTGCCTGGCCCTGCATCTATGTCCTACCAACCATACAGGTACTGTACAACCACCAGGAACACACACTCACACGTTGTAAATTACACCTTGACTTCCATTGTTTTAAAGAAACCCAAGGCTGACACACCACACTCATTTAGAGAGTCACTCTAACAGCCTGCACACCCACATGAGAACTAACATATGCAGAAACAGCACCCGTTATGCCAATAGAACATTCAGTGACTCATGGCTATACTTAACAGGCCATCTATGAAGCAGGAAGTGGACACCTCCATACTGTGCATGAAAAAGTAGAGTGACTGATTTCATTTGTGGGTTGATGTCATGATGGCAACAACAACTAAGAGTTCATATCAGTAACCCACTCCATATTTCTCATTGTCTCCAGATCGGTTGAGAATTGCAGACTTCCCTCTCCCTCCTCTATAGTGGAGGATGGTGAATGCAGGCGCAGCTATGAGTCTCACGTTCCAGATGTAGCCACTGTCCCTGGACACGAGACTACCAGACCTGGCCTTGTCAGGGACATGGGTCACCACCACCTCACCTTGGCTCCAGCCATGCCCCAGGACTACAGAGTGTCCCCGGTCCATCTGCCCATGTCCTCCAAAACCTACCCTGGGAATATGGGTTACAGTTACCCCCTCTATGGCCACTACTCCACTGACCAGGGTATGGGTCAGTGGGCTGAGTGTGGTACTGGACAGTATTCTGGACCGTACTTTCCTCACCACCTGCCCTTCCTCACCAGTCAAACGCTGACCACAGACCAGGGCACCCTCCCAACGCAGTTTTTATCATCATGGCAACATAGCGGCAGAGTGGAGCTGGAGCCAGAACTTAAGTTTGGACAACGAGGCTGATCTGACAAACAGATCAGAATAGCTGACTCAGACTCACAAAGCGAAGGAGCGGGCTTTCACATTGTGAAGAAAGATACTTGGGACATTTCAGAAAAGTTTCAGAGGGGAAAAGTTGGTGATATTTGTGCATGAGGTCCTAACAAAGATATCTTAATGTGTGTTCTTTGAACTTGTTCTCTGCTATGTTTGTCAAGAGGGGTGTGTGCCATTTGCTGTTCCCAGTCTAGTCATGCCTGCAGTCAAATTCAGCTGAAAGAGCAGAACGCTATGTCAGCGCTATATACTGGACTTAATGGACTGAACCTGCTCTCCTACTGTGCTGGTGCTCCATATGAACTGCCTTTAAATGTGTGTGGACGTTCATGCTTGTATGATGCATGTAAAGTATGTGTGTTTGTGATAACTGAGATCAGAATATAACCAAACCTACTGGGTACAGACGTTAGATTAATGTCTAGTTTAGATTTACATCTGGTTGAGTTATCAACAAACGTTAATTCAACGTGAAATCAACAAAATATTTCACCATATCATTGGATTTAGTTTAAAGAAATACGAAATTCCTTTATGTTGATGACTATTCCCCAAACCCAACCCGTTTTCCACATGAATTCAATGTCATCACATTGAGGTTTTTGGTTGAAGTGTGTGTGTTTGTGTGTTTACTCATTAAAGTTATGATAACTGAGATCAGAATATAACCAAATCCACTGGGTACAGACGTCAGTTCAATATCTAGTTTTGATTTAGATTTGGTTGAGTTGTCAACGAAAGTGAATTCAATGTGAAATAAACAAAATATTTCACCATGTCACTGGATTTAGGTTAAAGAAATGCGAAATTCACTTATGTTGATGACTTTCCCCCAAATCCAATCCGTTTTCCACATTGATTCAATGTCATCACATTGAATTTTTGGTTGAAATGATGTGGGAACAATGTTGATTCAACCAGTTTTTGCCCAGTGGGAAATGATGTCATGATATTCCAAAATAAATATAATTCAGAATCAACTCATATTCCCATATTGAAACATTTATCTTTATCATACATGTTGTGAATATTACAACTGTTTTCACGCAAGCCATAAGTGATCCAAGGGAAGTCAATGTTTCCCAGGAGACACTGCAGGAATAAGAGATACAGAGGTGAGTCCTTCCCTCCCACAGAAGGACAGCGCAGGCACACATGTAAGTCTGTCATTGTCATAGGATGGTTGGCAACGCAGGGTACAGACGAACATAGAAGGGCACAAAGATTAGTCTTTACCTCTGTAAAACCTAGACCTGACGAAAGAGAGCGAGGGGGAGAGAGATGATCATAAGGCTGGCTGATTTTTACGTCTGTGCCGTAAATATTTAACCGAGAGAGAGAGAGAGAGAGAGAGAGACCGTCTGCAACTAGCCGATAGGGCTTCTGGGAGCACACTCTACACAAGGCCAGGGTCAGTGGGCCTATCACAAAGCTCCACGTCCTCCTATATACTGTGGAGATGGTTGCAATTATACCTGAGAGAAGATGAGTAAGATAGTGTTAGTTCATTCAGGAAATCAATGTGGACATGGAGTTTATGGAAATGGTCCAAAAATGGAAATTGATCCCAACTCTCAAAAAGTGGTAAGACCTATTTTGTAATGTAAAGAGCTGCAATGCAATGCAATGAATACAATGTATTTCTATCCAAACATTTCAATTAAATATTCATGAACCATTTGGAAGTTATTGTATTATATATTAGCCTAAGCTAAACTGCACAATAGTCCTGAAAATGTATTCACAGAAGATAAACTGGGTATAAAAGTATTATTGCCCAATTGAGAGCATCCTGTCAGGCTGTATCACCGCCTGGTACGGCAACTGCACCGCCCACAACTGCAGGGGTCTCCAGAGGGTGGTGCGGTCTGCACAACGCATCACCGGGGGCAAACTACCTGCCCTCCAGGACACCTACAGCACCCGATGTCACAGGAAGGCCAAAAAGATAATCAAGGACAACAACCACCAGAGCCACTGCCTGTTCACCCCACTATCATCCAGAAGGCAAGGTCAGTACAGGTGTATCAAAGCTGGGACAGAGAGACTGAAAAACAGCTTCTATCTCAAGGCCACCAGACTGTTAAACAGCCATCACTAACACAGAGAGGCTGCTGCCTACATACAGACTTGAAATCATTGGCCACTTTAATAAATGGAACACTAGTCACTTTAATAATGCCACTTTAATAATGTTTACATATCTTGCATTACTCATCTCATATGTATATACTGTATTCTATACTATCTATTGCATCTTAGCCTATGCAGCTCTGACATTGCTCATCCATAGATTTCTATATTCTTATTCCATTCCTTTACATAGATTTGTGTGTATTAGGTATTTGTTGTGGAATTGTTAGATATTACTTGTTAGATTTGCTGTACTGTCAGAACTAGAAGCACAAGCATTTCGCTACACTCACAATAACATCTGCTAACCATGTGTACTGTATGTGACCAATAAAATGTGATATGATTTGATTTATTGGACTGAAGCCCATGCGAAGACTGTGAGTGACAGCTGCCTGATTACAGACAATGGTTGTGATTGTCCAGGACCATTTCCAGGTCTCATTGTGCCAATAAAACAATCTGTTTTAGCTGTACCTAGCCTGACAATAGCCTGAGTGGTTCAGCTCTCCGTGCGTAATCAAAACTGGCGAAGAATAGACCCCATCATTCATTCTGTGCTTTCTGTTGCATTTGATCATGTCAAACAAGTAGAAAATTGAATTCCTCTCCCTGGACAGGACAAATGGATGGACCAGAGTGGAGATGAGGCGACTGCTGTCCCCACTGGCTTCAAGATGTCCACCATTGTTCCTGTGCCCAAGAAAGAAAAGGTAACTGAACTAAATGACTATCGCCCCATAGCACTCACTTCTGTCATCATAAAGTGCTTTGAGAGGCTAGTTAAGGATCATATCACCTCCACCTTACCTGACACCCTAGACCCACTTCAACTTGCATACCGCCCCAGTAGATCCACAGACGGTCACTCTGCCAGAGCTCCAGAATACCTCTGTGGACATGGGAGAACCTTCCAGAAGGACAACCATCTCTTCAGCACTCCACCAATCAGGCCTTTATGGTAAAGTGCCAGACTGAAGCCACTCTTCAGTAAAAGGCACAAGACAGCCCACTTGGAGTTTGCCAAAAGGCACCTAAAGGACTCTCAGTCCATGAGAAACAAGATTCTCTGGTCTGATGAAACCAAGATTGAACTCTTTGGCCTGAGTGCCAAGGGTCACGTCTGGAGGAAACCTGGAACCATCCCTATGGTTAAGTATGGTGGTGGCAGCATCATACTGTGCGGATGTTTTTCAGCGGCAGGGACTGGGAGACTAGTCAGGATCAAGGAAAATATTAACGGAGCAAAGTACAGAGAGATCATTGAGGAAAACCTGCTCCAGAGCACTCAGGACCTCAGACTGGGGTGAAGGTTCACCTTCCAACAGGACATACCCAAGAAGACTCAAGGCTGTAATCGCTGCCAAAGGTACTTCAACACAGTACCTAGTAAAGGGTGTGAATACTAATGTTTTTTTATACATTTGCGGAAAATTCTAAAAACCTGTTTTTGCTTTGTCAATATGGGGTATTGTGTGTAGATTGATGAGAGAAAAAAATGTCATCCATTTTATGATAAGGCTGAAACTTAACAAAATGTGGAAAAAGTCCAGGGGTTTGAAGACTTTCTGAATGCACTGTATATAGCCTCGTTATTGTTATTTTATTGTGATTTTACAGACTGTAAAATATCCATCACTAGCAGGCCTCCACCCAGTACCCTGCCCTGAACTGTCACTAGCCGGCTACCACCCGGTTACTCAACCCTCCAACTTAGAAGCTGCTGCCCTATGTACATAGACATGGACCACTGGTTACTTTAATAATGGAACACTGGTCACTTTAATAATGTTCACATACTGTTTTACTCATTTCATATGTATATACTGTATTCTACTCTATTTTAATCAATGCACATCTGACATTGCTCGTCCTAATATTTATACATTTCTTAATTACATTATTTTACTTTGAGATTTGAATGTATTGTTGTGAATTGTTAGATACTACTGTACTGTTGGAGCAAGGAACACAATCACTTCGCCACACCTGCATTAACATCTGCTAAATAAGTGTATGTGACCAATGCAATTTGTTTTGATTTGATTTGAGAGAGTATGAGGGCAGAGGTGAGGAAAGGACATCAAAACATAGGCGAGATATACAACAAAGAGTTACCTTTCTTTGTTTGAAGGTGAATAAAGTGTTTCCTCTCTCTCTGTCTCTCTCTCCCACACACACAATAGCACGTACGAACGCACGCACGCACACAGTCCCACTAAGCCCAAACCAGATGGGATGGTGTATCACTGCAGTATGCTGTGGTAGCCATGCTGGTTAAGTGTGCCTTGAATTCTAAATAAATGTCACCAGCAAAGCAACCCACACCATAACACCTCCTCTTCCATGCTTTACGGTGGGAAATACACATGCAGAGATCATCCGTTCACCCAGACCGCATCTCACAAAGACATGGCGGTTGGAACCAAAAATCTCCAATTTGGACTCCAGACCAAAGGACAAATTTCCACCTGTCTAATGTCCTTTACTCTTGTTTCTTGGCCCAAGCAAGTCTCTTCTTCTTATTGGTGTCCTTTAGTACTGGTTTCTTTACAGCAATTCGACCATGAAGGCCTGATTCTCCTCTGAACAGTTGATGTTTAGATGTATCTGTTACTTGAACTCTATGAAGCATTTATCTGTTCTTGAAATTTTCCGTATTGACTGGCCTTCATGTCTTAAAGTAATGATGGACTGTCGTTTCTCTTTGCTTATTTGAGCTGTTCTTGACATACTATGGACTTGGTCTTTTACCAAATAGGGCTATCTTCTGTATACCACCCCTACCTTGTCACAACACAACTGATTGGCTCAAACGCATTAAGAAGGAAATAAATTCCACAAATTAACATTTAACAAGGCACACCTGTTAATTGAAATAAATTACAGGTGACTACCTCATGAAGCTGGTTGAGAGAATGCCAAGAGTGTGGAAAGCTGTCATCAAGGCAAAGGGTGGCTACTATGAAGAATCTCAAATATAAAACATATTTTGATTTGTTTAACACTTTTTTGATTACTGCATGATTCAAAATATGTGCTATTTCATAGTTGTGATGTCTTCACTATTATTCTACAATGTAGAAAATAGTACAATTAAAGAAAAACCCTTGAATGAGTAGGTGTTCTAAAACGTTTGACCGGTAGTGTACATACACACATGGACCTATGTGGACTGCCATACAGTTGCATCCTGCTCCACTATTGTAGAGGGGATAGAGCCTGTCCTCTCTTTCACAGCTCCCAGGGCAGCACTCATCACTATGGACTACACACTCCAACATGGCAGCCGCCAACAGTTAGCTGGAGGTTAGCTGGTAATGGATTGGAGAAAGGCCTGCATCAACCTGGTGCTTTACAGCCTGGGGAGGGGTTGACCATCAACCACAGCCTGATTCATTTAAGGAATTACCACAGAAGCCACTGCTATCAAAGTCCAAATGAATACATTGACTAAGCCTTTAATGACTCCAATTTAATGTGGCGGAGAGCCATACTGCTAAGGAGAGAGAGCAGAGAGGTGAGGCACTTTGTTTGGAAAGCTAAATAAAACAGACAGAACAATGATGCAGAACAGGACATTGAATATGTTTGCATGTGCACAGTAGTCTGTAGCTCATATCCCATTTAAGGTCTTATTCAGGATAAGTTGTTTACATGCACCCTTGATATCCCGCTCATGAGTATCCCTGTATCCATGAATAAACAGAATATTCCTAATTTAAATTAATACGGGTTAAATGAATAGAAACTGATATCTGGACACTGACTGTAGGCCTATAATCTCATATTAATTATGCATTTCTAGATGTGAAATTATAGAACAAATGTTAATTTTGTCTTGGGAACAGGAGTGGAGAAATATGATTTATTTCTTACAGCATCTCTTGAGAAAATGTGAATGTGCGTGTAACACTGTTATGCAAGCAGACAGTATTTCAACCACATAAAATATGCAAACAAGACAAACTGAAGTCTTATCAGAAATGTGTTTCATCGTTTTCTCAGCTTTTTATTTCCTTAAAACCGGGGAAACTGATGACATTTGGACATTTTGCACAGGAACAATCTTTCCATTATTTTGGTGTTATTGTGTTTTCTTGCAGGTCCCTAAATGAAACAGACAACTTTACCGGTGTAGATGAAAACAATATCGCTTATCACCCATGATATGCGAAACTGAGCATGTGCAGACCGCAAAGCAAAAAAACTGTAAACAGGATAAGCTGTTGACATGCCACAATAACCATTCTAAGATCAGCATATCCCAGACATCTTATCCTTGTTTCTCATAACCAGGACGCAAGCTTTTATGTGTTATTGTAAACGGGATATGATGTTTATATGCCTCAACTCAAAAACAGATGACTTGAGTATCCCGAATAATAAGGAGATATTGGTTTGCATGTAGACGTGATCATTGATGCTGAACAGGTCAATGATGCAGGTTGGCGTAGACTGCATTGGACTGTTTCAGCTTCTTGGTGGCAACGGCGAGAATGTGAAGTAGTCTACATGCACCTGCTTGGCTGGGGAGGGACAGCGGTTAGAGACCCATACATTTAAATGGGGGCCCATTCCTGTAAAAGGAAGGTGCAAAAGGGGAGGATGGGGGAGAGGCACACAGCTGCTTCGAATTTGGCGCAAAACAATACCCTCTTGTGGGTAATCACTTTCCCTGTGGTCCTGAGGTATGTGTATGCAGTTGTTAAATCTAGAACATAGTAGGCTTCTGTACCATTTGTTTCAGAAGTATATGGGCCCAGAGACAGTTACGTAATGGCCTTATTTATATCGCCGCCAGTGCAGTGACACTTTGTTTGCGAGACACCCGGCGGCAGTGGTAACCCCAGAGTTGGCCGCAGTCGAGCGCTCATATGCACCTGTTCTTGTGTATAATTGTGAGCATCTGTAGCCACCCAGTCTGCCTGGCGGCAGTGTCTGGAGATGTCATACGCCGAGCTCAAAGAGTAGACAATATCACTTACTACCTAGGCTGCTAGAAGCAGATGCTCTTCAATGTAGTATGGGTTTCTAGTTCAAGGAGTCAGCCACAGATAGGGAGAGATACCAGAAGAGTAGACATAGATACAGATGTCACCTCCAGTTGTACAATGTACTCCCCAAACACCTATATATTTATATATGTATTTATTAAGGATCCCTATTACTCTTCCTGGGGTCCAGCAAAATTAAGGCAGTTATACAATTCGGATGGCATGTGGCTTGTTGGACATTCTTCCCAAATAGCCTGGTCGAGGCTGGATGCCATCTGGTTTGCATACCAACAGGCCAGAGAACTCAAGCATTGCCCTCCATCCCATCTCCTTTCCCCTCCTCCAGCACAGACCACACTCTCTTCTTTCTCACCAAGAAGACCTCACAAATACCTGTCAAAATAGTTTGGAGAGTGTAAAACTAAGCTGGTATTAAATCAACTGAGCATTGCTTTCCCAAAGTGTACCCTATTCAACTGAAACCTTAAGATGGTTACATTTTATGTAGTAGACCTGCATGTGCGTATTAAATATATGCCTAGTTTCCTGAAACCAGTCACATGTCAAAAAAAGACTTTACCCCAATAAAACAGAGGAATACCTCATGTGAAAAGAGATTTAGACTAAACCTTGCCCTTGAAAAGTTTCTCTCTCTCTCTAGGTCAGCGCTGCGTGTGCAAGCTTTCTTTTATTAGCTCTTCATTAACATTCATTAATTGCTTCCTTTCTCCTGGGCACAGCCCCAATCAAAACTGGAACTGATAGAAATGAAGCCGAGATGGAGTGCAAATGTCCCCTGCTCCAGATACAGTCAGTTCTGCTGCAAAACATCCATCCACCTGCTCCCCTTTACCGAACACATTTCCCCCTGTCTGTTCTGAGCAGAAGAGACGTATTTGGGACACTCATTACCCTCATAGTAAAAAGAGGTCAGAGCAACTTAAAGAAGTAGACATACATTTTATTTACTTGTTCTGTACATAAAGGGCCATACCAGGACAGGTGTTAACCATGGGAAATATTAAGACATGTAAATGGTATAAGAAAATAAAAAGGCACAATTTTTTATTTTGAATTAAGACAACACGGAGGCACTCTAAAACATGAGGGAAAAAACAGTAATACTGTTAATGCCTTTACAAAGCACGTTGATAAAAAATATGTTTACCCAACTAAAACGTAAATTAAAATTGGTGTATTGCTTAATCAGAGGGTTTAATATGGAGGTTGCACAAGGAAAACCAAACTACATTTGAATGGATTGATTCCACAGATGCCATAAAAACAAGTCTAATTCATATTTTAATGAGGAAATTGTCAATGAGACAAAGCAGCATTTGACCTGGGAGAGGCCAAGAGGTCATGCACAGAGGCCACCAGCAGGCATTTTTTTCCCTTTAAAAAGTCACCTTCAGTCTAATTGTTTACAAGGTTATTAAAACAAATATTAAATGCTCAATTCAACAGTTGGCTAACAAAAAAACACTACAGTCAGGACATGATTGATAGTTGTACAATGGTATTACTCTACCCAATGAAAAAGCTCAGGGGGATTGATGGGCAAGCTCTAGGGAAGAGACAACAGGAAGGGTAAGTCTTCTTTACAGCAGAGATCTAATGAAGCACTTTATCAGCACACTCACACTAAGACCAGAGAGCAGGACAGCTCTGGCATCACAATGTCAGTCAGACATAACCAAAGACAACCAAGTTTTCTTCTCAGGTCCTGTGCTTGACAGTCAACACTGGCTAGAGATGAGAGTCAGGGGTGTAACCAATCACCACCTTAGGGAACCTGGGGAGGAAACAGGGAAGGATTGCTTGTACTAAAGTTGCATTTTTCAGTGAAAGGCATTGATGGGTTGTCATTGGCTGGCTGCAACCTTTGCCCACCTCCTGTGACCCATATCATTGGATGCATGAGGCATCCGTCTCATAGAAAAGCCCTTACCCCTCAACAGCATTTATAAGTCCTCTTACAACATTGGCTATAGCCTGGTCACAGTCATGCACTTATACTACGACAAATGCCTCGCTCAGCACTCCTGAATTTATGGCACAAATTAAACAAAATATGTCTTCACATATGGCCATTTCACATGTAGTCTGGGGAAAACATAAATAACGAAACTGTCAACTAGGTCTGTGTCACTGAGGCTATGGGCTATTCCACAAGGCAGAATCCATGTGGGCTTGAACTCCTGTCAACCTCTCCCTTGTCCTCCTGCCCAAGTCAGCTCAGCTTGTGTCAGACAAGAGAGACTGATCCACACACACACACACACACACACACACACACACACACACACACACACACACACACACACACACACACACACACACACACACACACACACACACACACACACACACACACACACACACACACACACACACACACACACACACACACACACACACGTCGCCCTCAACAAGTAATGGTCAATCTGTGTGTGTGTGTGTATGTGGCTAAGGTAACAACAGTGAATGATTGTTTGGAGAGAGACACAGTTAAGTGTCTGGTTCTATCCTCAGGCCCCACTTGGAGCCCTTCATGACTTTGCTCTCCTCAGTCAGTCCATGTGATGTTCAGTCACCTCTCTTCTTTTTCACATTAACCTCCTCCCATCCACAACACAAAACACAGTCCAAGCAAACTCTCAAAAAATCCCTAAGTATTCAAATGTAACCAAAGATCAAATAAAAAATGACCAGCTAAGACATGGCGTCATGGGAGCCATGGCAACACACACAACCAACCGATGGTCTGAAAATTAAAAGACAAAGGCAAAAAACACTGACGAGCCTGTAACCAGGTAGGGGATGGGGGAGTTTAGTTGAGTCTAGAGCTGTAAACAGTCAGAAAGCCGCACAATGGTTGGCGTGACGATAACAGAGACCGTTGTGGCACAGCCCCAAGCAGGCAAGCACATAACCATGGTGACACTGGCGGGCGGGGTGGAGACAGCCAGCAGGTTTGAGTGTCACTGTGGGGAGGGAGGGTTGGTTGGGGTCCAGGTCATTCACTCTCATCCGGATTCTGGGGGTCCATTATTTTGACATGGGTGAAGGGGAAGAGACCCCTCCGGCCATTCACCTCTCCCTCCCACTGACCGCTGATGTTCATCCTCGTCACTTTGACTATATCACCCACCTGAGGAGAAATGAAGGACGGTTGGAGTTAAGTTTTCCTGAATTCCAAAGACAAATTAGGGGGACAATTTAAGATAAGTGCTAAGAGCCTCCATCACACAAAGTACTGACTGAGACTCATTGATCTTGCCAACCCTCCATGGATTTGACACTGTAATGTGGTTGTGACAGGTCGAGCAGAAAGCCAAAACTTTGGTGCTTTGCGACACTGTGCGTGACCCCTATCTGCACAGACCATATGCTATTCACTCAGGATTAAATGTGGGAAGTTGCCATTGTTAAGAGGAAGATTAAAACCTGAACGTGGAGGGCAGGCTCTAGATGTAGCAGAAAGTAGGGATCAGAATGAGGCTTCAAGGACATTGAAGTCATATAGACTTGCCATCCATAATCATAATCCTCACCTCGCAGAGTGAAAGAACATTGATGTACTCAACATTTAATATAACTAATCGGACTACTTCGAAAGGATGACAAAGTGATGGGTGAATGGGTCCTGAAATAACCTCTCGGTAAAATCCAATGTAGACTGAGTGTACAGAAATTAGGAACACCTGCGCTTTCCATGACAGATTGACCAGGTGAATAGAGGTGAAAGCTATGATCTCTTATTGATGTCACTTGTTAAATCCACTTCAATAATGAAGGGGAGGAGAAAGGTTAAAGAATGATTTTTAAGCCTTGAGACAATTGAGACATGGATTGTGTATGTGTGGCATTCAGAGGGTGAATGGGCAAGACAAAAAATGTAAGTATATTTGAACAGAGTATGGTAGTAGGTGCCAGGCCCACCAGTTTGAGTGTGTCAAGAACTGCAAAGCTGCTGGGTTTTTCACACAATAGTTTCCCTTGTGTATCAAGAATGGTCCAACACCCAAAGGACATTGAGCTAACTTGACACAACTGTTGGAATCAGGGGGTGCAAGGGGGTGCAGGTCAACATTAGGAAGGTGTTCGTACACTGTGTGTATAGGCTACTTGCACTTCCTTTATATAAGAAATTATCCTGTTGTGTGGTGATACAATATTCTAAACTGGACATCTTGTGAACGGTCCTTGCAAATGTTCATATATTTTCAATAATCAAACATTAGGCTGGTAATAACTAGATTTCAGTAGCCGTCTCGGTTATGAAGGGGCTGGGTGGTGCGGTATATCACAGGGTATATTGGGGGAGGCAGGTAGCCTAGTGGTTAAAGTGTTGGGCCAGTAACCAAAAGGTTGCTGGATCGAATCCCTGAGCTGACAAGGTACAAATCTGTCGTTCTGCCCCCGAACAAGGCAGTTAACCCACTGTTCCCTGGTATGCTGTTGTAAATAATAATTTGTTCTTAACTGATTTGCCTAGTTAAATAAAAAATTCATTAAAAATATTTCTCCTTTCAGATGAAATTTTGTATAATGACTGAGGGTCCATTTCCTGAAACAGATGATCCCAAAATAGCCTGCTGCTAAATTGTAGGTTTTTGCTGTTGGCCATGACCTACTCTGAGTGACAGAGATAGTATTAGAGTGATTCCATTTGAATCACTATTTGACAGCACCCCTTTTGAATTTGAACAAAACCTTCCATACATATTTGCCCATTGTAGAAGTGCTCAGAAAATGACCTTTTGGACCTGAATGACAAAAAAATGTAAGGAGATAAATGTGCTCAAAGTTTTGCATACCCCACCATACCATGAGACGTTCATGTCTTCATTACTGGAAAATATAAAAACGGTTGAGCTAGATAGAATTTAAAAGCTTACAAACAGGGTTGTCAAATTGGAAAAACATTTTTTTTTACCTTAATGTCAATGATTTAAAAACGCTTTAACTCTGATTTTTTTCATATTATTGTATGTTGTAGCTAAGACCCTATTTTACGTCATTTAAGGTTGTGTTAAGGTCATGTTTAGTCTGTGTACTAAAATAGACATTTTAACTCTCAAATAGTACTACAAAGAAGGTTGGAGCCCACACATGAGAGAATGTTGACTTGAATGGGAATATGTTGTTTTAAATTATACTGTCAATCCTCCACAGGGAAACTATTGACAACATAGAAACATAAATAATAGAATAGACATGATCATTTAAGTTGACATTCGAATGTGGGTGGACCGGCGGTCATATTTGTGGTAGTAATTAGAAGTTAACTTCAATTAAAAATGTCAATGGTGTAGCAGCTAAATTGTAGTGGTATGAAGGGATACGTCCATTCTATTAATTGTATTTCTATGATTGAAATTATACCCACCCTGTATTCAAGAGCATGTCATGTCTCAACCGATGGCAGGCACAACACAAAAACCTCAGATGCGAAATAGGGTCAAAGCTATAAACATACGCAAATATGAAAAAAATTCTGTTGAGAATTGTTGTTAAACTTAAAAAATAATAATAATTGTTTGACACTGTTCGACACCTTTTTTCTCAATTACATTTGCTCACCTCCTGCGTCCCCTCACCTACTTTGAAAAAAGGTCAAAGGTAATCGAGGAGAGGAAACATGGACGAAAACGCGCTTGTATGAAATGAGACCCTCCTCCACTCACGTGTTATCAGGCAAATTACGTTTACAGGGGTGTATCCCAAAATAAATGTAAAGTGATAAAAACAAATTAAGTTAGTTGTGCAAGACATTTTGTAGATAAAACAATAAGTAGCACATTGTATATAGATTGTGTGTTGGCCTGTCTCACACAATCTTCTTTGTGCCAGACTGGGTTCAATTGCCTTCTGTTTAATTTTCTGTATTTATAAATATTGTTTGGATAACCTTATTTACTATTTAATATGTATTGATAAAATTATTATTATTTTTTTTTTTAATCGATGCGCACTGCAGAGAACACCAGAAGAACAACTAATCACTGAATTTTTGTAATGTTTGTTTGTGTCAATTAATCCCATAAGGGATGGGTTGCCAACTGGCGATTTGACACAAAAATAAAATTTCATTCATTCATTCATTCAATTGTTTTTAAACGTGTGCATGGCTTTCTAATTCAGCTGATTCAAAGGGGGTGTTGCAGATATCAAAACTCTTCCGCGGTAGGATACACTTGTGCTTCCTCGCCAAAATGAATGCTATCGAGTAGGGGAGGACCGTCTTTGTTTGCCTACTAATGAATCAACACACTCCTCCACCCCTTGGTCACTTGTTGGTTTCCAGGTCACAGAGGAGAGAGGACACTAAAGGGCTCTGATTTAAGCAGTGGATCAGCCACTGAACTCTCTAGTCTTTGTGGGTCAAAAGGTCAAAGTACTTCTGGGACACTAGACAGTTCATATAAATCAGACCTCCTAAGAACAACTTTCGATAGAGTGCCAGCAACTCCATGAAAACGTGTCAGAGATATATTGCTAGTAGTGCTATTAGCCTTGGTTAAAGGCAAGTTTCTGCTAGACTAATAGGTGGCCTACATATCCATGTCTACAAAGCTTTTAAGTGAGTAGGTGAATGACCATGAAGGAGCACATGACTACAGAAGATCTAGAGGGCTACTTCTTCTCAAAGCTTAGTCAGGCTTGAGGAGTGGGTGTATGAAGAGTGGGAGTAACTTTTCAGCAACAGCATGGGGAAGTCCCTAACAGACTTTTACCCACCAGAAGCCTGCTGTAGAAACACAGATGCCCCATTGACTAGAATCTCTAACTGAAGCCTTGTTCACACTGCAGGCCTTAATTCTCAAATCGGCTTTGTTTTTCAAATCCGTTTTGGAATACTGACTGTCCAAACAGCAAGTTACAAGTAACCAACTAGGATTTGTGTGCGTTCTGACAGCAGTTATTTGCTGACATTGCTATGCTAGTTGTCATAGTAATGACAGGTGTGTGCGCAGTGGTGTAAGCTGATGGTGGTGGTGGTGCCTGTGCTTCCCATCACTCAGAAAGCAAACTAAGGTGACAATGCCTGCCATGGACGTTTCCCCAGTTGCTTTGAATGTTCAAAATCATAGTGTAAGAACACTTAAAGCATCAAAGGATAAAATTATTTGATTTGATCCAACTTTCAAAACAAGTCATTTTTGGCTAACCACAGCAGTCAACTAGCTAGCCATTTAGCATTCTAGCACATTCACTAATTTGCTAACAATTAATAAGCTACTCAGTTCTGACTAGAACATATGGTAGCTGAGTAGCTAGCAAGCAACAACATATGCCAAATAACAGTCTAAAACCACTTGCGGGCAAATAAATCAGATTTGACCAGTCAGATAAGTCACATGGCCAGGAATCACATTTGTATCTAATTTCAAACCACCTACAAAAGGTGGTTTGAAATGTGGCTTAAAATATCTGAATCAATGTGCTTTTTGGCTGTTCAGACTGGAGCTAAAATAAATTCCAATCAGATATGCATTTTTTGTTGGTCATTTCAAACTGCCAATGTGAACAAGGCTTAAATGAGAGAGGGTTTACAATAGTGTAGGGGTCTAGTACTCTGAAGCCCCCCCCCCAGTTTCCATGATTAAGTCAGATTTGACTTAAACCAAGGTGGTGAAGGCTACAGTAATATTAACTGACAAAAATGTGGCTGTGTTCTGGGGTATGCTGGTAATCCAAGGCATTAGTCAGCCTTGCTCTAGTTTGTGAAAGAGGTGGTGCTATTCACACAACCCCAGACTTTCTTTCTGACAGATGGAAATGTGAAGCGCTAAGCTGCCGTCTGCTCTGGTGGATACATGATGAGAACAAACTGATCTGATGCACAAAACACGTCCCCTCTGATTCATGAATCAATCTCAGGATTTCTCTCTCTTGCACCCGCTCTCTAGTCTCGAAATTCCGACCCTCGGCAACACAGTGACTGGTTTCAATGATGGACTCTTTTGGCATAGAGGAATTACGTCACTGCCTACGTTGATAAGGGAAAAAGATTGAAGCAGACATGCAAGAATGTCACGATTCAAAACCAAAGTTTGCTGGCAAAACCTTGCAGTGGGTTTAGTTAAGGTAGTTGATGCAAACTAGCCACTTGCAAAATGCACTCATTAAAAATAACCTCCGTGATCTCCAGCTTGTTACCTACCATTTTGTATTTTATTCAAAACAGACAAAGTAGTGAAGTAGGCAGTGACGTGGCTCCTCCATGCCAGCGGCCATCAACTAGACTCAGCTACGGGCCATTTTTTTTCTTGAGAGGATGGTCGGTGGGACAGAACATAAGTATATATCATTTGTACTCAAGAATCCCAAACAGATACGGTATTTGCGAAAAACAATCATTGCAAACCTTGATTAAATTGGTACACAATGACATATGTCTATTTACTTATGAGTGGAAATACTTTGAGATGAATTCCTAATGATTTGACAGTCTTGTCCAAAAATCAAAATATAAAAAAACCTTTGGGAGCCCAAATAAAAATTGCCCACGGGACGAATTTGGCTTGCGGGCTACCAGTTGACAATCCCTGCCCCAATGCCAAAAGAGTCCATCATTGAAACCAGACCCTAGTGACTGTGTTGCCTAGGGTCGGGTTTTCGATACTACCCTCTGTCAGAGCGAGAGGTCTACAGAGAATAAAGCCTGAATTTACTTCAATGCTTAAACCACTGACCAAAGGTGAAGGTCTTGTAGTGTTGTTTGATACCCACTTGGCACGTCAGCAGCCTTAACCCCTGAAGGACAGGCACCCCATGGGGAGGCTATCTTTGGGACAGCGGGAGCCCCTGGAGGCTGAGCTTAACAAATAGAGATGAGTCCAGAGAGCTGAGACACCTGCCGCCACTGATTACTCAGCATTTCTACTCCACAGAAAGCTGACTACTTTTGTACTTCCTCTCGAAAAATCAACTGATACCACTGGCCAGGAGAAGGCGAGGAGGAGGAAAAAAGACTAGCTATTTATTTAACCTTTATTTAACTAGGCAAGTCAGTTAAGAACAAATTCTTATTTACAATGACGGCCTACCCTGACCAAACCCAGACCCCGCTGGGCCAATTGTGTGCCGCCCTATGGGACTCCCAATCACGGCCGGTTGCGATTCAGCCTGGAATCAAACCAGGGTCTGTAGTGACGCCACTAGCACTGAGATGCAGTGCCTTAGACCGCTGCGCCACTTGGGAGACCAAAAGCTGCAAGACAGTTCTGATGCAGCAAGCATATTCTGTCGTCACCTCAACTGTCTTTAAATGACTTGATCCATAATATTTTGGCACAATGGCTGCGTTTACACAGGCAGCCCAATTCTTATCTTTTTTTATGTAATTGGTCTTTTGACCAATCAGATCAGCTCTGAAAAAGATTTGATGTGAAAAGATGTGATGCGATTCGCCAAAAGACCAATTAGTGGAATAAATATCAGAATTGGGCTGCCAGTGTAGACTTACCGCATTCAGAACCTAACTGCTTTAGCGCCTATTGACAATAGTATCTTCTTGCTTGCTTTAAACATTAACACGCATCGCTTGCGGTACGGTTTTGGAAACATAAAGAATGTATCTTTCATATCAGAAAAAAACGTTCAATTACTACACACCTTTACAGGGTTAGGGTTTCCATATTTCCATGTCACAGTGCTTGTTTGTGTAAAACAGACAGGAGACAGAGTGGACTACCTGCGCTAATTAGCTATCTGCATCTAAGAACACCTGTGTGTAAACGGAAGATGGACGCCTTAAACGAGTTGTCACTGAAAAATACTGTTGGCTGCAACTGAGTTAAAATGGGTTAAAACAGTGTACAGTTAGTGTGTATTTGACATTTGTTAAACTATTTTGATGTGATATGAAAGCAGAGGGATTTATGTTTCTAGAACCGTACCACAATTAAGAATTGATTCACGTTTAGATGGAGTATTTGGTTGTTTTGGTATCCATAGCAAATCGCCTTCAAACAGAACATGTAAGGTCCTTGGACTATAAGGAGTAACGTTGGGCTCCTTTAGTCCATTATTGGGCCTAGTGTAGCTAATGGGTACTGTGGCTGCAGGCTTAAGTTCCTGACAAACTACAACACAACTTTCACATTACCAGCTCATTAAATCTAATGAAATGTACACAATCTAGTAAACTACGAGCATAGAGGACAACTGGGAGCATTTAGGCATCGAGGCCTCCCTTCACAAAGCCATGCTGGGACAGAAAGTGAGGGACTCCTACCTCTAGAGCCAGGGCCGTCTTGTCATAGGCACAGGGCACTCGTTTCTGGATGGCCTTAGCCATGACTGGCCCGTTCTGCATGGAGGGCAGGGGGGTGATGACCGCTCCGGGGGTGCCAGGGGGAAGGGGCGAGGGGGTCTGAGGCTGAGCGTAAGCGTGGGCCGGCTCGGGGATGCCATAGCTGTTGGAGTTGCGGGAGCCGTGAAGAGGCTGGCCAGGTTGAGGGGAGGGTCGCACCAGCTTCTCCACATAGGGCACAGGGATCATGCCCATGCGGCCCTCCTTGCTCTTGGCACTCCACCACTGCTCTTCAGGCTTCTCCAGGATGATCAGGATCTCCCCCTTCTTAAAGGGCAGGTCCTCAGCATCGCTGCCCGTGAAGTCGTACAGAGTCCGCACATACTCCAGGTTGTCTTCTGGGCCGCCCATCGTCTGAATGGGGCTGGTGCCTATAGCTGTGTTTGGGTACCTAGGGAGGAAAAGGGCCGGAGGAGGGGGAGCATAAAAAACAGATTAACATGTACAGTGAATTAAAATATAAATGCAACATGTAAAGTGTTGGTCCCATGTTTCATGAGCTGGAATAAAAAAAATCCCAGAAATGTTCCATATGCACAAAAAGCTAATCTCTAAAATGTTGTGCACAAATTTGTTTACATCCCTGTTAGTGAGAATCTCTCTTTTGCCAAGATAATCCATCCACCTGACAGGTGTGGCATATCAAGAAGTCAATTAAACAGCATGCTCATTACACAGGTGCACCTTGTGCTGGGGACAATAAAAGGCCACTAAAATGTGCACACAACACAATGCCACAGATGTCTCAAGTTGAAAGAGCATGCAAATGATATGCTGACTGCAGGAATGTCCACCAGAACTGTTGCCAGAGAATTGAATGTTCCTTTCTCTACCATAAGCCGCCTACAAAGTTGTTTTAGAGGATTTGGCAGCACGTCCAACCGGTGTCACAACCGCAGACCAAGTGTATGGTGTCGTGAGGGCAAGCGGTTTGCTGATGTCAACGTTGTGAACACAGTGCCCCATGGTGGCGGTGGTGTTATGGTATGGGCAGGCATAAACTACGGACAATGAACACAATTGCATTTTATTGATGGCAATTTGAATGAACAGAGATACCGTGACGAGATCCTGAGGCCCATTGTCGTGCCATCATCTCATGTTTTAGCATGATAATACACTGCCCCATATCGCAAGGATCTGTTCACAATTCCTGGAAGCTGAACATTTCACAGTTCTTCCATGGCCTGCATACTCACCAGACATGTCACCCATTGAGCATGTTTGGGATGCTGGATCGACGTGTACGACAGCATGTTCCAGTTCCCACCAATATGCAGCAACTTTGCACAGCCATTGAAGAGGAGTGGGACAACATTCCAGAGGCCACAATCAACAGCCTGATGCGAAGGAGATGTGTCGCACTACATGAGGAAAATGGTGGTCACACCAGATACTAACTGGTTTTCTGATCCACGCCCCTAACTTTTTTTTAAGGTATTTGTGACCAACAGATGCATATCCGTTTTTCCAGTCCACAGGTTAGGGCCTAATTTATTTAAATTGACTGATTTCCTTATACAAACTAACTCAGTAAAATCTTTGAAATTGTTTCTTGTTGCATTTATACACACACACACTCACACATATATATATATATATATATATACATACAGACACATATATATATATATATATATATACACAGACATATGTACATATATATACACAGACATATGTACATATATATACATATACACAGACATATGTACATATATATACATATACACAGACATATGTATATGTATATATACTATATATATATGTATATATACATATACACAGACATATGTATATGTATATGTATATATATATCCATATATACGTATATATACATATACACAGACATATGTATATGTATATGTATATATATATATATATATATATATATACATATATGTATATATACATATATATATATATATCTATCCCCCATATGTATATGTATATATACATATACACAGACATATATATATATATATACATATACACAGACATATGTGTGTATATATATATATATATATACACACAGACATATGTGTGTATATATATATATATACACACACATATACATACAAAAATGTTTGTGGACACCCCTTCAAATTAGTGGATTTGGCTATTTCAGCCACACCAGTTGTGGACAGGTAAATAAAAATCGAGCACACAGCCAGGCAATCTCCATAGACAAACATTGTTAGTAGAATGACCTTACTGAAAAGCTCAGTGACTTTCAACCTGGCACCACCATAGGATACCACCTTTCGAACAAGTCAGTTCGCAAAATTTCTGCCCTGCTAGAGCTGCCCCGGTCAACTGCTAGAGCTGCCCCAGGGATATAAGTGCTGTTATTGTAAAGTGGAATATCTAGGATCAACAATGGCTCAGACACAAAGTGGTAGGCCACACAAGCTCACAGAACAGGACCACCGAGTGCTGAAGCACGTAGCGTATAAAATTCTTCTGTCCTCGGTTGCAACACTCACTACAGAGTTCCAAACTGCCCCTGGAAGCAACGTCAGCACAAGAACTGTTCGTCTGGAGCTTCATGAAATGGGTTTCCATGGCCGAGTAGCCGCCAAGCGACGACTGGAGTGGTGTAAAGATCGCCACCATTGGACTCTGGAGCAGTGGAAACACGTTCTCTGGAGTGATGACTCACGTTTCACAGACAGACAAATCTGGGTTTGGCGGATGCCAGCAGAACCGTACCTGCCCGAATGCATAGTGCCAACTTTAAAGTTTGGTGGAGGGGGAATAATGGTCTGGGGGCTGTTTTCATGGTTTGGGCTAGGCCCCTTAGTTCCAGTGAAGGAAAATCTTAACATTACAGCATACAATTACATTCTAGACGATTCTGTGCTTTCAACTTTGTGGAAGGCGCTTTCCTGTTTCAGCATGACATTGCCCAAATGCACAAATGGTTTGTTGAGATCGGTGTGTAAGAACTTGACTGGCCTGGACAGCGCATTGACCTCAACCCCATCGAACACCTTTGGGATGAATTGGAATGCTGACTACGAGACAGGCCTAATTGCCCAACATCAGTGCCCGACCTCACTTATGCTTGTGGCTGAATGGAAGCAAGTCCCTGCAGCAATATTCCAACATCTAGTGGAAAGCCTTCCCAGAAGAATGGAGGCTGTTATAGCAGCAAAGGGGGACCAACTTCATATTAATGCCAATGATTTTGAAATAAGATGTTCGACTAGAAGCAGGTGTCCACATACTTTGTCATGAAGTGTATTTTTGTTCAGTATTGATTATCACACGACTTTTTCAATATAATATGAACACAAGTTTTACTGCTGAAATACTGAAATCATCATCTGACTAGATCAGTATTTCAGTTTTTGCCTTAGCACTACACAGTTGATTCAAATAATTAACTCATGATCAAACTTTGATTATTTGAGTCAGTTGTGTAGTGCTAGGGCAAAAAAACTAAACGTGCACCCCTTGGGGTCCGCAGGACAGAGTTTGGGAAACGCTGGACTAGATCAAAGTATATGCATTCCTCTCCTCAAATGAAATGAAACATATAAATAACTCAAACTGGTGGAAGACAGTAGCCCTAGCCGGACAAGAACTATGCAAGTCATTGTTAAACCTGTCATTACATGCAGTCACTACTCAATAAGTAGAAGACTGGTAATGTTTATGATTGACATGGTATACAACCCTCAGACTCAGTTTCTGAGAGGTCCATCACATAGCAGGTAGTGTCAAATCATTGGAATTTTAAAGATCTTGAAAAAGTGAGGCCTAAATAAGCGCTTTTAATGTGGCCGCAGGAGCAGCCTCTGGCAGTTCCTTACCTGGGGGCAGGTTCTATCAGTGTAGTCGTATCCAGGTAGTGGATTTTATAGAACTCCAAAAGTGCTGGGAGGTGCTCGAATTCTTGATCGCCGATTTTGAACCTCATGCTTGGCAAGGAGTTGATGATATAGTGGGAAACTTTGGAATTTTCAGATACTGACAGCACATAGTCGCCAGGGCAGGTCGAGGAATCCCGAACCAAAAACATGCCATGCCTCTGTCCTTGTAATCTATTCTGCGCCTCCTGTCTCGACACCGGCCCAAAATACCAACTGGACCGGTCCGATGGATCGAACCGTGCAGATGACATATTTGATCAAAATTAACTTCTATAAACAAAATAGAAATAACAAATATTAGTTTAAAACAATAAATAAACAAAAACACAAAGTTAACTAAATAAGCTGGATAACGATTTTGACAACGTGATTGTGAAGATCCAGGGAAGGGTAATCAGCCGCCCTAAAGCGCTCAAATTGATTTTCAAGTCGAAGGCTGCAGGCTTCAGTTAGTTAAATGCAATACAAACGTTTCAGAGACAGGCTGCGAATAGCTTGAGACAACTCTGAAGCGTAACGGTTATTCGTTTGTCAATGACAAATGCCAGTTCTCAATGTCTAAAAGTAGAAGCTATACATATACAGAATGCCTGACTGCAACAATGATCAATCAAGGTTCCTCTTTAAGTTCCGTCTTCCGAAAAAGCAAACATACATCTCTATCTCATGAAACAATATAATGTATCTCCAGTCCCTGTCAGTAAATGAGAACGGAAAAGGTCGCCTCACTACTTGATTAAACGAGTCTCCATGTCGATACAATGTTGCAAATTGCTGTGCGCCCGAGCCCAAATTGTTACTTTGTATCTTCTTGGTCGAACTGTAAGGCACGAAATATATATGTTCAATTCTTTTCTTGAGTCCCGACAGACTTTTGAGGCAGTAACAAAAATGGCGGCCTGCAACACGTCTCCACACAAAATGAAATCACAAGAGTGTCTCGGATCCCATGCATGCATGTAGAGTCCCAAAACAGTAGAACTACTTGAGTATATTTCTGTCCTCTGCTTTTTTCCAATAATAAGGTCTCACTAGTATTTTTATTTCCCTTGTTTATACTCGGCTCCACACCTCCAACCTGATTGAGTCCGAGACCAAAAAAATGGCGGATAGAGGGCGGGTCTGCGCGCTCCCAGTCTATCTGCACGTCACTGTCGCCTCGAGCGAGTGCTCCACCCCGGCGCGACAAAAAAAAACATTGTGGGTTTCTGAGAAGAAGAAAACAATCACTATAGCTGTCTATATGAAATAGATGTCTATCTGAAACGACACAGTGGATTTTATTATTAGTTGGCCGAGGCTTATCTAATTGCTTGAAAATCCCCACTGATAATGAGTGGAGGTAAAAACAGGTTCTTAGCCTGCATCCAATCATGTGGACAACATAGGAGGACCATAGGAAGACCTTGATGGTGGACCTTTGTACAAATGTATAGTTTTCAAATGGGCTTTGATTCAGAATGCAACTTGTGGTTCTAGTCAACATTTCTAGACATAGGGGCATAGCTGCTGGAACTGCAGCACCCGTGAAGAAATCCCAATTATAAAACAAATGTTAAATTTTTAAAATATTATTTGCTAAAAAAAAGTAGTACACTGGGCCTTTACTTTTTAAAATGTGTTATTTAACCTTTATTGAACTAGGCAAGCCAGTTAAGAAAACATTTTAATTTACAATGACGGCCTACCAAAAGGCAAAAGGCCTCCTGCGGGGACTGGGCCTGTGATAAAAAAAATATATATATATATATATATTTTTTTTAAATAGAACAAAACATGCATCACAACAAGAGAGACAACACAGCACTACATAAAGAGAGACCTAAGACAACAACATACCAAGGCAGCAACACATGAAAACACAGCATGGTAGCAACACAACATGACAACAACATGGTAGAAACACAACATGGCAGCAGCACAACACATGGTACAAACATTATTGGGCACAGACAACAGCACAAAGGGCAAGAAGGTGGAGACAGCAATACATCACGCTTGTATTACTTGTATTAGCGGACCGATATAGATGTCTGTAGCTCGGGCAAAACCTTTTTTAAGCATATCTGCTTTGGCAAAAAAGGTACAATAATTCTATAATTAAGAACAGTATCTTGCAGGATTCAATAGTTGGAATTTTAAGCCCTGTCCCTTTCTCTGCAATTGTAATTCTAATGGAATCCAAAAATAACAAAACCATGTCCTCAAACATTTACATCAAACGGTTCAAAGTTATGGGAAAAGACAGAAAACATCCACATCAAATTAGATATTTTTCTTGATCAAATAACATGGAAAACAAACACTTTTTGTGCAGTATTAATTTACCATCCTTACAAACCACTTAATGTAAATATACATTACTGGATCTTACATAGCCTGGTCATCTAGATTTGTACCATTAGACTTTCTATCACCACTAAGAAAAACTATGCACAATACAGTAATTGAGTACATTGAGACGTCTAGTGGTTTATGGCAATGTGATGTGATGATGTGGCTCAGTTGGTAAAGCATGGCACTTACAATACTAGGGTTGTGGGTTTGATTCCCATGGGGGACCAGTATGAAAATGTATGCACTCACTAGTAAGTTGCTTGGATAAGAGTGTCTACTAAAAATGAATGAATACACTTTTTCAGTTTTCACATAGAAATAAGTTGCATTTGCAAGGTATTTCAAGAGACTGGACAAGATATATCAAGCAAGTATTTTTTATTCCACAAGTATTATCAGATTAACCGTTTTGTACAGATAATTATCAGACTCAAGTTACAAATGCTGGTAAACATTCAAATACATTTAATGTGTTATTTTTTATACTAAAGTAGTGCACTGGGCCTTTACTAGTCCTGTATTAGTGGACCGATTTAGACATCTTCAGCACAGGCAACTGTTAAATTGACAGTAGATTATTAGCCTAGTGTATGCTATTCACTATTCAGTCTACACATGAATAGATGTCCCCAGCAGCATATTTCCCTATTTTCAATTCCTGTTGATCCTCAACTTCCCCTCCATTCAAGCTTCTCTGAAGTGTCATCTGGCACAGAACCGTGACAGATCAACTTGGGCCTCCCCACATTCTAGAAAGGGAAAGGCTGTATTTGAATGCAGGAAACATTGCCACCCAAGACCCCTCCGAAAACCATAATGCAAATGAGTTCATGCATGGCATTAGGACTAATATTAGCATGAGATATTGTTTTGTAGACTTTGTGAGGCAACCACATAGGACAGAGCAAAAAGTATAACATTGGGCCACATTGAGATTGTATCTTCCTCTCTTGGTTTGGAAATAGAAGAGGTGTCATGGTCCATACCTCTTGAGACTGCAGCTGGTTTGGTCTCATCACTGCAACACAGTCTGAATGTTAATAGATTTGCACCCACTGGTTCTTGCTAATGCCTGCCAATTCCCACATTCTCGCAAAGGCTCACTGGTGCAACAAATTGGATGAAAACAATCAGGAGTTTTTATGTGAATGTATAATATCTGCTGATTTTACCAGAGGCGGCTGGTCTGAGGAGCTATAGGAGGACAGGCTCATTTTAATGGATGGAATGGAATAGATGGAATGGAATCAAACATGTTGTTTCCATGTGTTTGATGTGTTTGGTACCATTCCATTTATTCCATTCCAGCCATTATAATGAGCCCGTCCTCCGATATCTTCTCCTATAGCTCCTCCCACCAGCCTTCTCTGGATTACAGGTATAGGCCTAGGATGCTTTATACAAATTGCATTTGTTCTCTTCACTGACCAAGATGGAAAATACCACAAAGAAGGATTTACAGAATTTCTGCGAACCTACTGATTTATTTTTTGTGTTTTTATGTATAATTTCTGCATTATGGTTCCTTGAAAAATGCCTTCTAAGTTATTTGTTTCATTTTAATTTCCAATTGAGGAAGAATGTTTAGTGTGGCTGTTTTTTATGATTGTGTTTTGCTTTCGTATATTGTTTTGTATAATAAAGTGTATTTTAATGTGTATGGATGTGTAATTTAATGTGTATATTGCATTTTGATGTGTAATGTTATGCAAAACAGGGCTCATCTGGAAAAGAGACATTGGTCTCAGCATTGACTCCCTATCAATACATTTCACCAGCAGCATACCACCCAGCATCCCACTGCTGGCTTGCTTCTGAAGCTAAGCAGGGTTGGTCCTGGTCAGTTCCTGGATGGGAGACCTGATGCTGTTGGAGGGCCAGTAGGAGGCACTCTTTCATCTGGTCTAAAAATATCCCAATAGTGCAGTGATTGGGGACACTGCTCTGTGTAGGGTGCTGTCTTTCGGATGGGACGTTAAATGGGTGTCCTGACTCTCTGAGGTCATTAAAGATCCCATTGCACTTATTGTAAGAGTAGGGGTGGTAACCCCGGTGTACTGGCTAAATTCCCAATCTGGCCCTCATACCATCACAGCCACCTAATCATCCCCAGCTTACAATTGGCTCATTCATCCCTCTCCCCTGAAACTATTCCCCAGGTTGTTGCTGTAAATGAGAATGTGTTCTCAGTCAACTTACCTGGTAAAATAATGATAATAGTTTTTTTTTTAATTGCAGGAATGACCAATGATTCTGTAAAAACAATAAAACGCACACACAAAAACAACTACTATGGCAGTCATAAGTGTTGGTAAGGACAGACAAAAGTTGATATACTGTAGGCCTATGCATATCAGAATCAGACCTGTTTCCTTGTCCCTTTAAAATACACTTCCCCTTTCCAAATAACAAATTACCCATGCAATATACTGTGTAATTTATGTTAAAAATGGTAATGCAAAAATGTATGCATTTAGGCTATTTGGGAGATGCAATCTTTGTGTTTGTTTGACTCTGCTGGAATGCAGGACACCTGGTTTCCTCGATTTCAACACCCTCTAGTGGGTAATGGAAACCACCATGAACCTTCATTTATTTATTTAGAACTTTCATTATTTCCACAGTGAGGTCACATGATGCTGAAATAGATTCTGAATAGACTGAGGTCCCTGGAGGAGAGACTTGGATGAACATGGGTGAATATTAACACGAGTGAACATTTAAATCATATATCACATTAACCCTATATATAGATTCCTCTCGCTTCTTATTTCTCGTGTTTTATTTATATATACACTGATTGTACAAAACATTAGAAACACCTGCTCTTTCCATGACAGACTGACCAGTTGAATCCAGGTGAAAGCTATGATCCCTTATTTATGTAACCTGTTAAATCCACTTCAATCAGTGTAGGTGAAGGGGAGGAGACAGGTTAAAGATGGATATTTAATCCTTGAGAAATGGATTGTGTATGTGTGACACTCAGAGGGTGAATGGGCAAGACAAAAGATTTAAGTCCCTTTGAACAAGGTATGGCAGGCACACTGGTTTGAGTGTGTCAAAAACTGAAACGCTGCTGGGTTTTTCATGCTCAACAGTTTACAGTGTGAATCAAGAATGATCCACCACCCAAAGCATATCCAGCCAACTTGACACAACTGTGGGAAGCAGTGGCATCCACGTGGTCCAGCATCCCTGTGAAATGCTTTCGACACCTTGTAGAGTCCATTCCTTGGCAAATTGAGGCTATACTGACGGCAAAAGGTGGTGCAACTTAATATTAGGAAGGCCTTCCTAATTTTCTATACAATCAGTGTGTGTGTGTGTGTGTGTGTGTGTGTGTGTGTGTGTGTGTGTGTGTGTGTGTGTGTGTGTATATATATATATATATACACTGCTCAAAAAAATAAAGGGAACACTTAAACAACACAATGTAACTACAAGTCAATCACACTTCTGTGAAATCAAACTGTCCACTTAGGAAGCAACACTGATTGAC
Organism: Salmo salar; assembly: GCF_965601325.2. NCBI lineage: Eukaryota > Metazoa > Chordata > Actinopteri > Salmoniformes > Salmonidae > Salmo > Salmo salar. The sequence continues at coordinate 154,745,253 of NC_138291.1, forward strand.
AATAAATTTCACATGCTGTTGTGCAAATGGAATAGAGAACAGGTGGAAATTATAGGCAATAAGCAAGACACCCCCAATAAAGGAGTGGTTCAGCAGGTGGTGACCACAGACCACTTCTCAGTTCCTATGCTTCCTGGCTGATGTTTTGGTCACTTTTGAATGCTGGCGGTGCTTTCACTCTAGTAGTAGCATGAGACGGAGTCTACAACCCACACAAGTGGCTCAGGTAGTGCAGCTCATCCAGGATGGCACATCAATGCGAGCTGTGGCAAGAAGGTTTGCTGTGTCTGTCAGCGTAGTGTCCAGAGCATGGAGGCGCTACCAGGAGACAGGCCAGTACATCAGGAGACGTGGAGGAGGCCATAGGAGGGCAACAATCCAGCAGCAGGACCGCTACCTCCGCCTTTGTGCAAGGAGGAGCAGGAGGAGCACTGCCAGAGCCCTGCAAAATGACCTCCAGCAGACCACAAATGTGCATGTGTCTGCTCAAACGGTCAGAAACAGACTCCATGAGGGTGGTATGAGGGCCCGACGTCCATAGGTGGGGGTTGTGCTTACAGCCCAACACCGTGCAGGACGTTTGGCATTTGCCAGAGAACACCAAGATTGGCAAATTCCTAAAGCCTGACTGCCATTAGGTACCGAGATGAGATCCTCAGACTCCTTGTGAGACCATATGCTGGTGCGGTTAGCGCTGGGTTCCTCCTAATGCAAGACAATGCTAGACCTCATGTGGCTGGAGTGTGTCAGCAGTTCCTGCAAGAGGAAGACATTGATGCTATGGACTGGCCCGCCCGTTCCCCAGACCTGAATCCAATTGAGCACATCTGGGACATCATGTCTCGCTCCATCCACCAACGCCACGTTGCACCACAGACTGTCCAGGAGTTGGCGGATGCTTTAGTCCAGGTCTGTGAGGAGATCCCTCAGGAGACCATCCCCCACCTCATCAGGAGCATGCCCAGGCGTTGTAGGGAGGTCATACAGGCACATGGAGGCCACACACACTACTGAGCCTAATTTTGACTTGTTTTAAGGACATTACATCAAAGTTGGATCAGCCTGTAGTGTGGTTTTCCACTTTCATTTTGAGTGTGACTCCAAATCCAGACCTCCATGGGTTGATAAATTGGATTTCCATTGATTATTTTTGTGTGATTTTGTTGTCAGCACATTCAACTATGTAAAGAAAAAAGTATTTAATAAGATTATTTATTTCATTCAGATCTAGGATGTGTTGTTTAAGTGTTCCCTTTATTTTTTTGAGCAGTGTATATACAGTTGAAGTCAGAAGTGTACATACACCTTAGCCAAATACATTTAAACTCAGTTTTTCACAATTCCTGACATTTAATCCTAGTAAAAATGCCCTGTCTTAGGTCAGGTAGGATCACTACTTTATTTTAAGAATGTGAAATGTCAGAATAATAGTAGAGAGAATGATTTATTTCATCACATTCCCAGTGGGTCAGAAGTTTACAAACACTCAATTAGTATCGATAAAAGTGTTAAACAAACCAAAATATATATTATATTTGAGATGCTTCAAAGTAGCCAGCCTTTACCTTAATGACAGCTTTGCACACTCTTGGCATTCTCTGAACCAGCTTCACCTGGAATGCTTTTACTACAGTCTTGAAGGAGTTCCCACATATGCTGAGCACTTGTTGGATGCTTTTCCTTCACTCTGCAGTCCAACTCATCCCAAACCATCTCAATTAGGACTATAATTTGAGGTCAGGTGATTGTGGAGGCCAGGTCATCTGATGCAGCACTCCATCACTTTCCATCTTGGTCAAATAGCCCTTACACAGACTGGAGGTGTGTTGGGTCATTGTCCTGTTGAAAAACAAATGATAGTCCCACCAACCGCAAACCATATGGGATGGCGTATCGCTGCAGAATGCTGAGATAGTCATGCTGGTTAAGTGTGCCTTGAATTCTTAATAAATCACAGATAGTGTCACCAGCAAAGCATCCCCACATCATCACACTTCCTCCTCCATGCTTCATGGTGTGAACCATGCATGCGGAGATCATCCGTTCACCTACTCTGCATCTCACAAAGACACAGCAGTGAGAACCAAAAATCTTACATTTGGACTCATCAGACCAAAGCACAGATCTCCACCTGTCTAATGTCCATTGATAGTGTTTCTTACCCCAAGCAAGTTTCTTCTTTTTATTGGTGTCCTTTAGCAGTGGTTCTTTGCAGCAATTCGACAATGAAGGCCTGATTCACTAAGTATTCTCTGAATAGTTGATGTTGAGATGTGTCTGTTACTAGAACTCTGTGAAGCATTTATTTGGGCTGCAATCTGAGGTGCAGTTAACTCTAATGAACTTATCCTCTACAGCAGAGGTAACTCTAGGTCTTCCATTCCTGTGGCGGTCCTCATGAGAACCAGTTTCATCATAGTGCTTGATGGTTTTTGCGATTGCACTTGAAGAAACTTTCAAAGTTCTTGACATTTGCCGGATTGACTGACCTTCATGTCTTAAAGTAATGATGAACTGTCATTTCTTTTTGCTTATTTGAGCTGTTCTTGTCATAATATGGACTTGGTCTTTTACCAAATAGGTATATCTTCTGTATACCACCCCTACCATGTCACAACACAACAGATTGGCTCAAACGCATTAAGAAGAAAAGAAATTCCACAAATGAACTTTTAACAAGGTGCACCTGGTAATTGAAATGCATTCCTGGTGACTACCACATGAAGCTGGTTGAGAGAATGCCAAGAGTGTGCAAAGCTGTCATCAAGGCAAAGGGTGGCTACTTTGAAGAATCTCAAATATAAAATCTATTTTAATTTGTTTAACACTTTTTTGGTTACTACATGATTCCATATGTGCTATTTCATAGCTTTGATGTCTTCACTATTATTCTACAATGTAGAAAATTGTAACAATTTCAAAAAACCCTTGAATGAGTCGGTGTGTCCAAACTTTGACTGGTACTGTAATATATATATATATATATTTATATATATATACTATGTTGATGTTGATTTCTGGACTGTTCGGTAGAGCTTGCGAGTTAAGCATTTCACTGACAATAAAACTTGAACATAAACTATAGCTACTATTACAGATATTTCAGCATATAGTCTCATTCCAATTACATGGTGATGCTTTGAAGCTGGTACTGATAGCCTGTAAAAAACACATGCCACCTGGTGTATGTTTGTAAAACAATGCACATCTAATTCCTTGTCTCACAGTTACATCCTTAGAATAGAAGGCTTTGTAGACCCATGAAATTCATAGACCAAGGCCAAAATTTTGTCATTGAAGGGATTTTCCTGCCTACTGATTTAGATTGCCTTGATTTGAACCATTTCTATTTTGCGTACAAAAGTGCATTGCTTCCCGTCAAGGATTTGCTGATCACTAGTACAATCAACTTAATCAGAAATGTCTTCAAAAATTACAGTCACATTGTTGCATCTATTGAATGGATGGAAAACTTTAACAGTAAATATGTCTATTATTCTGCGGTGGGGTTTAATGGTGGTTGGCATCCAATATGTTGCATTACCGCCCCTAACTGGACTATAGTATAAAAAAACACCCTTCCAACGAACCCTACACTCAATAAAAACCCACTACCCCATTCCACTACTTTGACCCTATCTGCTCCTGCACCATGCCAACGGCCTGGGAGGACAGGACACCACCAGTCAACACACCCTGTAACTCTTCTGAAGTCAAATCTCGTATACCCAAGTACTTATCTGCAGCTGACACCACAACATCTATTGTCTGTGATTTACGTTCAATTTCTATGAACGCTAAGAAGCCAACATTACTGATGCATATACCACTTGTTGGCGTATCCCTCTGTGCTGGCACAGATCCACTAATGCCTCAGCATACAACACCTTCTGCACTACTCTGACTCTGGCCACCTCAAACTGCTTCTCTCACACCGGACACTTCCGATCTCCAGCACCATGTCCACCCATACAATTAGCACATACCACTAATTTCCCCAATACTACACATTCCTTTGTCTCATACTTTTCTGCACACTTCTCACACCTAGGAACTTCCCTCATACACACTGCTGCCACATGCCCATAAGCTTGACACCTGTAACAATGTAATGGATTTGGCACAAAAACTCCTATTGGATAACTGAAATATCTAAACATCACTTTGTCAGTCAAAGAATCAACATCAAAACAACAGACAACAACTCTTCTGTCTCACCGCACGCGCCACCCTGCCTACGTTGCACCAACCGAGCATCACAAACACCGGGAATCTTCCCATTCAGCTGGTCCACCTTCACATTTACTGCTACCCCAATAATCACTCCTTTCAATGGTGCCCTGTTCCTAAGAGCAAAGCATTAAACCGATCTTGTCCTGAGTTGCGTGACAAGGAGCACCTGCTCCCTCTGGTTGGAAGAAACACACACAAATATCACAAACCCGCTACGTGTTACTTTCACTGACTCAACTCCTTTTCCATCAAGCCTGAAACCACAAATGGATCCGCCAAAAGGCAAGGATCCACTTTCTCCAAAAATCTCACTCCTACTAGACCAGATTCTACTTTATCATGTTCATTGATGCCAGGTTTGGGCTCTGACCTATTCACCACACCTTCCACTTCACTTATCTTGCCATCACTCACTTCCATTTCACCTCCAGCACTCAACTTGGCATACTGCTCACTCTGTACTTGACACCAGTCTTCTTCACCCCATCTCCCTTTCTTCTGTAATCTTCATCAAATTCAACCTCTGCTTTCCTCATTCTCTTCGATGCCTTCTTCCTCTTTTTCCTCACAGCTAAAAACAGAAGACTTTCTCCTTGCAGCTTAGGTAGCGGCAGTAAATCCCCACACTCATGGGGAGTGTTCCTGTTGTTCCCGCTTGTCTCTGTAGCCATTTTCCACTCTACTGTCCCCACAAAATCCATGCTCCTGGATCCGCCCCTGCTATGTAGTTAGCTAATGTTAGTTAATGTTAGTTAGCAAGATGCTAGCTACAACACAGACCCCAGCGACATTCCTGCTTGGCCTCACTTGGAATAAAATGCACTTTATCTGCCAGGAATGTAACTAATATCATTGGCATGTGTTGCTAGGAAAATACAGCAGGCAAAATCTATCTGAATCGCTTCCTCTTTTTTAGTGAGTAGGAGATGAGAAAGGCTGGGACTCCCCACACGAAGTCCAGCAATGATGTGGAGAATCATGTTCATGTCAAAGCCAAATCTAGTGTAAGTGAACGTTTTAAATTACACACACACCTAGTAATCCCATCATGGATCATCAGACAACTCTTTAACATTGTATGTGAGCAACTGAAATTTTTGGTAAATAATGATGACCATCTCTCATCTAATAAGTATGTTATTGTTTACTTCTGAAAAGGAAGAATACTTGTTCCTGGTAGCAAGGTGGATCATTCACTTATGGGACATTCGTACGTACCCCACATACTTTTTCTATCTGCTATGTAGTTCTGGTTCACAATCAGATTTTTCGAGACAGCTATTCTGTCAAGTTGAGTTGCGTAATGGACTGTGCTTTGATTTGCAGATAAAAAGGTGCAAGGAGGTCGTCCTGGGCCATGTTTCAGAAAGCGGGTTTAGAGTTGACTCAGAGTTTAAGGAAACTTTGGGTTTTCGGTTTCACAAAGCCAGTTCAGCTTGACTCTGAGTCAGTTACTATGGCAACATACTCTGTGAAGCTAACCTGCTCACTGGCAGGTTTTCTTCAACTAACCCTGTTTCTCCTCCTCTTTAGCTGAAGCCTTCAGACTGAAGGAGGTGTCAGACAGGAGGTGTCATCTACCGAAGAAGGTGTCATCTACTCAGACATGGCATGTCCTTTTCTTGAAGAGTCAGTTTATATAGGAGCACAAATACTCAGCAGAAATCTCAGTCGGGAGAGAGTGATCAGATCCTGCTTGGATGTTTTATCATTCCCTGATGCTTATCTGTTTGAGCGTTTCCGTTTTTCTGCACGATTGATCATTCATCTGAACAATTTTCTCAGGCCTCATATCGTTCATATGACATATCGTGGTCATGGTCTCAGTTCGGAACAAATTCTTTGTGTTGCACTAAGTTTTTTTGCCAACGGGAGTTTTCTATATAACCTCGGTGACACTGAGCATATTTCCAAGGCAACAGTCTGTCGGGCTGTCAGAAATGTGACTCTTACACTGAAATGTTTACTGTACACTTTTGTGGTGTTCCCAAGTCACAGACCCACAAGACTCAAAGAAGAATTCCACAGAATTGCAGGTATCAGTCTAATCAATAATTAATTACGTATGAAGCTTTGAGACTTGAAGCACCAATCAGTTAATTTGATATATTTTAGGATTTCCAGGTGTGATTGGCTGCATAGATGGCATTTATATTCCTATCACAGCTCCTTCAGTAAATGAAGGAGAATATGTGAATAGGAAGTCTTTCCACAGCATTAATGTGCAGGTAGGCCTAAATAGTAGCCTTTGGCATTCCAAATGAAAGTTACATCAGAATACAGCTACTGCAGCTAATTACTGTTCTGCACTGAAGATCATATGTGATGCAGCCCACATCAGCCACGTGGAAGCAAAGTGGCCTCGGTCTGTGCATGACTCGCACATTTGTGAGTATACACTGAGGGCTAGATTTGCCTGTGTTGATATATATATATATATATATATATATATATATATATATATATATAGCTATTTCCAATTGTTTCCTCCTTTTGCAACTGAAAATGTCAACTGTGTCCTCGTATTATCATAGGGAGTTCGATGGTTACCTGCTCTGTGACAGAGGGTACTCCTGCCAGCCCTATTTGTTGACCTCTTACCCTGATCCTGAGCCCGCCTCGCAGCAACTTTATAACTTGGCTCACTGCAGGACACGAGCCAGGGTAGAGATGACCATTGGGATGCTCAAGACCCGATTCCAGTGCCTTCATAGGCTCAGGATCACCCCAGAAAGGGCATGTGACATTATTGTGGCATGTGTGATTCTCCACAACATTGCCACAATTAGAGGAGATCAATGTCCTACTCAACCAGTGAACGATCCTGATAATGATCTTGACCACCGCCTAGTGGTTAGAGCGTTGGACTTGTAACCGGAAGGTTGCAAGGTCGAATCCCCGAGCTGACAAGGTAAAAATCTGTCGTTCTGCCCCTGAAGGCACCCACTGTTCCTTGGCCATCATTGAAAATAAGAATTTGTTCTTAACTGACTTGCCTAGTTAAATAAAGATAGAATAAAAAAATAAAAAAACCCGCTGACGCATGAGATGGAAGAGCAGTCAGACACAATACGCTACCATAATTTCTGATTGATCCATCACCTCCCCAGTGTCAAATAAAGACAATATGTCTTTCTTTTTATGAAGTCTTTATTTCCTGCAAGGACAAATGCAGTACAGTAGTTCATATTTGTATGTTGTTCAAACAAGTTAAAGCATCCACCTGTGGGTACCTCACCCACCTTTAACTGATGTTCTAGCAGTTTTATTTATATTTTTATATTTTGCATCTGCAACCTTGTGGTCAATTTCTAAATTACATTTTTCAATTTGTTTCTGTAAGTAGACCTTGTACAGCTGTTTCATAGGGAGCTATAGGAACACAAAAAATGACATTGAATTTCACAAAGCCAGGTCTACTTAGTTTCATTGTAAGTCATGGGTCAATGCTGTGGAGGTGGAGGGACCCTCTTCCTCATTGTAATTTGCAGCATTGCTCTGTTAGAAAAAAAGAAGGTGCAAGTTTTATTATGGTACAACACTATCATCAACTGATAATGTTATTTAAGGTGCAAACCTCAATAGGCCTCTCTGTATCTTCTCTCTCTGTGGCAGCTGACAAGGTGTCTTCATCCTCCTGTAATGAAAATTCAACACTTTTGGTGTTCTACTCTAACCCATTATGAAAAATCTGTGGAGTATCAAGAGTACTTACAACTGCATGGATGTCTCTTATGGCAGAAGGCTCCACCAGACAGATTTCACCATCAGTAACTGGTAGAAGATGAAGATTAGAAAGTTAAATTATAACTTTACCCAGAAAAGTGCCCCACCTAATATGAATTTTGTTTTTACAACAGTGTGCAGGCCACATCAATTTTTTTTTATATATAACGCTGAGTCACCTTAAAATAGATTATGTCTGAAGGACAATTAAGAATCTGAAAAAGTAACAGCAGTCAATTACAAAGAATTGTACTGCTTCAAGAAAATCAGTGTGCCAAGTTGTGTCTAAGATGGATGGGTGGGCGTCACTGAGGTGACACTGGCAAAAGGATGAATGTACATATAATTTATTTGAATAACTAACCTCTTATGTAGGCCTTTGTGTCCCTTCAGCCTCTGTGGGTGGTGGTGGACCCCCAACAGTTTTTCAGCCCTCAGCCTTTTTTATATTGGCTATAATGGAGGTCAAATTTGAACATGTCCAGTAAGCACAAATTTGGAGACTTGTATGTACAAAGGCATTTAGGTGTTACTTTAAAATAGACAATATTAAATATTGGCAGTGTTGGGATGGCTGAAAATGCTACTTTCTTTTGCATTGAAAATTTCACTAACTACTTAAATATCACATGTTGAATGTAGCCACTGAATGCTGTTTAATTAGGTAGTGTCATGACGTTGCCCTCTTTGGACACAGCGAGCACCATCCCCCTACCTCTGCACCATCCCTCTCTCTCCTACACTCAGGCTGCTGTGGTCAGAGAGGTCGGAAATTCCTAGAGGAGAATCCTCTCCTCATGGCCAGAGTATAGAGAGAGACTGAGTTTGAGAGAACAAAGGAATTTCTTCCACCTCAGAACTGGAGAACCGAACAATATTTATGTTCTGGAGAAGGGATAAAAGATCGGTGAAGAATCCAGCTACGAACTGGTCCGTTTGGTACAATTTTGTGAAACTCATGAGAGACAATACAGCCACATTACCATAACCATGTTTAAACAAGTGTCTCCGTTATGAGGCTTACATCTAATGGTTGTATAAAATGAATGAATAAAGATGAAACTTTGTGAAATTATGTAATGTGATTTTAGACTGTTTAATGAAGGAAACTCCAATTCCCTTTGGAGTTTAACTAAATCAGAGGACCGCCCATGAGCACCGTTATGGTCTGGCGTCATGGGACAGGCCCTTTTCTGCTCACCAGACCAGCCTACCTCGATTTCCACGAGAGGGCTAAGGTTTCAGACCAGACCATAAAACCTGAGTATAAGCTAAGGTTGTAATGGTTGTTGAAACTAAGACTATCGATACCGACAGAATAAGAACAAATCTTTGATACTAATTACTAGTCTGCAGCTAGGAATTCGGTATCATTGAACGCGAAGACCGACAACCGCCGAAACATCTATTCTATAATGACATGAATGAATGTTGCTCTGAACTATCCAGACAGACAGACAAACTCTCCAACAGAAACAAACTTTCCAACAGATATCAGGACACACTGAGCGCAAATACATACACTGATTGCAATTATTCCCGAATGAGTGAGCGTTCATGTGCAAAGGTTTAGCATTTCAATTGTTATAATTATCAACTGTGTGTTGTCTTCAGTTGACCCCCACTTCCCTTTTTGTCTAACAAGCCGCCATGCCGGTTTAGCCCACTAGGGCACATTCCCCTATCATTTCCTTGTAACCATATCTACTGTTTGTTATGCATTTCTGTGAATTACTTAGTTAGTAAATAAAGGATTTAAGACAATTGATGTATGGATGACTCATAGTGAAGACTGGGTTCGTGCAAATAACCAACAATTTACGACATTTGGAATGAGACTAGCGTAAGGTAAATAATAATTCATTAAGTTGAAGACTAATTGATCAGATATTAAAATATCTGAAAGTTAGATTAGGAAAATTATAACTTTGTAATCTGAATATTGTCCTTGGTGCCCTGACTTCCTAGTTAGTTACAGTTACATGATTAATCAGTTTAATCGCATAATAATAATAATTACAGAGAGTTATTTGATAGGTCTTCAGTTTTAATGATGCCAAAGACACGACAGTAGGGTAGGCTAAACATCACAATTGCTTGTAATGAAATTATACCTTACCTGTTTGGAGTATATTTTTATATTTCATCTTCAGTTGCTGCCAAGTACATTTTGTGCCTGTTGGGTTGCACCTGCATAACACACTATATAAAATGTTGAATAAGTGGAACACTCAAGATAAAAGCATTTTTTTTGCCACGCCAGCTCACGTTCTTTTGCTGCTACTACTGTATTGCTGTTTTTCTTAAATATATACTCATATTCTGCATACACATTCATTAATATTTCTAACTCAACTGGTGTGAAGCAGGTTTGAGACCTTTTTTCTCCTGTTGCCATGATGAATCATGTTATTTAATTAATTTCCCAAACGCTACTTTACCACTCTATATTGCTATAGAATGTTCACAAATGCCTTACTATACGTCATTCTTTGAATTTATGAAAATGTGAACAGGGCACCGCTCAAAGGGGTGTTCAGTGGGGTAGCGTTGAGTGTAGAGGTGGCTCAAAGGAAAAATAACATTCCTGGTGTTTGTGACGCCCACCGTTTGGTGATCCATAGACTCAGTGGCATTGGCGAGACTGAGAATAAATTGTCTGTTTTGTAGATCTTTGACACAGAGTTTCTATCTGATGAGTTCAGGTTAGGTTGTAGTTGCTACTCTGTTATGAAACCTCTACGGTGCTTTAGGTGCCAAGGATTCAGACATGTTGCAGCAATATGTAGAAGGGAGATCCCAAGATGTGAGAGATGTGCAGGAGGACATAGTCAGAGGGAATGTACAGTTGGGATAGAGAAAGCACTGTGTGTCAACTGTGGGTGCACCCATGCAGCTGGGGATCCGAAGTGCCCTGTGAGAGAGAGAGAGAGAGAGACAGGTTGAGATTGCCAGAGTTCGAGTGTGGCAGTAAGTTTCCTATGCTGAGGCAGCGAAGAGAGTAGAGGATAGCCCAAGCGTGAGTGATTAGACTGTGAGCCCCCCCAGTGAGTAGGCCTGAAGAGAGAGTTTTAGTAAGGTTGGATTTCTTGTGTTTATAGCCATGGTGATCAACTGCACTGTACTGATGGAGTGGGAATCACAGGAGATAGCTGTGGTAGTTGCAGCAGCATAGTTTTTTCCCCTAATGGTCTTTCCTATGCCCTATATGAACTTGTTCATTCCCTTTGTTATTATTCTGAAGGCCATTGAAGGCTGAAGCGTCAATCTTTTAAACTTGTCTAATAAAATGATGTATTTTTATGGTGAGAAAGCGTTGCGCCTTTTCCTCTCCAAGGTTGCAGCAGCAGATAAATATTTTGTGTGTGAGAGGTTTTAGTGCATAAGATCTACAGGAAGTTGAGAGAAGGGGTTCCATCCTCCCAGGTCGACAGCCTGGCATGACCATTTAGGGCCAAGTAGTGGGATGGGGTGGTGGGTTTTTGGGATAGTGTATATGTGCAGGGTTAGATGGTTGAGCAATTTAAGATTTCCCCATTCCCCTGTGACCAAAATGTGCAATCCGCACTCCGACCGGCGAAAGGCAGCAATACGCAACACAGCGTCTAGTCTGCCGGAAATTTACACGAAGAAGAAGTGTGCAATGGAGGTCCCAGGACCAGATAGCGACTGGAGAAGCCCTGCATTCCGACAGAAAGTTGTTGCACAAATGTGAGACAATTATGTTTTATTAATACTGTTTGTAAACGCTGTGATATTTTAGTTACTCCGCTATTATCACTACAGTGGCTAGCTAACTCACCACAACTTCAGTCAGCGCTAACGAGTTAGCAGCTAGCCAGCTAGCCGGGGCAGCCGCTAGTTGGCTTTATGGATCAGCCCATTAGCGGCTGCTCTGGTTACTAGCCAGCTAGCTATGAAACATGCTTGTTATGAGGCCGTTAACCAAGCTTAATCGGGGTTGATGTAGTTAGCTACATGTGTCCGTATTTGCCATAAATACCTAGTTAATTAGAGTTTTTTTTCCTGAGAAGTTGAGACGTTTAGCTATTTGGGCTTTCAGCTAATGGTTAGTTAAACTAGCTAGTTTCTATAGCCTTCGCTGGCTTTGCTTACTATGTAACTTCTTCAGAGAGGTTTAACGGCGGTTGGCATCCAATTTATGTTGCATTACCGCCACAAACTAGATTGGGATATAAATCCATTATAATTTGATACACAAAATGGGGGGGGGGGGGGGATAAACCTACATATTAAAACCCACCACCCTATTACACGATTTAACCCTATCACGCCTTACCCCAGGACAATGGCCTGCGAGGACAGGACATCAACACACCTTGTAACTCTCCTGAAGTCATATCTCGTATTCACACATACTTCTCTGCTGTACAGTTGGTAACCATAGCTACAAACGCTAAGAATCCAAGCTTACTGAAGCATGTCACTCATTGACCTATCCCTCTGTGCTGGCACAGATACTATTAATTAGCAGGGATTGTCTCACTATCCCTCACCCTGGATCCATCTTCCTCTACATTTTTCACTGCCTCAGCATATGACACCCTCTGCACTACTCTAACCCTGGTAACCTCAACCCGCCTCTCACCGGACACTTCTGATCTCCAGCACCATGTCCACTCCTACAATTAGCACATACCGGTTCTTTCCCCAATACTACACATTCCTTTGTATGATGATTTTCTGCACATTTCTCGCACCTAGGAACTAACCTCCTACACACTGCTGCCACGTTCCCATAAGCTTGACACCTGTAACAATATAGTTGCGTGACGCGTAGTGCCTGCTCTCTGGTTGGAAGAAACGCACACAAATGTGTTACCTTCACTGACTCAACTCATTTCCCACCCAACCTGAAACCACAAATGGATCCACCAAAAGGCAAAATCTCACTCCTACTGGACCAGATCATTCGTTTTCATGTCCATCGATGCAGACCTTGGGCTCCGACCACTACACCACACCGACTTCACTTAACTCGCCATCACTCACTTCCATTTCACCTCCAGCACTCGACTTGGCATACTGCTCACTCTGTACTTGACACCAGTCTTCACCCCCCCCCAAATCTCCTTTTCTATCGCCATCATCAAATTCAACCTCATTCTCTTGCACACCTTCCTCTTCCATTCCTCACAGCTAAAAACCGAACACTGTCTCCTGCAGCTTAGGTAGCGGCAGTAAATCCCCACACTCATAACAGATGTTCCTGTTGTTCCCACTTGTCTCTAGCCATTTTCCACTCTACTGTCCCCACAAAATCCATGCTCCTGGATCCGCCCCTGCTATGTAGCCAGCTAACGTTAGTTAGCAGGATGCTAGCTACAACAGACCCCAGTGACATTCCTGCTTGGCCTCACTTGGAATAAAATGCACTTTATCTGCCAGGAATTTAGCTAATATCATTGGCATGTGTGCTAGCAAAATACAGCAGGCAAACTCTCTGAATCGCTTCTTCTTTTTCAGTGAAGAGGCAATGAGAAAGGCTGGGACTGCCCACACGAAGTCCAGCAATGATATGGAGAACCATGTCTATGTCAAAGCCAAATCTAGAGTGAGTGAACGAACGGTTTGATTTACACACACCTAGTAACCTCATGGATCAGACAACTCTGTAACATTGTATATGAGTAACTGGAATAATTGGTAAATAATGGCCATCTCTCATCTAAGTGTGTTATTGTCTACTTCTGAACAGGAAGAATACTTGTCCCTGGTAGCAAGGTTGATCATTCATTTCAGAGACATTCGTACGTACCCCACATAATTTTTCTATCTACTATGTATGTCTAGCTCATTCATATTTCTCGAGACAGCTATTCTATCAAGTCGAGTTACGTAATGGACTGTGCTTTGATTTGCAGATAAAAAGGCGCAAGGAGGTGGTCCTGGTGTGTTATTTTGCAAAACATGTTCTCCGTTACTAAAATACATTCAGAAGAATATCTACATAGCTACACATGCCACTGCACATGTGTAAATGTACACATTGCCTCCCCTCTTCCAGATCCCATGAATGCCCTGACAAATCTCCCAGGTGTTCCAGGGGTTCCAGGGGGCATCGGTATGGGGCCTCGGCCACCTGGTGCGCCCATGGGTGGCATGGGGCAGATGCAAATGGGTCAGCATGCCATGGCAGGAGTGGCTGGAAATCCTCAATCGAGTGAGTGTAACTCTGAAGCTATTTAATTTTCTCACATTATTGCATGTTTATACCATGGCGTTGTTGAATACTCGTTTTTGATTGGCTTGAAGGGCATTCTAGAGCCTGCATTATTTCACTAACGCATGGTAGAATTCAATGGCTATAGCTCATTCTCACATGTTCTGTTTGGGCTGCTTTTGAAAGCAAAAGTTGAATTTAAAACATTGGTATTATTAGATTTTTATAATAGCAGGCAAGGACTGATGGTTTGGTTTGCTAAACTAGCTGGCAAGTTAGGTTTGGTTGGCAAGGCAACTACTATAGCTATCTAGTAAACTTGCTAGCTACTTCAGTGGATGTTGAACACATTTCTACCTGCAAATGAACACATTTCTTTCAGCAAATGTGTTAAAGTGATACTGACAGCATTTTAACTATATACTTTGCAGATATGAAACAATCATACCAGTCAAAAATAAAATTCCCAGTTTGTGAGGTTTTAAAAATAGGTTACATTTGACAAAAAAATTCCATGACATACAGTAAGGCATTGTTGGCAGAATAGATGGATGCAGTTCAATATGATTCACCAATACTTGGTAGTCCAAAACATATTGCTATCAGGTTGTAAATCAGATGGCCTGGTACATTGTTTGCTGCCTCCACCCAATCGGGGCGCACCGTTTGTTTCAATGACTCAATATTTTGAACAAAAACAGACGAATGTAACTACAATCAAATTAGCAAGAGCAATGATCACAAGTCAGTCATAACGTGGATAATAGGTTAGCGCACATGTGTAACAAACACAAAGCCTGTGGGCCGACTACGGCACACAAGCGAGGATAAAGGAGGCAACAGTTGAGTCATCTACTTTATGAAACTACAGGCTGATGCGCTTGCGTTGTTGAATTCAACATCAACTGCGCTGCTTTCGTGTGTCCCATTTAGAGCTTACAGCGCAGGGAAACTGTAGACAGACAGACAGTCCTATCTAGGCTGCTAAAATGTTGCAGTCTGGTTTCGGGTTTTTACAGCTGGACAATGAATGACCAAAAACTAAACACCATGCAAAGGAGAAATATGTAGGCCTATTACAGCAACATATTAAGCAGTAGCCTAGGCTGGCTACTCAACTACAATACATTAAGTGCACCATACAGCAATGCTGCCTTCAACCGCACCGGGGATTCATGCAGTACAAACATTTTTGAAATACATGTTAAGTTTAAATGTTACAACCTATAGATAGGTTGTTTTTTGGAGTAATTAAATACTTTTTGATTAGGGTCGCAACATTATGCACACCTGCAGGCATAGCAGCACAAATATTATTTATCTTTTGTTTAAATTAGTCAAAATGCTATATACGGCATCCTATGTACATAAGTGGACATTATAAAGGGCCATATTTTGGCCGAAGTTCCACATAAAAAATACATAGCCTCTGTCTAGCCCGCAAATTCATTGTTTTTTTCAATATGGCCCGTGATACCCCTGGGCTAGCATATATCTATCCAAGATCGCGTAGCAGTCAGACGTCTTTGTCCTGTCCCGTGTGTATATATTTTTTTTCACATAGATTTAAAAAATATTTTTCCTAAACCTCAACTTCTAAATACTCTCCTGCAACCCGCCTCACCCAATGTGGCATGGATCTGTTTTTTTTCCTGAAGTATTTCTATTTACTTTGGATCTGGAATCCCTCAACTGAAGCTAGCCAGCTAACTACCTACTAGCAAACCACTGCTAGCGGTAATCAGCTAACCTTTAGCTCGGAAATCTCTCACCAGTTCGTACAACGTGACTCAAACCAGAGCATAACAGACCTATTTTTTTTTTCTCTCCATATCCCCGGATTCTTACCGCGAACTCTGAACATTTATCTGGATCTTCGCAACTAGCTAACCGCAATCCCGGGTGACTACTCCTGGCTCGCGTTTATCCCGGAGCAAGCACCAATTAGCCTGAAGCTAGCACGGGTAGGGCTCCTGTGCTACCACCGAAGCCCACTCCTGGGCTACAATATCCGGACCCCTTCTACTGCCGGTATGGGGCACGGAACCCCGCCGATCCTCTACGACTGGAATACCGACAACCTGCCCGATGATTCCAACAGGCCCCTCAGGCGCGACGTCCGCTGAAGGCCCATTCTGCTAACCGCGGCCTGCTAGCTACCTAGAGCTACTTGGAACCCTACTAATCCACGACTGGTCTGTCGGTCACCGCACGAAGAGGCAAAAACAGACTTACCTCCATCGCGACGTTCCCCAAAGGCCCTTCTGCTAACTTGCTTGCCCCGGGCTGCTAACTGACTGAATCGCCGTGTCCCCAGCCAGCCCAACCACTCACTGGACCCATATGTTCACTTGGCTACGCATGCCTCTAATATCAATATGCCTCGTCCATTACTGTCCTGGTTAGCGATTACTGTCTTATTTCACTGTAGAGCCTCTAGCCCTGCTCAATATGCCTTAACAATGTTGTTCCACCTCCTACATATGCGATGACATCACCTGGTTTAAACGTCTCTAGAGACTATATCATTACTCAATGCCTAGGTTTACCTCCAATGTACTCACATTCTACCTTACCTGTACACTATGCCTTGAATCTATGCTATCGTGCCCAGAAACCTGCTCCTTTAACTCTATTCCGAACGTGCTAGACGGCCAGTTCGTATAGCCTTTAGCCGTACCCTTATCCTACTTCTCCTCTGGTGATGTACAGTGAGGGAAAAAAGTATTTGATCCCCCGCTGATTTTGTACATTTTCCCACAAAGAAATGAGCAGTCTATAATTTTAATGGTAGGTTTATTTGAACAGTGAGAGACAGAATAACCAAAAAAATCCAGAAAAACACGTCAAATGTTATAAATTGATTTGCATTTTAATGAGGGAAATAAGTATTTGACCCCCTCTCAATCAGAAAGATTTCTGGCTCCCAGGTGTCTTTTATACAGGTAACGAGCTAAGATTAGGAGCACACTCTTAAAGGGAGTACTCCTAATCTCAGCTTGTTACCTGTATAAGACACCTGTTCACAGAAGCAATCAATCAGATTCCAAACTCTCCACCATGGCGAAGACCAAAGAGCTCTCCAAGGATGTCAGGGACAAGATTGTAGACCTACACAAGGCTGGAATGGGCTACAAGACCATCGCCAAGCAGCTTGGTGAGAAGGTGACAACATTTGGTGCGATTATTTGCAAATAGAAGAAACACAAAAGAACTGTCAATCTCCCTCGGCCTGGGGCTCCATGCAAGATCTCACCTCGTGGAGTTGCAATGATCATGAGAACGGTGAGTAATCAGCCCAGAACTACACCGGAGGATCTTGTCAATGATCTCAAGGCAGCTGGGACCATAGTCACCAAGAAAACAATTGGTAACACACTACACCGTGAAGGACTGAAATCCTGCAGTGCCCGCAAGGTCCCCCTGCTCAAGAAAGCACATATACATGCCCGTCTGAAGTTTGCCAATGAACATCTGAATGACTCAGAGGACAACTGGTGAATGTGTTGTGGTCAGATGAGACCAAAATGGAGCTCTTTGGCATCAACTCAACGTGTTTGGAGGAGGAGGAATGCTGCCTATGACCCCAAGAAAACCATCCCCACCGTCAAACATGGAGGTGGAAACATTATGCTTTGGGGGTGTTTTTCTGCTAAAGGGACAGGACAACTTCACCGCATCAAAGGGACGATGGACGGGGCCATGTACCGTCAAATCTTGGGTGAGAACCTCCTTCCCTCAACCAGGGCATTGAAAATGGGTCGTGGATGGGTATTCCAGCATGACAATGACCCAAAACACACGGCCAAGGCAACAAAGGAGTGGCTCATGAAGAAGCATTAAGGTCCTGGAGTGGCCTAGCCAGTCTCCGGACCTTAATCCCATAGAAAATCTGTGGAGGGAGCTGAAGGTTCGAGTTGCCAAACGTCAGCACCGAAACCTTAATGACTTGGAGAAGATCTGCAAAGCGGAGTGGGACAAAATCCCTCCTGAGCTGTGTGCAAACCTGGTGGCCAAGGAATAGATAGTCCTTGGTTCACTCCAGACCTGTCTGCCCTTGACCGGCACAAAAACATCCTGTGGCGTTCTGCATTAGCATCGAATAGCCCCCGTGATATGTAACTTTTCAGGGAAGTTAGGAAAGCTAAGGCTAGCTTTTTCAAACAGAAATTTGCATCCTGTAGCACAAACTCAAAAAAGTTCTGAGACACTGAAGTCCGTGGAGAATAAGAGCACCTCCTCCCAGCTGCCCACTGCTCTGAGGATAGGAAACTGTCACCACCGATAAATCCACTATAATTGAGAATTTCAATAAGCATTTTTCTACGGCTGGCCATGCTTTCCACCTGGCTATCCCCACCCGGGTCAACTGCCCGGCACCCTCCACAGCCCCCACCATTTCTCCTTCACCCAAATCCAGATAGCTGTTCTGAAAGAGCTGCAAAATCTGGACCCCTACAAATCAGCCGGACTAGACAATCTGGACCCTCTTTCTAAAATTCTGCAGAAATTGCTGCAACCCCAATTACTAGCCTGTTCAACCTCTCTTTCGTATCGTCTGAGATCCCTAAAGATTGGAAAGCTGCCGCGGTCATCCCCCTCTTCAAATGGGGTGACACTCTAGACCTAAACTGCTACAGACCTATATCTATCCTACCCTGCCTTTCTAAGGTCTTCGAAAGCCAAGTTAACAAACAGATTACTGATCATTTCGAATCCCACCGTACCGTCTCCGCTATGCAATCCGGTTTCAGAGCTGGTCATGGGTGCACCCCAGCCACGCTCAAGGTCCTAAACGACATCATAACCGCAATCGATAAGTGATATTACTGTGTAGCCGTATTCCTCGACCTGGTCAAAGCTTTCGACTCTGTCAATCACATTCTTATTGGCAGACTCGACAGCCTTGGTTTCTCAAATGATTGCCTCGCCTGGTTTACCAACTACTTCTCTGATTGAGTTCAGTGTGTCAAATCGGAGGGCCTGTTGTCCGGACCTCTGGCAGTTTCTATGGGGTGCCACAGGGTTCAATTCTCAGGCAGACTCTTCTCTGTATACATCAATGATGTCGCTCTTGCGATTCTCTGATCCACCTCTACGCAGACGACACCATTCTGTATAATTCTCGCCCCTCTTTGGACACTGTTATCTAACCTCCAGATGAGCTTCAATGCCATACAACTCTCCTTCCGTGGCCTCCAACAGCTCTTAAATGCAAGTAAAACTAAATGCATGCTATTCAATCGATCACTGCCCGCGCCCGCCCGCCCAGCATCACTACTCTGGACGGCTCTGACTTAGAATAGCTCTATCGCCTCAAAGCATCCTTCACTCATGCTGCCAAACATACCCTCGTAAAACTGACCATCTTACCGATCCTCGACTTCGGCGATGTCCTCTATAAAATAGCCTCCAACACTGTACTGAAAAAATAGGATGCAGTCTATTTACAGTGCCATCCGTTTTGTCACCGAAGCCCCATACACTACCCACCACTGCGACCTGTTCACTCGTTGGTTGGCCTTCGCGTCATACTCGTCGCCAAACCCACTGGCTACAGGTTATCTACAGGTCTCTGCTAGGTAAAGCCCTGCCTTATCTCAGCTCACTGGTCACCATAGCAGCACCCACTCGTAACACACGCTCCAGCAGGTATACCTCACTGGTCACCCCCAAAGCAAATTCCTCCTTTGGTCACCTTTCCTTCCAGTTCTCTGCTGCCAATGACTGGAACGAACTGCAAAAATCACTGAAGCTGGAGACTCGTGTTCATGCGCGTGTTCATGTTGGGTACCCTCGTTCCAATACGTTATAAAAGAGTATGCATTCGTCCACCTTGAATATTATTCATGTTCTGGTTAAAAAAGGCCCTAATGATTTATGCTATACAACGTTTGACATGTTTGAACGAACGGAAATATATTTTTTCCCCTCGTTCATGACGAGAAGTCCGGCTGGCTTACATCATGTGCTAACGAGACGGAGATTTTTGGACATAAATGAGCTTTTTTGAACAAAACTACATTCGTTATGGACCTGTGATACCTGGAAGTGACATCTGATGAAGAGAATCAAAGGTAATGGATTATTTACATAGTATTTTCGATTTTAGATCTCCCCAACATGACGTCTAGTCTGTATCGCAACGCGTATTTTTCTGGGCGCAGTGCTCAGATTATTGCAAAGTGTGATTTCCCAGTAAGGTTATTTTTAAATCTGGCAAGTTGATTGCGTTCAAGAGATGTAAATCTATAATTCTTTAAATGACAATATAATATTTTACCAATGTTTTCTAATTTTAATTATTTAATTTGTGACGCTGACTTGACTGCCGGTTATTGGAGGGAAACGATTTCCTCAACATCAATGCCATAGTAAAACGCTGTTTTTGGATATAAATATGAACTTGATAGAACTAAAAATGCATGCATTGTCTAACATAATGTCCTAGGAGTGTCATCTGATGGAGATTGTAAAAGGTTAGTGCATCATTTTAGCTGGTTTTAGTGACCCTGTCTTTGACTTGACAAAACATTACACACAACTCTTGTAAATGTACTGTCCTAACATACTCTAAATGTATGCTTTCGCCGTAAAACCTTTTTGAAATCGTAAAACGTGGTTAGATTAAGGAGATGTTTATCTTTCAAATGGTGTAAAATAGTTGTATTTTTGAAAAATTTGAATTTTGACATTTATTTGGATTCAAATTTGCCGCTCTTGAAATGCACCTGCTGTTGATGGAGTGCACCACGGGTGGCACGCTAGCGTCCCACCTAGCCCCAAGAGGTTAACCTCTTACATCTAGACGTTCCGCTAGCGGAACACCTGCTCCAATATCCAATGATGGGCGTGGCGCGAAATACAAATTCCTCTAAAATCCGAAAACTTCCATTTTTCAAACATATAACTATTTTACAGCGTTTTAAAGACAAGACTCTCGTTAATCTAACCACCCTGTCCGATTTCAAAAAGGCTTTAAAGCGAAAGCAAAATATTAGATTATGTCAGCAGAGTACCCAGCCAGAAATAATCAGACACCCATTTTTCAAGCTAGCATATAATGTCACAAAAAACAAAACCACAGCTAAATGCAGCACTAACCTTTGATGATCTTCATCAGATGACAACCCTAGGACATTGTTATACAATGCATGCATGTTTTGTTCAATCAAGTTCATATTTATATAAAAAAACAGCTTTTTTACATTAGCATGTGACGTTCAGAACTAGCATACCCCCCGCAAACATCCAGTGAATTTACTAAATTACTCACGATAAACGTTAACAAAAAACATAATTATTTTAAGAATTATAGATACAGAACTCCTCTATGCACTCGATATGTCCGATTTTAAAATAGCTTTTCGGTGAAAGCACATTTTGCAATATTCTCAGTAGATAGCTAGCCGTGATGGCTGGGCTATTTAGACACCGACCAAGTTTAGCCCTGACCAAACTCCGATTTACTATTACAAAAGTTTGATTACCTTTGTTGTCTTCGTCAGAATGCACTCCCAGGACTGCTACTTCAATAACAAATGTTGGTTTGGTCCAAAATAATCCATCGTTATATCCAAATAGCGGCGTTTTGTTCGTGCGTTCTAGACACTATCCGAAGTGTAAATAAGGGTTACGAGCATGGCGCAATTCGTGACAAAAGATTTCTAAATATTCCATTACCGTACTTCGAAGCATGTCAACCGCTGTTTAAAATCCATTTCTATGCCATTTTTCTCGTAAAAAAGCGATAATATTCCGACCGGGAATCTCCTTTCAGGTAAACAGAGGAAAGAAAACAAAGCTTTCGGTCGACGCGGGCACGAGCCTGAGTCTCACAGTACTGTAACCAGCCACTACCCAAACGCGCTACTTTGTTTCAACCAGAGCCTGCAAAGCCACGATTCAGCTTTTTGCCGCCTTCTGAGAGACCATGTGAGCCGTAGGACGTGTCACGTAACAGCAGAGATCCTTTGTAATGGATAGAGATGGCAAAGAAGGCCAAGAAATGGTCAGACAGGGTACTTCCTGTACAGAAACTTCTCAGGTTTTGGCCTGCCAAATGAGTTCTGTTATACTCACAGACACCATTCAAACAGTTTTAGAAACTTGAGTGTTTTCTATCCAAAGCTAATAATTATATGCATATTCTAGTTTCTGGGCAGGAGTAATAATCAGATTAAATCGGGTACGTTTTTTATCCGGCTGTGAAAATTCTGTCCCCTATCCATAACAGGTTAAGCACCAGCTGTCAGAGCAGCTCACAGATCACTGCACATAGCCCATCTGTAAACAGCCCATCTACCTACCTCATACTGTATTTATTTATCTTGCTCCTTTGCACCCCAGTATCTCTACTTGCATGTTCATCTTCTGCACATCTACCATTCGTGTTTAATTGCTATATTGTAATTACTTCACCACCATGGCCTTTTTATTGCCTTATCTTACCTCATTTGCGCTCACTGTATATAGACTTTTTTCTACTGTATAATTGACTGTTTTGTTTATTCCATGTGTAACTGTGTTGTATGTGTCGAATTGCTATGCTTTGTCTTGGCCAGGTCGCAGTTGTAAATGAGAACTTGTTATTAACTAGCCTTCCTGGTTAAATAAAGGTGAAATAAAATAAAAATATTTATGTAGCTAGCTAAAAATCACAAAGCGTAACATTAGCTAGTTGCTAGGAGGATGTCATTGGAGGAGTGGGTGAGTGACTTTTCCCTCTCTTTTTGGGTAGCTACAGCTAGAGATGCAGGTGGCATTTGGTTAGCTAGCAAGAAATGTGAATCGCTTTGCTAGCTATCTAGTTAAGCTGAACTTAGAACGACTTATCCACAGTGTCACGAACCGGCTCAAAGCACATAACAAACAAGGAGACAACGTGGAGATAGTTAAATACATACATTTTGTTATTGCCTGAAGTAAAATAAATATAATTAACAATGGTGTGTGTGTAGTCAGTAGTGTAAGTGAGTGGTTGCGTGCATTAATGTGATGAGGGGTGTTCAAAGGTGCCAACGCCACCAAAAAGCCACAAAAATGCCACAACCAAAATCTGTGTCTGCATGGAGAGAGTCTCCTCAATGAATGGGGAAGAGGTGCATTTATCCTGTGACACAGGTGAGTCCCATTTCGCTGTCGACCCTCCCAGCTCCGACCACCGACATCCCATTAAGGAAAACACAAGCAAAGAGAATTCGGCAGACCGAGTGGGAGGGTCATCACACACCCCCCCCACCCATATATCCTGGGACCAACAAAGACCCCGGAACACCATACCAGTCACACAACAAATTAATCCAGCCTTTGCGTCCCTTTGCCCCAGCCAACCTTGTCCTCCCCAGACCTCAGCAACCTTTGGACAGGAAGCAACCTTTAAGAGGAAAGAAAACGAGACCAGAAGGGAACAGACAGGAGCGACATAACAGGACAATACCAGACACAAAATAACATTTAAGGGAGCAACCACAGTAGAGAAGTTCCTTCAAAAACTACGGTAATAACCAATCATTCCCAAGAAACGCATCAGTTCCTTTTTAGTAGTTGGTGGTGGAAAAGCATCAATAGCTACCACTTTAGCCCAAACAGGACTCACTTCACCCTGCCCAACCACCTTTCCAAGGTATGTAACGGTCGCCTGAGCAAACTCACATTTAGCCAGATTGTGAAGCAACCCGCAGCTAGGCGGTCGAACAAGGCTTGAATACGGGACAGATGTTCCTCCCAAGTATCTGCATATATCACTACATAGTCCAGATAAACAGCGCACCCGGCCAGACCAGAGACAACCCTGTTCATAAGTCACTGAAAAGTGGCAGGTACATTACGCAGGCCGAAACACATAATTGAATACGAGTACAGACCAGAGGGTGTAATCAAGGCAGAGATTTCACATGCCCTACTCATCAGTGGCACCTGCCAATAGCCCTTTAACAGGTCAAATTTGCTCACAAAGTTAGCTGCGACGACTTGATCAACACAGTCCTCCATCCGAGGAAGAGGAAATGAATCTGGCTCAGTGACACGGTTTACCTTCCGGTAGGCCGTACAAAATCTGTTTGTCCCATTCGGTTTACTGACCAAGATACAGGGAGAAGCCCAACTGGGGAAATTAGGCTCTGACATCTTACTCTCCAGCATGTACCTGACCTCAGCATCCAGACAACGCAGTTTCTCTGAAGAAACTCTATAGAACCGCTGACAAATGGGGTCAGCATCTCCAATGTCAATATCATGTTCTATTAAGTTTGTATGGGTAGGTGTATCAGAACAAACCTGGAAATCTCTGAATCAGACCAACCACCTCTTTCCGCCTATCAACCTAGCATGACAAGAATCCAGGGCAATAACGGTATCGGCCAAAAGAACAGGTTTACCGTCCTCTGTAGAATCCCAATTCAGTCACAGAGGAACGTGCATAATAGGGTTTTAAAAATGTACATAGCACAGTTGGTGGCAACTAGATAGTTTTGCTCAGTGTACTGGCGCACCACCGTATATGGACCATGGAACTTGGCTTGAAAAGGAGAACCAACGATTGGCAGCAGAGCAAGAACCTGGACTAAAGTGACGAGGCTCAGTTCGCCGATCAAATATGCCCTTCATCCTCTCCTATGAAGATGATAGCTTCTCTTTAGCCATTTCACCAGCGGCGTACAGTCGTCGCCGGAAATCACACACATACGATAACAGGGACTGAGGGGACTTCCAATCATCCTGGAGAACAGATAGCAGTCCACGCCCCTTATGTCCAAACAAGGTCATTTGGACTGAAACCCGTGCTCTCCTGTGAAACCTCCCTAGCGGCTAACGGTAACCAAGGCAACCCCTTCTCCCAAGCCATCTCAGTACAATAAGCGCTCAACAAAGACTTAAGTGTTTGATGGAAACGTTCCAGTGCTCCTTGACTCTGCACGTGATAGGCGCTAGACAAATTGTGTTTAATATGGAGCTGTTGGAGAACCTGACCAAACAGATTGGAGGTGAAATTAGATCCTTGATCACTCTGAATAACTTTAACTTTAGGGATTCCAAACAGTGAGAAACTGAGTCAAGGCTTTTAACACAGACTTAGTTGTGATAGACCAGAGAGGATAGGCAGCAGGAAACCTAGTGGTCTGACATTAGTGAACAGGTAACTACTACCCTTTTTAGAATGAGGCAGAGGACCAACACAGTCAGATACTCAAAAGGTTGACTGAGTACAGGAATAGGAAACAGTGGTACCGGCTTAATAGCTTGATTAGGTTTACCAGTTAATTGACAGGTGTGACAAGTTGATGAACTCAGAAACATCCCTCTAACCTAGGCCAAAGAAATGTCTTAATATGTGATTGTAGGTTTTCCTCACACCCATATGTCCAGCAACGTTGTTGTGGGAAGTCAACACCAACTCACGAAGCTTAACTGGTACAACAATCTGACTAATCGCCTCCCCCAGAAAACAACTACCATGAGACACCCACTTTCTCATGAGAACGTCCTCTTGGAGAAAATAGCCATGGGCGACATCTCCCAACTGTTCCACACGCAACCCTTCTAATGTGGGGTCAATCCGTTGCGCATTGATTAGATCGGAGCGGGATACAGATAACGGGATAACAGGGAAAGCAGTGACAGACTTCTTTGTGGTATTCTCGTTAGCCGGCGCAGTGACCAGGTCGCCACGGCTCATAGAACGCGTCACTGCACACGCAGAGAACACCTCTGGGAAACTCTGCGCACTCATCAGGAATCCCTACAAATGACGACTTAGTGGAAATCACTAGAGATGGAAACATGACAGGCCATACATGTTCACCAGCCAAGTTATTCCCAAGGATAAAGTCGGTACCCTCAATAGGCAACGAAGGACGCACCCCCACAACAACCTCACCAGTCCACAATCCAACATCAGTTTTTATTAGAGGTCGACCAATTATGATTTTAACGCCGATACCGATTATTGGAGGACCAAAAAAAGCCGATACCGATTAATCAGCCGATTTTATTTATTTGTAATAATGACAATTACAACAATACTGAATGAACACTTATTTTAACTTAATATATCAATAAAATAAATTTAGCCTCAAATAATGAAACATGTTCAATTTGGTTTAAATAATGCAAAAACTAAATGTTGGAGAAGTAAAAGTGCAATATGTGCCATGTAAGAAAGCTAAGGTTTAAGTGCCTTGATCAGAACATATGAAAGCTGGTGGTTCCTTTTAATGAGTCTTCAATATTCCCAGGTAAGAAGTTTTAGGTTGTAGTTGTTATTATAGGACTATTTCTCTATACGATTTGCATTTCATATACCTTTGACTATTGGATGTTCTTATAGGCACTTTAGTATTGCCAGTGTAACAGTATAGCTTCCGTCCCTCTCCTCGCTCCTACCTGGGCTCGAACCAGGAACACATCGACAACAGCCACCCTCGAAGTAGCGTTACCCATGAAGAGCAAGGGGAACAACTACTCCAAGTCTCAGAGCGAGTGACATTTGAAACGCTATTAGCGTGCACCCTGCTAACTAGCTAGCCATTTCACATCGGTTACGCCAGCCTAATCTCGGGAGTTGATAGGCTTGAAGTCATTAACAGCGCAATGCTTGAAGCATTGCGAAGAGCTGCTGGCAAAACGCACGAAAGTGCTGTTTGAATGAATGCTTACGAGCCTGCTGGTGCCTACCACCGCTCAGTCAGACTGCTCTATCAAATATCAAATCATAGACTTAATTATAATATAATAAACACACAAATACGAGCCTTAGTTTCCGGATTCGACCATATTAATGACCTATCATCTCAAACTATCATCTCAAACAAAACGTTTATTCTTTCAGTGAAATACGGAACCGTTCCGTATTTTATCTAACGGGTGGCATCCCTAAGTCTAAATATTCCTGTTACATTGCACAACCTTCAATGTTATGTCATAATTACGTAAAATTCTGGCAAATTAGTTCTCAACGAGCCAGGCGGCCTAAACTGTTGCATATACCATGACTCTGCGTGCAATGAACGCAAGAGAAGTGACAATTTCACCTGGTTAATATTGCCTGCTATCCTGGATTTCTTTTAGCTAAATATGCAGGTTTAAAAATATATACTTCTGTCTATTGATTTTAAGAAAGGCATTGATGTTTATGGTTAGGTACAGTCGTGCAACGATTGTGCTTTTTTTCACAAATGCGCTTTTGTTAAATCATCCCCCATTTGGTGAAGTTGGCTGTCTTTGTTAGGAAGAAAGTCTTCACACAGTTCGCAACAAGCCAGGTGGCCCAAACTGCTGCATATACCCTGACTCTGTTGCAAGAGGTGACACATTTTCCCTAGTTAAAAGAAGTTCATGTTAGCAGGCAATATTAACTAAATTTGCAGGTTTAAAAATATATACTTGTGTATTGATTTTAAGAAAGACATTGATGTTTATGGTTAGGTACACGTTGGAGCAACGACAGTCGTTTTCGCAAATGCGCACCGCATCGATTATATGCAACGCAGCACAGGCTAGATAAACTAGTAATGTCAACCATGTGTAGTTAACTAGTGATTATGATTGATTTTAAGATAAGTTTAATGCTAGCTAGCAACTTACCTTGGCATTCACGTAACAGGCAGGCTCCTCGTGGAGTGCAATGTAAAGCAGGTGGTTAGAGCGTTGGACTAGTT
Source organism: Salmo salar (assembly GCF_965601325.2). NCBI lineage: Eukaryota > Metazoa > Chordata > Actinopteri > Salmoniformes > Salmonidae > Salmo > Salmo salar. Next base: position 154,773,054 of record NC_138291.1, read on the forward strand.
AACCGTAAGGTTGCAAGATTGAATACCCGAGCTGACAAGGTAAAAATCTGTCGTTCTGCCCCTGAACAAGGCAGTTAACCCGCCGTTCCTAGGCCATCATTGAAACTAAGAATGTGTTAAATAAAGGTGTAAAAAAAAAAAGAAAAAAAAATGGCAAATCGGTGTCCAAAAATACCGATTGTTATGAAAACTTGAAATCGGCCCTAATTAATCGGCCATTCCGATTAATCGGTCGACCTCTAGTTTTTAATGCAATGGAACTAACAGTGTTCAAACCTATTCCCCTAATTAGAACACTATTCCCCGAATCAGTCTCAGCAGAGAAGGGTAACACAGATTCCAACAAACAATTCAGAGGCACCTGTGTCTCAGGATCTTCACTGGCACTAGGTTCTTACTTCCTAACAGACACTATCCCCTCCGTAATGAAAGGTAAATAGTCTGGGTCAATATGGACTTTCACATGCCCCTGGGCATGAGACAAGGTGTCAGGAGTGAACTGATGTGGAACAGGCGCAGCTAACGCCATAGGCTTAGATTTAACGTAAGCACATGTACTGAATTTACCCCTAGCCCTGAGAACCGGACATTCGTTTTTCCAATGACCTGAACCTTGACAGTAGTGACACTCTTGACCAAAGGAGTCAGGCTCAACCCTAGTTGAATGTAACTCTGCCCGTGAACCAAAGTATCTCGATGAGCGAGGCCCAAATCGCTCCGAACGTTCCCACTCGCTCCGAATGCGTGGCTCTGCAAAGACACTTGTGAGTCAAAACATACTCGTCTACCAAAACCGCAGCTTCAGCGACAGTCTTAACTTTTCGTTCGTTAATGTACATGGCTATACAAATCAGGGAAAGTGTCCTTTAATTGCGTTAACATAATCAGATCACACAGCCCTTGGAAAGTCATAACTGCAGAGGTGCAACACCAGCGATTAAACAGTGAAGATATTCTCATGTAAACTCAACACGAGTCTGTTTATCATCCCTTTTTAAAGTTCTAAATCGTTGGCGGTAAGCCTCAGGAACCAATTCGTAAATCTGTAACACAGCTGTTTTAACCTTATAACTGACACTGTCAGCAACACTAAGAGCTCAGTCAGCACACACTGCAACATTAAAGTGCGGTCAGAATCAGGCCAACTCCTAGCGTCAGCAACACGCTCAAACAACGAAAAGAATGTCTCAGGGTCCTTTTCATTAAATTGAGGCAACAACCGTAAATTCCCAACAATGTCAAATGTGTCCGGGGCACGACCAAAAGAGGAACGACCCCTAGGTACATGTGGGTCACCTTCCCAGAGCAAACTCCCTTGAACTTTCCTTCCCTAACCAACTCTAACCGCTCTTGTTGCAGCTTAATTTGAGCACACTCCAAATCCAGTTTAAACACCAATTCCTTTTCATGATCATGCTCTAACTGTAACAGAAGCAGTTCTTTCTGCTGTTCAAAAAGACTACTAGGACTAACCGATGGAGCGGTCATTTTAACAATACGGGGAGACAGCGAGTCCTCAGAGGCTGCCCCAGTGGTAACTTCAAGAATACCACTCCATCAGATTGGCCTTCAATATTAACCTAATAGAATTTGACATTTATCACTAATTTCAACCTTGTAGTGTTCAGCAACCTTCAACAGCTGTTCTTTAGTACATAATTCTAACAGTTCCTCTGATGGAAAGCGAATGAACTCGTCTACGTAGGACGCCATAGTCACAAGAAAATAGAAAGAAAATCAAAGATATCTCACTCTTCCCCTCTGCTGAGCACACCAGACCACAATCAGAAATTACAATCACACTGGGCACCACAGAAGAGAGAGGAGATATGTATGGAGCTTCCCCAAAACCTACAGTAACTCAACCCTAGTCTTCGTGCGGATTTGCAGTGGGTAATTACGCACTGTAGCCCGCTGGCAAGGAAATAAACCACCCAGCACACTGGCAGATTCCTCCAAGCCACAGATGTGCCCCTGAGACAACTGCTCAGTCCACAGACACCACACAAAAATAACAAACAAAATAACCATGCCCAACGTATTCCAAAGTGAAATATGTCGCTAAGCCTAACAGAGCAAAAAAAAATAACTATAGCTCCAGGTAGCTACTGTCACGACCCTACCCTAATCTCCCACTGAGTTACACAGCCAATTGTACTCACCCCCTCGGACCAATGTCCCAACAGCGAGTAGAGCAAGAGTCTCCAGCCTGGGCAGGGGCCTGGAAACTAACCAATGTACTTTCTCCAATGCAGCACACAAACTATCCACCGCAGTGGCAAGTTTACCAACCAAACAAACAAAGGCAACCAGTACTGGGCACCAAACATTACAACTCAAACAAGCTGTAACAAAAGATGCAAACAAAGCACCTACAGAGTTTAACATTAACTCCACATTTTCTCCCAAACACAACACACATACTAGTAAGCCAAATTACACTAGTATTAGTCCTTCATAATGCAACAAAGTGCTATACGCCAAAATGTCTAGGAACCAACCTTATGAAATCCCGGACAAGCCCCCACTTGTCACGAACCAGCTCGACACACATAACAAACAAGGAGACAACGTGGAGATAGGGAATAACAAAATGTATGTATTCAACTAAAGTAAACTGAATATAATTAACAAGGGGTGTGTGTGTGTGTGTGTGTGTGTGTGTGTGTGTGTGAGGTCAGTAGTGTAAGTGAGTGGTTTCGTGCATAAATGTGATGATGGGTGTTGCCCGGTGCCAATGCAAACAACCAAAATCTGTGTCTGCATGGAGTCTCCTCAATGAATGGGGAAAAGGTGCATTTATCCTGGGACACACCCGAGCCCAGGTGTGTCCCATTTCGCTGACGACCCTCCCGGCTCCGCCCACCGACATCCTATTAAGGAAAACACAAGCAAAGAGAGAATTCGGCAGACAGAGTGGGAGGGTCGTCACAACAGTAGGCATATCTCTTAGTTGTCAATCAAATGTATTTGGCATCGATCAAATGGGTGGGCTGGCAAGTTCGTCAAAATGTGGGTTGGGACAAACATGCATTGGCAGTCAAGCTGCAGAAGGACGAGCAGGCGATTATTCCACGCCACTATTCCCCATCGTTTATCTGTGAAATTTTGACGGCCAACTAGCTGAAAACGTTTGAGAGGGTTTATCTGTTGTTCCCTCTAGATTTTAGCTAGTCTTGCTCTGGCTAGCATTAGTTGTTGATCTTGTTGATGTGCATAGGCAACTGAGGGAGAGAGCCTAACTTTTCATGGTGGTTTGATCAATAGGACTGTGAAATCTATTCAGGTGTATGTTGTGTAGCTGTTGCTACTGCCTGTAAACACAGTCCATTTCAAAGTGAAAGATATTGGGCCCGTATGGCAAATGGGTTATTTGCATATAGGCCCACTGTAGCTCTGATTGGCTATAGCGCACCAGTTTGCTTAGACTCCGGTCTTGGACAAGACAGATGTTTTTTAGGTTTTATTTACTGCAGTGTCTGTCTATTAATTGCCCAAACGCACGACCGCTTTACCACTCTATATTGCTATATAATTTTCAAATGCTATACTTTGTTCCCAAACATTCTATAGATTTATGAAAATGAATATATCTAAATTCTCGCTTGTCGGAAAATGTCATATTCTTCCCGGGGGTGTATATGAACAGATTTTAACAAGATTTCATGTTGCTAAAATGCTGCGAGTTCCACTTTAAATTATAGCCATGGTATAAAAGGGATAATCAACTCGAGGCTCTTTGCGTTCTCTGGAAAATAATTCAACCCCGTGGAAGGTTAGTGGTTCCTCAATTAAAACTTTCGAGATTAGGCCGCGGGACTTAAAGGTAATTTGTGGTTTAGTACGTTACCCTGCGCCACTGCTTCATTGCTCCAGACCACCGCAAGGGGGAGATAGAGCGCTGATTATGCTTTTTGGTCCCAAGGCGTTAATGGGTGTCTACCTGAATGAATGCTGTCAATGATTTGGCGATATAAACCAAATAGAAAATGATAATTGTTACTACTAATTACTATAAATATTGAACTTTCATGAAATCACAAGTGTAATACATCAAAATAAAGCTTAACTTGTTGTTAATCGATAAAGTCCCTCTTTATATCCAAAAATGTAAATTTTGTTGGCGCGTTTTGTTCAGTAATCCAATGGCTCAAATGCAGTCACAAGAGGCAGACACAAATCCCAAATAGTATCCGTAAAGTTCATAGAAACATGTCAAACGATGTTTATAATCAATCCTCAGGTTGTTTTTAGCCTAAATAATCGATAATATTTCAACCCGGACAATAGCGTCGTCAATATAAAAGAAAAACAAGAAAGGCGCGCTCTCGGTCGCGCGGAGCAAAGAGCTCTGGGGACATCACACTATCCACTCATTGAAAATGGTCATTCTCCCTCATTTTTCAGAATAAAAGCCTGAAACAATGTCTAAAGACTGTTCACAACTAGTGGAAGCCATAGGGAACCCAATCTGGGTCCTATCCCTTTAAATGGTGGATAGGCTTTCATTGGAAAAACAGCCATTACAAAACACTGGCACTTCCTGGATGGCTTTTCCTCAGGTTTTCGCCTGCCATTTCAGTTCTGTTATACTCGCAGTTTTAGAAACTTTGGAGTGTTTTCTATCCAAATCTACTAATTATATGCATATCCTAGCTTCTGGGCCTGAGTACCAGGCAGTTTACTTTGGGGACGCTTTTCATCCGGAGGTGGAAATAGTGCCTCCTACTCTAGTGAGGTTAAACTAAGGTTTTTATTCTAAGTGAAACACAGATGTTCAGTTATATTCCATTATATTCTTAAAATATCTGTTGACTGAATATAAGCAGCAAGTGATGTCTGCTAAATAAACAAGTTGATGGTGCAGTCATATAGCCTCGGCACATACAAACGACAACTACATCACACTTGCCCAGACCCACCTGCTCACACCCCCATCTCCAGCGCCTGTATCACTCTCTGCCACATGGCCTCAAACTGCACTATTTTGTTTCTCTCCGTTGCCCACACACTTTCAACATTTAGATAAAGCATTTAAAGGCTGACTTTGGTTGATTTTCAGTTTGTAAGTATACATTTTTTTCAAGATGATTGACGAGAAAAGTATCGTCCAACCCATAGGGTATCTCACTGCACCCTTATATCCCAGAAGAATGGCTTCGGAGGGGATGGCTGGTTGAGAGAATGCCAAGAGTGTGCAAAGCTGTCATCAGGGTAAAGGGTGGCTACTTTGAAGAATCTATTTTGATTTAACACTTTTTTGGGTTACTAAATGAATACATATGTGTTATTTCATAGTTTTGACGCCTTCACTATTATTCTACAATGTAGAAAATAGTACAAATAAAAAATACAACTTGAATGAGTAGGTGTACTGTATAGCCACTAGGCTAATACATTATCACATTTTTCCTTTGGATTATTTAATTAACCTATATCATGTTATTTCAAGTTATCCCTTTGGAGCACATGCAAAAGCAATTTGGAGTTGTTGAACGGGAGTGACAAAATGTATTACAATTGAATTTTAATGAGCTGATTGATGAGGATGATGAAGTGTTTGAATTCAGAACAATACTGTAAGAATTGCTCTTCTGTCCCACGCGCACACTAAAAAAAATAGTTTTTTTTGTTTCTACTTTGTCAGAAAAAGCTGTAACTTGACCGTAGCTTATTACTTACTAAAACTGTTGTTACACTGTATGGTTTTTATTCTAAGAGAAACGAAAATGGTCTTATATTCTTAAAATATGTGTTTGCTGAATATACGCAAGTGATGTCTGCTAAATTAACAAGTTGATGGTGAAAACCAGAGCTATTTAATGTAGGTGTTATATTTATTACATTTACTTGTGGAATGTTACTGAATAGATAACAACAATTGAAAGAATATTCTGGTGGCATTGGTAGAGTCAGGTGGAGAATGGCGTGAAAGTGCACTGTACTGTAAGTACGCAATAACGCTGTGGGCCAGGTGTAAATGGTTTAGCAGCCTTTCCAATAAATTGGAATACATAAGAAGGCATCCACCCTTGATGGGCTATCAGCAGGACAATACTCTTGCTGAGTTTAGGGACTTTAAATGTATTAATGGATGTTTGCGAGGCATGTCACTTGACCCATCTCTTTGCATAGCCCACCACATGCACTGTTTTCTAACCACATCTGGATGGATCCATAACGAATTACTATGGGAATAAATCACTGAATGACAGAAATAGTGGAATAAAGTAGGCTAATGCAATTGAAGGCAACAAATTGTTGCATACTGATACACCCAAAGTCATGCAACTGTTATAATAGGATTTGAAGCAATAGCCTACCCACGTGTGGTCAACTATTTCTGCACCGTTTCGCGCTGCTTTTAGACATGTATGGGGACTGGTCTTGATAAATCAATCATATCTTCGTTTGAATATTAGTTAGCCTACAATTAGGCTGTGGAAATGTTAGGATTATTTTGCTCTTCTCTTGCAGTCACTTAGTAGCCTAGACCTACTCTCGACCGGTCATGTTGTACAGCGCCATATTTTCCTAACGGAAACCCTGAGGCCTACATAGGCTAATGTAAAATGCATTTTCGTTTTTCTTAGAATAGAAACACCATAATATTAATCAATTTAATTAAGCTACATTTCTAACAGTATAAACAGCACAACAAATACAATAATACTTTACAACCAAATTATAATCAATCCCATATAGTTAAAAATGTTTTAAAGTCTGTAGTATAGCCAATATTAAAAACAGTCAAATGCAATCGTGAATTCAATCGCTTTAGCCACATGTTGCGGTTTATTCATTGTTTAAATATTCAAGGGTCCCTTAGTTATTTAAATACATGGTTGACTTGTATTCTGTGTGATGACATGCAGGAATGATTGATTGATATACTGCATATTGAAGTAGGCCATTATGCCAATAAGTAAGTTACGCTAAAACAGCTACAGTAAACAGGACTCTTAGGCTTACAGCTCCATGTCATTTCAATAACTTCATTTCATTAAAAACCTTAAATCCACCTGTCCCTGAATTTACTGAAATATGTGTATTTTACACTCAAGCAGTAGGCCTACATTAAGATAAATATCATAAAAGACAACTTACTGAGCATTTCATCAAAGCTCCATGAAGGTCTGCTGTGCGCTATGCATATTAACAGTAGAATAGCCAGGACTCAACAAGTAGCCTACCAATAGCTGCCAGTCTATAAATACATTTAATATACACAACCACAAAGAAATCCATTAATATTTTGTTTAAGGTAATTAAAGAAAAAACAATACTAAGACAATTTATTTCAAAAGAACAGAATAGCATGTATTTCTCTGTGCTATAGTAGCTGAGGCTATGGTTGCTTCATGTCAACAAAATTCATTAACTTGTTATGCTCTTTCAGATAGGGAATAGCAATCAAAACGTCTGGCCTGCATGGACCTCTGTAAGATTATTTAGGAAAGTAAGCAAGCGCCAACAAGCTTCATGAAGACACCCTCAAAGATGCCCTCTGGTGGCTTCAACAAGCATTAAGGGCATTAACGGCAACAATGGCTGACAGTAAAATACTATGACGTCATGCACTGCAATCGGTGCTGCAGTATGATGCAACTTTTAAATGAGGAACACACCTTCCACATCATTCAATATTTTCCATAGAACGCATAGCGCCTCGTTGATTATCCCTTACTTATTTGAATTCTGTCTGTTAGCCCACAGAAACAATTGGATCAGTAGCTTACCAGTCATGACATTTTGATTTTGTATCAGGGACCTCCAAACTCATATTTCTGTGTCCTCCGTGAGGCTCAGAGCATGTGAGCGGAGATGAGTGGGAGCTGAGCGGGCACAGTTTGACTGGAGCGCGGGAAAAGACGTGGAGCGCTCTGTGAGATGAGCAGGGTGTCCAACTGCCAAACTCGGCTTACATGCACTGCTCCAGACTCTTATTTCTGTGTGCTCAGGTGTAGGGCTTTTCCTCCAGCGCTTTCCCTAAGTTTTCAGCTGGAGGATGTCTGTTTTGTCCACATCCTCCCTGTAGTAGGAGGTCCGGGGCAGATGCAGATGCAGCAGATTGCCCAGCAGCAGGCCCAGCAGCAGGCCCAGCAGCAGTCCATCCAGTTCCAGCAGTTCCAGGCACAGCAGCAACAGACAGCCATGCAACAACAGCAACAGACGGCCATGCAGCAGCAGCAGCAGACAGCAATGCAACAACAGACAGCCATACAGCAGCAGCAGTTTCAGGTCCAGCAGCAGATGAAGCTGCAACAATTACAGCAGCAACACCATCAGAACCAACAGCTCCAACAGCAGCACCAAAACCAGCAGCAGCAGCAGGCCCAAAACCAGCAACAACAGAACCAGGTATAAGCGTTAAAGCCCTGCCATGATAGCCTGCCTAGATGTACAATTAAAAGCAAACAGAGACATGTAAGAAGGCAGTTGAATTGGTTTATCTTTTGGTAGTATGACATGAGAATAAAATATATTTTTGGTTTCAAATAATCTGCATTTGATGTATTTACACACACCCTCCCCATCTGTCTTCAGATGCACCCATCAAGGCACCAGCAACAGCAGATTCAGTTACAACTCCAACAGCAGCATGCACAGTCCATCCAGCACATGGTCCAGCAACAACAGCAGCAACAGGTTCAGTCTCAGCCCCAGCCGACCCAGCTGCCCCCCCACTCCCAGCAGCAGGGCATGGTGCCCCAGTCTCTGGCTGGGCAGATGGCCCCCACACAGCATGTGCCCATCAGCTCGCTCAGTCAGCAGCAGCAGCAACAGCAGCAGCTCAAGATCCAAGCCTTGCAGGTAAAGCAGAGGTGGTGTTATTGAAAAAGATGAACTTAAAGTTTAGTTCAATCTCTGTAGAATAGTGGGGACCTTTTGTTGTCCACTCTAAATTCATAATCTATAGTATCTGGGATAACACACCTATTCCAGTAACTTGTTTACACACCCCTCTGCTTGCTTGCTTCCCTATGTGTGTGTATGTGCCGTGTGTTCTTTGTATGTGTGTGTGCTTTGTGTGTGGCCAGGCTAGAGCATTGCAGCAGCAGCAGCAACAGCAGCAGCAGCAGCAAGTCCAGCAGGCCCAGCAGGCAGCACAGCAAGCCCAACAGGCGGCGGCTCAGGCCCAGCTAGCGGCAGCTGTACCTGGCCAGGTAAGAGCTGGTGTGGTGGGACTGATTGACTGCCACTGGTCACTGAGCCTGGCCTGGAGTGAGTGCATGCTTTCAGATTTACCCGTTTGGAATGACGACAGGGTTGATTGAATTTTGGGTTGCAAGCTCTACGCTGCCCTACCAAGCAAAAAGGCAGTAACTGCACATAGTGTGGAACTGAGAAAAAAATTGCTTTTATTTACCTTGGTTTCACAGTAACTTTATGCAGTTACTGCTAACATGACCCCCATTTTTTTCTCCAAAACACAATACAATAGAGTCAGGATACTTGTCCACATGATTAAGCATTTAATGTAGCAAAAATGACATTAACACATTTTTGACTAAATGAGCAGTTACTGCCTTTTTGCTTGGTTATGGCAGTACTGTTTTGACCATATTTAGCTTTCTGTGTTGCCTGTTGCCATACTTAAGCTGCTGCCATAGCCAGAAGGTAGTAGTGGTTGTTATATCACATAGCATTAGCTAGAGAGACTTAAGTTTGCATCGATTCATATAATGGCAACTTTGGGGTTCTTTGGTTTGAACAGAATGATGAATCTCCTACGTAACCCAGGGAATCAATTTAGTTGGTTGTCATTTGCATGTACAGTGCCTTCAAAGGATTCACACCCCTTGTCTTTTTCCACATTTTATTTTGGAACGGCTTGAATTTAAAATGGATTAAATTGATATTTTTATCACTGGCCTATACGCAATACCCCATAATGTCAAACTGGAATTATGTTTCTTTACATTTTTATGAATTAATAAAAAACGAAACGCTGTAATGTCTTGAGTCAATACGTATACAACCCTTTTGTTATGGCAAGCCTAAATACATTCAAGAGTAATAATTTGCTTAACAAGTCATCTAATAAGTTGCATGGACTCACTCTGTGTGCAATAATATTCTTTAACATGATTTTTGAATGACTACCGTAATTTCCGGACTATTAAGCGCACCTGAATATAAGCCGCACCCACTGAATTTTAATTTGTATTTTATTTTGAACATAAATAAGCCGCACATGTCTATAAGCCGCAGGTGCCTACCGGTACATTGAAACAAATTAACTTTACACAGGCTTTAACGAAACATGGCTTGTAACAAAAATAAATAGGCTTTAACGAAACACGGCTTGTAACAAAAATAAATAGGCTTTAACGAAACACGGCTTGTAACAAAAAATAAAAAATTAGCAGTAAACAGTAGCCTACCAAGAAAGTCATTGGTCACTATCTTCCTCCTCCTGTGCACTGAAACCACTGAAGTCATCTCCTTCGGTGTCGGAGTTGAATAGCCTCAGAATTGCTTCATCCGATATTGGATCGTTTTCATTGTCGCTCTCGTCACTTTCATCCGGAGGCAAATCCCCCGCTGAGCCCTCTTCAACACGCAGCAGTCCAGCCTTTCGAAACCCGTTGATGATAGTGGATTTTTTGACAATGCTCCACGCTGTCAGGACCCACAAATTTGAAAGCGGGAAAAATCCATATATTAGCCGCGTCATTGTTTAAACCGCGAAGTTCAAAGCGTGGGAAAAAAGTTGCGGCTTATAGTCCGGAATTTACGGTACCTCATCTCTACCCCACACATACAATTATCTGTATGTGTGGGGTAGTCGAGCAGTGAATTTCAAACACAGATTCAACCACAAAGGCCAGGGAGGTTTTCCAATGCCTCACAAAGAAGGGCACCTATTGGTAATTGGGTAAAAATATAAAATACATTGAATATCCTTTGAGCATGGTGAATTTATTACTTACACTTTAGATGGTGGATCAATGTTCCTGAGTGTCCGAGTTACATTTTTCACTCCCAGCTGTAATCTCTGCCAAAGCTGCTTATACAAAGTATTGACTCGGGTGTGAATACTTATTTATGTAAATTAGATATGGCTGTGTAAAATGTTCAATACATTTGCTAAAATGTCTAAACATGTTTTCACTTTGTCATTATTGTGTGTAGATGGTTGAGAAATATATTTAATCCATTTAGAATTCAGGCTGTAATGCAACAAAATGTTGAATAAGGGGCATGAATACTTTCTGAAGGCACTGTATGGTGCTTTTTGAGAATTCCCTGATTGGCTTGGTACTCATCTTATCGTGATAGAGCTAGGATTCATTTCCACAAGACACTTCCCCATCCCTTTTTTCTCTACCAAACTAGAATTAATGGAGACCTCTTCACCCCAACGCTAATTCTCCTCCCTATTGAAGATTTCTCAGAATGAAACCCACTGGTGGGCTGCTGAGAGAAATTTAAGTTTCTCTCCCAGAGGATGTCTCTTTATTATACCTCAGACCTACTTTAGATTGTCTTGTTCCCCCTTCATGCATGTGTGCTGTTCGTGCAATGAATGCTGTAACTGCATGCCGACTCTGTCCTGCAAACCAAATATATCCTTTAACTCGGCTGCTACATCTACTAGCGATACTCTTAGATGCAAAGACATGGCATCATCAATTATTGAAGGACCCCCACCATCTCATCCAATTGACCAATAGACACGGTTGGGAAATCACTGTCAAGCCTCTTACTGGGGGGGAACAATGAGGTTCCACCATTGGCACCCATTTAAAATAGTTAAAGCTAGATATACTAGATTACCAAAAATGATTATGTTATTTGTAGTCATTTGACAGATGTTTACCTTCTGTGCTTCCCTATCCATTTAAATAATTGTCATACACACTGCATAGTTTGGCCTTGTGAATAAAGAGGGAGCATGTCTCCACTGGCTGCGGCAGGCCTCATCACTGTTGTCATGGTAACACTGCCTGGCTGTGTGTCTCACACCAGGGTTAAAGATATGACTAACTGTTACTGTGTGATGTGTGTCAATGAGTGTGCGTGCATATGTTTGCTCTTGTGTACCTTACAAGAGTTGTTCCTGGGAGCTTGCTTGCATATGCGTGGGCAAATGCGTTGTTGTGCATGCATGCGCCTCATCTCCGCTGATGCACTGCATTTCTTGTTTTGCTTGTGACATGTCTGTTGTCCCCTCTGTCCTCCTCCAAGATGATGATGCCCCGCCTTGGGATGCAAATTCCGCCCCGGTTGCCCCGCGCTGCCTCGAACCCCGTCATACCTCCAAACTCTGCTGCCGTGGGAGGACAGCAGTTACCACAGGTATTTACGCCAGGGTAGAGTGACCAGGCAGTACTCTGACCCTGACCTCTATGGTGACCACCACCTCTCCTAAAACCATGTCCCTCTGGTGTGCTTTCTTATGCCAACTCTTACCCCTAGTACAGCCCTCTAATCTCCCAACTCTACCCAAACCACCACTCCTGCTCCTTACACAGACCAGTGGAATTAGATCTGATAGTGAATGTCTGTTCTCATGCTCAGTATGTAGTTGATTCATGAAAAGAGAGTTGTACCTTCTACAAGCAGGTTCCGACAGACATTGCCTTCCTCTTACCGAAGCATTTTGCGTACGTCTGTAATTTTTTGTGGTTTTGCTACACAACGTTCCTGTAGATTGTTCTGAAACGATTTTTTTCCCACAGTAATAGCCTATGCATTATCTGCTATGAAAGTATCTGCCTGTCCCTGTTTTGCTGTTGGCTGCTGTGTGAGCGAGCCACTCCCTCTCCCCACTGTGACACGGAGGAGGGGGAGATGCATTCTGAGAAGCACAAGTATATGACCATTTCTCAAAATGCAATTGTGGGAAAAATAGTTTTTAAAGCAACTACTGTTCCAGTTCCAGAGAGGAGTGTCACAGCTTTCTGTGAGTATATAATTTATTTCTCACCTCTTAATATTGAGTTCATGGCACCACTTTATAACCGGAGTAGGCTGTAGGCCAATATGGTTTCGATGCGCCCGAAGAGTGGAGCGCGCCATTTGCAGTGAATAGGCCTACATCAAGTAGCCTAGGCCTAGCGCTGGAAAGTTTTGTAGGACATTAGCCTAGATTTACTGATAGATTCATTAATCAGCCTACATGGCTATATAGCAACAATATCATATTTAGCCTGTAGTCCGATGTGCACAGAGGCAAAATTAAATCTGATAGGCTAATCCTAGGCTGGATCCTATTTTGACAGGTTGCACATCCAAATAACAATCATGTATTCCCTGGATATGTTAGATGAAATAGCTTACTTTTTTAATCGTAAGCTACCGTCTGTTGTCTTACTGGGTACTAGAAATTTGTCTAGAGCCCTGCCGCTAATGTAAAGTAGTTGTCCATCTTTTTTTTATAGTTGTATTTATTATCCAGCAAAATAGTTACATTTATCACAATGACTTTTTGTACATATCGCCCAACTCTAGCACCTCCCCACAAAATAATAATTTTGTAATGATTTATCATATTTCGCAAAAGACTGATCAATTTATTGCATTATGGATTTTTGTCCATATCGCCCAGCTCTAGATTTTGTTGGAAATGTAGTGTATTATTTTGCTAAGTATTAGGGCATCTGGCCAGTATTCATTGTTGTGTTTGGTAAGTATCAACAAGACACTCAATAATATTTTCTTCCCATCTTCCTCAGTAGGCACTCAAGCCCTGATCGGTGTAATGGCTTGAAGCAAGTTTGTCCCCCTGCTATTAAGGTTGGATGGTAATGTGATGCAGCTTCCAACCAGCTGAACAGTTGCTTGGGTTCCTCTGATGTGAGCTCTCTTTTCTTTTCACCTCCTCCGAAGGTGCAGCAGCACCAGATGATGTCATCGCCCTCGCCGGTACAGGTGCAGACACCCCAGTCCATGCCCCCCCCTCCCCAGCCACAGCCATCGCCACAGCCCCCATCCTCCCAGCCAAACTCAGTCAGGTGAGCAAAGTTTGCATGCTCACTTTCTTATTGACTAGAATATGGAATTTGAAAGTTTTATTTCAGGTGTAGTCTTGAAATGGAATGACATGCTCTGGTGCCAACTGTGACCCTGTATTGTGTTTCTTCACAGCAGTTCTGGTCCCACACCGTCCCCGGGGGGCTTCCAGCCTAGCCCGTCCCCCCAGCCCTCACATAGCCCAGCCACCGCACGCACCCCGCAGAACTATGGTGTCCCCTCCCCAGGACCTCTCAACACTCCAGGTACTGTCCTAACTCCTCATTGGAGCAGAGGTGCGGTTCTAAGCCCCTAAGCCTCATACCTCACCTATGATTGTTTTCCTTACTAAAGTTGACATTCTTAATTGTCTTTATGTAGAATGTTGATTTGTATGGAGCTTCTTTAGTTTCCCATTTGCCTGTTCTGCCAAATATTGGAAGCCCAATCAAGCCCATTCTCAGTGCCATGGTATATTTTATACACATATTGAATGTACAGTTGAAGTCGGAAGTTTACATACACTTATGTTGGAGTCATGAAAACTCGTTTTTCAACCACTCCACAAATTTCTTGTTAAAACAAACTATAGCTTTGGCAAGTCGGTTAGGACATTTACTTTGTGCATGACAAGTAATTTTTCCAACAATTGTTTACAGACAGATTATTTCACTTATAATTCACTCTATCACAATTCCAGTGGGTCAGAAGTTTACATACACTAAGTTGACTGTGCCTTTAAACAGCTTGGAATATTCCAAAAAATGATGTCATGGCTTTAGAAGCTTCTGATAGGCTAATTGACATCATTTGAGTCAATTGGAGGTGTACCTGTGGATGTATTTCAAGGCCTACCTTCAAACTCAGTGCCTCTTTGCTTGACATCATGGGAAAATCTAAAACATTGGTAGACCTGGTTAATCCTTGGGAGCAATTTCCAAACGTTCATCTGTACGAACAATAGTACGCAAGTATAAACACCATGGGACCATGCAGCCGTCATACCGCTCAGTAAGGAGAAGCGTTCTGTCTCCTAGAGATTAACGTACTTTGGTGCGAAAAGTGCAAATCAATCCCAGAACAACAGCAAAGGACCTTGTGAAGATGCTGAAAGGCCGCTCAGAAAGGAAGAAGCCACTGCTCCAAAACCGCCATAAAAAAGTCAGACTACGGTTTGCAACTGCACATGGGGACAAAGATTGTACTTTTTGGAGAAATGTCCTCTGGTCTGATGAAACAAAAATGGAACTGTTTGGCCATAATGACCATCGTTATGTTTGGAGGAAAAAGCGGGAGGCTTGCAAGCCGAAGAACACCATCCCAATCATGAAACACGGGGGTAGCAGCGTCATGTTGTGGGGGTGCTTTGCTGCAGGAGGGACTGGTTTAATTCACAAAATAGATGGCATCATGAGGAGGGGAAATTATGTGGATATATTGAAGCAACATCTCAAGACATCAGTCAGGAAGTTAAAGCTTGGTCGCAAATGGGTCTTCCAATTTGACCATGACTACAAGCATACTTCCAAAGTTGTGGCAAAATGGCTTAAGGACAACAAAGTCAAGGTATTGGAGTGGCCATCACAAAGCCCTGACCTCGATCCTATAGAAAATTTGTGGGCAGAACTGAAAAAGTGTCTGCAAGCAAGGAGGCCTACAAACCTGACTCAGTTACACCAGCTCTGTCAGGAGGAATGGGCCAAAATTCACCCAACTTATTGTGGGAAGCTTGTGGAAGGCTACCCAAAACATTAGACCCAAGTTAAACAATTTAAAGGCAATGCTACCAAATACTAATTGAGTGTATGTAAACTTCTGACCCACTGGGAATGTGATGAAAGAATTAAAAGCTGAAAAAATATCATTTTCTCTACTATTATTCTGACAGTTCACATTCTTAAAATAAAGTGGTTTACCTAACTGACCTAAGACAGGGAATTTTTACTAGGATTAAATGTCAGGAATTGTGAAAAACTGAGTTTAAATGTATGTTAACTTCTGACTTCAACTGTATATGAGTATTCTGATTGTTGTCCCATGTGGTTGTCTGGTGATGTGTAGGGAACCCCAGTTCAGTGATAAGTCCAGTCGGGGCCTCTCAACTGGAGGACCAACAGTACATGGAGAAACTCAAACAGCTTTCCAAATACATCGAGCCGTTGCGCAGGATGATCAACAAGATAGACAAAAACGAAGGTATACGCTCACGCCATGCTCTTTCTTACTTTTATGTCCACTCTTGGCTGTTCCCACTCACTAAAGGGAGTTTGTGTTCCCAACAGATAGGAAAAAGGACCTGAGTAAGATGAAGAGCCTGCTGAACATTCTCACTGACCCCAGCACAAGGTAAAATAATACAAGTGTGTCAGTGCCCATCAATGTTGGTCTTAACAATGGTTATAGAACGTATCTCCTCTCCCTGACTTGCAGGTGTCCTCTCAGGACCTTACAGAAGTGTGAGATAGCCCTGGAGAAACTGAAGAATGATATGGCTGTGGTAAGCGTGAGACCCCGTTTTTCAACCATGGTGAAAATCTTTGTACTGTTATATTGCTCTTTGGCTCTCAAAATGTCTTTCTGTTGTGACTTCATAAAGGTTACCCATTGAAAGTGAATCATTAGTTGTAAAGGACCTAAAACCCTGGCAACTATTTAACTAAATGTTTCCCTATTTAGCTTATTAATAAGACTTTTTTCTAAACTTGTTCTAGCCAACACCACCCCCTCCACCTGTGCCGTGCACCAAGCAGCAGTACCTGTGCCAGCCCCTCTTGGATGCCGTCATGGCAAACATCCGCTCTCCTGTCTTCAACCATTCCCTGTACCGTACCTTTGCCCCAGCTATGACAGCCATCCACGGGCCGCCAATCACGTGAGTTTACCCTAACCACTCCTTCATGTCCAGAAACCCTACAGGGTGGACAGATTTTCGGCTGACATCTTGGAGCGACCCTACTTTAGATCTGTCCACTTCTCTGTCATCGATACAAGACCATCCTCATTTCCTACAGTGCATTTAGAAAGTGTGTGAAAGAGTACAGTAGCAGTGGGATCAGGCCGTCATCTGACACCCATCTCTATTCTCTCCCACTCTCCACTCCACAGGGGCCCCACCATCGTGGCCCGGAAGAGGAAACACGAGGAGGATGACCGCCAGACCATCCCCAACATCCTGCAGGGGGAGGTGGCCCGCCTCAATGCCAAGTTCCTGGTCAACCTGGACCCCTCATTCTGCAGTAACAACGGCACGGTGCATCTAATCTGTAAACTAGGTGAGTTTAGGGCAGAGGTAGGCAACTAGATCCAGCCACAGTTACATTGAGACACGATCGTCTCCCTTTTTATTCGTGGGAACAGATTACCTAAATTAAATTAATTTGTAGCTGAATTCCTGATTTTACAAAATGAAAATCCTTACGGCCTGTTGCCGTCCCCTGGTTTAGGGCATTAAGAGGCTGGGGGAAATCACATTATCCTCCCTCAAAGATACAATTAATTGATGGCTGATGCTTTTCTCTGCTTTTCTCTTCCAGATGACAAAAACCTGCCAAGTGTGCCACCTCTCCAGCTCAGCATCCCTGCAGACTACCCAGACCAAAGCCCTCAGTGGGCAGACGATGGGCAAGTGTATGGTAAGACACACTGGCTCTCTCTGTACCCATACTCAACTATGGAGCCTGTTTTAGTCAAATTGACTCTACTTTAACTTTGGTTGTAATGAAATGTTGCCCAATATTACCTACAGTTTAAAATGTGTAACAAATTAAATGTTTAGCAAACTAACATTTATACTTTTTTAACCATACTGCCATGTCAGTAGCCAGTCTCTGGTTTCATGCACTTTCTAGTTGATTAATGCATCACTTTGTTTTCCTCTCCAGGTGCCAACCCCTTCCTAAAGAACGTTCACAGAAACATGACCTCCAAACTCCTACAGCTCCCAGACAAGCACTCTGTGACTGCACTGCTCAATACCTGGGCCCAGAGTGTCAGACAAGCCTGTCTTTCTGCAGCGTAGACAAGACTCACCTCACCTCTTCATCAAACCTCTGTTGGAGACAACATAACTTATCACAGACTGTGCAAACTGAAAGGGGTGGGCTACCTCACTCTGGAACGCCAGCTCTCCCCTACCACAACTAGGGTGTGCTGCTGAGGCTTCAACACAAAATGGTATTATGAGAAAGTCCATTTTGGGGTGTGTTCGGTAAAGAATTCTAAGGTGAGAAAATGTATAACCAATAACTGAACACTTTGCTGTGTAAAGCTTTGAAGTGTGTATATGTACTCGTAAGGGAATTTGTCTTTTTGTTATCAAGAATAAATACTTTTCTGCTCACCTGTTTTCATTAACCAGATCCATCCCATCATCCTATATCATAAGATGAAATTCAACTGACTTGACCAACCTACCAACAACGGCACACCAAAATAAGTTTATTAGGGAGAAATAAAAATGTATGTACATTGAAATATTAACTTTATATACAGTACCAGTCAAAAGCTGACACACCTACTCATTCCAGGGCTTTTCTTTATTTTGACTATTTTCTACATTGTAGAATAATAGTGAAGACATCAAAACTATGGAATCATGTAGTAACCAAAAGTGTTAAACAAATCAAAATATATTTTATATTTGAGATTCTTCAAAGGAGCCACCCTTTGCCGTTCATCCACCTCTGGCCTGCTCGCCTCCCTACCTCTGAGGAAGCACAGTTCCCGCTCAGCCCAGTCAAAACTGTTCGCTGCTCTGGCACCCCAATGGTGGAACAAGCTCCCTCACGACGCCAGGACAGCGGAGTCAATCACCACCTTCCGGAGACACCTGAAACCCCACCTCTTCAAGGAATACCTGGGATAGGATAAAGTAATCCTTCTAACCCCCCCCTTAAAAGATTTAGATGCACTATTGTATAGTGGTTGTTCCACTGGATATTATAAGGTGAATGCACCAATTTGTAAGTCGCTCTGGATAAGAGCGTCTGCTAAATGACTTAAATGTAAAATGACAGCTTTGCACACTCTTGGCATTCTGTCAACCAGCTTCATTAGGAATTTTATTTATTTTACCTTTATTTAACTAGGCAAGTCAGTCAAATTCTTATTTTCAATAATGGCCTAGGAACAGTGGGTTAATTGCCTTGTCAGCTCAGGGATTTGATCTTGCAACCTTTCGGTTACTAGTCCAATGCTCTAACCACTTGGCAACCTGCCGCCCCAATGCTTTTCCACCAGTCTTGAAGGCGTTCCCACGTATGCTGAGCACTTGTTGGTTGCTTTCCCTTCACTCTGCGGTCCAACTCATCCCAAATCATCTCAATTGGGTTGAGGTCGGGTGATTGTGGAGGCCAGGTCATCTGATGCAGCACCATCACTCTCTTTCTTGGTTCACCTACTCTGTCTCACAAAGACATGGCGGTTAGAACCAAAAATCGTAATTTTCCAGATTGACTGACCTTCATGTCTTAAAGTAATGATGGAGTGTTTCTCTTTGCTTATTTATGCTGTTCTTGCCAAAATATGGACTTGGTCTTTTACCAAATAGGGCTATATTCTGCATACCACCCCTACCTTGTGTTGTGCCAACTGATTTGCTCAAACACATTAAAAAGGAAAGAAATTCCACAAATTAACAAGGCACACCTGTTAATTGAAATGCATTCCAGGTGACTACCTCATGAAACTGGTTAAGAGAATGCCAAAAGTGTGCAAAGCTGTCAAGACAAATGCTGGTTATTTTTAAGGATCTCATAAAATATATTTTGATTTGTTTAACACTTTTTTGGTTACTACATGATTCCATATGCAGGTAGCCTAGTGGTTAGTGTTAGTCCAGTAACTGGAAAGTTGCTGGATTGAATCCCCGAGCTGACAAGGTAAAAATCCATCGTTCTGCCCGAGCAAGGCAGTAAACCCACTGTTCCCCGGGCACCGAAGATGTGGATGTCGATTAAGGTAGCCCCCTGCTCCTCTGATTCAGAGGGGTTGGGCTAAATGTGGAAGACACATTTCAGTTGAATACATTCAGTTGGTCTGACTACGTATCCCCTTTTCCCTTCACTATTTTCTACAATGTAGAAAATAGTAAAAATAAAGAAAAACCCTGGAATTTGTAGGTGTCAACTTTTGACAGGTACTGTTAACATTCATTCAGTGGTAATTGAAGTCCTTCAATGGCCATAATAGGAGCCAGTCCTGATCTTATTTAAAGAGGCTTTGGTTCTGCGGTGCTGGCTGGCCTGCTGTCTGTGCCCTCTCAATGCACTGTTCTCCTCAGCCTGCTCCTTTGTACAGCCTGGGTCCTTTTCTGCCTCTCTGCGATGCTGGAGCTCAGGTGCTGTTTGAGGGCTGGGAGGATCACCCTCTCTGTCACCCCTGCCTGGTTCCCAGACCTGGAAAAGGTACAGGGACATGGAGGATAGCTGTTCCACTACAAAGGTTAATGTTTCTGTATAAGAGATTAGGAAAGATTCACTTACATTCTCTTGGGAAGTGGTTGAAGTGCTATTTGGGGAAACTTCTCTGCCTTGCTGAGGGAAATCAAATGTATTGTACAATTTACCCGCTTTAAAAAAAAAATGTATGACTTAATCAGGTGAAAAAGATGCGTACTAAACTGCTATTTACCTGGTGCTGTCAGCAAGGTAGGCCTTTGTCATGATGTAGTTCTCAGGAGTGATTTTCTTGTTGAACACAATGTCTCGGAGGACAGCCTTCACACGTATAATCTATATGAAACAAACCATCAGGGAGAGCGATACCTCACTGAAAAAACACTGACAGTCAGTTCTCCATGTAAACTTTACATTGAGATATGGAGAACATGGTCAGAAAACTAGCTATTGGGCAAATGACAAATCATGCATGCCCTTGGAAATGTAAGACATATTTATGTAGTTTATGGTTTTACAATGTGACAATCTATTTTAATTGCTGCACGAAATGACCAGTTTTAGTAGAATCATTCTAAACCAGTGGTCGCCAACGGGTCGATCGCGATCTTCAAGGCATTCCTAGTCGGTCACCAACATTTTCTGTAGAAAAGCCGATCAAACGATAAAGGCTTGCGCTCCTTTTTTAAAATTGAGTTGAGCTGTTGCTGGTAGGTGCACTTGATTCAAAAGTCCTGCGCACCGGGTAAGCAAAGTGTTCCCATGAGACAAACTCCGCCTACCTGGCGGACCGGCAAATCTGTGACTAAATCGAGTGCACCTACTGCGCTGCCCAATCGGATAGCTCAAATCACTGTGGTTAGAGCTTCCATGACCCTGGCCACAGCCAAGTTTAATAGGCTACTAGCCTAGGTAAGATTTAATAACTTTTAAAACCATGACCACAGAGAGACTCAACAAATATAGCAAAGAGCTGCTGTTTTTATGAGTGAGTTCATGTTTAAGTTTATATTCAGCACTGTCACTTTTTATACAACACTATTACAAAACACGCTTCTCCGCGCTTCTGCTCAGGCTGCAACTGCAATGAATGAGTAGCCAAGTATCGATAGCCTGCGTTTTATTATTATTAGCAGCTCGACTTGTCGAATTTAATATTAAGGGATATTTAACTTTCTCTGGTCATAGGAACAACATGAATTTGTGCATGAGGCAGATGCAGTGCGACTTGGATTTCGCCATCAGGTGGAAGACTGTGTCCCCTCTCTCTGGTCAGTCTCACCGGAGGAAAGGAAGTAGAGAGCAGGGACCGTGAGAGGCGGTTGGGAAAAATAGTTTTGAACGGTCATCGTCGTGATTTGACCTCATTTACCATCAGATGCAGGTACCATCAGCCCAGTAAAATAAAAAAGTTAATTATTTCAATTCATGCTCCACAGTGCCTCAAGTGCTAAACCAACTGATATTTTGTTATCAGTTTGAGTTTTGAAATATAATATGGTCTGATTAATAATATTGGCAGGCCAATCATAAAGCCAATATGCTGTGATAATGTTTTAGGCCTACTGCCCAAACCTTATTTCTACAAAACTGTATGAGGTTAATGTAAAAAAACTAAATCTGAGCAATAGCATCGATGTGTCAGAGGATGACATCTGACCTCCTGAGACTGCAGGCTGTTGGCGTTGTAGAGCTGCCGTATGATAACCTCACATTCCTGCAGGGTGGGGGGTCGGGGGGGATGGGATGGGCTGCTGTGGATCCGGAGGGGCTGTAGAGAGGTGATGAGGCCTCCCCTCAACTCTGACTCGTGTTCTTGCTTTGCCACTCCAGTGGTCTCAGTGTAGGCGTGAGCCACACAACCGTCTTCCGCTATACTGCTTCCATGGGGGTCAAACAAGTGTTTTTAGATAAGGCACTTTTGGAGAAGATGAACTAGGGGGTAGAGGTATGGATGCTTACCTGAGCCATGGGTCTTGAGATAGGCGTGTGTCTTGTAAAGGTTGCTCCAGGTAGATCACTCTCTCTGTCTGGGCCTCACTGCCCTGTGTCGGTGGCCTTGTGCTCCAGCGGCTTGATCCTAAAGAAATAACTTCCCCAATAGGTAGGCATATGCGCCACACAAGCTTACACAATCATTGTTCATTGATTTATATTATGGGAAACTTAAAGGGATGTTGTGAAAAGTAATATCTAACGACCACAGATCTGAAAGTCCAAGATCCAATGCTTTCTTGGTCCCAAGAGGATTAAAGACCTAGCCCACTTGTTCCAGCATAGAGGTTGTCAAAGATGATTGAAGCCTACCTTTTCTGCAAGACTTTGAAGGCTCCATGATCAGCTTATACTGCAGCTCTGTAACATCAAAGTCAAAGAGAGGTCATGTAGAAGACATGACACAGAACAGAAGTAGACATGACAGGTGGCAGCAACAGCATACCTCAACTGCCGTGCTGTTTATAAGCTCTTGTAACAAGGTCCTTTGAGCAACCTTGGCACTGTGTGTCTAGCTGCTCTGACAGAGTGAAGATAGAGCACCCATGTGATTCTTTTTCAACTGGATTGAAATATCTCTTTGTGGGGGGATAGGATGAGGAGGCGATATAGAGAAGCTTGTCTGTTCTGTAAAGTGATACTGCATTCCACCGCCTCCCACGGTGAGATACTCACCATCCTTTCATTTTCCTCATTCAACAACTGTATCACTATGCAACCACTAGCGCTAGGCTATAGTGTTTCACCTCTGTCAGCAGTGCCTCATCCTCAGATCCCTGTGTGATTATCATGCTAAAAAGCGTGCAAACAAACATGTATTACAGATACAGATTTCCACTAAAGAAAACTTTATCATATGCAAATTATTGCTGGCTAGTGGCTACCCATAAAATGTAGGCCTGTTAGGCTGTATGGAAAGAAAGGCTGTAGTCTAGCTTAAATGGTGGCATTGGTATAGCTAAGGGGAAAGGCCATACATTGTATATGCTATTTTAACTCAGTAACATGATGTATAACGTTACTGTGCAAAGATGAAAATGATGATGCACAAAGCTCAAACCATGACAAACAAATCTGCTGCCTATGATGACGCTTTTGGAAATCAAAAACATCAGCAAAGACACGAGGACAGGTTTGACTCACCTTTATTTTCCCGTCTGAGGTCATCTATTTCACCGTGTAGCTTCTGAAGAGTGTCCTTGTGCTGTAGTTGCAGGAACTGAATATTCCTCTGAAGCGATGCAACGCGAGTATCCATGTCCCGGAGAGATGAGACCTCTCCCCCTCTGTCCCCACGGGGTGAATCGGACAGCGGTTCAAGGTGGTTAAACGGGAAAGGACGTGGTTGTGGAAAGCAAGGCTTGTCAAGACATCCAACGCGGGACCAGTGGGGTAGATTTCGCACAGGCGGAAGACTGTTTCCTGACATAGCTAAGCTATACGGTTAGCTAGCACCACGACAGTTTTTTTTAACTGGCTAGCTAACTTAGCTAACTTACATAGTAGCTAGCTAGACTAACAAGCAACAACAGGTCATTCTATCCGCAAGAATAATCGTGCAGCCATTACCCCTTATCGTAAACGTTCCCGGTTGAATGCATTGTTCACCTCCACAATATGCAAAGTTTAGAAACAATTTAACGAGATAACTAGGAAAAATAAAAATACACCGATTACCCACAGCCACTACCGACTACGATTTATTTCCCTTTTCACTGTCCATGGTGGACATGCACTCCTCCCATACAACGTTGCCATGACAACCATAATGCGTAGATAAAAACGTATCTAAACATTCTACCATTCGAACGCAGCATTGTGTCACTGTAAATGTCTGTCTCGTCTTTGCAAGATCACATATAGACAAGCATACAGAAACGATAAAGGCAAATCATTTCATCTTCAATTCAATTTTCATTACTTTATTTCTTAGATGTTAAGTGCCCCATTTGGGGGACTTTGAGCGGGTTTGGACCGGTTCCGACTGACATTTTGGTGTACAAAGCACCCTGTGAATGCCATATAGTCCTATGTGTAGCAGAGTTTCTAAACCCAGAGGAGCAACATCGCGAGACTTCCGGGCACGCTTGCAAAACTTCCGGACACGTTTTCTCGGAAAGCTGTGAGTGCTATTAATTGATACAGTATCAGTACTAGTTACATTTACACAGGGGCGGAAAAGTACCAAATTGTCGTACTTGAGTATAGGTAAAGATAACTTAATAGAAAGTGACTCAAGTAAAAGTGACAGTCACCCAGTAAAATACTATTAGAGTAAACGTCTAAAAGTATTTGGTTTTAAATATGCTTAAGTGTCAAAAGTAATTGTAATTGCGCCAGTATACTTAAGTAACAAAAGTAAAGTATAAATATTTTCTAATTCCTTATATTAGGCAAACCAGATGGCATGAATTTCCGCATATACATTCATTGCACTATAATGGTGACAAACGGTGCCCACAAACTGTTAGGGCCAACATAAAGCTGTCCCAACAGCAGAGTCCCAACAGCAGTCCCAACACCTTACCACTACTACACCTGGCTATCAGCTGAGCCTTGACTGGTAGCAAAACAGTTCATTCAGCCTCATTTGCTGCCTTTAAAAAAACATAGCTGATATGGCTGACTTGCTTAAACAAATGTGGTTTCTACTGTCAATTGAGATGTACAAACTATGGCATTAGGTGACGACGAGCGAATAAGAGGCAATCCGTAATTTCAATTAAGAAATTAAGGCGCGAGCTAGGACGGGCGTAGTCAATATAACGGTTTGTTCAGCACTTTTGAAATGTACAGCGACAGAATTCAGAACATGGGTTGTTCTTACAGTATTCTCCCTGTACACCAAGTTAGAACCGTAGGATAAATAAAGGGGGCATATAAACAGACAATGAAAGCTCTTACAATATTAGATAATTACGTTTCTTAATAACAGGCTATAGGCTACATGTGCTCCACCAAGTCAGAACAGTAGGTTAAATTATGAGGGAAAAAGGGACCAAATTATTAGGGTGAGGCACATGGGCTACTAACAGCTTACTATACAACATACACTTAGTATTGCTTTCTTAGCTACAGTATACATATCTCCCTGGCATATTACATAATTTATGCAGCAGCATACAAGACATTTTTGAACTCACCTTGTTGTTCTGTGCTCACTTGAACAGGAAGGTGGCGCGGAACTCTGGAACTCTGAAAAAACTAAGTCGAATCACGACGATGTCAGTGATCTTGGTCCCGTGTGGCTCAGTTGGTAGAGCATGGTGTTTCCAATGTCAGGGTTGTGGGTTCAATTCCCACGGGGGACCAGTACAGAGAAAAAATGTATGGAATGTCTGCGTTCACTACTGTATGTCGCTCTGGATAAGAGCGTCTGCTAAATGACTAAAATGTAAATGTAATCTTCAGGTCGGAGCTCCAGAAAGAGGCCGAGTTCCCGAGTTGGATGACCGTTCAAAACGTATTTTCCCAGTCAGAGCTAGTTTTTTTTCCAGTTCCCAGTTGTCTTGAACTCACTGAAGTCTGAAATGTCCCAGTTCCGAGTTTCCAGTTGTTTTGAGCATTGCAGAAGTCATGCTGGATTGACAGCAAGGCCAATGTCGAATGTTTATCCTTTTAAGCTTGGAAAATAGACCCTTAACCTTAGCCTTGGACCACAAACCCACTCTACTGAATAGCAGGCTCGTTATTAGAATATCTAGTTAACAGAAGAAAAGAAAGAGAAAATCAGGACAGAAGAAAAAGGATATCAAAGTGAAACAGTTCTCTAAAGACACAGGAGACAATAATACAAGAAACAACACTTCTGTAGCTTGTCAACTATGTGTCTGTCTATCCCTGTTCTCTCCTCTCTGCACAGGCCATACAAATGCTTCACACCGCGTGGCCGCTGCCACTCCAACCTGGTGGTCCCAGCGCGCACGACCCACGTGGAGTTCCAGGTCTCCGGCAGCCTCTGGAACTGCCGGTCTGCAGCCAACAAGGCTGAGTTCATCTCAGCCTATGCTACCCTCCAGTCCCTAGACTTCCTGGCGCTGACGGAAACATGGATTACCACAGATAACACTGCTACTCCTACTGCTCTCTCTTCGTCTGCCCACGTGTTCTCGCACACCCCTAGAGCATCGAGCCAGCGGGGTGGTGGCACTGGAATCCTCATCTCTCCCAAGTGGACATTCTCTCTTTCTCCCCTGACCCATCTGTCTATCTCCTCATTTGAATTCCATGCTGTCACAGTTACCAGCCCTATCAAGCTTAACATCCTTATCATTTATCGCCCTCCAGGTTCCCTTGGAGAGTTCATCAATGAGCTTGACGCCTTGATAAGTTCCTTTCCTGAGGATGGCTCACCTCTCACAGTTCTGGGTGACTTTAACCTCCCCACGTCTACCTTTGACTCATTCCTCTCTGCCTCCTTCTTTCCACTCCTCTCCTCTTTTGACCTCACCCTCTCACCTTCCCCCCCCCTACTCACAAGGCAGGCAATACGCTTGACCTCATCTTTACTAGATGCTGTTCTTCCACTAATCTCATTGCAACTCCCCTCCAAATCTCCGACCACTACCTTGTATCCTTTTCCCTCTTGCTCTCATCCAACACTTCTCACTCTGCCCCTACTCGGATGGTATTGCGCCGTCCCAACCTTCGCTCTCTCTCTCCCGCTACTCTCTCCTCTTCCATCCTATCATCTCTTCCCTCTGCTCAAACCTTCTCCAACCTATCTCCTGATTCTGCCTCCTCAACCCTCCTCTCCTCCCTTTCTGCATCCTTTGATTTTCTCTGTCCCCTATCCTCCAGGCCGGCTCGGTTCTCCCCTCCTGCTCCGTGGCTCGACGACTCACTACGAGCTCACAGAACAGGACTCCGGGCAGCCGAGCGGAAATGGAAGAAAACTCGCCTCCCTGCGGACCTGGCATCCTTTCACTCACTCCTCTCTACATTCTCCTCTTCTGTCTCTGCTGCTAAAGCCACTTTCTACCACTCTAAATTCCAAGCATCTGCCTCTAACCCTAGGAAGCTCTTTGCTACCTTCTCCTCCCTCCTGAATCCTCCTCCCCCTCCCCCCCCCCCTCGTCCCTCTCTGCGGATGACTTCGTCAACCATTTTGAAAAGAAGGTTGACGATATCCGATCCTCGTTTGCTAAGTCAAACGACACCGCTGGTCCTGCTCACACTGCCCTACCCTGTGCTTTGACCTCTTTCTCCCCTCTCTCTCCAGATGAAATCTCGCGTCTTGTGACGGCCGGCCGCCCAACAACCTGCCCACTTGACCCTATCCCCTCCTCTCTTCTCCAGACCATTTCCGGAGACCTTCTCCCCTACCTCACCTCCCTCATCAACTCATCCTTGACCGCTGGCTACGTCCCTTCCGTCTTCAAGAGAGCGAGAGTTGCACCCCTTCTGAAAAAACCTACACTCGATCCCTCCGATGTCAACAACTACAGACCAGTATCCCTTCTTTCTTTTCTCTCCAAAACTCTTGAACGTGCCGTCCTTGGCCAGCTCTCCTGCTATCTCTCTCAGAATGACCTTCTTGATCCTAATCAGTCAGGTTTCAAGACTGGGCATTCAACTGAGACTGCTCTTCTCTGTGTCACGGAGGCTCTCTGCACTGCTAAAGCTAACTCTCTCTCCTCTGCTCTCATCCTTCTAGACCTATCTGCTGCCTTTGATACTGTGAACCATCAGATCCTCCTCTCCACCCTCTCCGAGTTGGGCATCTCCGGCGCGGCCCACGCTTGGATTGCGTCCTACCTGACAGGTCGCTCCTATCAGGTGGCGTGGCGAGAATCTGTCTCCGCACCATGCGCTCTCACCACTGGTGTCCCCCAGGGCTCTGTTCTAGGCCCTCTCCTATTCTCGCTATACACCAAGTCACTTGGCTCTGTCATATCCTCACATGGTCTCTCCTATCATTGCTATGCAGACGACACACAATTAATCTTCTCCTTTCCCCCTTCTGATAACCAGGCGGCGAATCGCATCTCTGCATGTCTGTCAGACATATCAGTGTGGATGACGGATCACCAGCTCAAGCTGAACCTCGGCAAGACGGAGCTGCTCTTCCTCCCGGGGAAGGACTGCCCGTTCCATGATCTCGCCATCACGGTTGACAACTCCCTTGTGTCCTCCTCCCAGAGTGCTAAGAACCTTGGCGTGATCCTGGACAACACCCTGTCGTTCTCCACTAACATCAAGGCGGTGACCCGATCCTGTAGGTTCATGCTCTACAACATTCGCAGAGTACGACCCTGCCTCACACAGGAAGCGGCGCAGGTCCTAATCCAGGCACTTGTCATCTCCCGTCTGGATTACTGCAACTCGCTGTTGGCTGGGCTCCCTGCCTGTGCCATTAAACCCCTACAACTCATCCAGAACGCCGCAGCCCGTCTGGTGTTCAACCTTCCCAAGTTCTCTCACGTCACCCCGCTCCTCCGCTCTCTCCACTGGCTTCCAGTTGAAGCTCGCATCCGCTACAAGACCATGGTGATTGCCTACGGAGCTGTGAAGGGAACGGCACCTCCATACCTTCAGGCTCTGATCAGGCCCTACACCCAAACAAGGGCACTGCGTTCATCCACCACTGGCCTGCTGGCCCCCCTACCTCTGAGGAAGCACAGTTCCCGCTCAGCCCAGTCAAAACTGTTCGCTGCTCTGGCACCCCAATGGTGGAACAAGCTCCCTCACGACGCCAGGACAGCGGAGTCAATCACCACCTTCCGGAGACACCTGAAACCCCACCTCTTTAAGGAATACCTAGGATAGGATAAAGTAATCCTTCTAACCCCCCCCCCCCCCCTTAAAATATTTAGATGCACTATTGTAAAGTGGTTGTTCCACTGGATATCATAAGGTGAATGCACCATTTTGTAAGTCGCTCTGGATAAGAGCCTTAAATGACTTAAATTTAAATGTAATGTAAATGTTATTGCTTTGCAATGCTTGCAGTTAGCTACTGATTCCTTCCAAACCACTCATTGTTGAATTTGCGATTTCCAACTTGTTGTGTAATGTTTATGTCCAATGGCCGATGAGCACTGATACATTTTTATCTAAAATTTCTCTTCATTAATTCTCTTCATATGACAAGGATTAAAAAGGATTTTCCAGTAGATTGTTGACTTGATTCATGATGATGACTCCTAGCTAAGATTTGGAAAGTATGATGTTGACGCTGTCCAATCAAAGCTACTGTAGATTTAACGTGATTTGACGTCATTTTATCTGTGGCCAATGACCTTGAGCCTTCTTGGATTGGCACTCATAATATAACTGTATGGCAGCACCCAAGGGGCTTGAAATTTCGAGCTCTACCCATAGATTCTGTGTTGACGTATTGTCCCCATGAGTGACAAATCACCAAGCCAATCATGGAGCAACTAGAGAACATTACTAACCCCTACACTCCATATTTTCCACTTGCTGCCCCACGACCACAGAAAGCACTGAGCTAGGTTGAAACACCTGTATTTTGGAGCTGCCTTACTCAAGAAAGCAAAAAAGAGACAACATTTGTTTGGGACTTTATTAACACAATGATATACAGTACCAGTCAGAAGTTTCGCCACACCTGCTCATTCAATGGTTCAACCAAAAAAGTGTTAAACGAATCATATTCATATCAAATCAAAATATATTTTATATTTGAGATTCTTAAAAGTAGCCACCCTTTACCTTGATGACGGCTTTGCACACTCTTGGCATTCTCTCAACCAGCTTAATGAAGTAGTCACCTGGAATGTATTTCAATTAACAGGTGTGCCTTGTTAAAAGTTAGTTTATGGAGTTTCTTTCCTTCTTAATGGCCGTGCTGCTGCTCCAGTTTCAACTGTTCTGCCTGCGGCTATGGAATCCTGACCTGTTCACCGGACATGTTACCTGTCCCAGACTCGTTGTTTTGAACGCTCTAGAGACAGCAGGAGCAGTAGAGATACTCTGAATGATCGGCTATGAAAAGCCAACTGACATTTACTCCTGAGGTGCTGACCTGTTGCACCCTCGACAAAAACTGTGATTATTATTATTTGACCCTGCTGGTCATCTATGAACATTTGAACATCTTGGCCATGTTCAGTTATAATCTCCACCTGGCACAGCCAGAAGAGCCACCCCTCATAGCCTGGTTCCTCTCTAGGTTTCTTCCTAGGTTCTGGCCTTTCCAGGGAGTTTTTCCTAGCCGCTGTGCTTCTACACCTGCATTGCTTGCTGTTTGGGGTTTTAGGCTGGGTTTCTGTACAGCACTTTGTGACATCAGCTGATGTAAGAAGGGCTTAATAAATACATTTGATTGATTGATTAATGTGTTTGAGCCAATCAGTTGTGTTTTTACTTGGTAGGGGTAGTATACAGAAGATAGCCCTATTTGGTAAAATACAAAGTCCATATTATATCAAGAACAGCTAAAAAAAAAAAGCAAAGAGAAACGACAGTCCATCATTACTTTAAGACATGAAGGTCAATCAATGTGGAAAATTTCCAAAACTTTGAAAGTTTCTTCAAGTGCAGTCGAAAAACCATCAAGCGCTATAATGAAACTGGCTCTCATGAGGACCGCCAAAGGAAAGGAAGACCCAGAGTTACAGTTGAAGTCAGAAGTTTACATACACTTAGGTTGGAGTCATTAAAACTCGTTTTTCAACCACTCCACAAACTTCTTGTTAGCAAACTAGTTTTGGCAAGTCAGTTAGGACATCTAATTTGTGCATGACACATGTAATTTTCCCAACAATTGTTTACAGAAAGATTATTTCACTTATAATTCACTGTATCACAATTCCAGTAGGTCAGAAGTTTACATACACTAAGTTAACTGTGCCTTTAAACAGCTAGGAAAATTCCAGAAAATGATGTCATGGCTTTAGAAGCTTCTGATAGGCTAATTGACATCATTTGATTCAATTGGAGGTGTACCTGCGGATGTATTTCAAGGCCTACCTTCAAACTCGGTGCTTTTTTGCTGGACATCATTGGAAAAACAAAAGAAATCAGCCAAGACCTCAGAAAATAAATTGTAGGCCTCCACAAGTCTGTTTCATCCTTGGGAGCAATTTCCAAACGCCTGAAGGTACCACGTTCATCTGTACAAAACAATAGTACGCAAGTATAAACACCATAGGACCATGCAGCCGTCATACCGCTCAAGAAGGAGAAGCGTTCTGTCTCCTAGAGAAGAACATACTTTGGTGCGAAAAGTGCAAACCAATCCCAGAACAACAGCAAAGGACCTTGTGAAGATGCTGGAGGAAACAGGTACAATAGTATCTATATCCACAGTAAAACGAGTCCTATATCGACATAACCTGAAAGGCAGCTCAGCAAGGAAGAAGCCACTGCTCCAAAACCGCCATAAAAAAAGCCAGGCTATGGTTTGCAACTGCACATGGGTACAAAGATCGTACTTTTTGGAGAAATTTCCTCTGGTCTGATTAAACAAAAATGGAACTGTTTGGCCATAATGACCATCGTTATGTTTGGAGGAAAAAGGGGGAGGCTTGCAAGCCAAAGAACACCATTCCAAACGTGAAGCACGGGGGTGGCAGCAGCATGTTGTGGGGGTGCTTAACCCAAGTTAAACATTTTAAAGGCAATGCTACCAAATACTAATAGAGTGTATGTTTACTTGACCCACTGGGAATGTGATGAAAGAAATAAAACCTGAAATAAATCATTCTCTCTCTAATATTATTCTGACATTTCACATTCTTAAAAATAAAGTGGTGATCCTAACTGGCCTAAAACAGGGATTTTTTACTAGGATTAAATGTCAGGAATTGTGAAAAACTGAGTTTAAATGTATTTAGCCAAGGTGTATGTAAATTTACGACTTCAACTGTACCTCAGCTGCAGAGGATAAGTTAATTAGAGTTACCAGCCTCAGATATTGCAGCACAAATAAATGCTTCACAGAGTTCAAGTAACAGACACATCTCAACATTAACTGTTCAGAGGAGACAGTGTGAATCAAGCCTTCATGGTCCAATTGCTCCAAAGAATCCACTACTAAAGGACACAAAAAAGGAGAGCAATGGACATTAGACCGGTATAAATCTGTCCTTTGGTCTGAAAAGTCCAAATTCAAGATTTTTGGTTCCAACCGTCGTGTCCTTGTGAGACTTACAGTAGGTAAATGGATATCTCCGTATGTGTGGTTCCCACCGTGAAGCATGGAGGAGGTGTGATGGTGAGGGGTGCTTTGCTGGTGACACTGACACTGGGAACTCCTTCAAGACTGTTGGAAAAGCATTCCTCATGGAGTTAGTTGAGAGAATGCCAAGAGTGTGCAAAGCTGTCATAAAGGCAAAGTGTGGCTACTTTGAAGAATCTCAAATATAAAATATACACTGCTCAAAAAAATAAAGGGAACACTTAAACAACACATCCTAGATCTGAATGAAAGAAATAATCTTATTAAATACTTTTTTCTTTACATAGTTGAATGTGCTGACAACAAAATCACACAAAAATAGTCAATGGAAATCCAATTCATCAACCCATGGAGGTGTGGATTTGGAGTCACACTAAAAATGAAAGTGGAAAACCACACTACAGGCTGATCCAACTTTGATGTAATGTCCTTAAAACAAGTCAAAATGAGGCTCAGTAGTGTGTGTGGCCTCCACGTGCCTGTATGACCTCCCTACAACGCCTGGGCATGCTCCTGATGAGGTGCCGGATGGTCTCCTGAGGGATCTCCTCCCAGACCTGGACTAAAGCATCCACCAACTCCTGGATAGTCTGTGGTGCAACGTGGCGTTGGTGGATGGAGCAAGACATGATGTCCCAGATGTGCTCAATTGGATTCAGGTCTGGGGAATGGGCGGGCCAGTCCATAGCATCAATGCCTTCCTCTTGCAGGAACTGCTGACACACTCCAGCCACATGAGGTCTAGCATTGTCTTGCATTAGGAGGAACCCAGGGCCAACCGCACCAGCATATGGTCTCACAAGGGGTCTGAGGATCTCATCTCGGTACCTAATGGCAGTCAGGCTACATGGAGGGCTGTGCGGCCCCCCAAAGAAATGCCACCCCACACCATGACTGACCCACCGCCAAACCGGTCATGCTGGAGGATGTTGCAGGCAGCAGAACGTTCTCCACGGCGTCTCCAGACTCTGTCACGTCTGTCACATGTGCTCAGTGTGAACCTGCTTCATCTGTGAAGAGCACAGGGCGCCAGTGGCGAATTTGCCAATCTTGGTGTTCTCTGGCAAATGCCAAACGTCCTGCACGGTGTTGGGCTGTAAGCACAACCCCCACCTGTGGACGTCGGGCCCTCATACCACCCTCATGGAGTCTGTTTCTGACCGTTTGAGCAGACACATGCACATTTGTGGCCTGCTGGAGGTAATTTTGCAGGGCTCTGGCAGTGCTCCTCCTGCTCCTCCTTGCACAAAGGCGGAGGTAGCGGTCCTGCTGCTGGGTTGTTGCCCTCCTACGGCCTCCTCCACATCTCCTGATGTACTGGCCTGTCTCCTGGTAGCGCCTCCATGCTCTAGACACTACGCTGACAGACACAGCAAACCTTCTTGCCACAGCTCGCATTGATGTGCCATCCTGGATGAGCTGCACTACCTGAGCCACTTGTGTGGGTTGTAGACTCCGTCTCATGCTACCACTAGAGTGAAAGCACCGCCAGCATTCAAAAGTGACCAAAACATCAGCCAGGAAGCATAAGAACTGAGAAGTGGTCTGTGGTCACCACCTGCCGAACCACTCCTTTATTGGGGGTGTCTTGCTAATTGCCTATAATTTCCACCTGTTGTCTATTCCATTTGCACAACAGCATGTGAAATTTATTGTCAATCAGTGTTGCTTCCTAAGTGGACAGTTTGATTTCACAGAAGTGTGATTGACTTGGAGTTACATTGTGTTGTTTAAGTGTTCCCTTTATTTTTTTGAGCAGTATATATTTTGATTTGTTTAACACTTTTTTGGTTACCACATGATTACATATGTTTTATTTCATAGTTTTGATGTCTTCACTATTATTCCAGAAGAAGAAAAACCTTGAATGAGTAGGTGTTTCCAAACTTTTGACTGGTACTGTATATATACCGTTCAAAAGTTTGGGGTCACCTAGAAATGTCCTTGTTTTTGAAAGAAAAGCATTTTTTTTTGTCCATTAAAATAACATCAAATTGATCAGAAATACAGTGTAGACATTGTTAATGTTGTAAATGACTATTGTAGCTGGAAACGGCTGATTTTGTATGGAATATCTACATAGGCGTACAGAGGCCCATTATCAGCAACCATCACTCCTGTGTTCCAATGGCACGTTGTGTTAGCTAATCCAAGTTTATACTTTTAATTGATCATTAGAAAATTGATCATTTAATTGATCATTAGAAAAACCTTTTGCAATTATGTTAGCACAGCTGAAAACTGTAGTTCTGATTAAAGAAGCAATAAAACTGGCCTTCTTTAGACTAGTTGAGTATTTTGAGCATCAGCATTTGTGGTTTCGATTACAGGCTCAAAATGGCCAGAAACAAAGAACTTTCTTCTGAAACTCATGTCTATTCTTGTTCTGAGAAATGAAGGCTATTCCAAGCCAGAAATTGCCAAGAAACTAAAGATCTTGTACAACGCTGTGTACTACTCCCTTCACAGAACAGCGCAAACTGTCTCTAGCCAGAATAGAAAGAGGAGTGGGAGGCCCCGGTGCATAACTGAGCAAGAGGACAAGTACATTAGAGTATCTAGTTTGAAAAACAGACACCTCACAAGTCCTCAACTGGCAGCTTCATTAAATAGTACCCGCAAAACACCAGTCTCAACGTTAACATTGAAGAGGCGTCTTAGGAATGCTGGCCTTCTAGGCAGAGTTGCAAAGAAAAACACATATCTCAGACTGGCCAATAAAAATAAAAGATTAAGATGGGCAAAAGAACACAGACATTAGACAGAGGAAGATTGGAAAAATGTGTTATGGACAGACAAATCTAAGTCTGAGGTGTTCTGATATGTCTGTTGGTCAAAATGAATTCAATTCAATCAGAAAGAAAAACATTTGTGAGATGCATAAAAAATGAAAAGATGCTGGAGTAGTGCTTGACGCTATCTGTCAAGCACGGTGGAGGCAATGTGATGGTCTGGGAGTGCTTTGGTGGTGGTAAAGTGGGACATTTGTACAGGGTAAAAGGGATCTTGAAGACGGAAGGCTATCACTCCATTATGCAACACCATGCCATACCCTGTGGACGGCGCTTAATTGGAGCCAATTTCCTCCTACAACAGGACCATGACCCAAAGCACAGCTCCAAACTATGCAATAACTATTTAGGAAAAAAGCAGTTAGCTGGTATTCTGTCTATAATGGAGTGGCCAGCACAGTCACCATCACAGTCACCGGATCTCAACCCTGCTGTGGGAATAGCTTGACCGTATGGTACATAAGAAGTGCCCATCAAGTCAATCCAATTTGTGGGAGGTGCTTCAGGAAGCATGGGGTGAAATCTCTTCAGATTACCTCAACAAATTGACAACTAGAATGCTAAATGTCTGCAAGGCTGTAATTGCTGCAAATGGAGGATTCTTTGACGAAAGCAAAGTTTGAAGGACACTATTATTTAATTGAAATATCATTTATAACCTTGTCAACATCTTGACTATATTTTCTATCATTTTGCAACTCATTTCATGTATGTTTCCATGGAATATTTGTAGGTGAAACTAGAACTTTTGAACGGTAATGTATATATATATTTTTTTTTTTACATTGGTTTGCAAACTGATATGTGACACATTAATGCCAAAATAATATAAAAAAACAATAATTATTTTTCTGAACAAGATGGGCTCATCTGCCCTGAATGACAGGTCGCCACTCTATCATAAAACATTAACGTTTTTTAACTAGGTAAGTCAGTTAAGAACTAATTCTTATTTACAATGATGGCCTACTTGTAAAGCCCCCGGCCAAACCCTCCCCTAACCTAGACGACACAGGGCCAATTGTGTGCCGCCCTATGGGACTCCAGTCCACGGCCGGTTGTGATACAGCCCAGGATCGAACCCGGGTCTGTAGTGATGCCTCTAGCACTGCGAGCAGGTTGAGCATGGTGAGATTGTAGACTCCTAAATTGATAGTGCATTTAGGCGATTTTACAGTTAACATGCTGATATTGTATTTGGTATTTCAAGTACAAATAATGTTAATATTATTTGTGCTTGTGTCCTAAAGTGAGGACACCTCAGCAATTTATAACTATTTTTTTTACAAGAAAAGGTCAGTTCTAGACCGTCCTAAAACTATGCAACATTAACTGTAATTGTTTATGGCCAGCTCATGAAATATAAATACGTTCAGGTATGTCTATTTTTGCCAGAAACCTACATTTTCCTTTCCCATTGAGGTAAGAATAGTAGTGCAAGTCTTTATTACACCTGTAAATCTTGTAGTTTGACAATAATCACCACCATCCATCCTGTCATTGCTCAAGTGACAAAGATTCAATATCTTGTTAGAATTTTAAACCGAACTTTCCTTTACATATCAACCAGTAAAACAGCTTAAAAAAATATTTATATTTAGCATAACGACATCCAAACAGCAATGCGCTTGCATTTATTTACAAGATTAAAAAAGAACAACATTTATCACAATAGGTGGCCAAGCATGAAGGCAAGTGGCAAAAAAAAAGCCATTTCATTCTCCTGCTACTGGGACTTGAGTTTATCTCCAAACAGGGCAACTTAAGAGTCCGTAGAGAAAGCCTCCTGTAAGGATGAGTAGTGTGCTGGACATGGGGCCGAATGAGAACAGTGCCCCAAACAGGTAGAGCAGTAAAAGCATCAGCAGGGTTCTGTAGCTCGCCAGCATGCGCAGGCTTAGCCGTGGCCGTCGGATCCTCTCCGCTGTTACTCGCGTCTCTGGGCTCCTGCGCCTGCCATCCGCCACGGCCTCGGGGCTGGCCAGGTAGTGCCGTCCCAACTGGCCCAGGAAGTCCGGCCGCGAGCACAGAGCATCCATGTGACCTCCGAACTTTGGATGGGAGAGAGGCAACAATTATGACAGGCCAAAACAGACAGAACTCTGACTTCTATGAAAACCCATATTCTCTTAGTTCATCTTTTGGGTGTATACAACAGATGTACATATTTCAGAATAGATCATGATACTTAACAGCACTGCTGAGGTCTCACAGTCAAATAGAAATTACAGGTTCAGGGTATCAGTTTTGCAAATCGCAAAGAATTGCCATGTCACATACCCTCTCATTCACCAGAGATGAGATCTTGAAGAACAGTCTGACCAGGATGGCGTTCTCATAGCTCCTGATGGGCTGAAGCTCCGGGTCCCCTTGGTACTCTATCTCAAATCTACGCAGTCCATTGATGACCTGCAAAAACATCACATATTTAACAGTGTGTGAGATGCATATATCCCTTATGATATGTGATGTTGGGGTTTGGTTATTAAAGTTGAATAAGTAGTCTGACCTGCATCCGGCCCAGGTCTGTGAGGATGAGTCCTTTCTGCCCTTGAACACAGTCTGGTAGCTGCTTGGAGTTCCCATCGTCCTGACCAGAGCCTAGGGTAGCCATCAGCTGAGACAGTTGTCCTGCATTCAGCTGTAGATGACAAAACATAGCATGAGTTGAGGAATTAAGTCTGCATTAGCTCATGCTAAATATTCAGGAAAAGTGATGTGTAAACCTACCCGAAATATCTGACAGAGGTAGTCCAGAGACCTCTCCAGAAACTCATGGGTCTTAACACACGCCCCGGTGTCATCCACCTCTCCTCCATTGAAGGTGTAGTTGAGGTCAGGGGAGCCCATTCCAAACCAGGACATGAAGGAGTTGTTGGCTGCCACCTCAGCTGACTGATCTGATATCTTCTTGGCGGTCTGCCTCGCCTGGTCGATGATCTGAATGAGCTTCAAGACCTACACCAAAGGAGGATGACAACGTTTATATTTGGTCCATCTAAGACAAAAGGGCAGGCCTAGACGGTTGGGTCTTGTGATAAACAAGAACGTAGTCTTACCAAGACAGTCAGCAAGCAACAGCAACACAGAGTGCAGCACAGAGAGATCTAATCTCGCAGAATGTAGCTAGCACATTTTACTAGCACTGGGAATTTTCAGGGACCTCATGATACTATCTTGATACTTAGGTGCAGATACGATATGTATTGCGATTTGATACTGCAATTTTATT
This sequence comes from Salmo salar, assembly GCF_965601325.2. Classification (NCBI taxonomy): domain Eukaryota; kingdom Metazoa; phylum Chordata; class Actinopteri; order Salmoniformes; family Salmonidae; genus Salmo; species Salmo salar. The sequence goes on from NC_138291.1 coordinate 154,811,577, forward strand.
GTGATTCGATGTTCCAAATATATTGCGCACTATACAAAACACTAGGACCACCTTCCTAATACTGTGTTGCACCCCCTTTTGTCCTCTGATCAGCCTCAGTTCGTCGAGACATTGACTTTACAAGGTGTCAAAAGCGTTCCACAAGGATGCTGGCCCATGTTGACTTCAATGCTTCCCACAATTGGGTCAAGTTGGCTGGATTTCCTTTGGGCAGTGGACCATTCTTGATACACACGGGAAAATGTTGAGCTTGAAAAATCCAGCAGCGTTGCAGTTCTTGACACTCAAACCAGTGTGCCTGCCACCATACCCTGTTCAAAGGCACTTAAATTATTTTCTTGGCCATTCACCCTTTGAATGGCACACAGAATCCATTTCTCAATTGTCTCAACGCTTCAAAAAAATAATGGTTCTTTAGCCTGTCTCCTCCCTTTCATCGACACTGAAGTGGATTTAACAAGTGACATCAATAAGGGATCATAACTTTCACCTGGTCAGTCGGTAATGGAAAAAGCATGTTCCTAATGTTTTGTACACTCATGTCTGCTACAGAGGGACAAGACGGCCATAATAAAAATTGGTTTTGAGCAGTCATGGAAATGAAAGTGCTGAAAACATGTTGGCTCGAGCTATAGAGGAGAAATACTGAAGTTTCGTTGCAGGTACAGCCGACTAGCATATTGATACTTGTCATATCAATATAATACCCCCCCAACCTTCCATTTTACCACACTGAGACTAGTTAACTAATACAATTAGTGAACAGTAAATAGTGCTGAGTGATTAGTGCTTTTTGAAGTCAGTTCAGTTAGATTATTTAAAAAAATATATCTTGGTTTTCAATTTAGATAATTTGGGTTGAATGCTGTAACACATAATAAAACAATTAAAAGTCCCATGATGGTAGTGACTGACCATTACTGCTCATCACTTAACCATCATTTATTCACATTACTCAACTTTTTCAGGTGTATTACATTTTTTTGATGACTTTATTATTTAATTCCAAGTCATCTCTATAGAGCTGCTGCCTATGCTGTCTGACAAATCACTATTTTGTACTTCTTCAAAGTAAATAAGGTATACTTTTATGACTGCTGAATACCAACTATCAATCACTTAGATCATGTATTTTCAGGTAGAGATACCTCGACGAAACAGCTGCACTCTAGATCGCCTTACAATCGCACATTCTTTGTCTCTTCCATAGCAGGCATAAAAGAAACAGACTGGACAAGTAGATGCACATTGGATTATGGTCATTGTAGTTAATTACCATGTTTTAATGCACAAAACTATGTAGAATATTGGCCTGTTTGAAAGTACAACTCCCTACGTCACACAGTTCAGGCTGGATCTGATTGATCTCTAGAGAAACTGTGCAATGTGCTCATTGAGCTCACAGAAAAATAAAAAAAGGAAATGGAATTCAAATAATTTAACTGACGTTGGTCAATTAGTTGTTTAAAAGCGGAAAAATAAGACATTGCTGTTTAAAAAAAATCTAAAAATACAAATAAATATATAAAAAAAAGATTTAAAAAATAAAATAAATATTCGCTCAGCGAAGAGTAAGCCAAGCTAATTCAATCAAATCCACACAGATTATGCTGATAGCTGGTGGCTAATGTTAGCTCACTAGTGGCGTGCTTAGAAATCTCAGATCTTTTCTCCCAAAGTTGGGCTCAATTTCAGAACTGGGATTTGCAAACTATCTGGAATTGAAATTCACTCGATCTCTAGTATGGTCCCCTCTGCTCCACTCACCGTGCCCCTCAGCTCCGTGCCGAACATCTGTTTATACTGACAGTCCTGGCCCTCCAGACCATACACGTGGCTCTTCACCCTGAACACCCTGTCTGTCACCACAGGCTGCCGGGCCGATAAAAAGCTGCCACCGTGGCCCGGCGAGAGGAAGCACCGGTGCTGCCGGTGGTGGAGGACATGCTCCGGCTCCAGAAACAGCTGCTCTCCTGGGGAGGGACAGGAAGTGGAAGGACAGGAGAATTACATTAGGACAGGGCAGTGACAGCTCAGACTGCTGTAGCTGGACCATTACATTACTATTAGTGCATATACATCACACAAGTATTATAAGGCTGGGTGACTGTTTTTGTCCTTACCTTTCTGAATCATCTCTGATAGGTTTGGCTGAGCGAAGACTTTGGCCACCCTGAAGACCATTAGTGCATTTTTGACGTTGACCAGGTCTGTGCGTACCACCCTGTTTAGGAAGCCCTGAAAGAGCTTGGTGTACATCAGCAGGTTCTCCTGAACAAACAAGCTCCTGAATTTTTTGTTGAGAAAAACTGGTTAGGAAGACAAATATAAAAATTTGAGGAAGCAATAAGACAAACAGCCAATTCCTTGTCAGTACCTCAGAGTCAAAGACTTGAAGGAAGGAAGCACTGCAAACACATTTATTCAGCCTGACCCATCTGGTGATCCAACAAATAACTCACCATTTCTCAGGTACACCTTTGTTCTGGTCTGTCTGAGGATTGGTCTTCTCTCCTGTGTACCTCCATGGCTGGATGTAGCTAAGCCACGTCTCCAACACCTAAACGTAGAGATACAGTGGTGCTTTAGAGATAAAAATGTTTGTGTGCTCTTATCTCCATTATAGAGGTGGTGAGTTGTATTGGTTGGACCCAATGAGAGGTTGTGATTGACACCAACACCTCACCCAAGCTGAGAAGGTTGAGGATTGAGCTGTGATACCTACCACTCTGAAGGAGGCATCTAAAGGCCAGTGACCAAAGCAGTGCTGGAGGAACACATATAGCTTCTGCTGAACAAAACGATGGACCACCACCCTAGAGACAGACCAACGACAGGGCCATAGTGAATTATAGGCCAAACTAGATCCAGACCATTTAAAGTTACAGTAAAGTTTGAGAGAATGTCGACCCTAATGTCTGACCCTGGTGGTGCTCACTGCTCAGCTCACCTCTTCAACTCCTCCAGAGGGCTGGTGTGGGAGTGAGCTGAGGAGGAGACCTGCTCAGGTTTCAGGCTGCAGGAGAAGGCATGGAGGTGCTTCACTAGGAGACGAACCACCAGAACGTGCTCCTCTGTCGGGGTGAATGGCTCCTGAAACAGAAGCCAGTCATACACAAATCCACAGGGACAGCAGCCAATCATAAGAAGGTCCTCGGATAACAATAACCAATCACACAGCAGGCTTGGAACATAACCCCTATTCCTGGTACTGTTTCTCAAATGACCCTGCTGTTGAAAAAGCCTATCTGGAAAAGGCATTCAATGTGTCTAGCTCAGAAACAGGCACATACTTTAAATTGAGATTCAGGCCCATTATTCTTAGAATGAGGTAGACAATTTGATGATGAATTTATTGATTTAGGGCAATGTGGTTGATGATGTTTTGAATACTGTAGTATTGTTTGCGCAGAACGGAAAAATGAAATGAGAAAGACAAAATGGTACACACATTAACCACATAGTAACATAGCAAGACATGCTTTAAATGAAAAAAAGGGTGCGTGCACACACGCACAAATTAAAATGTCGATCTCTTCAAATTCTCCTTTCAAGGATATTTCTCTATGGGCCATATTCTACTGTGAGATGGTCTGACATGTCAAAATGATGTGCTGTCAAAATGGGGCCCATCCAAGGATAGGTCTTTGACTGGTTGCGTTCAGGCAGTTGGTTTTATAGAATGCACTGTAACAGCATTCAAATGCTTTCTTGAAGAGAAGTACCCTTGACCTTCCTGTCCTAACCTTAACGCTACTCTGTCTTCAGGGCCTAGGTTTACCTCCAGCAAGCCTAGTGGGATTGAATGAAAAGGGAAAAGTACTTGGTACGTGTCGAGGGTCCCAGAGCCAGGAGGGGTCAGGGGTTGGCACAGCATGCTGGACATACTGAGGCGATACTGCAGCAGCGCCAGCTGTACGAGCCATCACAACCAGGGGAGGAAGAGGAGGAAAACAACATTACAGTGGGGGAAATAGGAGAGAGAGAAGAGGGAGGTGAACATGAGAATAGAAAGGAAGGGGTGCATCCACAAAGAAAAAGGGGTGAAGACCAAAAATAGGAGAAAACAAGTAGAAACAACAAAGGATAAAGACAAACAGAAATATATTGACCACATGAACACAATGCTATGGCAGCTAGAGTGATGTAGTATCCCTTTCACACCAAACACAGGAGGGATAAAACCATTCATCTCTACAATGAGGGACACAAAACATGGTTAAAAACATTTGTTAGAGGTTTTTGGGAAAAACAGTTCAAAGGTTAAAGGATTGTTTCGGTCCAATGGCCATGACCGGCAGTTTTTTTTTTTTTTTTTTTTTTAAGAGGGGAGAGGGAGTACTGCATCTCTTACACTATGGAGGACCACATACTTTAACTATACATTCTAACAGAAGATGGTATACGTACTAGGCTACTAGGTGATAGCAGGGATGGGAAGAATATGGCTTGTACGCCTTTGGGGATTTGAGAGGTGTATGAATAATGAAAAAGTGTTGGCTAGATTATATTGAACTGATGTAGAGATGACAACCAGCTGAGCAGCCCAACAGCCAAATAAACAACAGAAGGGTACTGAAACAGTGAATGGAGCCACAGACACCATGCACAGGTCTGACAGAAGCAAAAGCACTACTACCAGATACACATGCAAAAATCAGTGCAGTTAATTTGCACTGCAGTTGCCCATATGCCAATAATTCAGCAACAAAAGAAAATCCTCAAAACAAAAAGCCTGCCTTTCAGGTAAAATTAGAAATGCCTGATCCCATGCCCTTTGATTGGTTTCACATTGAACTTTGATCATTTTGATAGTATTCATGTTGCATAATCTATGCAAATAAGGATAGTCAAGACAAACTAAAGCCAGACCTCCCCGTCTGATTTTCCAGTTACCCTCAAAGATGCATTCGGGAAAGAAATACAATAATACACAGTATACCTATGCAGTGAAAAAGGAGATGGCTACAAATCACATTTCTATAGCCCAGGTGAGAGTGCACATCTTATTCAGATATAAATATTCCCCTCTAGTTAAAAAGAGTACAGTGGGACCCGTTTTGTGTCCCAGTTGTGAAAGCCAGGGGACAGGCTGATTTGATGCAGATCACCATGAGGCAAATGTCAGTGGGGGTGGAGGAAGGCCAATCATGGTACTCGATGGGGTGAGCCCTGCTGTGGTTCAAGTGAGGGGGGGGGGGGGGGCAATAGTGATCAGCCAGTCAGCCGTGCGGTGCTGCAGTGCAGGTGAAGGGGTTGAGACTGGTAGTGGGAAGGGCCATGTGTGACATGCTCTTACCTTCACCTGGGGGGACTGCAGCTTCTGGTACATCTCCAGGGAGTAGTGATGCAGCCACATCTCCACAAACACCTGGGGATAACACACACACACACGTTTTATTCCCAATTCCCTAAACACCTGACTGACAGTCACACCAAATCCATTCATGGCTGACAAAGGATGAAGGAGGCTCACCTGTAGTAATGCCTCTGACCTCCAGATCTCCTGGGCTGCAGGGTCAGCAGTGACTGAGGGCTGATGGGATATGTGGCGCTTAAGGAGGCTGGTGCTGTGGGTGCCATACCCTGCAAAAGGCACACTGGAAGCCCTGGACACCAAAGACATGACAGTGCGCACTGAGTTTCCTAGCATTAGGAAGGAAAGAGAAACTAAAAGGAGGCAAAGGAATAAGAAAGTATTTGCTCTTATTTGACAAGTTCAGGTAGCATCCTTCAAATGTTATCACCAGACGGATCACAACCCTGTTAGTGCTCTCAGTCACATCTGACTTTGGAGTTCTATCCCCACTGTAGAGTACCTGGGAGCAGGTGGAGACACAGAGCCTCTTTTGTAGGTGAATGGAGAGGGGGGAACACTGCCCTCTGTAGGGAGGAAATACTTGAGGTAGGTGTCCACTAGCACAAAGTATGCACTATCCAAGCTGCTCACATGCGGTCCTAGAGAGTAGTTCTGAGAACACAACATCAACACACTTGTGTGAGGTCAAATAATAGTCTGATTCATGCATCACAAAATAAGATATTGTTATAATGACAGTTGAGCATTGTTACCTTTGGTGTGATGAGACTGGAGGCAAACATAAACATGTAATATTCAAAGGGATCTGAAGAGGGTTAAGGACATACGACCAGACTATAAAATATACTAAATCACAAACATACATTGTCAACAATGTTTTTGAGAAAGCGAGGGCCGAGTGAGTTTGGGCGGTAAGGATACTAAGTGCCAGGCTGAGTGTCTGCAGACCAGACAGAGGAAAATGCAGCTTGTTGTTTAAAAGTGGGCAATCTGGGAGGACGCCTTCCTGTATGGACACCTTTACAGGACCCTGCAAGAGCGGGGGGGAGAAAAAAATAAATAAAAGTGGTTAGTGTAAAAAATAAGTTGTGGAAGACTTTGCTATGTATCAAAAAAAAGAGATGCAACTTACAGGCAGAAAGCTGACTGGTATTTCATATTTGTAGTCCTCTGCTTGAAGCTTGTACACAAGCTTCATCATTGGACCACTGAAAAATCACATGAGATCATAATTAAGTCAGTAAATTACTGCTTTTCTAAAATTAAACATCATAAAGGTAGACAGTGGACAGAAAGACATAGGAACATAAAGACAGACATAGGATGACAGAATACCTAGGATTGAGAAAGTCCATGACGATGTTGTACTGATTGCTGCATGCCTGCAGAAATCGCAAGTTCCAGCCCACGATGATGCCATCCAGACTGCCAAAAACACTCTCTACCAGCCAGGGGAAGATCAGGTGCAGCTCCTGCAGAGAGAGATATTAACTGAGGATGAATGTGATTAGGTAACATGGTTGAGTTGAACCAGGTTCAGGCACAAAGCTGACACGCTGACTGACTAAACATTGACATAGTTGGATATTGATGATCTGACCTATTGACAAACATGCTCTTCCTCCACTGCCCCCCGTCTGTATAAACAACACTGGTTTATACAGACAAACTGTACCTTCACAGGGTAGTCATCAATGACCTTCACCAGTTCCTGGCAACACTGGAGAAAAGGCTTGGTGGTCGAGTCAATTTTCAGGTTGGCCTGTAAAGAAAAGACAACATCATTACTGCTGACAACAGTTACTGCTGCCACGGTACTACGCTAGCTATTATGTGACAATTACTTGGCTCATGACAAGTTCATGTAGGCAACAAGAAGTTCACACGTTGCTCATGACGAGAAGCAACACAATACAACTAACCAGAAGGAAACTGGGCTGTTGCATGGCTGGGGCGGCCATAGAAAATTCAAGTTAGACGAGACGGGGTCACGATTCAGAATCCAATTGACACCTGGATAGACAACAATACAGAAATGGTTCAGAGGGGCTTTGTTGATATTGTGATTATCTATATCAAACAAATTTGAAGCATAGCTAGCTACAGTTAGCCGGCTAGCTACCCAGCGAGGAACACATATGGCTACAAAACGCTTGAACACCGGAAGCAAGTTAGCCAATAAGCCAATCAAATTTAAACGTGGCTGAAACTATAACCACCCGTAATTACATAGTTTTGCGTTGGATAACTAACGTTACCTAACATCAGCAGGCTAGCACTAAACGTTTGCTTGCCAGCTAGCTAGCCAGCCAGCCAACTGTAATTAGTTAGCTTTCTGTACTGCCATCAGCTTGTGAGCTAACGTTAGCTGGCTTAGTTTAGCGGCTAACCCAGTTGACAGTGTGGCAGGCAGCAGCTAACAATGCTACGGGCTGACAAAGCAATTTGTTTTCAAAATAGCCTCATCTCAACATGCACTGGGTTAACTTAAAATGTTTCTTACCTCCCTCGACAAAAAATGGCCAGCCTTTCCAGTTCATCAAATATGTGTATAGTTCCTCGTCCTATCTATGGGTTCCAATCTACCGCGTTTCTATCAGAAACAGCATAGCGAAGCGAAATTGTGTCATTTCACTAAAGGATGTGGCACGCGAACGCGCGCTCCAGTGTATATCGTGGCTGAAGGAAGGAAGAGCCAGGTACAATCTTGTAGGTAGATGGCAGCGTTGCCACCTCCAAAAAGTTTTAGTAAACCTAGGCCATAGAGATAGATAGAGGACTCATCTTTGTATCTGTGCCATTATAGCGTCTGTGACAGCCTCAATGGCGCTGCCCATGCTATCTCCATTTTAAAGTAGTTTCTTCTTCACAATAGGCTGATCCCTCCTGATAACCCGGTTGGACATGACTCCAACAGGGTCACCCGGAGGGATCAGCTAATGATGTTGGAAGTCTCACCCAGTTGACTACGTTAGAAGCCCTCAATGGCGCTGCCCATGCTAGTACAACCTTTTGGCCACTAGAGGCCTCTATCCTTCTCTATGTCAGGGTTAGGCAACCCTGGTCCTGGAGTGCTGCAGGTGTAACAGTGTAGTTTCCGTCCCTCTCTTCGCCCCAACCTGGGCTCGAACCAGGGACACATCAACAACTGAGACCCACGAAGCATCGTTACCCATCGCGCCACAAAAGCCGCGGTCTCAGAGCGAGTGACGTCACTGATTGAAACGCCATTAGCGCGCACCACCGCTAACGAACTAGCCATTTCACATCGGTTACACAGGCTCTTCATGTTTTTGATTTAACCAACCTGGAAGACCAGGTGTGTTGAATATTAGGCCATCACTGAACTGATCAATTAGCTCAGTTGGTCTGGTGTGGTGTATAGTTGGGACAAAATCCTGCGGCACTCCAGGAACCTAGGTCGAGGATGAAAGCTGGTTCATAGGCTACATGGAATTGTGATAAAGTAATATTACTTACTGCAGGGTGGGATTACCGAAATGTTGTGGGCCCCCAGGAGGTATGATAGCAAAATGTGTAGAATTGCAGAAAATGTGCTTTAAAAGCTCAACATTCTCTCTTAGCCTCATGGCAAAATGTGTAGAATGGCAGGAAATTAGTTTTAAAACTGATACATTTTCTCTTAGCCTCATGGCAAAATGTGAACAATAGCATGAGATGAGCTATAAAACAGCACACTTTTTTCTCTGAACCATGGCAAAAAGTGTAGAATGGCTGGAAATGAGCTTTAAAATTGCTACATTTTCTCATAGCCTCATTACACACAAAATGTGTAGAATAGCATTATAAAACGGCACATTTCTTCTACACAAAATGTGTTGAAATGCACAAAGTTAGCGGTCTCCCCTCCAATTACAAAAAAAAAATCAGTTTTCCAAAAAAAAAGGCCCCTGGGCCCCAAATGCTGCAGTTTAGCCCTGACTTACTGTTAAATATTGTTACATTTACATAAACTTTCTAAGTATATCAACAATCAATCAGGTGAATCAATCATCATGGATAGTAGATTTTTTCAAACCCCTTGACTGAATCAAATTCAAATCAAATTTATTTATATAGCCCTTCGTACATCAGCTGATATCTCAAAGTGCTGTACAGAAACCAGCCTAAAACCCCAAACAGCAAGCAATGCCTGTGAAAGAAGCACGGTGGCTAGGAAAAACTCCCTAGGAAAAACTCCCTAGAAAGGCCAAAAACCTAGGAAGAAACCTAGAGAGGAACCAGGCTATGAGGGGTGGCCAGTCCTCTTCTGGCTGTGCCGGGTGGATATTATAACAGAACATGGTCAAGATGTTAAAATGTTCATAAATGACCAGCATGGTCTAATAATAATAATCATAGTAGTTGTCGAGGGTGCAACAAGCACGTCCGGTGAACAGGTCAGGATTCCATAGCCGCAGGCAGAACAGTTGAAACTGGAGCAGCAGCACGGCCAGGTGGACTGGGGACAGCAAGGAGTCATCATGCCAGGTAGTCCTGAGGCATGGTCCTAGGGCTCAGGTCCTCCGAGAGAAAGAAAGAAAGAGAGAATTAGAGAGAGCATATTTAAATTCATTCATCTGCTTTCATTTCACATTTAAGTGGTGCCTTCCATGAGGCCAATTAGCATTTCTGTCATAGAGGAAGCAGAGGAACCAGGCCAAGGCCTTTGTTTCTCAAAGAAACTAAACTTAATCAAGATAGGTGCAAAGTATGCTTTTTGCAAGTGCAAAGTTAAGTGTGCTTAGTGTAGCCTAGTATGTGGCATAACTATTGGTTTGTGTGTATCTTTATGATGTGTTTTAATTTTATAGTGACATGCCCCTGTGTTAATGTAGTATTAAATCCCAGCGGAACAGCCTTACAAATCATATTACATCCTGTTTTGATTTAAGTGCACGCATCCCTCACAAATACCCTTTGGAGTCCCCTGTCCTGCCGGGAAATTAGGCAGTGTGTCAAAATGATTAATCAATGGCTGATTAATAATTCTAATTTCATCACTTTAAACTGCAGAGTGTTATTGCAGGCGCATCCCGGTCTAGGCGTTCAATAAGCTCCCGTCTTTCTCTGTGGATGCCGATGTGGGCTTATCTGATCTGATAATACCTCTGATTAAAGGGACTCTTTACATTTAATGATTATATTTGTTCATAAGGATAATGCAAAAACAAACAGGATTACAGGACAATAACCAGATTTCTCAGGATAATACAACATTTAAGCACCAAATATCCCGTAAAAAGAGATCACCTATAGTATTTATGCTCACAAAAAGTTGAATGAGGTACTGTATGTATCCCATGGTCCAATGACTCTCTGTCCTTTTGGAGCATAATTTAATATACTATTACTATATAACCCGATTAGGAAAATAAAAGGCCCATGATCAGTGATAATACATATGGCAGTAGAGGGCAAGCACATGAATATAATAATAATCAGATTAATTTCCCTCAACTCCAAACCCCCCTCCACCCATTTACATAATACCACTAATGTGGGTTTTTACTGGATGGGATACAGCTTTTGTCAGATTTGACTTTTTATAGCAGTTGGATTTTACGCAGCAGGTTAGGAAAATTAATGTATCAGGTTAGGATAATTAGGTTAAGGTTAGGAAAAGGATTAGGGTTAGCTACAATGCAAAATAAATGCAACTTTTTAGTTAATTTGACAAAAGCTTTATCCCTTCTAGCCATGACCACTAATGTGTGACCAAGTCACCATTAACCTATGGCATCCCGGAGAGAACAATTTTAGGCTACAAAGACCCCGTGTGGCATTGTGAGCAATACCTTTTCACCTTTTCAATAAAACATTTTAACAGGTTCCTTAGCAACAGTGTTGAGAAACAAAGGCCTTGGCCTGGTTCCTCTGCTTCCTCTATGACAGAAATGCTAATTGGCCTCATGGAAGGCACCACTTAAATGTGAAATGAAAGCAGATGAATGAAGCTGTATGTATGCATGGTATTCATGAATAATGAGAACCAATTCTGTGCACTTTGATTGTATTGGTTTAGTTGCATAGGTTTGAAAAAAGTTTTTGGGAATGAGAATCAATGAGGAGAGGGCACACACAAAGACAGTGATTCTCACTGAGACATTCCAAATATGCCATTATTGTACCTGTCAAACTATAATCCAATAACAAAAATATCAATTTTTCCCCCTCCTCTTTTGTTAATTGCTTATGTGACCTGATTGGTTGCAGGTGTGAATCTGGAGAATGTAAAGCCACCTGTTTCCTACAAAACGGTGGTGCATTTCCTGCTTGAGCTGCTTTTGTCTCCAAGTCCCACACCAGACTTGATAAACTGGAGGGGCCAAACCATTTGGCCTCTCTCTGTCTACATTTATTTTCTTTTGTCAATCAATAAAAAAAGGAAGACCATAAATGAACTCTCTATCATCAACAATACTACTCTAGTCCTTAATTAGCTGTCCGTATATTAATGAAGGTCCTCTGATGCTTGACCTTAATTGTACTCTGCTATACGTTTTTAGCTATCCGTAGCAATATATTTGCGCTTAAAATGTCTTTCCTGTATAACATTAAAGCAGGTCCAATCACTGTAGATGTAGAAATTATGGTCTCCAGTATGATCTCAATTGACGTGATGATCGATTTGCCCGTAGGTCAAAAGCGAAGCACCGCCGCAATGCGTTACATTTTAGAGCGAAAGCTGCAGCAGAAGCGAACTCCTTTGTCTGCGACTGTTTGTCCGCGCGCCCCCCTGTGTGTGCATGATTGGCTGAGGAACAACGCCTGTGCGTGGTTGGCTGGGTAACGACGGCTAGATGGTGGCTCGGTGGGGAAACCTTTCTGATGGCTCTCATATATTGGTTCACTTATGCCCTAAAATAAGATTGTTTATATGGGCAAAATATTGTATATACATTTGTTTATATGTGCAGAATATTGTATAAAAAATATATATAATTCTTCCTTTTAGACAGAATAAATAAATCCGGGTTGGGTGAACATCTTGAAAAACAAGCCTACAAACACATTCATTAATTCATTAATAAAAAACGTGCACAGTATACAGCTTTCAACCCTGTTATAGTAAATGTTCTTTCAATTTGATCTATATCATCTAATTATCAATATAATAAAACTAGGCCTATGATTTACTTGAATAGGCCTATAGCCTACTCAAACATCATGATTGGCTTTAGCAAGGAGTGCCGATTCATTAATTTCAAGCACATTATGATTCATGTTTTTAGAATAGGTTGATTATTAGAGCTTCTGCACGCTGTTTGTCAGCAGCACACTAAATCTTTCCATCGATTAGAGTATTAGGCTATAGTGATTGGCACCGACAGCCTATGTAAAGTCATATCAGTATGCTACCAGCTGCATTTTTTCAATATGAAAAGGCAGTGTTGGAAAAAGTACCCAATTGTCATACTTGAGTAAAAGTAAAGATAACCTTAATAGAAAATGACTCAAGTAAAAGTGAGTCACCCAGTAAAATACTACTTGAGTAAAAGTCTAAAAGTATTTGATTTTAAATATACTTAAGTATCAAAAGTACATGTAATTGCTAAAATATACTTAAGTATCAAAAGTAAAAGTACAAATCATTTCAAAGTCCTTATATTAAGCAAACCAGATGGCTCCATTTTATTGTTTTTTTTATTTACAGAAAGCCAGGGGTTCACACTCCAACACTCAGACATAATTTACTAATGAAGCATGTGTGTTTAGTGAGTCCGCCAGATCAGAGGCTGTAGGCATGACTAGGGATGTTCTTTTGATAATTGTGTGAATTGCACCCTTTTCCTGTCCTGCTAATCATTCAAAATGTAACGAGTACTTTTGTGTGTCAGGGAAAATGTAAGGAGTAAAAAGTACATTATTTTCTTTAGAAATGTAATGAAGTTAAAGTAAAAGCTGTCAAAAATATAAATAGTAAAGTAAAGTACAGATACCCCCCAAAATGACTTAAGTAGTACTTCAAAATCTAATGCTTCTAACCGAGTCTCCTAACGTGCGTTGTTCTTCAATAGGCAATGCCTAGGCTAATAGATCTACTTGTTGGATGCACGTATCCAGCTGTTTGTTAGGCATAGTGATATTGTCAACCATCATCAGCTGATTACAGTCAAGTGACAAACAGCTGTTGTGATATAGCCCTTGATGCAAAAGAATCCAGTCCAGAAAACAGTGTTCAGAAAGAATGTCCAGAATATGTTAATGTCTTGTTTGTTACACCAGTGAAGACAGTTTTGATCCACATTAGATCCAATCCAATACCCCTACATTTATGTTGATTATCTGCTATTGTCTACAGATTACAGGAGGGTCTTAAAGATTTAACAGAGAAACCACCAGGGTCTAAAATATTTAACAGAGAAACCACCAGGGTCTAAAATATTTAACAGAGAAACCACCAGGGTCTAAAAGATTTAACAGAGAAACCACCAGGGTCTTAGATATTTAACAGAGAAACCACCAGGGTCTTAGATATTTAACAGAGAAACCATCAGCGTCTAAAATATTTAACAGAGAAACCACCAGGGTCTTAGATATTTAACAGAGAAACCACCAGGGTCTTAGATATTTAACAGAGAAACCACCAGGGTCTAAAAGATTTAACAGAGAAACCACCAGGGTCTAAAATATTTAACAAAGAAACCACCAGGGTCTTAGATATTTAACAGAGAAACCACCAGGGTCTAAAAGATTTAACAGAGAAACCACCAGGGTCTAAAAGATTTAACAGAGAAGGCATCAAGGCAATGCGTTAATGTTTTCATATGTTTCTGTGCATGGGATTGGACACCGAGGTCAGCTACTTTGCGTGACTGTGTAGGATAGGCTAGGCTGTTGTAGAAACACCCAAAGGTATTTCCTTTCTATTATCCAGGACATTTATTGACAACAATTTAGTAGCCTAGTGGGCTTCTAAATACATTATTTGGTGATTTTGAATTATGTAAATCATGACAATGATGATGGTAACAGATGGACTCTGGTCCCTTTAATCATAAACTATTGTTACCTTGTGTCTCTGAAATCACAATGTCATGTGATTTGTCATGTGACAAATTGTATTCTTTAAATTGAAACAACCAAATGTCAGGTTTTACCAGATCTGAATGTTTTAGAACTGTTTATTTTCATAAATCCAGTAGCCTATGCTACAAAGTATAACATTCTGACCATATGAATGAATTTATTTTAGGCCGTAGCCTAAAGAACAGCAGTTTGCACTTTAACCTCATAGTCAATGTATCATTTGAAATCCTTTGCTGGAGTACAGAGTGAAAAAAAAAGAATGTGTCACTGTCCCAATACTTCTGGAGCTCTGATTTAGATGGGGGATCTTTTTATTTCTACCAATTAAATTGACACACCGGCGTGTCAGTAGACTCAAAGGGGATATTATATTCCCAAAAAGTTTTTGACAAGTCTTGATCCCAGATGTGCATACATGTACAGTACGACAGTGACCAGATCCCTCTGATCAATGATCTATCATTCATTGGCATCGTTGCCTGGCAGCTTGCTTCCTCACATCTCAAATGATCAATTCCCTGAGTTATGGTCCCGACCAAAAGTCCATCCACAATCCAAACCTCATCTTAATGATATTTTAACTACTCTGCTTTGATTGCATTACATTCAATAACAGTGCAATTAACCCACTGCCATTTGATTAGTCCATTCACATCTAATCAGAGACTGTGTCTTATTTGATTTTACATCCATTACAGAGTGATGGAAATGAGAATGTATTTTACAAATGTATGTAGATGCAGTGATCACACTCATAGTATAGATTGCACGTGTGTTGGTATTTAACCCGTATCGGTGCAAATTCAAGTCCCCGCCTTATCCCACCCCAGCATAAAACAATCCAGACATAATGTACGTAGAACGCAGCAGAGAACAACGAGGCTGTGGCCTGCCCCTATAATGCTCAGAGATGAGTGGAGGTGGTGAAATGCTAATCAAATTTAAGAAAGCAATTTGGAAAGCCCTGTCCCCAATCCCCATACTGCATCTCTGCATGTGTGACGTGTTATCAGTCCCCTGGGGGGTGGAGGGGAACTTGGTCCTGTACAACGTCAGTGGGGGGGTTAACTCCCACACACAATGTGAATGCCTGCAGGAAGTTAAACAGGTCAGGACTCCCGTGAGCTGATAAGGGAGAAGACTCATGAATTAAAAAGTGAAGAAAGAAATATGACATTTTTCTTTTCCATTCTGTCTATTGGGATTACTTGGTTGCCAGAACAATTACCTGGAGAGAAGCCTGCCTGATAATGGACTGAGATTCACTCCAGTAGTTTCTCTCTCCCCGCACAGTAAGGGCATTGAAAATGGCATTGAAAATGGGAAACAATTTAGGGTGCCAAGTTGGTTATGTATGGCAGTGGAGGTTACATTATCATGGTAGAGCATTAGTATTTATTGTATAATACACTTTTCCCCCATCTCTATTATGAAATTACATCAGTAGTGCTTGCCTTGCCCCTAGCGTCCCCTTTCAGTAAACTCTATATTTGGCAACAATGCATGACATCCATGCTGTTCTGCATGTGTTATAAGTCCTTGGTCAAACATGTTCCACAAAGTTTAATTCCAAGTCCCATAGATTAGAAGTGGGGAAACTCAGTGAATCGCCTCTTCTTATTTTGAGGGAAAATAAGATCTGTTATTTTCTGTTCTTCCTCTTGAGAAGCGGGTGATTGATACCAGAGCTCAAATGGCAGGGCGTAGGGCAGGGATAGACAAGATTGTATGTCTTCTTTCTCTAATGATTGTTTTAACTGTGCCAGGGTCAGTGATTTGCGGGGCCTTTGCCCATCGCCAGGGCATAGAGACAGGCTAGAGGCTACAGAGGAGCACAAAGCGTCCCTCTGCTCCAATCACCCACAAACTGAGTATTACTGTCCAGTACAGGAAGTATTACTGTCCAGTACATGAATTTCTCCATCCACGACTGCAAGGCCCTTGGTGCTCCCAGCCATCTAGGACATCTACTCTAAACAGTGCCTGAGGAAGGCACGCAGCATCATCAAGGACCCCACACACCCCAGCCACGAGCTGTTTACTCCCTTACCGTCGGGCAGACGTTATTGGAGCATGAGGTCTGATACCAACAGGCTCAGAGACAGTTTCTATCTACAAGCCATCAGACTGCTGAACACTTGAACTGGAATGACCACCTGCACTGATTCTCCGCACCTTAGCACACATGCACTCACAAGCACGCACACACACAAACACACATGCATTCACGCTACACACACACACACACACACACACATCGCAACTGCTGCTACCAGACTCTTGTGATTGCCAAATACTGCACAATGTAAAATACTTGCCCCCCAATCCCCCCCTTCCCCAAAACACATGTAAATATTGGACTATAAATTATGCTAAAAAATGTATTCTATTGAACCATTTATGTTTGTATGCTTCTCTTTTATTATTTCTTATTGTTGTTGCATTGTCAAGCAGGAACCTGGAAGTAGGCTTTTTGTTGGATGGTGTATACAATGTGTATCCCGTACATACTACTAATAAAACAGTGTCCACCACAGCTCAGTGAAATGTGGTCTAGAATACAATAGTGATGAGGCAACAGGAGATGAGTGGCCTGTATCCTTGCTTAACCTTTCAGTGTGTGTAACTGTAGAGGGGTATACACATGCATGATGCTTAAGCATTCATAAATAGTAAAAAGTTGATTGCAAAGAGAAACAAAAGTTGTGTGATGTAGCATCACCCAAGGTGCTATTAAAAAATGCATCCCATCAGCCAATGAAAACATTTTGTCAATGAATTTATTATTATACATTTGTTTTTGCCACTTTCAGGATATCAAATTGGTAGTTACAATCTCGTCCCATCACTGCAACTCCCGTACAGACACGGGAGAGGCGAAGGTCAAGAGCCATGCGTCCTCTGAAACACAACCCTGCGCAAGCTGCACTGCCCACTTAACCTGGAAGACAGCTGCACCAATGTTTAGGAGGAAAAATGTACAACTGGTGACCGAAGTCAGCATGCATGCGCCCAGCCCGCTACAGGAGTCACTAGAGCGCGATGAAACAAGGGCATCCTAGCCAACCAAACCCTCCCCTAACCCGACAATTGTGCGCCAGCTCATGCATCTCCCTGGGATCAAACCTGGGTCTGTATTGATGCCTCTAGCACTGCGATGCAGTGCCTTAGACCACTGCGCCACTCTGGAGGCTTGTTAGACAATTTAACCGATACATAAATAACATTAATTTCCAACTTGACCAAAAGGTCACTATGGTCTCCACAGGGTCTTTTGTTTGCCTATCAAAGTGTGACAGTCCCTGGGGGAGAGTGTAGGTAAAAACCCTCTAATGGGGTCCTAATTGGAGAAGGCAATCTGTAGAGGGTTGCCCCTGGCTGTGCCGGTTGGGCCGGTGAGACGGAGATGACAGTGTGGAGGTTATTATTAGTGCCATCATTGATCAGAAAGCCGGAGCAGCGGGGATGGAGCGGGCTGATGGAGCTCATGGCTCCAGCCCAGCCATGGCAGATGTCAACAGAGGCGTCATGCCCAAAGGGGGCACAGGGGCACTTGCCCCCTCAGATTTGTCCTGTTTTTAAAAAACGAAACAATAAATAAATGGTAAAACATTTTGTTGTTGTTTCTCTGTAATACTGCTAGACACCTAGAAATGTTATGAAATTCATAACTAGCTATCAAGAAGCCATTTCAGGCTCTCAATTAAATTAGAGTAGCTAGCTTGTCTAACTATCTTAGCTGGCATGCCTGCTGGCAAGGTTGGTAGACTTTAGAAAATAAAACAATTACCAAATGTACTGAATAAGACTCACATGTCTTTCAGTCTTTTACCCAGATTTGAGCAGAGATGCAGAGAAGCATATTGTTTCTTTAAAAAAAAAACAATCCACCAGTCAGGAGGATACAGACAACTCAAGTAGTATGCTTACTATGCAGAAAAAGAAACATATTTTTGTCATAGAATTATGCATAATGATTATGGCTCTAGATTGCATGAAGAATTTTGGGGTGCATGATGCCCCTGGCTGTCCAGGCCAAGGCAGGAGGTTGTGGAGGAGGAAATGGGGAGTGAGTTGGGGTGGGTGATGATGGTCCTGCGATGGTAGAGAAGGCATCCAACAGTTGTGGGAGATAGCTTGGCAATATTATTGTTGGTGTCTGTGTTTGCAGTTGTAGGAGAATGGGCTGTTGTGGTGGGTTTACACCAAGTTTGTGACTTCTGAAAAACAGAAACAATCTATTAAGTCTGATAAGCTGTGGCTTGATCTATTCACTTTTTGACCCCTGTTCGTTTTTCCTTTCTCTCAGTCTGAGGATAGGATGTGCGGATAGCTCCACTCCAACAGTGACTATCAACCAGTTTACGCTGATCCAGCCTAATCCCAGTTCTTGAGACGTTCCCCCTCACAGCTCTTTGAAAGACAGGATAGACATGTGGAATTAAGGCTCGTTGGGATGGCTGTCTGTTATCAGCACCACTAACTTCTCCTATCGCTCCAGTCCTGTCTCTCACTTCAGTCTCCTTAATATCACCCTCAAACCTTCTCCAGTAGAAATGAACAGAGAGTCTGTGTCCCAAATGGCAACCTATTCCTATAGGGCTCTGGGGAAAGTCATGCACTAAATAGGGTATATGGTGCCATTTCAGACGCACAGCTCTGACAATGGAGGGAGTGCTTAAAGCAGAATGCAGAGCCAATTGTATTTCATTAAACAAGAGCCATCCATGGTTAGCAGCATGCATTCAGGTGCTTTTATTCGTTCTGTTCAATTTATTTGCAGATTCTTCGCGTCGTGAGAAACGACATACAGTAGGATATTTTTATTCTCACAGAGAGGGTTATTCAAGCTCAACCTCAAGACATAATGAAGCTCAGAACATACAATTTTGTCAAGGGACACAACGTTGTTTTCTTGTCCTGCCTGATTAAAATCGGGTTCATTTTACTCACAGGCATATTTGTTCATTTTACGTTTGGTGGTGTTTGTCAGGGTCTGTCTCAGTACCTTGGTAGAAAACAGTATCATTATTTTTAAAATAGCATGTTGTAGACAATCATTATTGATTTATTCAGTGGTCGTTTTTAATTTGTCTTGCATGACAATTAGAAAACCAAAACTTGAAATGTATACACTGCAAAATTGAAAATATGCTATTAATGGCTCAGGGGTTTGGTCTACAGCAGTTTTATTGATTTCGATCAGAGTCAACTATAACACTACGTTTTTAACTCTGAACAACTTCAGCTGTCAACTTTTCAACTCCTGAGCTCTTCATGACCTCAAAGCTTTCTACCAATCTGTAAAAAAAAAAAGAAAAAAAAAGTTCATCCCAGACCCGCCATTCAGCTCATTGAGAAGTACATAGAAAATGCATCATTCATAACACTCACTCTGCTGCTTACCCAGAATTCCACCCAGCAGGTGGGGATGGTGGAAGTGGGGTCTTGTCCATTAAATATTCCTGACTGGAGACGCGAGGTACTCCATAAAAAAAATTAATAAAAAAATCATAGATGACATCAATTAATTTCAGTAAAAATAGTGTCATCAGTACGGCAGAGGGGAACAGCCTGTCTTCCAGGACCCCTCTCAGCAAGGAGAAACCAGGAAATGCCAGAAACCTTCTGACATAGAAACACAAACCCTTTGATTGAACAGCTCTTACATTAACACGAGAGTGTCTTTCTTGAAAAATGTTTGGCTATACATTTCTGCCATATGTTCATATACAGTATGTCCTTCTATTTCGACATATACCTATCATGAGAAATGGTTTGAGAGACCAAAGTCAGTGGTATTGATATTGAATGACTATGGATAGGGCTATTTGTAGACTGTTTTTGAGCAGATGGTCTTTAGGCTGTGATTTTATGTATTTATTGAATCCGTCCTCCCCCAATTTTACATGCAAAGGGTAAACAAAAATTACATTTACCATAACGTCCAACAGGATTGGAGCAGAGATTAAAATACCTGATAATGGCCATGTTTGCTAAATTTTTTAAGGACTCCATTTTATTCTGCTCCCTAAGGGCCTCCACTTGTCATTCAGAGGGATGCACCTCATAATGAATTCAACTCTTAATGACCTGAATCCTCCAGAGCTAAATTAATCACACGCAATGGTGTCATTAGGTGTTACCGACAGGGCGGTTGAAGTGGTGGATTGCACCTCGTATTTGTCATGGTGATAAGGCTGTGGGTGCATGTAAACATGTAAAGGATAAGCTCATAGTGTGAGGGAAGTGGTCTCTGTAAACACAACACTACAGTCACAGTCCAGTGTTATAGGCCAGGCTGGATTTCAGATGAGCATTACAGTAAGCTCCTCAGGGATAGGCTGGTGTTATAGACTACAATGGTAATGTTTTAATGACATGTTAATGCAAAACCTACAGTATATCTCACTCTGCACACCACGTCATTTCAACGTGGATAATATTTGGTTGAGATGTTCGTCAATGATTGCAACCTATATTCACCTACTCAAAAAGACTGCCAGTTAGTTGAATTTCCAATGTGTTATCACTTTCAACCATCTAAAAGTTCAACCAAATTCCAATGTAAAAACTGTCAGATTTTTGGTTTAGATGTCACCCAAATGTCTATCGCTGCGCTTTTAAAAGCACAATAAAGTTAAAATGGGAACACAATGTCAGATATTTTGTTTATACAACAGATTAATGTATTCGCACTGTCCTTTCTCTAATAGCAGAACCAAATGACCTACATTGCAGTTAAAATTACATTAATAGTACATGGTGCAAGTGTTCAATGCTGTTTGTGATTCTGCGCAGATTACAGCACAGGTGAAGATCTCCGTAGACCTGCTACAACCTATGCATGCGCTATATGTTTACATAAGAAGAAATGCATAGGTACAGTAAACTCAAGATGTGGCCATGGATGTGTTACTCATTTTAAGGTTGAATGTTACATTAGTTTGTAAAATAGCTTTAACTTTAGGCTCTTTACTGTATTTCAAAAGTAATATTGAATTGTGTTTGCATTAGGTATGAAGGTAAGACCCAAATGCAGACCACGTTGAATAAACAATAGTTTAACATTCCAACAGGGGCAGGCAATAGACATGTCAAGGCAGGCAGGGGCCAGTAAACCAGAGGGGCAACAGTACCGGGCAGCAGGCAGGCTCAGGGTAAGGCAGAGGTTGGTAATCCAGAAGGGGGCAAAGGTACAGGTTGGCAGGCAGGCTCAGGGGCAGGCAGAGTGGTCAGGCAGGCGGGCTCGGCGTCAGGACAGGCAAGGGTCAAAACCAGGAGGGCGAGAAAAGATCGCAAGCAGGAGCTGAGACAAAACCGCTGGTTGACTTGAACAAACAAGACAAACTGGCAATAGGCAAACAGAGAACACAGGTATAAATACACAGGGGATAATGGGGAAGATGAGTGATACCTGGAAGGGGGTGGAGACAATCACAAAGACAAGTGAAACAGATCAGGGAGTGACAGTTTGGTTGACAGCACTGACTTAATCCCATTCTTTAACTTTTATTTTTGGTTGATAACTTTTATTTTTGGTTGAGTTGGAAACATATCATTTGTTAACCTGCAGTGGTGTAAAGTACTTAAGTAAACATACTTTAATGTACTACTTAAGTAGTTGTTGGAGGTATCTGTGCTATACTTTACTATTTATATGTTTGCCAACTTCTACTTTTACTCCACTATGTTCCTAAAGAAAATAATATACTTTTTACTCCATACATTTTCCCTGAAACCCAAAAGTACTAGTTACATTTCGAATGCTTAGCCAGAAATGAAAATGGTCCAACTCACACACTTATCAAGAGAACATTCCTGGTCATCCCTACCGCCTCTGATCTGGCGGATGTCTGGGTGTTAGAGTGTGTCCCTGGCTGTCCGTAAATTAAAAAAATATATATATATTGTGCCGTCTGCTTTGCTTAATATAACTAATGCCAAATGATTTATACTTTTACTATAACTTTTGATACTTAAGTATATTTAAAACCAAATACTTTTAGACGTTTACTCAAGTAATATTTTACTTGATGACTTTCACTTTGATTTTAGTAATTTTCTATTAAGATTATCTTTACTTTTACTCAAGTCTGAAAATTGCCTAATTTTTCTACCGCTGTTAACCTGTCTGTCACGTCCTGACCATAGTAAGATGTTATTTTCTATGGTAGAGTAGGTCAGGGCGTGACAGGGGGTGTTTTGTGTTTTTCTATGTTTTGTATATCTATGTTTAGGATCTAGTTTTCTATTTCTATGTTTTTTTGGGGGGGGGGGGATGATCTCCAATTATAGGCAGCTGGTCCTCGTTGTGTCTAATTGGAGATCACACTTAAGTAGGGTTTTTTTCTTTTCCATCTGTGTTTGTGGGTAGTTGTCTTCTGTTTAGTTTATTTACCTGACAGAACTGTGTGCTTTCGTTTTCTCTTTGTTATATTTCTTTAGTTTTCTGAGTTTAAATAAATATTCATCATGAGCAATCAACCGGCTGTGCTCTCTACGACAGCCTGTAGAGTCAACTATCAACAAGTTAATAAGCTATTTATTGTATTTCAAACGTGATATTGAGTTTGGTTGTCAATGCAACCAACTATCAACATTCAAAGGAGATTTATCTCCTGTTGGATAGTTCCGTCTGTGTCACTGATTTAGTCTTTCTTTAATTCCAGTTTATCTCCAAATTGATATGTTAGATTCACACTAACACTCAAAAGTTTGGGGTCACTTAGAAATGTCCTTGTTTTTGAAAGAAAAGCACATAAAAAATAACAAATTGATCAGAAATACAGTGTAGACATTGTTAATGTTGTAAATGACTAATGTAGCTGGAAATGCGGAAGCACAGTTCCCGCTCAGCCCAGTCAAAACTGTTCGCTGCTCTGGCACCCCAATGGTGGAACACGACGCCAGGACAGCGGAGTCAATCACCACCTTCCGGAGACACCTGAAACCCCACCTCTTTAAGGAGTACCTGGGATAGGATAAAGTAATCCTTCTAACCCTCCCCCCCCCTACCCCCCCCCCCCAAAAAAGATATAGATGTACTATGGTAAAGTGGTTGTTCCACTGGATATCATGAGGTGAATGCACCAATTTGTAAGTCGCTCTGGATAAGAGCGTCTGCTAAATGACGTAAATGTAAATGAAATGGCTGATTTCTTATGCAATATCTACATAGGCGTACAGAGGCCCATTATCAGCAACCATCACTCATGTGTTCCAATGGCATGTTGTGTTAGCTAATCCAAGTTTATAATTTTAAAAGGCTAATTGATCATTAGAAAACCCTTTTGCAATTATGTTAGCATAACTGAAAACTGTTGTCCTGATTAAAGAGGCAATAAAACTGGCCGCCTTTAGACTAGTTGAATATCTGGAGCATCAGCATTTGTGGGTTTGATTACAGGCTCAAAATGGCCAGAAACGAATAACTTTCTTCTGAAACTCGTCAGTCTATTCTTGTTCTGAAGGCTAGTCCATGCGAGAAATTGCCAAGAGAAATTGCCAAGAAACTGAAGATCTCATACAATCCTGTGTACTACTCCCGTCACAGAACAGCGCAAACTGGCCCTAACCAGAATAGAAAGAGGAGTGGGAGGCCCCGGTGCACAAGAGGACAAGTATATTAGTGTCTAGTTTGAGAAACAGACGCCTCACAAGTCCTCAACTGGCAGCTTCATTAAATAGTACCCGCAAAACACCAGTCTCAATGTCAACAGTGAAGAGGCGACTCCAGGATGCTGGCCTTCTAGGCAGAGTTCCTCTGTCCAGTGTCTGTGTTCTTTTGCCCATCTTTATTTTTTCTTTTTATTGGCCAGTCTGAGATATGCCTTTTTCGTTGCAACTCTGCCTAGAAGGCCAGCATCCCGGAGTCGCCTCTTCACTGCTGACGTTGATTTAGTCATATTCTTTAACTTTGATTTTTGGTTGAGATGGAATTGTCAATCCAACATATAAATTATTAATTTGTAGACAAACTGGAATTAAAGACAGACTAAGTCAGTACCACAGATGGAACTATCCAAGGAGAAGATTAATTTCCTTCAAATGTTGATATTTGGTTGCATTGACAACCAAACACAATTCAATGTCAATAATATCACTAATGATAATATCACTTAATATAATTATTGTATTGTCTATTTTTAGAAAGAATTCTGGGTTGAATTGAAGCGATAGCTATTGGTGACTGCCGTGTTATATAGGCCTAAATACCATCATTGATGATATATGAGTGATAAAGTGGTCACATTTCATGTGCTCTGTTAAACCTACCCTTTGGAATGACTTCTATATCAACAGTGAAATGATTTAGTTTTTAAGTGGAGCTCACTCAGCAATCACTCTCACTATAGCACATTGGTAATAGTCAGTGACAAATATCATAGTTATCCAGGGCTGGGCTTGGTTAAAACCATGGATGGGAGACCAAAGGGTAGCTTTGGTCTCCCATCCGGTAGGAGGTGCCTATAGATATAACATTGAAGTAATATAATATAGATAAAACATTGAAGAGATTAATTTGTTTTAAAGATACAAATACAGTGCATTTGGAAAGTTTTCAGACCCCTTGACTTATTCTAAATGTTGTGACCTTACAGCCTTATTCTAAAATGTATTAAATAATTCCCCCCTCATCAATCTAAGCACAATTCCCCATAATGGCAAAGCAAAAAACGGTTTTTAGAATTTTTTTGCAAATGTATTCAGACCCTTTGCTATGAGACTCGAAATTGAGCTCAGGTGCATTCGGTTTCCATTGATCATCCTTGAGATGTTTCTACAACTTGATTGGAGTCCACCTGTGGTAAATTCAATTGATTGGACATGATTTAGAAAGGCACATACCTGTCTATGTAAGGTCCCACAGTTGACAGCGCATGTCAGAGCAAAAACCAAGCCATGAGGTCAAAGGAATTGTCCATAGATCTCCGAGACAGGATTGTGTCGAGGCACAGATCTGGTGAAAGGTACCAAAACATTTCTGCAGCATTGAAGGTCCCCAAGAACACAGTGGCCTCCATCATTCTTAAATGGAAGAAGTTTGGAACCACCAAGACTCTTCCTAGAGCTAGCCGCCTGGCCAAACTGAGCAATGGGCAGAGAAGGGCTTTGGTCAGATATGTGACCAAGAACCCGATGGTACCTCTGACAGAGCTCCAGAGTTTCTCTGTGGAGATTGGAGAACCTTCCAGAAGGACAACCATCTCCACAGCACTCCACCAATATGGCCTTTATGGTAGAGTGGCCAGACGGAAGACACTACCCAGTAAAAGGCACATGACAGCCTGATTAGAGTTTGCCAAAAGGACTCAGACCAAGAGAAACAACATTCTCTGGTCTGATGAAACCAAGATTGAATTCTTTGGTATGAATGCCAACCATCACATCTATAGGAAACCTTGCACCATCCCTACGGTGAAGCATGGTGGTGGCAGAATCATGCTGTGGTGATGTTTTTCAGTGGCAGGTACTGGGAGACTAGTCAGGATCGAGGGAAAGATGAACAGAGCGAAGTACAAAGAGATCCTTGATGAAAACCTGCTCCAGAGCACTCAGGTCCTCAGACTGGGGTGAAGTTTCACCTTTCAACAGGACAACGACCCTAAGCACACAGCCAAGACAATGCAAGAGTGGCTTCGGGACAAGTCTCTGAATCTCTAGATAGACCAAAAAATAGCTGTGCAGCGACGTTCCCCATCCAACTGAACAGAGCTTGAGAGGATCTGCAGGGAAGAATGGGGAAACTCCCCAAATACACGTGTGCCAAGCTTGTAGCGTCATACCCAAGAAGACTCAAGGCTGCAATCGCTGCCAAAGGTACTTCAACAAAGTACTGAGTAAAGGGTCTGAATACTTGTAAATGTGATATTTCACTATTGTGTGTAGATTGATGAGGAAAAAAAACGATTTAATCAATTTTAGAATACGGCTGTAACATAACAAAATGTGGAAAAAGTCAAGGGGTCTGAATACTTTCCAAATGCACTGTATTTTATACAAGGTTTGTTTATGTTGGAATTTGGTTACCATTTTGACATAATTCTGTGGTTGAAATGTCACCCCTCAAACAACAGTTTAAGTTTTTTCAAATCCAATGTATTTTCCACATAGATTCCACATCACAATACGTTGACAAATGACCTTGAAACAACATTGATTCAACCAGTTTGTGCCCAGTGGGATGACTTTGACGTGATCAATAATATGACCTGTTTTGATGCTCCAAATACCACTCAGACATCCAACGCTAATTCCTATCCCCCCACCCCTTAGCTATCTGAGAACTACCCCTACTACATGAAGAGCAGATGTATTCACATTTTAGCAGATCAAGCAGGCCTATCTCCAAAACTCAATTACACTCGTATTTAAACCATGAGGAGAGACACAATTTCAGATAACGGATGCTGTGGTTGTGATAATCGCCCCTCATAAGGAGAAAAAGATAATCTGCTTTAGAGGAAAACAACTCTCTTACTGGTCGTGGTCACTGCTGGAGGGATGGTGTTTTCTCTGTGAATTTGATTTGCCAGGAGGGTCTTTATTACCCGTGGTAAAACATTCAGACCTTAATGTGCGATAGTCTCTTTTTCTTTATATACTGCTGCAGTGTGGTGTTTCCCTCATTATAAACATGCTGTGCCTGCAGTTCGACACCACTCTGCTCTCCTGTGTATCCCCTTCTCCCCCTGCCTCACTATCCTCCCTGTGCCTCCCCCTCCTCCCCCTGCTTCTCCCTCCTCTCCTAGCTACAGCGGATAAGCGCCTTCATATGTCACCCTGACAGATACAGCCACTGGTGGGTAAACACTTCAGCCGGACTCACGGCTGCACTCTGGGCCTCTGCACCTAAAAGATCTGACCATATTGGTTTGATATCTTCGTTGGGGTGAGGTGAGATCAAACTGAAAGAGAGCAAACCGACACCATAAAAAGACATGGCTGACAAGTTTGTGTAAGAGTTTATGTTTCTTTTTCATATTAGATTAACTATATTCTCACTTTCTTATTTTTTTTGAAAATAGTGGTTTCTCTTTGATTATACAGTGCCTTCAGAAAGTATTCCGCCCCCTTGACTTTTTTCACATTTTGTTGTGTTACAGCTGGAACTAAAATTGCTACAATTTAGTTTTTTTGGTCACTTGCCTACACACAATGACCCATACTGTCAAAGGGGAATTCTGTTTTTCGAAATGTTCACAAATTAATAAAAAATGAAAAGCTGAAATGTATTGACTCAATAAGTATTCAACCCCTTTGTTATGGCAAGCCTAAATAAGTTCAGGAGTAAGAATTTGCTTAACAAGTCACATAATAAGTTGCATGGACTCACTCTGTGTGCAATAATAATGTTTGACATAATTTTTGAATGACTACCTTATCTCTGTACCCCACACATACGATTATCTGTAAAGTCGATCAGTCAAGCAGTGAATTTCAAACACAGATTTAACCACAAAGACCAGGGAGGTTTTCCAATGCCTCACAAAGAAAGGCATCTACTGGTAGATGGGAAAAATATTGAATAACCCTTTGAGCATGGGGAAGATATGAATTACACTTTGGATGGTATATCAATACAGCCAGTCACAACAAAGATCCTAACTCAGTTGCTGGAGAGGATGGAAACCGGTCAGGGATTTCACCATGAGGCCAAT
Source organism: Salmo salar (assembly GCF_965601325.2). Lineage (NCBI taxonomy): Eukaryota > Metazoa > Chordata > Actinopteri > Salmoniformes > Salmonidae > Salmo > Salmo salar. The sequence continues at coordinate 154,839,594 of NC_138291.1, forward strand.
GGTGACTTTAAAACAGTTACCGAGTTTAATGGCTGTGCTAGGAGAAAACTGAGGATGAATCAACAACAATGTAGTTACTCCACAATGCTACTTTAATTGACAGTGAAAAGAAGGAAGCCTGTACATAATACAAATATTCCAAAACATGCATCTTGTTTGCAACAAGGCACTAAAGTTATACTGCTAAAAATTTGGCAAAGCAATTAACTTTTTGTCCTTGTGGGTGCAAAATGGTTTTGTTACAGTCTAATGCTATATAAATGCTTGAGTTGAATAGTACTAGTCACTTGTAATTTTCCACAGTCATTGCTAATTTTCCACAGCTGTCCAGTAACCTCTTTAGATACCGCACAGAGGAGTAAGTTATTCCTGGGTCATTATCTATAGGGCTCTAAAAGCCAGGCGGACATCTAGTTTCCTCTGGTTTAAAATTTTTATCACTCATCTATCTTGGACATTAATAGGCTGTGAGGACTGGTTAGAACGTGTTCTCATTTGTGCTATTTTTCTAAAGAAGTGGAGCCAATTACCCCATCTCTTGTCTAAGCTTACCTCCCCTAGAAGGTGGTATAGCTCTTTGTGTAGGTAGATAAGGTATATTAAGACTATGTCGTTTGTAAATTGACAATATCCTCTCCGGGTCCATCTTGAGAGAGTGATCTTCCTTGCAATTGCTTGAATAAACCTCTTATTGCTGATAAATGAGTTCTGCCTGATTCCATGAAAGAGTTTTCTTCAACATCCTGAATACATAGTGTTATGGGCCTCTGGAATGACCATAATTGGTTTAATATCTCCATTGGGGTGAGGTGAGATCAAACCAAAACGGAGCAAACCGACATGGCTGACAAGTTTGTATTATGTGAGAGTTTGTTTCTTTTCATATTAGGTGAATACAAATATTCCAAAACATGCATCCTGTTTGCAACAAGGCACTAAAGTAATACTGCAAAAAAATGTGGCAAAGTAATAAACTTTTTGTCCTGAATCCAAAGTGTCATATTTGGGGCAAATATAACACATTACAAAACATCTCCATATTTTCAAGCATTGTGGTGGCTGCATCATGTTATGGGTATGCTTGTAATCACCAAGGACTGGGGAATTTTTCAGGGTAATAAAGAAACGGAATGGAGCTAAGCACAGGCAGAATCCTATGGGAAAACCTGGTCCAGTCTGCTTTCCACCAGACACTGGGAGATGAATTCACCTTTCAGCAGGACAATAATCTAAAGCGCAAGTGGCTGAGTTACAGTTTTGACTTAAATCTGCTTTAAAATCTATGACAAGACTTGAAAATGGTTGTCTAGCAATGATCAACAAACAATTTGACAGAGCTTGAAGAATTTAGAAAATAATAATGGGCAAATATCCTACAATCCAGGTGTGCAAAGTTCTTAGAGACTTACCCAGAAAGACTCACAGCTGTAATCACTGCCAAAGGTAATTGTAACATGTATTGACTCAGGAGTGTGAATACTTATGAGATATTTCTGTATTTCATTATGATTTTCAATAAATTAGCAAACATTTCTAAACATGTTTTCATTTTTAATATGGAGTATTGTGTCTAGATGGGTTTGAAAAAAATGTATTTAATCCATTTTTAATTCAGGCTGTAACAACAAAATATGGAATAAATCAAGGGGTATGAATACTTTCTGAAGGCACTGTATATCAAAACACTTCTCAGCTCTGTAGGAGAAGTTGTTACTCTCTTAAGTATGATGAACAATACATCCAGTTTTCTCTCTCTATCTCTCTCGCTCTCTTTCTCTCTCCCTCTCTCAATTCAAAAGGGCTTTATTGTCATGGGAAACATATGTTTACATGGCAAAAGCAAGTGAAATGAAACAAAAGTGAGAAGAAACAAAAACGATATCAATAAACACCTTTAGAAATTAACATAATTAAAAATATACACATTTCAAGTGTTACTATCAGCTATCTACAGTGTTTTAGAAATGTGCAAATAGTTATAGTATGAATAGTGGGGTAGGATACATATTTACAATGTTGTTTGTGCTCCACTGGTTGCCCATTTCTCATGGCTACAGGCCACACATCTTGCTGCTAAGATTGCACATTATTTTAGCTAAGAGATATGGGAGTTTATCAATGTTTGATTTGTTTTCAAATTCTTTGTGGGTCTGTGTGATCTGTGGGAAATACCTGGGTCAGTCACAGTGGCCAATCAAGTATTCTGCCACTGTGTACTCGGTTTAGTCCAGATAGCATTCCAATTTGCTCCGTTTTATTTGGTTGATTCTTTCCATTGTGTCATAGTTTATCTTTTTGCTTTCTCATAATTTGATTGGGTCTAATTGTGCTGGTGTCCTGGAACCCACTGGTTGAGAGGTCTCTTCTCTAGGTTAATCTCTCTGTAACAGGTCAGGGCTTTGTGGCGGAATGTGCGGGAAACGCTTTGAACCAGACTGACTTCGTTTGATTTTCCCATGATGTCCAGCAAATAGGCACTGAGTTTGAAGGTAGGCCTTGAAATACATCCACAGGTACACCACCAATTGACTCAAATAATGTAAATTAGCCTATCAAAAGCTTCTAAAGCCATGACATAATTTTCTGGAATTTTCCAAGCTGTTTAAAAGCACAGTCAGCTTTGTGTATGTAATCTGCTGAACCACTGGAATTGTGATATAGTGAATTATAAGTGAAATAATCTGTCTGTAAACAATTGTTGGAAAGAATTACTTGTGTCATGCACAAAGTAGATGTCCTAACCGACTTGCCAAAACTATATTTTGTTAACAAGAAATTTGTGGAGTGGTTGAAAAACTATCACGGCTGTCGAAAGGATCGGACCAAAGTGCAGCGTGGTTGTAGTTCCACATTTTATTAAATCCGTGAAACTTTTACAATACACAAAATAACTGAATTTACAAAAACAACAAACCGTGACGCAGAGAGAAACAGACACTACTCAAAAGATAATCACCCACAAAACCCAGGAACAAAAACCCCTACTTAAATATGATCTCCAATCAGAGGCAACGAGGACCAGCTGCCTCCAATTGGAGATCAACCCAAAAAACAACAACATAGAAATAGAAAAACTAGAACTAAAACATAAAAATAGAAAACATAGAAAAACACAAAACACCCCCTGTCACGCCCTGACCTACTCTACCATAGAAAATAACCTCTTACTATGGTCAGGACGTGACAAAAACGAGTTTTAATGACTCCAACTTAAGTGTATGTAAACTCCATGGTTGTGGACAGAAGCACCAGATCATCTGCAAACATTAGACATTTGATTTCTGCATCCAGTAATGCTAGGTGCTGCATACTGTTCTAGTGCCCTCTCCAATTCATTGATACAGTGCATTCGTAAAAGTATTCAGACCCCTTGACCTTTTCCACATTTTGTTACGTTACAGCCTTATTTTAAATTAATTAAATAGTTTTTTCCCTCATCAATCTACACACAATACTAATAATGACAAAGCAAGTGTGTTAGCAAATGTGTAAAACATAAAAAAATGGAAATATTACATTTACATAAGTATTCAGACCCTTACTCAGTACTTTATTGAAGCACCTTTGGCAGCGATTACAGCCTCGAGTCTTCTTGGGTATGACGCTACAAGCTTGGCACACCTGTATTTGGGGAGTTTCTCCCATTCTTCTCTGCAGATCCTCTCAAGCTCTGTCAGGTTGGATGGGGATCGTTGCTGCACAGCTCATTTTAAATCTCTCCAGAGATGTTCAATCGGTTTCAAGTCCGGGCTCTGGCTGGGCTACTCAAGTACATTCAGAGACTTGTTCCAAAGCCATTCCTGCTTTGTCCTGGCTGTGTGCTTAGGGTCATTGTCCTGTTGGAAGGTGAACCTTCACCCCAGTCTGAGGTCCTGAGAGCTCTGGAGCAGGTTTTCTTCAAGGATCTCTCTGTACTTTGCTCATCTTTCCCTTGATCCATACTAGTCTCCCAGTCCCTGCCGCTGATAAATATCCCCACAGCATGATGCTGCCACCACCATGCTTCACCGTAGGGATTTAAACACTTTAAAAATAGCAGCTTGATATGGTATATAGCTACAGATAGTACACTACATAATGAAACAATTCTTAGTCAGCTAGTGTTGGACTGACTGTATTATTTGGCATTGATAGACTGGTTTTACTCTCAACCTTCTATCCACGCTGGGAGAGAGCACAAGGACGTGTCATGTCATGCAGGTTCAGCTAGGTGACCTTGCGGATATCCTCTGAACCATTGGCATTCCCAGCACCTCTTTGCAGTTTTACAAGAAGAAAAATGGGAGTCATTGTGGTTGTTATAGCCAATCCAGCCTAAAAGGAAACATTTTCAAATGTGTCAGGGGTATTAAATGGACTGACAGTTATGGCATTTGTAAGGGTTATCAATTCATATGACAGGTAGCTGTCCACCCTCACAATTGGAGAGGCTTGGTAACTGTGTGTGTGATGTGATGGGCATGATAATGACTCTCAGATGAATGGCTGGTGATCCTTTATGTCATAAAAGTAGTAATGGCAGGGCTTCCTTTAATGACTCAGAGATTGACTTCATGACAATGATTCATCGGCCATTTTTAATTGAAACTGTCTGGCAACGTCTCAGCCTGTAGGGAACAAGTCTGGCCACATGATTCATCAATGTTAATATTGAGGCTTAAATGACAGTGGTGATTAGTATTTTCTCTCCACTAAAACACACCTTTATAAGTGTTGCTAATGGACCCACTTTCTCTCATTTTGAGAGACAAAGCCAGAGGCCCTACAGGTCAGACACACATTAAACTCTGGATGCAGGGGCACCATATTGATTATCTTATGCCACTAGGGTTAGTTATTTTTACATGGCGGCAAATAAAATAAACATATTCCTATGCTTACAGTCCTGCTGGACTCAATTAGGTTAGTCCTCTACATGTGTGTCCAGCAACACAAGTGAGCAGACTATGACTGCGGGATTGACCTTCTCCCTTCTGCCAGGCATCACTCCACCCGGGGAATGACTGTACTCTCTGTCCGGTCCGGAGACCAAGGCTATGGAGACCTACATTGAGGACTGCAGGGTAATCTGTCCTTCTGCCTTCCCCGCCGGCGCAGGGTTCTTCCTTGTGGAGAAGAAGGACAAAACCCTGCGCCCGTGCATCGACCACCGGGGTCTCAACGACATCATGGTGAAGAACCGCTACCCGCTACCTCTCATCTCCTTGACCTTCGAGCCGCCCCAGGGGGCCACCATGTTCTCCAAGCTGGATCTATGGAATGCCTACCACCTGGTGTGGATACGGGAAGAGGACGAGTGGAAGACTGCCTTCAACACGACCAGCGGTCACTAGTATCTGGTCATGCCATTTGGTCTTACCTATGACCCTGAGGTGTTCCAGGCTCTGGTTAATGATGTTCTCTGCCACATGTTGAACCAGTTCGCCTTCGTCTACCTCGATGACATCCTCGTTTTCTCCCGCTCCACCCAAGAACACGTGCTCCACGCCCGACAGGTTCTCCAACGCCTCCTGGAGAACCAGCTTTTTGTAAAAGCAGAGAAGTGCGAATTCCATTGCTCCACCATCTCCTTTCTGGTTATCATCGCTGCAGGGAGTGTAAATATGGATACCGGGAAGCCTATGTCCAGAATACAACTGCAATGTTTCCTGGGGTTTGCCAACTTTTATCGCTGCTTTATCCGAGGCTACAGCACCCTGGCTTCCCCCCTGTCTGCACTCACCTCTCCAAAGGTTCTGTTCACGTGGTCCTCAGCTGCTGACCGGGCGATCCGAGATCTCAACCACCACTTCAGCAGAACTCCCATCTTGGTTCATCATGACTCGTCCCGCCAGGTCGTGGTGGAGGCGTATGCTTTGGATGTCGGAGTGGGGGCTGTCCTGTCCCAGCGGTCTGCCCTGGACCTCAAGTTGCATCCCTGTGCTTTATTCTCCCACTGCCTCAACACCATGGAGAGGAACTACGATGTAGGGAATCGTGAGCTTCTCGATCCAAGAATGTCAAGCCGGATGCGCTCTCACGCAGCTATAGCCCCATGGTTACTACCCCGGAACCTGAGACCATCCAACTCACCTCGTGCTTGGCGACAGCACATTTAGCTGGGGTATAGGGAAGCATGTTCGTGAGGTGCAGTGTTCCCAGCCGAACCCTGGGGGGGAGTCTGCTCCTCGGTCCTGACGCGCTCTGCTCCTCGGTCATGGAGTGGGCCCACTCCTCCAGTCTTGCCTCCCACATGGGCTCCCATCGGACCCTGGCTTTTGTGCGACAACGCTTTTGGTGGCCTACCATGGCTCCTGATGTCTCCGCATTCGTTGTCGCTTGCACGATCTGTGCACAGAACAAGACTCCTCAGCAAGCTCCAGCTGGTCTCCTCCAACCTCTGCCTGTACCTCACCATCCCTGGTCTCACATCTCCCTGGACTTTGTCACGGGTCGGACTGCCTGTCCTCCGGGTTCCACCCCCAGTACAACAGCCAGTCGGAGTGAGCCAACCAAGACCTGGAGACTACTCTGCACTGCATGATCTCCGCCAACCCCACCCCCTGGAGCCAGCAGCTTGTGTGTGTCGAATGCGCCCGCAACACCCTTCCCTGCTCTGCCACGGGCCTCTCACCCTTTGAGTGTTCCCTGGGGTATCAGCCCCCGCTCTTCCCTGAGCAAGAAGATGAGGTCTAAATTATAAAGACAACATCTGTCTCTCCCTTCTCGACCCCATCACCTCACCAAGGCCCTAAGGTTTTAAAATTCCATGTTCCCATCACATTATGAAATATATTACTTCATAATGTGATGGGTGTTTGTCCGCCGCTGTTGTCGTACATGGAGGAGAGCCCGGTCGGCCCTCCTCAAGACCACCTCCAAGGTATAGACGACAAGTGGATTTCCACCGGACCCCGGCTCCCTGGTACCGTCTCGGGCAGAAGGTATGGCTGTCCACCCGGGATCTGCGTCTCGGGGCAGGGGGTTCCAGTACCTGGTTGACTGGGATGGTTATGGCTCGGAGGGGAGGTTCTGGGTCCCCGTTAGGGACATCCTGAACCCAGGCCTCATTGCGGATTTCCAACGCCGGCACCCCAGTCAACCAGGTATGCGCCCTTAGAGGAGGGGGGCGGGGTCTGTCACACCCTGATCTGTCTCACCTGTTATTGATCTTGTCTCCACCCCCCTCCAGGTGTCGCCCATCTTCCCCATTATCCCTTGTATTTTTACCTGTGTTCTCTGTCTGTTTGTTGCCAGTTTGTTTTGTTTCGTGAAACCTACCAGCTTTTGTTCACCTGCTCCTGTCTGCTCTTGCTCCTGTTTTCTAGTCCTTCCCAGTTTTGACCTTTCTGCCTGCCCTGACCCTGAACCTGCCTGCCGTTCTATACCTTGCCCTCACTGGATGATTGACCTCTTTCTGCCCTGACCCTGAGACTGCCTGCCATTCTGGACCTTTTGCGCACCCTCTCTGGATAACTGACCTCTGCCTGCCTTTGACCTGTCGTTTGCCTGCCCCTGTACTAGAAATAAACTTTTGTTTCTTCAACACTGTCTGCATCTGGGTCATACCTGAAACCTGATACCCTGGGATGATGGTAAAATGGGCAAAACAATAAATGGACATTATTACTGTCCTTCCTGATTCCACACTGATGATCATTTGCATGATTATTCTGTGTCATGGTTAAGGTGAGTCTTTGGGTATAAATGTTGATATGGCTCAAACTAATGAACGTTTGCGTTGTCTCTAGTCTTAGATTGTGCCTCTAATTCAGACATAATCTACCTGTTCAAAAAGCTGTCTGACCATCCTGGCATACTGTTCCTTTTTTACCTCCCGGTAAAGAGCTTTTTGGCATGAACAAAATGAAGTGATTTATATTCTTAATGCAGGAATACTACCATGTCAGTAATATCAGCTTTGGTTCTTTCAGCCTCTGATGGCATAATGTGTCCTTGTGAATTATCTATCTATCAGTACTGCTCTTTAACCCACATTAGTTGGCCACTCTACGGGTAGCTTATCAATGTGCTTATGATGACCCTGCATCCCTCTGCCAAAGCCTAATGCCCTTCAATGGGAGGCTGTATGGGAGTCTCAAGGTTTTACATCAATGACGTAATAAGATGTCCGTCAACTTAAATTAAACATATTTACCCATTGCCAGCAGGGTCTTACCACTCAGCGTTTTCCAGACCCAGATGCAGGAATAAAATCACATTGATGAGGTGGATCTCGCCCGGTCCTACTTTTTATTTGTATTATTTACATTTTTTACCTTGTTTTTACCTTGTTTACACCCACACATTAGATGTAATGGATGTGATGTTTACACCATATAGTCAGAATTACCTGTCTTACAGTAGATAATGACTGCAGGTGGCAGTTTAGTCTTGATCTAAGCTCGCCCTCTGACTGCCTGCCATTATAATGACTATAGTGTGAGAACATAGAGCGGTGGAAGGAAAAGAGCAGTGCAGGTAAGACATCACTCTCCCCTCGCGGGGAAAGGTCTTACTCAGAGACTGATAAATGTTAATTACTGGACCTGACATTAGCAGACAGAGGCCAGAGTACAGACACGCAGGCAGCAGAGTGCATTGGCCTCTAAGGGAAGATTATTGTGTTTTTCCCTTGCTCTCTCTCTCTCTCTCTCTCTCTCTCTCTCTCTCTCTCTCTCTCTCTTTCTCTGCCTCTCTCTGTGTATTTAATATTTTTTGACTATGCTTGCAAGATGAGTAACCTTGCCTTACATGTAAAGATTTGTCAGTGGTGTAAAGTACTTAAGTACAAATACTTTAAAATACTATTTAAGTAGTTTTTGGGGGTATTTGTACTTTACTATTTCTATTTTTGACAACTTGTACTTTTACTCCATTACATTCCTAATGAAAATAATAAAATGTTAACTCCATACATTTTTTCTGAACCCCAAAAGTACTCGTTACATTTTGAATGCTGAGCAGGACAGGAAAAGGGTTCAATTCACACACTTATCAAGAGAACATCCCTTTTACCTGAGTCATTTTCTATTAAGGTATCTTTACTTTTACTCAAGTATGACAATTGGGTACTTTTCTCACCACTGAGAACCGTGTTAGCTCCCTAAGGTAATACCTAGGCTTTAGCTCAATGGGCCAACTTGGTGTGTGCAGACAACCCACGTACCTGGTCAATACCTGGTCTGGTCACGTTGAGCGTAGAGTTAGAAGATGACATGAGGACCTCATGCCCTGAAGTTTTCTCATCAAATGTCTTCCTGTCCAGTCATCCAAAGACATGGGCATCGTTGTTGAGTTCCTGCATACCCTTCATTACCTCCATCCATCCACTAATTGATACAGATGGGCTAACAGTCTCACATGGAGTCAGATCAATGCAGCAGCACCCGTCTTATGCAGTTCATCAATTATTTAGTGATTTTGTCTCTGTGTGAACACTGACTCTGTGAACCAGCGGGTAGCAGGGCTACTAAACACAACCAAGTGTTCTCAGTAGGTGGGGATGTACTTGCTCCCCAGGTCCCAGATACTCAAAGAGCCACTCTGACGCTGCAGTGAGTCAGTCAATCCTCTTAGTCAGACAGACAATTAAACTCAGCCAACAGAATCAAGATGTCTGTCCTCTTTATTCAGTCAGTTATCTTGCCTGCAAAGAGACATCTGGGAAGCATGTACTGAGGAGCACTATGTCAAATAAGACATGATGAGGATTAGGACTAATGCTGGGGAGTTGTGTTTGTGGATTTGTTCTCTTCATCCTATTTTGGGATGTGATTTCACAGTCAACAACCATTTTCCACTACAAAACCATTTATGTTCTTCAGATCAAGAGTTCTCTTGATGTGAGGTGACCACTACAGTTATGGACAACGTGCATCTCTCAAAGCGCTATGACAGAGGACACCAAACAATGGAAGGTAACCACTCAGTTGTTCGTGCAAACAATGAATGAAAACCCTGTTTTTTTTTTCTCCCACCATCTCAAGTCTACTTACGTAAATGCCCCTGGGCAGATGGAAGGGATGAGAGGGGAGGGAGAGCAGAGGAAAGCAAATAAAACTTCCCTCCTCAAATTCACACACGTCATTCCTCCTGTGACGGTCAGTAATATGCCAGTTAGCTTTGAGACTGGAGAGGCTTCAGCTGTGAATTGCTGCTCTTCTGCCTTCCTTCCCTTTGTGTCAACAGTTAGGCTTTCCATTATGCATCATTCACCGTGGCTTTGGAACATGGGGAGTGTGTGATCATGGCTAGAGCCCCTCTTCCAGGGTCACAGAGAGACACTCATGCTTAGTAAAACCACTTACACTCCAGTTAGCCTACTGAGAGATATACTATGTGATGTTGGCCCTTTGCTAAACCACTGGTTGGAATTGTCATGGGGTTTGTTCATCAAATTGACCAGACAATCTTTATTTTCTCTTGTATGGATTTTAATTGTAATACAATATGTGCTAGTTTGTTTTTACTCTTTCATTCCAGTCTCTTTAGCAGTCATGATTCAACTATGCTCTTTAATCATATAACGCCACTGTTTCCACATAAGCTCTATTACAAGAAACAAAAAGAAGACTTCTGTTACTGATCTAAGTGAAAAGACAGCTCCCAGTGGTTGATGTCAGTGCCTGTACAATGATATATCCTATAGGGGGCACTGTTGATTCTTATGAAGGTCCCATACTGTAAACTGTGAGACCAACCCAACAGGTTGTATGCAACTGTACAAGGACTTCTGTTGTGTATGCATGTCATAGCTGCTCTGAATTGAATTGATGAGAGAAGAGCCACTAAATAATGTAGGAGGAAAAATAGAGGGTTGTCATGACGATTTATAATTATTCAAAATGACCAGAGAGGTGAGGTGAAGGGAACCATTGCAAAATGATCATTCTGAGTGTCAAACACATGCTTTTCCTATTACAGGACCTTAGTAAATGACAGGCAGGTGTTTCTGCTGGAAGCTTATCATCATAACCCTATAACATTTTACAGCCTACTAATTCATATGAACGCAATCATTTCAAGGATGTTGGGAATTAGCCTACATATGGTAGGTGTCGGTGCAATTTGCCAGCACGTGATGCCTCCTACTAAGAGCAATCCATCCCATTCGGTTTCTCTGCGCGCGCGCTAATCATGACTCACTCACTGCCATTGCTGCAGAGTGGTGAGAGGAGCACGATATTAATTAAACTATTTCTTCAATTATTTTACACACAAAAAGTAGAACTATTAAAAGAATGATGGAATCTTATGATAGCCCAACCTTCATATTGATTAATCTCAGAGAGCGAAATAAATGAATTACTCTACCAGAATGTAGCTGGACACAGTAGCCGGATAAAACATCTTAGACTATACAGTGACAAGAGCATTTTTCTGCTGAACATCTGATGAAAACGTGGAGGAAATAATTATTTTGGAAAAATGATATGCATTGTTTGGGACCCTCGCCGTATTCTATAGACAGTAGTCTAACACTCGCAAAAGAAACATGGACCATGTGATATCTAGCAGACATCTAGGTCTATTGAGGAAATTGTTATAAAATGAGAATGATATTTGAGTAATTCTAAATTGAAGATAGTTTTCATGAGTTGTTTTTACAATAAAGGTGGCCAGCGCGCTAGGGTCTGATGTGGAGACCACTGATGCACCCTCCGGAAAAAAATCTGGGCGCACGGTTTCTCGTGTTATGTCAAAGACCTGCGTCAAGAGGTTCAACTGGTGATGTAGGAATCATAGTCTGCGCAACGGACACAAATGTGAACAACGGTCAATACAACTTACACTCGGTAACTCTCTAAACCGGCCATTAAAATCTTAAATTTATTAAATAAACAGATAAATGAAGGATACATTTTAGTTTATTGCATAAGGGTTGGATACTGGCACGGACCGTTATTTCCCTGGAGTTGCTCAGTTCCCTCCTCAGCACCAAGACATTTCGCACTGTTTGGGTACCTGTCGTGCCAGGGATGGCTGTTGACTGTCGGACTTTCGTGAGCTTTCAGCGCTTGTACTGAGGAGATACATCAATTGTGTAATTAATGGAAAAAGTGTATCCTGTTAATTTTTGAAATAGACAAGAGAAAAGTTGTGCGCAAAGTTCTGGCACCTTCCCTCCGGAGCGTCGTTAGGGACCAGAGTCGTCCCGCCTTTTTTCTCTTTTTTGTACGTGTGGAAGTTTCTGAATCACCGGAAGGAAAGATGACTCTACTTTGCACAGTGGGGTTTGCGGTGGTCGTTCTTTGCGGAGGTGAGAAATTCTCCTAATCCCACTTTTGTTCATATGAATAACAGGCTATACTGCAATTTTAGCCAGTGCGCGTCATACACTATCATTTTCTTTCATTGAGATGCGATGCCTTCTGCACACACTATTCACATCATATTTAAATCAGGCTATTTCTGGGAATAATCTCCAATGTGTTCTGTGATGAGTATCCAACCATATCCAGTATAGCCACAATTTAATTGTTATTTAATAGACACTATTTAAATTGCTATTTAGTAGCAATCATATTAACTTTCTCTCAATGATCTCTGAATGATCTCTCAAAATAAAATACAATTGGATTTGATTTGACATCCTTTTCTAATTTATCATCTTAATGTTAGTCATCATCATGAACAAGGCAAAGAATAGGCATGGGTTGAATCTAGGCATGAATCTCTAGCTCTTTCTCCTGGAAAGTGGAGGACTAAATTGTAATATGAAATACCACTAGGAATGGTGAGATGTTAGATAAAATAAATGGGAATTGCTATATTCAAGGCAGGGATATAGAGCGAAGAATAATTTGTTATGGTAGTGACTAAACTCTATGTGTAATATTCTAGCCTATGGGTCAAGGACAGGTTGGTTTGGATTATGGGCATTGTGAATAGAACTAGATATAGTTTTAGCATAGTTGCAGGTGTGTCCCACCACAGTTTTGAACCTCAGTCATGTTCTATAAACCTGATGCTGGGCTGAGAGAGGAAGTCTGGTAATGTACTCAGCATGGCTGCTTGCCAAAGCCTGCCATTGGCAAGCAGGTGTGTGTGCGAGTACACAGCATTTGTGTGTGGGGAAAGAGAATGTGGTGTATTAGGGATCTTCTCAGTGTGTACTCTTGTGGTTGTACATGTTTGTTTGTGTGTGTGTGTTGCATATGTGTGCAGGTGGGAGAGGTCAAGGAACAAAACATAATTGGACCGTTAACTTAAACATAAAAGGCTGAATGGATTATGTCCTGCACGTTGTCTGCCTCCTGGTGTGTGGAGCCTCAGGGGATGTCGTGGCCCAGTTCAGTCCCACAGACGGCTCTCCCTTGAGGGGTAGAGGAGCTCTGGAGTCTGGGTGGTCTCTTTCTGAGATTAGAATCCTACACACACACACACACCATTTCACTGCAGAAGACCAGAGGTCGGCACTATAAGCCTGGCTGAGCAGTAGAGTAAAACAAGCGGTATATGTTATAGGACTCCATGGTTAAGGAGCAGCAGTGTAAAGAGCTGCAGTAGGGAGGAATGGTGTGTAAAAACATCAGGAAGAGTGCAGTAGTGGGCAAAGCTGGGGTATTCACTGAACCAGCATATATAGGAACAGTATGCTATAGAGCAGTCTATAAGAATCATAACATGGAAACACAGGTCATCTTGAGGAGGGTTGAGTACATTAATCTGATTTCTCCTCTTCAAATCAATGCTGATTCCACAGCCTGTTTTTTCTGATGCTGTTTGTATTATCGCGCTCTGCTGATTACTGTAAACCGTGAAAATGACATCAGATTTGAAAGGACAATTGATTTTTATTTGAATGTGATGGACCTTTTAGATATAGCAGTCACCTGTTGGGGAGGTAGAGATAATGAGGAGGAGAGGGAGTCCAGAGAAATAATGGAAAGTGAGACAAAGAGACAGCTGCAAATGCCAGCATCATTACACACACACACACGCATGCGCAAGCACACGCGCACACACACACACACACACACACACACCCCCACACACACACACACACACACACACACACACACACACACACACACACACACACACACACACACACACACACACACACACACACACACACACACACACACACACACACACTATTACAAGTGATTTTTAGGGATGTCTGTTTGTATCTGAGTGACCTGGTTAGAGTGAAGAGGGCTGTTATCACCTATTTCATAATGTGGGTCTTCTGACATCGTGTTTACTGCTCAGTGTTAGTAACAGCAACACAGAGTGCCGTTTATTTGGACACATCATGAGTAGATTCATAGAATAAAAAAATGTAAAACCCTGCCTTCACTACAGTAATATGTACTACGGTAAAATTACATGACCAAGGGCCTAGCTACAGTATGGGATTGGCTTTGTGTATAGCTGTGTGTCATTATTTGTGTAAACTGTGTCATTCACTTTACTAGAAACACCAATGAATAAACACAGAGGAAAAAAAAAGTCTTCATTGTTTCACATGAATGTGATCAGAGGTACATCTGAACAAAGCACCGGTTCCAATCCAAGTGCCAATACCCAAACTCCAGGTGTTTACTAATGTTGGATGACATGCAAATAGAGCTCTTTGGCCATGCACACCAGTGGTGGGTTTGGCGTCGAAATTAGAATGCATGAGCAGAAAGGAATCCCATACCTACTGTAAAATATGGCGGTGGATCTTTGATGTTATGGGGCTATTTTACTTCCTCTGGTCATGAACTTTACCCAGTACCAGGATATTTTAGCCCAAAACATGGTTGCCTCTACCAGGAGGTTGAAACTTGGCCGCAAGTGGATATTCCAGTAAGACAGTAACCGCAAGCACACATCAAAATCCACAAAGAAAGGGCTAATTGGCCACAAAATCAACATTTTGTAATGGCCATCTCAGTCTACAGACTTGAAACACATTGAAAATGTGATTTGAATTGAAGAGGGCAGTTGATAAGTGCAGACAAAGAATATCAAGGATATGGAAGGATTCTCTTTTGAGGAATGGTCGAACATCCTTCCCAATGTGGTTTCCAACTCATACAACACTTTAGAAAAAGTCTGAGTGCTGTAATATGTAATATGCTGCTATTCTTGCAAGGTGAGGTATTGAAGGTATTGAAAACAGGGGTGTCAATACTGTCATATTGACCCCTATCTTTTTGAGAAAAAAATATTACTTGTTAAAAGCAACTGTCTTAGTATAAACAGTGCCTCAGTATTTTAATTATTTATTTTATACAGTAATTTCTGCTCATCTTTATCAAAGGTGTCAATAATGTCAGACCCCACTTTATGTGGGAATGGAGTGGGGTTAGATGTATGCAGGCAGTAAGATGAAATAGAGCCTTTGTTGATTCCTGTGTGACATCTGGGAGTCGAGGAGGGAGGGGGGAGCATTGGGAATATGGTACACGTCTTCCCCGGATGGGACTGGGAGCTCGGAAGCTCCACGCTGCTCTCCATGCACTCATCTCAGTGGGCAAACAACATTAGAGCCCGCCAGGCGGGAGAACGCATCACAGGAGGTCTGGAGACATTAACATAGTTAACAGAGCATTACTTAAAAGACTTACCACACATCCCCGCACATCCCCACACATCTACCCAATCAGGAGTCATAGACAGGGAGACATTAGACAATCTCTCCTCCCCTGGCAGCTCTAATCCCTGAGGGGGGCCAATCTTTTCCATCTTCTGTCTTGTTTTAATTCCCTGTTGAGTTGGACTAACATTTTGACTTTATGTGAAATGTATGAGTTTTAGAGGAACACGTCAGAATAAGTTTTTATTTTGAAGGAGACAGATTTCTGTTCTGTTCCAAGTAGAAGTAGTACAATCAACCAGGATTGTACGTACATAGATTGTGTAGTGAGCTAGTATGTCAGCAGTTCCATAACAACATTGCTGGTTTTCAGTGCTATCCATCCCCACAGAGCAGTATGTTATTGGGCATCTGGCATCAAACAACATGACCTTGTTATTGATAATGGCTTGAATGGTTTTGATAGCTGGCATGACATTATAGTCTGTTCCTGTGGAAC
This sequence comes from Salmo salar, assembly GCF_965601325.2. Lineage (NCBI taxonomy): Eukaryota > Metazoa > Chordata > Actinopteri > Salmoniformes > Salmonidae > Salmo > Salmo salar. The sequence continues at coordinate 154,855,607 of NC_138291.1, forward strand.
ACCAGTGATGAGATACTCTTTCTTTCTGATTGTCTTGTTCCCGGAATGGGGTAACTCCGAGCTATTTCCCATTGATCAATTCCTGCTTCATCAAATGTAAGGGAACAAAAAAAACGAAAAACACCTTGAAAAGTTCAACCTAACACAACAAAACTGCACACACATTCTTATACCCAGGAGGAAAATGTAGACAGGTGACTTTTAATTTCAAACTTAACAGAGGCTCAGGAATTGAACCGGGGACCCAAGGGAGGTTATTCCACAATTCAAAAAATGTGATTTCCAAACCAAGAATCAATTCCCTAACCAAATGTTCAGCAACACTGCCTCAATAGGTGCAGTAAACATTGCTGAAAGCACCACCAATACAAACAATATTAGAAATAGGAATTACTCCATAAACCTACATTCCTACGTGTTAACCAACTGAACCGTATATATGGGGAGAGTCATTGGAATGCTTGAAGCATTTATTTGCTGAATAACATACTCTCTGACCATCTGACAAACCTTTCCCTATAATGAATATATATTAGGGTGTGCCATGTGACCGGTGATAAATAATGCTTTCTAAAATCTGGGAAGGATTCAAAACAGCTCTTTCTTCAATTGACTTATGTTGAAACCTATAACTCCTGGCAATAATACCATACCCATTAAGGTTAGTTTTGTGCTAGGCCTTTTTAGTTTGGTATAGCCTATATTGTTTGTGTGTACTGTGTTTACTGCTCAGCAGAGTACATTGGATATGAGAATGAGAGATGGATGCTGATCGATGTGCACGCTAAAAGCCAGTCTGGGCTCAAGAAAATGTGTACCTCCCTTGGAAAACTCATATCGGTCTATTTCTAGTTTGCATTGTATTTATTGGCCAGTCGCTACTCCCTATTTCGTCAGAAAATTGCAATCTGCACTGAAATAGGTTTCATCAGGGAATGAGAAAAGTTTTCAGGCTTTGACAATATTGTTATGGGAATGTGTGTGTCTGTGTGTGTGCATGTGAGTGTATTTGTTTTTGTGCCGATTAATTTGAACAGGGAGGAAGTCAAAAGTTTTAGCAAGACTTTTACCTCTTCAATGAAAGCGGGGCTTAGTTCAGCACATAATCTAACACTGGAATCAAGAGCTTCACCTCCAGGTCCTTACTTTCAACCTACTTCTCACATCTTAATTTCTTCCATTCTCCTTCTCTTCTGAAGTACTTGCTGTAGTTGGCTGCTCTGAGGGGAGAGTGGCGAGTGGAAAACCCTGCTGACACATGCATCATTTACATTATTATTTTCTGCAGACGAAGTCTGTGATCCCTGTTAAGGTTGTATTGCAACCCCCCTCACCCTTTCTCCTCACCTGCCCTCCACTTCTTCACTCCCTGGCCCCTCCCCTGTCCAGAGTGGAGCTCCAGCAGAACGAATGGAAATCAAAAAGGAATAGGCAATCCCCTCCTTCCCAGGCTGACTCCACTGACGCGAAGGACAAATCGAGGGACGCAGTTCTCGTCTCGCTGAGCACCGACCCGACAATTTCCTCTTCCAGCTGCTCCCTCGTCTCGTCTTCCTTTGCTGCATACTGGCTGTCGAACCACTGTAGCTTGACCACACACCATACTTCAACATACAACATGAGTAGATTTATATTCTATTTTTGAGTCCTTTTCCACAATCAGGGAAGGTTAGATGTCCATGCAACATTTTGTCAACATGACAAGAGCATATGGCATTGGCAAGGCAGGTCCCCAGATTGACCCCAAACCGATCACTCCTGATCTATGTGTTTTATGTGATCTGGTCCATGCTTAGGGTGTTCCTGTCTCTCATCCAGGACAATTATAGTGGTTTCCAATGTATTGAGCTATTCTTTCACTGGCCGATAACCTGCCAGATCCCCACTAAGCACTGAAGTAGCTTTGGTGCTGTAGACCTGCCTGGAGCCAGCCCTGCCTGGACCAGCCCTGCCCGGAGCCAGTCCTGCCCGGATCCAGCCCTGCCTGGACAAGCCCTGCCTGGACCAGCCCTGTCCGGAGCCAGCCCTGCCTGGATCCAGCCCTGCCTGGACAAGTCCTGCCTGAACCAGCCCTGCCCGGATTCAGCCCTGCCTGGACCAGCCCTGTCTGGAGCCAGCCCTGCCCGGAGCCAGCCCTGCCCGAAGCCAACCCTGCCTGGATCAACCCTGCCTGGAGCCAGCCCTGCCCGGATCCAACCCTGCCCGGAGCCAGCCCTGCCTGGACCAGTCCTGCCCGGAGCCAGCCCTGCCCGGAGCCAACCCTGCCTGGATCAGCCCTGCCCGGAGCCAGCCCTGCCCGGACCAGCCTGCCCGGAGCCAACCCTGCCTGGACCAGCCCTGCCTGGAGCCAGACCTGCCCGGAGCCAGCCCTGCCCGGAGCCAACCCTGCCTGGATCAGCCCTGCCTGGAGCCAGCCCTTCCCGGATCCAACCCTGCCTGGATCAGCCCTGCCCGGAGCCAGCCCTGCCTGGACCAGTCCTGCCTGAACCAGCCCTGCCCGGAGCCAACCTTGCCTGGACCAGCCCTGCTCGGAGCCAGCCCTGCCTGGACCAGCCCAGCCAGGAGCCAGCCCTGCCTGGACCAGCCCAGAGCTTAGTAATGGAGGATAAATCAGCTCTTAAAAGGCCCACATAGGGGGAGCTGAGATGCAGCCAAAGCCTGTGGATTTAAAAAGAATACTGAGATTGAAAACATGGGTATAATTCCCCGGCGAGTTGAGATGTTGAGTCATACCCAGAGTTTTACCTGGTTAGGTTAGCCTACCAGATCAGGAAAAACTCTGGGCCCCAGGAAAACAATTTCCCCCCACCAGTCTAGGACCTGTGGTGCCACTTCAGCACACAATCTTACAAATGAAACAACTGATTCTATTATTGTGATATACTATCTAAAAATATTAACTTACGTAGTTTGCCTAGCGTATCTCAACATTTTGAAATAGTAGGCCTATTGACAATTATTTTTCTTAAATGGTGGCGCCAATGGGCTTTCATAGTTTTACGTGGCTCAGTGCAGCCAGCAGGCGGCAGCTATTCAGAATGTAACAAGCTGTTACTGCAATGTTTGGTAAAATCTCAATAAACAATTCTCAAATATAAAGAACATTTTCTATACATTTCAGCTGTTTCAAAAACATTGATCTGCTATTACAATTTATACTTTAGGAGTGTTGAGCTCAACGAGACAATTCTGTTCACACTGCCACGCTCGGAAGGGGACAACTGTCGGATGAGTGTCGTGCGCGACCTCTGGAAGTAGTGCTCGAGACGTGATCATTTCGCAAGTTTACACAACAGTATTGTCTCTCGAGAACCTCTCAAAAATGTCCCTTTGCTATTGTCAATGTGAAAACGGTTTAAGTTGTAATAGACTAATGACAAATAGTTCCAAACCTCTTTGTCAATAACCTCTCTCCCATTAGGCCCCTCCAGCACATTAATGGCCATCCCCTCCCCACTCAGACTGCTCCCAGACAGTCCTAGCAAAATTCTTGATTGAGAAATATTTGATAAAAAGCATATTCTTTTAGATACTTAAATGTTACCCTGAAATGATTTGATTTTTAAATAAAAACGGCTGCATTGGGCTTTAAGTGTTTCTTTGTAGATGTATTACCAAGGCTCTGTGTGTCTGTGTGTCCAGATCAGGCTACAATAGCAGACCACAGATTAGGGCCAATCTTTGTCCAAGAACAGCTTTCTATATGACCTGGCTTTGGAAGGAAGGCAAGGCAGTATGTGAAAGAATGCAGCACAGCGTCCTGCTATAGAAAGAACACAGATAGGCATCAAACAAACCCATCACACAGAGAACACACACTGGAAAAGTATTTTGCCGTGCACTACACAGAAGAAACATTTGAAATAATGTTTAGATGAACACATGATATACACCACAGAACAAACTCTAAAGACGCCATATTTTTACGCCAACATGTTTACTCCCAGCCCTTCTTGAGATTACTCCCAATGTTATTACATCCACTATCTCCTGTGCTCTTTTCATCCAGTTTGTAATTAGGTTTCCCAGGGTGCGCTGGTAAACGCTGCTTTGTTTTACTTAAATCCACACCTTGCCTTCACCGAGGTATGTGTTAGTGCACGCTGAGAAACTCTATCACCTCTGTACGGCTAATTAGCACTATTTTCATTCTGTTGTCGTACAACTGTAACCTCTTTCATATGCAAATCTGATTAATTTACTCTGTGGTGAGCTCATCAGTTTGGAATTACATTTAGAGCTGACGTTTTGCGCTCCCTCAATTTGAGTGTGTGTGGAGCAGGGAGTGAGGAATCTGATGACCTGACATTTCCTGGCTCAGCTCCAACCACCACAACACACAGCTCCCACCACCACAACACACAGCTCCCACCACCACAACACACAGCTCCCACCACCACAACACACAGCTCCCACCACCACAACACACAGCTCCCACCACACAACACACAGCTCCCACCACCATAACACACAGCTCCCACCACCACAACACACAGCTCCCACCACCACAACACACAGCTCCCACCACCACAACACACAGCTCCCACCACCACAATACACAGCTCCCACCACCACAACATACAGCTCCCACCACCACAACACATAGCTCCCACCACCACAACACACAGCTCCCACCACCACAACACACAGCTCCCACCACCACAACACACAGCTCCCACCACCACAACATACAGCTCCCACCACCACAACATACAGCTCCCACCACCACAACACATAGCTCCCACCACCACAACACACAGCTCCCACCACCACAACACACAGCTCCCACCACCACAACACACAGCTCCCACCACCACAACACACAGCTCCCACCACCACAACATACAGCTCCCACCACCACAACATACAGCTCCCACCACCACAACATACAGCTCCCTGACACTGCTGCTAATCAAAGCTAGAAAATGGCTCCCTGTGGCTCAACTAAAATGATGTCTCACTTTGTTATTCAACATCAGATGGTGGATGGAGGGGTGCTGTGTAATTTTGTGGGCTGGAAGGGGTGGGTCAAAGACTTATGCTGAATAGATGAGCCTGCTCTAGAACACTCCACTGGTTGTGGTTTGGTCCTATATGGTGGATGGATGTAGGATGTGTTTGTGGTAGAATGTGTAAGGGACTTCTGCCATGTTGTTTAGCTAAGGGACTATGTGAGCCCGGTGGTAGAACTGGGCTACTTGAAGAAATCAGTGATCGACTTGCTGGGGAATACATTAGTAAAAGGGTATTCTCGTTCACCAGCTGTGTTTGACTGTAGGACTAGGACTGCTATAGGTCTGGCAAGCACAGCTCCTCTACTAAACAGCTAGTGGAATAGGAGGAGACTGAAGGCTTGCTTCTTCAGCCCTCCAGGTCTAGTATTGCGTGGTGCTCAGTAGGACTCAGACGTGTTCTGAAGTAGACACTTGCTCTGCACAATGTATTCTAGAGATAATCCGAGCAGTACTTTCCCACGGCTTGGGGCTTGGGGTTCGGGGCTGGCACAGGGAGATGGTCTGCATGGCTTGTGGTATGATACTGACAGGCCGAACACTGACACTGGGCCTGACTGTATTCTCTGCTGTGTACTGCTGTGACATTGCTGGGTTTAAGCAGGGAGAAAGCCTTTTTAGCTTAGTCAGACAAAGCCTGCTTTTCATTAGAGTCCACTAAATAACAGATAACAGGACAAAAGAGAATGAATAACACCTTTAAAAAGAGACTCAAATGCAGCTACACTAGAGAGACTTTCACCGTGACTGAAACATAGATACTGATAAATGTGGTATTAGAATTAATTTAGTGCATTATCTATCATTGTCACTGTAATTTCTTTAATGTAGCAAGATGAATTACAGTCAGATGTCGGGTGAATGTGAACAGGGACTTGTACTTTGCTGATCATCCAGCAACACAAACTTAAATTATTTTCTCATCTATTTTCATTGTCCCAGGACAATGTCCCAGGAATCATGTGATGTATCTGGAGTGCTGAATGCTGAATATTCAATGAGTCTTTGTAGACTAATTATAATGTGCATCTTCATAAACTAGGGCTGCATGCAGTGACTCAATAACGCACAGTCAAAAATAAATTGATTTCTGCTTTGATGCAGCTGTGTTATGTGGGAAAAAAGTTGGAGAACGGCGTGCAATACATTTCTTTATTCCTCTTTATATGATAATTTAGGCCAGCAACAACTCATTGTACTGCTTCCCTGGCTCAACAAGAGGATTGCAAGCATGCTATTATTAGTTTTGATGAAATTAATGGAACACTTTATTGAGTGCAGGTCTTGCTCCTGGCATCGCAGCTTTCTGATGAAGTAATGTTGAGGCAGTGGGATATTGGAATGCTAGAGGCAGGTTGAGTTGGCTATTCAAGAGGAAGTAAGTCCATCATGGGCAGAAGCTAGCCGCTCTAAGCAGGCAATGATTAATGTTTGTTTGAATGTGTTTGTGCATGCATGTGAATTGATTGAGTGTGTCCCTATTCATCACAACCAGATGTAAATACACTGCAAAAACACACACGCAGGAGCACACACACAAACACACATTTGACTTGCAGAGTGTGGTTTAGTGGCGGGTGGTGGACCCAGCTGTGGGTAATTTTACACCTAGAGATGGGTAAATACCATCTGGGAGCCAGGTGAACACAGGTCGCCTTCACACCTGTTTGAGTGAACTAGTGTTTAGCATGGAAATGACCAGCGTGATCCTGAGTGCAAAATGTTAAGCTGCTGTTGAATGAGCCATGTATAGATAAGACAATGTAATAACAATCTTCTCTGTCTACTGACTATCATACAGAAGTATGCCATGTGTCCAGGCTAATCCTTAAAAGCAGGAGAGAAGAGGGACCAGCCTATAAAGAAGTTTGAAACATGGTCGGAGCATTCAGTTGTTGGATATTATTGTGAGAGGCCTGTCAAAAAAGACAGCAATTGTAAATGTTTGAGCCTCACTACCTTGTTTGAAATGATTCCAGATTAACTATTTTCTTCTGACTCAAAGTTTTCTCTTGACACGTTCCCTGACCTTGAGGCGTCTCCTCAAAGATTGATTTCAGAAATATTCATTTCAGGAGAAAAAAAGAACCCATCTCAACCATAGAAAAAAAGGCAAAATGAAAACAATTGTAATAGCAAACACAACAGAACTATGTTTTCAGCACACTATAATTATATTTAAATTATGCAAATGAGTTGGTTTTGGTAGTTAGGGGGCTGTTGGGGTGTGTAATTGAAAAAGTGGAATATTGTCTCGCATCAAAATGTATTGGAACGCGCTGGCTCGACTGCTAATCAGAGCGGTCTCCCCGTGCAGCATGTGTCCAATCGCTGCTCAATCTCACCAGAATTGAATAGTTTCATCTTAATTAACTGTGCAGAGTCCATCCAGGTTTGTAAGCACGACAATTTCAGCCTCCTGCGTACACACACAAAGAAATCTGTTTCTTCCTCCTTCCTTTAATAAATATTTCTGGCTCCCCTGTGATATCAACTCGAGGAGCAGTGATCGACTGATGGAATGTGGCCCACTGATAGATTGCGTCTGAAACAGCCCCAGCACGACCCCAGCACATAAGAGCACCACATGACCCCCTGTAGACAGCCTAAACTGAGACAGAAGAGAAGGGGGTGGGAGTGATATATAGGCAGGTTGACGTTTATTGCCCTGGAGGTAGAACTGAGGGATATCTGCTAGATGGGCCAGCTGCAAAGTCAAAATTGGTTATATCGTTTAAATTTATGAAAACAAAAAGGAGCTTTTTGGTCTTACTTTAAGGTTATGGTTAGCCATTAGGGTTAGGTTTAAAATCAGATTGTATTGCTTTTTGGCTTGGCCAGCTAGTGACCACTCTGCAGAGTTGCCTCCAGGGCAACATTCTTCATGCCTTGTGTGTATCACTGTGAGGGTATAGTCCTACATGATTTGGATGTTTTTATTTAAGACATACTTCAGCCTCTCTCACAGTGTTAACAAGTCTCTGTCCAGTCAGCCCAGAATACAACAGAATATTATATTATGGTTATGGGGCATATTCACTGAAAAATACTTAGGAAAATGATTGAATTTGTTGTTTTTCCATTCCACTGCGTATTGCGCCGCACTTCCTCTTCCCCTCTCCTTCGCTCAGTGCCCAAAATCCCCTTGAGGCCCAGGATTATTTCCCCGATAATAAGAAGCAATTATTTTAAATCATGTTCCCAGTGTGATCTAGCCGTCCACTGCTGTTTAGACATGCAATTTCACAGCTTTAATTGCTCTGAGGAATTTACCGCCTCTCCTATTTGCTCAATTACCGACACATGCTAATTGAATAATGAGGTTTTTAATTGATATACCTTAATGTCAGATTCTATACCTGTGATAGTCAGTATGAATTATTGAATTTAAAAGGTCATTTAGATAGGGGCCAATTGGTCCTAAGGCATACCGAGTGCTTTAAATGTCTAATATTGGTAATTTTAGATAAAGTATTCGTGGAACTGTATATTTAAAGTGGAAATACATTATGTTATGCTACAAAATGAATATGGGTTGGGGGCATGTAATAAAGTGTATGTTGTGCCCACAGGTTTGAAACACTATATGAGACTGGCAATGTACAGAAGCACCATGATATTGGCATCCATCCACTCATCCAATAGAATGTGCACTCAGCTCCCATTCAGTCTAACTGAATCCTGGCTAGTACCTCCATCAGACCATTCCTGGCCACTCAACAGACCTGTCCACTTAAGATATCAGCCACCCAACACTGCTGGCGATGATGTACCCATGGCAAGCACAGTAAAGTGCTGGTTTTTGGCCATATTGAGGGAGACCAATCATCCAGCCCATCTTTCTCTCCTCAATGACTCACTCTTCAATCAATCATCTCACTTCCTCCAGATCTGCCTCTTTTCCTCCAATATTCTTAGAGCGACCAACAAGAAGTACACAAGGAAAGTCCTTTTCACCCCATAACTTGAGCGGCAGAGTCAGCTGTAGAACTTTTTCTATTATTTTGGACGGCACTCAGTAAACTTGTGCTAAGATGGAAGCTGTGTGTTTTTGGAGCTATTCCTGCACTTCAATCCAGTTGCTAAATGAAAGACAAATGTGCCCAATTAGTGAGGCAGTGGGCACACGCAAATGGTTGGTTTTGGCTGTAGGGCTCACTCGCTTTCTCACTCCGTTGGTGTGCTGTAAATATTGACTATGGCAGATTTGGCGGAGAGCAGCAAGAAACGTGCATGTGTGCATATGTGTATGTGTGTGTGTGTGTGACAGGAGCTGTGACAGCTGCCGAACACTGAGAACACAATCTAAAAAACTGGACCTTGCCTTTCCTTGGTTCCATTGGTGTGTGCACTGGCATGAGTCTGTGAAAGAGAGTGTGTCTATGTGTGTGTGTGCGTTCCTGCATATGTGTGTGTTTAATCAATTCATGCCTGTACGTGTGAGAGTGAGTGTGAACTGTGAATCACCAACTGCCAGACTAGGGGATAGGAGCTGTGTCTGAGGTGTGTGTCTGTGATGCAGCGCTGATGGGGAACTGGGGGACAAGCGGGCCTATTTCCCTGGGGCGTGGCCTGGGGGCAGAGGGAGGGAGGGGGGAGCCACGGGTCACTCCTTCAGAGTGCAGGTGAAAGGGGGTCCTTCTGTGACGCTGGGGGTCCCTCTTCCCCACGTCTCCTCCTCCCCATCTCCCTCTGAGACCCAGTACTCATTATACAGATAATGTGTTTTTGTGTGAGAATGAGGTAAGGATAGTAAAGAGAAAGATAGGTGCAGGAGGAGCGAGAGGGGGTGAGTGAGGGGTGGGGAGGAGAGAGAGGGGTGGGGGTGTGGAGGAGCGAGAGGGGGTGGGGGTAGGGATGAGAGAGAGGGGGTGGGGGGTGGGGAGGAGCGAGAGGGGGTGGGGGGTATGGAGGAGAGAGAGGGGGTGGGGAGGAGCGAGAGGGGGTGGGGGGTAGGGAGGAGAGAGAGGGGGTGGGGGTGGGGAGGAGCGAGAGGGGGTGGGGGGTATGGAGGAGAGAGAGGGGGTGGGGGTGGGGAGGAGCGAGAGGGGGTGGGGGGTAGGGAGGAGAGAGAGGGGGTGGGGAGGAGAGAGAGGGGGTGGGGAGGAGAGAAAGGGGGTTGGGGGTGGGCAGGGATAGTGAGGGAGATGGACAAGAGAGAATTCCAAGTCTATAGTTCTGTGAAATAAAGCCCATAGTCAAGTCAACCAATGCTAAAAATGGAACCCACATTGCCTGTCCATCACCCCTGAACACTTCTCTCCCTAGCTTTTCCATAGAAACTGGACTGCTTTTTACAATCCCTCTTCTATTCTATCACTCTCTATCTATCCCTCTCCACAGTAAATGTGGTATTAGGGCTGTGCTACACATAACTAGTAATGAACAGAGCGGCAACAGACGACAGGACTGAATAGGCGTGGGGCTCACAATCACAAAGAATTGTCTATAGAGTCTATAGAGAGTCACAATACAGTACAGGCAATCATACATATATACAGAAAGTAGTACATGTATGTCTGTGCACACAAAGTAAACACACACTCCCTCACTCAGCTTGAACACTCTTTGTGTTATCATTCTGTGTGTGTGTGTGTGTGTGTGTGTGTGTGTGCATGTCTGTGTGTGGTGTTGAAAGACCACCCAGAATATGTCCTATACTATTCTCATATCCAGACCAGTGAACAGTGAGAACTGTCAGCTCTCTAGCAGCAGCAGCAGCAGCAGCAGGTACTGTACAGTATAACAGCTACAACAGAAACAGTGGTGCTAGTGGAGATGGGGAGTCTCTTGTATAATCCCACAGCTCACAGTATGGGTTCTGTTCGTAGATCTGGAGTCATGCGACACACACTTTTCTTAACATGCCACCCTGGCGAGAGCACAGTGTGACCCGAAAGCCATCTCAACTTTGGCTGAACGAGGGGGATGACCTGGGAGGCATGGAAATGGGTTTACACACACTGCATTGGGAAAGAGAGCCCTTGGGAGAAAGAAAAACAATGGTCTGAGTGGCTGTGGAGCTCTGGGTTGGAGTGCTGAGATGTGGTGCTGTGGACTTGTGGGTGGTTTCATAGCCTACAGTTGAGAACGCGCAGCAAATCTGTCAGTGAAGAGCATGCAGACAAAACAGGCCTTTCACAATGTATCAAATACAGTTGCGGGAAAACACAGGTTGGAAAGCAAATGGCTCCTGCTGAAAAGAGAAGACTCTAATCTGTCTGCTGTGGGCTACCAAAATATTTGATCAACGTCCAGAAATTGTACAAAGTAAAACAAGAGAGAGATAGGCTTTTGGCATGAACACATCGGCCATCATCGGCGAGTGAGCTGCCCATTATTGGGTGAGTCAGTGAACCTGGAAGGCAATTTTAGGACAAAAATTACTTCTCATATTGTAGCCTACAATATTTGTCTCCACACACCTATGCCTATGCTATTGATGGATTCAACACAAGGTAGTTTTTATCGATCTCAGATTCTCAGTTTGTCGGTGTCAATAGCCTGTCATTTCGATCATTTGTACGGTAATAAAAACTATACTGCCAAAGTCTCCAGTCATGTAAAATGATGTAGAATTGCTTGAAATGCATTTTTTAAAGGCAGTAGCGGTATGTGTGTAAAATCACTGGAGAAGCCAAGCCCCCCCCACAAAAAAGCTATAACCTGTTAATTCATATGCCTTGTGACTGTAATATATAGGCCTAAAGGCCGAGACAATAAGAAGACACAGTGGTAGAATAAATTCAACCACACCTTTGTTTTATCACAATACCGTATAGCAACCTCTGTCCAGTGAAGTCCACAAAGCATATTGCATGTAACAGACAGTTACATGACCTAATGATATACACTGCTCAAAAAAATAAAGGGAACACTTAAACAACACAATGTAACTCCAAGTCAATCACACTTCTGTGAAATCAAACTGTCCACTTCGGAAGCAACACTGATTGACAATAAATTTCACATGCTGTTGTGCAAATGGAATAGACAACAGGTGGAAATTATAGGCAATTAGCAAGACATCCCCAATAAAGGAGTGGTTCTGCAGGTGGTGACCACAGACCACTTCTCAGTTCCTATGCTTCCTGGCTGATGTTTTGGTCACTTTTGAATGCTGGCGGTGCTTTCACTCTAGTGGTAGCATGAGACGGAGTCTACAACCCACACAAGTGGCTCAGGTAGTGCAGCTCATCCAGGATGGCACATCAATGCGAGCTGTGGCAAGAAGGTTTGCTGTGTCTGTCAGCGTAGTGTCCAGAGCATGGAGGCGCTACCAGGAGACAGGCCAGTACATCAGGAGATGTGGAGGAGGCCGTAGGAGGGCAACAACCCAGCAGCAGGACCGCTACCTCCGCATTTGTGCAAGGAGGAGCAGGAGAAGCACTGCCAGAGCCCTGCAAAATGACCTCCAGCAGACCACAAATGTGCATGTGTCTGCTCAAACGGTCAGAAACAGACTCCATGAGGGTGGTATGAGGGCCCGACGTCCACAGGTGGGGGTTGTGCTTACAGCCCAACACCGTGCAGGACGTTTGGCATTTGCTAGAGAACACCAAGATTGGCAAATTCGCCACTGGCGCCCTGTGCTTTTCACAGATGAAAGCAGGTTCACACTGAGCACGTGACAGACGCGACAGAGTCTGGAGATGCCGTGGAGAACGTTCTGCTGCCTGCAACATCCTCCAGCATGACCCGTTTGGTGGTGGGTCAGTCATGGTGTGGGGTGGCATTTCTTTGGGGGGCCGCACAGCCCTCCATGTGCTCGCCAGAGGTAGCCTGACTGCCATTAGGCACCGAGATGAGATCCTCAAACCCCTTGTGAGACCATATGCTGGTGCGGTTGGCCCTGGGTTCCTCCTAATGCAAGACAATGCTAGACCTCATGTGGCTGGAGTGTGTCAGCAGTTCCTGCAAGAGGAAGGCATTGATGCTATGGACTGGCCCACCCGTTCCCCAGACCTGAATCCAATTGAGCACATCTGGGACATCATGTTTCGCTTCATCCACCAACGCTACAGAAGCTATTCAAATGTCATGTAAAATGTCATGATTTGGACTCTACTACCCCCCCCCCCCTCCCCGTTATTTGCTGTTTAGTCATATGCCTTGCGACCATGATATATAGGCCTAATAGCTGAGATAATAAGAAGACAGTGGCAGAATAAATTCAACCACACCTTTGTATTATCACAAAACCGGATAGTAACCTCTGTCCAGTGAAGTCCACAAAGCATATTGCATGTACAGTAACAGACAGTTACATAACCTAGAGCATGGTCAAGCAGGTTAATGTTTCCGACAATTTCTGACCACTGAACAACTATTGATTTAGAACAATGGAGAGTTACCGCAAGTCGAAAAGAAAACAGTAAAACAGTGACAACTAGAAGATACCAAAAACTATTTAGTCCAATCAACATAAGCTAAATATGATGTGGCTGTCCATGGTCCTGATTTCTGTTTGTGTGTGTGCATGCGTGTGCGTGCGTTCATTTGTGCAAGTATAAAAACATGTTAACGCCAATGCCATCCTCCTCTCTTTCATGTTGACAAAACGGTCTATCACTCTGTCATCCAGTACACACTTGTATTTTTTTGTTGTCCTAGGCTACCTGGCTAAAATGCTTGCTTGCTAGCCTAACTTCCATTCATGGGCAACGTTAGCTAGTTAACATTAGCCTTCTACATCTAGCTACATATTGAACTTCCATCCTATCAGGCCAGGGGCACAATGTATGAATTTATGGTTGGATCAGAATCACCGTTATAACATTGGCCAGTACAGAGAATTAAGTAAAACCACACGTCCAAATCCCTATCTCCATCCATGGCTAATATAGGAAAGAGACAATTTTAGCTAGCTAGCTAGAAAGCTAGCCACTGAGCGGCAGGTAGCCTAGTGGTTAGAGCGTTGGACTAGTAACCGGAAGGTTGCAAGACCGAATCCCCGAGCTGACAAGATAAAAATCTGTCATTCTGCCCCTGAACAAGGCAGTTACTCCACTGTTCCTAGGCCATCATTGAAAATAAGAATTTGTTCTTAACTGACTTGCCTAGTTTAATAAAGGTAAAATAAAAAAATTAAAAGGACACAACACAACGAGATGGAACATTTCAAGTTTTTCTGTCAATGGCAAATGGGATTTGATAGGAGTGATGCCAAAATCTAAGCTGGCATACCTGGCCAGGACCATTCACAGTTGAGCTCGCTCATTTTAGCGCCATGCAGATTGGCTAATTTTGTATACTTTTTTTTTATCAAGGGAGGCCAAATGCTGGCTGGCTTCCCTTGCCTTCAATGCTACGGGCTGCAACAATGTCATACACGTTTGGACCAGACAGTATCAGATAGATAGCCTACACGTAGAGAGACAGAGGGGAGCTGTTTTGCTCGCTGTTACGGCTGTCGTAGAGAGGGGACCAAAGCGCAGCGTGGTAAGTGTTCATTATATTTATTAAACAATGAAACACTAGAACAAAGAAACAAAACAAAAAAGCCAAACAGTTCCGTCAGGTAACGAATACAAAACAGAAAATAACTACCCACAAAACACAGGTGGGAAAAGGCTGCCAAAGTATGGTTCCCAATCAGAGACTCCCGGCCGCAAACCTGAACCTATAGGGGAGGGTTCCGGGTGGGCATCTATACTTGGCCCGCTGATCCCCCCGCTTCTGTGTCGCTGGAGGAACCAGACCGTGGATTGTCGCCGGAGGCTCTGAACTGCCGACCGCCGCTGAAGACTCTGGGCTGCAGGCCGCCGCTGAAGACTCTGGGCTGCAGGCCGCCGCCGAAGACTCTGGGCTGCAGCCCGCCGCCGAAGACTCTGGGCTGCAGACCGCCGCCGAAGACTCTGGGCTGCAGACCGCCGCCGAAGACTCTGGGCTGCAGACCGCCGCCGAAGACTCTGGGCTGCAGGCCGTCTCAGGAGGTTCCGTACTGGGGAACGTCGCTGCAGGCTCCGGACTGGGGAGCGTCGCTGCAGGCTCCGGACTGGGGAGCGTCGCTGCAGGCTCCGGACTGGGGAGCGTCGCTGCAGGCTCCGGACTGGGGAACGTCGCTGGAGGCTCCGGACTGGGGAGCATCGCTGGAGGCTCCGGACTGGAGAGCATCGCTGTAGGTTCCGGACTGGGGACCGTTGCTGCAGGCTCCGTGCCATGGATCATCACTACAGGTTCCGCGCCATGTGTCATCACTGGAGGCTTTGTGCCATGGATCATCACTGGAGGCTCCGGGCCATGGATTATCACTGGAGGCTTCGTGCCATGGATCATCTCTCCAGGCTCCGGGCCATGGATCATCCCTACAGGCTTCTTGCCATGGATTATCCCTACAGGCTCCGGGCCATGGATTATCACTGGAGGCTTCGTGCCATGGATCATCCCTACAGGCTTCTTGCCATGGATTATCCCTACAGGCTCCGGGCCATGGATCATCACTGGAGGCTCCGGGCCATGGATCATCACTGGAGGCTTCGTGCCATGATCATCACTGGAGGCTTCGGACCATAGATCATCACTGGAGGCTTCCTACGTGGAGCTGGAACCGGTCTCACCGGACTGGGGAGACGCACAGGAGACTGGGTGCACAGAGCAGGCACAGGGTATACTGGGCCGAGGAGGCGCACTGGAGGTCTGGAGCTTAGGGCTGGCACACCCTGCCCTGGCTGGATGTTTATTTTAGCCCAGCAAGGGCGGAGCGCTGGCACAGGACGAACTGGTTTGTGCCGGTGAACGGGGGGTACCGTGCGTAGAGCTGGCGCAGGATAACCTGGGCCGAAGAGACGCACTGGAGACCAGGAACGCTGAGCCGGCACACTTCTTACTGGCTGACTGCCAACTCTAGCAGGGCAACTGTGGGAAGCTTGCACCGAGCGCACCGGGCTGTAGCTGCGCACTGGTGACACAGTGTGCATCCCCGCATAACACGGTGCTTGCTCGGTCACTCACTCCCCACGGTAAGCACGGGGAGTTGGCTCAGGTCTCAACCCCGACTTTGCCAATCTCCCCGTGTGCCCCCCCCAAAAAATGTATTTGGGGGATGCATCTCGGGCTTCCGTTGTTGCCGTGCTTGTCCTCATAGTATCGCCGTTCTGCTCTCGCTGCCTCTATCTCCTCTTGCGGACTGCGATACTCCCCAGGCCTTGTCCAGGGTCCTGCCCCATCCAGGATTTCCTCCCAGGTCCAGTCCTCCTGACCACGCTGCTTGGTCCTTTGGTGGTGGGTAGTTCTGTTACGGCTGTCGTAGAGAGGGGACCAAAGCGCAGCATGGTAAGTGTTCATTATATTTATTAAACAACATATTTATTAAACAACAAAGAAACAAAACAAAAAGCCAAACAGCTCCGTCAGGTAACGAATACAAAACAGAAAATAACTACCCACAAAACACAGGTGGGAAAAGACTGCCAAAGTATGGTTCCCAATCAGAGACAACGATAGACAGCTGCCTCTGATTGGAAACCATACCTGGCCAAAACATAGAAATAAAATACATAGAATGCCCACCCCATATCACACCCTGACCTAACTAAACAGAGAAAAACGGCTATCTCAGGTCAGGGCGTGACACTCGCACGGATGCTTTCTTCTGTGAGATACATTCTGCCTCTTGCAAATTGAAGGAAAATCATGAAACACAGAGAGACAAAATATTAATTATTTTATGTTGTTTTTTAAAAAAAATTGTCAAATTATTGGGGAAGCCTGGCTTCCCTTGGCATCTGTGAATACACACAACTGATAAAAGGACACATTTTTCCCAGACCCTAGGCTACTGCTCTATGCCACTATGAAAATGCGATGATATGCATGCAATGTTTTATTATAACGGTGATATTTTGTCCTCATGTATTCCGGTACCTCAGAGCTCCACAGATCACCCCCCTCTCATACTCACTTTTTGTTCCGCCACCTCCCGATTTACAAATTAAGCACTGGGTGGTTTTGACAACATTGTGGAGTTTAGTTAGAAATCCTGCAAAACCCTGGACTGGTAGGTCGTGGTGATCAGTGCCAGGCTGGGCACTGGTGCCAGGACTAACTGCCATTTCTGGGCACAAAGTTGGGTGCTTGTTACATTGGCACCAATGAGCACAAGGTCTACAAGCCAAGCCACAATGTTTAACTGGGAAGTAAAGACATCTCTGTATTTGTTTTGTTTCGTTTTAAGAGGAACTGTTGTGCTTGTTTGACTGAATACTCAATGTCTCTTTTTTCTGACAGAAACAACCAATCAAAGTCAGGGAAATAGTTTGTATCGACAGGCCCAACATGAATCAAATGGATTTGTCCGGGCCATCCACTTGGTGTCAGATCAATATGAACAAACACAAACAAAGAGCCTTTCCCATGGTGTTAGTCAGGAGAAGTCGTTAACTTGGAATTGGAGAGATTCATTTTGGGTCCCTTGTTTGGTTTGAAATTATAATAGGGGACTTAAATATTGATCTGGTCTCATCAGTGGACTGCCTCATAGATCTCTGCAAGCACAGTCAAAACAGATACAAGGGCAGTTGGAATGAGTTGCCACCAAGATGCTATGTCACCAGGTCTATAGGCCTATAGCTATTATTGCTGCCCCAATGTCCACTATCCACCCTGGGCGTAACGTCACCCCATGCCATCTTCTAATGTCCGTTCACACATTACTGTAAACAAAAGAGAAATTCTCACTCAATTTCAAAGTGAATTGTTAAGTGAATTTATCACAAGCTATTGCTCTGCATTCATAGCTAATGTAGTTGTAGTACAAACTGATATACAAACGTCTCCCATCTGTTGCTACACTGTTGCTATGGCACAGTACGAGCAGGAAAGTGTGTCTGTCCTGTAGGGACCCTTCTCTTGCCATGAGAGAAAGGGAATAACAACAACATATTGTATTGTAGACTGAGTTATTACTTGAAGGAGCTGTCATTTCATAGTTATTTTGAAGTCATTTACAGTGCTCTGAAGACGCTTTTATAGTGCCACTTATACACCCACTCCTTCTTCCCCCTCTTCTCTCCCATGTCACCAAGCTGTCTTTGTGTGTTGTGAGGGTGTCATAAGAAGATGTTTTATATGCACACATGATGGAACCTATTACTTCCTATGAAAAATATTAAAATTCTAAAAATACTTTTTGTAACAATAAATGTGTACGTTTCTACATTATCTAGATATGTGTTTATTTGTTAGTTGATTTTCTGAATGTATTTGACACATTGGTTGTGTTGTCGTCAGCTGCAGTGTAATCTACTTGACGGTTATTGCATTTGTTGTGATACTCTCTCTGAGATGATACCAGGGCCCTTGTGTGAGACTTCTGTATAGGAGAAGTTTGATCTTAGAGTATCCTGCAGCTGTACAGTCATGTGACCCTGGTTGGTGTGAGATCTTGAAGTCTACATGAGTCAACCATGTTGGCTGTCTGGCTGCACTGGAAAGGCGAGTGCTAACGATTTTAAAAGTAATATATGGGATTTAATTGGGCCCACTATGCTTTGAGACTAATAAGTAGCACAGTGTGGTAGATTCACCTCTCCAGGGGGTATTCGTTTTCTATCCCAGAAAAGGCTGGTGACCACTGTCGTGTCTTTGGCTATGCCGGATTAAGTGATATGACATGCTATTCTATAAAATCCTTTCTCTGTAATTAATATCACCTGATTGAGCTAATCATGTAAATGTAATTAACTAGAAAGTCGGGGCACCGCGGAAGAACGTTTATAGAGCTGTTATCTTCCGAATAAACTCTTAAAGATCTAGTAATCTTTTACGTCAATAGCAGTCCACATTAATCGTCACCTTATTTTCAGTCTCATGAAAGTTGTAAATTCTTGGTTATCTTCACGAACCCACGAACCCAAGTTGGCCAACAGATCTTCCTGTCCTCGGAAGAATGTCTCTGGTGGTAAATTGGATACGTTGTAGTATCTTCGTTGTGTGTTAGACTGGATCCGTCGTCCGTCCTTTCCTAGCCCACGTTTACAGTGGCCACTGCTAACTCAACGGCTAGGAAGTATCACTTCTATAGTGAATAAGAGTTCCAAGTTCATACCATTCACAACCAAAGCTCACGCCGAGGTTGGCTTAGTTCGGTACTTGACATGTGAGTCCTTTTAACGCAGAGGCTGCAGACCTCACGTACCTGGAACAGGCTGGTTACATTTTCGTCAAAGGCTTATATAGTGGAGAGGGAGAAGGGTGTGTTTCATCATTTATAACCCATGTCTCTTCACAGGGGCGGGCCACTGATTGGTCAGGGCTCTTTCCTTATGAAAACCAAATTCTCTCAATTGGAAGCTAAATTACATTTAATCTCCTAACAAACAGTTTCAATATCAAACATTTAAATTGCACAACAATTCCATGTGAATCTGATAACTAGAATGTGTAGACTTTCCCTGGTACAGTTTATGTCGTCCTGTCATCAGTCATAATGTCTCAGATGACAACCGAACTGACATCCATACTCATTAAGTACCTGGTGTATTTCCAACTGGTTCTATTACCGAAATATGGTTACTTTCCCCCCACTTGTTTGATGTTCCCAGACTCTCTATATTTAACAAAGGCTATTCAAAAGTCCTTCAGTAGGGTAAGAGAGAGAGGGGAAGGGAGAAAGGTATTTATGGGGGGTCATAAACCTTACCCACAGGCCAACGTCATGACACCACTGTCCTAGAGTGTATCTACAACTCACAATAGCCGCAATAGTCACTTTAACTATACATATACATACTATCCCAATTAGCCCGACTAACTGGTGCCCCCGCACACTGGCTACCCAGACTATCTGCATTGTGTTCCGCCACCCGTCAACACCTCTTTTACGCTACTGCTACTCTCTGTTTATCATTTAAGCTACTGCTACTCTCTGTTACCCACCACCCGCTCTTATATGCTACTGCTACTCTCTGTTTATCATTTACGCTACTGCTACTCTCTGTTACCCACCACCTGCTCTTATACGCTACTGCTACTCTCTGTTTATCATATATGCATAGTCACTTTAACCATACCTACATGTACATACTACCTCAATCAACCCGACTAACCGGTGCCTGTGTATAGCCTCGCTACTGTTATAGCCTCACTACTGTACATAGCCTCACTACTGTTATTTTTTATTTCTTTACTTGTCTATTGTTCACCTAATACCGTTTTTTACTTAAAAATTGCACTGTTTGTTAGAGCCTGTTAGTAAACAATTCACTGTAAGGTCTACACCTGTTGTATTCTACACACGTGACTATCAAGGCACAAGGCGAAACCCAGATGCAGACACAGGAGGCAGATGGTTGGAGTCTTACAATGTTTATTAATCCAAAGGGGTAGGCAAGAGAATGGTCGTGGACAGGCAAAAAAGGTCTAAACCAGATCAGAGTCCAATAGACATTTACATTTACATTTAAGTCATTTAGCAGACGCTCTTATCCAGAGCGACTTACAAATTGGTGCATTCACCTTATAATATCCAGTGGAACAACCACTTTACAATAGTGCATCTAAATCTTTTAAGGGGGGGTTAGAAGGATTACTATATCCTATCCTAGGTATTCCTTAAAGAGGTGGGGTTTCAGGTGTCTCCGGAAGGTGGTGATTGACTCCGCTGTCCTGGCGTCATGAGGGAGCTTGTTCCACCATTGGGGTGCCAGAGCAGCGAACGGTTTTGACTGGGCTGAGCGGGAACTGTGCTCCGTTTTGCCGAGGTTCAGCTTGAGGTGGTGATCCGTCATCCACACTGATATGTCTGCCAGACATGCAGAGATGCGATTCGCCACCTGGTTCTCAGAAGGGTGAAAGGAGAAGATTAATTGTGTGTCATCTGCATAGCAATGATATGAGAGACCATGTGAGGATATGACAGAGCCAAGTGACTTGGTGTATAGCGAGAATAGGAGAGGGCCTAGAACAGAGCCCTGGGGGACACCAGTGGTGAGAGCACGTGGTACGGAGACAGATTCTCACCACACCACCTGGTAGGAGCGACCTGTCAGGTAGGACGCAATCCAAGCGTGGGCCGTGCCGGAGATGCCCAGCTCGGAGAGGGTGGAGAGGAGGATCTGATGGTTCACAGTATCAAAGGCAGCAGATAGGTCTAGAAGGATGAGAGCAGAGGAGAGAGAGTTAGTTTTAGCAGTGCGGAGAGCCTCCGTGACACAGAGAAGAGCAGTCTCAGTTGAATGCCCAGTCTTGAAACCTGACTGATTAGGATCAAGAAGGTCATTCTGAGAGAGATAGCAAGAGAGCTGGCCAAGGACGGCACGTTCAAGAGTTTTGGAGAGAAAAGAAAGAAGGGATACTGGTCTGTAGTTGTTGACATCGGAGGGATCGAGTGTAGGTTTTTTCAGAAGGGGTGCAACTCTCGCTCTCTTGAAGACGGAAGGGACGTAGCCAGCGGTCAAGGATGAGTTGATGAGCGAGGTGAGGTAGGGGAGAAGGTCTCCGGAAATGGTCTGGAGAAGAGAGGAGGGGATAGGGTCAAGTGGGCAGGTTGTTGGGCGGCCGGCCGTCACAAGACGCGAGATTTCATCTGGAGAGAGAGGGGAGAAAGAGGTCAAAGCACAGGGTAGGGCAGTGTGAGCAGGACCAGCGGTGTCGTTTGACTTAGCAAACGAGGATCGGATGTCGTCAACCTTCTTTTCAAAATGGTTGACGAAGTCGTCTGCAGAGAGGGAGGAGGGGGGGGGAGGGGGAGGAGGATTCAGGAGGGAGGAGAAGGTAGCAAAGAGCTTCCTAGGGTTAGAGGCAGATGCTTGGAGTTTAGAGTGGTAGAAAGTGGCTTTAGCAGCAGAGACAGAAGAGGAAAATGTAGAGAGGAGGGAGTGAAAGGATGCCAGGTCCGCAGGGAGGCGAGTTTTCCTCCATTTCCCCTCGGCTGCCCGGAGCCCTGTTCTGTGAGCTCGCAGTGAGTCGTCGAGCCACAGAGCAGGAGGGGAGGACCGAGCCGGCCTGGAGGATAGGGGACAGAGGAAATCAAAGGATGCAGAGAGGGAGGAGAGGAGGGTTGAGGAGGCAGAATCAGGAGATAGGTTGGAGAAGGTTTGAGCAGAGGGAAGAGATGATAGGATGGAAGAGGAGAGAGTAGCGGGAGAGAGAGAGCGAAGGTTGGGACGGCGCAATACCATCCGAGTAGGGGCAGAGTGAGAAGTGTTGGATGAGAGCGAGAGGGAAAAGGATACAAGGTAGTGGTCGGAGACTTGGAGGGGAGTTGCAATGAGATTAGTGGAAGAACAGCATCTAGTAAAGATGAGGTCAAGCGTATTGCCTGCCTTGTGTGTAGGGGGGGAAGGTGAGAGGGTGAGGTCAAAAGAGGAGAGGAGTGGAAAGAAGGAGGCAGAGAGGAATGAGTCAAAGGTAGACGTGGGGAGGTTAAAGTCACCCAGAACTGTGAGAGGTGAGCCATCCTCAGGAAAGGAACTTATCAAGGCGTCAAGCTCATTGATGAACTCTCCAAGGGAACCTGGAGGGCGATAAATGATAAGGATGTTAAGCTTGAAAGGGCTGGTAACTGTGACAGCATGGAATTCAAATGAGGAGATAGACAGATGGGTCAGGGGAGAAAGAGAGAATGTCCACTTGGGAGAGATGAGGATTCCAGTGCCACCACCCCGCTGGCTCGATGCTCTAGGGGTATGCGAGAACACGTGGGCAGGCAGAATCAAGTTCAGGGCAGGCAGGATGATCAGGCAGGCGGGAAAGTAGTCCAGAGTCAGGCAGGGGTCAGAACCGATAGGAATATGAAAAGAGAATAGAAAAGGAAAACGGGAAAAACACGCTGGTTGACTTGACTAACATACAAGACGAACTGGCACAGAGAGACAGGAAACACAGGGATAAATACACTGGGGAAAATAAGCGACACCTGGAGGGGATGGAGACAATCACAGGAACAGATGAAACAGATCAGGGCTTGACAGTGACAAATAAACTTTGATTTGAAATGGCACATCTCAGTTCAGTGAGCTCATTAATGCACGACAAAGACAGTTTGTGTCTGTAAAAAATGAGGACATGGCTAATTCCTAATCAACCAGGTATAGGATTTACTCTCTGCCTATGGACCATGTCACCTTGGACACTGCTGCTCCATATTTCACCCAAAAGTGATGTTCCATGAAGAGACAGCTTTTTAAGAGTGCCATGGTGGTACAGTATTGAGCCATTTTATGATGCGGCTCCTTATTTTATGACTGGCCGTAAAAAGAGGGAAACTCTTTGAAAAGGTTTTTCTCAGCAAAACCTGAGGCAGCTAGTGGTAATTATCTGACCAAACTTTTTTCTTGCTGTTAGTCACAATATCATGC
This sequence comes from Salmo salar, assembly GCF_965601325.2. Taxonomy (NCBI): domain Eukaryota; kingdom Metazoa; phylum Chordata; class Actinopteri; order Salmoniformes; family Salmonidae; genus Salmo; species Salmo salar. Next base: position 154,878,918 of record NC_138291.1, read on the forward strand.
GACTGGGGGTGGAAGGCCTGAAAGATAGGGCCATGCCTCACAGTTGAGTGAAAATGACAGTGAGGCGTTTCCTCCTCCCCCCCCCCCCGAAACAAAGTGAGACTCAAATTCCTTGTGGCACTTTGGGAGAGGATATCGCGTGTGAGCTCTGAGCTTTGAATGCAGGGGACCCCGAGTTCATTTCATTTCAGAGTTTCAGAGCTGTACTGAAACACTGCTTTTCATTCCTCCTGGTTGCGCATGTTGAATTCCTCAGGGCCATCCTAGCACAGGCTCTGATCCCCTGTGCTGTTTATCACTACGCTGCTATCAGAAGCAGATTTTCCCCACCTCCACTATACTACTGATGAACGGAACCCTGTCTCTCTGCCAGCGGCTGCTTACTACTTACACCCAGACTGTAAACGGATCTGGACTATTCTCACAGATATTAGAGTTCAGGCTTTATCAAATCAAATCAAATGTTATTTGTCACGTGCGCCGAATACAATGTAGACCTTACAGTGAAATACTTACTTACAAGCCCTTAACCAACAATGCAGTTTAAAAAAAAATACCTAAAAAAGGAAAGAAATAAAAGTAACAAATAATTAAAGAGCAGCAGTAAAATAACAATAGCGAGGCTATATACATAGGGTACCAGTACAGAGTCAATGTGCTCCGGCACCATTTAGTCAAGGGAATTGAGGTAATATGTACATGTAGGTAGAGTTATTAAAGTGACTATGCATAGATAATAACAGAGAGTAGCAGCAGCGTAAAAGAGGAGGGGGTGGTGGGGGGGGGGGGGGGTAGCCTTGGTAGCCATTTGATTAGATGTTCAGGAGTCTTATGGCTTGGGGGTAGAAGCTGTTTAGAAGCCTCCCGGACCTTTAGAGGCAAAATCTTTGATCATCCATACGACGGAGCGAGCTGGCTCAATATACATTTCTGTTTACAGAGAGTTTCTGGGGCTGCACAGTGAAAACGCTCACGCACACTCACACACACACATTATACATTTCCTCTTCTGCTTCATCTTCCCCCTCTTCAACAGCAGCAGTCACTAAAATAATAACCTTGTCCCCAGGCTATTGCGCACAACGCATGTAAGCCTGGGATATCAACCACTCAAAGTTGGCCTTACTGGAAGTGACCATAGAATTCTATGGGAGTGAACTACTGAGTAAAGTATTTGTCATCATACATTTTTTACGAATCAAACTGTGCTTGTGGTGTGCTAGTTTATGGGGAGGGTTAGGTGGAAGGTGTTTGGTTGGTAGGTTAAGCCGATTAAGCCAATTATATTGGCACCGGGAGATTCTCCCGGCACTCTGTATTGGTTAAGGAAGGCCAAGTTTGATGTATTGGTCCACCAGACTCTTCGCGCATTTGGGAGGAAGAGTCTGGGAACGAGATTACTAGAATACTAAACCTTTATCCAATAGTCTAACCTCAAAACAAACTGTATGTTAATTTTACTCAAAATCACTCAGCTTTCAATTCCCAAAATCACTCCCTTTCATCTAATTTCCTCCCCATTTATGATGAATGTAAAATCTTCAGAGCAATTCGGCTCATACTGTTGCTGTTAGACAAAGCAGCTCCCCCTATGCTGAGTGAAAATTGGGGAGAGGCTTTGGTTTAATTGGTATTGAAATATATTCAGTTCATACTCTACACTCAGCAGCCCAGCATCTTTCTGAACAGCATGGGTATCCTTTCAACACCTCAGAGTTCAGAGAAGTACAGAGAAGACTTCTCAGAAGTGCAGTATCCTTCTGAATACAGGGAAATAAACCATTTATAATATCACAAAATCCATCAAGAGACCTTGGTTTTGACAATTAGTTGTCTTTAATTGTATTTTGATAGCAATTATAAAGTGCTTCCTGTTACCATAACCTCCTGCCTTTGACATTAGACTTCCACTTCCTCGGAGAATTTGACAATACGCTCTTCTGAAGGACCTTTTGTTTGTTATGATTTGGGTAAGATGGAATCTGCAAGGTTGTTGTGACAATGCTTTTCAGAGGTCCAACAGTCTGTAGTTTGATTTGAATGAATTACAAAAGGTATGTATTATTTATATTCCACTTGTGTACATTCTGCCTGGCCCTAGTTATAATGGACATGGTGGAATCTTGGTCAGGGCATATACTGTTGTTGCATCCTTCGAAATCATGTAATCTCTACTTTGTTCTCAAGTACAATTGACTCTCATTCAAAGTAACCTTCCTGTAAATGCAGGTATATTATTCACCCTCCTCACCTGAAACCCATTGCATTATTCCAACCTTATTCACTGCATCTTATTTCCCAGTTTTGCCAAGAAACATCATGCCGGGGTCTACACCTGAAATGGATTTACTTGGATGTGATTACCATGTGTCAACAGACACTGTTATTTATGACACAGGGCCTGGCTCGTGTCTGAGCAAAGAACCATGTAATCTGTCATTGTCATCACCACATTTATTTCGCTCACTTTGAATGATGGCAGCTTGCTACGAGAGAACAGCGAAATCTGATGATAATTTCACATTGACATGGGAAATAGGAAGAAGACTGGCTCCCTGGCTCTCTCCACAATCTGTGGCCCTAAACGACACAATCCGAACCATCCAGTTAAAGTTGAACTCTTTGGATTGCTGTTCTGTTGCCCTTATAGGAAGGGAAACTGCTGCATTGCTCAGCTCAGAATATTTGTCCCACTTCACTTTGAGTCAGTCCTCCCTAGTTCATCTCGGCTAAACGGTGACTGACTGCAGGCAGTGTCGATCCCTCCACTGCAATTCCCTTCCCTGGATCCCTCGATACAATGCACAGCATCGGGTTTACAGGCAATGGACAGGTTTGAAGTGTCATAAAAAGTCCATTCAGGTCCCCAATGTGTCTTAAAGCGGACAGCTTCTGTTTTTTCCTCTGCCACGACTGCCAGAGCACTGTTCATTGCTCAGTAACCCCACTCGGGAGAGATGTCTCCCTGCAAACTTTAGTGCAGAAAATTGCTTCCTCGTAGATAAAGAGAAGCTAGGCAGATGCTGAAAGAGTTTTCCCCAGCCATGCGTGACTAATGCCCAACTTGGTATTTTTTTTTTCCATTAGCGTTTCTTAAAGATTCCTATAGCATTGAAAAGCATAATGTCCAACCAGGGAAGCAGGAATTGAAGCATCCAGCTTTAGAGCAACTACCTCTATGCTCTAATTGGGGCTGCTTGATGTGTGGTGAATTTACTGTGGAGAAAACAACAAACAACTTGATTCAACTCCATTTCAGACTAAAGGCTTTTTCTCAGTTCTACACAAATTTGATGAAAGTGAAGAATTTAAGTAGAATACTTCCTTAAGTCCTTGATACTAAATATATTTTCTAAATCTAATTTCATTTTTCTGCTTTTCCAACTTCTCTAGGGCCAGTGGGACGATTTCGTCCCACCTATGTAACAGCCAGTGGAATCCTGTGGCGCGTTATTCAAATACCTTAGAAATGCTATTACTTCAATTTCTCAAACATATGACTATTTTACACCATTTTAAAGACAAGACTCTCGTTAATCTAACCACACTGTCCGATTTCAAAAAGGCTTTACAACGAAAGCAAAACATTAGATTATGTCAGTACCCAGCCAGAAATAATCAGACACCCATTTTTCAAGCTAGCATATAATGTCACATAAACCCAAATCACAGCTAAATGCAGCACTAACCTTTGATGATCTTCATCAGATGACAATCTTAGGACATTATGTTATACAATACATGCATGTTTTGTTCAATCAAGTTCATATTTATATCAAAAACCAGCTTTTTACATTAGCATGTGACGTTCAGAACTAGCATACCCCCCGCAAACCTCCGGTGAATTTACTAAATTACTCACGATAAACGTTCACAAAAAACATAACAATTATTTTAAGAATTATAGATACAGAACTCCTCTATGCACTCGCTATGTCCGATTTTAAAATAGCTTTTCGGTGAAAGCACATTTTGCAATATTCTAAGTAGATAGCCCGGCATCACAGGGCTAGCTATTTAGACACCCAACAAGTTTAGCCCTCACCAAAGTCAGATTTACTATAAGAAAAATGTTATTACCTTTGCTGTTCTTCGTCAGAATGCACTCCCAGGACTGCTACTTCAATAACAAATGTTGGTTTGGTTCAAAATAATCCATAGTTATATCCAAATAGCGGCGTTTTGTTCGTGCGTTCAAGACACTATCCGAATGGTAAAGAAGGGTGACGCGCACGACAAAATTCGTGACAAAAAAATTCTAAATATTCCATTACCGTACTTCGAAGCATGTCAACCGCTGTTTAAAATCAATTTTTATGCCATTTTTCTCGTAAAAAAACGATAATATTCAGACCGGGAAAGCGTGTTTACGTTCAAAGAGAGAGAAAATAAAAACATGGGATCCCCTCGTGCACGAGCCTCAGTCTGATGGTCCTCTGATCGGCCACTTACCAAAGGCGCTAATGTGTTTCAACCAGCGGCTGGAATTACATCATTCAGCTTTTTCCCGGGTTCTGAGAGCCTATGGGAGCCGTAGGAAGTGTCACGTTACAGCAAAGATCCTACATTTTCAATAAACAGAGCCAAGAAGCCCAAGGAATGGTCAGAGAGGGTACTTCCTGTACAGAATCTTCTCAGGTTTTTGCCTGCCATATGAGTTCTGTTATACTAACAGACACCATTCAAACAGTTTTAGAAACTTTAGGGTGTTTTCTATCCAAAGCCAATAATTATAGGCATATTCTAGTTTCTGGGCAGTAGTAATAACCAGATTAAATCGGGTACGTTTTTTATCCGGCTGTGTAAATACTGCCCCCTAGCCCTAACAGGTTTTAACTATCCCATGTTCATGTACATTATAAGACTGCTGAAATAAATTTTACAAACATTCTACAGACAGATTTGATGACTAGAACTAGAATTGTTGCATCTAAATACTTTTAGCAAAGGCCTTGATAAGTCTCTGTTGTATATTCCTCATCATTTATCCTAGATAATGACCATCAGTATGGCAGTAAGGAATGTGTTGTGTTACGATGTAATGGAGGCTCATTCATCTGAGAGAGATGACTGTCTGTGGCTAGCTGTTCCTCTGACTGAAGGTTTATAATTCCTCACACGTCTCCTCTCCCTCACGCCTCACAGACTCATCAGGACCAGAGTGCACATGCTCAGATAGACACTGTCTGGCCAGTGGCGTACCACCGTTTTAAATTATATTTTTAGGAATGCTTTTTTGGGAGGAAAAAACTAACTTCCTGCCATTTTGCCATGGGGCAAAGAGAAAAATGATTTGCAGTTTTATAGCTAATCTCATGCTATGCTACACATTTTGCCACGAGGCTGAGAAAATGTTCCTGTTTTAAAGCTAATATCCTGCAATTCTACACATTTTGCAATGAGGCTGAGAGAATATGTTGCCTTTTTAAAGCTATTCAAAAATGGGGAGAAGCATAAGGGAAGATGTATTGCTGATGTCTATAAAATATACACTACATGATCAAAAGTATGTGGACACCTTCTCGTTGAACATCTCATTCCAAAATCATGGGCATTAATATGGAGTTGGTCCACCTTTGCTGCTATAACAGCCTCCACTCTTCTGGGAAGGCTTTCCACTAGATGTTGGAACATAGAGCATAAGTGAGGTCAGGCACTGATGTTGGGTGATTAGGCCTGTCTCGCAGTTGGCATTCCAATTCATCCCAAATGTGTTTGAAGGGTTTGAGGTCAGGGCTCTGTGCAGGCCAGTCAAGTTCTTCCACACCGATCTCGACAAACCATTTCTGTATGGACCTCGCTTTGTGGATGGGAGTGTTTTTATGCTGAATGAGGAAAGGGCCTTCCCCAAACTGTTGCCACTAAGTTGGAAGCACAGAATCATCTATAATGTCATTGTATGCTATAGCGTTAATATTTCCCTTCACTGGAACTAAGGGGCCTAGCCCAAACCATGAAAAACCGCCCCAGACCATTATTCCTCCTCCACCAAACTTTACAGTTGGCACTATGCATTGGGGCATGTAGCGTTTTTTTCTCGCCATCCGCCAAACCCACATTCGTCCATCGGACTGCAAGATGGTGAAACGTGATTCATCACTCCAGAGAACGCGTTTCCACTGCTCCAGAGTCCAATGGCGGCAAGCTTTACACTACTCCAGCCAATGCTTGGCATTGCACATAGTGATCTTAGGCTTGTGTGCGGGGGCTTGGCCATGGAAACCCATTTCATGAAGCTCCTGACGAACAGTTCTTGTGCTGACGTTGCTTCCAGAGGCAATTCGGAACTTGGTAGTGAGTGTTGCAACCGAGGACAGACAATTTTTATGCGCTACGTGCTTCAGCACTTGGCTGTCCGGTTCTGTGAGCTTGTGTGGCCTACCACTCCGCGGCTGAGCAGTTGTTGATCCTAGATGTTTCCTCTTCACAATAACAGCACTTACTGGGGCAGTTCTAGCAGGGCATGAAATTGACCAACTGACTGGTTGGAAAGGTGGCATCCTATGACGGTGCTACGTTAAAGTCACTGAGCTCTTCAGTAAGGCCATTCTACTGACAATGTTTGTGAATTGAGATTGCATGGCTGTGTGCTCGATTTTATACACCTGTCAGCAACGGCTGTGGCTGAAATAGCCGAATCTACTAATCCTGACTGGTTGCATCACCGGCTGGTATGGCAACTGCTCGGCATCTGACCGTAAGGCGCTACAGTGGGTAGTGCGTACGGCCCAGTACATCACTGGGGCTAAGCTTCCTGCCATCTAGGACCTATATACTAGGCGGTATCAGAGGAAGGCCCAAAAAATTGTCAAAGACTCCAGTCACCCAAGTCATAGATTGTTCTCTCTGCTGCCGCACGGCAAAAGGTACCAGAGCACCAATTCTAGGACCAAAAGGCTCCTTAACAGCTTCTACCCCCAAGCCATAAGACTGCTGAACAATTAATCAAATGGCGACCCGGACTATTTACATTGAACCCCCCCATACTTTACAAATTATTTCAACTAACCTGTACCCCCACACATTGACTCGGTACCGTTACCCCCTGTATATAGCCTTGTTATTGTTATGTAATTTTCTTGTGTTACTATATTTTATTTTGTTTTACTTTAGTGTATTTAGTAAATATTTTCTTAACTCTATTTATTGAACTGCGTTGTTGGTTAAGGGCTTGTAAGTAAGCATTTCACAGTAAGGTCTACTACAGCTGTTGTATTCGGCACATGTGACAAATAAAAATGGGTGTCCACCTACTTTTGTACATATATATTGTATATGGCTCACCTCATCCATCTTGGCCCAGTCACTATGCCTTATTTTGCTACATTTTTCACAAATTAGGGGGGAAATATAATTTAATGTATCAATAGGTTATTAATGTATTGCAAGGCGATGAAAGATGAAGTGCAGCCCAGCTCTACAAGTGATCCGATTAAACCCCCAGACTTCTGAATGTCCCTCTGCTCTACCCCAGCTCTAGCCCAGCTTTACCCCAGCTCTAGCCCAGCTTTACCCCAGCTCTAGCCCAGCTCTAGCCCAGCTTTACCCCAGCTCTAGCCCAGCTTTACCCCAGCTCTTGCCCATCTCTAGCCCAGCTTTATCCCAGCTTTACCCCAGCTCTAGCCCAGCTTTACCCCAGCTCTACCCCAGCTCTAGCCCAGCTCTACCCCAGCTCTACCCCAGCTTTACCCCAGCTTTACCCCAGCTTTACCTCAGCTCTAGCCCAGCTTTACCCCAGCTCTACCCCAGCTTTACCCCAGCTTTACCTCAGCTCTAGCCCAGCTTTACCCCAATTCTAGCCCGGCTTTACCCCAGCTGTACCCCAGCTTTAGCCCGGCTTTACCCAGCTCTACCCAAACTCTAGCCTGGCTTTACCCCAGCTTTACTCCAGCTTTACCCCAGCTCTACCCCAGCTCCATCCAGCTCTAGCCCAGCTTTACACCAGCTCTAGCCCAACTCTACACCGGATCTAGCCCAGCTCTAGCCCGGCTTTACCCCAGCTCTACCCCAGTTCTAGCCCGGCTTTACCCCAGCTCTACCCCAACTCTAGCCCGGCTTTACCCCAGCTTTACCTCAGCTTTACCCCAGCTCTACCCCAGCTTCATCCAGCTCTAGCCCAGCTTTACACCAGCTCTATCCCAGCTCTTCCCCGGCTATAGCCCGGCTCTACCCCAGCTCTACCCCGGATCTAGCCCAGCTCTATCCCAGCTCTACCCTGGATCGAGCCCAGCACTAGCCCAACTCTAGCCTGGCTCTACCCCAGCTCTAGACCAGCTCTACCCCAGCTCTACCACGGATCTATCCCAGCTCTACCCCAGCTCTACACTGGCTCTACCCCAGCTCGTCACAAGCTCTACCCCAGCTCTAGCCTAGCTCTACACAAGCTCTAGCCCAGCTCTACCCTAGCTCTACAGAAGCTCTAGCCCAGCTCTAGACTAGCTCTACTCCAGCTCTAGCCTAGCTCTACCCCAGCTCTACCCCAGCTCTACCCCAGCTCTACCCCAGCTCTAGCCTAGCTCTTCCCTGGCTCTAGCACGGCTCTACCCCAGCTCTACTCCAGCTCTACCCCGGATCTAGCCCAGCTCTACCCCAGCTCTACCCTGGATCTATCCCAGTTATACCCCAGCTCTAGCCTAGTTCTACTCCAGCTCTACCCCGGCTCTACACTGGCTCTACTCCAGCTCTAGCCCAGCTCTAACCTAGTTCTTCACCAGCTCTTCCCCAGCTCTAGCCTAGCTCTACACCAGCACTAGCCCAGCTCTACAGAAGCTCTAGCCCAGCTCTAGCCTAGCTCTACTCTAGCCTAGCTCTATCCCAGCTCTAGCCTAGCTCTACCCCAGCTCAAACCCAGCTCTACCCTAGCTCTAGCGTAGCTCTACACCAGCTCTAGCCCAGCTCTACAGAAGCTCTAGCCCAGCTCTAGCCTAGCTCTACTCCGGCTCTAGCCCAACTCTAGCCTAGCTCTATCCCAGCTCTAGCCTAGCTCTACCCCAGCTCAAACCCAGCTCTACCCTAGCTCTAGCTTAGCTCTACACCAGCTCTAGCCGAGCCTAGCTCTACTCCAGCACTAGCCTAGCTCTACAGAAGCTCTAGCCCAGCTCTAGCCTAGCTCTACTCCAGCTCTAGCCTAGCTCTAGCCTAGCTCTACTCCAGCTCTACTCCAGCTCTAGCCCAGCTCTAGCCTAGCTCTACTCCAGCTCTACTCCAGCTCTAGCCCAGCTCTACCCCAGCTCTAGCCTAGCTCTACCCCAGCTCTAGCTTGGCTCTACCCTAGCTCTACACCAGCTTTAGCCCAGTAGTTAATTGTGAGCTAGCCTAAAGGTACTCAAATTACTGTAGCCCAAACTGCATTCCGACTGGCTGGCTGGCTACCCCTGAGGGCTGGAGACTCAGCTACAGGATCCACTCTCCACAGGCGCATCTCTTATAGTCATCAGTGGCTTTGTCACCTTCACTGATGCTCTGCGTCTGTGTCAGCATTTACTGAAGATGATTGTTTGTCCTGACTAAATGACCATAGGTAGCGTCTCGCACGTGTAGAAAGTTACTCTGTAGACGGTCCAAGTTTGTGATCAGCTATTGCTGTTGTTTGCAGAAACTCTGTGGTCTGGTAACAACTAGTATTATCTTTAGTCTACACCAAGCAAAACTTGTTTTAAAAAAGCTGAGTCACTTGACATGCTCGATGGGTTTAGATACCCTCACATATCTGCTGCTGATCCAGTTTCTGCTGTTCTGCCTGTGGCTATGAACCCTGACCTGTTCACTGGATATACTACCTTGTCCGGACCGGTTGTTTTTCTCTCTCTCTCTCTCTCTCTCTCTCTCTCTCTCTCTCTCCTCTCTCTCTCTCTCTCTCTCTCTCTCTCTCTCTCTCTCTCTCTCTCTCTCTCTCTCCCACCTTTCAGAATCTGGTTCCTCTCTAGGTTTCTTCCTAGGTTCCTGCCTTTCTAAGGAGTTTTCCTAGCCACCTTGCGTTTACATCTGCATTGCTTGCTGTTTGGGGTTTTAGGCTGCTGATATAAATACATTTGACTGATTGATTGATTGAAATATCATCTTGTTATTTTTTGTGTATGGAGGCATTGTCACGTCCTGACCAGTAAAAGGGGTCATTTGTCATTATTGTTGGTCACGGCGTGGCAGGGGGTGTTGTTTTTGTGTGTTTTGGGGTTGGTTTGTTTCATGGGGATTTGTTCTAGTTTTCATTTTCTATGTTCATTGTCTATGAGTATGGTTTCCAATCAGAGGCAGGTGTCTTTCGTTGTCTCTGATTGGAAGCCATACTTAGGCAGCCTGTTTTTTCCTTTGGGTTTGTGGGTGGTTGTTTTTCATATAGTCTATGTTACCTTACGGAACTGTCGTGTGTCGTTTTGTTATTTTTTGCTTAAGTGTTCACGTTACTCTAATAAAAGAAGATGAGCACTCAACATGCTGCGCTTTGGTCCAATCCTTCCGACAGTTGTGACAGGCATTGTCAGTAACTGTCTTTGATAAGGTTTTTAAACTTCTCCAGTTTGCCAATGGCTGTGCTTCTGCCAGAACAGCTTCTGACATTTATACCGAACACTTGAAGAGTCAAACATATCTAATTGGATTTTTGTTAAAAAGGGAAAAAGTTTCAATTTATACAGACTGACAGTATTGATGGTAACTTCAAGTTCCCCAAGCAGTTTCTCAACAGAGAACGGGCTTTTCATAGGCAAGTGTAAGAGCCTTGTCCAACAAAAGCACATATCAGCTCTCTTTTTATTTTTCCTCACGGACAACCCATTCGGCACACCACATAATTTCAATGAGAACATTTGGTTAATATTTGGTTGAGATGTTGATCAATGACATTTCAATCATTATTCACCCACTCAAAAAGACAGCCAGAATTCCCAATGTGTTATCACTGTGCTTTCAACCATCTTAAAGCACAACTAAATTCCAAATTTTTGGTTGAGTTGTCATCTAAATGTGTTATTACTGCACTTTCCAACATTTTAAAGCACCACAAAGTACATACATTGTCAGATATTTTGTATTTATACACCAACTCATGATATCACATTGGTAGTAGTAAGTGACACATCAAGGCTAAACTGGACTGGGCTTGGTTAAAACCCTGGATGGGAGACCAAAGGATAGCTGTAGACAGATTAATTCACCAGTAGGAGGTGCTGCCAAGCTTATTATTTGTTTCTGATAGTGGAAACGTCGAAGATTTGACATTGTTTCGAAGGTAAGCATCTTATACAAGGTTTGTCTGTTTGGTTACCATGATGGCATAATCCTGTGGTTGAACAGTTTACGTTGTTTTTTCAAATTCAATGTATTTTCCACATAGATTCCACGTCACAATACGTTGACAAATTATGTTGAAATAAGATTGATTCAACCAGTTTGTGCCCAGTGAGAAGTTGATATACGGAACATCTTGATTTACTGCTTTTGGAAAATGTAATTTTGGATTACAGCAGGTTATCAATAGGACAACAGACTACAATTTCAGGATGGAGGGAGAAATGTCAGGTAGCATTCTGGGTAAATGTACCTTTGAGACTTCCTAGCTGTCTGTCTCTGTTTGTTTTGATTGGGGGCTTAGTGTTAACATGCCTTTAAAGTGTTCCAGGGCACTTATGTGTTCTTTGTAGACCAGTCTCACATCAAGTGATTGCAAAGTGCTTCATGTACCATTTTCAACTGGAAGTGTCAGAGGTTGAATACAAATGTTTTTCTGAGGAAACGTATTTTGGGGAAATGGTAAAAATGGACTAAATGGCTGTAATTTTCCTAATGAGTAGTTTCAAACACACATGAAGCATCTAGGAGCTGTATATTGAATATTCTTGTTTAGACTGAATTAATTTTGTGTAAAAAAACGACCCTTTATCAAGAATTTTGCTACACCCGTAATTACGTCTGCTAAATATGTGTATGTGACCAATAAAATGTGGTTTGATTTGATGTTGAAAGTGCTTGTTATTCACCCTCAGACAGTAAAGTATGTACGATAATGCTATTCCTCTACTTTGACTCAGAATAATACATAATTTTGTTTGTGTGTATTTCCCTGCATAGTCTCATATTCACTTTGTATTCAGTGGGTGTGTTTTTGGTATACAGCTTGTAAAGCAGGCTTGAGAAAAACACACCTCCTGCTGGGCTTTCCAAAGCTCATAGGAAGAGACCCCACCAACTTCATAACCCCTCCCCCCTCCACAACTTCGAGGAGGATTTTGTTTGATTAATTATTTGTAAGGTCAGGCCATATATAAAACAAATACAACAGATGCTGGGGTTGGGGTCTACTGATCATAAGATTACAGCCATGGGTCTGGCTATTCCTGTGTAATTGATTATTGGTTACTATATAAACTAGTCCATGTACTTTCATTTACTGATCCTGAGGGAGCTGAGGATGTTCTTTCACAGTCTTTCTCTGTCTACAGCTTGCAATGCATTATGGTCTTTCTCCCTCTCATCCATGCTCCACCTTTCTCTTCACTCTTTTCCACCCCATCCTGTTGTGGCATCTCTCTTTGACTGTGGAGGCGCAGCAGAGGCACAGCTAGATTAGCCACACAGGGAGCAAGGATTACTCTCCTTTATGGTCCTTAAGTCCTGTAGAGCTCAGACACACCAATAGCATTCGCTGGCCCAGAGTACTTAGCATCTCAATGTAATTTGCGAACTGAGCGAGCGCCCTTTTTACATGTAGAATCGCGTGAAAAATGTCGTCAGTCAGACGTCTACAGCGGGTGGTCCCTAAAACCCAGTACGATGAACGATCGGCAGACAAACACGAGATCCACATTCGGTGCCTTTACTCAACCTACAGTAGAATGTAGGCCTCCTGCTCAGTCAGACTACACTGAATCATACTTGGGCATGCTAGGGCACTTAGACGGAAGTAGCCTATATAACCCACTGACATTTTGCAGTGTTGTGGCAGCTTTTCGCCATGGTGGAAGACACATTTAACTGTTTCTACTTTTGTGTGGTATTACCTGTAATGGTATGATGCAGCGTTGAACAACCATGATAATCATGCATAATACTATATGTTTTCTATAGTAGTGAGATTATAGTGATTGGTAAATTGCTGTTTGAAGCCTACTGTATATACCAACATTCAGTGGGAATCCCATGGCATATGTACAGTATGGACTCATTATTCAAGAGTCACTGAGTCTTGTGGGTTTTGGCTCCCAAATCATGCATGGATAACATCTCCCATATGCCCAGTGCTGGTGAAGCAGAGCTCCCTGTTTATGTAAGAAGACTCTTTAGTCCCTTTCCACTGGGATTAACTTGTATTCACTGATCACTGGGCTGTGTACAGTAGGCAGGATTTGGCAAGAAGGTCAAGTGTCTGCACAAATCATCTCTGTTTTCATTGGAAGAAACTGTATAAAAAAATCTGGAAATGTATGTGATTTACAAGGACAATAGACATGAAATCCTACTTTTGCCAACCCAAGGTGAATGAGGAGCTTTTACTTAATGCATGAACAAAAATGAAGCAAAACATTCTGACATTTAGGAAGTGATTACAGCACTTTGATTGTAAAGTAGATTCTCTGTCTCTATCACGGGACTACTGTATGTGAAAACTAGAACAGTAAGCCAACTCTCCCTGAGAGAGACAGATACACCTCTCTATCTCTCTGTGAGGCTACATCACGGCTAAGCATCTGCCTGCTCTCCCTCTATACTCAGCCTTTGTGTAACATCACACAGTAGTCGTAGCCTACTTTTATGTACTGAAACTCGAGTATCAACCATCATTCATAGCCCTGTAGTCTCTCTGTTCCACTCTGACAGACAGACTGACAGACAGACAGACATTGTGCTTTATGGCCCTCAGTATTCCGACCACAGCTTGTGGTACCCGGTCCTCCAGGCTGGTCTTTGCCAGGCTGCCACGGGCTGTCACAAATCACTGCCGTGTCTCCCAGCTCCCCGCCGCACGGCTCGGCCACGACGGGAAATCAATGGCTTCTCTCGGAATCTTCCATCAGACCAAATATCTGGAGCTTGATGGCGAAGGTAGAGACCAAGGGGCCAGGGTTCCGGTCTGGAAGCCCGTTTCGACTGCTCCTACAGTCTTGCTTCGGTACTTCAGTTTACTAACGTCCGGCCCAGAAAGACAATTTCCATAGACGGCCACAAAGAGAAGTCAGATTAGAGAATTCCTAATGAGACACTTCAGTCATTACCTTTGTGCACAAAACATCCATTGAATTATTCAAATAATTATCGCTCAGACCCAATTTTATATTCATCCAGTCTGCCATGTTTTTGGATGACGTGATAAAGTCGTCGGCGCTTGCGCTGCTCCCTGTGCACACTGAGTGCTATTGTGCATGTGATGTTGGTCTGTGTAAACAGGATGTGACCCGGATATAGACGGTCCATGAATCGGCATATGTGAACGTGAGCAGATTACCTTGAAAACAACGGTTTTCAGTCTCAGCAGTCTCCAGCTCTTCATACATCAGTGGGAGAGACAGAAGTGGGAAGGTGTAGATGAGGTGGAGGAGTTGGGGTGGTGGGGGGTTGAGACCCTGCTGGGTGTGTCGGGGTCGATAACAGGGTCTGGTTCAGACTCCAGACAGGAGTAGTGTGTGGAGAATGTGAACCAAAATGTTCAGATAGAGAAGAGGAGAGTGAGTGACTGAGTTGACTGACTGAGTGAGTAAGTAGGATTAAACAAGGAACCGTGTCTATCAGTAGAAACAGTCTATCACTGTAGATCAGATTTGATTCCTAATCCATGGTTTTCTAGTCTCTCTGTTTAACTGCAAGTTCTTTAACACACACCTCCATAAAATGAGCGCAATAATGCATGAAGGAGATGTCATATTAACATTTTGTAGCAAATCATTTGTTATTAAGACATTGGAATAGCAATGTGTATGACCAGAAAAGCATAGCGATAAAGAGACTGTATGTTCACAATGTTCAGTGTTTAGTACGCTGTCCGTGGTCCTGGATTGCTACTCCCATAAAAGATCCCCCCCCCTTTCATTCACTTTCCCATCTCTCTGCTTTGCCCTTTGTTATAGAGGTTAACAGGTAGATAGCTAACCTCTCCCCTTTCCTCTCCTCTCTCCTTCAGTGGCAGACAGCAGGGTGATTCTTGATGGTCTACAGAGGTACGGCCCCATGCCCGGGTACCTGCCTGTCAGCTACCAGGTACTCAATGCCAAGGCAGCCTTCTTCCTAAAGGAGGCCAACCAGGACCTAATGAGGAACTCCAGCCTGCAGGCCAGGACCGAGCCCTTCTTCATCCAGGAGGCCCGCCAGATGCCCTTCATCAACGCCAGCTACGGACCCCTGTCTGCCCAGCAACCCATCCCCCTGGAGCTCCTACAGAGCCCCGGACCCTTCAACGGACCCTCTTTTACCTCCCTGTCATCCTCCTCCTCCTCTTCTCCATCCCTTTTCACCTACAACTGGAAGGTACACACCTTCATCATCAGTGAGAGGATTCACCCCAGTTGGCCAAAGGTGCAAGTGTTGTTCTATGTGGGAGGCAGGGACTGGGATGACTATACCACCATCCACAGGCTGCCCTGTGTCAGGATGTTTGCCTTCCACGAGACCCAGGAGGTGCGGGGCACGTGTCATCTGAAGGGGGAGCTGGGGATGTGTGTGGCCGAACTGGAGCCCCTGGCTAGCTGGTTCAGTCCCCCCACCGTGAGGCCAGGGAGGCAGAGATCTCCGGAGCAGCCCCAGGGCACCCCCGTGGAGCTCTACTACATGGTACAGTCCACGGAGACTGGGGAGTGCAGCTCAGAGGACTCAAGGAAGGGCAGTTCCATGCGCACAGAGCACCAGGGGCCCATGGGGTACTTCTCGGGTCCCACACCCATGCAGCGCATTGGGAGCGTGCGTCTGTTCCAGCCCATGTCGGAGCTGAGGCTGGACAGTAACTTTGTGGTGATGGTGCCCTCTAGACCAATCAGACAGAGGGAGATAGTCTCCACCTTCCTGGCTCTCTCCATCCTGTCACCTGTACAGATCTTCACCCTCAGGTGAGTGGGCCTCCTTAAGTCACAGTGAGGCATTTTGATTTAACCTTTATCCAAGGATCGGCCCCTTTTTAAAAAATCTTTTGCCTAAAATGACATACCCAAATCTAACTCCCTGAAGCAAGGATATGCATTTTCTTGGTACCATTTGAAAGGAAACACTTTGATGTTTGTGGAAATGTGAAAGGAATGTAGGAGAATATAACACATTAGATCTGGTAAAAGATAATGCAAAGAAAAAACCAACCCAAATGTGCCTAATTTGTTTATTAATAACTTTCATGTTCAAAACTGTGCACTCTCCTCAAACAATAGCATGGTATTATTTCACTGTAATAGCTACTGTAAATTGGACAGTGCAGTTCAAATAACAAGAATTTAAGCTTTCTGCCAATATCAGATATGTCTATGTCCTGGGAAATGTTCTTGTTACTTACAACCTCATGCTAATCGCATTAGCCTACGTTAGCTCAAACGTCCCGCAGGGGACCCGCCAATCCTTTAAGGTCAGAAGACCTCTTTTACAAGGGAGATCAGGCATAAACTGTACTGTTCCATTCAATTCAAAAAAAAAAAAATTCTCCATTACAATTACAAGGACATTTTATCAGAATCAGACTTTTACTCGCCAAGGACATTTACACAAACCCAGAATTTGCCTTAGTGAGAAGGTGCTGTCAGCAATAGACAATATTCAAACAGAATACAGACACAAGTCCACATAGACATCATACAGAATATACAATATTGGAACAATATTATATATGCTGTCTTCACTTTTTGCTTGGAAACCAGAAGGCTCAGAGAGCTGTGACTCGTCTGTCGTCTCCATGGAGTTTCATGGTGATTCATCAAATATGTTCACAGTTCACACTCTTTGGTTTTTAAATGTCATGCTTGTGCAAGATATTCACTGGCTGATAATCTTACAGAGGTTTTTTACTCCCAACTAATCTGCTTTGTGATTGGAAATAGTTGAACATACTGCAACACAGCTGCTGAAATCATTGCTCTTTCTCATACCAAGTATTTTAAATAAATGTTACCATCTGAAAATGTATGTGTTATATATGCATACAGCTAGATACTAGTCATTCTTATAATTACAACATGTATAAACAATAAGAATTGTACAAAAAATATACACTGAGTAAACAAAACATTAATACTGATTGCACCCCCTTTTTCCCTCAGAACAGCCTAAATTTGTCGGGGCATGGACTATAAGGTGTCAAAAGCGTTCCACAGGAATGCTGGCCTATGTTGACTCCAATGCTTCCCACAGTTGTGTCAAGTTGGCTGGAAGTCCTTCAGGTGGTGGATCATTCTTGATACACACAGGAAACTGTTGAGCCTGAAAAACCCAGCAGCATTGCGGTTCTTGACACACTCAACCCGGTGTGCCTAGCACTACTAACATACCCTGTTCAAAGACACGTAAATCTGGTGTCTCGCCCATTCACCCTCTGAATGGCACACATACACAATCCATGTCTCAATTGTCTCAAGGCTTAAAAATCCTTCTTTAACGTATCTCCTCCCCTTTAACAGGTGACATCGATAAGGGATCATAGCTTTCACCTGGATTCAGCTGGTCAGTCTATGTCATGGAAAAGCAGGTGTTTGTAATGTTTTGTACACCCAGTGTAAATTATTTAGATTCTACAAATAAATATATTGAACAATTCACATCCATTTATTGCTGTATTCGTTAAGACATGTTTTATGTGCCTAACATCAAAACAGTTAAACGCTGAGGAATTGTTCATTTGAACTGAGTGTGCAGCAGTAGAGGGAAGGAAGCTCTTTATTGATTCATTGGGCTTTGAGCGTTAATTAGAAAGTGACAAAGCGACTGAAGATATCCCACGGGCCATGCAAATAGAGATGTAAGAAAATATGCATTTCCAATAGTGTACTTTCATGCCTGAAATTGTAATCACAGCAGAGAAAAACGCTAGTGAGCTCAAAGTGGAGCTCTGACAAATGGCCCGTACCAATTTGTCAACCTGGGTGAACAGGAAATCTGCCAAGAAGCCTCATTGCTTTTTCTCACCCAACAGATAATGAACTTCCAGGGTATTTGCTCTGTGTGTGTTTTAATACAGGGGTTCTCAAACATTTTGGGGCCGGGGACACCTTTTCTGATAGCAAATTCATCAGGGACCCCATCATAATCAGAACACAACTGGAGTTTGGCAGTACATTGTCGGACGAACCTAGTCTCAGGTCCTGGGAAGTCCCGCATCTTAGCATCGGAAAGAAAATGTTGCAGTTTTCTATCTAATATCCGGCAATTTTACACATTTTGCCATGAGGCAGAGAGAAAACTTTGCAGTTGTATCATACATTACATTGCACTTATGTAAAAAAAGAAGTTAAAGTTGAAGAATTTATAATTGGTGGAGTACTGTAGATACAAATATCCCTGTGAGCATGCCAGGCCCATGTTGTCCAGGGTTAAGAACATACATGGTAGATTAATAATATTACATTGTATTGTATTGTATTGTATTACATAAACCCTTTAAACTTATTCCACGGATCCCTTGGCCAAAATTTGTTTAATCTGTTGTTGTTAGTAATATTCATAAAAAATATTGAAATATTTTTAGATCTGGCCACTGACCCCCTCAGTACCCCACTTTGAGAATCCCTGTTTCAATACACTTGTCAGTGTGTGCTTCGTGTGTGAGGGAGAGAGAAGGAATGTGAATCATGTTTTTCCTTAAACATTTTTACAGTCATGCTGCTCACATTTTCCAAGGTTATATGTTTTGAATAATGGTTCCCACAGGGAGTTTGCTATATATGAATTTAAGTCCAAAACTCACTAATCAGCAGTTCAGTTGGTGCTGTTGGTGTTCCATTTAGCCTACTATACAGTGAGTTCCTCTCAGCCAGTGTACAGTGTGTCTGGGTCTAGGCAGGTTCTTTTGGACATGTGTTTCTCAGCCAGGGCTTATCTGCTCCTCAAATTCAGACTAACAGGATTAAACTGTTTATGAGCAGCGTGATCGGACCACACAATCATCAATGTGCAGGCGATGGGGTTAGAGAGCAGGCAAGAGGGAAGCGTTGCTAGGGGAGGACTCCTGTTATCAGAGGATTCTGGGATTATTGGACATGACAAGGATCCCAACCTACATACCCACATGGGTTTGGCACACATACACATACACACCGCACACATGCACACGCACACACCTAACATGTGCAAATGCACATGAACAAATATGCATACACACACTCCTAGGCAGATCAAGGCTTAGCCACCCAGGGGCAGCAGCTCCAGAAGCTGACGAGGGCTTCCCTCCAAACCATACGCTTATCATAGCAGATCAATGACTGACCACCAATCAGGCTGGACCACACTGACCAGCTCAGACCTCAGAGACACACAGGCCAGGGCTAAAGATGGAGAACTACCTGAATAACACAGTGAATATTGTCGTGCTTCTATTCCAGGATAGGGAAAAGTGTTGATTTTAAAATAAGTCATTTAGCATATAAACTCCTCTTCCATTGTCCGCCAAGTGTTGCGGAACATTTTCCGTGTGCACCTCCGCTCATGCTGTTCAGTGTTGGAAAGGGAGATAGTGACGGTATGAGGTTTCCTTTTCAATGAGTCTTCGACCGGTCGTTTCTGGTAGACAATATTGTTGGTTTCTGGTTCAGACTATATTGTTGTGCATGAAGACTGAACCCTGAAAGGCACATAGAGACTGTTTCATGTTAACTGCATAACAGTCTACAGTACAAACAGTCTCTTAGAAAAACACATTCTTAAATACAAAACCTAAAAAACCAGAGAAAGTCAGATCTAGGAAGCAGATATGAATTCAGCACCCAACACCAACTCTTCACTGAGACCAGAGGGTTTCAAACTCTGGGGAACGTCAACCTTGGTTCTTCAACTCTGTGCCTCAGTAGCCTCCAAGCCAAGTAAGTCTGCAAGGCAATTCACAAGTTTAAAGGGCCTGGAGAAAAGAGTCTGACCCTAGCATGGGACTGGTACTGTAGCCTTAGAGGCACTTGTCTCTGTGTCATCATCACACTATCACAGTAGATGGACCCTCTATGGAGTGTGGGCTCAACAGTGCCCTTGAACCACATCACAGTAGGAGTGTTCACAGAAGAGAAGTGGTGGAGTGGGAGTAAACAGGAAGTCTTTACGAAAGAGGAGAGGTAGGCAGGAAGTGATACACAGTGGATAAACTGTTATTTCAGGCCATTGTATTCATCAGCTCCAGAGGAAGAATGGAGTAAACTGAGATGGCAGCTTATCAGGTTTAGGGGTCTATAATGCCTCCAGCACATGGTCCCGCTTCATTTCAATACATGGAGGGAGATATACACAACAGAAAGGGAAGAGGGAGGGAGGGAAGGAGAGAAGGGGAGAGAGAGAGCGGGAGAGAGAGAGGGGGAGAGGGAGGGAGAAGGAGGGAGAGTAAAAAAAGACCTAGATACAATAAGTATGAAAAATGGAGGCAAAGCCTATCTTGGTGACCTTTAACAATAATACACGGAGGATAAAACATCTTTACTCCAACCTTTTCTCTCCTCTGTGATCTCTCAGCCATCCGCTGGCCTATATCCAACAGTACAGACACATTACGTGTTACTCTGACCAGTGTTAAAGATCAGCCTAACCCCTGATATTAATTGTTATGGATAGCATAACATGTCTGGTTGAATTGATAAACTGCCTGATAGAATATTCTTTGCCAACAAAATATACATATTTCACTTTAAAACAACACACTATCTGGATCCGATGCCCCGGTGTGTAAGAATTTCCCAGTTACCTGTGATAACCTAATGCATGCTCATTAGCATGCATTAGTATACGTCCCTTGGGGAACCTGTGGAAATGAATATGATTGTTTAGTAAAAATTATAAAACAGCTGGGGCTATTTATCTTTTGAAAATGGTGTTAATTTGTTCACGAGGAAATTGTTTTTCATTTGCATTATGAATGGGATGCAAATCCTATTTCAATGGCAGCCACTCTAGATTGCTAATGAGGCAAGGAGTCGATTCCACTGGGAAGCTTTAGCCTGACAAGCAGATCATGAATTTACAGTAGTCTTAAATTATCTGTATGGTCTTAATGATTAGCAAACATAGGTGTGTGTGTGTGTGTGTGTGTGTGTGTGTGTGTGTGTGTGTGTGTGTGTGTGTGTGTGTGTGTGTGTGTGTGTGTGTGTGTGTGTGTGTAACCATTACAGATAACTGCTAAATTGCCCCAAATACTGTATATTCAGTAAATGAATTGTGCCATTTAAGATTTGTTTATTGAAACCGTAATATCACCTGGATATTTTATACTGTGGAACACAATCTTTAAAAAGGCTGTAACCACAGCAGGGGCGCTTGCATGTAGAAGCCTATGGCTGTGCAATGGCAAAGCCTTGTTTTCATTTAACAGACAGGATGCTCTTTTTTCCTGAGACCTTATCACAGTCAAGTAAAAAAATGTAATAGAACAGAATAAAAAAAGTTTGCTGGTGAAACCTCCAACCAGGAAATGGCCAGATAACCCTCTTCAAGAAATGAGGAATACAAGGTAATCGTTTACATTTCTTTTGATCTACTTTCACATTGTACTTGTTCACATTATACATGTAACTTGTGATCATACTGAGGGCATGCACAGAAAACACAGCTAACTACACATAAATACAATGAATAACTGCTTTCATAAAAAGTTCCACAACCAATGTCCTGTTTTAGCCCCCCCCCCCCCCAATTCTACACATTTTGGGACAAAGAGAATATTTTGCATAGATAGCTGGCTAGAATAATTTACCAATCTGACATGGCTAATTGAGTGACTGTCAGTGACTGACATAACAAGAGAAAAACTGCTGATGCACAACCAAAGTTCTACTATTCTAACCCCCCCCCTCCACAAAACAATATATAGACAATACATTTTTGTTTTGTTTTGGAAATTGATATGCGGGCCTACAAAAGGGGGGCCGCGGGCCGCTGTCCATCTGTAATATAAGGCATGTCTTTTATTTCATGGCAAACATAGGACAATCGTCACATCCACATTTCATCCATTTAATAATATGAGTCTTTCAAGTCAAGTATGAAATACAGTATATCATAGTTTAAATAATGACTAGAACATGAATTACTATCCAGGTTGCTGCTGCATTACCATACGCCCATGGATCAAGTCCAGTCCCACAGATGCATGTCGACGGGAGCATATGCAGTAAAAGCAGCTGCCCTAAGAGATCTACTGTAGAGGAGGAGAGGGTTGAGAGTTGCCCCTGGGCCCATGAATAGATTATGAAGTGTTACCCGCTATACACAGGATCCCTTAACACAGATCTTGTTTGTCAACAACACTGTACATAAATATATCCCCCCCCCCCCCACTCACACACACACACACACACCACACACACACACACCACACACACACACACACACACACACACACACACACACACACGTGAACAAACACAATCACATTGTAAACGTGCACATTGCGCACAAACACACACATGACCAGAAACTCCAGAAAGCAGCCCTCATATAGCCCTCTCAAACTCCAATATCACACACACCAGCCCCCCAATCCAGGGGATAATGCCAAGAACTTGGCATGGACACACACACAGTCACCCGTTGGGTACCCGTGAGGGAGAAAAATCAAGTATTCCCTTTCTAAAACCTTATCATCAAACAAAACTGTCACAGGAGTAGATGCTTAGAACTACACAGAGCATCCCAGGACTGAGTTACAATATAAGAGCTACAGACACTACAAACTACACCCAACACACACCAGCCATCTACCCACTACCCAACTCCATATTGGGCCTTTCAGGTGTATAACCAGGCGTTTCTCTAGAGTGCATACACTGGAAGGCAGGTTTTATAATTGGGCAATTCCATGGTAACAGAATTATGCATATTTTTCACTGATACATTGATTGCAAAGTTAAACAAACCATACAACTCTATGCACAAAGACTACTTTGAACAATTTCCACAGAAACATGAACAAAAACACATTTACTCGAAGAACAGTGCAGATGTAAAGTTTGGTAAAAGATTGTCGGTAAAATCTCCCTGACCACGTTTTTCAAAAACCTTGTTAAATATCTATGAATTAAGATTCAAAGATGTCTATAGAAAAAATGGACTATCAGCTATGATATGACACCTTTAGTTAGAAAAAAATCTCTTTTGGTTATTGAACTGCAATAAATGGATTTATACCCGGTCACAGAATGATGGTAACAGAATGACATCATGGGTCCCTGATCTGTACTATAAAGAAATGCATAATTATGAATGTCATTCTCTTCATGGTGATGTATGCTGAATAGGCACACAAAGGTAGAACAGTTTATATCCTCCTTTGCATTTTTGGGTATTATTCTGCACACTGGCTATTATTCTAATAAGCTCCGCCCCCAAACAAGACCAACTTCGGTTGGTGCGGACGGGAAATGGAAAGAGGGGCCTCATGGGTATGTGTCAGTAATCACTGGGAGAGGTGACATTAACTGAAGAGTAATAAGAGAGATGGGGAGAGAGAGAGAGGTAGGGGTTGTCCAGAGTGTTTTCACACTCTTGCTTTGACTACCACGTGAGAGAAAGAGAACATTGAGCTCAACATAACAGCATGCCAGTGGAAGGGAGAACAGTAGCATGTGAACCAACTGTGATTTGTGACTACTATGAATTCCCGTTTATAGATGTTTTCTGCTGGATGTTTTCTTAGACCCCTTTTATGTCTGTTTGACCAGAAATCATTGCCTTTGCATTTTTAGGTTGGAAAATGGTTGAAACATTTATAAATGCCTTAAATTCAAAAAAAGATACACTTTCATTTGACACCAAATTTGATGTGCTCCTATGAACTTCACATGTTAGTGCTCATGGGGCTTTTTACAGGGAAATGCCAAAATGCAGTCTGTAGTGGTTCTCATGTCTAGGAACTCTAGGAACACTGTCTGTTTCTCTGACAGTGTCTCCCCTGGGTTCTACTCAGACACCTAGCTCTGTAGTTGTGAGGCCCTCCTGTGAGCACACCTCTCAAACTGAGCAGGGCTTATGACACAGTGTGTGTGTATGTCTGTGTGTATGTCTGTGTGTCTGTGTGTGTGTGCACGCACACACGCGTGCAGGGTACCTGTGTGTGTATTCATAGTGAACTTGTCTGTGGGTGTTTGTGTGCATGTGTGTGCGTTCTCACTTATCTTACTCCCAACTCCCTCAGTCCAAACATTGTGAGGAGAGTGTTTGATTCTGGACCATAGGGATTAGACATAGCAAGGCCTGTCCCAGTGCTCCTGTATTATGGCCCTAGGGGACCTGGAATGTAAAAGTAGGGATCAGTGTAAATATCCAATGGCAGAGGTGGATAACCTGTGAAGTGTAAGCTGTGCTCAGGGCCGCATGGCCATAGTAGCTGATAGATAACTGCTACATGGGAGGGAATAAAGTTGGCTGCAGCCTCGTTAAAACATTCAGCCCATTCGCCCCCAGGATGCCATATTTCTGCCATCTAATCCACTGTAGAGAGTTAAGGACCTGCATGGAGATGGTTGAGCTGGGTCTTGAGCTGTGTGTGTGTGTATGTTTGTGTGTGTAAACAGAACTGGGTCGATCCACAAAATGAGTGCCTTTTGCATCCCTATAATATTTTAAGTACAATTGGGCACCAATATTGAGTTTTAAAAGTATATTATATTAAATGAAGTGCTCTTTAATATAGACCACATGGAAAATTCAATAAATCAGATTTTTTATATGAATAAAGACTTGCTAAAATGGCAAAATTCATAATTTTGACATGTCCCTCTGTGAACCCTTCTAATCTTTTTGGCCATTTTCTGGTGTTTTGTGGTGGAAGACTGAGTGGGTCAAGTAGAACACATCAACCCTGTTACCCATGCATAGACAGAAATGTTTAACAATTAAAAACATTTGTTTTAAAAATTACTTGCATTCAATTGCCCCTCCCTGTTGTACACAACAAGCTTCCATTCCCCCTGTCCCAAGGGATTTATGGCTGATTTAAGATTAATCATCAACCCTGTTACAGTCAACCGTGTTACTTTGTTTGGCACTTAATGTAGTATTTTTCTTTAAGATGGGAAAGCATTTTTTTTTTTTAATTAAGTTGAACATGTGCTCATTATGATAGAATGTTAAAATTAGGTGTAACTACTTTTTAAAAAACATTTTAGTAGACGCTCTTGTCTAGAGCAACATACTGGAACAATGAGGGTTAAGTACCTTGCTCAATGGACATTGAATTATTTTTCACCTAGTAAGCTCGGGGATTCAAACCAGCAACCTTTCAGTTACTGGCCCAACACTCTTAACCGCTAGGTTACCTGCCTCCCCTTTTATCAAGTTGGACGACTCAAAAAGTACCCAATAGGTGGAATGACACAACTAACCTTTGAATTTGTGTGCAATTTGCATGTACAGCATGTGTTTGTCAATGTACCTTCAGCAATAACTCAAACTCACACGCATACCTCTTCAAGTCAAATTTGATGTTTATTGCTCAAAGCAGATTTACCTCCTAAACATCATCACATTTTTGTTCGAGTAGGCTATGTATCAAATAGAGATTAACTCAACCGACAGTAAAAGGTGTTGCTTATTAATGAAGTTAACTCACTGTTAGGGATGTTATCATTAAATTTGGTTTTGCTTGGTAGAATCGGGCCTCAGATGAGGAGAGCTGGAGGGAGAGCAGAGGAAGAGAGAGAGAGATGGAGGGAGAGTGGCGAGAGAGAGCTAGAGAGAGATGGAGGGAGAGAGAGTGGCGAGGGAGAGTAAAAATCACAAGCAGAGGGATAGATGGAAGGAACGAGATATACAGCAGGGAAGCAGGGAGCATCTGTAACTTTTTGTAGATTGCATGCTCCACAATGCAATCTGATTTCATATTTTTTTATAAAAAAAAGGTCCCCTTCACAAACTAATCAGAGCAATTTAAGGAACAAACATAAGTGCCATGGGTGCAAAATCCCATGAGCAATTTTGTAGGAAGAAATGATAAAAAACAGAAAGGATGTGTTTGGCAATTTTTTTTTGTGCTCGTCTCTATTTTTCCAAAGTCAAGCAGATTACCCATCAGAGCTCACCCGCAGGTTTCCTTTGGGCCTTTGTCAAAGTAAATTATTCAACCTCTGAATCATCCCTCTGTCTTCCTCCACTCACCACTCTCTCCCTCTTTCCCTCTCCCCCTACTCTCCCCGTTCTCCTCTTTCGCTGGTCCCTGTCCTACAGTACATCTGAACCTGTGTATGTTATGACTGGGACCCTGTCCTGTGCTGTCTGCTGATTGTGAGTGTTCAGCACTGCCCAGTGGTGCACGCAATGAAGTGCAAATAGGGATAATGTGCTCGCTTACGTGTCAGCTTTTAAAGATCAGCCCCCAATTGATTTACCTGACGTCCCACTAAGGCATTAACCAATAACAGAGGAGAGGAGAGCAGAGCAGAAATTATGAACACATGCAGCATGACCAGCCTGCCTCAGGGACAAGCAAGTCAGCTTGGTCATTACTCTGTCCCCAAGGCAGACAGAGAAGAGTAGGGGTGGGTGGATATGGACAGAAGTGGAGAACTTTGAAGTGCGTTGAGCCGGTACTTCCCTGGTTCTGCCATTGTTATCTCCATCTACTTGTTCCTAAACTTTCATCTTCAGCCCTATCAGAAATGGTAAAAAACGAACTAAGATAAAGTTGTGATCATAGCAGCATTAGGAGTTATGCCCATGGAATTCTCACTCACTCACACCCACATAAGACATCGTCGTCACACACCATTTAACTAATGTGCAAAAAACACATTTCCAATTCACATCCGTATTAATACACACTTGTACATGTGTGAAATGCAACAATGGATCAATCAGATGAATTTCTCTCTATAGAGACCTGGCAGAGGAATACACATCCCCATCAGGCCCTGGTCCCTGTTTGCAATTGAAAATACTCATATTTAATTGTCATCCGGCCTTAGCTGGCTTTTCTATTTGTCCCCAGCGTGTGATCTCCTTCAAAAGCCTCACCTAGTATATCCATACAATTTTGATCTAATTACAGGACATAATGAATAATCAACCATTTGTAACGATTCTGATTAAAATGTTTCAGTGATTGCCAAAGATTAATTGTTGCAAAAATGACTTCAAAAAATGTTATTTGCATATGTATGGTAATTCTGATTGTTTTGTTCTTCCTCATTGATATGTGTGCTGTTTGTTTAGCTTTTGACAGTGTTGTACATTTTCCATTTGACACAAGTTTTCAATTAAAGTTCTGGTAGAGAAATCTGACATGTTTGGGTAAAGAATTGATAAAGCAGTGCATTCAGATTCAGTGTATGACTGATGTTCCTACATAGATGTTTATGTCATATGGTATGTTTCAATAATGAATGTGCATGTTTGTGTCTGTGTGTGCTTGAGTGCATGCATGTGTGTATGTGTGAACGTGTCATGCACTGTATGTCTAGCATTATCAACAGTAGCGTTATGTCTAAATCAAATATTACATTTGTCAAAGTCAGATCAAAGTGATCCATCACCTTCACATTATGGTGACTGTTGTAAAACAACTCATTTCACTGCACCTATCCGGAGTATGCGGCAATAAATATTTCTTTCTTCTTTGTTTTATGTGGCTCTAACAGAAACATACAACATCATCCTAATGTTAGTGGAATTTATTAATCTATAGTTTTTATTGAGACTAGGACAGTTAGAAGGATCTAATCTGAGAGTGTGTGATGTATCTAATCTATTGTATACAGTAGAGGTGTTATTATTCTCTGTAGCCTACTGGAGTTGCGTTGAGTCTAGACTGACTGACCAGCAGTGTTAATCTGTAACCCGTTCTCCATCAGGTTTACGTCCTCTCCCTAATCTGGCCGAGCACATCTTGTGATAATCCCACTAGTCCCCCTCCAGCTCCCGTCCAAATATCGCATCACTCTGGGATGATCCGTCCTAGCCCAGCAGATTCCATATGAAGACTAATTCTGCTCCCCCTGGACCCACCGTCAGGTCAGGGAGGATTTATGGGAACAGAGCCGACTGCATGGTGTGTTTTACCCCATCCTCTGGTTTAAAAGACGAAGGGACTGTGCAACTAGCGACCATAGGGCTCCTGCATCTGGCTGCCAGGATATGATAGAACGTCATTCATTTGGGTGATTTGTTGGCCTATAGTCTTTAAAACCCTGTAAGCGCATGAACATGGGAAGTTTTTAGTCCATTGGCATACAGTGATCATAGCAGCATTAGGAGTTATGCCCATGGAATTCTCACTCACTCACACCCACATAAGACATCGTCGTCACACACCATTTAACTAATGTGCAAAAAACACATTTCCAATTCACATCCGTATTAATACACACTTGTACATGTGTGAAATGCAACAATGGATCAATCAGATGAATTTCTCTCTATAGAGACCTGGCAGAGGAATACACATCCCCATCAGGCCCTGGTCCCTGTTTGCAATTGAAAATACTCATATTTAATTGTCATCCGGCCTTAGCTGGCTTTTCTATTTGTCCCCAGCGTGTGATCTCCTTCAAAAGCCTCACCTAGTATATCCATACAATTTTGATCTAATTACAGGACATAATGAATAATCAACCATTTGTAACGATTCTGATTAAAATGTTTCAGTGATTGCCAAAGATTAATTGTTGCAAAAATGACTTCAAAAAATGTTATTTGCATATGTATGGTAATTCTGATTGTTTTGTTCTTCCTCATTGATATGTGTGCTGTTTGTTTAGCTTTTGACAGTGTTGTACATTTTCCATTTGACACAAGTTTTCAATTAAAGTTCTGGTAGAGAAATCTGACATGTTTGGGTAAAGAATTGATAAAGCAGTGCATTCAGATTCAGTGTATGACTGATGTTCCTACATAGATGTTTATGTCATATGGTATGTTTCAATAATGAATGTGCATGTTTGTGTCTGTGTGTGCTTGAGTGCATGCATGTGTGTATGTGTGAACGTGTCATGCACTGTATGTCTAGCATTATCAACAGTAGCGTTATGTCTAAATCAAATATTACATTTGTCAAAGTCAGATCAAAGTGATCCATCACCTTCACATTATGGTGACTGTTGTAAAACAACTCATTTCACTGCACCTATCCGGAGTATGCGGCAATAAATATTTCTTTCTTCTTTGTTTTATGTGGCTCTAACAGAAACATACAACATCATCCTAATGTTAGTGGAATTTATTAATCTATAGTTTTTATTGAGACTAGGACAGTTAGAAGGATCTAATCTGAGAGTGTGTGATGTATCTAATCTATTGTATACAGTAGAGGTGTTATTATTCTCTGTAGCCTACTGGAGTTGCGTTGAGTCTAGACTGACTGACCAGCAGTGTTAATCTGTAACCCGTTCTCCATCAGGTTTACGTCCTCTCCCTAATCTGGCCGAGCACATCTTGTGATAATCCCACTAGTCCCCCTCCAGCTCCCGTCCAAATATCGCATCACTCTGGGATGATCCGTCCTAGCCCAGCAGATTCCATATGAAGACTAATTCTGCTCCCCCTGGACCCACCGTCAGGTCAGGGAGGATTTATGGGAACAGAGCCGACTGCATGGTGTGTTTTACCCCATCCTCTGGTTTAAAAGACGAAGGGACTGTGCAACTAGCGACCATAGGGCTCCTGCATCTGGCTGCCAGGATATGATAGAACGTCATTCATTTGGGTGATTTGTTGGCCTATAGTCTTTAAAACCCTGTAAGCGCATGAACATGGGAAGTTTTTAGTCCATTGGCATACAGTTGCACAAATATGGTTTGGTGATCCTAAGCGAAAAAATATCACATTGACACACATTTTAAAATCAGTGTTGTTTTTGTACAGATGTACATGTATCCTAACTCTAACTCCAGTGGGGATCAGAATGTTACATGCAGGTTACAAGACTGTTTTTCTAACATACAGATTTAGCTAGTAGCACTCATCCCATGGCTAAGAGGCTGGTTGGGTTATACTGTAGTGGAGAGTCACTGAGCTGTGTTGCACTGGCCCAACCCTTAGTGTCATCATCTTATTGACTTTCTTTCATATCTGCAGCCTCTTTTTCTCCCACACACTATTTATTTTTTACCAAAATTACACATTCTCTCAGTCACCTCCCTGTCTGATTTTCTCACCCATGTCTTTGTTGAGAGTTTCCAGTTATTCTAATCTCTCCTTCACCGTGAACGTTATGAAAAGTTAACCATTAATACCACAGGGTTCCAGTTGAGAAGAACACTTTCCACTGTGCTCAGAGGACACTTTCGGTACTGCAGTTTAGCTGAAGTCGAGCCAAAAAAGACAGTTCCCATAGATAGTCCCATAGAGAAGTCCAATTAGAAAATTCCTAAAAAGACACTTTGGTTATCACGTTTGTGCCAAAAATATTAATTGAGTTATTCAAGTAATTTTCTTCACGGCCCAATTTTTTTTTCTTCATCACACAGCAGAAGATATTACAATTTTATATTAATCCAATATATGTCTAGTCACTGGATGACGTGATAATATGATAATATACTACTCAAATTTTGCCTTTATCCATCATGAGGTTGCTACATCCTAGCCTCTGAATGAAAGCTTACAAAATAGGTGCACACAGGTTGTAAAAACATTTGAGGTGACAGACAGTGACACATGGACAGACATTGACACATTCAACACCACCTTAATTGCACACTCTTGCATGCATCTAGCTGATCTAGGGCGCAATCAGTAGTCCAACAGTTGCAAACGAGAGTTTCTATTGGACAAATTCAGGTATACTTATCTCAGTTTCGTCCCGTTTGCTTGATCACATGTAAACACAGTTCACTTTCATAGCAGCCACGTTGTATTCCTCCTCGCATCTACGTGCTCTCCTTCTCTCACCTTTTCCCTTCATTTGTGGACTTCAATGCAAAACACACCAGATGTATGTGACCAGGCAAAAATAATAATTCTAAGCCAAACCATATCATAACTGCTACACACAGCATAGCCAATTTGAATTAACGCGTTACTAAACCCGCTACAATCATGCAGTACAGCTTTTTCAAAACTGTTTAACTATTGTCTTTCTCTCTCTTTGAGTCAACTACTCACCACATTGTATGCACTGCAGTACTAGCTAGCTGTAGTTTATGCTTTCAGTACTAGATTAATTCTCTGGTCCTTTGATTGGGTGGACAACATGTCAGTTAATGCTGCAAGAGCTCTGATAGGTTTGAGGACATCCTCCAGAAGTTGTCATAATTACTGTGCAAGTCTATGGAAGGGGGTGAGAACCATGAACCTCCTAGGTTTTGTATTGAAGTGAATGTATCCATAGGATGACAGAAGCTAGCTGTCCTTCGCCTACACCATGGTGCTACCCTACAGAGTGCAGTTGAGGGTACAAAACAGTGTGTTTTAATCTAACTGTACTGACCCAATAATCACATGTCCTATAGATATCCCTTAATGGGACAGTGGTTAGGGTTCTTGTTATGTTATGCTAGGGGAGTCACCCTACTCTCACATTCTTAGCAATGTGTTTGAAAGCACTGTGAAAGCACTAACCGCGTTCTAGATAAGTTTTGCTAGACATTAACGGAATGTTCTCGTAACTTTAACAGCAAAACATGCAAAAAAAGTTATCCGAATGTTTTTGCTAACATAGATAGAATGTTGCCCTAAAGGAGAACTGGACACTCAAATATTAGGGTAACATTGTGGGTAACATTAAAAAAACCTCTCTCCCTAGAATAGGTCTCCAGTTCATATATACGTAGCTCAATGATTACTGCTGACAGAAAGATACTTTTGATTTAGTCTTTGGATGATGATTTGTGTGCAATTGGCTGAGAGACTTAGCATATTTGGATAAAATAGTTTTTCTTAAAGTTTTCAATAACATTTTGTCCTCTGCAACAGTTGTGCACTATTGGGTTGGCTGTAACAAAAAGGACATATATATATATTTTTTTAATCTTTATTTTAACAGGGAAAACAGACTGAGACCTGGATCTCTTTTACGGCTGTGCCCTGTGTAAACATGTTGACATGTACAGTTTTAGGCATACAGACAAGAACATCTCAAACATACAAAACAAAGACACAATTCAACAGAAACAATCACAGACAACATCATATTGATCCTCCATAACATTTTTAAAATGGGCAAGGGACACCAGAGTGTCTAACTTAAGTTGGATCTGCAGTTTGTTCCATAAATAAGGCGCAAAGGAACTAAAGGCAGTCCTACCCAACTCTGTGGAGAGCGCAGGAGTCTCTAATGTAATCCACATCTGTGATCTGGTTTTAAAATTTGTATATCTAGTGGAAATTAATGATGATATACATGGAGGTAGTTTTAAAATAAGCGCTTTATAAATAAACAAGAGAGCATGTTGCTCTCGCCTCACAGATAGAGAGGCCCAACCCACATGTTGATATAGGATACAGTGATGAGTTTTGTAACTATCACCCGTGATAAACCTGAGTGCACAATGGTAAATAGCATCCAGTGGTTTTAATGTGTTTGCCGATGCATGCATATAGATAATATCACCATAATCTAAAACGGACATAAAAGTAGCCTGCACAATTTGTTTTCTATTTACGGAGGACAGACAAGCCCTGTTTCTGTAAAGGAACCCTATCTTGAATTTGAGCTTTTTTCCCAATTCAGTAACATGTTTTTTAAAAGAAAGCTTATCATCTAACCATACCCCTAAATATTTATATGCAGAGACCTGTTTGATTTGAGTACCATCCAAGCTAGTGATTACAAAAGTGTTTCTAACTGAGAGTTTAGACCTAGAAAAAAACATGACATTTGTTTTCTTAGCGTTTAAAACAAGTTTAAGCTGTAAAAGAGACCCCTGTAGTATCCTAAAATCAGACTCCAACTGCATTAAAGCTTGGTCTGCTGTTGGAGCAATAGAGTACATCACTGTGTCATCTGCATATAAATGGAATTTACAATATTTGACATCACCACCAATGTTGTTTATATAAAGTGAGAACAATAGTGGGCCAATTATTGAACCCTGAGGCACCCCTTTAAGTAACTGTAAGGAGTCAGACTTGACCCCGTCGACCATTACGGCCTGAGTTCTATCTTTAAGATAGTCATAAAACCATCGGCAGGCATCAGTGCCCACTCCTATAGATGACAGCTTACTCAAAAGGATAGCATGGTCTACAGTGTCAAAAGCTTTTGACAAATCTACAAACAATGCAGCACAGTGCTTTCTATCATCTAAGGCATTTGCAATATCATTTACAACAAGCATAGTGGCCGATGTGGTACTGTGTTTAGATCTAAAACCAGATTGATTGGTGCTAAGAATACTGTTAGCAGAAAGAAAAGACTGTAACTGTTTGTTGACTATAGATTCTAGGATCTTTGCCAGACAAGGGAGCCTAGAGATGGGTCGATAGTTATCCAAATCACTACCGTCACCTCCCTTATGTAATGGCAGAACAAAAGCTGCTTTCCACACCTTAGGGATAATTCCTGTGCTTAATGTTAGATTAAAAATGTGTGTCACTGAACCAGCAATGATAGGTGCAGCACACTTAAGTAAGAACGGGTCTAAATTGTCAGCGCCTAAGGATTTCTTAGTATCAATGGCACACAGGGCAGCTAGAACCTCTGCTTCGGTTATTTTCTGGAAACTAAAAACAGGGTTAACATTTTTCAGAGTAACGGTTGAAAAGCAAGACGAAAAATCAACTAACTGGCCAGTGCCACAATGGCCACTTTTCCTTTCAAATAAAAAACCAGCAGAGATGAAATGCTTATTAAAAGCATCACAAATATCATTTTTTTCACTTAGGATACAGGAATCTGAGGTAATTTGCTTAGGAAGAAAAACAGCAGAATTCCCCCGTTTCAGTGAATTAACGGTTTTCCAGAATTTTGCAGGATCTCCTGCAGAATCTGTCATAGCATTAAGGAAGTAATTTGATTTTGCCTTTTTGACAGCTGCAGTACATTTATTTCTCAATTGCCTAAAAAACAGCCAATCAGCTGGAGTACCTGTTTTCCTCGCCAAGGCCCAGGCCCGATTCTTTTGCAGGAAAAGACCTGACAATTCAGGAGAGAACCAAGAACTGGTTCGGTTTCTTACTCTGTGATTCTTAAGCGGGGCATGTTTATCAGACATAGAGGTAACAATAGAAGACATGATTCATTACACTTGATGATGGGAAAATCAATTGTTAAAACAGCACAAAAAGTTATTTTTTTCTTTTTTACAATGGCATTTTATAAGCTTGCCATGTAGCGCATAGAGGTTCGCCACGTGTTTTCATGTTTACAAGAGCAAATGCTTGCTCCCCTGTCCTTCTTCATTTAATTACTTACTCCATTTCTATGGAGACAATTTTCTCATAGCCAATCACTTGCCAGTTTCCATTTTTGTCAATGTTTATTGTACTTTCACAAGTGCAGTTTCAGCTAATTTGAAGAGCCCATCCAAACCTGGCAACATGTGTAGTCATGTGAGATGCAACACTGAAGTTGGATGCAGCAAGAGCCCTGCACTTGACTTTGAGAACCTCACACGGGCGATACATTTAAAAACTAAATGTTATTGAATAGCTGACATATACTTTTTATTGTTGTCAGCTCCCCTTGAAGCTGGCAAAATGTCTTGGTTTGTTCACATGTTTTGCTCCACTGAGCTCTAGTCTTTGTTCATCCACCCCGCTGAGCTTTTTAAACCTGCAACCACTTACGACACCGTGGCATTTGATATCCTACTCTGAAATCCCTGTGATTCATCTTATTGAGCTACTATAATTTCCTTTCTTTTACCATTTTCTTTTTAGACCAACTAAAAACACATTGCTTTCTCCACCACCATGTACAGTATTTTTCTGCATGTCAGTGATTGTACTTTCATAAGGCTTCCGCAGGCGCTAGTGAGTCACATGGCTAATCTACAGTACGTGCCACTCCAAAGTCACAGTTCATTTCTTAGACCCCATACAAGGTGAAAGTTCAGGCTTCCCAATAACAGACCGCAGAGCTCAGTGAAGCTTGTCAGTCCATCCTGTCTGTCTTTCATGGACTGTTCCCAGTTTGAGCCCTCCTCTCATTTGAAGAACCCCCCCCCCCCCCCCCAGCCCCCCCCCCCCCCAGCCCCCCCCCACCCCCCCCACCCCACGCCCGCCCTCCGCGCTCTTCTGAGTTTTTTTTATGCTGGTGTTCATCTATGGTGCTGCTGCCAATCTCTGTCAGTCTTCAGCCTGCTTTAGAATTTAATAAAGGCAGGGATGAAAAGAAGAAATGAAAAGAAAGAAGTGGAGAGAGTGGGCTGGATAAGAGAACATTGAGATGAGGCAGCTATCTCTCCTGTCTCTGTCTTCTCTGGCTGGATGGAGGGAGAGATGGGCTTCAGGCAATCACAGAAACCCCTCTCATCTCACTTCTTCCCTCTCCTCTCTCCTTCTTCACTTCTGCCCCCCCTCGCCTTTTACACCCCCATGTAATCAGTATAGCCATTGACATGTTTCCACTGCTTTTAGTGCAATACTTTCAAGTAAACCTGCTTGAAAAAGAGATCAGGATATGTTGTTATTAACAATAACAATAGTAATACGCAGGATGTAGCGCGTTCAATTACTCAAAGTCTCTTGAAGATGTTGCCATCTATAACCAGCATAGGGATAGGTAGCCTATGTTTGTCATAGGCTTACAGTAAAGTACTGTGCAGTAATACGATGCAGTACCTTGGGTAAGTCAAGGTGATTGTAGGGGGGATTGGGGGGAATTGGTGACACTCAGCGTCTCCTCCAATAAGGACCACTCAATACCATCCACTCAAAATTAAAATACTAAGTAATACTCAACTTGATCCTCCTCCCCTCAGCAGTAGTGAAATGTTTTTTTTAACCCTCACAACCCTCCATCTCCTTGATATACATTGGGGGGAAAAAAGTATTTGATCCCCTGCTGATTTTGTACGTTTGCCCACTGACAAAGAAAGGATCAGCCTATAATTTTAATGGTAGGTTTATTTGAACAGTGAGAGACAGAATAATAACAAAAATATCCAGAAAAACGCATGTCAGAAATGTTATAAGTTGATTTTGACATGTTTTGACATGTTATAAAGAGCTCTTTGACATCAACTCAACTCGCCGTGTTTGGAGGAGGAGGAATGCTGCCTATGACCCCAAGAACACCATCTCCACCGTCAAACATGGAGGTGGAAACATTATGCTTTTGGGGGGGGTTTCTGCTAAGGGGACAGGACAACTTCACCGCATCAAAGGGACAATGGACGGGGCCATGTACCGTCAAATCTTGGGTGAGAATCTCCTTCCCTCCAGCCAGGGCATTGAAAATGGGTCGTGGATAGGTATTCCAGCATGACAATGACCCAAAACACACGGCCAAGGCAACAAAGGAGTGGCTCAAGAAGAAGCACATTAAGGTCCTGGAGTGGCCTAGCCAGTCTCCAGACCTTAATCCCATAGAAAATCTGTTGAGGGAGCTGAAGGTTCGAGTTGCCAAACGTCAGCCTCAAAACCTTAATGACTTGGAGAAGATCTGCAAAGAGGAGTGGGACAAAATCCCTCCTGAGATGTGTGCAAACCTGGTGGCCAACTACAAGAAACGTCTGACCTCTGTGATTGCCAACAAGGGTTTTGCCACCAAGTACTAAGTCATGTATTGCAGAGGGGTGAAATACTTATTTCCCTCATTAAAATGCAAATCATTTTATGACATTTTTGACATGCGTTTTTCTGGATTTTTTTGTTGTTATTCTGTCTCTCACTGTTCAAATAAACCTACTATTAAAATTATAGACTGATCATTTCTTTGTAAGTGGGCAAACGTACAAAATCAGCAGGGGATCAAATACTTTTTCCCCCCACTGTACAGATTTAACCATATTTAGTGCAGTAGATCAGGTGATCAGGAGATGTCATATTCATGCAGCATGACACTACACACTAATATATACCCAGCTACGCCTGGTCTGTGAAATCTCTTAGTATAGCTTGATTGGCCCAGCTATGGCCTGCGATGGCCTAGTTGGTTTGGATTGAAAGCAATCTCATATCACTTTCTCTCTCAGATCAGCACTGCTTACTGCTCTATGTTTTAGCAGAGAAAAAAGTTAAAGGGGAAAGAAAGAGGGAGGAGAGAGAGAGGGAGAGTGGTTGAGGGTGAGAGGGAAGATAAAAAGAGAAATACATTAGGAAGGAAAGAGGTAGAGTAAGAGGCATAAAAGAGAGAGACAAAATAGAAATAGATTCGAATGAAGAAAGCCTGGCACTGGGAGAGAGTGGGAGAGAGCGAGAGAAAGAACAGAGACAGCTAGAATGAAAGAGAGGAGGACGAGAGAAGCAGTAGTACGCATTACGCTTAGCTGGAGATTATTTTAGTCTGGTGAGGACTGGGAATCTGTGTTAATTTCCTTTCCCAGTTGTCGTGTTGTCATGCCCCAGTACGTTTAACTAGGCTTGATAATGAAAAGAACAGCATCCAACTCATTAATTAAATTAGCTCCACTTAACCTAACATCTGACCGTGTCTACTCCTCCACACGCCCTCTACTAGGTAGGCGACTAGCCTACTGCTCTGAGGATTTCATTGACTCTGGACAAGTCAGCACACACACTGTTTCACCTTACTTATTTATCTGAACAGAGGCGGCTGCGCTCGGCTGTCGTTGGTTATTGTCTAATTCAGTTTTGCCCACGGGTAATGGAGGTTATTCAGTGCTCTGGAGAGCTGCAGAACAGAGGGGTGTGGAGTAGGTAAGGAGGGGAGGGAATTTGCTCCAGCTACAAATGGGAGAAGGAGAGGAGAATCGGTGACAATGTTTAGCCGGTAATGGGTTTCAGCTGCTAGGTGCTGGGAAATTACGGTGTGTGCCCAAGTTAACTGGTGTAATGCAATTTCCAAATTTCTGGGCCTTGCGTAAATTTAATAAGGTGTATCTAGCTTTTTTTGAATAAATTAAGAGAATATGTTGCTCCTAGAGGCTTGTTGGTTGTGGCATTTCATGTATCCAATATTGAATCAATTTATCATCCGCTTCTATGGAGTAAGTTGAGTTGAATCCTTTGAGGGAGTATTTTTTGTAGTTCAAATTAGGCTGAAGTGTCACAAATACAGCCGTCGTGCTGAAGGGAGGACCAATACGCAGGCGGAATGTGGATGCTCTTTTAATTAATAAGGATAACGCATACACAAAAAAAACAAGAAAACAACAAGAACGACGAAGGACAGTTTCACAGGCTAAATGAATACTAGCAGTGCGAAATACAACTACCCACAAAACACAAAGACAAACACACCCTATTATATAGGACTCCCAATCAAAGGCAACTCAACACACCTGCCTTCAATTGGGAGTCCAACGCCAATTAACTATACATAGAAAAACAAACCTAGAACCTATACCAACAACTAACACCCCACTACACCACACACAAAACCCCAAAATACAAAACAAATATACCTCTGCCACGTCCTGACCTAAATATAATACAAATAATACCTAAATATTGGTCAGGACGTGACATGAAGAATCATCATTGCTAAGATCTCAGGGATTGATCATTGCGGTAATTCCACAGGAGGGGATCTCTGGAGGCAGGGGTATAATCCGTGTTCCATATGTATCTTTCGGACAGTCCTTTTGCTTTTTTTTTCTCTAGTGTGTGACGTAAGAAGCGTGGCGTCCTTTACTGGCTGATACCAGTAGGAGCTCGGGTTCTCACTTTAATTGATCTTCCCTAAAGGTCAGCCGTGTCCCAGGGCTCATTCCCCCAGTATGTTAGCCCTATCAGATAGGCAAGGGTGTGTGAGTGTGTGGCTATGTGTGTGTCTCTGTGTGTGCACCCGCGCACGTGCATGTGTGTGTGTGTGTATGGTGCCCCCGCAGTCCCAAAGCCACCATTCTTCTCTCCAGAGCAATGATTAGTATATAGTCCTATAAAGGTCAGTTTTCTCTTCTTTCTTTTTTCATTTCAAGGCATCTCCACAATACTTCATCCACTCCACTGTGGCCAAGAGGGATTAGCTGTGGTTGTATGAGTGGTCTACTGGCTAGTCCCTCAGTGCCTGTGAATCCCTGTCGTTCAGTTACACAGACACTTAGGGATGGATGATGGTTTGATACAGTAAACTCCATAGATGGCATATAGCTACAGTTAAAGTCGAAAGTTTACATACAATTACACTGCAACATCTCAAGACATCAGTCAGGGAGTTAAAGCTTGGTCACAAATGGGTCTTCCAAATGGACAATGACCCCAAGCATACCAAACTTGTGGCAAAATGGCTTAAGGACAACAAAGTCAAGGTATTGGAGTGGCCATCACAAAGCCCTGACCGCAATCTTATAGAAAATGTGTGGGCAGAACTGAAAAAGCGTGTGTGAGCAAGGAGGCCTAGAAACCTGACTCAGTTACACCAGCTCTGTCAGGAGGAATGGGCCAAAATTCACCCAAATTATTGTGGGAAGCTTGTGGAAGGCTACCCGAAACGTTTGACCCAAGTTAAACAATTTAAAGGCAACGCTACCAAATACTAATTGAGTGCATGTAAACTTCTGACCCTCTGGGAATGTGATGAAAGAAATAAAGGCTGAAATAAATCATTCTCTCTACTATTATTCTGACATTTCACATTCTTAAAATAAAGTGGTGATCCTAACTGACCTAAGACAGGGAATGTTTACTAGGATTAAATGTCAGGAATTGTGAAAAACTAAGTTTAAATGTATTTGGCTAAGGTGTACAGTGAGGGAAAAAAGCATTTGATCCCCTGCTGATTTTGTACGTTTGCCCACTGACAAAGAAATGATCAGTCTATAATTTTAATGGTAGGTTTATTTGAACAGTGAGAGACAGAATAACAACAAAAAAATCCAGAAAAAACACATGTAAAAAATGTTATAAAAAGATTTGCATTTTAATGAGGGAACTAAGTATTTGACCCCTCTGCAAAACATGACTTAGTACTTGGTGGCAAAACCCTTGTTGGCAATCACAGAGGTCAGACGTTTCTTGTAGTTGGCCACCAGGTTTGCGCACATCTCAGGAGGGATTTTGTCCCACTCCTCTTTGCAGATCTTCTCCAAGTCATTAAGGTTTTGAGGCTGACGTTTGGCAACTCGAACCTTCAGCTCCCTCCACAGATTTTCTATGGGATTAAGGTCTGGAGACTGGCTAGGCCACTCCAGGACCTTAATGTGCTTCTTCTTGAGCCACTCCTTTGTTGCCTTGGCCGTGTGTTTTGGGTCATTGTCATGCTGGAATACCCATCCACGACCCATTTTCAATGCCCTGGCTGAGGGAAGGAGGTTCTCACCCAAGATTTGATGGTACATGGCCCCGTCCATTGTCCCTTTGATGCGGTGAAGTTGTCCTGTCCCCTTAGCAGAAAAACACCCCCAAAGCATAATGTTTCCACCTCCATGTTTGTCAGTGGGGATGGTGTTCTTCGGGTCATAGGCAGCATTCCTCCTCCTCCAAACACGGCGAGATGAGTTGATGCCAAAGAGCTCCATTTTGGTCTCATCTGACCACAACACTTTCACCCAGTTGTCCTCTGAATCATTCATATGTTCATTGGCAAACTTCAGACGGGCATGTATATGTGCTTTCTTGAGCAGGGTGACCTTGCGGGCGCTGCAGGATTTCAGTCCTTCATGGCGTAGTGTGTTACCAATTGTTTTCTTGGTGACTATGGTCCCAGCTGCCTTGAGATCATTGACAAGATCCTCCCATGTATTTCTGGGCTGATTCCTCACCGTTCTCATGATCATTGCAACTCCACAAGGTGAGATCTTGCATGGAGTCCCAGGCCGAGGGAGATTGACAGTTATTTTGTGTTTCTTCCATTTGCGAATAATCGCACCAACTGTTGTCACCTTCTCACCAAGCTGCTTGGCGATGGTCTTGTAGCCCATTCCAGCCTTGTGTAGGTCTACAATCTTGTCCCTGACATCCTTGGAGAGCTCTTTGGTCTTGGCCATGGTGGAGAGTTTGGAATCTGATTGATTGATTGCTTCTGTGGACAGGTGTCTTTTATACAGCTAACAAGCTGAGATTAGGAGCACTCCCTTTAAGAGTGTGCTCCTAATCTCAGCTCGATACCTGTATAAAAGACACCTGGGAGCCAGAAATCTTTCTGATTGAGAGGGGGTCAAATACTTACTTCCCTCATTAAAATGCAAATAATTTTATAAAATTTTTGACATGTTTTTCTGGATTTTTGTTGTTGTTATTCTCTCTCTCACTGTTCAAATAAACCTACCATTAAAATTATAGACTGATCATTTCTTTGTCAGTGGGCAAATGTACAAAATCAGCAGGGGATCAAATACTTTTTTCCCTCACTGTATGTAAACGTCCGACTTCAACTCTATGTTCTAGATGACACATGCCATTTATATGTTGTTATGTGTGATGGAGTACGGATAGAGGGACCCTCCAGTAAATCCAGCCAATCGTCTCTGACCTCCCAGGCCCTCACAGTCACTAACACTCTAACCACAGATAGGTCCTGTCTTCACCAATCAAACTGGCCTGGTGCAGACAGCCGTCGTGCCTTCTCTTCCACTCACGCTGCCTTTATATCAAGCCGTCGTCCCTGCCCTGCCCTCA
The DNA here is from genome assembly GCF_965601325.2 of Salmo salar. Classification (NCBI taxonomy): domain Eukaryota; kingdom Metazoa; phylum Chordata; class Actinopteri; order Salmoniformes; family Salmonidae; genus Salmo; species Salmo salar. Next base: position 154,920,618 of record NC_138291.1, read on the forward strand.
CCACCAAGATCTTTATACAAGATTCAAATCAAATCAAATGTTGTTGTGTACATGCGCTGAATACAACAGATGTACACTTTACAGTGAAATGCTTAATTACGAGCCCACTCCCAACAGTGCAGAGTAAAAAAGTAAGACAAATATTTGCTAAATAAAAAAGGAAATAGTAACACAATAAAAACAATAACGAGGTGATATACAAGGAGTACCGGTACCGAGTCAATGTGCAGGGGTACGAGGTAATTGAGGTAATTGAGGTAATACAGTATGTACATGTAGGTACGGGTAAAAGTGACTAGGCAATCTGGATATATAATTAACAGAGTAGCAGCAGCATATGTGAAATGTGAAAGTGTGTCCACGTGTGTGTGTGTGTGTGTGTGTGTGTGTGTGTGTGTGTGTGTGTGTGTGTGTGTGTGTGTGTGTGTGTGTGTGTGTGTGTGTGTGTGTGTGTGTGTGTGTGTGTGTGTGTGTGTGTGTGTGTGTGAGCATATGTAGTATTTGTGTATGTTGGAGTATCAGTGTAGTATGTGTGAGTGTGTGGGTAGAGTCTAGTGAGTGTGCATAGAGTCAGTGCAAGGGAGTCAGTTCAAAACAATTAAGTTAAAGAAATTATGTAAATTGTCTGGGTAGCCATTTGATAAACGGTTCAGTAATCTTATGGCTTGGGGATAGAAGCTGTTCAGGTGCCTTTTGGTCACAGACTTGGCGCTCCGGTACCGATTACAGTGTGGTAGCAGAGAGAACAGTCTATGACTTGGGTGGTTGGAGTCTTTTTAGGGCGTTCCTCTGACACCGCCTGGTATAGAGGTCTTGGATGGCAGGGAGTTTGGTCCCAGTGATGTACTGGGCTATACGCATTACCTTCTGTAGCACCTTGCGGTCAGTTGCCATACCAAGCCGGGATGTAGCCAATCAAGATTACATTTACATTTTAGTCATTTAGCAGACGCTCTTATCCAGAGCGACTTACAAATTGGTGCATTCACCTTATAATATCCAGTGGAACAACCACTTTACAATAGTGCATCTAAATCTTTTAACGGGGGGTTAGAAGGATTACTTTATCCTATCCCAGGTATTCCTTGAAGAGGTGGGGTTTCAGGTGTCTCCGGAAGGTGGTGATTGACTCCGCTGTCCGATGCTCTCAATGGTGCAGCTGTAGAACTTTTTGAGGATCTGGGCATGTGCCAAATCTTTTCAGCCTACTGAGGGAGAAGAGGTGTTATCGTGTCCTCTTCATGACTGTGTTGGTGTCTTTGGACCATGGTAGGTCCTTAGTGATGTAGCCAACGAGGAAACTTGAAGCTCTTGAGCCACTCTACTGCAGCCCCACCGATGTGTTTGGCCCTCCATTTCCCTCCTTTGTCGTGCCCACGTTGAGGGAGATTTTGTAGTCCTGGTACCACACTGCCAGGTCTCTGACCTCCTCCCTATAGGCTGCATCATCGTTGTCAGTGATCAGGCCAACCACTATTGTGTTATCAGCAAACTTAATGATGATGTTGTAGTCGTGCGTGGCCATGTGGTCGTGGGTGAACATGGAGTACAGGAGGGGACTGAGCACGCACCCCTGAGGGGCCCCCGTGTTGAGGGTCAGTGTGGCAGATGTGTTGTTGCCTACTCTCACCACCTGAGGGTGGCCCATCAGGAAGTCCAGGATCCAGTTGCAGAGGGAGGTGTTCAGTCCCAGGGTCCTTAGCTTAGTGATGAGCTTGTAGAGCATTTTGGTGTTGAACACTGAGCTGTAGTCAATGAACAGCATTCTCATGTCGGTGGTCCTTTTGTCCAGGCGGGAAAGGGAAGTGTGGAGTGCAATAGAGATTGCGTCATCTGTGGATCTGTTGGGGTGGTATATGAATTGGGTCCAGGGTTTCTGGGATGATGGTGTTGATGTAAGACATGACCAGCCTCTGGCTACAGATGTGAGTTTTACTGTTGGTAGTCATTTAGTCAAGTTTACCTTGGCATTCTTAGGCACATGAAGTATGGTGGTATGCTTGAAACATGTAGGTATTACAGACTGGGTCAGAGAGAGGTTGAAAATGTCAGTGAAGACACTTGTCAGCATAATCCGTCTGGCCCTGTGGACTTTTGGATGTTTAGCTGTTTAAAAGTCTTACTCACATCGGCTAAGGAGAGCATGATCATACAGTCGTCCGGAAAAGCTGGTGCTCTCACACATGGTTCAGTGTTGCTTGCCTCGACTCGAGCATAGAAGGCATTTAGCTTGTCTGGTAGGGTGGGCAGCTCTCAGCTGGGCTTCCCTTTGTAATCCGTGATAGTTTGCAAGCCCTGCCACATCCCACGAGAGTCAGAGCCAGTGTAGTAGGATTTGATCTTAGTCCTTTATTGTCGCTTTGCCTGTTTGATGGTTTTTCGGAGGGCGTAGCTGGATTTATTATAAGTGTCCAGATTAGTGTCCGCCTTTAGCTCAGTGCGGATGTTGCCTGTAATCCATGGGTTCTGGTTGGGATATGTATGTATGGTCGTATTAATGAAACAGGTGTCTGATGTGGTCAACTCCTCAATGCCATCAGATGAATCCCAGAACATATTCCAGTCTGTGCTAGGCAAACAGTCCTGCTTCATCGGACCACTTCCATATTGAGCGTGTCACTTGTACTTCCTGTTTGAGTTTTTGCTTGTAAGCAGGAATCAGGAGGATAAAGTTATGGTCCGATTTGCCAAATGGAGAGCGGGGGAGAGCTTTGTATGTGTCTCTGTGTATGGAGTAAATGTAATCTAGAGTTTTTATCCCTCTAGTTGCACAGGTGACATGCTGGTAGAATTTAGGTAAAACTGATTTCAGTTTTCCTGCATTAAAATCAATGGCCACTAGGAGGGCTGCCTCTGGATGAGCATTTTCTTGTTTGCTTATGGCCCTATACAGCTCGTTGAACTCCCAGCTAGGCCAATCACCACCTGCACTGTGCTCTCTGGCCCTTTTACCTCTCAACTGCCAAGTCTTTGCCTCAGCCAGCTCTCCTCTCCACTCATTACCATGGGAACCAAAAGTGTGCTTTTGGAAATCTGGCATAAATATGTATTTTTATGTGTCAGTGTCTATTCATTTGGTAGAACTGTGTTATTTGAAGACAGACCTTGTATAAATGTTATGATGGTAATATAATGTTTCAGTATAATGAAACATGGTGTAATTGTCAACTGAAAAGACTGGTCTGACAGATTTAAGGGTTATTTTATCCCTCTTTTCTCCCATTCATATTGTCCCTTTTTTTGTAGATTAGTGTGAACTCTATATTCCCCAGCTCAGTATTTTCCACCAATTAAAAGCCATTATGTGAGAGCTGGGGTAATCTGACCCCGGGGCTGGTACTGGTTAATGCAGCTGTATGTTTGTGCATCAGTTTGTGTCTGTGCATGTGCGTGTGCTGTGTGTATGTGTGTGTATTGAATTTGTAGTGTAGGCTATATCCATGTATGTAGAAGATATACATAGCTTTCCCAAATTATTTATACACAGCAGTGCATCACTCTCACCAGTCCTAACCCTGCCCCTTTCATAATGCTCATGTTTAAAGGACAATACTGCCACTTTTCAACTTGATATTCCTTATCTCCAGCACCAAACCAGTGTCTACGTATGTGAAAACAGCACGTTTCTATGATCTGTGGTTAAAAAGATAAGAAGAAAGGTCCTATAAAAATGCTTCTCTGTAATATCTAAGAGTTTCTAACCAGTGGGAGGGTATTTTCTTGCTCCCCACATCAGCATGAATCTCATGTTTGCACTGTTTTTAAAATGTTGTAAAGTTTGATGATGTCATCCGGTATACATTTTTCACTTCATATTTTTTTTAAATGCGCCGTTTTCACATATGTAGACACTGGTATTGTGCTGGAGATAATGAAATTGAAAAGTGGTGGAATTTCATTAGGCTTAGAGCGGCCGCGTTGACGTGCTGTTTGGCCACTGACGGCCCTGGTGTGTCTGTTGTGAACAACCATCAGAGAGAGAGAGATCAGCCTCTCTCCCAGTCTCTGCTGACACCCTCATCACATCTGTAAATACTCATCTAACTAATGCACAGGTTGCTGTGGAAGTCTGCTTCATGTGCTGATGCATGAGAAAGTGGGCCTACTCTTTATTGTGTCTCCTCTCACCCACTCCCCAGAAATCATATTAGCCAAACCAATCTCATTTGAAACATGACATTTCTTAATTTACCCCTGATACTTGTTTTCTGCAGGTCGTGCTGCTGGAGTTTGCATGCCGAATGGATGGATGAGAGAGAGAGGAGGTGGAGGGGGGGGGGGGGGGTGCAGAGGAAGGAAAAGAAGGAGAGCTGGTGAGGGAGACAGATAAAGCGGTGGGGGCAGAGGAAGGAAAAGAGGGGGAGAGAGGGTGAGGGAGAGAGATAAAGCGGGAGAGAAAGGGACAGAGGAGAAAAAAGAAAAACAGCAGTAGAAGTGCAATGCTTGTCCATTTCAAGACATGGACAGCATATGTTACTGAGCATGAACTGCTCTGGAGGTCTGACTTACTGTATCAGAGAGAGAGAGATCTTACGTTTGATGTTCAATCTCTGAACACTATGGAGGTGTATACTACTGTAGATGGGCTGTAGATTTGTATGTAAACGAATTATTGTTAAACCACCTGTATTCAGGATGGCGTCATTACAGTATGAAGCTCCACACAGGATGCTTCTTAAATAGCACCCTATTCCATATTTAGTGCAATACTTTTGACCAGAAGTAGTGGTCTATGTAGGGCAGGGAGTATTCAACTCTTACGTTACGAAGTCCGGAGTCTGCTGGTTTTCAGTTGTACCTGATAATGAATTGCACCCACCCAGGTCTAAATCAGTTCCTGACTAGAGCAAAACAATGAAAAAGCTCAGTGGAGCTAGCTTCGAGGTCCAGAGTTGAGTTTTAGGGATGTATGGAATAGGGTGCCATTTTGGATGTAGAGAGCTGGGAGCCATCAGTCACCTCCTCAGCCACATAGGCAGCAGCGTTGGCTCTAGCTGGCCTTTATCTGGGCTCGTCAGGAGCTCCACGCTGAACACAGGCCAGTTATTACTGCTAGCTGCAGCTCCCTGATAAGATCAAAGGAGAAGCCGGGCTGAGTCAGGAGATGTGTGCCACCGCTCTCCCTTTGGTCCGAGCACAGTTTGTCACATCGTCATCTGCCCGTAATGTCACAACTTTCTCAGCGCGTTAGAAGTCCTTCACCATTTTCAGTAGTGCAACGAGGACAATCTTCAAAAAAAATATATATTTTTGGGGAGAAAAATTCTACCATTCTACCATGTTTCTTCCCAGTCAACAGTGATATTTCACTGTTCTTTTTTTTGTTGCCTGACTTTCTATCCTTCCTATTTTTAAATGTTTTCTTTAAGGCTTGAAGGCTTGAAGCAGTGCAATTTTTCATGATGGAAAAGGTAGGGACAGCCACTTAGGCACATCAGTGCAATATCCTATGACAAGGCAGAGAATGGAGTTTAGCATGTGTTAGAATGGAGAACAGGAGCAGGTTAGAGAGTGACTGGCTTCTCTCCAGCTAGCTGTATCCATGGGTAATGGCATAGATCAAATGAGAGTGTACAGCTCTTGTCTGAATACTCTTTTAAACCACAGGTGTGGATGAAATAAAATAGAAGACTGCATCACCTGTTTCCAGCTGTAGAGTGAGTCAGCATGGACACAGGTTATTAACTTCCCGTTGTAGGTTTTATAACCTGTCTTGGATGTAAGTAGTGTTCCTGGCTTGTTGTGAACCTCTAATTATAGTTCCACAATGTGTTCTTCGAAGGTTAATTCAAAGTCAATCCAACATCCTTATTGTTTTAAACAGCCGGCATGCCATCTGTTGTCTTTATGCCATAATTTGTATGTTGCAAATCACATGAATTTCATCCTAGACAAGAAAACAGCAGGCTGTGAGGCTTGGTTTTTTTCAGAGCCAACTCTCCCATGGTGAACTGCGAACTTTCTGTATGGAAGACTGTGGAAACTTCTGTTCAATATACATAGTATGGAATCTGGATCTGGATCAGAATGGACCTGGATCAATCTACTGTATGTACAATACAGTGCATACACATAGCCAAGTATGCTAGACCAGTGACATCACATTAAAGCCATGGCACCCTTTTTCCTATATAGTGCACTACTTTTGACCAGGACCATTTAGGATGCAGACATAGTAATCAGTCCCATTTAATGTTGTTGTCTGACATCTTACCTCTCTCTCCTCCAGAGTGAAGTCGAAGGATGGCGTGGCGTTCCTGGGGGCGAGGGCCAGTAACCCAGTCCTGTGGACAGTGAGTCAGGACGTGAGGAGCGAGGGACACAGGGTCATCACCCTTCACTGTCACCGCAAGGAGAACACCCTCGGTCAGAGGTCAGTGGCATCTGGTTCTTGTTGATTACGATTCAACACACTGTGTAGCAGGTTTGATGGATTATGGGTAGGGCCAGGAGTTTTCCTGGTCAGGCCATGTGGTCTGGGAAAATGGGCCCTAATGATGTATTATGGGCTAAAGCAACTGTCATGGTGTGCTGCTTACTCAGCAGACTCAGTTCAACAATGTTCATGAATAACAATAATGTTGTTAGAGCCCCGAACAACCCCCTCCCAAAGAGACAACTCATTAATAATAACAATTTCACTACTGAGCAACTGAACTTCTGAGCTAAACTTTAGTGCACTTGGCTCCCATTGGACTCCGTTTCAATTTATACAGTGGGGAAGGTTGTCTAACTAATTTGTTTTGCTTTGGGGAGGGTTGTGTGATTTTTTTTTATTGGGCACATGGCTTTTCCCCATTTTACAGGTTTTACTATATTATGTCTTCCATATAGCCAAATATCATAATCTGCTTGCATGCACCTCCTCTATTAAGGTGCTTTGGTACTTCCTTTATGCACTACACTTTTCTGCGCGCATACTCAGTATCCTGTTTATAAACATAAAGTTTACTACAGTTATTGTTATTTGTGTTGGTAATCATTATGTTTGAGGGGGGAGGTTGTGCAATTTATGTTACAGTGCAAGGGGAGGGTCATGTGGAAATATTTGAAACGTTGAAGAGGGGGGTGCATTTTTTTATGACACCTAGAGTATGACCAAATTTCGAACTGTCCCTTATGTGTCTCATATTACCAGCCCTCTCCCCTGCAGTGGTGTGGGATTACTGGTCAGCCTAGTGCTGTGATGATTGACAGCCACATTCACTGCTCCTTTGCATACTCTCTGTCCCTATGGTCTACCCCCTGGTGGCATTTACATAACTTACATTCATCTCATGAATACGTATTAGTATTAGTCAGTCCCCAGTTAGTGGCTAAAAACAAAGGCAACACTTTGCAATGTTAATTAAGGAGAGTTTATTTGTCCTTTTTTCTATCAAACATTAATTATAGAAATCTGTATGAGAACCTTCCTCAGCGGTGACATGTGTCAGTTTAGAGATAAGGAAGTAGGGAGCAGGCTGGCATTTATTGGGATGACTTGTGTACTGGAGGCACCTCTGCAGTGGTCACTAGCTGGCACAGCCACAAAGTCATGAAATCTGATGTTAAACCCAACCCTTAAAGGCACAATATGCATAAATCCCTCCACCATTTCCTGGTTGCTAAAATTATAATAGTTTGCCTAATTTCAGTTTATGTATAAACAAAACCACTGTGAAATATATTTTCAATAACCAAAAATATTGTATTTTCAGCTGTTTGAAGCTGGTGTGCAAAACCGAAAGTAGAAAACACAAAAAACTTTAAAAACAGGAAGCATAGAAATAGCACATAGAACAGATCCACTGCTTCTTAGACTTCCTTTCAATGAAAATGACAGATCTATAACTCATATTTCGATGTGAATTAGATCAGGTCACCCAAAAAGTTACATATTGCAGCTTTAACTCTAACCTCAACCACACAGCAAACCCTAATGACTAACCCTAGCCTTAAATAAAGATCTTTTCATGAATTTCTACGATATAGCCAATTTTGACTTTTCAGCTGGTAAACATCAACCTGAAAGTAGCGAGGGAGTTGGGGAAGCCTTACGGATGGAGATGTCAAGAATTCATGGTGGTGAGGCTTTCTTGTGCTCGAGGAGAGGAAACATGAACATAAACAAATTTTGCCTCCTTCCTTGTGGACCTCTTTACAAATTATATTCAAGTACTGGACTGTTATTAGATTGCTTTTTCCCTCTCTTCCTTGAAATTCAGGTTGTACAGGGAGATGTCTAAAGAAGATATATATTTGTTGTGTTTACTGTGTTTTCATAGTTACATTTCGTGTTGAGCAACATAAGTGATTCAGTTTGGGCGCTGCCAATTACTCTTAAGTTACAGTCGAATGGGTAAGGAAATGTTTAGACCTGAAGCATATTTCTCTTAGACTTTGTAAAGCTATTAGGTTTTCCATTGTTCTCCAAGAGGATATTATTGTTTATAACAGCCTACCTGAAAGCAAACACACAGCAATGTGTATACACACTACACAGTAATGTAGTAATACGTGTGCATGTATCACATGACCCTGCCTCTCAGAGTATATAAAGACACAGAAAGGTCACATTGTGTCCATAAGCCTCTAACATAATCAGCGGTGACATTTATCACAGCGCACTACGCTTTATTACGGGCGACAGGTTCAGTCCACATCACTGCATTCTGTATCAGAAAGTATGTTGGCCCTCTTTGAAGTCTCATAGATCGATGCATTGCTTTCTTTTTGTTTCTAAAGCTCTTTTAGGGACAGTTTGAAATTTACTGGTGTGGGGTGGCTGGTCGGGAGGGTTGTCTATCTTTTTTTTGTTGCTTTGAGGAGGGTTGTGTGTTTTGTTATTGGTCACAGTGGAGGGTAGTGCATTTTTTCAGTGGTTTACATTCCCTATTTTGCAGGTTTTACGAAATAATTTCTTCCATATAGCCAAATTTCCTCATCTTCTTGCGTACGCCTCCCCTATCAAGGTGTTTTGGGATACAGTCAACTCTATCCTGCCCTCTATCCGTAATGACAATAGTGGTAGGTGGATCATTTGTCCATATCTGCAATAGGTTAACTAGCAATCATACCACACATTAAATAATTCAAATCTGCATCAATTTTCTATAGAACTCCACAAGAACATAGAGGAATAGCTGATAAGCAGCGGAGAGGCTAGGTGCGTCATTGTGCATGAAAGAGTCAAGACACGAGACACGCAGCTGAAAAAGCTCCCCTATTGATCTTCTTTAGGCCATAAAAAGTGTATTTACTATATAACGGGTGCCCCTCTTCAGATTTCTCAAAATAGTAAAAAGACATTTAAAAAAAATTGTGATTCATTTAATTCATATGAAACTATTATTTTTAATGAACTGAATGATGTGCTTTGCTATTGTAGTAGTTGGTGTTCGGTTAAATCGCGGTGAATCGAATCATGTACATCGCAATAATAATGTATGAATCACAAACAGTAAAAGGAAAGAGTGTAGCTGTAGCCTTCCTTTAGAATTGTGTCGTTTCAAAACTCATTTTGTATATACTTTAAGTTGATTTGGACATTTAATGTATTGGACACTGCAACTCAATAGATGCTAGTAGCCTGAAGTTAACACTTCTAAAGGTAAGATATGTAGCTACCGGCTCTATAAAATCTGTGCTGAAACAGTCATTTTCAACGGTTTTCCCCAAAAACCTTCAAAATTAAATGTTGACTGCAAAATAGGCCTACCAGTCAGAACGCTATCATGATGATTTGTATCAATCGGGTGCACATTTGTTTTGGCATTTCTGTACTACTCTGCCATCACATGAGTAGTACAGAAACCTGACAGAAAAACTAACACGAATGTACTGTGACTGAAACTCAGCTGGGACATGCTTTCAATGGCGCTCTCCAACACCTGACACCTACAGTTGAAGTGGGAAGTTTACATACACCTTAGCCAAATACATTTAAACTCAGTTATTCCCAATTACTGACATTTAATCCTACTAAACATTCCCTGTCTTAGGTCAGTTAGGATCACCACTTTATTTTAAGAATGTGAAATGTCAGAATAATAGTAGAAATAATGATTTATTTCAGCTTTTATTCTTTCATCACATTCCCAGTGGGTCAGAAGTTTACATACATTAGTATTTGGTAACATTGCCTTTAAATTGTTTAACTTGGGTCAAACGTTTCGGGTAGCCTTCCACAAGCTTCCCACAATAATTTGGGTGAATTTTGGCCCATTCCTCCTGACAGAGCTGGTGTAACTGAGTCAGGTTTGTAGGCCTTCTTGCTCACACACACTTTTTCAGTTCTGCCCACAAATGTTCTATAGAATTGAGGTCAGGGCTTTGTGATGGCCACTCCAATACCTTGACTTTGTTGTCCTTAAGCCATTTTGCCACAACTTTGGAAGTATGCTTGGGGTCATTGTCCATTTGGAAGACCAATTTGTGACCAAGCTTTAACTTCCTGACTGATGTCTTGAGATGTTGCTTCAATATATCCACATAATTTTCCTCTTCATGATGCCATCTATTTTGTGAAGTGCACCTCCTGCAGCAAAGCACCCCCACAACATGATGCTGCCAGCCCGTGCTTCACGGTTGGGATGGTGTTCTTCAGCTTGCAAGCATCCCCCTTTTTCCTCCAAACATAATGATGGTCATTATGGCCAAATAGTTCTATTTTTGTTTCATCAGACCAGAGGACATTTCTCCAAAAAGTACGATCTTTGTACCCATGTGCAGTTGGAAACTATAGTCTGGCTTTTTTATGGTGGTTTTTGAGCAGTGGCTTCTTCCTTGCTGAGTGGCCTTTCAGGTTATGTCGATATAGGAACTGTTTTACTGTGGATATAGATACTTTTGTAATGACTCCAACGTAAATGTATGTAAACTACCGACTTCAACTGTATATAGTGGATTAGGGTTTGATTCCCTGACTGGGACCCAAACACTGGTCTGTGTGACTGTCATTCCAAAACCATTATACTGTCACATTTCTCGCAATATGAGCCATGATGAGAGCGGCAGAAAGCCTAGAAGCCAGTAACTGAAAGGTCAATGGTTTGAATCTCCATGCCGACTAGGGGAAATATCTGTTGATGTGCCCTTGAGCAAGGCACTTAACACTAATTGCTCCCGTAAGTCGCTCTGGATAAGAGCGTCTGCTAAATGACTAAAATGTAATAATGCTTTTCCTACCAAGTCGGTTTACCTTAAGGGCAAGATGCAAAGGGTGTTTTCCTTTCACGCCAGTTACCCAGTTTCACTTCCTTGTCTTGCCATTTGCTACATTGGTGTCAGAAGTGGAATTGGTATTGGTATTTTATTAGGATCCCCATTAGCTGTTGTAAAAGCAGCAGCTACTCTTTTGGGGTCCATACAAAACATGGAACATTACATAACACAGAACATTAATAAACAACATCTCAAGGACAGAACTACATAAATAAATATATACTTTTTTTTTACAAAAGGCGCACGTAGCATACATTTCAATACATACACACAAACTATCTAGGTCAAATAGGGGAGAGGCGTTGTACAGTAATCAGAATGCATGACTCGGACGTTCTAGCGGGCTGAGTAGTTGAAGCACAGGGACGTGTCTTCAAGTACAAAGGGGACAGTGTAGCAAACCTTGCTATATGAGCCACGTTACAATTCCCAGCAAGTGGGTTAGCCCTATTGGCACAATGCATAGGATGTTTGTCTTTCACGCCGTTCGCTACAATACCAAAAGGCTAAAATCTATTGGTGATGTCGCTATATACAGTTGAAGTCGGAAGTTTACATACATTTAGGTTGGAGTCATTAAAACTCGTTTTTCAACCACTCCACACGTCTTGATAACAAACTATAGTTTTGGCAAGTCGGGTAGGACATCTACTTCGTGCATGACACAAGTCATTTTTCCAACAATTGTTTACAGACAGATTACTTCACTTATAATTCACTGTATCACAATTCCAGTGGGTTAGAAGTTTACATACACTAATCTTCTGATAGGCTAATTGACATCATTTGAGTCAATTGGAGGTGTACCTGTGGATGTATTTCAAGGCCTACCTTCAAACTCAGTGCCTCTTTACTTGACATCATTGGAAAATCTAAAGAAATCAGCCAAGACCCTAGAAAAAAAATGTGGACCTCCACAAGTCTGGTTCATCCTTGGGAGCAATTTCCAAACGCCTGAAGGTACCACGTTCATCTGTACAAACAATAGTACGCAAGTATAAACACCATGGGACCATGCAGCCGTCATACCGCTGAGGAAGGAAACGCGTTCTGTCTCCTAGAGATGAACGTACTATGGTGCGAAAAGTGCAAATCAATCCCAGAGCAACAGCAAAGGACCTTGTGAAGATGCTGGAGGAAACAGGTACAAAAGTATCTATATCCACTGTAAAATTAGTCCTATATCGACATAACCTGAAAGGCCGCAAGGAAGAAGCCACTGCTACCAAATACTAATTGCGTGTATGTAATATTCTGACCCACTGGGAATGTGATGAAAGAAATAAAAGCTGAAATAAATAATTTTCTCTACTATTATTCTGACATTTCACATTCTGAAAATAAACTCTTACTAGGATTTAATGTCAGGAATTGTGAAAAACTGAGTTTAAATGTGTTTGGCCAAGGTGTATGTAAACTTCCGACAGTCAAAAGCTTGGACACACCTACTCATTCAAGGCTTTTTCTTTATTTAATTTTTTTTTTACACTGTAGAATAATAGTGAAGACATCAAAACTATGAAATAACACATATGGAATCCTGTAGTGACCAAAAAAGTGTTAATTAAATCAAAATAGATTTTAGATTTTAGATTTTTCAAAGTAGCCACCCTTTGCCTTGATACATCATTGCATACTCTTAGAATTCTCTCTACCAGCTTCACCTGAAATGCTTTTCCAACAGTCTTGAAGGAGTTCCCACATATGCTGAGTACTTTTCTTTCACTCTGCGGTCCCACTCATCCCAAACACACCAAGACAGTTGTGAAGAGGACACGACAAAGCCTATTCGCCCTCAGGAAACTAAAAAGATTTGGCATGGGTCCTGAAAAGGTTCTACAGCAACATCGAGAGCATCCTGACTGGTTGCATCACTGCCTGGTACGGCAATTGCTTGGCCTCTGACCGCAAGGCACTACAGAGGGTAGTGCATACATGCTACCTCAATTGGGCCGACCAACCAGTGTTCCCGCACATTGGCTAACCGGGCTATCTGCATTGTGTTCCACCCACCACCCGCCAACCCCTCTTTTACACTGCTGCTACTCTCTGTTTATCATATATGCATAGTCACTTTAACCATATCTACATGTACATACTACCTCAATCAGCCTGACTAACCAGTGTCTGTATGTAGCCTCGCTACTTTTATAAAATTTTTGTCATTTAGCAGACACTCTTATCCAGAGCACCTTACAGTAGTGAATGCATACATTTCATAAATTTTTTCCCCCAAACTGGTCCCCCGTGGGAATCAAACTCACAACCCTGGCATTGCAAACACCATGCTCTACCAACTGAGCCACACGGGCCTCACTACTGTATACAGCCTGTTTTTTTTACTGTTATTTTATTTCTTTACCTACCTATTGTTCACCTAATACCTTTTTTTGCGCTATTGGTTAGATCCTGTAAGTAAGCATTTCACTGTAAGGTCTACACCTGTTGTATTCAGCGCACGTGACATACAAACTTTGATTTGATTTGAAACCGTCTCAATTGGGTTGAGGTCAGTTGATTGTGGAGGCCAGGTGATCTGATGCAGCACTCCATCATTCTCCTTCTTGGTCAAATAGCCCTTACACAGCCTGGATGGGTGTTGGATCATTGTCCTGTTGAGAAACAAATGATAGTCCCACTACGCCCAAACCAGATGGGATGGCATATCACTGCAGAATGTTGTGGTAGCCATGCTGGTTAAGTGTGCCTTGAATTTGAAGTAAATCACTGACAGTGTCATCAGCAAAGCACCACCATACCATCACACCTCCTCCTCCATGCTTCACGGTGTGAACCACACATGCTGAGATCATACGTTCACCTACTCTGTATCTCACAAAGACACGGTGGTTGGAACCAAAAAACTCAAATCCAAAAGGACAGATTTCCACTGGTCTAATGTCCATTGCTCATGTTTCTTGGCCCAAGGAAGTCTCTTCTTCTTACTGGTGTCCTTTAGTAGTGATTATTTTGCAGAAATTCAACCATGAAAGCCTGATTCACACAGTCTCCTCTGAACAGTTGATGTTGAGATGTGTCTGTTAATTGAACTCTGTGAAGCATTTATTTGGGCTGCATTTTTTGAGGCTGGTAATGAACTTATCCTCTGCAGCAGAGGTAACTCTGGGTCTTCCTTTCCTGTGTTGGACCTCATGAGAGCCAGTTTCATCATAGTGCTTGATGGTTTTTGCAGCTGCACTTGAAGAAACTTTCAAAGTTCCTGAAATGTTCCAGATTGACTGACCTTCATGTCTTAAAGTAATGATGGACTGTCATTTCTCTTTGCTTATTTGAGCTGTTCTTGCCATAATATGGACTTGGTCTTTTACCAAATAGGGCTATCTTCTGTATACCCCCCTACCTTGTCACAACACAACTGATTGTCTCAAACACATTAAGAAGGAAAGAAATTCCACAAATTAACTTTTAACATGGCACACCTGTTAATTGAAATGCATTCCAGATGACTACCTCATGAAGCTGGTTGAGAGAACGCCAAGCGTGTGCAAAGCTGTCATAAAGGCAAAGGGTGCCTACATGGAAGAATCTCAAATCTAAAATATATTTAGATTTGTTTAACGCTTTATTGGTTACTACATGATTCCATATGTTTTATTTCATAGTTTTGATGTCTTCACTATTATTCTACAATGTAGAAAATAGTAAAAATAAAGAAAAACCGTTGATTGAGTAGGTGTGTCCAAATTTCTGACTGGTACTGTCTATAAATGATATTAACTTCTCCAAAACAATTATCCATTAAATTACATGTTAATGGCCATAGGGACAATAAAATGATCCTTCCTAGATTAGTTTACAACACCACAATGCAATACATATTTGCATTATTATTTTCAAGTGAGTACAATTGAATACAAATCTAAAAATGTAATTTGAATCATGCTGCAAAAGTCCTGTTATTTGAATGTTTCATTCCATTTGGATCAGTTGTGGATCTACTCTCGACAGATTATAAATTCTAGAAAGGCATAGTACAGGACAGTCTGGTTGTATTTTTACTTCTGATACTGATGCGCTGTCTGTTGCTGTTCATCATTCTCCCAAGTAGCCACATAGGCCTATGCTCCCAGCAGTTCCAGCTATTCAGGAAAGCTTAACGCCATTCTGCCTCCAATCCGAGCGGCTATTCCTCAACCTAGAACCTAACTCTTCTATATAGCCTAAATATTTGTCATTTAAATGTTTAAATGTATTACTTTTTATGTATGGCATAAACACAACCAGTCACAGTTTTATACAGTTTTAACTGATTAGGCTGCTTCAAAAGTCTCCTGTAGTCTACGTGCGCACGTTCATCCACTCCACTCGAATATAATTCCAGCATACAAACTGCACACCGGCCATTCGATGAATGGAAAGAGAAATCTGTTACAAAACACCAAAACGTTTAATGACATTTCGAGATTGTCAAGACAAGCCTTCGATATTGAGTAGAGAGGGATGAATTTTCAGTAATTTCGAGATTAATATACTCTATTTGATTGTGGTGTTGAACACACAAACCATGATGAAGTGCTCGAAGTCGGTAATCAGTATGCAGTTGGCATAGAAACCTGTTGGTGGAAAGTTGTTGCATATATTTTATATAATTATGAATATGGCATCAAAATGTGGAAAGTCAGTTTTCCCTCTAGTTGATCATTGTCTGCAGCCGGCTCTGATGCCAGTGTAATGAGACAGGCAGGGCGAGTGAGCTCGTCCATGGTGGTCGCCGACTGCTCTGATCCAAGTGTAATGAGACAGGCAGGGAGAGTGAGCTCGTCTGTGGTGGTCGCCGAACCCTCTGATCCCAGTGTAATGAGACAGGCAGGGAGAGTGAGCTCATCCATGGTGTTCGCCGAACCCTCACACTTCTGGCCCGTAGCCCTGCGTGGCATCGGCTATGACCCAAAACCATGCGGAAGTGGTCAAGTCGATATCCACATTTATAAATACAGGGTTGCTATAGTTGTTATTTGTGGTGGTAATACTTTTTTTAGAGTTACTTTTATGAGGGGGAGGGTGTGCACATGTTTTGTACAGTACAAGGGGAGGGTCATGTGGAAAACTTTGTAACGTTGGGAGGGTGATTCCTTTTTTGTAATGTCCCACCCCCTCCAGTAAATTCAGAACTGTCCCTTAAAAAAACTCTTGCTGTACCTAACATCATTCATAACCTTTAGACATACGAGTTACCATACCCAGTCTCATGAATGGCTAGCTCTAGAAATGCATTTTGTCTCTACAGAGTTACGTAAATCAGCTTTTAGTTACTTGTGGAATAATCTCCAAAACTCTCTAAAGTTGGATGAATTGGTGCCTCTGCATTTCAGACAGCTGATTGAGATCCTTTTTTAATGAAGGATGTGTTTGTTTTCTATTTTGCTTTTCATATTGTATTGATGTGTATATTTTTGTATTTACAGGGCTCATCTGTAAAATAGACCTTGGGCTCATCATGACTCCCTATCAAAATAAACCTGTAAAGAAAATAAATAACAATTCAGACTGGTAAAACCAGAGCCCTGGAATTCATCAGGTGTCCTGTACCTCTAAAATGAAATTAGTAGCCGTGTACTGATGGTCTGCTTGGTGCTGTAACTTTCCAGGAGGGGAGACAGCCTCTCTAACAAGTTGCCATGTTTCAGCTGTAATGTCTGTATTTTCACTCACCAGACACTGAGATCCCTATGAAACCAACATTTTTTACTTGTACTGTAGATTACCAGATTTCTCTGCTACTGTACTCTTTTTCCTCCCATGGTTGGTGTTAGAGGCAGTATGGTGGTGATTAAGTTCAGAGGGAGTAAGGTTGTGCCGACATGTGCCTGTGTGTGTGTGAGAGAGGGAGAGAGGGAGAGATGAGAAAGAGTAGGTCTAATGTACATTTCAGGACCGTGGACAGCGTACTGAACATTTACTGCTTTATTATACTGATGGAAATGTGACTGTATAAAACATCTCTCACTTATGATCAGGACTAGATAGTGTCATGAGAAAACCCCTCCATCCTCAATTTGTCTGTTCAACCTGAGCTGAAGCATAATGAACATATTTATGGATCGATAAACATCGACATATAACAGACACATAATGAAAGAGATCATAAAATTAAACCATGTCAGGAGGCAGATGAAAAGAAGACTAACCAATGTATGTGCTGTAAAGATTTCCCCTAGGAACTATCATCATCTCTATCTCTGTTAGCGGAGATTAGTGTCATGGAGGCCCCAAAGACTGAGGAGAAAAAGGACCAGAATATTCCAGTCTACTGTAAATTGCCTTTTTGCTCAGTGTCTCTGTGGGGTCCCCAAAATGCTCCCTCTCCCTCTTGTTTTGTTGCTATATCTACCTGTGTAACGCTCTACCCCTCTCTCCTTCTTCATAGAAGTTTGTCACACCCCCTTCTTCCTTTCCTCTCTCCATTTTCTGTCTTTCTCTCCTGCTGTATCTCATTCTTCTCTGTGGTGTTTTTTCCTATTACTCTCAAACTGTGTGTGAAATGAAAGAAGGAAGCTACTGTGCCTCCTCACAATCCTCCACCAATCACAGGCCTCCCTCTTTACACCACACATCCCACCCCACACCCTCATCACACAACCAGTCAATCCACAAAGAGCAGCCAAGGAAAATACTGTTATTTCAGGAAAATACACTGAGTACAAAACATTAGGAACATGTTTTTCCATGACATAGACTGACCAGGTGAATCCAGGTGAAAGCTATGATCCCTTATTGATATCACCTGTTAAATCCACTTCAATCAGTGTACATGACGGGGAGGAGACAGGTTAAAGAAAGATTTTATTTAGACATGGATTGGGTATTTGTGTCATTCAGAGGGTGAATGAATGAACAAGACAGTTGTGAAGAGGGCACAACAAAGCCTATTCCCCCTCAGGAAACTAAAAAGATTTGGCATGGGTCCTGAGATCCTCAAAAGGTTCTACAGCTGCAACATCGAGAGCATCCTGACTGGTTGCATCACTGTCTGGTACGGCAATTGCTCGGCCTCTGACCGCAAGGCACTACAGAGGGTAGTGCGTACGGCCCAGTACATCACTGGGGCCAAGCTGCCTGCCATCCAGGACCTCTATACCAGGCGGTGTCAGAGGAAGGCCCTAAAAATTGTCAAAGACCCCAGCCACCCCAGTCATAGACTGTTCTCTCTACTACCACATGGCAAGCGGTAGCGGAGTGCCAAGTCTAGGACAAAAAGGCTTCTCAACAGTTTTATCCCCAAGCCATAAGACTCCGGAACAGGTAATCAAATGGCTACCCGGACTATTTGCATTGTGTGCCCCCCCAACCCCTCTTTTTACGCTGCTGCTACTCAATGTTTATCATATATGCATAGTCACTTTAACTATACATTCATGTACATACTACCTCAATTGGACCGACCCACCAGTGCTCCTGCACATTGGCTAACCGGCTATCTGCATTGTGTCCCACCCACCACCCGCCAACCCCTCTTTTATGCTACTGCTACTCTCTGTTCATCATATATGCATAGTCACTTTAATCATATCTACATGTACATTCTACCTTAATCAGCCTGACTAACCGGTGTCTGTATGTAGCCTCGCTACTTTTATAGCCTTGCTTCTGTATATAACCTGTTTTTTACTGTTGTTTTATTTCTTTACTTACCTATTGTTCACCTAATACATTTTTTGCACTATTGGTTAGAGCCTGTAAGTAAGCATTTCACTGTAAGGTCTACACCTGTTGTATTCGGTGCACGTGACAAATAAACTTAGATTTGATTTGATGCTAAAATATTTAAGTGCCTTTGAACGAGGTATGGTAGTAGGTGCGCACCGGTTTGAGTGTGTCAAGAACTGTGACGCTGCTGGGTTTTTCCACACAACAGTTTCCCATGTGTATCAAGAATGGTCCACCACCCAAAGGACATCCAGCTAACTTGACACAACTGTGGGAAGTATTGGAGTCAACATGCGCCAGCATCCCTGTGGAACACTTTCGACACCATGTAAAGTCCATGCCCTGACAAATTGAGGCTCTTCTGAGGGAAAAACTGGGTGCAACTCAATGGTAGGTAGGTTTTGTACACTCAGTGTAGATATAGTAAAGTGTACAGCTACCTTCTCGTACTAAAATCACATATTTTGTGGATTATTTGATTCTCATAACCAATTGATTCTCACATGTAAATGTAAGGGATTTTGACAGGATGTGCAAATAGTTAGTATATCTGTGAGTGCATTTGTCAGAGATGTCCTTATCATTTAAACAGCATTGAATTTCTCTACCTTAAGCCGCCTTCAATGTCGTTTTAGAGAATTTGGCATTAAATCCAACCGGCCTCACAAACGCAGATAACGTGTAACCACGCAGGCCCAGGACCTCCACATCCGGCTTCTTCACTTGCGAGATCGTCTGAAACCAGATGTTCACACAGCTGATGAAACTGTGGGTTTGCACAACTGAAGAATTTCTGAGTAAACTGTCAGAAACCATCTCAGGGAAGCTCATCTGCATGCTCGTCATCCTCACCAGTATCTTGACCTCACTACAGTTTGGCGTCGTAACCGACTTCAATGGGCAAATGCTCACCTTCAATGGGCACCAGCTCACTAGAGAAGTGTGTTCTTCACAGATGAATCCCGGTTTCAACTATACCAGGGAGATCGCAGACAGCATGTATGGTATTGTGTGGGTGAGCTGATGTCAACTTTGTGAACAGAGGTTGCGGTGAGGTTATGGTTTGAGCAGGCATTTCATCAATGCCAATTTGAATGCACAGAGATGCCGTGACGAGATCCTGAGGCCCATTGTTGTGCCATTCAGCCGCCGCCATCACCTCATATTTCAGCATGATAATGCACGGCCCCATGTCGCAAGGATCTGTGCACAATTTCTGCATACTTTCTGCATACTCACCAGACGTGTCACCCATTGAGCAGGTTTGGGATGCTCTGGATCGACGTGTACGATAGCGTGTTCCAGTACCTGCCAATGGCCATTGACGTGGAGTAGGACAACATTCCACAGGCCACAATTAACAGCCTGATCAAGAAGGAGATGTGTCGCGCTGCATGAGTCAAATGGTGGTCAGATACTGACGGGTTGTCTGACCAACACCCCTACCTTTTTTTAAAGGTACTATATCTGTGACCAACAGATTAATTTCTGTATTCCCAGTCATGTGAAATCCATAGATTAGTGCCCAAGGATTTTATTTAAATTGACGGATTTCCTAATATTAACTGTAACTCAGTAAAATCTTTGAAATTGTTTTTTCGTGTACATTTCTTTATTGATTCTTCCTGCTGAGAGGGCTCGTTGTGAGATCCTCACAGGACTCTGAACTGTGTCTAATCCTGGACTCAATGGGTCTGCCTAATCTCTCAGCTGGCTCTGATGGTTCGTAAAGCCCCACCGGAGTCTCACCTTAACACCATGTATGCAACACTACTCTCGCTTCCTTTTTCTTTTTCTTCTCCTCATTGACGCTTAGCAAAAGGGATTAGATTGAGCTGTCTTGTCTTTTCTGTTGACGTTGTTCTGTTCTCTGTGTACCTTAAATGTCACCTTTAGACATGATTTTGTCTTGTCTAAAGACAGGTTTGACTTCTATCCTACTGTTTTCCTTTTCTTTTTCTCTTTTGGTCTTTCTTTCTGCCTCTCTTTTTTCCTTCCCTTGTCACTTTCGGAATTTCTGTCTCTCTCTCCCGCAGTCGATCCATCTCCAAATGTTTCATTACCTTGTGGGACCAGAGGAAATGTGCCATGTAATCACCTGTGCCTACCCCATTTCTTCTATTTCTCATAGGCCCCTATACTGTCTTAAAGAAACAGAGCACAATCTCACCAATCCTTTATCCCTATGTGTACATTTCTTACATTTTCTGTGAGTTTCCTAAAAGGTCTCTTAAGGAAATAGAGCACACCACTGCAGTCTTTTAAGCCTATTTATAGTGTTGGGTTTGGATAGACTACCAGACTCTTTTCAGCCATACTCTGTAGTTAGAAGTGGAACTCTTCTACAGGAGAAAACCTGTAGAATACCTTATGAGTTTGTAGTGTATTTGATAGATGGAATGTTTCCATCTTACATCCTGTGGGAATCCTATACTGTCTATAGAAAACTGAGAGAGCCCAATCCTTTATAGCACTCCCAGTCTCTGTCATTCTCAGGCAAGTTCTAGTGTGATGGAACATTTTATTGTTTGTGCTTTTCAAAAAAACAAACAATTTCTGTGTTCTATTCGTGTGCTTTTCTAATAACCAATTTCTGTGTTCATGCAAGTGACTGATTGAACGAATCTTCACTATCAGTATCTGTAATTTGGCAGTACGCCCAGAACCTTGTTTTGAAAAGGATATCTCAGTGTCAAGGTCTCAGCTTAGAGAGAAGAAGCCTCATGAGGTATTGGTCTGTCACATGAATGAAGAAAACGATAATGATGAATTAATTATGAATGATGAATAAGCTAAATCATGCAAATAACTTGTCTGTATATAAGATAACTAACGGGACTGCCCTGATAGAGCTCCTAATCGACATGTGTACTTGGTGTATTGAGTTGGTTGGAACCTCTCCAGCATGTTGATACTAAATAATTATTAATTTAAGATTGAAAGAAAGAAAGAAAGAAAGAAAGAAGAAAGAAAGGGGGATACCTAGTCAGTTGTACAACTAAATGCCTTCAACTGAAATGTGTCTTCTGCATTTAACCCAACCTCTCTGAACCAGAGAGGTGCGGGGGGCTGCCTTAATCAACATCCACGGCGCCCGGAGAACAGTGGGTTAACTGCCTTGCTCAGAGGCAGAACTACAGATTTTTACCTTGTCAGCTCAGGTATTCGATCCAGCATCCTTTCGGTTATTGGCCCAACACTCTAACCACTAGGCTACCTATGTAGAATTTCCACGACACTAGCATTAACATTAACTACAGCTATTCACTCTGCTTTTACATGCACCGTCACAAAAAAACAATAGCATCAGCACTCCAAATGCTTTTATTTCCACTTGGTTACTCTGAGTACCCCCTCCCCCCATGCCATTCATGTTGGTGTAGTCCATTAAACTGGACTGTCTGGACAGCGTTAATGAGGCAGCTGACCCCTGGGTGACCACGTGGTGACCTGCACTCTTACTTCTGCTTCTCCACCTCCCTTACAAAAAATGTATCAATCCTATGAAAATGTCTATGAATTGTAATCGTAGAAAGCCAGTATGACGGTTTGCAATCTAGAATGGAAGGTGTCCGGTGTCTATGAGAAAAAATATCTGTGGAGTTCAAAAGGTACTCAAAACCATGAATAGGAATAACCCAAGGAGGCCAAGATGCACAAATAATATACTTGATTTAATTCATGCTCAAAAGAATACAAAAAGTGAAAGTGCAAGGTAATATAAAAAATGTAACAAAAAGGAGTATACGTTTCAGCCTTATGCCTTCATCAGTGCTGTACAAACAAATGAAGAAGACATACTTAAGGAGACTCACCTGCTATGCATAACAGGATTCAACAGTTGCAAACAGATAGGCTCCCATCAACGGGACAGTTGTAAATCATGCAGCGCCTTGTGTCACGATCACAGATTTGAGAAAAACAACAAATGTCGGTACATATAAGTGTCTTATATCGGCTGAAAGCTTAAATTCTTGTTAATATAACTGCACTATCCAATTTACAGTAGCTATTACTGCAGAAAATACCATGCTATTGTTTGAGGAGAGCTCCTAACAACAAAACACTTTTTTCACTGGGTTAGGATTGATAAATTCACCTCTGAAGGTGAAATGTGTACTTACATTCTGAAATCTTGCTCTGATTTATCATCCAAAGGGTCATCCGTTTTGTCACCAAAGCCCCATATACTACCCACCACTGCGACCTGTACGCTCTCGTTGGCCGGGCCTCACTTCATACTCGTCGCCAAACCCACTGGTTCCAGGTCATCTACAAGACCCTGCTAGGTAAAGGCCCCCTTATCTCCGCTCACTGGTCACCATAGCAGCACCCACCTGTAGCACGCGCTCCAGCAGGTATATCTCTCTGGTCACCCCCAAAGCCAATTCCTCCTTTGGCCGTCTCTCCTTCCAGTTCTCTGCTGCCAATGATTGGAACGAACTACAAACATCTCTGAAACGGGAAACACTTATCTCCCTCACTAACTTTAAGCACCAGCTGTCAGAGCAGCTCACAGATCACTGCACCTGTACATAGCCCATCTATAATTTAGCCCAAACAACTGCCTCCTCCCCTACTGTATTTATTGATTTATTTATTTTGCTCTTTTGCACCCCATTATTTCTATTTCTACTTTGCACTTTCTTCCACTACAAATCTACCATTCCAGTGTTTTACTTGCTATATTGTATTTACTTTGCCACCATGGCCTTTTTTTGCCTTTACCTCCCTTATCTCACCTCATTTGCTCACATTGTATATAGACTTATTTTTTCTACTGTATTATTGACTGTATGTTTGTTTTACTCCATGTGTAACTCTGTGTTGTTGTATGTGTCGAACTGCTTTGCTTTATCTTGGCCAGGTGGCAATTGTAAATGACAACTTGTTCTCAACTTGCCTACCTGATTAAATAAAGGTGAAATATATATATTTTTAAGATCTGGCATGCATCAACAGAGGAACACGACCAACATTTTATAGCAATCTGGTGACCAACTGCACAGTCGATGATGTGGTATGCAACCATTGGTTGATGCATGTAATGTCCCACCGGGCGAACGCGACCAATATCTGCGATGTTGCTCGTGGCAATGTCACCTCTCTGAGTCCACCTTTAAGTGAAAGTAAATCTCAATGTGAACCACCAGATTCAGAATCTTGAAAACCCCATAAAAATGTTGCCATAACATTTACTAAATCTAAATAAAACTGAATATTATGAATTTAATTTGAGTTAGTTTTGGAATTGATGTTAATAGTTTCAGTGTAGTTTTAGTTTACTATAATAACCTTGCGTTGTTGTCTCTTAGGGTAGCATTAAGGAGGATGTAAGACGTCTTACTTTTTATGGGAAGCAAAATGTCTGTAGTCTGAGGTCTCTCTTCTCTGGTGACCGGTGCTCCTCTAAGGGTGCTCTGGGTGTTGTATGATAACAGATGGCTTTGGGATACACAGCTTGTCAGTGTTTGGTTTAGCTCTCTGACATGATTGAGCACTTTGCCTTATGTTCACTTGTACATAAATTACTTTAACACCGTCTGTAGTAGTGTACCAGTCATTCACTAAGACAGGTGTCCTTGGCATTTTACAATGCAGCCATGATCTGGCTTGGCTTACTGTAGTACCTGCTCCACTAATCTCTATCTATCTGCTCAAGGAGAGCTGTAGCTCATCAGCTGCCCTGCCCTGGCCTAGCCCCATCATGGAGTTCTCTACTCCCAGTCTGTCCAGCTCACTGGGAACATGCCTGAACATAATTATGGACAGTAATGTGGCAAGAACAGTCTCCTGAGAGTGACCCAGACTGGCTGCTGCGGTGTCGCTTTATTTCCATTTCCGCTGCTGCTGAAACATTACCCTCAATTCAACTAAATTCAAAATACTTAATTTATTCCACAAGGGGCAATATATAGACATACAACATGAAACATTGGTATAATAATTAGAACTTTGTGTGCTCCCATACACATATATTACTGTAGCAGACCTGAGGGCAAGTCTCATGACTCTCACTACACTCTCACTGGAGTCTCACTGGAGTCTCACCACACTCTCACTGGAGTCTCACTGGAGTCTCACTGGAGTCTCACTGGAGTCTCACAGTTGTTCATAGCCGAGTCACCAACAGGCACTGGAGACACAACCGGATTGGCTTCTTGGTGTTCTGGGGTTGATTGATGTCATTTCGGACCCTCTTCGTACCCTCCATCGCCAACAGCTCATTGGCTCTCCCATTACACTCTCAACCAATAGCCTAATGGGTATTGGCTTCGTCCCTGCTTTGGTGTTCATATTCATGTGATGTCTGGTAACATTTAAACAGTGACTCTTTCTAACAACAACACTCCTCTATGGCATTAGTGTTGTCATGGCTGAGAACTACTGATAATTTAAGCTCATTGTCAGAGTAAATATGCTGGGGAGTAATGAATAGTTTGAGTATTAATTAATTGCCTTTTGTAGGACCTTGCTCTGGATAAATTCTGACTCTCTGATAGGCTTCCTCTTCAACTAGGCTGCAAACTGATAGCATTTTACATATACATATTACAATATGACAATATAACACACACATAGAACATGTACTGGATGAGAAGATCAGAGGAGCAGGGAATGTAACCCAGTCCTTTCTCTGAACCACATTGCTGTTATGACTCAGTATTTGACACAAGTGGAGGGAGATCACAGCAAACACTCTGACAGGGCAGACATGCAGTGATGTTGGGTGTATTTCTCAACAATGACCTTATTGCTATACTGTACTTCATTTGAAAGCATTGAGGAAATAACATCCTGGCCCCGCAGTGTCACTTCCTGTACCCTGCTACTTTGACTTCTTCTGGGAGCAGTAACTACCACTACACCCTCAGATGCATATGCAGGCACACACATTCAATGTATGTTCACTCAAGCACACATCGCATACATACAAGATGCAGTAGATAAAGCTTCTCTTTATGCGTTCCAGTCCCATCCTCTTCATTAAAGATGATCAGTATCTGGTAATATTTCAAACGGTCTTTTCTCCAATATTTGATATTTCCTCCTTCTGCCCTCTGCGGCCTGTGGGAATATGTTTGTATCAAATCAAATCAAATTGTATCGGTCACATACACGTGTTTAGCAGATTTTATTGCGGATGTAGCAAAATGCTTAAGCTTCTAGTTCCGACAGTGCAGCAATATCTAATAAGTAATATCTAACAATTTCACAACAAATAACTAATACACACAAATCTAAGTAAAGGAATGGAATTAAGAATATAGAAATATGTGGATGAGCAATGTCAGAGCGGCATAGACTAAGATACAGTAGATAGTATAGAATACAGTATATACATATGAGATGAGTAATGCAAGATATGTAAACATTATTAAAGGGACATTATTAAAGTGACTAGTGTTCCATTTATTAAAGTGGCCAATGATTTCAAGTCTGTGTATGTAGGCAACAGCCTCTCGGTGCTAGTGATGGCCATTTAACAGTCTGATGGCCTTGAGATAGAAGCTGTTTTTCAGTCTCTCTGTCCCAGCTTTGATGCACCTGTACTGACCACACCTTCTGGATGGTAGCGGGGTGAACAGGCAGTGGCTCGGGTGGTTGTTGTCCTTGATTGATGATCTTTTTGTCATTCCTGTGACATAGGGTGCTGTAGGTGTCCTGGAGGGCAGGTAGTTTGCCCCCGGTGATGCGCTGTGCAGACCACACCACCCTCTGGAGAGCCCTGCGGTTGTGGGCGGTGCGGTTTCCGTACCAGGCAGTGATGCAGCCCGACAGGATGCTCTCAATTGTGCATCTTTAAAAGTTTATGAGGGTTTTAGGTGACAAGCCAAATTTCTTCAGCCTCCTGAGGTTGAAGAGGCTTTGTTGTGCCTTCTTCACCACACTATTTGTGTGGGTGGACCATTTCAGTTTGTCAGTGATATGTACGCTGAGGAACTTAAAACTTTCCTCCTTCTCCGCTGCTGTCCCGTTGATGTGGATAGGGGGGGTGCTCCCTCTGCTGTTTCCTGAAGTCCACGATCATCTCCTTTGTTTTGTTGACGTTGAGTGAGAGGTTATTTTCCTGACACCACACTCCCAAGTCGTTGTTGGTAATCAAGTCTACTACTGTTGTGTCGTCTGCAAACTTGATGATTGAGTTTGAGGCATGCATGGCCAAGCAGTCATGGGTGAATAGTGAGTACAGGAGGGGGCTGAGCTCGCACCCTTGTGGGGCCCCAGTGTTGAGGATCAGCGAAGTGGAGATGTTGTTTCCTACCTTCACGACCTGGGGGCGGCCCGTCAGGAAGTACCGGACCCAATTGCACAGGGTGGGGTTTAGACCCGGGGGCCTTGAGCTTAATGATGAACTTGGAGTTTACTATGGTGTTGAATGCTGAGCTATAGTCAATGAACAGCGTTCTTACATTTGTGTTCCTTGTCCAGATGGGATAGGGCAGTTATTAGTGTGACGGCGATTGCATCGTCTGTGGACCTATTGGGGCGGTAAGCAAATTGAAGTGGGTCTAGGGTGAGAGGTAAGGTGGAGGTGATATGATCCTTATGGGTGTGCGTGTGTGTTTGTGTGTTGTGTGTGTGTGTGTATGTGTGAGTGTGTGCGCATGTTTCAACTGCCCACTTCCGTCCTGTAAAGCTCCAGGTCTTGGCCCCCATGCTGGTTCTCTGATTGAGTTCCCTGCTCCCTCAGTGGGGGGGGCTGAACCTCCCAGAGCTGCCCCAGACAGAAGCACTCTATCTTTGTCACTGCCCTGCTGAGTCTTGGCCTCAGACAACTTCCAGCCCACCACAGAGCACCAGCCCTTACCTTTGACCTATTGGAATTGAGATTCCTCCAACGATTAGCGCCCATGCCTGCCTAGCTACATCTCATCTGCCTCTATTTCAAAGGCCCTGTTTTATTCCTCCCCACCACAAACACACACACACACTCACAATCCAAACAGGCCCGCTGCGGCACGGCACAAACAGTCTGCTCCACAGCGTGGCGGCTTTGTGTTGAAATTGATTCTGTTCTTTGATGTATCATTGTTGTCACTGCTAACCAAAAAGCTGCTCGCCAGAAAGGATCCTCCTAGAGTCTCCAAGGAAAAGAGTTGTATTTTTTTCTGTGTTTTCTCAGCCCCATTCATAAAGGTGTTAGGCTTAAAGAACACACACCGCTGCTACCCAGGCCCTTCCTGTTGAGTAGATTCCATCTTACTATTTAATTTTTGAAGGGCTGTAATTTCAATCTGTCATACTTTCATTCCTTCCGGAGTCCTTTGTCACCATAGCTCTCTAAAGGAGAAGAATCTCACTAAGCCGAACAATGAGTTATTGTGTGTCTACGTGTTTGCACGCATGTTTTTTTAAGCGCAACTAGCTCTCACAGTCTCACGTCAGAATTAGACGTTCATCCATGTTTCTCAAACATCAAATTTCTAAGTGTTTAAGGTTAAGTTTAGGTATAAACTCCAAATTTTACAGCTAAGGGTTAAGTTTAGGCATTAACTCCGAAATCTTAAGGTTATGTATTAACTCCGAATGGTTAACGTAAGGGTTAAGGTTTGGGATACGCTTAAAACAAAAATATCAAAAACAACTTTCTATCGCTGGATTCGAACATGCAACCTTTGCCACCAAAACTCCAAATGTTTAAGCTCAGGGTTAAGTTTAGGCATTAACTCTGAAATTGTAAGGTTCATTATTAGCTCTGAATGGTTAAGGTAAGGGATAAGGTTTGGGATAGGCTTAAAACAAAAATCTGAACCTACTTGTCGTTAACAGCGCTCACTGTTGCCCCCTAGTGGCCAGTTTCCAAGTCATTTCCCAATGTCCTCAGACATGGATGGACGTCAAATACTGACTTGTATCACGGGTGACCTGGCTGTGTAAGTGTGTGTGTATATTCATCAATGCATGTGCATATTCTTGAATGTTAGCTCATTGACACACAGGTCGATACAGCCCGACGATCCAGGAAAAGCCTCTTGACACATCACTCTCACACTCAGGGGCTCCCGAGTGACACACTGGTCTAAGGCACTGCATCTCAGTGCTTGAGATGGCACTACAGATCCTGGTTCAATTCCAGGCTGTATCACAACCAGCTGTGATTGGGAGTCCCATAGGGTGGCGCACAATTGGCTCAGCGTCGATAGGTTTGGCCGGGGTAGGCCGTCATTGTAAAGAAGAATTTGTTCTTAACTGACTTGCCTAGTTAAATAAAACACAGTAACTACACTATTGTGTGTCTTATTCTGTTTCTTTCAGTGTTTGTCTCAGGCATGCATCTTGAAGAAGCAGCAGCGGAAAAAGCAGCTGGTAGCTGACTCTGTGCTTTGTTCAGTTAGACTAGTGTTCTATGGAAATGTTGCTCCCTCTCTCCGGATGCATTGAAAGGGCAAAGTATGGTTATGTTTATAATGAGACACAGAGGGAAGCAGGCTGACCTCTCTGGCCAGCAGACTGCAGCCATTTATAATCCTCAACACATGCTGTGGCAATTCCAGCCACCAGTTCATGTACTGCCCTCTGCTGGACACTGCATGGGGAGAGTGTGTGTGTGTGTGTGTGTGTCAAAATTGATTTGAACAGAATAGAAAAGGGACAAGATAAGTACACAGTATCTTTTTATGATTGAGCTTTTCTGTCTTGCCCAAGAAAATATTTTTGCAGTGCTGTTCCCTCATATGTTGCAGTCTGTCCTCCAAAACTCTGCAACCATAAGCTCTCATTACACATTGATCTCACGACTAGTCTTTGAAGTGTGTGTGTAACTGAAATGCTTAACTAGAACAGCTTCTGGGAGTCTCAAATGGAAAATATACTCTGCTAGAATGTTCGGCTCCAAGACCTTGGATCTCAGTGTTCTCGCCTTGTGGATCGTGGTATTGCTCCTGTTGCACAATATGACAGTAAGGACACAACTTAGTTGGTACAATACAATACAGGCATCAGTTTCCAACCAACTCATTCTCCTGTAGATTGTGTAATGCCTATCTGTGTCAGTGAGCACTTTCCTTGAACACTAAGAGGCATCTCATACTCCACTTAACAAAAAATTCAACAGTAACACAAGAGGGTTTGTTTCTAAATAATACTTGGCATTGACGGCAAGTTTCAGGACCCTGGCACAGGTTGTAGTTTCAGGATTCCAAATGCACATTTGTTTGTTTGCCAGGGATGTTTTGTATCTAGTTTTATCTTAGATAAAGAATGCCAGGCGACAGACAGTCATGCGGGCTGATCAAATAGAAGGCTCAGCAAATCAAATACGTTTAGGATTTTTGTATTCATTGTTTTTCTGCGTCTTTGTTTGCATTACAATCAGTGGAGAGTCAGTGTTATGCTTTGCCAAGGAGGATCAAAAGTCAATTGCTTTTTTCTCCCTCATGCTTCTGGGGGAGTGTGTGGCAGAATTGAACTAAACTCGGGTTGGGTTTCATTAGATACATGTAACAGCTCTCTTTTTTTTTTTAAGTACTTGTCTGTGTGGCACTCCCTTTTCCCTTCTATATTAGCGTCTCTTTTTGTCTCACTGATGATAATAATGCCAATGCATCATAACGCCTTTTCTAAACACCAAAGATCACTTGGCAGACAAATAAAAACCACATCTCTTTACCTCTTCTCCCCTCTCCCCCAGGCCAGAGGCGGGCTATCAGAAGGTCCTCCAGGTGGATCTGGAGGTGAACGGGCTGCTGGACCCGCAGGGCAGCCGGGTGGTGACGTGGCAGGTGGAGTACCCTCTAACTCGCTCCCTCACTGACGAGGTCCAAACCCTCATCCGCCTGGCACCACAGGACCTGGGTGGCATTGTGCCACTGGCCATGGTGAGTGGAGCCCCAGAGGAACCAGAAAGAGTGTGTGTGTGCGTGTGTGCGTGTGTGTGTGTGTGTGTGTGCGTGCGTGTGTGTGTGTGCAGCTTTACCTCACATGGCTGACTGCACTCTGCAGGAGGCTTTGTCTCTCATCTCTCCAAGGCTGACACCCACTGTACCGAGTGTTTTTTACCTATCTTTGCAATTCTAAACACTCATATCATCGATTTCCCCCCGCTCTAATGCTTTGATGTCTTTGTCTCAGTCTACTGCCTGCATCTGGAAAAAGCAGAGGAAAGTCAAATTGCTCTTACAGGCGTAAATAAGAGGAATTTTTAACCTTTTAATGATATGATCATTTTGTGTTGGCTGTGAAGCTAGGAGGCCATTTTGAAAGTGGTGTGTCTGAGTAGTGAGGTGAACAAGCTGAAGTTCCATGTTGAAAGACCAAACCTCTCTGCTTTGTTTAAACACTAAGCTTGCACTTCTTAATTGGCTGTAATTTGGCTAATAGAGCTTTCTGTACTTTCCATGATTGAGAAGGTAATTGAGTTTGGACACAGCATAATCCTTTTAAAAAGCGAATGGATACTGTACATCGGCAAGTGACTCTAGACAACCAAATGTATTACAACAATGCTTAAATATTTATATATGATAAATTGTTTGCAACTGTTTGGCTTTCAGTGTTGTTGTTGATTTTAGTTTTTACACCCTGAAAATAAAAATGTACGCTGCAGGCAGATTCTTTGTAAATTTTCCAAACTGCAGATTGTGGCGGGTTATGGGTTATGTGGAAATCAAATACCTTCTAAGCTCTTATTATGGTAATTGGTGAGAAAGCACTTCACCCCCACAAACATTTATGTATTCAGCCCATGACAGCAACACGTAGACTTCTACTGTGTCTTTAACCTTTGGCTGGCTCCATTCTAATAGGTCTGATATTTCCCCTTTTGTCAGAAAATGAGCTCCTCCTGCTTCTGTAGCTGCTACCAGGGTCTGTGACGTAACAAAGGAAAGCATAGACTTTAGTTCAATCCTTTTATTAGCTAGTGAGGACAGTAAATATGGATCTCTGTGGAAAACATTTGAGAACATCTTGAGTCTTGTCAAGTAGTAGTGGGAGCCAGGTGTGATTCTGTCTGTAATGATTGGGGTCCCATTATGTTTGTGCCAAAGCCCATACACTGAGAGAAACATGGTCAGGCTATGGTTTTCTACTCTAATTTAACTTTCCTCATCACACACATATATACACAAACACAGAATGTTGACAGCGTTAGTTCTGAGTGCATGGCCCATCCATTATTACTTTATGACTCATCCCTGGCTTACATCTTACAAGTAGACATGTGAACCCAGTGGATATTACACTGAGAACAGGAGATTGAAGATAGAGAGAAAACATGATTACAGTCAGATAATGATGGGAGCTGTCTGTCTTGGCAGGGGAAACCACTAGGTGTAAATCATCACTGCTACTCTGGATATAAAGTGCCACCTGTCCTCACTCACCCATAGACCCGTTGGTCCTTTGCCTCTGTGCCTCCCCACACAGTCACCCTCTTCATTGTCTTTCTGGCAGGAGTGAGAGAGAGGGGGAGTGTAAATGATAGAAAGAAATTAGAAAGAAATTCAGGACTACGGACCGCACACTAAACAATGAACATGCAGAGGGAGGGAGAGAGAGATAGAGAGAGAGGGCGAGAGGAAGAGCGAGAGAAAAACATTGCATGCGAGAGAGACGTGTGAGACAGCGAGAAGGGAGGGAGAGAGAAACAGTCCGTTTACGTTCCGCTAGCGGAACACCTGCTCCAATATCCAATGATAGGCGTGGCGCGAATTACAAATTCGTCAAAAATACAAAAACTTCCATTTTTCAAACATATGACTATTTACCAGCATTTTAAAGACAAGACTCTCCTTTATCTAACCACACTGTCCGATTTCAAAAAGGCTTTACAGCGAAAGCAAAACATTAGATTATGTCAGCAGAGTAACCAGCCAGAAATAATCAGACACCCATTTTTCAAGCTAGTATATAATGTCACAAAAAACAAAACCACAGCTAAATGCAGCACTAACCTTTGATGATCTTCATCAGATGACACACCTAGGACATTATGTTATACAATACATGCATGTTTTGTTCAATCAAGTTCATATTTATATCAAAAACCAGCTTTTTACATTAGCATGTGACGTTCAGAACTAGCATACCCCCCGCAAACCTCCGGTGAATTTACTAAATTACTCACGATAAACGTTCACAAAAAACATAACAATTATTTTAAGAATTATAGATACAGAACTCCTTTGTGCAATCGAGGTGTCCGATTTTAAAATAGCTTTTCGGTGAAAGCACATTTTACAATATTCTGAGTAAATAGCCCAGCCATCACGGCTAGCTATTTAGACACCCACCAAGTTTAGCCCTGACCAAACTCCGATTTACTATTACAAAAGTTTGATTACCTTTGGTGTTCTTCGACAGAATGCACTCCCAGGACTGCTACTTCAATAACAAATGTTGGTTTGGTTCAAAATAATCCATTGTTATATCCAAATAACGGCGTTTTGTTCGTGCGTTCAAGACACTATCCGAAGTGTAAATAAGGGTCACGAGCATGGCGCATTTCGTGACAAAAGATGACTAAATATTCCATTACCGTACTTCGAAGCATGTCAACCGCTGTTTAAAATCAATTTTTATGCCATTTTTCTCATAAAAAAGCGATAATATTCCGACCGGGAATCTGCGTTTAGGTAAACAGACGAAAGAAAATGAAGCAAGGGGTCGACTCGGGCACGAGCCTGAGTCTCACAGTACTGTAACCAGCCACTATCCAAACGCTCTACTTTTTTTCAACCAGAGCCTGCAAAGCCACGATTCAGCTTTTTGCCGCCTTCTGAGAGCCCATGGGAGCCGTAGGAAGTGTCAGGTAACAGCAGAGATCCTCTGTAATGGATAGAGATAATCAAGAAGGGCAAGAAATTGTCAGACAGGGCACTTCCTGCATGGAATCTTCTCAGGTTTTGGCCTGCCAAATGAGTTCTGTTATACTCACAGACACCATTCAAACAGTTTTGGAAACTTTGGAGTGTTTTCTATCCAAAGCTAATAATTATATGCATATTCTAGTTTCTGGGCAGGAGTAATAATCAGATTAAATCGGGTACGTTTTTTATCCGGCCGTGAAAATACTGCCCCCTAGCCATAACAGGTTAACAGACTTGAAAGAGTACATTTAATCAGAGGTTAGTCAAGTACAGCATCCTACATACTTCCCATGCATAGTTCTTGTTTAATTTCTAGTGTTGTGTGTCTTTTTACTCTCATTGTAAGAAAGCTCTTTATATCAGAATCACTATCATTAGAATTTCATTAACAACCTCAAAGCTTACTTTAGGTCAAAAGCTAATATTAGCATTATGCTCATAGTTCCATAACACTCTAATCACTACCATAAGCATTTCTCTAACATAGTCCAATGGAATAGTGCTATTACCTGAAATAACCGGGGTTTGCCTAAATGTACAGTGAGGGAAAAAAGTATTTGATCCCCTGCTGATTTTGTACGTTTGCCCACTGACAAATAAATGATCAGTCTATAATTTTAATGGTAGGTTTATTTGAAGAGTGAGAAACAGAATAACAACAAAAAAATCCAGAAAAAAGGCATGTCAAAAATGTTATAAATTGATTTGCATTTTAATGAGGGAAATAAGTATTTGACCCCTCTGCAAAACATGATTTAGTAATTGGTGGCAAAACCCTTGTTGGCAATCACAGAGGTCAGACGATTCTTGAAGTTGGCCACCAGGTTTGCACACATCTCAGGAGGGATTTTGTCCCACTCCTCTTTGCAGATCTTCTCCAAGTCATTAAGGTTTCGAGGCTGACGTTTGGCAATTCGAACCTTCAGCTCCCTCCACAGATTTTCTACGGGATTAAGGTCTGGAGACTGACTAGGCCACTCCAGGACCTTAATGTGCTTCTTCTTGAGCCACTCCTTTGTTGCCTTGGCCATGTGTTTTGGGTCATTGTCATGCTGGAATACCCATCCATGACCCATTTTCAATGCCCTGGCTGAGGGAAGGAGGTTCTCACCCAAGATTTGACGGTACATGGCCCCGTCCATCGTCCCTTTGATGCGGTGATGTTGTCCTGTCCCCTTAGCAGAAAAACACCCCCGAAGCATAATGTTTCCACCTCCATGTTTGACGGTGGGGATGGTGTTCTTGGGGTCATAGGCAGCATTCCTCCTCCTCCTCCAAATACGGCGAGTTGAGTTGATGCCAAAGAGCTCCATTTTGGTCTCATCTGACCACAACACTTTCACCCAGTTGTCCTCTGAATCATTCAGATGTTCATTGGCAAACTTCAGACGGGCATGTATATGTGCTTTCTTGAGCAGGGGGACCTTGCGGTTGCTGCAGGATTTCAGTCCTTCACGGCGTAGTGTGTTACCAATTGTTTTCTTGGTGACTATGGTCCCAGCTGCCTTGAAATCATTGACAAGATCCTCCCGTGTAGTTCTGGGCTGATTCCTCACCGTTCTCATGATCATTGCAACTCCACGAGGTGAGATCTTGCATGGAGCCCCAGGCCGAGGGAGATTGACAGTTCTTTTGTGTTTCTTGCGAATAATCACACCAACTGCTGTCACCTTCTCACCAAGCTGCTTGGCGATGGTCTTGTAGCCCATTCCAGCCCTGTGTAGGTCTACAATCTTGTCCCTGACATCCTTGGAGAGCTCTTTGGTCTTGGCCATGGAGGAGAGTTTGGAATCTGATTGATTGATTGCTTCTGTGGACAGGTGTCTTTTATACAGGTAACAAGCTGAGATTAGGAGCACTCCCTTTAAGAGTTTGCTCCTAATCTCAGCTCGATACCTGTATAAAAGACAACTGGGAGCCAGAAATATTTCTGATTGCGAGGGGGTCAAATACTTATTTCCCTCATTAAAATGCAAATCAATTTATAAAATTTTTGACATGCGTTTTTCTGAATTGTTTTGTTGTTATTCTGTCTTTCACTGTTCAAATAAACCTACCATTAAAATTATAGACTGATCATTTCTTTGTCAGTGGGCAAACGTACAAAATCAGCAGGGGATCAAATACTTTTTTCCCTCACTGTAAGTGTTCCAAGCTGTGTCTACATTGGTGACATGACGGGTAATGACAAAGTGTCGACAATGAGGACAAACAGTCAGTCATCCCAATGTCAAAGTAATGTCCTGTAAAGGCGAGGGGAGATGAAAGGAGATAAGTCCAAAGAGAAAGCTGTCCTGCATCAGTGATTTATACACACAACAATCACATTTTTACATTTTAGTCATTTAGCAGACGCTCTTATCCAGAGCGACTTAAATGCATACATTTCTTTTTTTTTTCCTTTTTTTTTTTCCTATTTTTTTTTCGTACTGGTCCCCCGTGGGAATCGAACCCACAACCCTGGCGTTGCAAACACCATGGTTTACCAACTGAGCCACATGGGACCGTGGCTCATCATCATACCAGCCAAAGATGACAGCCTCCATCATTTATGCTGTTTCTCTGTCAGGAACTGTGTTTAGATAATGACATAGAAGTCAGTCAGTGGTAATAGTAGCCTACTGTAGCTAGCTAGCAGATTGGGGCTGTCTGCTAGCATGCTAGCATACTAAGTATCCTCTAAGAAGCATTTCATGAACTGACATAGCAGCCAGTCAGTGGTAATAGTAGCCTAGTTAGCAGAGTGGGGCTGTCTGCTAGCATGCTGTGCAAGCTACTCTCTAGGAAGCATTGGCTGTCTTCATGGCCATTTAATACCCCTCATAACTTAATTAAGTTCTCTTGTGGATATGTTGGATTTTAATTCACTGCTCTATCTTCCTGGTGTGTTGACAGCACTAATTCTCCCTCTCACGTAAAAAAATGCCAATCTCTGTCCTTACTCCCCCTCTCACCACACTCTTAAGTCGGTTGTGAGAAAACATAAATCAAGCAAAGTAGCGTGTGAAAAGTCAGCTCCCATCAAACGTTCTCCAGATTCTGGTGAGGATTTGTTTTGTTTCTGCTGATAGGGTTTAATGGCTGCTCTCTCTCTCTCTCTCTCTCTCTCTCTCTCTCTCTCTCTCTCTCTCTCTCTCTCTCTCTCTTTCTCTCTCTCTTTCTCATTTTCTATTTCTCTCTTTCTCGCTTGCTCTTTCACCCTCTCTCTTTCTATACCATTCTCTATGAGGCTTCTCTTAAAAAAAGCAACGTCTATTTGTGTCAAGATTCATTTACAAGACTAGCCCTTTCTGTGTTTGTGTGTGGTTTGTGTGTTTCTTTTCATGTTAGCTTGTTTTTGCTCTCCTCATAGTGATAGACTCATAGCAGACTCATAGCAGCTCAGAGAACAGGGCAGGGCCTGACTTCAGCACACTGAAGAACCCAAGCTCATTTTAATCAAAAGGCCTTCAGAACCACTTACGGTCCTCTGCAAATAAACAGGCTTCATCACAGACAAGAAAATAAAATAGCAGTGCTTTAATATTTAGTCCCTAACAGGAATCAGAGCTCAGTGACAAGCTGGTAACAAATACACAATAACCAAAACCCACAGATTATCAAGCCCACAATTTGTGTAATAAATCAATATGTAATTAATGAGGAGGGTATAAATCACAGTCGGTCCTGATGAAATAATCAATATTGGTATTTATTACTTCTTCAGATGGCAGAATGCCCTCCAAAATAAATCTTTATTTGCTAATACCCAGGCATGAGAAATCAGCAACTACAAACTCCACTCCAAATGAACAGTAGAATGAGTCAAGGTACAATCAAGTTGGCAATATGTGAGACATGTAATTTGTGAGAACCACAATAATTTCATAACAGATGATGCCTGCCATTAAATGGTCAAGAATCAGCTGTCCTGGCACCCCAATGGTTCAACGAGCTCCCCCCTGATGCTAGGACAGCAGAGTCCCTGCCCATCTTCCCAAAACATCTGGAACCCTACCTTTTCAAAGAGTATCTTAAATAATCCCACAGCCTCCCCCCTTCCCTATCACCCTTGCCTTTTGTGAACTAACTCACACTTGACCTTTTCCATCTAGAACTGACTTCGCTGATAGCTACTTTATTGCGGAAAATGGTACTTACTATGACTAAGGTATGTGGCTGTTTCAGCTAGATATTTTAAAATGAATGCACTAACTGTAAAAAGTTCTGGATTAGACTGTCTGCTAAATGACTAACATGTAAATGTTATGACAACTGGTGATTGAACTAGCGTACTCTTTCCTTCCCTAGACCTGTTGGAAATGACTGACATATGAATGATGTCGTTGATGAAATGCCATTTTCCTGCTTTTTCCCTGGCTGCCATCTTCATCTTTACATTCCATTTATCAGCCAATGCATTTTCAGCCTCCTGCTCATTGCTGTGCCTGCCACCCTCATCCCTGGCCATAACCATTGAAAATATAACATTCTCAGAGTGTATTGGACTTACTGGTTGAAAACTGTTTATTTCTCTGGGGAAAATATGGGTGTGTGGAGATACAGAAAACAGCAATGTTCCTCTCTCCTTAGCTTTCAGTTATTGCCATAGGTTAGAGGTGTGTGAATGTATAGGTGATGTGAGAATGTCAGTGTGAATGAATGTATGGAGAATGGAAGATTCTTGATTTGATTATTTGATCCTATTGAATTTGAATTGACTGGAGCACTTGGTTTTGAATTGGTAATTTTAGTGCCCTGACTTTTTCCTTGACGTGACCTGACCAGGAAACATTTTTAATTTGAAATTAATTGGAGGAATGATACATATTTCTATGCAGGTGAACAAGTGTACCACCATAGGACCTCTGGGTAGTGGAAAGTTTACCTTAACATCCCATCCATCTCAATAGGCTCGTCAATAGAAGCAATGCAGAGCTGCGATGGATTATAGTATCAAGTCAATGAATAATGCAGGATGTTCAGACAGAGTCATGGACTTGGATAAACTCTATAACAGGGTTCCACAACTGGTGGTCATTTTATTAGGTCCCCAAAGTTGTCTGAGGAAAAAATATTATTGTCTGTTTGACCAAAATATTATCTGTTTGACCAAAGTATTCCCACGCATAATAGAGAGATATTATGTGAGAAATGTAAGCAAGGTTTGACATGATTATGTTTTAGTCAAATATTATATCTGTTTGTGCCTGCAGACAACACATTATTTGTAATTGTAGTTACCACAGATCCAGGATCAGCTTTCCTCAGCCCCCAGTGTTAGATGAACCACAAGAAGGTCAGCGTCATTCCACAGTAGGAGGCCTAACAATAACACAATAACAAAGCAATAACACAAGCCTGACTTGGCCCCCTCAATGTGCTCAACAGCAATTGGGCATTCTTCTCCTCGTCCCCAAGACTCCTCCGGTCGATACCCATCTTCCCGTGTGAGCGTTGTTGGTTTGTGTGAGCACTGTGTGTCATCTCCTGCCTGTCAGTGATGCTGCTTGTGAGCCTAGATCATGCCTGCCATCCTTACGGATGCACACACACAGCCTAAAGGGAGCCCAGCGCACTGATCAATATCTTTCTTAATCATCCTGCTGTTTGTGCGTGCATGTGTTTGTGTTTCAGGGTTGACCCTGGGATGGTTCACCCAGGGTATGAGTGTTTTAAAGCCCCTCTAGCTGGGTCCGTCCTTGAGCTTGAGGTCTACTACATAAATCAGAGCCGTGCTTCGTCCTTACACACAAATCATCCACCTCCCTATCACCCCCCCCTCCCCACCCCCCCCACCCAACCGCACTGAAGTGTATTGGCCTTTAATCGATTCCCTCCCTCTCTGTGTGCAGTCTTAAGAGTGTGTGTGAGAAGGCAATCCTGCCCTGCTGGGTCAGGACAGGCTGGATGGTCCACTCCTCAAGCCGAGAGTGTGTGGGGGGGAATGAGGATGGTGTGTGTGAGTTTATCACTGTGTGTGTCTGTCTATGTATGTTGGATTGCTTTTCAACCGCTGGGCCAGAGCATCATACCAGGGGCCATTAATAAGGCATGCTCTCCAGCAGTCACTCTTAGCCCCAGGAGGGCCCAGGCACCAGGGAGGAGAGGGGGGCTATTGGGAGAGTTGAGGATGAGCCGGCCTGGTTCACGTGCCACCCGCATCACTCCCGCTGTCACAGAACATCTCACACTCCCAAGGCCAGATGGGCAAAGAGATTGAGCCCTTACAGAGACAGAGCTGAATGCTAAGGGAGTGCCCTGCGAAACACACAGACTAGACCCCGTCATTCACACCTCAGCCGTTCTTAAACACATACCTCTCCTGAAGACATATGCACACCCTTACAGCGCTCTAACATAGACGCATGCACACACAGTCACACTAAAGTAGATTTGCAGTTCAAATACAGTGAGGGAAAAAGTATTTGATCCCCTGCTGATTTTGAACGTTTGCCCACTGACAAAGAAATTATCAGTCTATAATTTTAATGGTAGATTTATATGAACAGTGAGAGACAGAATAACAACAAAAAAATCCAGAAAAACACATGTCAAAAATGTTATAAAATGATTTGCATTTTAATGAGGGAAATAAGTATTTGACCCCTCTGCAAAACATGACTTAGTACTTGGTGGCAAAACCCTTGTTGGCAATCACAGAGGTCAGACGTTTCTTGTAGTTTGCTACTAGGCTTGCACACATCTTAGGAGGGATTTTGTCCCACTCCTCTTTGCAGATCTTCTCCAAGTCATTAAGGTTTCGAGGCTGACGTTTGGCAACTCGAACCTTCAGCTCACTCCACAGATTTTCAATGGGATTAAGGTCTGGAGACTGGCTAGGCCACTCCAGGACCTTAATGTGCTTCTTCTTGAGCCACTCCTTTGTTGCCTTGGCCGTGTGTTTTGGGTCATTGTCATGCTGGAATACCCACCCATGACCCATTTTCAATGCCCTGGCTGAGGGAAGGAGGTTCTCACCCAAGATTTGACAATACATGGCCCCGTCCATCGTCCCTTTGATGCGGTGAAGTTGTCCTGTCCCCTTAGCAGAAAGACACCCCCAAAGCATAATGTTTCCACCTCCATGTTTGATGGTGGGGATGGTGTTCTTGGGGTCATAGGCAGCATTCCTCCTCCTCCAAACACGGCGAGTTGAGTTGATGCCAAAGAGCTCAATTTTGGTCACATCTGACCACAACACTTTCACCCAGTTGTCCTTTGAATCATTCAGATGTTCATTGGCAAACTTCAGACGGGCATGTATATGTGCTTTCTTGAGCAGGGGGACCTTGCGAGCGCTGCAGGATTTCAGTCCTTCACGGCGTAGTGTGTTACCAATTGTTTTCTTGGTAACTATGGTCCCAGCTGCCTTGAGATCATTGACAAGATCCTCCCGTGTAGTTCTGGGCTGATTCCTCACCGTTCTCAGATCATTGCAACTCCACGAGGTGAGATCTTGCATGGAGTCCCAGGCCGAGGGAGATTGACAGTTCTTTTGTGTTTCTTCCATTTGCGAATAATCACACCAACTGTTGTCACCTTCTCATCAAGCTGCTTGGCGATGGTCTTGTAGCCCATTCCAGCCCTGTGTAGGTCTACAATCTTGTCCCTGACATCCTTGGAGAGCTCTTTGGTCTTGGCCATGGTGGAGAGTTTGGAATCTGATTGATTGATTGATTGCTTCTGTGGACTGGCTGAGATTAGGAGCACTCCCTTTAATCTCCTAATCTCAGCTCGTTACCTGTATAAAAGACACCTGGGAGTCAGAAATCTTTCTGATTGAGAGGGGGTCAAATACTTATTTCCCTCATTAAAATGCAAACCAATTTCTAAAATTTTTGACAAGCGTTTTTTCTGATTTTTGTTGTTGTTATTCTGTCTCTCACTGTTCACATAAACCTACCATTAAAATTATAGACTGATCATTTCTTTGTCAGTGGGCAAATGTACAAAATCATCAGGGGATCAAATACTTTTTTCCCTCACTGTAGCTCTACACAATCACACACACACACACACACACACACACACACACACACACACACACACACACACACACACACACACACACACACACGCACACACACACACGCACACACACACACACACACACACACACACACACACACACACACACACACACACACACACACACGCACACACACACACACATACACACACACACACATGCACACGCACACATAGGAGTCAGCAGTTTAGAGGCATCATTGTTTTATTTTCAAGTTAAATTCAGCATTGGTTCCTAAAAGGGACAAGAAAGGGCAGTAAATTATATTTTATCAACAATATTTCAAAGAAATGAACAAAAGCAATACTCAATGAATTGATCAACATTTTGATAGAAAATATGATCAACTCACACTCACACACCATCCTCATTCCCCCCCACACCCAAAACAATCAGCACCACACACACTCAGCTTGAGGAGTGGACCTGTCACGTCCTGACCAGTAAAAGTTGTTATTTGTTATTGTAGTTTGGTCAGGGCGTGGCAGGGGGTGTTTGGTTTGTGTGTTTCGGGGTTTTTGGTCAATGACCTCCAATTAGAGGCAGCTGGTTGTTGTTATCTCTGATTGGAGGCCATATTTAGTTGTGTGTGTTTTCACTTGTGTTTGTGGGTGGTTGTTTCCTGTATAGTCTGTGCACCTTACGGGACTGTTCGTCATTTGTTTTGTTTAAGTGTTTTTCCTTCAATAAAGATGATAAATATACCCGCTGCATTTTGGTCCACTCCTTACGACGAACGTGACAGGACCATCCAGCAAATATGCATAACTAATATTGCAAAAGGAATTACTTTATAAAAACAGAACGAATTGTCAGATAAATGCCATTTAAATGTCAAAGGAAAAGTTTCTCAGCACAACAAAAGGCTCTTTA
Source organism: Salmo salar (assembly GCF_965601325.2). Taxonomy (NCBI): domain Eukaryota; kingdom Metazoa; phylum Chordata; class Actinopteri; order Salmoniformes; family Salmonidae; genus Salmo; species Salmo salar. The sequence goes on from NC_138291.1 coordinate 154,963,188, forward strand.
AATAGACCAAGTGCATAAAAGAGGAATTGCTTATAAATCACAACCATTAACATCTCCACAATGTTCCGAAACGAAAATATACACAGTACCAGTGAAAGTTTGGCTACACCTACTCATTCAAGTTTTTTTAAATTGTTTTAAAACTATTTTCTACATTGTAGTGAAGACATCAAAACTATGAAATAACACATATGGAATCATGTAGTACCCAGAAAGTATGTCATGTATCCCCCCGGTACTGATGCTCATTCTTTTCACCAGTTCCGGAGGTCTACGTCACCAGCTTTCTAGGCTTCACTGAACGGGATTCATTATCATCAACCCTGGACTGTCTGATTACACACACCTGGTTCCCATTTCCTGATTAGTATGTTATATATGTGCCCTCTTTTCCCTCTGTCTTTGTCGGTTATTGTTCCCATGTCTGTTGGTCGTGTGAGTACCGATGTGTTGGTGCAGCTGTTATGCTGCGTGCTTTATATATTGTGTATTACGGGTATTATCCCGTGTCATTCAACAAGGTTTACCCTCACTCTTTTGTTTGGGTACAGCCCAGTGTTTTTGTATACGTGTTTGTTTTGGATGTATTAAAAAACCCTATTGTGTATTCCTGCGCCTGTCTACAAATCCATGACAAAGTGTTAAACAAATCAAAATATTTTTGAGATTCTTCAAAGTAACCACCCTTTGCCTTTATGACAGCTTTGCACACTCTTGGCATTCTCTCAACCAGCTTCAAGAGGTAGTCACTTGGAATGGATTTCAATTAACAGGTGTGTCTTGTTAAAAGTTAATTTCTTTACTTCTTGATATGGTTGAGCCAATCAGTTGTGTTGTGACAAGGTAGGGGGTATACAGAAGATAGCCCTATTTGGTAAAAGACCAAGTCCATATTATGGCAAGGACAGCTCAAATAAGCAAAGAGAAATGGCAGTCCATCATTACAGTAAGACATGAACGTCAGTCAATCTGGAACATTTCAAGAACTTTGTAAGTTTCTTCAAGTGCAGTCGCAAAAACCATTAAGCGCTATGATGAAACTGGCTCTCATGAGGACCGCCACAGGATAGGAAGACCCAGAGTTACCTCTGCTGCAGAAGATACATTGATTAGAATAACTGCACCTCAGATTGCAGCCCAAATAAATGCTTCACAGAGTTCAGTTAACAGACACGTCTCAACATCAACTGTTCAGAGGAGACTGCGGGAATCAGTCCTTCACGGTCGAATTGCTGCAAAGAAACCACTACTAAAGGACATCAATAAGAAGAAGAGACTTGGGCCAAGAAACACGGGCAATGGACATTAGAATGGTGGAAATCTGTCCTTTGGTCAGATTTTTGGTTCCAACCATCGTGTCTTTGTGAGATGCAAAGTAGGTAAACAGATGATCTCCGCATGTGTGGTTCCCACCGTGAAGCATGGAGGAGGTGTGATGGTGTGGTAGTGTTTAGCTTGTGACACTCAGTGATTTATTTAGAATTCAAGGCACACATAACCAGCATGGCTAGCACAGCATTCTGCAGCAATACACCATCCCATCTGATTTGCGCTTAGTGGTACTATCATTTGTTTTTCAACAGGACAATGACCCAACACACCTCTAGGCTGTGTAAGGGTTATTTGACCAAGAAGGAGAGTGATGGATTGCTGTGTCAGATGACCTGGCCTCCACAATCACCTGACCTCAACCCAATTGAGATGATTTGGGATGAGTTGGACCGCAGAGTGAAGGAAAAGCATCCAACAAGTGCTCAATATATGTGGGAACTCCTTCAAGACTGCTGGAAAAGCATTCCTCATGAAGCTGGTTGAGAGAATGCCAAGAGTGTGCAAAGCTGTCATCAAGGTAAAGGGTGGCTACTTTGAAGAATCTAAAATCTTAAATATATTTTGATTTGGTTAACACTTTTTTGGTTACTACATGATTCCGTATGTGTTATTTCATAGTTTTGATTTCTACACTATCATTTTACAATGTAGAAAACAGTAAAAATAAAGAAAAACCCTTGAATGATTAGGTGTGTCCAAACTTTTGACTGGTACTGTATGTTAAAGGCACTAAATGCAGGCTACAATACACAGCAAGGCCAACATCAAACGGCAACATAACAACAACAAAAAATCACCAGCACATAAACAATCAGCCTGCGAATGCAAACCATGCAGGACAAATTAGAGTTCAATCTACAGAAATCATAAATCAGACGGGATTACTCACAATCATCAAGGCTGCACGGGAGACATAGAAAACTTGACCAAACAATTGGTAAACCAGGAAGCACAAATGACAACTCAACGCAAGCGTCTTTTAAAGGGAGCCGAGGCCACGTCCATACTCAGCACCACTGAATAAACAGCTCTTCTGTTGCCACTCATGAGACAGGAGTCGCGGGGATCCAGAACTCCGTGTGTTGAAATTGACAGTGCCCTATGTACAGTCGGCAATGGATATTTCCCATTTGAGGGAATTTTGGCATGTTATAGGCACAGTTCAGTACACACACAAACACACATGCACAGGCACACACACAAGCTGATATGCCCTCCTACTACTCTTCAATACATACACACTACCTTTAGGGTGTAATAGCCTGGAGTCAAGAGCTTTACCTGTATAAGTCACCATGGAAACATACTGAATGTGCATGAGCCAACTGCACAGCACACATGAAGTGGTTTTACCATGGTTCATTTATTTGGGGTGTGACACTGAATGAACCAGGAAGTGGGTATACACGGAATTAAGATAACTTGGCTGTGTTCCTAAAACAATATTGTTACAATCGATTGGATTATCCCTGGTCTCAGATGAGCATTTGAGACTTCATTCATTATTGCGGTTGTTATCTTCACAGTTGAAAGAGAATGAAAACATGATTAGGCGATATACTGTAGATGTAATACAATGGAATAGTGCAACAGGATAGTCAGGCTACAGAAATCCTTAATGGCACATAGTACATCTGCTATGATATTGATGACTTAGCACATATGTAGGAGCATACTGAATGTAGAGGTCATTGTCTTATGATTAACTGCTCCTTCTCAGTGCTCCATCCCTGAACCCATGAAAATGGGATCTGGCAGGGGCGGACTGGGAGAAAAATTCAGCCCTGGCATTTCAGCCACACCAATCAATGAGAGGTAACAGAGGGGTCAGAGGAAGACTACAGGGCAGAAATAACACACTTCACCCAATGGTACAAGGGAAACAGATGAATTCTTAATGTAAAAAAACAAACAAGAAAATGACAATAAACTTCAGAACTATAAAAGAAGACACTGGGCCCATCCACATGGACTCAGAATATATATAATCAGTTGAACAATATACACATCTTGGAACTATAATGGACCGTCACGTCCTGACCGGTAAAAGGGGTTATTTGTTATTGTAGTTTGGTCAGGGCGTGGCAGGGGGTGTTTGTTTTATGTGTTTTGGGGTTTTTGGTTTATGTTCTATGTTTGTATATTTCTATGTTTATTCTAGTGTGTCTATTTCTATGTTTAGTTTCTTGGGTTGACCTTCAATTGGAGGCAGCTGTTCCTCGTTGCCTCTAATTGAAGGTCCTATTTAGTAGGGGTGTTTTTTCCTGTGTTTTGTGGGTGGTTATTTTCTGTTTCGTGAGTATTACATGACAGAACTGTTTGGCTTTCGGTTTGGTTATTTTGTTTAAGTGTTCACTAGAAATAAATACATGATGAGCACTATCCACTCTGCGCCTTGGTCCACTTTCTACGACGCACCTTACATGGAATCAAAACTCTCCTGGACTGCAAACACACAAAAGATTTACAAAAAGGGACAGAACGACTGTATTTCATGAGGCGATTAAATTAATATCAGGTCAATAAAAGAATAACAACCATATTCTACACATCCTTTGTTCAGTCTGTTCTCACTTTTTGTTTCCAAGCCTGGTACAATCAGCTATCCATCGCAAATAAAAACCAACTACATAAATAGTAAAGCTGTCAAGCTAAATCCGTGGAGTTAATCTCAAGAACATGGAAGCGCTGTTCTTGGAGAGAGTAGTGAGGGCAGGAGCGAGAATTGTCACCGACCAGACACACCCACTTAACCAGGAGTTCCAGCTCCGACCATCAGGCCGCCGATACAGAGTCCGCCATAGCCCAGCAATCATTAATTTCCACCAGCATAAGACAATTGACTAAATAACTGCTCAACTCCCCCCTCAACTCTGTCTGTCTGTCTTTGCTTCTCCTTGTGCTCCTCTGTTGTTTCTCTGTCTGTATGTATGTCTGTCAGTCAGTCACCCTGTCACTCCTAAGTGTGAATTGCTATTACATATAGAGTTAACATATTAAGGAACTCTCTGTTTTCTTCCTACCCCCACTGCACTCATCTCTGAAAAGTATCTGCAACATCCTAGTTGTGAATGAAGAAACACATTTATTAGATAAAGAAGAAATCTTTAGCGGAATAACTGTAAGTCTATGGTATGTACTAGCATGCTAGCAGATACCCATAGATTTACAGTCATTGTGCTAACGCTAGTTGGCATTGGCTTAGGAAACTATCTTTAACTTCCTTCATACTGGACACAGAGACATAAAAATGTTATCCACGAGCTCATCTGAAAATCCAGAAGTATCCCTTTAAAATAGTGTTACCCATCCTAGTTGTGAATGAATAAATAAATATATTAGACAAAGAAAATCACTGAATAAATGACTTATCGATGACCATTGGCTTATATAATATCTTATAACAGCCTAACAACATATTTCAAATTAGTGCATGTCAAGTGATCCCCGCTGTCCACTTAGCTAAGTGTTTAAATATTATGCTACATATAATTCAATAGAAGAAAACAGAGATAGAGAAGGAGAGAGAGTGACTGCCAGTTCCTTAATGTTTTGGCTTTATAATACAGCCAATGGCTACATAATGAACTGGCAGTCTCTCGCTCTCCCTCTCCTTGTTTTCTTCTATTGAATTCAATATGCCGGGACTAGTTATTGTGAATGCAGATAGATTTCCAGCGTTGTGCTTCGTTTGACAGTGTGATAGTATGCGTATCTTTCTGCCAAGAAGTGACAGGCCTTTCAGCGAATTAAATAAGTAGGAGATAGGAGGGACCAGCCTTCAGTAGCGGTGGCTATGTAATGTAATCCGACACCAGTCACTTGTTACTCCAGCTCATAAACACACTCACTGAGACAGATTCAGAAGCGAAAAAACATTGATAAAACAATTCAAATACACAGACAGTCCCCGAATTGACCTTTATGGTAATACATAATGACTTGTGTTCAGTAAAAAGCACTGTATAAATGTCTAGCAGATGGCTATTGCATTGCCTATGTGTTATAAAAGCCAATCTAATCACTTGTTAGGCTACACTGAGTGTACAGTAGGAACTGCTCTTTCCATGACAGACTGACCAGGTGAAAGCTATGATCCCTTATTGATGTCACCTGTTAAATCCACTTAAATCAGTGTAGATGAAGGGGAGGAGACAGGTTAAAGATTTTTAAGCCTTGAAACAATTAAGACATCAGTTGTTGTATTACTTGTGAGCATAAATGTAAATCATTTGAGTTCTTTTTATTTTAATGGCTGATGGTGCCTGCATCTGATGGTCAGGGAGATAGGGAGAGAGCAGCTTGGGAGAGAGCAGCTTGTCCGCCTTTCAATATCCATCAGCTCTCTCTTTCCTCCGTCTTCCAGCTAGCTGATGGTGTAACTCGAGTAAACGAACCAAGCCGCTGATAATAACATGCAAGCCTATCGATACACTTTCGTACTCATTCATTACTGCTTCAGTGGTTGTAGCACAAGTGGAAGCAGGAAGAATACACATTTTATGCCATATGAAAGTGTTGAATACAAAGTGTTGACAGTGCTGCGTAAGAATTTAAACATGAACTCACTCATAAAAACAGCAACTCTTTTCTGGGGGGGGGGGGGTATCCAGTCAATTCCCCATTCCTCTGTCCCAAAAACATACATTTAAGCTTAACACATTTTTTAAAAAGGGAACAAGTCTTCATTTTAACTGTGAATATTCAGTCTACAATATTTTAGAAATAATAATATACAAGTTTAGAATATTACACTTCTAGTCATGAAGTTTAAAGTTTTGAAATCTCAGTATCAACTTTGCTGTGGCTTTCTTTTATGCCAGCTACGTTACTGCAGACATGGTCATCTGAGCCATCCGATTGGTCATGGGTAGACCTATAGTGCACTTGATTTGCCCTCCGGGCCCACCAGGAAGTGTGTACCTTCAGACACCTAAAATGGTTCAAAATGGGAACACTTTGCCTACCTGGTACACAGGGCAGCTGAATTGGGTCCGCCTACCGCCAACAGCGCGAGATGAATAAAAAAATAATAATAGGAACTCAAGACTTTATCGTTGGGTTTTTTACAGAAATGTTTTGCGATCAACTAGAAATTCCTCAGAGATCAACCAGTCGATTGCGACTGGTAGAAAATATAAGGCCTTCTGTACGATAAACATATTATCTCTGGGTTTATGGATGGGTTACATAGATTCTATGATTCACGTCTATGATTATGTCATAGCACAATCAAACACATTGTGAGGGAGGGCTGATACTGTTGAACATCTTCTGTAGCTGAAAACCTTCAGTGAAGAAGACATTGTTCATTTCAAAAGCTCCTGAATGGTTGTTTTGACTGACAGTTCAAAATATTGTCTTTGTCAAAAAGTGGAACTGTTACTTTGAATTAACAGTCTTCCCCAGATTTTTATTTAATAGGAGGGAAAATGGCTCCTCGGTCCAATTTTGCCCAATGTTTATCGGAGCCATTTCCCAGGTCCGGTTAAATGGATATTTTGACAGTAGATGAAACAGTGTGGATAGCTCCTTGTCAGACTGTGTCAGCAATCTGTTTGCACACCCGGCCTTGGCTGCTCATCTGACTCACATTAGCATAATTGTGGAATCAAAGAAAAACAATACGTTCAAGTTATTGTATGTGGAGAGCATAGGAGACTAATGTTTGACCAAAATAGTAATCAGGTTGAATTCAGAGATGTGAGCTAATATATCTACTTCCCATTAAAGAACATTAGAGGTGAAATGATAGAGAAGGAAAAAGACTGGATCCTTGAGCGAGGAATCAGCAGGCAGGGATAGAGGGAGTGAGAAAGAGAGAGAGAGTAAGAGAGAGACAGAGTAAGAGTGAGAGAGTAAGAGTGAGAGAGTAAGAGAGAGAGTGAGAGAGAGAGAGAGAGAGAGAGAGAGAGAGAGAGAGAGAGAGAACGAAAGGTAGAGGGAAGAAAGAAGAATGAATTCCATTATCCACAGTAGAGGGTTAAATAATGTTATCTGTTTTGCTCAAAAGGAGAGGGCCAATGGAATTAACAAGGCGAACAGAGAGAAGCCTGGTGTAGGGAACAAAGGCCTGTCTGGGGTCCATTTTAACTTTGCCTTTCACAGATGTAGGCCTATTAACTGGTCTTTTATTGAAACTAAGCTGCACTGAGTGGGGTGTGTGTGTGTGTGTGTGTGTGTGTGTGTGTGTGTGTGTGTGTGTGTGTGTGTGTGTGTGGTGTGTGTGTGTGTGTGTGTGTGTGTGTGTGTGTGTGTGCGCGCCTGCGCCTGGTGTATGTCCAGTGTTCGTGCATGCTGTTGTCAAAGGTTTGGACACACCTACTTATTCAAGGGTTTTTCTTTATTTTTACTATTTTCTACATTGTAGAATAGTAGTGAAGATGTCAAAACTATGAAATAACACATATGGAATCATGTAGTAATCAAAAAAGTGTTAAACAAATCAAAATAGATGTAATATTTTAGATTCTACAAGGTAGCCCCCTTTGTCTTCATGACAGCTTTGCAAACTCTTGGCAGCGATTACAGCCACAAGTCTTCTTGGGTATGACGCTACAAGCTTGGCACACTTGTATTTGGGGAGTTTCTCCTATTCCTCTCTGCAGATCTTCTCAATGTCTGTCAGGTTGAATAGGGAGCGTTGCTGCACAGCTATTTTCAGGCCTCTCCAGAAACGTTTGATCGGGTTCAAGTCCGGGCTCTGGCTGGGCCACTCAAGGACATTCAGAGACTTGTCCTGAAGCCACTCATGCGTTGTCTTGGCTGTGTGCTTAGGGTGATTGTCCTGTTGGAAGGTGAACCTTCGCCCCAGTCTGAGATCATGAGCACTCTGGAGCAGGTTTTCATCAAGGATCTCGCTGTACTTTGCTCTGTTCATCTTTGCCTCGATCCTGACTAGTCTCCCAGTCCATGCCACTGAATAACATCCCCACATCGTGATGCTGCCAACACCATGCTTCACCATAGGGATGGTGCCAGGTTTCCTCCAGATGGGACACTTGGCATTCAGGCCAAAGAGTTCAATCTTGGTTTCATCAGACCAGAGAATCTTGTTTCTCATGGTCTGAGAGTCATTTAGGTGCCTTTAGGCTAACTCCAAGTGGGCTGTCATGTGCCTTTTACTAAGGATTGGCTTCTGTCTGGCCACTCTACCATAAAGGCCTGATTGGTGGAGTGCTGCAGAGATGGTTGTCCTTCTCCCATCTCCACAGAGGAACTCTAGAGCTCTGTCAGAGTGACCATCGGGTTCTTGGTCACCTCCCTGACCAAGACCCTCCTCCCTTGATTGCTCAGTTTGGCCGGACGGCCAGCTCTAGGAAGAGACTTGGTGGTTTCAAACTTCTTCCATTTTAGAATGATAGAGGCTGCTGTGGTCTTGGGGACCTTCAATGTTGCAGACATTTTTTGGTACCCTTCCCCAGATCTGTGCCTCGACACAATCCTGTCTCGGAGCTCTACTGACAATTAATTCGACCTCAAGGCTTGGTTTTTGCTCTGACATGCACTTTCAACTGTGAGACCTTATATAGACAGGTGTGTGCCTTTCCAAATCATGTCCAACCAATTGAATTTACCACAGGTCGACTCCAATCAAGTTATAGAAACATCTCAAGGATGATCAATGGAAACAGGATGGACCTGAGCTCAATTTCGAGTCTCATAGCAAAGTGTCTGAATACTTATGTAAATAATGTATTTATTATTATAATTGTTTTAATCCATTATAGAATAAGTCTATAACGTAAATGCGGAAAAAGTCAAGGGGTCTGAATACTTTCCGAAGGCACTGTAAGTAAGTGAAAGCGACAAAAAAAAACAGAATATATCTCTCTCTCCCTCTCTTCTGCTTCTCCTTCATTTTTGAAGAAATTAATTAGTTCAAAACTCTATAACTATTGTCTTTCTGTCACTTTGGGTCAACTACTCACTGCATTTTATGCACTGCACTGCTAGCTAGATGTAACATGCTTTCAGTACTAGATTCATTCTCTGATACTTTGATTGGGTGGACAACATGTTAGTTAATGCTGCAAGAGCTCTGATAGGTTGGAGGACGTAATCCGGAAGTTGTCATAATTACTATGGAAGTCTATGGAAGGAGGTGAGAACCATGAGCTGAGGATGGTCCTCCCCTTCCTCCTCTGAGGAGCCTCCACTGGTATTAATGTCACCTTAACTGCTGTATAGGGGCACAACTGGATCGTTGGTGCTCTATTCACAGGGAAATTAGGACGTACAGCAGATGTGCAAGCATTTATTGTACGTACTACTGACTCATTTATTGAAATCTACGACTATTTCCACTGTCAGTTGTAGGCTAATTCCAATTAGTTGACAATGTGAGAGAGCGTAACCTTGCTTTAAAGTACTTGTGATCTTAGGTTATATTGCAATAAGTAAAGTAAACATTGCATCTGTCAGTGTGGTTGCTCTCTTCAGTTGAACTCTTAACTCCTCTTCTCTTCTCCCTCTCAGAACACGGAGATCCTGAATACAGCCGTCCTCACCGGGAGGACGGTTGCTGTGCCAGTAAAGGTGGTCACCGTAGGAACAGACGGCACGGTTACGGATGTAACAGAGTCGGTGGAGTGTCGGTCGACCGATGAAGAGGTGGTCAAGGTGAGTGTACACTATAGAGGATGCAACCTTGAGAGGAAACCTTGAGATAGATTAGGGGGAATCAATCCTTTTCAACCCAACAGAGAACTTCAGTTCAATTACAGTACATAGTATCAGGTAAGACCTAAGTACAGACTGTGTTGAAGTAAAAATGTTTACCGCAACAACAGGGGCATGCAAACGACAGGTCAAGGCAGGCAGGCCCAGGGTCAGGACAGGCAAGGGTCAAAACCAGGAGGACGAGGAAAAAGCAGGCGCTGAGACAAACCACTGGTTGACTTGGACAAATAAGATGAACTGGCACAGACAGACAGAAAACACAGGTATAAATACCCAGGGGATACGTGGGGAAGATGGGCGACACCTGGAGGGGGGGGGGGAGACAAGCACAAGGACAGGTGAAACAGATCAAGGCGTGACACAGAGTATGACAATAATGGGTTGTCTTTACATCTTTTTAGTCTCTCATCCTTCACAGCCACAAGGCCATATAGACTGACTTTGATGAGTAAATGCTGTCCTACAGTACAACACAGAATAAATAGCATGTTTGATACTGTGTACATATACGTATGTATAGTGAGTAACACAAGACTAACCTCGTCAGGCGGAATTACCATATGCTGTGGGTTTTTGCTAATTTAATTAATACGTTTTTGCCAGCTGGATTGTTGAATGTACCCTAATTAGATATGGACACAGTCACAGTGTATGCCGTTGTTTGTCAGGGCTAATTAAAATGCTGATAATAATATGTTATTTCTATAGTGCAAATCCCAAGCTTGTTGCACAAAACTCAGAGTAGGCATTGGTTTTTATGAAAACCCACAATTGCTGGGGTTTGTGCTATTTCAGTCTATAATGAATAAGCTGCAACTGATAATTATGCGGTGTTGACTATATATACAGTATTAGAAATGATCAAACGGTCTTAAACTTTCCCTTGGTGATAGCAATACCCTTGAAATCTTTTGAAGTACTGTATGTAATCTGCTCCTGGTTGTAAATTGTTTGCTGTTTTAACCATTTGAGAGAGAGATGTCTATTTTGAGCAGTTAGGCCAGAGGGTAGAGACACAATCAAATCAAATCAAACTGTATTTGTCACATGCGCCGAATACAACAAGTGTAGACCTTACCGTGAAATGCTTACTTACAAGCCCTTAACCAACAGTGCAGTTCAAGAAAGAGTTAAGAAAATATTTACCAAATAAACTAAAGTAAAAAATTATTCAAAGTAACACAATAAAATAACAATACAGGTACAGGTTAGTTGAGGTCATTTGTACATGTAGGATGGGGTGAAGTGACTATGCATAGATAATAAACAGCGAGTAGCAGCGGTGTACAAAACAAATGGGGGGGGGGGGGGGGGGGTCAATGTAAATAGTCTGGTGACCATTTTATTAATTGTTCAGCAGTCTTATGGCTTGGGGGTAGAAGCTGTAAAGGAGCCATTTGGTCCTAGACTTGGGGCTCCAGTACCGCTTGCCATGTGGTAGCAGAGAAAACAGTCTATGACTTGGGTGACTGGAGTCTCTGACAATTCCTCTGACACCGCCTAGTATATACTTCCTGGATGGCAGGAAGCTTGGCCCGAGTGATGTACTGGGCCATATGCACTACCCTCTGTAGCGCCTTACGGTCAGAAGCCGAGCAGTTGACTGTCTTGGTGTGTTTGGACCATAATAGTTTGTTGGTGATTTGGACACCAAGGAACTTGAAACTCTCGACCCGCTCCACTACAGCCCCATCAATGTTAATGTGGGGCTGCTCGGCCCGCCTTTCACTGTAGTCCACAATCAGCTCCTTTGTCTTTCTCACATTGAGGGAGAGGTTGTTGTTCTGGCACCACACTGCCAGGTCTCTGACCTCCTCCCTATAGGCTGTCTCATCATTGTCATTGATCAGGCCTACCACTGTTGTGTCGTCAGCAAACTTAATGATGGTGTTGAAGTTGTGTTTGGCCACGCAGTCATGGGTGAACAGGGAGTACAGGATGGGACTAAGTAGACACCCCTGAGGGGCCCCAGTGTTAACAATCAGCGTGGCAGACGTGTTGTTGCCTGCCCTTACCACCTGGGGGTGGCCGTCAGGAAGTCCAGGATCCAGTTGTAGAGAGAGGTGTTTAGTCCCAGGATCCTTAGCTTAGTGATGAGCTTCGTGGGCACTATGGTGTTGAACTCTGAGCTGTTGTCAATGAACAGCATTCTCACATAGGTGTTGCTTTTGTCCAGGTAGAAAATGGCTGTGTGGAGTGTGATTGAGATTGCATCATCTGTGGATCTGTTGGGGTAATATGCGAATTGGAGTGGGTCTAGGGTATCCGGGAGGAGGCTGTTGATGTGATCCATTACCAGCCTTTCAAAGCACTTCATGGCTACCAACGTGAGTGCTACGGGGCGGTAATCATTTAGGTAGGTTACCTTCGCTTCCGGTGGCCTGCTTGAAACATGTAGGTATTACAGACTCTGTCAGGGAGAGGTTGAAAATGTCAGTGAAGACACTTGCCAGTTGGTCCACGCATGCTTTGTGTACACGTCCTGGTAATCTGTCTGGCCCCGCTGCTTTGTGAATGTTGACCTGTTTAAAAAGTCTTGCTCACATCGGCTACCGAGAGCAATATCACACAGTCGTCCAGAACAGTTGGTGCCCTCGTGCATGCTTCAGTGTTGCTTTCCTCGAAGCGAGCATAAAAGGCATTTAGCTCATCTGGTAGGCTCGTGTCACTGGGCAGCTCGCGTCTGGATTTCCCTTTGTAGTCCATAATAGTTTTCAAGCCCTGCCACATCCAACGTGCGTCAAAGCAGGTGTAGTAGGATTCAATCTTAATCCTTGTGTTGACGCTTTGCTTGTTTGATGTTTCATCTGAAGGCATAGTGGGATTTCTTATAAGCGTCCGGATTATTGTCCCGCTTCTTGAAAGCGGCAGCTCTAGCCTTTAGCTCGATGCGGATGTTGCCTGTAATCCATGGCTTCTGGTTGGGATATGTATGTACGGTCACTGTGGGGGAGACGTCGACGATGCACTTATTGATGAAGTCGATGACTGAGGTGGTATACTCCTCAATGCCATTGGATGAATCCCGGAACATATTCCAGTCTGTGCAAGCAAAACAGTCCTGTAGCATAGCATCTGCGTCATCTGACCACTTCCGAATTGAGCGAGTCACTGGTACTTCCTGCTTCAGTTTTTGCTTATAAGCAAGAATCAGGAGGATATAATTATGGTCAGATTTGCCAAATGGAGGGTGGGAGAGAACTTTGTATGCATCTCTGTGTGTGGAGTAAAGGTGGTCTAGAGTTTTTTTCTCCTCTGGTTTCACATGTGACATGCTGGTAGAAATGAGGTAAAACAGATTTAAGTTTGCCTGCATTAAAGTCCCCGGCCACAAGGAGCGCCACTTCTGGATGAGCATTTTCTTGTTTGCTTATGGCCTTATAGAGTTGGTTGAGTGTGGTCTTTGTTCCAGCATCGGTTTGTGGTGGTAATTAGACGGCTCCGAATAATTCTATTCACCACCAATAGACAGACAGCGCTCCACTCTCAACGTCCCTCCCTGTTTTTTTGTCTCAAATAGCACACACTGATAAATACTTAGGATATGACAATGAGAGAGAGGGGGAAGAGTGCAGCCAAACTCCCCCTCCCTTTGAGGGATGTGTGCATGCGGGTGTGTTTGTGTGTAAGGGTGTGTGTTTTTGTATATGTGTGTTTATTTATTTTGTGTGTGTTTCTGGTTGTACATTTGAAGTTGTGTGTGTGAGAGTGAGAGCTCCCTGTAGGTTTCATAATGTTGATGGTGATTCTAAACCTCATGGGTCTCGGTGTTATTGGAAAATTACACTGTCAAAACCTAATATAATTGTGATAGTCTCTGAGATGAATAAACAAATCAACAGTAATGATTAGGTTTGATCCGCTATTTCAGTCATAAGAGGTAGATGTGTCACAACAATGAGATTAATCATTTCATCAGTTTCCTTTTCCAAAATAATAAATGCAGTGCCTTAGACCGCTGCGCCACTCAGGAGCCCTAAAGACAACTAAGACAACACTAGTGTACTTAAACACAATGTACAGTAGGGGAGAGTGGAGTAAGTTGAGCCAAAGGGGTAAGATGAGCCACCCTTGTTTCTAGGAAACACTATGTATAATTTGACTAAATATTTAGAAAGATGTCATCATTTCATGGAGTCTATGAAAGAAGAAACCACATGGGAAAATAGGTAGTTTTATTTTATTATTTAACTTGGCAAGTCAATTAAGAACAAATTATTTTTTTACAATGACGGCCTACCCTGGCCAATCCCTCCCCTAACCCGGACGATGCTGGGCCAATTGTGCACAGCCCTATGGGAGTCCCGATCACAGCCAGTTGTTATACAGCCCGGGATCGAACAACGGCCTGTAGTGACACCTCTAGCACTGAGATGCAGTGCCTTAGACTCAGGAGCAAAGTCAGGGTGTCAGGGTAGCAGGTAGCCTAGCAGTTAGAGTGTTGGTCCAGTAACTGAAAGGTTGCTGGTTTGAATACCCGAGCTGACAAAGTGAAAATATGTTGATGTATCCTTGAACAAGGCACTTAACCCTAATTTGCTCCAGGGGGGCTGTAGTATTATGGCTGACACTGTAAAACAACACATTTCACTGCACCTTTGTGACAATACATATATTTTTTAAGTACAATGTGTTTGTTAGCCTGTATTAAAATATGCTTACATTTATTCAACAACAAAAAAGTGATTGTGATTGTGTTGAATTGTGTTTGGGAAATAAAGATAGACATGGTTTTAAAAAGCTAGTGGTCCTTTTTCATTCAACACAGACATTTTCTGGCAGCTTAACTTACCATGTCCCGCAACTCAATTTACTCCATGCCCAGGGTACTGTAAGTTGTGCCAAGAGACCACTTTTTGTTGGACAAGCTGTGTTTTCAAAACTGTAAAGTTTACATGAATTCTGATTATTTCCAGGGATACTCAACATCCTGAAATATAAGTAGATATCTTTGTTAGAAATAATACTATATTTCCCTTGACGGAGTGATGTACATGCAGGTCTATTTCCAAGCTAGTCTTGGTAATTTCATTCAAACAAAGCATTATGTTCTATAAGCTTGGTTAATGAACGTAACAGTAATTGTCTGTTGCATGCAACGTTATTGAATTATTCTCTTCTAGCCAAAGAACACTGGAAAATAACACATTTTCTTCACGTCCACGGCCCGACAATTACAGAGGAAATCAATATGATGGCAATGTCTATATTTGTTACTTGATGTGGAACATTCCGTGTCAAAGTTTCACAAGCTTCAAAGTAACTTTAATTCAACTTTGTAGTTGAATAGTTATTGACAATATCGAGAGGCAGATTAAGGGACATATACACTCTTAGAAAAAAGGGTTCCAAAAGGGTTTCTGGTTTTTGGTTCCAGGTAGAACCCTCTATGGAAAGGAACCCAAGAGGTTTCTATTTGGAACCAAAAAGGTTCTTCAAAGGGTTATCCAATAGCGATAGGCAAAGAACCATTTTAGGTTCTAGATAGAACCTTTTTTTCTAAGACTGTAGATAGTTAAAATAGAATGCAGTTGAGAGAGGGAGAGAGAGAGGGAGAGAGCGTGAGGGAGGGAGGGAGGGCAGGAGGAAGGGAGAGATAGATAGATAGAGAGCACGGAGGCTTAATAAGGAGTGAAGTGGATTGTTTCAGATCGCTTTCTGGGTGGGTGACTTTAAAACCCTGCACAGTGTCTGGGAAATGAGAAGAGGGAGGAGAAGGATTGTGTGTGCTTGTGTGTGCATGTGTGCTTGTGTGTGCCGGTAAATATAGCTGGGAATGTTTAATTTGCTATGTCAGATAACACACACACGTTTGTTTTTCTATCATTTTGGCGACCAAACTATTTATTCCCATTCAAAAGAGAAAAAGTCTTACAGTCACATACAGATATAGAGGGAATGTGAATCCTTTAAACTAGCCTACATCAAGTACTGTACAGTACAGTGGTAGTGGATTGAAAGGCAGTGTAGGAAGGAAGGAAGAAAGAAAGAAAGGAAAGGAAGGAAGGACGGACGGAAGGAAGGAAGGAAGGAAGGAAGGAAGGAAGGAAGGAAGGAAGGAAGGAAGGAAGGAAGGAAGGAAGGAAGGAAGGAAGGAAGGAAGGAAGGAAGGAAGGAAGGAAGGAAGGAAGGAAGGAAGGAACAGGCCAACAAAGAGAAGCTCTAGAAGCTTCTCCCAGGTTAAAGTAGGTTCTGATACACAGCCTGTTTTAATGACAGTTCAACGAAGATAGAAGACGTGTGAGAAGAGAAGCACAGAGAGCGAGGGAGAGAGAGAGAAGGGGATAAAGAGAGAGAGAGAGAAAAGGAGAGTGAGAGGAGAGAAGAGAGAGAGAGAACTGACCGAGTGAAGCTATTAGGAGTGGATGTTCTGACACATCATTTGTGGAGAAAACTGCCAAGACACTTCCAGCGAAGAGTGATGATAGTCTGCTTTTGACTAGATTTATAAAAGACTCATTGCACACCCAAACTGTGGGCATGCTGAGATTAACAGTGATGCCCATCTTCATTATCGCTCCATCCAAAACTTCAGATGAATGGAAAATGGCTGTGATTATACACAACAGGCTTTGACAAGCCATTGAATATGGAGAAACTAAAACAAAATCTGTGCTCCCAGTCTTTTGTGAAAGAATACATGCCTGATCGAGTGGTTTAGGTTGTTTGAAGATAGAAGTTCCTAAGTTTCGAAGATGCTCTTCAGAAACCCTGCCATGCCATTGGTCGATCTATATCTGAGAGGCTTTGGAACTGATTGGAGGAGACAGGGCAGATTTAGCCAATCATAAAGAGGGGTGGCCTGGAGCCAGGGTTTTGTTTCTTGATTGGTGTTTGGGATTGGTGTCTTTCTCTGGTCCATCTGTTGAGATTTGTGGCCCGTTCCTCCACACTGGCCTTGTCTGTGTGCTCACCAGAGCATACACACGCACACACACACCAGTGGAGGCTGCTGAGGGGAGGACGGCTCATAATATTGCCTGGAATGGCGTCAATGGAATCAAACGTGGTTTCCATTGGTTGAAACCATTCCATTGACTCCATTCCAGCCATTACTATGAGCCGTCCTCCCCTCAGCAGCCTCCCCTGATGCACGCACGCACACACACACACACACACACACACACACACACACACACACACACACACACACACACACACACACACACACACACACACACACACACACACACACACACACACACTTGAATCGAGACTTCAAGGGCTTGGTCAAGGAATGCCATGTCTGTCATCTGTATCATTACAGAGCAGAGGGAGAATTGTCAAGTCTTTGAAGGATATAAGAATAACGTTGTTGTCTCCCTCTAGCTGTACAAACTTGTATGACTAATATTTGCATAGAAATAATTTGATGTAACTTCGACCCTGGACTTCCCTTAGACACTGTGACGACCCTCCCACTCTGTCTGCCGTATTCTCTCTCTTTGTTCTTGTTTCTTTATTAGGATGCCGGTGGGCGGAGTTGGAAGGGTCGTCAGCTAAATGGGAAACACCTGGGCTCGGGTGTGTCCCAGGATAAAGGCACCTCTTCCACAGTCATTGAGGAGACTCTCTCCACGCAGACACTTTGTTGATTTTGGTTGTGTAGTTTTGTGGCTTTTTGGTTATTTGCTTTGGCACCTTTCAACACCCTGCATTATTACATTCAGGTATGCAAAACACTCACTTACACTACTGATTACACACACCATTGTTAATTACTTAGTTACTTTATTTAATAAATATATATTTTGATAGTCCTTGTCTCCACGTTGTCTCCCTTTTGTTGCGAACTCTGAGCCGGTTCGTAACAAGTGGGTGCTCATCCGGGATATTGAAAGGATTGTGTTTGGGAGAAAACGTGGAGGTATGTTAAATTCCTTAGGTACTTTGTTTGTATATTTTGTTAGTTTGAGTTTGGTGCTCAGTACTGGTTGCTTTTGTTTGTTTGGTTTGTGTGCTGGAGAGAGTACATTGGTTAGTTTCCAGGCCCCTGCCCAGCCTGGAAACGCTTGTTCTACTTGCTGTTGGGACATTGGTCTGAGGACGTGAGTGCAATCAGCTGTGTACCTCAGTGGGAGATTTGGATAGGGTAGTGAACCTTACCACCAGTAGCTATAGCCTTTTTCACCTGATAGGCTTAGCGACGTGTTTCATTTTGGAATATGTTGGGCATTGTTAATGTTTGTTATTTTTGTGTGGTGTCTGTGGACTGAGCAGTTGTCTCGGGGGCACATCCGTGGCTTGGTGGAATCTACCAGCGTGCTGGGGGGTTACTTCCTTGCCAGCGGGCTACAGTGCATAATTACCCACTGCAAATCTGCATGAAGATTAGGGTTGAGTTATTGTAGGTTTTGGGGAAGCTCCATATCTCATCTCTCTTTCTGTGGTTCCAGTGTGATTGTTATTTCTCTTGTTGTGGTCTGGTGTGCTCAGAGAGGGGTTGAGTGAGAATTTTATTTTTTTCTCTCTGACTATGGCGTCTAATGTAGACGAGTTCATTCGCTTTCCATCAGAGGAACTGTTAGACTTATGTACTAAAGAACAGCTGTTGAAGGTTATTGAACACTACAAGGTTGAAATGAGTGATAAACATCTAAAATTCTATTAGGTTAATATTGAAGGCCAATCTGATGGAGTGGTATTCTTGACGTTACCACTGGGGCAGCCTCTGCTGAAGACTCGCCGTCTCCCCGATATGTCACAATTACCACTCCATCGGTTAGTCCTAGTAGTCTTCTTTTTGAACAGCAGAAAGAGCTGCTTCTGTTACAGCTAGAGCACGATCGTGAGAAGCTAGAGCACGATCGTGAGAAGCTAGAGCATGATCGTGTAAAATATGAGAAGGAATTGGAATTTAAACAGGATATGGAGCGTGCTAAAATCAAGCTGCAACAAGAGCGACTAGAGTTGGTTAGGGAAGGAAAGCTCTCAGGAGAGAGTTTGCTCTGGGAAGGTGACGCAGATTTACTTAGGAATTTCCTCTTTTGGTCGTGCCCCGGACACATTTGACATTGTTGGGACTTTACGGTTGTTGCCTCAGTTTAATGAAAGGGATCCTGAGACATTCTTTTCGTTGTTTGAGCGTGTTGCTGACGCTAGGAGTTGGCCTGGTTCTGACCGAACTTTAATGTTGCAGTGTGTGCTGACTGGTAAAGCGCAGGATGCATATTCAGCTCTTAGTGTAGCCGACAGTGTCAGTTATGATAAGGTTAAAACGGCGGTGTTACAGATTTACGAATTGGTTCCTGAGGCTTACCGCCAAGGATTTAGAACTTTAAAAAGGGATGATAAGCAGACTCATGTTGAGTTTGCGCGAGAATTATCTTCACAGTTTAATCGCTGGTGTTCCGCCTCTGCAGTTGTTACTTTCCAAGGGCTGTGTGAGCTGATTATGTTAGAGCAATTTAAGGACACAGTCCCTGATCGTATAGCGACGTACATTAACGAACGGAAAGTTAAAACTGTCGCTGAAGCTGCGGTTTTGGCAGATTAATATGTTTTGACTCACAAAACTGTTTTTGTAGAGCCCCGTATTCGGAGTGAGTGGAGACGTTCGGAGAGATTTGGACCTCGCTCACCGAGATACTCTGGTTCACGGGCAGAGTTTTATTCAACTAGGTTTGAGCCTGACTCCCATGGTAAAACTGACTTTGGTCAAGAGTGTCACTACTGTCAAAGCTCAGGTCATTGGAAAAATGAATGTCCGGTTCTTAGGTCTAAGGATAAGTTCAGTACAGGTACTTTTGTTAAATCTAAGCCTACGGTGTTAGCTGCGCCTGTTCCACATCAGTTCACTCCTGACACATTGTCTCATGCCCAGGGGCATGTGAAAGTCCATATTGATCCAGACTATTTACCTTTCATTACGGAGGGTTTTGTGTCTCTGTTAGGAAGTAAGAACCTAGTGCCAGTGAAGAT
Source organism: Salmo salar (assembly GCF_965601325.2). NCBI lineage: Eukaryota > Metazoa > Chordata > Actinopteri > Salmoniformes > Salmonidae > Salmo > Salmo salar. The sequence goes on from NC_138291.1 coordinate 154,983,123, forward strand.
CCTAAGAGACACAGGTGCCTCTGAATCATTTGTGTTGGAATCTCTGTTACCCTTCTCTGCTGAGACTGATTCAGGGAATAGCGTGCTAATTAGGGGAATAGGTTTGAACACTCTGTCAGTTCCATTGCATAGACTAATGTTGGATTGTGGACTGGTGAAAGGTGAGGTTGTTGTGGGGGTGCGTCCTTCATTGCCTATTGAGGGTATTGACGTTATCCTTGGGAATAACTTGGCTGGTGAGCGTGTGTGGCCTGTTGTGTCTCCATCTCTAGTGGTTTCCACTACACCGTCAATTGTAGGGATTCCTGATGAGTCTGCGGAGTTTCCCAGAGGTGTTCTCTGCGTGTGCAGTGACGCGTTCTATGATCCATGGCGACCTAGTTACTGCGTCGGTAAATGAGAATACCACAAAGACTTCTCTCACTGTTTTCCCTGTTATCCTGTTATCTGTACCCCGCTGCGATCTAATCGATGCGCAACAGACTGACCCCACATTAGAGAAGTTGCGTGACCAAATTGTGCCTGTGGAACAGTTGGGAGATGTCGCACATGGATATTTTCTCCAAGAGGATGTCCTGATGAGAAAGTGGATGTCTCATGGCAGTTGTTTTCTGGGGGAGGCGATTAGTCAGGTTGTTGTACCAGTTAAGCTTCGTGAGTTGGTTTTGACCACTTCTCACAATGACGTTGCTGGACATATGGGTGTGAGGAAAACCTACAATCGCATATTAAGACATTTCTTTTGGCCTAGATTGAAGAGAGATGTTTCTGATTTTATCAAAACTTGTCACACCTGTCAATTAACTGGTAAACCTAATCAAGCTATTAAGCCGGTACCACTGTTTACTATTCCTGTACTCAGCCAACCTTTTGAGTACCTGATTATTGATTGTGTTGGTCCTCTGCCTCGTTCTAAAAAAGGTAGTAATTATTTGTTGACTGATGTGTCAGACCACTAGGTTTCCTGCTGCCTATCCTCTCCGGTCTATCACGACTAAGTCTGTGTTAAAAGCTTTGACTCAGTTTTTCTCACTGTTTGGAATCCCTAAGGTCATTCAGAGTGATCAAGGATCAAATTTCACCTCTAATCTCTTTGGTCAGGTTCTCCAACAGCTCCTTATTAAACACAATTTGTCTAGCGCCTATCATGCGCAAAGTCAAGGAGCACTGGAACGTTTCCTTCAAACACTTAAGTCTTTGTTGAGAGCTTATTGTACTGAGATGGATAAGGATTGGGAGGAGGGGTTGCCTTGGTTACTGTTAGCCGCTAGGGAGGTTTCACAGGAGAGCACAGGTTTCAGTCCAAATGACCTTGTGTTTGGACATAGGGTGCGTGGACTGCTATCTGTTCTCCAGGATGATTGGAAGTCTCCCGAGCCTCCTCAGTCCCTGTTATCGTATGTGTGTGATTTCCGGCGACGCTTGTACGCCGCTGGTGAAATGGCGAAAGAAAAGCTATCGTCTTCACAGGAAAGGATGAAGGGCATATTTGATCGTCGAACTGAGCCTCGTCACTTTAGTCCAGGTGACCAGGTTCTTGCTCTGCTGCCAATTGTTGGTTCTCCTTTTCAAGCCAAGTTAAGGTCCATATACAGTGGTGCGCCAGTACACTGAGCAGAATTATCTAGATGCCACTCCAGAATGGAGAAAAGCACACCAACTGTGCCATGTAAATTTGTTAAAACCCTATTATGCACGTTCAACGGAGACTGAACAGTGGGAGTCTACAGAGGACGGTAAACCTGTTCTTTTGGCTGATACCGTTACATCCTGTGGTTCTTCTCATGCTAGGTCTGTGCATGATGAGGAAGATGTTCCTGGTCCCGACGATTGCATATTGCAAGGTAGATTGAAAAATTCAGAGACACTGGATATTTTGGACGACCTTCTTACTCATCTACCTGTTGATGAGCGAAAAGAGATGGTTGGTCTGATTCGGAAATTTCCAGAGTTGTTTTCTTATACACCAACACGTACAAACTTGATAGAACATGATATTGACATTGGAGATGCTGACCCCATTCGTCAGCGGTTCTATAGAGTTTCTGCAGAGAAACTGCGTTGTCTGGATGCTGAGGTCAGGTACATGCTGGAGAGTAAGGTAGCAGAGCCTTCTTTCTCCAGTTGGGCTTCTCCCTGTATCTTGGTCAGTAAACCGGATGGAACAAACAGATTTTGTACAGACTACCGTAAGGTAAATGCTGTCACTAAACCAGATTAATTTCGTCTTCCTCGGATGGAGGACTGCGTAGATCAAGTCGGAGCAGCTAAGTTTGAGCAAATTTGACCTGTTAAAGGGCTGTTGGCAGGTGCCACTAACGAGTAGGACACGTGAAATCTCTGCCTTTATTACACCCTCTGGTCTGTACTCGTATTTGGTTATGAGTTTCGGCCTGCGTAATGCACCTGCCACTTTTCAGTGACTTATGAACAGGGTTGTTGCAGGTCTGGCCGGGTGCACTGTTTATCTGGACGATGTAGTGATATATGCAGATACCTGGGAGGAACATCTGTCCCGTATTCAAGCCTTGTTTGAACGTCTGGCTGCAGGTCGCCTCACGATCAATTTGGCTAAATGTGAGTTTGCTCAGGCAACTGTTACATACCTTGGAAAGGTGGTTGGGCAGGGTGAAGTGTGTCTGTTCAGGCTAAAGTGGTAGCTATTGATGCTTTTCCACCACCAACTACAAAAAAGGAACTTATGCGTTTCTTGGGAATGATTGGTTACTACCGTGGCTTTTGTAGGAACTTTTCTATTGTGGTCGCTCTCCCTTGACAGAATTGTTGAAAGCTAAGGCTGTTTACGTATGGTCTTCTCATTGTCAACAGGCTTTTGAAGATGCAAAGAGGTTGCTTACCTCAACTCCGTTGCTGGCTGCCCCTCGCGTGGATTTGTCATTTACCTTGCAGGTGGATGCTAGTCATGTGGGGGCAGGTGCCGTTTTGCTGCAAGCAGATGAGTCTGGGGTTGAGAGGCCTGTTAGTTTCTTTTCCAAAAAGTTTAACCGTTATCAGTTGAACTACTCGGTCATTGAAAAAGAAGCGCTAGCACTCATTTGGGCGCTACAACACTTTGAAGTGTATGTTGGGTCGGGAGTAGTACCTATTGTGGTCTACACCGACCATAACCCTCTCACCTTTTTCAGGTCCATGTTGTGTCCTAATCAGAGGATAATGAGATGGTGTTTATTTTTACAATCCTTCCATCTCTAGGTGCGGCATATCCGGGGAACTGGTAACGTGATTGCTGATGCGCTCTCTCGTGCGCCCTGTTCCTGAATATTTACGTGACTGACCGTTGTTTGGTGTTGTCATGTTCTGTCGTTCCTGTCTGTTCCCTCCTGGTCTCGTTTTCTTCTTTCCTCTTAAAATTTGCTTCCTGTGTAAAGGTTGCTGAGGTCTGGGGAGGAGGTTGGTTGGGGCAGGTGGAACTGTGAACACGTAACCCCTTGTCAATTTGGGACGCAGAGGCTGGTACGTTGTTCCGGGGTCCTTGTTGGTCCCCGGTTTTATGGGGGAGGGGGGGTGTGACGACCCTCTCACTCTGTCTGCCGTATTCTCTCTTTGTTCTTGTTTCTTTATTAGGATGCCGGTGGGCGGAGTTGGAAGGGTCGTCAGCTAAATGGGAAACACCTGGGCTCGGGTGTGTCCCAGGATAAAGGCACCTCTTCCAGTCATTGAGGAGACTCTCTCCACGCAGACACTTTGTTGATTTTGGTTGTGTAGTTTTGTGGCTTTTTGGTTATTTGCTTTGGCACCTTTCAACACCCTGCATTATTACATTCAGGTATGCAAAACACTCACTTACACTACTGATTACTGATTACACACACCATTGTTAATTACTTAGTTACTTTATTTAATAAATATATATTTTGATAGTCCTTGTCTCCACGTTGTCTCCCTTTTGTTGCGAACTCTGAGCCGGTTCGTAACAACACTGAATGTACTGTTGTATCTCATTCTTTCATAAAGCAGTAGCCTACATTTTGAACTTAAACTGAGTGTACAAAACATTAACCTCTATGGGCTAGGTGGGACGCTAGCGTGCCACCCGTGGTGCACTCCATCAACAGCAGGTGCATTTCAAGAGCGGCAAATTTGAATCCAAATAAATGTCAAAATTCAAATTTTTCAAAAATACCACTATTTTACACCATTTGAAAGATAAACATCTCCTTAATCTAACCACGTTTTACGATTTCAAAAAGGTTTTACGGCGAAAGCATAAATTTAGAGTGTTAGGACAGTACATTTACAAGAGTTGTGTGTAATGTTTTGTCAAGTCAAAGACAGGGTCACCAAAACCATAAAACCAGCTAAAATGATGCACTAACCTTTTACAATCTCCATCAGATGACACTCCTAGGACATTATGTTAGACAATGCATGCATTTTTAGTTCAATCAAGTTCATATTTATATCCAAAAACAGCGTTTTACTATGGCATTGATGTTGAGGAAATCGTTTCCCTCCAATAACCGGCAGTCAAGTCAGCGTCACAAATTAAATAATTAACATTGGTAAAATATTATATTGTCATTTAAAGAATTATAGATTTATATCTCTTGAACGCAATCAACTTGCCAGATTTAAAAATAACCTTACTGGGAAATCACACTTTGCAATAATCTGAGCACTGCGCCCAGAAAAATACGCGTTGCGATACGGACTAGACGTCATGTTGGGGAGATCTAAAATCGAAAATACTATGTAAATAATCCATTACCTTTGATTCTCTTCATCAGATGTCACTTCCAGGTATCACAGGTCCATAACGAATGTAGTTTTGTTCAAAAAAGCTCATTTTTGTCCAAAAATCTCCGTCTTGTTAGCACATGATCTAAGCCAGCCGGACTTCTCGTCATGAACGAGGGGAAAAAATATATTTCCGTTCGTTCAAACATGTCAAACGTTGTATAGCATAAATCATTAGGGCCTTTTTTAACCAGAACATGAATAATATTCAAGGTGGACGAATGCATACTCTTTTATAACGTATTGGAACGAGGGTACCCAACATGAACTCGCGCGCCAGGTGTCTAATGGGACATCATCGTTCCATGGCTCTTGTTCGGTCAGATCTCCCTCCAGAAGACTCAAAACACTTTGTAAAGGCTGGTGACATCTAGTGGAAGCAATAGGAAGTGCCAAAATATTCCTAAGCCCCTGTGTTTTTCAATGGGATAGGTTTAAAGTCAATACAACACATCAGGTATCCACTTCCTGTCAGAAAATGTCTCAGGGTTTTGCCTGCCAAATGAGTTCTGTTATACTCACAGACACCATTCAAACAGTTTTAGAAACTTTAGAGTGTTTTCTATCCATATATAATAAGTATATGCATATTCTAGTTACTGGGTAGGATTAGTAACCAGATTAAATCGGGTACATTTTTTTTATCCAGACGTGCAAATGCTGCCCCCTAGCCCTAACAGGTTAATAACACCTTCCTATTATTGAGTTGCACCCCCTGTTGCGCTCAAAGCAGCCTCGATTCATCAGGGCATGGACTCTACCAGGTTTCAAAAGCATTCCACAGGGATGCTTGCCCATGTTGATTCCTATGCTTCCATCCACTTGTGTCAAGTTGGATGGATGCCCTTTGGGTGGTAGACCATTCTTGATACACACGGGAAACGGTTGAGCGTGAAAAACCTAGCAGTGTTGCAGTTCTTGACACAAACACCTACTACCATACCCCGTTCAAAGGCACTTAAATATTTTGTCTTGCCCATTCACCTTCTGAATGGTACACATACACAATACATGTCTCATTTCTCTCAAGGCTTAAAAATCCTTCTTTAACCTGTCTCCTCCCTGTCATCTATACTGATTGAAGTGGATTTAAGAAGTGGCAATAAGGGATCACCTGGATTCACCTGGTCAGTCTGTAGAGCAGGTGTCCTTAATGTTTTGTACACTCGGTGTAGTTTCTTTTGTCTTTCTCTTAATAACATGTTTTCCTATTTCTCCTCTCTCTCATCCTCTTCCCCCCAGGTGTCGGATCGTTGTGACTATGTGTTTGTTAATGGGAAGGAGACGAGGGGGAGGATGAGGATGGTGCTCAACTTCACCTACAGCTACCTGAGTGCCCAACTGGAGATGAGTGTGTGGATGCCCCACCTCCCTCTGCTTATCGACATAGCCAACCCCGAACTCAGCCAGATCAAGGGCTGGAGAGTCCCCGTGGCTGCTGGCAACAAGAGGTCAGTAGTTTTACCAGATAGTGAGATGTGTTAACTGATTCAAACTGTTTGGGAAATTTACTCAAACAGTAATTGCAATACAAAGTAAAATACTAACTTTCAAGAATCATCTTCAAGCATCTTGTTAATTTTGATGGCTGTATCACCACCTCCCACATATTTACCACTTATTTTTGAAGTAGTATCTTCATCTGGAGGTTTAGAATAACTGTGGATGCTAATGTCTTAATCATGGCACCTACACCTTTCCTCCCCCCATCACGCCACTGCTGTGATCAGGATACCCAGGTGACGTCGGTGGTCTCTCTGAGGGAAAAAAACGTGACTTTCAATTACTGCCATGACTCTGTCTCTCATTTCTGTCGCTGACTCACTTTCTGTCAGCCACACGCGAGACTAACATATCTGTTATCACCTCCACACCATTCTGGAAATGTCCTTACACAGCCAGTCTTGTTCCTGTTTGTTGTGAAAGCAAGATTTATTGGTGGCAAAGGCATGTCTGAACAATGAAGAAAGAGAGAGAAGAATAGAGTTTGTGTCTGTCTTTTATTTTCTCTCGTTGTTATAGTACGGGCAATTAAATTTGGGCAATTAAGCTTGAGTTCTTTAGCTTGAGGCATATGTTCTGTAGATTGTTCAGTTACCTTGCACAATGCATGCTCGAATCCACTTCAACATACATCATTATCGCCAATGCATTGTGCAACCCTTTAAACCTGGGGCCACCAGGTGGCGTTCTAACACATATGCCCCTACTTTCATGGCCCTCTCTGAGCCCATGATCACTCTAGTCCAGTGGGTAGGAGAGGTGAAAAGGTCAGTCGAGTCGTGAGTCTGAAAGCGAGCTCATTATACGCCCAGACCTTATCTGACCTGACGGTCATCAGTGAGAACACGGCTTGCCTGCTTTTGTCTGCGCCCTGCCGCAAATGTCACCTCGATTAGGCTGACGTGTGTGTCATCCCTCCGGTGGAGGGGGGAGGAATAGGGGGCCCGGGCACCTAAGCCAGTCAGCTCCAGCATGTTAACCTGTCAGCCTGTTTTTCTGCCTGGATGGCCACGCATCATTAAACCTAATGGAAGTTGTCAGTGTCGCACTTCGCCCAGCCACCTGGCCTGGCCCAGAGAACAGAGGGGGATGGGGAGGGGGTTGTTTTTAAAGAAAATGAATTCAGTGGAGAAAGAACGAGAGAGAGGGTGTGAACTGAGTGGAGAGAGAGAAAGAGAGATTTGAATGAGAAAACATGTAAGGTAGAGAAAACGAGAGAATGGAGATTGGCGTGGTGTCAGGGTAATGGCTGTGGCCTCCGTGTTTACGGTTCTTCACAGTACTCTACTGTTTACAGGAGGTTAGAGTCTCTGGCCCACGCTCTGTCTGTCATTGGGATGACATTGGGATGACTGGTCTGTACTTTACCTAATCAGCCCTACTGCTGCTGTATGGGGTTCATCACAGTAGATGAAAGACTCAACCTGGTCTCAGAGAATTTCGTATTATTCTGTATGTAACTCCGAGACACTCCATTTAGTATGATACTGTATGTTACCTTTGGTATGGTTACTTAAAACCTCTTAAGGATTACCCCCTTTTTTTTCTCAATTTTCGCCTAAAATGACATAGCCAAATCTAACTGCCTGTAGCTCAGGCCCTGAAGCAAGCATATGCATATTCTTGGTACCATTTGAAAGGAAACACTTTGACGTTTAAGGAAATGTGAAAGGAATGTAGTAGAATATAACACAATAGATCTGGTAAAAGATAATACAAAGGGAAAAAAAACTGTTCTTTAGTATTTTTTTGTACCATCATCTTTGAAATGCATGAGAAAGGCCATAATGTATTATTCCAGCCCAGGTGCAATTTAGATTTTGGCCACTAGATGGCATCAGTGTATGTGCAAAGTTTTAGACTGATCCAATGAACCACTGCATTTCTGTTAAATGTTGTATCAAGACTGCCCAAATGTGCCTAATTTGTTTATTAAAACTTCTTAGGGATAAATCTAACTAACCCAAATCTAATTGTCTGTAGCTCAGGCCCTGAAGCAAGGATATGATTTTCTTGGTACCATTTGAAAGGAAACACTTTGAAGTTTGTGGAAATGTGAATTGAATGTAGGAGAATATAACACAATAGTAGACCACAATCTGGTAGAAGAAAATACAAAGAAAAAACCAACCAGTGTTTTTTTACCACCATCTTTGAAATGCAAGAGAAAGGTCAATTCTTTGGGATCGGTGTCCCTTCCACGGGACGGTTGAGCTAACGTAGGCTAATGCGATTAACATGAGGTTGTAAGTAACAAGAACATTTCCCAGGACTTAGACATATCTGATATTGGCAGAAAGCTTAAATTATTGTTAATCTAACTGCACTGTCCAATTTACAGTAGCTATTACAGAGAAAGAATACCATGCTATTGTTTGAGGAGTGCACAATTTTGAACATGAAAACGTATTAATGCAAAAATGAAAAGAGGGTGGTTCGTCGGGGGGATGGATAGATGGGTGGGTGCATAACAGAAACGCCTAGCAACCGAAAGGCTGCATGTTTGAATCTCATCACGGACAACTCTAGCATTTTAGATAATTTGCCATTTTTCAACTACTTACTACTTTTTAGCTACTTTGCACCATAACCCTTTAACCTAACTCCTAAACTTAACCCTAACCTTAACACTAACACCGCTAGCCTAGCTAACATTAGCGAGGTAGCTAACATTAGCCACCTAGCTAGAATTCGTAACCAGCTAAATTTAACTAAATGTAATAAAAAATGTAATCTATGTAATCCCCAAAAGTAGTTATTCATCATGAGAGGGCCATAAACATTAACTAGTAATGCTGCAAACTCAAAGAAATGTTAAAATCTCACCTTTCTGGTAAAAATATTTATAAATTACTGAGGTGTAGTCACTTTTGAGGATTCAATATAAAATATAAAATAATATATATATTACATATTTTATATGATATATTTCCTATTCAACAAAACTGTATGAATAAGGCTTGAAATGACTTATATGCTTTCTAAATATAGCATAATCAAATTATAAAATGACTACCTATAAGATTTCACCTTCCTTTTATCTGTAAAATACATATTTGTATGTTTAGTGTTAGACATTTTACATATGTTCTAAACGTCTCTTGGTCAAAATGTCTGGCCCAATCGCTGTGAATGTCTCAAAGAGCTTTAGCTTGGCTTCCTGAACTTGTTAGGAACTTGCCTTTCATCTCATATTCATCTTGTCTGTCTATAACAAACAATGTTTTTTGGGGGTTAAAATGTATGAATTATTTTAGATGAATGTCTAAATTGTTAGCCACCTAGCTAAAATTCGTAACATATCGTATGTTTTGCAAATATGTAACATATTGTACATTTGCAAATTCGTAACACATAATACAAATTCTAATTCGTAAAATATCATACAAATTCATACATACCATAGGAAACTTAACATGTCATACTAAATGGAGTGTTCAGATTTACGTACAGAATAATACAAAATACTCTGAGACCAGGTTGGAAGACTGGGTCCCTATAGGCCAGGGTTTCAATCTCTCTTTCAATTCAAACAATGGAAAATAATATAGGAGAAGATAGAGACAGAGAAGTCAGCGTAATGGAGGAATAGAATAGAGTTGAGAACTTTTTCTAAAAACTAAACACATTGCAAGTAAACATATTTTTACTCTGAAATTTGGTTGCGTTGTATTTATTTGATATTTTGCTTCGAAGTAAACAAATACCCACGTTCAAATGTGTCTGTGGTAACTGCAGTAAACTGTGGTAACTGCAGTAAACTTTAATGCTCCTTTTATTCTGCTTCTTACCAAGCATTTTTCTTATTCTTTTCTCCAGGTATGAGAGGGTGAGTGATGATGGTGATGAAGTGGACAGTGAGAGGACAGAGAGTGGCTGTGTCCCTCAGTACCAGAGCACCACGGTACGGGTCCTCACACACTTTATGGCCCTGGGAGCTGATGGGCTGGGCCAACAGGACTTCCTGCTGGGCAGTGATTGGCAGGTGGACGTGACTGACCTGGTCCAGGATTCTCTGAGGGTGGAGGACCAACGTGTGGCCCGCCTACTGAAGGGACAGGTCCTTATGGGCCTCAGCACTGGCACAGCCAAACTACAGGTGAGAGAGAAAGAGCGAGAGGGAGAGAGGGAGGGTGTGATTGAATGGGGGAGAGAGAGATAGTGGGGGAAAGAGTGATAATGAGAGTATTTGTGTGTGAGAGAGCAAGGGAGAGAAAGAAACAACATGATTAAGAGAGAGAGAGAAAGAAAGAGAGCACCTGCTTGGGCAAAATAATAGAGGATGGGGAGTGGAGGAGGAACGATTGGAAAATACAAAGTAAACCGAGGCTCGTTGCGAGGGAGACTTTAAAAAGGCAACAGAATCGATCTCGGCACAACACAAACACTTAGCCAATCAGGGCCTGACAAAGCAACGTGAGACTGCGGCACGGCCAATAAAGGCTGCTGAGTCTCTGAGGGCATGTAGGCTCACACACCACACTCACATGCCCCATCCCATTTAGATCATTACTGTGTCCACTTACGGTGTAAAACACAATCGATCAAGCTTTTCCCCAACAGCACAACAGCTTTGCCAAGGCCTGAGCCATGGACCTGCATCTCTTCTCCTTATTGATGAGTTGCAGTTGTGTGTCGGTGTACAATGCCCTATTACCTTTATGTTATCCCGGTTGTTTGTTGAGAACCTTTTCTCATTTCCAATGGCCCAGAGGCAGGAACTGCAGGGAAATTGATAGAAATCATATCAATGGTTGTACTGTGTTGACCCTCTATTTGTTTGTGTCCTTTTGGATGGTTTGAGAATGTCTATGACTCAATAAGAGTGGAGAGGCACATTATGAATGTTAACGGCAACCTTGATAACCCTGTAATCATTCACTCTGCTACAAAGCCATCATGTCACTGTCCCTCCCCTACCGTGCTATTATAGGGGGCTTATTTGTATTTTTTATTTTATTTCATTTCACCTTTATTTAACCAGGTAGGCCAGTTGAGAACAAGTTCTCATTTACAACTGCGACCTGGCTAAGATAAAGCAAAGCACTGCAACAAAAACAACAACAGTTACTGACATTGGTGTGCGTACTGGGAGCGGAGTCAGGTGCAGGAGAGCAGAGAGTTGTGAACAGGCGCACACTTTATTTAGGCAGGAGAAACCAACAGATGGACGCCACTGCGTCGAAGACCTCCAGCCAATATGCCAAAGTGCAAAACGCGCAAACAGTCACAATAATATGTACAAGCAAATAAACATACCTCGTGAAATAAACACGGAACAAATGCACACCAGAAATTAGGGTGTCAAACATGACACGTAACACGAAACAATCTCACACAAAGACATGAGGGGGGAACAGAGGAATAAATACATGTAGTGTGAGTGGGGAATGAAAACCAGGTGTGCAGGGAACAAGACAAAACAAATGGATAAATGAAAAAATGGAGCGGCGATGGCTAGAAAGCCTGGTGACGCCGACTGCCGAACGCCGCCCGAACAAGGAGAGGAGCCGACTTCGGCGTAAGTCGTGACAGTTACACATAAACAAACATACAGTCAATAAAACAAAAGAAAATAGATTTTTCTATGTACAGTGTGTGCAAATGTAGAAGAGTAGGGAGGTAGGCAATAAATAGGCCCTAGAGGTGAAAAATAATTACAGTTTAGCATTGACAACAGGCCCTCCGATTTGACACACTGAACTCTATCTGAGAAGTAGTTAGTGAACCAGACGAGGCAGTCATTTGAGAAGCCAAGGCTATTGAGTCTGCTGATAAGAATGCGGTGATTGACAGATTCGAAAGCCTTGGCCAGTTGGATGAAGATGGCTGCACAGTACTGTCTTTTATCGATGGCGGTTATGATATCGTTTAGGACCTTGAGCGTGGCTGAGGTACACCCATGACCAGCTCGGAAACCAGATTGCATAGTGGACAAGGTACGGTGGGATTCGAAATGGTCGGAGATCTGTTTATTAACTTGGCTTTTGAAGATTTTAGGAAGACAGGGCAGGATGGATATAGGTCTATAACAGTTTGGGTCTAGAGTGTCTCCCCCTTTGACGAGGGGGATGACCGCGGCAGCTTTCGAATCTTTGGGGATCTCAGACGACACAAGAGGTTGAATAGGCTAGTAATAGGGGTTGCAACAATTTCGGCGGATAATTTTAGAAAGAGTGGGTCCAGATTGTCTAGCCCAGCTGATTTGTAGGGATCCAGATTTTTCAGTTCTTTCAGAACATCAGCTGTCTGGATTTGGGTGAAGGAGAAGCGGGGATAGGGGGGGAGTTGCTGCAGGGGTGCTGAGATGTTGGTCGGCGTAGGGGTAGCCAGGTGGAAAGCATGGCCAGCCGTGGAAAAATGCTTAATAAATGATCAATTATTATAGATTTATCGGTGGTGACAGTGTTTCCTATCCTCAGTGCTTTTGGCAGCTCGGAGGAGGTGCTCTTATTCTCCATGGACTTTACAATGTCCCAAAACTTTTTGGAATTAATGCTAAAGGAAGCAAATTTATGTTTGAAAATGATAGCCTTAGCTTTCCTAACTGACTGAGTATATTGGTTCCTGACTTCCCTGAAAAGTTGCATATCACGGGGCTATTCAATGCTAATGCAGAATGCCACAGGATGTTTTTGTGCTGGTCAAGGGCAGTCAAGTCTGGGGTGAACCAAGGGCTATATCTGTTCTTAGTTTTACATTTCTTTTAACGGGGCATGCTTATTTAAGATGGAGAGGAAAGCACTTTTGAAGAGCAACCAGGCATCCTCTACTGACGGGATGAGGTCAATATCCTTCCAGGATACCACGGCCAGGTCAATTAGAAAGGCCTGCTCGCTGAAGTGTTTTAGGGAGCGTTTGACAGTGATGAGGGGGTGGTCATTTGACCGTGGTCCCATTATGCACGCAGGCAATGAGGTGATTGCTGAGATCCTGGTTGAAGACAGCAGATGTGTATTTAGAGGGCAAGTTGGTCAGGATGATATCTAAGAGGGTGCTCATGGTTATGGATTTGTACCTGGTAGGTTCCTTCATAATTTGTGTGAGATTGAGGCCATCTAGCTTAGATTGTAGGACGGCTGGGGTGTGAAGATAGAATGGGGGCGATCAATTCACATATGGTGTCCAGGGCACAGCTGGGGGCTGAGGGGGGTCTATAACAAGCAGCAACGGTGAGAGACTTGTTTCTGGAAAGATGGATTTTTAAAAGTATACGCACAAATTGTTTTGTCACAGACCTGGATAGTATGATAGAACTCTGCAGGCTATCTCTTGGTGGCCTTTTGGTGGCCTTCCTAAGCCAGGATTCAGACACGGCTAGGACATCCGGGATGGCGGAGTGTGCTAAAGCAGTTAATAAAACAAACTTAGGGAGGAGGCTCCTAATGTTAACATGCATGAAACCAATGCTTTTACGGTAACATAAGTCATCAAATGAGAGCACCTGGGGAATGGTAGTGATGCTGGGGGCTGCAGGGCCTGGGTTAACCTCTACATCACCAGAGGAACAGAGGAGGAGTAGGTTAAGAGTACGGCTAAAAGAACTGGCCGTCTAGTGCGTTTGGAACAGAGATTAAAGGGAGCAGGTTTCTGGGCACGGAAGAATAGATTCAAGGCATAATGTACACACAAGGGTATGGTAGGATGTGAGTACAGTGGAGGTAAGCCTAGGCATTGAGTGACGATGAGAGGTTTTGTCTCTAGAGGCACCATTTAAGCCAGGTGCGGTCACCGCAATGTGTGGGGGGTGAAACATAAGGTCTTGAGCAGGGCTGGAGGCTCTATAGTGAAATAAGACAAAAATTACTAACCAAAACAGCAATAGACAAGGCATATTGACATTAGGGAGAGGCATGTGTAGCCGAGTGATCATAGGATCCAGTGAGTAGCTAGGTGAGCTGGAGGCACGGCGATTCAGACAGCTAGCAGGCCGGGGCTAGCAGCAGGCTAGCAGATGGGCCTCAGGGGGAAGTTGCAATGGGAGACCCTGTTGAAACCCCCTCGGATGGTTACATCGGCAGACCAGTCGTGATGGATAGGCGAGGCTCCGTGTTGGCAGCAAAGGTCCTTGCCAATTGGCAAAAGAGGTATTGAAGCCCAGGAATTATCTGATGGATTTCTCCGGCTAGCCAGGAGATGGGCCTAGCTCCAGGCTAGCTCCAGGCTAACTGGTGCTTGCTTCGGGACAGAAACCCCCTCGGACGGTTACGTCGGTAGACCAGTCGTGATGGATCGGCAGCAAAGGGTCCAGGCCAATTGGCAAAAGAGGTAATTGAAGCCCAGGAATTGCTTGATGGATCACTTCGGCTCGCCAGGAGATGGGCTTGGTTCGAGGCTAGCTCCAGGCTAACTGGTGCTTGCTTCGGGACAGAGATGTTAGCCAGGAGTAGCCACTCAGATAGCAGCTAGCTAGCTGCGATGATCCGGAGTAAAGGTTCAGAGCTTGCGGTAGGAATCCGGAGATGTGGTAGAGAAAAGCAGTCCGATATGCTCTGCGATGATATCACGCTGTGCAGGCTGGCAGGAGTTGACCGGGCTGAGGCTGGCAGATGTCCGAGTTGACGGTGATGACCGCTAGCAGTGGCTAACTGACTACTAGCTAGTAGCTGGTTAGCTGGCTAGCTGCTGAAGGGGGTTCCGGTTCAGTCCGTAGATAGAAAATTAGATAAAAAAATATAATACGAAATATATACGAAGAAAAACGATATGTACAAGGGACAGTCAAAATAGACATCCCACTGCTATGCCATCACACACACACACACACAGTAAACAAATCTATAGTTCTGATGCTGATCACTCACATGCAAAGAAACACACAAACGCACAAAACAGAACACACTATGCTCCTCTCTCTCTTTCTCTCTCTCTTTCTCTCTCTCTTTCTCTCTCTCTTTCTCTCTCTCTTTCTCTCTCTCTTTCTCTCTCTCTTTCTCTCTCTCTCTCTTTCTCTCTCTCTCTCTCTCTCTCTCTCTCTTCTCTCTCTCTCTTTCTCTCTCTCTCTCTCTCTCTCTCTCTTTCTCTCTTTCCTGAAGCACACACAGGTACTCAGAGAACTCCACATGTGGCAGCCTCAAATGAGTATTGACAGTGCTGTTAGAGCCTTTGAAGTTTTATTTGATAGCAAAATTGCCTCTCGCTTCACTGGAGTGATTTTATATCCAGCTACAAACAAGAGCTTCCTCAATTGTCTGGAATTAAAATCTGATAAAAAGCAGAGCAATCACTGCAATCGTCAAGGAGGGTCTTGTAATCAAACTATCAAAAAGAAATCTGCTGAGAAGGGAGTAGATGGTCCTGGGTCTCCAAGGTTACCAAGAATAAAACCCATTTCATGTGTCAGATGCATCTCTCCCTGCCCTGTTGTTTTAGCTGCCGCTAAATTGATGAATTACTTTACCTCATAAAACCGGTTATTAGCTTTTAAAGGCACAATCACTGCTTTTCCCAAGCTTCAAATACAGCTTTGAATGCTTCATTATTTTGACAATGCCTCCACAATGTCACCAACAGATGTAATATAAAAAGGCCCTCTTTACTTTTCTAAGTTACTTTTATTTATGTATTTTATTTTACTTAATTCTAGAGTAGATTAAAGGACATTGAATGAAAATGTGCTGGAAAATGTGCTGCTGGATTTCAGGATAAAGCTTTGACTTAATCTGACCAGTGACACAATGTACCCACTTAGATAATAAAATAGTCCTAAATAGACCTAAAGCATCAAGGTAAAAACAAGGTACCTCTCCCTATATGCTCATGATAACACATGTGTGGAGGTCATATCACTTCAAACCACAGGCTGCAAATGTGACACACATCTCTTTCCGGCTGTTCCAAAATTGTAACAGGTGTTTTTGACATTTGACAAAAGTACAGACTTAGAGCTTCAAAATGGTCTGTCATACACTGCATTCGAAATAACAATGGCAAAGTAATGCTGCTTTGAACGTTTATAAACTTCTAACCCCACTTAAAAAGAGAAATGGTCCTTGAAAAGTTTTGGTTCAGTTTTTACACCTCTTTGTTCACACCCATTCAGCATCGTTCCCACCCTTTTAAGCCTTAGCCCCACCCATCTCTTTAAGGATTCACTTGTGAGGTGATGTCCTAAACAGAGTGAGTAAGGTAGTGTATTAAACAACCAAAGATTTCAAGACTAAAAGTGGTAAAAGTAGTAGCCTTGATAATGGCGCCATTGGTACTTTTTTGTCTGTTTCTTTTCACATTGTTTGTAACTCATTTTGTACATAAAGTTGCTGCTACAATCTCTTATGACCGAAAAGAGCTTCTGGACATCAGAACAGCAATTACTCACCTCGAACTGGACAAAGATTTTTTCTTTAATGAGTCCAACACGAAGGATATACATTCTTTGTCAAGACAAAGCCCAAATCCCCGTCATTCGCGTAAAGAAAATACAGAGAAAAGGGGGGAGGAGGGTAGGGTGCCTTGTAAGAATTCACCAACGAGTAGGTAAACCACCACTATGTTATTTCATAGTTTTGTTGTCTTCAATATTATTCTCCAATGTAGAAAATAGTAAAAATATAAGACTGCACTCAACTAAGACTGCACTCAATGACCTGTATAAGGCCACCTTTACTCCACGCACAGTGACACATACAAAGCTCTCCCTCACCCTCCATTTGGCTTACAAGCTAAATCTAAAGCAGGAAGTACCAGTGACTCGCTCAATACGGAATTGGTCAGATGACGTGGATGCTAAAATACAGGACTGTTTTGCTAGCACAGGCTGGAATATGTTCAGAGATTCATCCAATGGCATTGAGGAGTATACCACCTCAGTCACCGGCTTCATCAATAAGTGCCTCGACAACGTCGTCCCCACAATGACAATATGTACATATCCCAACCAGAAGCCATGGATTACAGGCAACATCCGCACTGAGCTAAAGGCTAGAGCTACCACTTTTAATGAGTGGGACACTAACACGGACGCTTATATGAAATCCCACTATGCCCTCAGACGACCAATCAAACAGGTAAAGATTGAATCCTATATAAACTCAGCAACAAAAAAAAACTTCCCTTTTTCAGGACTCTGTCTTTCAAAGATAATTCCTACAAATCCAAATAACTTCACAGATCTTCATTGTAAAGGGTTTAAACACTGTTTCCCATGCTTGTTCAATGAACCATAAACAATGAATGAACATGCACCTGTGGAACGGTCGTTAAGACACTAACAGCTTACAGACGGTATGCAATTGAGGTCACAGTTATGAAAACTTAGGACACTAAAGAGGCCATTCTACTGACTCTGAAAAACACCAAGGTCTCTGCTCATCTGCGTGAATGTGCCTTAGGCATGATGCAAGGAGGCATGAGGACTGCAGATGTGGCCAGGGCAATAAATTGCAATGTCCGTAATGTGAGACGCCTAATACAACACTACAGGGAAACAGGACGGACAGCTGATCATCCGGGACAGGTACAGGATGGCAACAACAACTGCCCAAGTTACACCAAGAACGCACAATCCCTCCATCAGTGCTCAGACTGTCCACAATAGGCTGAGAAAGGCTGGACTGTGGGCTTGTAGGCCTGTTGTAAGGCAGGTCCTCACCAGACATCACCGGCAACAACGTCGCCTATGGGCACAAATCCACCGTCGCTGGACCAGACAGTACAGGCAAAAAGTTATCTTTACTAAATGAGTCGCAGTTTTATCTCACCGGGGGTGATGGTCGGATTCACGTTTATCATTGAAGGAATGAGCGTTACACCGAGGCCTGTACTCTGGAGCGGGATCGATTTGGAGGTGGAGGGTCCGTCATGGTCTGGGGCTGTGTGTCACAGCATCATCTGACTAAGCTTGTTGTGATTGCAGGCAATGATTGCAGGCAATCTCAATGCTGTGCGTTACAGGGAAGACATCCTCCTCCCTCATGTGGTACCCTTCCTGCAGGCTCATCCTGACATGACCCTCCAGCATGACAATGCCACAAGCCATACTGCTCATTCTGTGCTTGATTTCCTGCAAGACAGGAATGTCAGTGTTCTGCCATGGCCAGCGAAGAGCCAAGAATCTCAATCCCATTGAGCACGTCTGGGACCTGTTGGATCAGAGGGTGAGGGCTAGGGCCATTCCGCCCAGAAATGTCCGGGAACTTGCAGGTGCCTTGGTGGAAGAGTGGAGTAACATCTCACAGCAAAAACTGGCAAATCTGGTGCAGTCCATGAGGAGGAGATGCACTGCAGTATTTAATGCAGCTGGTGGCCACACCAGATACTGACTGTTACTTTTGATTTTGAACCCCCTTTGTTCAGGGACACATTATTCAATTTCCGTTAGTCACATGTCTGGGGAACTTGTTCAGTTTATGTCTCAGTTGTTGAATCTTGTTATGTTCATACAAATATTTACACATGTTAAGTTTGCTGAAAATAAATGCAGTTGACAGTGTGAGGACGTTTCTTTTTTTGCTGAGTTTACTAGGCGGTGTCAGAGGAAGGAACAAAAATTGGCAGACTCTAGCCACCCAAGTCATAGACTGTGCTCTCTGCTACCGCATGGCAAGCAGTACCGGAGCGCCAAGTCTAGAACCAAAAGGCTCCTTAACAGCTTCTACCCCCAAGCAATAAGACTGCTGAACAATTAATCAAATGTCCACCCGGACTATTTACATTGACACACCCCCTTTGTTTTTACACTGCTGCTACTCTCTGTTAATGATCTATGTGCACATTGACTAGGTACCTGTACCCCCTGTGTATAGCTTCGTTATTGTTATGTAATTTTCTTCTGTTACTTTTTGATTTTATAAAAAAATCAAAACTTTCATAAAAAAATATTTTCATAAAACTGCATTGTTGGTTAAGGGCTTGTAAGTAACCATTTCACAGCAAGGTCTACACCTGTAGTATTCGGCGCGTGTGACAAATAACATTTGATTTGATTTGACTACAATAAGGAAAAACTCCAGGTAAAATTACACTTTATAAAAATGCAAGATCAATAAAAGTAGTTCCAATCATGTTGGTGGTAAATGAAACAATCAAAAGATGTGTTGTTTATGCTCTACATACCAAGTGTTGTCATCGATTCCTTGTAGAGACGCTCCACCTCTGTTTTTGTCACATGGCAGCAGCCTTCCACCAAAGTTTGTCCTGGGTGGCATCCGGGTAATACTATTGCATTATCCTTTGCATAGTTGTTGATGTTCACAATTCGCTGCAAGTCCTCATGCTTCAGTTGTAACCTGTGCTTGCTTGGGCTAGCTCTCTTGTTGATGGGAGGCATTAGACCATTCTCCTTGTATGACTGGTGGAGGAGAGTCAGGCGTGTTCTGCAGTGGCAAGTCATGCAGGCTCTAGTTTTGTCTTATCTTGATTATTGTCCAGTCGTGTGGTCGAGTGCTGCAAGGACCTAGTTTAGCTGCAGCTGGCCCAGAACAGAGCAGCACGTCTTGCTCTTCATTGTGATCAGAGGGCTAATATAAATACTATGCATGCCAGTCTCTCTTGGCTAAGAGTTAAGGAGAGATTGACTGCATCACTTCTTCTTATAGGAAACATGAATGTGTTAAATTCCAAAAATGTTTGCATAGTCAACTTACACACAGCTCTGACACACACACTTACCCCACCAGACATGACACCTGGGGTCTTTTCACAGTCCCCAAATTCAAGAAAGCATACAGAATTATATAGAGCTACCATTGCATAGAACTCTGTTCCATCTCTTATTGCTCAAATGAACAGCAAACCTAGTTTAAAACAACAGATAAAGCAACACATCACGGCACAACGCCTCTCCCCTATCTGACCTAGATAGTGTGTATGTATTGATATGTAGGCTGTGTGCCTTTTTTAATTGATGTAGTTCTGTCCTTGAGCTGTTGTCTATTAATGTGCTGTATTATGTTATGTTTCATGTTTTGTGTGGACCCCAGGAAGAGTAGGTGCTGCTTTCCTAATAAAATATAAAAATACCAAAATGCTGAAAGACCAATTCCAGAAGAAATATTTGATCATTATTAGATGAGGCTTAACCAGACACACTTGTCTAAATGTATGGGTCATGTGAAAGAGAGGCTATAACCTCTCCCCAATAACATCTAAGTGGATGGGTCTCTATTGCCTAGAATCTGTTCACATAGATGGCCATAATCACCCCCAGACACAGCTGGCTAAGTTTATGGGTCATGTAATCATCTGGCAAAGTGGAGTCTTTTGTTTAGACATGTAGCTAGCTAGCCAGCTAAACAATGAACAATAATCCCAACCCATACAGAAGCAATACAAGCAGATTGTCATAGCTAGCCACCATGCATGAAATGGTGTAGTACGAATCTGCAGGTAGCTAAAGCTAACCAACTGGATTCAATGTTAGCTAGTTAGCTAACAGTAGGCTACACATAGAAATGCAAATGGGTTTCTGAGATATTAAAAATATTACTACACAGATCATACATGTAGCTAGCGAGCCAGCCAGCTAATGTTTCAAGTTTTTTATGTCACATGCACAAGTACAGTGCAATGCCTTTCTTGCAAACTCAAAACCCAACAATGCAATAATCAATAACAATGTTATACTAGAAAAAAAGAAATATGAAGAATACAATAAGTAAGTAAGCATACTATATACAGGGTCAGTTCCAATACCATATTTACAATGTGCAGGGACACTACAGTGAGGAAGGTAGCTATGTATTGGGGTAAGGTGACTAGGCAACCGGATATAAGATAAACAGAGTAGAAGCAGCGTGTATGTGAGGGAGTGTGTGTGTGGAGTCAGTATAAATGTATGTGCATATTATGTGTGAGTGAGTAGGTGATGGATTGAGTGTGTAGGGCCCTGCGAGTGTGCATAGAGACAGTGAAAAAATAAAATAAACGGTCAATAAAGTTCAAAGGTTAACTCAGTCCACGTAGTCATTTTGTTAGCTACTTATCAGTCGTATTGCTTGGGGATAGAAGCTGTTCAAGAGCCTGTTGGTGCCAGACTTGATGCACCGGTACTGCTTGCCGTGCGGAAGCAGAGAGAATAGTCTATGGCATGAGTGGTTGTAGTCTTTAAAGATTTTCCGGGCCTTCTTATCACACCGCTTGATATAGATGTCCTTTATGGCAGGGAGCTCTGCCCCAGTGATGTACTGGGCTGTCCGCACCACCCTCTGTAGAGCCATGCGATCGAGGACGGTGATATTGCCATACAAGGCAGTGATGCAGCCAGTCAAAATGCTCTCAATTGTATAACTTTTTGAGGATTTGACTGCCCATGGCAAACTTTTTCAACCTCCTGAGGGGAAGAGGCGCTGTCGCGTCTTTTTCATGACAGTGCGCGTGTGTTTGGAACATTTGAAGTATTTAGTGATTTGGACAAACTTGAAGCTTGACCTGCTCCCCTGCAGCCCCGTCGATGTGGATGGGGGCGTGCTTGCAATCAGCTCCTTGGTCTTACTGACGTTGAAGGAGAGGTTGTTGTTCTGGCACCACACTGCCAGGTCACTGACCTCCTCACTGTAGGCTGACTCATCGTCATCGGTGATCAGGCCTACGACCATCATGTGGTCGTCAAACTTGATGATTTGTTGCGTGTCTTGCGTGGCCAAGCAGTCATGGGTGAACAGGCAGTACAGGAGGGGACTAAGCACACACCCCTGTGGGGCCCATGTGTTGAGGGTCAACGAGGCGGAGGTGATGTTGCCTACCCTCACCACCTGGGGTCGGCCCGTCAGGAAGTCCAGGATCCAGTTGCAGAGTGAGGTGTACAGACCTAGAGTCCTAAGCTTGTTGACGAGCTGTAGTCAATGAACAGCATTCTCACATAGGTATTCCTTTCATCTAGGTGGGTGAGGGCAGTGTGGTGAGCAATTGAGATTGCGTCATCTATGGATATGTTGGGGCGGTGCTGGGAGTGGGTCTAGGGTGCTGGGACGGTGGAGTTAATGTGTGCATAACCAGCCTCTCAAAGCGCTTCATGATTACAGAAGCCTTAGAGTAGCTAGCTAACAGTAGGCTTCAACTTGCAATGAAAATGACTTTGGAAAATTAGAAACGCATAATATCTGAAATGTAGCTAGACTTGCTGTTAATATGGATGATTGCTTCATGACCATGGTTGGCCTTAGTTTGAAGATGTAATCCGGAGACAGGTATTTTATACAACAGCCTTCTGTGTTCTCTTTTCAACTCCAGCGGGCATTCTACTGATTTCACTTCTTCCATGACAACAACATTGTTGATTTCCTCATCATCTGATTCGTTTTCAAAGTCAAAGAGAGTTAGCATGGCACGATCGTTCTCCAGAAAGTACTTGTTTTCACAACTTTTTCCCACTGATCTTTGTCGATAGAGCCTGCTAAATTCATAGCAGCAATGTTGTTGGGAGCAGTAGCAACCCTTTTGCAGTTCTCCTTGGCTATATCTTTATTTTTTAACTTCTCTAGGGCCAGTGGGACGAAATCGTAACAGCCAGTGGAATCCTGTGGCGCGTTATTCAAATACCTTAGAAATGCTATTACTTCAATTTCTCAAACATATGACTATTTTACACCATTTTAAAGACAAGACTCTCGTTAATCTAACCACACTGTCCGATTTCAAAAAGGCTTTACAACGAAAGCAAAACATTAGATTATGTCAGCAGAGTACCCAGCCAGAAATAATCAGACACCCATTTTTCAAGCTAGCATATAATGTCACATAAACCCAAACCACAGCTAAATGCAGCACTAACCTTTGATTATCTTCATCAGATGACACACCTAGGACATTGTTATACAATACATGCATGTTTTGTTCAATCAAGTTCATATTTATATCAAAAAACAGATTTTTACATTAGCATGTGACGTTCAGAACTAGCATACCCCCCGCAAACTTCCGGTGAATTTACTAAATTACTCACGATAAACGTTCACAAAAAACATAATTATTTTAAGAATTATGGATACAGAACTCCTCTATGCACTCGCTATGTCCGATTTTAAAATAGCTTTTCGGTGAAAGCACATTTTGCAATATTCTAAGTAGATAGCCCGGCATCACAGGGCTAGCTATTTAGACACCCACCAAGTTTAGCCCTCACCAAAGTCAGATTTACTATAAGAAAAATGTTATTACCTTTGCTGTTCTTCGTCAGAATGCACTCCCAGGACTTCTACTTCAATAACAAATGTTGGTTTGATTCAAAATAATCCATAGTTATATTCAAATATCCTCTGTTTTGTTAGTGCGTTCAAGACACTATCCGAAGTGTAAAGAAGGGTGACGCGCACGACGCGTTTCGTGACAAAAAAAATCTAAATATTCCATTACTGTACTTCGAAGCATGTCAACCGCTGTTTAAAATCAATTTTTATGCCATTTTTCTCGTAAAAAAGCGATAATATTCCGACCGGGAAAGCGTGTTTACGTTCAAAGAGAAAATAAAAACATGGGATCCCCTCGTGCACGAGCCTCAGTCTGATGGTCCTCTGATAGACCACTTACCCAAGGCGCTAAAGTTTTTCAGCCAGCGGCTGGAATTACATCATTCAGCTTGTTCCCGGGTTCCGAGAGCCTATGGGAGCCGTAGGAAGTGTCACGTTACAGCAAAGATCCTACATTTTCAATAAACAGAGCCAAGAAGCCCAAGGAATGGTCAGAGAGGGTACTTCCTGTACAGAATCTTCTCAGGTTTTTGCCTGCCATATGAGTTCTGTTATACTCAGACACCATTCAAACAGTTTTAGAAACTTTAGGGTGTTTTCTATCCAAAGCCAATAATTATATGCATATTCTAGTTTCTGGGCAGTAGTAATAACCAGATTAAATCGGGTACATTTTTTTATCCGGCCGTGTAAATACTGCCCCCTAGCCCTAACAGGTTAAACGTTGTCGCAAGGATTATCTGAGCAGCTCATGTTTTAGACAGAAGCCTGTGACATAGCAGACCAATCAGAACTCATGTCTCGTCATGTCCAGCCCATCCATTATCTCAGCCAATCATGGCTAGTGGGAAGGTTCCTCCCTTTGTCTGTGGCTAAACCAACTAGGCTCGTAATGTAACATTTTTATTCATATTTAAGGATGACATACAAGTTTGTTATTAACGCACATGAAAGTTCACATGTTCAAGAAGGTATTTCTGGAAAAAAAATAACATTTTGATGAAAATATATTTTTTACGTTCAAATTCCTCTCCTGTGACGCAGTGACGTCTGTCATACCATCAGCTTTCTTAAACGGATCGCAAATGACCCCTCGGCCTTATATGTTTGACCTTCGACCCAGCCCTACAGGTGCCATAGTACACATATCTACACAGCTGCTCCAGTGTGTTCCCAGTGTGTTTAGCTATGTCGTTAGCATGCAGCCAGTAGCGTGCAGCTTTAACAGAATGGTGCTGTGGAGGAGTGTGTTGGCCATGGCCCTTTTCAGATGAGGCAGTGATCAGTGCTGACAGTTCATTATGTCATTGTGGAGGGAGTGGAAGCGTGGGTCTGTGTGTGGGCGGGTGGTGGAGCAGAGGAGGATGGTGGAGAGGAGACTCAGGCCTAATGGGAGTGGATGGAAGTGCTTCCCTTCTCATCACACATCACTCACATTTACATGCTTACATCTCCAGCAGGCCCTGGAGCCGGGGAACTGCCAGTCAGCCAGATGAGGCGGAGTGTGTGTGTCTTAGTGTGCTGAGTGTGAAGCTGGTGATCGCAGACGCCATTGAGTGTACAGTACATGCATCATCTTGTCTTGATTAATATAAGCACTGTACATTATGAAAAAGCTTGGGTCATGGTGTTCCTCCATCATTATGTTCTTTCTTCATTATTAATATAAGCTTGTCGTGTTGACATCTTCGCTCTTCCCTCTGTCCATTATTGATGGTGTTGGCTTCAGTGTGAGTGCTTGTACAGGTGATGTGAAATTATATATTTGAAGTTGAACCAATACGTGTGTGTGTGTGTGTGTGTGTGTGGTGTGTGTATACTAATGTGTGTGTGTGTGTGTGTGTGTGTATAATGTTGCAGGTGATGTCTCCTCTGTCTGACTCGATCCTGGCTGAGCGGATGGTCAGGGTTCTGGAAGACAAAGTGAGTGTGACAGAGCTGGGAGTGCAACTGGTCTCTGGCCTCTCTCTGTCCCTCCAGCTCAGCCCAGGGAGCAACAGGGCCATCGTCGCCACGGCTTCAACACAGGAAGTCATGCAGAAACTCAAACAGGTAACCACACACACATGACTCAGCAACCTACTGCACCAAACATACAGTATCATATGTTGACCAAAAGATAGAAATTGAATATGGGAATTTTCAAAATGTTTATATGTGATAAAGGTAAACTGTAACTTTCTCACCCAGAATAGCTGGGGTCACATTGGCTGCCATTTTATCCTTTATAGTGAATATGATCGGATTCTGATATCAAAGTATTGATCTAATCTCAATGAAGATGTTTGCTTCTGAAACTGACACATTTTCAGAGGAACAGCTGCAGAGACCTACTGCTCAGCTGAAATTCTCATGTGCTTTTAAATCTGGCTAATTAAAACATCTCTGTACATCTGTCGGGGTTCTCTCTCATTACTTCTACACTCACTCTTTCTTTCTTTTTCTCTCTTGATAAAGATGAAAAGATGCGATTCCTGCAGATACCGGTTGCTTGTCTAGTAACAGTAACAGTTTACATTGACAGGGAGCATTCTTTCCTTTTAAGCTGCAGTGTGTCCCAAGGGGAGTTGGTGTTCTAGAGTAGACATGTGGGTAGAGATTGGCTTTGTTGAAGCGCTACTCAGACAGTGTTGTTTAGTTTACCCTTTTGATGGAAAAACAAGACTGGTGAAGCACTGATGTGTGTGCGTGTGTGTGTATCTGTCCTCAGGAGTCTCTTATCAGTGCCTGGCTTCAGTTCAGTGATGGCTCCATGACCCCTCTGGACCACTATGACCCCGCCCACTTTGTGCTCACAGCCACCTCATTGGACGAGCAGGTGGTGACAGTACAGCGCAGCACCGAGTGGAAGTGGCCGGTTATCGTGGCAAAGGGCGAAGGTCAAGGGTTACTGGTGCGCGTAGAGATGTCATCATCAGAGATCTGCCGGAAGACGAAGCGAAGCATCATCCTGGCAGCCGGGGTAGGAAACATCAGTGTTAGGTTTGGCAGCTCTGAGGAGCTATACAGCCGCCCCGGAGGCAGAACCCGACCAGACCCGCCCTACTATGGAGGCTCCATCTCTGACATTGAGGCTGGAATCATGAATCGGGACGCTACCACGGTTAAGGCCTCCATCCCGGTGAGGCCCAACGGGGACAGGCTATTGGCCGACGGAGGAGTCCCTGGAGAGTTCTCTGAGTTCCCTGCCCAGGCGGAGCTGCCGCGGGGCCGCAGCACAGAGGAGGACCTGTTGTCGTCCCGCCGTAGCCTCACAGACCTGGAGATCGGTATGTACGCCCTGCTGGGGGTCTTCTTCCTGGCCATCCTAGTCTTCCTCATCAACTGCATCTCCTACGCCCTCAAGTACCGCAGCAAGGAGCTGCCCCTGGAGGCCCCTGAGGCATTGCCTCATGCCCACGACTGGGTGTGGCTTGGCCAGGATGAGGGCCTGTGCCTGCAGCAGCAGCAGGATGAGCTGGGCTCAACCCTGGAGGAGGGTAGCCAGCTGCTGAATGGAGGGGCCCTGAAGAGCAGTGCCCAGGGAAGCTGTCCGGGAGGCAGGAACGAGTCACTCAACTCACCCACCACCAAGAGAAAGAGGGTCAAATTCACCACCTTCTCCAACGTCAAGCCCAATAATGGATGCCCAGTTCTGAGCCCACTGGCACTCGGACTGACCAGCGACATTAAGTGGGTGTGTCCAGACATCGAGCTTGGGGACTCGCAAGAGCTCCGAAATTACATGGACAGGTTGAACGAGAACGCTACAAAGAACATTGTATAGAGGCGCTTGTATTTTTAGTGGACGAATGAGTAACTCTAACACACCCGAATGCCTTCAGAGTAAGGAGGGATTGAGGGGTGCGTTTTACTGAAATTGGTTGGCACTGTACCTTGCTATGACAACAAGATGGCGCGTTCCAGCCATTGTTGTTTCCATTGTTACTATCGGAATGGTCGAGGATCAGAAATGAGGGGAAACTCAAATTGCCATTATACCACATTGGATATGTGGGAATTTTTGAACTTGAATGACACTTTAATTAGTAGATATATCTGCTTCCTGTCTTTAATTTTAGATAAGCTTATTTCATTTTGTTTTTATGCACAGCTGTCTTTGTTGACTTTTTAAATGATAATGTCCTTATTCTGCTGTGTATTATGTTGTTAAGCAATTACAGAGTCTGAGAGAAGTGTTCAAAGCTTTTAAAATTGTAAATAAGTTGAGCATAGAGACTGGTTTGGAGTATGAGAGACAATATTTTGTAACATCTTTCTATAGTCTGTCCTCCTTTTTGCATTTAATTTTGTTCTCCCGAGATCAACATGCATGTTACTGAAGACAAAGACAAAGCCTGTCTTAGTTCTTGTTGATCCGTCAGAAATAAATGTGTACATACTGTAGAGTCCTCCTTATAAGACACATGCTTCTCTCACACACATCTCTGTCAAAGACATGACATTCATTGAATAGCTGAGCTCTAGGTTGTGTGTTTTCTTATTATTTTGTCTTTTTTTTCTTCTTTCCTTTTCTCTCTATTATTAGAAGGCAACAGGAGTGTCTCCTACTTGCTGTTTGTGACATTCTTTTGTTATTTTGTTGTCAAGGTAGTTGATATGATTCCTTTGACTGTTTCCAATTTCTAGGTTAAACCTGTAGCCTACATGGAGATTTTTACTCCTCGTGTAATTAGTTCAATTCTGACCTTACCTGTAATTATTGGTGAGCGTAACTTTTGGTGAGCAACATCGTGTTAAATCCCCATTTTGTATCTATTTATTCCACTTTCAGATGGACCATAATCACTGCAGATTATTTCACTAAGACTGAGCCATGGAACCCAAACACACAATACAGTACAGGTCTATTACCAGAACCAATGGTTGGTGCAGATCGGTATAGCATAAGGATACATTAAACTAAACTCTAATGACATGAGCTGCTGAGTTCCAGGTGGAATAGTGATCCGCTCTGACGCGTCCATCCCCTCCTCCCTCCCCGTCAATCAGATCCATAGATGTCCATCCCTTACTGTTTTCAGAGTGGCCTCTGGATTTGATTAAAACTAAAGGTGAAACCTCTCTCTCCTGTTTCTGTTTGATTCATTTGTCTAGACGTTTAATTCATCCCTCTATCTATCTGTCCAGACTGAGTTACCCATCCAACCTCTCCATTTCTACAAACCGACTGCTGCTCTAACGAGATTGGCAATTTGGTATTTGTGCATCTGCCAGGCAGATAGTAAGCTGGGGAAATAAGTTATTGTGATGTCTGCATCCCTAAAGTACTACTTCAGACCTGGCTGAACCAAGAGTTGTTTTACAACACCAGAACTATTTCCATATTTTGATCACATGTTAGCCTATGGGGACCAGAGTTTTTCCTGGTCAGGTCATGTGATTAGGAAAAACTCATTGGCCCTAATGACAAGTATCACAAGTATTTCTATAATTTACTCTAATGCTACTCATAGTGTATGTCACAGTTCTCTCTCCAACTCTAATACATTCAAAAGCGTTTTGTACCTTTCCTAGACAATTTGTATCTCTCCCATAGAACACAGGTATGGCTCCTCTTTGTGAATGGGAAAACTAATTAATGATTACTAGGATGTGGTTTCAAGCTAAATTATTGTACCCATTTAACAACCCAGATGTCAATATCCTAATGAAGTACGAGCCCCAGCAACTTTGAAGAGGAGAGCGGGAGGGATGCAATCAGTCCCCATCCAAATTGCTGAACTTTTTATGCATTTTCTGTGTGTTAGATAACACACTCTACCAATACAATACACTAAATGATCTTCTGTTGGAAGGGTTGGTTTTAATTTGAAGCGCAGTAGAGTTTTTGGAACCTTGTGCTTTTTATTGAAATGAATTGTTTGCAGCTCATCATGAGTAAAACATGAGTTGGTAAATCAAATTGAAAGCCTGAATTAATAAGTGGCAGAGTTCATGTCTTTGTGAACTGAGTATGAGAGAGTGTGAGTGAGTGAGGCCTTCCTTACTGTTGTTGGTCCTGTTGTCTCTTTCAGCTGTTCACTGTTCTTTCTCTATTGATCCTGGCCTTATTAAACAGATTAAACTCGCCCCACTTTCCCACCATATACTTGCTGTGCCTGTGTTTACGGCGCATGTACAGTATGCACAGTACTGGATGGCCACCGTTTTGCAAGCTCTGACTCAATTTTGCTATTTTGTGATTATTTTGAGATTCAGGTGAAGGGAAAACAGGTCACCTCTTCCCTCCATTCTACTGGCCAATGTACAGTCACTTGATAATAAGATGGATGACCTCCGATCGGGGATTTGCTACCAACATGACTCTCGGAACTGCAATATTCTTTGCTTTTCAGAAACATGGATCTTGGACAAGATATCCCCCACGGCTATCCAACGCGATGGATTCTCCATTCACCGGGCAGACAGGACAGTGGAGTCGGGGAAATAGAGGGGGGAAGGTTTTGCCTCTTCATCAACACCAACTGGTGTGCTAATTCCAGCGCGGTGGAAGTGTCGACTCACTGTTCACCCGTCTTAGAATACCTGATGGTCAAATGCCAACCCTTCTAGGGAGTTTTCAGCTGTTTTCGTGACTGCTGTATACATTCCACC
Organism: Salmo salar; assembly: GCF_965601325.2. NCBI lineage: Eukaryota > Metazoa > Chordata > Actinopteri > Salmoniformes > Salmonidae > Salmo > Salmo salar. Next base: position 155,013,104 of record NC_138291.1, read on the forward strand.
CCAGTACAACACAAATAACAAGCTAGAGCTTAATGAACTGTACAAGGCTATAAACAAGCAGGAAGACCTACACCCAGAGGCTGTGTTTCTGGTTGCCGGCGATTTTAATTTGGTGTCACTAAGACATGTCTCCAACTCCACTAGGGGCAATAAAGTCCTAGACCACTGCTGTTCTACTCACAAGCAAGCATACAAGGCCCTCCCTCGTCCGCCATTCGGTAAATCAGATCATGACTCCATACTTTTGCTTCCTGTTTACAAGCAGAAGCTGAAACAGGAAGTACCCTTTATTCGCGCCGTTGAGAAATGGTCATCAGAATCAGAGGTTATGCTACAGGACAGCTTTGCTAGGGCTGATTGGAATTTGTTTTGAGACTCCGCCAATAACATTGACGAGCTAACCACCTCCATCACCGGCTTCATTAGAAAATGCATCTGCGACATTGTACCCACAGTCAGGGTTTGCTGCTTCCCCATTCAAAAGCCCTTGATTAACACAGAGGTTGGCACAAAATTAAAGAACAGGGCTACCGCACACAGAGCTATTTCATACAACCCTGATGCTATAGCCAAGGACAGGAATAAGTACAAGAAGTCCCGCTATGACCTCCGCAGAGTCATCAGAAAAAGGACAATATAGGAATAAGGTGGAATCCTATTACACAGGCTCCAACGCCTGCCACATATGGCAGGGGCTACAGTCCATTACTGATTACAAAGGAAGACCCAATCGTGATCTGCCCAACGATGCCTCTCTACCAGACAAACTCAATGCATTTTATGCACGCTTTGACAACAACATCGAGCCGGGTGTGATCTTGCTCTCCGAGGCGAGAAGGGTCTTTAATCAGGTCAAAACTTGCAAGGCCGTAGGCCCTAACAATATTCCTTAACACAGGGCCCTGCAGGGGCCCCACAGGGGTGTGTGGTTAGTCCCCTCATGCACTCCCTGTTAAAGTAAGTAAGTATGGTTACTTACTTACTTTATTGTGTATTTCATATTTCTTATTCTTATTTCTCGTTTGTATTTTTCTAGTAATACATTATTATTGATTATTGCATTGTTGGGTTCTGAGTTTGCAAGAAAGGCATTTCACTGTAGTTGTGCATGTGACATTAAAACTTGAATCTTAATAAATGGTTATTTCACAAGTACTTCTCTATTGGAGTTGGCAGGCCTTATCACACCACTGGTGTGTGTGCGTGTGGGTGAGTGTGTGTGAGGTGATTTATGAGTTAGATCAGTGAACTTAAAGCAGCTGTGACCGTGGTGTTGTTCCCTCCTCCCCTGACATTGCATTTCTACAGGGTCAACTTTCGCAATGCTAAGCAGACACTCACTGAAGTGTTGTATAAGAGACTGCCTTCATCCAAACCATGTGTACAAAGCACTGCAATGGCGCAGCCCTCAGAGATAAGCACTGTAGTGGCAAGGGAGCCACAGAAACAATGAAGAGTTCATTGAGGGAAATGATTCATCGCAGTGTATTAGATACGTGTGGTTCGGTCCTATTCCCCCCGGCGCCGGTCTTATTGAGATACGAATTGAGATACTGCAGCTAACACACACCCCCCCTCTATTCCTCCATGGGACCCCTCTGTGGAAGAAGTGAGTTTGTTTTATTTTCTGCTTCTCGTTTTATCTCAGATGGTATTTCTGTATTTATGTCTATGTTGTCAGTGTCTGGTGGGGATTGGCACTTAGGGCTGTGATCGTGGTAATGATGACTGTTGACGCTCTTGTTATGACAGTGAAATAATCGACCCACCCACACTATAAAAGTCTACAGTAATTACATGTAATAGAACGTTTGTGCAGGTGTCAAGAAGGCAGGGCACAGGTAGGCTAGTGGTTAGAGTGTTGGGCCAGTAACTGAAAGGTTGCTGGATCATATCCCTGAGCTGACATGGTAAAATCTGTTATTTTGCCCTGTGCAAAGGCAATTAACTCACTCTTCCCTGGGTGCCGAAGATGTGGATGACTATTAAGGCAGCCCCCCGCACCTCTCTGATTCAGAGGGGTTGGGTTAAGTACAGAAGGCACATTTCAGTTGATTGCATCCAGTTGTACAACTGACTAGATATCTTTCCTTTCCCAGTACATATTGTAGGGAGATATAATATAATCAGGCCCAGACCCTCTCTAAAATAAGCAGCTTCTGTCTGGACAAATGATACTGTATGGTCACAAAACACAGTCTGCTCAGATCCCGGACATCGCAGACATCTTCTCATGCAGACTGACCTAACAGGTGTATGAGGATATGAGTGGTTGTTTTTCTCTCTCTCTCTCTGCCGTTGCTTGTACAGAGACAAATCAAATGTTATTAATCACATGCGCCGAATACAACAGGTGTAGACCTTACAGTGAAATATTTACTTATGAGCCCCTAACCAACAACGCAGTTAAAAAAAAAATAAGAATAAGAAATAAAAAGTAACAAGTAATTAAAGAGCAGCAGTAAAATAACAATAGCGAGACTATATACATGGGGTACCGGTACAGAGTCAATGTGCGGGGGCACCGGTTAGTTGAGGTAATATGTACATGTAGGTAGAGTTATTAAAGTGACTATGCATAGATGATAACAACAGAGAGTGGCAGCGGTGTAAAATGGGGGGGGGGGCAATGCAAATAGTCTGGGTAGCCATTTGATTAGATGTTCAGGAGTCTCATGGCTTGGGGGTAGAAGTTGTTTAGAAGCCTCTTGGACCTAGACGTGACGCTCTAGTACCGCTTGCCGTGCAGTAGTAGAGAGAACAGTCTATGACTAGGGAGGCTGGAGTCTTTGACAATTTTTATGACCTTCCTCTGACACCGCCTGGTATAGAGGTCCTGGATGGCAGGAAGCTTTGCCCTAGTGATGTACTGGGCCGTACGCACTACCCTCTGTAGTGCCTTGCGGTCGGAGGCCAAGCAGTTGCCATACCAGGCAGTGATGCAACCAGTTAGGATGCTGTCGATGGTGCAGCTGTAGAACCTTTTGAGGATCTGAGGACCCATGCCAAATCTTTTCAGTCACCTGAGGAGAATAGGTTTTGTCAGTCCTGTAGCTTAGCATCTGCTTCATCTGACCACTTTTTTATTGATTGAGTCACTGATGATTCCTGCTTTAATTTTTGCTTGTAAGCAGGAATCAGGAGGATAGATTTATGGTCAGATTTGCCAAATGGTGGGCGAGGGAGAGCTTTGCATGTTTCTCTGTGTGTGGAGTAAAGGTGGTCCAGAGTTTTTTCCCTCTGGTTGCACATTTAACATGCTGATAGAAATAAGGTAAGACCGATTTAAGTTTCCCTGCATTAAAGTCCCCGGGCACTAGGAGCGCCACCTCTGGGTGAGCATTTTCCTGATTGCTTATGGCGGAACACAGCTCATTGAGTGCGGTCTTAGTGACAGCCTCAGTCTGTGGTGGTATGTAGACAGCTACAAAAAATACAGATAAAAACTCTCTAGGTAGATAGTGTGGTCTACAGCTTATCATGAGATACTCTACATCAGGCGAGCAAAACCTCAAGACTTCCTTAGATAAAGTGGGGGGGGGGCAACTTTCCTTTTTTTCCCACTGAGGAGGCATGCAGCACAATCGCTGACCAGGGCTTCAATGTCGTGATCGATGTCTGGCCACCGCACAAGGTTTCAACATCACTGCTTGACCTTCACTATGCCCAAGTGATCCTTGTGCGCCATTGAAAGAACACGCATACACAGGCCACTCAGGACCATAGTGCAAAACCCTTGAGAGACACAGACTCCTTCCCAGCAAGAAAGTTCGTGCTTCACCCTGGTGAAAGTCACCAGCTCTTCCTGCACACGCACATCCAGTGCGTGTGTAGGTGCGCAGGGTAGACAGTATGGGATCCTGTTCCGATGCTTGCTTCAGCTCCTCCAGTGCTTCTCTTTCGCCCACAGAGTATAGTTGTTCAGTGGAGCTCAGGGCAAGGCGACTGCATTGGGCCTCATAATGCCATTCTGCAGCTGTGAGAGGACAGCTCTAGTACTCCAGCTGAGGCTTCACAGGTGACAATGGTGGGGCAGATGGGATCAAAGTGAGCCAATACTGGGACTGTGGTGAGCTGGCTCTTCAGTTAGCAGATCGCATCTGAGAAGGCCCATGGCTCATCCTTCTTGAGGAGCTGGCGAAGGGGCGCTGTGGTCTGAGAGTGGTGGGGCAGAGACCGGAGGTAGTAGGCTGTCATGCCCAAGAACGAGGCCACCTGAGAGGCTGAGGTCGGTTCCAGGATGCGGAGGACGGCTTCAATGTTCGACATGAGTGGGGCAATGCCTTTGGCCGACAGGCGGAACCCCACACACTTGACGGCTGGAGCTGCAAAGGTGAACTTTCCACCATTCAGGGTCAGGTTGTTCCGCAGTAGAGCACTGAATACTCTGTGGAGTAGATGGTCATGAATGTGGAGGTCAAGGCCATGGACCATGATGTCAACCAGATAGACTGCCACCCCGGGTATACCAGCGAGGATGGTGCTCATCACCTTCTGGAAGCAGCTGGGGGCAGAGCTGTCCAAAAGGTATGCATGTGTATCTGAACACACCAGCATGTGTGACAAAGGCTGTGAGGTCTCTGCTGGCTGGGTGGAGGGGCACCTGAAGAAAACCCTGGCGCAGGTCGAGCTTCGTGAAGACCGTGGGGCCATGAAATTGTGCGGTCAGCTCCTCAGCTGTAGGCAAGGGGTACTTACCCGGGACAACAGCTTTGTTCACAGCACAGAGATCCACACAGGTCCAGATTCCACCTGACTTTTTGGTTGCGATTACCAAGTTTGAAATCCAGGGGGCAGCGTTGACTGGCTTAATGATGCCTGCCTCCAACTGTGACTGGAGATCTTTTGTGACTTCATCAAGCAGTGCAAAGGAATGCACCGCAGGGGCTGCATGACTGCGGTCACGTCCGGGTTCACTATGGGCCTGTGAGTAAAAGCTGTGAGGCAGCCCTGTCCATCAAACAGAATTGGCCAGTTCTGTTGCCATGTGCTGGCGGATGGTGGATAGCTGACCGACTGTCATCTCTCAGTGTGAACCCCAAGCCTGTAAAGAGGTCGAGGCCCAGGAGGTTGGCACCCCGCTTTGCAACGTGAAATGTGAAGAATGGCAGATGCTTGGCGCCGTTGTGCACTGGGACCTGGAAGGTGCCTGCAATGTCTATCTTGGATCTACCATACCCACAGAGGGCAGTGGAGGGCTGTTGGAGTGGTAGGTGACTGAGAAACTTGTAGTAAGTGTAGCTGCACAGTGCATGTATTGAATGACATATGGTTAGTGGAGATGGTTCGGATTTCAGTGTGCTCATGTTGAGAGCGAGATGAAAATAAGGGCCTGTTCTGGGTGGAGCTAGTAGCTGGGGCAGAATGACACACTTTAGCCAAGTGATTGTATTTTGAACAGTTCTTGCATATTTTCCCACGGGCTGGGCAGTTTGACGCCCTTGAATTGTGAGAGCTAGCCCCACAGCTACTTCTGTTTGTTTGTCTGTGTGCCTGCAGCACGGGCGTGCCGGTGTCTGTGTCCATGCTGCTATAGACGTGGGAGGGTGTGCGCAGCGCGTGATAGTTGTAGTGAGCCTGCTCGGGCTGAAGCTGCTGTGTGAGTATGGCTGGGGGCTGAGTATATGCTGCAGAGCTGTCTGTTAGCCCAGTAGAGCATTCCAAAGCCGTTTCAACCTGGAGTGCTATTTTAATAGCTCCATCAAGTTGTAAATGATCCGATTCCAAAAGTAGTTTCTCTCTTGTCTTTTCACATAACGTCCCCTCTATCTGAAAATCCACTGTCCCTCTGTACCGAGGGAGTGATGGAGAAGTGCTGTCCTCCGCTTGTGGAGATTGTAGAAAAGTCCATAGCTTCAAGATAAGTGTTAAAACTTTCAAGCCAGTTATTCCACGGGACTGGAGGTTCACCAGACAAGGCAAGGAATGGTGCTGGTGGTGGTAAGCTGAATTCAGCCATCTTCATCGCCAATGTTATATCTAGCTTAGCTGTAAAAGAACGCACATCTGCACAGATTCACATTGTACATTACTCTGTCGTTTAATGACATGTGCCACTCATTCTGACAACCCATTCATCCGTAAAGCAGCACACTGTCGTAAACCATAACAACGTACAGTACGACGAACAGCACGTCATACCATACATAACAGGTAGGTGGATAATTTGTCCAGATCTGCAATAGGTTAACTAGCAATCATTCCACACATAAAATAATTCAAATCTGCATCAATTTTCTATAGAACTCCACAAGAACATAGAGGAATAGCTGAAAAGCAGCGGAGAGGCTAGGTGCGTCATTGTGCATGAAAGAGTCAAGACATGTCAAGACATGTCATGTCAAGTCAAGAGCCATACAAATGTAATTTACTGTATAATGGATGTCTCTCTTCATATTTCGAAAAATTGTTAAATCATGAAATTCTAAATAATAATTTGTGAATCGCAAACAGTAAAATACATTTTTTTGCTATGTCCTGTCGAATTGTGTCGCTGCAAAAAAAAATGTATATATATTGTTCTGAACAAAAATATAAATGCAACATGGAACAATTTCAATGATTTCACTGAGTTACAGTTCATATAAGGAAATCAGTCAATTAAAATAAATTCATTAGGCCCTAATCCAGTGTCGCAGCTTTCAATGGGGACAAGGGGGGACATGTTCCCCCAGCATTCTGAAAGAACATTTTTGGCCGCCTCAGTTTTATCATTGGAATGTGATACAAAACGAGGCAACTGGGTGCTTTAGGACCATGCAGACATCTCCGAGCGGTCAGGTAGGCTGTTTGGAGTGTTTATCCCCCAAAAATGTAATATTATGTCCCCCGCACTTAAAACCAAAGTTGCGCCTCCCGAATGTGAGGGCGGTGTCTCTGCAGGCCAACTCCCGACGGGCGTCCTCGCGCAGACTGCAGCGATAATGGTCGATCCTGTCGTTCCATCCCGCGCCGGCAGCCAGGGTCTGAAACTCCAGGGCGAACTTCTGGGCGCTCTCGTCCCCTGCCTCAGATGGAAGAGGCGTTCACCCGGCTCTACTCTCGGGCGGGTGGTCGAAAACTGGCCCACTCCAGGGCTTTCCCGGTGAGGCCCGAGACGAGGGCGGACACCCTCTCACGGCCCGAAGGAGCCGGGTGGACGGTTGCCAGGTATAGGTGGACGGTTGCCAGGCAACAGGAACCCCTGGCAGTTCGCAGCCATCCCATCGTATTCCTGGGGAAGGGATAGACGAATCCCACTAGGACCAGGAGAAGGAGGGGCGCGTCGTGGAGACCCCGGTTGTGCTGGTGGAGGCGCTGGTAGAACTCCCTGTCTCTCCCAGCGGTCCATTGTCTGGACAATGCGGTCCATGGCGGTGCCAAGATGGTGGAGCATTGCTGCGTGCTCCCGGACGCGCTCCTCCACCCCTATACGTGGGGTACCTGCTCCTGCTGACTCCATAAGTTTGGTCCAGAATTCTGTAAGGGGTGCGTACTGGCGGCAGAGAAGTCAGGTGCAGGAGAGCAAAAACTGTGTTTACAACGGCACAGTTTAAAACTTCTTATGGATTAAATCCCGTTAACGGGATCAATTTTTTATAACATCCGGTGAAACTCTAGAGCGCGAAATTCAAAAAAAAATATTACAAGTATTTAACTTTCATACATTCACAAGTGCAATACACCAAATTAAAGCCTGACTTCTTGTTAATCTAGCCACCGTGTCAGATTTCAAAAAGGCTTTATGGCGAAAGCAAGCCATGCTATTATCGGAAGACAGAACCCCATCAAACAAACACATGACAATCATAATTCAACCCGCCAGGTGCGACACAAAACTCAGAAATAACGATATAATTGATGCCTTACCTTTGAAGAACTTCTTCTGTTGGCACTCCAATATGTCCAAAAAAGAACACGAAAAGGGCATCAAGACTGTCACATGACCTAATCATCACATATGGTCCTTTTGTTCAATTAATTCCCTCGTTATATCTCCAAAATGTCCATTTATTTGGCGCGTTTTATTCAGAAAAACACCGGTTCCAACTCGCGCAATATGACTACAAAATATCTAATAAGTTACCTGTAATCTTGATCCAAACATTTCAAACAACTTCCCTAATACAACTTTAGGTATTTTTTTATGTAAATAATCGATACAATTTAAGACGGGATAAACTGTGTTCAATACAGGATGAAAACGAAGTGGAGCGAGCTTTTAGGTCGCGCGCCCCAACCACAACACTACACTAGACTCGACCCTCGTTCTGAACAGCAATACTTCTTCATTACTCTAAAGAAAAACATCAACCAATTTCTAAAGACTGTTGACATCCAGTGGAAGCGATAGGAACTACAAGCAGGTGCCTTAGAAATCTAGATCCACATACATTTCACATTTACATTTTAGTAGACACTCTTATACAGAGCGATTTACAGTAATGAATGCATACATTTCATACATTTTTTTTCTTCCATACTGGTTCCCCATGGGAATCGAACCCACAACCCTGGCGTTGCAAACACCATGCTCTACCAACTGAGACACACAGGCCATAGAAATCCATTGAAAACACTGTCACCTCAACAACAAAGAAATTCCTGGATGGTTTGTCCTCGGGGTTTCGCATGCCAAATAAGTTCTGTTATACTCAGACATAATTTTAACAGTTTTAGAAACTTTCGAGTGTTTTCTATCCAAATCCAATTATATGCATATCCTAGCTTCTGGGCCTGAGTAGTAGGCAGTTTACTTTGGGCACACTTTTCATCCGGATGTGAAAATACCGCCCCCTAGCCCAAAGAGGTATTAATAATAAAAACAACCGGAAACAGAACAATCAATCAATGGGTACAGAACCCGTCGCACACCAGAATAACGTGCACAAGCATTTACAATAAACATTTCCGGACAAGGACATGGGGGGAACAGAGGGTTAAATACACAACATGTAATGATGGAATTGAAACCAGGTGTGTGGGAAGACAAGACAAATCAAATGGAAAATGAAAAGTGGACCGGTGATGGCTAGAAGACCGGCGACGCCAACCGCCGCCCGAACAAGGAGAGGAACCAACTTCGGCGGAAGTCGTGACAACCACATGGTCATCCCTACTGCCTCTGATCTGGCAGACTCACAAAACACAAATACATCGTTTGTAAATTATGTCTGAGTGTTAGTGTGTACTCTTGGCTATCCTTACATTTTAAAAACAAGAAAATGGTGGCATCTGGTTTGCTTTATATAAGGAATTTGAAATATTTATACTTTTACTTTAGATGCTTAAAATATTTTATCAATTACATTTACTTTTGATACTTAAGTATATTTAGAATCAAATACTTTTAGACTTTTACTCAAGTAGTATTTTACTGTGTGACTTTTCACTTTTACTTGAGTAACTTTCTATTAAGTAACTGTATAAATATAGCATCAAAATGTGGAAAGTCAGATTTCCCTGTAGCTGATCAGCCGGCTCTGATCCCAGTGTAATGAGACAGGCAGGGAGAGTGAGCTCGTCCATGGTGGTCGCCGACCCCTCTGATCCCAGTGTAATGAGACAGGCAGGGAGAGTGAGCTCGTCCATGGTGTTCGCCGAACCCTCAACCTCCTGGCCCGTAGCCCTGCGTGGTGTCTACTGTGCCCCAAAACCATGCTGAAGTGGTCATATCCATATCCACATTTATAAACACAGGGTTGCTACAGTTAATGTTATTTGTGGTGGTGACCATTATTTATGAGTACATTTTATGAGGGGGAGGGTGCGCAATTTTTTTTTTTTACAGTACAAGGGGAGGGTCATGTGAGTGGGGTGCAGTTGCCCCAGTACATTTCAAACGGTCCCCTTAGATGATACTGGTCCATTGTAATGTGTTCTTTTCACCATTCAAAGCCAGTATGTTGGAGAAATGCATTAGAGAACATAACATATGTACTAGAAAGGGGATTCATAGGTTAGTTCTGTACTGTACACAGAAAATAGCATGTACGTACAAATCAGACAGTGATCAAATGGATATGGCAGCTGTGTGAGAGGCGTGGGATTGCTTATCGTATATTGTAAAATTGAAGCGAAGTGAGTGGTATGTATCTGTAAATTAATATTTGTGTGTGTGTTTCGGTGTGCGCATGTGTGTGAATGTACAGTGCCTATAGAAAGCATACTCTCTTGTAATTTTTTCACATTTTGTTATGTTACAAAGTGGTATTGAGATAGATTTAATTTCAATTTTTGATGATTTCATTAATCTCAAAAAGTATTTTTTTTGCAGATTGTTGACAAAAAATTATTCAATACCACTTTGTAACACAATAACGTGAAGAAATCCAAGGGGGGGTGTAAACTTTCTATAGGCACTGTGTGTGTGTGTGTGTGTGTGAGCGGTAGAGAGAGAGAGAAAGAGATATCACCTGGTGTCGGACAACTTTTTTAATGTCAAACATCTGTGGAGCAAACAGGGCCTTGGAGAAGCTTTTATCTCTTGTTCAAAGAGGCGACAGAATAGTCTCTCTTTACCCTGGTACAGTCAGTGAGAGCGTTGACAGTCAGGCCGAAAGGGAGACAACAACAACAACAAAAAGACATCTTTAGATGTTAGATCTGACCTGTCAAGACCCTCATCATCACCCTGGATTTTCAGGAAAATAGGGTGACTCAGCAAAAAAGATGAAACCATCCTCGAAGGGTAAAGTCTTATACTTCCCAAGCTATTCCCAATGCTCATAGACTGTCCACAGAAACCACACAGCTACAATATTTACTTGGTATGCTGCTGACGTCAATACATACTGACGAATATGTCTGGTGCTCTGGAGATATTTTGATGGACATTCAAAAGAGCTACTACTTCAGATAATTTTTAATTACCCTCCCTTAGGACCTGCATGTTCCCCGTTGCTCGGTGACATCGTGACACTCTTTCTTGTGGCAAGACAAATCGTTAGTAGAGCATCTCTTAATTTGAGGCTGCAGCAGCAAAACAGGTCTCTCAATATTTAATGTGCTGTAAAAAAGGGATCAGATGATCTGTGTCAGAGGAGAGGAGGCCCTTGCCAAGCCTAATGTCCCTTCATCTCAGGTTTGCGATTTATAAAATTATAGCCTGTAGCTGACGGCTGACAGGAGAGATTACCAGCCCACTCTGAAGGAAAGGTGCATCTCAGAGCCCCCGCTGGAGCTCCAATCAATTCAATTCTCGCCTCGGCTTCATTTTTTTGTCCATTAAAATAGCATCAAATTGATCACAAATACAGTGTAGACATTGTTAATGTTGTGACTGACTATTGTAGCTGGAAACTACTGATTTTTTTTATGGAATATCTACATAGGCGTACAGAGGCCTTTTATCAGCAACCATCACTCCTGTGTTCCAATGGCACGTTGTGCTAGCTAATCCAAGTTTATAATTTTAAAAGGCTAATTGATCATTAGAAAACCATTTTACAATTATGTTAGCACAGCAGAAAACTGTTGTGCTAATTAAAGAAGAGGCGACTCCGGGATGCTGGCCTTCTAGGCAGAGTTGCAAAGAAAAAGACATATCTCAGACTGGCCAATAAAAATAAAAGATTAAGATGGGCAAAAGAACACAGACACTGGACAGAGGAACTCTGCCTAGAAGGCCAGCATCCCGGAGTCGCCTCTTCACTGTTGACATTGAGACTAGTGTTTTGGGGGGACTATTTAATGAAGCTGCCAATTGAGGACATGTGAGGCATCTGTTTCTCAAACTAGACACTCTAATGTACTTGTCTTCTTGCTCAGTTATGCACCGGGGCCTCCCACTCTTTCTATTCTGGTCAGAGACAGTTTGCTCTGTTCTGTTGTACCAGATTTTCAGTTTCTTGCCAGTTTCTCACATGGAATAGCCTCCATTTCTCAGAACAAGAATAGAATGACGAGTTTCAGATGCAAGGTCTTTGTTTTTTGCCATTTTGAGCCTTTAATCGAACCCACAAATGCTGATGCTCCAGATACTCAACTATTCTAAAGAAGGCCAGTTGTATTGCTTCTTTCTTTCTTTTTTTTCACCTTTATTTCACCAGGTAAGCTAGTTGAGAACAAGTTCCCATTTACAACTGTGACCTGGCCAAGATAAAGCAAAGCAGTGCGACACAAACAACAACACAGAGTTACACATGGAATAAACAAGTGTACAGTCAATAACACAATAAAACAAATAAGTCTATATACAGTGTGTGCAAATGGCGTGACGGGGGTAAGGCAATAAATAGGCCATAGTAGTGAAGTAATTACAGTTTAGCAAATTAACACTGGAGTGATACATGAGCAGATGATGACATGCAAGTAGAAATACTGGTGTGCAAAAGAGCAGAAAAGTAAATAAAAAACAATATGGGGATGAGGTAGGTAGATTGGGTGGGCTATTTACAGATGGGGTAAGTACAGCTGCAGCGATCGGTTAGCTGCTCAGATAGCTGATGTTTAAAGTTAGTGAGGGAAATTTAAGTCTCCAGCTTCAGCGATTTTTGCAATTCGTTCCAGTCATTGGCAGCAGAGAATTGGAAGGAAAGGCGGCCAAAGGAGGTGTTGGCTTTGGGGACAACCGGTGAGATATACCTGCTGGAGCACGTGCTACGGGTGGGTGTTGTTGTTGTGACCAGTGAGCTGTGATAAGGCGGAGCTTTACCTAGCATAGACTTACAGATGACCTGGAGCCAGTGGGTCTGGCGACGAATATGTAGGGAGGGCCAGCCGACTTGAGCATACAGGTCACAGTAGTGGGTGGTATAAGGGGCTTTGGTGACAAAAAGGATGGCATTGTGATAGACTGCATCCAGTTTACTGAGTAGAGTATTGGAAGCTATTTTGTAAATGACATCGCCAAAGTCGAGGATCGGTAGGATAGTCAGTTTTACGAGGGTATGTTTGTCGGCGTGAGTGAGTGAAGGAGCTTTGTTGCGAAATAGGAAGCCGATTCTAGATTTAATTTTGGATTGGAGATGTTTAATATGAGTCTGGAAGGAGAGTTTACAGTCTAGCCAGACACCTAGGTATTTGTAGTTGTCAACATATTCTAAGTCAGAACTGTCCAGAGTGGTGATGCTAGTTGGGCGGGCGGGTGCGGGCAGAGAACGGTTGAAAAGCATGCATTTGGTTTTACTAGTGTTTAAGAGCAGTTGGAGGCCACGGAAGGAGTGTTGTATGGCATTGAAGCTCGTTTGGAGGTTAGTTAACACAGTGTCCAAAGAAGGGCCAGATGTATACAGAATGGTGTCATCTGCGTAGAGGTGGATTAGGGAATCACCCGCAGCAAGAGCGACATCGTTGATATATACAGAGAAAAGAGTTGGCCTGAGAATTGAACCCTGTGGTACCTCCATAGAGAATGCCAGAGGTCCGGAAAACAGGCCCTCTGATTTGACACACTGAACTCTGTCTGAGAAGTAGTTGGTGAACCAGGCGAGGCAGTCATTTGAGAAACCAGCACAACAGTTTAATCAGCAGTTTAATCAACAGTTTAATCAGCACAACAGTTTTCAGCTGTGCTAACATAATTGCAAAAGGGTTTTCTAATGATCAATTAGCCTTTTCAAATAATAAACTTGGATTAGCTAACACAATGTGCCATTGGAACACAGGAGTGATGGTTGCTGATAATCGGCCTCTGTACGCCTATGTAGATATTCCATAAACAATCTGCCGTTTCCAGCTACAATAGTGATTTACAACATTAACAATGTCTGCACTGTATTTATGATCAATTTTATTTTATTTTATTGGACAAATGACCCCAGACTTTTGAACGGTAGTGTATATGTACATATTCTCATTCACCCCTTTAGATTTGTGTGTATTAGGTAGTTGTTGGGGAATTGTTAGAACTAGAAGCACAAGCATTTCGCTACACTCGCATTAACATCTGCTAATCATGTGTATGTGACCAATACAATTTTGAATCCGGCAAAGAAAGTTATACTTTCTAATGTGACACCATTCGTTGGGGAGGAAGTGTTGGAGTGAGAGTTATCTTGTCATGGTCCACAATAAAAAAATTATTTTTGGATGCAAATCTCCGTTATTACTGCATTTGAGAGGGTTGGAAGAGGTGGGTTTGGATGAGGTGAATGGGAAGGATTTATATAGGGGGTGTGTAACGCCCTGGCCATAGAGAGGGGTTTTTTGTTCTTTATTTTGGTTAGGCCAGGGTGTTACATTGGGTGGGCGTTCTATGTTCATTTTCTATGTTGTCTGTTTCATTGATTTTGGCCGTGTGGCCTCCAATCAGGCACAGCCGTTGTTGGTTGTTGCTGATTGGGAGTCACATATAAGTGCCTGTTTTTCCGTTGGGGTTTTGTGGGTAATTGTTTCTGTTATGTATTGCACCTGACAGTACTGTTTGGCTGTCAGTTTTCTCGTTTTTGTGTATAGTGTTCTTTCGTCCATTAAAATCATGATGAACAATAACTCCGCTGCGCCTTGGTCTACTCTCTCTCCCGACAGCCGTTACAGTGTGTGTCAAGGTTTTGAATAAAGATAAATTAAAAAACAGGAAAGACACTCCTTGGAGGGTAAAACTGGGCCTTGATGACAAAGTAAAGCCAGCACGGAGAGCACTGTACAAGCCACCATTACAAAAGGGTACTGGTGATATGCAATGGAGGGTTTTGCATGTCAACATTGCAGTTAATGCTTTTGTTTCTGTCATTAACTCAGATGTTGGAGATGGATGTCCTTTTTGTAATGTAAGAGAAAAAAAATTCACTGTTTTATGGAGTGTGAGAGGATAAAGCCTCTCCTAGAAATACTAGAGTCTTTGTGTAAAGCTGTAGGGGAGATTTTCAATAGCACTGTTTTTATTTTGGGGTTTTAATATAGTAAGCAACAGAAAAGAAAATGTCAACTGTTAAATTACATTTTTGGACACGCTAAGATGTCAATATTTCTGAGTAGGAAACATAAGATAGACACGGGATATGGACAGGATGTAAGATGTGTTTTTAAGGGATTAGTCAAAGCGAGAATAAAAGTGGATTCTGAGTTCTTCTTGGATCTCCCATTGTTTGAAAAGTAGTGGGCTTACGAAGGAGCGGTATGTTTTGTGGAGGAGGGGAAACCAGTTTTTGTTGATCAAATAACTAGATATTTTTTTTAAGTATGTTTATTTAAGAATGACACATTTGTTGTTTAATTTCTGAAAAGAGACAGTGTGCCATTATTTGTGTTATACTTGAGTATAAAATAAAGGTTTTATAAAAACTCTCAAATGCTTTGGATCTCTCTCTCTCTCTCTCTCTGAAAGAGTACAGCTCGTTAGGAATCGGTTATAATGTGTGTGTGTAAGGTGTTGTGAGAGAAGAACAGAGAAGATCCTCAGGCAGGTCGTATACGTGTCAGCCTGTCTTCCTTTGCTCTTTACGTGTGCTCACTTTCACATTCAAACATTTATTTGCTGCCCTGACCTGACGTCGGCTGTCAAACACCCTCTGTCTGCCAGTGGACAGATTGAGTCCCAAATGGAACCCTATAGGGCTCTGGTCAAAAGTAGTGCACTATATAGGGAATAGGGTACCATTTGGGACACAGACCCTGTGCTGGCATTAGCATCCTGTTGGCTTGGAGAGTGTGGCCATTGTCCAGGAGGTAGAGTGATTCTCTGGAGCTCACAATGACTCAGCACTCGATGGAGCCAATAATTGGGGGTTGAAGTGTAAATGGCTTGCTAATTTAATTAACCTTGACCGCTATAGGTGAGGGCTAAATCTGATTTTTGGGGAAGCAGAGAGTCAGCCCGATTCTCTGTGTTTCTCTTTCCACTCAGACCCAGATTCACATTCATCTGGGTGGATGCTGGATCCAGACCACTAGTAAGAGTCACCGTTGGGACAAGGCATTTGTGGAACAGCTGGTTGTTTAAAAGCATAAAATGTGAATATAATTCATGGTGCCATTTGCAGAGGTGCCTAGGGGAAAGCAGCAGTGGAGCAATGTCCTTTTCCTAATGTGGCTAATGAGAGCTGTGGTGACTCAGGAGCCTATAACACACCACAGCCAATTAAGAGCTTCGATTCTTCACTAACAGCGTCCGGTTATAGCCCCATTTCTAATTAGAAAATGTAGCCCTTTTCAGTTAAAACTCCATTTACAGGTGGGTGGGCCACAACGTTCATTTTATGAAGCTAGATAAGGTCAAATCATATCTGAAGTCCAGACCAATCATACCATATAGAAATACTAGGCAAATGTTCACAGAGGAAGGCTGGGATTCCTGCTAGCTCAGCATGCAGTGAATGTACCAGCCTCAACCTCACCACAACAAACTGTTGTTTTGAAATCAGAGGATTTAGACATCTCTCTCTCTCACTATATTTCTCTCTCTCTCTCTGTCTCTCTCTCTCTGTCTCTCAATATTTCTCTCTCTTTCTCTCCCACTATATTTCTCTCTCATTCCATTCTTCTATTCCTCCCTCACATCCTGTATTGTGACGACCCTCCCACTCTGTCTGCCGTATTCTCTCTGTTCTTGTTTCCTTGTTAGGATGCCGGTGGGCGGAGTTGGAAGGGTCGTCAGCTAAATGGGAAGCACCTGGGCCCAGCTGTGTCCCAGGATAAAGAGACCTCTTCCACAGTTATTGAGAGGACTCTCTCCATGCAGACACTTTGTTGATTTTGGTTGTGTAGTTTTGTGGCTTTTTGGTTATTTCCTTTGGCACCTTTCAACACCCTGCATTATTACATTCAGGTATGCAAAACACTCACTTACACTACTGATTACTGATTACACACACGCCATTGTTAATTATTTAGTTATTTTAGTTCATAAATATAGATTTTGATACTCCTTGTCTCCCTTTTGTTGCGAACTCAGAGCCGGTTCGTAACAAGTGGGGGCTCATCCGGGATCTTGAACGGATTGTGTTTGGGAGAAAACGTGGAGGTATGTTAAATTTCGTAGGTACTTTGTATATTTTGTTAGTTTGAGTTTGGTGCTCAGTACTGGTTGCTTTTGTTTGGTTGGTTTGTGTGCTGTGTTGGAGAGAGTACATTGGTTAGTTTCCAGGCCCCTGACCAGCCTGGAAACGCTTGTTCTACTTGCTGTTGGGACATTGGTCTGAGGACGTGAGTGCAATCAGCTGTGTACCTCAGTGGGAGATTTGGGTAGGGTAGTGAAACTTACTACCCGGAGCTGTAGTCTTTTTCCCCTGATAGGCTTAGCGACGTGTTTCATTTTGGAATATGTTGGGCATTGTTAATGTTTGTTATTTTTGTGTGGTGTCTGTGGACTGAGCAGTTGTCTCGGGGGCACATCCGTGGCTTGGTGGAATCTACCAGCGTGCTGGGGGGTTACTTCCTTGCCAGCGGGCTACAGTGCATAATTACCCACTGCAAATCTGCATGAAGATTAGGGTTGAGTTATTGTAGGTTTTGGGGAAGTTCTGTATCTCATCTCTCTTTCTGTGGTGCCAGTATGATTGTCATTTCTCTTGTTGTGGTCTGGTGTGCTCAGAGGGGTTGAGTGAGATTTTTTTTTTTCTCTCTCTCTCTGACTATGCCGTCTAATGTAGACGAGTTCATTCACTTTCCATCAGAGGAACTGTTAGACTTATGTACTAAAGAACAGCTGTTGAAGGTTGCTGAACACTACAAGGTTGAAATTAGTGATAAATGTCTAAAAAAATTCTATTAGGTTAATATTGAAGGCCAATCTGATGGAGAGTGGTATTCTTGACGTTACCACTGGGGCAGCCTCTGCTGAGGACTCGCCGTCTCCCCGATATGTCACAATTACCGCTCCATCGGTTAGTCCTAGTAGTCTTCTTTTTGAACAGCAGAAAGAGCTGCTTCTGTTACAGCTAGAGCACGATCGTGAGAAGCTAGAGCATGATCGTGTGAAATATGAGAAGGAATTGGAATTTAAACAGGATTTGGAGCGTGCTGATCGGTTAAAATATGAAAAGGAATTGGAATTTAAACAGGATATGGAGCGTGCTAAGATCAAGCTGCAACAAGAGCGACTAGAGTTGGTTAGGGAAGGAAAGCTCTCAGGAGAGAGTTTGCTCTGGGAAGGTGACGCAGATTTACTTAGGAATCGTTCCTCTTTTGGTCGTGCCCCGGACACATTTGACATTGTTGGGAATTTACGGTTGTTGCCTCAGTTTAATGAAAGGGACCCTGAGACATTCTTTTCGTTGTTTGAGCGTGTTGCTGACGCTAGGAGTTGGCCTGGTTCTGACCGAACTTTAATGTTGCAGTGTGTGCTGACTGGTAAAGCGCAGGAAGCATATTCAGCTCTTAGTGTAGCCGACAGTGTCAGTTATGATAAGGTTAAAACGGCGGTGTTACAAATTTACGAATTGGTTCCTGAGGCTTACCGCCAACGATTTAGAACTTTAAAAAGGGATGATAAGCAGACTCATGTTGAGTTTGCGCGAGAATTATCTTCACAGTTTAATCGCTGGTGTTCCTCCTCTGCAGTTATTACTTTCCAAGGGCTGTGTGAGCTGATTATGTTAGAGCAATTTAAGGACGCAGTCCCTGATCGTATAGCGACGTACATCAACGAAAGGAAAGTTAAAACTGTCGCTGAAGCTGCGGTTTTGGCAGACGAATATGTTTTGACTCAAACTGTTTTTGTAGAGCCCCGTACTTGGAGTGAGTGGGGGCGTTCGGAGAGATTTGGGCCTCGCTCACCGAGATACTCTGGTTCACGGCAGAGTTTTATTCAACTAGGGTTGAGCCTGACTCCCGTGGTAAAACTGACTTTGGTCAAGAGTGTCACTACTGTCAAGGCTCAGGTCATTGGAAAAACGAATGTCCGGTTCTCAGGTCTAGGGGTAAATTCAGTACGTGTGTTAACGTTAAATCTAGGCCTACGGCGTTAGCTGCGTCTGTTCCACATCAGTTTACTCCTGACACATTGTCTCAGGCCCAGGGGCATGTGAAAGTCCATATTGACCCAGGCTATTTACCTTTCATTACGGAGGGTTTTGTGTCTATGTTAGGAAGTAAGAACCTAGTGCCAGTGAAGATCCTACGAGACACAGGTGCCTCGGAATCGTTTGTGTTGGAATCTGTGTTACCTTTCTCTGCTGAGACTGATTCTGGGAATAGTGTTCTAATTAGGGGAATAGGTTTGAACAATCTGTCAGTTCCATTGCATAAACTGATATTGGATTGTGGACTGGTGAAAGGTGAGGTTGTTGTGGGGGTGCGTCCTTCGTTGCCTATTGAGGGTATCGACGTTATCCTTGGGAATAACTTGGCTGGTGAGCGTGTGTGGCCTGTCGTGTTTCCATCTCTAGTGGTTTCCACTAAACCGTCAATTGTAGGGATTCCTGATGAGAGTGCGCAGAGTTTCCCAGCGGTGTTCTCTGTGGGTGCAGTGACGCGGTCTATGAGCCATGGTGACCCGGTCCCTGCTCCGGTAAATGAGAATACCACAAAGAAGTCTCTCACTGTTTTCCCTGTTATCCCGTTATCTGTATTCCGCTCCGATCTAATCAATGCGCCACGGACTGACCCCACATTAGAAGAGTTGCGTGACCAAATTGTGCCTGTGGAACAGTTGGGAGATGTCGCACATGGTTATTTTCTCCAAGAGGATGTTCTGATGAGAAAGTGGGAGTCTACAGAGGATGGTAAACCTGTTCGTTTGGCTGATACCGTTACTTCCCTTGGTTCTTGTAATACTAGGTCTGTGCATGAGGACGAAAATGTTCCTGGTCCCGATGATTGCATACTGCAGGGTAGATTGAAAAATTCAGAGACACTGGATATTTTGGATAGCCCTTTTACTCAGCTACCGGTTGATGGGCGGAAAGAGCTGGTTGGTCTGATTCGGAAAATTCCAGGTTTGTTTTCTGTGACACCTACACGTACAAACTTGATAGAGCATGATATTGACATTGGAGATGCTGACCCCATTCGTCAGCGGTTCTATAGAGTCTCTGTAGAGAAACTGCGTTGTCTGGATGCTGAGGTCAGGTACATGCTGGAGAGTAAGATAGCAGAGCCTTCTTTCTCCAGTTGGGCTTCTCCCTGTATCTTGGTCAGTAAACCGGATGGAACGGACCACCGTAAGGTAAACGGAGTCACTAAACCAGATTAATTTCCTCTTCCTCGGATGGAGGACTGCGTTGATCAAGTCGGCGCAGCTGTTTGTGAGCAAATTTGACCTGTTATTGTGCTATTGGCAGGTGCCACTGACGAGTAGGGCACATGACATTTTTGCCTTTATTACACCCTCTGGTCTGTACTCGTATTCGGCTTACTGAGTCTTACGTGGACTATGAATCGTTGGAGTGACTATGAATCGTTGGAGTGACTATGAATCGTTGGAGTGACTATGAATCGTTGGGAAATAACAACCGTTGAGAAGTGACTATGAACCGTTGGAAGATGTTCTTTGCGTTTGTAGCTGATGTGGTCTCTTGTGCGCCCTGTTCCTGAATGTTATGTGACTGACCATTGTTTTGTTTTGTCATGTTCTAACTTTCCTGTCTGTTCCCTCCTGGTCTTGTTCTCCTTTCCTCTTAAATGTTGCTTCCTGTGCACAAAGGTTGCTGAGGTCTGGGGAGAAGGAGGTTGGCTGGGGCAAGTGGAAGGTGAACATGTAACCTCTCGTCAATTTGGGACGCAGAGGCCTGTGTCAATTTGGGACGCAGAGGCCTGTGTCAATTTGGGACGCAGAGGCCTGTGTCAATTTGGGACGCAGAGGCTGGTACGTTGTTCCGGGGCCCTTGTTGGTCCCCGGTTTTATGGGGGGGTGTGTGACGACCCTCCCACTCTGTCTGCCGTATTCTCTCTGTTCTTGTTTCCTTGTTAGGATGCCGGTGGGCAGAGTTGGAAGGGTCGTCAGCTAAATGGGAAGCACCTGGGCCCAGCTGTGTCCCAGGATAAAGAGACCTCTTCCACAGTTATTGAGAGGACTCTCTCCATGCAGACACTTTGTTGATTTTGGTTGTGTAGTTTTGTGGCTTTTTGGTTATTTCCTTTGGCACCTTTCAACACCCTGCATTATTACATTCAGGTATGCAAAACACTCACTTACACTACTGATTACACACACGCCATTGTTAATTATTTAGTTATTTTAGTTCATAAATATATATTTTGATACTCCTTGTCTCCACGTTGTCTCCCTTTTGTTGCGAACTCAGAGCCGGTTCGTAACAGTATCCACAGAAATCTGCTTGAAACCATCTGTCTCACAATGCAACAAATGCCGCAGTCAGTCTGAGAGTGAGAGTGGAGAGAGGGCAGAGTGAAAGCACATGGGGATAGAATAGGGCCATTATGGAGGCCAACTCTCCCCAGGTACCACATGGGGCCACATGAGTCAGGTTTAATCAACAATGCGGTGCAATAGGTTTGAGATTTTTTTGTGGGTTTTATTTATTCGTACCAAAGAAAAGAAAGACATAATATTAAAGATACAAAAACTGGTAAAACGGTGTGCAACCACTCCACAAATATAGGTAAAACAAACCAAACATGTGTTCAATCAGTTAAACAAAGCATATTAACTATAATTGTACATTATATACTCAGTATACAAGAAAAAACTTGTTTGATTATGTGTGTGTGTGTGAGTTAGGCTACATGGATGGGATTATAGGGTAGTTTGGTTCATCAGGCTGACCCCCAGTCTTCCCTTGAAGTTATTGAGGGATGATGTTTTGGCAATGTGAAGATAAGAATTCCAGAGTATAGTACCTATCTAATAGAGAATTGACTATGTGAGGTGCAGCAGTTGGGAGGGTGACGGTTATCGCAGTCTTGTGTTATATACATGGATTTTAAGAATTAACCTGGAAGAATCCATTGAGGGGTTTAAGTAAACTGTCTGGGAGGTATGCGTATTTGTAACGTCCTGACCATAGTAAGAGGTTATTTTCTATGGTAGAGTAGGTCAGGGCGTGACAGGGGGTGTTTTGTGTTTTTGTTTTGTATTTCTATGTTTAAGTTCTAGTTTTTCTATTTCTATGTTGGGTTTCTTGGGTTGATCTCCAATTGGAGGCAGCTGGTCCTCGTTGTCTCTAATTGGAGACCATATTTAAGTAAGGGTTTTTCTTCCTGGGTTTTGTGGGTTATTATATTTTGAGTAGTGTTTGTTTCGCTCTGCGTCACGGTTTGTTGTTTTGTCATATTCAGTTATTTATGTATGGCAAAGTTTCACGGATTAAATAAAATGTGGAACTACAACCACGCTGCACTTTGGTCCGCTCCTTTCGACAACCGTGACAGTATTTGTAGATGCGAGGGTATAATTGGCATACATTAATGTTGTTAATAGAGAAGATACTTTCTTAAAAACCTCTTACATCTAGATGTTCCGCTAGCAGAACGCCTCACCAATATCCAATGGTAGAGCGTGGCCTCAAATACCTCAAATGCAAAAACTTCAATTTTTCAAACATATGATTATTTTACACCATTTTAAAGACAAGACTCTCCTTTATCTAACCACATTGTCCGATTTCAAAAAGGCTTTACAACGAAAGCAAAACATTAGATTATGTCAGGAGAGTACCCAGCCAGAAATAATCACACACCCATTTTTCAAGCTAGCATATAAGCCACAAAAACCAAAACCACAGCTAAATGCAGCACTAACCTTTGATCTTCATCAGATGACACTCCTAGGACATTATGTTATACAATACATGCATGTTTTGTTCAATCAAGTTCATATTTATATCAAAAACCAGCTTTTTACATTAGCATGTTTTGTTCAGAACTAGCATACCCACCGAAAACTTCCGGTGAATTTATTAAATTACTCATGATAAACGTTCACAAAAAACATAATTATTTTAAGAATTATAGATACAGAACTCCTCTATGCACTCGATATGTCCGATTTTAAAATAGCTTTTCGGTGAAAGCACATTTTGCAATATTCTCAGTAGATAGCCCAGCCATCACGGCTAGCTATTTAGACACCCACCAAGTTTGGCACTCACCAAACTCAGATTTACTATAAGAAAAATTGGATTACCTTTGCTGTTCTTCGTCAGAATGCACTCCCAGGACTTCTACTTCAACACCAAATGTTTTGTTTCCAAATAATCCATAGTTATATCCAAATAGCTGCGTTTTGGTCTTGCGTTCAAGACACTATCCGAAGGGTGACGCGCCGGCGCATATCGTGTCATTGTTCTCAGAACGACCACTTTCCAAAACCCCTACTATTTTTCGCCCAGGGACTGCAGAGTTGTCATTCCACGTTCTGGTGCCTTCTGAGAGCCTATGGGAGCCTTAGAAAATGTCACGTTACAGCAGAGATCCTGTATTTTCGATAAAGAGGCTATAGAAGGACAAGAAATGGTCAGACAGGGCACTTCCCATATAGAATCTTCTCAGGTTTTGGCCTGCCATATGAGTTCTGTTATACTCAGACACCATTCAAACAGTTTTAGAAACTTTAGGGTGTTTTCTATCCACATCTACTAATTATATGCATATTCTAGTTTCTGGGCAGGAGTAATAACCAGATTAAATCGGTTACGTTTTTTATCCGGCCGTGAAAATACTGCCCCCTATCCTAAACAGGTTAAACAAAGTTGCAGATGGAGCCAGGTAATTAGAGGAGGTGGCTAGTATTGCGAATTTATTTTGTAGGATGAGTAATTTGTGTAGGTAGGAGACATATGTTCTGGCCCAGACAATATTACAGTAAATGAGATATGGGTAAATTAAGCTATAGTATAAGGAAGCAAGCCTGATGAACCAAACCACTAATCTGTCTGATGAAACCAACAGATTTCATCACTTTGCTACAGACAAATTGAATAAGATCTTTGCAGGATAACGTTTCATCAATTGGAACTCAGAGGACTCTAGTGGATGGGACTTGTTCCATTTCATTCCCTCCAATAGAGATGGCACTTTTTTTTTATTAAATGTTTATATTTCTTATGTGCAAGTGAATACAATAAAGTTATTAAAAAAAATTACATTTAAAGATCATTTGTTTATCTGGAACCATTCAGAAAATGTGGGGAGTACAGTAGAAGACACAGCAGCAAGGTCATTGATATAGATTAGGAATAATAAAGGTCCAATTATCAAACCCTGTGGTACACCACAGGATATCTTGGCTCTGGTAGATGCACAGGCATTTGTATAGATACATTGTTCTCTATCATAAACATAGCTATATAACCAATTATATGAATAATCATGAAAACTGTAATAATACAATTTAGAAAGTAATATTTAATGATCTACCGCGTCAAATGCTTTGGATAAATCTAAAAAGATGCCAAGAGATCTGTGGAGTAGTTTTTACGAAAGCCATATTGGTGCTCATATAGAATACAGTGTTGATTTAAATGTTTCAACATTCTCTTATACACACATTTTTCTAGGATTTTAGAAAACATGGTATGTCAGATATTGGGCAATAATTTGTAAAATATCTTGGATCCCCAGATTTACAGAGGGGGATAACTTTGGCAATTTTCAAATATTTAGTAACAATACCAGTTTGCATAGATTTGGATGTACGTTAGAGGCTCAGTAACCGAGGAAGACACTGATTTTACCAAAGAGGCACCAATCTCATCATGACCTGCTGATTATATCTTTTAAGTTACCAATTACCTCCATTACATCAGGAGGATCAAACTGAGCAGAGAAGGGAAATGTCCCTTAATGTAATCCAAGGGATTTCCATCAGTATTTTCAATTTTCTTTGACAGGGAGGAACCGGCATTGACAGAAAAGTTATTAAATTCACATGAAATACCATCAAGATCACTATAGTATCATGACACAAGGCGAGACCCAGATGCAGACACAGGAGGCGATGGTTGGAGTCTTACAATATTTATTAATCCAATAGGGGTAGGCAAGAGAATGGTCGTGGACAGGCAAAAGGGTCAAAACCAGTTCAGAGTCCAAAAGGTACCGAAGGGCAGGCAGAATCAAGGTCAGGGCAGGCAGGATGATCATGCAGGCGGGAAAGTAGTCCAGAGTCAGGCAGGGGTCAAAACCTGGATGACTATCAAAAAGAGAATAGCAAAAGGAGTACGGGAAAAACACACTGGTTGACTTGTCTAACATACAAGACGAACTGGCACAGAGACACAGGGATAAATATACTGGGGAAAATAAGTGACACCTGGAGGGGGTGGAGACAATCAGAGGAACAGGTGAAACAGATCAGGGTGT
Organism: Salmo salar; assembly: GCF_965601325.2. Taxonomy (NCBI): domain Eukaryota; kingdom Metazoa; phylum Chordata; class Actinopteri; order Salmoniformes; family Salmonidae; genus Salmo; species Salmo salar. The sequence continues at coordinate 155,038,226 of NC_138291.1, forward strand.
GACATATAGGTCTTATTTCTAACAATAAATTGAGATGGAATAGTTGTAGATGCACTTTTGTTATTCAATACTTGATTGATGATTTTCAAGTTGACTGTATTATTTAAGGATTTTGGGCATTTGTTGGTAAAATATATTTTTTGGTTTGAAGTAGGTGAGTAAATTTGTTCATATACTTTTAGTAATTTTCAGAATTCAGGGGAGACTGAGGATTTTTTGAGACCGGTTGTAATAAAGTCTGTGTGAGCTGGTGTGGAGGAGTCAGGCGCAGGACAGCAGATATGAGTAAAAAACGTATTTACTCAAAATAAAAAGAAATACATAGCAATAATGCGAGCCCACAATAACAGACCGTATTACATACAAACAATTGCTCACAAACAAACATGGCGGAACAGAGGTTTAAATAATGAACAAGTATTTGGGGAATTGAAACCAGGTGTGTAAGACAAAGACAAAACAAATGGAAAATGAAAAGTGGTTCGGCGATGGCTAGAAGGCCGGTGACGTCGACCGCCGAACGCCGCCCGAGCAAGGAGAGGGACCGACTACGGCGGAAGTCGTAACACCAGTTGTAAACCAAGGTTTCCAGAACCCTTCTGCCGCTCTCTTGCGTGGTTTAACTAAGGGAAAGCAGTGTTGAAATACAGAATTAAAAGATGTGAACAAAGTCTGGTAAGCAGACTCCACATCGGCCTGATTATTAACAAAGTCCCATGAAATATCATCAATCAATATCTTAAAGAGCTCACAATTACTTTTGTTAAATATTCTACATTACCATCTGTTTAATTTCCAGCTGCCAAAGAGAAGTGGAAAATTGGAAAGTGGTCAGTATAAAGTACATCTGTATTAGCCACATTTTTCAAATAAAATTGTAAAATTGTAAAAATATTATCAATAAGGGTGTCAGATGAACTGGTCAGTCTTGTGGGCTTATAGATGAGGGGATACAGATAGCTGGAGTATAAAGGATTTACTATTGACTGACGTTAGTGAGTGGTTCTCACCTTTAAATACATTTATGTTAGAATCAGTTAATAGTAAACACATTTTATATTAATTATTCATCAAATCCAACACTGGTGCAAGGATATCAATGAAACTACCAATGTCAGAATCGGGTGGCCGATAGATGCCTCCAGCGGGGACGGACATCCAGCGAAAAATCATATCGCCATTAGCATAACTAAATGTACTAATTTTTTTTCTTCATTTTTTTTAAAAATTATATTGTTTTATAGATACACCTCTCCTGAATCGAACCACGTTGTCCGATTTCAAAAAGGCTTTACAGCAAAAGCAAAACATTAGATTATGTTAGAGGAGTATATCGTAAAAGTAGCCACATAGCCATTTTCCGACCAACCACATAAATCACAAATAACCAAAAAACAGCTAAATGCAGCACTAACCTTTGACAATCTTCATCAGATGACACACCTAGGACATCATGTTACACAATACATGCATTCTTTTGTTCGATAAAGTTCATATTTATATATAAAAACAGCATTTTACATCGGTGCATAACGTTGACTAACTATTTTCACCTCAAATGCATCCGATGAAACAGAGCTACAATTTACTAAATTACTATTCGAAAACATTTTTAAAATGTAATATTGTCATTCTAAGATTTATAGATGAATATCTCTTGAAAGCACCTGTAATGCCAGATTTAAAATTAACTTTACTGGGTAATCATACTTTGCGATGAAAGGGGATGCGATACTCTGAAAAATAGGCTAACGTTACAGGTCAGCACCATCTTGGAACAATCGCATATCACATCTAGTCTTGTATACTATTGTCAATAATCCCTTACCTTTGGTTGTCTTCATCAGAAAGCACTTCCAGGAATCCCAGGTCCACAACAAATGTATTTTCGTTCGAAAAAATTACTCCTTTATGTTCCAAGAGCTTGTTCTTGTTAGCGCGTCTGAAGGCTGATCCAAATGCTCCGTCGGCCGCGGGACAGCCATTTCGAGAAAATGCATTCTTTTCCCATTTAGGTTCGTTCAAACATGTCAAACGTTGTATAACATAAATCTTCAGGGCGTTTTTCAACAAGAGAGCCAATAAGATTCAAGGAGGATGATTGCATTGTCTTTCAAAACGTTTCGAAAGGGGAGGGAAGCCAGGGCCGCCGGCGTCATAATGGTGATGGCCCTCTCCGTGTGACCACGTTCCACAGCGTCTCATTCATTCAGTTTTCACAGTAGGAGACTCAAACCACTTTGTAAAGACTGGGGACATCAAGTGGAATCAATAGGAAGTGCTCAATGAACCATAGCTCACGGTGTGATTAATAGGCAACGTGATGAAGTTGAGTTTGCAATTCAGAATTCCACTTCCGGTTTCGATCTGTCTCGGGGTTTTGACTGCCATATGAGTTCTGTTATACTCACAGACACCATTCAAACAGTTTTAGAAACTTTAGGGTGTTTTCTATCCACAAGTATTAATTATATGCATATCCTAGCTTCTGAGTTCGAGTAGGAGGCCATTTAAAATGGGCACGAATTTTTTTCAAAATGCGCTGTGGCGCCCCCTATACTAGGCGAACATCAAGAGGTTTTTTTTTTACCACCCAAAAATTTACAGGAGGGAATTTCTATGAAAAGAGATTCAACATCAATGTTATCAGATGTAAGTGCAAGGTCCTCTCTTACAAAGAATTGAACATGTTTATGAACAAAAATGGACACTCCTCCTCCCACTCTTGATGTTCTACAGTGGTAAACAGCAATATAAGGAGACATGTCATGAAGTGTGGTTGTCTCTTCAGTCAATCATGTTTCTGAAAGGGCAACAATGGAAAGCAAACTCAGCAAAAAAAGAAACGTCCCTTTTTCAGGACCCTGTGTTTCAAAGATAATTCGTAAAAATCCAAATACCTTCACAGATCTTCATTGTAAAGGGTTTAACCTCTCTGGGGTATGTGGGACGGTAGCGTCCCACTCGCCAACAGCCAGTGAAATAGCAGAGCGCCAATTCAAAACATCAAAAATCTCATAATTCAAATTTCTCACACATACAATTATTATACGCCATTTTAAAGATAAACTTCTCGTTAATTCAACCACAGTGTCCGATTTCAAAAAAGCTTTACGTTGAAAGCATACCATTTTATTATGTTAGGACAGCACCTAGACAAGTAAAACCACACAGCCATTTTCCAAGCAAGGAGAGCCGTCACTAAAACCAGAAATACAGCTAAAATGAATCACTAACCTTTGATGATCTTCATCAGATGGCACTCATAGGACTTTATGTTACATAATTACATGTATGTTTTGCTCGATAAAGTTCATATTTATATCCAAAAACCCCATTTTACATTGGCGTGTTATGTTCAGAAATGTTTTGCCTCCAAAACATCCGGTGAATGAGCACATCAATTTACAGAAATACTCATCATAAACGTTGATAAAATATACAACTGTTATGCATAGAATTACACCAGGAACGCACTAAAACCAGAAATACATTTTAGCTGTATTTCTGGTTTTAGTGACGGCTCTCCTTGCTTGGAAAATGGCTGTGTGGTTTTACTTGTCTAGGTGCTGTCCTAACATAATAAAATGGTATGCTTTCTCCGTAAAGCTTTTTTGAAATCGGACACTGTGGTTGAATTAACGAGAAGTTTATCTTTAAAATGGCGTATAATAATTGAATGTGTGAGAAATTTGAATTATGAGATTTTTGATGTTTTGAATTGGCGCTCTGCTATTTCATCAGTACTCAGACTGTCCCGTAATAGGCTGAGAGAGGCTGGACTGAGGGCTTGTAGGAATATTGTAAGGCAGGTCCTCACCAGACATCACCGGCAACAACATCGCCTATGGGCAGAAACCCACCGTCGCTGGACCAGACAGGACTGGCAAAAAGTGCTCTTCATCCTTAGGGATAGGCATTGTCCGATTTACAGTAGCTATTTCAGTGAAAACATGCCATGCGATTGTTTGAGGACAGCGCCCCACATCAAAATATTTTTCCACCGGCACAGGTTTCATACATTCACAAATAACGATTAAATATTCACTTACCTTTTGAAAATCTTCCTGATTTGTCATCCAAAGGGTCCCTGCTATAGCATGCAGTGTCATTTTGTTCGATAAAAACCTTCTTTATATCCCAAAAAGTCAGTTTAGTTGGCACCATCGATTTGAGTAATAGATACCCTAAAACGTAATCAAACTATAATATTTCTTACGGAAAGAAGCAGGTTCAATAGGAAAGCAGGTGTGTCCTGTCTTCATGGAGCGCGCAAACACGAATTTCCAAGACTGTGTCCCTGTACTAAAACTGATATTTCTTATTCGTTTTTGAAGTTACAAACCTGAAACCTTGAATATAGACTGTTCACACCCTGTGGAAGCCATAGGAATTGCATGCAGGGAGATAATTTTCAATATGACCTTTAACTTGCCTTTCTAAGAGGATGGTCTCTCAAAAAAATAAAAATTCTGGTTGGTTTGTCTTTTGATTTTCTCCTACCATATATATTGTGTTTTATTCTCCTACATTATTTTAACATTTCTACAAACGTCAAAGTGTTTTCTATCCAATGGTACCAATTATATGCATATCCTGGCTTCAGGGCCTGAGCAACAGGCAGTTTACTTTGTGCACGTCATTCAGGCAGAAATGGAGAAAAAAGGGGCCTAGCCCTAAGAAGCACTAAACGAGTCGCAGTTTTGTCTCACCAAGGGAGATGGTTGGATTCACGTTTATCGTCGAAGGAATCAGCGTTACACCGAGACCTTTTGGATCGGAGGTTGAGGGCTTGGGCCAGTCCACCCCATAAATGTCCAGAAACTTGCAGGTGCCTTGGTGGAAGAGTAGGGTGACATCTCACAGCAATAACTGGCAAATCTGGTGAAGGCCATGAGGAGGAGATGCACTGCAGTACTTAATGCAGCTGGTGGCCACACCAGATACTGACTGTTACTTTAAATTTTGACCCCCCCCATTGTTCAGGGACACATTATTCAATTTCTGTTAGTCACATGTATGTGGAACTTGTTCAGTTTATGTCTCAGTTGTTAAATCTTGTTATGTTCATACAAATATTTTCACATGTTAAGTTTGCTATGAGAGGGCGTTTCTTTTTTTGCTGAGTTTACATGACTGAGAGAAGACAGATAATGTACATTATTTTTAAGAATACTGCGAACGTTCAAATGAAAGGTACAAAATAAACTTGTCTTGGAATTAAATAAACTGTTATACAGGTTGTTAAATTGCTTAACATTATAGTAATTACAAGTGATAAATAAGTCTATGGTAAATTTCAGGAAAATGGAATCTGGATCAACATAATCACAGCTGGCTACCATAGATCCTTCTCCCAGATATTGCATTGGCTCCCTTTTTCCCACCGAGCATCAGCTGCACATTAGACTGGACAGAGCCTGGTATCATTTTGCAGGAGAGCATATGGGGGAGAGGTGGAGAAAAGGAGGAGAGGGAAGGAGAGAGAGATAGGCCAGGAACAGTGGGAGGGTAGGGTGGGTCAACAGCAGTGCGGATACAGAAATAAACAGTGTGCAATTACCAATCTACTCAGAGACAAGGTGAAAAATGGCAGATGTGCCCTTAACTGGAACCAACCAGTGCGACGTGAGAGGATTGCCAACAGAGACGAAGCAACTACACAGTGAGCATCCCCTTTGTTTTCCTCTTCTCCCCAGTTGAGCCCAGCCAGACTGCTGATTTGAATAGCAGTTTTGAAAGGATGCTACCTCACCACAGATATGAATCAAGTCTGTTTAATTGGATGTGTGTGTGTGTGTGTGTGTGTGTGTGTGTGTGTGTGTGTGTGTGTGTGTGTGTGTGTGTGCGCGCATGTTGGAGGTCTGTGTGTGAAGGTAACTGGTTGAATAAGACTACATGATCAAAACATTACGTAATCATGTTCAACACTATTCCTGGACACAAAGAAAAACCTATATTTTCTTACTATCGACCAACACCCTGAATCAAAGCTTCTATCCATCTTTCAAATTTACCTTGGCTACAGCCATTTTTCACTTCTGGAAATTAATCTCATGTTTTAGTACTGTAGCGTCTGCGTGTTCTCTTATTTCTCATTCCAGTCTCTCCCTCTTACCATGCCTCCTTTGTTAAGCAAAGTGTGTGTGATGGAGGCCGGTTGGGTATAACAAACAGATACCCAGACTCAGTCTTAATCAGACACAAACACAGGCAAGGGGGTGACCCCACCTACAACAGCGTCCTGCCGTGCATCTGGAAACAAAGTGTACCTTTGGTCTTGGTCTTACCTTTGGTCTTGTGTGATTGGGCTTCAAGCTCTTCTCTGTCCTGGCACCCCAATGGTGGAACAAGCTTCCCCCTAATGTCAGGACAGTGGAGTCCGAAAACGTCTGAAACCCTAACTCTTTAAAGACTGTCTTAAATAAATCCCACAACGTTTCTTTTCTTCATAACACTGACTTTTCTGATAACTTCTTTGTTTAGGGAAAATATACCTGCTACAATTGTGATATGTTGTTGTCTCACCTAGTTATTTTAAGATGAATGTGCTAATACAGTGTAAATCCCTCTGGATCAGAGCGTCTGCGAGATTACTAAAATGTCAATGTAAAATGTAACTGCATTGCCACTCATAACAATGACGCTGAGTTGAGATATCAGCTAATTGAATTGAACTGAACAACATCTGTTGAAGCCTCCAGTATATGGCTCAGCTGGAGAAGAGGTATTGAACTAGATTAAACTTTTGTTTGACCTCTTAACCCCAATAACAAGCCAATAAGAAAACATGAAAGGCCATGAACCTTTGAACTGACATAAAACATGTCAAAAACGATGCTGGATTGTCCATAGCTTCACTGAAATGCAACTGCATGACAAACAAAATGCAAGTGTGAATGTGTTGAGGCTGACTACAATAGTAACTAAATGACATTTAATGTTGTGAAAGCCCTTCACTAACTGCTATAGAGCATCTTGAGCACTAACACCTTTATTGACATCCTCCGAGGACTCACTAACATCTCACTAATAAACAGGGGCGAGAAGAGTACCTTTGAGGAGTCATGTTGACGTATATGTGTTTGACAATGTGGAAAACAAGCTAATTAAGAGCTATTAACAGACAAGCTGGCGTTGGTTAAAGCAACTGTTTCCTCAGCAGTGCTGTCAGTCAGTGTGTTCAGTAGAAGTTGATGTGCCAAGGTGGGTGTTAATGATGTGAAGGCCGAGACACTGTGAGAGGCTCTGTGTTAAGGCTCATTATAGACTGCTCTGGTCTGGTCTGGTCTGTCCTGGTCTGGCACACAGGAGACCTCTCAGGAGACTGGAGATAGCATGGAATCAACATGATATAGAGACATTTGAATTGCAATCAAGTCATTTTGAAACAGGTCAAGAAACCACATGGTGTTTGAATGTTATTATGCAATATGTACATATTAGGTTGGGAAAATGTGGGTCTCTTGAAAAGGGATATGCATCAAAATAACTATGTGACATGAAAAAAGATTAGCAGGTTTTACACACCTTGTCCAGAACTCTAGCTACTGACATTTCAGCTCTGTGTCACCTGAGATTTTAACCTCCAACATTCAGTAATTTATTTATTTCCCTTACACTGCCACTTAAGTTCCTTTCAAAGGGCTCAGTCCGTTTGTTTGTTTGATCATCCTGAACTCTGATCTGAAGAGAGCGTGTGGGCATCAGAGAGCACTAAACGGCTGTGTGAGATCATGACTGCTGTTGTCAAGAGTCCAACACTACCCATCCACTGTACGGAAGCCTTAGAAACCTTATCCGCTTAACTAGCTACAATTATCACATGGATGTGGTGAATGAAAACCATGGATCAAAATCAAATCAAATCAAATTTTATTTGTCACATACACATGGTTAGCAGATGATAATGCGAGTGTAATGAAATGCTTGTGCTTCTAGTTCCGACAATGCACTAATATCCAACGAGTAATCTAACCTAACAATTTCACAACAATTACCTTATAAACACAAGTGTAAAGGAATGAAAAATCATATGTACATAAAAAAATATATGAATGAGTGATGGTATAGAACGACATAGGCAAGATGCAGTGGATGGTGTAGAGTACAGTATATACATATGATATGAGTAATGTAGGGTATGTAAACATATATAAAAGTGGCATTCAAAGAGATGTGGTGTGAATGTATAAGTGAGAATAAAAAAGGTCTGTTTCTATCTCTTTGAGGGATGAGAAACATGAGAAACATCAGACCCATTATCTGGCTAGCATGTCTATGACTCCTGTTCTGACAGTTAGCACAAAGACAGGCTCTCCCTCTGCCACTTGTCAATTTACTTTAGTATTCCCACTGGATTAAAGGACAGGATCAGTAAGCCTGTTAACTAGCAATGTGTACCACAGAGAGTCTACCATCATAGTCATACCTTTTGATTGAGTATGAGGCGAATGTATTTTATTCTGATCAGTGCATTCTATTGTATCATTTAAACTATATACTCCTACCTCCATAGAGATCCAAACAAATAATTATTTATTCTTTCACTCAACAAGACAGGATAAAATGCTGCCTAGAGACAAAATCAGAGGTCAGTATGTATTTTTAATAGAATATAAAGGAAATAAACCAATTGAATCAAGACTTCAGCAGAAAATTGCAGTACATTTTCTCTGTGACACTATGACACTGTCTGGGTGTATTGGCTTGATGGACAACTACTCACTCAATATTTCCTGTCTGTCAGGCTGGTTGACTTGGTGGCTGAGTGACAATATAAGCCTGGTTGCGTTGTAGTGTCTCGTTGTTTTCATCTTGTGTTTACGCGAATTGACTGTGGTGAATTGAGACCAGAGAGGCATGAGTCGCCTGAGTGAGCTGTGCTGTGCTGCTGGTCCTGTGTGTGTGTGTGTGTGTGTGTGTGTGTGTGTGTGTGTGTGTGTGTGTGTGTGTGTGTGTGTGTGTGTGTGTGTGTGTGTGTGTGAGAGAGATCATTCGTTGAGCTGCAGAGTGGGATAATGTGACCACATTTGACAAGTATTCCAGCAGTCCATTCTCACATCACTGAGCTCCAGTCACAGATTGTATGAGTACTTTTGCACTTAAGGAAAAACATTTTGTTTGAATGTTAATTCATTCTCAATTCTACTGTGAGAAACAGACTATTGACATGGTTTAAAGCTCTCCCAATAGAATAGGACAGATGCTAACGCTTAAGCATGTCAGGATCAATAAAGGTTTCAAGTGTGGCCAGCTGTATTGTAAACATTTATTGAGGGGCGGCATACCATCCCAAAAACGCTTACATTAAGGTTTGTTTAAGTTTTTTTGTGGTTTTCTCTTCGCTTAATGACTATCTGGAGCTTTGCTGCTCTCTGACAAGAAATCAAATGATCAATTTGGCAGCTTTTTGGGCTTTTAAAGTCTAATAGAAAGTCAACAAATAAAACCAACTTAAACAACTGTAGTCTCCAAACGTCATGTCTATGGCCTTATGAATATTTGAGTTGTACAATAGTACATGTTAACGTCACACGGAGAACAGAGCCTTCCCTCAAAGCATCCCTATCTGCCTTCCAGAGAGCCTCTACCCCACAGGTAATAACTTTCCTCTGTCTCCACTCCGACGCCAGCAACACATTGTCTTTACGCTGCCTGCCGTTGGACTGTGCTGTAAGAGCGTTCGACAGTGAGACACCTGTCTCTGAGGCTCCCTGCGGGTGTCTCGACATCCGACGCCTTTGTGAGCTAGACCACCTGCTGTACCACCACCCTCGCCCACGCACACGGCCCCTTGATCAGGAAATGCAATCTGGTGCAATTTGTGACATCCAGCATCAGTGGTGTTCTACACAGTAATCTAAACAGTAATCAAAGCCTCATGTCATAGAGAAAATTGTGTCCAAATCGTATGTCCCTTCCATGTGTGAGAACTTTTGAAGTTGTCATTGCAGTGGCTGAGCACTTCCTCTATAAGTGAAGGTCTAGCCCTACACAGCTCAATCAGATTTCTATTGTGGATATAGACTGTGAATCGTGCCTGTAATTAACCTTGCCTGCGACCTGAAGACATCTGCAGGCGTTACTTCCCTGAGCCAATGCCTAGCCTTGTGACATTCATTTCCACAAGCTGCTTCAGGTGACAAAGTCAGGCGTTGAAGGTATTTCACAAGAAAAGCTGAACGCATTGCCAAAAAACTATATTTTTGTCTCATATCACCATAGCACCTGCTGCCAATGTCGTTTAGCAAGCTCTAGGCAATAACATTTGCTGGTTACTCTCAATAAATCCTTTTTTCTGGCAACCCTTCCAAAGAACCTATTGGCATGGAGGTGTCGTCTAATTGTAGATTAACAGACTTGGTGACCCGAAGATATGACCAAGTTCTGTAATCCTCTGTGGCCCTTGGACTTTTCTTTGCCTCCAGAACCATCTTCCTAGCTGTGTGTCGGGACAAGATACACATGCGTCCTCTACCAGACATGTTTACCACTGTTCCAGTCATTAAACTTCTTATTTTTTTCCCTAAAAATGGTACGTGGTATATTTCATTTTTTAACTATTGTTGTGTGCCAATTGCCTGATTTACGAAGGTCAACAACTATTTGTCTCTTTTCGTTTGTGAGTTCTTTGCCTTTCTTCATGGTGATGGATGGCAAATGGATTTTACATATGTCTTATACCTCATTGGCACAGAAAGCCGTGGAAGGCCACAATAAAGTTTCTTAAACTGAGATGAACTTCAAAAAGTTGATGCAGATTTAATTTTATATGAGAATGTTTAGGGGTTCCAAAAATGTTTATCTATATTTATGAAAAAAATGTTTTAATTTGTTCAACAAAATCTATTTATCTGAGCAATTGTGTTAGTATAAAATAACATAATTTTTCAATTTTTTGTTCCATACAATATAACTCCGTTTTTGTATTATTTATTTTATATTCTTTTTTGCTCATCTTTATCAAGGGTGCCAATAATTTTGGAGGTGACTGTATCTGTCATTCTGTCATTCTAAACTACAAACTACTCAGGTAGTATATTTCTAGGTGCTGTCTATCCTGAGAACAAAAAAATTGAAAAATTATATTTTAAAGGAGTGTTTTCAGTCTCAGATGATACTGAATGTGTTGACAACATTACTTAAAAGGGCTACAAACATCCCCTCACAGCGGGCGTTCTCATTTCATGTGACATCATCCCAACACCTCGCCTCATTTGTGGCGTTGCTGTTGTCGTTGGAGCGCTGCTAACCTGAACGCTGCACAACCTGAATGATGAAAAGAGCTGAGGTAAACACATTAGAGTTGTATAAGTAGCTAAACCGAAAACAGAGTAATAGTGAGGACTTGTTGAGTGGTGTGTAATGGCCCCTGGCTGAGAGAAAGAGAGACAGAGAGTGAGTGGTAAGAGAAGTGCACTGTCGGTTCAGGACCGTGTACAGAGCATCAATTGTTTATTACCATATAGGTACATATGAGTGAGCGAGAACTGTCCAATCCGGAGACCATGACTTATTTCACCTCTTACTGACTGCACTATTTTATTCACAGAAGTCTGAAAGTCACACTTAATACCTCTTGACCAAAAAAGGACAGTGTCAACACATTTCAGAAATCTGAAGGGAACAGAGAACAACAGGGAGTGGGATATGGAAGGGAGGCGAGGGAGGAGAGTGAGATAGAGATGTACGCCCATGTGTCATCGTGATCTCTGTGGGAATCATCAATCCGTCTGCTGGAGAGTTAATCCGAGTCTCTCTCTCTCTTTCTGTTTCCCTGAAGATCAAATGCTTTCGTGGTTAGAATGGATACATCAGAGTACCATTCAGAAATGTTCTCATAGAATAGATGTTTAGGCGGTTGTCGGTCTTTGCATGCCAGGTTTACATAATTTCTAGTGGCAGACTAGTCATTAGCATGTAAGATTTGCTCTTATTCTGCAGGGATCGATAGTCTCAAGAGTTTAACCATTTCCAGCCGTATAGCCAATGCTCCACGTTGTATGGTTAGGAATTCAATAACTATTCAATAACTATTCGCAATCACAGCATGCTGTGGGTTTGCTTAGTTTGGTACTCAAACCTGTGCCACCTCAGTTTACACCGAGGTACGCGTGGTCTGAAGAGGATTTCTTCAGGAGGAGGTTTTATTCGTAACAGTAGAAAAGGCGGTTCTATGACGCCTGATCATGTCTGTGCTTACGGGGGCAGGCCAATGACTTAGTTAAACTTTAAAACCTCTCTGGGCTAGGTGGGATGTTAGCGTCCCACTCTATTCAACAGCCAGTGGAATCGCGTGGCGCGAAATACAAATACCTAAAAAATGCTGTAACTTCAATTTCAAACATATGACTATTTTACAACATTTGAAATATAAGACTCTTGTTAACCTGTTGGGGCTAAGGGGCAGTATTTGCACGGCCGGATAAAAAACATACCCGATTTAATCTGGTTACTACTCCTGCGCAGTAACTAGAATATGCATATAATTATTGGCTTTGGATAGAAAACACCCTAAAGGTTCTAAAACTGTTTGAATGGTGTCTGTGAGTATAACAGAACTCATTTGGCAGGCCAAAACCTGAGAAGATTCCTTACAGGAAGTGGCATGTCTGACCATTTCTTGCCCTCCTTGATCATCTCTAACAAATACAGGGGATCTTTGGCATGACGTGACACTTCCTACGGCTCCCATGGGCTCTCAGAAGGCAGGAAAAAGCTGAACGATGTAATTACATCCCCAGGCTGAAACACATTAGCGCGTTTGGCAAGTGCTCTATCAGAGGGCCATTAGACTGAGGCTCGTGCATGAGGGGATAGCATGCTTTTACTTTCACTCTCTTCATAATAAAAAACGATTTCCCGGTCGGAATATTATCGCTTTTTTACAAGAGAAATGGCATAAAAATTGATTTTAAACAGCGGTTGACATGCTTCGAAGTACGGTAATGGAATATTTAGATTTTTTTTGTCACGAAATGCGCCATGCTCGTCACCCTTATTTACCCTTTCGGATAGTGTCTTGAACGCACGAACAAAACGCCGCTATTTGGATATAACAATGGATTATTTGGGACCAAACCAACATTTGTTATTGAAGTAGAAGTCCTGGGAGTGCATTCTGACGAAGAACAGCAAAGGTAATAACATTTTTCTTATAGTAAATCTGACTTTGGTGAGTGCTAAACTTGCTGGGTGTCTAAATAGCTAGCCCTGTGATGCCGGGCTATCTACTTAGAATATTGCAAAATGTGCTTTCACCGAAAAGCTATTTTAGAATCGGACATATCGAGTGCATAGAGGAGTTCTGTATCTATAATTCTTAAAATAATTGTTATGTTTTTTGTGAACGTTTATCGTGAGTAATTTAGTAAATTCACCGGCAGTGTTCGGTCGGAATGCTAGTCATATGCTAGTCACATGCTAATGTAAAAATCTGGTTTTTGATATAAATATGAACTTGATTGAACAAAACATGCATGTATTGTATAACATAATGTCCTAGGGTTGTCATCTGATGAAGATCATCAAAGGTTAGTGCTGCATTTAGCTGTGGTTTGGGTTTATGTGACATTATATGCTAGCTTGAAAAATGGGTGTCTGATTATTTCTGGCTGGTTACTCTGCTGACATAATCTAATGTTGTGCTTTCGTTGTAAAGCCTTTTTGAAATCGGACAGTGTGGTTAGATTAACGAGAGTCTTGTCTTTAAAATGGTGTAAAATAGTCATATGTTTGAAAAATTGAAGTTTTTGCATTTTTGAGGTATTTGAATATCACGCCACGGGATTACACTGGCTGTTGAGTAGGTGGGACGCAAGCGTCCCACCTAGCCCAGAGAGGTTAATCCAACCACGTTGTCCGATTTCAAAAAGGCTTTACAGCGAAAGCAAAACATTAGATTATGTCAGGAGAGTACATAGCCAAAAATAATCACACAGCCATTTTCAAAGCAAGCATATATGTCACAAAAACCCAAACCACAGCTAAATGCAGCACTAACCTTTGATGATCTTTATCAGATGACACTCCTAGGACATTCATTTATACAATATATGCATGTTTTGTTCAATCAAGTTCATATTTATATCAAAAACCAGCTTTTTACATTAGCATGTGATGTTCAGAACTTGCATACCCACCGAAAACTTCCGGTGAATTTACAAAATTACTCATGATCAACGTTGACAAAATACATAACAATTATTTAAAGAATTATAGATACAGAACTCCTTTACGCAAACGCTATGTCAGATTTTAAAATGTGCTTTTCGGCGAAAGCACATTTTGCAATATTCTGAGTACATAGCTCAGCCATCACGGCTAGCTAATTTGACACCCACCAAGTTTGGGGCAACCTAAACTCAGAATTACTATTAGAAAAATTGGATTACCTTTGCTGTTCTTCGTCAGTATGCACTCCCAGGACTTCTACTTCAACAACAAATGTTGTTTTGGTTCCAAATAATCCGTAGTTATATTCAAATACCTCCGTTTTGTTCGTGCGTTCAGGTCACTATCCGAAGGGTAACGCGCGAGCGCATTTCATGACCAAAAAATTCAAAATAATCCTTTACCGTACTTAGAAGCATGTCAAACGCTGTTTAAAATCAATTTTTATGCAATTTTTCTTGTAAAATAGCGATAATATTCCAACCGGACAACGTTGTATTCATTCAAAGAGTGAACGAAAAAAATGGTGAGGTCTCGTGAACGCGCATTTCCAGTCTCACTGTCCCCAGGCAGACCACTTACAAACTCTGCTACTGTACTTTGCCCAGAGACAGGAGACGCGTCATTCCGCTTTCTGAATGCTTTAGAGAGCCAATGGAAGCCTTACAAAGTGTCACGTAACAGCACAGATGCTGTAATTTCGATAGAGATGCAACAGAAGGACTACAAATTGTCAGACAGGCCACTTCCTGCATGGAATCTTCTCAGGTTTTTGCCTGCCATATGAGTTCTGTTATACTCACGGACACCATTCAAACAGTTTTAGAAACTTTAGAGTGTTTTCTATCCAAATCAATTCTCGTTTCTGGGCAAGAGTAGTAACCAGTTTAAATCGGGTACGTTTTTTATCCGGCCATGAAAATACTGCCCCCTAGCCCAGACAGGTCAAAGGGAATAAAATTCTCTCACGTTAAAAGTTTATCATCACATTACATCATTTCACAAATAGTTTCATCTTTACTCATTCATTTTATACAATAATTAGATGCAAACCTCATAACGGAGGCACCTGTATAAACATAGTTATGGTAATGTGGCTGTATTGTTTTTCATGAGGTCACAAATATGAAACAAAATGGACCGGGTCGTAGCTGGCTTCTCCACCGACCGTTTACACATTCTCCAAAATATGGATATTGTTCCATTTTCAAATTCTGGAATGTAGTAGAATTTGGCGGGAGTTCCTTTGTTGTGCTGTGAAACTCGCTCTCTCTATACTGCATGGCCAGGGGGGAAGAGTGTCCGCCAGGAATTTATGACCTGAGATAACAGAACCTGGGAGTAGGAGAGAAAGAGCGAGAGAGAGAGGGGGAAGCCACGATCTATACCCAGAAAGGGCCATGTCATGACAACAGCTACATCAAGATAATCACTCCATGATTGTTCCACCTACAGGTTTATCAATAGAGGATCTAGAATTTATCCCCTTTCCTATTATAATCATGGAGTGGAAATCTTATAGATTTAGACTGCTGAAGACTTCTTCACAGTATGAAACATGTTTCTGCCACCTGTTTCAATCTTCTGCTCTACAAACCATCAATAGTAAGAGCGCTCACTCTCCCAAAAACATTTTCTGTGAATGAGTCACATTCCTCTTCCTCAGGCTAGGGTATTTATTGACCGACTCGAGTTTCACAGAGAAAGGAAAAGAGAGAGAAAAACGAGAGGGAGGGAGAAAAATGCAGGTTGTTGTTTGTTCTGCTCCAGCGCCCCGCCGACTTGAGAGAGTCTGTCCCAGGGGGCCGTGGGGCATTGACTGTGTGTGGTCCCTCTCAGGTCCTCATCACAGGCTTCACTGGCTACCTCATTATACACAGGCTGCTGTGGCCTTAATTTCCTTGTTTTACTGTGTCCTCTCCTTTTCTCTCTCTTGCCCTCTCTCTCTCCCCCCCCCCCCCTCTCTCTCCCTCCCTCTGACTTTCACTCTCTCCCTGCCTGTTCTTCAGATGTCAGCCGACTTGGCTGCTAAGCTCTACTGTCCTGGTTTCCTTTTCTCTGCCACTGTTTAATTTGTGTTCATCCTCATCGTTGTGCTCCATAGTAACCCTGCCCTGCTTTACAGACCGACATTATCGTTGAGTAGCAGTGAGTGACACGGTAGGCTGTCGATCGGAGAGATGTGTGCGATGTGTGACGGCAGTAACAAGCATCGGGAGATCTGTTGATGCCTGCCTTTTGTGAGTTAATGAACCACCATACAGAACTCCTGTTGCACACTGTGACATTGTTAGACTGTTGGTGTTTTGATCTTGTCTCTTCTTCATCTCAAAACAGTGCCTGGGGCTAGGGGCTTTCTATTAAACACCTCTCACATCTAAACTTCCTTTAACAGTCACTTCACTCTCACTGGGACAGGTACAGTAAAGGTAAAGTTTGAGTACTGTAACATAGGATCAGAGAATTCAATAAGGAAATGCTGTAGCCTATATGAAACAACTGAAGCACAAGGCTAGAGGCACTGTATATCATTAGTAAAAAACACTACATAATTAGAATAACATTCCATCTATTATGTCAAACCTGAACAGAGTCATGTTAGATAGGTATTAACCACTAAACCGAGATGGCACCATCCAAACTTGTCGAGTACGAGTGTTCCTATTCGATTTCACTTGAACAGCATTTGCCCCCATTTGAGCGTACTGAATATAACTATATAACTTAATATATAGTGTTGTTAGCATAGCAACAAGTAAGCGACAATCTCGTCTCTGGCCCACATTAAAGGGCATTTGCCATGGATAGGGTCCACTAATTCACACTAATCCCTCCCCAACACAATGACCCAAATCCCTTAAATCTGTCAATAGGGAAGCTGAAGCTCCAGATTAAAGGGTCACTGTAATGATAGTGGAAGCAGGGAGATTGTCCATCCTCCCTGCTGTTCACTAATGACAAACAAGAAACGCAAAGGGCTTCAGAGAATGCACGTCAATACAAAATATGTTTTATCTTGAAAAATGTCTTCACTACCGAGCCTTTATTACATTGTTGTACATTTGAAATAGACCCCTTTTTAAAAATAAAATGTCAACTGTGAAGTATATTCTGTGATTTTTGCCTTTATATATTAATACCAGTTAATGTAATCTCTTATTACAGATATTTTGTGGTCAGAGACACTACAGAAACCATTTTGATTCAGGGGAACTCTGAGGTAAAAGTGTATTTACCTCTCCAGCTCGTATAAGAAAGATAAACCAACTGGAGGGAAGAGAGTTTACCCACATAGCAAACATGCTGGACGTGTAGTGGGAAATCATTTTGGGGGAAAGTTATTAAAAGTGCCTTTATCAACATTTCAAATCCAACCCCCACTACAGCAGGAGGGAATGACGCATGCTGTCAAATCCACCGCTGCCAGTTTTTGATGCTCAGCGCATCAGATTATCTGGGCTAGTGTAAGCCGCGCACCTGGTTTTTATACATCTGCTGCTGAAATGTAATTTAGAGATGTGTCACCACGGTTACACATTAGAGAGGGAGAGAGTTATCGCTTGTGTACTCCGACAGCAGATAGAAAACAGCATTTCCTCAGGTGTGTGGTGGCACTATCGCAAGAAATCAAGAGGGAGATCTCTCTCGCACGCTTCCCTCTCTCTCTCTCTCTCTCTCTCTCTCTCATTCACTCCTAGCAGTCAAAATGGACCTCATTCAGTGGGTGACTTCAGGTCACAGACAGCATACAGGTAGGGACCTCTGAGGCCCCCTGAAACATACTGTACTGTATGCCACACCACATAGATGGACAAACCAATATTCAGGCACTCTCTCAATTTTCAATGACATTTAAAGTAATAAAAAAAAAAATATTCAGACAATTTCAGCAATTACAATGTGTTTTGAATATAAATATAATCACATTGTTTTAAATAAAAAATGAATAA
The DNA here is from genome assembly GCF_965601325.2 of Salmo salar. Lineage (NCBI taxonomy): Eukaryota > Metazoa > Chordata > Actinopteri > Salmoniformes > Salmonidae > Salmo > Salmo salar. The sequence goes on from NC_138291.1 coordinate 155,056,351, forward strand.
TGGTAGAAGAAAATACTGATTAAATTCTGCTCCCAATGCATCCACTTTGTCCTTAGTCATTTATTGGTTAAAGTGGAACTGACAGCATTTGAACAGAAAAGTAAAATCATAACATCAAAATATAAAATTCCCAGTTTAGGCTACAAAGAGGATTTAAAAATAAGTTATCCTGTTATGGCTAGGGGGCAGTATTTTCACGGCCGGATAAAAAATGTACCCGATTTAATCTGATTATTACTCCTGCCCAGAAACTAGAATATGCATATAATTATTAGGTTTGGATAGAAAACACTCCAAAGTTTCTAAAACTGTTTGAATGGTGTCTGTGAGTATAACAGAACTCATTTGGCAGGCCAAAACCTGAGAAGATTCCATGCAGGAAGTGGCCTGTCTGACAATTTCTTGGCCTTCTTGATTATCTCTATCCATTACAGGGGATCTCTGCTGTTACATGACACTTCCTACGGCTCCCATGGGCTCTCAGAAGGCGGCAAAAAGCTGAATCGTGGCTTTGCAGGCTCTGGCTGAAAAACATTAGCACGTTTGGATAGTGGCTGGTCACAGTACTGTGAGACTCAGGCTCGTGCACGAGTTGACTCCATGTTTTATCTTTGAACGAAAACCACCACTCCCGGTCGGAATATTATCGCTTTTTTACGAGAAAAATGGCATCAAAATTTATTTTAAACAGCGGTTGACATGCTTCGAAGTACGGTAATGGAATATTTATAATTTTTTTGTCACGAAATGCGTCGTGCGCGTGACCCTTCGTCACCCTTGGATAGTGTCTTGAACGCACGAACAAAACGCCGCTATTTGGATATAACAATGGATTATTTTGAACCAAACCAACATTTGTTATTGAAGTAGCAGTCCTGGGAGTGCATTCTGACGAAGAACACCAAAGGTAATCAAACTTTTCTAATAGTAAATCGGAGTTTGGTGAAGGCTAAACTTGCTGGGTGTCTAAATAGCTAGCCCTGTGATGACATAATCTAATGTTGTGCTTTCGTTGTAAAGCCTTTTTGAAATCGGACAGTGTGGTTAGATTAACGAGAGTCTTGTCTTTAAAATGGTGTAAAATAGTCATATGTTTGAAAAATGGAAGTTTTTGTATTTTTGAGGAATTTGTAATTCGCGCCACGCATATCATTGGATATTGGAGCAGGTGTTCCGCTAGCGGAACGTCTAGATGTAAGAGGTTATATTTGACTCAACATTCCATGATTTACAGTAAGGTATTGTCGGCAGATGCAGTTCAATACATGTATTGATTAATGTAATTCACCAATGCATTTCTTGGTAGTCCAAAAAATATTGCTATCAGATGTATATCACAGCCGGCCAGGTACATTACTGGCTGCCTCCATTCGGGATGCACTTTCAGTTTTAACGATTCAATGTTTTGGACAAAAACGGACGAATGTGTCACGGGTGTTTGAAGGAGCGGACCAAAATGCAGCGTGTTCCTAGTTCCACATATTTATTAAACGTGAAACTGAATGCAATACACTTAAATACTTGAAACCACAAAACAACAACCCGTGACGCAGAGAGGACAACACACTACTCAAAAGATAATAACCCACAAACAGGAAGAGAAAAACCCCTACTTAAATATGATCTCTAATCAGAGGCAATGAGGATCAGCTGCCTCCAATTAGAGATCAATCCCAACATAGAAATAGACAAACTAGAACTTAAACATAGAAATAGAAAACATAACAACCCAAAAGACCCCCTGTCACGCCCTGACCTACTCTGCTATAGAAAATTACATCTTACTAGGGTCAGGACGTGACAGTACCCCCCCCCCCCCCCCCCAAAGGTGCAGACTCCGAATGCGACAAATCAAAACAACCACAAAACATAAAGGGAGGGTAGGGAGGGTGACAAAAGTCTATGGCGGCTCAAATGCAGTCCACAAAACCTCCAGGTTCTGGGCGTACTCCCCACTCCACCCGTTGATGCATCACTGGAGGCTCCGGACTGGGGATGCGCGCTGGAGGCTCCGGACTGGGGATGCGCGCTGGAGGTCTGATGCGTGGGACTGGCATAGGTGACACGCACCTCAGGTCAAGTGCGGGGAGAAGGCACAGGACGTACTGGGCTGTGGAAGCGCACTGGAGGGAGAGTGCGAGGAGCAGGCACAGGACGTACTGGGCTGTGGAGGCGCACCGGAGGTCTGATGCGTGGGACCGGTACAGTTGGCACTGGGCTGATGACACGCACCTCAGGTCGAGTGCGGGGAGGAGGCACAGGACGTACTGGGCTGTGGAAAAGCACTGGAGGGAGAGTGTGAGGAGCAGGCACAGGACATACCGGGCTGTTGAGACTTACTGGAGACCTGGTGTATATCGCCGGTATCACTTGTTCCGGAACTTCCACACACTTCTCAGGATGAGTACGGGGAGCTGACTCAGGTGGCATCAAACTGACGACACGTTCCTTTGGGAAAAACACGTGCGTCCTCCACCAACTTAATAACTCTCCCTTCTCCAATATTCTCTTTCTTCTCCCGGATAGTCTCTGGTTTACTCCTCGGCTCCGCCGACTGCTCCATGTGCCTCCCTGGCAGGCTTCTATATCTGTCTATTACTTGGCCCCAAGTCCAGTTTACCCTCTCTAGCCTCTCCTTCAGAGACCAGGTATCGATTTCTTCCCGAGCACGCTGCTTGATCCAGTTGTGGTGGGTTATTCTGTCATGACTGTTTGAAGGAGTGGTCCAAAATGCATCGTGTTCGTAGTTCCACATATTTATTAAACGTGAAACTGAATGCAATTCACTTAACCTGTTAGGGCTAGGGGGCAGCATTGACACGGCTGGATAAAAAACATACCCGATTTAATCTGGTTACCACTCCTACTCAGTAACTAGAATATGCATATACTTATTACATATGGATAGAAAACACCCTAAATTTTCTAAAACTGTTTGAATGGTGTCTGTGAGTATAACAGAACTCAAATGGCAGGTCAAAACCTGAGAGATTCCTTTACAGGAAGTGGCCTGTCTGACCATTTCTGGAACTTCTTTGCCATCTCTATCATTTACTAAGGATCTCTGCTCTAACGTGACACTTCCCACGTCGTCCATAGGCTCTCAGAGCCCGGGAAAAAAGAGAATGTCGTCATTCCAGCCCCAGGCTGAAACACATTATCGCCTTTCTCAAGTGGCCCATCAAGAGACACTAGCTTATGCGCGTGACCCCGACCGCCCCCGCCTTTGGGATTTTTTCCTCTGTTTGCCGAAAAGGAGATTCCCTGTCGGAATTTTATCGCTTTTCTACGAGAAAAATGACGTAAAAATTGATTTTAAACAGCGGTTGACATGCTTCGACGTACGGCAATGGAATACTTTGAATTTTATTGTCAGGAATTGCGCCAAGCGCGCGACACTTCTTTACTATTTCGGATAGTGTCTGGAACGCACGAACAAAACGCCGCTATTCGGATATAACGATGGATTATTTTGGACCAAACCAACATTTGTTATTGAAGTAGACGTCCTGGGTGTGCATTCTGACGAAGACAACAAAAGGTAATGACATTTTTATAATAGTAAATATGATTATGGTGAGTGCTAAACTTGCCGGGTGTCTAAATAGCGAGCCCGTGATGCCTGGGCTATGTACTTAGAATATTGCAAAATGTGCTTTCACCAAAAAGCTATTTTAAAATCGGACATATCGAGTGCATAGAGGAGGTCTGTATCTATAATTCTTAAAATAATTGTTATGCTTTTTGTGAACGTTTATCGTGAGTAATTTAGTAAAATGTTAGCGAATTCCCCGTAAGTTTGCGGGGGGTATGCTAGTTCTGAACGTCACATGCTAATGTAAAAAGCTGGTTTTTGATATAAATATGAACTTGATTGAACAAAACATGCATGTATTGTATAACATAATGTCCTAGGGTTGTCATCTGATGAAGATCATCAAAGGTGAGTGCTGCATTTAGCTGTCTTCTGGGTTTTGGTGACATTATATGCTGGCTTGAAAAATGGGTGTCTGATTATTTCTGGCTTGGTACTCTGCTGACATAATCTAATGTTTTGCTTTCGTTGTAAAGCCTTTTTGAAATCGGACAGTGTGGTTAGATTAACGAGAGTCTTATCTTTAAATGGCTGTAAAATAGTCATATGTTTGAGAAATTGAAGTAATAGGATTTTGAAGATTTTGAAAATCGCGCCACAGGCTGGCAGTGGCTGTTACGTAGGTGGGACGAATTCGTCCCGCCGGTCCCATAGAGGTTAAATACTTGAAACCACAAAACAACAAACCGTGATGCAGAGAGGACAACACACTACACAAAAGATAATAACCCACAAACAGGAAGAGAAAAACCCCTACTTAAATATGATCTCTAATCAGAGGCAATGAGGATCAGCTGCCTCCAATTAGAGATCAACCCCAAACAATCCCAACATAGAAATAGACAAACTAGAACTTAAACATAGAAATAGAAAACATAGAACAACCCAAAACACCCCCTGTCATGCTCTGCCATACTCTACTATAGAAAATTACATCTTACTAGGGTCAGGACGTGACAGAATGTAACTAGCAAGTGTAACAAAGTGAAAATGTAGAGTTTCCACTAACCTCGTGCGCAATATAGATATCAAAGAACGGCGCAGTTCGTGGTAGAGTAGTGGGTGAAAACATTCACTTAAGGAAAAGGGGTGATATAAATAAAGTTTCCTTTCATTTTGTGTTGTAGTAAGGTTGGTAATAGGAGAGGTCTTCGGATTTACCATTTTTGTATTATTTTCTTTGAAAGAACAACAAGTGGGTTTTGAGTGCTTTTCCCCTATTTGGGAAGTTGGTCTGCCTGCTCCTCAGTCTGAAAGAGATATACTGAGAGCAGGTTCTTGTCCCTTTCCTCTGTATATAAAAACTGTGTCACGAATCCCACCCAAGGTGGCTCCCCTGCCTGTTCGAGCGGCGCTCAGCGCTCGTCGTCGCTGGCCTACTAGCCACCGCTGATCCCTTTTTCCTTTTTGGTTTGTATGGTCATATTGGTTGCACCTGTTCCCTGTTGTGTTTCTTGATTTGTGTGTATTTAAGCCTGTTTAGCCTGCCCAGGTTTGTGCGGGATTATTTTCGCTGTCGTGTTATTTTGGATGTGCTGGCTGACGCCTTATTTCTCTTTCCGGACTGTTTGCCCTGTGTTTTGGGTTGGTCATTTATTTTACACGCCCGTCTGTTTTGGCGTGACCAGTTTGTGCCGGAGAAAATAAAGACGTTGTACTTCACCTCTGCTCTCTCTACACCTCTGCATCCTGATCTATTCCGCCACACGCGCCGCGCATGTATCCCTGGTGCGCAAGGTGCTTGGGCGACTGCTGGAGCATGACCTGTACGTTAAGGCTGAGAAATGTGTGTTTTCCAAACGAGCCGGGTTATCGCATTTCCACCTCGGGGGTGGTGATGGAGTGTGACCGCGTTAAGGCCGTGCGTAATTGGCCGACTCCGACCACGGTAAAGGAGGTGCAGCGGTTCTTAGGGTTAACCAATTACTACCGGAGGTTTATCCGGGGCTTTGGTCAGGTGGCTGCTCCCATTACCTCACTGCTGAAGGGGGGGCCAGTGCGCTTGCGCTGGTCAGCAGAGGCAAACAGAGCTTTCAGTCGTCTGAAGGAGCTGTTTACCGATGCTCCCGTGCTGGCTCATCCGGACCCCTCTTTGCCATTCATAGTGGAGATGGACGCGTCCGAGACTGGGGTGGGGGCCGTGACGTCACCCCGCTCCTCCGCTCTCTCCACTGGCTTCCAGTTGAAGCTCGCATCCGCTACAAGACCATGGTGATTGCCTACGGAGCTGTGAAGGGAACGGCACCTCCATACCTTCAGGCTCTGATCAGGCCCTACACCCAAACAAGGGCACTGCGTTCATCCACCACTGGCCTGCTGGCCCCCCTACCTCTGAGGAAGCACAGTTCCCGCTCAGCCCAGTCAAAACTGTTCGCTGCTCTGGCACCCCAATGGTGGAACAAGCTCCCTCACGACGCCAGGACAGCGGAGTCAATCACCACCTTCCGGAGACACCTGAAACCCCACCTCTTTAAGGAATACCTAGGATAGGATAAAGTAATCCTTCTAACCCCCCCCCCCCCCCCCCCCTTAAAAGATTTAGATGCACTATTGTAAAGTGGTTGTTCCACTGGATATCATAAGGTGAATGCACCATTTTGTAAGTCGCTCTGGATAAGAGCGTCTGCTAAATGACTTAAATGTAATGTAAAGTATGAAATGTGTTATCACAGTGCTCGGGCACGCCACCAAAACTCTGCCCTTGCGCTTTCTTTTCAAGGAAGCTCAGTCCGGAGGAGCAGAACTATGACGTGGGGGACCGGGAGTTGTTAGCTGTAGTTAAAGCTCTGAAAGTGTGGAGACACTGGCTTGAGGGGGCTAAGCACCCTTTCCTCATCTGGACTGACCACCGTAAACTCGAGTACATCCGGGCCGCTAGGAGACTGAATCCGCATCAGGCCATGTGGGCCATGTTCTTTACCCAATTTCATTTCACGATCTCCTATCGGCCAGGCTCCCTAAACACGAAGGCCGACACGCTGTCCCGCCTATATGACACCGAGGAGCGGGCCATCGATCCAACTCTCATCCTCCCAGCGTCATGCTTGGTAGCACCGGTGGTGTGGGAGGTGGACGCGGAGATCGAGCGGGCGTTACGGTTGGAACCTGCACCCTCTCAGTGTCCAGCAGGTGCTCAGTACGTGCCGCTTGGTGTCCGTGATCGATTGATTCGATGGGCCCATAATCTTCCCTCTTCGGGTCACCCTGGGATCGAGAGGACAATGCGGAGTCTTAGGGGAAATTACTGGTGGCCCACATTGGCTAAGGACGTGAGGTTTTATGTCTCCTCCTGCTCAGTGTGCACTCAGAGCAAGGCTCCTCGACACCTGCCTAGAGGGAAATTACAGCCCCTCCCCGTTCCACAGCGGCCGTGGTCACACTTGTCTGTGGACTTTCTCACCGACCTTCCCACATCTCAGGTGAACACCACGATCCTGGTCATTGTGGATCGGTTTTTCGAAGTCCTGCCATCTCATCCCATTGCCTGGTCTCCCTACGGCTCTACAGACTGCGGAGGCCCTGTTTACCCATGTCTTCCGGCACTACGGGGTGCCCGAGGACATCGTTTCTGATCGGGGTCCCCAGTTCACGTCCAGAGTTTGGAGGGTGTTCATGGAACGGTTGGGGGTCTCGGTCAGCCTGACCTCGGGTTTCCACCCTGAGAGTAATGGGCAGGTGGAGAGAGTGAACCAAGATGTGGGTAGGTTTCTGAGGTCGTATTGCCGGGACCGGCCCAGAGAATGGGCGAGGTACGTCCCATGGGCAGAGGTAGCCCAAAATTCCCTCCGTCACTCATCTACTAACATGTCACCGTTCCAGTGCGTGTTGGACTACCAGCCGGTCCTGGCTCTATGGCACCAGAGCCAGACTGAGGCTCCTGCGGTGGAGGAGTGGGTACAGCTCTCGAAGGACACTTGGAGAGCCGTCCAGGAAGCATTAACGAAAGCGAGTGGACGGCAGAAGAAGAGCGCTGACCAGCACCGCAGTGAGGCCCCTGTGTTTGCACCAGGGGACCGGGTCTGGCTCTCGGCCCTGAAACCTGGCCCTCCGCCTGCCCTGCCGGAAGCTGGAGCCGCAGTGTGTAGGGCCGTTTAAAGTCCTGAGGATGATAAACGAGGTGTGTTACCGGTTACAACTTCCTTCTTACTACCGTATTAACCCCTCGTTTCATGCGTCTCTCCTCAGGCTGGTGGTGGCTGGTCCCCTGCAGGAAGGTGAGGTGCCGGAGGTCCCTTCACTCCCTCTGGACATTGGGGGTTCCCCGGCGTATACTATACGCGCCATTCTGGACTCCAGACGCCGGCTGGGGGGCCTACAGTACCTCGTGGACTGGGAGGGGTACGGCCCGGAGGAGAGGTGCTGGGTACCGGTGAAGGACATTTTGGACCCCTCACTTCTGAGGGACTTCCACCGCCTTCATAGGGATCGACCTGCGCCTCGTCCTCCGGGTCACCCTCAAGGCCGGTGGTGGCGGCGTGCGGCAGGAGCCGCGCGTCAGGGGGGGTACTGTCACGAATCCCACCGAAGGTGGCTCCCCTGCCTGTTCGAGCGGCGCTCGGCGGTCGTTGTCGCCGGCCTACTAGCCACCGCTGATCTCTTTTTCCTTTTCGGTTTGTATGGTCTTATTGGTTGCACCTGTTCCCTGTTGTGTTTCTTGATTTGTGTGTATTTAAGCCTGTTTACCCCGCCCAGGTTTGTGCGGGATTATTTTCACTGTCGTGTTATTTTGGATGTGCTGGCTGACACCTTATTTCTCTTTCCAGACTGTTTGCCCTGTGTTTTGGGTTGGTCATTTATTTTACGCGCCCGTCTGTTTTGGCGTGACCGGTTTGTGCCGGAGAAAATAAAGATGTTGTACTTTACCTCTGCTCTCTGCGCCTGACTCCAACCACCACTCCTAGTACGCCGTGACAAACTGCTTAAAACTGTATAACACAATAGTGTTTTTGGAAAACTGGTTCATATATCCTAAAGTCAATAGCGAATGTGGCTATGTATATATATTTTTTGCCTTTAATGTATTGAAGACCTATTTCAGCAAGTTAACCTCTTACATCTAGATGTTCCGCTAGCGGAACACCTGCTCCAATATCCAATGATGGGCGTGGCGCGAAATACAAATTCCTCTAAAATCCGAAAACTTCAATTTTTCAAACATATGACTATTTTACACCATTTTAAAGACAAGACTCTCGTTAATCTAACCACACTGTCCGATTTCAAAAAGGCTTTACAATGAAAGCAAAACATTAGATTATGTCAGCAGACTACCCAGAAATAATCAGACACCCATTTTTCAAGCTAGCATATAATGTCACAAAAAACAAAACCACAGCTAAATGCAGAACTAACCTTTGATGATCTTCATCAGATGACAACCCTAGGACATTATGTTATACAATGCATGCATGTTTTGTTCAATCAAGTTCATATTTATATCAAAAAACAGCTTTTTTACATTAGCATGTGACGTTCAGAACTAGCAAACATCCGGTGAATTTACTAAATTACTCACGATAAACGTTCACAAAAAACATAACAATTATTTTAAGAATTATAGATACAGAACTCCTCTATGCACTCGATATGTCCGATTTTAAAATAGCTTTTCGGTGAAAGCACATTTTGCAATATTCTCAGTAGATAGCCCAGCCATCACGGCTAGCCATTTAGACACCGACCAAGTTTAGCCCTGATCAAACTCCGATTTACTATTACAAAAGTTTCATTACCTTTGTTGTCTTCGTCAGAATGCACTCCCAGGACTGCTACTTCAATAACAAATGTTGGTTTGGTCCAAAATAATCCATCGTTATATCCAAATTGCGGCGTTTTGTTCGTGCGTTCCAAGACACTATCCGAAATGGTAAATCAGGGTCGCGAGCATGGCGCAATTCGTGACAAAAGATTTCTAAATATTCCATTACCGTACTTCGAAGCATGTCAACCGCTGTTTAAAATCCATTTTTTATGCCATTTTTCTCGTAAAAAAGCGATAATATTCCGACCGGGAATCTCCGTTTAGCTAAACAGAGGAAAGTAAACAAAGCTTTCGGTCGACGCGGGCACGAGCCTGAGTCTCACAGTACTGTAACCAGCCACTATCCAAACGCGCTACTTTGGTTCAGCCAGAGCCTGCAAAGCCACGATTCAGCATTTTGCCGCCTTCTGAGAGTCCATGTGAGCCGTAGAAAGTGTCACGTAAGAGCAGAGATCCCCTGTAATTGATAGAGATAATCAACAAGGCCAAGAAATGGTCAGACAGGGTACTTCCTGTACAGAATCTTCTCAGGTTTTGGCCTGCCAAATGAGTTCTGTTATACTCACAGACACCATTCAAACAGTTTTAGAAACTTTGGAGTGTTTTCTATCCAAAGCTAATAATTATATGCATATTCTAGTTTCTGGGCAGGAGTACTAATCAGATTAAATCGGGTACATTTTTTATCCGTCCGTGAAAATACTGCCCCCTAGCCATAACAGGTTAACAAAGTTTTTGCTGGCTTAGCTAGCCATGTTAATGACGAGCGAACTAGCACCGTTGGTCACTGCACTACAATGTCAGGCTAGCTATTGCCAGCAGGGGATTTATTGAAATATTAAGTGAATGTTTATTTTCTTACTACCTTAAAAGGTTTCTATAAAAGGGTTGTACTTGTGCTCTGTATTTATGGATTAATATCACTTCACATTGAGGGTATGTATCACTACTGTTGCTCCTATCTAAAAGATATATTGTATCCTACCTAACCAGTGAACGTGTGTCATGATGTGCGCAACTGGTTGAAGGTAAGTCAGGTGCAGGAGAGCAGAGATGGGTGATAACAGGCGCACTTTATTCATGCCCAAGGAAAGCAGCGATTACGCCCAAAGTACACAAACGGTACAATAAACAAAACACACAAGTCAAACACATACCCGGCACAAACCAGCCTGATGCGAACCACACATAACAAACAAACAATTCCACACACAGACATGGGGGGAACAGAGGGTAATATACATTTAGTCAGATGAGGGAATGTGAACCAGGTGTGCTGAAAACCAAGACAAAACAAGTGGAAATGAAAGGTGGAGCGGCGATGGCTAGAAGACCGGTGACATCGCCGCCGAACGCCGCCCGAACAAGGAGAGGGACCGACTTCGGTGGAAGTCGTGACAACGTGTGGCTGTGACCGTCCTGTCAATGCCTGTCATCACTGTTTGATATCTTTTACTGCAGGTATGCTTTTCTGTATTTTTGTTATTTTCTAAACACAACGCATGTATACTATACAATCACTTTGTAGATTGAGTCTGAGAGAGATATTCTGAGAGTAGTGAACGTGTGGCTGTGATCGTCCTGTCAATGCCTTTCATCACTGTTTGATATCTTTTACTGCAGATAAAAACCGAGTCAACCTGAAGTGTGGGTGTCCATGTGCCTTACTTCTGGGGGGCTATGTGAAGTTAGTTACACAAGGGCAATGATCACAATTCAGTCATAATGTGACTAATAGGCTAGTGTATCAGGGCAAGATGGCGCCGATGGAGATGGCAGCATCAAGACTAGCTCTTGAAAAACTTTGCAGTATTTAGTTTTTTATGTACTATTTTTTACATTATTAGCTGAGGAAATGTTTTGTGTCATTACATACAGCTGGAAAGAACTATTGGATATTAAGGCGGCGGTAACTCACCAGAACTACCAGCATTACGACCAGGAATATGACATCCCTGGAGAAGATCCTTTGTTCACTCTCCCCAGAGCAATTTAACTTATTCCAGGGGCCGACCCAAAACATTGCCGGCGGAGGAAAGGCACTCGCGGTGGCTTGCTGGTTCAACTTAGGAGGCGTGCACACCACCCAGCCCTTCCGAGTATATTACTCACTAATGTTCAGTCTTTGGATAACCTCTCTAGGGTAGGTGGCACCAAATCGTCCCACCTACGTAACAGCCAGTGTAATCCCGTGGCGCGTTATTCAAATTCCTCAAAAATACAAAAACTTCCATTTTTCAAACATATGACTATTTTACAGCATTTTAAAGACAAGACTCTCCTTTATCTAACCACACTGTCCGATTTCAAAAAGGCTTTACAGCGAAAGCAAAACATTAGATTATGTCAGCAGAGTACCCAGCCAGAAATAATCAGACACCCATTTTTCAAGCTAGCATATAATGTCACAAAAAACAAAACCACAGCTAAATGCAGCACTAACCTTTGATGATCTTCATCAGATGACAACCCTAGGACATTATGTTATACAATACATGCATGTTTTGTTCAATCAAGTTCATATTTATATCAAAAAACAGCTTTTTACATTAGCATGTGACTAGCATGTGACTAGCATTCCCACCGAACACTGCCGGTGAATTTACTAAATTACTCACGATAAACGTTCACAAAAAGCATAACAATTATTTTAAGAATTATAGATACAGAACTCCTCTATGCACTCGATATGTCCGATTTTAAAATAGCTTCTCGGTGAAAGCACATTTTGCAATATTCTCAGTAGATAGCCCGGCATCACAGGGCTAGCTATTTAGACACCCAGCAAGTTTAGCACTCACCAAAGTCAGATTTACTATAAGAAAAATGTTATTACCTTTGCTGTCTTCGTCAGAATGCACTCCCAGGACTTCTACTTCAATAACAAATGTTGGTTTGGTTCAAAATAATACATAGTTATATCCAAACAGCGGCGTTTTGTTCGTGCGTTCAAGACACTATCCGAAAGGGTAAATAAGGGTGACGAGCATGGCGCAATTCGTGACAAAATAATTCTAAATATTCCATTACCGTACTTCGAAGCATGTCAACCGCTGTTTAAAATCAATTTTTATGCCATTTTTCTCATAAAAAAGCGATAATATTCCGACCGGGTATCTGCATTTAGGTAAACAGACGAAAGAAAATAAAGCATGGGGTCGACTCGGGCACGCGCCTAAGCCCATAGTACTCTGATCGGCCACTTGCCAAAAGCGATAAAGTGTTTCAGCCAGAGCCTGCCTCGATATCGTTCAGCTTTTTCCCGGGCTCTGAGAGCCTATGGGAGCCGTAGGAAGTGTCACGTTAGAGCAAAGATCCTCAGTCTTCAATAAAAAGAGCCAAGATGAAACACAACTTGTCAGACAGGCCACTTTCTGCATGGAATCTTCTCAGGTTTTGGCCTGCCATTTGAGTTCTGTTATACTCACAGACACCATTCAAACAGTTTTAGAAACTTTAGGGTGTTTTCTATCCAAAGCCAATAATTATATGCATATTCTAGTTACTGGGCAGGAGTAGTAACCAGATTAAATCGGGTACGTTTTTTATCCGGCCGTGTTAATACTGCCCCCTAGCCCTAACAGGATAACAAAGTTGATGAGCTTCGAGCAAAGGATTTCTTTCCAGAGAGACATCGGGGCCTGTAACATACTTTGTTTCACGGAACATGGCTCTCTTGGGATACTCTGTCAGAGTCAGTAAAGCCAGCAGGATTCTCAGTACATCGCGCAGAGAGAAATAAATATCTCTCCGAGAAGCAGAAGGGCAGAGGGGTGTGTTTCATGATTAACGACTCATTGTGTAATTCTAGGAACATACAGTAACTCAAGTCATTTTGTACACCCAACCTAGAATACCTCACAATTAAATGCTGACCATATTATCTCCCAAGAGAATTCTCCTCCGGCAGTTTACATCCCACCTCAAGCAGAGACCTCGACGGCCCTCAAAGAACTTCACTGGACTTTATGCAAACTGGAAACAACATATCCTGAGGGTGCATTTATTGTAGCTGGGGGTTTTAACAAAGAAAATCTCTTTTGGCAAATCTGACCAACTCCATCTTGCTCCTCCCGTCCTATAGGCAGAAACTCAAACAGGAAGTGCCTGTACTATTCAACGCTGGTCTGACCAATCAGAATCCACGCTTCAGGATTGTTTTTATCACGTGGACTGGGATATGTACCCGGGTAGCTTTTTGAAAATAATCTAGACGCATACGAGGATACGGTGTGTGAGTTCATAAGGAAGTGTATAGGAGATGTAGTACCCACTGTGACTATTAAAATCTACCCTAACCAGAAACCATGGATAGATGGTAGCATTCGCGCAAAACTGAAAGCGCGAACCATCGCATTTAAATAACCATGGCAAGGCGACTGGTAATATGGCAGAATATAAACAGTGGAGTTATTCACTCCACAAGGCAATCAAACAAGATAAACATCAGTATAGAGATAAAGTGGAGTTGCAATTCAACAGCTCAGACACGAGACATATGTGGCAGGGACTACAGACAATCACGGACTACAAAAGCAAAACCAGCCATGTCGCCGAGACCAACGTTTTGCTTCTGGACAGGCTAAACACATTCTTCGCATGTTTTGAGGATAACACAGTGACCCCGATGCAGCCTGCTACCTGCTCCTTCTCCGTAGTTGACGTGAGCAAAACATTTAAATGTGTTGACCTTCGCAAGGCTGCCGGCCCAGACAGCATCCCTAGCCGCGTCCTCAGAGCATGCGCAGACCAGCTGGCTGGTGTGTTTACGGGCATATACAATCTCTCCCTATCCCAGTCTGCTGTCCCCACATGCTTCAAGATGGCCACCATTGTTCCTGTACCCAAGAAGGCAAAGATAACTGAACTTAATGACTATCACCCCGTAGCACTCACCTCTGTCATCATGAAGTGCTTTGAGAGACGAATAAAGGATCATATCACCTCTACCTTACCTGCCACCCTAGACTCACTTCAATTTTCTTACTGTCCCAATAGATCCACAGACGATGCAATCACCATCACTATGCACACTTCCCTATCCGGGACAAGAGGAACACCTATGTAAGAAGGCTGTTTATTGACTATAGCTCAGCATTCAACACCATAGTACCCTCCAAGCTCATCATTAAGCTTCAGGCCCTGGTTTTGAACTTTGCCCTGTGCAACTGGGTCCTGGACTTTCTGACAGGCCGCCCCCAGGTGGTGAAGGTAGGAAACAACACGTCCACTCCGCTGATCCTCAACACTGGGTGCTTGCTCAACTCCCTCCTGTACTCCCTGTTCACCCATGACTGCGTGGCCAAGCACGCATCCATCTCAATCATCACGTTTGCAGATGACACAACAGTAGTAGGCTTGATTACCAACGATGATGAGACAGCCTACAGGGAGGAGGTGAGGGATCTGGGAGTGTGACGCCAGGAAAACAACCTCTCACTCAATTTCAACGAAACAAAGAAGATGATCGTGGACTTCAGGAAACAGCAGAGGGTGTAGCCCCCATCTACATCGACGGAGCCGCAGTGGAGAAGGTGGAAAGCTTCAAGTTCCTTGGCGTACACATCACTGACAAACTGAAATGGACCACCCACACAGACAGCGTGGTGAAGAAGGCGAACAGAGCCTCTTCAACCTCAGGAGGCTAAAGAAATGTGGCTTGTCACCTAAAACCCTCACAAATTTTTACAGATGCACAATTGAAAGCATATTGTTGGGCTGGTATGGCAACTGTACCACCTGCATCCGCAAGGTTCTCCAGAGGGTGGTGTGGTCTGCCCAACCCATTACCGGGGGCAAACTACCCGCCCTCCAGGCCACCTACAGCACCCGATGGCACAGGAAGGCCTGTTCCTTTTTATGAACAGATTTTAAATAAGATTTGATTTTGCTAAAATGCTTTCAGTTCCACTATAAATCTCATAGGAATTTAACATCCCTTTTCAACCTAAAAAAGGCAACAGTATTGCACAGACAGAGCACCATTTGTCTTCATTTACACATGATAAAATGAATTATCTCTTTTAAAATGTATTACTCTGTGCTGAGGACAAGATTAGACCTTTTTTTACAAATGGAAAAACTCTTTCTCCCAAGGGAAGTCTTGTAGCAGAGGTAACTTAATTGTTTGTTTGGTGCAAATATTAAATTCAAACTCTGAACTGTATTTGTATAACACATACAATTTGAATAAATATCCACTGAAAAGGGGGGTATGCATAAAATAACTTTACAATAATATATTTTATAAATATTGCATTTTCTCTGACAAATTGAACAAACTCTAAAGCTATTCTGTTGAGGAGTCATAGAAATATACAAAGCCTGGAAAGTGTATAACCACATACAAATATATCATGATGCATTTTCCCATACAAATGTTCAAAAGTGACATGAAATGAAACAGTAATTAAATGCATTTAAACAGTTAGAAATGTGTAAACAATAATCTGTAGAAATATACAGTACATTATTTGCAGTTATAAGCATACAACACTTTTCACCATCCCGTATTAATGAGGTCTGGTCATTAATTTGGTAATTTGGTCATGTGTGTGACTTAATGGAAAGGAAGAGACCTTACACCTATTAATATGTGTATACTCCATGTGTACTAGAAAGTGTATCCTCACTAAGTTGTACACATTTAAACACTTAAACAGGTTCAGAACACACAAACGCACACACACACACACACACACACACACACACACACACACACACACACACAGAACCCATGTGGAGTATCACTGTGGTTGGCCCAGGGGTGTGACTACAGGCCATAGCATGTCAGGTAGTGGCCCCTTAGGCTCCCCAGCTCCCCCAGCCTGACTGGCCCAGTTAAAGTCCACTCCGTTCCTCTTCAGGGCAGCCAAGTGCTTAATGTCCAGTGTGGTGAAGGTGGTGAACTGGACCTGATTCCTCTTGCTGGTGGGGGAGTGGAGTGGATCGCTGCGGGTTGGCTTGGCTAGGAGGGTGGCTGAACCCTGAGCCATGGGGTCCAGGGTGGGAACCTGCTGGGAGCTGCTCCTCCTACCCAAGGTGGCAGTCCTCTCTGGGATAGCACTCATACTCAGGCTGCTCTCCAGAGCCCGGTGGCTATCTGTGGAGCATTGTCTCTGCAGGCTGCAGTGGGACTCAATAGAGCCGTGGTTCTCCCGTTTGATGGTGGAGACCTGGGGTGGGTTGTGCGGCGCTGGCCCTGTGCTGGTCCCCAGCCACACCCAGTCGTGCCTATGCTCCTTGGGGCCGTTGGGGTCTGGGTTGCCCTGGGCAGGGGTCTTGTTGACCCGGAAGCAGAGATTATAGGAGGCGCAGTTGAGTAGGAAGGCCAGGATGGCCAGGACAGAGACTCCCACCAGCGCAAAGATGCCAATCTCCAGGTCTGACATGGCTTTGAACGTCTTCACCAGGTCACTCTCCACCACCTGGGGTGGCTTGGGCTGCTCTTTCTGGGGTGGTGCCTCTGCTTTGGGCATCTCTTTCTTCTGGTTGGGGTTTTCCACCAGGTTCCCCCAGTCTCTCCTCAGCCCCTGTCCTCTGCCCAGGCTTCTGTCTCTGCCAGGTCTGCCAGACACCTGAGGTTTGTCCATGCCAGGTTTTCCCCTGATGGTGGTACTACTATCAGTGTTGGTGGTGGTGCTGCTGATGCCCTCTCTGATGGTAGAGATGCCACCTCCAGCCACTTTCTGATCCCTGGCTGTTGACGTGGTGACATCAGTTACAGTGCTGTCCTGGCAGTCTGGCACGGTGCTCCTGAACGAGCGTCTGTCTCCGTCTCCCTCGGTCAGAGCCCGTGGTGAGGTCACAACTGGCGTGAGTTCCCGTGGTGATGTCATGACTGGCTCAGGCTCTACCTCTGACTCTGAACCTTCACTGCCATAGCCAGTAGCACCACCACCAGTGACCCCTCCGTCCATCCTGCTGCCTTTCTGGAAAGTGACCCTAAGAAGCCCATTGCCCACCACCAGCTTGCTCTTCCTCTTAGACTTCTGGCACTCCTCACAGATCCTCAGCTCAGCTTTCACCAGCACCCCCTGACCCTCACCCTCCGCCACCACAAATGCTGACTGGGGGGTCCGGCGCACGGTCCCCACACTCTTGTCCCCGGAGGTCACAGTCAGGGAGTAGACGCTGCGGTCAAAGAGGTCCAGAGGGGTCACTGAGCCGTCGCTGAACTGGATCCAGCAGCTGACCAGTGCCTCCTTAACATGGAAATAACACAGAGACAGGATAAGGAGAGGGCTTGGAATTATCTAAAATAGGTCAAAATACAATCAGGAAATCAATATTCTCCCCATGTGCAGAGTGTCAGACATACAGAACATCAATTCATTTCCAAATATTCACTCTCATAAATAGATGTGTCAATGCATAAGAGTAGGTGGTAAAGCAGGAGCTGATTTTGCATCTTTCCACAGAATTCTCATGCAACCCAGTGATTCACAATTGCACAGTTATTTCAATTCCTGCATTAGCGTTTTGTCCGTTGGGTTGACATGATAGCTAATCCCTAATTTTGTCGGTATCTAAGAATTGTCTCTGTTAATCTCACTATAATTAGATTGGGGGCTATTGTATCACAGACCACAGTCCTATCACATCATGGCATGAAACTCAATTTAACCACAGGGGATCAATATCAGTATAGATGGAGAATACAAACCATTAGCACTAGCCACCAGAGGGCGCAATGTAAATGAATTACTCCCACCACAGTCAGTTCAATAGAACCATAGAGCTGTTAGCTGATAATGAACGATTGGAGCCAGAGGCATGGCCTATATTCTGAGGTGAAATACATTTGCATAGATTGGAATTGTACTTTACATGGCCCATCATAGAAACAAATGAGCATGTGCACTAACTCCGTTCTAATAGGTTGAGTATTGACTGAGTCAAGTTAGCGATTGGCCAGGCCCCTGGCAGCACAGGGCTGTCATAGTGCTGGCCTAATGGTATCCCCACTCACAGTTTGGGAAGTGTTTTTGAATGGGCATGCTGCCATGGCTAATGTGTGAGCTGTTAAACTGCGTCCATGCACTCTGTCTGGCTCACAGCGTGGCCACAGTACTACAATCCTGAGCTGTGGACACTATTAACTCACACACACAGGAATCACAGGGACAAACCACATGCTGCTAGGCTAGCAGGTTACTGTTATTCACTGTGAAATGTATTATTTTCTTGCTGAATATCTGTGAAGAGCTTTGAGGGTACAGGTTTTCCACTATTGCTAATCGTCCCCGTCCCCCCCCCCCTCAGCTTCAGAATGGCACAATGTGAAGTTGGGGCTTGTTCTTTGGATGTACTTTATTTTGTATAATAGTTTTGAATGAGGTTTGATATAACATAATTTGTTTATTTACCTGTTTGGGTCTCTGCATGACTTCCTGTATTGTAGCCGTGGCAAAGATGGCCATGTTTCTCCCTGGGCTGAGCTGGAGGGACAGAGAGAGGCCAGAGACCAGTTGCACTCCCAGCTCTGTCACACTCACTTTGTCTTCCAGAACCCTGACCATCCGCTCAGCCAGGATCGAGTCAGACAGAGGAGACATCACCTGCAACATTATACACACACATTAGTATACACACACACACACACACACACATGCACACACACAAACATACACACATTACCTGTAGAGTGGTGGTCCCTGCAGCGCGTCCCTGCAGTACAGTCCCAGCCTGTAGTCTGGCTATAGATTGGTCTCCTACCCTGAGAGAGTAGCGCACCAGCCTGGTGACATCCACCTGCCAGTCTGGCCCCAGGAAAGTCTCCAGAGACCCTCCCAATCCCCCTACCATGGGGTCTGGAGATGGGTCCGACGGCTCGGCCACAAAGGGTGTGAGCACCCTGACCACAGTGTGTTGGTACTGTAGCATGCAGCCTCTGCTCTTCCTCATCTCCTCCTCTTCCTCACTGTCCCAGCTGGTCCTGAGAAAACAACACTTAATTGTAATCTCTTACGAGAAAACTGTCAGATGGAAGAGGTTCAAGAAAAATCTGAGAGTTGAATGGGTTTGGGTAGCTAGCTCTGACACCAACCATAACCATGTAAACATAGAGTGTAGCTCCAGAGAAAACAACAACACCCTACACAATCCATCCATCCACCTCAGTGTATTGAGTAAGAACCAGGCAGCGGTAAGACATTCAGTATTGAGTGAGACCCTACTGACCTGTTTTCTGAGAGCAAGTCTATGGCCCTTCTACGGGGAATAACACACTAATGTAACTAACAGTGATGTGATGATAGATTATTATTATAGAGTACAGCAATATGCATTAGTCAAGGCTGATAAGCTGGAAGATTTCTATTCCCTACCCTCTCTCTCATAGTACTTACTGTATTATTGGAATCATCTATCTGTTTGAACAGCACAGCTCTTGTCTATGAGACTTCTAAACAAACAGGCTTTAGGACTCCTACTTAGATTTGTCAAATAATGGTATTGGATTTCATCCTTTGTCACTATGCAGTGGGTCACTACTAGTGGCTCTTGTGATGATTTGTTATTAAGTTTTGTGCAAACAAACTGTCAATCAAATCCTTCTTTGAATCCTTCACGAATGCCAAACTCCAGCCTTGCTGCAGCAGGTCTTGGCATCAGCTCTCTCATCAGCTCTCTCTGTGGATTTCTAAATAGTATTGACAAAGTCTTACATTGATATGTGGCCAACATTGGTATCTGGAGAGTTGTTATTAAAAGCAAAAACATACCTCTTGTTGCCAGCGGCCACGGGGACTCTCCAGCCCTTGATCTGGCTGAGTTCGGGGTTGGCTATGTCGATAAGCAGGGGGAGGCGGGGCATCCACACACTCATCTCCAGTTGGGCACTCAGGTAGCTGTAGGTGAAGTTGAGCACCATCCTCATCCTCCCCCTTGTCTCCTTCCCATTAACAAACACATAGTCACAACGATCCGACACCTGGGGGGACACAGGGGGATGCTGAGCTATTAAAGAACACAACCTCTTCATGAGGAGTTATGTGACATGGATAGCAAGCTGAAGTCTATTTGCCCATAATGTACTAGCCCATTAATTTCTATGTCATTTGAGGTTCCTGTGCCCATTGTCACATAGGCTTTGGTTAGATTCAATCTGGGCCACCGAGTATCCACATTATAGCGCGATTAAAATGTTTCCACTGCATATGTCTGTTCAATCGGAAATTACTGTAAAATGTTCAATTGTGTTATAACGCAGATCTTATGCAGTCCGGATTTGATCTAGCCCTTAGCCATCTAAGGTTTATAAATCTAAGTGCTGACAGAGACAGAAGAAAGAAAGAGCATGCTGTGGAACCATCATATTATATCTGTGTCAGGGGCGGAAATCCCGGGGGGAACGGGGGGGACACGACCCCCCCTTCCTGGGAAAAATAGGAGTTGTCCCCCCCAATATATCACTAAAACATAACTATGTAATTTAAATAATATTAATAATACGCAATGAAAGCAATTGTGCTGATTATAGACACTTAATAGCGCGTTTTTAAGTTTCAAAAGATTGCGACCCCCCCGCCCTTTGCCTCACAATGGTTTGATCCACTGCCTGTTCCTTAGCTTGCTACGTAACTACCGTGAGGTTCATCCAGTCAATCGCGCACACACACACTAGCTGAATATGCAGAGCTAGCGCACAAATATTAACTATTAAGCTAGCTAGTACCTATTCCATTTATGTGGCGTCGTCAAAGATGGAATCAGCATGCAGATGATGTAAGTCAGTGCTTCAAAGTCCCTGTGATAAGGTTAGCGATAAACTGAAGTCCAAACATCTACCATTGTCTTAAGTATATTTAATGGTCTCGTTGCAAAAGCTAAATTGTCGCAAGGGAACTTTTATTTATTTATTTTATTTCACCTTTATTTAACCCGGGTAGCAAAGATTATAGCAAACACCACTGAAACTGAATTGGTGCTCGCTAGCTTTGCAAATTCAGCTATTGTTGGAAGCCAGCCAATATGAAACAAACTATTAAAATTACAAAAGGTTGCAGCATATGTTGTGTAAATGGTGAACTCATACAGCTGTCAACTCTTGTCATTTTAATCCGTTTCACATTTGCTAGCTACCTTTTAGATCGAAGCCCATATAGAATGATTGAAGATGATAGAAGCCCATCTCCTACTGTAAATAACCTACACACTGTGTGTGTAGCCAGCCAGGTAGAAAAATGGCAGAAAAATAAAAGACGGACATCAGAGTATTTTTCAATACACCAAAACGCATAGTAAGAACCCTAGTAGCCTAATATCTCAAAGACTAGTTGATAAAATGTTCATAAGAAAGAAATCAAATTCTAATGGAAATGTTTCACAATGATGTCATTAGGTAGAGCAGGGAACAGATAGCACACAGACAGCAGAGTTGGGGACAGATATGCAGGGACAGACTGGCAGAGACAGGGAGTCTCAGGTAAGTTTGTTGAGTCTTTGTTTGGCAACATTATGAAAGGTTCTCAATTTTTTTGACTTGTAAAATCGGAACATAATTGGAAAATGCCATGGATACCCCCACTCTCAACTTAAACTGGTGACTGAACTAAGATTTGTTAAAGGCAATGGTATTGCTGTTGTGATTAGTTGTGTAGTTTTGGGTACCGGTAGTTAGGAGTACGGCAAACACCTTATTTCTTTGGTTCCTCAATATACATTTACCATATTACAATGTAGGCTATGTGTTACAGCACTACTTTTGGTGTCCCCCTCAGGAATTGCTCTTGAGAAAATTTCATGTAATTGTCCCCTCCAAAGTGGATATCAGATTTTCGCCCCTGATCTGTGTGTATGTGTATAGAAATATATCCATGCTCGGGAGACCGGATGATCCTTTACCCTAACCCAGTGAGGCCCTTTGCTCTAAGAGGGGTCACTGACTGGGAAGAGAGAGTGATATAATAACTGGAAACATTTCTACAGTCTTCATAAGTGATAATACAGAAATACAAACCCACCCTTACCTTGAAAAGATTAGCTCAAGTGAGTAACCTCTTAATGGAAAATGCTAGGCTATAATATAATTTCCTCACTTGCACTCCTGCTCTTTATCTAGCTTTTTCAAAATTTGCTGGGTGAATGTTCTCTCTCTCTCTCTGTTTCCCTCTGTCTCTCTCTCTGTCACCCTCTCTCTGTCTGTCTCTGTCTGTCTCGCCCCCTCGCTGTCTCTTTTCATCTCTCCGTCTCTCTCTCTCTTAATTGAGTAAAGTCCCTATGCCATTGGCTCCACGAGATCTGCTCGAATAACATGCATTTCACATGCAAGTATGATTTTTATTATGGTCTCTGAATGATTCTGAATATGATTGTCATAAGGACGTTTGTCTTGTTCTCTTACAACATACAGATACGTAGATATAGAATCTCAATTTGAGCCAGTTTGCTGCAGCAGGAAAATAATCCTGCAGCAACAGGACATGTTAATTATCATGTGGATTATAATTCATGGACATTTTTGTAGGGGTTGATACATTTTTCATAAGGGAAAATCAAGTCTGAAATTTCAAAGTGGAAATTATAAACTTCAGCAGCCTTTTTAAACCTCAAATACACTACAAGTTTTAAATGTCCTGCATTGCAGCAAAGTTCTCCTGCAACAAGGTGATCAAATTAAGATCCTACACCTGTAGAGAAAAAGTGAATATTGAAACAGGGCTTCCAAAGCTGTACCTTCAGCACGTTCTCGTCAGTGGACCTGCAGTTGGTATAGTTGGTGACATCGGTGACAGTGCCGTCAGCCTCCACAGCCAGAGTCCTGACTGGGGCAGACACTTTCTTACCAGTCAGAACAGCTGTGTTCAGCACATCACTGTCCTACAGGGGACAGACGGGACAGAGTGACCGTGTGAGGCAGGCATATAACCACACACTCACATTCAAAAATGGGCCTTCACATGTAAGCATGCATGCACACAAGAACACACACACACATACACACCCACACACATTTACACAAAGATTGGCATGCACATGTACACACACTCGCATGAACGCACACACAAATGCACAATAATACAATTACATGAACACGCACTCACGCACTTCCTTATACAGTTAAGTCTGTGCATATGTTTAACTGCTTACCTCCTAAACATAAATAGACAAATCAAGGTTGGTCTACAGCTGATAAGATCTCTCTTATAGCTCTATAACCCCTCGTTGAACATGGGTTTTAAAGTGTTTTCTGGCCATGATACTCTCTAATAATATTTGTTCTAATCTAGAAGGCGAGGGGGCTGATACAGTGGCTGATGACTGTATGGCCCAGCTGATGTAGATTTAATCGCAGCTCTCGACAGATGTTGCAGGGCAGCCTGTAAGTCATTCTGAACTCAGCAGCACAGCACAACAGCTGCTGACCGCAATTCAGAAAGTCACCCAAACTGACTACCAGTACAATAAAGTTGTATTGTATTGTACAGACCTACTGTACTGAAGCAATCCCTATGGGATTTGTAGTACCAACACCGCTTTGAAAAAGGGATTAATTCCTGTCACAAGTACACAGGTGGTAATACCATCTTCTGACAAACCAGATCTATACCTTGTACTTGTACATTTGGAAAAATTGTATAAAGCATTGTGGCTTCGTTATGAAGATGTTTCATTCCTCCCTATCGGGGGCTGTTTGATCCTCAATGAACGTCAACTGCTTTAACATTGAAGGAGAGTGTGACCTGGGCCAGAACAGCCCTGATGTTATCAA
Organism: Salmo salar; assembly: GCF_965601325.2. NCBI lineage: Eukaryota > Metazoa > Chordata > Actinopteri > Salmoniformes > Salmonidae > Salmo > Salmo salar. The sequence continues at coordinate 155,080,420 of NC_138291.1, forward strand.
AGCTAGAGGCCAATACAGCTGGCACTCAGCTGTACAACAATGACCACATCGACACCCCCCTGACATCCCCCTCTCCAGGGCTCTCTCAATCGTGTACACACACATTTTATTGTTATTTTATAGCCAACATCTCCTCCATAAAACATCAAACCAGATGAGAGTGCAATAGACATACATTTACGGTAGACCCACACAGTACTTAATTGCACATCCAGCATGACTGTAATTCAACTTACTGTCACGCTGCAGGGAGAATAAAGTGGTGGTGTTACTGTTAATGCAACTACTGCTGTGCCATACAAACCCAGGTGCATCTGCACACAGGTGCATGCACGCATACAAATAAAATGCCACACGTGCACACAGATAAAAGGCACGCACACATGCTCCTCACCATGACCAGTGGTGTCAGGCCTACGTAGTCTCTCTGGGTGGTATAGATCCTCATGACGCCAACATCCTTGATGTGTCCTGTTTCCAAACGCCATGTGATCATCTGGCTCTCTAATTGTTGCTCAGTCAACTCCTTGGTCTCAAAGTCAAGCTGCAAGACCTCCAACAGACCCCTGTCAATCCAGAAATACAGTTACATTCACATTCTGCATCCTACTGATATTCACTGTAGCATTCAATACAATGTGTCACAGCTCATGAATGGACATGAATACTGCAATCATCAAGATGTATGCTGCAATCAAGAACAACAAGACCCTCTTATTTCTAACATGCACATTCAAACCCCCAGTGTTATTATAAAATGATCATATTCTAACCTAAACCTTGCTTATAGTGTATGTAATACAGAGATGGGCAACTGGTGGCGAGGGAGGGGGTGGGTGTTCAGAGCACTCTGTTTGGTCAAGCAGTTGCTAGACAACAGATGTGTGGATGTCCTTAGTGGTTGTCCTTGGTGCTGTCAGTAGGATACTGTGTTGGTTTACTGTGTTGTATTACTCACTGTCTCCCTCCCTCCTGCTCTCTTCATCTTCTCTCCTCAATATCTCCCTCCTTCGTCATCTGTCCATTTGTCTCCTCCATCTCTTCTCCATCTCTCTTTCATTCTCAGATCAGGCCCGCAGATCAATCCCCCTCCCCCAACTTTTACAGCCTCTTCAGCTTAGACCTCGAGATAGCTTTGCTCTACATATACTTATTCATCAATAAAAGAGATTGGACAGGATTCTATGGGGAACATTTTCACCATGATTCCACTCTTTTCCTGGAAACCCTCTCTGGGGGCTTTGGGGGTCGTAGCTTGTAAATCTGTGGTCTTATCATCAGTTTCAGAGTGCTAGGGTGGGTAGGGGGGTAACTTCTGTCCACCCCTCTGGGCGTTCACTGGTCTGTTCACTGGTTAATACCGCAACCAGGACTTGAAATATCTGGGCTCCTTATCTTGCCCGGAATGTGCCAGCCAGTGGTTAAGCCCGGATAACGCACTGAGGATTACTGATGATTACAGATAAGTGGGCCGGACAGGCGGCGCGCTGAGCCGGGTTGGAGTGTGTGTGTGTGTGTGTTTGTCTGAGGGGGATGGTATGTTCTAGGAGGTTGCTGGGCAGAGGTGTGTTTTTCCATCTGGATCAGGAAGTGTTATGATAGCACCACATAATTGTTCATGTTGACATAATTGACGCTGTGCTGACTAGTGGTGGCTATTCAGCAGCCTGATGGTCTGGGGGTAGAAGCTTTTGGCCAGTCTTACAGTTTTTGCCATGATGTTCCCATACTGCCCACGTCTGAGTGATGGAAACGGGAAGAACAGGGCATGGCTCGGGTGGCTGGGGTACCTGATGATCTTCTTGGCCTTCCTGCAACATGAGGTGTTGTAGGTGTCGTGGAGGGCAGGCAGTGTGCATCCAATGGTGCATTCGGCTGAGCGTACCACCCTCTTTAGCGCCTTTTGGTCACTGGCGGTAGAGTTGCCGTACAAGGCTGTGATGCAGCCCGACACTATGCTCTCGATGGTCCTCCTGTAGAACACTGTTATGGCCCTCGAGGACAGGCCAGATTTCTTCAGCATCTTGAGGTGCTGTGTGGTTTGGCCATTTCACCTCCTCGGAGATGTGTACACCGAGGAACTTTAAGTTTTTGATCGTCTCCGCGGCGGCCCCGTTGATAAGGATGGGGGCGTGCTCCTTTGTTTTGCTGATGTTGAGGGAGAGGTTGTTAACCTGTCACCATCCCGTCAGTGACATCATGGAGAAATATTTTAAACTGTTCATATCAACACAGTTGATCCCTCCCCCACTGCGATAGACAGGAGGATTACTAATGTTATTACTGATATCATGATAATCTCAAAGAGCCTTACAAACAACTGATTGACATTGTCATCTACTGTATGTTATTCCTTGTAGTTACAGAGCAGGTTTCCCAGACACAGATTAGTGCTACAGTCTATTTCTCCATTGTGGAATGCTTTTTAGTCCAGGACTAGGCTTGATCTCTGTCCTGGAAACTGGCCCATATTCCGTGAGATTATAACTAGGGCCCAGAGTTTTTCCTGATCACATGACCTGACCAGGGAAAACTCTGGGCCCAATTTACGTATAACATATCTTATAGAAACCAGGGAAATAAGTGCCTTAAGCAAATATCAGTGCAGCTGTGCCACATCTATCAGTTCAAAAAGTACTGAATAGTCACTTCAGTCTATTTACAAGGAGAGTGATTAACCACAATGTAACAGAGATCTGCTCCACACAATAAACGGCTGTCTGCACAGCTGCCGGGACCACACCAACAAGGCAACTGATTAAATTAATTAGTTTTTTTTCCCTCGATCAAGTCCTAGAATTGCAATCTGTTCTTCTTCCTGACATTTTAACGAAGATAATTCTAAGAATCTGGAAAGCTATAAGAAACAACCTGTTTGTTTCTTCTACCTTTCTCTTCGGACAAATGCTGTACATCAATAATCTCACACTTCTCATACCAGTAAGAACATGACAAAGGAAGGCCATTATTAAGATTTAAGAGAGCCTACAAAACTCAAGATGTTTGAGGAAAATGAAGGGCTATACACCTTTTCCCGGGATTGGTGGTCTTCCTCTGACACACAACAGAGATGGTGTTTGCGCCCCTTCTGCCAGGCTCCAGGGCGATGTCCCATAAGGCTGAGTCACTGGGCCTCGCTGTACTGAACGACATGCCCTTCCTCACTGTGGCTCTGGAACACATAGACACAGACAGGTCAGTTAACACACACATACACAAACACAGGTCAGTTAACACACACATACACACACACAGGTCAGTTAACACACACATACACACACACAGATCAGTTAATAATCAAATCAAAGTTTATTTGTCACGTGCGCCGAATACAACAGGTGTAGACCTTACAGTGAAATGCTTACTTACAGGCTCTAACCAATAGTGCGAAAAAAAAGGTATGTGTGTGTGTGTGTGTGTGTAGGTAAGTAAATAAATAAAACAACAGTAAAAAGACATTTGAAAATAAGAGTAGCAAGGCTATATACAGACACCGGTTAGTCAGCCTTATTGAGGTAGTATGTACATGTGGGTATGGTTAAAGTGACTATGCATATATGATGAACAGAGAGTAGCAGTAGCGTAAAAAGAGGGGTTGGCGGTTGGTGGGACACAACACAGATAGCCCGGTTAGCCAATGTGCGGGAGCACTGGTTGGTCGGGACAATTGAGGTAGTATGTACATGAATCTATAGTTAAAGTCTCAGAACCCGGGAAAAAGCTGAATGATGTAATTCCAGCCCCTGGCTGAAAAACATTGGCGCCTTTAGTAAGTGGTCTATCAGAGGACAATGAGACTGAGGCGCGTGCACGAGGCGACCACATGTTTTTATTTTCTCTCTCTTTGTACTAAAACACAGATTCCCGGTCGGAATATTATCGCTTTTTTACGAGAAAAATGGCATAAAAATTGATTTTAAACAGCGGTTGACATGCTTCGAAGTACGGTAATGGAATATTTAGAATTTTTTTGTCACGAAACGCGTCGGGCGCGTCACCCTTCTTTACCCTTTCGGATAGTGTCTTGAACGCACGAACAAAACGCCGCTATTTGGATATAACTATGGATTATTTTGAACCAAACCAACATTTGTTATTGAAGTAGAAGTCCTGGGAGTGCATTCTGACGAAGAACTGCAAAGGTAATAACATTTTTCTTATAGTAAATCTGACTTTGGTGAGGGCTAAACTTGGTGGGTGTCTAAATAGCTAGCCCTGTGATGCCGGGCTATCTACTTAGAATATTGCAAAATGTGCTTTCACCGAAAAGCTATTTTAAAATCGGACATAGCGAGTGCATAGAGGAGTTCTGTATCTATAATTCTTAAAATAATTGTTATGTTTTTTGTGAACGTTTATCGTGAGTAATTTAGTAAATTCACCGGAAGTTTGCGGGGGTATGCTAGTTCTGAACGTCACATGCTAATGTAAAAAGCTGTTTTTTGATATAAATATGAACTTGATTGAACAAAACATGCATGTATTGTATAACATAATGTCCTAAGATTGTCATCTGATGAAGATCATCAAAGGTTAGTGCTGCATTTAGCTGTGGTTTGGGTTTATGTGACATTATATGCTAGCTTGAAAAATGGGTGTCTGATTATTTCTGGCTGGGTACTCTGCTGACATAATCTAATGTTTTGCTTTCGTTGTAAAGCCTTTTTGAAATCGGACAGTGTGGTTAGATTAACGAGAGTCTTGTCTTTAAAATGGTGCAAAATAGTAATATGTTTGAGAAATTGAAGTAATAGCATTTCTAAGGTATTTGAATAACGCGCCACGGGATTCCACTGGCTGTTACGTAGGTGGGACGAAATCGTCCCACTGGCCCTAGAGAAGTTAACGAGAGTCTTGTCTTTAAAATGGTGTAAAATAGTCATATGTTTGAGAAATTGAAGTAATAGCATTTCTAAGGTATTTGAATAACGCGCCACGGGATTCCACTGGCTATTACGTAGGTGGCATGAAATCGTCCCACTGGCCCTAGAGAAGTTAATACACACACACAGGTCAGTTAACACACACACACACACACACACACACACACACACACACACACACACACACACACACACACACACACACACACACACACACACACACACACACACACACACACACACACACACACAGGTCAGTTAACACACACATAAATTCACAGGCTACTTAAGGGGAACACTTGAGGTGATCTCAACAGCATAATATTTTTGAGTGTTATTGAACCATGATTGACTGCTGCAGGTGAGGTGAAGCTATCTAAGGATCACCTGAGAGCCTCAGATAATGATAGCAGCCTGACATAGTCAGCACAAGGCTCAGATTCTAAAGCTGCCTTCAGGCAAACTCTCACATAACACACATTCACATCAAAACATGCAGTGGTTGGTCAAAAATCAACCTAGAGGAAGCTCTACATGTTCCTTCTACCAGTATGCCTGTACAATCTTAGAAAAAAAGGTGCTATCTAGAACCTTAAAGGGTTCTTCGGCTGTCCCCATAGAACCCTTCGAAGAACCCTTTTAGGTTCCTGGTAGAACCCGTTTCGTTCCAGGTAGAACCCTTTTGGATTCCATGTAGAACCCTTTTCACAGAGTGTCAGACCAGCGTTGAATAGACCTTGTCACGGGTACATCCTGTGACAAGGTTATAACATCTACCGAAAAGACAGAAATGCCAACGGAGGCGGTGTTGCGGTCTATATTCAGAACCAGATTCCTGTAAAGCTTAGAGATGATCTAATGTTAAATACTGTTGATGTAATATGGCTACAGGTTAATCTGCCTCACCTGAAGCCCATACTTGTGGGAAGCTGCTATAGACCACCAAGTGCTAACAGTCTGTATCTGTATCTAATATGTGTGAAATGCCTGATAATGTATGTGATATCAACAGAGAAGTACATTTTCTGGGTGATTTAAATATTGACTAGCTGTCATCAAGCTGCCTACTCAGGAAAAAACTTCAAACTGTAACCAGTACCTGCAACTTGGATCAGGTTGTCAGTCAACCTACCAGGGTAGTTACAAACAGCACAGGAATTAAATCCTCAACATGTATTGATCACATTTTTACTAACGTTGCAGATATTTGCTTTACAGCAGTATCCAAATCCATAGGATGTAGTGATCACAATATAATAGCCATATCTAAGAAAACCAAAGTTCCAAAGGCTGGGACTAATGTAGTTTATAAGAGGTCATCCAATAAGTTTTGTAGTGATTCATATGTTGATGATGTAAAGAATATTTGCTGGTCTGTGGTGTGTAATGAGGAGCAACCAGATGCTGCACTTGATGCATTTATGAAACTACTTATTCCAGTTACTAATAAGCACGCACCGATTAAGAAAATCACTGTAAAAACTGTTAAATCCCCTTGAGGAATTGAAAAATTGTCTGGTTGAGAGGGATGAGGTAAAAGGTATGGCAATTAAGTCTGGCATGCCCAACTGTCTGGCAGCCCAACTGGCAAACATATTGCAAATTAAGAAATAATGTGACTAAATTAAATAAAAGAAAAATAAACTACACTAGGAAACAAAGATAAATTATATAAAGAATGATAGTAAAAAGCTTTGGGGCAACTTAAATGAAATTTTGGAAAAAAACTCCAACTAGGCTCCTTCATTTGTTGAATCAGATGGCTCATTCATCAAAAAGCCCACTGATATTGCAAACTACTTTAATGACTTTTTCATTGGCAAGATAAGCAAACTTAGGGATGACATGCCAGCAACAAACGCTGACACTACACATCCAAGTATATCGGATCAAATTTTGAAAGACAAGAATTGTACTTTTGAATTCCGTAAAGTCAGTGTGGAAGAGGTGAAAAAATTATTGTTGTTTGTCAACAATGACAAGTCATCAGGGTCTGACAATCTAGATGGAAAATTACTGAGGATAATAGCAGACGATTTTGCCACTCCTATTTGCCACATCTTCAATTTAAGCCTCCAAGAGAGCGTGAGCCCTCAGGCCTGGAGGAAAGCTAAAGTCATTCCGCTACCCAAGAATAGTAAAACCCCCTTTACTGGCTCAAATAGCTGACCAATCAGCCTGTTACCAACCCTTAGTAAACTTCTGAAAAATTGTGTTTGACCAGATACAATGCCATTTTACAGTAAACAAACTGACAACAGAATTTCACCATGATTACAGGGAAGGACATTCAACAAGCACAGTACTTACACAAATAACTGATGATTGGCTGAGAGAAATTGATGATAAAATGATTGTGGGGTCTGTCTTAGACTTCTGTGCAGCTTTTGACATCATTGAACATAGTCTGCTGCTGGACAAATGTATGTGTTATGGCTTTACACTCCCTGCTATAATGTGGATAAAGAGTTACTTGTCTAACAGAACACAGAGGGTGTTCTTTAACTTTTTAAGGCTAGGGGGCAGTATTCGGAAGTTTGGATGACTGAGGTGCCCAAAGTAAACTGCCTGTTACTCAGGCCCAGAAGCTAGGATATGCATATGCATGGTAGTATTGGATAGGAAACACTCAAAAGTTTCTAAAACTGTTAAAATAATGTCTGTGAGTATAACAGAACTGATTTGGCAAGCGAAACCCCGAGGACAATCCATCCAGGAAGCCAGAGTCACCCTCTAGTCCGGAGCTGCCAGAGTCGCCCTCCAGTCCAGAGCTGCCAGAGTCGCCCTCCAGTCCGGAGCTGCCAGAGTCGCCCTCCAGTCCGGAGCTGCCAGAGTCGCCCTCCAGTCCGGAGCTGCCAGAGTCGCCCTTCAGTCCAGAGCTGCCAGAGTCGCCCTGCGATCCAGAGCCTACAGCAGTGGTATGCAACCCAGAGTCTTCTGCGGGGTGGGCAGGTTAGATTGGGAACTAAGCCCGGAGCCAGAGCCACCTCCGTAGGGGGGAGTATTGGGAAGGGGGGGGGGGGGGGGTGTAGCACAAGAACCGTCGGTGACGGTGGCCACCCTCCCTTCCCTCCCTTTATGTTTGGGTTTCTTTTTGTGGGTTGTTGTTTTTGAGGTGCATTCGGGGTCTGCACCTTTGGGGGGGTACTGTCATGTCCTGACCAGTAAAGAGGTTATTTTGTTATTATAGTATGGTCAGGGAGTGGCAGGGGGGTGTTTGTTTTGTGTGTTTTGGGATGTTGGGTTTGATCTATGTTATCTATTTCTAAGTTTTCCTTTCTAGTTCTTCTATTTCTGTTGTGTATGTTTGGGTTGATCTCTAATTGGAGGCAGCTAATCCTCGTTGCCTCTGATTAGAGATCATATTTAAGTAGGGGTTTTTCTTCATGGGTTTTGTGGGTAGTTGTTCCTTGTATAGTCTGAGCACCTTACGGGACTGTTTTTCGTCATTTGTTTTGTTGTTTTTTCCTTCTAAATAAAAAGAAGATGAGCACCTTAACCGCTGCATATTGGTCCGATGATTTCTCCTCCTCAGACGACGAACTTTATGACAATGACACAAGTAATTTTTCCCAACAACTGTTAACAGACAGATTATTTCACTTATAATTCACTGTATCACAACTCCAGTGGGTCAGATGTCTACATACACTAAGTTGACTTGCCTTTAAACAGCTTGGAAAATTCTAGAAAATGATGTCATGTCTTGATAAGATTCTGATAGGCTAATTGACATCATTTGAGGCAATTGGAGGTGTACCTGTGGATGTATTTCAAGATCTATCTTCAAACTCAGTGTCTCTTTGCTTGAAATCATGGGAAAATCAAAATAAATCAGCCAAGTCCTCAGAAAAAGAATTGTAGACCTCCACAAGTCTGGTTCATTCTTGGGAGCAATTTCCAAAAGCCTGAATGTACCACATTCATCTGTACAAATAATAATACGCAAGTATAAACACCATGGGACCACGCAGCCATCATATCGCTCAGGAAGGAGACACGTTCTGTCTCCTAGAGATGAACGTACTTTGGTGCAAAAAGTGCAAATCAATCCCAGAACAACAGCAAAGGACCTTGTGAAGATGCTGGTTGAAACAGGTACAAAAGTATCTATATCCAGAGTAAAACGAGTCCTATATTGACATAACCTGAAAGGCTGCTCAGCAAGGAAGAAGCCACTGCTCCAAACCACCATAAAAAAGCAAACTGCAAACTACGGTTTGCAACTGCACATGGGGACAAAGATCGTACTTTTTGGAGAAATGTCCTCTGGTCTGATGAAACAGAAATAGAACTGTTTGGCCATAATGACCATCTTTATGTTTGGAGGAAAAAGGGGGAGGCTTGCAAGCCAAAGAACACCATCCCAACCGTGAAGCACGGGTGTGGCAGCATCATGTTGTGGGAGTGCTTTGCTGCAGGAGGGCCTGGTGCACTTCACAAAATAGATGGCATCATGAGGAGGGTAAATTTTGTGGATATATTGAAGGAACTTCTCAAGACATCAGTCAGGAAGTTAAAGCTTGGTCACAAATGGGTCTTCCAACTGGACAATGACCCCAAGCATACTTCCAAAGTTGTGGCAAAATGTCTTAAGGACAACAAAGTCAAGGTATTGGAGAGGCCATCACAAAGCCCTGACCTTAATCCTATAGAACATTTGTGGACAGAACTGAAAAAGCGTGTGGGAGCAAGGAGGCCTACATACCTGGCTCAGTTACACCAGCTCTGTCAGGAGGAATGGGCCAAAATTCACCCAACTTATTGTGGGAAGCTTGTGGAAGGCTACCTGAAACGTTTGACCCAAGTTAAACAATTTAAAGGCAATGCTATCAAATACTAATTGAGTGTATGTAAACTTCTGACCCACTGGGAATGTGATGTGTTTGCGGCATATTTCAGAGATAACCAACATTAGGCTGGGTATCAGTCAAGCAAGACCTGATGAGAAGTTTGATGATATGTGCCCTAGCCTACCACGCAAAGGCATTATGTACTTGTTTTACCTGGTTGACACAGACATGCTCAGGAAAGTGATATCACAACTTAAGCCTTCTACCTGCCTTCTTGATCCTATCCCCACCACCTTCTTCAAAACAGTTTTAAATGAATATCTGAAAAAGTGCAAGCTGTTAATCATTCCCTGTTCCCAGGCAATTTCTCACTGCACTAAAAACTGCTGTGGTGAAACCCCTTCTGAATAAAAGTAATCTAGATTCTTCAGCTCTTCACAATTTCTGGGAAATCTCCAACCTTCCATTCTTAAGCAAAATTCTGGAGAAATTGGTGTTCAAACAGCTAAATGATTTTTTAAGTGCCAACTCTATTTTTGAAAAAATCCAATCTAGTTTTCGTGCCCACCACAGCACAGAGACAGCCTTAGTTAAACTTGTAAATTATTTTCGAACCAACACAGATGCCAAACAGTTCTCTGTCTTTGTACTCTTGGATTTAAGTGCTGCATTCAACACTGTTGACCATGATGTCCTTCTGGACAGAGTAGAGAGGTGGGTTGGCCTCTCCGGTCCAGTTCTAAATTGGCTTAGGACCTATTTAACCGGTAAAGATTTTTTTGTCACCCTTGGTGAACATAACTCAGAGAAAATACATATCACATGTGGCATTCCACAAGGTTCGATTTTGGGTCTGGTACTGTTCAGTTTACAGTATATACTGTGTGTTACGCCTTGGCAGCATTGTCAGAAAGCGCAGCATTAATTTTCACTGCTACGCAAATGATATACAACTTTACATTTCAGTGTCACTAGATGATTTTAGGTCCATGGATATATTATTAAACCGTAATAGTTATTTAAATACTTGGATGGCTCACAACTTTCTCCAGCAAAATCAAGACAAGACTGAGGTACATATTGTTGAAGCCAAAGCACAGAGAGAGAATCTAGCCGCACATTTGAATTCACTGGCATTAAAGATAAAACACCAGGTAAAAAACCTAGGTGTTGTTTCAGATTCTGAACTAAATTCCTAAATTCCTCATAAGGAAGTGACTGAAATAGCTTTTTACCACCTGAGGAACATTGCCAAGGTGCGTCCGTTTATCTCAGGTTGATACAGAGAGACTCATCCATGCTTTTATTACAAGCAGACTTGACTACTGTAAAGCTCTCCTGTCTGGTCTACTCAAGAAAGACTTTTCAACTGCAAAACATACAGAATGCTGCAGCATGGGTACTGACCAAGACCAGACGGAGAGCACACATTACACCGGTTTTAAGGTCTATGCACTGGCTGCCTGTGAGTTTTAGAATTCATTTTCAGATGATTGGTTTTTAAATCAATCCACAATTGTGCACCCCAATACATGTCAGACATGCTTTTAAGTTATGTACCCAGTAGGTCCCTCAAGTTATCTGGTCTTTTAACTATCCCAAAACCTAGGACCAAGAGGCATGGAGGGGCAGCCTTTAGTTATTATGCCCCGAGTCTCTGGAATAGCCTGCCAGAGAACCTGAGGGGGACCGAAACTGTGTACATATTTAAAAGATATCTTAAAACACATATTTTTTGCTTAGCTTTTCCTTAGGGTGCTTTTTAGTCGTTCGGTTTGTGTAATTCTTTAGTTTTTTTATCTTATGTTTGTAGTGCAGTAAATATTTCAGCTTTTATTTTCATTGTTTTTATTTGTTATTTTCCTGTAAAGCACATTGCGTTGCATTCCATGTTTGAAATGTGCTGTATAAATAAAGCTTGGTTTGATTTGATTTAAAGGTCAGCCATTTTGGTCAGGGAGTTGGTCAACCATGGTTTGCCAGTGATGTGATAAGATATTGTGTAAAATAATGAATTTGAAGAATTTATCTGCACTGTGTGTTTGTTAGCTACTGTAGCTAGCCAGCCAGTTTTAGAGGAATTATTCCATAATTGTTTCAAATGAACTGCCAATATGCCAACATTCCATTCAATCAATGCAGCCAATCCAATCAGTTGATGATAGGACTTAGACAAGTTGCAAATGCAACAAGTACTGATATTGAATTATATAATAACACTCTCAGCTTTCCAAGAAAATACATTTGAGACATTTATGGTCTGTGTTTACATATATTGTAGAGACGTTATACAGAAAATTGGTATGAAACCCCATATAAACTGTTTTTATGATTATATGACAATATTTTAGGTTGACAATAATTCTATTACACATTTTCTGATATATCACAAGTCTTTTTTCCCCAGCATAAGTAAAATCAGGAGTATGCCTCTACGGCTATTCATTCCAATTTGACTGGTTTGGATTTCTCCCTCACCATAATGTCTGCCAATTTCACCCCATTCTGTAACTTTGAGGGTTTATGACAGCCTCTCTATTAATTTAATAGGATCTCTATGATTGCTCAAATAATTTGAGTCCGGATTCTTGGCTGTCTTTAGGACCATGCAGAGCATCGCTCGGAGAGCAGCTGCCAGCCTGCACCCTTTTCTCTCACTTTTAGAAAGCAGAGACAGTACCAGTTTGCTTTGCAAGTCAGCCGTTTAGGCAGTGTGCCGATTGCTTTGAATTTAATATCGGCATTTTAACTCAGCCTTGTAAACCTTGTTGTAATCTGATAGCCAGGGGTTCATTGAATTGGGAATTGGGAGGTGAGGTAGCCCTCCTTTTTGGTGATCATTTAAACCCAAAACCTATTTTATTGCTTTTAAAATATAGGTTGTGATAGCTGTAGGCCTAATAGATAATATTATTAATTTACCCAGTAGGCTAGCGCAATTTTGGTTTCATGTTTTGGTATGAAAATAAACACAACTGAACAACATGCTATTTAGAGCATTTCCCCAAAATACATGTCATGTTTTTTGCTTCAAAGACAATACCAATTGTTGGCTAAAACAAATGTACATTGTAATGCAGTGACAGAATGATAATTGAGATAATGCAAATAATTTATGATTACCTAACTTCTTAACTTCTTGCTTTAGGCCTACTTCATCATCATCATCTTCTACATCCCTAATCCCTACCTGAAGCCTACCTGCCTCTGGTATAATGCATTTCCACCTCTCACTCTATCAGTTTGTGTGTTCATCTTCCTCAATTAAAATGAGATATTCAACACATCAATCTTGCTGGAAAAGCATCATTAAATAATGCTAAGTTATTTAGCTATAGTGTGGATGTAGGGATGTTTCAAAAATATATATAATTATCACCAAGATAGTGTAACTACTGCACAGGCAACACAATAGCATCAGACAGCAACAAGTTGGCCCGGGCAAATATAAACATTTGTGGGAAGCGCAGGCAACAATGTTGGTGGGAAGTGCAGGAGACAATGACACTGTCATAGGTGGCTTCATATAGTCTATAGCAGGGGTCGGCAAACTTTTTCATGCGGAGTGTCAATTTACAATTGAGCCTACTATTTCTAAAGATCTGCGTGCCAGTTATGCCAGTTTTCATGGTTACCTAACTGTGCCCAAAAAATCCAATAAAATCCAATAAAATTGTATTTGTCATATGCGCCGAATACAACAGGTGTAGACCTTACAGTGAAATGCTTACTTACAAGCCCTTAACCAACAATGCAGTTTTAAGAAAATACCTAAAAAAGTAAGAAATAATTAAAGAGCAGCAGTAAAATAACAATAGCGAGGCTATATACATGGGGTACCGGTACAGAGTCAATGTGCGGGGCTCAAGGTTAATTGAGGTAAAATGTACATGTAGGTAGAGTTATTAAAGCGACTATGCATAGACAATAACAGAGGGAGCAGCAGCAAATGTCTAACTAATTAATAATTATATAGCTGTCTGCTAGAGGTCTTATTAATGTCACTTGTTAAGACGAAGGGGAGGAGACAGGCTAAATAAGGATTTTTAAGCCTTGACACAAAATATTTAAGTGCCTTTAAACGGGGTATGGTAGAAGGTGTCAGGTGCACTGGTGTGTCAATAACTGAAACGCTGCTGGGTTTTTCACGCTCAACAGTTTCCCGTGTATCAAGAATGTCCACCACCCAAAGGATATCCAGGCAACTTGACATAACTGTGGGAAGCATTGGAGTCAACATGGGCCAGCATCCCTGTGGAATGCTTTCAACGTCTTGTAGAGTCCATGCCCAGACGAATTGAGGCTGTTCTGAGGGAAAAAGGGGGTGCAACTCAATATTACGAAGGAGTTCCGAATGGTTTGTATACTCAGTGTATTTGCTCTCATAGGTACTGTAGGTCTTTGAATTGGAATATTAATTGCTTAGCAGGGCATTGTCTTATAACATACAAACGTCTCATTACTATTTCATCTTAGCTGACTACCTGTTTGAAACATCACAAACAGGATCAAAGAAAGAAATCCTCCTCCATGAGGTCTGTTACAGCTTCAGAGATTGCTTTTGGAGGGAACAACATTCAGATGATGATGATGGTGTGACAACATTCAGATGATGATGATGGGGGGACAACATTCAGATGATGATGATGATGGGGGACAACATTCAGATGATGATGATGATGGGGGACAACATTCAGGTGATGATGATGAGGGACAATATTCAGATGATAATGATGGGACAACATTCAGATGATGATGATGGGGGACAATATTCAGATGATGATGATGGGGGACAATATTCAGATGATGATGATGGGGGACAATATTCAGATGATGATGATGATGGGGGACAATATTCAGATGATGATGATGGGGACAACATTCAGATGATGATGATGAGGGACAATATTCAGATGATAATGATGGGACAACATTCAGATGATGATGATGGGACAACATTCAGATGATGATGGGGGGACAATATTCAGATGATGATGATGGGGACAACATTCAGATGATGATGATGGGGGGACAATATACAGATGATGATGCAGAGGGGGGCAACATTCAGATGATGATGAAGGGGGACAACAATCAGATGATGATGATGGGGGGACAACATTCAGATGATGATGATGGGGGGACAACATACAGATGATGATTATGGGGGACAACATTCAGATGATGATGATGGGGGACAATATTCAGATGATGATGATGATGATGGGGGACAACATTGAGATGATGATTATGGGGGACAACATTCAAATGATGATGATGATGGGGGACAATATTCAGATGATGATGATGATGATGGGGACAACATTCAGATGATGATGATGGGGGACAACATTCAGATGATGATGATGGGGGAACATTCAGATGATGATGATGGGGACAAAATTCAGATGATGATAATAGAGGGACAACATTCAGATGATGATGACGGGGGGACAACAATCAGATGATGATGCTGAAGGGGGGACATCATTCAGATGATGATGCTGAAGGGGGGACATCATTCAGATGATGATGATGGGGGACAACATTCAGATGATGATGATGATGGTGTGACAACAATTCAGATGATGATTATGATGGGGGACAACATTCAGATGATGATTATGATGGGGACAATATTCAGATGATGATGATGGGGACAACATTCAGATGATGATGATGGGGGACAACATTCAGATGATGATGATGGGGGACAATATTCAGATGATGATGATGGGGACAACATTCAGATGATGATGATGGGGGACAATATTCAGATGATGATGATGGGGGACAACATTCAGATGATGATGATGAGGGACAATATTCAGATGATAATGATGGGACAACATTCAGATGATGATGATGGGGGACAATATTCAGATGATGATGATGGGGGACAATATTCAGATGATGATGATGGGGGACAATATTCAGATGATGATGATGATGGGGGACAATATTCAGATGATGATGATGGGGACAACATTCAGATGATGATGATGGGGGACAATATTCAGATGATGATAATGGGGGACAATATTCAGATGATGATGATGGGGACAACATTCAGATGATGATGATGGGGGACAATATTCAGATGATGATGATGGGGGACAATATTCAGATGATGATGAAGGGGGACAACAATCAGATGATGATGATGGGGGACAACATTCAAATGATGATGATGATGGGGGACAATATTCAGATGATGATGATGGGGGGACAACATTCAGATGATGATGATGGGGGACAACATTCAGATGATGATGATGGGGGGACAACATTCAGATGATGATTATGGGGGACAACATTCAAATGATTATGATGATGGGGGACAACATTCAGATGATGATGATGGGGGACAATATTCAGATGATGATGATGATGATGGGGGACAACATTCAGATGATGATGATGGGGGACAACATTCAGATGATGATGATGGGGGACAACATTCAAATGATGATGATGATGGGGGACAACATTCAGATGATGATGATGGGGGACAATATTCAGATGATGATGATGATGATGGGGGACAACATTCAGATGATGATGATGGGGGACAACATTCAGATGATGATGATGGGGGAACATTCAGATGATGATGATGGGGGACAAAATTCAGATGATGATAATGGAGGGACAACATTCAGTTGATGATGACGGGGGGACAACAATCAGATGATGATGCTGATGGGGGGACATCATTCAGATGATGATGATGGGGGACAACATTCAGATGATGATGATGGTGTGACAACATTCAGATGATGATGGTGTGACAACATTCAGATGATGATGATGATGGGGGACAACATTAAGATGATGATGATGATGGTGGACAACATTCAGATGATGATGATGGGGACAACATTCAGATGATGATGATGGGGGACAATATTCAGATGATGATGATGGGGGACAATATTCAGATGATGATGATGGGACAACATTCAGATGATGATGGGGGGACAACATTCAGATGATGATGATGGGGACAACATTCAGATGATGATGATGGGGGGACAATATACAGATGATGATGCAAAGGGGGGCAACATTCAGATGATGATGAAGGGGGACAACATTCAGATGATGATGATGGGGGGACAACATACAGATGATGATGATGATGGGGGACAACATTCAGATGATGATTATGGGGGACAACAATCAGATGATGATGAAGGGGGACAACATTCAGATGATGATGATGGGGGGACAACATTCAGATGATGATTATGGGGGACAACAATCAGATGATGATGAAGGGGGACAACATTCAGATGATGATGATGGGGGGACAGCATTCAGATGATGATGATGATGATGGGGGACAACATTCAAATGATGATGATGACGGGGACAACATTCAGATGATGATGATGATGGGGGACAACATTCAGATGATGATGATGATGGGGGACAACATTCAGATGATGATGATGATGGGGGACAACATTCAGTTGACGATGATGATGGGGGACAACATTCAGATGATGATGATGATGATGGGGACAACATTCAGATGATGATGATGGGGGACAACATTCAGATGATGATGATGATGGGGGACAACATTGAGATGATGATGACGGGGGACAACATTCAGATGATGATGATGATGATGGGGGACAACATTCAGATGATGATGATGATGATGATGATGGGGACAACATTCAGATGATGGGGGACACAATTCAGATGATGATAATGGAGAGACAACATTCAGATGATGATGACGGGGGGACAACAATCAGATGATGATGCTGATGGGGGACAACATTCAGATGATGATGATTAGGGACAACTTTCAGATGTTGATGATGCGGGGACAACATCCAGTTGGTGATGATAGGGGCCAACATTCAGATTATAATGATGGGGGACAACATTGAGATGATGATTATGATGGGGGAAACAACATTCAGATGTTGATGAAGAAGATGGGGGGACATTCAGATGATGATGATGGGGGAAATTCAGATGATAATGATGGGGGACAACATTCAGATGATGTTGATTGGGGACAACATTCAGATTATGATAATGGGGGACAACATTCAGATGATGATTATGGCGGGAAAACATTCAGATGATTATGACATGGGGGAAAACATTCAGACAATGATGATGATGGTGGGACAACATTCAGATGATGATGATGATGATGATGATGATGATGATGATGATGTGAGGACGACATTCAGATGATGATGATGATGATGATGATGTGAGGAGGACAACATTCAAATGATAATGATGGGGGACAACATTCAGATGATAATGGCGGGACAGCATTCAGATGATGATGATGAGGGGAGGACAACATTCAAATGATAATGATGGGGGACAACATTCAGATGATAATGGCGGGACAACATTCAGATGATGATGATGGGGGACGACATTCAGATGATGATGGGGGACAACATTCATATAATGTTAATGGGGGGACAACATTCAGATGATGATGATGGAGGACGACATTCAGATGATGATGATGATGATGGGGGACAACATTCATATGATGATGGGGACAACATTCAGATGATGATGATGGGGGACGACATTCAGATGATGATGATGTGGAACAACATTCATATAATGTTAATGGGGGGACAACATTCAGATGATGATGATGGAGGACGACATTCAGATGATGATGATGATGATGGATGGACAACATTCAGATGATGATGACGGGGGGACAACATTTAGTTGACGATGATGATGTGGGACAACATTCAGATGATGATAACGGGGGACAACATTCAGGTGATGATGACAGGGGGGACAACATTCAGTTGAGGATGATGAGGGGGACAGCATTCAGATGATGATGATGAGGGGGACAGCATTCAGATGATGATGATGAGGGGAGGACAACATTCAAATGATAATGATGGGGGACAACATTCAGATGATAATGGCGGGACAACATTCAGATGATGATGATGGGGGACGACATTCAGATGATGATGGGGGACAACATTCATATAATGTTAATGGGGGGACAACATTCAGATGATGATGATGGAGGACGACATTCAGATGATGATGATGATGATGGGGGACAACATTCATATGATGATGGGGACAACATTCAGATGATGATGATGGTGGGGACAACATTCAGATGATGATGACAGGGGGACAACATTCAGATGATGATGATGAGGGGGACAGCATTCAGATGATGATGATGAGGGGGACAGCATTCAGATGATGATGATGAGGGGACAGCATTCAGATGATGATGATGAGGGGAACAACATTCAGATGATGATGATGAGGGGGACAGCATTCAGATGATGATGATGAGGGGAGGACAACATTCAAATGATAATGATGGGGGACAACATTCAGATGATAATGGCGGGACAACATTCAGATGATGATGATGGGGGGACAACATCAGAATAATGAGAGTCGCTATAAAGTGATAACCCAGTGTCTTAAAGTCCCACCACACTTCCATACAGACAACTCTTAATCTCCACACACACACACACACACACACACCGACAAGGAATCTTTATAAATATAATAACAGAGATTTCAGTGCAGTGGATTAGATACACACACACACAAACACACACACACACACGTGTTTGCACGCAGGTGTTACGGACGTCACACTGATTGTTTAGCGATTACTGCTTCCTCCTGATTCAGCTCACACAAGGCAAGAAAAACAGGACCTCTTCCTTGCTAGCACACGTGACCGCTCTCCTTGACAACGTACCAACTGTTTGAGCTATCGAATTTCGGCGACATTTCAAGCTAGCTGTGGTGTGAACTTAAATCCGTTACAGAGGCACACACACACACACACACACACACACACACACACACACACACACACACACACACACACACACACACACACACACACACACACACCACACACACACACACACACACACACACACACACACACACACACACACACACACACACACACACACACACACACACACACACACACACACACACTCTCCCCTTGTCCTGTCTAACTGCTGGGGCGTGTGATTCAGTCATACACACAGAGACTGGTGCTCAGTGACAGCTGACAGTCTGATCAATATTAACCCAGGCAGATCTGGATCGAGTTCTGGGTCAGGAGCCAGACTAAATCACTCTCAGCTAGGTTCACTGAGGCAAGGCCAGCATTAGAGCCAAGCAATCCACCAACCAAACATATCGTTACTCCTGCTAAGATAAATGAGGACCTTTTTTTTTATCTCAATTTAATGGGCCAGTATCAGGAACGAGAAGTAATTCAGACCAGCAGTGATTAATTTGCCTGAGGAGGAGAATAGCGATGAGGAGCAAAGCCCGATGACAACAGTCTATTTTCAGCCTGGTTGGATTAGTAAACAGTCCAAGTATGAGATCAGGAAGGGGAAAGGAAAATAAAAGTCAAAGAGGAGGTTGATTAAATAAATCCTTGCCTGAGATCACGTTGAAAAGGGGGAATATGAAGAGAGACTTGTCTGTGTGACTTCCTCAAAGTCAACTCATCATCATTTCATTCGTAATCCTTTACAGCTCCCCTCTTCATCTACTACCTTCACATCTCACACCTTTACAATATATTTAGTGGGGAACAGCCAACAGGCTATCAGCTAAATAGACTGCCTGCCGGAGACCTCCTGATCCTCCTCTCAAGCACAGCACAAACTCATCATCAAAATACCACTTTTGAAAATACAGAAAGTTATCATCCCCTGGCCTGAATTTGACAAAGTATTAATTTGTTTGGATCAACCAATCATATTTGTTCAGGCAAAAGACAGGGCTGCCTGAAATGTCCTTAAATTACCCGCAATACTGTGGGGCAAATTAAATGACTTGCGTAAAATGAACAGCCATGCAACAGTCCCACTTTTTTTTCCACAAGTCATTTTAAATTTAATATTATATGCTGATATATGCTGTATATGCTGATATTGTACAGTGGGATTTTTCATAGAAGGAAAGACTGACAGGGACGGCCCCTTTGGACAGACTGGAAATGGATGGTCTCTGAGCACTGGCTCTGAGGTAGAGGAGCAAAGATGCTTACTGTAAGTGGGAGCCTTGTTCCAATGACTGTGGGACTGGGACCACCGTCAAACACACATGCACACACTCACTCACGTATGGCCGCACGCACACACGCACACACGCACACACACAAACTCACATAAAAGTCCAGGAGGCAGTAATGGAGCCATGGTCAGATCATCTCTCAACCAAAGGGTTAACCTCTCGAGTCATTTTCAATCAGGACAGGGATTATCTGTCATAAACCTGGGGGTTTGTACTCAATATTGGGCCTGGAGGAGTGAAGTAGAGCAGGGCTTTTCCCCCAGGAAGATTCACTCATCTCTGAGCCAAACCAAGCCAGGCCAGGCCGGGCCAGCCTCCACATGGCCTTAAACACTGGGCTCAGTCCCTTCAGTCCTCTCCCCTTTCTAAATCTCAGTATGGGGCTATGATTTACAATGGGGCTCAAGCACAGAGGCCTAAAAGCATCTGTAGTGGGTCAATGGATTTGGGAAGTTCAGGTGGCATAGAGATGAATCTCTCAAATAAATATAATATCAAGGCCATGAGAGTTTAAGAGTCTTTCACCAAAGTCTCCTCAATGCTAATCCAGGTCTGTTTTATATATTTTTTTATTTTTTTTATTAGGGGTCCCCATTAGCTACTCCCAAGGCAGCAGTTACTCTTCCTGGGGTCCAAACACATTAAGGCACATACATCACACACAAAACAACAGTACATCATATAACATTATTACACCACTATATATCTACAATACAAAAATGTATTATACCACCATACAACAATATTACAATGTGTGTGTGTAAGAGTGCATGTGCTAGTGTGTGTGTGCGTATGTGTGTGTCTGTACCTGAGTGTGTCTCTTCACAGTCCCCGCTGTTCCACAAGGCAAGGTGTATTTACAGTGCATTCGGAAAGTATTCAGACCCCTCAACTTTTTCCACATTTTAATATGTTACAGCCTTATTCAAAAATGTATTAAATTAATGTTTTTCCTCATCAATCTACACACAATACCCCATAACGACAAAGAGAAAACAGGTTTTTATAGTTTTTGCAAATGTATAAAAATTTTAAAACAGAAATACCTTATTTACATAACTATTCAAACCCTTTGCTATGAGACTTGAAATTGAGCTCAGGTGCATCCTGTTTCAATTGATCATTCTTGAGATGTTTCTACAACTTGATTGGAGTCCATCTGTTGTAAATTCAATTGATTGGACATGATTTGGAAAGGCACACCCCTGTCTGTATAAGGTCCCACAGTTGACAGTGCATGTCAGAGTAAAAACAAAGCCATGAGGTCGAAGGAATTGTCCGTAGAGCTCCGAGACAGGATTGTGTTAAGGCACAGATCTGTGGAAGTGTACTAAAACATTTCTTCAGCTTTAAAGGTCTGCCCGCCAAACTGAGCAATCGGGGGAGAAGGGCCTTGGTCAGGGAGGTGACCAAGAACCCATGGTCACTCTGACAGAGCTCCAGAGTTCCGCTGTGGAGATGGGAGAACCATCCAGAAGGACAACCATCTCTGCAGCACTGCACCAATCAGGCCTTTACGGTAGAGTGGCCAGACGGAAGCCACTCCTCTGTAAAAGGCACATGACAGCCAGCTTGGAGTTTGCCAAAAGGCACCTAAAGACTTTCAGACCATGAGATACAAGATTCTCTGTTCTGATGAAACCAGGAATGCCAAGTGTCACGTTTGGAGGAAGCCTGGCACCATCCCTACGGTGAAGTACGGTGGTGGCAGCATCATGCTGTGGGGATGTTTTTCAGCGTCAGACACTGGGAGACTAGTCAGGATCGAGGGCAAGATGAATGGAGCAATGTACAGAGAGATCCTTGATGAAAACCTGCTCCAGAGCGCTCAGGACCTCAGACTGGGGTGAAGGTTCTCCTTCCAACAGGACAACGAGACTAAGCAATGTCGTGTCTTTGGCTATGCCGGATTAAGTGATATGACATGCTATTCTATAAAATCCTTTCTCTGTAATTAGTATTACCTGATTGAGCTAATCATGTAAATGTAATAAACTAGAAAGTCGGGGCACCACGATAGAGTGTTTATTGAGCTGTTATCTTCCGAATAAACTCTGAAAGACCTAGTAATATTTTACATCAATAGCAGTCAATATTAATCGTCACCTTATTTCAGTCTCATCTGAAAGTTGTAAATTCTTGGTTATCTTCACGAACCCTGGCTAACAAGTTGAATCAGCAATACAAAATTGGGTTTAATTACTTATTTCCTAAATACCTAACTAATCACACAGAATTGCATATACACAGAATGCAAATTATGTCATAACGAAAACGTCCCTGGTGGACAGAACCTGTATGATGGCTTGTTACACAAAGAGAGGGGGTTGGGCTTGAATGAAAGAGCGGGAAGACTAAGGAACAAAGGGAGAAGCTGTGCTATCGTAAATACAGTATCTTATGCATTCTAAATTACCACCCATTTGGAAAAGGAAAATGCAAAAAATATTTACTCTGAGCTGCGCTTCGGTAGGTTGGTTGTAGATGCTGGCCGTGTTGGCCAACAGAGATCTTCCTGTTCTCGGAAGAATGTCTCTGGTGGTAAATTGGATATGTTGTAGTATCTTCGTTGTGTGTTAGACTGCATACGTCGTCCGTCCTTTCCAAGCCCAACGTTTACAGCTGCTGTTGCTAACTCAATGGCTAGGAGGTCTCACTTCTTTAGTGAATAAGAGATCAAAGTTCATACCATTCACAACCAAAGCTCACGCTGAGGTTGGCTCAGTTCTATAGTTGACATGTTAGTCCTTTTTAACGTATGGACCGTCGTCCTATCGTCCTCGGAACAGGAGGTTACATTTTCGTCAAGGGCTTATATAGTGGTGGGAGAGAAGGGTGTGTTTCATAGTTTATAAGTCATGTCTCTTCACAGGGGCGGGCCACTGATTGAGCAGGGCTCTAACCTTATGAAAACCCAATTCTCTCATTTGGAAGCTAAAATTAAATTTAATGTTATCACAAATAGTGTCATATTCAAACATTTAATTTGCACAACAATTCCATGTGAATCTGATAACTAGAATGTGTAGACTTTCCCAGATACAGTTTATGTCATAATGTCTCAGATGACAACCGAACTGACATCATTAAGTACCAACACATATTTTCAACTGGTTCTATTACCGAAATGTAGTTCCTTTCCCCCCACTTGTTTGATGTTCCCAGACTCTCTATGTTTAACAAAGGCTATTCAAGAGTTCTTCAGTAGAGTCAGAGAGAGAGGGAAGGGAAAACAGTATTTATGGGGGGTCATCAACCTTACCCACAGGCCAACGTCATGACAGCACACAGCCAAGACAACACAGAAGTGGCTTCGGGACAAGTCTCTGAATATCCTTGAGTGGCCCAGCCAGAGCCAGGACTTGAACCCAATCGAACATCTCTGGAGAGACCTGAAAATAGCTGTGCAGCGATGCTCCCCATCCAACCTGACAGAGCCTGAGAAGATCTGCAGAGAAGAATGGGAGAAACTCCCCAAATACAGGTGTGCCAAGCTTGTAGCGTCATACCCAAGAAGACTCAAGGCTGTAATCGCTGCCAAAGGTGCTTCAATAAAGTACTGAGTAAAGGTTCTGAATACTTATGTAAATGTGATCTTTAAATTTCTTTGCTTTGTCATTATGGGGTATTGTGTGTAGATTGATGAGGGGGGGAACTATTTAATCCATTTAAGAATAAGGCTGTAACTTAACAAATTGTTGATAAAGTCAAGAGGTCTGAATACTTTCCGAATGCACTGTATATATGTTTTTCAAAATCTGATTCTATTGCTTGCATCAGTTACCTGATATGGAATAGAGTTCCATGTAGTCAAGGCTCTATGTAGTACTGTGCGCCTCCCATAGTCTATTCTGAACTTGGGGATTGAGAAGAGACCTCTGGTGGCATGTCTTGAGGGTTATGCATAAGTGTCTGAGCTGTGTGCTAGTAGATTAAACAGACAGCTCAGTGCATTCAGCTTGTCAACACTTCTTACAAAAACAAGTAGTGATGAAGTCAGTCTCTCCTCCACTTTGAGACATGAGAGACAGACATGGATATTATTAATGTTAGCTTTCTGTGTACATTTAAGGGCCAGCCATGATGCCCTGTTCTGAGCAAATTGTACATTTCCTAAGTTCTTCTTTGTGGCACCTGACCACACAATTCACGGAAGATGGTGCTGACAGACATAGCAGCTCTGCTTCTAGCTCTTAAGCAACTTTGCAGTGTTTTTTTGTGTGTGTTATTTCTGACATTATTAGCCTAGAGCGTTTTTTGTGTTAGTACATTCAGCCGGAAATAACTTTTGGATATCAGAGCGGCGGTAGCTCACCAGCATTACGACCAGAAATACGACTTTCCCGAATTGGATCCTTTGTTTGTACCCCCAGGGAAATTGGAGTGAACTTCTAGTCCGACTCAGGAGGCGTGCACACCATCCACCAGTGCCGTGTGTATTACTCGCTAATGTTCAGTCCCTGGACAATAAAGTAGATGAGCTCAGGGTGAGGATCTCCTTCCAGAGAGACATCAGGGACTGTAACATACTCTGTTTCACGGAATCATGGCTCTCTCCGGATATACTGTCCGCGACCAAACCGCCAGCTGGGTTCTCAGTACATCGCACAGACAGGAATAAAGAACTCTCAGTGAAGAAGAAAGGCGGTAGTGTATGTTTCATGATTATCTACTCATGGTGTGATTGTGATAATGTACAAGAACTCAAGTCCTTTTGTTCACCCGACCTAGAATGCCTAACTATCAAATGCCGACCGTATTACTTCCCGAGAGAATAATCTTCGGTCAGAGTCACAGTCGTGTATATTCCCCCCCAAGCCGATACCACGATGGCCCTCAAGGAACGACACTGGACTTTGTGCAAACTGGAAACCACATATCCTGAGGCAGCATTTATAGTAGCTGGCTAGGCGTCTGCTAACTTCCGGTGAAACTGGAGGGTGCGCAATTCAAATAAATAATCATAACAATTATGTATATTTGTCACGTCCTGACCAGCAGAGGGAGTAATTGTATTAGTTTTGGTCAGGACGTGGCAGAGGGTTTGTGTTTTGTATGTATTTCTACGTTCTGTCTAGTTTAGTTTTTCTATGTTTAGGTTTGGGTGTTGGACTCTCAATTGGAGGCAGGTGTTTCTAGTTGCCTCTGATTGAGTGTCCTATATATAGGTGTGTGTTTGGTTTGGGTTTTTGTGGGTAGTTGTATTTGCACTGCTGTTTGTCTAGCCTGCAAATCTGTTAGCTGTCATTCTATTTCTTGTTTTTCCCGTTACTCACTTTAAATAATAAATTCAAGTATGAGTATTCCGGTCTTATATCGGTTAAAAGCTTAAATTCATGTTAATCTAACTGCACTGCCCGATTTACTATAGGCTTTACAGCAAAAGCATGCCATGCGATTGTTTGAGGATGGCGCCCCACTATTTTTCCACCAGCACAGGTTTCATAAATTCACAAATAGCGATTAAATATTCACTTATTTTTTGAAAATCTTCCTCTGATTTGTCATCCAAAGGGTCCCAGCTACAACATGTAGTGTCGTTTTGTTAGATAAAATCCTTCTTTATATCCCAAAAGTGTGTTTAGTTGGCACCATCGATTTGAGTAATCCACTCGCTCATCATGCAGAGAAAGGAATCCAAAAAGCTCAGATACCCTAAAATGTAATTAAACTATAATATTTCATACGGAAATAAGTATGTTCAATAGGAAACCAATATTAGCAGGTGTTTATCCTCTTCCTCACACATGCATACACTAATTTCCAAGTCTGTATCCCAGTTCTGAAACTCATTATTCTTCCTCGTTTTGGAGGAAACAAGCCTGAAACCTTGAACAAAGACTGTTGACATCTAGTGGAAGCCATTGGAATTGCAATCTGCGAGCTGGATTTGGATATGCCCCTATACTTTCCATTGTAAAAGTATGGGCTCTCCCACAAAAAGATTATGGTTGGTTTTTCTTTGGATTTTCTACTACCATATCTATTGTGTTATAGTCTCATACATTATTTTAACATTTCTGCAAACTTCAAAGTGTTTCTATCCAATGGTACCAATCATATGCATATCCTGGCTTCAGGGCCTGAGTAACAGGCAGTTTACTTTGGGCACGTCAGTCAGGCAGAAATTGTGAAAACAATTACCCTAGCCTGAAGAATTAACAAAGCAAATTTGAGAAAAACGCTACAAAAGTTCTATCAACACATTGCCTGTAGTACTTGTACTTCAAAAACTCTCTACCATTATTACTCCCACTCCGGGATGGCTACAAAGCTCTCCACCGCCCTCCCTTTGGCAAATCAGAACACGACTACATTCTGCTCCTCCATTCCTATAGGCAGAAACTCAAACAGGAAGTACCCGTGCTAAGTTCTGTTTAACGCTGGTCTTACCAATCGGAATCCATGCTTCAAGATTGTTATGGTCACGCGGACTAGGAAATGTTCTGGATTGCCTCTGAGAATATCATTGAGGTATACACCGTCACAAAGTGTATAGGGGATGTTGTTCCCACTGTGACTATTAAAACCTACCCAAACCAAAAAACGTGAATAGATGGCAGCATTTGCACCAGCCCAGTCGCGAACACAGACGTCTTGCTCCCAGACAAGCTAAACACTTTTTTTGCCCGCTTTGAGGGTAACACATTGCCACGGACTCGGCCCGCTTCCAAGGACTGTGGGCTCTCATTCTCTGTGGCCAACGTGAGTAAGACATTTAAGCATGTTAACCCTCGCAGGGCTGCTGGCACAGATGGGATTCCTAGCCACATCCACAAGGGTGTGTATTCCCTGTTCACCCATGACTGTGTGGCCACGCACGCCTTCAACTCAATCATCAAGTTTGCAGACGACACAACAGTATTACGCCTGATTACCAACAATGACGAGACAGTTTACAGAAGGAGGTGGGGGCCCTGGCGGGGCGGTGCCAGGAAAATATCCTCTCCCTCAATGTTAACAAAATGAATGAGCGGATCGTGGAATTCAGGAGACAGCAGAGGGAGCACGCCCCTATCCACACCGACGGGACCGCAGTGGAGAAGGTGAAAAGCTTCAAGTTCCTCATCACTGACAATCTGAAATGGTCCACCCACACAGACATTGTGGTGAAGAAGGCGCAACAGCTCCTCTTCAACCTCAGCAGGCTGAAGAAATTTGGCCTGGTCCCTAAGACCCTCACAAACTTTTACCGATGCACAATTGAGAGCATCCTGTCGGGCTATATCACCACCTGGTATGGCAACTGCACCGCCCACAACCGCTGGGCTCACCAGAGGGTTGTGCTGTCTGCCCAACGCATCACTGGGGGCACACTGCCTGATGTCACAGGAAGGCCAAAAAGATCATCAAGGACATCAACCACCTGAGCCACGGCCTGTTCACCCAGTGCAACAAAGTTGTTACCGAGAGACTGAAAAACAGCTTCTATCTCAAGGCCATCAGACTGTTAACCTGTTATGGCTAGGGGGCAGTATTTTCACAGCCGGATAAAAAATGTACCCGATTTAATCTGATTATTACTCCTGCCCAGAAACTAGAATATGCATATAATTATTAGCTTTGGATAGAAAACACTCCAAAGTTTCTAAAACTGTTTGAATGGTGTCTGTGAGTATAACAGAACTCATTTGGCAGGCCAAAACCTGAGAAGATTCCATGCAGGAAGTGGCCTGTCTGACAATTTCTTGCCCTTCTTGATTATCTCTATCCATTACAGAGGATCTCTGCTGTTACATGACACTTCCTACGGCTCCCATGGGCTCTCAGAAGGCGGCAAAAAGCTGAATCGTGGCTTTGCAGGCTCTGGTTGAAAAAAAGTAGCGCGTTTGGGTAGTGGCTGGTTACAGTACTGTGAGACTCAGGCTCGTGCCCGCATCGTCTGCTTACCTAAACGCAGATTCCCGGTCGGAATATTATCGCTTTTTTACGAGAAAAATGGCATAAAAATTGATTTTAAACAGCGGTTGACATGCTTCGAAGTACGGTAATGGAATATTTAGAAATCTTTTGTCACGAATTGCGCCATGCTCGTGACCCTTATTTACACTTCGGATAGTGTCTTGAACGCGCGAACAAAACGCCGCTATTTGGATATAACGATGGATTATTTTGGACCAAACCAACATTTGTTATTGAAGTAGCAGTCCTGGAAGTGCATTCTGACGAAGACAACAAAGGTAATCAAACTTTTGTAATAGTAAATCGGAGTTTGGTCAGGGCTAAACTTGGTCGGTGTCTAAATGGCTAGCCGTGATGGCTGGGCTATCTACTGAGAATATTGCAAAATGTGCTTTCACCGAAAAGCTATTTTAAAATCGGACATATCGAGTGCATAGAGGAGTTCTGTATCTATAATTCTTAAAATAATTGTTATGTTTTTTGTGAACGTTTATCGTGAGTAATTTAGTAAATTCACCGGATGTTTGCTAGTTCTGAACGTCACATGCTAATGTAAAAAAGCTGGTTTTTGATATAAATATGAACTTGATTATTTCTAGCTGGGTACTCTGCTGACATAATCTAATGTTTTGCTTTCGCTGTAAAGCCATTTTGACAGTGTGGTTAGATTAACGAGAGTCTTGTCTTTAAAATGCTGTAAAATAGTCATATGTTTGAAAAATGGAAGTTTTCGGATTTTAGAGGAGTTTGTATTTCGCGCCACGCCCATCATTGGATATTGGAGCAGGTGTTCCGCTAGCGGAACGTCTTGATGTAAGAGGTTTTAATTAACCTGTTAGGGCTAGGGGGCAGTATTGACACGGCCGGATAAAAAACGTACCCGATTTAATCTGGTTACTACTCCTGCCCAGTAACTAGAATATGCATATAATTATTGGCTTTGGATAGAAAACACCCTAAAGTTTCTAAAACTGTTTGAATGGTGTCTGTGAGTATAACAGAACTCATATGGCAGGCCCAAACCTGAGAAGATTCCATGCAGGAAGTGGCCTATCTGACAAGTTGTGTTTCATCTTGGCTCTTTTTATTGAAGACTGAGGATCTTTGCTATAACGTGACACTTCCTACGGCTCCCATAGGCTCTCAGAGCCCGGGAAAAAGCTGAACGATATCGAGGCAGCCTCTGGCTGAAACACATTATCGCTTTTGGCAAGTGGCCGATCAGAGTACTATGGGCTTAGGCGCATGCCCGAGTCGACCCCATGCTTTATTTTCTTTCGTCTGTTTACCTAAATGCAGATTCCCGGTCGGAATATTATCGTTTTTTTATGAGAAAAATGGCATAAAAATTGATTTTAAACAGCGGTTGACATGCTTCGAAGTACGGTAATGGAATATTTAGAATTTTTTTGTCACGAATTGCGCCATGCTCGTCACCCTTCTTTACCCTTTCGGATAGTGTCTTGAACGCACGAACAAAACGCCGCTATTTGGATATAACAATGGATTATTTGGGACCAAACCAACAGTTGTTATTGAAGTAGAAGTCCTGGGAGTGCATTCTGACGAAGACAGCAAAGGTAATAACATTTTACTTATAGTAAATCTGACTTTGGTGAGTGCTAAACTTGGTGGGTGTCTAAATAGCCAGCCCTGTGATGCCGGGCTATCTACTGAGAATATTGCAAAATGTGCTTTCACCGAAAAGCTATTTTAAAATCGGACATATCGAGTGCATAGAGGAGTTCTGTATCTATAATTCTTAAAATAATTGTTATGCTTTTTGTGAACGTTTATCGTGAGTAATTTAGTAAATTCACCGGCAGTGTTCGGTGGGAATGCTAGTCACATGCTAGTCACATGCTAATGTAAAAAGCTGGTTTTTGATATAAATATGAACTTGATTGAACAAAACATGCATGTATTGTATAACATAATGTCCTAGGGTTGTCATCTGATGAAGATCATCAAAGGTTAGTGCTACATTTAGCTGTGGTTTGGGTTTATGTGACATTATATGCTAGCTTGAAAAATGGGTGTCTGATTATTTCTAGCTGGGTACTCTGCTGACATAATCTAATGTTTTGCTTTCGCTGTAAAGACTTTTTGAAATCGGACAGTATGGTTAGATTAACGAGAGTCTTGTCTTTAAAATGGTGTAAAATAGTCATATGTTTGAAAAATTGAAGTTTTTGCATTTTTGAGGTATTTGAATAACGCGCCACGGGATTACACTGGCTGTTGAGTAGGTGGGACGCAAGCGTCCCACCTAGCCCATAGAGGTTAAAAAGGCAGAGCAGCACTTTATTATTGTCAATACTCCCTAGGAGAGGTGGGGTGAAGTCAGGTGCAGGAGACGAAATAACAGAGAAGGCATTTATTCCAGAGTCCTTCAAAAATGAACAGGCACAGGACCAGAATAAGCAGTCCACAAAATTATCTGGAACACAGTCCAGAAAATACACCTGTCTAATAGAGCCAAACAATAAACCACCACCCAAACCTACGACAGGAAAAACAAAACAATCCCGCACGAACCCAAACTGGTAAGGCGAGATTAAGGACCCCCACTAATGAACCTCAACTCGAAACAGGTGACACACAAGACAGACAAAACCAAACGAAAAGAAAAAGGGATCGGTGGCAGCTAGTAGACCGGCAACGACATCCGCCGAGCGCCGCCCGAACAGGGAGAGGAGCCACCTTCGGTAAAAGTCGTGACAGTACCCCCCCTGACGTGCGGCTCCCGCAGCGCGCCGACTACAGCCTCGAGGACGACCCGGAGGGCAAGGCACAGGGCGATCCGGATGGAGGCTGTGGAACTCACCCAGCAGGGATGGGTCCAAGATGTCCCCCACCGGTACCCAGCACCTCTCCTCCGGACCGTACCCCTCCCAATCCACGAGGTACTGCAGGCCCCCCACCCGATGCCTAGAGTCCAAGATGGGACGGACTGTGTACACCGGGGCCCCCTCGATGTCCAGTGGGAGCGGAGGGACCTCCCGCACCTCAACGTCCTGCAGTGGACCAGCTACCACCGGCCTGAGGAGAGACACTTGAAATGAGGGGTTAATACGATAGTAAGGGGGAAGCTGTAACCTATAACACACCTCGTTTATTCTCCTCGGGACTTTAAATGGCCCCACAAACCGTGGGCCCAGCTTCTGGCAAGGCAGGCGGAGGGACAGGTTTCGGGTCGAGAGCCAGACCCGGTCCCCCGGCGTGAACACGGGGGCCTCACTGCGGTGGCGGTCAGCGCTTTCCTGCTGCCGCCCACCGGCCCGTTTCAGGGATTCCTGGACGGCTCTCCAGGTCTCCTTTGAGCGTTGCACCCATTCCTCCACCGCAGGAGCCTCGATCTGGCTCTGATGCCATGGTACCAGGACCGGCTGGTAACCCAACACGCACTGAAATGGCGACAGGTTCGTGGAGGAGTGGCGGAGTGAATTTTGAGCCATCTTGGCCCATGGGACAAACCTCGGCCACTCTCCTGGCCGGTGCTGGCAATATGACCACAGAAACCTGCCCACATCCTGATTCACTCTCTCCACCTGCCCATTACTCTCGGGGTGAAAACCTGAGGTCAGGCTGATCGAGACCCCCAGACGCTCCATAAACACCCTCCAAACCCAGGACCCCGATCAGAAACTATGTCCTCAGGCAACCGTAGTGCCGGAAGACGTGTGTAAACAGGGCCTCCGCGGTCTGTAGGGCCTTAGGAAGACTGGGCAAAGGGAGGAGATGGCAGGACTTAGAAAACCGATCCACAATGACCAGGATCGTAGTGTTCCCCTGTGACGGCGGAAGATCGGTGAGGAAGTCCACCGACAGATGGGACCAAGGCCGCTGTGGAACGGGGAGGGGCTGTAACTTCCCTCTAGGCAGGTGTCTAGGAGCCGTACACTGGGCACACACCGAACAGGAGGAGACATAAACCCTCACATCCCTTGCCAACGTGGGCCACCAGTATTTCCCTCTAAGACCCCGCACCGTCCACTCAATACCCGGATGACCAGAGGAGGGTAGCGTGTGAGCCCACCTGATAAATCTATCGCGAACACCAAGTGGGACGTACCTCCGACCAGCTGGACACTGTGGTGGAGTAGGTTCTAACCATGACGCCTGCTCGATGTCCGCGTCTACCTCCCATACCACCGGTGCCACCAGACAAGAAACCGGAAGTATGGTGGTGGGATCGATGGACCGCTCCTCGGTATCATAGAGACGGGACAGTGCATCGGCCTTGGCGTTACGGGAACCTGGTCTATATGAGATGGTGAAACGGAATCTGGTGAAAAACATCGCCCACCTTGCCTGACGAGGATTCAGTCTCCTCGCCACCCGGATGAATTCCAGATTACGGTGGTCAGTCCAGATAAGAAAAGAGTGTTGCGCCCCCTCAAGCCAATGTCTCCACACCTTCAGAGCTTTTACCACAGCCAGCAAATCCCTGTCCCCCACATCACAGTTTCGCTCCGCCGGACTGAGCTTCCTTGAATAAAAAGCGCAGGGGCGAAGCTTCAGGGGCGTGCCCGAGCGCTGTGATAGCACGGCTCCAACACCAGCCTCGGACACGTCCACCTCCACTATGAATGGCAAAGAGGGGTCCGGATGCGCCAGCACGGGAGCATCGGTAAACAGAGCCTTCAGACGACCAAAAGTTCTGTCCACCTCCGCTGACCACCGCAAACGCACCGGCCCCCCCTTCAGCAGTGAGGTAATGGGAGCAGGCACCTGCCCAAAACCCTGGATAAGCCTCCGGTAGTAATTGGCAAACCCTAAAAACCGCTGCACCGCTTTTACCGTGGTCGGAGTCGGCTAATTACGCACGGCCGCCATGCGGTCAAACTCCATCACCACCCCAGATGTGGAAATGCGATACCCCAGGAAAGAGACGGCTTGTTTGGAGAACACACATTTCTCGGCCTTGACGTACAGGTCATGCTCCAACAGTCGCCCAAGTACCCTGGGCACCAGAGACACATGCGCGGCGCGTGTGGCGGATTAGATCAGAATGTCATCAATGTACACCACCACACCCTGCCCATGCAGGTCCCTGAGAATCTCGTCTACAAAGGATAGGAAAACGGCTGGAGCATTCTTCAACCCATACGGCATGACGAGGTACTCATAATGGCCAGATGTGGTACTAAATGCGGTCTTCCACTCGAATGTTTGAGGGACAGCTATTGGGGAACTGTTGGGGGGGGATCTCAGAGGGTTCAATAAAAATAAAAACTAGCAGCACTACCAGTAGAGCTGATATGTGTCTCTATGTATGCAGGCCTTACTAAATGGACAGTTAGAAAATGTGAAGAACATTCATTTTTATTTTTTAAGTAACATTTTATTAAATATATATTTTTTTTAAATGTGAATCACATTTTTATTTTGCTTACCCCTGACGGCATTGTACGTGCCCCTGTTTGGGAATACCTGATATAAGGAATTTGAAATTATTGTACTTTTACTCTTACTTTTGATACTTAAGTATATTTTAGCAATTACACTTACTTTTGATACTTAAGTATATTTAAAACCAAATACTTTTACACTTTTACTCAAGTAGTATTGTACTGTGTGACTTTCACTTTTACTTGAGTCATTTTCTATTAAGGTATCTTTACTTTTACTTAAGTATGACAGTTGGGTACTTTTTCGACCACTGCTCATAGGGAGCCTTTCAAGACTGGTGATGGACCCCCAGGAGGCCCAGAGACAGATGAGCTGAGGGAAATGTTGAACCAGCAACCCCTGGAAGGTATCCTCGATGATGACAATTTGGACAGTTCAGATGGGGGACTGTTCCAATCCTCATTTGGTAGGACGCATTCATTCAACATGTGCAATTCCCGGACTCCAGGGAACATGTAATGTTGTCAGTTGTCTCTTGCACTCCCATAATAACAATTATGTAATGAACTCAACTCTTGAATAAATAATGTTCTCTAATGCAGCAATGCAATCATTTTCTAGAGGCAGATGATCACCATAGCTTAGAGGGGATAATACAGGATGAAGGTCAGCCCACTACATCTGCAGCAGCCAGGAGGGAAGATTGTGTCACTAACTCAGGCCGGAGGACAAAGACAAAGAGGCTGAGCATGCATGAGAAACTGACCATGGAATTTCATGAGCGCAAACTAATGTATTTAAAAGAAGAGCATAATATGAAGACACAAATCCTTCATGTTTTGTTGGTTATGAATGAGGAGGAGAGAAACAGGAAGCAGCAGCAGTACCAATGTTCTTCTCAAACCAGCACCAGTTCGGGGTCCCGATATTTCCATTTGTGAATTAAAAACCTTTTTGTTACCAATCCATGGCTACTGTTTGCTTCAATCACTTGAACTATCTTTGTTGTGAGAAGTGCTGCATAGCAAAAGCATCTCTGCAGGCTAGTCCATTTCTGTCATTGTCTGCATCAACCATTGGAACATCTGGGTCATCCTCATCTTCAATGCAAGGATCTAGGCAGCATGCTGTTTGAGGTAATTGTGAAGCACTGCTGTTGCAATTATTACAATGCAGCATCATCTTGGTTAAAAGCGTAATGTGCTTCTGAGACACTGGAAATTACTCTTCCATACACCAAACATGTGCTCCAATATACCTCTGGTGCGGATATGAGCTTGGTTGTACCATTGTTGCTCAGGTCCTATTGCATGAAGATAGGGACTGAACAAGAACTTGGTCTGTGCATACCCACTGTCACCAAGTAAGATTCCATTATGTTGTCCACCTTCAAGCTGAGCATACAAAGAGGAGTTCTGCTAAATCCTTGAGTCATGAGTTGCACCTTTCCAACATGCAACAATGTTGGAGAACTGGACACACTTTTTACATTTATTGAGAACCAGTTTTTACGATTCCTGTACTCCTCAGCATCTGCTGTAGAGGGAAACTTGATAGGAATATGACATCCATCTATAACGCCAATGACTCCAGGGAAGTTCCCATATTCACAGAACTCTACCTTGTAGTTGGCTCAGTCAGCAGCATCTGGGAACTTGGTATAATTGTCTTTCAGTTCACATATAGCATTGCAGACTTTGTGGACTATTCTGCATATAGGCGGTTCACTTACACCACACAAGTCTCCTGTTTCATAATGGAAGGTTTCAGATGCCAAAAACCTCAAGGTGATCAGTACTTGCAAGGAAGGAGGGATGGGCTTTACCCTACGAGACTCAGATAAAGCTTTGGCTCAAGAATTATTATGCCAGCTGCATTTTCTTTGTACATATGGAAATGGTCACAGAAATAGATTTTAGTCCAGGTAATCCATTTTCCTCCTTTGCCAAGGTCAACATTGGGGCCAACATCCATTAATCGGAAGTTAAACCTGCCTCTAGGCCAGGTTTAATTTAAGCCTTCACTTAGATCTAGATGAACTCTAAACGTCCTTCTGGAAATCAGATTTTTTAAATGTAGACTAGGGCAAGTCTGAGACAATTTTAAACCATGTCTGAGAAATGGCATTTCAGTTAGTCCAGTTTAAAAGTGCAATTTGGTCTAGGATTAAGCTTCATCTGTGTCTGCGAAACCGGCCCTAGAAGGGTTAATAAAATGACATACATTCGGAACCTTAAACAACTAAACACAACTACAACCGAAAAAAACTTCTAGGTCCTTTTTTTTACTTACATTGCTCAAAACCACTTTTTTTTTTATAACTAGGCGAAACATGGTCAGACTGGGCAGTTTCTTTGCTAGGAGCTCGTCCTCCGCATTAGGAACGTGCTGACTTCACCATGTCATTCTATCTTCTATGTTATCTGAGAAAATGGGTGTCTTACTTTGTCCCCTACGCTTTGGGATATCAATGTACCGGAAGCTTTTCAGCTTTTTCTTCAAACAAAACGAGTGGAAAATGCAAACTTCCGCCGATTAAAATTACTTTAAGGTATACTGATCTAAAACATTCCAATAAAAGCAATTTTATTCTGCTCTGTGATGTGCATTCAAGGCAGCGAGTAGAGTCTTTGCAAAACAGACTGAATTGTGTGTTTTGGAGCGATAAAGCTGCCTGCGTAATAAGTTAATTTTCACCATAAGGAGTCAGGCAGTTGTTAGTTATTTGTTTTCTTGCTCCATTAAATGTATGCATTATTTATGAACTAAAATATCCAGAGATCCCTGTTCAAACGTTAATGGGATGTTAAGATATGAAGGCTGCCGAATCCATTTCCCAATTATTTCCTTGTCTATGGAAGACTGCCTTCTGAACTTCTTCCAGTCGGGAGTGAAGTAGACTGGGACTGGCACACGACAAGTCTGTAATCTGTGTAGGGAGTGGAACAGCAAGACGACTTCCAGCCACACCAGCGTTCAACCGTCCCACATCACGGCCTTGGTGACACGCCCTGGCGCCATTCAAGTGGCCTTAAGTTACAATTTAAATGCATGGAACTTATCCTTTGAGAAGAGCCCCTCTTATACATCATGGTGATAGACTTTTTACACAAGGCCTAAAATGGAAATAAAAACCATTCTGTCTCTAATTTCTGACTACTCACAATATTATTTTGTCCTCATATACACTAAACATCTTTTTAACAGGAAAAGAGGTTAACATTTGCTATGTTTTCTGAAAATGTTTTCATTATCCACACATAAATCCTATTTCTTAATTTTCTATTATTTATGAATTTATGTTCTGAGCCAGGGGCCAGCACATTATGGTAGCATGCGTCAAGGTAACAGAAGGCACAGTAAGACTTAGTGATAAAAGTAATGATGCATTAGTATGACCACAACATATAAACCTAAACTTACATTAAGCAAATAGGATGTAGAACGGATCCATTAGTGAGTTAGAGTGTATCAGTGCATGCAGAATATGTTCAGCACGTTTAGACAACACAAAACTTTACAATACAATATATAGACAAAGTAAGGTCATATCAACACCATTATGTGCAAACTTCACAGCTAATGTATCAGACTATCTGATTGTGACCTGGATATTCTAGCTATGGACTGAGAGAGGCACACAGACAGACAGTATATCCAAGCAGTGATCTTACCTAGGGCTGTACAATTAATTGAATTCACATAGAAATTGCAATATTGACATGTGCAATATCCAAATCGCAAGAGATTCATTTAGCATGCTATATTTTGACATTCTCATATCGCACGCAATGTTTTAAAACGCTGCGTGTAATGTCAGTTTTTATAGTTTACTACGTTTTTTTCTCCTCTTGTGGCTGCATCCCACACATACCAAGCCCCGTCCCATCACTCAAACCCTGCAGTTACCTCTCACTGTTAGATCGACTATAAGTTTGCATGCTGTTCAGTTCGATCAATTGCAGTCAACAGATTGTTCCAAATAAGAACGATGCTGCTTTAACTTTTGCGTTTTAATATAAATCATTCTATTTCTATTATTTCAACTGTCCAACCATATGTTTTGATCTAAATCGCAAGTCAAATCACAACTGCAATATTTGATAAAAAAAAATCACAATTCTATTTTTTCCCATATCGTGCAGCCCTACTCTTACCTAAGAGTGAAGCTCTCCACAGCAGATACACTGGACAGGAACACATAGAAGGTGGCCATGTCGGTGGTCCTCAGTGGTTTGGAGGAGGTCTGGACCACCACGGCTCCCCCTAACCTCAGACGCAGGAACGTAGGGTTTCCAGGTGGTGCCTTTAGGATGTTGACACTCCCTACCCTCCTCATGGGTATACCAGACCCCACTGGGCCGCCCCTCCCCCCCCCCACATGCTGCAGGCTGTCCTGTGGTACACACTGGCCTGTCCAGTCCCGTCGGCTCTGGAAGTAGATCTCCACGGGAATCCCCTGCACCTCTCCCTGTCTATCCCTGCTGTCGGAGCTGGAGGAGCAGCTGGCGGGGCTGAACCAGGCCGGGTCGGGCTTCAACTGGGCAACACAGAACCCCCCTGGGGACAGCAGGCATGCCCCCCGCACCTCCTGCGTCTCACAGAAGGCGTACACCGTCACACAGTGGGCCCCCTCCTCCATTCCCTTCCTCCCACCACTACCCACCTCCACCCCCTCCCCAGCCCTGCCCCCTCCAGCGTCACTTCCACTGGCCATACTGGGCATGTGAAAGAGGATCCTGATAATTGGGGCAGAGGAGAGGACCTGGCGGGCCAGGATGACAGGGAGGATCCTGCGACTGCCAAGGAGCAGCTCTGGGCCGATGGGTCTCTCCACAGACAGGAAGCCGAAGGTGACATTGACGGCCGGCTGCAGGAGGCCCGCCCTGGGGTTGGTAATGAGGAAGGCCTGCCTCTGGGCTTGCAGGCTGGAGTTCCCCAGAAGCTCCTGGCTGTTCTCCCTCAACAGCAGGTGGTCTGCGTTGAGGATCTGGTAGCCAACTGAGGGGTAGACAGGGAAGGGACCTTGGTTCTTGGTGTCCTTGGACAGTTCCTGGCAGTGCACACCTAGAGGGTGAGATATGAAATACAGCTGTTTGCATAGAGCAAAAAGAAAGCACATAGCAAATGTATGTCTGTTCAAAGTATATAGTAGCATTATTATAGAATGAATTTTCTGAACATTTGGTTTAAAAGTTGAATAATGGTGGATATAAGAAGCCATTCTAATGCACAGTGACCTGTGTTAATTCAGTGAATTCAGCGGAATTCTAGAAGAGATTACCAAACTTTTCAGGGAAGGTTTGCTGAAAGCCAATATTCACTGCCCTCCTGCCTCACTATACAGTCCATCATGACACAGCCACACATAATACACACACGCAGACCGACACAACACATACACACATACATACACAGTCCACACACACTCACACACTTTTACACTCATCATTTGCTGCTGCTACTCTGTTCTTATTTACTCATATTATTACCTATCCTGATGCCTAGTCACTTTACCCTGCCTTCATATACATATTTACCTAAAATACCTTGAACCTCTGCACATTGTACTGGTACTCCCTGTATATAGCTTAATTTATGTGTATTTTATTTTATTAAAATCTGCATTGTTGGGAAGGGCTCGTAAACGAGCATTTCAGAGTAAAGTCTACACCCGTTGAGTTCGGTGCATGCGGAAAATACAAATCCAGCAAATCCAGCACAA
Source organism: Salmo salar (assembly GCF_965601325.2). Taxonomy (NCBI): domain Eukaryota; kingdom Metazoa; phylum Chordata; class Actinopteri; order Salmoniformes; family Salmonidae; genus Salmo; species Salmo salar. The sequence continues at coordinate 155,120,184 of NC_138291.1, forward strand.
TCCCTTTCATTGTAAAAATCAACAAGAACAGGTTTGCAGCTTAACAGCAGAGCGCTACAATAACTAGGCAAAGTATGAAACACATTTATCTAGGAAGTATTTTTCTGCCACAACTTCATTGGTCCGTATATGTTGAATCCTGATGTAATATATAGGCTATTGTACCTGAGATAGCCCTACATTGCACAGTGGTCTTCAGAAAACTACAGGGTAACTACATTACACGGTAATTACAAAATACATGCTGTTGAAGAAGAGAATGGCAACAGTTGTTAAAATACATAACATGCAACAACTGTATAACATCTAACCTGTTGGACAATGTTGTGACAAATACATGCTCCAGCAGGAGTTTAACATCCTTAAACGCTGTGGATGTACACAATACATATCCTGCTTTCAATAATACACATACAATATGAAAGCCCATGGGATACACAGCCTTATTATACACTGAGTGTACAAAACATTAGGAACACTTTCTCTTTCCATGACATAGACTGGCCAGGTGAATGCTATGATCCCTAATTGATGTCAAATCCACATCAATCAGTGTAGGTGAAGGGGAGAAAACAGGTTAAAGAAGGACTTTTGTTAAGACAATTGAGACATGGATTGTGTACAGGCAATCTAAGACAAGCTTGGGAAGGGCTTAATGCAATGATGGGAAGAGAGAGTAAAAGAAAGAACAATACAATTTCTGACTGTAAACGACCTTAACTGCTGTTATGGAAGATTTGACACTGTCGATTTTAAAGACGAATGTGAACAAATTTGTGACCGCATCCCCAAATCCGTACCAGGCGGTGATACAGCCCGACAGGATACTCTCTATTGTGCATCTGTAAAAGTTTGTGAGTGTTTTAGGTGACAAGCCACATTTTTTCAGCCTCCTGAGGTTGAAGTCAAGCGCTGTCTGTGTGGGTGGACCATTTCAGTTTGTCCATGATGTGTACGCCGAGGAATGTAAAGCTTTCCACCTTCTCCACTACTGTCCACGATCATCTCCTTTGATATGTTGACGTTGAGTGAGAGGTTATTTTCCTGACATCACACTCCGAGGGCTCTCACCTCCACCCTGTAGGCCATCTCGTCATTGTTGGTAATCAAGCCTACCATTGTAGTGTTGTCTGCAAACTTGATGATTGAGTTGGAGGGGTGCACGGCCACGCAGTCATGGGTGAACAGGGAGTACAGGAGAGGGCTGAGAACGCACCCTTGTGGGGCCGCAGTGTTGAGGATCAGCGGGTTGGAGATGCTTCCTACCCTCACCACTTGGGGGCGGCCCGTCAGAAAGTCCAGGACCCAGTTGCACAGGGCGGGGTCGAGACTAGGGTCTCGAGCTTAATAACGAGTTTGGAGGGTACTATGGTGTTAAATGCTGAGCTGTAGTCAATGAACGGCATTCTTACATAGGTATTCCTCTTCTCCAGATGGGATAGGGTAGTGTGCGGTGTGATGGCGATTGCGTCGTCTGTGGACCTATTGGGGCGGTAAGCAAATTGGAGTGGGTCTAGGGTATCAGGTAGAGTGGAGGTAATATGATCCTTGACTAGTCTTTCAAAGCACTTCATGATGACAGAAGTGAGTGTTACGGGGCGAAATGGTCTATGACTCTGTCATACAGTACATGCTTTAATTTTTTGTTGTCCTATGCTACCTGGCTAAAATGCTTGCTCGCTAGCCTAACTTCCTTTCATGGGCAACGTTAGCTATTTAATATTAGCCTACTACATATAGTTACATATTGAACTTCCATCCTCTCAGTCCATTGGCCAGTACGGAGAATTAAGTAAAACCACAAGTCCAAATCCATATCTCCATCCATGGCTAATTTAGGAAAGGGACAATTTTAGCTAGCTAGCCACCAGAGGACAACAACATAACAAGATGCAACAATTCAAGTTGTTTCTATCAATTACTTATTTATCTGTGATAGGAGTGAAGCCAAATCCAAACTGGCTTCCCTTGATACTTTTTTTTTGGTGCGCCAGGAGCATTCACAGTTGAGTTCACTCAGCTTAGCTCAACCCTGATTGGCTATTATTTTATTCATGTTTTTTGGGGGGGGAGGCCAAATGCTCTCTGGCTTCCCTTGCATTCAATGCTACGTGCGGCAACAATGTCATACTCTTTATGAAAATTATGAAAACACAGATAGACGAAAGATAAATTATTTTATGTTTAAAAAAATTGTATTGGTCAATTTTATCTATCCAGTGTAGTTGGGGCAGCGGTCAGTTGTGAGTGAATGTATCAATGTCCTCTATGTTTTTACTGTATGCAGTATGATGGACTGGTTTAAATGTGTGTGATGTGAGAATGTATGTGATCCTTTTAATGTAAGGTGGCCATCCTGGATGGACAATAATGTTTTATTCTATTCTATTCTATTCTGTTCTGTTCAATTATATTGTGTGTGAATGCCATTCAGAGGCTGAATGGGCAAGACAAAATATTTAAGTGCTTTTGAACACGGTATGGTAGAAGGTGCCAAGTGCACAGGTTTGTGTCAAGAACTGCAACGGTGATGGGTTTTTCACACTCAAAAGTTTCCTGTGTGCATAAAGAATGATCCACCACCCAAAGGACATCCAGCCAACTTGACAAAACTGTGGGAAGCATTGTAGTCAACATTGGCCAGCATCCTTGTGGTGTCACAGGCGTCGTAAGGATTGGACCAAGGCGCAGCGGGTAAAGTGCTGATCTTCTTAATTTATTAGAAATAACACTTAAACAAAAGAAACAAACAACGAAACAGTCCCATAAGGTGTGACTATACAGAAAATAACCACCCACAAAACACAAGTGAAACAAACCTCAACTAAATATGGCCTCCAATTAGAGACAACGACAACCGGCTGTCTCTAATTGGAGGTCCTACCAAAAACCCAACATAGAAATAGAAAACTAGATTTAAACATAGAAATAGAAAACATAGAACCCAAACCAAAAACACCAAAACACACAAAACAAACACCCCCTGCCACGCCCTGACCAAACTACAATGACAAATAACCCCTTTTACTGGTCAGGACATGACGTGTGGAATGCTTTTGACACTTTATAGAATCCATGCCCCAATAAAATGAGGCTGTTCTGAGGGCAAAAGAAGGCAATATTAGGAAGGTATTCCTAATGTTTTGTATACTCAGTGTTTATCTCAATAGAAACCCTCCCACCTCTGCAATGCCAGAAGATACTGTAGCTATCTCTTCATGTATCTGAGAAAACGAGCGACCAGCACTGTGAGGCTCTGTTGGATGACTGTCTGTCCATACAAGAAACAATGTGTCAGAACTCTGGTATGCAGCAGCAGCTGGCAGACACTTAACCTTTCTTTCGCTGACAGACCCACCAGCTTCCTCTTCCTAAGCCTACACGGCCGCCATCGTTAATGTGCAACGGCGGAAATTGAAGGTTGATCTGGACATGCCGTGCATCTTTGAAGTAATTTGTCAAAAGGCGTTCCGCAAGTCAAGCCTCAAACACCTGAACGTGTTGTTCTGTTCTCAATGAGATGGCTTTAGACAACAAGAACATAATGATACAGTTCCACAGGGAGGCCAAACACCCTCATGTACCACTGATCGCACTGATCAGCCATGCAGAATATTAATGACAAACCATTAGCATTTCGTTAGAAGGGAGTAAGCAATTGCTAGCCAATTAGTATTGGGGAAATGGAAGGGTAGTGCTGCCCTTCATGGCTCAACCTATGTGACCTTTCTCTCACAGAGAGGGTCAAATAAAATCACATATTCATTTCCAAGGATAAACCGGGTTTGTGGAGGGTCAAAATGTGAAATTGTGCACAAAGCAAATATTAATGCTTCTTGACTTTCTAATCTCTCTACAGGCTACACCTGCACAAGTAGATGGATGCGAAGGCACAGTCACTCAGACACAGACACACACCAAACAGCAGTCTGAAATGGTTATCAACAGAAGACAGACAGCTTGGCCTCATCTTCTATAATGCAGGACAGGTTATCTCCAAACAAACACAGTGGCTGTTTCCTGACATCCAGCCTCTTTCTCTGATGATGATTTCCACGCTTGCATCACATCATCTGGCCAAACTGCCCCCAAAACACACACGTCTAATGAACAAATCATGCCTGCAACTGCCCCCACCACATGTGACTGTACTTGCACCACCCCATATTTGCTGGACTGCTTGGTGAAAGAGTGGTACTGTCCACACAAGGGGGTTCAAGTACACTGATTACAATCTGCTAAATTACTCAAATGTAAATGTAAATGCTAAGGTTTTAGTGTAGGATCTTAATTTGAACCAGTTTGCTACAGCAGGAAAAGAATCCTACAGCAACAGGAAATGTTCATTATTATGTGAATTATAATTAATGGACATTTTTTGTAGGGTTGGTACATTTTTCGTAAGGGAAAATCAAGTCGGAAATTTCACAGTGGAAATTACAAACTTCTGAAGCCTTTTTAAACAACAAATACACTAAAAGTCTTCCATTTCCTGCATTGCAGGAAAGTTGTCCTGCAACAGGGGGATCAAATGAAGATCCTACATCTGTATGCACAACATTAATCTATTACCTGATGTTACCTGAGAGGTTTCTGTTGACCCATCATTCCTCAGGTGATTTTCATTAGTACAAATATCACAGAGGGTATACAGTAGTTGTCATATTTTTAGGGAGATCTCAAATGTATAACGCTCATGAAAACTAAAGATTACAAGTTTACTAGACTCTTTAACTCTGTAATGCATGGGAAAATATGAATGAATGAATAAACAGTAGTCATGCCAGAATACTTTCGAGCAAACATAGGCCTATGGAATCTTAAAGCATTAACTCATTATATCATGCATGCTCTTTTCGGATCATCACAAGGTGAAAAGCATGTTTTTTTTTGTTTAGATATATTTTTTTATGTAGTATGTAAATAGGAAAGGCCATGTATTCAATAAATGAATGCCTCTAGTCTACATCAATGTATGGGCCTACTGTAATAAAATAAGCTATTCCTTTAAATGTGTTTCCAACTGTCAAGCTGTATTTTTTATCTGTTGATCAATTGGGAGAATCAAAATAAGTTACAATGGACAAAATGAAAAAAGTATTGACCTCAAACCATTTCATTATCACCATCTATCACAGCAAAGTGGATCCTTACCTGTTAGAAGTTTGAAAACTAATACTGGGACAATTGGCAACATCCAAAAGAGAGGCAAATATAGCATCTTGGCAAGTTGGACAGTCCTGATTATCTACAGGAGCGCTCTAACAACGTACCAAGAGAACAGCGTCTGACTTGGTTCTGCTCTCAATTGACACACATCTATGGTAATTTACATTTTTTCAGTCCCCAACAAAGTAAAGAGCTGTAATGAAAATATATAACTCTATGTTAATAACAGATGCAACGGTAGATTCCTGTTCCAAGTAATAACTGAAGTGTTGTTTAGGTCCACCAGTTTGGGTATCCACATTACGCTACTTTCTACACCTTGCCTCCGTCTATTTTTTCTGCGTAAAATTGACTTTCGCTTGTGGATCGCCAAATTGTAGAACAAAGGTCCAAGTTGTGGTATTCTTTTACATTCACCGTTTATTGTGAACTCAACTAATAGCAAACTTCACTGAGTAGACTGCGGATATGTTATATCCTGTCCTGGCCTGCATATAGAATGAGTAAAAATCAGGCTGAGCGCTGTGCCCATATTTCGTCAGATTAACGACTCTCGTGCGTAATCGCCGTGGGGGAAAGGGCTGCGAGGAAATTAAACGCACGAGAGGTCAATGGGATCTAATGATTTCTCCATCCACGATTTATTAAAGGCTGTCCCATTTGGAATATGTTGCGCTACTAGTATATAGGCTACAATTCACAAAAGACCAATAAATACTTTGTAGGCCTACATGTCTATATATTTTATTTGACGTAATAACTATGCTATTTTTAATCTATTGTTATTTTGTACTTGTTTTTGTAGCCATTTGACAGTGGTGTAGTGGGGGCTATATAAAGGTAGACGCCGTATACCCACCTTTTCAGTGGGCATTGCGTATACACTCTTAGAAAAAAGGGTTCCAAAAGGGTTCTTAGCAGATGGATAGATAGGGTTCTACCAAGAACCATTTTCACCCGAAGACCCCTTTTTGGAAGATGAGGGTTCTTTGTAGGGCAAAGGGTTCTACCTAGAACCTTTTTCATTCTAAGAACCGTTTTTGGAAGAAAGTGTTCTTTGATGATTGTTTGGAAGGCAAAGGACATTCTAAAGAGAACCGTTCTGAATCTGAATAAGATGTATTTTTTTCTCATTTTTTAAAATAGTGCCTTGACCATTCGTGTTTACCTCAGTGTTTAAACTTAATCATTTAACATTTTAAAAAGATTGATGTGAGAATGTTTTAAACTGTACCTATATGAGAATATTTGTACCCAGCAAACTGTGTTACCTAGTGTTGATTTTTCAGTGTAACTTTCAGTGTAAAAAATAGGTAAATTAACACTCAGTGGTGTAAAAGTGTCATAAGCGAGTGAGTGGTGAGTGGTGAGTGGACCAAAACGCAGCGGTGAGTGGACCAAAACGCAGCGGTATATGTATGCTCATCTTCTTTTATTGAAGAAAACAAAACAAAAACACTTATACTTATACTAAACAAACAACAAAAACAGTCCTGTAATGTACACTGACAATACATGGAAACAACTACCCACAAAACCCATGGAAAAACACCCCTACTAAATAGGACCTTCAATTAGAAGCTTCGAGGAACAGCTGCCTCCAATTGAAGGTCAACCCAAGAAACTTAAACATAGAAATAGACACACTAGAACAAACATATACATATACTAACATAGAACATAAACCAAAAACCCCGAAACACATAAAACAAACACCCCCTGCCACGCTCTGACCAAACTACAATAACAAATAACCCCCTTTACTGGTCAGGACGTGACAAAAAGAACCCCGGCCAGTGCTGGTGAATAGAGGTAAGTGTGATTGTGTCATCTTTACTCTATGTAGAGTAGAACCCTCACAACCACACCCATCATTATCATATTTCCCAGAATGCTCTATAGCAGGTTGATTTTTAGAATTGATTGTTTCAATATCTGTGTTTGATTGCACTGATGCTAAACAAAGATAAATAACATCAATTTTTCTCAACTAATTGAATGTGTTAGCAGTTGGATTTATTGCACCCATAACAGAGATAGTTGTTCCAGTTTACATGGTTTAGGTATTCTCAATCATCTATCATTCCTATTCTGGCAGTCCTTTTAAATTAAGGTTGTAGGTGATTAAAAAAATTATATTTTGGGATATCCTACCTCTGTCTGGATTCCAATAGGAATTACACATTTCTTTAAACACCAACATTATCTGACTTACAGGCCTAATGTGGCTTGTAAACCAGGTGTTAGGGTATAACTCTCAAAGAAAGGCCTTAGGATATACACTGAGTGGCTAGTTTATTAGGTATACCACCCATTCACGAAAAAGGTTCAGTACTACAGACAGTGAGTCAACTGGCTGTGGCTTGCTATATAAAGCAGGCAGACAGTAGTGATGTTGATACCGGAGCTCCAAGGCATGCGTCAAAATCGCTAGGCAGCTAACTTCAAAGCAGTGTGCCGTTGCGTATTTCACTTAATCAGAAGTACGTCAACAATGACGTCCGAAGCTTCTTTTGATCACATGCTTTTTCAAACATTGACCGCTACTTGGCACTGTACTTAAAATATAGTTAGGATTTTGTATAAAACTTTCATCTGACCGGTAGCATAGCAGCAAGAGGAGGGCATTATGGAACATTCAGGGATGTGAAGGTATGAGGTCATATCCCTTTGAAGGCACACTCATTTGAAAATTGTTCTTTCTGCACTGGTTCAAATGATTTGTTTGATATAGTATACGCTTCTATCTTAAGCATCCTAAATAATGCCATTGATTCAGTTTTTGAAAAATAGTAAACTTGAAGGCAAAAGGACTGTTTTGATTCTTCGGGCTAGGGGGCAGTATTCGGAAGTTTGGATGAATGAGGTGCCCAAAGTAAACTACCTGTTTCTCAGGCCCAGAAGCTAGGATGTGCATATAATTGGTAGTATTGGATAGAACACACTCCAAAGTTTCCAAACCTGTTAAAACAATGTCTGTGAGTATAACAGAACTGATATAGTAGGTGAAAACCTGAGGAGAATCCATACGGGAATTTTTTGTTGTTGGGCTCACCACTAATTATAATGGCTGTCTATGGGAATATCTCCCAGATTGCAGTTCCTAGGGCTTCCAGTAGATGTCAACAGTCTTTAGAAAGAGTTTCAGGCTTGTCTTTTGAAAAATGAGTTAGAATTTGTAAGTGGCTCCCATTTTGGCTGTAGTGTTTGTAGCGCGCTCCGGTGAGGGCGCACACTTCGTTATTTATCTCCAGTAATGAACATACTATTCTCCGTCTTAAATTTTATAGTTTATTTACATATTAGGGTACCTGAGGATTGATTAGAAACGTTGTTTGACTTGTTTGGACGAAGTTTATTGGTAACTTTCGGGATTCATTTGTATGCATTTTGAACAAGGGAAACTGGTGGATTACTGAGTCAAGCGTGCCAACTAAACTGACCTTTTTGGGATATAAAGGACTTTATTGAACAAAAGGACCATTTGTTATGTAGCTGGGACCCTTGTGATTGCAACCAAATGAAGATCTTCAAAGGTAAGTGATTTATTTTATCGCTATTTCTGACTTTCGTGACACCTCTGGTTGGTTGGAAAATAAAAGTAATGCTTTTGTGTGCGGGGCGCTGTCCTCAGATAATCGCATGGTGTGCTTTTGCCGTAAAGCCTTTTTGAAATCTGACAAAGCGGCTGGATTAACAAGAAGTTAAGCTTTTAAACGATGTAAGACACTTGTATTTTCATGAATGTTTAATATTACGAATTTTGTATTTTGAATTCGCGCTCTGCAATTTCACCAGATGTTGTCGAGGCCGGGCGCTAGCGGTACGCCTATCCCAAAGAGGCTAGCACAGACTGGAATATGTTCAGGGATTCATCCAATGGCATTGAGGAATACACCACCTCAGTCATCGGCTTCATCAATAAGTGCATCGATGACGTCGTCCCCAGAGTGACTGTACGTACATATCCCAACCAGAAGCCATGGATTACAGGCAACATCCGCATTGAGCTAAAGGCTAGAGCTGCCGCTTTCAAGGAGTGGGAGACTAATCCGGACGCTTATAAGAAATCCCGCTATGCCCTCAGACGAACCATCAAACAAGCAAATCGTCAATACCGGATTAACATTAAATCCTACTACACCGGCTCTGACGCTTGTTGGATGTGGCAGGGCTTGAAAACTATTACGGACGACAAAGGGAAACCCAGACGCGAGCTGCCCAGTGTCGTGTCTTTGGCATCATTAAAGTGAAGACTGTTATTTTATCAAATCAATTCTCTGTAATTATTATTATGTGATTAAACTCATCATGTAAATGTAATTAACTAGGAAGTCAGGGCACAAAGGAAAATCTTCAGATTACAAAGTTATAATTTTCCTAATATAACTCTAAAGATATTTTTAATCAATTAGTCTTCTAATTAATAAATTATACTTTACGTCACGTTAGTCTCATTCCAAACGTCGTAAGTTGTTGGTTATCTGCACGAACCCAGCCTTTACTATGAATCATCCATACACCAATTGTCTTAATCATTTATTTACTAACTAACTAAATAATCACAGAAATGCATAAACATACAAACAGTAGATATGGTTACAAGGAAATAATAGGGGAGGTTACCTAGTGGACAAAGATATGACGGCTTGGTGGACAAAGGGAAGTGGGTGTGGACTGAAAAGGCGGGAAAGAACAGGAGTCACTACACTGTTGATAATTATATCCATTGAAATGCTAACCCTTTGCACATGAACGCTCACTCGTTCGGGAATAATTGCAATCAATATATATTTACGCGCAGTGTGTCGTCGTGATCTCAGAATCATCAGTCCTTCTGTTGGAGAGTTCTTCCGAGTCTCTCTCTCTCTCTGTTTCCCTGAAGATCAAGTCTTTCGTGTTTAAAATGGATAATTCAGAGTACCATTCAGAAATGTTCTCATAGAATAGATGTTTCGGCGGTTGTCGGTCTTCGCATCCCAGGTTGACATAATTTCTAGCTGCAGACTAGTAATTAGTATCTAAGATTTCCTCTTATTCTGTAGGGATCGATAGTCTCAGAGTTTAACCATTTCCAGCTGTGTTGCCAATGCTCCACGTGGTATGGTTAGGAATTCAATAACTATTCGCAATCACGGCTCACGCTGTGGGTTTGCTTAGTCTAAACTCAAACCTTTGCCCCCTCAGCTGACCGAGGTACGCGTGGTCTGAAGAGGATTTCCTCAGGAGGGGGTTTCATTCGTAACAGTAGAAAAGGGCTGTTCCATGACGCCTGATCATGTCTGTGCTCACGGGGGCGGGCTAATGACTTGGTTAAACGTTAAAGGGAATACAATTCTCTTTCAATAAAGGTTTAACATCACCTTACATCATTTCACAAATGGTTTCATCTTTACTCATTCATTTTATACAAGAATTAGATGCAAACTTCATAATTGAGAAATCTACATATTCAGAGATATAGTTACAGTTGAAGTCGGAAGTTTACATACTTTAGCCAAATACATTTAAACTCAGTTTTTCACAATTCCTGTAATTTAGTCATTGTAAAAATTCCCTGTATTAAGTCAGTTAGGATCACCACTTTATTTTAAGAATGTGAAATGTCAGAATAATAGTAGAGAGAATGATTTATTTCAGATTTTATTTCTTTCATCACATTCCCAGTGGGTCAGAAGTTTACATACACTCAATTAGTATTTGGTAGCATTGCCTTTAAATTGTTTAACTTGGGTCAAACGTTTCAGGTAGCCTTCCACAAGCTTCCCACAATAAGTTGGGTGAATTTTGGCCCATTTGTCCTGACAGAGCTGATGTAATTGAGTCAGGTGTGTAGGCCTCCTTGCTCACACACGCTTTTTCAGTTCTGCCCACAAATTTTCTATGCGATTGAGGTCAGGGCTTTGTGATGGCCACTCCAATACCTTGACTTTGTTGTCCTTAAGCCATTTTGCCACAAATTCCCTCCAGCATCTTCACAAGGTCCTTTGCTGTTGTTCTGGGATTGATTTGCACTATTCACACCAAAGTACATTGTCCATGGACCATTCCCACAAGTGGACCTTTTGTATCAAATCCCCATTTTGGGGATTTAGGAGTTTGTCATGTGAAATCCTTTATTGTCTCTGTGTCTCTTTCTGCATGGCCAGGGGGAGAGAGTCTCCTCCAGGAATTTACGACCTGAGATAACAGAACCTGGGTGTAGGAGAGAGAGAGGGGGGATGCCACGATCTATATCCAGAAAAGGCCACGTCATGACACTAGTGACGCGAGCCTACCAGATGAGCTAAATGCCTTTTATGCTCGCTTCGAGACAAGCAACACTGAAGCATGCACGAGAGCACCAGCTGTTCTGCATGACTGTGTGATAACGCTCTTGGTAGCCAATGTGAACAAAACCTTTAAACAGGTCAACATTCACAAAGCCGCTGGGCCAGACGGATTACCAGGACGTGTACTCAAAGCATGCGCGGACCAGCTGTCAAGTGTCTTCACTGACATTTTCAACCTCTCCCTGACCGAATTTGTAATACCTACATGTTTCAAGCAGACCACCATAGTCCCTGTGCCCAAGGAAGCAAAGGTAACCTGCCTAAATGATTACTGCCCCGTGGCACTCACGTCGATAGCCATGAAGTGCTTTGAAAGGCTGGTCATGGCTCACATCAACAGCAACATCCTGGACACCCTAGACCCACTCCAATTCGCATACCACCCCAACAGATCCAGAGATGACACAATCTCAATCGCACTCCACACTGGCCTTTCTCACCTGGACAAAAGGAACACCTATGTGAGAATGCTGTTCATTGACTTCATTGTATCCATCAAATCTGAGTTGAGAGAATTAGTGTAAATCAAATATACCCGGTACAGTGATGTAGGCTATAGGAAATCTCATGACTTATCATTAGCTCATACAAGTTGTTAAGACAGTAAGAACCATTATATAATTTCTGAAGCCCTGTACGTTGTTGTTATCATGGCCTCCAGGCAACCTCTAGAGAAATCTGGACCATACTCTTGAGCTGCCTATATGGACTGACTGACAATAATGCAGGTTCAGTCCAGCAGTCAGTCCTTATAGGCAGCTCAAGAATATGGTCCAGAGAGTTTGTGAGGTAGCTCTGGGAGCTCTTCAGAGCCGCAGTGATGGGAGGCATTGCCCCGTGGCTAGCCCACTGTGAACAGCACAGACAAAGATGAATGGCTGGGGCCAGGCTGAGCTTCCTTCTCTCAGTGTCACAGGATGACAAATGAAAGTGGCTCTCAGAGCATGGCCACCATACACATCACTCCGCAAGAGACTGGGATGAGTTACAGGCCAAGTGGATTTTTTTTTTGTCATTTAGCTGACGCTCTTATCCAGAGCAACTTACAGGAGCAATTAGGTTTATGTGCATTGCTCAAGGGCACATCAAGTTATTTTTTACCTAGTCAGCTCGGGGATTCGAACCAGCAACCTTTTGGGTACTGGCCCAACACTCTGAACCGCTAGAGTACGTGTCCTCCAACCGGTATCTGCTCTCACAGACTAATGAAGGGGAGGCCACAGTCCTGACTCTTGCTACATCCTGCAAGGTTGAAATGGTAAGGATGGTCTTCTATGTGATCTCACTTTTTATTTGACTATTTCCCACCTGCGCTGACTTAGGGATATGTGCTTTTTTATAGCATCACTTGTAATGACATCAACTCAGGACTCTAACACACATACGAACACACACAAACGCAAACACACGGTATATACTCAGGAGCAGGTTAATTAGGTACATTAACTGTCACCAAAATTGGAGTGGAAAAACATTGTCTGGTCCGATGAATCCCAGTTTCTATTGCGTCAAGCTGATGGCAGAGTCAGGATTTGGCGTAAGCAGCATGAGTCCATGGCCCAAACCTGCCTGGTGTCTATGTTACAGGGTGGTGGCAGGGGTGTAATGGTGTGGGGAAAGTTGTCCTGGCACATGTTAGGTCCCTCGATACCAATTGAGCAACGTTTAAATGCCCTGAAGAATTCAATGTGTTCTGAAGGCAAAGGGGAGTCTGACCGGGTACCAGATGGGTATACCTAATAAACTGGCGACTGACTATGTTGGTAAAGCTTCTTTAAACAGGAACACATTCTCAAGACAAAAGTAAGCAGTCAAAATAACTGAGGGATTTAAACACATCTACCTGATCTGTATAATCTTTATCGTTTGTAGTGATCTCTGCTGTCTGTTGAGGGGTCAGCACTATTAGGACCTGTGAAATATAATTATCTGAAAAGGCCACCCGAAGATGGATGCTTGGATGGAGAGGTCAGTCGTTGAGAATTTTAAACATCCGATGGCCCCAGGGCCCTAGGGAGCGTTACAGCTCACTCAGGATCTGGAGAAGGCGGCGGGGTGGGACCAGGATGCTGTGATGTATGAGTGTAATCTCCACTCTCTCACTTTTTCGTCTTCTGGTTCAGAACATACACAGGGCCCCTGTGCCAAATGTACTGAAGCATTGGCTCAATGAACCAAAGCAGTGAATCGCAGCAGTTCTTTCCACTCAATCAATAACTCTTTACTGTAACTAGCTACTGTATTGAACAATATTTGTATAAATGAAGGCTTGGAAATGTTTTTGCCATTTGGAGTCACTATGTAGAAATAATAATATTGATGCTTAGACAGTTGGCATCAGCAGTTGTCCTGATTAGGTTCGAACAGTGAGGCAGTATACACAATAAGTCTTCACTTGGCTTAGAAAAAAAAAAGCAATCATGGCCAGGGCTGTGAGGGAGCACTTGTGTTTTGCTGGGACTGAAAATAGTGCTATTGGGGATAAAGATCACTGCTGCCATCCTGAGAATGTAAAGTGTAATACAGTAGAACACAGGCTGATCCCTCCAGTTTCACTTAGCTTTTAAAGAATGCACTATGGCGGAGTAAAAAATAACACTGAAATATATAAATCAGAATATTTATCTAGAATCAGATAGTCCATCTGTAACAGAAAGCTTACAAAACCAAAATAGTTCAACTCTGTTAACACATTTCACACGTGGTATGCTCTTTATAATATGGCGAGACATACTTCAAAAAAGTAGGATTACATTTTACCAATGTGTACTAATGATTCACAAAACAATGCATAAAACTATATAAATATACAGAAATAATGAAAACTTGCCGGGGCAAACCCTCAAACTTGAACTACTTCAAACTTACTCAGAACAAAACACAACTAAACTACATCATCAAATGACATAGTGTATACAGGCTCAACACTTTACTTCAAGCTTCTATCATAAGGCCTACATTATACCGCATAATAACAACATAACAGGTGTCATAAACAGTTGTCAGCTGTCATGACTGTTTATGTCACCACTTTGTCATCATTATGAAGGCCTTAGGATAGAGGCTTGTAGTACAGCGCCACCTCTACATGCAGCGTCAGTAGGCTCTCCCAAAGTGCTTGTTGACTTTGGCCGTGGTGATGAAGACTACCAGATTGATCAGGAAGTACTGTCTCTGCTCTTCCAGCCACACAAGGTCCATCCTCACCTACAATAATAAAGAACTCATACATTACTGTTATTGTAAAGAAAAAAAAATCAGATGTCCACTCACTAGTTGCTGCTCCCCATATGTGATCATTTACTTACATTAAAAGTTATGGGTGATAATGTAACATGTAAATATATACAGTACAGATACAATGTTTCCACTGACATGGTCCTTGTCAAATAAACTAACCCAACAAAAAACAAGTAGGCACAGCTCTGCTCAAAGGTAATCTATCCTCTGACGTGTGAGTCATGTGGGGTTGGTTTACCTTGCCTTCTGCATCCTGGTACTTGATCAGGAAGTGCTGACCCTCGTAGTCATTGGAGGGCTCCTTATTGTTCAGCGCCATAGACACGGGTGTGCTGACACACCAGAAGGGGTTCTGGTACTCATCCATCAGGGTCAGGCTCATCATGCAGCAGTTCTACACACACACACACACACACACACACACACACACACACACACACACACACACACACACACACACACACACACACACACACACACACACACACACACACACACACAGAGACAGACAGACAGACAGACATGTTTTCAAATCAAATCCATTTTTATTCGTCACATGCTTCCAAATAACAGGTGTAGCCTAACAGTGAAACGCTTACTTACGGGCCCTTTCCGACAATGCAAAGACAAAAAACAGCTGTGATGGAAACATAAAGTTTCGAAACAATTTTATAAATGCAGACAGATAATTTGTTCGTTCGACATGGTGGGTAATCTTGGGCCTACACATACTGTATCTGTGAGCTGTTGACTAGAGCGCACATGCCAAGACCAGAGTAGGCACATTGACAAAAAACTTGTCTGCACTATGTCATCACACTCATTTTTATCCACAAGTCAGTTTGGTGGAAACCCCACTGCTGGGAAAATGCACATATTTTCTTTATGCAGATTTTACAATATTCGCATGAAAATCTGTTGCCAATTGAATGGAAAGCTAGCGAGAGAGAGAGAGAAATAGAGATAAATAGACAGAGAGAGAGGGAGCGCCAAAGTCTATATGTCAGCTGTTCTGTTATTACAATGACCCCATCATGTAGCGCTGGTGGTTCCAGTAAAGTGTAACCTAAACCAGTCGGAGTCAGTGTTCCCCTACAGTACCTCCACGGTGCCCTCTAGAGCCTCACACTTCCAGGGCAGGCTGATCCTGCCAGAGAGAGGGGTGTGCTGGGACAGGCTTCCCCTGTTGATGACATTCAGCTGGATGAAACCACCATGGACCTGACCTGGACAACCACAACACACAACCAAAGTCAACTACAGACTGCGGTATCGTACAGCGGCCCAACGTGGTTCTGAAAGAGAAACCTCCTGGGTACTGGTTTCATTACTTTTGCTACAGTAGAGTTGAGAGAAGTGGCCGGCCATGATCTGGGTCACAGTGTTGTGTAGTATAATGCGGAGCGTGTAGCCATGGAGGCCGGAGTCAGGGTCTGCGTCGTCGAAAGGAGGCTTGTTCTCTGGTATGGAATAGGGGCTGGGAATGGAGAGAGAGAGAGAGAGAGAGAGAGAGAGAGAGAGAGAGAGAGAGAATGAATGACTGAATGATTTAGTTATTTAATTGAACATGCATGCAACATCCTTTTCTGCTGAAATATACTGCTCAAAAAAATAAAGGGAACACTTAAACAACACAATGTAACTCCAAGTCAATCACACTTCTGTGAAATCAAACTGTCCACTTAGGAAGCAACACTGATTGACAATAAATTTCACATGCTGTTGTGCAAATGGAATAGACAACAGGTGGAAATTACACATCAATGCGAGTTGTGCGAGTTGCGGCAAGAAGGTTTGCTGTGTCTGTCAGTGTAGTGTCCAGAGCATGGAGGCGATACCAGGAGACAGGCCAGTACATCAGGAGACGTGGAGGAGGCCATAGGAGGGCAACAACCCAGCAGCAGGACCGCTACCTCCACCTTTGGGCAAGGAGGAGCAGGAGGAGCACTGCCAGAGCCCTGCAAAATGACATCCAGCAGGTCACAAATGTGCATGTGTCTGCTCAAACGGTCAGAAACAGACTCCATGAGGGTGGTATGAGGGCCCGATGTCCACAGGTGGGGGTTGTGCTTACAGCCCAACACCGTGCAGGACGTTTGGCATTTGCCAGAGAACACAAAGATTGGCAAATTCGCCACTGGCGCCCTGTGCTCTTCACAGATGAAAGCAGGTTCACACTGAGCACGTGACAGACGTGACAGTCTGGAGACGCCGTGGAGAACGTTCTGCTGCCTGCAACATCCTCCAGCATGACCGGTTTGGCGGTGGGTCAGTCATGGTGTGGGGTGGCATTTCTTTGGGGGGCCACACAGCCCTCCATGTGCTCGCCAGAGGTAGCCTGACTGCCATTAGGTACCGAGATGAGATCCTCAGACCCCTTGTGAGACCATATGCTGGTGCGGTTGGCCCTGGGTTCCTCCTAATGCAAGACAATGCTAGACCTCATGTGGCTGGAGTGTGTCAGCAGTTCCTGCAAGAGGAAGGCATTGATGCTATGGACTGGCCCACCCGTTCCCCAGACCTGAATAAATTGAGCACATCTGGGACATCATGTCTCGCTCCATCCACCAACGCCACGTTGCACCACAGACTGTCCAGGAGTTGGCAGATGCTTTAGTCCAGGTCTGGGAGGAGATCCCTCAGGAGACCATCCGCCACCTCATCGGGAGCATGCCCAGGCATTGTAGGGAGGTCATAGAGGCACGTGGAGGCCACACACACTACTGAGCCTCATTTTGACTTGTTTTAAGGACATTACATCAAAGTTGGATCAGCCTGTAGTGTGGTTTTCCACTTTAATTTTGTGTTTGACTCCAAATCCAGACCTCCATGGGTTGATAAATTGGATTTCCATTGATTATTTTTGTGTGATTTTGTTGTCAGCACATTCAACTATGTATAGAAAAAAGTATAAGATTATTTCATTCATTCAGATCTAGGATGTGTTATTTTAGTGTTCTCTTAATTCTTTTGAGCAGTGTATAAAAAACAGAATCCAGTCAAACCAATTTGTTCAACCCTAGCCCGTTCCGGAGTCAGGGGCGCTGCATACCACATCGAGGTGCCCAAGAGACTCCTCTCCACCAGCCTGTGGTAGTGGAAGCTGGCCATCACAAAGGCAATGGACCACCGGCCCTGTGGATTGACACAGGGAAATCCCAAACATTAAACCATTTTTATCAGGAAACAAACTAACTCATCAGCACACTGTGGGTTAGCCCATCAATTTTCTAATGATGTGATTTAGATGACATACCCTCCAGACGCCAATGACGATGCTAGGCGAAAAGAGTACCAGGGTGACTAGTTGGTCTCTACCGATGACCTGGCCACTCTTAGAGATGGTGTCCCTGTCAAACTTAGCCATCAGAGACCGCCAGCCAGGCCTGAGGGGAGAAGAGGGGAGCAGGCATTTCACTCAGAGGCAAGAAGAGACAAGAGAGAAAGAGAGGCACTCACTTATTGATGTTAGGGGAGCTGAGAGCTTGTCTTTTGACACCATCTAGCTGTAAGGTAGAGAGCTGGTGGAAGGAGGGCCAGCGGCCGCTGCTCCAGCACACCGTCACGGACGAGTCAGAGAAGTAGGCACGGCTCTGCTCAAACGTCCCCTCCAACCCCCACTTGTCAGACACTGTGATCTCCCAGGTCACACGCTGGCTCCTGAGGCAGGGGAGAGGAGAACAAAATGCATTAAAGTAACTATGTAAATATAGTTGCGGACAATTTAATTGACTCTGGCCCAGTGAGTAGGTTTTGACAATATTACAGTAGCATTGGAGCCTCTGTATGTGTGCACTTTATAAATGGTATGTTTTATACATGGGCCTGAACAACAGAGGCAGTACAACTTTAGCACTAACTGCAGAAACTGTCTAACCTGAGGATTCTTTCAGTCTGACTGGGCAAGCCTGTGAAAGGGTTGATGTCTTTCAACTCCTTCCTCCACTTGGTCTCATTGAAGCCAGCCATGGTCCTGAAGTACAGTCTTCTCCAGTAGCCCTCTGGTCTCTCCTGGACCACCACCGTACTCAGCTTATCCAGCACCTGGTGGAGGAAAACACCAATAATAATAATAATAATAATAATAATAATAATAATAATAATACAAAAAGTACTGTGCATGCAAGCACATAACGCTCATAAAAAATGTCCCTGGTGTGATAAGTAAAAAGGAGTGTTATGAAATATGAATTGCACTGAACCTCGTCCAAACGCTTGGGCCTCCACTTCATACTGTGTCCATACTCTGCAGAATACATCTTGTGCCACATTCCACTGCAAGAAAATACTGTGGGTCAAAAATGATCATGTAAAACCAGAGGAGAGGAGAACAAAATGCATTAAAGTAACTATGTAAATATAGTTGCGGACAATTGAATTGACTCTGGCCCAGTGAGTAGGTTTTGACAATATTACAGTAGCATTGGAGCCTCTGTATGCTACTGAGGGAGGAAGAATAGCCTACAATGTGACCAGTACTTCACTCCTTACTTGCTGTGGGCCATCTCATAGAATCGCTTGTTGATGAAGCCGATGGAGAAGAGAGAGAGGGCATCCAGGTACGACAGGATCTTCAGAAGGATCTCCGGTGGCATCCTAATAAAACACCAATTAGACATGATTAAAACGTTTATTGGAATGCTTGATCTTTCCCATCTAGTGCAAACACAATCGAGTAATCAGATTGCAGGACATAGAACCAATAACATATGCAACCCTTTTATCAGTGTCAAGTGGGTTCCACAGCAACCCACTTTTACCTCTCTATGTGATTCGGAGTGCACTCAGCTGGCTTGCCAGCATGTCCAATAGACTTTGTAGGTACCCTTGGCAGTGGTACAACTGGCTGACAGGGTACAGTAGCCTTTGCCGCCTTCTTTTTCCTCTTCTTCTTTTGTGGCAGTGTTTGTGGTTCCACACTTGTAGTCGAGCATAGAGAAAGACAGAGATGCAACACAATTGTGCAGTCAACAAAAGTCAGTGGCTAGCTGAAGTTAGTCAGCTACAAACCAGCTTATTGGTGCTCAGTGCACACTATGCAACAGGAGTTGATGACATCCCACAACTCATACCTTTGAGTGCCCGGGGAAAATCCTGTCATTTTCTCGCAGAGTCTGCTATTCTCTTTGCCTGTCGGTCCTCGACCCTCTGTTGGCGGGGCATTCTTCAACAAACCCTCTCTGAAACTGCGGAAAAGTTGTCCGCGGCCAATAGCCATAGCTAGCTAGCTAGCTAGTTAGTTACCTACAACAGGAGAAGCTACAGATGCTGTCAAGTTTAAGTTGTGAGAAAGCTCTGTCTAACTAGGCACACTTTGCAAACCTGTAATGACACTATTGAAACAAACCCTCTGCCTTCAAGTCTGCAAAAGCACGCAGAATTGCCATTTCTACGTTCTCCTAACACGTGAGTGTTTGTTATTGTTGTTATCAAATTTAAATGGTCCTTTTTCACGTTTGATAAGGTCTGCAAATGGTGAAGTAAAGATCACTGCTGCCATCCAGAGGATATAAAGTGTAATAGCACGGATTGAAGGAGACCCTTTCATCTGTGGTAGCAAGGCTATGCTGCAAAATCCATATTCAGTTATGTTATTATTAGTAGTAGTTTTAGTTCATGCAATATGGCTTAGAAATCATTTATTAGTCAGGTCATTGAGATATAAAAGGGAAATCACGAACATGCCTAAAAAGTCCACTGGTCCCACTCACACAGAAGTACCCTACGCCTTGACCTCTTTCTCCCCTCTCTCTTCAGATAAAATCCTGTTACTAGTGAGGTCTGGCTGCCCGACAAGCTGCCCGCTCGACCCCATCCCCTCCTCCCTTTTCCAGACCATCTCTGGAGACCTTCTCCCATTCCTCACTTCCCTTATCAACTCATCCCTGACCACTGGCTGCGTCGCTTCTGACTTTAATATGGCCAAAGTTTCTCCCCTCCTCAAGAAACCAACACTCAAACCCTCTGATGTCAAAAACTAGAAACCGGTATCTCTTCTTTCTTTTCATTCCAAAATATACTGCTCAAAAAATAAAGGGAACACTAAAATAACACATCCTAGATCTGAATGAAAGAAATAATCTTATTAAATACTTTTTTCTTTACATAGTTGAATGTGCTGACAACAAAATCACACAAAAATAATCAATGGAAATCCAATTTATCAACCCATGGAGGTCTGGATTTGGAGTCACACTCAAAATTAAAGTGGAAAACCACACTACAGGCTGATCCAACTTTGATGTAATGTCCTTAAAACAAGTCAAAATGAGGCTCAGTAGTGTGTGTGGCCTCCACGTGCCTGTATGACCTCCCTACAATGCCTGGGCATGCTCCTCATGAAGTGGCGGATGGTCTCCTGAGGGATCTCCTCCCAGACCTGGACTAAAGCATCCGCCAACTCCTGGACAGTCTGTGGTGCAACGTGGCGTTGGTGGATGGAGCGAGACATGATGTCCCAGATGTGCTCAATTGGATTCAGGTCTGGGGAACGGGCGGGCCAGTCCATAGCATCAATGCCTTCCTCTTGCAGGAACTGCTGACACACTCCAGCCACATGAGGTCTAGCATTGTCTTGCATTAGGAGGAACCCAGGGCCAACCGCACCAGCATATGGTCTCACAAGGGGTCTGAGGATCTCATCTCGGTACCTAATGGCAGTCAGGCTACCTCTGACGAGCACATGGAGGGCTGTGCGGCCCCCCAAAGAAATGCCACCCCACACCATGACTGACCCACCGCCAAACCGGTCATGCTGGAGGATGTTGCAGGCAGCAGAACGTTCTCCACGGCGTCTCCAGACTCTGTCACGTCTGTCACATGTGCTCAGTGTGAACATGCTTTCATCTGTGAAGAGCACAGGGCGCCAGTGGCGAATTTGCCAATCTTGGTGTTCTCTGGCAAATGCCAAACGTCCTGCACAGTGATGGGCTGTAAGCACAACCCCCACCTGTGGACATCGGGCCCTCATACCACCCTCATGGAGTCTGTTTCTGACCATTTGAGCAGACACATGCACATTTGTGGCCTGCTGGAGGTCATTTTGCAGGGCTCTGGCAGTGCTTCTCCTGCTCCTCCTTGCACAAAGGCGGAGGTAGCGGTCCTGCTGCTGGGTTGTTGCCCTCCTACGGCCTCCTCCACGTCTCCTGATGTACTGGCCTGTCTCCTGGTAGCGCCTCCATGCTCTGGACACTACGCTGACAGACACAGCAAACCTTCTTGCCACAGCTCGCATTGATGTGCCATCCTGGATGAGCTGCACTACCTGAGCCACTTGTGTGGGTTGTAGACTCCGTCTCATGCTGCCACTAGAGTGAAAGCACCGCCAGCATTCAAAAGTGACCAAAACATCAGCCAGGAAGCATAGGAACTGAGAAGTGGTCTGTGGTCCCCACCTGCAGAACCACTCCTTTATTGGGGGTGTCTTGCTAATTGCCTATAATTTCCACCTGTTGTCTATTCCATTTGCACAACAGCATGTGAAATTAATTGTCAATCAGTGTTGCTTCCTAAGTGGACAGTTTGATTTCACAGAAGTGTGATTGACTTGGAGTTACATTGTGTTGTTTAAGTGTTCCCTTTATTTTTTTGAGCAGTGTACTTAAATGTGCTGTCTCTGAGCAACTCTCTCGCATTCTCTCTCAGAACGATCGTCTTGACCCTAACCAGTCAGGCTTCAAGATGGGTCACTCAACTGAGACTGCTCTCCTCTGTGTCACGGAGGCTCTCCGCACTGTCATAGCTGACTCTCTCTCTTCTGTTCTCATCCTCCTTGATCTATCCGCCGCTTTTGACACGTGAACCATCAGATCCTCCTCTCTACCCTCTCAGGGCTGGGTGTCTCAGGCTCTGCACACTCTTGGATTGCATCCTACCTGGCAGGACACTCCTACTAAGTGATGTGGGCAGGATCTGTATCTGCACCATATACTGTAACTACTGGTGTCCCCCAGGGTTCAGTTCTAGACCCTCTCCTCTTCTCACTATACACCAAGTCACTCAGCTCTGTCATATCCTCACATGGTCTCTCCTGTCATTGCTATGCGGATGACACTCAATTACTTTTCTCCTTGCCCCCTTCTGACACCCAGGTGGCGACACGCATTTCTGTGTGCCTGGCAGATATCTGTGCTTGGATGTTGGCTCTCCACCTCAAGCTCAACCTCGACAAGACAGAGCTGCTCTTTCTCCACTTGGTGTTCAATCTTCCCAACTTCTCCCATGTCACCCCACTCCTCCACACACTCCACTGGCTTCCAGTCAAAGCTCAGATCCACTACAAGACCATGGTACTTGCCTATGGAGCAGCCAGAGGAACTGCCCCTCCCTACCTTCAGGCTATACTCAAACCTTATACCCCAACTCGAGTACTCCGTTCTGCCACCTCTGGTCTCTTGGCCCTCCCAACCCTGCTGGAGGGCAGCTTCCTCTCAGCCCAGTCAAAATGCCTCTTTGTCCTGGCACCCCAGTGGTGGAACCAGCTTCCCCCTGGAGCTAGGACAGCAGAGTCCCTGCCCATCTTCCGAAAACATCTTAAACCCTACCTCTTTAAACTAACACTCGCACATTACATTTTCCCCATTACTAGCACTAACTTTGCTGATAGCTACTTTATTGACTGAGATATGTGGTTGTCCCACCTGGCTATCATTTACATTTTAGTCATTTAGCAGACACTCTTATCCAGAGCAACTTACAGTAGTGAATGCATACATTTCATACAATTTCATACATTTTTTTTTCCTGTGCTGGCCCCCCGTGGGAATCAAACCCACAACCCTGGCGTTGCAAACACCATGCTCTACCAACTGAGCTACAGGGAAGGCTATCTTAAGATGAATGCACTAACTGTAAATCGCTCTGTATAAGAGCGTCTGCTAAATGACTAAAATGTAAATATACACCAAAGTAATCCAAACACAATATTCTACAAAATATCAAATTTATTTTTGATTAAAAAATGTATTTTTTTTGCACATGCACACACACACCATAAATAATGATTTATATATTTGTTTTGTATCTTTGATTCACAGAGCAAGCACATAACCGCAGACTTAAACATCTTATCTTGAGGACACCATGGAGAATGCTTGCACTGTTTACAGTAAGAATAAATCTCAATACACTAAAAAAGGCAGTCTGAAAATCAAGTATAAACATTTAGAAATGATCTATAAATGGAGGAAAGTACAAAAGAGCAACAGTATAGACACTACACCCATTTACAAATAAAGGATTTGGTATTATGACTAACATCTTTTGACAAATGGATGCATAACATAATGCATAATGTTGGACAAATAATAAAATGTGTACTATATTGCCCGCTGAACATTTCGTACATTCCTTTTTGGCAATCCATCATTTGATTTTCTCTCTTTTTTAATAAACATAAAAGAACCCTGTAATCATTATACAGCAGGGTACTACGCTTGACTCAGATATCTTAGCTGATGGGAATTAGAGGACCCTGTCAGAATAAAACACTGTCATTTTGAGTCATGGATTGACATATTGTCCATTATGATTATGTCCATCAAACTGTGGCTGTACAGCAACGGAAGTGATGTTAAACTATTACAGAATAGGATCATGGTTTATGAAAATGGGTTAATATAGGGTTCTGAAAGGTGTCAAAATACAGGACAATGTTTGTCTAAAGGCTATGACAGCCTCTCCAATCAATGGATCAGCTGGATGCATCCTAGCACTCATTTATCTCATAAGCCATATGACTACTGGTTTAGAGGTTGTAGGTACAGTATGTAGGTCATCCCTCCCTTTCCCTTGACTTCAAAAATAGGTTGTCACGAGGTCTATAAGAGTGTAAACAAGTAAACGGTGCAGAATCTTGAGCACACCTAGACATCTTTACTGAAATGGCTGAGTGGAGAAAATGGCCCTCTTCGACAGACAACAGAACTGAATATTAGTTAGCAGCACACCACTAAGATCACATGACTCAACTACTTGTCCTCTTTTAAAAAAAGGATGCACAGACATGAATGCACACTGAGCACACAAACTCACACACATAGCCTACACCCTCAACACATCCATACACACCGAGAACGACTTATTTTCGATTCATCAGACAAAACACACCTTTGTGCAATTGGAAGGCAAACACAGAAGGTTGTCTTTAACTAGGCGTTTCATGACAGTTGGACAGCAATATCAAACAAAGCTGCAGAGATGCACTAGGGGTTCTTGGCAAAGACTTGTGTAAGTCTAAAAACAACCTTGTTCAACCATAGAAAATGAGGAAAGTCATGCTAGAATTGCTTTCATAAAGGCCACTGAGATGGTTCAAATGTATTATCCAATGCAGCTCCTTCTCCTGTCTGTAATGCCCTGTGTCCAACTACCCTATAGACTTCTAGGTTCTGTGAGTGATTCAACCCTTTGTCACCATCCTGTCTGTGATATATTGCACTGAATAAAGCCTCTGTATTAGCAGCCAGCATTACTGACAGAATGCCATCAATAGTTGAGTTGTTGCTCCAGTGTTCCAGGAGTATGGTCTCTCTCCTAGTATCAACATCTCACTGTCACAACATTGATGTTTTTTGCCACGTCATGTCTGTTAGAGACCTTATAATTGCACAATTGCTATGGAAACCATCTGGAAATGTTAGATTTGTAACAAAAAAGAATAGACTACTCTGTTGTTACCCTGCTTGAAACAAATGCACACAAATGGTTTAGCAGCATCGTCCTGATCTCCATTTGATTAAAGATAACAGTGGAAATTAAAATCCATGTCATGAAAATCCTAGTTTGTACTCCTTTTTTCCCTCTACCTCAAATACATCACAGTTATACAGTATGTGTGAGCAAAGGTCTCATTGAATTTGGCACGAAGTACATGTAAGTATGTGTATTAATCATTAGAACATGTATCACTGAAAATATTAGATTAGGCTCACATATATTGTCCTGTAATACATACACACATATGTTGCAATTGTAGTTGTGTGCGTACGATCAGCTGATTTGATTGCATGTGCTGTATGTGATGTGCAGTACTGGGCCCAGTATCTGTTCTGGGCTCAGCTGGGAACAGTTTATTTAACCGGAGAGAGTCTCTTGAGCAGTTTCTTCCCCTTGGAGAGCAGTCCTTTTTTCTTTTTGTTGTCTCGGAGGTCCCTGGGGCCCCTGGTGGGGCTGATGGGCCGCATGGTGCCTGGGGGACACACGGGACGCACCATGGGGGATGCTGCTCGGACAGGCGGGGTCGTGCTCTCTGTGGTATCCGTAGTTACCTGAAGAGAGATGCCATGGAGGGTGGTGGGGGTAGGGGCAGTGCATTACAAAGAAATCAGTAGTCCACTGTGGCCTACCCTTTCTCTGTCTGAGGTAGGGCTACAATAGTACACACAGTCTACAGTCAGCATTGTGTCCCTCAACACTTTATCACCCCACTGTCACCTGAGTAGCCCTATCCATCTACAGTAAAGCTATATATCCAATGGGACTTTAAAATACGTTGTGTTAAATAGAGTGAAGGGTTGGGTATGCCAAATATTTCTACAGTCTAATTCAATTTCCAACAATATTTGAATTTGATGTTATGTGTGCTGACCTTGAGACTTCTCAGCATTAGCTGTCAATATAGACAAGTATGAAAACATAACTCTGTATAAAGTCCTAGGAAAAAGAGAACAGTGTCAATGCAGACCATTATACTTACTGTAGGTTTTCCACTAAATGTGTGTCAAATACCTATGTAACGTTTATCTTTCAAATAGGGCTGGTTTCCCGGACAAAGATTTAGCCTCAAATGCTTGCTCAATAAAAATTTGCCATTGGAATAGGTTTTTAGTTCAGGACTAGTGTCCGGGAAACAAGCCCATAATGTTTATAAAAGTGGTTCAGAATAAGGATGAGGTATTGCCTTTTGGGCTATTATTGAAATCATTCCTTAATACCTCCCTCTCCTTCTGTTGATGGGGACTGAAGACATTGGTGGGGCTGCTGAGGTTTCACACATACAAACACTGAGGAGGAAGCCATCAAACATAGAGCACGACATCGCAACACCACAGATTCTGATAGGTCCATCGATCATGAGGGACACCAACAGTAATATACAACACTCAGGGACACAACTGTAGATACCATCCCTCTTGCCTAATGTACTGGACTGGCAACCGATCAAAGTATGGTATGCTATCATACAGTTAATCTAGGACCTTTAAAATGGTCTCTCAAAGATAAAGAGGAATAATTGTTGAATCAAATGGGGATTTGCAGCTCTCATTAGTAATGGTTTTTCAACAACTACAGATATAGGGAACTTTTAAGTTAGCAAAATAGAGCACTATCTCACAGATAATTAGTAGTCCACTACTTTGCAGGCATTAAATCACTCCAATAAATTGTTACAAAAAATGTATTTGTAACAATTTTTCTAATTTATGCTGAAAATTAGCATTCTGGTTACACTAAAAAGTAAGGGGAAACACTTTCCTAATTACGTGGATTAGTATATAAAACTTTAATGTGCACGCATGAATAACCATGTTGCTATAAACTTATGACTGTGTAAGAAGAATGTTTACTGGCTACAAATGAACCATTTAACATAAGTGTAATCACAATACCCAGCATTAGATCTGTCAGTCTGGTATCTCTAGTTGCTCACATACTGTACAAGGCAGACAGAGCCATTTATGACGTGAAATGAACAATCTTCTTCTGTTTGTATTTGCCAAGCAGGTGAGGAAAAAACGTAAATCAGATGTGGTGACGTTTCATTTTCAGTACAACCCACACACGACTATGAGAACAGAAAAGAAAAACAACAAGAATACGCACATGAACACAGGTCGCAAATGAAAATTATTGCTGCTTTTATTGTTCCATTGTACCATTACAGTATGGATGTATCACTGTGGCTGTTATTTCTTCTGGTTAGATTAAACATGGCATATCTATCAACTTTCATCAGGCCTGAAAAATATATATATTTTTTGAAGTGTGTGCAGTATACAAAAAGAAACAAAGCCTCTCCCAGGAAATACAGCAGTTGGGCCAAAGTCTACTATTATATAAAAGGTATCGAGTTTGTTTTTGAAAAAGGCATGCTTTGCTATATTACCAACCCTACAGTTTACTCAAATCCTTTCTGTCCATTTGGGTACAACTGGTAGAAATCAGGAAAGTTTCAGAGGTGTTCCTAAAGCACTTATTAATAGACACAAGATCCAGAGTTGGGTTTGGTGTTTCGGTGCAAAGAGGTTACCTAATGATCCTTCTATATTCCTGTGTAGGAATGACTTTAGCCTATTTCAAATCTGCACTCCCTTATGTCACTGGTCTGTGAATATCACCCACCCCGTACGGGCACAGTTCAAGTGTTCAATCTCTCTGTCCACATCAGGCTTTGCTTCTTCCTTTCTAACTCTCAGAAAGGTTTGACTGCGTTTGTCCCTTTCGCCGGCCGGGGCTAAGGTTTGTATAGTCACCACTGTCACTGTCACACACGGACAACACACACACACACAGAACACAGACGGCAAGTGGAGGAAGCGAGGCGTAAATCAAGAGAGACGGAGGATGGATGGACAGAGGGACTAGCGCTGAGAGCGGCGATGTACCCTTTTAGCCTCGGCCCGGTTGGCATGTTCATCCTGGGCGTAGCGGGATGGAGTGTCCGTCAGGTACACCTCCACATCGTCAGGCACTTCTTCCAGAAAGTTGGAGGGGACGAGGCCACGGTGGCCATTGATTTCACCCTGCAGAGAGAGGAGAGGAGTGTGCAGTGGGGATGAGAACCATGGCTAGACCCATTGAACTCTGATGGTCAAACCTGAGGGAAAGAGCCCTCTCCTGTGCAAAAGGACATACTATGTGTATGAGCAGGCTGTTGAGCCAATGGTATTTCTTAAAAATGCATAACTAAAACATCTGACTTTTACAACCTTTGAATTGCCCTATATAATAATAATAATAATGCTACTAGTAACATCACGGAACCCAGAAAAGAGGCATACTCACATAGTAGAACCCGTCTTCATCAATCTCTCCAAATACAGCGAGTATGTCACCAGCACAGAAAGTCAACTCAGCCTATCAGGAAACAGAGATGTCATTAATACCCTTACAATGTCTGTCTATCTGGTTACATGTATGTACAGTGTGTGTGTATGTACAGGTGTGTGTGTGTGTGTGTGTGTGTGTGTGTGTGTGTGTGTGTGTGTGTGTGTGTCAATACCTCCACGTCCACGTTGGGGGAGCTCTCTCTGGGGTCATAATCATAGAGGGCCACCATCCTCCTGGTGGCCTGGTGCTGGCAGAGGCCTCGTCTGTCCTGCCCTGTGAGAGGAAACAAGAGGACACGCCAGGACAGGAGGTGATATAGTGACAGATGTATAT
This sequence comes from Salmo salar, assembly GCF_965601325.2. Taxonomy (NCBI): domain Eukaryota; kingdom Metazoa; phylum Chordata; class Actinopteri; order Salmoniformes; family Salmonidae; genus Salmo; species Salmo salar. Next base: position 155,149,307 of record NC_138291.1, read on the forward strand.
GTGGTGTCATAGAGAGATTCGTGTGCCCTGCCCAGTATGTTACCTAGAAAAATATGAAATGGGTACAGTCAAAATGGCTACCAGTCCACCCGTTATGGAATCATTGACTTGAATGAGGATGTCTGTTCTTGTCACGCCCTGACCCGAGAGAGAGGGTTTGTTTCTCTATGTGGTTAGGTCAGGGTGTGGGGTGGGCATTCTATGTTTTGTATTTCTTTGTGTTGGGCCGATTATGGTTCCTAACCAGAGGCAGCTGTCTATCGTTGTCTCTGATTAGGAACCATACTTAGGCAGCCTTTTTTCCACCTGTGTTTGTGGGATCTTATTTTTGTATTGCTTTGTGTGCCTACAGAACGTGACGGTCGTATTTTCTTTGTTCATTACTTTTATCGTGTTCTGAGTAAATAAATCACAAGATGAACATATTCCACGCTGCACCTTGGTCGACTTCTCTTTACGAACGTTACAGTTCTACTCCTTATAGTTCTGTGGTTACCTATTCCAACTTTATCCACTGGTGTGTTGAGTGGGAGGAAGCCCTGCTTGATGAGCTGGTCCATGGTCTCCTCATCCTCAGCCCTGATCTCTGACACCATGTTGCAGGGCAGGAGCCCCATCCTGCCTCCCCTGATCTCCCCTCGGTAGAAACCATCAGTGTCCTTATCACCATATACCTGGAAAGAGAGAGCGAGAGTGAGCGAGCGAGAGAGAGAAAGCAAGGGAGAGTGAGAGGGGAGGGAGAGAGAGAAAAATGGAACAAGAGTGATTGGAAGCAAAACGAAACAAATGGCAGAAGGAAAAGTCTATTTTCAATGATGTTTCATATTGTACCTCATTGTTTTAAAACACAAGCACAATATATCTCCTCGTATGGCCTAGCCCTGTGTGTGACACCCACCCTGATGATCTGGCCCTCTTTAAAGGGCAGTTCCTCATCTGCTGCGTCCGGGTTGGGAGACATGGACAGGGGGTCGTAGTCAAACAGAGCCACAAAGATCCGGAATGATTCTTCAGGTTCTGACTCATCGTAGTTAGGAGGGGAGCGGCGTTCCCTGTCCCTGTATCCCTCTTAAACACGGGCGAGAAAGAGATCACATCCACCTGCATCTCAATATACAGTTGAAGTCGGAAGATTACATACACTTAGGTTGTAGTCATTAAAACTTGTTTTTCAACCACTCCACAAATTTCTTGTTAACAAACTATAGTTTTAGAAGGTCGGTTAGGACATCTACTTTGTGCATGACTCAAGTAATTTTTCCAACAATTGTTAACAGACAGATTATTTCACTTATAACTAACTGTATCAGAATTCCAGTGGGTCAGAAGTTTACATACACTAAGTTGACTGTGCCTTTAAACAACTTGGGAAATTCTAGAAAATGATGTCATGGCTTTAGAAGCTTCTGATGGACTAATTGACATAATTTGAGTCAATTGGAGGTGCACCTGTAGATGTATTTCAAGACCTACCTTCAAACTCAGTGCCTCCTTGCTTGACGTCATGGAAAAATCAAAAGAAATCACCAAGACCTCAGAAAAAAATGGTAGACCTCCACAAGTCTGGTTCATCCTTGGGAGCAATTTCCAAATGCCTGAAGGTACCACGTTCATCAGTACAAACAATAGTACACAAGTATAAACACTATGGGACCACGCAGCCATCATACCGCTCAGGAAGGAGACGCGTTCTGTCTCCAAGAGATGAATGTACTTTGGTGCGAAAAGTGCAAATCAATCCCAGAACAACAGCAAAGGACCTTGTGAAGATGCTGGAGGAAACAGGCACAAAAGTGTCTATATCCACAGTATAACGAGTTCTATATCGACATAACCTGAAAGGCTGCTCAGCAAGAAAGAAGCCACTGCTCCAAAACCGCCATAAAAAATCCAGATTGCGGTTTGCAACTGCACATGGGGACAAAGATCGTACTTTTTGGAGAAATGTCCTCTGGTCTGATGAAACAAAAATAGAACTGTTTGGCCATAATGACCATCTTTATGTTTGGAGGAAAAAGGGGGATGCTTGCAAGCCGAAGACTACCATCCCAACCTTGAAGCACGGGGTTGGCGACATCATGTTGTGCTCTTCACAAAATAGATGGCATCATGAGGTAGGAAAATGATGTGGATATATTGAAGCAACATCTCAAGACATCAGTCAGGAAGTTAAAGCTTGGTTGCAAATGGGTCTTTCAAATGGGCAATGACCCCAAGCATACTTCCAAAGTTGTGGCAAAATGGCTTAAGGACAACAAAGTCAAGGTATTGGAGTGGCCATCACAAAGCCCTGACCTCAAGTCTATAGAACATTTGTGGGTAGAACTGATAAAGCTTGTGCGAGCAAGAAGGCCTACAAACCTGACTCAGTTACACCAGCTCTGTCAGGAGGAATGGGCCACAATTCACCCAACTTATTGTGAGAAGCTTGTGGAAGGCTACCCGCAATGTTTGACCCAAGTGAAACAATTTAAAGGCAATGCTACCAAATACTAATTGAGTGTATGTAAACTTCTGACCCACTGGGAATGTGATGAAATAAATAAAAGCTGAAAAAAATAATTCTCTCTACTATTATTCTGACATTTCACATTCTTAAAATAAAGTGGTGATCCTAACTGACCTAAGACTATAATCTTTACTAGGATTAAATGTCAGGAATTGTGAAAAACTGTTTAAATGTATTTGGCTAAGGTGTATGTAAACTTCCGACTTCAACTATAGGTCCACTAGGATCCACTACAGTTGTAATGGGTCACAGTCTATGGCATTATGTATATAGCATGAGAGAAACAATTTTTTTGACTGAATTTGGCCACTCAGTAACACTAGTGTGTAGTTGTGAGTCATGTTGCGCATGCTATTATGCATGGACGGAAAGAAGGGAGGAGGCATATATAAACAGGTGTGTTGTTTACAAGTGATTTACAAGTGAGAGAGCCAAACCATGTAGGTGACTGTGCAGTACTACTGTATATAATGGATTGAGCTTGCTCATCAAACCAACACTTAATTTTGTACCGTGCAAGCAGAATTCTGTGGTCAATCCATCAATTGGTCCCAGTATCAGCACAGAGACAAGAGTAAATAATGTAATAATGTAATGTACATCAATTTGACACCACATATGAACTTATGGCCAGGTTACAGATGGATAGAGATTGGAGAGCAAACCAGACATGATGGGTTACACGAACATGGTTGCACACACACACACACACACACACACACACACACACACACACACACACACACACACACACACACACACACACACACAGAGTTAAACATGCATACTGCTGAACCCTGACGTAGTGGTACTGATCTGACTATTGTATTAGGCTCCACTAAAGTACAGTGGGCCAAAGAAAACTCTGTCTGTCCTTTAGTTGACTCCTTGCTTAGAAACGATAAAATAAGATCAGACCATCAGCATAGTGAACATATGAAAACCCAAACAAACTGATAAATATGTATTTATATGTAAGATGTAATAGGAACATTTTAGTAGAACTTTCTATAACAGTCATTGAGTTCTCAGCAAGGACAGCGATGCTATATAATTCTTAAAAAACCCTGACTCCTTCCAATCAGTCATGCATAGTAACCCCAGTAAAGGTGTGGTGAGTGGGGTTAAATTGAGAGGGGGAAGGGTTTAGCAGGCATCTGATGGAGTTCAGTGCAAGGGAGGGAGGGGAGAAGCATAATTTGAGCAGCAGTCATTCCAATCCGCAACAGTGGGCGGCCATCTTGGGCCCAGTGTGGCTCAGCAAGCTTCCATATTGGTGCAGTGCAGTGGATCATGCTAGGTGTTCTGAGACATATTAAGGCAGTCGTTGGCATCACTACTCTCCTCTCAACTAGGGCTGGTGGCTTTTGGCTGTGCTTTGGTGAAGGAGCGAGGGATAAACCACAGCACGTACCATTATAGGAAGGCTTGGCGCCTGTGGGGTGTCGGCTGGACGACCACGTCCTGTGCCGTGCTACACTGCCATAGTAAACATCTTCCGTGACGGGGGAGAGGTTCCCATCACTGTTACTCTCTGTGGTTATCTCTACAGGAAACACCAATCAGACGGTGGTGGTTAATAAAGTGCGCATGCTACTCATTGGTTGGTTGGTTCGGAGGTCTCTTCCTGGCATAACCTTTGATAATCCTAACATATCGCTGGCCATAAACAGAGAGCTCAAAAGCAGTTCTTAATAACTGAAATATTCAGCTACATTTGTTATGGTGAAATATGTGTCTGTGTACCTTGTCACCGTAGCAGCCAGGGAACGTTCTAGTAACTGATAATACTGTACATTGACTGTAAGTAAGCTGTCAGTACTGTGAAGGCATGAGCATGGTTCAAAGACACAGAGGTGATCTGTACACAGCGAAGCTCATGGACGATTAAAACAGGAAGCAGAACATCTACTAGGGTACAGAGAACATCAATGCACAAAAACAATACAACTCCCAGACTCCTCTCTGGGCTAATGTGACCCGACTGACCAATGGAGGGCACCATAAGAGGGTGTCTCTGGGGCTGCGGGCCGTCCCGAGGCATTCTTCTCCCCGTCTCCCGATCCAGCCGACCCCCAGAGGGGGTGTTCCCAGTCTTAAAAAGATCACACATAAAAATATCTAAATCTCCCCACAACTAGCAAAATTACTTCCAATGACTATTGCTTCAAATAAAAGGTCAACCAATCAAACAAGACAGAGGAAGTATTCTACTGTAGACACATTGCTGGACACAGGGGCCATATCATCCAACTGCGATAAAGTGGTTTGCGTACTTGATTTTTTCCATTGTACAAGTGGTAATCAGAACCAAATCAGTTTACTCGATTTTAATATTTCAATGTTAAGCTTTGATGAGAGACTACACGAGTGGTATTCCTACCTTGAGTGCATTATGGGAGTTGCGTCGTCGTCCCTCCTCCAGCTGCATTTCAGAGTAGAGCTCCTCCTCATCCTCTTCCATGATGTCAGAAAGGTCAGAGCCCCGGCTGCTATCACTGTGGTACTCCTCACTGTGGCTGTAGTGGGCCTGACACACACACACACACACACACACACACACACACACACACACACACACACACACACACACACACACACACACACACACACACACACACACACACACACACACACACACACACACACACACACACACACACACACACACACACACACACACACACACGTGTGAAATCATACTAGGATATCCAGCACCTGGACAAAACCATTGGATGTGAATATGTACCCTATTAAATTCTGTCTTTACCGGCCTGCCCAGCTCGGACCCTCTGAGGAATTCATCTACTGAGGCCCCCTGTCTCCTGCGGCCGTGACCATACCCTTCCTCATCCTCCTCTTCCTCGTCTGAGTTCTGTTGGTGGAAGGCCTGGCCCTGCTCATTGTAGACGACTCTCCTCTCCATCTAACACAATCCATAGGCAGATATATGTAACTTCAACAAACAAATTATCAGACTAGAGCTTTAACCAGGGCAACATTGATTGGCTTTATGTATGAATGACTCACTCTGCCACTCTCTGCAGCCACCCTCTGTGCTGCCTCGCGGGCGATGGCTTTGGCCATTTGGTCTGGGATGGGGGTGCCCCTGGGCTGTGGCAGGATCCTTTGGGGAGAGGGCGAGCGGTGGTTGGCAGAAAGGGGCGCCTCCAGGGTGTGCCCGTACATGGGGGCAGGAGGAGGCTGGGCGGAGGGGGAGTGGGTAGGGTCCCAGGGCTGGCTTGGGACGCCCCCATGCTGGACCACCTGCTCTTTGGCTTCCAGGTCTCTGGCACTTACTGGTCTCTGGTGGAGCTGGGGGGGTGGGTGGGGCAGCAGGGGTAGGCGGTGCTGGGAAATTGTATGGGGAGGATGAGACTGGAGGTGCAAGGGCTGTGGAGGACCACCAGGGTGAGCGGGTTGAGGCTGTCGGTGAGGCTGGGGAACAAGATGAGGGGGCAGGGGTTGGAGGTGTGGCTGGGTTTGAGGACTGTGGTTAGGGAAGGGTTGTCTGTGAGGCAGGGGTGAGGGAGGCTGGAGGTGAGGCAGGGGTAGTTGGGGGTGGTGGAGGTGAGGTGACTGGAGGTGGGGTGGGGGGGCGTGGGAGTGAGGTAGAGGGGGCACTGCGTGTGGTTGCTGAGGGGGCACAGGGGCAGGGTGAGGAGGCGGCAACAGTAGGTTGTTTGGAATGGGGGCAACGTGGGAGTCCTGGGACTCTCCCTGTGCTGATAACGTCCTGACGATGACCTCCCTGGCCTCCAGACACTGGATCCTGTTCAGCTCCACTGTCACATAGTCAGCCAGAGGGTACAACACCTCTGCTATCTGACAGGAAACAACACACACCTCGGGTTGGACACAGTTGACATTCAGTTCATTGTTGCATTCCTTTCAACTGCTTTTCAACTGATTTGCTCTTAAATTCAGAGCAACGTCCACTAGTATAGACAGTTTGCCTAATACAGACCCTGTGCAACTCTACAAAGGGAGGATGTCCATATTTAATGTTCACCAGCAGAGAGAGTGAGAGTGCTTTCTAGGGTTTTCACAGGCCCTTGTATACAGAGAATACTAGCACTGACAGTGAGAGCAGTCTAGGTAGCACTGCTGAGCACTAAAGCCAGCAGTGATGTAATGACACAATTACACACACATATCACATACTCTAACACTCGGTATTTCACTCACTCTCACATACTTCGCTGTCACTTGGGGTATACCCTTACTCACCTTCTGTCCTTTGGCACACAGTTACTGACTCACCTTTTGTCCTTTAGTGCAGACTGCGTATCCGATGACGCAGGCTCCATTGGAGGTTCCACTGGATGAGAGGATAGGGGGCTTCCAGCGCACCTGCAGGACCCCTGGTGCCTGGCCACACTGCACCTGCACCTCCTGAGGTGGTAATGGGGGGCCTGGAGGGGGGATGACACATGAGATACTATCTACATAGGTTTTACACACACAAACGGTGAGGGAGTGGAGGTGAGTGGAGCATTCATGAGTAGAGCATTCATGCTGTTACTTGTTTCATCCTATCTCTTTTTTGTTGTGAAATTACGTGATACACAAATCCCCTTTCCCTTTTCCAATGTTGGTTGCATAGACCTAAGGAATCACGATGTAAATGTTATGTAATATCCAGGCAATTTTGGGGGGATTATTTTAAGTGTGAATCCTAAATGCATCCTAAACATCTTATCTGATTAACATCCAACTCTTTAGCTTTGTAATCAGTCTAATCACACTCAAACAGATATGTATTTATCAATATAGTATTTAAAAGCAATTTGGAATGTTCTAGCAATGTATTGTATGATGAAAAAGTGAAAGTAGAAGGCTGAAAGGAACAAAGGGAGGTGTGTGTGTGTGTGTGTGTGTGTGTGTGTGTGTGTGTGTGTGTGTGTGTGTGTGTGTGTGTGTGTGTGTGTGTGTGTGTCCGTATAGTCTGTCTATGTTTGTCTGTCTGTGTGTCCGTGTGTCTGTGTGTCTCTTGTGTGTGAAAGGCGTCAGTGTGGGTTGAATGAGTACAGCCTGTTCTTTCCTGGTTCACTAGGTACACCATGCAGGACATCACAGTGATGTCACAGCTCAGGCAGAGGGAAATGCAAACAGATCCTGATGTGGTCATTTCAGTGAAGTATAGAGTGGGAGAGAGTTACTTAAGCAGATTTAGGTTGCATCCCACATAGTGCGCTATATAAGGAATATGGTGCCATTTGGGACATAACTTTAATCTATGAGGTATATTAGCATTGAGCCAAAGGGAGGGAAAAGCTGAGGAAGTTACTCATAGTTGTTTCCTAGGTTTTTAAGTGCTGTTAGCTTGTTTCCATTCGATGTGTCAGTTGCACATGCCAATCAAAAGCTACTTCCTACTTTTCCCATAACCACCATAACCCAACTGGTCTTCATTCTGACCTGATCTGGAATATGGTCCTGGACCTGGACAAAACATAACAGACATACATAGCACACGTAAGGACGTGAGTCATCTATATATCTATGGACGTTTATCCAAACTTTCTAGAAAACATAGATGACATATGAACAAATATATGTACATAAAACACTTAGACTTAAGAAAAGATCAAACCGGCCTCACCAGCAGCTTGTGTACAGAACTCCACAGCAGCCTCCTTCTTCTCCCTCTGTTCCATGAGCAGTTGCCATGGCACCTGGTGTGGCCGGGCCACCACCCTCACCTTGTATACCGTCATGGCCTTGAGGTTAACAAAGCGCAGCCTGTACCTCCCCGGCTTCACCACTGCATGCTCCGCCCCGTCCAGGAACACTGTGTGCCCATAGTTACTGTTGCTGGGCAACCATGAGAGCTCGGCTGAGTCGCGCAGGATGTCGTCCACACGCAGTCCATACGGCGCCACCACCACGTTGGCTCCCACCATCAGGGTGCAGCGCAGCGCATCCGACAGGCCCCTGTCTGTCACACTCTGCACGGACACGCGGTGCGTATACGTGTCCAGATCCAGCTTCTCCAACAACGACTTGGTCCTGTCGCCGTAGGGTATGCTGGCACGCACCTCGCCATCCACCAGCACGTTGTAGCAGCTGATTTTTCCCCATCCCAGGGGCACCATGGGGGGCTCCCAGGCCACAATGACGCTACGGGCCAACTGCTTGATCAGGGTGATCCTCCGGGGGTAAGGCACAATGTCATCGACCAGATCCTCAGGGTCCAGGGGCCCTGTGCCGTTGCTGCAGGGGCCCAGGGGGTTGCTGGAACCCAGTAGCCCATCCTGAGGGGCCCCTCCATCCACCCCCATCAGGCCAAGGGTGATATGGTCCAGAGAGCCCAGGTCCTCCTCTCCGTCCCCTAGTTGGATGGATGGTTTCTCCTTGTCTTGGACAAACTCCACAAAGTTGGACGGGACCAGCCCTCGCTGGCCGTCCAGCAGCTCACCTGGAGCACACAGAGACAGACAGAGAGAGAGAGATGCTTATTATCAACAAAATATAAACCCACAACCATCTCTCTTCTGCAAATTCCTCTACAAATCTTGTCCCCAAACACGTTATTCCAAACAATTCCATGAAAAAGGACCTTTAGAATGTATAAAGGAATTAATATTTATATGGAAATCTGGTATGTAAAGAATGGATCAAAAGAGTTGAGCAGAATATGGATATTTCTGTTGGGAGTAACATGTAGTATCACCCAGGATTTTTTGGCTGTGAAGATTTAATTCGAGCGATTATTCAGTCAGACACAGTAACACCTTCCAGGAACCCTGTTCTGTTCTGACACACAGTAGCCTGATGATAGATACCATTCACACACGGCCGTCTCAGGGGGAATCTATGGCATGCTCAAGCCTTTAATGATGCCTGCTGCAAATGTTAACATCAGCTAAAAAATAGACCATCTCATCAGTGTAAAAAGAGAAAGGAAAATAATAACGAGAGCCCTTGTGACTCTCGTGTTTTGAGCACTATTTTCCCAGGACAACATGACCCTGTGGTGCTCATCCTCAAGGTAGGGACTGTTCTCTCGGATCTGACAGAGAAGGAAGGATAGGGCTATGATGCCATCATCACTTTCTCCAAGATGTACGGTGGGTTAAAAACCTATTCCTGCACAGTGGATGGAACTAAGGGTGTGTCTGAAATGGCACCCAATTCACTATAGTGACTTAGTGACCACCAACCTCTTTCTCTCATCAGTACTGTACTTGCTTTTCAAAGAGATTGTAACGTTCATCTTATTGAGTGGACCAAAACGCAGCGGGAACGTGTATACTCATCTTCTTTATTAGAAGGAAAAAACACAAACAAAATACTTATACAAAATAAACAACGACGACGACGACGACGACGACGACGACGACGACGACGACGACAGTCCTGTAAGGCTAAACGCTATACACGGAACAGGAAACAACTACCCACAAACACAGTGACAAAAACCCCTACTTAAATATGACCTCCAATTAGAAGCAACGAAGAACAGTTGCTTCTAATTGAAGGCCAAACCAAAACTCTGAACATAGAAATAGACTAAATAGACACAGCCATAGAAATATACTAACATAGAACATTGCCCAAAAACCCCGAAACACACTAAACAAACACCCCCTGCCATGCCCTGACCAAACTACAATAACAAACAACCCCTTTTACTGGTCAGGACGTGACAGAGATCCTGACTGTCCTCTCCCTCTCTATCTCATCATTCCAGTCAGTACAGTAGTGAGGCTGGGAGGCCCTAGCTCTCCTTCTGCAGAGGGATATGTCTGTGATTAATCAGAGCCTTGCTGGATTAGCCGTCGAGCTACATGGCTCAGGCTGCATCTTGACAACAGCTTGTTCTGAGCACCAGTATCCCTGTGGTAAATACAAACCACTTCCTCCTCCATGCAGCCAGCCAGGCAGGCAGTAGCTAGGCTAAATCTAGGCATTATCACCCACCACCACCAACACCACCGCCCATGGCTGCAAGTGATGACTCACCAGAGCTGCTGATGCAGGCTGAAGTCTGGGCCAGGGATGCTAGGAGGATTAGCGTAGCCATGGATGAAAAAGCCTTCATAAGTCTTATGAGATTAGATGTGACGCGGGCCCTGTTGATACTGATGCCAATGGTGAAGTGTGTGTGTGGAATGTGTGTAGTAGTACATTTACATTTTAGCCATTTAGCAGATGCTCTTATCCAGAGCGACTTAGTCAGTGCATTCATCTTAAGATAGCTAGGTGAGACAAACATATATCACAGTTGGAGTAAGTACATTTTTCCTCAATAAAGAAGTTAGCAGCAAAGTCAAAGTAGTAGCCCTGGATTCACTCTCACCTTGGTAGAAACCGTCGTCGTCCATGGTGCCGTACACGTATAGGTACTTCCCAGCCACCAGGGGGAGCTCTGCCTCTGGGTGCTCGTTTGGCCCATCGTAAGGGTTGTAACTACACAACAAGAGAGAGGAGGGGGAGTTCAACATATTGATGTGCTCCTGACCACAAGATATACTGCAAGATTTTTATGGTGAAAAGAGTGCTTCCGATCTGCAGGTTGATGTACTTGTTAATCTAACTCTGGTCCAGGGTGTAACATGCGGCTTGCTCACACTGACATAACGCCCTGGACCAGAGTCCTATCTGATCCAGCTGTCCCAGGTGTTGTGTGACAAACTGAACAGTCCCACCTGTAGCGGGCGGTGCAGAGACGGACCGTGCCAGTGTAGCGAGGCTTGGACCGGGGCGCAGGGCTGACCTCATCCTCCATCTGCAGGAACACAGGGGCAGAGGAGCAATCATAGAGTTGCATCTAAATACTTCCACCCTTATACTCTCTAGTTCTACTTCTCTGACAGTTGTCACTGGAGAGTCATGTTTCTGTCCGGTGTTAAACCCATAGGTTATACAGCTATAGCTCAGTTGACTGCTGTCATGTGCTATTATACAGCTGTTCCAAGAATAGCCCATCTCTTGGTAAGAGCAGAGATAAAGCACCCTCATGCTTTTGCCTTGAGACTGTCTCTGAATGGGAAGAGAAGAGGGGCGGTACCCACCTCTGAGAGGGTCGCCCGTTGTGGGCTGCTGGGGCAGCTCGTTGTCACGGTGGTGGGATTGACAGATAGCAGCTCTGGCCTGTCTCTGTCTCCGATCTGCAGTGAGCGGAGGAACTTCGATATCAGTGGAGTGTTTGCCGAGCTCTCATTGCCTGGGAAACATTGATTTCCACACCAAGTAAAGAGCATCTGTCATTCCTTCTGCTTTCATTCATGGTACAGCTATTGATTTCCTGTTCAGGGGAGTACACAGCAAACACTCTACAGTATATGGCCAGGACCTGGCTGTGCTCTTTCTGCCTGATGCATCTGCAATGCATTTCCCTGATGCTTAACACTCTTGAAAGACACAGATGACAGGGACCAGGACACAGCCATCACAGAGTTCTCGTCAACACACCCCTACACAACACCAAACCTAGGTAATTTCACATTTTAAACAAAAAGATGGAATTAAAATGATTGGTGGTTGGATTTGTTTCATCACACCACCAGTTACAACCATACAGTAGCATTTTCACTGCAGTAAAGTGACAGTAGAGGATATCTAGAGCAATATCTCAGAGCCTTCTAATCTATGGTATCTGCATTGCTGATTCTGCTGTATGTATTAGCTGGCAGGTTACAGTATGTGGGGTTAGAATACTAATGTGTTGGCTCTCATTAGCAGATGTCATATATCAACCCTCTGATCAATGAGCTGTGTTATTGATCATGAATATAGCAGCATTTCGCCCATTTCCACAGTGGTCCAAATCTTCCTTGTAGCCTACCGTTGAGATGGGCTGAAGAGAGAAGCAGGACCTTACTCTGACTCACACCAGACAGTTTAGCTGCCAATTTACCTTCTCTATCTGCCACTCTCCCAACCTCACTCCAGCCGGCTTCTAGTAAAGGTCACTGTTGTGATAACTAGATTAAATTACTGTCTTGTTCCATTTTGAATAAATTAATTACCCACGCATAATGACTGACAGAGCCTCATCTGGAGCACAAACAAGATTGTATACATAGACTTTCAGAACCGTCCACTGGTTTTGATGGATGAGATACACAGTTTGAAACAAATGCCAGATATGATGCATGTACTATGACTCTCTAAGGCTAGGCTCTTTTCTGCTTCATATGTATGTCTTCTGACTGCACAATGCTCTTACAGAGGGCAGGGTTGGGAGCTCTCACCTTTCCCTGCCTGCACTGCCAGTCCGTTGAGGATTTGGGAGAGTTTATTTTCCAGGGAAAGGGGAATTTTTTGTTTGGAGAAAGGCTCAGTGCTGAAGATGTCCACAGTATCTGCCTCCAGACTGAAATCTTCCAGGCTCTTGGACAACTGGCCAAACTGTTTAGTCTGTGACCTGCATTTCTGCTCCAGGTCGCGAACCTTGGCCTTCCATGGACAAGGATTTGACATAGAGGGGAGGAGAGAGAGAGAGAGAGACAGAATCAATCAATGGAAGGAAGGTTTCTGTGTTCTTATGTAGCAAATCTTTAGAAGGGGATACACTGTATTACATTCATATTTTAGTCATTTATCAGACGCTCTTATCCAGAGCAACTTACATACATTTTCATACTGGTCCCCCGTAGGAATCAAACCCACAACCCTGGCGTTGCAAGCGCCATGCTCTACCAACTGAGCCACAAGGGATCTATTACAAAGCAATGCATGTTTTATGTTAATAACATGTACGTAATACCTCTACATGACTATGAGTTCAACTTATCAATGGCTTAAATCCTTTTCTGGTGCTGCAGATATCAAGCCAAACCAATTACGGCACGGGATCCCAAAAGAGCCATTTCATATCAAAAACACTGCCTGCCAAGTAATCAATGTACAGTATATGGAAGAAGAGGCTGTGCAACGCTGATACACTTTGATAACCAAAGCCAAGGACTGTGAAGAGTTAAGAGGCTTATAAAAGTATTTACATTAAAGACATTATCTAAGCAGCTCCGAGACGATAATTAGAGCCTTGAGTTAACAACCGTTGGGTTTTCTCTGAAAGCTAGAAGGCTCAAACCCCATGGCTTGCTGGGTAAGAGATAAGACAAGCCAGGGTCCTAGCCAAGGGGAAAGTTGGTTTTACCCAGCAATAAAACTAGATGTTTCAGAGTCAGAACACTGGGCTGCAAGATGGGCTGAGATACAATAACTGAGGATGAATGAACAGCCATCGTTTTCAAATGGAAACAAGGAAATCAAGTGTATTTTGATGTTACAGAACATCTGGGAGGTGTACCAAATGGCACCCTATTCCCTATATAGTGCACTACTACCATACAGTGCACTACCATTGACCAGAGCCCTAAAGGTCCTGGTCATAAGTAGTGCACTATATAGGGAATAGGGTGCCATTTGGGACACAATTTTGGACTACAGTACAGAGGCAGAAGAGGATCTATAGTGTGATCCAGTACCAACACAGGCTCTGTTCAACTGATATAATTCAATCTAGTTCAATATTAGCATATGTATGATTGCCTAATTACCATAACATATGCACTGATGTGAATTAGAGCCCAAGTGATTCACTGAGACTTTTTAAAGGCTATAGGAAGGAAGTGACCATGGAGATGATGAACACTGGGTAACTAGATGTTTCAGGGTGAGAAACATAATTATCTGCATTCTGTCCAAATGGTTCTGTTCAGACACAGAAGAAACATATAGAAACACACAATGACATTGAATAAAGATGAAAGAAAACAAACACCCAAATCAAACTGTTACACCGTATGCAATCAATGTATATGTAATACAGTAATCCGTGCAAAATCATGTCAATAAATTAGAAAAGAGAACCATTACAAAACAAGTAGGTACGACGAGTCCCCTATGGGGAATATCATGTACAATTAATATTCCAAAAGAAAACACCCCAAATCATAACCACGACAGTGCTGAAAACCAGAAATGAGGGAAATGAACATTATGCCTAGTTCATCTTAGAGCCATCTCATCTCTGGGTTAACTGAACATGCTGTTGGAGTTCTCTGTGCACAGTGCCAGTCCTAATGCAGCTCCTCTGCACTGTAGATATTTCATCATCTGGATGGTTTCCCCCTGAACTCCTGTTGATTTTTCTGTAAAAGAGGTTTCTCGAGAGCCATTAGTGCAGTGGCTGGGATAAGAGCTTCTGAACTTAGCCTGAGCAACGGCAGAGTTCAGCGGTCTAACTGAGTCGTAAAAGAGAGAGTTATGGGCAGGTTGAGGTTTTGCGGACCCAACTCTCTGGGTATTCCAGGCTCATCAGTGCTCAGCTCCCCACTCAACAAAAGCCTCCAAAAGCAATACAAATACAGTATAGAGTATCACCTGGGATTAACCAGGTTTACCTCAAAACTCTAGCTCTTAATGAAAGGCAATACAGATTTGGTGGATTTAAAACAAGGTATTTTTCTTATGCATCAATGTGTCTTGCATACACAAACATTTTGAAAACAGCCACGGAAGCCATCCTCACATTGCCCACCGGACCTCCATGTCCACTTACCTCTAACAGGTGGACCGCTCCCTCATGCTCTCTCTCAGCTTCAACCTGAGCCTGGAGAACACAAACACAGTTATATAGGACCTGCAGGTGACACAGTGAGCACTGCACATTCTCTCTCTGTCAGTAATACATCAAGCATACACTTGGCACAGCTCTTGGTACACTGCACACATAGAAGAGACAGTCTGAGCTGAACAACAACTCAAGAGGAACTGTCAGTGCAAGAGCAGACACATGCAGAACCCTCAGTGGTGTCAGCTCTGCACAGCATGAGCAGGAGAAATAGTCTTAAAGAGACAAGTTTACGGACTACAGTACAAAGGCAATGAATGCCTCACAGCTGTGGGGTATCTGAGGACAGGGGAGACTAGGCGAAACGGAATGGGTGCTATGACTTCCAATTTAAAAACCTGCAACTAAGGTGCATCAGAAAAGCCTCATAATATCAAGCTGTTTCATCTAGATTGGCTTTGATATCTGAAGGACGAAATGCTGTTCTACTCCAGTGATATATAATCTGTGCGATTGCTAATTAAATGGAATCGCAGCGCAATAAATTAGGTAAAGGACAAAACAGACAAAGGACGAGGCCTCAAAGGAGCACGCTGAGGCAGATGCATACAAGCACACCGATTGAAACGCAGATAGGCGTGCACACTGACAAACACACACCAATACTCAAAAGCAAACATCCTCATTCAACTCTCAATAACACACACACACACACAATCACACACTCATTCCCGTCTCCCTAAAGTGACGTGCTTGGTTAACTTTAGGCAGTGTCTCTGGGGAGTCTGATCTGTGCTGTGCTTGTGGTCTGCTCTAATTGCTATGTGTCTGTCATGGCTCCTCTCTAAACAGAACACACAGGGATTCACACAGCTCTCTAGGAGCTCAGATGACTGCTGCCAATGCAGACAGACACACAATCACAGGAGACTACTGATTATATGGCCCCTTTTACATTCCCATCATATTTCATATCCACAGTCTGAGTTGAACAACAACTCAAGAGGAACTGTTAGTGCTAGAGCAGACACACGCAGAACCCTCACTATGGTAGAATGTTGTTGTTTTTCATGAGTCATGAGTTACAGTGTTTGGGGGAACATTGCATAATAGTTGCACAATACCAGTCTCTCTAATCAATGCACACATACTTGACCACTGTTATCATGATGCATTGTCTTTAGTGACCACTGTGGTGATGGTTGGAGTCTAGGGCGGAGGCGAGGTGGGGTGTTATGGGCTTACCTTATGCAGAAGGTGGATCTTCTGCTGCTTGGTGGTGAGGGCAGCCAGGGCCTGCTCATGCTCTTCATCCAACTGCTGCCTCCTCTCAGCAGCCTCTCGCATATGCTGGGGAGACCAGGTCACAAACAACGCAGTCAATACATGTTCATATGCTGCGGAGACCAGGTCACAAACAACGCAGTCAATACATGTTCATATGCTGCGGAGACCAGGTCACAAACAACGCAGTCAATACATGTTCATATGCTGGGGAGACCAGGTCACAAACAACGCAGTCAATACATGTTCATATGCTGGGGAGACCAGGTCACAAACAACGCAGTCAATACATGTTCATATGCTGGGGAGACCAGGTCACAAACAACGCAGTCAATACATGTTCATATGCTGGGGAGACCAGGTCACAAACAACGCAGTCAATACATGTTCATATGCTGGGGAGACCAGGTCACAAACAACGCAGTCAATACATGTTCATATGCTGGGGAGACCAGGTCACAAACAACGCAGTCAACACATGTTCATATGCTGGGGAGACCAGGTCACAAACAACGCAGTCAACACATGTTCATATGCTGGGGAGACCAGGTCACAAACAACGCAGTCAACACATGTTCATATGCTGGGGAGACCAGGTCACAACATGGTCAATACATGGTCATAGTGTGGTAACTATGCCTTGAATGGTTACAACACAGTCCAAACACTTTTACAGCACCCATAATACCAGATTAATACATAAAAAGTCAAAGGCAAAAGAAACAAGAATGCTGTCATTTTCCATTCAAATGGTATGAAGTTTGTCTACCTCTGTTGACGCCATATCTAGTCCGACTCACTGATTCTTATGATCAATCACATACACTTAGTGTACAAAATATTAGGAACACCTGCATCAGGCGCATCAGTTTGAGTTTGTCAAGAACTGCAACGCTGCTGGGTTTTTCACGCTCAACAGATTCCTGTGTGTATCAAGAATGCTCCACCACCACCCAAAAGACATCCAGCCAACTTGAAACAACTGTGGGAAGCATTGGAGTCCACATGGGCCAGCATCCCTGTGGAATACTTTCGACAACTTGTAGAGTCCATGCCCAGATGAATTGAGCATATTCTGAGGGCAAAAGGTGGTGCAACTCAATATTAGGAAAATGTTCCTAACGTTTTGTACACTCAGTGTATAGTCACCCACTCCCAAATGAGTTATTATGACTGTATCTCCAGAGTTAAGAGCAGCTGCCACCGGTAGGACTTGGAGTTAGGGACATAAGATGTTTCTTGGAGCTTAAAAACATAAAGCAGCTTATAAACTCTTGACATTCATCTTTTTCTCTCTGGGAGAAGGAAAGCTCCAGAGATGCTCAGAGGTGTCCTGAGCTGGCACTGCTTTGCATAATCACAAAGGAGTCTTAAGCTCTACTGGAGACGCAGGAGACTCCAGTGACTGAGGGACTGTCACTTGGCTCACTCTGTCAGATGTGGTTGTGGTCATTCAAAGCTCCAAAATGGACTGGCCCGATAGACCTCTGGCTCTCATACACAGTGATCAGACGCTAGCCTACAGCTAACTGATTCTTATAATCGTCGTCATCGGTATCGTTATCGTCATCATCATCATCCTCATCCACAGCAACAAAGATGCAACTTCTCAGTTTGAGACTCCACTTATTCAGATTAGCCAACTTTATGGCAATATTATGTCAGTGAATATCTCTCTCTGAAATTGCTGAGGTATAGCACAATCTTGGTAACATGGTTATGCAATGGTGAAAAAGTACCAACTATTATCCCTGAAAAATTGAGCACACTGGAAACGAAGGAGAGTGCTCCACTTCAGGAAATCTCTCACTTATATTTTTTTCCTTCTCCCTTTTCAGTCTTTCTCTGCTTTCTCCATCCTCATCTCTCTCCATAATATTCTCCAACATGCAATCTCCACATCCGTACAAATCAATAGGCAATGAGAAAGTAACATGCACTTCTTTTATTTTTTAGGAGCAGGAGTCAATTTCCTCAGATGGGTACATTTCTCTCTCAAATATAGCCACTCCTTACAAACAGACAATCAATATTGAATGGAGGGAAGCAGTGATTTGTAATGAGAGCATATTTCACACTGCTATGAGACTGCTGCTGATTGCTATTGGCATACAAGAGTCTAATGAAAAAGCGTTTCCTGTAAAACAAATGACAAAACTCACACACTTTTATTGGGAAGTAAGATGTATTCTATAACTCATAGGATAGACTTTGTAGATATATGCAATTGTCCAATCGGGTTTTCAGAAAATATTGATCTAGTGATCTAGCCTTACCTTAACCTAACCCAATCAGATTGCAAAGGTCTTATAGAACCCTGTCTCTGAAGTTTAATCCATATCTCATGATTGGCTGACAGAGCTTACTGTTGAGTTGAAAAAACAGTAGCAGTGAATGTAGGAGAGCTAGGACTGATGGATGGATGGACGGACGGATGAATTCTCACCTTGAGGACCTGCTCGAGGTTCTCCAGTTTGCCTTGGAGCCGTTTCCTCTCCTGTTGGGCTGTCTCTCTCCTAACTCACAGCACTGTAGGTGTGTCTGAGCTGCTCATAGTCTGACCTTACCTAGAGAAAAATAAAATAAAGACAGAAATCAAGTTAGGGGAAGAGTGAGTCAGGGTGAAGAAATATACACTACAAGGCCAAAAGTATGTGGACACCCCATCAAATTAGTGGATTCAGCTATTTAAAATTGAGCACACAGCCATGAAATCTCCATAGGAAAACATTGGCAGTAGAATGGCCCGTACTGAAGCGCTCAGTGACTATCAACTTGGCACTGTCATAGAAGTTTGAGTTTGTGATGCTGAAATGTCTAGGAGCAACAACGGCTCGTAAAAACACTCACTACCGAGTTCCAAACTGCTTCTGGAAGCAACGTCAGCACAGGAACTGTTCGTCGAGAGCTTCATGAAATGGGTTTGCATGGCCACGCAGCCGCACACAAGCCCAAGATCACCATGTGCAATGCCAAGAGTCGGCTGGAGGGGTGTAAATCTCGTTGCCATAGGACTCTGGAGCAGTGGAAACGCGTTCTTTGGAGTGATGAATCACACTTCACCAGTTGGCAGTCCGACGGACATATCTGGGTTTGGCGGATGCCAGGATAACGCTACCAGCCCTAATGCTTAGTGCCAACTGTAAAGTTTGGTGGAGGAGAAATAATGGTCTGGAGCTGTTTTTCATGGTTCGTGGTAAAGGCTTCTTAGATCCAGTGAAGGGAAATATCAACACTACAGCATACAATAACATGCTAAATGTCATTAACATGTTAGATATTGCTGTACTTTCGGAACTAGAAGAACAAACATTTTGCTACACTCGCATTAACATCTGCTAACCATGTGTTTGTGACAAATAAAATTTGATTTAGATGATTCTGTGCTTCCAACTTTGTGGCTCTTGAGGGCTCTGTGCAGGCCAGTCAAGTTCCTTTCCTGTTTCAGCACGACAATGCCCCTGTGCACAATGCGAGGTCCATACAGAAATGGTTTGTCGAGATCGATGTGGAAGAACTTGACAGGCTTGCACAGAGCCCTGACCTCAACCCCATTGAACACCTTTGGGATGAAGTGTAACACGGACTGCGAACCAGGCCTAATCGCCCAACATCAGTGCCTGACCTCACTAATGCTCTTGTGGCTGAATGGAATCAAGCCCCGCAGCAATGTTCCATCTAGTGGAATGCCTTCCCAGAAGAGTGGAGACTGTTATAGCAGCAAACGTGTGACCAACTACATATTAATGACCATGATGTTGGAATGAGATGTTCGACTAGCAGGTGTCCACATACTTTTGGCCATGAAGTATATATGGAGTGAGTGAGAAGAGAAAAAATATAATTTTGTTCTTCCATCAATTTACCTGTCCTTTTTAATTTACATTGCCTTCAGAAAGTATTCAGACCCCTTGACTTTTTCCACATCTTGTTACATTACAAATTGATTGAATAAAAGAAACTCCTCAGCAATCTACACACAATACCCCATAATGACAAAGATAAAACATGTTTTTAGAAATGTTTGCAAATGTATTAAAAATAAAAAACAGAAATATCTTACTTACATAGTAGGTATTCAGACCCTTTGCTATGAGACTTGAAATTGAGCTCAGATGCATTCTGTTTCCATTGTTCATCCTTGAGATGTTTCTACAACTTAATTGGAGTCCACTTGTGGTAAATTCAATTGATTGGACATTATTTGGAAAGGCACACACCTGTCTGTATAAGGTCGAGGCACAGATCTGGGGAAGGGTACCAAAACATTTCAGCAGAATTGGCCACAGTGGCCTCCATCATTCTTAATTTCTTAATGCTTGGGGCGGCAGGTAGCCTAGTGGTTAGAGCGTTGGACTTGTAACTGAAAGGTTGCAAGATCAAATCCCAGAGCTGACAAGGTAAACATTTGTCGTTCTGCCCCTGAACAAGACAGTTAACCCACTGTTCCTAGGCCTTCATTGAAAATAAGAATTTGTTCTTAACTGACTTGCCTAGTTAAAAAAAATGGAAGAAGTTGGGAACCACCAAGACTCTTCCTAGAGCTGGCCACCAAGCCAAACTCAGCAATTGAGGGAGAAGGGCCTTGGTCAGGGAGGTGACCAATAACCTGATAGTCATTCTGATAGAGCTCTAGAGTTCCTCTGTGGAGATGGGAGAACCTTCCAGAAGGACAACCATCTCTGCAGCTCTCCACCAATCAGGCATTTATGGTAGAGTGGCCAGACAGAAGCCAATCCTTAGTAAAAGGCAAATGACAGCCCGCTTGGAGTTTGCCTAAAGACTCTCAGACCATGAGAAACAAGATTGTCTTGTCTGATGAAAGCAAGATTGAACTGTTTGGCCTGAATGCCAATAGTCACGTCTGGAGGAAACATGGCAAAAGCATGGTGGTGGCAGAATCATGCTGTGGGGATGTTTTTTAGCGGCAGGGACTAGGAGAGGCAAAGATGAACGGAGCAAAGTACAGAGAGATCTTTGATGAAAACTTGCTCCAGAGTGCTCAGGAACTCAGACTGGGGCGAAGGTTCACCTTCCAACCGCTTAAGTCTCTAATTAATTAATATAATTAGATCAGCTCGTTCAAGGTAACTTGTGGACCCCATGAAATCGTACCGCACCAGTTATTCACAATGTTGTACTTGTTTGCTGAAACAAATTATTTCAGCCATACCCTCAACTGAAATAATCCATGATAATTTTGGGTTGTGGGTAAAGATTGTGACAAGATCCTCTGTTCTGATATGAAATTTAATCTATTATATATCTCCACATAATTCCAGTATTCTGACAACTGCACCTAGATGTGATAAAATCCTTTCTCTACACAGGGGTCAGTTACTGTTCATCTGGGGATCATGAGGGGATCGACCATGAAGAGAAAATGATAACGACAAACACCAGACTGATTGGCTTAAATCACCCACAGCAACGAGTCCCTCGCCTTCCCTCCCATCAACCAGACAGCCCTGGCACATTCCTCTCAGCACTCATTCACTCCCCCCTCTCCTCTTGTCTATATGCCCCCCCCCCCCCCCGCCTCTGATATTGGAAGGCCGCTCTGCTCGCATCTCCCATCGATCTTACGTCATCTGCTTTGAGAAATCGTCCCTCTGATGCGAGGGGTAGACAGAGGCGCCTTTCTCTCTCCCATGTTATTTACTGAGTCTCCACAATCTCATTCACACCCAGAAAGTGAGAGGCAAGCACCTCGGCTAGAGCCCGGCGCTACGCTAACTCTTCCTTTGATCACTGCCTCTGATGCTAACGCTAACCATGTCCTCTCAGGTAGTAGCGTCAAACCCAGGCTCAGGTACCTGGGCACCGCACTACTCTGCCCCCCCCCTCCCCTCTTTCATTTCAAAGGCTGACAGATGGCTCCTTTCTGTTGGCCATGGCATGCGGGCGGCATGCGTGAGGAGCCGGATAGGGGATTAGGATGGAGCAAAGTGCCGAGCTGTTCTGTTCTCTGGACACGTGTCAAAGCTGGCCCCGGGAAAGTGACACCATTAGCGGTAGCCGCCCCCCTGCTGCAGACGGTCGCTCACTCACACTCCCAGTCTGTGTGTGTGTTTATGTGTGCGCGCGTCCGTCTGTGTCTGTGGGGCCTGCTGGATAGGGATAGGGATGAGATAGAGATAGATTTACACACAGAGGCTGGGAAGTGATGCTGTGATGTTTGTGCCATTCTGGTGTGTTGGTTTTGTTTCCCAGATAACAGTGTTTAGAGAATAGTAAAGCCTTTAGTGTGGGCATTGACATTATGACTGGCCTATGTGCTATGAGCATGGCCTCTCCACCTCCATCGGGAATGCACTTCAACTCCAAAACTCTACAACGTCCATATGGTAGCCTGTCTGTTATCACTGTCCAGCACATTCTGTTACAGCTAACAAATGTCCCAGCATCCATGATACACAATACACTCCTCATCTAATGTATACAATTCCACTTAACCACAACAAGCATCATCTCCTTATGGAGACAGAGTGAAATTGTGCAAGGGGCTTTCAGTAGCTATCGATCTATCAGAGATGGATCACAGATTCCATCAGTTAGTGTAATGTAGAGCCTCCTCTGTGAGAGACACCCCTGGGGCCATGACAGGCCAATATGATATCTGCCCATTGATCAAGTGATATAAGCACAGTACTGGGCTGAGCTATATGATGAGGTTGAGGCTAGGTCCCAAATGGTACCCTATTCTCTACACAGTAGTACACTGTGTAGGGAATAGGGTGCTATTTGGGATGCAGACTGGGTCTTTTACCTACCTGGTCATATTTGGATGCCTTCAGGTTGTTGCTGGACAACTCAAGGATCAGGCGATCTTTCTCCTGCAACGCATCCAAAGGCTGAGTCTTCTGTGGAGGGAAAGAGAGGATGGGGGCAGAATAGATGCAGGAGAGAGACACAGAGACACAGAGAGAGAGAAAGAGAGAGAGAGACAGATAGATAGACAGAAAGAGGGGGGGAATAGATAATTAGTCTCAATGTGACAGTACATTCATTGAATGGTGATATTGGTGCATTGTAATAGTGTGTACAGGACAGCAATAGGCTGCAATGAGCTACAATGCACGTTGTACAGTAACTCCACCTGCAAATATGTAGTTATACAACAGAGAGACATTCGTCTCAGGTTGTCGTACCTTGTGTGGGCCGAAGTGGTTCACCAGCACACAAACCCCCCCCCCCCCTTATATACATCAGTGGTTCTCAATCCTGGAGACCCAAGGGGGTGCACATTATTATTTTAGCCCTAGCACTACACCGCTGACAAAAAAGCAGGCTTTGATGGTTTGAATCAGGTGTGTAGAGCTAGGGCAAAAAGTAAAATGTGTCCCCGGGACCAGGATTGAGAACCACTGATCTAGAAGGCAGAATACACAGCTGCACGTTGCCACCCTCTATTTAGTGAGGCCAACACCATTAACAGTGCCGCCTTGAGTTCTCCAATGATCCAGGAGATTAATCAGCATATGATAGAGTAGTCAACCTCATGTTGATGATCAACTCTGCTCAATGTGTGCATCCCAAATGACTCTATGGCCCTGGTCAAAATTAGTGCACTACATTGGGAATGGGGTGCCATTTGTCAAAAAGGAGTTGAGAGGCGGTCTTCCCTCTGCCAGATCTGGGGAGGATAATGCCAAATCTCACACAGTGAAAGAGGTGTGAAGTGACTCATGCTTTAATACAATTATGTAACAGGCTTAAGTCCTGAACAGAGATACAGCGAGAGAGAGGAGAGAGAGACAGTGAGAGAGGAAGACAGAGAGAGAGAGAGAGACTGAGAGTGTGAGAGAGAGACGAAGAGACAGAGAGTGCCGTGAGGGTGGATGCCAGCTCTTGACCCAGGGTGGATGGAGGGTTTGTGGGGAGGGTAAAGCCTCAGCAGGCTCCCTATCATCAAATAAACAATAGACTGCCACTGTGAGTGCGTAAGCGTGTGTGTGCGCGCGCCGGAGTGTTTTTGTAGATGTTAAGGTGCCGGCTTAGAGCGGTGTGTATGAGGGGTGCATTTATAATCTGATTGTGTAACACATTCTCCCCATCCCTTCCTCTCTCCCTACATTGTAATCTACTGTACTGTACCACACACTGGCTGTGGAGATACCTCTCCTACGTAGCTAATCCTGATGTTAGCGCACTTCAGGTGACAGATCCACTTTGAGGACTGAACACGGCCTCTGTGTCAACACCACTGTTTGTCACACACTAATCCTGATGTTAGCGCACTTCAGGTGACAGATCCACTTTGAGGACTGAACACGGCCTCTGTGTCAACACCACTGTTTGTCACACACAGACAGAATTTAGGGGGGAGAGACTAGAGAAGAGAGGGAGGGAGGGGAGAGTGATAGAAATATATATACAGTTGAAGTCGGAAGTTTACATACACTTAGGTTGGAGTCATTAAAATAAATCTTGTTTGGGATAGGGTCTAGTTTCCTGAATTTCTGCCTGACTGACGTGCCCAAAGTAAACTGCCTGTTACTCAGGACCAGAAACCAAGATATGCATATAAGTGGTAGCATTGGATAGAAAACACTTTGAAGTTTCTAAAACTGTTAAACTAATGTCTGAGACTATAACAGATTTGATATGGCAGGTGAAAATCCGAAGAAAAACCAAACATAATTTTTTTTTTTTAGGTCCCAGGCTCTTATAATGGAAACCTATTGTTGTTATGTAATTCCGTCTCCCAGATTGCAATTCCGATGGTTTCCACTAGATGTCAACAGTCTTTATTAAAGGTTTCCGGCTTGTTTTTTGAAAAATGTTGAGTTTTGGTTAGGAGAGCACCGGAACAATATCAGTCTTTCATAGAGTGAGAGAGAGGGCGCTCGCTAACTAATTTAGCTTTCCTATTGAACGTACTACTTTCCGTCTGAAATATTATAGTTTATGTACATTTTAGAGTACCTGAGGATTAAATAGAAACATCGTTTGACTTGTTTGGAGGAAGTTTAGAGGTAGCTTTTTGGACTCCTTTGTCTGCATGTTGAACGAGTGGATTACTGAAATCGATGGCGCCAACTAAACTGACTTTTTGGGATATAAATATATATAAATATGGGATATAAGGATTTTATCTAACAAAACAACCATTCATGTTGTAGCTGGGACCATTAGGATTGCAAACAGAGGAAGATCTTCAAAAGTAAGTGATTTATTTAATCGCTATTTGTGATTTTATGAAGCCTGTGCTGGTTGAAAAACATGTTGATTTGGGGCGCCGTCCTCAAACAATCGCATGTTATGCTTTCGCCGTAAAGCCTATTGTAAACCAGACAACGCAGTTAGATTAACAAGAATTTAAGCTTTTAAATGATATAAGATACTTGTATGTTCATGAATGTTTAATGTTACGATTATTTATTTGAATTTCAATGGATGTTGTCGGCTGGTGTCCCATTAGCGGGACGCCTATCCCTAAGATTATTAAAACTCGTTTTTCAACCACTCCACAAATTGATCAAACTATAGTTTTGGCAAGTCGGTTAGGACATCTACTTTGTGCATGACACAAGTAATTTTTCCAACAATTGTTTAGACAGATTATTTCACTGTATCACAATTCCAGTGGGTCAAATGTTTACATACAGTAAGTTGACTATGCCTTTAAACAGCTTGGAAAATTCCAGAAAATTATGTAATGGCTTTAGAAGCTTCTGATATGCTAATTGACATTATTTGAGTCAATTGGAGGTGTACCTGTGGATGTATTTCAAGGCCTACCTTCAAACTCAGTGCCTCTTTGCTTGACATCATGGGAAAATCAAAAGAAATCAGCCAAGACCTCAGAAAAAAATTGTAGACCTCCACAAGTCTGGTTCATCCTTGGGAGCAATTTCCAAATGCCTGAAGGTACCACGTTCATCTGTACAAACAATAGTACACAAGTATAAACACTATGGGACCACGCAGCCGTCATACCGCTCAGGAAGGAGACGCGTTCTGTCTCCTAGAGATGAATGTACTTGTCACGGCTGTTTGAAGGATCGGACCAAAATTCTGCGTGTTTGTAGTTCCACATCTTTATTTATTTGTGAAACGTAATGCAATACATTAAATACTTGAACTAACAAAAACAACAAACCGTGACGCAGAGGAGAAAACACACTACTCAAAATATAATCACCCACAAAAACAGGTGGAACAAACATCAACTTAAATATCATCTCCAATTAGAGACAACGAAGACCAGCTGCCTCTAATTGGAGATCATACCAAACAAAACCAACATAGAAATACAAAACTAGAAACTGAACATAGAAATACAAAACATAGACAAACACCCCCTGTCATGCCCTGACCTACTCTACCATAGAAAATAACCACTTACTATGGTCAGGACGTGACCATACCCCCCCAAAGGTGCAGAATCCGACCGCACCTAAAAAAATAAAAATAACCCCCCCCAACAACAACCCCCCCCACACAACAAACCCCCCAACAACAAAACACAAAGGGAGAGTAGGGTGGGCGACTAATGTCTATGGCGGCTCATATGCAGTACCCAGAACCTTCTTATCCAGCGGCTCGGGTTCGGGGCGTAACCCCCACTCCACCCACTGATCCCTCTGCTTCTTTACTACCTGACCGTGGATCATCGTCGAAAGAACCGGACTGTAGATCATTGCTAGAGGTTCTGGGCTGTAGGCCGCCACTGGAGGCTCTGGGCTGCAGGCCGCCGCTGAAGGTTCTGGGCTGCAGACCGCCGCTGAAGGCTCCGGGCTGCGGTCCGCTGCTGAAGGCTCCGGACTCGGGAGCGCTGCTGAAGGCTCTGGACTGGGGAGGCGTCGCTGGAGGCTCCGGACTGGGAGGCGTCGCTGGAGGCTCCGGACTGGGGAGGCGTCGCTGGAGGCTCCGGACTGGGGAGGCGTCGCTGGAGGCTCCGGACTGGGAGGCGTCGCTGGAGGCTCCGGACTAGGGAGCGTCGCTGGAGGCTCCGGACTGGGAGGCGTCGCTGGAGGCTCTGGACTAGGGAGCGTCGCTGGAGGTTCCGGGCTAAGATCCTTCTCAATAGGTTCCGGACTGTAGGCCGTCTCAGTATGTTCCGGACTGTAGGCCGTCTCATTAGGTTCCGGACTGTAGGCCGTCTCAGTAGGTTCCGGACTGTAGGCCGTCTCAGTAGGTTCCGGACTGTAGGACTGTGGTCCCGTGTGGCTCAGTTGGTAGAGCATGGTGTTTGCAACGGCAGGGTTGTGGGTTCGATTCCCACGGGGGACCAGTACAGAAAAAAATGTATCTATGCATTCACTACTGTAAGTCGCTCTGGATAAGAGTGTCTGCTAAATGACTAAAATGTCATGTAAAATGTAGGCCGTCTCAGTAGGTTCCGGACTGTAGGCCGTCTCAGAAGGTTCCGGACTGTAGGCCGTCTCAGAAGGTTCCGGACTGTAGGCTGTCTCAGAAGGTTCCGGACTGTAGGCTGTCTCAGAAGGTTCCGGACTGTAGGCTGTCTCAGTAGGTTCCGGACTGAAAAACATCGCCGGAAGCTCTGGACTGGGAACTGTTGCCGGAAGCTCTGGACGGGGAACTGTCGCCAGAAGCTCTGGACGGGGAACTGTCGCCAGAAGCTCTGGACGGGGAACTGTCGCCAGAAGCTCTGGACGGGGAACTGTCGCCAGAAGCTCTGGACGGGGAACTGTTGCCGGAAGCTCTGGACTGGGAATGTGCACTGGAATCCTGATGCGTGGTATTGGCATGGGTGGTGCCAGACTAGTAACCCCCACCTCAGGACGAGTGCAGGGAGCAGGAACAGGACACTCCGGACTGGGCATGCGCACTGGAGGTCTGATGCCTAGGACTGGCCTAGGTGGCGCCAGACTGGTAACACGCACCTCAGGGCAAGTGTGGGAAGGAGGCTCAGGACGTACCGGACTATGGAGGCGAACTGGAGACCAGGCATGCTGAGCAGGCCTACTCCTTCCTGGCTGAATGACCATCTTCGCCCAACACCGGTGAGGAGCTTGCACCGACCGCACCGGGCTGTGAGTGCGTATGGGCGATATAGTGCGCATCACACCATAACCCATTGCTGGTTCATCCACTCTCTCCTCAGCACGCCCGCTCCTCAGTGCTCTCGATGCCAGTACCTCTCTCCGGAATCTTGCGTCGAGCTCCATGCTTGACTCCTTGACTGCCTCCGGTTCCCTCCACAGCTCTCTCCAATAAGCACGGGAAGTTAGATCAGGTCTCCCCCCTGACATCGCCAAACTCCCCGTGTGCCCCCCCCCAAAACATTTTTTTGGGGCTGCCTCTCAGCCTTGCCTCTCGGTGCATATAGAGCCTCGTAGTATCGTCGCTCCCTTTTTGCTGCTTCGATTTCCTCCCTCGGGCGACGATACTCCCCAGCCTGCCTCCAGGGTCCTTTACCATCCAAAATCTCCTCCGAAGTCCATTCCTCCAGATACTCCTTAACATGCTGCTTGATCCTTTTTTGGTGGGTGACACTACTCAAAATATAATCACCCACAAAAACAGGTGGGACAAACATCAACTTAAATATGACCTCCAATTAGAGACAACGACGACCAGCTGCCTCTAATTGGAGATCATACCAAACAAAACCAACATAGAAATACAAAACTAGAAACTGAACATAGAAATACAAAACATAGACAAACACCCCCTGTCACGCCCTGACCTACTCTACCATAGAAAATAACCACTTACTATGGTCAGGACGTGACAGTACTTTGGTGCGAAAAGTGAAAATCAATCCCAGAACAGCAAAGGACCTTGTGAAGATGCTGGAGGAAACAGGTGCAAAAGTATCTACAGAGGGGCAAAAAAGTATTTAGTCAGCCACCAATTGTGCAAGTTCTCCCACTTAAAAAGATGAGAGAAGCCTGTAATTTTCATCATAGGTACACTTCAACTATTACAGACAAAATGAGGAAAAAAAATCCAGAAAATCACATTGTAGGATTTTTAATGAATTTATTAGCAAATTATGGTGGAAAATAAGTATTTGGTCAAGAACAAAAGTTTATCTCAATACTTTGTTATATACCCTTTGTTGGCAATGACACAGGTCAAACATTTTCTATAAGTCTTCACAAGGTTTTCACACACTGTTGCTGGTATTTCGGCCCATTCCTCCATGCAGATCTCCTCTAGAGCAGTGATGTTTTGGGGCTGTTGCTGGGCAACACGGACTTTCAACTCCCTCCAAAGATTTTCTATGGGGTTGAGATCTGGAGACTGGCTAGGCCACTCCAGGACCTTGAAATGCTTCTTACGAAGCCACTCCTTCATTGCCCGGGCGGTGTGTTTGGGATCATTGTCATGCTGAAAGACCCAGCCACGTTTCATCTTCAATGCCCTTGCTGATGGAAGGAGGTTTTCACTCAAAATCTCACGATACATGGCCCCATTCATTCTTTCCTTTACACGGATCAGTCGTCCTGGTCCCTTTGCAGAAAAACAGCCCCAAAGCATGATGTTTCCACCCCCATGCTTCACAGTAGGTATGGTGTTCTTTGGATGCAACTCAGCATTCTTTGTTCTCCAAACACGACGAGTTGAGTTTTTACCAAAAAGTTATATTTTGGTTTCATCTGACCATATGACATTCTCCCAATCCTCTTCTGGATCATCCAAATGCTCTCTAGCAAACTTCCGATGGGCCTGGACATGTACTGGCTTAAGCAGGGGGACACGTCTGGCACTGCAGGATTTGAGTCCCTGGTGGCGTAGTGTGTTACTGATAGTAGGCTTTGTTACTTTGGTCCCAGCTCTCTGCAGGTCATTCACTAGGTCCCCCGTGTGGTTCTGGGATTTTTACTCACCGTTCTTGTGATCATTTTGACCCCACGGGGTGAGAGAATTGCGTGGAGCCCCAGATCGAGGGAGATTATCAGTGGTCTTGTATGTCTTCCATTTCCTAATAATTGCTCCCACAGTTGATTTCTTCAAACCAAGCTGCTTACCTATTGCAGATTCAGTCTTCCCAGCCTGGTGCAGGTCTACAATTTTGTTTCTGGTGTCCTTTGACAGCTCTTTGGTCTTGGCCATAGTGGAGTTTGGAGTGTGACTGTTTGAGGTTGTTGACAGGTGTCTTTTATACTGATAACAAGTTCAAACAGGTGCCATTAATACAGGTAACGAGTGGAGGACAGAGGAGCCTCTTAAAGAAGAAGTTACAGGTCTGTGAGAGCCAGAAATCTTACTTGTTTGTAGGTGACCAAATACTTATTTTCCACCATAATTTGCAAATAAATTCATAAAAAATCCTACAATGTGATTTTCTGGATTTTTTTCTCATTTTGTCTGTCATAGTTGACGTGTACCTATGATGAAAATTACAGGCCTCTCTCATCTTTTTAAGTGGGAGAACTTGCACAATTGGTGGCTGACTAAATACTTTTTTGGCCCACTGTATATCCACAGTAAAACGAGTCCTATATCAACATAACCTGAAAGGCCGCTCAGTAAGGAAGAAGCCACTGCTCCAAAACCGCCATATATAGGTTTGCAACTGCACATGGGGACAAAGATCGTACTTTTTGGAGAAATGTCCTCTGGTCTGATGAAACAAAAATAGAACTGCTTGGCCATAATGACCATCGTTATGTTTGGAGGAAAAATGGGGAGGATTGCAAGCCGAAGAACACCATCCCAACCGTGGAGCACGGGGGTGGCAGCATCATGTTGTGGGGGTGCTTTGCTGCAGGAGGGACTGGTGCACTTCACAAAATAGATGGCATCATGAGGTAGAAAAAGGATGGGGATATATTGAAGCAACATCCCAAGACATCAGTCAGGAAGTTAAAGCTTGGTTGCAAATGGACAATGACCCCAAGCAGACTTCCAAAGTTGTGGCAAAATGGCTTAAGGACAACAAAGTCAAGGTATTGGAGTGGCCATCACAAAGCCCTGACCTCAACCCTATAGAAAATGTGTGGGCAGAACTGAAAAAGCATGTGCGAGCAAGGAGGCCTACAAACTTGATTCAGTTATACCAGCTCTGACAGGAGGAATGGGCCAAAATTCACCCAACTTATTGTGGGAAGCTTGTGGAAGGCTACCCGAAACGTTTGACCCAAGTTAAACAATTTAAAGGCAATGCTACCAAATACTAATTGAGTGTATGTAAACTTCTGACCCACTGGGAATGTGATGAAAGAAATAAAACCTGAAATAAATCATTCTCTCTACTATTATTCTGGCATTTCATATTCTTAAAAATAAAGTGGTGATCCTAACTGACCTAAGACAGGGAATTTTTACTAGGATTAAATGTCAGGAATTGTGAAAAACTGAGTTTAAATGTTTTTGTCTAAGGTGTATGTACACTTCCGACTTCAACTGTATTTATGTACAGTGGCTTGAAAGTATTCACCCCTCTTGGCATTTGTCCTATTTTGTTGCCTTACAACCTGGAATTAAAATGGATTCATGGGGGGGTTGTATCATTTGATTCACACAACATGCCTACCTCTTTGAAGATGCAAAATATGTTTTAATGTGAAACAAACAAGAAATAAGACAAAAAAACAGAAAATTTTAGCATGCATAACTATTCATCCCCCCAAAGACATTACTTTGTATAGCCACTGTCGTGTCTTTGGGGGTACCATTAAACTGAAGATATGTTTATCAATTAGCTCCCTGTAATTATTATCACGCGATTAAACTGATTAATCGTTTAATTGTAATTAACTAGGAGGTCGGGGCACCAAGGAGAATATTCAGATTACAAAGCTATAATTTTCCTAATATAACTTTCCTTTACTATAATATTCTATTCTATTATAGTATAGGTCGATTATCTTCTAAGTTTAAATGGTGTATTTACCTCTAGTCCAGTCTCATTCCAAAACGTCGTAAATTGTTGTATCTGCACGAACCCAGTCTTTACTAAAATCATCCATACATCAATTGTCTTAAAATCATTTATTTACTACACTAAGTAATTAACAGAAAAACATACAAACAGTAATTATCGTCAACAAAGGATTGGTATCGGAATGTGCCCTTGTGGGCTAAACAGCCTGGTCGGCCTGTTGAACAATGGGTCATAAATGGTCAGCTGAGAAGTTTACACAGAGTTCATTAACAATTGACAATTGAAGGCTCACTCATTCGGGAACAATTGCAATCAATATATATATTTACGCTCAGTGTGTCGTTCTGATTCTTGTTGGAGAGTAGTTCTGTTGGGGAGTTTTGTCCGCGTTCTCTCTCTCTCTCTCTCTCGGTTAGAATGAATCTTTCAGAGCGACATTCATTAATGTCGTCATAGAATGGTGGTTTCGTTGGTCTTCGCGTTCGATGATATAATTTACTTAGCTGCAGACTAATAATTAATATCAAAGACTTGTTCTTATTCTGTCGGTATCAATAGTCTAAAAGTTAACCACGTGGTATGGTTCACTTTCAGTAGAGGAATTGGAAGGTAGAACCTATGTGCCAACGGAGTGTAGGCCTGGTCTGGAGAAATGTAAATCAGGGAGTGTTTTATAGTGCCCATCGAACAGGCTGGTCAAATGACGCCTGGTCCTGTATATGTCCCTGGGGCGTGCCTATGACTGAGTTAGATTTGGTTACAGAAATACAATTCTATCACATTACATCAGTACATAGCATCTCAATGTCTTACAAAAGCTTTATCCTTATCAATACATTCCATACACCCATATGAGGCAAGTCTTAAACTGAGTCTATTATATAAACAGTTTTATGGTAATATGGCTATATTGTCTCTTCTGAGTATCACAAAATTGTACCAAGCGGATGAGTTCGTAGCTGGATTCTTCAATTCTATGAGTTAGAAGAATTTCCTTTGTCTCTCTATGAAACATGGGGTAGGAGATTCTCCTCAGAGGGTTTTTTACAACCCTGGGTTGGGGGGAAGGTAGGTTGGGTGATGGTACGAAGGGGACGGGGTCAACTGTCCTTCCTGTACCCAAAGAGGCCAACGTCATGACACCACCTTTTGCAGAAATTACAGCTGCAAGTCTCTTGGGGTTTGTCTCTATAAGCTTAGCACATCTATCCACTGGGATTTTTGCCCATTCTTCAAGGCAAAACTGCTCCAACTCCTTCAAGTTGGATGGGTTCCTGCTGGTGTACAGCAAACTTTAAGTCATACCACAGATTCTTAATTGGATTGAGGTCTGGGCTTTTGACTAGGCCATTCCAAGACATTTAA
Organism: Salmo salar; assembly: GCF_965601325.2. NCBI lineage: Eukaryota > Metazoa > Chordata > Actinopteri > Salmoniformes > Salmonidae > Salmo > Salmo salar. The sequence goes on from NC_138291.1 coordinate 155,182,799, forward strand.
ATGTTTCCCCTTAAACCACTCAAGTGTTGCTTCAGCAGTATGCTTACAGTCATTGTCCTGCTGGAAGTTGAACCTCCGTCCCAGTCTCAATTCTCTGGAAGACTGAAACAGGCTTCCCTCAAGAATTTCCCTGTACTTAGCACAATCCATCATTCCTTCCATTCTGAACAGTTTCCCAGTCCCTGATGCTGCCACCACCATGCTTCACTGTGGGGATGGTGTCCTCGGGGTGATGAGAGGTGTTGGGTTTGCGCCAGACATAGCATTTTCCTTGATGGCCAAAAAGCTAAATTTGAGTCTCATCTGAGCAGAGTACCTTCTTCCATATGTTTGGGGAGTCTCCCACGTGTCATTTGGCGAACACCAAAAGTGTTTGTTTCTTTTTTCTTTAAGCAATAGCTTTTTCTGGCCACTCTTCCGTAAAGCCCAGCTCTGTGGAGTGTACAGCTTAAAGTGGTCCTATAGACAGATACTCCAATCTCCGCTGTGGAGCTTTGCAGCTCCTTCAGGGTTATCTTTGGCCTCTTTGTTGCCTCTCTGATTAATGCCCTCCTTGCCTGATCCGTGAGTTTTGGTGGGCGGCCCTCTCTTGGCAGGTTTGTTGTAGTGGCATATTCTTTCAATTTTTTATAATGGATTTAATGGTGCTCCTTGGGATGTTCAAAGTTTCGGATATTTTTTATAACCCAACCCTGATCTGTACTTCTCCACAACTTTGTCCGTGACCTGTTTGGAGAGCTCCTTGGTCTTCATGGTGCCGCTTGCTTGGTGGTGCACCTTGCTTAGTGGTGTTGCAGACTCTGGGGACTTTCAGAACAGGTGTATATATACTGAGATCATGTGACACTTAGATTGCACACAGGTGGACTTTATTTACGTAATTGTGTGACTTCTGAAGGTAATTGGTTTCACCAGATCTTATTTAGGGGCTTCATATCAAAGGGGGTGAATACATATGCATGCACCACTTTCCTGTTTTGAATTTTTTTTAAACAAGTAATATTTTTCATTTCACTTCACCAATTTGGACTATTTATGTCCATTACATGAAATTGAAATAAAAATCAATTTAAATTACAGGTGGTGATGCAACCAAATAGGAAAAATGCGAAGGGGGATGAATACTTTGCAAGGCACTGTATATTATTTTACTGTTCTTTGACAAAAATGTCTCTCTTTCAGATTTGGCGATTTCTTCTTCATCTGAAGATGATGCATCATGCTCTGGGTTGTATTCTTTCCCATCTTCTTCTTCAGATACCTCCTCCTCTTCTAAATCACTGTTCTCTTGTTCCTCCTGGACATCTGAAAAAATCTGATCTACGACCTGTTGGGCACTGAAACGTGCACTCATAGCTTCAGCAAAGAGAGAACTGGGGGGACTGTCATCTGCAGCACCTTTATAGCCTCTGACTGCATTCCGCATTTGTAAACAATGCTTTCAAGAAATGTTTATTTTGTCTGAAATTTGGTTTATTTTGTCTGAAATGCTGTTTATTTTGTCTGTGAAGTTGAGTCATATGTGGGGTAGTGGAGGGGAGATGCTGCACATGCACAAGAAAGTTTTAGTTTTGTCTGAGTTCAATCAGTAGCACACATAATCTAAATGTCTCATTGTGTGTGTGTGTGTGTGTGTGTGTGTGTGTGTGTGTGTGTGTGTGTGTGTGTGTGTGTGTGTGTGTGTGTGTGTCTTTGTGGTTTTTGTGGTGTGTAAATAATTTTATATCTGCAGGGTCAAAAATGACCCTAAGACAATCTTTGTACCCTGGTAGTGTACAGCTTTCATGGAAATATGAACAAAGGCGATGTTTAACTTTTTCTAATGTTGGGGTCACTCTAGGAAAAGTCCAAATTTCAAGTCGAAAAAATATAATTTAGGAGGTTTTCTTTGCTGTTAAACATAGTGGCAGGTAATTTTTGACCCTTAAGACAACACAAGGGTTAAATTTACTGCAGGCCTAAAAATCTATGGGTTTAACCTTCTGAATGATGATCATATTGAAGATAGAAGCCGCCTTTTAATGAGTTCCAAGAGCCGATCCGTTACACAACAAAATAATATCAATTTATTTAGCCTAAATGTTTTTATGACTACAGACGGTAGGCTATTATTCCTAAAAAAAATTCTATTAAATTACCACAATGTAAATCTAAGTACACTAAGGTTTTACATTTCTAACTCAGTATCACAGACCAGATTTTCCCTAACAAAAAATGCATCAACCCCTGCAAATATATTAATTTATTATTAACCCTGCATTATAATTGTGTAAAAGCCCCTTAGATATTAATTTAGAATTCTCAAATCCTCTAGATTTAATTAGATCTACAAGGACATTTTATTGATCTGCCAGTATTTTCATATAGTAGCCGCCTCTTAACGAGTTCCGAGAGCCGATTGGTTACCCAACAAAAGAATATACATTTATTTAGCCTAATTGTTTTAATGACTACATACAGTAGGCTATTATCCCTCTTTTCCTCCATGCATCAATTAATTTGTCTGCATATCTATTCAACATTTGGCTGAAAAGGAACCATGCCATCAATTAAGAATAGGTACTGTATATATTTTTCTCTCTAAGGTTTCTAACTCAATATCACAGACCAGACTTGCCCTAACCAAAAATACATCAAACCCTAAAAACATATACATGTATTATTAACCCTGCTTAATAATTGTATAAAAGCCCCTTAGATATTAATTTATATCATTTTATTGATCTGCCACTATGTTAATTTAGAGATTCCAGTAAAGTCTTTGATGTTTCCTTTTATGTGTCATAACAATTATTATTGGATTATTCACCATGGCAACCACTTGTTAGTATAAAAACTAAACTTATTTCTCAGTTCGGTATGCTTTAGTGGAGATCAGACTGTTTTCATTTGCAGGGATATTTGTGCATTCTTGACCAAATGTAAGTCAAAACTGTTCTACTATTCCAAGGATGTGTAACCGAAGAGAGATACCATGAGTGGACACAGAATACCAACTGGGATGGATCCCGAGGCAAATGTAGCTTTCTTTTTTTGAATTCAATAATATATTTGTACCACTGCAGATGCCGTGTTTTTATTTACAGTAGTGATGGACAGCTGGAGGCATTTTGAAAACATGTTTTCAAACACTTGTTCATCACAAATGTAGCAGGTTTCGAACTCTGCAAATAATGTTTCAATGATGGGCTATTAGGAGGAAAATAGACTCTTCATACCTCCATTAACCTCATAAATATAATGGCAAAATGTAGATTTCCAACCTAAACCAACATACCCAAAAGTAACTGCTATTCATGTGTAATTGCATGTTTCGGACATGCAAAAACGTGGTATATTTGGAAAGAAGACATCTGGGAGATTGTGAGGAAATGATCAGAAGAGAGATAGGAGTTACATAGTTCAATATGCCCAAGATCAAGAACACACAAAATAACTGTTTTCATCTTTCATTGACAAGCTATAAGTTAATTATTGATGATTAGAGCTGGAAACACATCAGATGGATTCCACAACATGTGAACAATATCAGAAAAAATTATATAGGATTGATAGACCTAACAACTAGACATGGGAAGATGTTTTAGTAAGTGCTGTCAGGTGTGGTCACAGGACGTTTCCAAGTCTCTGAGCCATGTAGCAATCGTTCGCATTACACATATAAGATTCTAGGCCATGCTTTGTCCCACCCAGATCAACTGCATATCCCTGGAAAGCTTATCCCATTGTCTACAAGACTATAGTAGCCAATCCCCTGTGTAATGGATGCCTACAGCGCGTAAGCAGGCAACATCATATTTTTGATGCGCAAAGATATAGTCGGTGGACATTCGATGTTGCCATTAAGTCATATATCATCAGATAACAGTGGCAATAGGCAATATTTGTTCCTACCAACGTAAAGATTAATTTCATACCACCCAGTGTAGCTATAGCTCAAACACAGACCACATCGAAGCTTACCTTGTAAGATGTTTGCAGTTTGTGAAAACGTGTAAATAATTTCATTAAAAATCCTACAATGTGATTTTCTGGATTTTTTTTCTCATTTTGTCTGTCATAGTTGAAGTGTACCTATGATGAAAATTACAGGCCTCTCTCATCTTTTTAAGTGGGAGAACTTGCACAATTGGTGGCTGACTAAATACTTTTTTGCCCCACTGTATTTGAACCCTAAAGTTTTAAATGTCTAACTCCAAAACTCATGCGACCGCAAAATGTTGGATAAAGCATACAGTATTTCTTCATCAACATCTTTATGCTTTCATTAATAAAATAATGAAAAAAATACGTTCAAAATGTAGATGTTTATTTCACCTACTGTACATCTCAGCTACATTTTAGTTGCACTTACACCCAGCACCACAACCACGGGTAAAATCTTGCTGAGATGATCAATGCATTTGCTGCGTTGTTGTATCGTCAGTTTCTAAAGCCAAAACATCTTAATGGCCTTCACCATTTCATCTTTGCTTGTAGGCTTGGCAGAGTTACACAATATCCCACAATGACAAAGATAAAACAGGTTTAGACATTTTAGCAAATGTATTAAAAATTAAAAACTGAAATACCTTACTTACATAAGTATTCAGAACCTTTGCTATGAGACTCGATATTGAGCGCAGTTGCATCCTGTTTCCATTGATCATCCTTAAAACCTGTTAGGGCTAGGGGGCAGTATTGACACGGCTGGATAAAAAACATACCCGATTTAATCTGGTTACCACTCCTACCCAGTAACTAGAATATGCATATACTTATTACATATGGATAGAAAACACCCTAAATTTTCTAAAACTGTTTGAATGGTGTCTGTGAGTATAACAGAACTCAAATGGCAGGTCAAAACCTGAGAGATTCCTTTACAGGAAGTGGCCTGTCTGACCATTTCTTGAACTTCTTTTCCATCTCTATCATTTACTAAGGATCTCTGCTCTAACGTGACACTTCCCACGTCGTCCATAGGCGCTCAGAGCCCGGGAAAAAACAGAATGTCGTCATTCCAGCCCCAGGCTGAAACACATTATCGCCTTTCTCAAGTGGCCGATCAAGGGACACTGGGCTTATGCGCGTGACCCCGACCGCCCCCGCCTTTGGGATTTTTTCCTCTGTTTGCCGAAAAGGAGATTCCCTGTCGGAATATTATCGCTTTTCTACGAGAAAAATGTCGTAAAAATGGATTTTAAACAGCGGTTGACATGTACGGTAATGTTCGAAGTACGGTAATGGAATATTTAGAATTTTATTGTCACGAATTGCGCCATGCGCGCGACACTTCTTTACTATTTCGGATAGTGTCTGGAACGCACGAACAAAACGCCGCTATTCGGATATAACGATGGATTATTTTGGACCAAACCAACATTTGTTATTGAAGTAGCAGTCCTGGGTGTGCATTCTGACGAAGACAACAAAAGGTAATCAAACTTTTATAATAGTAAATATGATTATGGTGAGTGCTAAACTTGCCGGGTGTCTAAATAGCGAGCCCGTGATGCCTGGGCTATGTACTTAGAATATTGCAAAATGTGCTTTCACCAAAAAGCTATTTTAAAATCGGACATATCGAGTGCATAGAGGAGGTCTGTATCTATAATTCTTAAAATAATTGTTATGCTTTTTGTGAACGTTTATCGTGAGTAATTTAGTAAAATGTTAGCGAATTCCCCGGAAGTTTGCGGGGGGTATGCTAGTTCTGAACGTCACATGCTAATGTAAAAAGCTGGTTTTTGATATAAATATGAACTTGATTGAACAAAACATGCATGTATTGTATAACATAATGTCCTAGGGTTGTCATCTGATGAAGATCATCAAAGGTGAGTGCTGCATTTAGCTGTCTTCTGGGTTTTGGTGACATTATATGCTGGCTTGAAAAATGGGTGTCTGATTATTTCTGGCTTGGTACTCTGCTGACATAATCTAATGTTTTGCTTTCGTTGTAAAGCCTTTTTGAAATCGGACAGTGTGGTTAGATTAACGAGAGTCTTGTCTTTAAATGGCTGTAAAATAGTCATATGTTTGAGAAATTGAAGTAATAGGATTTTTAAGGTTTTGAAAATCGCGCCACAGGCTGGCAGTGGCTGTTACGTAGGTGGGACGCAAGCGTCCCACCTAGCCCATAGAGGTTAAGATGTTTCTACAACTTGATCGGAGTCCACCTGTGGTAAATTGAATTGATTGGACATGATTTGGAAAGGCATGTCAGAGCAAAAACCAAGCCATGAGACAGAAGGAATTATCCGTAGAGCTCCGAGACAGGATTGTGTCGAGGCACAGATCTGGGGAAGGGTGTCAAAAAATGTCTGCAGCGTTGAAGTTCCCCAAGAACACAGTGGCCTCCATCATTCTTAAATGGAAGAAGTTTAGAACCATTCTTCCTATAGCTGGCCGCTGGCCAAACTGAGCATGCAGGGGAGAAGGGCCTTGGTCAGGGAGGTGACCAAGAACCTGATGGTCACTCTGACAGAGCTCCAGAGGTCCTCTGTGGAGATGGGAGAACCTTCAAGCGTCACGTCTGGAGGAAACCCGGCACCATCCCTACGGTGAAGCATGGTGGTGACAGCATCATACTGTGGGGATGTTTTTCAGTGGCAGGGAATGGGAGACTAGTCAGAATTAAAGGAAACATGAACAGAGCAAAGTACAGAGAGATCCTTGATGAAAACCTGCTCCAGAGCGGTCAGGACCTCAGACTGGGGTGAAGGACAACGACCCTAAGCACACAGCTAAGACAACGCATGAGTGGCTTCAGGACACGTCTCTGAATGTCCTTCAGTGGCCCAGTCAGAGCCCGGACTTGAACCCGATCGAACATCTCTGGAGAGACCTGAAAATAGCTGTACAGCGACGCTCCCCATCCAACCTGACAGAGCTTGATAGGATCTGCAGAGAAGAATGGGAAAAACTCCCCAAATACAGGTGTGTCAATCTTGTAGCGTCATGCCCAAGAGGACTTGAGGCTGTAATTGCTGCCAAAGGTGCTTCATCAAAGTACTGACTAAAGGGTCTGAATACTTTTGTAAATGTGATATTTCTGTTTTTCATATTTAATACATTTTGCTAAAATTTGTAAAGTTTTTGCTTTGTCATTATGGGGCATTGTGTGTAGATTGATGAGGGAAAGAATTATTTAATGCATTTTAGAATATGGCTGTAACGTAACAAAATGTGGAAAAAGTCAATGGGTCTGAATATTTTCAGAATGCACTGAATGCACTATGCAGAAAAGGACCCCATACCAACTGTCAAATATGGTTGTGGATCTTTGATGTTCTGGGGCTATTTTGCTTCCACTTTCCTGGGGACTTTGTTAATTAAGGTTAACGGCATCGTGAAATGTATCCAGTACAAAGACATTTTAGGCAATAACCTGGTTGCCTCTGCCAGGAGGCTGAAGCTTGGCCCCAAGTCAGATCTTCCAGCAAGACAAAAACCCCAAGCACCAGTGATTTATTTATTTATTTATTTCACCTTTATTTAACCAGGTAGGCAAATTGAGAACAAGTTCTCATTTACAATTGCGACCTGGCCAAGATAAAGCAAAGCAGTTCGACACATAAAACAACACAGAGTTACACATGGAGTAAAACAAACTTAGGCAAAGTCAATAAAATAGTAGAAAAATAAGTCTATATACAATGTGAGCAAATGAGGTGAGATAAGGGAGGTAAAGGCAAAAAAGGCCATGGTGGCAAAGTAAATACAATATAGCAAGTCAAACACTGGAATGGTAGATTTGTAGTGGAAGAAAGTGCAAAGTAGAAATAGAAGTAATGGGGTGCAAAGGAGCAAAATAAATAAATAAATAAATACAGTAGGGGAAGGGGTAGTTGTATGGGCTAAATTATAGAAGGGCTATGTACAGGTGCAGTGATCTGTGAGCTGCTCTGACAGCTGGTGCTTAAAGTTAGTGAGGGAGATAAGTGTTTCGAGTTTCAGAGATTTTTGTAGTTCGTTCCAGTCATTGGCAGCAGAGAACTGGAAGGAGAAACGGCCAAAGGAGGAATTGGCTTTGGGGGTGACCAGAGAGATATACCTGCTGGAGCACGTGCTACAGGTTGGTGCTGCTATGGTGACCAGTGAGCTGAGATAAGGGGGGACTTTACCTAGCAGGGTCTTGTAGATGACCTGGAGCCAGTGGGTTTGGTGACGAGTATGTTGCCATGTAGCGGTGTAGCTAACTACCGGAACTACCCTATACTTTTCTTTGCAAAAAGAACAGAAAATATGGGTAAAGTAGGCAAGATTTCCGTTCTTTTTCAGCATCAGACCTGCCTAATTCTCACTTGAAACATAGTTTTTGTGTTTAATAGTCTAAATTACACATTATGTTAAAATTTTACTCCTGAGTTATCTGTTCTTGCAATTTGTAGTCTATGACATTTCAGATTTAGATCAAATAATTTTGACCACTATCTTTTGGATAATATTTTTTTTTAAACTTTATCTAAGCAATTGTTCTGTACCTGACTGTATATGGGACTATCCAAATAAAGTATAACCAGTCTCTCTTTGAAGTCCTTAGTCAATGTGTAAATCACAAGTAGAGAAGCACATCTATACATGTCCTCAGCACTGTCTCTCTCTCTCTCTCTCTCTCATCTCTCGCTCTCTCTTTCCTTGTTTTTGTGTTCTTTTCACCAGGTGGTTGCTATGACAGCGTTTCCCCTTGCCTGCAGCCACAGAATGCAGAGTATCATAATCCCTTCAGCCTCTCAGGGTAACATCAGTGCTTTGGCAGCTGCAGTGATGATGTCATCATCCTATGCTTGGTGTGTGATGCTGTGCACCTGTCAGAACAATGTATGGATAAGTTCAGTCTTCTGACATGGCATCATTCCTGTGCCATGCTAATGTTACCTGATATTAAAGACAATGACTAGGCATCCAATCATTCCATACAATGACAAAAACAAAGCATACTGAATATCTCCTAGGCCTATAAATGCCAGTCTACCAATCCCATCTTATTTCGTCAGTAGCGATGTCTTGGTGAGGGTGCAGTGTAAATGTATTCAGCTATTTTCCTAAATGTCTTAGACATGCACTAAGGAGTGTCTGTGTGTGTGTTTCTTCAGACTAAATCAATTTATCTCGAGCCCGTGGCTTCCCGCTGGTCCCTTTAACGTCCGGGGGGATATCCTACGTTAATGAGACGTCATGTGGGAGCAGCTTTGTTCCTGGGAACAGTAGGGAGAGACTGGATGCCTCTATTAAGGTGTCTCTATACTGTATCTGATGGGATTACTGGCAGGCAGGTCACACTGAGATACACCGCTGCAGTGGTGGAGCTATACCATAGCACAACATTATATCATCAGGGGCATCAGAGTCCATGTGTCATGACTTTGGCCGAAGTTGATGCCTCTCCTTGTTCGGGTGGTGTTCGGCGGTCGACGTCACCGGTCATCTAGCCATCGCCGATCCATTTGTCATTTTCCATTTGTTTTGTCTCGTTTTCCCACACACCTGGTTTTCATTTCTCAGTTACTGGTCATGTATTTAACCCTCTGTTTCCCCCATGTCTTTGTGTGTGATTGTTATTTGTTCAGGTCGGTATGTTCCGGCTGGTTTGTACCGGGTGCTGTTTATCCCCCATGCTTTGTGGCAACCGTTCTTTTTACACTTTGTAAATTGTTTACTTTGTGCTGTCGAGTAAAGTGCGTTATTTTCACTCATCTCTGCTCTCCTACGCCTGACTTTATACACCAGCTACACCCACCAACCTGACACCATGTAAAACAAATGTAGAAGATATCCTTATAGAGAGCCTTGCAGTATTTTCTGAAGCATGTTAAACGTGTCAATACGTTCAGTTTAGATTAAATGTCAACACCAGTCTAGCACACAACTTACAATGAAGCAATGTATTGGGCATGCACTTTAAGTCATACGCTAGGGTGGATGTTGGAACATAGCCCATCTTTTGTAACTCTGACCCCCATTCCCTCCAGCCACACTACCACTTTGTGCTAGTCCAGTGTGGTGTAGGTGATGTAGGACAGCGAAAGGGCAAAGGGAACATGACATGGCCCATAACCTAAATGTAAAGATCAGCTGTCTCTTCAGCACCATCTGAGGTCTGGAAGAGTCACTCCCAGCCAGCTCCCAGCAACAGAGATGGAGGCCATGTGCCTTCAGTCGTACTATGATAGGGCTTTCAGCTGATTCTATTTAACAATGTTCCTCGCACCTCTCTCTGTTTGTGCTCTACAGGTAGCTCATTCATGAAACACAAGTGAGTGGGGCTAATACAGTTTTTGTGTGTTTGTGTGTGCTTGCGAGCATGCATGACTGCGTGCCATGAGTGTATGAACTCTGTGTTTGTAAGTGTGTGTGTATGTGGGTGGTTGCAGGCCTGTGGGGCATCTCTAAAACAATGCCAGGTTGAAAAAAGGACTCTGCTGCCAGGACACAGCTGGCTCAGTGCATAACCAGCAGCTTTAGGGAGGGGCTGCCCCTAAGCTCTGGTCCAGGAACAGTCTCTACAACCGTAGTCTTAACCTATTTAAACAATAAGACAAACAATATGACCCAGTCTTGTGGTGAAGGGCAACTTCTATCTCAACCAACATCAGCCATGAAATCTCTATCGATACATCCTGAATGGCATCTTATTCCCTACATAGTTCACTACTTTTGACCATGGGCCCTGGTCAAAAGTAACACAGTATAAAGGGAATGGGTGTCAGGTGGGACACAACCTCTATGCTACAGCAGTCTTTTGCCTCTGACATGTCTAGGGTGTGTACTATGTATTCATCTCGCTCCTGCACTGTGTGAGGTGTGCGAGAGAAGAAAAAAAATGTATTAATGGACCTTTGCTATAAAAAAATACATGCTACGCATCATTGTCATCTTTGCTATTTGACCAAATGACAAAATCAGCATGAGCCTCTAAATCACCAACATAACACAGGCCAGACTTTAGAGTTTGTCCTTGTCCTGTCCAAATGGAGGAGGCTGGTTTGACGGGGTAAAGTGATCATGCCCAGCTCCTGAATTGTTAATATATTTTACTGGAGATGTATGAGCGGAGAAACAACATGTAAAAGGGGTGGCCAGAGAGACTGCTTTTAGGGGACACATTCTCAGAGAGGTTTGTGGTGTTAGTTTTGTTTTACGCCCAATTAGAAATGAACAACTCCTCCTAGCCTCTATATATATATATATATGAGGCGGTGAGAGGATCGGACACATGTAAGCAACATAGTTTGGGGATTGGGATGGTACTGTGTGCGGTGTATCTATATATTTCTGCAGATTGCCAGCCTCTCAACCAGACAGTCTAAGGAACAAACCTTGCGTCTAAGGTTGTTACTCCTGAGCTGGCTGCTTGTGGAAGGCACAGGGAAAGACCCCCATCACCTGCCTCCACAAAGCAGGACGAGTCTCAGCCAGGCTTTCACTAAGGAGACAGGGCAGAGCACTGCCAAGAGAAAGGCCAGCCCTAGTCAAGAAGAATTAACTTCTCCACTGTATAATACACCTCCTCCACATCCTCCTCTCCCGTGCATAACCTCCCTAGGTTGTGTTGTGTGTGTATTTTTGTGTGTATAATGGAAGGGATCCAGCTGGGGCCAGGGTGAAATGCGTTGGCCCCTCGAGAACAAACGGGCCCCGGGGCTGTGAGGGAAGTGGGCTGTTCCACTCTGGCAAAGAGGGGTCAGGGGAGAGCAGAGCACGCATCAGATGACGTGACTAAAAGAGCTTCCAGTCAAACAGATGACATATCACATTTGACATCACTGGGACCTATTGTTCCTATTCGTCACACTGGAGAATATCAAAAGGAAAAAATACAAATAAATCCCTCCCAAGGTTTTTATATCACTTAGGTGGATAAGAGCTTTAAGGTGACTAAGAATCCCCATGGCAGGGACTTACACATGTCTGACTAGGACTCCCCCCACAACACAACACACAATATGTCACGGCTGTTGAAAGGATCGGACCAAAGTGCAGCGCGTGTTTCGTTCCACATATTTATTTAATCCGTGAAAACTATGCAATACATCAAATAACTGAAATCTACAAAATAACAAACCGTGACGCAGAGGAGAAACAAACACTACTCACAAATAATCACCCACAAAAACAATTAGAGACAACGACGACCAGCTGCCTCTAATTGGAGATCATACCAAACAAAACCAACTTAGAAATACAAAATTAGAAACTGAACATAGAAATACAAAACATAGACAAACACCCCCTGTCACGCCCTGACCTACTCTACCATAGAAAATAACCACTTACTATGGTCAGGACGTGACACAATATCCAAATCTCTAGCAAAACATATGACTGAAGAACAGCTAAATAATTCAAGGTGACCCAATTGCACAGTTAAAATGCATGCTAGAAATACACTGAACGGCACAGCCTCAACCTTCATCCCTGCCACGTTGCTTAGCCCACTGTTTCCATGGTGATGGTACTGTAATGCACATAAAAGAGGATCCCACTAGGTCCTGTAGGCCTATATGTTTGACTCTACAGTACAGTCAGTTGGGCTTGTGGACCATCCTCCTCTAGAGAGCCTGGCTTGGTGGCACATGTGACTGGATCAGCCCTATGTAGAAGTGGCTGTCATGTTGGCTGTGTTTGAACAGGACCATAAACAGTCTCCCTGCTGTCCACATGGCCTGCTCTCCTCAGCCTCAGGCTTTAGTCCTGCTGTGGCTCAGTCCTCCACTGACTAATGATTCATGGGAGATAAGAGTGAGTGAGAGGATGGATGAGGGGAAGAGAGGGGGGGATGGGTAGATACTGAAAAGACAGCAGGTAAAACATCAAATAAAAAGCCCAGGCTCAAGTCAAAGCAACCAAAAGACTACAAATGATCAAAAAACTACAAACAAACCTAGACTAAGAAGCTACTGTAGCTTTCTACTATAAAATGCAACTGCTCAATACCTGTAGTACTACTACCATGCATGGGGCTGAAACTCTCCCCACTCTCTTCAGCCCCACTGGCTTAATGACACTAACGCTTATGGTGCGTTTGCGACCAGTCAATGCGGCACACACACATGCTCACACACATATGTGAGGTGGGGGAGGGGGTCTGTGGGGTTGCTATAGAAACCCTCTATTCCAGGTAAAATACTAACCTCATTTGCACCATATTACACTGTCAGCGTTATCAAATCCCAGGAGGTCAGATGTGTATTCTAAACCAGCAGAACAGTAGTGTAAGCAAAGGCTCCTTACTTAATCTGTTATTCAAACAGGCAGGCAGAATTAAATTAGCAAATGAATCCATCAAAGACGCACAGTCTACATGGGAACATTGAGTCACCTGGTCTGACCCACCTGCAAACACTGATACAGATACACACTACAGGGTCTGAGGGAAGAGACGAGATGTTTTCTTGTGCTTATGTAACCGATGTGAAATGGCTAGTTAGTTAGCGGTGGTGCGCGCTAATAGCGTTTCAATCGGTGACGTCACCCGCTCTGAGACTTGAAGTAGGGTTGCCCCTTGCGTTGCTAGGGCCATGGATCTTGTGGCGCGATGGGTAACGATGCTTCGGTGGGTGTCAGTTGTTGATGCGTGCAAGGGTCCCTGGTTCGAGCCCGGGTTGGGGTGAAGAGAGGGACGGAACCTACACTGTTACATTGATGCTGTTGACCCGGATTGTTGGTTGCTGCGGAAAAGGAGGAGGTCAAAGGGGGGGTGAGTGTAACCGATGTGAAATGGCTAGTTAGTTAGCGGTGGTGCGCGCTAATAGTGTTTCAATCGGTGACGTCACCCGCTCTGAGACTTGAAGTAGGGTTGCCCCTTGCGTTGCAAGGGCCGTGGCTTTTGTGGCGCGATGGGTAACGATGCTTCGTGGGGTGTCAGTTGTTGATGTGTGCAAGGGTCCCTGGTTCGAGCCCGGGTTGGGGCGAAGAGAGGGACGGAATCTACACTGTTACACTTACACCTCACTTACACACTGTACTGTACTGTGGCCACACACTGCATGTGTGCGCACACAAAAACACATGTACATGCTCCGCTGACACGCAAATGCATCATGGATGGGATTCAGGTGTGTGTGTGTGTGTGTGTGTGTGTGTGTGTGTGTGTGTGTATGTATGTGAATCTGTGTGTGTACGTGTATGTATGTGACTCTGTATGTGTATGTGTTTGCACATGTAAGTGAATGCAAACATGCATGTTTTGTGCGCATGTATGTGACTACTCTGAGCCTTCCCCCTGGCTCTATGTCCTCAGGAACATTGAGATTAGTTAAGGCTGTCTTATTCCATCGCTAATCTCAAGGCAAGAGGAGGTAAATCAGCCAGACAGGGGATTCAAAATAGAAGTTTGGTACCCCCTCCCCACTCCTCTCTCCCTCCATCCCTCCTGTCTCCCCTCTCATCCCCTGGCATCCGGCTGAGCTCAGCTGGTACTGGCTGCCAGTCTGCGCAGAGAATAGAGGGAGTAGGAAGAGAGGGAGTAAGCACATAATGAGGAAGAGGAGGCGAGGGGTGCCCATGAGCCACTCCTGTCACTGCTGCAGCTTCTTCTACTGTTTGAGGTTTCACACCCACAGAATTAGAAAGAGAGAAAGACAGACAGACAGACAGACAGACAGACAGACAGACAGACAGACAGACAGACAGACAGAGAAGCATGCCTGTCGAAATACTGCAGAGTGGGAGTTTAGGCTGTATACCCCTCCCTCCCTCCTTTCCCATCTACACTCTCGTCTTCCCTTGCTCCCTTTCACACACCCACACAAACCACACATAGGCATATATATGTACAGGGTACACTCAGGCCTGAAGACACACACAGTTGCACACGCATTCTTTATCAATATAATTGTAACTAGAGTATAAAAATCAGTGGATCTAAGTGATTTAGTTTCAGCTTTGTTTCTAGAACCTAACTTCACCATGAGAAGAGAGCAGTAGTCGAGACCCATATCAATGCAGCTATGATGTAGTAAGTGGAGCTAGGCTATTTCCAAAAAGCCTCCTCCCTATCACCAAAAATAGACTTACACAGGGCTGCACAGATTTCTTCTTCCTCTACAAGGAATTCAATCAGTCTATGTTGTAGAAGCGGAATCTACACCCTGTAGCTAAATCTATGACACAGTACTAGGATCAAAGAGCACATTTCTGCTGAGGAGATTCCCATCATCTCCAACCCATCAGCCAGGAAAAGGGAGAGGTTCATGTCACACAACCAACCTCCAAAATCAGGAAAAGACACCATTGTCTCTATAGTACTTTCTCATTTGCATTTCCCCCCACCCAATCTCCCCTCCTCTGCTCCCCTCCTTGCTTATCTACCTCACTTGCTTTGGCAATGTTTCACATTAACATATGTTTCCCATGCCAACAAAGCCCCTTGAATTGAACTGAATTGAGTGTAGGTGACATCAGGCCTAAATGACCACACAGACCATACACAGCTATGAGAAACAGGTGGCAGCGTACAGTGAGGCAGAGCTGACAATGCTGGAGTGCCCAGCGTCTCTAATGTACGATTGCACTCCATCTCCCAGCTCTCCTCCGGCACAGTACACGGGAGAAGCTTCCCTCAGCCAGCCACAGAGCTGCATGCGCCACATTAAAACCACAAACCATGCAGCCTACACACATGGCTGCCATACAGGCATAGCCACACACACATGCACCAAACACAGGCAGACACCCAGAGGATAGAGAGAGGGAGGGAAGGAGATGAGAAGATGAGAAGAGAGAGAAAGATAGATACTATGCAGTTGTTGGGGGAGGCCAAGTGGTGATAAGGAGCAGTATTTACCGTGTCTGCTGGCTAGCTACAGTAGCATTGTAGCAATGTGACTGAGATGTTGCCAGTGTTCCTTCCTTCCTATTGTCTTGGGTGGCTAAATGTCAGGTGGCTGCAATAGCAGCGGTGCCTGGGCCTACGTCTCTCCACCCTTCTTCCTCCTCTCTCATTCCTCCACCCCCTGACTCTCTGTCCCCCTTTTTCTCCTGTCTTTCTATCTCTCTGCCTTCCTCTCTCTTCTCTCTGTCTGTCTTTCTCTCTCTGCCTCCTCTCTCTCTCAGCTTCTCTGGTTGTGCAACTAGCTCCAGAATCCTATTTGCTGAATTAATCTCCTACCAGCAGCAGTAGAGTTCCAGAGGGCTGTACTGCAACATCGGGAGTAGTCCTACGAGGAGGAAGCTGCCCTGCTTGCCAGTCTGCTGGGGCTGGGCTTCCAGTGGGCTGCCTGACTGACTGCCTCACTACCTGACTGACTGCCTCACTACCTGACTGACTGTCTGAAAGCTGGAGATAGTTGCTGAGGGGTTTGTCTGAGGGTGGATAGACCCCTCCTCCGATCCCCTCCTCCCCTCCTCCGCTCCCTGTGGAGCAGAATAGTGTATGGGGTGGGGCTAATTGATGCTGCTCTCTCTGTCACACACACAAGCAAGCAAGCACACAATGCTAACTGCTAGAATGCTAAAAGTGTATGCTGTCGGTGACTGCAGAATGGGCTGTTTGATTGTAGACACATACTGCAGTTCTCTGTCTGTCAGGGCTCTGACGCTGGGGTCTGTGTGTATGCAGATTACGTTCCTCTGCATACACGGGGGGGGGGTGTGTGTGTGTGTGTGTGTGTGTGTGTGTGTGTGTGTGTGTGTGTGTGTGTGTGTGTGCGCGCAAGACAAACTACTTTTTTTGAAATGTGAAAAATGCTGATAACACACACCTGAACATTGAGCCAGATCCTGAGGGGCAAAGGAGGAGAACGATGGAATGAGAGGAAGAAAATAAGAAAGAATATGAAGTCATAAGAGAGTATGATATAAGAACCAATGGCTATGATGCACCCCGAACCTAAAACATACTGGATCAGTTGAGTAATTTGCTGTGCTTTTTGATGCTTGCTGATGGCAAATTGAATTAGTAATCTTCTCAGTTTTAACACAAATTGAATTGGAGCAAAAACACACACACACACACACACACACACACACACACACACACACACACACACACACACCTTCTTCTTCTCATAATTCTATGCCTTAATCAGTGTGCGTGTGTGCCCAGTGCTGTTGGGTCCAAAACGACTTAATCTGGTTAGTCAGATTTGAAATAATCCAGGAAGGCCCTACATTTCAATGGTGTCATATTTTATTTTGCACATATTGCTCCTTGCTTTAGATCTGGCTTATAAGATTCATATAGCTGAGATTCTATAGAAAATAGACAAGACATTTGTATTACTGAATTTGACTGAAAGAACAGGTGGTATTACTGAAATGGGTCTGCTTTTCTAGCTCTCTCACTTCGAGGGGTCATTTCAGTCATTAATAGCTCAACACTTCCTAAGTTGTGTTGATTTGTGGGCCGTGTAACACAGCTATTTGGACAAGCAGTAGTAAAGGCTTTCTAAATTCGGATAGCCCCTTCATTTGGCTAGCTGTGGCCTTTGAACCTTCTATGGACGTCATCATCCATGTGGGTATACTGACTAGTCACCCTTGCATTGCTACTGGGCAAAATCTGTGACTTCTTGTTTTGAGAATGTTATTTCGCTCTCATTGACTTAGACACTGAGTAATATATACAGTGTTGCATAGGCCTACAGTATTTTACCCTTTCACTTCTCAATAACAACAAGACTCCACAATAAGAAAATTACAGTATATCCGTTTGGAAATGAAAGATCTACAGTTTTCCAGATCATTTTGCTTCATAATGATAAACAACTCTCAGCACGTGCATTGTCTTTTGATTTATTTAAACCTCAACAGAGAAGGATTATTTGACTATCATAAGTAATACACTGAAAAGCATAACGACCCCCCCCCCAACCCTCAATTTTCTCTGCTTTATCAAGCTAGGGATATTTACCACTTCTTTGCTAAAAAGCCAGGTTTTTTTCTGGATCAAAAAGGGCTTAGGTGGTGGGCATGGCAGGGGGTGTGGCGATGTGTGCGGTTGGCCCGTCGGCGTGGCTAAACTTTAGAGAACAATGTAGATGCCCCTATCTTAGTGGTGTAGAGAAATGTTAGCATTTTTAAGCCAATTCCCGGCACATTTCTCTATGTAGCAGAAATACATTTGAGCAGTTTTAAAGCTAATTTCCTGCTATTCTACACATTTTGCCATGTAGTTAAGAGCACGTTTCAGTTTGAAAGCTAATTTCCTATAATTCTTTGCATTTTGCCATGGCTAATACTGTTCTTTTGCTCAAACATAATAATAACATAATTACTGCTAAATTCATTGTTTTGGGAATGTTCTACTCTCCCTGGCTTTATTTTGGTGATTGTTAGTTCCCAAAGGTTATATTAATTTAAAATCTATCGGTCAAATATCGGTCAAATATCTACATACTTTTTGTACATACTATATATCTGGTTTTAGTATTTTAAGTTTGCACTGAAAGCATTTTTCCATCCCCAAAGTTTTGGAGGAACACTAAACGATCTTGTCCAAATCAGTTACATTATTAAAAGCTGTCTTCATTCAAAAAGCCTAGAAACTACTTCAATATGTTGGTTAAACCATTTTACAAATGGAAGATAAAACACTTATATGGAAAAGACAGGCTTTACAGTGGAAACCCGGGAAAGCTATTGGACAGGTGCAGGTGAATCGGGACAACATTTTTATCAGATATAAATCAATTATTTCAAAATAGTATTAATTACAGGAACACGCACATGTGCACGCACGCACACACAAACATTCACACACACACAAACACACACAAGTAGGTCGGTACAGTAAGTAGGTGGTTATATATTTCAACTGACCTTTCAATTACTTAGCCTATGTGTCAGCAATGAGCTCTCTGCTCTGCCTCTGATTTGATTATGGGCTGGCTCAGCCCGTTCAGATCTGGATCAAGTCCGCTTTGATTAATGCCAACACAAACCATGCATCTAGCTGAACTCAGTGCCCAGGCTGGCTACACCCAGACTGCATAGGACTTGGTAGAAGAGTGGTGGGCCTTCGGAGGCACTCAATCCATTGCTTAAATATCCCAATAATTCATGGGTTACCCCCTTTTCTGTTCCTTTCTGTCACGATACAGCTACTGTATATCTCATTGTGGAATAGAGGAATCGTGTTGGTCCTATACATTTTTTCCTCTATGAAAATGGTGCTGTGCTTTTAGCAGTCTCCTGGAGAGGATAATGGCGTTATGAAGGCAGCCTGAGAGAGAGAGAGAGAGAGAGCGAGAGAGAGAGAGAGAGAGAGAGAGAGAGAGAGAGCTAAAAGAGCTCTGCTCTGTCTGGGTCAAATTCAATTAGGGAGGATGGAGACCTCAGCCAATGCAGACCCTACCGAAATCACTTTAGGAAGCATTCACCAAAACAATGTTAATTTCCTGGGGCGATTGGATTCAATAGAATTGCAATATAAGGTTTTTTATTGGGATATGTTAAACCAGTGATTATGTCTTTATGCATATGAATAACACACATTATTGACACTAATTATGACCCTGGCACTACACTGTTATAAGACTTTATTATTAATTTGCAGTTTTTCCAGTAAGCATCCATATTATTATTATCATCATGAGGACCATCATTGAGGGGGCTGTGCCGGGGCTCGCACAGAAGAGGGGTTGGCATGGGGACTGTGTCTGGGAGACAGCTGTAGCCTTCTAGCGGGAGTGAGACCCTCCTTAAAGACACACAGGTCATTCCTCATGCAGGGTCTCTTCCTGCTATGCCCTGTCCGTCGCGACAGACAGACAGACAGACAGACAGACAGACAGACAGACAGACAGACAGACAGACAGACAGACAGACAGACAGACAGACAGACAGACAGACAGACAGACAGACAGACAGACAGACAGACAGACAGACAGACAGATATACTGTATATCACGCCTTACCTCTCTACTGTGTTAGCTGATGTGTGGTGAGCGTTCTGGCACAAAATGGTCGCTGTGCATCACCCAAGTGAGTGCCACATATTGGTGGATGAGGTGAGTTTGCCCCTTACTATGTAAAGTACTTTGAGTCTGTTAGTAGGTAGTGTCACGTCCTGACCAGTAATAGGGGTTATTTGTTATTATAGTTTGGTCAGGACGTGGCAGGGGGTATTTGTTTTATGTGGTTCAGGGTGTGTTTGTCTATGTATTTAGGTAGAGGGGTATTTGATTTATTAGTCCAGGGTTTTGGTTATTGTTCTATGTTAGTTTTTCTATGTTCTTTCTAGGTGTTTGTATTTCTATGTTTTGGTAATGGGGATTGGGGCCTTCAATTGGAGGCAGCTGTCTATCGTTGCCTCTGATTGAAGGTCCTATATTTAGGAGTGTTTTTGTCATGGGATTTTGTGGGAGATTGTTGCTGTATATAGCTTTGTGCCTTACCGGCCTGTTCTTTGTCGTCGTGTTTTTTGTATACGTCTTTGTTTTGCTTTTTCATTCTTTGTCCTTTAACCTCTATGGGCTAGGTGGGACGCAAGCGTCCCACCCGTGGTGCACTCCATCAACAGCAGGTGCATTTCAAGAGCGACAAA
The DNA here is from genome assembly GCF_965601325.2 of Salmo salar. Classification (NCBI taxonomy): domain Eukaryota; kingdom Metazoa; phylum Chordata; class Actinopteri; order Salmoniformes; family Salmonidae; genus Salmo; species Salmo salar. The sequence goes on from NC_138291.1 coordinate 155,203,272, forward strand.
TTTGAATCCAAATAAATGGCAAAATTCAAATTTTTCAAACATACAACTATTTTACACCCTTTGAAAGATAAACATCTCCTTAATAAAAGAAGATGAGTATACATTTTCCCGCTGCGTCTTGGTCTAAACTCTATGACACCCGTGACAGGTAAAAAGTTGCTATATAAATTCAATCCATATACAGTGTGGTCCGACATTGCCACCTTTGATAAAGAAGAGCAATAATGACTGTATAAAATAAATAATTAAAATACTGAACTACAGTGAGCTCCAAAAGTATTGGGACAGTAATCTGTACTCCAACACTTTGTATTTGAAAATATACAATGACTATGAGGTTAAAGTGCAGACTGTCAGCTTTAATTTGAGAGTATTTTCATCTATATCTAATGAACAGTTTAGAAATTACTGCACTTTTTGTACATAGTCCCTACATTTTAGGGGACCTAAAGTATTGGGACAAATTCACTTATATGTGTATTAAAGTAGTCAAACGTTTAGTATTTGGTCCCATATTCTTGGCATGCAATAATTACATCAAGCTTGTGACTCTGCAAACTTATTGTATGCATTTGCTGTTTGGTTGTGTTTCAGATTAGTTTGTGCTGAATAGAAATGAATGGTAAATAATGTATTGTGTCATTTTAGAGTCACTCTCATTGTAAATAAGAATAGAATGTTTCTAAACACTTCGACATTAATGTGGATGCTACCATGCTTACGGATAATCCTGAATGAATATTGAATAATGGTGAGTGAGAAAGTTAGAGGCATAAATATCACCCCCCCCCCCCCCCCCAATAACATGCTAACCTTCCGTTATTATAATGATGAGAGGTTAGCATATCTTGGGGGTATGATATTTGTGCGTCTAACTTTCTCACACACCATTATTCACAATTACATACACTGAGTGTACAAAACCTTAAGGACACTTCTTTTTCCAAAAATATTTAAGTGCCTTTGAACAGGGTATAGTAGCAGGTGCCAGGCACACCGGTTTGTGTCAAGAAGTGCACCGCTGCTGGGTTTTTCACGCTCAACAGTTTCCTGTGTGTATCAAGAATTGTCCACTCCCCAAAGGACATCCAGCCAACTTGACACAACTGTGGGAGTCAACATGGGCCAGCATCCCTGTGGAACGCTTTGAAGCATTGTAGAGTCCACGACCCGACGAATTGAAGCCGTTCCGAGGACAAAAAAAGGGGGGGTGCAACCCAATATTAGGAAGGTGTTCTTAATGTTTGTACACTGAGTGTTTGTATATATACAAAAGTATGTGGACACCCCTTCAAATTTGTGGATTTGGCTATTTCAGCCACACCCGTTGCTAACAGGTGTATAAATCAAGCACACATCCATGCAATCTCCATAGACAAACATTGTCAGTAGAATGGCCTTACTAAAGAGTTCAGTGACTTTCAACATGGCACCGTCATTGGATGCCACCGTTCCAACAAGTCAGTTGGTCAAATCTTATTGTGAAGTGTAAATGTCTAGGAGCAACAACGGCTCAGTCGTGAAGTAGTAGGCCCCACAAGCTCACAGAACGGGACCGGCGAGATCTGAAGCTCTTGGCGTGTAAAAATCGTCTGTCCTCACCTCAATATCGAGTTCCAAACTGCCTCTGGAAGCAACGTCAGCACAAGAACTGTTCGTCGGGAGCTTAATGAAATGGGTTTCCATGGCCGAGCAGCTGCACACAAGCCTAAGATTACCATGCGCAATCCCAAGCGTCAGCTGGAGTGGTGCATAGCTCGCCACCATTGGACTCTGGGGCAGTGGAAATGCGTTTTCTGGAGTGATGAATCACCTTTCACCATCTGGCCGTCCGATGGACGAATCTGGGTTAGGCGGATGCCAGGAGAATGCTACCAGCCCCAATGGATGGTGCCAACTGTAAAGTTTGGTGGATGAGGAATAATGGTCTGGGGCTGTTTTTCATGGTTTGGGCTAGGCCCCTTAGTTCCAGTGAAGGGAAATCTTAAGTTTGGGGAAGGCCCTTTCCTGTTTCAGCATGACAATGCCCCAGTGCACAAAGCAAGATCCATACAGAAATGCTTTGTCGAGATCGGTGTGGAAGAACTTGACTGGGCTGCACAGAGCCCTGACCTCAACCCCATCGAACACCTTTGGGATGAATTGTAACACCAATTGCGAGCCAGGCCTAATCGCCAAACATGAGTGCCCGACCTCACTAATGCTCTTGTGGCTGAATGGAATGAATGAAAATATATATTCCAGCATCCCCAATCTAGAAAACCCGTCACTATAACACAGTCCCACTCTGGCAACCCAGCCTCTGGTGGCTCATGTGGCATGTCCATTCTATTTCACAAAGCTGGAATGAGCAAGAATTCCTCCTGCACAAGGACCATGGAGTTATGAAATGAACTGTTGTGTAACCATTACACAACAATGTGGATGTAATAACAGGTTTATGCGCATACACACACACACACACACAAACACTATTCACTCTGCTAGCATAATAGTTTTCCCTGTAAATTATTTATACTACATTTACATATTTCATAATTGTTCCATGAGTTGATTTGTGAATATGGAGAGCATGTCAGTGGAGTGGTCATTACCATAAGAGCGTTAAGATACTGGATGGACATAACAGCTGACCAGCAAGTCACATGGATGCCAGGAAGCATGTTCCAGGCTTTAGGCATATGCGTGTTGGCCAATGACAAGCCATTAGCGTGTGTACAGTAAGGTGCTCTGCACATCTCTGCCATCTCCGTCTTACATCTCCATTGGGTGAAATTGATTTGGAACAAGTGAGGCTTGCAACAGCAAGAAGCCATTATGGTCTGTCAGTTTCCCTTTACGAATCTGTCCCTATCTTGCTAGTGGGCCTGTTGCCAGGACAACGGCTCCAGCACCTTCCCTCCCTGGACCAGGAGGAGCCCCAGAGGACTTCCACCCCTTCCCCCGTTTTCCTTTCCTTACTTTTTCTTTGCTCTTCACTTCACCTCCACACACTCTCCTGACTGCACAATCCAAAGTGCCACAGCTCACCAGACCCACACATCTGCTATGCATGAGAGCTTGCCATAAAGACCTATATGCCATAAAGGAACAAGACATACACTCGCTAATCTATACAATATACATTCTCTGAGGACATAGATTGTGATCAAGATAAATGCAGGAAAGAGTATGATAAAATATGATTAGGACTTAACCAATGGCTTGAAGGGCCAAACCGCTGGTTATCGGGAAACCTAACTGATCAAAAGCAGATATGGTGCAATATGCTGAACTCCGGAGAAAAGATGGCATTTTGTGTGTTCTAGATTTAGAGGGCCACTAGTAGGACACAGTGACAAACTCCTCCATCTGGTCTAAGGAGACCCCACTGCCCAGGGGCACTGCAAAAGGTGCCATCCCTTAAACCAAGGAAGATATAAATGCAATCCATTATTATTTGAAGGAGATGAAGGGGTGAAAACAGGAAAATACAGTACAGTTCAAAAGTTTGGGGTCACTTAGAAATGTCCTTGCTTTTGAAAGAAAAAGCCATTTTTTTGTCTGTTAAAATAGCATCAAATTGATCAGAAATACAGTGTAGACATTGTTAATGTTGTATGGAATGGAATATCTACATAGGCCCATTATCAGCAACCATCACTCCTGTGTTCCAATGGCACATTGTGTTAGTTAATTCAAGTTTAGCATTTTAAAAGACTAATTGATCATTAGAAAACCCTAATGCGATTTAGTTAGCAAAGCTGAAAACTGTTGCTCTGATTAAAGAAGCAATAAAACTGGCCTTCTTTAGACTAGTTGGGTATCTGGAGCATCAGCATTTGTGGATTCGATTGCACGCTCAAAATGGCCAGAAACAAATAACTTTCTTCTGACACTCGTCAGTCGATTCTTGTTCTGAGAAATGAAGGTTATTCCATGCGAGAAATTGCCAAGAAACTGAAGATCTGGTACAACACTGTGTACTACTCCCTTCACAGAACAGCGCAAACTGGCTCTAACCAGAATAGAAAGAGGAGTGGGAGGCCCTGGTGCACAACTGAGCAAGAGGACAAGTACATTGGAGTGTCTAGTTTGAGAAACAGATGCCTCACAAGTCCTCAACTGGCAGCTTCATTAAATAGTACACACAAAACACCAGTCTCAACGTCAACAGTGAAGAGGCGACTCCGGCATCTGTTTCTCAAACTAGACACTGTAATGTACTATGAAATGTCTAAGTGACCCCAAACTTTTGAACGGTATTGTATATGTTTTCAATACCCCAAATGAAAGTTTTTTTTTTTGCATCTACCAGGGATACAGAGCAAACGACTTTTCTAAGACGACAGTACAGGAGGACATAGGAAACACAATGTCATAACTGCCAGTCTCACATAATGACGTGTGTCCAGGCATAGCCTCCTCCCCAGGGCCTCTCATACAGTAAAGATGGGATGGGGCTGTGACTGTGGCTGCGACTGCATGGAGCTAGGGATCCAGGGCAGAGTTAGGCCAGTCTGAAGTGACAGCTGACTCAAGGGAACACTGATGCTGCCTCTGTCCCTGCCTGCTGAAATTAGCCACCCTCCAGTGGACACGTCTCCTCATGACTCCCTCTAAACACTCCATCCCCTCAGGGAGGTGTGTGTGTGTGTGTGTGTGTGTGTGTGTGTGTGTGTGTGTGTGTGTGTGTGTGTGTGTGTGTGTGTGTGTGTGTGTGTGTGTGTGTGTTAATGGGAGTTGATGAGAAAACACAGATACACTTCTCAGACCTGCTCACACTACACACAGCTCTGTGGAAGGAAACAGAACGAGAGATGGCTGGCCGACGAGCCGATGTGACGTCCAGGCGTCTCACAAAGCATTATGGGGGAATGATATAGGGCTGGAGGTTGGGAAGCTACCGTTTGAATTCCCTAGTGGGGTGTAGTGGTCCTGTTGAGCGCCTAAGCGAGGCACTTACCCCGCCCAGGCACTCCAATATCTAGAGATATAAAAAGCAACATATCCACCTAGACAAAAGCAACCTGTAGTGCTTTAAAATTGCTTTAAAAGGATGCCTGAACTCAATGTACTGTCTCCCTCTTCCTGTACTGTCTCCCTCTCCCTGTTCTGTCTCCCTCTCCCTCTTCATGTTCTGTCTCCCTCTCCCGCTTCCTGTTCTGTCTAGCTCCCACTCTTCTGTGATACAGCTTTCTCTCTGAAATGTTTCATTATCATAGTGTATAATGAGGAAAATGTTTCTGAATGACAAGCTTGTCAGAACATCAATTTACAGTCTCTCTAAAAGCTTTTCAGACAAAATGGCTTTGGCCCTTGAGTGACCTCTGATTGGAGGGTCTTTAAACTACACGCCACAATAACACCAAAAGCCAAGAACATAAGTGTTTGTTTTATCTATGCTATTACTATTATTTTACTCCTGAACTATGAATTTGTTTGGGGTATTAAACTGAACCTTCCAGGGGAGGATTTCCTAATCCTGACATACACACACACACCGCTGTGCAAATCACTTTCACTTACCATTGGAAGACTGTCTGTCAACCATCCAGCTGGCACACACACACAGCAGCCCCCCCGACAGACAGACCAACAGCCAGAGAATCAGCCACAAGCAGCCATGCCACCAACCAGGCAGGAAGCGAGCCAGACAAACCTGCCAGCCTGTGGATCAGTCAACCAGACAGACAGATATCCAACCAGACAACCAACCAGCTCATATAGCAGGAAAAGAGACAGATGGACAGATAGATACTGTAGGTGAGACATGTAATTCAACATTACTTCTTCGGGATCGGTGTCCCTTCCATGGGACGGTTGCGTTGTGCTAACGTAGACTAACGCGATTAGCATGAGGTTGTAAGTAACAAGAACATTTCCCAGGACATAGACATATCGGATATTTGCAGAAAGCTTAAATTCTTGTTAATCTAACTGCACTGTCCAATGTACAGTAGCTATTACAGTGCAAGAATGCCATGCTATTGATTGAGGAGAGTGCACAATTTTCAACATGAAAAGTTATTAATAAACAAATTAGGCACATTTGGGCAGTTTTGATACAACATTTTGAACAGAAATGCAACGGTTCATTGGATCAGTCTAAAACTTTACACATACACTGATCGAAATTGAAAATTGCACCTGGGCTGGAATAATACATTATGGCCTTTCCCTTGCGTTACAAAGATGATGGTACAAAAAAATCCAAAAGAACGGTTGGTTTTTTCTTTATATTATCTTTTACCAGATCTATTGTGCCATATTCTGCTACAATCCTTTCACAACTCCATAAACGTCCAAGTGTTTCCTTTCAAATGGTGCCAAGAATATGCATATCCTTGCTTCAGGGCCTGAGCTACAGGCAGTTAGGGTATGTCATTTGGGTATGTCATTTTAGGAGAAAATTGAAAAAAGGAGCGGATCCTTAAGAGGTTTAAGACCAGAGAATCAGACATCCAACCAGCCAACAAACCATCACATTTATCTACAAAAAGACAAACAGGGGGCCTCCTGAGTGGCGCAGCGGTCTAAGGCACTGCATCGCAATGCTAGAGGCGTCACAACAGACCCGGGCGCCTGCAGGCTGACCTCAGTCGTCAGTTGAATGGTGCTTCCTCCGACACATTGGTGTGGCTGGCTTCTGGGTTAAGCGGGCGGGTGTTAAGAAGCGTGGTTAGGCGGGTCATGTTTTGGAGGACGCATGACTCCACCTTCGCCTCCCGAGCCCGTTTGGGCATTGCAGCGATGAGACAAGATCGAAATTGAGGAGAAGAAGGGGGTAAAACACAAAAATGTAAAAAAATTTACAATCAGGACAACATTCTACCTAGAGGATTCAGTCCTAGAGGAATAAAACCAGCCAGCCAATTGTACACCCAATCAGAAAACCAGCCAGTCGGGCTGTAAGAAACCGGCTTCAAGAACTGTTACAGAATCCCCCTGCCGAGGGCGCTGTGGGACTAATTTCCAGCGTGTGTGCTGTTTACGTTTGGCTGGCGCAGCCTTATCTAACTCTCCCACTCATGTGACAGATATCGATCACCTCCAGCTCGTGGTTTCAGCCAATCAAACAGTCCCGATGCACTCCACACTCTGCCAATACATTGATGCATCCTGTGATAGGTCAGATGCTCCAAGCTAACCCAGCACTGGCCAGTCGGGTCCATTGCATGCTCTCTCAAGTGTAAAGTATTAGCTGGGCCTGAACTGTGTTTTCTCCAGTGTCAGAGCGTGGATGGACATACTATATGTGCATGGGATGTGAAAACAAAGTAAGTTGTTGTCGCTGTTGTTATCATTGCAGTATGTGCTAGAGTAATAGTATTCTATGTAAGTTTTCATTCCTGTTATTATTATGTTACTACTGATATTGTGTGCGATGATTAGTCACTCTTTACTACTTCCTATTTCCTAAATATTTAAATACAGTCCTTGCTGTTGTCTGTTTCTTTGCAAAAATATAATATACAGATAGTAGGCTATTGCAAAGAAACACAACAGCAATAATATACAGTCCTTGCTGTTATACTTACTGTGCTATTGACATGCTAGTCATTCATGTAGTGTTACTATGTAATATGTGGTTATTAGGTCATTATTAGATACAGTCCTTGTTGTTCTATCCCAAAAGCTTATTTCTCTCAGATTTTGTTTACGAATTTGATTACATCCCTGTTAGTGAGCATTTCTCCTTTGCCAAGATAATCCATCCACCTGACAGGTGTGGCATATCAACAAGCTGATTAAACAGCATGATCATTACGTGCAATATTGTCACACAACACAATACCACAGATGTCTCAAGTTTTGAGGGAACGTGCAATTGGCATGCTGAATGCAGGAATGTCCACCAGAGATGTTGCCAGAGAATTGAAAGTTCATTTCTATTCCATAAGCCGCCTCTAACATCGTTTTAGAGAAGTATGTCCAACAGTCATCACAACAGCAGAGCACGTGTAACCACACCAGCCCAGGACCGCCACATCCGGCTTCTTCACCTGCTGGATCATCTGTGGGAGGGGGACACACTATTTCCTATATAGTGCACTACTTTTGACCCGAACCCAAGTAGTGCACTATATAGGTAATAGGGTGCCATTTGGGACACAGCCCGTGATGGTTGTGATAAAGTGAAACCCAGTGAAAGCCTTCCTCATTGCAGATGGACTGGAATAGAGTGAGAGTAGGAAAAAGCCTGAGGTCTGTTAGCTGCAACATCCAATGTGCCAAATGTCAACCTCAGTAACACCACCTTTACCACCCGCTGTGGCCTTGAGACACTACTATACCAACACAGCCTGTGGGGTGCTCTCTCTCTCCATTTGTTTCATCATGTCACCCTTTCTCTTTTTTTATATGTATTTTTTGCTTACGGAACCTGGTATTCTCAGGCGGTGTCCTGTCCCAGTACCAACCAGGCCCGACCCTGAACAGGTGTGTTCAGGGTGGTATGGCCACAAGCCTATTTTTTTTTACCCCGTTTTCTCCCTGAATTTGGTCCCTTGGCTCATCTCTGTAATTCCTCAATAGGCTCAGGAGAGGCGAAGGTCGAGTCATGTATTCTCTGAAACATGACCCACCTGGCCACATACTTCTTATCACACTGCTCTCTAAACTGGATGTCAGTCGCACCAACGTGTCGGAGGAAAAACCTTTCAATAGACGATCGGAGTTAGCTTACAGGTTCCTGGCCCTGTCACAAGGAGTCTCTAGAGCACGATGAGCCAAGGAAAGCCCCACCTGCCAAACCCTCCCCTACCACAGATGGCGCTGGGCCAATTGTGCACCGTCCTATGGGGCTCCTGGTCAAGGCCAGTTGTCACCCTACACGTGTCATTGTAAAAGGCAGCTTGATTTTGAATGTAATACCAGCTCATCACATAAAACCACCCACACACAGAGAATCCCTCTTAGTCATCCACTATAAGAAAATTTAGCCTGGTCCTGGTCATATCTTCTCAGGTATATTCAACCCTGCAATTACCTACCCAGCCTACCTCCCTAGTCATGAGGTAGCCTCACCCAGCCTATCCTCTCCCCTCCCTCCACAGCCGTGCCAGGCCCTGCTGGCACTAGCCAGTCGGGGCCAAGTGGTATATGGCCCTGCCAAATCGCACACAGCACTGCCTTGCCATGCCTAGCCCCATTTAGCCCTATACAGAAGCACAAAAGCCTGCATGGTGTCGTATAGACTGTAGACCCATGTAGCCAAGCTCTCCACAGGCCTTCCCAGCTCCATCTAGCCATGGTCCTGCCTAATGTAGCTACTCAGTCTGGCCCAGCCTAACCCAGAGTGTTTCAGAGCTGCAGTCACAGCCATAGCAGTCTCTCTCAAAGCAGCAGAGCAGAGTAGAGCTGAGGAGGAGCACACAGCAGACAGACACTTCTCTCTCTCTGCAACACAGCAGCATCGCCCACGCAACCAAGTCCATGGGCACAAATCACAAACATGCATGTAAGTGTGCAAGCAAACACACACACACACACACACACACACACACACACACACACACACACACACACACACACACACACACACACACACACACACACACACACACCCCCACACCACACACACACCACACACACACACACACCTGGTTAGTCATGATATATTCCTCTTCAGTGGATTGAAGAGGAGTGTCATGGCTAACATCTACTGTAGTTTCTGAGTGTGTGTGTGTTTAGTGTAAACCGAGCCAATACCATACAAGTTTATTTACTGAGATGTTCTTTTCACCATTATTCCAATACTGATCTATCCGAGTCTGTGGTGAGAGCGTTACACATGCATGTATGTGCACATGCTTTTGCAGAAATGTGTATGCTATATTTTACAGAAGGTTATGGCAGTAACAATTCCCACTGAGACAGTGGCACAACACTAGTGGTGCATAGGGTAAAAAAGCTCCCTACCTCAAAGGCAGTTCCCCCTTTGTCTCAAAACGACTGAATCCTCCCTCTCATCACCGGCCGGCAGGGGTGACGCGGCAGTGGCGTGTGCCTACGTGTATGTGCGCCGTGAGCGTTCCAAAGGCTTAATGGTTGGTCCAGTCTACAGCTCCGAGAGTCAGACGCACTAAGGCTCTCTTTCACACACACACACCATCTCTCAGTTACTCGCTTGTGTTCCCGCTCTCTCTCGCGCTCTCTCCTCCTTAGTAGTGCTCGCAGGTTCTCTATCACGACAAACTCCCTCCCTCCCCTACCTCTCAGCCTTTCTCTCTATCTCCCTTCCCTGTCTCTCACAGATGCACGCGCATGCTCTGTGCAGTCCGCATCCCTCCTCTTCATCCCACTCATAAAAATTCACACACAAACCCACTGAAGGTTGTCAGCATTCATATCATTGGCCTGTGTAAATCTCAGCTCATTGATATGTAAATGATTGCATCATGGATGAACGTTTCCTCTTCACGCATCTCCTCCCTGCAGTCGTCCCTGAGCAGCCCTCACACCCATGTCTCGCTGTCTCCATCTCTCTCGCTCTCCTCTCTCTTTTTTAGAATAGAGAAAGGCATGATCTGAGTATACTGGGTCGATGTATTCCTGCCCTGGATCACTTAACTCTGCTCCTTTTTCCATCCTCTTAGCCATGATTCATCATTCCTTTCTTCCCCCCATTCAAACACTGACATACGTCCCTCTCTCTTTTCTTTCTATTCCTTCATGCATTTATTTTTTAACTGCTATGTCACCTGTCCTCATCCTAGGTTTGGTATAGTGAGATGTGTGCTTCCTGGCTCTACTTGGACTCCTAAAAGACCCTTACCTTAAAGTACTGGAGGACATGGGCCAATGGAAAAACCAAAAATAACCAGGACAGACCAATCAAAACTCACCTTCACCTTGAGTCACCAATAAGCAACAGTGCCATCTCAGCCCTCCCCAATCCCAGATCATACCTCTAAAAGCAGAGTGGTGTTTTTAGGGAAATTACAATATCACAGCAGCAGGTATTGGTTAGTCATAAGCAGCTCTCTATTTTACAGGGCTGGAGAGAGGGAGAGAAAAAACCTCTCCCCTCCACTCTGTTGCCTAGCAACGCCCGCTGCTCTGAGAGTACACACCCCCTCCCTCTCTCTCAGTCCTTAGATACGGTTCTTTATAAACCAGTTGGTTTTCAGGCACAATGCAAAACCCTGTAAGGCTCTAGTTGGGATTGGACAGGCAAATGAGTCTGAGGAGGCAAGGTGTCATTTGACAAGACCTTTTAACCACACCCACTGAAGATGCTAATAACACGTCATCATGGATTTCACCCTGTTTCTTCCTCTGATTGGTGAATCCAGACATTGCTTTTTACCATTGGGGCATTGGTGCTTTCAGTGAGATATGCTGTCCTCTCCTGGACATATCGACAACTGACTTACAGTGCAACATATAAACAGCACATTTAACAAGGATATGCATAACATTTGGGTTATGTTTAAAAGGTAACATAAAAGGTCAAGGCAAAGTCAGAAGAAGGCCACAGGTGAGCTCACATGGGCTAAGCCTTACCTTCCCTTTGGCCTGCAGGTGATGGGAGTTCCTGGAAGCGATAATTGAAAGCTGTCTCTGGATCCACAGCAGCTCTGCCTGAGACTGTCTCAGTAGCCCCTCAATGTCACTTGACCTGTGACCTCACATGATGTCCTGGCAGTCTGGCACACACATTGTATATCACAAAGACACACACAGTCAGTATGCTGTAAACACACACATTCACAAATATAGACTCTGTATAATCAAAAACACAGACTCGTGCTCACACACATATACACTGTACTCATAATACAAAACACAATACAGCTTCATCCCTAGATCAGGTTTAAATTCAATGACCTGCTGTCAATAGTTTAACAGTGCTGCTGCCACACATCAAGAGCTCTCTGGCTTTCCCCACAGACTGACTGGCAGAGTATCAATTCAAATCAAATCAAAGTTTACTTGTCACGTGCGCCGAATAAAACAGGTGCAGACCTTACAGTTACCAGAAGTCCCCACAAGAATAGTAAAAGAACAAAATTCTGACCTACTGGGGGACATTTTGTTAGTCCCCACAAGGGCAAATGCTATTTCTAGGGTGTTTAGGGTTAAGGTTAGAATTAGTGTTAGGGAGAGAGAGAGCAGGGAGATTATTGTACACAGCACTACAATGACAGGAGGAGCCGCTGGACCCAGGTCAGCTTTTATCAGCCAATACTAAGTACCCCTCTCCATCCCTCCGCTCTGCTGCTGTCCTACTTCCAGCCACTCAAATCAAATCAAAAATCACTCACCATCATTAGTCATCACAAACACCCCTGGATGATGATTGACATGGTTAAGGGGGTTAATTATACAGATTAGACTACAAAGACCACAGCATACATCATGATATGGAAGTCTTTCACAAAGGTTTGATATCATCTTTTATCAGTACTCAGATGCTCCTTGGCTTAATCTGAATATAATGGTTCCTTTTCTTGTTGTAGAGAGTTGGACATGGGGTATGGGTCCTTACAATAGCTGTTTGAAATTAGAAATGAAATGTGTCTGCCTTAACTGCTACAGCACTGTATGTACTGTAGTCAGCACTTTTTCACGACCACAAAGTCAACACTAGATGGAAACATGGTCTCACAATTTCTGGGAATTTTCATTCTGGGTCCTAACTTTGATTGATTGAAATGTTGAAATGCTACTCTCATTCATTCATACACACCCATCCACCCACCCACACACACATCATGGGTCTGTGTGACACACAGTTGGCTGTGACCCATTGTCACGTCCTGACCATAGAAAGATGTTATTTTCTATGGTAGAGTAGGTCAGGGCGTGACAGTTTTTTTCTTCTATGTTTTCTATTTCTATGTTCAGGTTCTAGTTTTGTATTTCTATGTTGGGGTTTTTGTTTGGGATGATCTCCAATTAGAGGCAGCTGGTCCTCGTTGTCTCTAATTGGAGATCATACTTAAATAGGGTTTTTTTCCACCTGGGTTTGTGGGAGATTGTTTTTGAGTCAGTGAATGATTCACCTCTGCGTCACGGTTTGTTGTTTTTGTCATTCAGTTTATTTATGTATTGCATAGTTTCACAGTGTAAATAAAATGTGCAACGACACACACGCTGCACTTTGGTCCGCTCCTCATTTCGACAACCGTGACAGAATCTCCCACCACCAAAGAACCAAGAAGCGTGCCCAGGAGAAACAGGAATGGACTTGGGAGGAAATTCTGGATGGGAAAGGACCCTGGAGTCAGGCTGAAGGAGGAAATTGCGGCAGCTAAAGCGGAGCGGCAATATTACGGGGCACTATACCAGCCACGAGGCAAGTGCGAGAGGCAGCCCCCAAAAAATATTTTTTGAGGGGGCACACGGGGAGATTGGCAGAGTCAAGTTGGAGACCTGAGCCAACTCCCCGTGCTTACCAGGGGGAGCGAGTAATGTAGCAAGCACCATGTTATGCGGTGATGCGCACTGTATCGCCAGGGTGCATTCACAGGCCGGTGCGATCTGTGCCTGCGCCCCGCATTTGTCGAGCTAGGTTGAGCATCCAGCCGGGGCGGGTTGTGCCAGCTCTACGCTCGAGATCTCCAGTGCGCCTCCACAGCCCAGTATATCCTGTGCCTGCCCCACATACCCGGCCTCAATTGAGTCTATTCAGCCTGGTACGCCCTGTGCCTGTTCCTTGCACTTGCCCTGAGGTGCGTATTACCAGTCTGGCGCCACCTGTGCCAGCCCCACGCATCAGGCCTCCAGTGCACCTGCCCAGTCCGGGGTGTCCTGTTCCTGCTCCCCGCACTCGCCCTGAGGTGCGTGTTACTAGTCTGGCGCCATCTGTGCCAGCCCCACGCATCAGGCCTCCAGTGCGCCTGCCTTGTCCGTGGTGTCCTGTTCCTGCTCCTCGCACTTGCCCTGAGGTGTGTGTTACTAGTCTGGCGCCACCTGTGCCAGCCCCACGCATCAGGCCTCCAGTGCACCTGCCCAGTCCGGGGTGTCCTGTTCCTGCTCCCCGCACTCGCCCTGACGTGCGTGTTACTAGTCTGGCACCATCTGTGCCCCATGCATCAGGCCTCCAGTGCGCATTCCCAGTCCAGAGCTTCCGGTGACAGTTCCCAGTCCAGAGCTTCAGGCGACAGTTCCCAGTCCGGACCCTCCTACGACAGTTCCCAGTCCGGACCGTCCTGCGACAGCCCGCAGTCCAGGCCCCCCGGCGACGGCCCGCAGTCTGGGCCCTCCTGCGACGGCCCGCAGTCCGGGCCCTCCGGCGACGGCCCGAAATCCGGAACCTCTGGCGACGGCCCGCAGTCCGGAACCTCCGGCGACGGCCCGCAGTCCGGAACCTCCGGCGACGGCCCGCAGTCCGGAACCTCTGTTGTTGTCGGTGCGTTCGGAGTCCGCACCTTTGGGGGGGGTACAGTCACGTCCTGACCATAGAAAGATGTTATTTTCTATGGTAGAGTAGATCAGGGCATGACGGTTTTTTTCTATGTTTTCTATTTCTATGTTCAGGTTCTAGTTTTGTATTTCTATGTTGGGGTTTTTGTTTGGGATGATATCCAATTAGAGGCAGCTGGTCCTCGTTGTCTCTAATTTGAGATCATACTTAAGTAGGGTTTTTTTCCACCTTGGTTTGTGGGAGATTTTTGAGTACGTGTATGTTATGTTGTTTTTGTTATTCAGTTTATTTTATATGTATTGCATAGTTTCACAGTGTAAATAAAATGTGGAATGACACACATGCTGCACTTTGGTCCACTCCTTCCTATGACAACCGTGTCACCCATCAGCCTAACATGGCTCTTATCTTGAGGATGATCGTATCTCCAGGCTCAGATGGGAGAATATAAGGGTTCCTTATAGCAAGGTTTTACCTATTGTACCTGGTGAGAGAGCAAACATCAATCTATACATTCACCCTATTAGTGACCTGGAACATTTCCATGTTCTACTTTCTAACTGAATAATGCCATTATATCATGTGACTCTTTAGCCCAGAATAGAATTACAGTTGAGCAATGTGAAATACACTGCTCAAAAAAATGAAGGGAACACTTAAACAACACAATGTAACTCCAAGTCAATCACACTTCTGTGAAATTCAACTGTCCACTTAGGAAGCAACACTGATTGACAATAAATTTCACATGCTGTTGTGCAAATGGAATAGACAACAGGTGGAAATTATAGACAATAAACAAGACACCCCCAATAAAGGAGTGGTTCAGCAGGTGGTGACCACAGACCACTTCTCAGTTCCTATGCTTCCCTGCTGATGTTTTGGTCACTTTTGAATGCTGGCGGTGCTTTCACTCTAGTGGTAGCATGAGACGGAGTCTACAACCCACACAAGTGGCTCAGGTAGTGCAGCTCATCCAGGATGGCACATCAATGCGAGCTGTGGCAAGAAGGTTTGCTGTGTCTGTCAGCATAGTGTCCAGAGCATGGAGGTGCTACCAGGAGACAGGCCAGTACATCAGGAGACGTGGAGGAGGTCGTAGGAGGGCAACAACCCAGCAGCAGGACCGCTACCTCCGCCTTTGTGCAAGGAGGAGCAGGAGAAGCACTGCCAGAGCCCTGCAAAATGACCTCCAGCAGGCCACAAATGTGCATGTGTCTGCTCAAACGGTCAGAAACAGACTCCATGAGGGTGGTATGAGGGCCCGACGTCCACAGGTGGGGGTTGTGCTTACAGCCCAACACCGTGCAGGACGTTTGGCATTTGCCAGAGAACACCAAGATTGGCAAATTCGCCACTGGCGCCCTGTGCTCTTCACAGATGAAAGCAGGTTCACACTGAGCACGTGACAGACGTGACAGAGTCTGGAGATGCCGTGGAGAACGTTCTGCTGCCTGCAACATCCTCCAGCATGACCGGTTTGGAGGTGGGTCTGTCATGGTGTGGGGTGGCATTTCTTTGGGGGGCCGCACAGTCCTCCATGTGCTCGCCAGAGGTAGCCTGACTGCCATTAGATACCGAGATGAGATCCTCAGACCCCTTGTGAGACCATATGCTGGTGCGGTTGGCCCTGGGTTCCTCCTAATGCAAGACAATGCTAGACCTCATGTGGCTTGAGTGTGTCAGCAGTTCCTGCAAGAGGAAGGCATTGATGCTATGGACTGGCCCGCCCGTTCCCCAGACCTGAATCCAATTGAGCACATCTGGGACATCATGTCTCGCTCCATCCACCAACGCCACGTTGCACCACAGACTGTCCAGGAGTTGGCGGATGCTTTAGTCCAGGTCTGGGAGGAGATCCCTCAGGAGACCATCCGCCACCTCATCAGGAGCATGCCCAGGCGTTGTAGGGAGGTCATACAGGCATGTGGAGGCCACACACACTACTGAGCCTCATTTTGACTTGTTTTAAGGACATTACATCAAAGTTGGATCAGCCTGTAGTGTGGTTTTCCACTTTAATTTTGAGTATGACTCCAAATCCAGACCTCCATGGGTTGATAAATTGGATTTCCATTGATTATTTTTGTGTGATTTTGTTGTCAGCACATTCAACTATGTAAAGAAAAAAGTATTTAATAAGATTATTTCTTTCATTCAGATCTAGGATGTGTTGTTTAAGTGTTCCCTTAATTTTTTTGAGCAGTGTATAATCCTATTTTAAACTATTACCAATATTTTTGGGTTAGGGTTAGAGCTGTGCTGAGCTGAACTGTCCTGTTACCCCAAGCCAAAGGAGAGGGCCTTCCCTTTAAGCCTTACACACACGCAAAACCAAATTTGGACACACCTCACAGCTTCTTAATGACTCACCTTGGAGAGCTTCTGTCTTGCTGCAGGGAGAAAGGGAAACAGAGCACGGTGTCCCTTTCAAAAGGCAGGAAATGGAGTAGTACCTCATTCTGTTGAAAATTATTTCCAATGTCATGCCTGCTGAACACGACCATGGTGTATTGTTGTAGGCATGAATGTCCCCACAACAACCCGTCCCTTGTCCCCTCACAGCCCACCATGACCTCAAGCATAACTGCCCCAAATTTGCTGAGAGCAGTGACGTCGTGAATCTTCATCCACCAGCCCGAAAGCTACAGTCACTGTCAGGAAGAAAGGAGAGGAGATGAGAGAGCAGTTTACCTCTGTACCTCTCCACTGCATGTGACCACAGGCTTACACAAATGCGCAACATGCACTCAACCAGAAAACATTGTGTCTCATCTCATGCTTGAGCATGATATGAGTCAGTGGTTACCAGGACAACATGAATTAGCACTTGTGTTGTTATTTTCACTCTCTGATCAAGCTTATGGGCAGTATTTCGACAAAAAAGAAAATATTATAATGAAACCTACCCCTGATTGATGGAATTTTTTATTCTGCATTTTTCTACATTTAAGTAATAACAATTGAAAGGCAATGTGCACACATACATGACTGTTCTCCAACCGTGTACAGTACAGTTGGTATGTTCTAACAGTTCAGACGTACAATTATGATCTTCGAGGAGGGATTCCCATGCGTTTTCAAATTGTCTTACCTCTGACTGTGGCAACCATCAACTCTTTTTCAATATACTCTCTCCTCCCTTCTTTTCGGCTGCACGTGACTCGACATTCCTTGGCAGTGTATTCTTCTGATATCAGTTGGCCTGGTCCTCCTCAGTCATGTAATAAAGGCCGCTGTATGACAGAAACACAAAGGTAAGAACATGTAGTATGCAGATCCTTGCTTGTATCCAGCCAAATACCAAAGGTGTGTGAATGCATTTGTGAATGTGTCGTGACTCCAGAGATAGAGCAGCAGGTTCAGTAGTTTCCATGGTTTCTATTGTGTGTGTTGGTACGTGTTAATGCAGGAGATTCTCTTCATTAGATCTGCATCCTTGAAACACAGCACAATGTGTTGTCTTTCTCCTCCTAGCATTCTTGTACCCGGAGCTGCTTGCTGTGTGGCCATATAGCACACATACAGCAGGAGCAGAAGAGGGATCAGGGGAGAGAAAGAAGAAAAGAAAAACTGTGATTCTAGAAGGGACATAAGTTGTTATATATGTACCTACGTTATTTGTGAAAAGCTTCCTATTGGTTGATTCTGATACTTTCCAAGTGGGAAACTCATTTTAAAGACATCTCGGAAACACACCAAACGGTCAGTGAAGAAACTGACTACATGCCGCATCACCATGGTACTTCCTGTCATAGTCAAGGATTTATACCGTGTTCAAGGCAGCTGAGAAACTTGGAACCTCCGAGTTAAAATGTATGTAAGTTATTTGCGAAGAGCTTCATATTGGTTGATTCTGATACTTTCCAAGTGGGAAAATCGTACCTCATCTTTCTACAATAAGTTTCGAAGTCGGAAATGTCCAAACTGTCTTGAACGCGGCAACAGTCACCATGATCCCTACTGACATCTTCTACATACTGTTAACAACATTATAAACATGGGCTGTAACAACATACAGTACAACACCCTGGAACAAGTGGCACCTCAGCTATTGTTCATAACATAACATTAACATAACATTTCCTATTGAATGCCAAAAAGGTTCTTACCTTAAAATTACAAGGATAAGGAGGCCAGGTCTGACGAGGAGCTGTGATCTATAAACACAGTCACTAGACTTGGCAGTGCAGGTCCTGGCTGTGTCCATCTATCCTGGTCAAGACTGTGACATTATAAATACCCTCACTCCTCCTGTTAGTGTGTTCGGATGCTGGGCTGGAGCTGCTAATAGCCTTGTTAGACAGACAGACAGACAGACAGACAGACAGACAGACAGACAGACAGACAGACAGACAGACAGACAGACAGACAGACAGACAGACAGACAGACAGACAGACAGACAGACAGACAGACAGACAGACAGACAGACAGACAGACAGACAGACAGACAGACAGACAGACAGACAGACAGACAGACAGGGTTGGAGATAGGGTAGAAGGACAGGAGCGTGGATGGATAATTGAAAAGCGTCAGAGGAGCTGAACATAGAGGCACAAGGAGTTGTTCCAGTTACACAGGAATGAGTAGCCGTAGCAATCTCACTGCTCTAAACATGTTCAAATTAAAATATTTGATTTAAATGGAAAAGAGGAATTCACATGAACCTTCCAAGAAAGCTTTTTTTATACAATGCTTTATTTCTGCTATATTTTTTTGGCCTAAAAAAGTAACATTTGAAGTGAAACAGAACATTTAAAGAGACACTGTACATGAGACATCAATCAGATGGATCAAGTTTAGACAGGTGATTTCATCTCGAGAGTTACAGACTGCACTGTTAAGGCACTTGAACAAAACCACAGTCCAAAGGCATAATCTAATATCCGTGTCCAGTCACCTTTTCAACCCTCCTGTATTAATTCAGCCAATTGCAATACTTGGCTAAATTAAACCCGTTGTGCTCAATTGCCAGTGTGAGCTTAGTGTTCTGTGTATTTTATAAACAGAATAAAAACAGGAGGTTTATGCAGTAGTACAATATTATCATGATGTTTGTCTCAACTCCACGAGTACGCAGTCAGCAATGTCATTTCATTGTCAAGCTTATTATCACAGGGTGTGTGTGTGTGTGTGTGTGTGTGTGTGTGTGTGTGTGTGTGTGTGTGTGTGTGTGTGTGTGTGTGTGTGTGTGTGAACCTGTATCTGTCAAAAGTGCATTCTGTATAGAGGCTACTGTATGTCTGCTTGAAAAGGTTTATGAGTGAATTAGGAGAGTTTCAGCACAACCCTCCGGTTGATACTGCAGGTGCCCAGAGGTATCTTCTTCCTCCATGAAATGTACAGCAGAAACTCCTCATTGGAAACCTTAAAAGAGGTCCTGAGTTCACTCACTCCATGAGAGATGAGTCACTTCACCCAGTAAGGCAGTAGTGGGTCATGGTAGATATTTCAGCTGGAAGAACCTTCAAGGTTGATCATACATTGCATTTAAAACATTTTTTTTTTTAATTGTGGGGGGAGGGCAATCAATCAATCAAATGTATTTATAAAGCCCTTTTTACATCAGCAGATGTCACAAAGTTCTATACAGAAACCCAGGATAAAACCCCAAACGGCAAGCAATGCAGATGTAGAAGCACGGTGGCTAGGAAAAACTCCCTAGAAAGGCAATAACCTAGGAAGAAACCTATAGAGGAACCAGGCTCTGAGGGGTGGCCAGTCTTCTTCTGGCTGTGCCAGGTGAAGATTACAATGGCCATTTAAAGCCAGATTGTTCTTCAAGACGTTCAAACGTTCATAGATGATAATAATCACTGTGGTTGTAGAGGATGCAACAGGTCAATACCTCAAGAGAAAATGTCAGTTTTCTTTTCATAGCCGATCATTCAGAGTTAGAGACAGCAGGTGCGGTAGAGAGAGAGAGAGTCGAAAACAGCAGGTCCGGGACAAGGTAGCACATCCGGTGAACAGGTCAGGATTCCCTAGACGCAGTCAGACCACTTGAAACTGGAGCAGAAGCACAACAAGGTGGACTGGGGACAGCCAGGAGTCATAAGGCAAGGTTGTACTGAGGCATGATCCTAGGGCTCAGGTCCTCTGGGAGGGGAGGGAGAGAGAGAATTAGAGGGAGCATACTTAAATTCACACAGGACACCAGATAAGACAGGAGAATTACACCAGATATAACAGACTCACCCAAGCCCCCTGGCAAATAGACTATTGCAGCATAGATACTGAAGACTGAGACAGGGGTGGTTCGGCTGACACTGTGGCCCCGTCCGGCGATACCCC
This sequence comes from Salmo salar, assembly GCF_965601325.2. NCBI lineage: Eukaryota > Metazoa > Chordata > Actinopteri > Salmoniformes > Salmonidae > Salmo > Salmo salar. Next base: position 155,223,924 of record NC_138291.1, read on the forward strand.
CGGACAGGGCCAACCAGGCAGGATATAACCCCACCCACTTTGCCAAAGCACAGCCTCTACACTACTAGAAGGATATCAACAGACCACCAACTTACTACCCTGAGACAAGGCTGAGTGTAGCCCAGGAAGATCTCCTCCACCGCACGAGCCTGAGGGGGCGCAAAACCGGACAGGAAGATCACACCTGTGACTCAACCCACTCAAGAGACACACTCTTCCTAGTAACGGCATGGAAGAGCACTAGTAAGCCAGTGACTCAGCCCCCGTAATATGGTCAGAAGCAGAGAATCCCAGTGGAGAGAGGCAGAGACAGCAAGGGCAGTTCGTCGCTCCAGTGCCTTTCCGTTCACCTTCGCACCCCTGGGCCAGACTACACTCAATCATAGGACCTACTGAAGAGATGAGTCTTCAGTGAAGACTTGAAGGTCGAGACCGAGTCTCTCACATGGATAGGCAGATCATTCCATAAAAATTGAGCTCTATAGGAGAAAGCCCTGCCTCCAGCTGTTTGCTTAGAAATTCTAGGGACAATAAGGAGGCCTGCGTCTTGTGACCATAGCATATGTGTAGGTCTGTACGGCAGGACCAAATCAGAGAGATAGGTAGGAGCAAGCCCATGTAATGCTTTGTAGGTTAGCAGTAAAACCTTGATATCAGCCCTAGTCTTTACAGGAAGCCAGTGTAGAGAGGCTAGCACTGGAATAATATGATCAAATTTGTTGGTTCTAGTCAGGATTCTAGAAGCTGTGTTTAGCACTAACTTGAGCTTATTTAGTGCTTTATCCGGATAGCTGGAGAGTAGAGCATTGCAGTAGTCTAATCTAGAGGTGACAAAAGAATAGATTAGCTTTTCTGCATCATTTTTGCAATGTTATGAAGATTGAAAAAAGCTGTCCTTGAAATATGCTTGACGGGTTAGTCAAAAGAGAGACACGGTCTCAATGGAGATAGCTGAGCTGACTACACTGACTGTGCTAGTGGCAGACTCCAGTAAGCTGGCAACCTGCTGCCTGGCCTGCACCCTATCTCATTGTGGAGCTAGAGGAGTTAGAGCCCTGTCTATGTTCATATATCAGATGAGAGTACCTCTCCTGCTAGGATGGAGTCCGTCACTCCTCAGCAGGCCAGGCTTGGTCCTGTTTGTGGGTGAGTCCCAGAAAGAGGGCCAATTATCTACAAATTCTATCTTTTGGGAGTGGCAGAAAACAGTTTTCAACCAGCGATTGAGTTGTGAGACTCATCACTCCCCCTAACTGGGAGGGGGCCAGAGACAATTACTCAATGCTGACAATTACTTGATGACTGGGGTTGAACAATAACTATGAGACAGTCAACCCCACAATAATGGCTTAAACAATGACACCAACAACCACACCGACAGCAAGATAAAGCGTTTTCTGTGAAAAAGAAGAACGGACTAGGAAAAGAGTGGGAAACAAAAAGAAAAAAGGGAAATTGAATCAGCCCATTGCCCAAAACCATACTGTATGGTCTTTCATAAAGTCATGAATTAAGAACATGAAAAATGATTTTAAAAATTACTTTTTTTTCCTGGCTAGGAAAAATCCAGGGCCCTACCTACAGCCCACAGGCCAGGGGTGGACAGTCTCCTAAGTGTAGGCCTTCATTGTAAATAAGAATTTGTTCTTAACTGACTTGACTAGTTAAATAAAAGTTAAATAAATAAATAAAATAAATGAATGAATAAGTTCTCCTCTCACCCCATAGTGAGAAACCTGTCAGTATTTGCTTTTTGCTTCAGTTGGCTAAAGGGACTTTATTTAGAGAGTTAAATGCAAACTGCTATAGGATATGACAGTATTTGTCTGGGTGTGTGTTTGACGATGACAGACAGTCTTTGTCTATGTAGAGCAGTAGTAATTACCTAAGGCCGTGAGGTTGTGGGCAGTTTTAGACCCAGACACAAACCAACAATAAGTGCAATAACAGCAAGCAGGATCAGCACGGCTATGGCAATCATGGCATACTTCTGCCAGAACAAACAACAAACAGCACAATGTTAGGGTTGATTTGGAGGCAAACGGATGGTAAATACAAAATAGTCTAGTGCACTAGGCCAAACATGCATTACTAAAACATATTCAAATCATGTTCTATTTTAATTGCAAGTAATATTTATTTCCAACGCTCTTAACATGTGAACAGATAGCTAGGTCCGTTCGGCCGGCCAGATAGCTGAGTCCGGCCGACCGGCTAGATAGCTAGGTCTGGCCGGCAAGCCAGATAATTAGGTCCGCCTAGACAGCCAGACAGCTGAGTCCGTCCGGCTGGCCAGATACCTAGGTCCGGCCAGACGGACAGATAGCTAAGTTACCTGGCCGTAAAAGGAACCGGCCGGCTGACCAGTCACAGTAATCTGTTACACTTGTTTTGTCCTTCCTCTTGTGTTAGTAGTGTGGAAAGACACAGAAAGAAGTGTGTGTGGGTGTTTTCCTGTGACGGCAAGCTAGCTGCTGGTAAGAGGGAGTGGTGTATTAAGGGAGAAAACTAAACTTCTGAAATTTCATTCATGGTCTTATGCTTCCATCTATTTGAATTATTTAGCAATTGCTGTTATACATTTATTTAAACAATGTGTTGATCAGATCAAAAAAGTTTCTATACCCAAGGTCACTGAATAAAGTATTTATCCTTACTGAGGTATTAATCACTCAGAATTACAAAATATAACATATATGCTAGTTCATTTTATCACTTACAACCATAAAATAACCATTTATAGCATAATAATGAAACTGACGGGCAATACGCATAACATTATCTGCCAAAGTAACACCCCCTTAATATACAAACATACACACTGGACAGAGACAATGAAAACATGCTTTTTAAATATATCTGGAAGCTCTCAAAAGAGCCTTTGCTTTGCTGAGCAGTTCGTTTTCAAGAGAGTGCTGCCTGCCTGCCTGTCATCAGAGTCTGCCTGCCTGCCATATCATTAGAGAAATAGATCTGTGAATAAAGAAAAGTTAATAAGTTATTGCCACGCTTTCACATAGAGGCCTAGTCCAAACCACAATTTGAAAAACAAAAGGCCAATGGTAAATACAGTGCCTTATGGAATTATTCAGACCCCTTCACTTTTTTACCTTACAACCTTATTCAACAATGTATTACACTGTTGTTTTTTTCCTCATCAATCTACACACAATACCCCATAATTACAAAGTAAAAACAGGTCTCTATAAATGTATGCTAATTTATTACAAATAAAAAACTGAAATAACACAATTACATAAGTATTCAGACCCTTTACTCAGTACTTTGTTAAAGCACCTTTGGCAGCTATTACAGCATTGAGTCTTCTTTGGTATACAGTGAGGGAAAAAAGTATTTGATCCCCTGCTGATTTTGTACGTTTGCCCACTGACAAAGAAATGATCAGTCTATAATTTTAATGGTAGGTTTATTTGAATAGTGAGAGACAGAATAACAACAAAAAAATCCAGAAAAACGCATGTCAATGGCCTAAATAGCCTACTCCTGTCTATACAGAAATAAATAAAATAATTCTAAATAGGCTACAAAAGCATGATTTGGCCACAGAGGACAGGCCTACTTAGCTTTTTTTTATATAAGTTGTGGATTGTTGTAAATCACATTGCCTATAGTCGGAAGGAAAGGCAGGGCGTGCAATTTGGGCAAATTATTGTTGAGCTTCGACTGTCTGTGAAAAGTAGAGAGGCCAAGCCAGGCATATCGCAAAATATTTCAAAATACAATTGCGGGAAAACATAGTTTGGAAAGCAAATGGTTAATGCTGTAAAGAGAAGACTATGAAAGGACTAATCTGTGTTTGAGTTATCAACTTAATCGAGCAAAAAACAGTATAGCCCATCTTATTGACACCAGTGGAGAGCATCGGAAATATCCCCTGTGAGCGCACACTGCGCATACTCAGTATTTATCATTGCTAGTTCAGTGTTACTTAAAAGTTAGTTTTTTTATTATAATTTCCACCTCCAGGTTAAATGTACTTCATATTATATTTGTATCTCCCCTTCTCTCATGCCTATTATATGGACAACGTCGTTTTTATTTATCTTTTTGTCACTGTCAGCAGAGTAGGCTAGGCTACCCTTTCATTTGTCCTATCATTAAAAAAGATTCATAAATATAATGTAGTAGAATTGCATGAAATGTGTTTATAAAAGGGTACATTCTTTCCATGCAAAGAAAGAAGAAACGTATCTGATATAGGCGACCTGTCATTTTGAGCTCCACATTTTTGGTGGGGATTTGCCTGTTTTGCGTATTATTTTGGCATTAATACGTGTCACATATCAGTTTGCAAATAATGTAAATATATATATATATATATATGTATACACTGCTCAAAAAAATAAAGGGAACACTTAAACAACACAATGTAACTCCAAGTCAATCACACTTCTGCGAAATCAAACTTTCCACTTAGGAAGCAACACTGATTGACAATAAATTTCACATGCTGTTGTGCAAATGGAATAGACAACAGGAGGAAATTATAGGCAATTAGCAAGACACCCCCAATAAAGAAGTGGTTCTCCAGGTGGGGACCACAGACCACTTCTCATTTCCTATGCTTCCCTGCTGATGTTTTGGTCACTTTTGAATGCTGGCGGTGCTTTCACTCTAGTGGTAGCATGAGACGGAGTCTACAACCCTCACAAGTGGCTCAGGTAGTGCAGCTCATCCAGGATGGCACATCAATGCGAGCTGTGGCAAGAAGGTTTGCTGTGTCTGTCAGCGTAGTGTCCAGAGCATGGAGGCGCTACCAGGAGACAGGCCAGTACATCAGGAGACGTGGAGGAGGCCGTAGGAGGGCAACAACCCAGCAGCAGTACCGCTACCTCTGCCTTTGTGCAAGGAGGAGCAGGAGAAGCACTGCCAGAGCCCTGCAAAATGACCTCCAGCAGGCCACAAATGTGCATGTGTCTGCTCAAACGGTCAGAAACAGACTCCATTAGGGTGGTATGCGGGCCCAACGTCCACAGGTGGGGGTTGTGCTTACAGCCCAACACCGTGCAGGACGTTTGACATTTGCCAGAGAACAGCAAGATTGGCAAATTCGCCACTGGCGCCCTGTGCTCTTCACAGATGAAAGCAGGTTCACACTGAGCACGTGACAGATGTGACAGAGTCTGGAGACGCAGTGGAGAACGTTCTGCTGCCTGCAACATCCTCCAGCATGACCGGTTTGGCGGTGGGTCAGTCATGGTGTAGGGTGGCATTTCTTTGGGGGGCCGCACAGCCCTCCATGTGCTCGCCAGAGGTAGCCTGACTGCCATTAGGTACCGAGATGAGATCCTCAGACCCCTTGTGAGACCATATGCTGGTGCGGTTGGCCCTGGGTTCCTCCTAATGCAAGACAATGCTAGACCTCATGTGGCTGGAGTGTGTCAGCAGTTCCTGCAAGAGGAAGGCATTGATGCTATGGACTGGCCCGCCCGTTCCCCAGACCTGAATCCAATTGAGCACATCTGGGACATCATGTCTCGCTCCATCCACCAACGCCACGTTGCACCACAGACTGTCCAGGAGTTGGCGGATGCTTTAGTCCAGGTCTGGGAGGAGATCCCTCAGGAGACCATTTGCCACCTCATCAGGAGCATGCCCAGGCGTTGTAGGGAGGTCATACAGGCACATGGAGGCCACACACACTACTGAGCCTCATTTTGACTTGTTTTAAGGACATTACATCAAAGTTGGATCAGCCTGTAGTGTGGTTTTCCACTTTAATTTTGAGTGTGACTCCAAATCCAGACCTCCATGGGTTGATTAATTGGATTTCCATTGATTATTTTTGTGTGATTTTGTTGTCATCACATTCAACTATGTAAAGAAAAAAGTATTTAATAAGATTATTACTTTCATTCAGATCTAGGATGTGTTGTTTAAGTGTTCCCTTTATTTTTTTGAGCAGTATATATATATCATTGAGTTAATGAAGCCGCAAAAAGCCAGCAGAAAATATGTAGTGTTGCGCCATGATCGGCTCAGTGTTCTATCACTCATGGGGACACTACGTCATCGCAAAGTCTAATGGTAGAGCTCAACAATTCAAGCGCCTTGTGTGCTGACATAGAGTTACATTACAAGGCTCAAGGTCATTGGCAACAGATATAATGATGTCAAATCACATTATATCTACAGTAGCTTTGATTGGACTGATCATGTCAACATCATATCTTCAAAATCTTAGCTCGCAGTCATCATCATGCATCAACTCCGACAATCTACTGGCAAATGCTTTTTAATCCTTGTTATATGAAGAGAAATAATGAAGAGAAATTATAGATAAAACGTATCGGTGCTCATTGGCCATTGGACATAAACATTACACAGCAAGTTGGAAATCGCAAATTCAACAATTTGTGGTTTGGAAGTAATCAGTGGCTAACTGCAAGCATTGCAAAACAATCATTAGCCTGCTATTCAGTGGAGTGGCTGTGTGGTCCCAAGTCTGAGATAAACATTCAACATTGGCCATGCTGTTAATGAAGAATGATTTGTGCCGTGCTTAAAACAACTGCTAACTTGGAACTGCAAAATCTGACTTTAGCGAGTTCAAGACAACTGGGAACTCTGGAAAAACGACTGGTAAAATACGTTTAGAATTTTCATCCAACTCGGAATTGTAAATCGGGAACTCGGGCCGCTTTCTAGAGCTACGACCTGAAAATTACTGACGTCATCATGATTCGAAAGCACCATAAATCCAGAGAATGACAAACTTTGATGACAAATTTTGCCCACAAAGGACCGCCACACCAACTTCCTCTTCAAGTTAGCACAGCACAACAAGGTGAGTGCAAAAATGTCTTGAATGCTGCAGCATAATATGCCAGGGAGATATGTATACTGTAGCTAAGAAAGTAATACTAAGCTTATGTTGTGCAGTAAGCTGTTAGTAGCCCATGTACCTCACCCTAATAATTTGGTCTATTTTCAACTCTTAAAATAATCAGATAAGTGTAATTAACTAGGAAGTGGGGCACGAAGGAAAATCTTCAGATTACAAAGTTGTAATCTCCCGAATATAACTCTTCAGAAATGTTCATATCTGACAAATTAGTCTTCTATTAATTAATTATTCTTTACCTCACGTCAGTCTCATTCCAAACGTCGTAATTGGTTGGTTATCTGCAAAAACCCAGCCTTTACTATAAATCATCCATAGACCAATTGGCTTAATCATTTATTTACTAACTAACTAAATAATCACAGAAATGCATAAACAAACAGTAGATATGTTACTAACAAATGATAGGGAAGATTACCTAGTGGGCTAAGCTGATATGATGGCTTGGTGGACAAAGGGAAGTGGGTGTGGACTGAGAGAGAGCGGGAAAGACAAACGGATCACTATACACGGTTGATAATTATATTAATTGAAATGCTAATCCTTTGCACATGAACGCTCACTCATTCGGGAATAATTGCAATCAATATATATTTACGCCCATGTGTTCTCGTGATCTCTGTTGGAATCGTCAGTCCGTCTGCTGGAGAGTTCATCCGAGTCTCTCTCTCTCTCTTTCTGTTTCCCTGAAAATCAGTCTTTCGTGGTTAGAATGGTTACTTCAGAGTACCATTCAGAAATGTTCTCATTGAATAGATGTTTCAGTGGTTGTCGGTCTTCACATCTCAGGTTTACATAATTTCTAGTTGCAGACTAGTAATTAGTATCTAAGATTTGCTCTTATTCTGTAGGGATCGATAGTCTCAGAGTTCAACCATTTCCAGCCGTGTAGCCAATGCTCGACGTGGTATGGTTAGGAATTCAATAACTATTCGCAATGACAGCTCACACTGTGGGTTTGCTTAGTCTTGGTACTCAAACCTGTGCCACCTCAGTTTACAACGAGGTACGCATGGTCTGATGAGGATTTCCTCAGGAGGGGGTTTTATGCGTAACAGTAGAAAAGGCGGTTCTATGACGCCTGATCATGTCTGTGCTCACGGGGGCAGGCCAACGACTTAGTTCAACTTTAAAGGGAATACAATTCTCTCACGTTATAAGTTTATCATCACATTACATCATTTCACAAATAGTTTCATCTTTACTCATTCATTTTATACAAGAATTAGATGCAAACCCCACAATTGAGAAATGTACACATTCAGAGATATAGTTATGTGTGTTTCCTGTCCTCTCTGAGGTCACCAAATGAAACACACTCGTCATACCCGTCCCTTAAGTGTCCACGGACCATTCCCACCTTCTCACAAGTGGACATTTTGTTTCATTGTCCCATTTTGGGGATTTAGGAGTTCGGCCACGTAAAATCCTTTGATCTCTCGGTGTCTTTCTCTCTGCATGACCAGGGGGAGTGAGTCTCCGCCAGGAATATATGGCCTGAGATAACAGAACCTGGGTGTAGGAGAGAGTGTCAGTGCGGCTGTCAGTCGAGGATGCCTGGTCATTTTTTGAAAGTAATTTCCTCACCATCTTAAATAAGCATGCCCCGTTCAAAAAATGCAGGACTAAGAACAGATATAGCCCTTGGTTCACTCCAGACCTGACTGCCCTTGACCAGCACAAAAACATCCTGTGGTGGACTGCAATGGCATCGAAAAGTGCCCGCGATATGCAACTGTTCAGGGAAGTCAGGAACCAATACACGCAGTCAGTCAGGAAAGCAAAGGCTAGCTTTTTCAAGCAGAAATTTGCATCCTCTAGCTCTAACTCCAAAAAGTTTTGGGACACTGTAATGGGCCATTGGAGGACAAGAGCACCTCCTCCCAGCTGCCCACTGCACTGAGGCTAGGTAACACGGTCAACACCGATAAAGCCATGATAATCGAAAATTTCAATAAGCATTTCTCAACGGCTGGCCATGCCTTCCTCCTGGCTACTCCAACCCCAGCCAACAGCTCCGCCCCCCTGCAGCTACTCGCCCAAGCCTCCCCAGCTTCTCCTTCACCCAAATCCAGATAGCAGATGTTCTGAAAGAGCTGCAAAACCTGGACCCGTACAAATCAGCTGGGCTAGACAATCTGGACCTTCTCTTTCTAAAACTATCCGCCGCCATTGTTGCAACCCCTATTACCAGCCTGTTCAACCTCTCTTTCGTTTTGTCCGAGATCTCTAAAGATTGGAAAGCTGCCACGGTCATCCCCCTCTTCAAAGGGGGTGACACCCTAGACCCAAACTTTTACAGACCTATTTCCATCCTGCCCTGCCTATCTAAAGTCTTCGAAAGCCAAGTTAATAAACAGATCACTGACCATTTCGAATCCCACCGTACCTTCTCCGCTGTGCAATCCGGTTTCCGAGCCGGTCACGGGTGCACCTCAGCCACGCTCAAGGTATTAAACGATATCATAACCGCCATCGATAAAAGACAGTACTGTGCAGCCGTCGTCATCGACCTGGCCAAGGCTTCCGACTCTGTCAATCACCGTATTCTTATCGGCAGACTCAATAGCCTTGGTTTTTCTAATGACTGCCTCGCCTGGTTCAACAACTACTTTGCAGACAGAGTTCAGTGTGTCAAATCGGAGGGCATGTTGTCCGGACCTCTGGCAGTCTCTATGGGGGTACCACAGGGTTCAATTCTCGGGCCGACTCTTTTCTCTGTATATATCAATGATTTCGCTCTTGCTGCGGGCGATTCCCTGATCCACCTCTAAGCAGACGACACCATTCTGTATACTTCTGGCCCTTCCTTGGACACTGTGCTAACTAACCTCCAAACGAGCTTCAATGCCATACAACACTCCTTCCGTGGCCTCCAACTGCTCTTAAATGCTAGTAAAAACCAAATGCATGCTTTTCAACCATTCGCTGCCCGCACCTGCCCGCCCGACTAGCATCACCACCCTGGACGGTTCCGACCTAGAATATGTGGACAACTATAAATACCCAGGTGTCTGGTTAGACTGTAAACTCTCCTTCCAGACTCATATTAAACATCTCCAATCCAAAATCAAATCTAGAATCGGCTTTCTATTTTGCAACAAAGCCTCCTTCACTCACGCTGCCAAACATACCCTAGTAAAACCGACTATCCTACCGATCCTCGACTTCGGTGATGTCATCTACAAAATAGCTTCCATTTCTCTACTCAGCAAACTGGATGCAGTCTATCACAGTGCCATCAGTTTTGTCACCAAATCACCTTATACCACCCACCACTGCGACCTGTATGCTCTAGTCGGCTGGCCCTCGCTACATATTCGTCGCCAGACCCACTGGCTCCAGGTCATCTATAAGTCTATGCTAGGTAAAGCTCCGCCTTATCTCAGTTCACTGGTCACGATAACAACACCCACCCGTAGTACACGTTCCAGCAGGTAACCGATCACTGCAGCTGTACATAGTCCATCTGTAAATTGCCCACCCAATCTTCCTACCTCATCCCCATACTGTTTTTACTCTATTTACTTTTCTGCTCTTTTGCACACAGTATTTCTACTTGCACATCATCATATGCTCATTTATCACTTCAGTGTTGATCTGCTAAATTGTAATTATGCTTTTTGCACACACTGTATATAGACTTTCTTTTTTCTGCTGTGTCATTGACTTGTTTATTGTGTTATTGGCTTGTTTATTGTTTACTCCATGTGTAACTCTGTGTTGTTGTCTGTGTCACACTGCTTTGCTTTATCTTGGCCAGGTCGCAGTTGTAAATGAGAACTTGTTCTCAACTAGCCTACCTGGTTAAATAAAGGTGAAATAAAAAAATTTAAACTGAGAGAGAGAGAGGGGGAAGCCAAAATCTATACCCAGAAAGGGTCACATCATGACAAGTTTGGTACTGTAGGCTACTAATGACCATTAACAGCATCAGAGTGCAGTTTTGGAAAAGCCTAGTTACCGTGATTAAACAGTCACGTGGAATTTGACTGTGGCCATGACTTGTGACCGCTGGTCACCGTAACAGCCGTAGTCTTTAGTAAAGATTGAAAAAAGTTAGGGGCCTAGATAGAATCAGTCATTCCCCAGGACAGCTATCTGGATTATGTTGGAGAAGCTTCCATTAAAGAACACCCTCTGTGTTTTGTTAGACAGGTATCTCTTTATCCACAATACAGCAGGGGGTGTAAAGCCATAACACAAGTTTTTCCAGTAGCAGACTATGATCGATAATGTCAAAAGCCGCACTGAAGTCTAACAAAACAGCTCCCACAATCTTTTTATCATCAATTTCTCTCAGCCAATCATCAGTCATTTGTGTTAGTGCCGTGCTTGTTTAACGTCCTTCCCTATAAGCGTGCTGAAAGTCTGTTATCAATTTGTTTACTGTAAAATAGCATTGTATCTGGTCAAAAAAAACATTTTCTCCAAAAGTTTACTAAGGGTTGGTAACAGGCTGATTGGTCGGCTATTTAAGCCAGTAAAGGGGGCTTTACTATTCTTGGTAACCGGAATGATTTTTGCTTCCCTCCAGGCCTGAGGGCACATCATTTCTTGTAGGCTTAGATTGAAGATATGGCAAATAGGAGTGGCAAAATTGTCTGCTATTATCCTCAGTAATTTTCCATCCAAGTTGTCAGACCCAGGTGGCTTGTCATTGTTGATAAACAACAATCATTTTTCACCTCTTCCAGACTCTCTTTACGGAATTCAGAATCACAATGCTTGTCTTTCATAATTTGGTCAATAATACTTGTAGTGTCTGCGTTTGTTGCTGGCATGTCATTCCTAAATATGGTTCAATGAATGATGGAGCTGATTTTGCCTCTTTTCCCAAATTCTTTATATATTTTATCTTTGTTTCATAGTATAGTTTCTTTTTCTTTTTATTCAATTTAGCCACATGATTTCTCAAATTGCAGTACATTACCAGTCAAAAGTTTGGACACACCTACTCATTCAAGGGTTTTGCTTTATTTGTCATATTTTCTACAGTGTACAATAATAGTGAAGACATCAACACTATGAAATAACACATGGAATCATGTAGTAACCAAAAAAGTGTTAAACAAATCAAAATATTTTATATTCGAGAGTCTTCAAAGTAACCACTCTTTGCCTTGATGACAGCTATGCACGCTCTTGGCATTCCTTCAACCAGCTTCACCTGGAATGCTTTTCCAACAGTCTTGAAGGAGTCTCCACATATGCTGAGCACGTGTTGGCTGTTTTTCCTTCACTCTGCGGTCCAACTCATCCCAAACCATCTTAACTGGGTTGAGGCCGGGTGATTGTGGAGGCCAGGTCATCTGATGCAGCACTCCATCACTCTCCTTCTTGGTCAAATAGCCCAACACAGCCTGGAGGTGTGTTGGGTCATTGTCCTGTTGAAAAATGAATTATAGTCCCATTAAGCCCAAACCAGATGGAATGGCACATCGCTGCAGAATGCTGTGGTAGCCATAATGGTTAAGTGTGCCTTGAATTGTAAATAAATCACCAACAGTGTCACCAGCAAAACACCCCCACACAATCACACCTCCACGCTTCACGGTAGGAACCACACATGCGGAGATCATCTGTTCACCTACTGTGCGTCTCACAAAGACACGATGGTTGGAACCAAAAATATAAAATTTGGACTCATCACTCAGATTTACACCCGTCTCATGTCCATTGCTTGTGTTTCTTGGCCAAAGCAAGTCTCTTCTTCTTATTGGTGTCCTTTAGTAGTGGTTTCTTTGCAGCAATTTGACCATGAAGTCCTGAAACACACAGTCTCCTCTGAACAGTTGATGTTGAGATGTGTCTGTTGCTTGACCTCTGTGAAGCATTTATTTGGGATGCAATTTATGAGGCTGAGAACTCTAATGGACTTATCCTCTGCAGCAGAGGTAATACTGGGTATTCTTTTTCTGTGGCTGTCCTCATGAGAGCACGTTTCATCATTGCGCATAATGGTTTTTGCGACTGCACTTTAAGAAAGTTCTTGAAATCTTCTGGATTGACTGACGTTCATATCTTAAAGTAATGATGAACTGTCGTTTCTCTTTGCTTATTTGAGCTGTTGTTGCCATAATATGGTGTTGATCTTTTAACAAATAGGTATATCTTCTGTATACCACCCCTATTTGTCACAACACAACTGATTGGCTCAAATGCATTAAGAAGGAAAGAAATTCAAACGATGATGCAAAGCTGTCATACATTTTTTTTTAACCTTTATTTAACAGTTAAGAACAAATTTTAGTTTACATTGACAGCCTAGGAACAGTGGTTTAATAACTACCTTATTCAGGGGCACAATGACAGATTTTTTTACCTTGTCAGCTTTGGGATTTGATATAGCAACCTTTCGGTTACTGGTCCAATGTTCTAACCACTAGGCTACAAGGCAAAGGGTGGCTACTTTTAAGATTCTCAAAAATAAAATATATTTTGATTTGTTTAACACATTTTTGGTTACTGCATGATTCCATATGTGTTATTTCATGGTTTTGATGTCTTCACTATTATTCTACAATGTAGAAAACAGTAAAAAAAAATTAAGAAAACTCCTTGAATGAGTAGGTTTGTCCAAACTTTTGACTGGTACTGTACGTTTGCAAATCGATTGTGCAGCTAGACTTTATTTGCCATTTATTTTGCCTCATCCCTCTCAACCATAACATTTTTCAATTCCTCTTCAATCCACAGGGATTTAACAGTTTTACAGTAATTTTCTTAATGCATGCTTATTAGTAACTGGAATAAACAATTTCATAAATATGTCAAGTGCAACGTCTGGTTGCTCCTCAGTACACACCACAGACCAGCAAATATTCTTCACATCATCAACATACTGTAGGAATAACTACAAAACGTAATGTATTACCTCATACATTATATTAGGCCCAGTCTTCGTAACTTCGGTTTTCGTAGATATGGCTACTATATTCTGATCACTGTGACGTCTGCTTCCAACTCACACTCTCAAACACGTAGATCCCCTGAACGCAGCTCACTTTCCAGCCCACACTCTTAAACACATAGATCCCCTGAATGCAGCTCACTCTCCAAATCCCAATCACCTGAATTCTGATCACCTGTTCACACACCTGTATGTCATTATCACACACTATTTAGTTCAGTTCTTTGCACCCCATCATTGCAAGGTATTGTTTGTTTTGTGGCACACTAGCCTGTGTATGATAGTTTTTGCCTGCCTCACTAATGATGCCTTTTACCTATTCCTTGCCTGTACTTTAACCTATCGGATTTCCTGTTATCAACCTATTGCCTGATCTCCCGGACGACGTTACTAGCCTTTTCACTGCCTGTACTGTTGCCTTTTTGGAACCCATGTGTATGACCTTCTGCCTGCCCCTGGACCCAGCTACCTGCCTCCTCCTGTGGTCCTTTACAATAAACCCCTGCTGCGCCCTGCGCTTCAAACCAGCTCTCTGTCTCCCATAGTATTCATTACTGTCTCTACATCCAATGGATTTGGATACTGCTATAAAGCAGATTTCTGCAGCGTTAGTAAAGATGTGATCACTACATGTTGATGATGTCATTTCTGTGCTGTTTGTAAATACCCTGTTAGGTTGAATGATAACCTGAACCAGGTTGCAGGCGCTGGTTACAGTTTGAAGGTTTTTCTTGAGTGGGCAGCTTGATGAAAGCCAGTCAATATTAAGGTCATCCAGAAAATATACCTCTTTGTTGATATCACATACATTATCAAGCATTTCACATATGTTATGCAGATACCGACAGTTAGCACTTGGTCTATAGCAGCTTCCCACAGTATTTAACTGAGATCTGAATATAGACTGTAACACTGCCACCATTGGCATGTCTGTCTTTTTTTGTAGATGTTATAACCATGTATTGCAACCACTGTATCATCAAAAGTACAATATTGTCTAAGTGAGTTTCAGAGATGATATGAATGTCATCTGTTACTAACAAGTTATTAATTTCATGAACATTGTTTCTTAGGCTACATATACTAATGTGGGCCATCTTTAGCACTTTTCTGGGATGCTTGATTGTTTTTATTGCTTTTCTGGGAAATTAGACACAGCCTTTTTATTCATGTTTTGAGTTGATAGTGCAGGGTGAGCTACACATAGTGGACTTCCTACTAGCCCTTTCATGCGTGAGTTCCGAATATCTCCA
The DNA here is from genome assembly GCF_965601325.2 of Salmo salar. Lineage (NCBI taxonomy): Eukaryota > Metazoa > Chordata > Actinopteri > Salmoniformes > Salmonidae > Salmo > Salmo salar. The sequence goes on from NC_138291.1 coordinate 155,238,955, forward strand.
AGGGTCGCCCCATTGTGAGTTTTTTTTATGCACGTGATGTTAGAACGTTCTCTCCATTCCAGAATGTGATTGTTACGCAACAGTGCATTTAATCCGCGCTGCCCTCAAACCAAGGCACGCAGCCTGTTTTTATTTATAGGCTGTTTTCAACTTGTCAATTTCAAATTAGTTTCTAACAAGTTTTTTATTTTCTAAGAACAGTTTGAATTGAGGTGTGTTCCACCTCATTCATTCACATTGGAGTAGTCATTTTTAATTTTGTAGACCAATTCATTTTTTTGACATTTCTGACCCGGACAAAATTGCCCAAACACTTCCCAATTGTTTGTGCAGTTCAAGTCTGCAGATTTTTGCTCATCTCCTGTCCTGCACACACGTGTTCACATTTTCCGTCTGTTGTTTTCGTTACCAATAATAACTTTGGAAATGTGTGCGTTTCTATCAAAGTAAGTGCCTTATTACGTTATAATAGTTTCTGCACTTCGTGTTACGTCGTTTCTACTGTAGCATAATATTTTTGTGTATATTCCTGATACCCGCGCACACGCGAGGTAACGTTACTCATTTCATAACCTTTATGGTGTTATATTCAATCGTGCTTAGGTAGCTAGCTACATTCTTCTATTAGCTCTGGAAAACAATGCTAATGCGTCAGAGAAGTATTAGCATGTATTGCATTTTGAAGCTACCCTGGCCTTATGACTCCCAAGTGGCGCAGCTGTCTAAGGCACAGCGTCTAAGTGCTACAGGCGTCACTACAAACACCCAGGCTCAAATCCAATCTGCATTTCTATCAAAGTAAGTGCCTTATTACGTTATAATAGTTTCTGTATGTCGTGTTATACCATTTCTACTGTAGCTCACTGTGAATGGAGCATAATATATTTGTGTATATTTCTTATAACCGCGGACACGCGAGATAACGTTACTAATTTCATAACCTTTATGGTGTTATATTCAATCGTGCTTATGTAGCTAGCTACATTCTTCTATTAGCTCTGTAAAACAATGCTAATTGCATCAGAAGTATTGGCTTGTTGTAATTTGAAGCTACCCTGGAAAAATACATTCTTGTACCAATTGGTCGTTTTCTGAGTGCATTCCACAAAGTTGTTTATCATGTCCGCCTTATCCACTGCCCCCATTTTGAGGTTATAGTCAGGTTTGATTTTTCTCTCTCCCGTCAGGTGGTCCACCTTCCCTGTGGCCGACATGGTTGCTGTATGGGCAGTGGAGAGTACATGGATGTCTAGTTTGTCATACCACTTTACTGCCAGCTGTTGACATTTCTTATTTTGTATAAGGGGTCATTTAGGATGGCAGTAGTATTGTTGATGAAATGCAGTCATCGCAGGAGAATTAGGAAGCGGTCTTGGGAAAAGAGGGTGGCAAAGAAGGGATTTGCAAACATAGGATCTGTGCTCCAGTATTATTTTAGGGAGTTCTTCTTTACTATCCCAATGAGGACTGTCACCAGGAAGGTATACATTTCACTAATTGTGGTTGTCCCCCCTACTCCTGGCTCTCTTCTCCTGTAGCTCCAAGGCATAGCGATTGGTATCTACTATGTCTCCCAGCGGCTCCTCTGTCAGAAACAACTTGAAGCACTCTGCCTCAGATGGAAATGGGGAGGGGCGTTGCACTCCAGACTGGGACTCATCAAAGCAAATGGCAGGACTAGGAGGGGTAAAATGGCTGGCAGCCTTCCAGCTACCACAGAACTCCTGTACTTCATCCATTGTCGGTCTGCCTCCATCCCCACCAGCATCTTCAAATGGAACTGGGACTTTGTCAGTGGACAAGGGGGTCCTCAGATTGAGGGTTCTCAATGGCGGTGGGGCAGCTTCTCACTGTCACTGTCAGAATCTGATTCCTGACTTTCATACTCAGACTCATTGTCAGAATTTAAAAAAATATCCAGAATTTCCGCGTTTGTGAGTTGTCTCCTTTTTGAAAGACATTGCTAATGCTACAGCTTAGCTCACTAGCTACATACATAAACAACACTGAATGGCTCAGAGTGGGAGTGAGAGGTTATGTGATTGACTGCCGGCACGCACCATTTATATCAATAAATCACTATCAGAAAATGTTGTGTGGTAATTATTGATATATTTATTCACATTTTAAACTAACGGTGATAAATCATGCATTCCGATTCTTGCATAGATTGTAATGGGAACATATTATGTATGTAAAATTATGTTTTGAAGGTTGTACTGATTAGGATGAGCTAAGCTAATTCCAGCTATGTGTGTGGAGCCATGTTTGTTGACATACAATGCATTCTGGGTTTCATGTAATCGACTGTCTGACCAAAGGGGCTATAACAAAATGAGGTGAGTAAGGGTTCACTCCTTTTTTGAGAACTTCAGGAAGTGAATGGTGGGATGTGAACGATGGTAGACAACACACCCCTTCAAAATGCATACTATAAATAGACCAAACTCATCTTGTCTTCTCTTATCTTTGGTTTCTGTGAGAAAAAAAGCATGGCAGCACGCTGAAACTAATCGTCGTATTACTTTCGATTTCTAGAAAGTGTTTTACTCAATTATTTCGATCAATGATGAGCTCACCCATGATGTGACTATCTCTGTGGATGGTTTGTCCTCTGACAAATCAACTGTAAATGTCAGTGTTCCTCAAGGTTCCGTTTTAGGACCACTATTGTTTTCACTATATATTTTACCTCTTGGTGATGTCATTCGGGAAACATAATGTTAACTTTCACTGCTATGCGGATGACACACCGCTGTACATTTTGATGAAACATGGTGAAGCCCCAAAATTGCCCTCCCTGGAAGCCTGTGTTTCAGATATAAGGAAGTGGATGGCTGCAAATGTTCTACTTTTAAACTCGGACAAAACAGAGATGCTTGTTCTAGGTCCCAAGAAACAAAGAGATCTTCTGTTGAGTCTGACAATTAATCTGGATGGTTGTACAGTCGTCTCAAATAAAACTGTGAAGGACCTCGGCGTTACTCTGGACCCTGATCTCTCTTTTGACGAACATATCAAGACTGTTTCATGGACAGCTTTTTTTCCATCTACGTAACATTGCAAAAATCAGAAACTTTCTGTCCAAAAATAATGCAGAAAATTGAATCCATGCTTTTGTTACTTCTATGCTACACCACTTCAATGCTCTCCGGATAAAGCATTAAATAAACTCCAGTTAGTGCTAAACACGGCTGCTAGAATCCTGACTAGAACCAAAATATTTGATCATATTACTCCAGTGCTAGCCTCTCTACACTGGCTTCCTGTTAAGGCAAGGGCTGATTTCAAGGTTTAACTGCTAACCTACAAAGCATTACATGGGCTTGCTCCTACCTATCTTTCCAATTTGGTCCTGCCGTACATACCTACATGTACGCTACAGTCACAAGATGCATGCCTCCTTACTGTCCGTAGAATTTCTAAGCAAACAGCTGGAGGCAGGGCTTTTTCCTACAGGGCTTAATTTTTATGGAATGGTCTGCCTATCCATGTGAGAGACGCAGACTCAGTCTCATCTCTTCAGTAGGTCCTATGATTGAGTGTAGTCTGGCCCATGAGTGTGAAGGTGAACGTAAATGCACTGGAGCAAAGAACTGCCCTTGCTGTCTCTGCCGGGCCGGTTCCCCTCTCTCCACTGGGATTCTCTGCCTCTAACCCTATTACAGTGGCTGAGTCACTAGCTTACTGGTGCTCTTCCATGCCGTCCCTGGGGGGGTGCGTCACTTGAGTGGGTTGAGTCACTGACGTGATCTTCCTGTCCGGGTTGGCACCCCCCCTTGGGTTGTGCCGTGGTGGAGATCTTTGTGGTCTATACTCAGCCTTGTCTCAGGATGGTAAGTTGGTGGTTGGTGTGGGGGCTGTGCTTTGGTAAAGTGGGTGGGGTTATATCCTGCCTGTTTGGCCTTGTCCAGGAGTATCGTCGGATGGGGCCACGGTGTCTCCCGACCCCTCCAGTATTTATGCTGCAGTAGTTTATGTGTCGGGGGGCTAGGGTCAGTCTGTTATATCTGGAGTATTTCTTCTGTCTTATCCGGTGTCCTGTCTGAATTTAAGTATGCGCTCTCTCTTTCTCTCTGTCTCTCTTTCTTTCTTTCTCTCTCTCAGAGGACCTGAGCCCTAGGACCATGCCTCAGGACTACCTGGCCTGATGACTCCTTGCAGTCCCCATTCCACCTGGCCGTGCTGCTGCTCCAGTTTCAACTGTTCTGCCTGCGGCTATGGAACCCTGACCTGTTCACCGGATGTGCTACCGGTCCCAGACCTGCTGTTTTGAACTCTCTAGAGGCAGCAGGAGCATTAGAGATACTCTGAAGGATTGGCTATGAGGTGCTGACCTGTCGCGCCCTTGACCACCACTGTGATTATTATTATTTGACCCTGCTGGTCATCTATGAACATTTGAACATCTTGGCCATGTTCTGTTATAATCTCCACCCGGCACAGCCAGAAGAGGACTGGCCACCCCTCATAGCCTGGTTCCTCTCTAGGTTAAATCCTAGGTTCTGGTCTTTCTATGGAGTTTTTCCTAGCCAACGTGCTTCTACACCTGCATTGCTTGCTGTTTGGGGTTTTTGGCTGGGTTTCTGTACAGCACTTTATGACATCAGCTGATGTAAAAGGGCTTTATAAATACATTTGATTGAAATTTGATTTATTCATTATAAATCGTAATAGCTATTAACTAATTCATATTTTAGTTTGTCAGCCGAGAGGTATATAAATATGACCGCTTGTGTTGCGTCAATCTTTCCTCAGTTAGCGCTAGGACAAATGTAGCCTACATTTTTCCGGTTTGGATGATTGTGTTATGCTATAGACCTCATTTGACTCATATGACCTCATGGCTTGTTTTTTGAGCACACATACATTGTCAATGTGGCACCGTGTTAAGATACAACTGTCCAACAAATCAGTTTGTCAAATTTCTGCCCTGCTGAAGCTGCCCAAGTCAACTGTAAATGCTATTATTATGAAGTGGAAAAATTTCGGAGCAACAACGGCTCAGCTGCGAAGTCGTAGGCTACACAAGCTCAGGGAACAGGACCGCTGAGTGCTGAAGCACGTAGCGCATATAAATCATCTGTCCTCGGTTGCAACACTCACTACCCAGTTCCAAACTGCTTTTGGAAGCAATGTCAGCACAAGAACTGTTAGTCGGGAGCTTCATGAAGTGGGTTTCCAAGGCTGAGCAGCCAAACATAAGTCTAAGATCACCCATGCCAAATGTCGGCTGGAGTGGTGTAAAGCTCACCGCCATTGGAGTCTGGAGCAGTGGAAATGCGTTCTCTGGAGTGATGAATCACTCTTCACCATCTGGCAGTCCGAATCTGGGTTTGGTGAATGGCAGGAGAATTCTTCCTGCCCCAATGCATAGTGCCAACTGTAAAGTTTGGTGGAGGAGGAATAATAGTCTGGGGCTGTTTTTCATGGTTCGGGCTAGGCCCCTTAATTCCAGTGAAGGGAAATCTTAACGTTACAGTATACAATGGCATTCTAGATGATTCTGTGCTTCCAACTTTGTGTTTCAGCATGACAATGCCCCCTTGCAAACTACCTGCCCTCCAGGACACTTATAGCACCCAATGTCACAGGAAGGCCAAAAAGATCATCAAGAACAACAACCACCTGAGCCACTGCCTGTTCACCCCGTTACCAACCAGAAGGCAAGGTCACTACAGGTGCATCAAAGCTGTGACCGAGAGACTGAAAAACAACCTCTATCTCAGGGCCATCAGACTGTTAAACAGCCATCACTAACACAGAGAGGCTGCTGCCTACATACAGACTTGAAATCATTAGCTACTTTAATAAATGGATCACTAGTCACTTTAATAATGCCACTTTAATAATATTTACATATCTTGCATTACTCATCTCATATGTATTGTATATACTGTATTTTATGTCATCAATTGCATCTTGCCTATGCCGCTCTGCCATTGCTCATCCATATAATTATATGTATACAGTAGGAAGTTTACATACACTTAGGTTGGATTCATTAAAACTCGTTTTTCAACCACTCCATAACATTTCTTGTCAACAAACTATAGTTTTGGCAAGTCGGTTAGGACATCTACTTTGTGCATGACACAAGTAATTTGTTTACAGACAGATTATTTCACTCATAATTCACTGTATCACATGTCCAGTGGGTCAGAGGTTTACATACACTAAGTTGACTGTGCCTTTAAACAGCTTCGGAAAATTCCAGAAAATGATGCCATGGCTTTAGAAGATTCTAATTGACATAATCTGAGTCAATTGGAGGTGTACCTGTGGATGTATTTCAAGGCCTACCTTCAAACTCAGTGCCTCTTTGCTTGACATCATGGGAAATTCAAAAGAAATTAACCAAGACCTCAGAAACAAAATTGTAGACCTCCACAAGTCTGGTTCATCCTTGGGAGCAGTTTTCAAATGCCTGAAGGTACCACATTCATCTGTACAAACAATAGTACGCAAGTATACGCACCATGGGACCACGCAGCCATCATACCGCTCAGGAAGGAGATGCGTTCTGTCTCATAGAAATGAACATACTTTGGTGCGAAAAGTGAAAATCAATCCCAGAACAACAGCAAAGAACCTTGTAAAGTTGCTGGAGGAAACAGGTACAAAAGCATCTATATCCACAGTAAAACGAGTCCTACATCGACATAACCTGAAAGGCCGCTCAGCAAGGAAGAAGCCACTGCTCCAAAACTGCCATAGAAAAGCCAGGCTACGGTTTCAACTGCACATGGGGACAAAGATCGTATTTTTTGGAGAAATGTGCTCTGGTCTGATGAAACAAAAATTGAACTGTTTGGCCATAATGACCATCGTTATGTTTGGAGGAAAAATGGGGAGGCTTGCAAGCCGAAGAACACCATCCCAACCGTGGTGCTTGCTGCAGGAGGGACTGGTGCACTTCACAAAATAGATGGCTTCATGAGGATGGAAAACTATGTGGAAATATTGAAGCAACATCTCAAGACATCAGTCAGAAAGTAAAGCTTGGTCACAAATATGTCTTCCAAATGGACAATGACCCCAAGCATACTTCCAAAGTCAAGGTATTGGAGTGGCCATCACAAAGCCCTGACCTCAATCCCATAGAAAATATGTGGGCAGAACTGAAAAAGCAAGGACGCCTACAAACCTGACTGAGTTAAACCAGCTCTGTCAGGAGGAATGGGCCAAAATTCACCCAACTGATTGTGGGAAGCTTGTGTAAGGCTACACGAAATGCTATACCCAAGTTAAACAATTTAAAGGCGATGCAACCAAATACTAATTGAGTGTATGTAAACTTCTGACCCACTTGGAATGTGATGAAAGAAATAAAACCTGAAATAAATCATTCTCTCTACTATTATTCTGACATTTCACTTTATTTCTTAAAATAAAGTGGTGATCCTAACTGACCTAAGACAGGGAATTTTTACTAGGATTAAATGACAGGAATTGTGAAAAACTGAGTTCAAATGTATTTGGCTAAGGTGTATGTAAACTTCTGACTTCAACTGTATATTCTTATTCCATTCCTTTACATAGATTTGTGTGTATTTGGTAGTAGTTGTGGATGTTAGATATTTCTGCACTGTAGGAACTAGAAGCACAAGCATTTTGCTACACTCTCAATAACATCTGCTAACCATGTGTTTGTGACCAATGCAATTTGATTTGATTTGCGAGGTCTATACAGAAGTAATTTGTCAAGATCAGTGTGGAAGAACTGGACTGGCCTGTACAGAACCCTGACCTCAAGCTGATCGAACACCTTTGGGATGAATTGGAACGCGAATGCGAGCCAGGCTGAATGGAAGCATGTTGCGAGGCTGATTGAGGGAAGTAATCTTAACCCTTGTGTAGTCTTAACATTATTTATACTCCCCTTGTCCTAAGGATAAAAAATGACCCGCCTTTACTAAACCCCTAAAATAAATCAGCTTAATTGAATTTTAAACCCCAAATCTATTATGCATGAAGAAACAACCTGTCATTCATCACAAACTTCGTGAAGATTTGGGTTTTCCCTCATCACAAAGCAGAAAGATTGCATTTAATCAGTGGACACCACTCGTTTTTATTACAACACACCTGTCATAATTGTTTACTTTACTAAAGTAGAGGTTTATTATTATCATTATTATTGATAAAGGTACTGAATAGGTGTCAACATAATTTTTTAGCAAGAGATTGTATTGCATAAGAAAGTAGCAGAACTGTGCAGAAAGTAGTTTTGAATGCATTTTATTGAAGGGAAACAATAACAGTCTTGAACTTTTTTGGCAACTTAGTGATACATTCTTATATACTGTACAATGAGGAATTCAACTACAAAATACTAGTCTTCTCCCATTTTTTTAACCATTGCCCCCACCCACAAGGTGTATAAACAACAACAATAAATAAGAATAAAATAATAGATACAAAACAAAAACATGAAAGACATAAATCAATCAACTCTTAGCACATGCAGGACAGTATGCAAGTATGTGTGCATGGACTTTGCAGATGTATTTCTCACCTGTGCAGCACATAGTATTTGTTTTACAGTCCTTCTTTGGGGGGCAGAATTTGCCTGCCCCAGCTGCAGCCTCAGCTGGATCAGGACAAGATTCAGCCCCGTGAACAGCTTTAACAAGCGCTGCAGAGGCTGCTGTGCGGGGGAGGTGCTCACTTCTTTGAATGTTTGGGGTTACAAGTGCCTTTCCCAGCTGCTCCAGGAACACCCTCCTCTTGTTCCGCTTATCAGCCATCTAGGTAGGGTTGATCTTGTTCCATATCACGAAGGCATTGTATGAGGATACATCAATGATGTTATGGAAGAAGACCAGCGGCCAGCGGGCAGTCATCCTCCTGCAGCTGTAAATTCCAATCACCTTGTCCAGGTTGTCCACGCCTCCTTTGTTGTGGTTATAGTCCAGGAGGATGGCTGGCTTCCTGTCCTCACTATCACTGATCTCAGACGTTTTGTGTAGTGTGCTCAGGAGGACCACATTCTTGTTCCTCATTGCGAGGTAAGAAACTAAAGTGGTGGTGGGGTGAAGGCAAACTTTGATGAGAAGGCCTCTCCTCTTGTTGCGAGGAGTGCAGAGGGGAGCTCAGGCTTGTTCTTTCCAACTGTGCCAACCATGGTGATCTTCCTCTTCAGGTGCTGCTGGCTGAGTTCAATCAGTAGCACACATAATCTCAATTTCTATTTTTTTTTAATGTTTTTATTTTTTATTTCACCTTTATTTAACCAGGTAGGCTAGTTGAGAACAAGTTCTCATTTACAACTGCGACCTGGCCAAGATAAAGCAAAGCAGTGCGACACAAACAATAACATGAGTTGCACATTGAATAAACAAGCGTACAGTCAATAACACAATATAAAAAACAAAGTCTATATACAGTGTGTGCAAATGGTGTGAGGAGGTAAGGCAATAAATAGGCCATAGTAGCAAGTAATTACAATTTAGCAAATTAACAGTGGAGTAATAGATTTGCAGATGATGATGTGCAAGTAGAAATAATGGTGTGCAAAAGAGCAGAAAAGTAAATAAAAACAATATGGGTATGAGGTAGGTAGATTGGAGGGGCTATTTACAGATGGGCTATGTACAGCTGCAGCGATCAGTTAGCTGCTTGGATAGCTGATGTTTAAAGTTAGTGATGGAAATATAAGTCTCTAGCTTCAGCAATTTTTGCAATTCGTTCCAGTCATTGGCAGCAGAGAACTGGAAGGAAAGGCAGCCAAAGCAGGTGGTGCTTTGGGGATGACCAGTGAGATATATCTGCTGGAGCGCGTGCTATGGGTGGGTGTTGTTATCGTGACCAGTGAGTGGAGATAAGAGAGCTTTACCTAGCAAAGACTTATAGATGACCTGGAGCCAGTGGGTCTGGCGATGAATATTTAGCGAGGGCCAGCCGATTAGAGCATACAGGTCACAGTGGTGGGTGGTATATGGGGCTTTGGTGACAAAACGGATGGCACTGTGATAGACTGCATCCAATTTGCCGAGTAAAGTGTTAGAGGCTATTTTGTAAATCAAATCAAATCAAATTTATTTATATAGCCCTTCGTACATCAGCTGATATCTCAAAGTGCTGTACAGAAACCCAGCCTAAAACCCCAAACAGCAAGCAATGCATGTGAAAGAAGCACGGTGGCTAGGAAATACTCCCTAGGAAAAACTCCCTAGAAAGGCCAAAAACCTAGGAAGAAACCTAGAGAGGAACCAGGCTATGAGGGGTGGCCAGTCCCCTTCTGGCTGTGCAGGGTGGATATTATAACAGAACATGGTCAAGATGTTAAAATGTTCATAAATGACCAGCATGGTCAAATAATAATAATCATAGTAGTTGTCGAGGGTGCAACAAGCACATCCGGTGAACAGGTCAGGGTTCCATAGCCGCAGGCAGAACAGTTGAAACTGGAGCAGCAGCACGGCCAGGTGGACTGGGGACAGCAAGGAGTCATCATACCAGGTAGTCCTGAGGCATGGTCCTAGGGCTCAGGTTCTCCAAGAGAAAGACAGAATGAGAGAAAGAGAGAATTAGAGAGAGCATATTTAAATTCACACAGGACACAGGATAAGACAAGAGAAATACTCCAGATGTAACAGACTGACCCTAGCCCCCCGACACATAAACTACTGCAGCATAAATACTGGAGGCTGAGACAGGAGGGATCAGAAGAGACTGTGGCCCCATCCGATGATACCCCCGGACAGGGCCAAACAGGCAGGATATAACCCCACCCACTTTGCCAAAGCACAGCCCCCACACCACTAGAGGGATGTCTCCAACCACCAACTTACCATCCTAAGACAAGGCCGAGTATAGCCCACAACGATCTCCGCCATGGCACAACCCAAGGGGGGGCGCCAACCCAGACAGGAAGACCACGTCAGTGACTCAACCCACTCAAGTGACGCACCCCTCCCATGGACGGCATGGAAGAACACCAGTAAGCCAGTGACTCAGCCCCTGTAAAAGGGTTAGAGGCAGAGAATCCCAGTGGAAAGAGGGGAACCGGCAAGGCAGAGACAGCAAGGGCGGTTCGTTGCTCCAGCCTTTCCGTTCACCTTCACACTCCTGGGCCAGACTATACTTAATCATAGGACCTACTGAAGAGATAAGTCTTCAGTAAAGACTTAAAGGTTGAGACTGAGTCTGCGTCTCTCACATTGGTAGGCAGACCATTTCATAAAAATGGAGCTCTATAGGAGAAAGCCCTACCTCCAGCCGTTTGCTTAGAAATTCTAGGGACAATTAGGAGGCCTGCGTCTTGTGACCGTAGCGTACGTGTAGGTATGTACGGCAGGACCAAATCGGAAAGATAGGTAGGAGCAAGCCCATGTAATGCTTTGTAGGTTAGCAGTAAAACCTTGAAATCAGCCCTTGCCTTAACAGGAAGCCAGTGTAGAGAGGCTAGCACTGGAGTAATATGATCAAATTTTTTGGTTCTAGTCAGGATTCTAGCAGCCGTATTTAGCACTAACTGAAGTTTGTTTAGTGCTTTATCCGGGTAGCCGGAAAGTAGAGCATTGCAGTAGTCCAGCCTAGAAGTAACAAAAGCATGGATTAATTTTTCTGCGTCATTTTTGGACAGAAAGTTTCTGATTTTTGCAACGTTACGTAGATGGAAAAAAGCTGTCCTTGAAACAGTGTTGATATGTTCTTCAAAAGAGAGATCAGGGTCCAGAGTAACGCCGAGGTCCTTCACAGTTTTATTTGAGACGACTGTACAACCATCCAGATTAATTGTCAGATTCAACAGAAGATCTCTTTGTTTCTTGGGACCTAGAACAAGCATCTCTGTTTTGTCCGAGTTTAAAAGTAGAAAGTTTGCAGCCATCCACTTCTTTATGTCTGAAACACAGGCTTCTAGCGAGGGCAATTTTGGGGCTTCACCATGTTTCATTGAAATGTACAGCTGTGTGTCGTCCGCATAGCAGTGAAATGTAACATTATGTTTTCGAATGACATCCCCAAGAGGTAAAATATATAGTGAAAACAATAGTGGTCCTAAAACGGAACCTTGAGGAACACCGAAATTATACAATCGATTTGTCAGAGGACATCGCCGAAGCCAAATGACATCGCCGAAGTCAAGGATCGGTAGGACAGTCAGTTTTACTAGGGTATGTTTGACGGCGTGAGTGAAGGAGGCTTTGTTGCGGATTAGAAAGCCGATTCTAGATTTAATTTTGGATTGGAGACATCTAATATGAGTCTGGAAGGAGAGTTTACAGTCTAGCCAGACATCTAGGTATTTGTAGTTGTCCACATATTCTAAGTCAGAACCGTCCAGAGTAGTGATGCTAGTCGGGCGGGCGGGTGCGGGTAGCGAACGGTTGAAAAGCATGCATTTAGTTTTACTAGCGTTTAAGAGCAGTTGGAGGCCACGGAAGGAGTGTTGTATGGCATTGAAGCTCATATGTAAATTATTTCATAACTGCCGGGTCAAAAATGAACCTAAGAAAATCTTTGTACCCTGGTGGTGTACGGCTTTCATGGAAATATGAACAAAGGCAATGTTTCACTTTTTCAAATTTTGGGGTCACTAATTTTGGGGAAAAGTGACCAAATTTCAAGTTGAAAAAATGTCATTTAGGGGGTTTTCTCTGCTGTTAATCATAGTGGAGGGTCATTTTTGACCCTTAAGACAACACAAGGGTTAATATATAGGGGCACCTGTATTCTCATAGGCAGAAGTTGCATGCATAATTCATTTTCTCAGATGAAGCGGCCCCAGCAGCAGGGTAAACCAATAGGAGCGAAGCCCCCCTATGGGGCGGAGATCCACTCATATAACTGAAGTTACAATACCCAGTACCTATCAATAATTAAAATACCTATCCAGGCGTTGCAAGATCTGGCATTCGTCAGACCTTCCTGATCCCTTGGAGGGCATTTTGAAATATATTGAAACCTCCTTCATTATCCAATCCGTAAACCCCTATTAAGGAAGGGGCCGAAACCATATAGAATCCATGGATTATATTTCTATGACCGAAACGTGTTGGCACCAACTTCCACTGTCTGCAAAAGTTGCTGAATTTCCTCTTCACTTAATTTTCTTCTCAAATCCTGCACCTTGGTTGGAGAGCGTATCGGCAGCATTCCCTTCCAATTGCAAGTCCAAAAATCATCCACTTTACAAACAGTTAGGCTGCGTTTTGTTGGTCAATTTCTTTAACAGATGATCAGGTCTATATAATTATCAAACATACATTAGTAATGGAAAGGAAGACTCTTTGTTTAAGTATTAAAATTCTCCTTTAGTAATACAATTGTAGGCAGAAGTTGGTACAGAGTACAGTATATGATAGCTCTCCCCAGGTTCTGAAAAATGTCTAAGACATCCTGTAACTCATATAGCCTCCCCAGTCCTCCTTGCGTGACTTTCCCTGGCAACAACATTTTAATAAATCTAACCTCCCCATGACAGCAGAAACCATCTTGTCAGCAATTAAAAGCTCAGAAGTGGGTTTGACTGAAACTTGACCTTTCATCACAAGTATAAGTTCATAACAAGGTGAACGAGTCTAAGCATCTTCTGACAGTTGGCTGTTTTCATCAGGCCTGCGGCAGCCTGGTGTTCTGAGAAAACCAGTCGTATTCTCAGAACCTTAGATAGCCAGGTGGGGCCCGGACAGGAGGAGTCTGAGCGTAGGCGGTTTCCGCCTTCTGATAGTGTCTGAAGGGCACAACACTCAAAACAGGTGTTAACACACACACAGAGGACTCCTAGAGAGGAGACCTTACAGTTTCTCATAACACAATTTATTAACCCTTTAAAAGGGATGATGACTTGGTTTAACCCCTTCAGTTTAAACAATTCTGATATTCTTTTCACAAATGGGCCTTTTCATTCAGAAAATATCTGATGTGATTGGTCAAAAGACCAATTAGTGGAAGAAATATCAGAATTTGTCTGAATCTCTAAATGCAGCCTAATATGAATGTGTTAGTCCTTTGGAACATGCTCAAATAATTGTATCCTCAACTGCTCTCTGAGAACTGAGGAAAAAGCTGCCTTCTTTCCATAAGGCCGATAAAAGACTAACATCTGTCTACAAAATATTGTAATAAAAAACAAACAACGTCATGAGAAACATTCATAGTCATCTAATATTTGTTTTTACTAAGGAATCTTTCACATAAACAACGGCGGTGCCTGCTGCTATTCCAGAGCACTCAACTCTTTGACTCAACCATGAAAACATTTGCGTTTACACCACACCACGCCTCCCCTGTAAGCTCAGTTGGTAGAGCATGGTGTTTGCAATGCCAGGGTTGTGGGTTCGATTCCCACGGGGGGCCAGCACAGAAAAAAAGAAATGTATGAAATTGTATGAAATGTATGGATTTACTATTGTAAGTCGCTCTGGATAAGAGTGTCTGCTAAATTACTAAAATGTAAAAAATATACCTGCCCTCCAGTCCAGGAGTGTTTACTGTAAATGCTGAGGATTTGTTCCTACTCATCTTCCTTAGTCCATCCCCTCAGGGCTCAGCTAATAAAGGGAGTTATTGATTAAATACAAAGGAAGACTGTGTTCACCATGCACTTACTCTAGCCAAGGTACCCCTGGTGCCTGTAAGAACTTCAAAGGAAAGGTTTAATGCTCATCAGATACCATTGTTCATTCAGAGCTCTTATTCAGAGCCCTTATAAACTTCATGTTAACCTTGAAGACATAATAAATAGACATAATATGACTTGTATTGTGAATACAAGGAATATAAGGCATCTGTGCAGGCACACACACACAATGGCACAGCACAGTCAAGGACAAAGTTGGCTGAGATTTATGATGGATTTAATGAGGCTGATTTGAAGGGACAAAGTCGACAGGATTGTTGAGCTGTGCTGCCATGGAAAAAGCCAGGACTAATGAAATAACACAGAGAAACAAACACAAAGCATCACGTATACAAGGTCAGTGTGTAGTGTTCTAAAACTGCTGAATATACCCTTTCCATGCTCAAATCAAATTGCATTTACTTCTTCTTTGACTTCTTGAACACTTTTTCATGCATGCTTTCTTTCCTAACAGAAAGTGGTGGCTGAGCTGGAGGGGATGTAGTCACGAATGAAGTGATGCCTTCCATTGTGTAGGCATAGCCACGCAAAGCTTAACTGTCACGAATGTTGAATATAATTATGTTTGAATTTACTCTGCCGATTGTCTGTGGGGTTGGTCATTCAGCTGCTTGAAATTTGAGACAATATCCACAAGTATTATTTACCCAACTTTTAGGGTGCCGGTAGAGCCATTGACATTTCTATCACCTGGCACATTAAAACCATGTAAACACACTGCCAGGCTTTGGTTAGCCTCATGACCTAAGGCACATACTTCCGTGCATGTGCCTTAGGTCATGAGAAAAAACATCTTGTTTGCCACACACAGAGGTTAAATTATACTTTCCTGTGTATATTTTGTCTCAGATTTTGACCAGCTGAAAGACCAACCCCACATACATTTCTCAGAGTAAGTTCAAACGTAATTTTATTCAAAAAAAAATATTCTGAATCTATTTAACATTCGTGACAAGAGAAGATGAGTCTCTCATGGGAGTGCAAGATGTGGCCAAAAACAGACTGGCAGATTGGTAGAAGATTGTTGCAGCCTTATTTCCCACCTCGGATGAAGAAGATTAAGTAAATCGTTCATTTCCTAACTCCACAGCTGTAATACTCTGACACTCTGAACAACCATATTGTAGACATTCTATTTCGAAATTAACAACCTAAAGAATGTTGAGCTCTCCCCAGTGATACTTGTTAGTACCTGCACTGTTTGCATGTGTAATTCTATAGTTTTTGGACTACACAGTTTACCTACCCATGGGAGGGTATCCAGTCCAGGCATTAATCAGTCAGCTAATTACTAATTGCAAAGCCCCCACCCACCGGCGGAGCGAGAGACAGACTGAACAGGAGCCAGGAGCCAGTCATGCTAATGATAAACTTGCTAATTACATTGGGGTTGTAAATTTGGATCCGCTGGTGGGCCAAATTGAGCTGGGCCAGTGATGTTGTCGCAGCATTTGACTTCCCACCTCTGAGGGAATTGGGGGGGGGTGTAGATGATGATGATCATAATTTCAATTTAATTTCTCAATGAGGGTATTCTTACTTCTGGGTAAATCAATAATGCATGTTAAATTGGCAGGTCTGACAGTCCCCAACGGTGGATTAGCAGACTGGCAGAATGGCAGACTCAGAAGTAGTCAGACACATAACCTGTCTAATTGGACAGAGATATAATTAGGTGGTGCCTTACACTACTGAAGGTGAGGAAACGTGGGAGAGTGACCGTGTGGGTGGGTTTAGAAAACAGAAACGCATACAAGTTTAGCACCTACTACATAATCACTAAGTCATATAGCTCTGGGTGAGGAACTGAATGAAAACAAGTTAAAAGTCCCACAACCATACCATACTGTCTCACCATTTATGTGAAGGGCAAGATAGAAGGGAAATAATATTGAGTCGGGAGATGATGTATCCATTAAATACAGTGAAATACATCCTCAATGTTTGTATCCTTGAGCCAGTAAGGTAGCACAGAGCACTGGATGAGTGCTCTGGTGGTTAATGGCCTATTAGAACAGGCCTGGGCCGTAACAGACATTTTATCTTCCCCCAAGAGTTGTTCCTTTTGTTATGGCAAAATTTACACTCACAACCGTAATTACAGCATGTAGTAAAACACTGTTGGTCAGGCGTTGTGTCTGATTACAATCCCTTTGCTACACTTCGCACCCTACTTACCCCCCTTCCCAAACGCTGACGGTATAAATGAACAGTTTTAACAATCTATTAATTAAAGAACCATTATCAGAAACGGAGAGTGTGGTTGCGCCTGGTATTAGTGCGTTCAATAGTAAATGTACTGTAGGCCCACACGCATGGCACACCTCATTAACCCAGCCAGTGGCTATGTACAGTCTTGCATGGTCACTGCCAGGGGATGGAAGTTTGTTCTCTGTGCCCACTGCCCAAGCTAATGCCATGGGAGACTTACATTTCCCTCACTAACTTTAAACATCAGCTATCTGAGCAGCTAACCGATCGCTGCAGCTGTACATAGTCCATCTGTAAATAGCCCACCCAATCTACCTACCTCATCCCCATATTGTTTTTATTTACTTTGCTGCTCTTTTGCACACCAGTATCACTACTTACACACCATCATCTGCCAATCATCATCTGCTCATCTATCACTCCAGTGTTAATCTGCTAAATTGTAATTACTTTGCTACTATGGCCTATTTATTGCTATACATCCTCATGCCATTTGCACACACTGTATATACAAATTCTTTTTTTTCTATTGTGTTATTGACTGTACGCTTGTTTATTCCATGTAACTCTGTGTTGTTGTTTCTGTCGCACTGCTTTGCTTTTGTCACGACTCCGCGAAGTCGGTCCCTCTCCTTGTTCGGGCGGCGTTCGGCGGTTGACGTCACCGGTATTCTAGCCACTCCACCTTTCATTTTCCATTTGTTTTGTCTTGTTTTCCTGCACACCTGGTTTACATCTCCTCATAATTACTATGTGTATTTAGCCCTCTACTCCCTCCATGTCTGTGTGGGGTATTGTTTATTGTCAAGGTTGGCACTCTTCCGGGCTGGTTTGCGCCGGGTTTTGTTTTGTACCCGCACTTTGTGGCAGCCGGTACTTTCTACTTGGTTGTTGTACTTTGTGCTGCCTCACTTGTTCTTTGGGCATTTGTTTTTGAGACACGGTTGCATGTGTTCTAATAATTGCCTCAGTAAAGTGCTTTGTCCACTCATCTCTGCTCTCCTGCGCCTGACTCCCATGCACCAGCTACACCCACCGTTTGACAGCTTTATCTTGGCCAGGTCGCAGTTGTAAATGAGAACTTGTTTTCAACTAGCTTACCTGGATAAATAAAGGTGAAATATATATATATATATATTTTTTAAATGGGTTTTAATAACATTTTGTCACGTCCTGACCAGCAGAGGGAGTAATTGTATTAGTTTTGGTCAGGATGTGGCAGAGGGTTTGTGTTGTGTGTAGGTTCCAGGTAGGTTTTCTATGTGTAGGTTGGGTGCTGGACTCTCAATTGGAGGCAGGTGTTTCTAGTTGCCTCTGATTGGGAGTCCTATAAACAGGTGTGTGTTTTTCTTTGTGGTTGTGGGTAGTTGTTTGTGAGCACTGCTTTTGTTTAGCCTGCCACACTGGTCTTGTCGTGAGTATTGTTTTTTTCCTGTGGATGCTTTACTCGTGTTTTATTAAAAAGATGAGTATCCACATTCCCGCTGCGTATTGGTCCTCCCTTCAACACAACGACATTATCTGTGACACACTTTGAATGATTTCTGTCCAAGCCTCTAGTCTGGAAAGAAGTAGAGGGCACTCAACAAACATGAGCCGATGTGCAAAAATGTGCTAATCATTGAAAAAGAACAGGCACAACGCTCGCTCACCATTACTTCCTCATTGTTTATTCAAGTTAAAAGATTAATGTTTAAGGGCCTCCCACTAGCGGTCTAGTGGCACAGCAGTCACTGCAGATCCGGGTTCGATCACTAGTTTTCCAATGCCTCGCAAAGAAGGGCACCTATTAGTATTTGGGTAAAAGTACAAAAAACAGACATTGAATATCCCTTTGAGCTATTAATTACACTTTGGATGTTGTATCAATACACCCAGTCACTACAAAGATACAGGCGTCCTTCCTAACTCAGTTGCCGGAGAGGAAGGAAACCACTGAGGGATTCCAGCATGAGGCCAATGGTGACTTTAAAACAGTTACAGAGTTTAACCTCTTACATCTAGACGTTCCGCTAGCGGAACACCTGCTCCAATATCCAATGATAGGCGTGGCGCGAATGACAAATTCCTCAAAAATACAAAAACTTCAATTTTTCAAACATATGACTATTTCACAGCATTTTAAAGACAATACTCTCCTTTATCTAACCACACTGTCCGATTTCAAAAAGACTTTACAGCGAAAGCAAAACATTAGATTATGTCAGCAGAGTACCAAGCCAGAAATAATCAGACACCCATTTTTCAAGCTAGCATATAATGTCACAAAAACCCAGAAGACAGCTAAATGCAGCACTAACCTTTGATGATCTTCATCAGATGACACACCTAGGACATTATGTTATACAATACATGCATGTTTTGTTCAATCAAGTTCATATTTATATCAAAAAACAGCTTTTTACATTAGCATGTGACGTTCAGAACTAGCAAACTTCCGGGGAATTTACTAACAATTTACTAAATTACTCACGATAAACGTTCACAAAAAGCATAACAATTATTTTAAGAATTATAGATACAGAACTCCTCTATGCACTCAATATGTCCGATTTTAAAATAGCTTTTTGGTGAAAGCACATTTTGCAATATTCTAAGTACATAGCCCGGCATCACAGGGCTAGCTATTTAGACACCCGGCAAGTTTAGCCTTCACCAAAATCAGATTTACTATTACAAAAGTTTGATTACCTTTTGTTGTCTTCGTCAGAATGCACTCCCAGGACTGCTACTTCAATAACAAATGTTGGTTTGGTCCAAAATAATCCATCGTTATATCCGAATAGCGGCGTTTTGTTCGTGCGTTCCAGACACTATCCGAAATGGTAAATCAGGGTCGCGCGCATTGCGCATTTCGTGACAAAAAAATTCTAAATATTCCATTACCGTACTTCGAAGCATGTCAACCGCTGTTTAAAATCAATTTTTATGCAATTTATCTCGTAAAAAACCGATAATATTCCGACCGGGAATCTCCTTTTCGGCAAACAGAGGAAAAAACACAAAGACGGGGGAGACCAGTGCACGCGCCTAAGCCCACAGTCCCTTGATTGGCCACTTGAGAAAGGCGATAATGTGTTTCAGCCTGGGGCTGAAATGACGACATTCAGGTTTTTCCCGGGCTCTGAGAGCCTATTGGAGCCGTGGGAAGTGTCACGTTACCGCAGCGATCCTTTGTAATTGAATGAGATGTCAAAGAAAGACAATAAATGGTCAGACAGGCCACTTCCTGTAAAGGAATCTCTCAGGTTTTGACCTGCCATTTGAGTTCTGTTATACTCACAGACACCATTCAAACAGTTTTAGAAACTTTGGAGTGTTTTCTATCCAAAGCCAATAAGTATATGCATATTCTAGTTACTGGGCAGGAGTAGTAACCAGATTAAATCGGGTACGTTTTTTATCCAGCCGTGAAAATACTGCCCCCTAGCCATAACAGGTTAATGACTGTGATCGGAGAAAACTGAGGATGGATCAAGAACATTGTAGCTACTCCACAATACTAACCGAATTGACAGTTAAAAGAAAGAAGCCTGTACATAATAAAAATATTCCAAAACATATATCCTTTTTCAACAAGGCACTAAAGTAATGCTGCAATTAACTTTTTGTCCTGAATACAAAGTGTTATGTTTGGGGAAAATCCAATACAACACTCAGTACCACTCTCCATATTTTCAAGCATAGCGGTGGCTGAATCACATTATGTGTATGCTTGTAATTGTTAAGGACAGGTTTTTTTTAGGGTTAAAAAGAAAGAGAATGGAATTAAGCACAGGCAAAATCCTAGAGGAAAACCTGGTTCAGTCTGCTTTCCACCAGACACTGGGAGATTAATGAATCTTTCAGCAGGACAATAACCTAAAACACAAGACCATATACACTGGAGTTGCTTACCAAGTGGCCTAGTTACAGTTTTGAATTAAATTGGCTTGAAAATCTATGGCAAGACATTAAAATGGCTGTCTAGCAATGATCAACAACCAATTTGACAGAGCTTGACGAATGTTAAAAAGAATAATGTGCAAATATTGTACAATCCAGGTGTGCAAAGCTCCTAGACTCTGAGAGCTGTAATCGCTGCCAAAGGTAATTCTAACATGATTCCCACGGGGGGCCAGTACGGGGAAAAACATTTTTTTTAATGAAATTAACTGAAATGTATGTAATGTATGCATTCACTACTGTAAGTCGCTCTGGATAAGAGCGTCTGCTAAATGACTCAAATGTAAAATGTAAAAATGTATTGACTGAGGGGTGTGAATACTTATGTAAATTTAGATTTTTCTGTATTTAAACGCTAAAACGTAGCAAAAATATCTAAAAACATGTTTTCACTTTGTCATTATGGGGTATTGTGTGTAGATGGGGGAGGGAAAAAATCTATTTAATCCATTTTGAATTCAGGCTGTAACAACAAAATGTGGAATAAGTCAAGGGCTATGAATACTTTCTAAAGGCACTGTATGTAATCACTAGACTGCTGACCTTAGACTGGAGTCGGCTTATGGTAATGAATGTAGGTTCTGTCATTAGAGAACTGGTAATGTTGTGTCTGTCATCTGACTCGAAGATGAACATTGTATTCCCTCAACAGTCTGAAATCTCTCCCCCCCCATTTTTTTTTGTTGCCTTAAGTGTTGTGCTTTTTTAAAAATTGTATTTATTATTGGCCCATCCACCACCCCTCTTCGGAGGACGAAAATAACTTTGTTTTTACAGCTTTTTATTTTTTGTTACTTGTACATTCTACATACATGGCATTTATTTTTACACCGTAGTTACATAGCAAAATAGTTTTTTGATATACAATACATCTGGATAGATAGCACTTAAACACATTTGGTATACATTATATTCGGCCATCAGATTTGCCACCAATGCTCCTTATAGGACACATCACTGCACTCTATACTCCTCTGTAAACTGGTCATCTCTTTATACCCGTCGCAAGACCCACTGGTTGATGCTTATTTATAAAATCCTCTTAGGCCTCACTCCCCCCGATCTGAGGTATCTACTGCAGCCATCATCCTCCACATACAACCCCTGTTCTGCCAGTCACATTCTGTTAAAGGTCCCCAAAGTACACACATCCATGGGGCGCTCGTCTTTTCAGTTTGTTGCAGCTAGCGACTGGAACGAGCTGCAACAAACACTCAAACTGGATAGTTTTATCTCAATCTCTTTATTCAAAGACTCAATCATGGACACTCTTATTGACAGTTGTGGCTGCTTTGCGTGATGTATTGTTGTCTACAACTTCTTGCCCTTTGTGCTGTTGTCTGTGCCCAATAATGTTTGTACCATGTGTTGTGCTGCTACCATGTTGTGTTGCTACCATGTTGTTGTCATGTTGTGTTGCTATAATGCTGTGTTGTCATGTGTTGCTGCCTTGCTATGTTGTTGTCTTAGGTCTCTCTTTATGTAGTGTTGTGTTGTCTCTCTTGTCATGATGTGTGTTTTGTCCTATATTTATATATATTTTTGTTATCCCAGTCCCCGTCCCGCAGGAGGCCTTTTGTAAATAAGAATTTGTTCTTAACTGACTTGTCTAGTTAAATAAAGATTAAATAAATTAAAATAAAATATATATATCGTTTTTTCAGTCATAACTACTATATATTATGGGCTTTTACACCCACCCCTCAGCTGCTCTCAGCCCATCCCACCTACAGTATCTCCGTTAACCACCCTCTTATGATTTCCATGTGCCATACATTTTTCAACTGTACTGTAATGTTTCTCATGCAGTCTGAACCTTTCTAATTGCATAGTATCTACAGATTGTAAATTAAATATGTATATTTTTGACTAAGAGTGTTACATTGTTAGGAGTTTATCATATATGCACAGTCACTTTAACTATACATTCATGTACATATGTACATACTTCCTCAATTGGCCCGACCAACCAGTGCTCCCACACGTTGGCTAACCGGGCTATCTGCATTGTGTCCCGCCACCCACCAACCCCTCTTTACGCTACTGCTGAACAGTTGCATATCACGGGGACTATTCGATGCTATTGCAGTCCGCCACAGGATGTTTTTGTGCTGGTCAAGGGCAGTCAGGTCTGGAGTGAACCAAGGGCTATATCTGTTCTTAGTTCTACATTTTTTGAAAGGGGCATGCTTATTTAAGATGGTGAGGAAATTACTTTTAAAGAACGACCAGGCATCCTCGACTGACGGGATGAGGTCAATATCCTTCCAGGAAACCTGGGCCAGGTCGATTAGAAAGGCCTGCTCGCAGAAGTGTTTTAGGGAGTGTTTGACAGTGATGAGGGGTGGTCGTTTGACCGCGGACCCATAGCGGATGCAGGCAATGAGGCAGTGATCGCTGAGATCCTGATTGAAAACAGCAGAGGTGTATTTGGAGGGCAAGTTGGTCAGGATAATATCTATGAGGGTGCCCATGTTTACGGATTTAGGGTTGTACCTGGTGGTTTCCTTGATAATTTGTGTGAGATTGAGGGCATCTAGCTTAGATTGTAGTACTGCTGGGGTGTTAAGCATATCCCAGTTTAGGTCACCTAACAGAACAAACTCTGTAGATAGATGGGGGGGCAATCAATTCACATATGGTGTCCAGGGCACAGCTGGGAGCTGAGGGGGAGAGATTAATTTAAAAAAAAAAAATCTGGAGAGATTAATAAAAAAAATTACAAAAAATTAGAAGCTCGAACTGTTTGGGTATAGACCTGAAAAGTATGACAGAACTTTGCATGCTATCTCTGCAGTAGATTGCAACTCCTCCCCCTTTGGCAGTTCTATCTTGACGGAAAATTTTGTAGTTGGGTATGGAAATCTCAGAATTTTTGGTGGCCTTCCTAGGCCATGATTCAGACACGGCAAGGACATCGGGGTTGGCAGAGTGTGCTAAAGCAGTCAGTAAAACAAACTTAGGGAGGAGGCTTCTGATGTTAACATGCATGACACCAAGGCTTTTTCGATTACAAATGACAGTGCCTGGGGACACGCAGGGTGTGGGTTAGCCTCCACATCACCCGAGGAACAGGAGGAGTAGGATGAGGGTACGGCTAAAGGCTAGCAAAACTGGTCGTCTGGTGTGTTGGGGACAGAGAATATAAGGAGAGGATTTCTGGGCGTGGTAGAATAGATTCAGGGCATAATGTGCAGACAGGGGTATGGTGGGGTGCGGGTACAGTGGAGGTAAACCCAGGCACTGAGTGATGATAAGAGAGGTTGCATCTCTGGACATGCTGGTTATACTGGGTGAGGTCACCGCATGTGTGGGAGGTGGGACAAAGGAGGTATCTAAGGCATGTACAGTGGGAGTAGGGGCTCCGCAGTAAACTAAAACAATGATAATTATCCTAAACAACAGTATACAAGGCATATTGACATTTGAGAGAGACATAAAGCGAGGCATAAAGCAATCACAGGTGTTGATTGGGAGAGCTAGCTAAGACAACAACGGGTAAGACAACAACAGCTAATCCGCTAAGTCAACAACAACAGGTAAAATGGCGATGAATGGGCAGAGAGGGTCGGTTAACTACACACAGGGCCTGAGTTCGGGGCTAGGGCCGACAGATGAACAAAGGTAAACAAAGTGGAGTACCGTGATAAATGAATAGTCCAGCAGGCATCAGCTATGCAGCCAAGTGATCATA
Source organism: Salmo salar (assembly GCF_965601325.2). NCBI lineage: Eukaryota > Metazoa > Chordata > Actinopteri > Salmoniformes > Salmonidae > Salmo > Salmo salar. Next base: position 155,263,395 of record NC_138291.1, read on the forward strand.
GGATCCAGTGTACAGCAATTGATGAAACAGGGAAGCAGCTAGGTAGTCGTTACTACGCTAGCACGTAGGAGACACGGCGTTTAAAGTTAGCAGTCCGGGGTAAGTAGAAGCGTCTGCTCCATCATCCGGCAAAGGCCGGTTGAAGGCACAGCTGATGGAATTACATCTGCGGACCATTCGTGGTGGTACGGTGGGGCGCCATGTCGACGAAGGGACCGTGCCAGATGGCGAAAGAGGTATTGTAGTTGTGGGAATTTCGGCTAGCTTCGGGGCTGGGTCACTCAGTTGAAGATAGCTAGCTGTGATGATCAATGGTCGGCAGGAATCTGGCGTTGTAATGGAGAAAAACAGTCCGAGGCTGGCAGGTATTATCCAGGCTAAAAAAACGGCTGGTGCCTGAGCAGAGGTTAAAGGCTGCTAGCAGTGGCTAACAATGACTAAATGGCTAGTAACTTAGCTAATTAGCTGGCTACCTTCTGATGAAAGTTTTGGCTATAGGGTCTAAAAGAATAGCGGATCCGTGTCACTTTGAGTGAGGCGGGTTACCGGAAGGTATATTTAATTTAAAAATGGAAAAAGAGATTGAAAATTAAATTGGAATATATACAAAAAATACAAAAAGTAAACGAGAGGACAACAAACCACGTCTGCACTGCTACGCCATCTTGATTGACTATGGCTTTCCAAATCTCCCAACAGTGCTATTTGTAGGATTAGTTGCAGGTAAATGTTGTGATTTTTCAGCCACCCCTGAAGCTGTGACCAGAAACATAGGGTTAATACCAGAATAAGTGATCTAATGATTCTGTCTCTTCACAGCCAATTCTGCAAAGCAGAGATGGTTGTATGCCCCATATTCATAACATTCTGTTGGTGGCAATAATCATTTGAATTGAAAAACGTTGAGTTTTGAATCAAGCTTTGTTTTGTGTATTAGTTAATAAACCATGTGCCATGGAATCGGAAACATCGAAATTCTCTTCCGAGCTATTTTGCAACCTTTATGGCGCCGCTGTGTAATGCAGTTGGTTGTAATTTTGGATAGAGCAAATATTTCCATATATTTTTGTTAACTGCACATGTGACATAACTATACCATTCCTATTCATAATATCATTATCAAATATTTAAAAAAAATATCCATAAAGAATGTTTTCTTATCAATCTGTATATTTGAGTTTAACCATAATATTTGTTGTACTATTTGTTCTGTCTTTTCTGAGCGATGAAACTGGAATTGCAGCCAGTTTTAATGGCTTGTTTCAGAAAGGGTGATACTTAGAACAAGGTTTCATTTTAAATTAACCAAAAGTGAGAGGTTGTAATCTGGATAAAGGCATGAGGGACAATTTTTAACAAGGAGTGAGACATTTTTTCTAATCTACTAGAGAACAGGTTAAGTATACCTTTTGTGTGACTGAAGCTTTTAGTGAGAGGTTTAATGCTTTAACATTTAATCATTTTTGCCACCCAAACTCGTATTTCATTATATAAATATGCATGTTTAATTTTGTCTGGCTTACCGTTCAAAATAAAGTGAAATATCTTTGTTCATATAATTTGAAAAATTATTTGTCTGGAGTAGGCAGCTCTATAAGTAAATAAGTAATGTTAAACAGTGGTATGACTAAAGAGTTAATCAGTGTGATTATTCCATAAAGAGACAGTTATTTACCTCTCCATTATTGCAAGATCTTTCTATTGAAATATATTGTTTATTTATTTTTGGAGGGATAGGAATACCAAGTATGTCTACTTCATTATCAGACAAATGTATTGGTAAACTACAGGGTAATGTAAAAGTTGTGTATTTTAATGATCCAATACCTAATATGGCACCATCCCTACAGTGAAACATGGTGGCGGCAGCATCATGCTGTGGGGATGTTTTTCAGGGCAGGGACTGGGAGACTAGCCAGGATCGAGGAAAAGATGAATGGAGCAAAGTACAGAGAGATCCTTGATGAAAACCTGCTCCAGAGCGCTCAGGACCTCAGACTGGAATGAATGTTCACCTTACAACAGGACAACGACCCTAAGCACACAGCCAAGATAACGCAAGAGTGGCTTCGGGACAAGTCTCCGAATGTCCTTGAGTGGCCCAGCCAGAGCCCGGACTTGAACTCGATCGAACATCTCTGAAGAGATGTTTTTGCTTTGTCATTATGGGGTATTGTTTGTAGATTGACGAGGGGAAAAAAACAATAATACATTTTAGAATAAGGCTGTAATGTAAGTCAAGGGGTCTGAATACTGTATATATAAATTCTAGACATACTTTATCAAAGGCCTTTCAAAATCTGCTATGAAGACCAGGCCTGGTTTCTTCATTGTTTCATAGTGTTCTATTTTTTCAAGTTATTATCTTTACTGTTTCAGTAATAGTGAAATCAGACCTTCTTGCTGTGTATCTGATGGTCTATCATTTTTATAGGGGTAGTTAAAATATGCTAATAGTGGATCTTTGAGAAAATCAAAATAGGTTTGAAATAACTCAATTGATATGCCATCAAGCCCTGAAGTTTTTCCGGACCGAAAGGAATGAATGAATCTCTTCTCTTCCCTCCCTGACCAGAACCTCCCTCGCTTCCAGGAGCTGATCTTTGAGGACTTATCCCTGTACATTCTGGTGGAGAACGCTTTTGAGGAGGTGGTGCTGCAGTCTGTCACCAAGGACATCATGATGGGTGAGTGGTGGACACGCATGAGGACACTGGCCTGGCATAGACTAGACCAGGGATGGGTAACATTGATGGGGGTGGGGGCCACAAACATTTTTAAGTGATCATAAGGGGCCACATATGCTCGAGGGGTCTGCGTATCCACATCCATACCCCACACATGCAGTCAGTGCTGGCTCTAGACTATTTGGGACCCTAAGTGCAATGTTGTTTATTTATAGGGGGAAATTGATCTGCGGGCCTACAAAAGGACTAGACTAAAGAACTGGGCCTATAGTCATAAAGCGCCTCAGGGTTAGAGCTCTGCAACTCGACCCAAACCCTACGGGCCCCAACATTATACAGTACATCAGGTTAGGGTCTGGAAGGGACTGTTTTTTTAATCAATAACTAGGTTACGGACTCGGTTATCACTAAATTGATCACTAACATTTTGAAGCTGAGGCATTTGCTCATGCTCTGCTGTGCAGTACAGTCATATCTTACCAAGATCATAACATAGTGTCAGAAGGGTTTCAACCTTGTCAAATATAAGACAGGAGAGATTATTTCACAGAACATAATAATGTTCCTTGAGTTTTGTCTGAGTTTATGGTGATGAAACAGCTAACTGCTCTCTCATGTCTCTGCAATGAGCAAAAGAGCCCAAGTGTAGCCGTTGCTATGGATACTCACAGACTCAGAACCACCATGAGCAGAGCGCATGCAGAGCGAGCTGCGCGCAGGGAGCGAGAGACAGACAGAGAGAAGCAGCTAATGGATATACTAATGGAAGAAGTTATTTTTGATCCCGGGTTTCAGGCAGGGCCTTAAATTTGGCAGAAGCAATCGGCCTGGGCAGGGTAAGGCCTGAATGTCGTGGGCATAGGTAGGGCTCGGCCTTGAAATTCATGCCTGTGCAGGGCTCTACACAGGGCTTCAGTGTTTTTTAGATCATAATGAATGAATGGATGAAGCCAGTAGTGATATTTCTCATTCAAGCACATATTTCTGTTGCAATTTAAATCCCTTTGCTGCCGAACACCTTCATGTTGTGAGGTAATACAGAGAATATCCCCAATGGCATTAGCGTTATCCTTTTGATCCGGTACATTAACTCAAACACGTATTATCGTTTAACATGGTATGCTAAATGAATAATCAATACACACGCTACATTAAACTAAGTAGGTATTATCATTATATGTGATACGTTGAACAAAATACTTTCCATTATGTTAATGCTTATAAGAGTACCCTTGGGAGTCCTTCAGAGAAAAATGGCACTTCTCATTATTAAAGTCACTGTCACTCTTAGAACAAAAGTGTTTACTAAGCAAGAGATGGAAGACTGCAGTGTGGCTGGCTTACAAATACTTCAATATGCATTGTTGGGTGCAAGCGAACTGTGGCTGTTTTCTGTGATATTCTGGTCAGAGGCATTTGTCCATCAATCATTCTGGTGTGTTTCCTCTCTTATACAAGGTTACTCATCATTTGAGAACCTGCATATTTTCCTAACATCCCACAGTCAGTATCTCAGAAAGCTCTGACTGTCACTGAGATCTGGTGAAGTAAGATCTTGTGTGATCCAGTCTTATCCTCCACATCACCATATCCCTCTCTACGTAATACTCTTCTTGATGTATCCACTGCTTAGTAGCGTAGTAGTGACTCAGCGACACACCTCTCTATTTATTTTATCTTTATTTTACCAGGTAAGTTGACTGAGAACACATTCTCATTTACAGCAACAACCTGGGGAATAGTTTCAGGAGAGAGGAGGGGGATGAATGAGCCAATTGTAAGCTGGGGGTGATTAGGTGGCCGTGATGGTATGATGGCCAGATGGGGAATTTAGCCAGGATACCAGGGTTAACAACCCTACGATAAGTGCATTGGGATCTTTAATGACCTCAGAGAGTCAGGACACCCGTTTAACATCTTATCCAAAAGACAGCACCCTACACAGGGGGGCTTTGCGATATTTTTTAGACCAGAGGAAAGAGTGCCTCCTACTGGCCCTCCAACACCACTTCCAGCAGCATGTGGTCTCCCATCCAGGGACTGACCAGGACCAACCCTGCTTAGCTTCAGAAGCAAGCCAGCAGTGGGATGCAGGGTGGTATGCTGCTGGCAAGTAGCTCTGCTCTATCTCCGCCCGCTCTCCAGAATGCAGGCTTGAAGTCTTTCCAAGATGGATTTTCTCTACTCAAGACCTCTGATGTTCTCTACGTGGCTTGCATTTTCCCAGTACAAAGCCCTGGGAGAAGCAACTCACCCAGCAGATATTAATTTTGATGATATATCATATGATATCGTTTTGACAATATTGCAGTAATATTTTTGCAATATTATTTTTTCAATAGTTGGTTGTACCTGCACAAGAACTCCAGTATTTGTCCTTCAAAGCTTGTTCTCCGTCTTCTTTTGAAATAGGAAGCCCATTTTTTCAGCATTTTTATTTCCATGTCTGATCAAAACTCGTTTTCTCATGGCTCTCTCGTTTGTTCCTCTGCAACAGACATATCGTGAGGAACATGTTTGAATCATGGAATTGCGCAGTATTGAATCCTAATACATATAAAATGGTGAGAATCTTGAGAATCGCAATACATATTGTATCGGCACCTAAGTATCGTGATAATATCGTATCGTGAGGACCCTGAGAATTCCCAGCCCTAGTCATTGCTCATCTCTGCTAGTGATATCAAGTGTATTGACTAAATCACAGAGGCCTCCTCAAAGGTCATGCTATTTTCTCGCTCAGAATACAGGAATCTTGATGTGGAAACTGGACTTTGGCGTCGCTACATTCCACAGAGGAATGTTTTGTAAAAGTGATTCACTGAAAGGCTACAATTCCATTCAGTGCTAGAGAGGCAATCAAAAGGCCTCATCTACTAGTCGAATGGCTGCCAAGGGAGTGAACCTGAGGTTGTCAGACTCTTATTGGACACTCACCAGCCCTCTCATCAAATCAAATTTCATTAGTCACATACACGTTTAGCAGATGTTATTGTGGGTGTAGCGAAATGCTTCTGTTTCTAGCAGTGCAGAAATATCTAAAAAGTCATATCTAACAATTTCTCAACAATACACACAAATCTAAGTACATGAATGAAATTAAGAATATATAAATATATGGATGAACAATGTCAGAGCGGCATAGACAGTAGAATAGAATACAGTATATACAAATGAGATGAGTAATGCAAAATATGTAAACATTATTAACGTGGCTTGTGATCCGATTATTAAAGTGGCCAGTGATTTCAAGTCTATGTATATAGGCAGCAGCCTCTGTGCTAGTGATGGCTATTTAACAGTCTGATGGCCAAGAGATAGAAGCTGTTTTTCAGTCTCTTAGTCCCAGCTTTGATGCACTTGTACTAACCTCACCTTCTTGATGATAGCGGGGTGAACAGGCAGTGGCTCGGGTGGTTGTTGTCCTTAAAAATCTTTTTGGCCTTCCTGTGACATTGGGTGCTGTAGGGTGCTGTAGGTGTCCTGGAGGGCGGTTGTGGGCGGTGCAGTTGCCGTACCAGGCTGGGGTTCAGCCCAACAGGATGCTCTCAATTGTGCATCTGTAAAAGTTTATGAGTGTTTTAGGTGCCAAGCCACATTTCTTTAGCCTCCTGAGGTTGAAGAGGGGCTGATGCATCTTCTTCACCACAATGTCTGTGTGGGTGGACCATTTCAGTTGGTCCGTGATGTGTACGTTGAGGGAACATAAAGCTTTCCACCTTCTCCACTGCGGTCCGCTCGATGTGGATAGGGGGGTCCTCCTTCTGCTGGTTCCTGAAGTCCACGATCATCTTCTTTGTTTTTTGTTGACGTTGACTGAGAGGTTATTTTCCTGGCACCACACTCCCAGAGCCCTCACCTCCTCCCTGTTGGCTGTCTCGTCAATGTTGGAAATCAAGCCTACTGCTGTTGTGTCGTCTGCAAACTTGATTGAGTTGGAGGCGTGCGTGGCCACGCTGTCATGGGTGAACAGAAGGTACAGGAGGGGGCTGAGCATGCACCCATCCAGTGTTGAGGATCAGCGAAGTAGAGGTGTTGTTTCCTACCTTCACCACCTGGGGGTGGCCCGTCAGGAAGTCCATGACCCCGTTGCACAGAGCGAGGTTCAGACCCAGGGCCTCGAGCTTATTGATGAGCTTGGAGGGTACTATGGTGTTGAATGCTTAGCTATAGTCAATGAACAGCATTCTTACGTAGGATTTCTCTTGTCCAGATGTGATAGGGCAGTGTGCAGTGCGATGGCGATTGCATCGTCTGTGGATCTATTGGGGCGGTAAGCAAATTGAAGTGGGTCTAGGGTGTCAGGTAAGGTAGCGGTAATATTATCCTTGACTAGTCTCTCAAAGCACTTCATGATGACAGAAGTGGGTGCTACGGGGCGATAGTAATTTAATTCAGTTACCTTTGCTTTCTTGGTTACAGGAACAATGGTGGCCATCTTGAAGCATATGGGGACAGCAGACTGGGATAGGGAGAGAATATGTTCATAAACACACCAGCCAGCTGGGCAAAATAACCTCTCTCTCAACGTCAACAAAACAAAGGAGTTGATCGTGGACCAGGGAACAGCAGAGGGTGCACCCCCCTATCTACATCGACTAGACCACAGTGGAAAAGATGGAAAGCTTCAAGTTCCTTGGCGTACACATCACTGACAAACTGAAATGGACCACCCACACAGACAGTGTGGTGAAGAAGGCGCAACAGAGCCTCTTCAACCTCAGGAGGCTAAAGAAGTGTGGCTTGTCACCTAAAACCCTTACACATTTTTACAGATTCACAATTGAAAGCATCCTGTCGGGCTGTATCACCACCTGGTATGGCAATTGCACCACCCGCAACCGCAAGGCTCTCCAGATTGTGGTGCGGTCTGCCCAACGCATTACCAGGGGCAAACTACCTGCCCTGCAGGATACCTACAGCTCCTGATGTCACAGGAAGGCCAAAAAGATAATCAAGGACATCAACCAACCGAGCCACTGCCTGTTCACCCCGCTATCATCAAGGTCAGGCGAGGTCAGTACAGCTGCATAAAAGCTGGGACCGAGAGACTGAAAAACAGCTTCTATCTCAAGGCCATCAGACTGTTAAACAGCCGTCACTAGCTCATTAGAGGCTGCTGCCTATAATCATAGACTAGGAATCACTGGCCACTTTAATGAATGAACACTAGTCACTTTAATAATGTTTACATGTCTTGCATTACTCATCTCATATGTATATACTGTATTCTATACAATTCTACAGTATCTTAGTCACTTAATGTTTACATATCTGGCATTACTCATCTCATGTGTAAATACTGTTTTCTATACTATTCTACTGTATTTTAGTTTGTTCCGCTCTGACATCGCTCGTCCATATGTATATAGTCTTAATTCTTTCCTACTTAGATTTGTGTGTATTGGGTATATGTTGTGTAATTTGTTAGATATTACTTGTGAGATATTACTGCACTGTCGGAGCTAGAAGCACAAGCATTTCGCTACACCCACAATAACATCTGCTAATCATATGTATGTGACCAATAATGTTTAATTTGATTTGAATTGTTTGCAGCCATGATTGCTGATTACTGTTTGTCATGTTTTCAGTTCAGTTCAGGACAATTAAGTGAGTCCTTCATAAAGCCACAAGGTCACCATCCATGCTTGCAAATGCCACCTACTACTGATTTTCTCATGTTTTGGGTCTGTTTTAGAGAAATTACGCTGACACTCGTGCCAATGTCTCTATAGCAACGTTTGTAAGTACTTCAGATTAGGCAATGTGGGTCTTTTCACAGAATCAAGAGATGCATGGTTCTCTTGCATGATGGACTGTAGGTTAAGACCTCCAATTCCTTATAAATAGGACCTTAGGATGAGGTCAATTAGTGACCACAAGAGAACCTTGGTAAACGGTTCAAATGATTTCAAAATATTCCTTGATAGCGTAGAAAATAAAGTGTGGTGGTGAGCTCTGTTTTAAAAGGGGCCTATATCTCCAACTCAATTAATAATGGAAAATGATCTTAGCACTAAGCCGTGTGATAGGCTTGCTTTGGGGAATTGAACATGTGATAATACAGAAGACAGGGATTAACCCCCTGTGAAAATGTTGCCCTTAATCTCATTAAACACATCTCTTTGCTCAAAGTCTCTCTAGTATTCTGCTCAGTTTGCTCGCGATGGTCCGCAGCTCCAAATAAAAAGCATGGAGAATGATCCTGTAGATCTTAAAGCATTATTTACACTACATTACCTTTTTTCTAAGCAGAAACCCTCATCCACAGAGGCTTAGATGCATGGCTCTATGATTGATCCTTTTTCACAGCTGGGTATTATAGAAGCTAGAGGCGCTAAGCACCTTCCTCTGGGGTACCAGAGTGATTGAGGTGTGGGCCGGAAAGCTACTGTGGTATTCTAGACCACGACTGGCCATTATGATAGTGTGCAGCTGGAACAGTTGTCACACTGGCCCTTAGAAAAAGCATTGTGTATCATGTGAATGCACGGGAAGGCTAATGTCTGGCCGTTTTGGCTGATTCCTTTCTCAAGCATTATAGTCTGCATATTGCGCTGCACTGGCTAGTGGCTACCATCAGACAGGCAGTGTGTTAGCCCTGTAATCAGGATAATATGTTATTACCATTGTCATTATAAAAACAACCTGGGGGATAGATTGTCTGATGTAAATTGGGAAGGGTTGAGTGGCCATAATGGAATGAAACCTAGGTCAGGTATCTGGTCAGGACACATTTGCACTTATTTGTGGGCTTTGTACAAATTGTACTTATTTTAATGACCACAGATAGTCAGGACCCTGGTCAGAGCATGCCTACTGATAGTGTCTGAGTTCCTCTTCTGTTGATGTTGTCATGCTGTTATACAGGTTGACCACTAGATGGCAGGCTTGTTTGAACAGTTCGGGTTTCTACTTTTTTATGAGCAGTGAAGCATAGCGTTAAGCAAGCAGTGATCACTATAATTGCTGTTGTTTGCTTTGGTCTATCGTGTGTCCTCATCAAATATTATTTTGTCTTTTTTTGGAACCTAGACAGACATTAGATGACTTTGAGCATCAAAAGTGTTCTCTGTGCTAAACTTCCTTTCCTAGCCTTAGGCTACACACAAACAGTGTGTGCTTCTCTGTGGGATTCTCTGTGTGTGTGTGTGCAACTGTGCATGCATGTTTCTGCGTGTATGCACAGTATATATAGGGTATCATGGCCACTGCGTTTTTCATAATGTGCACAGTGAGGTTGTCTCAGGGTGAAGTCCACTGAATGCCACGTGAGGCAGGGGGAGGGAGGGAGGCAAGGAAGGAGGGAATCAAGGAGGCAAGTAGGCAGGCAGACAAGGAGGGAGGCAAAGATGGAGGAAAGCAGGGATGGAGGGGGCAGTGATGAATGGAGTCAGTGAGGCAAGGAAGCAGGCAGGCAAGGAGGCAGGCAGCGAAGTGGCAGCCACTTGGTTCTCAGGCACTCATATGCTGCCACCACAGATTTACAACCACTAAGTCATCAGAAACAGCGTGACGTGCACTAAACTATAAGTTCAGTAAAGCGTTGTTATACATGTGATAAAGGCCATACAATTGGAATACCGCAGTCCTATGTTATGTACTGTGTATTAATGCTCCCACTCCCCCGCCACACCTCTCCCATATGTATGTGTGTGTGCATGGAGAAAAACAATGTTAGTAATAAAGTATACTGTAGAAATTGCAGGAATGGTTCCAATCATTTTCGTTTCCCACCACCAAATGTCATGCATATCCAATTGTAAAAATTAAAACGTTTGATAAGAAGGCCCCTTTTCCCAGTGGCAATGTGGCCTAACTAGAAACATGCAAGCGGAGGCACGGGTCTAATTCCCATCGGAACGCAGTGACGTCTCTTCAACCAAATATGTGTTAAATAATTTTTTTAAATTCAAACTTCAAACTTCAAAACTCTCTCACTTGAAAAGTTGTGAAGGTTCGGTAATGGGAACTGAAATAGCACATCAGCACAGCATTCCTACAGGGACAAGCGTGCCTGCTGAACACAACAAAGATTTGATTTGCTTTCCCTATATATCGACACTCAAGTGGATGTACTTCATTATGTGGAAAATTGGTTGCCGTTCACGGCATTAGTGGTTGAAAATATAGCTTTTCAAGACCAACAGCAATGCTGATAGACCAACCTGGACTCAGGGGTGGATGTAATATAGTTAATGAAAATCCAGGACACTCAAATTAGTATAATGTCCATCATCCATTTCGCATGATATGTTACAAATTACAATTCATATTACAAATTATAATTTGTATGATATGTTATGAATTGCAATTCGTAAATGGTCCACCCACACAGACAGCGTGGTGAAGAAGGCGCAACAGCACCTCTTCAACCTCAGGAGTCTGAAGAAATTCGGCTTGTCACCAAAACTGCTCCACCCAACCAACTGCTCCGCCCACAACCGTAAGGCTCTCCAGAGGGTAGTGAGGTCTGCACAACGCATCACCGGGGGCAAACTACCTGCACTCCAGGACACCTACACCACCCGATGTCACATGAAGGCCAGAAAGATCATCAAGGAAAACAACCACCCGAGCCACTGCCTGTTCACCCCGCTATCATCTAGAAGGCGAGGTCAGTACAGGTGCATCAAAGCGGGGACCGAGAGACTGAAAAAGGCCATCAGACTGTTAAACAGCCATCCCTAACATTGAGTGGCTGCTGCCAACATACTGACTCATCTCTAGCCACTTTAATAATGGAAAAATGTATGTAATAAATGTATCACTAGTCACTTTAAACAATGCCACTTTATATAATGTTTACATACCTTACATTACTCATCTCATATGTATATACTCTACTCTATACCATCTTGCCTATGCCGTTCGGCCATCGCTCATTCATATATTATGTACATATTCTTATTCATTCCTTTTCACTTGTGTGTATAAGGTAGTTGTTGGGAAATTGTTAGGATAGATTACTTGTAAGATATTACTGCATGGTCGGAACTAGAAGCACAAGTATTTCACTACACTCGCATTAACATCTGCATGTGACAAATAAAATTTGATTTGATTTGATGTTATGAAATTGCAATACACATGGTATGATACAAATTCCAATTTGTTGTGTCTAATGTTAGCTAGGTGGCTAATGCTAACTTTAGCTAGGTGGCTAATGTTAGCTAAGCTAGGGATTAAGGTTATAGTTAAGGTTAGGGTTAGGAGTTGGGTTAAAGCAGCATTTCCCAAACACGGTCCTGGGGACCCCAAGGGGTGAAAGTTATTTTTTTGCCTCAGCACTACACAGTTGATTTAAGGTTAAGATTAGGGGAAGGGTTAATTTATTTATTTAACCTTGATTTAACCAGGTAGGCTAGTTGAGAATAAGTTATCATTTGCAACTGCGACCTGGCCAAGATAAAACATAGCAATTTGACACATACAACAACACAGAGTTACACATGGAATAAACTAAACATACAGTCAAGAATATAGTAGAAAAAAGAAAACAAAAAGTCTATATACAGTGATAAGTAGTTGCTAATTAGCTAAAATGCTAAAGTCATCCATGATGAGATTCGAACACGCAACCTTTGGGTTGCTAAACGATTGCGTTATTGCCTACCCATCCACCTTGCCCAATCACCCTCCTTTTGGTTTTTCCTTAACTAACATTCTCTTATGTAAACATATCATACAAATTTGAGTATCCCGGATTTTCATTTACTATGTTACGTCTAGTCTATGAGATCATGCTGGACAGATGGTTCTTAACCCTATGGGCCACTCAATTAATACAAATTGCTTTGCTCATTCGAGTCTGTCATAATCAACTCGGAACTAAGATGGGAACTCAAACGGATTGTTTGTGAAGCAATACAGTAGGAAGGAGTATCATACAGTGAAGAGAGCATATAGCAGTTAATTACATTATTTCCAATCCGATAGATCCCCACAGCCTTTCCATTGTTGATCAATTTCTTGTCTTCAGTAGTTGTCTGGCCTGCTTTTCTTTTCTCCATCTGTCAGTACAAAACTAAATAACCTTTTGCATTTAACTTGATCTGCTTTACTCTTTGAGTTTCTCTCTCAGTAGGCTACAGTGTGTTTTTCTCATTTGTCTCAGTTATTTTCACGAAGCTCATCACTAAGCTAAGGACCCTGGGACTTAACACCTCACTCTGCAACTGGATCCTGGACTTCCTTTGGGGCCGCCACCAGCTGGTAAGAGTAGGCAACAACACGTCTGCCACGCTGATCCTTAACACTGGGGCCCCTCAGGGGTGTGTACTTAGTGTATTCCCTGTTCACCCACGACTGCGTGGCCAAACACAACTCCAACACCATTATTAAGTTTGCTGACGGCACAACAATGTTAGGCCTGATCACCGACAACGATGAGATGGCCTATAGGGAGGAGGTCAGAGAACTGGCAGTGTGGTGCCAGGACAACAACCTCTCCCTCAATGTGAGCAAGACAAAGGAGCTAATCGTGGACTACAGGAAAAGGCGGTCCAAATAGGCCCCTATTAACATTGACGGGGCTGTACTGGAGCGGTTCGAGAGTTTCAAGTTCCTTGGTGTCCACATCACCAACGAACTATCATGGTCCAAAAATACCAAGACAGTTGTGAAGAGGGCACAACAAAACCTTTTGCCCTTCAGGAGACTGAAAAGATTTGACATGGGCCCCCAGATCCTCAAAAGGTTCTACAGCTGCACCATCGAGAGCGTGCTGACCGGTTGCATCACCGCCTGGTATGGCAACTTCTCTGCATCTGACCATAAGGTGCTACAGAGGGTAGTGCGACCGGCCCAGTACATCACTGGGGCCAAGCTTCCTGCCATCCAGGACCTATATAATAGGCGTGTCACCTGGAGTCTGTTTTCTTTTTTCTTTGCTACCGCATGGCAGGCGGTACCGGAGCGCCAAGAGGCTCCTCAACAGCTTCTACCTTCTACCCCCAAGCCATTAGACTGCTGAACAATTCATAAAAATCGCCACAGGACAATTTACATTGACCCCCCCCCCCCCCCCCCCCTGTACACTGTTGCTACTCGCTGTTTGTTTGTTACCTATGCATAGTCACCTCGCCCCCACCTACTTGTACAGATTACCTCAACTAGCCTGTACCCCCGCACACTGACTCTGTACCGGTGCCCCCTGTATACAGCCTCGTTATTGTTATTCTTATTGTGTTACTTTTAACTTTTTATTTTAGCCTTCTTGGTAAATATTTTATTATTCTTGAACTGCACTGTTGGTTAAGGGCTTGTAAGTAAGCATTTCACGGTAAGGTCTACACTTGTTGCATTCGGCGCATGTGGCAAATAAAGTTTGATTTGATTTTCTTGTTTGTTATGCATGTGTCACTCACATGGTGTGACTGGTCCTTTTTGTGTGGATTCAGTTTTTTTCCTTGTTTTCATACTCTCTATGTCTTTTATGTTTTTTGTTGTTATGTGAAGAACATCGCTATGTCTCTATTCAGGTCCTGTATTTATTTAGTTGCTGTCTCCTTCAGATACTTCTCAGGATCTACCTCTAGGCCTGTGTGTTCCTGCCCCCCCCCCCCCCCCCCCTCACACACACACCCTGAAACAAAACTGCCTCTGCTTTGACCCAGTCATGTAATCATAGCCTGAAGCTTTGGTGCTTTACTCTGCCCCAGTGAGGTTATAATTAGTGGGCAGCCTCGTCCTCTTCATCCATACCAATGCACCGATCGCTCCCTGCACTAAGGTTGCCTAATTACAAGGCAGAGAGCTGTGTTTATTCAAGATGTAACCAAATCCATGTCATAAGTTTCTTCTTTTCTCTTTTGGGGGAAATCAAAGCAGAAAACAATGATAAAAAATAGAAAAAAATCACTCTCAAAAGTCTAATTTATATATGACTATAAACCTCTAAGTAACCATGCTATGCATTGGATAAGTACCAATAAGTGTTTATTACGAAGCTGTTGTTGAATATTTACATGTTTTGTTGTGTAGACATTTAGCGGCACATTAAAGCCACAGAGTATTTTGCCAGTGAGCTGTGGCTGACCAATCTTAGTTAGGCCTACTGCATGTACTGTCATAATCAACTCGGGACTAAGATGGAAACTGAAATGGATTGTGTAAGTGGGGCTCTGCTGTGATGTACTGTAGCTGCGTGTCCCTGAGCTATAAGTATCAGATCTCCCATCCTCTACTCTACTCTACTCTACTCTACTCTCTTTCCCTCTGATTATCTCTGTTCTGGTTGAAAACAGATGACATAGTTTTCCATCGGATCCCTCAAACAACTACAGGAATGCGGATAATTGAACATACCATGTTTCCATTGGTTTCCACACATGACCATACAACCTGAACATGGCATGAAACAAAAATAAATCAGATCAAAGGTGTGTTCAGAACAATAGACTATATTTAGAGATCCCACATATCAGTTGCACAGTGCAACGTGCAGTGTAGCTCCAGCAACCAGTGTCCTTAGATCTCTTTGGCCCCCCCCCCCCGTCTCTATCTCTTTCCCTCTCCCGCTTTCTCTTTCTAACACTCTATCTCCACTCTGTCTCTCATCAGACAGTGATTGGGACCAGGCAGATATTAGTACAGGTCCCAGAGAGGCACCGCTGATCATCCTCATCGTCCCTCTCTTTGACATCTCTACCTTTCTAATCTCATCTCTATCTTTAATTATGTCTGATTGTCCTCTCACATCTATTATTCATTTTGCCTTTAGCTATCTCCTTTGTGTCCCACTCCTGAGGGGCCCAGGTGAAATGAGAAGATGAAAGATGCATTTTCATAGCAGACAGAATGGAGGGGTCCACTCCTGAATTAGAGGGGGTAGAGAATAATGACAGCCACTTCAATTGGCTCTTTAGTAAGCCGTCTTTGACGTTTGAATAGCGAGAAAAAGTCTGGGGACTGTGTCACTGAGGTGTTACCTCTAACGACCTGTTGGTGGCAGTGTGTACACTTCTAAGTCCTCATTGAGCCATAGGCCCTGGTTTACTGTTCAGTGTTCACCATACAGTACATGCTCTGTATATGACTAATAAACAGGGGGATGAATATAGGAGAGTTGTTCATCATTTTGTATTTTGATCTCAGACCCAACAGTATGGCTTACATCCAGAGTGAAGGTTCAAGTCCCTGGCTCCCCACCCTAACAGACAGAGACAGTGTCTCCTTTGTATCGCCTGGAACTGTTTACCTGTATGAAGAGCACAACAGAAATAATAACCCAAGTAAGTGTCCGGCCGCTGACTAAAACAGTATGTTAACACTATTAGAATACAGGCTCTGTGCTCTGGTTCTCGTTCTAATCCAGGATAATTCCAATATTCCAACGACCTTGGTCGGCTGCCACACTATTTTCCTTTTGGTATTCATTAGTGTACGAGATTACTATTCTGCGCATTTCCTTCTTCATTTTCATTGTTATCATCATTCTTTAAATCTGTATTCTGTTTTGATGTATTTGACAGGCACCTGGGGGCAAGGCTTAACCATTGGAACTACAAAAAAAAGAAGTTCAAAACAAGTGGGATCAGGCTTAGCCAGTCACATAGCTTCTGCTTCTAGGCAGCACCTCCCTCCATCTCAGACGAATGGGGGAAGTCACGCACAATTTCAAACACACACAATCTGTGTCTAAATTCAACAATAATGTCAATTATTGTGTACTTTACACAATACTAATTGTAATGAACTAATACAATGTTGCAGGCCAAAACACTGTCTAATATAACTGTTTATGTGTTCATTTTATTTGTTTTTAATAGTCTATGAATATGTACAGTGCCTTCAGAAAGTATTCATACCCCTTGACTTATTCCACAGCCTGAATTCAAAATGTATTAAAACATATGTTTTTCTCACCCATCTACACACAATACCTCATAATGACAAAGTGAAAACTTGTTTTTAGAAATGTTGGCAAATGTATTGAAAATGAAATACAGAAATATTGAATTTACATAAGAATTCACACCCCTGAGTCAAAACATGTTAGAATCACCTTTGGCAGCGATTACAGCTGTGAGTCTTTCCGGGAAGTCTCTAAAAGCGTTGCAAACCTAAATTGTACAATATTTACACATTATTATTCAAAAATCATGTTAAACACTATTATTGCACACAGAGTGAGTCCATGCAACTTATTATGTGACTTGTTATGCACAGTTTTAATCCTGAACTTATTTAGGCTTGTCATAACAAAGGGGTTGAAAACTTATTGACTCAAGACATTTAAGCTTTTCATTTTTAAATAATTTGTAACATTTTCAAAAGACACAATTCCACTTTGAAATTATGGGGTATTGTGTGTAGGCCAGTAACAGAAAATCTCAATTTAATCAATTTTAAATTCAGGCTGTAACATAACAAAATGTGGAAAAAGTCAAGTGGTTTGAACACTTTCTGAAGGCACTGTACATTATGGTTTATCATTCCCACACCATTTCAATGGTGTGCAGGGAGCCTTTAGGAAAATAATATTGCATAACTGACAGTTGAATACCATACCTGCAGAGAGTTGTTGGCGAGTGCTGATAAAAAACACTAACAGCAACAAATATTCCGGAAAGCATCCAACCAGGAATGCCAAGTCCATTATAATGTGTCGGAACATCACAGTTACATTGGTACAACTACAGAATAGCAGGCTAAGCAGAGACACCAACACAAATTGCCCCATGTCGCATTCCCTTTATGAGATGTCAGCTTTGTCAAAAGCCATCGGAGTTTGCCGTGTGTGTACGGTCCCTGCCAAAACTCCAACCTCTTTGTGCTGAGTCCTCTCTGTTGTGTTTGTGACAGCCTGTTCATTGGACTTGACAGTGGGCCATGTTTGGGCTGTGCAATGGCTCTGGCTAGGACCTTTCCTCAGATGGGTTACAGTAACACAAGATGACAGGCGTCCGCCACTCGCCACATTGCCTTTTGTTGTCAAATCATTGCCGTAGCAATTCAATTAGTCTTTTATACTGTATGTGTCCCTGTAGTAAACTGTCTGGGAAGAGATTCCTTTGAAGGATGTTGTGAGGGCTGCTCTCAATTTCTCAACTCTTTAGGGACTTAGTTGTGCTACTACAAACTGAGTTTTGTTAAAGTTTATCTATGATAACGGTGCATTCACAGGACTTATAGTAGATCAGCAGACATCTGACATCTTGGTATGAAAGAGGGTGTTTTTCTAATTTAATGAAGTTACCAGTAAAAATGTCCTCTGGTCTGTTTTTACCTCAGGCAGTCTACCCAGGCAAATTACGCTGATATTTCCATAGCCTTTCAGTCCCACTCAGGGAAACGTCAGACTGAGGCGGTAATAACAGGTATGCTTAAACCCCTTTTTCTAGGTGTCCATTAAGGCTGTGAGAGAACAGAGGAGCCAGCACACTGCTCCATCACCAGTGAAAAAGGTGATTTATCCTTAGACTGTGAACAGATG
The DNA here is from genome assembly GCF_965601325.2 of Salmo salar. Taxonomy (NCBI): domain Eukaryota; kingdom Metazoa; phylum Chordata; class Actinopteri; order Salmoniformes; family Salmonidae; genus Salmo; species Salmo salar. The sequence goes on from NC_138291.1 coordinate 155,281,524, forward strand.
GACACTTTACTTGGGGTTGGGGGATCAATGTATTCACCCTGCTGTTATGCCTGGGATACAATATAATGCCCTGTGGGTGTGTTATTATATGCCCTTTGCCCTTCCAGTCTCCAAAGTGCACTCTTTGGTGGTGGTATAATATATAATAAAAGTTGCATTTCGTGATTGTTGACCAATGAAAGGCGGTGTGCATATCCGGATTAATGAGCAGAAAGAACTTGTTTTATTTCCTGCAGTTTCACCTGGCAAAAACAAAGTAGGTCTACGTTTATCATTGCCTAGTTAAATAAAGGTTAAATTAAAAAAAGCTATATATTTATAATTGTATCATCCATATAAAATACAGTTTAGAAATCTACTACTGACTCATCTTTGCCAGAACAAACCTGGCGATTTTATTGATCAGTTTCATATTTCAGATAGGCTTAGTTTGGGTGGCTACTGCTATATGTCGAAAGATAAGCAGCTGTAACATTACACTGCCTTCAATATTATAGGATGACGATGTAACATATTCTGGGGAATTTATTACAATGTTTGTGAGGAAGAACGGCTGGCAACAAGCACTCTGCAGGCAGGCTGCTCTCCAAAGTGATGGTGCGGTGCAGACAGAACATGCTTTCCATCCGATCTTACCTCCAGAGAAGTGACATGATATATCCCTAGTTGATATTGGGTGCTAACATGAATGGATTTCAGCTCCAAATGCAGGTGTAAAATGCATCACCATTTACGGCTGTATTAAATTTGCCTTGCTACCCAAACTCCTTGCTCTGGCCAAACACTACTCCACGCCCACGGATGTTAGCTTCTTCAACACAATGAGTCTGTATCTGAGTACCTCCCTGACCCTTCACCTATGTGTAGCCTCTGCCGAGAACCCAACAACTAGATGTTCTGGTTTTCAGGGGATATGGAAAGAGAGCCTGTGAAGCACCTTCCTCTTTTGGACGTTAACAAAGTGACACCAAAGACTGGCAGAAACTGCTTCTCCAATAGAAATCCCCGATCACACTTGTAGGTGATGTCATGGAGATGTTGGCTAGCTAAGCTCATGTGCAAAAAAACATCATCGGGTCTAACAGTTGTCTCGCGCTGAGCTGTGCATGTGCAGGCTGTCAAATCAAAGCCACTCCTTCAATATAAAGTTGTTTTTTTGAAGAAAATAAAAACGTGTCAGTTTGTCACTTTCATGAGGTCGGAGATAATAACATGTTCAACTACTTAAAACGTTGTCTTGACTGTAGGTTGTGGCTTTAAATTTCATTGAATTCTCAAACCCCAAAACCCGGCCTGATGTCTTGGTCTGTTTTGCAAGCGTTCCCGAAAGTCACGCAATGTTGCCCCTCTGGGTTTAGAAACTCTGTGGCGACACAGTATGTATTGTAGGGGATGTAAATTCAGGCATTTTTGTTTTACGCCTGCTACGTTAGGTTACTCGTCTGATTGGTTCAGAAACCGAAAGCTGATTGGTTAGAGACGATCCAATCGCTGATTACTTTGTTTTGTACAAAGCCCCTCATCACCACAAACGACTACAATGATTGCAGTCTCAGATTAATGTATGTAGCGAATGACAGAGCAGCATAATACTTTTGTGAGAGGTCATGCTAGAATTAAATGACGGGATACATTTGAGAGCTTGGGACTATAAGGTTCTATATGCATTTTTGTCCAAATGTAGTTATTGACAGAGCCTTGTTCTGTTAAATGTTCTCTAACTACATTATATACAGTGGGGGAAAAAAGTATTTGATCCCCTGCTGATTTTGTATGTTTGCCCACTGACAAAGAAAGGATCAGTCTATCATTTTAATGGTAGGTTTATTTGAACAGTGAGAGACAGAATAACAAAAATATCCAGAAAAACCCATGTCAAAAAATGTTATAAATTGATTTGCATTTTAATGAGGGAATTAAGTATTTGACCCCCTCTCAATCAGAAAGATTTCTGGCTCCCAGGTGTCTTTTATACAGGTAACGAGCTGAGATTAGGAGCACACTCGTAAAGGGAGTGCTCCTAACCGCAGCTTGTTACCTGTAAAAAAGACACCTGTCCACAGAAGCAATCAATCAGATTCCAAACTCTTCACCATGGCCAAGACCAAAGAGCTCTCCAAGGATGTCAGGGACAAGATTGTAGACCTACACAAGGCTGGAATGGGCTACAAGACCATCGCCAAGCAGCTTGGTGAGAAGGTGACAACATTTGGTGCGATTATTCGCAAATGGAAGAAACACAAAAGAACTGTCAATCTCCCTCGGCCTGGGGCTCCATGCAAGATCTCACCTCGTGGAGTTGCAATGATCATGAGTCCCCCTGCTCAAGAATACATATGCAGGCCCGTCTGAAGTCTGCCAAGGAACATCTGAATGACTCAGAGGACAACTGGTGAAAGTGTTGTGGTCAGATGAGACCAAAATGGAGCTCTTTGACATCAACTCAACTCGCCGTGTTTGGAGGAGGAGGAATGCTGCCTATGACCCCAAGAACACCATCTCCATCGTCAAACATGGAGGTGGAAACATTATGCTTTGGGGGTGTTTTTCTGCTAAGGGGACAGGACAACTTCACCGCATCAAAGGGACGATGGACGGGGCCATGTACCGTCAAATCTTGGGTGAGAACCTCCTTCCCTCAGCCAGGGCATTGAAAATGGGTCGTGGATGGGTATTCCAGCATGACAATGACCCAAAACACACGGCCAAGGCAACAAAGGAGTGGCTTAAGAAGAAGCACATTAAGGTCCTGGAGTGGCCTATCTAGTCTCCAGTCCTTAATTCCATAGAAAATCTGTGGAGGGAGCTGAAGGTTCGAGTTGCCAAACGTCAGCCTCGAAACCTTAATGACTTGGAGAAGATCTGCAAAGAGGAGTGGGACAAAATCCCTCCTGAGATGTGTGCAAAACCTGGTGGCCAACTACAAGAAACGTCTGACCTCTGTGATTGCCAACAAGGGTTTTGCCACCAAGTACTAAGTCATGTTTTGCAGAGGGGTCAAATACTTATTTCCCTCATTAAAATGCAAATCATTTTATAACATTTTTGACATGCGTTTTTCTGGATTTTATGTTGTTATTCTCTCTCACTGTTCAAATAAACCTACTATTAAAATTATAGACTGATCATTTCTTTGTAAGTGGGCAAACGTACAAAATCAGCACGGGATCAAATACTTTTTTCCCCCACTGTAGGTTAATACCCCAATTCATGTTGTTAAGTTCAAAAGAATGAGGGTTCGAAAATGTAAAGCCAATTATCTCAGAATCATCTTTTTGCAGATAGAACATTATAGTCCCAAGCTCTCACACAGTGATTGTGCGCGCATGTTCATGTGTGCACACCTGCATGCGCGGGAGTCGCAATTTTTATATCGCTCCTTTTTGGGGATTGCGAGTCAAAACGTTTGAAAACCAATGGGATGCATGATAGTGGCAACAAGTGGAATTGGGTTGGATATAGTAATGGTAGGCTACAGTACTTCTTACAATCTTCTATTTTGACTGGAATTGTGTTGGTCATTAATAAGTGAAGCAATTATTATACTTCCAAATGGTTTTGCTAAATACTTTACTCATCAGATTGTGCTGCTTTCCCCTCTTCTTGTAATAATTGCTCAACAAGTCTGACCGTGGTTGATGGATATTTTTTGTTTGTTGGGGTGCCCTTTTTTTATTCTCCTGCACATGATTTCATGAAGTCAGTTAGTTTTTACTGTGAAGATACCAGACTTAATTTTCAATTTATCATTGTGTGCTCTAACCCTCCTTAGCAATGTGACATATTTGCCTCTCCATGGATTCTTGTTAACTTGACACAGTGGAAGGGTGAGTGTGTGTCTACTTGCTTGTGTGCCTGGGCGTTCATGTGGGCCCTGCCGTAGCTGACGCACACACACACACACACACACACACACACACACACACACACACACACACACACACACACACACACACACACACACACACACACACACACACACACACACACACACACTCTCCTTGGGATCAGGACTGTGTATTCTCTCAGGCCTCTCTTTATTCACAAAGTTTCACCTCCCCCCATGTCATTAGCACCATTCCCAGTGATTTCCCTTAAGCTGCTTCCATGACAAGTGTTCTGAAACTCTATAAAACGTAATCTAGCTACTGTACTCCCAGCGTGAAATGAGTTCCATGGAAATGCACTGGATTGGATTTTGGGGGTAATGTGTTGGAACAGAACAGTACATTTTTAGCGTCAATGGGTCACAGAGTTTTATCTGCAAAATGTGTTGGTTAAGTAGAAAGACAGGCGCTAAATGCCAAGGCTTGCATATCGAGTCGCCACACCTGCCATTCGTTGTCATGAGTCTTGCTGGAAGCAGGCCTATTTCCCCAGGCTTGGATTCCATGCCTCATCTATGACATCATCACTGAGCTCCCTTTGGAAATGTTCTCCATGCTTCAGTCATCCGGATATGACGGAAACTGTATTTTCTTCACGCCAGCCTGCCTACTGCACTGGCTCCAGTGTGTGTGAGTGTGTTTGTGTGGTGCGGGATACACCTCAAACCCCCTCGCCTCTGCTGCCATACTGGCACAGTCCTTCCTCCTCCTTTTCCTCCACCTCCTTCTGTGGATGGAGCAACCTAGGATTCACATATTGAATAAACAAGCAGAGACAGGGCCATTAACCTGTTAGGGCTAGGGGGCAGTATTGACACGGCTGGATAAAAAACATACCCGATTTAATCTGGTTACCACTCCTACCCAGTAACTAGAATATGCATATACTTATTACATATGGATAGAAAACACCCAAAATTTTCTAAAACTGTTTGAATGGTGTCTGTGAGTATAACAGAACTCAAATGGCAGGTCAAAACCTGAGAGATTCCTTTACAGGAAGTGGCCTGTCTGACCATTTCTTGAACTTCTTTTCCATCTCTATCATTTACTAAGGATCTCTGCTCTAACGTGACACTTCCCACGTCGTCCATAGGCGCTCAGAGCCCGGGAAAAAACAGAATGTCGTCATTCTAGCCCCAGGCTGAAACACATTATCGCCTTTCTCAAGTGGCCGATCAAGGGACACTGGCTTATGCGCGTGACCCCGACCGCCCCCACTTTGGGATTTTTTCCTCTGTTTGCCGAAAAGGAGATTCCCTGTCGGAATATTATCGCTTTTCTACGAGAAAAATGACGTAAAAATTGATTTTAAACAGCGGTTGACATGCTTCGAAGTACGGTAATGGAATATTTAGAATTTTATTGTCACGAATTGCGCCATGCGCGCGACACTTCTTTACTATTTCGGATAGTGTCTGGAACGCACGAACAAAACGCCGCTATTCGGATATAACGATGGATTATTTTGGACCAAACCAACATTTGTTATTGAAGTAGCAGTCCTGGGTGTGCATTCTGACGAAGACAACAAAAGGTAATCAAACTTTTATAATAGTAAATATGATTATGGTGAGTGCTAAACTTGCCGGGTGTCTAAATAGCGAGCCCGTGATGCCTGGGCTATGTACTTAGAATATTGCAAAATGTGCTTTCACCAAAAAGCTATTTTAAAATCGGACATATCGAGTGCATAGAGGAGGTCTGTATCTATAATTCTTAAAATAATTGTTATGCTTTTTGTGAACGTTTATCGTGAGTAATTTAGTAAAATGTTAGCGAATTCCCCGGAAGTTTGCGGGGGGTATGCTAGTTCTGAACGTCACATGCTAATGTAAAAAGCTGGTTTTTGATATAAATATGAACTTGATTGAACAAAACATGCATGTATTGTATAACATAATGTCCTAGGGTTGTCATCTGATGAAGATCATCAAAGGTGAGTGCTGCATTTAGCTGTCTTCTGGGTTTTGGTGACATTATATGCTGGCTTGAAAAATGGGTGTCTGATTATTTCTGGCTTGGTACTCTGCTGACATAATCTAATGTTTTGCTTTCGTTGTAAAGCCTTTTTGAAATTGGACAGTGTGGTTAGATTAACGAGAGTCTTGTCTTTAAATGGCTGTAAAATAGTCATATGTTTGAGAAATTGAAGTAATACCGTCCCACCTAGCCCATAGAGGTTAAGCTAATATTTTGTTTCTAACAACAAGTTTTAACCTCCCTGGGCAAGGTGGGACGTTTGCGTCCCAATTAGTCAACAGCCAGTGGAATCGCGTGGCGCGAAATACAAATACCTCAAAAATTCTATAACTTCAATTTCTCAAACATATGACTATTTTTAACCATTTTAAAGACAAGACTCTCGTTAATCTAACCACATTGTCCGATTTCAAAAAGGCTTTACAGCGAAAGCAAAACATTAGATTATGTCAGGAGAGTACCCTGCCAAAAATAATCACACAGCCATTTTCAAAGCAAGCATATATGTCACAAAAACCAAAACCACAGCTAAATGCAGCACTAACCTTTGATGATCTTCATCAGATGACACTCCTAGGACATTATGTTATACAATACATGCATAGTTTGTTCAATCAAGTTCATATTTATATCAAAAACCAGCTTTTTACATTAGCATGTATGTACAGAACTAGCATACTTATGGTGAATTTACTAAATTACTCACGATTAACGTTCACAAAATACATAACAATTATTTTAAGATTTATAGATACAGAACTCCTTTATGCAATCGCGGTGTCAGATTTTAAAATAGCTTTTCGGAGAAAGCACATTTTGCAATATTCTGAGTACATAGCCCGGCAATCACGGCTAGCTAATTTGACACCCACCAAGTTTGGCCCTCACCAAACTCAGATTTACTATAAGAAAATTTGGATTACCTTTGCTGTTCTTTGTCAGAATGCAGTCCCAGGACTTCCACAACAAATGTTGTTTTGGTTCCAAATAATCCATAGTTATATTCAAATACCTCCGTTTTGATCGTGTGTTCAGGTCAGTATCCGAAGGGTGACACGCGAGCGCATTTCGTGACAAAATATTTCAAAATATTCCATTACCGTACTTCGAAGCATGTCAAACGCTGTTTAAAATCACATTTTTTATGCCATTTTTGTATTGTATTCATTCAAAGGCTGAAAGAAAAAGAATTAGAATTCACATGAACGCGCATGTCCAGTGTCACTGTTCTCAGCCTGACCACTCACAAAATCTCCTGCAGTTTTTTGCCCAGAGACAGGAGAGACGTCATTCCACATTCTGGCGCCTTCTGAGAGCCAGAAATTATATATTATATGCATATAATTATTGGCTTTGGATAGAAAACACCCTAAAGTTTCTAAAACTGTTTGAATGGTGTCTGTGAGTATAACAGAACTCATATGGCAGGCCAAAACCTGAGAAGATTCCATGCAGGAAGTGGCCTGTCTGACAAATTGTGTTTCATCTTGGCTCTTTTTATTGAAGACTGAGGATCTTTGCAATAACGTGACACTTCCTACGGCTCCCATAGGCTCTCAGAGCCCGGGAAAAAGCTGAACGATATCGAGGCAGCCTCTGGCTGAAACACATTATCGCTTTTGGCAAGTGGCCGATCAGAGTACTATGGGCTTAGGCGCGTGCCCGAGTCGACCGAATGCTTTATTTTCTTTCGTCTGTTTACCTAAACGCAGATTCCCGGTCGGAATATTATTATATTATTATTATTATTATTTTTCTTATAGTAAATCTGACTTTGATGAGTGCTAAACTTGCTGGGTGTCTAAATAGCTAGCCCTGTGATGCCGGGCTATCTACTGAGAATATTGCAAAATGTGCTTTCACCGAAAAGCTATTTTAAAATCGGACATATCGAGTGCATAGAGGAGTTCTGTATCTATAATTCTTAAAATAATTGTTATGCTTTTTGTGAACGTTTATCGTGAGTAATTTAGTAAATTCACCGGCAGTGTTCGGTGGGAATGCTAGTCACATGCTAGTCACATGCTAATGTAAAATGCTGGTTTTTGATATAAATATGAACTTGATTGAACAAAACATGCATGTATTGTATAACATAATGTCCTAGGGTTGTCATCTGATGAAGATCATCAAAGGTTAGTGCTACATTTAGCTGTGGTTTGGGTTTATGTGAAATTATATGCTAGCTTGAAAAATGGGTGTCTAATTATTTCTGGCTGGGTACTCTGCTGACATAATCTAATGTTTTGCTTTCGTTGTAAAGCCTTTTTGAAATCGGACAGTGTGGTTAGATTAACGAGAGTCTTATCTTTAAAATGGTGTAAAATAGTCATATGTTTGAAAAAATGGAAGTTTTTGCATTTTTGAGGAATTTGAAAATCGCGCCACGGGATTACACTGGCTGTTGAGTAGATGGGACGCAAGCGTTTTCAATACCAAAGAAAAATACCATGGAGCGCGCTCCTGTGTACGCGCAATAAAAGACATCAGCCCTTCACAGTGACACAAACAATTTACAGCCGTACTTCTTCATTCCTCAAAAGAAAAACATCAACCAATTTCTAAAGAGTGTTGACATATAGTGTAAGCCATAGGAACTGCAACCAGGGCCCGTATAAATCAGCATTACCAATGAAAGCTAGTGGAAAACACAATGAGCTCAAAATAACATTTCCCTGGATGGATTGTGCTTGGGGTTTCGCCTGCCAAATCAGTTGTGTTATACTCACAGACATTATTCTAACAGTTTTAGAAACTTCAGAGTGTTTTCTATCCAGATCTACTAATTATATGCATATCTTAGCTTCTGGGCCTGAGGACCAGGCAGTTTACTTTGGGCACGCTTTTCATCCGGACGTGAAAATACCGCCCCTTATCCCAAAGAAGTTTTAAATGAGCAGGCTCATTTGGTTCCCAAATGGCTATTCATTCAAAATTATTTAAAAAAAATACCTAGAACCATGATTTTTAGTAACACCTAGAACCTACATTGTAAAACCCCAAAAGTATATTTTTTTAACACACTGATAAAAATGAGCGTAGACCAGAATGTACGCGCTCCTCAAGTTCACCAAAAAGATCTGTTCAGAAAGAGCCGTTCGTTCACGAATGACCCATCACTAAATGGCACGAAAAATTCTGAGCAGTCTCTCTATAAAAGTTGCTGGCCACACACCAATACATGGATTTGACAGTTAAGCAATCATTTAAATAGCAGCCAACCGTTGTTACTGTTTATGTCCTATGCTGGGTCGTGATTCATTTAATTTGATAGGAAAAGTGGTCTGTTCTCGTTTGCGTGATGGTAGCCTCCTGAAATCAACATCCGACATTTCAATATATAGATACAGTTGAAGTCAGAAGTTAACATACACCTCAGCCAAATACATTTACACTCAGTTTTTCACAATTCCTGACATTTAATCCTAGTAAAAATTCCCTGCTTTTGGTCAGTTTGGATCACCACTTTATTTTAAGAATGTGAAATGTCATTATCATGGCAGAGAGAATTATTTCTTTCAGCTTTTATTTCTTTCATCACATTCCCAGTGAATCAGAAGTTTGCATACACTCAATTAGTATTTGGTAGCATTGCCTTTAAATTGTCAAACATTTTGGGTAGCCTTCCACAAGCTTCCCACAATAAGTTGGGTGCATTTTGGCCCATTCCTCCTGACAGAGCTGGTGCAACTGAGTCAGATTTGTAGGCCTCCTTGCTCGCACATGCTTTTTCAGTTCTGCCCAAATATCTTCTATGGGATTGAGGTCAGGGCTTTGTGATGGCCACTCTAATACCTTGACTTTGCTGTCCTTAAGCCATTTTGCCACAACTTTGGAAGTATGCTTGGGGTCATTGTCCATTTGGAAGACCCATTTGCAACCAAGCTTTAACTTCCTGACTGATGTCTTGAGATGTTGCTTTAATATATCCACATAATTTTCCTATCTCATGATGTCATCTATTTTGTGAAGTGCACCAGTCCCTCCTGCAGCAAAGCACCCCCACACCATGATGCTGCCAACCACGTGCTTCACGGTTGGGATGGTGTTCTTCGGCTTGCAAGCGCATTTGGATAGTGGTCGATCTGAGAACAATGAGACTGGGGGCGCGTGCACGAGACGACTCCATGTTTTAATTTTTTCATCTTTGAACGAAAACAGGGTTTCCCGGTCGGAATATTATCGCTTTTTTACGAGAAAAATCGCATAAAAATTGATTTTAAACAGCGTTTGACATGCTTCGAAGTACAGTAATGGAATATTTAGAATTTTTTGGTCACGAAACGCGCCGGGCGCGTCACCCTTCTTTACCCTTCGGATAGTGTCTTGAATGCACGAACAAAACGCCGCTATTTGGATATAACTATGGATTATTTGGAACCAAACCAACATTTGTTATTGAAGTAGAAGTCCTGGGAGTGCATTCTGACGAAGAACAGCAAAGGTAATCAAATTTTTCTTATAGTAAATCTGAGTTTGGTGAGTGCCAAACTTTGTGGGTGTCAAAATAGCTAGCCATGATGGCCGGGCTATCTACTCAGAATATTGCAAAATGTGCTTTCACCGAAAAGCTATTTTAAAATCGGACACCGCGATTGCATAAAGGAGTTCTGTATCTATAATTCTTAAATTAATTATGTTTTTTGTGAACGTTTATCGTGAGTAATTTAGTAAATTCACCGGAAGTGTTCGGTGGGAATGTTAGTTCTGAACGTCACATGCTAATGTAAAAAGCTGGTTTTTGATATAAATATGAACTTGATTGAACAAAACATGCATGTATTGTATAACATAATGTCCTAGGAGTGTCATCTGATGAAGATCATCAAAGGTTAGTGCTGCATTTAGCTGTGGTTTTGTTTTTTTGTGACATTATATGCTAGCTTGAAAAATGGGTTTCTGATTATTTTTGGCAGGGTACTCTGCTGACATAATCTAATGTTTTGCTTTCGCTGTAAAGCCTTTTTGAAATCGGACAGTGTGGTTAGATAAAGGAGAGTCTTGTCTTTAATATGGTGTAAAATAGTCATATGTTTGAAAAATGGACGTTTTGGGATTTTTGAGGAGTTTGTAATTCGCGCCACGCCTATCTTTGGATATTGGAGCAGGTGTTCCGTTAGCGGAACGTCTAGATGTAAGAGGTTAAATGAAAATAATTATCAGCACTGAACACGCTGCGCCTTGGTCCCCTCTATACGCCAGCCGTTACACAGGGTTAAACAGAAACTAACATTTATTTTTTATACTGTAAGTGCTTTTATCATGTGGGTCCCCAGAGTCCAGTTTTCCTATGGAATTCAATATAGTACTGTATTTCTTCTATTATCTGGAGAATTCCTTTGAAATTACAGAATATCTATAACCGTGGTACGGGAATTCCTGCTGAGGAATAATATATGCATCTCTGAATAACAAGTATTTTTTTGTATTCCATTAGGAATAAAGTGGGAGAGCAAATAAAATGTATGCTGTAAGATGGAATAGATTTTCCCTTTAGAAGAAAAACAATCAGTGATGTGGGACAGACACACCACAAACACTACACACACAGACAAAATAGGAAGATAGTCTATAAATTGCCTATGAGGAGTTACGCTGGTAGAGACTGAGACACTGCCTGCTGAGTCCCGTGGAGGGGAGAGGAGGAGCTCCACAACAGGAGGGCCATCTCTCACCACTCGCCACATACTGTTGAACATGACAGGCCTCCTTTCCTATCACTTTGACATGCCCGTCTGTCTGTCTCAGTTCTGTCTAGACGAGATGAGAGCATGCAGGCCAGTATTCTCCAGCTCTGCAGGTGCAGGAGAGAAAATAAGCAGTGATAGGCAAGGAGTCGATGCCATTCGTTATTCTAGGGGTGCATAATCACAGTGTGAACTCCATTCCATTTGTTTTGTCTCTTTCCATACAGATGAGAGTGTGATGAAAAGAGAAAGATAAAGACATAGTGGATCAGACAGATGGAAGCCATGGAAAGTTTGTTTTTGGAAGAGTGTATGTGTCTGTGTGTGTCTGTGGCCGGCCGGGCATGCTTGCATGTGTTTGTGGGCATTTGCATGTTTGCCTGTGTGGAACAGGCTTGTCTGTGTGGCGCATGTGAGTGAGCTCCAAAGTTTGCCTCATCTAATGAATCCCAGTGAGAGGAGCAGCCTTGGTGCACCATGCCAGACAGTCCTATCAGAGTGGAGCCTGGCTGGCAGCAACCAGGGGACGTAGTTAATCAGGTGTCAGAAGATCAGACACAACAAAACGGATGCTGTATCCCAGAGGACATTAGACGATTAATTTAGCCTGAGCCTGTTCAGAGCCTTTTCTGAGTAGAGACACTGTCTTGCCCATGCTGGTCCTCTGGCTCATTGAGAATGCAAACACACTAAGCAGGATCTATCAGGCAGTGAGGCAGACAGGCTAAAGCGGGCAGACAGGCTAAAGCGGGCAGACACATACCTGTTAGCTGTCTGATTGCAACAGCTGTTAGTTGGCCCCCCTCTCCTCCCTTCACTCCCTTCAAGATGATGCACGGCAGAGCCTGAGAGTAGCGATCAGTGTGGGTATAGAGGCAGAGAGGGCCAGCTGTACCCCTCTCCTCACAGATGGCCCTGTGATCCAGCAACACTGATAGAGAGCAGGCTGCCATCCTCTGTTTGTTCTTCATCAGGAAGTGAAATGAAGGTCTCTTACACCATTTTGTCCCCCCCATCATTGATGTTTAGATGGTTCAGATTCACTGGATCTGTCATGGTTGTAGTGGGTGCCATTTTTACAGGGGTCTTGGGGCAGAAGTTGTCACACTCTGTTTCATTTTGTCAGTTCCACATGGTGTAATATTGTCTCATCACTTTATTCAGAAGGCAGTGATGATTAGGCCTTTTGGGGAATACTCTTTCCTTCGTTCCTTCTTTCCTCCTCCTCTTTCCGGCTCCATCCCTCTTTCCCCCCTTTACAAACTTTTGAACATATTTCGGCAATGCTCTAATGACATGACACAACAAATCTGTACTCATAGTAGGACACAGAGGAGTGTATAACCGAGAGAGAGAATGAGAGAATGTGAGAGGAGAGAAAGAAAGAGAGAGAAAGAAAGAGAGCAGTGGGACTCACGTAACACCAACTCTTAATTAAAGCCCCTAGCTCCAGAGCTGTGACGCTAAGCGGCCCACAGGGTTCATTATGTGTGGTGTGAAGAACTCTCTAATGAGATAAACGCCATTATTATTAAAGACACAGAGGAGCAGCATTCTCCACGCTGCTCAGATGAGACTACATAGAGAATTTGGCACACTAGTGAAATAGGATGTTCTTGGTTACAGTAGAATGGGATGTGACACATAAACCGACCTCTGTAAAAGATGATAACCTTGTTCTTGTGAGCTGTGATGCTCTGACTGCACCCTACAGTACTAAGGAGCGAGGCAATTTTATTTATTAATAAAGACCAACATGGAGATAGAAGTGCTGTGATTGGGTCACATTATTCTAAAGTGAGGCAGATGAAAGATAATAACAGTGGTGGTAATGGTGGGGATGATGATAATGATGGTGATAATGATGTAATGATCGTGGCTGTGATCAGGAGGGAGACGGTAGAATGATGCATCGTTACAGAACGATCATTAAGACTAAGATTGCTTCTCTGTTGTTTTAGCACCTGTGTCTGTGTTCCTTCTTTCTCTCCCCCTCTTTTTCCCTGTCCTTCTCTCTCAATCCCCCTCTCCTTATCTCCCCTCTCTTTCTTACCTCTCACTTTATCCTCTCTCGCTCTATGATGTGTGTGTGTGTCTGACAGATGAGAGGATAATGAGAGTCAGTACAGAAGGTGCTGTTCCCGGGTGAGACATGTCACCGTCTCTCTGTCGTTCTCTGGACGACTTAAACCAGAACCGGGGACATATTCATTACCAGCCACCTCCACAGTAATGACTCAGAAAGCAACAAAAACACACCACCCATCTTTTAATAGAATCTCACTCTCAACACGCCTAAAAAATTAATATGCAAGCGGTGTCGTCTGCAAGCGTAGTAGCAACTGTGTAGGATGGGGAGTGTGCATTTGAGAAATGTCTCAATCTGAGTAGTCAGCAGCAGAACAACTCAAACTTCCTTACACCTCAAAAACTAGAAAGTGCTAGTTGAATGAGTTTTGGATAGGTGACCTGTCATGAATTGTGTGACTTTTAAGAATGTCCGTTCGGAGTCAGAGCTTTTGTTTTGGTTCAGAGTTTGATCTATGAAGACTGTTTGTTTGTATCTACTAGGCTCTGCCTTACCAGTCTGTCAGTCTCTGTATATTTCTATCAGTCTTGTGTTTTTCTCCTGTGGGTGTGCTAATGTAATGGCTGCTGGTTGTTTCTGGCTCACTGCAGGTGTCAGGTGTCTATCAATCTGTTTGTCCCTATGTCTGATTTGGTCATGTGGACTTGCTAATGGAATGGCTGTTGGTTCTACCTAAGCCTTTGCAGGTGGTGTATGTGTGGTTTGTGTGGGGATGTATAGCGCTGTTCCTCCCTGTCACCGTCCTCTCAATCGTTTAGATCAGCACGCTAGGATCTCTGTGTATGATGGGCCGTTGGTTGCCCCACTGCTAAGTCTTCCACTCACACACCCTGTCACACACACACACACAGTAATTGTAAATGAGATTCAACAGACAAATCATTCACATGCCCACTCTGCAACATCCCATGGCTTTCTTCCCTGTAATCCGTGTCTGCCGTGTCTGCCTAAGGAATTCTCCAGAGGCATCATCTGCTCTGAAGTCTCAGGTTCTTTTTTTCTAATCTATTTCTATTTACAATAATACCCCCCCCCCCCTTTTCTTTTCCTACTTCTCCCTCCACTCCCCAGGCCCCAGGGAACGCCATGGAATGTTTTAATGCCCTGACTGACGGAGGTCGTCAACAAAACACACTATCAAAAACAATTGATGGTTGTGCTGAAAGGAGGCCTGCCTGCAGGGTACTACCATGTAAAGTGGTGAGCTATAGACGTGTCTCATCCACTCAATTGAAAAGCACATCTGCTCCATTCCAGTCGCAATAATCCATCCCTGAGTTGGGCCGCTCTCTGTCTTAGAAGCTTTCTGGTGGATAGGCCCAGTCTCTGACTGTACACACTACCTGCTGTGTTGATGCAGCTGGGTTTTGCCTAAACACTGTTTTTGATTGTGTGTGTTTGTGTGTGTGTGTCTAATGGATGTGTTACGCGGAGCAGGTGAACCCAAGAGCAGACTCAGATGAGGAGATTGGGATATTGAAAAGCAGGTGAAAGATGGGGTGCAGGCCAGGGGAAGCTTGGGCGGGTTGCAGGAAGCCAGGTTCTGAGGCTGAGGCTGGAGCGAGGGGAGTTGGGGCTGGGTAAGTAGGTCCGGAGCGGAATCCAAGGAAGCAGTGGAGTGGGTGTTCTGGGTAGGGTGGCAGGACTGACGAGACGTGGGGCTGGAGGCAGGGACCAGAGTCAGAGCAGACAAAACTGTAGGGGAGAGATAACAGTGTCAGGCAAGGGAAAACAGGCACAACATGAAAACAGAATCTATGTATGAGACAATGGCTAAAACGCAGACTGACTGAGCAGAGGCTACAATCTGGCAGCGTGGAAGTGGCAGGGCTGAGTATTTGTAGAGGTCTATGTGGCAAATATCCTCATCAAACTCATCCTTTCACACAGGCCAGTGTGTAGTTACTAGAAATGATTCAATGTTGAGGTGCAACACCCATTTTATTAACCTCTTACATCTAGACGTTCCGCTAGCGGAACACCTGCTCCAATATCCAATGATAGGCGTGGCGCGAATTACAAATTCCTCAAAAATCCCAAAACTTCCATTTTTCAAACATATGACTATTTTACACCATTTTAAAGACAAGACTCTCCTTTATCTAACCACACTGTCCGATTTCAAAAAGGCTTAACAGCGAAAGCAAAAATTAGATTATGTCAGCAGAGTACCCAGCCAGAAATAATCAGACACCCATTTTTCAAGCTAGCATATAATGTCACAAAAAACAAAACCACAGCTAAATGCAGCACTAACCTTTGATGATCTTCATCAGATGACACGCCAAGGACATTATGTTTTGTTCAATCAAGTTCATATTTATATCAAAAACCAGCTTTTTACATTAGCATGTGACGGTCAGAACTAGCATTCCCACCGAACACTTCCGGTGAATTTACTCACGATAAACGTTCACAAAAAACATAACAATTATTTTAAGAATTATAGATACAGAACTCCTTTATGCACTCGCTATGTCCGATTTTAAAATAGCTTTTCGGTGAAAGCACATTTTGCAATATTCTGAGTAGATAGCACGCCATCACAGGCTAGCTATTTTGACACCCATCAAGTTTGACCCTCACCAAACTCCGATTTACTATTAGAAAAGTTTGATTACCTTTCCTGTTCTTCGTCAGAATGCACTCCCAGGACTTCTACTTCAATAACAAATTTGGTTTGGTTCAAAATAATCCATAGTTATATCCAAATAGCGGCGTTTTGTTCGTGCGTTCAAGACACTATCCAAGGGTGACGAAGGGTTACGCGCCCGACGCGTTTCGTGACAAAAAAATTCTAAATATTCCATTATCGTACTTCGGAGCATGTCAACCGCTGTTTAAAATCAATTTTTATGCTATTTTTCTCGTAAAAAAGCGATAATATTCCGACCGGGAGTCGTTGTTTTCGTTCAAAGACGAAAGAATAAAAACATGGGGTCGCCTCGTGCACGCGCCTCCAGTCTCTGTTCTCTGATCGACCACTATCAAAATGCGCTAATGTTTTTCAGCCAGGGCCTGCAAAGCCACCATTCAGTTTTTTGCCGCCTTCTGAGAGCCTATGGGAGCCGTAGGAAGTGTCACGTAACAGCAGAGATCCCTTGTTTTGGATAGAGATGATCAAGAAGGCCAAGAAATGGTCAGACAGGGTACTTCCTGTACAGAATCTTCTCAGGTTTTGGCCTGCCAAAGGAGTTCTGTTATACTCACAGACACCATTCAAACAGTTTTAGAAACTTTAGAGTGTTTTCTATCCAAATCTACTAATTATATGCATATTCTAGTTTCTGGGCAGGAGTAGTAACCAGATTAAATCGGGTACGTTTTTTTATCCGGCCGTGAAAATACTGCACCCTATCCCAAACAGGTTAAAGATGAACTTCTTGTTCCAGCCGCAGTGTCAGATTTCAAAAAGGCTTTACAGCGAAAGCAAACCATGTGATTATCTGAGGACAGCGCCCAGCATACCAACACATGAAAATCAGATTTCAACCAGGCAGGTGCTACACAAACGTCAGAAATAACAATATAATTCATGCCTTACCTTTGAAGATCTTCTTCTGTTGGCACTCCAATATGTCCCATAAACATCACAAATGGTCCTTTTGTTTGATAAATTCCATCGTTATATCCCCAAAATGTCCATTTATTTGGTGTGTTTGATTCTGAAAATACACCGGTTCCAACTCGCCCAACATGACTACAAAGTATCTAATAGGTTACCTGTAAACTTGATCCAAACATTTCAAACAACTTTCCTAATCCAACTTTAGGTATTTTAAAATGTAAATAATCGATACAATTTAAGACGGAATATACTGTGTTCAATAGCGGATAAAATTAAAGTGGACCGAGTTTCAGGTCGCACGCACCAAATAAAACAGTCCACTTGGCTCTACACTCAGAAAGGAAAGGGCTACTTCTTCATTTCTCAAAGGGAAAACATCAACCAATTTCTAAAGACTGTTGACATCTAGTGGAAGCCATAGGAACTGCAACCAGGTCGCTCATAAATCTAGTTCCCCATAGAAACCTAATTGAAAAGACAGTGACCTGAATTTTTTTTCTTCCTGAATTGCTTGTCCTTAGGTTTTCGCCTGCCATATCAGTTCTGTTATACTCAGACAATATTTTAACAGTTTTGGAAACTTTTGTGTGTTGTCTATCCAAATCTACCAATTATATGCATATCCTAGCTTCTGGGCCTGAGTAGCAGGCAGTTTACTTTAGGCACACTTTTCATCCGGATGTGAAAATAGTCCCCCGTAGCCCAAAGAGGTTTAATCAACTTGCCATCAGAAACTAATATTATTTTATGAGCATGATAAGTTATTGTCAACAGTATGGCTTTGCTCCTGCATAGCATAGCATAGCATAGCATATTTGGCATATTATAGCATAGCATATCATAGCCCTATACTATTCCTGTCATGTAGTTGTGCATCCTTTCTGCAGATGTTTTAGTCCATTTTCCGTTATCTAGATGTAGATCTACCTATTGCCCCGTAACACTCACTTCTGTCATCATGAAGTGCTTTGAGAGACTAGTCAAGGAGCATATCACCTCCACCTTACCTGCCACCCTAGACCCACTTCAGTTTGCGTATTGCCCCAACAGGTCCAAAGACGATGCAATCGCCATCACACCGCACACTGCCCTATCCCATCTGGACAAGAGGAATACCTATGTAAGAATGCTGTTCATTGACTACAGCTCAGCATTCAACACCATAGTACCCTCCAAGCTCATCATTAAGCTTGAGGCCCTGGATCTCAAACCCGCCCTGTGCAATTGGGTCGTGGACATTCTGACGGGCTACCCCCAGGTGGCACTTCGCTGATCCTCAACACTGAGCCCCACAAGGGTGCGTGCTCAGCCCCCTCCTGTACTCCCTGTTCACCCATGACTGCATGGCCATGAACGCCTCCAACTCATTCATCAGGTTTCCAGACAACACTAGTGGGCTTGATTACCAACAACGACGAGACAGCCTACAGGGAGGAGGTGAGGGCACTCGGAGTGTGGAGTCAGGAAAACAACATCTCACTCAACGTCAACAAAACAAAGGAGATGATTGTGGACTTCAGGAAACAGCAGAGGGAGCACCCCCCTACCGACATCGACGGGACAGCAGTGGAGATCACGGACAAACTGAAATGTTCCACCCACACAGACAGTGTGGTGAAGAAGGCGCAACAGCACCTCTTCAACCTCAGGAGGCGGAAAAAATGTGGATTGTCACCTAAAACCCTCAAACTTTTACATATACCCAATTGAGAGCATCCTGTTGGGCTGTATCATCGCCTGGTACGGCAACTGCACTGCCCTCAAACGCAAGGCTCTCCAGAGGGTCTCCAGAGGGCTCTCCCCGGTCTGCACAACGCATCACCGGGGGCAAACTACCTGCCCTCCAGGACACCTAAAACACCCGATGTCACAGTAAGTCCAAAAAGATCATCAAGGACAACAACCACCCGAGCCACTGCCTGTTCACCCCACTACCATCCAGAAGGCGAGGTCAGTACAGGTGCATCAAAGCTGGGACCGAAAGACTGAAAAACAGTTTCTATATCAAGGCCATCAGACTGTTAAATAGCCATCACTAACAGAGGCTGCTGCCTATATACAGACTCGAGTCATTGGCCCCTGTAATAAATGGATCACTCGTCACTTTAAATAATGCCACTTTAATAATGTTTACACATCTTACATTACTCATCTCATATACATATACTGTATTTTATACCGTCTATAGCATCTTGCCTATGCCGCTCGGTCATCGCTCATCCATATATTTATATGTACATATTCTTATTCCATTCCTTTAGATTTGTGCGTATTAGGTAGTTGTTGTGGAATTGTTAGATTACTCGTTAGATATTACTGCACTGTCGGAACTAGAAGCACAAGCATTTCTCTACACTCACATTAACATCTGCAAACCATGTGTATGTTACCAATAAAATTTGATTTGGTACCTGTGGATAAGCAGGCTTGCAGGCTTTAACACTGTGCTATCTTTGGTAAGGAACATGAATTCTCAACCTTTACTGGTGTGTAACGAACTGTACACAACTATTCACTTCAGCTTTCTCTGACTACAATGGGATCACACCTTAGAACCTTGGGGCTTATACCATAAACCATGACTGTATTGGAGGCAAGATTCTTGATTCACCTACTCTGTTATTGTACCCATCTCTCCTAAAACATATATTCTCCTCTCGTTAATTGAGACATAGAGGCTCTGGTAAAAAGTAGTGCTCTATATAGGGAATAGGGTGCCATTTGGGACACATCCACATTCTTTTTCCCTTCAGGCAGACACCCACTCTTTTATGTTTGCTCATCCAGTGGAGTATTGGTGTCAGAGTCCTACAGGGCCAGTGGTATGGTGTGTCTCAGTGTCTTTCATAGTCCTACCGGGCCAGTAGCATAGTGTCTCAGTGTCTTTCAGAGTTCTACCGGGCCAGTAGCGTGGTGTGTCTCAGTGTCTTTCAGAGGCCTACAGGGCCAGTGGTATGGTGTGTCTCAGTGTCTTTCAGAGTCCTACCGGGCCAGTAGCATAGTGTCTCAGTGTCTTTCAGAGTCCTACGGGGCCAGTAGCGTGGTGTGTCTCAGTGTCTTTCAGAGGCCTACAGGGCCAGTGGTATGGTGTGTCTCAGTGTCTTTCAGAGTCCTACCGGGCCAGTAGCATAGTGTCTCAGTGTCTTTCAGAGTCCTACGGGGCCAGTAGCGTGGTGTGTCTCAGTGTCTTTCAGAGTCCTACGGGGCCAGTAGCGTGGTGTGTCTCAGTGTCTTTCAGAGGCCTAGAGGGCCAGTAGCATGGTGTGTCTCAGTGTCTTTCAGAGTCCTACAGGGCTCAGAGCAGAGGATACTCAGAGCAGAGTAGGAGTAAAGAAAGGGATAGGAAAGAAACCACTACCACAGTACCACTCTATGGCCATACAGTGACCTCTTGACCATATTCAATCACTTGAAACTGGAATGGAAATTGTATGGATTGAAATGTAAATCCTATCTTCCCTTTTTTCTCTCGTTATCCCTCACATGACATACAGTAGAGCTCTGATCTGTCACCAGAGAGGATTCTCATGATGGACCAACATGACAGCTCTACCTTATCATACATGATATGTTGGAGTTACAGCAGACACACACAAACACGCACATCACACACAAACACACCTCTATCTGTGTGCAGGTTGATCTTCCACCAGCTGAAGCAGTGCAGTATGTCTGTCTACAGGAGTTAATGTGACGGGCCCTGTTTCATCTATTAATAGTCAATCCAGTTACACTCTGCCTGCGAGAGAATCGTTTACGCAAGAAGTCATATCAAATTATCCCTAATTGATAATGACCTTTTGCTAGCGGTCTTGTCTTCTTTTCACATTATCACTTGTACGTGTACTATCCACTGCTCTCTACTCATCCCGGCTAATTTGGAAGAGATCAAAAGCAAGAAATGTTCTCCCCTCCACAAAATGTATTTGAATTAACAATGTTGATATTCATATTGCTCTCCTCAGGCAAAGTACAGTATCTATAATGGTTAGTCACACAGCCCAATGAGGTCATGTATTTTCTCACAGGCCATGAACAGCAGTCTTTGTATTGACTGAACCCAACATTTTGAGTTAAATAGTTCAGGCTCTTTGTAAATATTCTCTCCTAGTGAATGGACCCTGAGCTGGACCCAGTAATGAGCGTCGTCACTGACCCTTTCCAAATCCCCTCCCGGCACCAGGCTTGACACCCCAGTTGTAAACAATGAAGCCACAGCTCGCAGCAATGCCGGGTTCACTGGGCCGCTCAACTGTGAAATAGACCTTAAACTGTGAGCAATTACTGCATAATGATCCCAATGCCTATTCCCCTCGGACCCCTGCAATGATAATTAATAAACAAAAGTTTTAATTACAAAATCCCCATAGGTTTATTTGTATGCTAAATAAAAAGGATTCAAAAGTTTTGATCCAGTGTGTTGTTGTAAGGTTTGTGCAAGATTTACAAAGTGCCTGGGATGTTTTCGATGGACCAAAGATCCATAATTCTTCCATTACCTGCATCAGTATGCAGTGGCGATTTTTAGGATGTAAATCTTTGTGGGGCAAAAAAAATAAATAAGTGGGGATGCATGCCAGCAAAACCACTACACAACACGACACTAAACAATACCTTAACGGTGACAAACGGTGCCCACAAACAGTTAGGGCCTACATTAAGCTGTCTCAACAGCAGACCCAACATCTTGTAAGCCTTGTCTGGCAGCGTAACAGTTCATTCAGCCTCATTTACTGCCTTTTAAAAAACATAGTTGATATGGCTGACTTGCTTAAAACAAATGTGGATTATAATGACAATTGAGATGTACAAACTATGGCATAAAGGGACGACAAGCGGAGAAGAGGCAATCCGTAATTTCGATTAAAACATTAATGAGCGAGCTAGGACGTTGTAGTCTATATAACTATTTGTTTAGCACTTTTGAAATGTACAGTGACAGAATTCAGAACATGGGACGTTCCTGCAGTGTTGTCCCTGTACACCAAGTCAGAACCGTAGGACAAATAAAGGGGGCATATAAGCAGACAATGAAAGGTCTTACAATATTCTATGATTATAATTCTCTAAACCAAGTCAGAACAGTAGGCAAAATTAAGAGGGGTAAATAGACCAAATTATTAGGGTGAGGCACATGGGCAATCTTACCACACAACATACACTTAGTATACTTTCTTAGCTACAGTATTCTGTACATATCACCCTGGCATATTACATAATTTATGCAGCAGCATACAATACATTTTTGGACTCACTTTGTTGTGCTGTGCTCACTTGAACAGGAAGGTCCTTCGTGTGCAAATTTTGTCATCAGTCTGGCATTCTCTGGATTTATGGTGCTTTCTTAACAACTGTGAACGCGGAAAAAAAACAAGGTCGAATCAAGATGACGTCATTGATCTTCAGGTCGTAGCTCTAGAAGGGGGCCGGATTTACAATTCCGAGTTGGATGACCTTTCAAAAAGTATTTTCCCAGTTGGAGCTCATTTATTCCCAACTTCCCAGTCTTGAACTCACTGAAGTCAAGTTTTCATAGTTTCAAGTTAACAGTTGTTTTGAGCGCGGCACAAATTGTGCTTCATTGACAGCATGGCCAATGTTGAATGTTTATAATTTTAAACTGGGAAAAGAGCCCCTTAATCCCAGATTTGGGACAACAAAGCCACTCCACTGAATAGCAGACAAGTCATTGCTTTGCAATGCTTGCAGTTAGCTACTGTCACTGATTCCTTCCAAACCACTCATTGTTGAATGAGATTTCCAACTTGTTGCGTAATGTTTATGTGCAATGGCTGATGAGCACCGATGCGTTTTATGTATAATTTCTCTTCATATGACAAGGATTAAAAAGGATTTGCTAATAGATTGTTGACTTGATTCATGATGATGAATGCTAGCTAAGATTTTGAAAGTATGATGACATGATCAGTCCAATCAAAGCTACTGTACATATGACATGATTTGATGTCATTTTATCTGTGGCCAATGACCTTGAGCCTTCTTGTACGGGCACTTCTAATGTAACTCTATGGCAGCACCCAAGGGGCTAGAATTTTCTAGCTCTACCCTTAGACTTTGTGGTGACGTAGTGTCCGCATGAGTGACAGAACACTGAGCCAATCACCGCTCAACAAACCGTATTTTCTGCTGGCATGTCCCACAACCACAGAAAACATTGAGCTAGGCTGAAACACCTACATTTTGGATCTGCCTTACTCAAGAAAATAGAAAAAATACACCATGTTTGTAAGCCCTTTATTAACCCACCTGCCCTGAATGACGGGTCGCTACTCTCAGTATGTGCTGCATACAGTGAGGAAAAAAAGTATTTGATCCCCTGCTGATTTTGTACGTTTGCCCACTGACAAAGAAATGATCAGTCTATAATTTTAATGGTAGGTTTAGTTGAACAGTGAGAGACAGAATAACAACAAAAAAATCCAGAAAAACGCATGTCAAAAATGTTATAAAATGATTAGCATTTTAATGAGGGAAATAAGTATTTGACCCCTCTGCAAAACATGACTTAGTACTTGGTGGCAAAACCCTTGTTGGCAATAACAGAGGTCAGACATTTCTTGTAGTTGGCCAGCAGGTTTGCACACATCTCAGGAGGGATTTTGTCCCACTCCTCTTTGCAGATCTTCTCCAAGTCATTAATGTTTCGAGGCTGACGTTTGGCAACTCAAACCTTCAGCTCCCTCCATATATTTGCTATAGGATTAAGGTCTGGAGACTGGCTAGGCCACTCCAGGACCTTAATTTGCTACTTCTTGAGCCACTCCTTTGTTGCCTTGGCCGTGTGTTTTGGGTCATTGTCATACTGGAATACCCATCCACGACCCATTTTCAATGCCCTGGCTGAGGGAAGGAGCTTCTCACCCAAGATTTGACGGTACATGGCCCCATCCATCGTCCCTTTGATGCGGTGAAGTTGTCCTGTCCCCTTAGCAGAAAAACACCCCCAGAGCATAATGTTTCCACCTCCATGTTTGATGGTGGGGATGGTGTTCTTGGGGTCATAGGCAGCATTCCTCCTCCTCCAAACACGGCGAGTTGAGTTGATGCCAAAGAGCTCCATTTTGGTCTCATCTGACCACAACACTTTCACACAGTTGTGCTCTGAATCATTCAGTTCATTGGCAAACTTCAGACGGGCATGTATATGTGCTTTCTTGAGCAGGGGGACCTTGCGGGCGCTGCAGTATTTCAGTCCTTCACGGCGTAGTGTGTTACCAATAGTTTTTTGGGTGACTATGGTCCCAGTTGCCTTGAGATCATTGACAAGATCCTTCCGTGTAGTTCTGGGCTGATTCCTCACCGTTCTCATGATCATTGCAACTCCACAAGGTGAGATCTTGCATGGAGGCCCAGGCCGAGGGAGATTGACAGTTCTTTGTGTTTCTTCCATTTGCGAATAATCGCACCAACTGTTGTCACCTTCTCACCAAGCTGCTTGGCGATGGTCTTGTAGCCCATTCCAGCCTTGTGCAGGTCTTCAATCTTGTCCCTGACATCCTTGGAGAGCTCTTTGGTCTTGGCCATGGTGGAGAGTTTGGAATCTGATTGATTGATTGATTGCTTCTGTGGACAGGTGTCTTTTATACAGGTAACAAGCTGAGATTAGGAGCACTCCCTTTAACTTCTATGGGCTAGGTGGGACGTTTGCTTCCCACCCTAGTCAACAGCCAGTGGAATCGCGTGGCGCAAAATACATATACCTCAAAAATGCTATAACTTCAATTTCTCAAACATATGACTATTTTACACCATTTTAAAGACAAGACTCTCGTTAATCTAACCACATTGTCCGATTTCAAAAAGGCTTTACAGCGCAAGCAAAACATTAGATTATGTCAGGAGAGTACCCTGCCAAAAATAATCACACAGCCATTTTCAAAGCAAGCATATATGTCACAAAACCAAAACCACAGTTAAATGCAGCACTAACCTTTGATGATCTTCATCAGATGACACTCCTAGGTCTTTATGTTATACAATACATGCATGTTTTTTTCAATCAAGTTCATATTTATATCAAAAAACAGCTTTTTACATTAGCATGTGATGTTCAGAACTAGCACACCCAATGAAAACTTCCGGTGAATTTACTAAATTACTCATGATAAACGTTCACAAAAAACATAACAATTAATTTAAGAATTATAGATACAGAACTCCTTTATGCAAATGCTATGTCAGATTTTAAAATAGCTTTTCGGCGAAAGCACATTTTGCAATATTCTGAGTACATAGCTCGGCCATCACGGCTAGCTGTTTTGACACCCAACAAGTTTGGGGCTCACTAAACTCAGAATTACTATTAGAAAAATTGGATTACCTTTGCTGTTCTTCGTCAGAATGCACTCCCAGGACTTCTACTTCAACAACAAATGTTGTTTTGGTTCCAAATAGTCCATAGTTATATCCAAATACCTCCGTTTTGTTCGTGCGTTCAGGTCACTATCCGAAGGGTAATGCGCGAGCGCATTTCGTGACAAAAAATGTCAAAATATTCCATTACCGTACTTAGAAGCCTTTCAAACGCTGTTGAAAATCATTTTTTATGCGATTTTTCTCGTAAAATAGCAATAATATTCCAACCAGGCAACGTTGTATTCATTCAGTTGCTGACCACTTACAAACTCTGCTGCTGTTCTTTGCCTAGAGACAGCAGACACCCCATTCCACTTTCTGGTGGCTTTAGAGAACCAATGGAAGCCCTAGAAAATGTCACGTTACAGCACAGATGCTGTATTTTCGATAGAGATTCAACAGAACGACAACAAATTGTCAGACAGGGCACTTCTATATGGAATCTTCTCAGGTTTTGGCCTGCCATATGAGTTCTGTTATACCCACAGACACCATTCAAACAGTGTTTGAAACTTTAGAGTGTTTTCTATCCGAATCTACTAATTATATGCATTTTCCCATTTCTGGGCAAGAGTAGTAACCAGTTTAAATCGGGTATGTTTTTTATCCGGCCATGCAAATACTGTTCCCTAGCCCCAACAGGTTAAGAGATAGACTGATCATTTCTTTGTCAGTGGGCAACCGTACAAAATCAGCAGTGGATCAAATACTTTTTCCCCCTCACTGTAAGTCTAAGTTGTCATGAAAAACTTATACTAGGTAATATTGATCTGCAAACTGAAAGACCAAACCAAAATGAGTCAACTGTTCAAATAACATTTTATGCTCGAAACCCCAAAAGCAAGTCGAAGGCCTCTAACCGCTGTTCCAAGCTACCTTTTGATCCTCAGTTTTAAAATACAGCGCACTAACCTCTAAGAGTCAAGTCATATAACCACTAACCTTTACTTAAAGCAACCTTATTCCACTTTATTCAAGTTTCCATTACTTAGATCATTACCCAACATATACTGTATAAGCTCATAACGTAGGCATAAGGATATACGGCAGTTGTATATGTGGCTGTGATGGCCACGGGCCAGCTTCAAAATAATAATAATTTTTTACTAAAAACTTGTTTTTTCAAGTCTGGAGGAAACATTGCACAATCCCTGCAGTGAAGCACGGTGGTGGCAGCATCATGCTGTGGGGATGTTTTTCAGCGGCAGGGACTGGGAGACGTGTTAGGATCAAGGCAAAGATGAACGGATCAAAGTACAGAGAGATCCTTGATGAAAACCTGCTCCAGAGCACTCAGGACCTCAGACTGGGGCGAAGGTTCACCTTCACAGAGGACAACGACCCTAAGCACACAGCCAAGACAACGCAGGAGTGGCTTCGGGACAAATCTCAGAATGTCCTTGAGTAGCCCAGCCAGAGCCCGGACTTGAACCCGATCGAACATCTCTTGAGAGACCTCAAAAAAGCTGTGCAGCAATGCTCTCCATCCAACCTGACAGAGCTTGAGAGGATTTGCAGAGAAGAATGGGAGAAACTCCCCAAATACAGGTGTGCCATGCTTGTAGTGTCATACCCATGAAGAATCAATGCTGTAATCGCTGCCAAAGGTGCTTAAAAATAGTACTGAGTAAAGGGACTGAATACTTATGTAAATGTCATTTCAGTTGAACTTTTTGATAAATTAGCAAAAATGTCAAAAAATGTTATTTTCCTTTGTCATTTTGGGGTATTGTGCGTATTGATGAGGGGGGTGGGGGATATTTAATCAATTTGGATAAGGCTGTAACCTAACAACGTGTAAAAAGTCAAGGGGTCTGAATACTTTCCGAAGGCACTGTAGGTCCTGGATGGCAGGAAGCTTGGCCCCAGTGATGTACTGGGCCGTACGCACTACCCTCTGTAGCGCCTTATGTTTGGATGCCTGAGCACTTGCCGTACCAGGCAGTGATGCAACCGGTCAGGATGCTCTCGATGGTGCAGCTGTATAACTTTTTGAGGCTCTGGGGACCCATGAAAAATCTTTTCAGTCTCCTGAGGGGAAACGGCATTGTGCCCTCTTCATGACTTTCAGGGTGTGTTGTACCATGGTAGTTTATTGGTGATGTGGACACCAAGGAACTTCAACTCTCGATCTGCTCCACTACAGCCCTGTTGATAAAAATGGGGACCTGTTTGGCCCTCCTTTTCCTGCAGTTCACAATCAGCTCCTTTGTCTTTCTCACAATGAGGGAGAGGTTGTTGTCTTGGCACCACACTGCCAGGTCTCTGAACTCCTCCCTATAGGCTGTCATCATTGTCAGTGATCAGGCCTATCGCTGTTGTGTCGTCAGCAAACTTAATGATTGTGTTGGAGTCGTGCTTGGCCATGCAGTTGTGCGTGACCAGGGAGTACAGGAGGGGACTCGGGAGTACAGGCTCGCACCCCTGAGGGGCCCCAGTGTTCAGGATCAGCGTGGCAGATGTGGTGTTGCTTACCCTTACCACCTGGGGACGGCCTGTCAGGAAGTCCAGGATCCAGTTGCAGTCAGAGGTGTTTAGTCCCAGGGTTCTTAGCTTAGTGATGAGTTTGTGGGCAGTATGGTGTTGAACGCTAAGCTGTAGTCAATTAACAGAATTCTCACATAGGTGTTCCTTTTGTCCAGGTGGGATGGGGACAGTGTGAAGTGGACGGGTAGTGGTCACCCCCTCGTGGGGGACGAATCGGACAGCTAGTGAGTAGGTGGTTACTCTCTCCACAATAGAGGCACAGGTTTTCACATAACCTCCATGGCCCAGTTGCATGGGTTCGGGGCTATTGTTCCGTGGTGGACGAGAGAAGGGCGTGGAAGTCTCGCAGGCAATGGGCGACTGTATTGGGCTGCGGTCCACCAGTAGGTTGCCAATGGATATGGACATCCGGATGTATTGGTTTAGGTCCGTTAACCTCTCTGGCGCAGGCATTCCACTAGCGACCCACCTCGACAACATCCGGTGAAATTGCAGAGCGCCAAATTCAAAACACAGAAATACTCACAATAAACATTCATAAAAGATACAAGTGTTATACATCGGCTTAAAGATTAACTTCTATTTAATCCAGCCGCTGTGTCAGATTTCAAAAAGACTTTATGGCGAAAGCATACCATGCGATTATCTGAGGACAGTGCCCCGCTTACAAAAGCATAAAAACATTTTCAAGCCAAGTAGAGGAGTCACGAAAGTCAGAAATAGCGATTAACATTAATCACTTACCTTTGATGATCTTCATCTGGTTGCAGTCACAGAGTCCCTGTTACACAATAAATGTTAGTTTTGTTCAATAAAGTCCCTCTTTTCTTTCCCAATAACTCCGTTTTGTTGGGGCGTTTTGTTCAGTAATCCACTGGCACAATGGCAGTCACAACATGCAGACGAATACATCCTAATAGTACCAGTAAAGTTCGTCAAAACATGTCAAACGATGTTTATAATTAATCCTCAGTTTGTCTATTGTCTAAATAATCTATAATATTTCAACCGGACAATAGCTATTCAATAGAAAGGAAAAACAACGAAGGGTGCGCAATCGGTCACGTGCGCAAACCAGCTCTGCTTCATTCTACAGTCCACTTACAAAATGGTCTCATTCTTCCTAATTTTTCAGAAAACAAGCCTGAAACAATGTCTAAAGACTGTCGACATCTAGTGGAAGCCATAGGAACTGCAATCTGGGTCCTAACCCTTTACATACTGTATAGGCATTCAATTGAAAACTACAGATATCAAAAATATCCCACTTCCTGGATGGATTTTCCTCAGGTTTTCGCCTGCCATATCAGTTCTGTTATACTCAGACATTATTTTAACAGTTTTGGAAACTTTTGTGTGTTTTCTATCCAAATCTACCAATTATATGCATATCCTAGCTTCTGGGCCTGAGTAACAGGCAGTTTACTTTGGGCACGCTTCTCATCCAGATGTCGAAATACTGCCCCCAAGCCATAACAAGTTTAAATCTTCTCTGCAGGCCAGTTCGGTCTCTAACTCCCGATTGAGACCCCTCCGGTAGACTGTAAGGAGAGCTGGTTCACTCCATCCACTGCCGGCAGCCATGGTACGGAACTCAAGGGCATACTCAGTGGTGGAGTGACGACCCTGTCGCAGCTCACATAACAGGTCCCTGGCATGACGACCTGAAACTGAATGGTCGAACACCTCCTTGAAGAGGGCATGGAAACATGATTCAGAGGACAGATAGGAACTTTGAGCAGCCCACAGGGCTGTGACCCAATCCAGAGCTTTGCCTGTGAGTAGGGAGATGATGAAGTCCACCCTGTCTTTGTCAGAATTGAAGTCAGCGGGGTGATGGTCTATGTACAGGTTACACTGCATGATAAGTCCTTGACATTTCCCTGGGGAGTCGTCATATTTATTAGGCATGGATACAGGGGAGGGTGAACGAGAGGAGGCTGTGGCACCTGATGCCGGTGAAGCAGGAATGGACTGGCGAAGGAGGTAGCAGAGTTCATCAATCCGTTCCTCCTGTCGGGCTAGACGTAGTTGCAGCTCCACTGAATCCATCCGTCATTTTTGGTTGAGGTATTCTGTAATGAACACGAGGGAGACAGAGAGCTGGTTTCAAGCGCAGAGCGGAGCAGGTGTTTAATGAAAGGGACCATAGGAGGAGGCAGGTAGCTGGGTCCAGGGGCATGCAGAAGGTCATACACGGTAGGTCCAAAAATGGCAACAGTACAGGCAGGGAACAGGCAAAAGGCATTGTGAGGGAGGCAGGCAAGAACTATCATACACGGGAGGAGAGAAGGACGGGAAAAAGCAGAGCTCCGAAAAGTGTCTCAAAACAAACAATACCTCACAGTGATGGGGTGCAAGGAACTGACCTAAATAGTGTGGGATGATGACATGCAGGTTTGTGAACAACTGATTAGAATTCCGATGATTGGGATCTGGAGAGTGAGCTGGAAAGTGGGCTGTGTTCCGGGGATCTAAGTATTAGGGAGTGTGAGCAGAGGTGAAAATCTGATATCAACTTGAGGGGACATTACATTAAATTTTCTCAAGAGCAATTCCTGAGGGGGACACCAAAAGTAGTGCTGTAACACATAGCCTACATTGTAATATGGTAAATGTATATTGAGGAACCAAAGAAATAAGGTGTTTGCCGTACTCCTAACTATCGGTACCCAAAACTACACAACTAATCACAACAGCAATACCATTGCCTTTAACAAATCTTAGTTCAGTCACCAGTTTAAGTTGAGAGTGGGGGTATCCATGGCATTTTCCAATTATGTTCCTATTTTACAAGTCAAAAAAATGGAGAACCTTTCATAATGTTGCCAAACAAAGACTCAACAAACTTACCTGAGACTCCCTGTCTCTGCCAGTCTGTCCCTGCATATCTGTCCCCAACTCTGCTGTCTGTGTGCCATCTGTTGCCTGCTCTGCCTAATGACATCATTGTGAAACATTTCCATTAGAATTTCATTTCTTTCTTATGAACATTTTATCAACTAGTCTTTGAGATATTAGGCTACTAGGGTTCTTACTATGCGTTTTGGTGTATTGAAAAATACTCTGATGTCCGTCTTTTATTTTTCTGCCATTTTTCTACCTGGCTGGCTACACACACAGTGTGTAGGTTATTTATAGTAGGAGATGGGCTTCTATCATCTTCAATCATTCTATTTGGGCTTCGATCTAAAAGGTAGCTAGCAAATGTGAAACGGATTAAAATGACAAGAGTTGACAGCTGTATGAGTTCACCATTTACACAACATATGCTGCAACCTTTTGTAATTTTAATAGTTTGTTTCATATTGGCTGGCTTCCAACAATAGCTGAATTTGCAAAGCTAGCGAGCACCAATTCAGTTTCAGTGGTGTTTGCTATAATCTTTGCTACCCGGGTTAAATAAAGGTGAAATAAAATAAATAAATAAAGGTTCCCTTGCGACAATTTAGCTTTTGCAACGAGACCATTAAATATATTTAAGACAATGGTAGAAGAGAGTGTAGTTCTGTTCAGTTTGGATTTCAGTTTATCGCTAACCTTATCACAGGGACTTTGAAGTACTAACTTACATCATCTGCATGCTGATCTTGGAATAAATTGACGATAGCAAAGATTCCATCTTTGACGACGCCACATAAATGGAATAGGTACTAGCTAGCTTAATAGTTAATATTTGCGCGCTAGCTCTGCATATTCAGCTAGTGTGTGTGCGCGATTGACTGGATTAACCTCACGTCAGTTACGTGCATTGAGTGCCTTTCAGACAGTAGATAAGACCTCTCTGTTACCTAGCAAGCTAAGGAACTGGCAGTGGATCAAACCATTGTGAGGCAAAGGGTGGGGGGGTCGCAATCTTTTGAAACTTAAAACGCGTTATTAAGTGTCTATAATCAGCACAATTGCTTTCATTGCGTATTATTAATATTATTTAAATGACATAGTTATGTTTCAGTGATATATTGGGGGGGACAAATCATATTTTTCCCAGGATGGGGGGGTCGTGTCCCCCCCTTCCCCCCGGGGATTTCCGCCCCTGAGTGTGAGTTGGATGCAGATGTTACAATAAGGCTGTAACGTAACAAAGGGTCTGAATACTATCTGTATGCACTGTATGTTGAGTAATGATCTAAGTAATGGAAAAGAACAAGAGACATACAATTGTGTCTCAATATAATCAAGATATTAAGTTATTGTTATTTTCAAATACGATCTCTTTTTGGGCTCAGTTGTGGTCAATTTGCAATATACAAATGGTTATAATTATGTTCCGCCCCCTTGACCATCCGGTCAGATAAAAATCGGCCCGCAGCTGAATCTGGTTTCCTACCCCTACTCTAGAAATAGCAACTGAATCCTCTTGGCCAGTAATTAAGATTAATCTAACTCCGTATGCTGCTTCATGGAATCACTTCATCACTGTCAATGCTTCAGCTCTGTGAGGGCCAGGGCCGGCTCCAGATGCCCCTATCGGCACCCCCAGCCACCCCCTCACAGGATAACCCTGAAAGCAAGATCTCTCTCAATTACTCAACACTCCAACAATGGCATGTAACCCAATGCAGCGTGGGTAATGGATTCCATTACTTAGGACATTGCTGTAGTTGTATTTTTTATTCTTATTTTCTTTCATTCTTTCTTTTCTGTTCTGCTGGGTTTATCTGAACCTCTCTGTTCCCCGCCTCCTGCATTAGCGCCCTTTTTCTGTTTTGTAATGGAGGGATTGTGAAATTGCTTATTTTTTTCTCTCTGAGCCGTATTCACCGCCTCCTCAGCCATCGGCTAATATCACATTTGATTTACTATGGTCGTTGCCATGGAGTCATGACACACAGCACAAAGCAGAGCAAAGTAGGACATGCAAATGACGGACACCCAGGCTATGTCCTTGAGTGAGGCCAATGCCCCTGCATCTTCTCTCAAGTGGAGCCTAATTCTGCTGCGGCTATCATCTTTGTCGCTTCTCCCTCACAGATTTGATTTCATGTACACAACCGTTCAAAAGTTTGGGGTCACCTCGAAATGATCTTGTTTATGAATGAAAAGATCATTTTTTGGTCCATTAAAATAACGTCAAATTGATGATAAATACAGTGTAGACATTGTTAATGTTGTAAATGACCATTGTAGCTGGAAAAGGCTGATTTTTTATCAAATATCTACATAGGCGTACAGAGGCCCATTATCAGCAACCATCACTCATGTGTTCCAATGGCACGTTGTGTTAGCTAATCCAAGTTTATCATTTTAAAAGGCTGATTTATCATTAGAAAACCCTTTTGCAATTTTGTTAGCATAGCTGAAAACTGTTGTGATGATTACAGAAGCAATAAAACGGGGTTTCTTTAGACTAGTTTAGTATCTGGAGTATCAGCATTTCTGGGTTCGATTACAGGCTCAAAATGGCCAGAAACAAAGACCTTTCTCCTGAAACTCGTCAGTCTATACTTGTTCTGAGAAATTAAGGCTATTCGATGCGAGAAATTGCCAAGAAACTGAAGATCTCGTACAATGCTGTGTACTACTCCCTTCACAGAACAGAGCAAACTGTCTTACCAGAATAGAAAGAGGAGTGGGAGGCCCCGATGCACAACTGCGCAAGAGAACAAGTACATTAGAGTGTCAAGTTTGAGAAACAGACTTCTCACAAGTCCTCAACTGGTAGCTTCATTAAATAGTACCCGCAAAACACCAGTCTCAACGTCAACAGTGAAATGGCGACTCCGGGATGCTGGCCATTCTGAGCCTGTTATCGAACACACAAATGCTGATGCTCCAGATACTCATCTAGTCTAAAGAAGGCCAGTTGTATTGCTTCTGTAATCAGCACAACAGTTATCAGCTGTGCTAACATACTTGCTAAATGATTTTCTAATGATCATTTAGCCTTTTAAAATGATAAACTTGGATTAGCTAATGTAACGTGCCATTGGAACACAGGAATGATGGTTGTTGATAATGGGCCTCTGTACGCCTATGTAGATATTCCATTAAAATATGCCATTTCCAGCTACAATAGTCATTTACAACATTAACAATGTCTACACTGTATTTCTGATCAATTTCATGTTATTTTAATGGATGTAAAATGTGCTTTTCTTTCAAAAACAAGGACATTTCAAAGTGACACCAAACTTTTGAACGGTAGTGTACATCAATGGTGATTTGCTACAGGTATGATAAGAATTTCTGAAACTTAATAGTGCCAAAGAAATAGACCAAAACTATTCAGTGTTTCAGGAGTGGATAGTATAAACCTGTGGGTTTAATTGAGAATAATTACTCTATTTCATTTTGTTTCTGAGATCAGAATACATATTATAGCATGAATACATTTTCCCTATCAAAGATCCTCCAACTACTTCTACTTTTGCATCATTAATATAATCATCAGGTCGATTACACTTCATAATCATGCTGCAAATGAAATGAGCAACACTACAAAAAATATGAAAAGACAAAGCGAAGGGAAAACAAGTAAACTCATTATCCAGGAACAAATTATTCCTCACATGTAGCTAGTGGTTCTGCTTCCTTCCACCACACCTCTGCTTTCAGCAGGTTTATTCACCGGTCTCATAGACTAGATGTAAATGTAAATCCAAGACACTCAAATTAATATAATATGTTACGTTTGGTATGGTTACATAAGACAGTGGTTACATAAGACAGAAGGTTACTTGATGCAAAACTAAAGTAAACTACTTGATTGAGGAACCTGACATATAACTGTATGTGTGGGGTACAGAGATGGGGAAGTCATTAAAAAAATCATGTTAACCACTATTATTTAACACAGAATGAGTCAATGCAACTTGTTATGCAATTTGTTAAGCACATTTTTACTCCTAAACAAATCAAATCAAATGTATTTATATAGCCCTTCGTACATCAGCTGATATCTCAAAGTGCTGTACAGAAACCCAGCCTAAAACCCCAAACAGCAAGCAATGCATGTGAAAGAAGCACGGTGGCTAGGAAAAACTCCCTAGGAAAAACTCCCTAGAAAGGCCAAAAACCTAAGAAGAAACCTAGAGAGGAACCAGGCTATGAGGGGTGGCCAGTCCTCTTCTGGCTGTGCAGGGTGGATATTATAACAGAACATGGTCAAGATGTTAAAATGTTCATAAATGACCAGCATGGTCAAATAATAATAATCATAGTAGTTGTCGAGGGTGCATCAAGCACGTCCGGTGAACAGGTCAGGGTTCCATAGCCGCAGGCAGAACAGTTGAAACTGGAGCAGCAGCACGGCCAGGTGGACAGCAAGGAGTCATCATGCCAGGTAGTCCTGAGGCATGGTCCTAGGGCTCAGGTCCTCCGAGAGAAAGACAGAAAGAGAGAATTAGAGAGAGCATATTTAAATTCACACAGGACACCGGATAAGACAAGAGAAATACTCCAGATGTAACAGACTGACCCTAGCCCCCCGACACATAAACTACTGCAGCATAAATACTGGAGGCTGAGACAGGAGGGATCAGAAGACACTGTGGCCCCATCCGATGATACCCCCGGACAGGGCCAAACAGGCAGGATATAACCCCACCCACTTTGCCAAAGCACAGCCCCCACACCACTAGAGGGATGTCTCCAACCACCAACTTACCGTCCTAAGACAAGGCCGAGTATAGCCCACAACGATCTCCGCCATGGCACAACCCAAGGGGGGGGCCAACCCAGACAGGAAGACCACGTCAGTGATTCAACCCACTCAAGTGACGCACCCCTCCCATGGACGGCATGGAAGAACACCAGTAAGCCAGTGACTCAGCCCCTGTAATAGGGTTAGAGGCAGAGAATCCCAGTGGAAAGAGGGGAACCGGCAAGGCAGAGACAGCAAGGGCGGTTCGTTGCTCCAGCCTTTCCGTTCACCTTCACACTCGTGGGCCAGACTATACTTAATCATAGGACCTACTGAAGAGATAAGTCTTCAGTAAAGACTTAAAGGTTGAGACTGAGTCTGCGTCTTTCACATTGGTAGGCAGACCATTCCATAAAAATGGAGCTCTATAGGAGAAAGCCCTACCTCCAGCAGTTTGCTTAGAAATTCTAGGGACAATTAGGAGGCCTGCGTCTTGTGACCGTAGCGTACGTGTAGGTATGTACGGCAGGACCAAATCGGAAAGATAGGTAGGAGCAAGCCCATGTAATGCTTTGTAGGTTAGCAGTAAAACCTTGAAATCAGCCCTTGCCTTAAAAGGAAGCCAGTGTAGGGAGGCTAGCACTGGAGTAATATGATCAAATTTTTTGGTTCTAGTCAGGATTCTAGCAGCCGTATTTAGCACTAACTGAAGTTTGTTTAGTGCTTTATCCAGGTAGCCGGAAAGTAGAGCATTGCAGTAGTCCAGCCTAGAAGTAACAAAAGCATGGATTAATTTTTCTGTGTCACTTTTGGACAGAAAGTTTCTGATTTTTGCAATGTTACGTAGATGGAAAAAAGCTGTCCTTGAAACTGTCTTGATATGTTCTTCAAAAGAGAGATCAGGGTCCAGAGTAACGCCGAGGTCCTTCACAGTTTTATTTGAGACGACTGTACAACCATCCAGATTAATTGTCAGATTCAACAGAAGATCTCTTTGTTTCTTGGGACCTAGAACAAGCATCTCTGTTTTGTCCGAGTTTAAAAGTAGAAAGTTTGCAGCCATCCACTTCTTTATGTCTGAAACACAGGCTTCTAGTGAGGGCAATTTTGGGGCTTCACCATGTTTCATTGAAATGTACAGCTGTGTGTCGTCCGCATAGCAGTGAAATTTAACATTATGTTTTCGAATGACATCCCCAAGAGGTAAAATACACTGCTCAAAAAAAATAAAGGGAACACTTAAACAACACATCCTAGATCTGAATGAAAGAAATAATCTTATTAAATACTTTTTTCTTTACATAGTTGAAAGTGCTGACAACAAAATTACACAAAAATAATCAATGGAAATCCAATTTATCAACCCATTGAGGTCTGGATTTGGAGTCACACTCAAAATTAAAGTAGAAAACCACATTACAGGCTGATCCAACTTTGATGTAATGTCCTTAAAACAAGTCAAAATGAGGCTCAGTAGTGTGTGTGGCCTCCACGTGCTGTATGACCTCCCTACAACGCCTGGGCATGCTCCTGATGAGGTGGCGGATGGTCTCCTGAGGGATCTCCTCCCAGACCTGCACTAAATCATCCGCCAACTCCTGGACAGTCTGTGGTGCAACGTGGCGTTGGTGGATGGAGCGAGACATGATGTCCCAGATGTGCTCAATTGGATTCAGGTCTGGGGAACGGGCGGGCCAGTCCATAGCATCAATGCCTTCCTCTTGCAGGAACTGCTGACACACTCCAGCCACATGAGGTCTAGCATTGTCTTGCATTAGGAGGAACCCAGGGCCAACCGCACCAGCATATGGTCTCACAAGGGGTCTGAGGATCTCATCTCGGTACCTAATGGCAGTCAGGCTACCTCTGGCGAGCACATGGAGGGCTGTGCGGCCCCCCAAAGAAATGCCACCCCACACCATGACTGACCCACCGCCAAACAGGTCATGCTGGAGGATGTTGCAGGCAGCAGAACGTTCTCCACGGTTCTCCACTCTGTCACGTGCTCAGTGTGAACCTGCTTTCATCTGTGAAGAGCACAGGGCGCCAGTGGCAAATTTGCCAATCTTGGTGTTCTCTGGCAAATGCCAAACGTCCTGCACGGTGTTGGGCTGTAAGCACAACCCCCACCTGTGGTCGTCAGGTCCTCATACCACCCTTATGGAGTCTGTTTCTGACCGTTTGAGCAGACACATGCACATTTGTGTTCTGCTGGAGGTCATTTTGCAGTGCTCTGGCAGTGCTCCTCCTGCTCCTCCTTGCACAAAGGCGGAGGTAGCGGTCCTGCTGCTGGGTTGTTTCCCTCCTACGACCTCCTCCACGTCTCCTGATGTACTGGCCTATCTCCTGGTAGCGCCTCCATGCTCTGGACACTACGCTGACAGACACAGCAAACCTTCTTGCCACAGTTCGCACTGATGTGCCATCCTGGATGAGCTGCACTACCTGAGACACTTGTGTGGGTTGTAGACTCCGTCTCATGCTACCACTAGAGTGAAAGCACCGCCAGCATTCAAAAGTGACCAAAACATCAGCCAGGAAGCATAGGAACTGAGAAGTGGTCTGTGGTCCCCACCTGCAGAACCACTCCTTTATTGGGGGTGTCTTGCTAATTGCCTATAATTTCCACCTGTTGTCTATTCCATTTGCACAACAGCATGTGAAATTTATTGTCAATCAGTGTTGCTTCCTAAGTGGACAGTTTGAATGCACAGAAGTGTGATTGACTTGGAGTTACATTGTGTTGTTTAAGTGTTCCCTTTATTTTTTTGAGCAGTATATATAGTGAAAACAATAGTGGTCCTAAAACGGAACCTTGAGGAACACCGAAATTTACAATTGATTTGTCAGAGGACAAACCATTCACAGAGACAAACTGATATCTTTCTGACAGATAAGATCTAAACCAGGCCAGAACTTGTCCATGTAGACCAATTTGGGTTTCCTATCTCTCCAAAAGAATGTGGTGATCGATGGTATCAAAAGCGGCACTAAGATCTAGGAGCACGAGGACAGATGCAGAGCCTCGGTCTGACGTCATTAAAAGGTCATTTACCACCTTCACAAGTGCAGTCTCAGTGCTATGATGGGGTCTAAAACCAGACTGAAGCGTTTCGTATACATTATTTGTCTTCAGGAAGGCAGTGAGTTGCTGTGCAACAGCTTTTTCTAAAATATTTGAGAGGAATGGAAGATTCGATATAGGCCGATAGTTTTTTATCATTTCTGGGTCAAGATTCGGCTTTTTCAAGAGAGGCTTTATTACTGCCACTTTTAGTGAGCTTGGTACACATCCGGTGGATAGAGAGCCGTTTATTATGTTCAACATAGGAGGGCCAAGCACAGGAAGCAGCTCTTTCAGTAGTTTAGTTGGAATAGGGTCCAATATGCAGCTTGAGGGTTTGGAGGCCATGATTATTTTCATCATTGTGTCAAGAGATATAGTACTAAAACACTTTAGTATCTCCCTTGATCCTAGGTCCTGGCAGAGTTGTGTAGACTCAGGACAATGGAGCTTTGGAGGAATACCCAGATTTAAAGAGGAGTCCGTAATTTGCTTTCTAATGATCATGATCTTTTCCTCAAAGAAGTTCATAAATGTATTACTGCTGAAGTGAAAGCTATCCTCCATTTGCGAATGCTGCTTTTTAGTTAGCTTTGCGACAGTATCAAAAAGAAATTTCGGATTGTTCTTATTTTCCTAAATTAAGTTGGAAAAATAGGATGATCGAGCAGCAGTGAGGGCTCTTCGATACTGCACGGTACTGTCTTTCCAAGCTAGTCGGAAGACTTCCAGTTTGGTGTGGCGCCATTTCCGTTCCAATTTTCTGGAAGCTTGCTTCAGAGAACGTGTATTTTCTGTATACCAGGGAACTAGTTTCTTATGACAGATGTTTTTAATTTTTAGGGGTGCAACTGCATCTAGGGTATTGCGCAAGGTTAAATTGAGTTCCTCGGTTAGGTGGTTAACTGATTTTTGTCCTCTGACGTCCTTGGGTAGGCAGAGGGAGTCTGGAAGGGCATCAAGGAATCTTTGGGTTGTCTGAGAATTTATAGCACGACTTTTAATGCTCCTTGGTTGGGGTCTGAGCAGATTATTTGTTGCAATTGCAAACGCAATAAAATGGTGGTCCGATAATCCAGGATTATGAGGAAAAACATTATTCCATGGGACAAAACTAGGTGGCAGTGAGTAGGCAGTGAGTAGGTCCAGAGACATGTTGGACAAAACCCACTGAGTCGATGATGGCTCCGAAAGCCTTTTGGAGTGGGTCTGTGGACTTTTCCATGTGAATGTTAAAGTCACCAAAAATTAGAATATTATCTGCTATGACTACAAGATCCGATAGGAATTCAGGGAACTCAGTGAGGAACACTGCATATGGCCCAGGAGGCCTGTAAACAGTAGCTATAAAAAGTGAGTGAGTAGGCTGCATAGATTTCATGACTAGAAGCTCAAAAGACGAAAACGTCATTGTTTTTTTTTTTTGTAAATTGAAATTTGCTATCGTAAATGTTAGCAACACCTCCGCCTTTGCCGGATGCACGGGGGGTATGGTCACTAGTGTAACCAGGGGGTGAGGCCTCATTTAACACAGTAAATTCATCAGGCTTAAGCCATGTTTCAGTCAGGCCAATCACATCAAGATTATGATCAGTGATTAGTTCATTGACTATAACTGCCTTGGAAGTGAGGGATCTAACATTAAGTAACCCAATTTTGAGATGTGAGGTATCACAATCTCTTTCAATAATGGCAGGAATGGAGGAGGTCTTTATACTAGTGAGATTGCTAAAGCGAACACTGACATTTTTAACCTCTCTGGGCTAGGCGGGACGAATTCGTCCCACCTACGCAACAGCCAGTGTAATCCAGTGGCGCGATTTTCAAATACCTTAAAAATCCTATTACTTCAATTTCTCAAACATATGACTATTTTACAGCTATTTAAAGACAAGACTCTCGTTAATCTAACCACACTGTCCGATTTCAAAAAGGCTTTACAACGAAAGCAAAACATTAGATTATGTCAGCAGAGTACCCAGCCAGAAATAATCAGACACCCATTTTTCAAGCTAGCATATAATGTCACAAAAACCCAGAAGACAGCTAAATGCAGCACTAACCTTTGATCTTCATCAGATGACAACCCTAGGACATTATGTTATACAATACATGCATGTTTTGTTCAATCAAGTTCATATTTATATCAAAAACAGCTTTTTACATTAGCATGTGACGTTCAGAACTAGCATACCCCCCCGCAAACTTCCTGGGAATTTACTAACAATTTACTAAAATACTCACGATAAACGTTCACAAAAAGCATAACAATTATTTTAAGAATTATAGATACAGAACTCCTCTATGCACTCGATATGTCCGATTTTAAAATAGCTTTTTGGTGAAAGCACATTTTGCAATATTCTAAGTACATAGCCCAGCCATCACGGGCTAGCTATTTAGACACCCGGCAAGTTTAGCCTTCACCAAAATCAGATTTACTATAACAAAAATGTTATTACCTTTGTTGTCTTCGTCAGAATGCACTCCCAGGACTTCTACTTCAATAACAAATGTTGGTTTGGTCCCAAATAATCCATCGTTATATCCAAATAGCGGCGTTTTGTTTGTGCGTTCCAGAAACTATCCGAAATGGTAAATCAGGGTCGTGCGCATGGCGCAATTCGTGACAAGAAATTTCTAAATATTCCATTACCGTACTTCGAAGCATGTCAACCGCTGTTTAAAATCAATTTTTATGCAATTTATCTGGTAA
This sequence comes from Salmo salar, assembly GCF_965601325.2. Lineage (NCBI taxonomy): Eukaryota > Metazoa > Chordata > Actinopteri > Salmoniformes > Salmonidae > Salmo > Salmo salar. The sequence continues at coordinate 155,322,966 of NC_138291.1, forward strand.
AAAAGCGATAATATTCCGACCGGGAATCTCCTTTTCGGCAAACAGAGGAAAAAACACAAAGACGGGGGCGGCCAGTGCACGCGCCTAAGCCCACTGTGCCTTGATCGGCCACTTGAGAAAGGCGATAATGTGTTTCAGCCTGGGGCTGGAATGACGACATTCAGGTTTTTCCCGGGCTCTGAGAGCCTATTGGAGCCGTGGGAAGTGTCACGTTACCGCAGAGATCCTAAGTTTTTGAAAGAGATGTCAAAGAAAGACAATAAATGGTCAGACAGGCCACTTCCTGTAAAGGAATCTCTCAGGTTTTGACCTGCCATTTGAGTTCTGTTATACTCACAGACACCATTCAAACAGTTTTAGAAACTTTGGAGTGTTTTCTATCCAAAGCCAATAATTATATGCATATTCTAGTTACTGGGCAGGAGTAGTAACCAGATTAAATCGGGTACGTTTTTTATCCAGCCGTGTCAATACTGCCCCCTACCCTCAACAGGTTAATTATGCCCAACCTAGATCGAGGCACAGACACGGTCTCAATGGGGAAAGCTGAGCTGACTACGCTGACTGTGCTAGTGGCAGACTCCACTAAGCTGGCAGGCTGGCTAACAGCCTGCTGCCTGGCCTGCACCCTATTTCATTGTGGAGCTAGAGGAGTTAGAGCCCTGTCTATGTTCGTAGATAAGATGAGAGCACCCCTCCAGCTAGGATGGAGTCCGTCACTCCTCAACAGGCCAGGCTTGGTCCTGTTTGTGGGTGAGTCCCAGAAAGAGGGCCAATTATCTGCAAATTCTATCTTTTGGGAGGGGCAGAACAAAGTTTTCAACCAGCGATTGAGTTGTGAGACTCTGCTGTAGAGCTCATCACTCCCCCTAACTGGTAGGGGGCCAGAGACAATTTATCGATGACGACATCTTTCTAGCTGATTTACACGCTGAAGCTATGTTGCGCTTGGTGACCTCTGACTGTTTCATCCTAACATCGTTGGTGCCGACGTGGATAACAATATCTCTATACTCACCAGTTTTAGCTTTAGCCAGCACCGTCTTTAGATTAGCCTTAACGTCGGTAGCCCTGACCCCTGGTAAACAGTGTATGATCGCTGGATGATTAGTTTTAAGTCTAATACTGCGGGTAATGGAGTCGCCAATGACTAGGGTTTTCAATTTGTCAGAGCTAATGGTGGGAGGCTTCGGCGTCTCAGACCCCACAACGGGAGGAGCAGAGACCAGAGAAGTCTCGGCCTCCGACTCCGAATCGCTTAATGGGGAGAACCGGTTGAAAGTTTCTGTCGGCTGAATAAGCGACACCGGTTGAGCATTCCTACAGCGTTTCCCTCCAGAAGCCATGAGAAAGTTGTCCGGCTGCGGGGACCGTGCGAGGGGGTTTATACTAACGTTACTATCTGTACTTACTGGTGGCACAGACGCCGTTTCATCCTTTCCTACACTGAAATTGCCCTTGCCTAACGATTGCGTCTGAAGCTGGGCTTGCAGCACAGCTATCCTTGCCGTAAGGCGATCGTTCGCCTGTATATTATAAGTACAACAACTGCAATTAGAAGGCATCATGTTAATGTTACTTAGCTTCAGCTGTTTGAAGTCCTGACGAACCATGTCCAGATAAAACCTCCGTGGTGAAAAAGTTGAATGAAAAAAGTTGAGTGAGGAAACAAGTAAAAATATACGGTAATGAAAAAGTCAAAACCGTCAGGTAGCAAAGTAAGATCGGCAACAAAACGCACAGCAGCGTAAACAAGTCTGCAAGTTGTGACCGGAAAAAGGAAACGGGAAGAGGTTATTCATTATGTTTGATTAGTCAATGAAAAAGTAAAAACCGAGTGTAGAGAGTATAGAGATATTGTTATCCACGTCGGCACCAACGATGTTAGAATGAAACACGTCAGAGGTCACCAAGCGCAACATAGCTTCAGCGTGTAAATCAGCTAGAAAACGTATTTAGGCTTGCCATAACAAAAGGGTTGAATTCTTAGACTCAAAACATTTCATCTTAAAACATTTTATTAATTTAAAAAATGTTCGACAACAATATTCCACTTTGACATTATGAGGTATTGTGTGTAGATCAGTGACACAAAATATCAAATTAATATATTTTAAATTCAAGCTGTAACACAACAAAATGTTGAAAAAGTAAAGGGGTCTAAATACTTTCTAAAAGCTCTGTAGCTTACATTAGCCACAGCAAATTGAATTTCACAACTTCATATATTTAGAAAATTCATAACATATTGTACGAATTGCAATTCAAAACATATCATACAAAATGGATGATGAAATCCACAAACTAATACATATGACACAAAATGTAACACATCATACTAATTGGAGTGTACTGGATTTATATTTACTATGTTCTGTCTAACCCATGAGTCAAGGTTGCTATTCAATTATCCTTTCCCCCCTTCTCTGTTCTGTTCTGCATATGGGCCACAGAGTTGCCTTGAGATTTTTTCTTCATTGACTAATCAAACATAATGAATAACCTCTTCCCCTTTCCTCATCTGCAGGCTTTATTCGCTGCGTTTGATGGTTGTAAATGGTCTGTTGGTTGAGCGAAGCGCGGTAATGGCTAGGCTAATTAAGACAGGGTCATGTGGAGGGCAATCTTCAGAGGCTGCCTGGGCAAGCAGGAAAGACCCCTGTTCTTAGTCCATTAAGAGGCTGGGTTAAAAATGCCTTATTTATTATGTTTAACCTGTTAGCATTTACTCCAATCCAGCAGCATCAGCATTTGGCACGGCGAGCATTTTGAGGAATACTGACAGTGTAGCTAGGCACTGTGTGGTTGGAGAAAACAGCAGAGAAACGGCTAGCATCACTCCAAAATCAAATCAAATTGTATTTGTCATATGCACCGAATACAATAGGTGCAGGCATGACAGTACAATGCTTATTTACAAACCCAATACCAACAATGCTTTAAGAAGTTAAGAAAAAGTAAAAATTAGATAAGATAAAAAAAAGTAACAAATAATTAAACAGCAGCAGTAAAATAACAATAGCATGCTATGTACAGGGAGTACCGGTACAGAGTCAATGTGCTGAGGCACCGGTTAGTCGAGGTAATTGAGGTAATATGTACATGTAGGTAGAGTTAAAGTGACTATGCATAGATAATAAACAGAGAGTAGCATCAGCGTAAAAGAGGGTTCTGGGTAGCCATTTGGTTAGCTGTTCAGGAGTCTTATGGCTTGGGGGTAGAACCTGTTAAGAAGCCTTTTGGACCTAGACTTGGCGCTACCGCTTGCAATGCGGTAGCAGAGAGAACAGTCTGACTAGGGTGGCTGGAGTCTGACAATTTTTAGGGTCTTCCTCTGACACCGCCTGGTATAGAGGTCCTGGATGGCAGGAAGCTTGGCCCCAGTGATGTACTGGGCCGTACGCATTACCCTCTGTAGTGCCTTGCGGTCGGAGACCGAGAAATTGCCGTACCAGGCAGTGATGCAACCAGTCAGGATGCTCTCGATGGTGCAGCTGTATAACCTTTTGAGGATCTGAGGACCCATGACAAAACTTTTTGAGTCTCCTGAGGGGGAATAGGCTTTCTCGTGCCCTCTTCACGACTGTCTTAGTGTGTTTGGACCATGATAGTGTCATGACGTGCCCTGAGGGGAGGATCATAGTCCCCCCCCCGCCCTCGCCACAGTTGTATTACTTTATGACAGGTCATAAATACCTGGTAGAAACTGCCATGCAGTATTGAGAGAGTCTTCCAAAACAAATAACTGATTTTGTTAAAAACTCCTAATCCCCAAAATGGGAGAACTAAACAATATTTATATTTTCGAGAATGGGGTAATGGTCCGTGGACACTTAAGGGACAGTTATGACGAGTGTGTTTCATTTGGTGATCTCATGAAGGACAGGCAACACACATAACTGTATCTCTTAAAGTCTAAATTTCCCAGCTGTCAGGTTTACATTTAAATATTGTGAAACATATGTGATTAAACATGAAACTATTTGTGAAAAGATGTAATGTGATATTGACCTTTTCATACAAAGTTAACCAAATCAATGGCCACGCCCAGGTGGGCACAAACATGATGAGACGGCCCCTTTTCTACCCATCTATAAGAGCCCCCGTGATGCAATTCACGAATGAGCGGCCGTTCATGTGCAAAGGATTAGCATTTCAATGAATATAATTATAGACTGTGTGTAGTGAATCCCTTTTGTCTTTCCTGCTCTTTCTCAGTCCCCACCACTTTCCTTTGACTACCAAGGCGTCATATCGGCTTAGCCCACTGGGAACTTTTCTATCATTGTTAGTGACCAATATCTACTGTTTATTTGTTGTGTAATTCTGTGTGATTATTTGGTTAGTAAATAAATAATTAAGCTTATTTGTATATTGGTGATTCATTATGGAAACTAGGGTTTGTGCAGATAACCAAGAATTTTACGACATTTGGAATGAGACTAATGAGGTAACAATTAATAAATAGAAGATTAAATGAAAAGTTATGTTGTAATCAAAATTTTCCATGGTGCCCCGACTTCCCAGTTAATAAATGTTTACATGATTAGTTTAATCACGTATTAATTAAACCTAGAGAACTGATTTGATATAACTTCTTATTGATCCCTTCGCGCGCCAATCCCGTTAGCGGGATTGATTTGACAACAGCCAGTGAAATTGCAGCGGCCAAATTCAAAAACAGAAATACTCATAATAAGACTTCATAAATCATACAAGTGTTATACATCGGTTTAAAGATGAACTTCTTGTTAATCCAGTCCCAGTGTCAGATTTCAAAAAGGCTTTATGGCGAAAGCAAACCGTGCGATTATCTGAGGACAGAGCCCAACATATCAACACATGAAAATCAGATTTCAACCAGGCAGGTCCTACACAAAAGTCAGAAATAACGACATAATTCATGCCTTACCTTTAAAGATCTTCTTCTGTTGGCACTCCATTATGTCCCATAAATATCACAAATGGTCCTTTTGTTTGATAAATCCCATCGTTATATCCCCAAAATGTCCATTTATTTGGCGAGTTTGATTCAGAAAATACACCGGTTCCAACTCGCCCAACATGACTACAAAGTATCTAATAAGTTACCTGTAAACTTGATCCAAACATTTCAAACAACTTTCCTAATCCAACTTTAGGTATTTTAAAACGTAAATAATCAATAAAATTTAAGACAGTATATACTATGTTCAATAGCAGATAAAATTAAAGTGGAGCCAGTTTCAGCTCGTGCGTACCAAACAAAACAGTCCACTTGGCTCTACACTCAGAAAGGAAAGGGCTACTTCTTCATTTCTCAAAGGAAAAACATCAACCAATTTCTAAAGACTGTTGACATCTAGTGGAAGCCATAGGAACTGCAACCAGGTCCCTCATAAATCTAGTTCCCCATAGAAACCCAATTGAAAAGACAGTGACCTCAAATTTGTTTTTACTGGATGGTTTGTCCTCGGGGTTTTGCCTGCCAAATAAGTTCTGTTATACTCAGACATAATTTCAACAGTTTTAGAAACTTTAGAGTATTTTCTATCCCAATCTACCAATTATATGCATATCCTAGCTTCTGGGCCTGGGTAGAAGGCAGTTTACTTTGGGTACATTTTTCATCCGGATGTGAAAATAGTGCCCCCTAGCCCAAAGAGGATAAATAAGTCTTCACATTTAATGATAGTCACAGACACGACAATAGTTTGTTGACCTGGACACAAAGGAACTTGAAGCTCTCAACCTGCTCCACTGCAGCCCCGTCGATGAGAATGGGGGTGTGCTCGGGCCTCCTATTCCTGTAGTCCACAATCATCTCCTTTGTCTTGATCACGTTGAGGGAGAGGTTGTTGTCCTGGCACCACACGGCCAGGTCCCTGACCTCCTCACTATAGGCTGTCTCATTATTGTTGGTGATCAGGCCTACCACTGTTGTGTCATCGGCAAAATTGATGATGGTGTTGGAGTCGTACCTGGCCATGCAATCATGAGTGAACAGGGAGTACAGGAGGGGACTGAGCATGCACCCCCGAGGGGTCCCCGTGTTGAGGATCAGCGTGGCGGATGTGTTTTTACCTACCCTTACCACCTGGGGGTGGCCCAGGTGGCTCAGCTGAGCTAGAGTCAATTAATAGCATTCTCACATAGGTGTTCCTTTTTTCCAGGTGGGAAAGGGCATTGTGGAATGCAATAGAGATTGAATCATCTGTGGATCTGTTGGGACAGTATGCAAATTGGAGTGGGTCTAGGGTTTCTGGGATAATGGTGTTGATGTGAGCCATGACCAGCCTTTCAAAGCACTTCATGGCTACAGATGTGAGTGCTACGGGTCGGTAGTCATTTAGGCAGGTTACCTTTGTTTTCTTGGGCACAGGGACTATGGTGGTCTTCTTGAAACATGTAGGTATTACAGACTCAGTCAGGGACAGGTTGAAAATGTTAGTGAAGACACTTGCCAGTTGGTCAGCACATGCTTTGAGTAAACGTCCTGGTAATCCATCTCGCCCCCGCGGCATTGTGAATGTTGACCTGTTCAAAGGTCTTGCTCACATCGGCTACGGAGAGCGTGATCACACAGTCATCCGGAACAGCTGATGCTCTCATACTTGCTTCAGTATTACTTGCCTTAAGCGAACATAGAAGTAATTTAGCTTGTCTGGTAGGCTCGTGTCACTGGTCAGCTCTTGTCTGTGCTTCCCTTTGTAGTCTGTAATATCCGACAAGCCCCAGAGCCAGTGTAGTAGGATTCAATCTTAATCCTGTATTGACGCTTTGTGTGTTTGATGGTTCGTCGGAGAACATTTTTTATAAGCTTCCAGGTTAGAGTTCTGCTCCTTGAACTGGCAGCTTTACCCTTTAGCTCAGTGTGGATGTTGCCTGTAATCCATGGCTTCTGGTTGGGGTATGTACGTACAGTCACTGTGGTGACAATGTTGCACTTACTGATGAAGCCAGTGACTGATGTGCTGTACTCCTCAATTCCATTGGAAGAATCCCAAAACATATTCCAGTCTGTGCTAGCAAAACAGTCCTGTATCTTATGTAGGATCTGCTTCATCCGATCACTTTCTTTTTGACCGAGTCACTGGTGCTTCCTGCTTTAGTTTTTGCTTGTAAGAAGGAATCAGGAGGATATAATTATGGTCAGATTTTCCAAATGGAGGGTGAGGGAGTAGTAAGGTGGAGTCTTTTTCCCTCTGGTTGCACATTTAACATGCAGGTAGAAATGAGGTAAAACAGATTTGAGTTTCCCTCCATTATAGTCCCCTGCCACTTGGAGCACCTTCTATGAATGAGTGTTTTCCTGTTTGCTTATGGCCATATACAGCTCATTGTTGTATGTTATTCATGTCATCGTTCAGCCACGACTCAGTGAAACATATATATATTAAAAACTTTTATGTCCCGTTGTTAGGATATACGTGATCGTAGTTTGTCTATTTTATTATCCATTGAGTGTACGTTGGCTAATAGGACCGATGGTAATGGTAGATCACCCTCTCGGCGACGGATCCTTACACGGCACCCGGATCTTCGTCCACGATACCTCTGTCTCTTTCTCCTGCGAATTTAGGGAAGAGGGCCTTGTCGGGTGTCTGAAGTAAATCCTTCCCTTCCCTCTCATTGAAGGAAAAGTATTCCTCCATTACGGGTTGAGTTATCGCTGTCCTAATATTTAGAAGCTCTTTTCGGTCATACTGTAAGACATGGTGGCATAAATATTAGGTATAAAATAACGCGAAAAAACATGCACAATTGGTTACAGGATCGTAAAACAGCAGCCATCTCCTTCGGGCACCATTCTGATTCTCAAGTCACCTCTCTCTTCGTCACTGATTCCCAATTAAGCCAATAGCTGCCAGTAGAAGTCTATAACTGCAAGCAGCAGGGGAGACCTGCTATCCTGGTACGTAACTTGAGACAGGCCAATATGACACCGTCAATGTCATACTATGATGAATTTGATGGATTGGAAATTATTTTCCCATCTTAGCTACTGGCTTTCTGTGGCTTTACACTACACAGTAGTACTTCATTCCTAATTTTATGTTTGGATCGCCTCCGCCGCCAATTATGCTGATGATTTGGCCCGGTCTTCAGAGGCTGTGGTTTGTTGAAGGAAAAAAAAGTTTGTAAGGAGAACGGACCAATAGCTCCTCTCTCTTCTTAATAAACCCTTAATTCCGTGAGGTAACTTCTAACAAATAAAGAAGTACAGTCACATTTAACATGATAATTCATAAGCACAAATAAGAATTATAAAGTTTCTATTACAAAGTGTCTAGAAGCTCATCTCATGTGAGCGGTATTTCTCATAACGGGTGATAACGGTTACATTGGTCCAAAGGCAACTTTGGTAGTATTATACTTTGAAACAACAGGTTTCTAGTAGGCTACAGAATTCTTAGAGAAGGGTTGATTTGCTGAACCTCAGGCAGTGGGCTTAAGCAATCCTGTTTCTCTCCCCAGTCAGAGGCAGCATGCCTGTCTCAGAGACTCTGACCACCAGCAGCAACCTATCCTACTTAATTATGTTTAGAAAACACATTTGAAAGGCAAAATTGGGGGGGTGAAAACACTTATCATGTTTATGCAATCTAATAATCACCAGAATTCTTCCATAGCCACCTTTATATCTTCATTGATAGAGATGCATGTAACATTGCACAGCAGTAAGCTGGTTTATTTCTAGTTTATACTTTTTGATTTCAATATGAAGGGGAAACCAGGTACTTGTGTTTGTATAGTAAGGTAGGGGCTGATGTTCCGCCATGACTCATTAGTGTTACAAGGTCTCAGGTGTGAATGGGGAGCAGGTGTGTTAAATCTGGTGTCATCGCTCTCACACTCCCTCATACTGACTGGTCACTGGAAGTTCAACATGGCACCTCATGGCAAAGAACTCTCTGAGGATCTGAAAAAAAGAATTGTTGCTCTACATAAAGATGGCCTGGGCTATAAGAAGATTGCCAAGACCCTGAAACTGAGCTGCAGCACGGTAGCCAAGACCATACAGCGGTTTAACAGGACAGGTTCCACTCAGAACAGGCCTCGCCATGGTCGACCAAAGAAGTTGAGTGCACGTGCTCAGCGTCATATCCAGAGGTTGTCTTTGGGAAATAGACGTATGAGTGCTGCCAGCATTGCTGCAGAGGTTGAAGGGGGTCAGCCTGTCAGTGCTCAGACCATACGCCGCACACTGCATCAAATTGGTCTGCATGGCTGTCGTCCCAGAAGGAAGCCTCTAAAGATGATGCACAACAAAGCCCGCAAACAGTTTGCTGAAGACAAGCAGACTAAGGACATGGATTACTGGAACCATGTCCTGTGGTCTAATGAGACCAAGATAAACTTATTTGGTTCAGATGGTGTCAAGCGTGTGTGGCGGCAACCAGGTGAGGAGTACAAAGACAAGTGTGTCTTGCCTGCAGTCAAGCATGGTGGTGGGAGTGTCATGGTCTGGGGCTGCATGAGTGCTGCCGGCACTGGGGAGCTACAGTTCATTGAGGGAACCATGAATGCCAACATGTACTGTGACATACTGAAGCAGAGCATGATCCCCTCCCTTCGGAGACTGGGCCGCAGGGCAGTATTCCAACATGATAAGGACCCCAAACACACCTCCAAGACGACCACTGCCTTGCTAAAGAAGCTGAGGGTAAAGGTGATGGACTGGCCAAGCATGTCTCCAGACCTAAACCCTATTGAGCATCTTTGGGGCATCCTCAAACGGAAGGTGGAGGAGTGCAAGGTCTCTAACATCCACCAGCTCCGTGATGTCGTCATGGAGGAGTGGAAGAGGACTCCAGTGGCAACCTGTGAAGCTCTGGTGAACTCCATGACCAAGAGGGTTAAGGCAGTGCTGGAAAATGATGGTGGCCACACAAAATATTGACACTTTGTGCCCAATTTGGATATTTTCACTTAGGGGTGTACTCACTTTTGTTGCCAGCGGTTTAGACATTAATGGCTGTGTGTTGAGTTATTTTGAGGGGACAGCAAATGTACACTGTTATACAAGCTGTACACTCACTACTTTACATTGTAGCAAAGTGTCATTTCTTCAGTGTTGTCACATGAAAAGATATACTCAAATATTTACAAAAATGTGAGGGGTGTACTCACTTTTGTGAGATACTGTATAAGTATATGGAAGACCGATGGCCGAGCGGAATAGGCAAGGTGCGATAGATGGTGTAAAATACAGTTTAAACATGTGATATGAGTAATGTAAGATATGTAAACATTATTAAAGTGGCATTATTTAGAGTGCATTGTATAAAGTGACTAGTGATCTATTTTTTAAAGTGGCCAGTGATAGGGTCTCAATGTAGGCAGCAGCCTCTCTGAGTTAGTGATTGCTGTTTAGCAGTCTGATGGCCTTGAGATAGAAGCTGTTTTTCAGTCTCTCGGTCCCAGCTTTGATGCACCTGTACTGACCTCGCCTTCTGGACGATAGCGGTGTGAATAGGCAGTGGCTCGGGTGGTTGATGTCCTTGATGATCTTTTTGGCCTTCCTGTGACATCTGCAGTTGTAGGTGTCATGGAGGGCAGGTAGTTTGCCACCAGTGATGCGTTGTGCAGACCGCACCACCCTCTGGAGAGCCTTGCAGTTGAGGGCGGTGCAGTTGCCGTTCCAGGCTGTGATACAGCCTGACAGTATGCATGCTCTCAATTGTGCATCTGTAAAAGTTTGTCAGGATTTTGGGTGACAAGCCAAATGTATTCAACCTCCTGAGGTTGAAGAGGCGCTGTTGCGCCTTCTTCACCACACTGTCTGTGTGGGTGGACCATTTCAGTTTGTCTGTGATGTGTACGCAGAGGAACTTAAAACTTTCCACTTTCTCCACTGCTGTCCCTTCGATGTGGATAAGGGGGTGCTCCTTCTGCTGAAGTCCACGATCATCTTTGTTTTGTTGACGTTGAGTGAGAGGTTGTTTTCCTGACACCCCACTCCAAGTGCCCTCACTGTAGGCTGTCTCATCGTTGTTTGGTAATCAAGAGCAACGTTCAATTAAACGGAAACAGTGCTGTTCTGAATGAACTGTTGAAAACGGGGAAGGGTTGGGTTGTGGCTTCAAAATGCACTCTGCTCCTCAAATACGTCAAACGGAGCAAACGTAGGCTACCTCAAAGTCTGTTCAAGAACGTTGAAGAATGTTTTGGGGAAATGTGTAGTTCAGTAGATTCCATTATGCAATGTAGCAAACGTTCAATCGAACTGAAGGCACCTCAGAACTGAGTTTCGCATAGTCGTTCTACATAAAATAATCCTGGGGGGGCATGCCACTGGAGCCCCCCTAGAAGCGGATTTACCCTGGAACCTATTGAGCCCAACCTCCCCAATATGCAACAAAAATGTTTGCCCGTGCTTGGGTTATCCTGTCTCTGCCTCCTACTCTTCCACTGGCTCAGCACCCACTTTACTTGGAACTGGGATTCTGTGTGTGTGTGTGTGTGTGTGTGTGTGTGTGTGTGTGTGTGTGTGTGTGTGTGTGTGTGTGTGTGTGTGTGTGTGTGTGTGTGTGTGTGTGTGTGTGTGTGTGTGCGCGCGCACACACATCTTTGTATGTCTTTGATGCACTACTGCTTGTCGTGTCTTGCTTGGAGCCCATGTATTGATACGTACATCCTGTAGGCTGAAATCAAATGTGCACATTGTGTGCTGTCTCCTCTAAAGTTTCTAGTTGTCATGATAGACTCGAATTGTTGCTTAATGCTGCATTTCTTCAGAATTCTGATTGATGGCTGAATAGAAAGTACACTTGGGATGGGCTATTTTCGATTGTTTGTATAACAACAATCACAAAACTGGAGATATTGGACCCTTGTGATTTATACTTCTGTATCTGAAATCAATTATTCTTGCTCCAGGTGAAATAAATTATGTGAGGGCAGACTGTGAAATGATTCACTAGAGTTTTTTTTTTAAATGAGTTAGGTCCACACACAAAAAAAGCTTTATGTGTGGTTTGGAGTGTTTATTGAAGTCGTAATGTCCTCCCATCGTGTGTGTGCACTGTGTTTGTGTACAAGTTTGGCTGAGTTTAGCAGGCCTCTTAAACTGAAAGGGTGCGGCATTTGAAGGCTTTCTCTCCTAATGTAAAAATACCCTTGGTTAAAATGGTTCCTCTGACTGTAAACATTAGACTTCTTCCCTGATTACATAAACAAAAGGCAAAGAGCTACTTTTATAGTGCTCCAGCTGGAACTTCTCGCTCCGTGACCCAAAGAGTCTTATGTTCCTCACATATTCCTTGTGCACTCGAAACAGCAGTTTATGTTATTCATTGCCTCTGTGGTGCAGTGGCACTAAGTACAGTACAAAAAGTACACAGCCATGGTAAAAAGGCACCATTTGTGGATAAAAAAAAGCTGTTAATCTAAAGTTTTTGTGGTGCTCATCAGAGTTGACCTGTGATGAAACGCCTGTGGAACTGAGAGGGAATGCAGCCCAGTAACAGCTGCTGAGACTCTTTGTTTCCCAACGCTCTCTTAAATTAGATTGTGCCGCTGCCAAATCCTCTTATTTATTTGTGTTTTAGCGTAGCATTAGCTTGGGGTGGAATGGATAACACTGAAAGGAGATCACTTGTTCAGCATGGGGCTCTTAATGAGTTCTAACAAGACTACATCCTCTGTATCAATTTCAATTTTTCTTTGAATAAAGGACGAAATTTATGTCCAGGAGATGAGTCCGTCTGCTTTGGCAGGTGCTGGGACAGATGGGTACTTCTCTTTATCCCCGAGTTAAATCCTCCTTGGACGGGCGCTGGATGTGAATGTGATGGCAGAGGAAGCTGGGAGTGTCTCTCTCGCTCTCTGTGTGTGTGTGTGTGTGTGTGTCCATTATAGCACAGTCCTGTTTATATCCCATGTAATGGAGGACAGATGCAGGCTCAGATGTCCCATCCCACTCCTAACGCCAGAAACAATAACACTGTTTAGAAAAGGCAATTTGGTTTGTGTAATTTCATTTGGACTGCCAAAGGAAGGTCTATCCTGTTGCAGTGTTACAAATGTGTTATTTTGGGGGGGACTTGATGTAATTACACTTCTGAGTGCTACAGTCGCTTCCCTCTATGGTTGCATTCCAATATCTGTCCTTTCTCCCAAAGTGTGCACTTGTTCACTTCCCTTCATTGATTTGAAAGGAAATTACTGGTATATGGAAACCCTCTAGCACATTCCAACACCAATCTAATGCTTTTAAATTTGTCAGGAGTAATGAATGAGTTCACACTTTAGGAAGAAGGAGAGATTACTGGGATCCGCCCCTTGAGTGAAGCCTACACACAGAGTGAGGCCTACACAAGTAGTTACGTTCCAACAAAATACATTTTTTTGTATCTACCTTCAGAAATTAACTTCACTTTGAGCAAAAACAGCTTTCAATAGCAGTCCAAAGTCAGAGAAGTCATGGACAAAGCATGCATTGACGGTCTCCACTTTTTACATTAGGCTCTCAAATCACCTAGTAACAGTATTGGACAGAGCATCTGCTTAACCATGTAACTTTCTAAAAGTTTAATGTGGACATCTGAACCTTTTGTCACTATGGAATAAAGCCTTTGAGAAACTCTTACATTGTAATCAAGCATCAGTATATTACCATTGATTTCAACTACTGATTTCAGTGCCTCAGTGTGGCCTTGGATTGGTCTAGCTTGGCGTATGATACATTACTGTAGTGGACCATTATAATTCAGAGGAGCAAGTCTTCATAACAAATGACAAAAACACTGTACTAACTTGAACTTGTCTTAAAGGGGAATTTCACCCTGGCTCTGCCACAATATATAGTCATTACTAAATTAACATTTAACAACGTTACCTTAGTGTTCCTGTGCCCAAGAAAACTAAGGTAACCAGCCTAAATGACTTCCAACCCGTAGCACTCACGTCTGTAGCCATGAAGTGCTTTGAAAGGCTGATCATGGCTCACATCAACACAATTTTCCCAGAAACCCTAGACCCACTCCAATTTGCATACTGCACAAACAGATCCACAGATGATGCAATATTTTTTGCACTCCACACTGCCCTTGCCCACCTGGACAAAAGGAACACCTATGTGAGAATGCTATTCATTGACTACAGCTCAGCGTTCAACACCATAGTGCCCTCAAAGCTCAGCACTAAGGTAAGGACCTGGGAATAAACACCTCCCTCTGCAACTGGATCGTGGACTTCCTGACGGCCACCCCCAAGTGGTAAGGGTAGGTAACACATCCGCTAAGCTGATCCTCAACACGGGGGCCCCTCAAGAGTGTGTGCTCAGGCCCCTCCTGTACTCCATGTTCACGCATGACTGCATGGCCAGGCATGACTTCAACACCATCATTAAGTTTGCCGATGACACAACAGTGGTAGACCTGATCACTGACAACGATGAGACAGCCTATAGGGAGGAGGTCAGAGACCAGGCCGTGTGGTGCCAGGATAACAACCTGTCCCTCAACGTGATCAAGACAAAGGAGATGATTGTGGACTACAGAATAAGGAGGACCGAGCACGCCTCCATTCTCATCGTCGGGGCTGTAGTGGAGCAGGTTGGGAGCGTCAAGTTCCTTGGTGTGCACATCACGAACAAACTATCATTGTCCAAACACAAGACAGTCGTGAAGAGGGCACGACAAAGCCTATTCCCCTCAGGAGATTGAAAAGATTTGGCATGGGTCCTCAAAAAGTTCTACAGAGGCACCATCGAGAGCATCTTGACTGGTTGCATTAATGCCTGGTATGGCAACTGCTCGGCATCTGACTGTAAGGTGCTACAGAAGGTAGTGCGCACGGCCCAGTACATCACTGGGGCCAAGCTTCCTGCCATCCAGGACCTCTATACTAGGCGGTGTCAGAGGATGGCCCTAAAAATTGTCAATGACTCCAGCCACCCTAGTCATAACTGTTTCTCTGCTCCCGCATGGCAAGCGGTACCTGAGCGACAAGTCTAGGTACAAAAGGCTTCTTAACAGCTTCTACACCCAAGCCATAAGACTCCTGAACAGCTAATCAAATTGCTACCCAGACTATTTGCATTTCTCCCCCCCCCACCCCTTTCTTTTATGCTGCTGCTACACTCTGTTTATTATCTATACATAGTCACTTCAACTCCACTGTACCTACATGTACATATTACCTCAATTTCCTCGACTAAGCTGTGCCCCCGCACTTTGACTCTGTACCGGTAACCCCTGTATATAGCCTCGCTACTGTTATTTTACTGCTGCTCTTTAATTATTTGTTAATTTTACTTTTTATTTTTTACTAATAAATAATTTTTATTAAAACTGCATTGTTGGTTAAGGGCTTGAAAGTAAGCTTTTCACTGTAAGGTCTACATCTGTTGTATTTGGCACATGTGACAAATACAATTTCATTTTATTTTAACATTAAGTTTTTATCATAAATATCACAATTATCCAAACCACAAGCTAGAACTCACACATTTTAATTTCACTGGTAAAATCGTGATGTTTCGACTTCCTGTGTATTCTTCTGCTCACAGTGAACCACAAAGTCCGGCATTCATTTATTTATTTTTATTTAACCTTTATTTAACTAGGCAAGTCAATTAAGAACAAATTCTTATTTACAATGACGGCCTACTAAAAGGCCTCCTGCGAGGACAGCGGCTGAGATTAAAAATAAGAATAAATTAAATAAAAATATAGGACTAAAACACACATCGCGAACAGAGAAACAACGCAACAGTACATAAAGACAGACCTAAGACAACAACATAGCATGGCAGCAGCACAACATGGTAGCAGCACAAAACAGGGTACAAACATTATTGGGCACAGAGAACAGCACGAAGGACAAGAAGGTAGAAACAACAATACATCACGCAAAGCAGCCACAACTGTCAGTAAGAGTGTCCATGATTGAGTCTTTGAATGAAGAGATAAAAAACTGTCCAGTTTGAGTGTTTGTTGCAGCTCATTTCAGTCGCTAGCTGCAGTGAACTGAAAAGACGAGCGACCCAGGTATGCGTGTGCTTTGGGGACCTTTAACAGAATGTGACTGGCAGGACGGGTGTTGTATGTGGAGGATGAGGGCTGCAGTAGATATCTCAGACGGGGGGAGTGAGGCCTAAGAGGGCTTTATAAATAAGCATCAACCAGTGGGTCTTTCAATGGGTATACAGAGATGACCAGTTTGCAGAAGAGTATAGAGTGCAGTGATGTGTTCTATAAGGAGCATTGGTGGCAAATCTGATCGGCGAATGGTAAAGAATATCTAGCCGTTCGAGAGGACCCCTACCTACCGATCTATATATTACCTCTCCGTAATCTAGCATGGGTAGGATGGTCATTTGAATCAGGGTTAGTTTGGCAGCTGGGGTGAAAGAGGAACGATTACGATAGAGGAAACCAAGTCTAGATTTAACTTTAGCCTACAGCTTTGATAGGTGCTGAGAGAAGGACAGTGTACCATCTAACCATACTCCCAAGTACATGTATGAGGTGACTACCTCAAGCTCTAAACCCTCAGAGGTAGTAATCATACCTGTGGGGAGAGTGGCATTCTTCTTACCAAACCACATGACCTTTGTTTTGGAGTTGTATAGAAGGTTAAGGGCAGAGATAGCTTGTTGGACACTAAGAAAGCTTTGTTGTAGAGTGTTTAACACAAAATCCAGGGAGGGGCCAGCTGAGTATAAGACTGTTATCTGCATATAAATGGTGAGAGAGCTCCCTACTGCCTGAGCTATGTTGCTGATGTAAATTGAGAAGAGTGTGGGACCTTGGATCGAGCCTTGGGGTACACCCTTGGTGACAGGCAGTGGCTGAGACAGCAGATGTTCTGACTTTATACACTGCACTCTGAGAGAGGTAGTTAGCAAACCAGGCCAAACATCCCTCAGAGACACCAATACTCCTTAGCCAGCCCACAAGAATGAAATGGTCTAACGTATCAAAAGCTTTGGCCAAGTCAATAAAAATAGTAGCACAACATTGCTTAGAATCAAGGGCAATGGTGACATCATTGAGGACCTTTAAGGTTGCAGTGACATATCTATAACCTGTGCATTCACAGGGAATGCTGATACCCCTGCTAGGTATAGAGGTCATGCCCACAAACTTGAATAATGGCGTTGTTTACTTTGACCAACACACAGTAATCTCAGAACTTCTCTAGGCAAGATTTTTTTGACTGTTTATCATCATGCTCATGTGGTGTTCTGTGCTAGTTACAAACAAGTGCAAAAATGAGTTACCTTTCACTGTTCTACCAGAGGTTCACCCTGATTCTGCAAGTGGCTTGCGGCTATTAAGAATGATGTGGTAGCCAAAGATTGTCAGAGAAGGAATGAGTTTGACACCTTAGGGGAAGTTATCGGAGGAAATGGTGACTGTGCTTGAATCTGAAAGTGCGGTAAGTGAAGTGTGTGACAATGAATGGAAAATTGTGAAATCATAGAATGGAACAAAACAAGCAAAAGTTGTAGTAGAAGACAAGGACCGGTGCAATGAGGCATTTCTTATTGGACTGCGTTTTTTGGATAAGGAGATTCATTTGGGAAATCCATTTGTAATATCGAGGACTTTGAAGAAAGCAGTGGGAATGGTGGATTCAGTCAAGTTGAATAGAAGTGGCCTTGTTTTGGTTAATTGTGTTGATGAAGAACAGAAGAAGCGTGCATTGGATCTGGCAAAATGAGGTTTTGATGTTGGTGTGCTGTGCCTTTTTTTCACCACCCAGTGTTGTGTGTTCCTTCCAAACAACTCAACTTCAGTTTAATCTGTCCACAGTATATTTTTCCATTAGCTATGTGGAACATCCAGGTGCTCTTTTGCGAACTTCAGACGTGCAGCAATGTTTTTTTTGGACAGCAATGGCTTCTTCCGTGGTGTCCTCCCATGAACACCATTCTTGTTTACTGTTTTACGTATCGTAGACTCGTCAACAGAGATGTTAGCATGTTCCAGAGATTTCTGTAAATCTTAAGCTGACACAAGGATTCTTCTTAACCTCATTGAGCATTCTGCACTGTGCTCTTACAGTCATCTTTGCAGGACAGCCAGTTCTGCAAAGAGAGTAGCAACAGTGCTGAACTCTCTCCATTTATGGACAATGCGTCTTACCGTGGACTGATGAACATCAAGGCTTTTAGAGATACTTTTGTAACCCTTTCCAGCTTTATGCAATTCAACAATTCTTAATCTTAGGTTTTCTGATATGTCTTTTGTTCGAGGCATGGTTCACATCAGGCAATGCTTTTGTGAATAGCAAACAGAAATTTTGTGAGTGCTTTGTATAGGGCAGAGTCCCTCTAACCAACATTTTCAATCTCATTGATTATTCACCTGACTCCAATTAGCTTTTGGAGAAGTCATTAGCTTAGGGGTTCACATAATTTTTCCAACCTGCACTGTGAATTGTTTTATTATGTATTCAATATAGACAAGAAAAATACAATAATTTGTATGTTATTAGTTTAAGCACACTGTGTTTGTCTATTCTTGTGACTTAGATGAAGGTCAGATCAAATTTTTTGACCAATTTATGCAGAAATCCAGGTAAATATAAAAGGTTTTTTTCATTTTCTGATCTTTATTGTCTACCTGTACAGTAAGTAGCGGAATGCACATATAATTGTTGCAAATGTCATTATACCAAAGGAAGAAGATTATCAGATTGATTTTCAGGCTGAACTGATGGGGAATCCATTTTGACAACAGCTGAGAAGTGAAGCGACACCATAGATTTTTTCCCTTCACCACGAAATGGAAGATTCTCAATTAGAGGTAACCTAACGTTAGCTAGCTTGCTAGCCTAGTTGGACTAGCTGGGTAATTTAACTAGCTAATGTTACAGTCCTGTATAGAACCAAAAATATATTTGTTGCTGTAACTAACTCACTCTGTGTGTTTTTGTATGTTGGCAGCAATGATGAATGTGTATAAATCGTCTATGGTTGGTTAGTTGGTTCTCAGCCAGTCTCAGCTGGGTAGCAATTCTGCTGCCAATTTAGTGACGCTACTTAGCTAACAGCAAGCTGACAATATTGAAATGTCCATATTAGGTATGCCTAGCTTGCCAATCTAATGGAGATCAAATCAATTAATGGGGTGATTCAATTTTGTATTGTTCTGTATGTTGTTGTAGGTGGTACAGAATCTGATTCCACCATCATGCGCTTCCAATCCCTAGCTCTGCACAAGGTGAAGGTAAGTTGGCCAAAATATTTACAAGCTGACGGCTAAGACAGCTCAATTTACAGTAAGCATGGTATAAACCTGAATTGGGAAGTGTTTGTGTTATGAGGTTTCAGGTGGTTAGAGGTAGCCTGAGGACCACAGAGTACCTTCCAGACCATGCAATCAATTTAGTCTACCCCTCTTCTCTTTTTACCTTTTCTTTTTGTAAAACTCAGGTTACCTGGAGTCATTGACAGTGCCCTGCTGAAAAATACCCCAAAGCGGGGCATTTTGGGTATACAAGCATGAGGGAGCCGACATGGCTTGCGGTTATGGAGCACAACAAGATTGTCTGACAGAACCAGCAAGGGATACTGAAAGGTATAAAATTAAGACTACAACAGTAATGACATAAGTACATTCTTCTCTGCAGATTCTCAAAACACAATACAAAGACAAATTCCCCTGCAAAGGGCTACTATTGACAAGAACGATCTGTCAATGGGCTGGGGGAGGTTTACAGACAGTACTTTGAGATGAGGAAAGGGGTTTTGGTTGTGCTTAGCCAGTAAATGTATTGTTGTGTATGAGAGTGATTGAGGAAAAATGGCACCTCAATCTCCCATACACAACAATTCAAGCTGTGTAATAACTGTCTTCCTAAGACTTTGCACTCCTTATTTAGCCCCACAGCCCATTCACTTTGTTGATTGATCATTCCTCTCAAAAGCAGCTCCCAATGTCCCCTCATTGTTCCTAAACAATACGCTATCCGGTCCCATTCGGTTGATACCTTCAGCAACAAAGGTCTGTTGCCCTACGTCCCTTCCACAAAAAGTGTAAAATGCTACCACTACAACCACGTGCATTACCAACAAATGAGACATGCAGTACCAGCAAATCTTCTGCAAGAGGGCCAAACAGTTGGTGGATAAGAAGCCCTACACCACTTTCGGCAGAGTCTTATCCAGCTGGCCGTTCACCGAACACAATTTCCACTGTACCAAAGCCGGATAAAGGACTGGCTGCGTTTACACAGGCAGCCCAATTCTGATGTTTTTTTCCCACTATTTGGTCTTTGACCAATCAGATCAGTTTAGAAAAATATCTGATGTGATGAAGACCAATTAGTGGAAAATAGTATAAGAATTGGGCTGCCAGTGTGGCTCAGCATAAGACCATGTAAAACACACAGGAGGTTGCTGAGGGGAGGACGGCTCATAATAATGCCCGGAACGAATGGAATGGCATCAAACACATGGTCGTGTGTTTGATACCATTCCACCTATTCCGATCCAGCCATTAACACAAGCCCGTCCTCACCAATTAAAGTGCCACCAACCTCCTGTGGTAGAACACGGGGTCTCCAACCCCCGTTCCCGGAGAGCTACCCTCCTGTAGGTTTTCACTCCAACCCCAGTTGTAACAAACCTGGTTCAGCTTATCAACCAGCTAGTTATTATAATCAGGTGTGCTAGATTAGGGTTGGAGTGTGAGTGTGTCTACCTTTATTTTTTTGAGCAGTGTATTTATACAGTGAGCACCATAATTCATTGGACAGTGACAATTTTTTTGTTATTTTGGTTCTGTACTCTAGCACTTTGAGTTTGAAAGGATACAATGACAATGAGGGTGAAGTGCAGACTGTCAGCTTTGAGGGTATTTTCATACATATCGGATGAACCGTTTAGAAATTATAGAAGCTTTTTTACATAGTCCCCCCATTTTCGGCCATCAAAAAACTTTGGACAGTTTAACATAATGTAGAATAAAGTAATCATTGTTAATATTTGGTCACATATTCTTTGCATTCAATGACTGCTTGAAGTCTGCAATGCATCGACATCCCCAGACACTGGGTATCTTCCCTGGTGATGCTCTGCCAGGCCTGTACTGCAGCCATCTTCAGTTCCTGCTTGTTTCGGGGACTTATTGCCTTCAGTCTCCTCTTCAGCATGTAAAATGTATGTTCAATTGGATTCAGATCCGGTGATTGACTCGGCCAGTCAAGGATTTTCCACTTTTTGGCCATCAAAAACCCCTTTGTTGCTCTAGCAGAATGTTTAGGGTCATTGTCTTGATGCATGATGAAGTGCCATCCAATGAGTTTGGAGGCATTTGGTTTTATCTGAGCAGATAAAATACACTGCTCAAAAAAATAAAGGGAACACTTAAACAACACAATGTAACTCCAAGTCAATCACTTCTGTGAAATCAAACTGTCCACTTAGGAAGCAACACTGATTGACAATAAATGTCACATGCTGTTGTGCAAATGGAATAGACAACAGGTGGAAATTATAGGCAATTAGCAAGACACCCCCAATAAAGGAGTGGTTCTGCAAAATGACCTCCAGCAGGCCACAAATGTGCATGTGTCTGCTCAAACGGTCAGAAACAGACTCCATGAGGGTGGTATGAGGGCCCGACGTCCACAGGTGGGGGTTGTGCTTACAGCCCAATACCGTGCAGGACGTTTGGCATTTGCCAGAGAACACCAAGATTGGCAAATTCGCCACTGGCGCCCTGTGCTCTTCACAGATGAAAGCAGGTTCACACTGAGCACGTGACAAACGTGACAGAGTCTGGAGATGCTGTGGAGAGTGTTCTGCTGCCTGCAACATCCTCCAGCATGACCAGTTTGGCGGTGGGTCAGTCATGGTGTGGGGTGGCATTTCTTTGGGGGGCCGCACAGCCCTCCATGTGCTCGCCAGAAGTAGCCTGACTGCCATTAGGTACCGAGATGAGATCCTCAGACCCCTTGTGAGACCATAAGCTGGTGCGGTTGGCCCTGGGTTCCTCCTAATGCAAGACAATGCTAGACCTCATGTGGCTGGAGTGCTTCAGCAGTTCCTGCAAGAGGAAGGCTTTGATGCTATGGACTGGCCTGCCCGTTCCCCAGACCTGAATCCAATTGAGCACATCTGGGACATCACGTCTCGCTCCATCCACCAACGCCACGTTGCACCACAGACTGTCCAGGAGTTGGCGGATGCTTTAGTCCAGGTCTGGGAGGAGATCCCTCAGGTGACCATCCGCCACCTCATCAGGAGCATGCCCAGGCGTTGTAGGGAGGTCATACAGGCCACACACACTACTGAGCCTCATTTTGACTTGTTTTAAGGACATTACATCAAAGTTGGATCAGCCTGTAGTGTGGTTTTCCACTTTAATTTTTTTGAGCAGTATATTTCTGTAGACTTCAGAATTCATTGTTCTACTTCTGTCTGCAGTCACATCATCAGTGAAGACAAGTGAGCCTGTTCCACTGGCAGCCATACAGGCCCAAGCCATAACACCCCCTCCTCCATGTTTCAAGGATGAGGTGGTATGCTTTGGATCATGGGCATGTATTTTGTTTCTCCACAATTTCCTCTTTCCATCTCTCTGGTACATGTTAATCTTTGTCTCATCTGTCCACAATGCTTTTTTCCAGAACTCTTGGGGCTCTTTTAGGTGCTTTTTAGCAAACTGTAATCTCGCCTTTCTATTCTTCGGGCTTATCAGTGGTTTGCATCTTGTAGTGTACCCTCTGTAGTCCTGCTGGTGTAGTCCCACCTACGTAACAGCCACGGCTATCCTGTGGCGCGATTTTCAAAACCTTAAAAATCCTATTACTTCAATTTCTCAAACATATGACTATTTTACAGCCATTTAAAGATAAGACTCTCGTTAATCTAACCACACTGTCCGATTTCAAAAAGGCTTTACAACGAAAGCAAAACATTAGATTATGTCAGCAGAGTACCAAGCCAGAAATAATCAGACACCCATTTTTCAAGCCAGCATATAATGTCACCAAAACCCAGAAGACAGCTAAATGCAGCACTCACCTTTGATGATCTTCATCAGATGACAACCCTAGGACATTATGTTATACAATACATGCATGTTTTGTTCAATCAAGTTCATATTTATATCAAAAACCAGCTTTTTACATTAGCATGTGACGTTCAGAACTAGCATACCCCCCGCAAACTTCCGGGGAATTCGCTAACATTTTACTAAATTACTCACGATAAACGTTCACAAAAAGCATAACAATTATTTTAAGAATTATAGATACAGACCTCCTCTATGCACTCGATATGTCCGATTTTAAAATAGCTTTTTGGTGAAAGCACATTTTGCAATATTCTAAGTACATAGCCCAGGCATCACGGGCTCGCTATTTAGACACCCGGCAAGTTTAGCACTCACCATAATCATATTTACTATTATAAAAATTTCATTACCTTTTGTTGTCTTCGTCAGAATACACACCCAGGACAGCTACTTCAATAACAAATGTTGGTTTGGTCCAAAATAATCCATCGTTATATCCGAATAGCGGCGTTTTGTTCGTGCGTTCCAGACACTATCCGAAATAGTAAAGAAGTGTCACGCGCTTGGCGCAATTCGTGACAATAAAATTCTAAGTATTCCATTACCGTACTTCGAAGCATGTCAATCGCTGTTTAAAATCAATTTTTACGACATTTTTCTCGTAGAAAAGCGATAATATTCCGACAGGGAATCTCCTTTTCGGCAAACAGAGGAAAAAATCCCAAAGGCGGGGGCGGTCGGGGTCACGCGCATAAGCTAGTGTCTCTTGATGGGCCACTTGAGAAAGGTGATAATGTGTTTCAGCCTGGGGCTGGAATGACGACATTCTGTTTTTTCCCGGGCTCTGAGCGCCTATGGACGACGTGGGAAGTGTCACGTTAGAGCAGAGATCCTTAGTAAATGATAGAGATGGAAAAGAAGTTCAACAAATGGTCAGACAGGCCACTTCCTGTAAAGGAATCTCTCAGGTTTTGACCTGCCATTTGAGTTCTGTTATACTCACAGACACCATTCAAACAGTTTTAGAAAATGTAGGGTGTTTTCTATCCATATGTACTAAGTATATGCATATTCTAGTTACTGAGTAGGAGTGGTAACCAGATTAAATCGGGTATGTTTTTTATCCAGCCGTGTCAATGCTGCCCCCTAGCCCTAACAGGTTAATGAGTGAGAAGACTTGAAATAGACACGATGGCGGCGTACATATTGCTGGATTACTACATGGAGCAAAAAGTACTTATTTTAAATAGCCATCTCTAGCTGGCCTCCGCCCAGTTCCCTGCCCTGAACCTCGAACACTGTCACTTGCCAGCTACCACCCAGGAACTCTACCCTGCACCTTAGAGAATGCTGTCCTATTTGAACAATAGTCACTTTAATAATGTTTACATACTGTTTTAACCACTTTGTATATACTGTATTCGAGTCAAAGTTGATCCTATATAACTACTGCTGTACACACCTTTTTGATTCACATACTGTCTATCAGTGGAGGCTGCTGTGGGGAGGACGGCTCAATAATGGCTGTAACGGAGCAAATGGAATGGCATGAAACACATAGAAACCATTCCACTCCAGCCATTACCTTGAGCCCGTCCTCCCCAATTAAGGTGCCACCAACAACCTATGCTATCTATACACACCATTCACAAAGGAACACCTGCTCTTTCCACAATATACTGACCAGGTGAATCCAGGTGAAAGCTATGATCCCTTATTGATGTCACTTGTTAAATCCACTTCAATCAGTGTAGATGAAGGGGAGGAGACAGGTTAAAGAAGGATTTTTAAGCCATGAGACGAGACATGGATGGTGTATGTGTATCATTCAGAGGGTGAATGGATAAGACAAAAGATTGAAGTGCCTTTGAACAGGTTATAGTAGTAGGTGCCAGGCGCACCTGTTTAAGTGTGTCAAGAACTGCAACGCTGCTGGGTTTTTCACACTCAACGGTTCCCATGTGTATCAAGCCAACTTGACACAACTGTGGGAAGCATTGGATTAAACATGGGGCCAGCAGCCCTGTGGAACATTTTGACATGTTGTAGAGTTCATGCCTTGACGAATTAAGACTGTTCTGAAGACGAAAGTGGGTGCAACTCAATATTTGTGTTCCTAATGTTTTGTACTCTCAGTGTAATATTATATTTCCTGCAATTCTATCCATTTCACTATGGGGTTTTGTACTGTGGGTTTCTACACTGTATTATTGAGATAGCGCATTCTAATATTTCTACTACTGTACATTGCATTTTAATTACACACTGCATATTTATTTATATACTGGATTCTTGATGTCTCATTCTATATATCTACTGCTGTACATAATTCCTTGTATATCTTCTGTAAATTAATCTGCTGTAGATACAAATAGATTGCATTTGGATTACTGTAACAGTGGTATTTGGGCTGTTATTGATTTCTTGTTCATTGCTTTTTATTTTTGTATGTTTGACATTTTACTCTACTGTTAGGAGCTAGTAACATATACCTTTCGCTGCACCTGCTATAACATCTGCTAAAACGTGTACATAACCAATAACGTTTGATTTTACATTTGATATGCTGTTATCTGAATGAGGAAACACTCATTTCAATGTATCTAAAATTGGTTTAGTATTTGCTTTCTTCATCTCGAGAAACATTGTCATTACTTTATTCAAAACAGCATGATATAATCTTACTGTATGTAAGATGATGCTGTGTTTACACCAGTGCCTTTAATTGTGGAGGCCCTAATCAAATGACAATTACTAGTTGGATGAGACCAATCATATCTCCCCCTCTAAATTAAACCATATGTAAAGACTTTTGAATCCACTGAGATTCTTCCGCTACTTCAAAAGGTTTCCTTTTCACCTCCTCTGTAAATGCAATGCATTAATTAATTCTGTAGATTAACAGAGGTGTTACCCCTCAGTGAGCTGATCATTAGCAAGCTCAATTCGGACAACACAGATCTCTGCTGAGGGAACAAATGACTTTAGTGCTCTAGCGCCGCACTACAGTATACTACACTAACACTCTGCCTCAAAGACACAATGGTGAAATAAAGAGTATATACAATTAGCATGCATACAATTAGGGGCAATTATTCCCGGGCCAGTGATATGTTTCAGTTTCCTAATGCATTTCATTACATCTGTCTCTCAGACCTACTGTGTTGCTAATGAGTGCACAGGGAGTTAAATACAAAATGTAGCTACCCAATGTAATGTATACGCTGGGAGTCAGAAAGCAGGTGGTGAGTTTAATAATAAACAGCACATCAAACACGAGTAGCGTATATAGACATGAAGCATAAACAATACTGACTGGGGAAAGAACTGAATGGAGTGCCAGATATTGGGGAGGTAATAAGTGTGGTAATGGAGTCCAGGTGTGTCTGATGATGACGTACAGGTGCGCATAATGATTGATGCCAGGTGTGCGTAATGATGGATCCCAGGACCAATGGTTAGTATGCTGGTGACCTCGAGCACCAGAGGGGAGAGCAGGACTAGACGTGACACCCAAGATTAGAGTTTCTCTTGAATGGCTGTTGAATCTTGAAAGCTTTAAAGGGGAATTTCACCACACAACATGTAACTTTTTTTAAGTGTATGTAAAATGTAAAGTATTTTGTTTGCAATGTATTTTTCAATATATGTCGGGCCTCAGTAAGACTAGCTGTTCCACTGGTGTCGGCTAATGGGGGTCCTAATAATTCAAAATCATATCTTAGGCGTTTCTAGGACAGTGAGATGTGTTTCACACATAATTTCCCAGGAGGAAGGCAGGTCAGGGGAGATCTAAAAATGAATGTATTTCTGCTTTGTGGCATTTCGCGAAGGCTCTATGTTATACTGATTGCACTATATGTTTTTGTGGGAGTACATATATTTGTTCTTGTTCAATAGAGCTGTTGGACGTCTTTCAGCGATATTCCTATTGGCAGATTAGTTTTGCTCCGTTCCAGCCGTTATTATGAGTTGTCCTCCACTGAAGCAGACACATTTTTTCCACTGTCTGAAAGACTACAACTTGTGTTGGACAGTGCTTCATGCTCTGGCTCCCGCCCCTCCCCCAAGACTGGCTTTTTTAAAAGGAGGCGGACACTAACAACAATCTGTTGGGAAAAACTGAAAGAACTGACCAGACGCAATGGCATCAAGTGATTCCTCTCATCAACACGAATTCGAAGTTGGTGTATCTATTACCTACATGGTGACATTCAACCATACATGTTTGAACTGGAATGTAGCAGAGGATTTGAAAAAAATAGTTCGATTTAGCGAACGTTAGAAGCTCAGCTACAGCCGATGCCAGCACCATGAGGGCAGGTGACAAATACTGTGCCTAACTAACTTAAGTCATTTTTCCTGCAAGCCACCTAGCTAACTTTAGTTTATTTACTGAAACTGAAACCCATATTGTGTATTTCTGACTAACAACAAGTGACTAACAAACGTATTACAGTGGGGAGAAATCAAATAATTGTTCTATTTGCTAACTTAGCTAGCTAGCTTGCTAAACAACTACCGGTAGCTATATCTATGACTAAAAAATAGAAGAGATGGATGCATTTCAATCTCACAAAATTATAGGTATGACGCAAGATAGGATTCCAAACAGACGCAAATAACAAGTATTGTCATAGCCAGTAAGCTAGCTAGCTATGTTTACTAGCAAATAGTGAGGAGAAACAATAATAAAACAATTTACTGTTGTAAATCTCTCAAACTGAAACTGGTTTTACTATAAAACATATTTGCATAAGCATGCCTGATATACATGGCTGTAGCTAGATGCTATCTGTCCAACTACCTAGGCTCAATTGTACGGTCTGGTCACTGTGAAAAGGTTGAGGGTTATGCCATCTTTTTTTCTATTAGGCTAGATATTGTTGTAAATATTATCTCTGTGCCTGTGCACATGTTAAACTAGTCTACACTAGTGTTGATGTTATTTAACTTCACTAGGGTAGGGGGCAGCATTTGGAATGTTGGATGAAAAGCATGCCAGAAGCTAGGATATGCATATAATTGGTAGATTTGGATAGACAACACTCTAACATTTCCAAAACCGTTAGAATAATGTATGTGAGTATAACGCTTTGATCCAATGGATTACTGAACAAAACGCACTAACAAAAGAGGTTTTTGAATATAAAGAGAGACTTTATTGAACAAAACGAACATTTATTGTGTAACATGGAGTCTTGGGAGTGCAACCATATGAATATCATCAAAGGTAAGTGATACATTTTATTGCTATTTCTGACTTTTGTTACTCCTCTACTTGGCTGGTTACTGTTTGTAATGATTTGTCTGCTGGGCGCTGTTCTCAGCTAATCGCATGGTTTGCTTTCGCCATAAAGCCTTTTTGAAATCTGACACAGTGGTTGGATTAACCTGTTAGGGCTAGGGGGCAGTATTGACACGGCTGGATAAAAAACGTACCCGATTTAATCTGGTTACTACTCCTGCCCAGTAACTAGAATATGCATATAATTATTGGCTTTGGATAGAAAACACTCCAAAGTTTCTAAAACTGTTTGAATGGTGTCTGTGAGTATAACAGAACTCAAATGGCAGGTCAAAACCTGAGAGATTCCTTTACAGGAAGTGGCCTGTCTGACCATTTATTGTCTTTCTTTGACATCTCATTCAATTACAAAGGATCTCTGCGGTAACGTGACACTTCCCACGGCTCCAATAGGCTCTCAGAGCCCGGGAAAAACCTGAATGTCGTCATCCCAGCCCCAGGCTGAAACACATTATCGCCTTTGTCAAGTGGCCGGTCAAGGGACTGTGGGCTTAGGCGCGTGCACTGGCCGCCCCCGTCTTTGTGTTTTTTCCTCTGTTTGCCGAAAAGGAGATTCCCGGTCGGAATGTTATCGCTTTTTTACGAGATAAATTGCATAAAAATTGATTTTAAACAGCGGTTGACATGCTTCGAAGTACGGTATTCGAATATTTAGATTTTTTTTGTCACGAATTGCGCCATGCACAGGACCCTGATTTACCATTTCGGATAGTGTCTGGGACGCACGAACAAAACGTCGCTATTCGGATATAACGATGGATTATTTGGGACCAAACCAACATTTGTTATTGAAGTAGCAGTCCTGGGAGTGCATTCTGACGAAGACAACAAAAGGTAATCAAACTTTTATAATAGTAAATCTGATTTTGGTGAAGGCTAATCTTGCCGGGTGTCTAAATAGCTAGCCCGTGATGGCTGGGCTATGTACTTAGAATATTGCAAAATGTGCTTTCACCAAAAAGCTAATTTAAAATCGGACATATCGAGTGCATAGAGGAGTTCTGTATCTATAATTCTTAAAATAATTGTTATGCTTTTTGTGAACGTTTATCGTGAGTAATTTAGTAAATTGTTAGTAAATTCCCCGGAAGTTTGCGGGGGGTATGCTAGTTCTGAACGTCACATGCTAATATAAAAAGCAGTTTTTTGATATAAATATGAACTTGATTGAACAAAACATGCATGTATTGTATAACATAATGTCCTAGGGTTGTCATCTGATGAAGATCATCAAAGGTTAGTTCTGCATTTAGCTGTGGTTTGGGTTTATGTGACATTATATGCTAGCTTGAAAAATGGGTGTCTGATTATTTCTGTCTGGGTACTCTGCTGACATAATCTAATGTTTTGCTTTCGTTGTAAAGCCTTTTTGAAATCGGACAGTGTGGTTAGATTAACGAGAGTCTTGTCTTTAAATAGCTGTAAAATAGTCATATGTTTGAGAAATTGAAATATTAGGATTTTTAAGGTATTTGAAAATCGCGCCATAGGATTCAACTGGCTGTTACGTAGGTGGGACGAATTCGTCCCTCCTGCCCTAGAGAGGTTAACTTCTTTGGGCTAGGGGGCAGTATTTTCACATCCGGATAAAAAACGTACCCGATTTAATCTGGTTACTGCTCCTGCCCAGTAACTAGAATATGCATATAATTATTGGCTTTGGATAGAAAACACCCTAAAGTTTCTAAAACTGTTTGAATGGTGTCTGTGAGTATAACAGAACTCATTTGGCAGGCAAAAACCTGAGAAGGTTTCATGCAGGAAGTGGCCTGTCTGACAAGGTGTTGTTGTTCTTGCTTCTGTTTATTGAGGAGTCAGGATCTTAGCTGTAACGTGACAATTCCTACGGCTCCAATAGGCTATCAGAGCCTGGGAAAAACCTGAACGATGACGAGGCAGCCTCAGGCTGAAACATATAATCGCCTTTGCCAAGTGGCCCATCAGAGGACAATGGAATTAGGCGCGTGCCCGATTCAACCCAGTGATATATTTTCCTTCGGCTGTTTACCTAATTGCAGTTTCCCGGTCGGAATATTATCGCTTTTTTACGAGAAAAATGGCATAAAAATTGATTTTAAACAGCGGTTGACATGCTTCGAAGTACGGTAATGAAATATTTAGTAATCTTTTGTCACGAAATGCGCCGTGCACGCGACCGTTATTTACCATTGGGATAGTGTCTAGAACGCACGAACAAAACGTCGCTGTTGGAACATAACTATGGATTATTTTGGACCAAACCTACATTTGTTATTGAAGTAGAAGTCCTGGGAGTGCATTCTGACGAAGAACAGGAAAGGTAAGACCATTTTTCTTATAGTAAATCTGATTTTGGTGAAGGCTAAACTTGCCGGGTGTCTAAATAGCTAGCCCGTGATGGCTGGGCTATGTACTTAGAATATTGCAAAATGTGCTTTCACCGAAAAGCTATTTTCAAATCGGACATATCGAGTGCATAGAGGAGGTCTGTATCTATAATTCTTAAAATAATTGTTATGATTTTTGTTAACGTTTACTGTGAGTAATTTAGTAAATTGTTAGTAAATTCGCCGGAAGTTTGCGGGGGGTATGCTAGTTCTGAACGTCACATGCTAATGTAAAAAGCTGGTTTTTGATATAAATATGAACTTGATTGAACAAAACATGCATGTATTGTATAACATAATGTCCTAGGTGTGTCATCTGATGAAGATCATCAAAGGTTAGTGCTGCATTTAGCTGTCTTCTGGGTTTTTGTGACATTATATGCTAGCTTGAAAAATGGGTGTCTGATTATTTCTGGCTGGGTACTCTGCTGACATAATCTAATGTTTTGCTTTCGCTGTAACCGGGTGGGGTAGGTGGCACCAAATCGTCCCACCTACGTAACAGCCAGTGTTATCCCGTGGCGCGTTATTCAACAACCTCAAAAATGCAAAAACTTCAATTTTTCAAACATATGACTATTTTACACCATTTTAAAGACAAGACTCTCGTTAATCTAACCACACTGTCCGATTTCAAAAAGGCTTTACAACGAAAGCAAAACATTAGATTATGTCATCAGAGTACCCAGCCAGAAATAATCAGACACCCATTTTTCAAGCTAGCATATAATGTCACATAAACCCAAACCACAGCTAAATGCAGCACTAACCTTTGATGATCTTCATCAGATGACAACCCTAGGACATTATGTTATACAATACATGCATGTTTTGTTCAATCAAGTACATATTTATATCAAAAACCAGCTTTTTACATTAGCATGTGACGTTCAGAACTAGCATACCCCCCGCAAACTTCCGATGAATTTACTAAACATTTACTAAATTACTCACGATAAACGTTCACAAAAAGCATAACAATTATTTTAAGAATTATAGATACAGAACTCCTCTATGCACTCTATGTCCGATTTTAAAATAGTTTTTCGGTGAAAGCACATTTTGCCATATTCTGAGTAGATGGGCTAGCTATTTAGACACCCAGCAAGTTTAGCACTCACCAAAGTCAGATTTACTATAAGAAAAATGTTATTACCTTTGCTGTCTTCGTCAGAATGCACTCCCAGGACGTCTACTTCAAAAACAAATGTTGGTTTGGTTCAAAATAATCCATAGTTATATCCAAATAGCGGTGTTTTGTTCGTGCGTTCAAGACACTATCCGAAAGGGTAAATAAGGGTTACGCGCATGATGCATTTCGTGACAAAAAAATTCTAAATATTCCATTACCGTACTTCGAAGCATGTCAACCGCTGTTTAAAATCAATTTTAATGCTATTTTTCTCATAAAAAAGCGATAATATTCCGACCGGGAATCTCTGTTTAGGTTCAGAGACGAACGAAAATAAAAACATGGGGTCGACTCGTGCACGCGCCTAAGCCCATTGTCCTCTGACAGAGCACTTGCCAAAAGCGCTAATGTGTTTCAGCCTGGGGCTGGAATTACATCATTCAGCTTTTTCCCGCCTTCTGAGTGCCTATGGGAGCCGTAGGAAGTGTCACGTTACAGCAAAGATCCTCAGTCTTCAATAAACAGAGTCAAGAAGCTCAAGGAATGGTCAGACAGGCCACTTCCTGTAAGGAATCTTCTCAGGTTTTTGCCTGCCATATGAGTTCTGTTATACTCACAGACACCATTCAAACAGTTTTAGAAACTTTAGCGTGTTTTCTATCCAAAGCCAATAATTATATGCATATTCTAGTTACTGGGCAGAAGTAGTAACCAGATTAAATCGGGTACGTTTTTTATCCGGCCGTGCAAATACTGCCCCCTATCCCCAACAGGTTAACAGTATGATGGCCTGGATATAGAAGATGTTTATCAGTCTCTTGGTCCCAGCTTTGATGCAACTGTACTGTCTCTGCCTTCTAGCGGGGTGAACAGGCCATGGCTCGGGTGACTGGGGTCTTTGATGATCTTCTTGGCCTTTCTGTGATACCGTGTTCTGTAGATGTCTTAGAGGGCAGGCA
The DNA here is from genome assembly GCF_965601325.2 of Salmo salar. Lineage (NCBI taxonomy): Eukaryota > Metazoa > Chordata > Actinopteri > Salmoniformes > Salmonidae > Salmo > Salmo salar. The sequence continues at coordinate 155,355,692 of NC_138291.1, forward strand.
GTGTGCCACGTTGATGTGTTTCGCTGACTGCACCACCCTCTGGAGAGCCCTTATGTTGATACAGCCCAACAGGATGCTCTCAAAGGATGAAATGGGAGAGAGAAAAGCTTTGGCTCCACTCAACTGCTCTGAGTGTATCCATCTCTGAACCCAGGTCTAGGCTTTGTTATTCAGCCTATCATGCATCCTATTTTCGAAAGCTGTTGCTCTCCAATTCACACTAACTCTCACGCATGCCAGTCTGCCAGGCTATCATCATTGTGTTTGGAGATGGACCAACCTCTGGCCAACCCCTCTTCATAACCGTTTAGTCTGCCTTTACCAAAGATATCTCTAAAGTACCCCATCACCACCACCCACTCTCTTTACCTAGACTTCTCCAGAACCCAACCGTTCCCTCCCAATAACAGAACCACAACGACATGAATGCAGCCTGTCACCTTCAAGGCCTGGCTGTCACCTTTTTAGATGCTTGGAAAATATGTGCTGGTGGATTTCTTTAGAAAAGTGTTTTCTTGGTGTTTGTTTTACCTCAATTTTATCAGTCAATAGAGGGGTTGGTCAAGAGTCTAGTGGTAGTGGATGGATGGATGTGGGCAGATAACAGCAATCATCTGGAATGGTTTGTTTAGAATGTTTTGTTTTGGTGACGTTCCTTCAAGTACATTTTCTGTGACAACTGGCTTTGAAAAAGGGTTATATAAAATGTGTTTTACCATAAAATACCCTAGTATAAAATGTGGTTGCCTTAACAATGTGTTTGATAATTACCACAATGGTGAGAACTCTTATTGTTGGAAAGATAAAGTAAAAGGAGGCATTAACTTTGAATTGAGAATTCTCTAGGTCCGCTGCTTTAGCAGTAGCTAATTGGGATCTCAATAAAATACTAAATACTTGTGATGCAATTGTCTGTGGCGTGTTTTTGACACTGATTTTAGTATTCCTTCTATTGCCTTTGAAGAATTAAATGTATCCTTTATTTATTTCACTCAATGTGGCTGTTGTTTTTATGTCACATTGCACCGCTCGCAACCGCAGGGCTCTCCAGAGGGTGGTGCAGTCTGCCCAATGCATCACTGGGGGCAAACTACCTGCCCTCCAGGACACCTAAAACACCAAACCGAGCCACGGCCAATTCACCCCACTATCATCCAGAAGGCAAGGTCAGGTGCATCATAGCTGAAGGCCATTAGACGGTTAGATAGCCATCACTAGCCTGCTTCCACCCGGTTACTTAACCCTGCACCTTAGAGGCTGCTGCCCTATATACACATAGACTTGGAATCACTGGTCACTTTAATAATGGAACACTAGTCACTTTAATAATGTTTACATACTGCTTTGCTCATCTCATATGTGTATACTGTATTCTATTCTACTGTATTTTAGTCAATGCCACTCCAACATTGCTCAATCTAATATTTATATATTTCTTAATTCCATTCTTTTACTTTTAGATTAGCATGTTTTGTTATTAACTGTTAAATATACTGCACTGTTGGAGCTAGGAACACAAGTATTTTGCTACACCGCAATAACATCTGCTAAATATGTGTATGTGACCAATAAAATTTCATTTGACATTGAGAGATGCTGTCATGGTTTTCTATTGGTTTTTGTTTTATCTCCGCCTCACTGTATCTGTTATAAAGAAAATGCTGCTGAGAAGCACTGGAATATTCTCACGCTGCCGCTGTTGCATATGAAATATAAGTCATAATGGCAATCCCTGAAAGAACATGATACATACTATTCTAATGGAAACCCTCCATAATAAGGATTAATGAGGGTGAGGCCTCAGAACAGAATTTTGTTGTTGATTATAAATGCACGTTTATTGACAACAACAGGGTCGATTCAGTATCAAGTTTCTTGGTTTGACTTCTTTACAAAAAGTTACTTAAAATGACTCAAACAGGCATTCTTATTCAATAAGAGAAAAACATCAACAAGCCTTAAGCAATGTGATGTCCTTTTACATCCAGCATAGTCTGAATCATGGAGTACTTTACTTTACAGTCAGTTATAGATTGTTCCTGGTTCTGTCTAGATGCCAGCTGGAGAGCCCCTGATGGGGGATTTGCTGTCAACTGATGTCTGGTCAGATTCTACCTTTTGTTTCCCTGGTGAATAATACTTTCATTAGGATCATTTAGAACTCTGGCCTTTAATCCTTAAGAGTCTATTGACGCACACGTGTGTCAATCTAAGTAACATAACTTTAAGAATCCCCATTAAATTCTGTCAGTTTGAGCTAGAGATCTTTAGTTTTTTTAATGGGCTGCATCTCAATCCACAGCATCTGCCTATAGCAGCTTTCCACATCTCCGGTGGAAGGTGGCCGATCTACAGCCGTGCTTGTCAGACCATGAGACATCCTGCTAGTAAAACGAAATGCATGCTCTTCAACCGATCGCTGCCCTCACCCGCCCGCCCAACAAGCATGACTACTCTGGACGGTTCTGACTTAGAATATGTGGACAACTATAAATACCTAGGTGTCTGGCTAGACTGTAAACTCTCCTTCCAGACTCACGTTAAGCATCTCCAATCTGAAGTTAAATCTAGAATCGGCTTCCTATTTCACAACAAAGCCTCCTTCACTCATGCTGCCAAACAAGGTTTCAAAATAAATTAATGGAAGTATTGAGGTAGTTTTGTGCCCCCTGAAAAAGGGGTTAAATACAGCAGACACTTCAAAACCTTATTCCTTATCATTTATTTTTGGTGTGATAATTTACTAATGTGTTATCCAATGCATTTATATGGGCTATAATAGTAAAGGGTAGATTTAATATTCTTAGACTTTTAGAGGTAAAGGCAGGACAGTGTATTGCTACACTACACTATACACACAGATACCTAACACGGTAAGACACATTGTCTATAAATGAAGAAAGTTCAGCATTGTTGCTACCTAGGAGTGGCCATCCTACAAAGATGACTGCAAGACCACAGTGCAGAATGCTCAATGAGGCTAAGAAGAATCCTAGAGTGCCAGCTAAAGACTTACAGAAATCTCTGGAACATGCTAACATCTCTGTTGACGAGTCTACTATACGTAAAACACTAAACAAGAATGGTGTTCATGGGAGGACACCACAGAAGAAGCCACTGCTGTCTAAAACAACATTGCTGCACATCTGAAGTTCTCAAAAGAGCACCTGGATGTTCCACAGCGCTACTGGCAAAATATCCTGTGGACAGATGAAACTACAGTTGAGTTGTTTGGAAGGAACACACAACACTATGTGTGGAGACAAAAAGGCACAGCACAACAGCATCAACACCTAATCCCAACTCTAAAGTGTGGTGGAGGGAGCATCATGGTTTGGGGCGGCTTTGCTGCCTCAGGGCCTGGACAGCTTGCTATCATTGACGGAAAAATGAATTCCCAATTTTCAGGAGAATTTTCAGGAGAATGTAAGAATATCTGTTTGCCAATTGAAGCTCAACAGAAGTTGGACAATGCAACAGGACAAAGGCCCAAAACACAGAAGTAAATCAACAACAGAATGGCTCCAACAGAAGAAAATACACCTTCTGGAGTGGCCCAGTCAGAGTCCTGACCACAACCAGATTGAGATGCTGTGGCATGACCTCAAGAGAGCAGTTCACACCAGACATCCCAAGAATATTGCTGAACTGAAACAATTTTGTAAAGAGCAATGGTCCAAAATTCCTCCTCACCGTTGTGCAGGTCTGATTTGCAACTACAGACAACATTTTGTTGAGGTTATTGCTGCCAAAGGAGGATCAACCAGTTATTAAATTCAAGGGTTCACATACTTTTCCCACGCTGCACTGAGAATGTTTACACGGTGTGTTCAATAAAGACATGAAAATGTATTGTTTGTGTATTATTAGCTAAAGCAGACTGTGTTTGTCTATTGTTGGGACCTAGATGAAGATCAGATCAAATGTTATGACCAATTTATGCAGAAATCCAGGTATTTCCAAAGGCTTCACATAGTTTTGCTTGCCACTGTACATCCTGTACACCTCTCCATTCTCTCCCCTCCCTCTGTCCTTATCTTTGACCAGCTCCCGAACCCTTCCTCATCCTCCCCTCATCCCCCTCTACAATCACTGGCTGTTCAGTACCTTTTCCCTCTGTGAGATACTTTTGCTTTGAGAGATAATCCTAAACAGAGTTACCTGGGTTTCAGATAGTTCAGGAACAGGATTCCAAGGTTTCTATCCTCCAGGTTTCAATGGCCAGTAGATATCCCACCGCTCGCTTTGTTGCTCAGCAGTTTGCTCTTGAATAAATTTGACATTCTTCTCAGTCAACTACCAAACAAGCTGTGTGTGTAAGTATTTAAACAGTTGTGGGGCACTGGCCTGAATTTAGATGGCTAGACCAAAACATTCAACTCAACTTTCAGTGCTCCTGTTTAATTATTTCACCCATCACATCCGGTTTTGTTATGTGTGTTTATCATTGACATCATAATTGTTATTTTAATCATTGATGTCATTGTCATCACATTGTTATCCACATAATCTTCATCATCACCATAATTTTGTACAGGACCAGTAGGCTCATTGACTGTCCCTTTTAACAGGTTAATGGAGAATGAGTTGATTTCCAATCTGCTTATTAACAAGGCTACACTCAAAATGGCGCCGGAAAAAAATGGCAGCAGTTTTACGGGCGTATGTGTTTACACGGCGGGACAATAAACGTACACCGATTTAATCTGGTTATTACTACTGCCCAGAAACTAGAATATGCATATAATTATTGGCTTTGGATAGAAAACACCCTAAAGTTTCTAAAACTGTTTGAATGGTGTCTGTGAGTATAACAGAACTCATATGGCAGGCAAAAACCTGAGAAGATTCTGTACAGGAAGTGCCCTCTCTGACCATTCCTTGAGCTTCTTGACTCTGAAGAAGACTGAGGATCTTTGCTGTAACGTGACACTTCCTACGGATCCCATAGGCTCTCAGAATGCGGGAAAAAGCTGAATGATGTAATTCCAGCCCCAGGCTGAAACACATTAGCGCTTTTGGCAAGTGCTCTATCAGAGGACAATGGGCTTAGGCGCGTGCACGAGTCGACCCCATGTTTTTATTTTCTTTCGTCTTTGAACCTAAACACAGATTCCCGGTCGGAATATTATCGCTTTTTTACGAGAAAAATGGCATAAAAATAGATTTTAAACAGCGGTTGACATGCTTCGAAGTACGGTAATGGAATATTTAGAAATATTTTGTCACGAATTGCGCCATGCTCGTCACCCTTATTTACCCTTTCGGATAGTGTCTTGAACGCACGAACAAAACAGAGGATATTTGAACATAACTATGGATTATTTTGAACCAAACCAACATTTGTGTACCCAGATTAAATCGGGTACGTTTTTTATCCGGCCGTGTCAATACTGCCCCCTAGCCCTAACAGGTTAAACAGCCATCACTAACATTGTGTGGCTGCTGCCAACATACAGACTCAAATCTCTAGCCACTTTAACCTCTTACATTCCGCTAGCGGAACACCTGCTCCAATAGCCAATGATGGGCGTGGCGCGAATTACAAATTCCTCAAAAATACAAAAACTTCCATTTTTCAAACATATGACTATTTTACACCATTTTAAAGACAAGACTCTCCTTTATCTAACCACACTGTCCGATTTCAAAAAGGCTTTACAACGAAAGCAAAACATTAGATTATGTCAGCAGAGTACCCAGCCAGAAATAATCAGACACCCATTTTTCAAGCTAGCATATAATGTCACAAAAACCCAGAAGACAGCTAAATGCAGCACTAACCTTTGATGATCTTCATCAGATGACACACCTAGAACATTATGTTATACAATACATGCATGTTTTGTTCAATCAAGTTCATATTTATATCAAAAACCAGCTTTTTACATTAGCATGTGACGTTCAGAACTAGCATACCTCCGGTGAATTTATTAAATTACTCACGATAAACGTTCACAAAAAACATAACAATTATTTTAAGAATTATAGATACAGAACTCCTTTGTGCACTCGATATGTCCGATTATAAAATAGCTTTTCGGTGAAAGCACATTTTGCAATATTCTCAGTAGATAGCCCAGCCATCACGGCTAGCCATTTAGACACCGACCAAGTTTAGCCCTGACCAAACTCCGATTTACTATTACAAAAGTTTGATTACCTTTGTTGTCTTCGTCAGAATGCACTCCCAGGACTGCTACTTCAATAACAAATGTTGGTTTGGTCCAAAATAATCCATCGTTATATCCAAACAGCGGCGTTTTGTTCGTGCGTTCTAGACACTATCCGAAATGGTAAATCAGGGTTACGAGCATGGTGCAATTCGTGACAAAAAAATTCTAAATATTCCATTACCGTACTTCGAAGCATGTCAACCGCTGTTTAAAATCCATTTTTATGCCATTTTTCTCGTAAAAAAGCGATAATATTCAGAACGGGAATCTGCGTTTCGGTAAACAGAGGAAAGAAAACAAAGCATTCGGTCGACGCGGACACGCGCCTGAGTCTCACAGTACTGTAACCAGCCACTACCCAAACGCGCTACTTTTTTTCAGCCAGAGCCTGCAAAGCCACGATTCAGCTTTTTGCCGCCTTCTGAGAGCCCATTGGAGCCGTAGGAAGTGGCACTTAACAGCAGAGATCCTTTGTAATGGATAGAGATGGCAAAGAAGGCCAAGAAATGGTCAGACAGGGTAGTTCCTGTACAGAATCTTCTCAGGTTTTGACCTTCCATTTGAGTTCTGTTATACTCACAGACACCATTCAAACAGTTTTAGAAACTTTGGAGTGTTTTCTATCCAAGGCCAATAATTATATGCATATTCTAGTTACTGGGCAGGAGTAGTAACCAGATTAAATCGGGTACATTTTTTATCCAGCCGTGTCAATACTGCCCCCTAGCCCTAACAGGTTAAAATCAATTTTTACGCCATTTTTCTCGTAAAAAAGCGATAATATTCCGACCGGGAATCTGCGTTTAGGTAAAAAGACGAAAGAAAATAAAGCATGGGGTCGACTCGTGCACGCGCCTAAGCCCATTGTCCTCTGATTGGCCACTTACCAAAGGCGATAATGTGTTTCAGCCAGAGGCTGCCTCGATATCATTCAGCTTTTTCCCGGGTTCTGAGAGCCTATGGGAGCCGTAGGAAGTGTCACGTTACAGCAAAGATCCTCAGTCTTCAATAAAAAGATCCAAGATGAACAAGAACTTGTCAGACAGGTCACTTCCTGTATGGAATCTTCTCAGGTTTTTGCCTGCCATATGAGTTATGTTATACTCACAGACACCATTCAAACAGTTTTAGAAACTTTAGGGTGTTTTCTATCCAAAGCCAATAATTATACGCATATTCTAGTTTCTGGGCAGGAGTAATAATCAGATTAAATCGGGTACGTTTTTTATCCGGCCGTGAAAATACTGCCCCCTAGCCATAACAGGTTAAAGGTTGGACTCTTAGACTATCGATACCGACAGAATAAGAACAAGTCTTTGATATTAATTATTGGTCTGCAGCTAGGTATTCGGGTTTTCATTGAACGCAAAGACCGACAACCGCCGAAACCTCTATCCTATAACGACATTAAAGAATGTCACTCTGAACAACCCATTCTAACCACGACAGAGAGAGAGAGGGCGGACAGACTCTCCAACAGAAACAAACTTTTCAACAGAGATCCCGACGACACACTGAGCGTAAATATATATACTGCTAAAAAAATAAAGGGAACACTAAAATAACACATCCTAGATCTGAATGAATGAAATAATCTTATTAAATACTTTTTTCTTTACATAGTTGAATGTGCTGACAAAAAAATCACACAAAAATAATCAATGGAAATCCAATTTATCAACCCATGGAGGTCTGGATTTGGAGCCACACTCAAAATTAAAGTGGAAAACCACACTACAGGCTGATCCAACTTTGATGTAATGTCCTTAAAACAAGTCAAAATAAGGCTCAGTAGTGTGTGTGGCCTCCACGTGCCTGTATGACCTCCCTACAACGCCTGGGCATGCTCTTCATGAGGTGGCGGATGGTCTCCTGAGGGATCTCCTCCCAGACCTGGACTAAAGCATCCGCCAACTCCTGGACAAAGAAATGCCACCCCACACCATGACTGACCCACCACCAAACCGGTCATGCTGGAGGATGTTGCAGGCAGCAGAACGTTCTCCACGGCGTCTCCAGACTCTGTCACGTCTGTCACGTGCTCAGTGTGAACCTGCTTTCATCTGTGAAGAGCACAGGGCGCCAGTGGCGAATTTGCCAATCTTGGTGTTCTCTGGCAAATGCCAAACATCCTGCACAGTGTTGGGCTGTAAGCACAACCCCCACCTGTGGACGTCGGGCCCTCATACCACCCTCATGGAGTCTGTTTCTGACCGTTTGAGCAGACACATGCACATTTGTGGCCTGCTGGAGGTCATTTTGCAGGGCTCTGGCAGTGCTTCTCCTGCTCCTCCTTGCACAAAGGCGGAGGTAGCGGTCCTGCTGCTGGGTTGTTGCCCTCCTACGGCCTCCTCCACGTCTCCTGATGTACTGGCCTGTCTCCTGGTAGCGCCTCCATGCTCTGGACACTATGCTGACAGACACAGCAAACCTTCTTGCCACAGCTCGCATTGATGTGCCATCCTGGATGAGCTGCACTACCTGAGCCACTTGTGTGGGTTGTAGACTCCGTCTCATGCTACCACTAGAGTGAAAGCACCGCCAGCATTCAAAAGTGACCAAAACATCAGCCAGGAAGCATAGGAACTGAGAAGTGGTCTGTGGTCCCCACCTGCAGAACCACTCCTTTATTGGGGGTGTCTTGCTAATTGCCTATAATTTCCACCTGTTGTCTATTCCATTTGCACAACAGCATGTGAAATGTATTGTCAATCAGTGTTGCTTCCTAAGTGGACAGTTTGATGTCACAGAAGTGTGATTGACTTGGAGTTACATTGTGTTGTTTAAGTGTTCCCTTTCTTTTTTGAGCAGTGTATATTGATTGCAATTGTTCCCGAATGAGTGAGCGTTCATGCGCAAAGGATTAGTATTTCAATTGTTATAATTATCAACTCTGTAGTGCCTTCTCAGCTGACCTCCACTCCGCTTTTGTCTACCAAGCCGCCATGCCGGTTTAGCCCACTCGGGCACATTCCTCTGTCATTTCTTTGTAACGATATCTACTGTTTGTTATGCATTTCTGTGAATTACCTAGTTAGTAAATAAATTATTTTAAGTCAATTGATGTATGGATGACTCATAGTGAAGACTGGCTTCATGCAGATAACCAACAATTTATGACGTTTGGAATGAGACTGACGTGAGGTAAAGAATACGTCATTAATTAGAAGCCTAAGTGATCAGATATTAAAATATCTGAAAGTTATATTAGGAAAATTATAACTTTAATCTGAATATTTTCCTTGGTGCCCCGACTTCCTAGTTAAAGACACGACACTAGTCACTTTAAACAATGCCACTTTATATCATGTTTACATACCCTACATTACTCATCTCATATGTATGTACTGTATTCTACATCATCTACTGCATCTTGCCTATACCGTTCGACCATCGCTCATCCATATATTTATATGTACATATTCTTATTCATTCCTTTACACTTCTGTGTATAAGATAGTTGTTGTGAAATTGTTAGATTACTTGTTAGATATTACTGCATGGTCGGAACTAGAAGCACAAGCATTTCACTACACTCGCATTAACATCTGCTAACCATGTGTTTGTGACCAATAAAATTTGATTTGATTTGATATTAACCAAAGTAAATGAGTGGGAAACCTTTCGGTTTTCCTCGTGTCTTATTGTAAAGACATTTTGTTTGTTTGTTTTTTAGCCTGGAACTAGCATTCACTCTCTGTATGGTGTGCCTTGGCCTTCCAAACAGAGCAGTCCGCCAGTATGTGAACATTGCGAGGAACAACAATGTAACCATCCCCCTGGAGGATGAGGGCGTAAACTGGGCAATTGACAAACTCTTCAAGCTGTACTGGGTTAAAGCCGATTCATGCTCAATCCGCATCTACATTACTTACAGCGATGCGGCCTCCGCAGAAGTCAGAGCATTCATACTTTTTGCTCTTCGGGCAGTAGTTCTACGTATCCAATAAATTGGTCTGCATCACTTAAAACGCACCACTCGTAGTGATTCAGGGCTAATTTCTATAGCCACCCAGCTAATTACGAGCAAATGGCTATACGAAAAAAGATGTTGGAGTCCATTTCCCGGAGCTTGGCCAAGAACTTCCGGTTTGGAGCGAGCAGCCGCACCACGCTTCGCTCCACAGGTAATATTACACTTCACTACATTACAACGGCTTGATTTGTTTGATCTGAGCAATTCTTCTTAGCTAGCTACATAGCCGTCTTTGTATCAAAGATAATTGTGTAGTTTAGAGTAACTGAGTAATTATCGAGGCTAGCTATCTTCGTCCTCCTAACGTAGTCAACACTGCTAGCTGCTAGCTAGCTAGTCATCACTGCTAGCTAGCCAACTTCTACCGACTAGCAGCACTGCAGAAACTATTACATCGTAACGACTTGATTAGTGTGGTGTTAGTGTTAGTTAGCCAGCTACATAGTTGTCTTTGCTGTCTCTGTATCTAAGATAATTGTGTAGTATGAGTTTGAGTATTATCGAGGTGAGCCAGCCAGCCGCGACGCGGCGCCAGACTTACTCAACACACCTAGTCATCATTAACCCACTGCCAGCTAGCCAACCGTTACCGACTAGCAGCGCTGTAGATACTAATACTTTACAACGGAACGATTTGACTAGTGCAGTGTTACCTAGCTAGCTACTTCGTTGTCTTTGTCATAGCTTGATAATTGTTAGCTAGCCAGCCATCGAGGTTAGCTAGCCAGCTATTTCCGTCCCCCGCGACGCCATTTTTCCTAACCCAGCTAACTATTACCGACGAGCAGCATTGTTGAAACTAAATACACTACAAGGAACGTCTTGATTAATGTTATGTTAGCTAGCTAGCTACAAAGTTGCTTTGTATCATGACAAGGTGTAGTACTGAAACTACCGAGGTTACCTAGCCAGCTACACGTTCAAAGTCAACAACGCAGCCACTGCTAGCTAGCCTACTCCACCAGCCAGCAGTACTGTATCATTTTAGTCAATAAGATTTTTGCAACGTAAGCTTAACTTCCTGAACATTCGAGACGTGTAGTCCACTTGTCATTCCAATCTCCCTTGCATTAGCGTAGCCTCTTCTGTAGCTTGTCTACTATGTGTCTGTCTATCCCTGTTCTCTCTCCTCTGCACAGGCCATACAAACGCTCCACACCGCGTGGCCGCTGCCACTCTAACCTGGTGGTCCCAGCGCGCACGACCCACGTGGAGTTCCAGGTCTCCGGCAGCCTCTGGAACTGCCGGTCTGCGGCCAACAAGGCTGAGTTCATCTCAGCCTATGCTACCCTCCAGTCCCTAGACTTCCTGGCGCTGACGGAAACATGGATTACCACAGATAACACTGCTACTCCTACTGCTCTCTCCTCGTCTGACTACGTGTTCTTGCATACCCCTAGAGCATCGAGCCAGCGGGGTGGTGGCACTGGAATCCTCATCTCTCCCAAGTGGACATTCTCTCTTTCTCCCCTGACCCATCTGTCTATCTCCTCATTTGAATTCCATGCTGTCACAGTTACCAGCCCTTTCAAGCTTAACATCCTTATCATTTATCGCCCTCCAGGTTCCCTTGGAGAGTTCATCAATGAGCTTGACGCCTTGATAAGTTCCTTTCCTGAGGATGGCTCACCTCTCACAGTTCTGGGTGACTATAACCTCCCCACGTCTACCTTCGACTCATTCCTCTCTGCCTCCTTCTTTCCACTCCTCTCCTCTTTCGACCTCACCCTCTCACCTTCCCCCCCCTACTCACAAGGCAGGCAATACGCTTGACCTCATCTTTACTAGATGCTGTTCTTCCACTAATCTCATTGCAACTCCCCTCCAAGTCTCCGACCACTACCTTGTATCCTTTTCCCTCTCGCTCTCATCCAACACTTCTCACTCTGCCCCTACTCGGATGGTATTGCGCCGTCCCAACCTTCGCTCTCTCTCTCCCGCTACTCTCTCCTCTTCCATCCTATCATCTCTTCCCTCTGCTCAAACCTTCTCCAACCTATCTCCTGATTCTGCCTCCTCAACCCTCCTCTCCTCCCTCTCTGCATCCTTTGATTTCCTCTGTCCCCTATCCTCCAGGCCGGCTCGGTCCTCCCCTCCTGCTCCGTGGCTCGACGACTCACTGCGAGCTCACAGAACAGGGCTCCGGGCAGCCGAGCGGAAATGGAGGAAAACTCGCCTCCCTGCGGACCTGGCATCCTTTCACTCCCTCCTCTCTACATTTTCCTCTTCTGTCTCTGCTGCTAAAGCCACTTTCTACCACTCTAAACTCCAAGCATCTGCCTCTAACCCTAGGAAGCTCTTTGCTACCTTCTCCTCCCTCCTGAATCCTCCTCCCCCTCCCCCCCCCTCCTCCCTCTCTGCGGATGACTTCGTCAACCATTTTGAAAAGAAGGTTGAAGACATCCGATCCTCGTTTGCTAAGTCAAACGACACTGCTGGTCCTGCTCACACTGCCCTACCCTGTACTTTGACCTCTTTCTCCCCTCTCTCTCCAGATGAAATCTCGCGTCTTGTGACGGCCGGCCGCCCAACAACCTGCCCACTTGACCCTATCCCCTCCTCTCTTCTCCAGACCATTTCCGGAGACCTTCTCCCCTACCTCACCTCGCTCATCAACTCATCCTTGACCGCTGGCTACGTCCCTTCCTTCTTCAAGAGAGCGAGAGTTGCACCCCTTCTGAAAAAACCTACACTCGATCCCTCCGATGTCAACAACTACAGACCAGTATCCCTTCTTTCCTTTCTCTCCAAAACTCTTGAACGCGCCGTCCTTGGCCAGCTCTCTTGCTATCTCTCTCAGAATGACCTTCTTGATCCTAATCAGTCAGGTTTCAAGACTGGGCATTCAACTGAGACTGCTCTTCTCTGTGTCACGGAGGCTCTCCGCACTGCTAAAGCTAACTCTCTCTCCTCTGCTCTCATCCTTCTAGACCTATCTGCTGCCTTTGATACCGTGAACCATCAGATCCTCCTCTCCACCCTATCCGAGCTGGGCATCTCCGGCGCCGCCCACGCTTGGATTGCGTCCTACCTGACAGGTCGCTCCTACCAGGTGGCGTGGCGAGAATCTGTCTCCGCACCACGTGCTCTCACCACTGGTGTCCCCCAGGGCTCTGTTCTTGGCCCACTCCTATTCTCGCTATACACCAAGTCACTTGGCTCTGTCATATCCTCACATGGTCTCTCATATCATTGCTATGCAGATGACACACAATTAATCTTCTCCTTTCCCCCTTCTGACAACCAGGTGGTGAATCGCATCTCTGCATGTCTGGCAGACATATCAGTGTGGATGACGGATCACCACCTCAAGCTGAACCTCGGCAAGACGGAGCTGCTCTTCCTCCCGGGGAAGGAGTGCCCGTTCCATGATCTCGCCATCACGGTTGACAACTCCCTTGTGTCCTCCTCCCAGAGTGCTAAGAGCCTCGGCGTGACCCTGGACAACACCCTGTCGTTCTCCACCAACATCAAGGCGGTGACCCGATCCTGTAGGTTCATGCTCTACAACATTCGCAGAGTATGACCCTGCCTCACACAGAAAGCGGCGCAGGTCCTAATCCAGGCACTTGTCATCTCCCGTCTGGATTATTGCAACTCGCTGTTGGCTGGGCTCCCTGCCTGTGCCATTAAACCCCTACAACTCATCCAGAACGCCGCAGCCCGTCTGGTGTTCAACCCTCCCAAGTTCTCTCACGTCACCCCGCTCCTCCGCTCTCTCCACTGGCTTCCAGTCGAAGCTCGCATCCGCTACAAGACCATGGTGCTTGCCTACGGAGCTGTGAGGGGAACGGCACCTCCGTACCTTCAGGCTCTGATCAGGCCCTACACCCAAACAAGGGCACTCCGTTCATCCACCTCTGGCCTGCTCGCCTCCCTACCTCTGAGGAAGCACAGTTCCCGCTCAGCCCAGTCAAAACTGTTCGCTGCTCTGGCACCCCAATGGTGGAACAAGCTCCCTCACGATGCCAGGACAGCGGAGTCAATCACCACCTTCCGGAGACACCTGAAACCCCACCTCTTCAAGGAATACCTGGGATAGGATAAAGTAATCCTTCTACCCCCCCCCTTAAAAGATTTAGATGCACTATTGTAAAGTGGTTGTTCCACTGGATATTATAAGGTGAATGCACCAACTTGTAAGTCGCTCTGGATAAGAGCGTCTGCTAAATGACTTAAATGTAAATGTAAATGTAAATAGCATGAAGTAAAACGGTGGGACCATTTTCCCACCTGCATCTTCACTTCAACCCTTCATTTAGCTCTACGATTTTGTCCCACAACTGCATCCACTTCTTGTGACAAGCTTCCCATTCAATTGATGTGGTAAAGAGGTCAATGGAACTTGACCAAAACAATGGAAATGCCATGGAAACACGATTGGGGAATGATCCCGAATCTCCTCATTGTCCCCCAGCAAAATTAGGCTATTGTTTTTATGTGTATTTCACTCTGAGACAAAAAACGGAGTGTAATGCTTGTATGAATATCAACTGCAATACATGTTCATGTCCTTTTCATTGTCATCAATCAACTGCATTACAGTTAAAAATGTCTGCCAGCATAATTTCTGTATGCTAGCTATGCTACCAGCTTATACGAAAGTGAGTTAGCATTTAGCAGTGACTTCTTCTAAACCTGAAAAGGGACAACTTCTAAATGCTATGCAAGAAAAACAACCAAATATATCCAAATCGGACTTTGGTAGACACATTGTGGGCATGTTACAATACATCCATCATGACAGATTTGACGAATGTCCACTTTGTTAGATTAGATTTGTTGAATGTGCGCCAATCCAGCATCCTATCCCCCCCAGTCTGCATTCCACTGACTTCTTTATCGCATCTATTGCATCTTTATCGCATCTAAAAATGTTTATATTTATGAACTTGTTCTGATAGCCTTTTGTCAAAGTTCTGCATGTTTGTTGTAAAGGAAGTTGTCAAGGAAGTAAGTTTGTGTATATACAGGATGTACCACCCCCACCTACTGTCAACCAATCATGTCAATACGGAGCTATACGGAGGTCTTCGCATTGTTACAAAATTTGGGAGATGCACTGCATCAACGTATGGAGCTCGATTTGGAGCCTCCGGGCCGCATTCTGGATCCAGCATGAATCGGCTTTTATCATATCCTATCCAACTTCAGTCCATTCTCCTGTGTCCCTGGTACAAAATTGTCTGACTTAGCCTCTCTGGACTACATATCTGATTGGCTGACATAATAAATAACGTGTTTAAAAATGTTTCATGTCAATTTGTTTAATGTAAGATTTTCTATATGGAGCACAGTATGAATTGTATAAATGACTATTGTTTTCTAGACATGTATTTCCCAGTCATTTACATAATTGTGAAATGGGTTTAAGTGGAATATAACACAACATGTAAAAAACATATCTTGAAACACTCGTGTGTAGTTAGGGACGACATGTTACTGTGCCAGCACAGTGACTGTTTTAAAAGTAACACAAGGTATCGTCCCTAACTAGACACACGGATGTGTGTAATAAGGGAAAACGTAGGGGAAAGTGATAGTGGAAAGCACACAGTCCAACCAACACAAACAGACTGCTGTTGTGTGCATTCAGCCACACTGCTCTCTGACCCTGCTGTAGTCGTAGCATTCAGCCTATAGCCACAGTCACACCCTGCCCCTCACCCACACACACAGGCTGGAACGGCACAGGTACCCTTTCTCCACGAGACAAACTGTTTACTGAGATCACAGAGGAGGCTAACACTGTAACAGTACAGAAAGAGGAGTGAGAGAGGAGTGTGCGTGCATATGAGTGTGTGTGTGTGTGTGTGCACGACTACATCTCTGTGTGTGTGTCATGTGAGTGTTATTTTCCACCATCTGTTGGTTTATTTATTGTCCTTTGAAACAGAGACATGGCGTTCACGTATCTGGCTGCTGATTTCTCTCACAGCGCTGTCTGTCTGCCGGCTAACCCTGGGCAACGCACCTTATAACTGTCACCTAAGAGCACCTCTGGGCCCCACATAAAACAAAGCTGAGAGGAGCGTTAGAGCTCCATGCTCACTTGCTACCTATCACTAGCGTGGAAGGACTCTGACCAATCTTCACACTCTCTACTTGTTCCGAGGCACCTCCAGGACCGCAGGGAGCATCAAAGTTCACAATGTGGGTGAACATGATGGAGTGAGGTGAGACAAGAGGGAGAGATTAATAAAGAGGTGAGCTCCTGTGAGCAGTGTAGGAGGCTGGTAGTGAGGGCAGAGGTGACTCTCAATCAATAGACAGCTATGAGACTCAGACTATGGCTCTCTGCCAACATAGATTATTAAGTCCTATAGTGGTAAAGGGAACAAGACATGTGGTCATGTGACTTCACTAATGTACAGTGAGGGAAAAAAGTATTTGATACCCTGCTGATTTTGTACGTTTGCCCACTGATAAAGAAAGGATCAGTCTATAATTTTAATGGTAGGTTTATTTGAACAGTGACAGACAGAATAACAACAAAAAAATCCTGAAAAACGCATTTAAAAAATGTTATAAATTGATTTGCATTTTAATGAGGGAAATAAGTATTTGACCCCCTCTCAATCAGAAAGATTTCTGGCTTCCAGGTGTCTTTTATACAGATAACGAGCTGAGATTAGGAGCACACTCTTAAAGGGAGTGCTCCTAATCTCAGTTTGTTACCTGTATAAAAGACACCTGTCCACAGAAGCAATCAATCAATCAGATTCCAAACTCTCCACCATGGCCAAGACCAAAGAGCTCTCCAAGGATGTCAGGGACAAGATTGTAGACCTACACAAGGCTGGAATGGGCTACAAGACCATCGCCAAGCAGCTTGGTGAGAAGGTGACAACAGTTGGTGCGATTATTCGCAAATGGAAGAAACACAAAAGAACTGTCAATCTCCCTCGGCCTGGGGCTCCATGCAAGATCTCACCTCGTGGAGTTGCAATGATCATGAGAACGGTGAGGAATCAGCCCAGAACTACACTGGAGGATCTTGTCAATGATCTCAAGGCAGCTGGGACCATAGTCACCAACAAAAAAATTGGTAACACACTACGCCGTGAAGGACTGAAATCCTGCAGCGCCCGCAAGGTCCCCCTGCTCAAGAAAGCACATATACATGCCCGTCTGAAGTTTGCCAATGAACATCTGAATGATTCAGAGGACAACTGGGTGAAAGTATTGTGGTCAGATGAGACCAAAATGGAGCTCTTTGGCATCAACTCATCTCGCCGTGTTTGGAGGAGGAGGAATGCTGCCTATGACCCCAAGAACACATCCCCACTGTCAAACATGGAGGTGGAAACATTATGCTTTGGGGGTGTTTTTCTGCTAAGGGGAGAGGACAACTTCACCGCATCAAAGGGACGATGGACGGGGCCATGTACTATCGAATCTTGGGTGAGAACCTCCTTCCCTCAGCCAGGGCATTGAAAATGGGTCGTGGATGGGTATTCCAGTATGACAATGACCCAAAACACATGGCCAAGGCAACAAAGGAGTGGCTCAAGAAGAAGCACATTAAGGTCCTGGAGTGGCCTAGCCAGTCTCCAGACCTTAATCCCATAGAACATCTGTGGAGGTAGCTGAAGGTTCGAGTTGCCAAACGTCAGCCTCGAAACCTTAACCTGTTAGGGCTAGGGGGCAGTATTTGCACGGTTGGATAAAAAAAATGTACCCGATTTAATCTGGTTACTAATCCTACCCAGTAACTAGAATATGCATATACTTATTATATATGGATAGAAAACACTCTAAAGTTTCTAAAACTGTTTGAATGGTGTCTGTGAGTATAACAGAACTCATATGGCAGGCCAAAACCTGAGAAGATTCCATGCAGGAAGTGGCCTGTCTGACATGTTGTGTTTTATCTTGGCTCTTTTTATTGAAGACTGAGGATCTTTGCAATAACGTGACACTTCCTACGGCTCCCATAGGCTCTCAGAGCCCGGGAAAAAGCTGAAGGATATCGAGGTAGGCTCTGGCTGAAACACTTTATCGCGTTTGGATAGTGGCTGGTCAGAGTACTGTGGGCTTAGGCGCGTGCCCGAGTCGACCGAATGCTTTATTTTCTTTCCTCTGTTTACCTAAATGCAGATTCCCTGTCGGAATATTATCGCTTTTTTACGAGAAAAATTGCATAAAAATTGATTTTAAACAGCGGTTGACATGCTTCGAAGTACGGTAATGGAATATTTAGAATTTTTTTGTCATGAATTGCGCCATGCTCGTGACCCTTATTTAAACTTCGGATAGTGTCTTGAACGCACGAACAAAACGCCGCTATTTGGATATAACGATGGATTATTTTGGACCAAACCAACATTTGTTATTGAAGTAGCAGTCCTGGGAGTGCATTCTGACGAAGACAACAAAGGTAATCAAACTTTTGTAATAGTAAATCGGAGTTTGGTCAGGGCTAAACTTGGTGGGTGTCTAAATAGCTAGCCGTGATGGCTGGGCTACGTACTCAGAATATTGCAAAATGTGTTTTCACCGAAAAGCTATTTTAAAATCGGACACCTCGATTGCACAAAGGAGTTCTGTATCTATAATTCTTAAAATAATTGTTATGTTTTTTGTGAACGTTTATCGTGAGTAATTTAGTAAATTCACCGGAGGTTTGCGGGGGGTATGCTAGTTCTGAACGTCACATGCTAATGTAAAAAGCTGGTTTTTGATATAAATATGAACTTGATTGAACAAAACATGCATGTATTGTATAACATAATGTCCTAGGTGTGTCATCTGATGAAGATCATCAAAGGTTAGTGCTGCATTTAGCTGTCTTCTGGGTTTTTGTGACATTATATGCTAGCTTGAAAAATGGGTGTCTGATTATTTCTGGCTGTGTACTCTGCTGACATAATCTAATGTTTTGCTTTCGTTGTAAAGCCTTTTTGAAATCGGACAGTGTGGTTAGATTAACGAGAGTCTTGTCTTTAAAATGGTTTAAAATAGTCATATATTTGAGAAATTGAAGTAATAGCATTTCTAAGATATTTGAAAATTGCGCCACGGGATTACACTGGCTGTTGCGTAGGTGGGACGATTTGGTGCCACATAGCCCAGAGAGGTTAATGACTTGGAGAAGATCTGCAAACCGGAGAGGAACAAAATCCCTCCTGAGATGTGTGCAAACCTGGTGGCCAACTACAAGAAATGTCTGACCTCTGTGATTGCCAACAAGGGTTTTGCCACCAAGTACTACCTCATGTTTTGCAGAGGGGTCAAATACTTATTTCCCTCATTAAAATGCAAATCAACTACAGACCAGTATCCCTTCTTTCTTTTCTCTCCAAAACTCTTGAACGTGCCGTCCTTGGCCAGCTCTCCTGCTATCTCTCTCAGAATGACCTTCTTGATCCAAATCAGTCAGGTTTCAAGGCTGGTCATTCAACTGAGACTGCTCTTCTCTGTGTCACGGAGGCTCTCCGCAGTGCTAAAGCTAACTCTCTCTCCTCTGCTCTCATCCTTCTAGACCTATCTGCTGCCTTTGATACTGTGAACCATCAGATGCTCCTCTCCACCCTCTCCGAGTTGCATATCTCCGGCGCGGCTCACTCTTGGATTGCGTCCTACCTGACAGGTCGCTCCTACCAGGTGGCGTGGCGAGAATCCGTCTCCGCACCACGTGCTCTCACCACTGGTGTCCCCCAGGGCTCAGTTCTAGGCCCTCTCCTATTCTCGCTATACACCAAGTCACTTGGCTCTGTCATATCCTCACATGGTCTCTCCTATCATTGCTACGCAGACAACACACAATTAATCTTCTCCTTTCCCCCTTCTGATAACCAGGTGGTAAATCGCATCTCTGCATGTCTGGCAGACATATCAGTGTGGATGACGGATCACCACCTCAAGCTGAACCTCGGCAAGACGGAGCTGCTCTTCCTCCCGGGGAAGGACTGCCCTTTCCATGATCTCGCCATCACGGTGGACAACTCCATTGTGTCCTCCTCCCAGAGTGCTAAGAGCCTCGGCGTGACTCTGGACAACACCCTGTCGTTCTCCGCTAACATCAAGGTGGTGACCGGATTCTGTAGGTTCATGCTATACAACATTCGCAGAGTACGACCCTGCCTTACACAGGAAGCGGCTCAGGTCCTAATCCAGGCACTTGTCATCTCCCATCTGGATTACTGCAACTCCCTGTTGGCGGGGCTCCCTGCCTGTGCCATTAACCTGTTGGGTCTAGGGGGCAGCATTTGCACGTCTGGATAAAAAAAATGTACCCGATTTAATCTGGTTACTAATCCTACCCAGTAACTAGAATATGCATATACTTATTATATATGGATAGAAAACACTCTAAAGTTTCCAAAACTGTTTGAATGGTGTCTGTGAGTATAACAGAACTCATTTGGCAGGCAAAACCCTGAGACATTTTCTGACAGGAAGTGGATACCTGATGTGTTGTATTGACTTTAAACCTATCCCATTGAAAAACACAGGGGTTTAGGAATATTTTGGCACTTCCTATTGCTTCCACTAGATGTCACCAGCCTTTACAAAGTGTTTTGAGTCTTCTGGAGGGAGATCTGACCGAACAAGAGCCATGGAACGGTGATGTCCCATTAGACACCTGGCGCGCTACTTCATGTTGGGTACCTTCGTTCCAATACGTTATAAAAGACTATGCATTCGTCCACCTTGAATATTATTCATGTTCTGGTTAAAAAAGGCCCTAATGATTTATGCTATACAACGTTTGACATGTTTGAACGAACGGAAATATATTTTTTCCCCTCGTTCATGACGAGAAGTCCGGCTGGCTTACATCATGTGCTAACGAGACGGAGATTTTTGGACATAAATGATGAGCTTTTTTGAACAAAACTACATTCGTTATGGACCTGTGATACCTGGAAGTGACATCTGATGAAGAGAATCAAAGGTAATGGATTATTTACATAGTATTTTCGATTTTAGATCTCCCCAACATGACGTCTAGTCTGTATCGCAACGCGTATTTTTCTGGGCACAGTGCTCAGATTATTGCAAAGTGTGATTTCCCAGTAAGGTTATTTTTAAATCTGGCAAGTTGATTGCGTTCAAAAGATGTAAATCTATAATTCTTTAAATGACAATATAATATTTTACCAATGTTTTCTAATTTTAATTATTTAATTTGTGACGCTGACTTGACTGCCGGTTATTGGAGGGAAACGATTTCCTCAACATCAATGCCATAGCAAAACGCTGTTTTTGTATATAAATATCAACTTGATAGAACTAAAAATGCATGCATTGTCTAACATAATGTCCTAGGAGTGTCATCTGATGGAGATTGTAAAAGGTTAGTGCATCATTTTAGCTGGTTTTATGGTTTTGGTGACCCTGTCTTTGACTTGACAAAACATTACACACAACTCTTGTAAATGTACTGTCCTAACATACTCTAAATTTATGCTTTCGCCGTAAAACCTTTTTGAAATCGTAAAACGTGGTTAGATTAAGGAGATGTTTATCTTTCAAATGGTGTAACATAGTTGTATTTTTGAAAAATTTGAATTTTGACATTTATTTGGATTCAAATTTGCCGCTCTTGAAATGCACCTGCTGTTGATGGAGTGCACCACGGGTGGCACGCTAGCGTCCCACCTAGCCCCAAGAGGTTAAATGACAATATAATATTTTACCAATGTTTTCTAATTTTAATTATTTAATTTCTGACGCTGACTTGACTGCCGGTTATTGGAGGGAAACGATTTCCTCAACATCAATGCCATAGTAAAACGCTGTTTTTGGATATAAATATGAACTTGATAGAACTAAAAATGCATGCATTGTCTAACATAATGTCCTAGGAGTGTCATCTGATGGAGATTGTAAAAGGTTAGTGCATCATTTTAGCTGGTTTTATGGTTTTGGTGACCCTGTCTTTGACTTGACAAAACATTACACACAACTCTTGTAAATGTACTGTCCTAACATACTCTAAATTTATGCTTTCGCCGTAAAACCTTTTTGAAATTGTAAAACGTGGTTAGATTAAGGAGATGTTTATCTTTCAAAGGGTGTAAAATAGTTGTATGTTTGAAAAATTTGAATTTTGACATTTATTTGGATTCAAATTTGCCGCTCTTGAAATGCACCTGCTGTTGATGGAGTGCACCACGGGTGGCACGCTAGCGTCCCACCTAGCCCATAGAGGTTAAACCCCTACAACTCATCCAGAACGCCACAGCCCGTCTGGTGTTCAACCTTCCCAAGTTCTCTCACGTCACCCCGCTCCTCCGCACACTCCAATGGCTTCCAGTTGAAGCTCGCATCTGCTATAAGACCATGGTGCTTGCCTACGGAGCTGTGAGGGGAACGGCACCTCCGTACCTTCATGCTCTGATCAGGCCCTTCACCCAAACAAGGGCACTGCGTTCATCCACCTCTGGCCTGCTGGCCCCCCTACCTCTGCGGAAGCACAGTTCCCGCTCAGCCCAGTCAAAACTGTTTGCTGCTCTGGCACCCCAATGGTGGAACAAGCTCTCTTACGACGCCAGGACAGCGAAGTCAATCACCACCTTCCGTGGACACCTGAAACCCCACCTCTTTAAGGAATACCTGGGATAGGATATAGTAATCCTTCTAACCCCCCCCCCCCCAAAAAAAAGATATAGATGTACTATTGTAAAGTGGTTGTTCCACTTGATATCATAAGGTGAATGCACCAATTTGTAAGTCGCTCTGGATAAGAGCGTCTGCTAAATGACGTAAATGTAAATGTAAATAACACTTTTGACATGTGTTTTTCTGGATTTTTTTGTTGTTATTCTGTCTCTCACTGTTCAAATAAACCTACCATTAAAATTATAGACTGATCATTTCTTTGTCAGTTGGCAAACGTACAAAATCAGCAGCGGATCAAATACTTTTTTCCCTCACTGTACCAAGTGTGCCAAACTGAATGCACGTTCTCTGCTTTACACTCAGTTTGTAATTTTATCAAACACTTTTTGCAAAACTGTAAACACAACTCACAGTTTTACACTGTTTGCAATTTAATAACACAGCAAAACTGTAAATGTTAGTCTCTACTGTACATTGCTACACTATTTCGCCAATTGCCTTTCCACAGTGACACATGCTAAAACACTTTTAGATAATGAGTTCACTTACAAATCAGTTTGAGCACATTTATTTGTGTTATTTGTTTACTTATTTTGGACATAATGTTGCCACTACCATGTCTTATGACCAAAAATAACTTCTGGAAATCAGGACTCCGATTACTCACCACGGACTGGCAGAATCCTTTTTTTCCTTTAACGAGTGACGAGCCCGACACAAACTAAATACTGCTGTCTTGGGAACAGGCCCAGATCCCCGTGATTTGTGTGAAGAGGAGGCGGAGAATAGGCAATCAAATAAACCCCCACTTCATTCCATTCTGCTAGCAAACGTGCAATCTTTGGACAATAAAATAGATGACCTACGCGGAAGATTAAATTACCAACGGGACATTCATAACTGTAATATCTTATGCTTCATGGAGTTGTGGCTGAACAACGACACTATCAACATACAGCTGGCTGGTTATACACTGCACTGGCAGGATAGAACAGTGGCGACCGGTAAGACAAGGGGCGGCGGACTATGTCTTTTTGTAAATAACAGCTGGTGCATGATATCTAAGAAAGTCTCGAGCTATTGCTCGCCTGAGATAGTGTGGTCTACAGCTAATCATGAGATACTCTATCTACCAAGAGAGTTATCTGCATTTTTCATTGCTGTTGTTGTACCACCACAGTCAGAGGCTGACACTAAGACATCATTGAATGAGCTGTATTCCACCATAAGCGAACAAGAAAATGCTCACCCAGAGGTGGCGCTCCTAGTAACCGGGGACTTTAATGCAGGGAAACTTAAATCTGTTTTACCAAATTTCTATCAGCATGTTAAATGTGCAACCAGAGGAAAAACAACTCTGGACCACCTTTACTCCACCCACAGAGACGCATAGAAAGCTCTCCCTTGCCCTCTATTTGTCAAATCGGACCATCATTTTATCCTCCTGATTCCTGCTTACAAGCAAAAATTAAAGCAGGAAGCACCAGTGACAAGATCAATAAAAAAGTGGTCAGATGAAGCAGATGCTAAGCTACAGGACTGTTTTGCTAGCACAGACTGGAATATGCTCCTGGGATTCCTCCGATGGCATTGAGGACTACACCACATCAGTCATTGGCTTCATCAATAAGTGCATCGATGACATCGTCCCCACAGTGACCGTACGTACATACCCCAACCAGAAGCCATGGATTACAGTCAACATCCGCACTGAGCTAAAGGGCAGAGCAGCCACTTTCAAGGAGAGGGACTCTAAACCTGAAGCTTATAAGAAATCTCGCTATGCCCTCCGACGAACCATCAAACAGGCAAAGGGTCAATACAGGACTAAGATCAAATCGTACTACACCGGCTCTGACGCTCGTCGGATGTGGCAAGGCTTGCAAACAATTTCAGACTACAAAGGAAAGCACAGCTGAGAGCAGTGACACGAGCCTACCAGACGAGCTAAACTATTTCTATGCTTGCTTTGAGGCAAATAACACTGAAACATACATGAGAGCACCAGCTGTTCCGGAAGAATGTGTGATCACGCTCTCCGCAGCCGATGTGATTAAGACCTTTAACCTGTCTGGGCTAGGGGGCAGTATTTTCACGGCCGGATGAAAAATGTACCCAATTTAAACAGGTTACTACTCTGGTCCAGAAACTAGAATATGCATATTATTAGTAGATTTGGATAGAAAACACTCTGAAGTTTCTAAAACTGTTTGAATGGTGCCTGAGATTATAACAGAACTCGTATGGCAGGCAAAAACCTGAGAAAAAGTCAAGCAGGAAGTGGAGGATCTGAGAATTGTAGTTTTTCTTCCTAGTCTCTTTCGAAACTACAGTATCCGTGGGGTTACGTTGCACTTCCTAAGGCTTCCATTGGCTGTCTAAAGCCTTCAGAAAAAGGTTTGAGCATTCTCCTGTCACTGGGCAGATAATAGGAGCTCAGTTTCTGAGTGGACTGCCTGGCAACAAAGGGATTGGATATACGCGGTCACATGAGCACGCTGTTCCTTCTTTTTCTCCTTGAATGAATATGCTATTGTCCGGTTGGAATATTTTCACCATTTTACATTAAAAATACCATAAAGATTGATTTTAAACAGCGTTTGACATGCTTCTAAGTACGGTAATGAAACATTTTGACTTTTCGTCTCTCGTTCCGCGCTCGAGCGTTATGCCTTTGGATAAGTGATCTGTACGCACAAGCAAAACGGAGGTATTTCGACATAAATATATGTTATTTCGAACAAAAACAACATTTCTTGTGGAAGTAGCAGTCCTGGGAGTTCTCATGACGCTGGCCTGTGGGTAAGGTTTATGACCCCCCCCCCATAAATACCTTTCTCCCTTCCCCTCTCTGACCCTACTGAAGGACTTGAATAGCCTGTGTTAAATATAGAGAGTCTGGGAACATCAAACAAATGGGGAAAAGGAACCATATTTTGGTAATAAAACCAGTTGGAAATATGCTTGGGAACGTAATGAGTATGTATGTCAGTTCGGTTGTCATCTGAGACATTATGACTGATGACAGGACGACATAAACTGTACCTGAGAAAGTATACACCCTCTAGTTATCAGAGTAACATGGAATTGTTATGCAATTGAAATGTTTGATATTGAAAATGTTTGTTAGGAGATTAAATGTAATTTTAGCTTCCAAATGAGAGATTTGGGTTTTCATAAGGAAAGTGCCCTGCTTGATCAGTGGCCCACCCCTGTGAAGAGGAGGGGTTATAAACGATGAAACACATCCTTCCCCCTCTCCACTATATAAGCCTTTGACGAAAAGATAACCACGTTGTTCCAATATGTGAGGTCTGCAGCCTCTACGTTAGAAGGACACACGTCAAGTACAGATCTAAGCCAACCTCGGCGTGAGCTTTGGTGGCGAATGGTATGATCTTTGAGCTTATTCACTACAGAAGTGATACTTCCTAGCCGTTGAGTTAGCAGCGGCCGCTGTAGACGTGGGCTAGGAAAGGACGGACGACGGATCCAGTCTAACAACCAGACGAAGATACCACCACGTATCCAATTTACCACCAGAGACATTCTTCCGAGGACCGGAAGATCTGTTGGCCAACCCGGCCAACATCTACGACCAATCTACCGAAGCGCAGCTCAGAGTAAATATTTATTGTATTTTCCTTTTCCAAATGGGCGGTAATTTAGTAATGCATAAGATAATGTATTTACGTATGACATAATTTGTATTCTGTGTATATGTAATTCTGTGTGATTAGTTTAGGTATTTAGTAAATAAATAATTAAACCCAATTTGGTATTGCTGATTCAACATGTTAGCCAGGGTTCGTGAAGATAGCCAAGAATTTACAACTTTCATTATGAGACTGAAAATAAGATAAGGGTTAATATTGACTGCTACCGATGTAAAGTATTACTAAGTATTTTATCCTGTTGGGGCTAGGGGGCAGTATTTTCACGGCTGGATAAAAAAAAGTACCCGATTTAATCTGGTTACTAATCCTACCCAGTAACTAGAATATGCATATACTTATTATATATGGATAGAAAACACCCTAAAGTTTCTAAAACTGTTTGAATGGTGTCTGTGAGTATAACAGAACTCATTTGGCAGGCAAAACCCTGAGACATTTTCTGACAGGAAGTGGATACCTGATGTGTTGAATTACCTTTAAGCCTATGCCATTGAAACACACAGGGGTTGATTAACCTCTATGGGATTGGTGGGACGCTAGCGTGCCACCCGTGGTGCACTCCATCAACAGCAGGTGCATTTCAAGAGCGGCAAATTTGAATCCAAATAAATGTCAAAATTCAAATTTTTCAAACATACAACTATTTTACACCCTTTGAAAGATAAACATCTCCTTAATCTAACCACGTTTTACGATTTCAAAAAGGTTTTACGGCGAAAGCATAAAGTTAGAGTATGTTAGGACAGTACATTTACAAGAGTTGTGTGTAATGTTTTGTCAATTCAAAGACAGGGTCACCAAAACCATAAAACCAGCTAAAATGATGCACTAACCTTTTACAATCTCCATCAGATGACACTCCTAGGACATTATGTTAGACAATGCATGCATTTTTAGTTCTATCAAGTTCATATTTATATCCAAAAACAGCGTTTTACTATGGCATTGATGTTGAGGAAATCGTTTCCCTCCAATAACCGGCAGTCAAGTCAGCGTCACAAATTAAATAATAAAAATTAGAAAACATTGGTAAAATATTATATTGTCATTTAAAGAATTATAGATTTACATCTCTTGAACGCAATCAACTTGCCAGATTTAAAAATAACCTTACTGGGAAATCACACTTTGCAATAATCTGAGCACTGCGCCCAGAAAAATACGCGTTGCGATACAGACTAGACGTCATGTTGGGGAGATCTAAAATCGAAAATACTATGTAAATAATCCATTACCTTTGATTCTCTTCATCAGATGTCACTTCCAGGTATCACAGGTCCATAACGAATGTAGTTTTGTTCAAAAAAGCTCATCATTTATGTCCAAAAATCTCCGTCTTGTTAGCACATGATCTAAGCCCGCCGGACTTCTCGTCATGAACGAGGGGAAAAAATATATTTACGTTCATTCAAACATGTCAAACGTTGTATAGCATAAATCATTAGGGCCTTTTTTAACCAGAACATGAATAATATTCAAGGTGGACGAATGCATACTCTTTTATAACGTATTGGAACGAGGGTACCCAACATGAACTCGCGCGCCAGGTGTCTAATGGGACATCATCGTTCCATGGCTCTTGTTCGGTCAGATCTCCCTCCAGAAGACTCAAAACACTTTGTAAAGGCTGGTGACATCTAGTGGAAGCAATAGGAAGTGCCAAAATATTCCTCAGCCCCTGTGTTTTTCAATGGGATAAGTTTAAAGTCAATACAACACATCAGGTATCCACTTCCTGTCAGAAAATGTCTCAGGGTTTTGCCTGCCAAATGAGTTCTGTTATACTCACAGACACCATTCAAACAGTTTTAGAAACTTTAGAGTGTTTTCTATCCATATATAATAAGTATATGCATATTCTAGTTACTGGGTAGGATTAGTAACCAGATTAAATCGGGTACATTTTTTTTATCCAGACGTGCAAATGCTGCCCCCTAGCCCTAACAGGTTAACCAGAACATGAATAATATTCAAGGTGGACGAATGCATACTCTTTTATAACGTATTGGAACGAGGGTACCCAACATGAACTCGCGCGCCAGGTGTCTAATGGGCCATCATCGTTCCATGGCTCTTGTTCGGTCAGATCTCCCTCCAGAAGACTCAAAACACTTTGTAAAGGCTGGTGACATCTAGTGGAAGCAATAGGAAGTGCCAAAATATTCCTCAGCCCCTGTGTTTTTCAATGGGATAGGTTTAAACGTAATACAACACATCAGGTATCCACTTCCTGTCAGAAAATGTCTCAGGGTTTTGCCTGCCAAATGAGTTCTGTTATACTCACAGACACCATTCAAACAGTTTTAGAAAATTTAGGGTGTTTTCTATCCATATGTAATAAGTATATGCATATTCTAGTTACTGGGTAGGAGTGGTAACCAGATTAAATCGGGTATGTTTTTTTATCCAGCCGTGTCAATACTGCCCCCTAGCCCTAACAGGTTAATGTTTTGGCACTTCCTATTGCTTCCACTAGATGTCACCAGCCTTTACAAAGTGTTTTGAGTCTTTTACTGTGAGATCTGACCGAACAAGAGCCATGGAACGGTGATGGCCGATTAGACTCTGGCGCGCGAGTTCATGTTTGGTACCCTCGTTCCAATACGTTATAAAAGAGAATGCATTCGTCCACCTTGAATATTATTCATGTTCTGGTTAAAAAAGGCACTAATGATTTATGCTATACAACGTTTGACATGTTTGAACGAACGTAAATATATTTTTTCCCCTCGTTCATGACGAGAAGTCCGGCTGGCTTAGATCATGTGCTAACAACACGGATCTTTTTGGATATAAATGATGAGCTTTTTTGAACAAAACTACATTCGTTATGGACCTGGGATCCCGGGAAGTGACATCTGATGAAGAGAATCAAAGGTAATGGATTATTTACATAGTATTTTCGATTTTAGATCTCTCCAACATGGCCGTTTGTCTGTATAGCAAAGCATATTTTTCTGGGCGCAGTGCTCAGATTATTGCAAAGTGTGATTTCCCAGTAAGGTTATTTTTAAATCTGGCAAATTGATTGCGTTCAAGAGATGTAAATCTATAATTCTTTAAATGACAATATAATATTTTACCAATGTTTTCTAATTTTAATTATTTAATTTGTGGTACTGACTTGACTGCCGGTTATTGGAGGGAAACGATTTCCTCAACATCAATGCCATAGTAAAACGCTGTTTTTGGATATAAATATGAACTTGATAGAACTAAAAATGCATGCATTGTCTAACATAATGTCCTAGGAGTGTCATCTGATGGAGATTGTAAAAGGTTAGTGCATCATTTTAGCTGGTTTTATGGTTTTAGTGACCCTGTCTTTGAATTGACAAAACATTACACACAGCTATTGTCAATGTACTCTCCTAACATAATCTAACTTTATGCTTTCGCCGTAAAACCTTTTTGAAATCGGACAACGTGGTTAGATTAAGGAGATGTTTATCTTTCAAAGGGTGTAAGATAGTTGTATGTTTGAAAAATTTGAATTTTGACATTTATTTGGTTTCAAATTTGCCGCTCTTGAAATGCACCTGCTGTTGATAGGGTGCACCACGGGGGGCACGCTAGCGTCCCACATAGCCCCAAGAAGTTAAGAGTTTATTCGGAAGATACCAGCTCTATAAACGTTCTTCCGTGGTGCCCCGACTTTCTAGTTAATTACATTTACATGATTAGCTTAATCAGGTAATATTAATTAGAGAAAGAATTTTATACGTTAGCATGTCATATCACTTAATCCGGCATAGCCAAAGACACGACAGAGTGCATTCTGACGAAGATCAGAAAAAGTAAGAGAATATTTATAATACTAGTTCTGAGTTTAGGTTGCCCCGACCTTGGCGGTTGTCTGTATAGCTCTCTGTGAGGGCTGAGCTATGCACTCAGAATATTGAAAAATATGCTTTCTCCGTAAAGCTATTTTAAAATCTGACAAAGCGGTTGCATCCAGGAGTAGTCTATCTATAATTCTTTAAATAATTGTTATATATTTTGTCAACGTTTATGATGAGTATTTTTGTAAATTGATGTGCATATTCACCGGTGGTTTTGGTGGGAATACATTTTTTGAACATCACTCGCCAATGTAAAATGCTGTTTTTGGATATAAATATGAACTTTATCGAACAAAACATACATGTACTGTGTAACATAACCTCTTGACGGTCACCTAGGATAGGGGGCGCTACATCGATTTTTGAAAAAAATACTTGCCCATTTTAAACGGCCTCCTACTCAAACTCAGAAGGTAGGATATGCATATAATTAATAGTTGTGAATAGAAAACACCCTAAAGTTTCTAAAACTGTTTGAATGGTGTCTGTGAGTATAACAGAACTCATATGGCAGTCAAAACCCCGAGACAGATCGTAACAGGATGTGGAATTCTGAATTGCGGACTCAACTTCAGCACTTTGCCTATAAATCACACCGTGAGCTATGGTTCATTGAGCACTTCCTATGGCTTCCAGTAGATGTCCCCAGTCTTTACAAAGTGGTTTGAGTCTTCTACTGTGAAAACTTACTGAAAGAGAGGCTGTTGATCTTGGTCACATGGGGAGGGCTGTTACCATTATGATGCGGGCGCCCCTGGCTACCCTCCCCTTTCGAAATGTTTTGAAAGACAATGCAACCGTCCCCCTTGAATCTTATTGGCGCTCTGGTTGAAAAAGGCCCTAAAGATTTATGTTATACAACGTTTGACATATTTATTTTTTTGCATTTTGGTGAGAGAGAAGTCACGCGGACGACGGTACATTTGGAGCAAAGTGTGATTACCCAGTAAAGTTATTTTTAAATCTGGCATTGCGGGTGCTTTCACGAGATGTCAATCTATAATTCTTAGAATGACAATATTACATTTTAAAAATGTTTTCGAATAGTAATTTAGTAAATTGTAGCGCTGTTTCACCGGATGAATTTGAGGGAAAATAGTTTCTCAACGTCACGCGCCGATGTAAAATGCTGTTTTATATATAAATATGAACTTTATCGAAAAAAATAATGCATGTATTGTGTAACATGATGTCCTAGGAGTGTCATCTGATGAAGATTGTCAAAGGTTAGTGCTGCATTTAGCTGTTTTTTGGTTATTTGTGATGCATGTGGTTGGTCGGAAAATGGCTATGTGAATACTTTGACGATATACTCCTCTAACATTATCTAATGTTTTGCTTTTGCTGTAAAGCCTTTTTGAAATCGGACAACGTGGTTCGATTCAGGAGAGGTGTATCTATAAAACGCTATAAAATAGTCCTATATTTGAAAAAAAATGAAATTTTTCTATTGTTCGGTTATGAATATGGCGAAATGATTTTACGCTGGATGTTGATCCCGCATACGGGACGGAGAACTTCAAGAGATAATGTCCTAGGAGTGTCATCTGGCTGCAGGGTCAGACAGATTACCAGGACGTGTACTGTGAGCATGCGCTGACCAACTGGCAAGTGTCTTCACTGACATTTTCAACCTATCCATGTCCAAGTCTGTAATACCAACATGTTTTAAGTCCCCAAGAACACTAAGGTAAGCTGCCTAAATGACTACCAACCCGTAGCACTCACGTCTGTAGCCATGAAGTGCTTTGAAAGACACGTCATGGCTCACATCAACACCATTTTCCCAGAAACCCTAGACCAACTCCAATTTGCAACACCGCCGCAACAGATCCACAGATGTTGTAATCTCTATTGCACTCCACACTGCCCTTTCCCTCCTGGACAAAAGGAACACCTATGTGAGAATGCTATTCATTGACTACAGCTCAGCGTTCAACACCATAGTGCCCTCAAAGCTCATCAATAAGCTAAGAACCCTGGGACTAACACCTGCCTCTGCAACTGGATCCTGGACATCCTGATGGGCCGCCCCCAGGTGGTAAGGGTAGGTAACAACATATCCGCCACACTGCTCCTCAACACAGGGGCCCCTCAGGGGTGCATGCTCAGTCACGTGCTGTACTCCCTGTTCACTTATGATTGCATGGCCAGGCACGACTCCAACATCATCATTAAGTTTGCCGATGACACAACAGTGGTTGGCATGATCACCGACAACAACGAGACAGCCTATAGGGAGGAGGTCAGAGACCTGGCCGTGTGGTGCCAGGACAACAATCTCTACCTCAGTATGTTCAAGACAAAGAGGTGATTGTGGACTACAGAAAAAAGGAGGACCGAGCATGCCCCCATTCTCATCGACGGGAGTGCAGTGGAGCAGGTTGGGAGCTTCAAGTTCCTTGGTGTGCACATCACCAACAAACTATCATTGTCCAAACACACCAAGACAGTTGTGAAGAGGGCATGAAAAAGCCTATTCCCCTCAGGAGACTGAAAAGATTTGGCATGGGTCCGATCGAGAGCATCCTGACTGGTTGCATCACTGCCTGGTATGGCAACTGCTCGGCCTCCGACTGCAAGGCACTATAGAGGGTAGTGCGTACGGCCCAGTACATCACTGGGGCCAAGCTTCCTGCCATCCAGGACCTCTATACCAGCTGGTGTCAGATGAAGATCCTAAAAATTGTCAAAGACTCCAGCCATCCTAGTCATAGACTGTTTTCTCTGCTACCGCACTGCAAGCGGTACCGGAGCGCCAAGTCTAGGTCTAAGGAGGTTTCTAAACAGCTTCTACCCCCAAGCCATAAGACTCCTGAACACCTGATCAAATGGCTACCCAGACTATTTACATTACCCCCTCTCCTTTCCCCTCTTTTACACCACTGCTACTCTCTGTTGTTATAATCGATGCATAGTCAATTTAATAACACTACCTTCATGTACATATAATCTAATCTAACCTGTTCCCCCTCACATTGACTCTGTACCGGTACCCACCTGTATGTAATCTCGCTATTGTTATTTTACAGCTGCTCTTTAATTATTTTTTACTTTTATTTCTTATTCTTATCCGTGTTTTTTTAAACTGCATTGTCGATTTGAGGCTGGTAAGTAAGCATTTCACTCTAAGGTCTACACCTGTGGTACTCGGCGCATGTGACAAATACAATTTGATTTGATTTTATTATAAATAGACCACAGGTAAACATTTGGTTTAGACAACAATGGAGGCCAATATTGGACAGAGAGTAAGAGGGGTGAGAACTAGAGGAGGACGAGGAGGAGGGAGAGGAGGATGAGGAGGTGAAGAAGTAAGAGGAGGAGGAGGAGAAGGAAGAGGTGAAGTAGGATGGGGAAGAGGAAGCGAAGTCAGGAACACAATAACTGAATAAATCAGAGCGACTGTGGTTGACCATGTTGTCAACCATTGGATGAGCATGAGGGAGGCAGGGCAACGGGTTCAACTAACTCTGAGCCGCTATACAGGTATCATCCGGATATTTCGAAATGAGAACTGGTGAGTAACTGCAATTGCTGTAGTCTTACTGGTACAGTAATATGTACTGTACTTTCATAATGAGAAGGATCTATCACTAAAACCATTCAAATGTTTTTACAGAACTGCAAGAAAACCGGTATCTGGTGGAAGAGGTCGACTCTTCACCCCAGAGCAGGAGAACCACATTGTAAATATGGTCATTGCAAATAACTGCATCAGACTCAGAGAACTGCAGGACCACATAATGGCAGTTAACCTCTAGGGGATCCCTTCCCATTCTTATCCCGTTAACGGGATTGATTTTGACAACAGCCAGTGGAAAATCAGAGCGCCAAATTCAAAAAAGCTAAAATCTCATAATTCCATTTTCTCAAACAATCAACTATTTTACACCATTTTAAAGATAAAGTTCTCGTTAATCCAACCACATTGTCTGATTTCAAAAAGGCGAAAGCATAAAATTAGATTATGTTAGGACAGTTCCAACACAAGACAAACCACACAGTGTCACGTCCTGACCAGTATAAGGTTAATTGGTATTGTAGTTTGGTCAGGACGTGGCAGAGGGTATTCGTTTTATGTGGTTCGGGGTGGTGTCTTTTGTTGAAGGGGCATTTGGTTTAAGTATTCCGGGGTTTTTGGGCACTGTTTGGTTTTCAGGTATTCTATGATTTGTCTAGTATGTCTGTTTCTATGTTTGGTTAATTGGGGTTGGGACTCTCAGTTGAAGGCAGGTGTTGTCTATCTGCCTTTGATTGAGAGTCCCATATATGAGGGTGTGTTTGTGTTTGTTATTTGTGGGTGATTATTCTGTGTTTAGCCTTGTGCCTTACCAGACTGTTTTTGTCGATCGTTCGTTCTTTGTTATTTTGGTGTTCATTTTGTATTTATTAAAAAAACAAGATGAGCATGCACATACCTGCTGCGTTTTGGTCCTCCATTTCCAACGACAAGCGTGACACACAGCCATTTTCCTACGAAGGACAGGCGTCACAAATACCAGAAATTCAGCTACAATTATGCACTAACCTTTGACGATCTTCATCAGATGACACTCCTAGGACATTATGTTACACAATACATGTATGTTTTGCTCGATAAAGTTCATATTTATATCCAAAAACAGCATTTTACATTGGCACGTAATGTTGAGAAATGTATTCCCTCCAAACCTTTCGGTGAATGAGCACAATGAGCACACATATTACAGAAATACTCATCATAAACCTTGATCAATATAGAAGTGTTATGCACAGAATTATAGATACACTTCTCCTAAATGTAACCGCTTTGTCAGATTTCAAAAAAGGTTCACGGCGAAGCACAATTTGCAATAATCTGAGTACAGCCCAGAAGACACCAATAACAAGCAAACAGAAACCCACCATCTTGGAGTCAATAAAACTAAGAAATTACATTATAAATATTTACTTACCTTTGATTATCTTCATCAGAAGGCACTCCCAGGGACCCCAGCTCCACAATAAATGTTCAATAAAGTTCATATTTATGTCCAAATAATCAATTTTGTTCGCGCGTTAGGTTCACTATCCAAATACACAACGCGCATGCTTACTTAGTCCAGACGAAAAGTCAAAAAAGTTATACTACAGTTTGTAGAAACATGTCAGACGATGTATAGAATCAATCTTTAGGTTGTTTTTATCATATATCTTGAATAAAATTCCAACTGGACCTATCCGTTCTCTTTAGGAGGGAATATGAACTCAGCTCGCTCCCAAGTCCTTGCGCGTGACTGAGCCCATGCCTTATAATGGGACACCTACTTCCTTGTGCTGTTATTCCCATCAAATTCACCATAGAATCTTCAAACGCTGTTCTAAAGACTATTGACATCTAGTGGAAGCTTTAGGAAGTGCAAAATGAACCCTAAGTCACTGTAAACAGTCAAGGCAATCACTTGAAAAAACTACAACCTCAGATGTTTCACTTCCTGATTGACTTTTTCTCAGGTTTTTGCCTGCCATATGAGTTCTGTTATACTCTCAGGCACCATTCAAACAGTTTTAGAAACTTCAGAGTGTTTTCTATCCGAATCTACTAATAATATGCATATTCTAGTTTCTGGGCCAGAGTAGTAACCTGTTGAAATTGGGTACGTTTTTCTTCCGGCCGTGAAAATACTGCCCCCTAGCCCCAACAGGATAACACCATATTCCAAAATGTCAACAGAGTGAGTCTCTCTGCACTGTTTCGTCTACTGAAGCGCAATATAATTAGGATGAAGCAGCTGTGCAGAGTCCCTTTCGAAAGAAACTTAGACCGTATAAAACAACTGAGATATGAATATGTGCAGTTAAGCTATACTATCCTATCATTGGTACTGGAAGTGTATGGTGCTACATCATATTGACTGATCCCTGTCTATTCGTACTGTGCTATATTGTTTTGTCTTGTTTCTTTCAGGGAGTCATGAAGCTAGAAGCAGATGCAGTGCATCATGAGCTAATATATGTGGACGAGGCAGGTTTAACCTTGCAAAAACAAAAACAAGGGGCCACGGCAGAAATATCGTCGGACACTGTGCCATCATCAACGCCCCGGGACAACGTGGTGGCAACATAACAATGTGCTATTAGTCAAAACGGCATCCTTCACCATCATGCAATTCTAGGCCCATACAACACTGCACACATTATCACATTTCTGGACACACTCCACAACAGACTAATCCCTAATGACCAGGGGCCAGAGCAGCCCAGGTACGTTATCGTCTGGAACAATGTTAGTTTCCACCGGGCTGCTGTGGTCTGCAATTGGATCACGTCATCCACTGTTCATTGCCCTCAATCTCCCCCATACTCTTCGTTCTTGAATCCTATTGAATAATTCTTCTTTGCATGGCGTTGGAAGATGTATGATCGCCAGCCCCACAAACTCATACTCCTTCTACAGGCAATGGAGGAGGCTTGTGGAGACATCGATCAGGGGTCATGCCAGGCTTGGATACGGCACTCCAGGCGATACTTTCCACGCTGCCTAGCTCAAGACAACATCACATGTGATGTGGATGAAGTCTTATGGCCAGACCCACAAAGAAGGCGAGATGTCACCAACATTTCTTCTGTTCTTTTTTTTCTAGCACAAATGTTTTTGTTTTCTCCTACTGCGCTTTTTTTGTTTGAGGAGTGTTAGAACATTTTGAGAAAAATTAAAAGTTTTCCCCTTATTTGTATTGATAGTGTGTTATGTTCGGAATACACATCCATACTTTACACATTTGGATACTTGCGTATAGGTGTGTTTACTACATGTATGACAAAACTTTATTGCAAACTGCTATGCCCTGCACACAGAAAAAGCAAAAGTGTTTTCATTTATACTATCAGTGTGTAGTTGGTGCTTCGTGTGCTTATTGAAATTATGGTTTGTGTGTACTGTATTGACGCAAAAACATATATTTTTTTAAAGAG
The DNA here is from genome assembly GCF_965601325.2 of Salmo salar. NCBI lineage: Eukaryota > Metazoa > Chordata > Actinopteri > Salmoniformes > Salmonidae > Salmo > Salmo salar. Next base: position 155,392,869 of record NC_138291.1, read on the forward strand.
TATGAAGAGTTTTGCAGGAACGGTTTGCTTTTGCAAGAGATGTATAATGTTTTCTGGTTTGGTGTAAGTTTTTGTGGTTAGTGTGTAAGAGTTTTGCAAAAATAGCCTATAGTTTCAAAGATAGTGCCTAAGCAACCAGAAAAAACAGTAATAACAGTAATTAGTGTGTGATTGAAATGGACTAAAGGTTGCTCAAGGCAATCACTATGATTTAATAATCCACTGCAAATTACAAACTGCATATATATTGGTGGGTCTGCTGCACTGTGTATGAAAACACTATTTTGACAGGTGATTTTGATTTCTACATTGAATCTATTTATACTGTCATGAATGAAGCTTAGTCATGCACACTGTTGTGAATTATGCATCTATGAAATATATAATTGTCATTATTTACAAGTTAATCAAATAAGTAAGCTAATGAATCTATTGGCTAAGAGATTGGTGTAGTTTAAGTGGTTCTTGAATATTGACTGGATAATATGGTAGACAGAGTGAATGGAGACAGAACCCCGTTAGGTAGAGGTAACCATTCACACAACCACCTCAGTCTCTTACTTTCTGTTTCAATCAAACTTGTTAGACATAGGTAAAGCTCTGTCCATTGAGAATACAGATCATAACAGAGTTGGGTAACACTGGTCCTTCATGTTTCAGCACTGTCTGCCAGCCTCTTCTCTTGGAGGCAGTAGAAAGATCTAAACGATAACGACCACATCAAGAAATAAAAATCTCATCTCATTCTTTTTTAATTTAGACTGAGGTATATATCTTCCTGAATCCAAAAATCCATCCATTTGAATATGCGATATTGAGATAAGGCTGCTGCCTACCATTTAAAATAATCTAATCATTGGGGTAGTAAGAAGACAATCTCAGTGAAGCAGGAAGATGGCCGTGTCACTGTGGCCTTATTAAACCACACAGCCCTGCATTAATGGAGTTAGGACCGATAGCAAACCCAGCTTTTACTGTTCGGCTTGATTTTTATGTCAGTTAAGAACAAATTCTTATTTAAAATGACAGCCTACCCCAGCCAATCCCTAACCCGGAAGACGCTGGGCCAATTGTGCGCCGCCCTATGGGACTCCCAATCACGGGCTAGTTGTGATACAGCCTGGATTCGAACCAGGGTCTGTAGTGACACCTCTAGCACTGAGATGCAGTGCCTTAGACCGCTGCACCACTCAGGAGCCCTTAAAACACCTTCCCCTCGGAAACAATGGTGAGGAAGTGATGTCACATTGATAAAAGCTAGTCTGATTGTTGATCTGAATGTTTAACCACTATTAGACAATACCATGCATTATTAATGTTCCGTGGCGGGAAAAACGCTGGTGTTAGTGCCCTCAAAGTGGAAAACGGATTTCACACAAGTCTTTTCTGACTGAGAATCACATTGGCTCAGATCAGATCAGCCTCTTATGAGCATTTGAATTTACAACTAATATAAGGCCCACCTAGCAACAGTGGCTGCACTGCCTGCCTGAACCGAGAATTTAATTAAACTCAGTTACTGGGTACTCAACCATGCAAGAACTACCCCTCTATCCCTCCCTCTTCCACATCTCTCTCCTCTCTTGCTCTTTCTCTCTGAAAGTTTTGCCAGAAACTTTGTCACCGTCACAAGCAGTCTCCCCACTTATTCCACAGCATAGTTTGGAACATCCACCAAAACACTTTGGATACATTTTAAAAGTTTAAAGAAGTGAGATTTTCTTCACCCAAAGGATATTAAAGCTGGAATCCTTATTTTAAACAATAACAAAGCGGACACCCCACCTGTGTTTTGGTCAAAGCTGAGGGATGGGCCTGGAGAAATGTAACCACTCTCAAATTCAAAGCAATACCTATAAGGACTGACCATCCATGTTTTGTGGCTATAGAGTGTCTGTTTACATTTAATTTGTTTACAAACATTGGAGTATGACAAGCTTATGTTTTGGTTTCTGATGAGGTAGGACAGTTATGACTAAGCTCAACTAAGCTCATGAGGCATTTTCTTCAAGAATCAATGGGTATACATCATGCATTTATAAGTCCAAAAATGGATGTATCAATTAAGGATTCTAGCTTTAATATACAGTTTATGGTGCATGTAGTGAGACATTACATTTTTGCCTATTGATGAAAAGATTAGTAATGGAAAATTCAAGTATTACTGTAGAATATATATGTCAGACTATATTCCCCTTTATTCAGTATGCACTGTAACATGGTCACGGCCTGAATATTTATTTTGATTATTCCAACCACTTCAGCGTGGTATGCCTGTTTACATTGAGCCCTGCTCGTGCTTGGTGTTTCATGCTGGCTCTCATGTCTGGCTATTAGTTGCAGGTGTTAGGGTTGCTTCTGTATTGTGAGTGTACGTGTGAGGCGGATGCTCTCTGAACTTTGGTCCCTGCGGACTTTCCTAGCATGTATCCATGCCTGTGTTCCCGAGGGGCTTGTCAACATTACATCTCTGTTTAACCTGCCACTCTGCCCACACACTGAAATTAATGATTTACCAGAGCCAATCAACACAGGCCTGCTCAGGCTTCCCACAATACAGCAGCGCTGGCTGCTTTTAGCCAAGCTCTATTTATTATTTACATCCCAGGTTGACTTCCTCAGGCACACAGAGAAAGACCACTGGCGGATTGAAATACAAACAAGTTCAAACTCCCAGCTGTCACTCAACACTGTGTGGACATGCTCTGAAGTTAAAGATGTATGGGTTTTTTATTCACTCACTCACTTTACTTTTTCTCTTCTTTTACTTTCCTTAGATGAGTTTGATGACTAGGCTACCATTTGCCACAATATACATTATTTCCCTCCATATACACAGAAAAATTGTTTCCCACCTGGACACAGCAACATAAACAATTTACTAAACAATGTAAAGATCTTTACTTCTGGCATGACAGGAAACCTTGACACACTTTGTCCGTAGCAGAAGAAGCATCTCTCATAGCTAGGATCTTCTATGTGGTGAAGTATGAGTCAGTGTCAGCAGCATGATGGAGTGGGACTGAGGTCAAAACACCTCCGGACAGCACCTCAAAAAGACAAGTAAAGGACATAGTGAATTTTATGAAATGGCCAAGCTCAGTCAGAGGCAGGAGACAGGAGAATAAACAACAAAGGAGATCAATCTCTTCTCGCTATGGGAGGAGAAAGGAGTCCAGCTTATTGCTTGTGCAGAAATGGTGCGAGAAGAGGGAAGCAAAGCGTGAACAGAAATATATATTTTTTCTCTCTCACTGTTTTCTTTCCTTCGCTGAAGGATAGAGCATTTCTGGATTAATTAAAATACCCCTCTTAGTTAATGTATAGGTGAACCCCACTGTCTGTGTGCTTGCATGTGTGTGTGTGTGTGCCATGCATCCACACATTCACACAGCAATGCATCCACACAGCCATGCATCCACACATTCACACAGCCACGCAGCCATGCATCCACACATTCACACAGCCATGCATCCACACAGCCATGCATCCACACATTCACACAGCCACGCAGCCATGCATCCACACAGCCATGCATACACACAGCCATGCATCCACACATTCACACATTCACACAGCCACACAGCTAAGCATTCACACATTCACACAGTCATGCAGCCATGCATCCACACAGCCATGCATCCATACAGCCATGCATCCACACAGCCATGCAGCCATGTGTCCGCACATTCACAAAGCCATGCACACATTAAATATTTCCCCTAAAAGCACATCACATATTGGCTTTTGAGGAAAGTGTGAAGAGAAGTAAAACAGATTATCTGCCTCTATCTTTGCTGCTCAGCTTATCTTGTTAGCAGTGTGTCATAATTGGGAGGGAACTCATTTCATAATGATCAGTGCTGCAGTGTTCAGTGTGCAGGGCAAAGGGACATTTGAATGAGGTGTGTTAATCACAATAAGGACTGGGCTTCAAAAGCATCACATTATTTCAGAGCCTCACGTGCCTAGAGAGACTGAAGGACAGAAGCTCATGCAGTGATTTTGCTAACAATATTCAATCTGTCTGACTAATTATTTCATTATTGGACTGCTGTGTTGTGCTTGATAAAGTGAAAACACTATCATGCTTTTTCAGTGTTTTACATAAATTATAGATGCATTTGGATGATTCAGTCTGGCACTGGAAATGTCGTGACTATGACAACCTAGTCATGATTTTCTGTTTCTGTTCCTTACAAGCAATACCACATTTGTAAAAAGCCAACTTCTGTGAAAACTTTTACCAATCTATAGTACAGTCATGGCCAAAATGACACAAATATTAATTTCCACAAAGTTTGCTGCTTCAGTGTCTTTAGATATTTTTGTCAGATGTTACTATGGAATACTGAAGTATAATTACAAGCATTTCATGTGTCAAAGGCTTTTATTGACAATTACATGAAGTTGATGCAAAGAGTCAATATTTGCAGTGTTGACCCTTCTTTTTCAAGACCTCTGCAATCCGCCCTGGCATGCTGTCAATTAACTTCTGGGCCACATCCTGACTGATGGCAGCCCATCTTGCATAATCAATGCTTGCAGTTTGTCAGAATTTGTGGGGTTTTGTTTGTCCACCCGCCTCTTCAGGATTGACCTCAAGTTCTCAATGGGATTAAGGTCTGGGAAGTTTCCTGGCCATGGACCCAAAATATTGATGTTTTGTTCCCCGAGCCACTTAGTTATCACTTTTGCCTTATGGCAAGGTGCTCCATCATGCTGGAAAAGGCATTGTTCGTCACCAAACTTTTCCTGGATGGTTGGGGGAAGTTGCACTCGGAGGATTCAAATTTATTTATATAGCCCTTCGTACATCAGCTGATATCTCAAAGTGCTGTACAGAAAACCAGCCTAAAACCCCAAACAGCAAGCAATGCATGTGAAAGAAGCACGGTGGCTAGGAAAAACTCCCTAGGAAAAACTCCCTAGAAAGGCCAAAACCTAGGAAGAAACCTAGAGAGGAACCAGGCTATGAGGGGTGGCCAGTCCTCTTCTGGCTGTGCCGGGTGGATATTATAACAGAACATGGTCAAGATGTTAAAATGTTCATAAATGACCAGCATGGTCAAATAATAATAATCATAGTAGTTGTCGAGGGTGCAACAAGCACGTCCGGTGAACAGGTCAGGGTTCCATAGCCGCAGGCAGAACAGTTGGAACTGGAGCAGCAGCACGGCCAGGTGGACTGGGGACAGCAAGGAGTCATCATGCCAGGTAGTCCTGAGGCATGGTCCTAGGGCTCAGGTCCTCCGAGAGAAAGAAAGAAAGAAAGAGAGAAAGAGAGAATTAGAGAGAGCATATTTAAATTCACACACAACACCGGATAAGACAAGAGAAATACTCCAGATGTAACAGACTGACCCTAGCCCCCCGACACTTAAACTACTGCAGCATAAATACTGGAGGCTGAGACAGGAGGGATCAGAAGACACTGTGGCCCCATCCGACGATACCCCCGGACAGGGCCAAACAGGCAGGATATAACCCCACCCACTTTGCCAAAGCACAGCCCCCACACCACTAGAGGGATGTCTCCAACCACCAACTTACCGTCCTAAGACAAGGCCGAGTATAGCCCACAAAGATCTCCGCCACGGCACAACCCAAGGGGGGGGGGGGGGCGCCAACCCAGACAGGAAGACCACGTCAGTGACTCAACCCACTCAAGTGACGCACCCCTCCCATGGACGACATGGAAGAACACCAGTAAGCCAGTGACTCAATCCCTGTAATAGGGTTAGAGGCAGAGAATCACAGTGGAGAGAGGGGAACCGGCAAGGCAGAGACAGCAAGGGCGGTTCGTTGCTCCAGCCTTTCCGTTCACCTTCACACTCCTGGGACAGACTATACTTAATCATAGGACCTACTGAAGAGATAAGTCTTCAGTAAAGACTTAAAGGTTGAGACTGAGTCTGCGTCTCTCACATGGGTAGGCAGACCATTCCATAAAAATGGAGCTCTATAGGAGAAAGCCCTACCTCCAGCCGTTTGCATAGAAATTCTAGGGACAATTAGGAGGCCTGCGTCTTGTGACCGTAGCGTACGTGTAGGTATGTACGGCAGGACCAAATCGGAAAGATAGGTAGGAGCAAGCCCATGTAATGCTTTGTAGGTTAGCAGTAAAACCTTGAAATCAGCCCTTGCCTTAACAGGAAGCCAGTGTAGGGAGGCTAGCACTGGAGTAATATGATCACATTTTTTGGTTCTAGTCAGGATTCTAGCAGCCGTATTAAGCACTAACTGAAGTTTGTTTAGTGCTTTATCCAGGTAGCCGGAAAGTAGAGCATTGCAGTAGTCCAGCCTAGAAGTAACAAAAGCATGGATTAATTTTTCTGCATCATTTTTGGACAGAAAGTTTCTGATTTTTGCAATGTTACGTAGATTGAAAAAAGCTGTCCTTGAAACAGTCTTGATATGTTATTCAAAAGAGAGATCAGGGTCCAGAGTAACGCCGAGGTCCTTCACAGTTTTATTTGAGACGACTGTACAACCATTCAGATTAATTGTCAGATTCAACAGAAGATCTCTTTGTTTCTTGGGACCTAGAACAAGCATCTCTGTTTTGTCCGAGTTTAAAAGTAGAAAGTTTGCAGCCATCCACTTCTTTATATCTGAAACACAGGCTTCTAGCGAGGGCATTTTGGGGCTTCACCATGTTTCATTGAAATGTACAGCTGTGTGTCGTCCGCATAGCAGTGAAATTTAACATTATGTTTTCGAATGACATCCCCAAGAGGTAAAATATATAGTGAAAACAATAGTGGTCCTAAAACGGAACCTTGAGGAACACTGAAATTTACAATTGATTTGTCAGAGGACAAACCATTCACAGAGACAAACTGATATCTTTCCGAGAGATAAGATCTAAACCAGGCCAGAGCTTGTCCATGTAGACCAATTTGGGTTTCCAATCTCTCCAAAAGAATGTGGTGATCGATGGTATCAAAAGCGGCACTAAGATCTAGGAGCACGAGGACAGATGCAGAGCCTCGGTCTGACGTCATTAAAAGGTCATTTACCAGCATCACAAGTGCAGTCTCAGTGCTATGATGGGGTCTAAAACCAGACTGAAGCGTTTCGTAAACATTGTTTGTCTTCAGGAAGGCAGTGAGTTGCTGCGCAACAGCTTTTTTTGAGAGGAATGGAAGATTCGATATAGGCCGATAGTTTTTTATAATTTCTGGGTCAAGATTCGGCTTTTTCAAGAGAGGCTTTATTACTGCCACTTTTAGTGAGCTTGGTACACATCCGGTGGATAGAGAGCCGTTTATTATGTTCAACATAGGAGGGCCAAGCACAGGAAGCAGCTCTTTCAGTAGTTTAGTTGGAATAGGGTCCAGTATGCAGCTTGAGGGTTTAGAGGCCATGATTATTTTCATAATTGTGTCAAGAGATATAGTACTAAAACACTTTAGTATCTCCCTTGATCCTAGGTCCTGGCAGAGTTGTGCAGACTCAGGACAATGGAGCTTTGGAGGAATACGCAGATTTAAAGAGGAGTCCGTAATTTGCTTTCTAATGATCATGATCTTTTCCTCAAAGAAGTTCATACATTTATTACTGCTGAAGTGAAAGCCATCCTCCATTTGCGAATGCTGCTTTTTAGTTAGCTTGCGACAGTATCAAAAATAAATTTTGGATTGTTCTTATTGTGTTGGTACCATTCTTTATTCATGGCTGTGTTCTTAGGCAAAATTGTGAGTGAGCCCACTAACTTGGCTGAGAAGCAACCCCACACATGAATGATCTCAGGATGCTTTACTGTTGGCATGACACAGGACTGATGGTAGCGCTCACCTTGTCTTCTCCGGACAAGCTTTTTTCCAGATGCCCCAAACAATCAGAAAGGGGATTCATCAGAGAAAATGACTTTACCCCAGTCCTCAGTAGTCCAATCCCTGTACCTTTTGCAGAACATCAGTCTGTCCCTGATGTTTTTTCCTGGCTTCTTTGCTGTCCTTCTGGACACCAGGCCGTCCTCCAAAGGTCTTTGCCTCACTGTGCGTGCAGATGCACTCACACCTGCCTGCTGCCATTCCTGAGCAAGCTCTGTACTGGTGGTGCCCTGATCCCGCAGCTGAATTAACTTTAGGAGATGGTCCTGGCGCTTGCTGGACTTTCTTGGGCGCCCTGAAGCCTTCTTCACAACAATTGAACCGCTCTCCTTGAAGTTCTTGATTATCCGATAAATGGTTGATTTAGGTGCAATCTTACTGGCAGCAATATCCTTGCCTGTGAAGCCGTTTTTGTGCAAAGCAATGATGACGGCACGTGTTTCCTTGCAGGTAACCATGGCTGACAGAGGAAGAACAATGATTCCAAGCACCACCCTCCTTTTGAAGCTTTCAGTCTGTTATTCGAACTCAATCAGCATGACAGAGTGTTCTCCAGCCTTGTCCTCGTCAACACTCACGCCTATGTTAAGAGAATCACTGACATGTCAGCTGGTCCTTTTGTGGCAGGGCTGACAAGCAGTGGAAATGTTTTTTTTAGCGATTCAGTTCATTTGCATGGCAAAGAGGGACTTTGCAATTAATTGCAATTCATCTGATCACTCTTCATAACATTCTGGAGTATATGCAAATTGCCATCATACAAACTGAGGCAGCAGACTTTGTGAAAATTAATATTTGTGTCATTCTCAAAACTTTTCGCCAAGACTGTACATTTCTGAGTTGAATTTTGTGAAGTGAGGAAGGTAGTTACATTTAGTTACTTTAGACTTGTTTACATTTTCTACATTTGATCATTAAAACTCTAGAAATAAAGGCGCTATCTAGAGCCTAAAAGGATTCTTTGGCTGTCCCCATAGGATAAACATTTGAATAACCCTTTTTGGTTCCAGATAGAACCCTTTTGGGTTCCATGTTGAACCCTTTCCATATAGAGTTCTAAATGGAACCCAAAAGGGTTCTACCTGTAGCCATAAAGGGTTCTACCTGGAACCAAAAAGGGTTCTCCTATGGGGACAGCCAAATAACCCTTCTGGAAACAAAAATGTACATATACATTTAAGTCATTTAGCAGACGCTCTTATCCAGAGCGACTTACAAATTGGTGCATCTATATATTTTTTTTTTTTGGGGGGGGGGGGGGGTTAGAAGGATTACTTTATCCTATCCCAGGTATTCCTTAACCTGTTGGGTCTAGGGGGCAGCATTTGCACGTCTGGATAAAAAAAATGTACCCGATTTAATCTGGTTACTAATCCTACCCAGTAACTAGAATATGCATATACTTATTATATATGGATAGAAAACACTCTAAAGTTTCCAAAACTGTTTGAATGGTGTCTGTGAGTATAACAGAACTCATTTGGCAGGCAAAACCCTGAGACATTTTCTGACAGGAAGTGGATACCTGATGTGTTGTATTGACTTTAAACCTATCCCATTGAAAAACACAGGGGTTTAGGAATATTTTGGCACTTCCTATTGCTTCCACTAGATGTCACCAGCCTTTACAAAGTGTTTTGAGTCTTCTGGAGGGAGATCTGACCGAACAAGAGCCATGGAACGGTGATGTCCCATTAGACACCTGGCGCGCTACTTCATGTTGGGTACCCTCGTTCCAATACGTTATAAAAGACTATGCATTCGTCCACCTTGAATATTATTCATGTTCTGGTTAAAAAAGGCCCTAATGATTTATGCTATACAACGTTTGACATGTTTGAACGAACGGAAATATATTTTTTCCCCTCGTTCATGACGAGAAGTCCGGCTGGCTTACATCATGTGCTAACGAGACGGAGATTTTTGGACATAAATGATGAGCTTTTTTGAACAAAACTACATTCGTTATGGACCTGTGATACCTGGAAGTGACATCTGATGAAGAGAATCAAAGGTAATGGATTATTTACATAGTATTTTCGATTTTAGATCTCCCCAACATGACGTCTAGTCTGTATCGCAACGCGTATTTTTCTGGGCACAGTGCTCAGATTATTGCAAAGTGTGATTTCCCAGTAAGGTTATTTTTAAATCTGGCAAGTTGATTGCGTTCAAAAGATGTAAATCTATAATTCTTTAAATGACAATATAATATTTTACCAATGTTTTCTAATTTTAATTATTTAATTTGTGACGCTGACTTGACTGCCGGTTATTGGAGGGAAACGATTTCCTCAACATCAATGCCATAGTAAAACGCTGTTTTTGGATATAAATATCAACTTGATAGAACTAAAAATGCATGCATTGTCTAACATAATGTCCTAGGAGTGTCATCTGATGGAGATTGTAAAAGGTTAGTGCATCATTTTAGCTGGTTTTATGGTTTTGGTGACCCTGTCTTTGACTTGACAAAACATTACACACAACTCTTGTAAATGTACTGTCCTAACATACTCTAAATTTATGCTTTCGCCGTAAAACCTTTTTGAAATCGTAAAACGTGGTTAGATTAAGGAGATGTTTATCTTTCAAATGGTGTAACATAGTTGTATTTTTGAAAAATTTGAATTTTGACATTTATTTGGATTCAAATTTGCCGCTCTTGAAATGCACCTGCTGTTGATGGAGTGCACCACGGGTGGCACGCTAGCGTCCCACCTAGCCCCAAGAGGTTAAAGAGGTGGAGTTTCAGGTGTCTCCGGAAGGTGGTGATTGACTCCGCTGTCCTGGCGTCGTGAGGGAGCTTGTTCCACCATTGGGGTTCCAGAGCAGCGAACAGTTTTGACTGGGCTGAGCGGGAACTGTGCTTCCGCAGAGGTAGGGGGGCCAGCAGGCCAGAGGTGGATGAACGCAGTGCCCTTGTTTGGGTGTAGGGACTGATCATAGCCTGAAGGTACGGAGGTGCCGTTCCCCTCACAGCTCCGTAGGCAAGCACCATGGTCTTGTAGCAGATGCGAGCTTCAACTGGAAGCCAGTGGAGTGTGTCCGGAGGAGCGGGGTGACGTGAGAGAACTTGGAAAGGTTGAACACCAGACGGACTGCGGCGTTCTGGATGAGTTGTAGGGGTTTAATGGCACAGGCAGGGAGCCCAGCCAACAGCGAGTTGCAGTAATCTAGATGGGAAATGACAAGTGCCTGGATTAGGACCTGCGCCGCTTCCTGTGTAAGGCAGGGTCGTACTCTGCGAATGTTGTAGAGCATGAACCTACAGGATCGGGTCACCACCTTGATGTTAGCGGAGAACGACAGGGTGTTGTCCAGGGTCACGGCAAGGCTCTTAGCACTCTGGGAGAAGGACACAATGGAGTTGTCAACCGTGATGGCGAGATCATGGAACGGGCAGTCCTTCCCCGGGAGGAAGAGCAGCTCCGTCTTGCCGAGGTTCAGCTTGAGGTGGTGATCCGTCATCCATTCTGATATGTCTGCTAGACATGCAGAGATGCAATTCGCCACCTGGTTATCAGAAGGGGGAAAGGAGAAGATTAATTGTGTGTCATCTGCGTAGCAATGATAGGAGAGACCATGTGAGGATATGACAGAGCCAAGTGACTTGGTGTATAGCAAGAATAGGAGAGGGCCTAGAATGGAGCCCTGGGGGACACCCGTGTTGAGAGCACATGGTGCGGAGACAGATTCCCGCCACGCCACCTGGTAGGAGTGACCTGTCAGGTAGGACGCAATCCAAGAGTGAGCCGCGCCGGAGATGCCCAACTCGGAGAGGGTGGAGAGGAGGATCTAATGGTTCACAGTATCAAAGGCAGCAGATAGGTTTAGAAGGATGAGAGCAGAGGAGAGAGAGTTAGCTTTAGCAGTGCGGAGAGCCTCCATGACACAGAGAAGAGCAGTCTCAGTTGAATGACCCGTCTTGAAACCTGACTGATTTGGATCAAGAAGGTCATCTGAGAGAGATAGCAAGAGAGCTGGCCAAGGATGGCACGCTCAAGAGTTTTGGAGAGAAAAGAAAGAAGGGACACTGGTCTGTAGTTGTTGACATCGGAGGGATCGAGTGTAGGTTTTTTGAGAAGGGGTGCAACTCTCGCTCTCTTGAAGATGGAAGGGACGTAGCCAGCGGTCAAGGATAAGTTGATGAGCAAGGTGAGGTAAGGGAGAAGGTCTCCGGAAATGGTCTGGAGAAGAGAGGAGGGGATAGGGTCAAGCGGGCAGGTTGTTGGGCGGCCGGCTGTCACAAGTCGCAAGATTTCATCTGGAGAAAGAGGGGAGAAATGGGTCAAAGCATAGGGTAGGGCAATGTGAGTAGGACCAGCGGTGTCATTTGACTTAACCTGTCTGGGCCAGTGGGACGCTTGCGTCCCACCCTAATCAACAGCCAGTGGAATCGCGTCGCGCTAATTGCAAAACCTCATAAATGCTATAACTTCAATTTCTCAAACATATGACTATTTTACACCGTTTTATAGATACACCTCTCCTGAATCGAACCACGTTGTCCGATTTCAAAAAGGCTTTACAGCAAAAGCAAAACATTAGATTATGTCAGCAGAGTACCCAGCCAGAAATAATCACACAGCTAAATGAATTGCAGGCCCCTGTGTGTTTCAATGGCAAATGTTTGAAGTGATATCCACACATCAGATTTCAGTTTCCTGTCAGGATTTGTCTCAGGGTTTTGACTGCCATATGAGTTCTGTTATACTCACAGACACCATTCAAACAGTTTTAGAAACTTTAGGGTGTTTTCTATCCAAATCAAACAATTATATGCATATTCTAGTTACTGGGCAGGAGTAGTAACCAGATTAAATCGGGTATGTTTTTTTATCCGGCTGTGCAAATACTGCCCCCTAGCCCTAACAGGTTATTTAACCTCTTACATCTAGACGTTCCGCTAGCGGAACACCTGCTCCAATATCCAATGATAGGCGTGGCGCGAATTACAAATTCCTCAAAAATACTAAAACTTCAATTTTTCAAACATATGACTATTTCACAGCATTTTAAAGACAAGACTCTCCTTTATCTAACCACACTGTCCGATTTCAAAAAGGCTTTACAGCGAAAGCAAAACATTAGATTATGTCAGCAGAGTACCAAGCCAGAAATAATCAGACACCCATTTTTCAAGCTAGCATATAATGTCACAAAAACCCAGAAGACAGCTAAATGCAGCACTAACCTTTGATGATCTTCATCAGATGACACACCTAGGACATTATGTTATACAATACATGCATGTTTTGTTCAATCAAGTTCATATTTATATCAAAAAACAGCTTTTTACATTAGCATGTGATGTTCAGAACTAGCATACCCCCCGCAAACTTCCGGGGAATTTGCTAACAATTTACTAAATTACTCACGATAAACGTTCACAAAAAGCATAACAATTATTTTAAGAATTATAGATACAGAACTCCTCTATGCACTCGATATGTCCGATTTTAAAATAGCTTTTTGGTGAAAGCACATTTTGCAATATTCTAAGTACATAGCCCAGCCATCACGGGCTAGCTATTTAGACACCCGGCAAGTTTAGCACTCACCAATATCAGATTTACTATTATAAAAGTTTGATTACCTTTTGTTGTGTTCATCAGAATGCGCTCCCAGGACTGCTAGTTCAATAACAAATGTTGGTTTGGTCCAAAATAATCCATCGTTATATCCGAATAGCGGCGTTTTGTTCGTGCGTCCCAGACACTATCCGAATGGTAAATCAGGGTTGTGCGCATGGCGCAATTTGTGACAAAAAAATTATAAATATTCCATTACCATACTTCGAAGCATGTCAACCTCTGTTTAAAATCAATTTTTATGCAATTTATCTCGTAAAAAAGCGATAATATTCCGACCGGGAATCTCCTTTTCGGCAAACAGAGGAAAAATCACAAAGACGGGGGCGGCCAGGGCACGCGCCTAAGCCCACAGTCCCTTGATCGGCCACTTGAGAAAGGCGATAATGTGTTTCAGCCTGGGGCTGGGATGACGACATTCTGTTTTTTCCCGGGCTCTGAGCGCCCGTGGAAGACGTAGGAAGTGTCACGTTAGAGCAGAGATCCTTTGTAAAAGATAGAGATGGCAAAGAAGTTCAAGAAATGTTCAGACAGGCCACTTCCTGTAAAGGAATCTCTCAGGTGTTGACCTGCCATTTGAGTTCTGTTATACTCACAGACACCATTCAAATAGTTTTAGAAACTTTGGAGTGTTTTCTATCCAAAGCCAATAATTATATGCATATTCTAGTTACTGGGCAGGAGTAGTAACCAGATTAAATCGGGTACGTTTTTTATCCAGCCGTGAAAATACTGCCCCCTAGCCATAACAGGTTAACATCCTTATCATTTATCGCCCTCCAGGTTCCCTTGGAGAGTTCATCAATGAGCTTGACGCCTTGATAAGTTCCTTTCCTGAGGATGGCTCACCCCTCACAGTTCTGTGTGACTTTAACCTCCCTACGTCTACCTTTGACTCATTTCTCTCTGCCTCCTTCTTTCCAGTCCTCTCCTCTTTTGACCTCACCCTCTCACCATCCCCCCTACTCACAAGGCAGGCAATACGCTTGACCTCATCTTTACTAGATGCTGTTCTTCTACTAATCTCACTGCAACTCCCCTCCAAGTCTCCGACCACTACCTTGTATCCTTTTCCCTCTCACTCTCCTCCAACACTCCCCACTCTGCCCCTACTCAGATGGTATTGCGTCGTCGCAACCTTCGCTCTCTCTCTCCCGTTACTCTCTCCTCTTTCATCCTATCATCTCTTCCCTCTGCTCAATCCTTCTCCAACCAATCTCCTGATTCTGCCTCCTCAACCCTCCTCTCCTCCCTTTCTGCATCCTTTGACTCTCTATGTCCCCTATCCTCCCGGCCGGCTCGGTCCTCCCCTCCTGCTCCGTGGCTTGACGACTCATTGCGAGCTCACAGAACAGGGCTCCGGGCAGCCGAGCGGAAATGGAGGAAAACTAGCCTCCCTGCGGACCTGGCATCTTTTCACTCCCTCCTCTCTACATTTTCTTCCTCTGTTTCTGCTGCTAAAGCCACTTTGTACCACTCTAAATTCCAAGCATCTGCCTCTAACCCTAGGAAGCTCTTTGCCACCTTCTCCTCCCCTCCTCCCCTCCTCCCTCTCTGCGTATGACTTCGTCAACCATTTTGAAAAGAAGGTTGACGACATCCGATCCTCGTTTGTTATTAAGCTTGAATGGGCTAGTGACTGTGACAGCATGGAATTCAAAGGAGGAGATAGACAGATGGGTCAGGGGAGAAAGAGAGAATGTCCACTTGGGAGAGATGAGGATTCCAGTGCTACCACCCCGCTGACCAGATGCTCTCGGGGTATGCGAGAACACGTGGTCAGATGAGGAGAGAGCAGTAGGAGTAGCAGTGTTTTCTGTGATAATCCATGTTTCCGTCAGCGCCAAGAAGTCGAGGGACTGGAGGGTAGCATAGGCTAAGATGAACTCTGCCTTATTGGCCGCAGACCGGCAGTTCCAGAGGCTGCCGGAGACCTGGAACTCCACGTGGGTCGCGCGCGCTGGGACCACCAGGTTAGAGTGGCAGCAGCCACGCGGTGTGAAGCGTTTGTATGGCCTGTGCAGAGAGGAGAGAACAAGGATAGACAGGCACATAGTTGACAGGCTACAGAAGAGGCTACGCTAATGCAAAGGAGATTGGAATGAAAATTAACTTAACAACTGGGGAAGCGAGAGAGCAGGGCCTCCCTCACTAACCTTTCACTGAAACACTCAAATATAATTCTTCCAACTTCCACTTTAGAAATTATAATTGATGTAAACTACAGTGGTTCAATGTTTCCAGGAATAGGCTCAAACTTAGTTTATTCAGCTAGATAACTTGGTACAGTATTCTTCCGTGAAACCTTCCAGTGCACCGTATCTTATAACGCCGTAGCTAACTAGCATGCTAGCATCCAATAACACACGGTTAGCACCAATACTTGGTTACAACAAACTACCAATGGGTCATTCGTGTCCGTGTCTAGTTCCTTTCATAACGCAGAAGTAATTAAACGTTGGCTAGCTAACACAAAGTCAGTCCTGCTAGCTACACAAGTGGACAACACATCTCGAATGTTCAGAAAGTTAAGCTTACGTTGCGAAAATCTTATTGACTAAAATGATACAGTACTGCTAGCTGGTAAAGTTGGCTAGCTAGCAGTGGCTGCGTTGTTGACTTTGTTTGAAAATGTAGCTGGCTAGCTAACCTCGATAGTTTCTCTGTACTACACCTTTATCTTTGATACAAAGACAACTATGTAAGAGTGTATCTTTAATCAGTTTTGGGAAAGCAGTAAGAACTGGAGGACCTCCTCTCCCTTCTTCCTCTCAGAATGTTACATCTACAACTGTCTCTTTGAAAGCAGTCTGTAAGTTTCTAATGGCCACATAGTGGACTTCTGCGGTCCCTGATGCACACACACACACACACACACACACACACACACACACACACACACACACACACAGACACACACACACACACACACACACACTCCACTCTTATTTGCAAGGCAGTAGCACTGTCTAACATGAGGAAAAAAGTTACAATTTCAGGGCTATATGATATCTAATATTCTCACTTACTCATAATTCTAGAGAGGGGACGAAAGAGAGGAGTGATCAACATGATGAATACCAACTGTTCCTACCTTAAGAAAACCTCTGTATCTCTGTCCCTGCAGCTCTCAGCTTACACAAATCTACTTAGGATCTCATTAGAGACATATTGTTTGGGTCAGCTCAAAACCACATGATTGATGATTCCATGAGTCCACATGCATGGACATAAAACCTGTTTATGTCATGATTTCCCACATATTACTATACTAGTTTAGGTGTATAATTTAGTTGCACCACCCATGACATAATCTAAATGCTATTATTGACATGTGTTGTGCTTACTGGCCATGTTTATTTTATAGGATGGAAGACTGCTTTGAGTTGATGGTGTAATAACTAGGATCATCTGAGCTCTGACGCTTGACTCGTCACCTGCCCCAGCAATTACACAGATCTCAGTGTTCTTGTGTGTGTGTTTGCTGTTTATATACACGTTTCATCTGTCAGTATGCACGGTGGGGTGCGTGACGTGATTTGGACTCGCTAGCAAGCGTGTTCTCTCTCCTATCCATGGGCTGTGCTGAGGGGGAGACAGTGACCCCCGTGGAGAGTCTGTCAGCCACACAGTAGTGTCCCGCTCGGAACCCCACAGACAGCACTCTGCTCTGATTACAGTCATTATCACTAATCACCCCAAAAGCAGTGTGTTGGTGCAGTAGCAATAGCCTTCTCAATGGGGATCATCATGATCATAGTGTTCATTATGGTCAAATTGTACAGTACTTATTTGATTCTCTCTATGAGCTAAGTGATCCAACTGTCTTTTTCTTCTTCTTTTCGTGTGTGCTTATCAAAGTGAAAATTGTTATATTAGTGTATATACAGGGACTGGGCCCCAATAGTCTTCATTTTGTTGACTCAAAACAATTACAGACAGTGATAGTGTCTGTTAGGGTGTTATGTATCTTTTAATTTTAAATCAAGACAGCTTCTTCTCTCAGTAAAGAGTTGCTATGCCTCTAAAACTACAGGTACATCTCCATTGACTATCCTACTTGGTTTACTGTCAAGGTTGGCTATCACAACTCACAGCTGGCACTTGCCTGGCACATAGCAATTTGAGGCCCTCCTTTACAATGGAAAAATATATACATCTCAGGTTTTATGGGCAAACTCAGTCGTAAATGTTTTATCATAATCGGTGGCATTCACTCAGAGAGCCGCCTATCACAGAGAGTAATTAAAATGTTCCTTTTCCTCAATGCTTGTTTTCTGTCCTCCTCTGACACGAAAGGCCGTCAGAGCGCCTTCCCGGGAGCGCCCCATAGCAGCCGACCGAACACCTGGATATTGGATGTGGGATTGATGTCTCTGGGAAAGAGGGAAATCCTCTCGTCTCCTCGCCATTCACAACCTGTTCTTCTCTCCTCAAACTCCCCGAATTGACAATAAATCAAATATCTTCATGAGCTTTGCCGGAGAATGGAGATCAGACAGACAGGATTCTTGAAAATAAGTTATTCATGTAATTGCCCACGGAGACAGCATTTCACAGCGGCCCGGCGAGTAGTTAGGTATTCTTTCTGATGGATTGACATATTTACAGTGGCCTCTGTATAATGCAGGTGACTCAATGAGCTTTCGCCTATACATAATCTATATCTGTGATATGAGACAAATGTTTAATCCGTTTGCTTTTAAAATCTGTGTGCTTTTAATTACTACTTTATTTTCCAACATTATGTAGCAGTTGACTGGGGAAACTATTTTGAGGCAAAGGCAATCTTTGTACTGTACTCATAAGCTGTTATTTCATCCCTTGCACTCTTGCTGAGGCCTGTAACGCTTCCTGGCAGGTTATTGGAACGAGATAGCCTGTTACGTCCATTTGAAACTCTAGCTCTTTGATTGAGCGCAGTGCTTTGACAGAGAATCTCTTTAAAACTTTTCCTCCTGTAGACTATTGGGTCTGGTAATATACACTGAACAAAAATAAATGCAACATGCAAAAATGTCAAAGATTTTACTAAGTTACAGTTTATATAAGGAAATCAGCCAATTGAAATAAATGAATTAGCCCCTAATCTATGGATTTCACATGACTGGGAATGCATATGTTGGTCACAGATACCTTTATAAAAAGGTAAGAGCTAGTGTCAGGAAACCATTCAGTATCTGGTGTGACCACCATTTGCCTCATGCAGCGCAACACATGCTCAATGGGTGACAGGGTCTGGTGACTATGCAGGCCATGGAAGAACTGAGACATTTTCAGAATCCAGGAGTTGTGTACAGATCCTTGCGACATGGGGCCATGCATTCTCATGCTGAAACATGAGGTGATGACGGTGGATGAATGGCATGACAATGGGCCTCAGGATCTCGTCACGGTATCTCTGTGCATTCACATTGCCATTGATAAAATGCAGTTGTGTTCATTGTCCGTAGCTGATGCCTGCCCATACCATAGCCCAACTGGCACCATGGGGCACTCTGTTCACAACGTTGACGTCAGCAAACCGCTTGCCAATACAACTCCATACACGCTGTCTGCCATCGGCTCGGTACAGTTGAAACCGGGATTCATCTGTGAAGAGCACACTTCTCCAGCGTGCCAGTAGCCATCGAAGCTGAGCATTTGCCCACTGAAGTCGGTTACGACGCTAAACTGCAGTCAGGTCAAGACCCTGGTGAGGATGATGAGCAAGCAGATGAGTGTCCCTGAGATGGTTTATGTGACAGTTTGTGCAAAAATTATTTGGTTGTGAAAACCCATAGTTTCATCATCTGTCTGGGTGGCTGATCTCAGATGATGCCGCAGGTGAAGAAGCTGGATGTGGAGGTATTGGGCTGGCGTGGTTACACGTGGTCTGCAGTTGTGAAACCAGTTGGATGTACTGCGAAATTCTCTAAAACAATGTTGGAGAAGGCTTATTGTAGAGAAATTAACATTATATTATCTAGAAATATCTCTGGTGGACATTCCTGCAGCCAGCACGCCAATTGCACGCTCCCTCAAAACTTGAGACATCTGTGGCATTGTGTTGTGTGACAAAACTGCACATTTTAGAGTGGCCTTTTGTCACTCTAAGGTCACTCACAAGGTGCACTGGTCTAATGATCCTACCTGTTTAATCAGCTTCTTTATATGCCCCACCTGTCAGGTGGATTGATTGTCTTGGAAAATGAGAAATGCTCACTAAAAGGAATGTAAACAAATTTGTGCTATTTTTTTTTTTAGAAATAAGCTTTTTGTGCATATGGAACATTTCTGTGATATGTATTTCAGCTCATGAAACATGGGATCAACACTTTACCTGTGCATTTATATTTTTGTTCAGTATAACCTCTCTAGGGAAGGTGGGACGAAATCGTCCCACCTATGTAACAGCCAGTGGAATCCTGTGGCGCGTTATTCAAATACCTTAGAAATGCTATTACTTCAATTTCTCAAACATTTGACTATTTCACACCATTTTAACCTGTTGGGTCTAGGGGGCAGCATTTGCACGTCTGGATAAAAAAAATGTACCCGATTTAATCTGGTTACTAATCCTACCCAGTAACTAGAATATGCATATACTTATTATATATGGATAGAAAACACTCTAAAGTTTCCAAAACTGTTTGAATGGTGTCTGTGAGTATAACAGAACTCATTTGGCAGGCAAAACCCTGAGACATTTTCTGACAGGAAGTGGATACCTGATGTGTTGTATTGACTTTAAACCTATCCCATTGAAAAACACAGGGGTTTAGGAATATTTTGGCACTTCCTATTGCTTCCACTAGATGTCACCAGCCTTTACAAAGTGTTTTGAGTCTTCTGGAGGCAGATCTGACCGAACAAGAGCCATGGAACGATGATGTCCCATTAGACACCTGGCGCGCGAGTTCATGTTGGGTACCCTCGTTCCAATACGTTATAAAAGAGTATGCATTCGTCCACCTTGAATATTATTGATGTTCTGGTTAAAAAAGGCCCTAACGATTTATGCTATACAACGTTTGACATGTTTGAACGAACGGAAATATATTTTTTCCCCTCGTTCATGACGAGAAGTCCGGCTGGCTTACATCATGTGCTAACGAGACGGAGATTTTTGGACATAAATGATGAGCTTTTTTGAACAAAACTACATTCGTTATGGACCTGTGATACCTGGAAGTGACATCTGATGAAGAGAATCAAAGGTAATGGATTATTTACATAGTATTTTCGATTTTAGATCTCCCCAACATGACGTCTAGTCTGTATCGCAACGCGTATTTTTCTGGGCGCAGTGCTCAGATTATTGCAAAGTGTGATTTCCCAGTAAGGTTATTTTTAAATCTGGCAAGTTGATTGCGTTCAAGAGATGTAAATCTATAATTCTTTAAATGACAATATAATATTTTACCAATGTTTTCTAATTTTAATTATTTAATTTGTTACGCTGACTTGACTGCCGGTTATTGGAGGGAAACGATTTCCTCAACATCAATGCCATAGTAAAACGCTGTTTTTGGATATAAATATGAACTTGATAGAACTACAAATGCATGCATTGTCTAACATAATGTCCTAGGAGTGTCATCTGATGGAGATTGTAAAAGGTTAGTGCATCATTTTAGCTGGTTTTATGGTTTTGGTGACCCTGTCTTTGACTTGACAAAACATTACACACAACTCTTGCAAATGTACTGTCCTAACATACTCTAAATTTATGCTTTCGCCGTAAAACCTTTTTGAAATCGTAAAACGTGGTTAGATTAAGGAGATGTTTATCTTTCAAATGGTGTAAAATAGTTGTATTTTTGAAAAATTTGAATTTTGACATTTATTTGGATTCAAATTTGCCGCTCTTGAAATGCACCTGCTGTTGATGGAGTGCACCACGGGTGGCACGCTAGCGTCCCACCTAGCCCCAAGAGGTTAAAGACAAGACTCTCGTTAATCTAACCACACTGTCCGATTTCAAAAAGGCTTTACAACGAAAGCAAAACATTAGATTATGTCAGCAGAGTACCCAGTCAGAAATAATCAGACACCCATTTTTCAAGCTAGCATATAATGTCACATAAACCCAAACCACAGCTAAATGCAGCACTAACCTTTGATGATCTTCATCAGATGACAATCTTAGGACATTATGTTATACAATACATGCATGTTTTGTTCAATCAAGTTCATATTTATATCAAAAACCAGCTTTTTACATTAGCATGTGACGTTCAGAACTAGCAAACTTCCGGTGAATTTACTAAATTACTCACGATAAACATTCACAAAAAACATAACAATTATTTTAAGAATTATAGATACAGAACTCCTCTATGCATTCGCTATGTTCGATTTTAAAATAGCTTTTCGGTGAAAGCACATTTTGCAATATTCTAAGTAGATAGCCCAGCATCACAGGGCTAGCTATTTAGACACCCACCAAGTTTAGCCCTCACCAAAGTCAGATTTACTATAAGAAAAATGTTATTACCTTTGCTGTTCTTCGTCAGAATGCACTCCCAGGACTTCTACTTCAATAACAAATGTTGGTTTGGTTCAAAATAATCCATAGTTATGTTCAAATATCCTCTGTTTTGTTCGTGCGTTCCAGACACTATCTGAAGTGTAAAGAAGGGTGACGCGCCCGACGCGTTTCGTGACAAAAAAATTCTAAATATTCCATTACCGTACTTCGAAGCATGTCAACCGCTGTTTAAAATATTTTTTTATGCCATTTTTCTTGTAAAAAAGCGATAATATTCCGACCGGGAATCTGTGTTTTAGCTCAAAGAGAGAGAAAATAAAAACATGGGGTCGCCTCGTGCATGCGGCTCAGTCTCATTGTCCTCTGATAGACCACTTACCAAAGGCGCTAATGTTTTTCAGCCAGGGGCTGCCTCGACATCATTCAGCTTTTTCCCGGGTTCTGAGAGCCTATGGGAGCCGTAGGAAGTGTCACGTTACAGCAAAGATCCTAAGTTTTCAATAAAAAGAGTCAAGAAGCCCAAGGAATGGTCAGAGAGGGCACTTCCTGTACAGAATCTTCTCCGGTTTTTGCCTGCCATATGAGTTATGTTATACTCACAGACACCATTCAAACAGTTTTAGAAACTTTAGGGTGTTTTCTATCCAAAGCCAATAATTATATGCATATTCTAGTTTCTGGGCAGTAGTAATAACCAGATTAAATCAGGTACGTTTTTTATCCGGCCGTGTAAATACTGCCCCAACAGGATAATTACTTGTGATGACTCAAATCAATTTGTATGTCTGGACTCTAGCTGTAGAGATGAAGGACAACGCAATGTTTCTATTGATGAGGAGTGCAGTATGCACTGCATGTGGTATCCCATAAGAGCTTCATCAAACCTCCTCAAGACCGCTTCAAATGATTCACAGTGCTCTGGATTGCACTCTCTCCCTATTTCTCAGTTTTTATCTGAAGTTGGATTCATGGTGTAGTGTATTTTTATCTATATTTTTCATTGCGTGGTTTTACTTTATTTCAAAGCAAATGATGCAATGTTCAGCTAGGTCACTGGAAATATCTGCCAAAACTAACAAAATATAGTCATTCCCTTTTTTTATGTTTCCATGTTTCCCTTAGACCATCTGCAGACCTGCTGCATTGTCTTCTGTTTCATAAAGACACCACTTTCCTTTGTTGATTCAGTTAACCCCAGGGACCCATGATCTCCTGACATAATGCCAGCATGTCTTCCTAACTAACCAACAGCAGCCTGGCTGTATAAACCAACTCATATAGTGGCTATATGACTGTAGTGGAGCAGAGGGCAGCTGTGGGTCCTCTCAGTGTGACTGACTGGCTGTTATATTTCCTGGCCAGGCCAGCCTGTTGACCAGGAGCTTAAGTGACGGCCGGCTGCAGTCCTGGCGTGTTTCCTGTTAGAGAGAGCACCGAGGCGTGAAGTTGCACCAGATCGCAGACATAAGAGACGTCAGTCATGATGATGTGCTTATTAAAGAGATAATCGTTTGATCCGTGGAAATCTCAGTCGTAATTACTTTGGTGGATTGCGGCTAGGTGGTCGTATGCCGAGTTTAGATCAATCCAAGATTTCTTTATTTATATTAATGCAATGGAAATCTGTTGAGTGTTTCATGAGCAAACAAACAAAGTTATCAATGTTGTTTGAGGTAATTAATTGTTAGATTGTTTCATAACAATGGTCATTCATTTTTCATTTACATTTACATTTTAGTCATTTAGCAGACGCTCTTATCCAGAGCGACTTACAGTAGTGATTGCATACATTTCATAAAAAAAATGTTACTTATGAAATCAATCATAAATTCACACCCTTATTAATAAGTATGGTTTAGATACATTTTTGTTATTTCCCATGCTTGACTTTAAGCTGATGAAAGCACTAGTCACCAAACATTGAGGGTAGACAGGTCCATGATGCTCCCTGTGCTGTGTTAAGTTGACAACCCATTCCATTCCACTGAGGGCCTCATAAAAGTTATTCATGTTTGGGAGTCCCTGAGCTACTGGCCTGGTTAACATGGTTCAAAAGCTGAAGAGAAAGTAGAGAGTGGAGATAAAGTGGAAAATGACTAAGTTGTTGCAGCTAAATACATATTTCAGAGGTCAGCATTTTCTTGAGCATCAGAAAGCAGCAAGTGGGGTCCCTTCCATGTCTAGACATGAGCTGGAATACATGGTACCAATTGTACTGAATAAAGTGTATGGTGCCATCCTGAACACAGTAGTACCTAGAATTGCATATCATCCAATTCCTACTGTGTTAATATTTGCCTTCCTACATGTGTTTTGTTCTTACTTGCGGGCAGCCTACTATTTTATAAGTAATTGACAGGAACGGTTTCACTGAGAGCACAGGATATGATAGAAAATGAAACAATACCAGTCATATTAATAACAAAAGGAGGCACTTAATTTAGCATCTGAAGATCACACATGTAGGTTGCAGTCAATGGAAAATCTATGTGTTATTGTTTTGATGGGTATTTGAGCATATGTAATGAAGTCTTAACTCCAGTTTGTTTGATGTTCACAGCCGTACTTTAGGAGAGTGGTTCTGGGTTTTTTGTTCCTTTTTGTGTTGCAACAATAATCTTCCAAAAATACTTCTATATGATTTCCACATTAATATGCAAATATGTATTTATTTCCCACAACATTTCAGCGCAGTAGCTCCCAGGTAGTTGTGTGTGTGTCGAAATGCATGTGTATTTGTATATAGCAGTGTTCATCCTTTTGTTGATTAAAGTAACAGGCAAATAACCAAAGATTCTGTATGGATTTAACACCTTTTTGATTCCAAGAAACAGGAGGATTATGTATCCAAATTATGCTACTCTTCCTGTTTGAAAAGCATGCTTCAAGAAGAAAGAGCCCATCTTGAAAGTCATGGATCCGGGGTGAGATCCCTTTTTGAAGTCAAATGGAAATATCTAATTCAGATGCGACGAGATGAATCCGGTGTCTGTGCATTTGAAGTGTATAGGAGAGGAAAGTGAACAACACTGATTGTCTTTCATCTGTCACCTCGCACTGCCATGCCAAAAGCTCTCACGCACTCCACATCAAGGCTTTTGTGAATCAGTCCATCTCGGCAACACACAGGCTATACACACACACACACACACACACATATCGTTGGTTCGCAAAGAAATTATTGAATTCAGAATAAGTCATCAAGTCATTTTGTCACCATTTTCCATTGACCAAGGTATTATGTGTCAGATCCCTGTATCCGACCGTGTTAGTTTACGTCTTAATTGCACTTCAGTGCTGAGAGTTGAGAGCCTCAGTCAGTCTTAATCAATTATCATGGGACTATGATTCTGATGAGTCCAACAGAGGGATCATTATTAGTGTGGGGGTGAATGTATATAATGTACATCATCTATTTAAAGGCTTTAATTTTGAACTAATCGTTATTGGGCTAAATTTGAATGATCCTGCCTCATTAGACTAACTCCATATTTAGGGATCAGATATGGCATTAATAAGGGAGTGTTTAAAAAACATCTCTTCAGTCCTGCTCTCTCCATTTTTTTATTTGAGGAGAAGTGGTAGGCTCTCGGTTATTTCCACTTCTATGAGCATTGACATTTATTGAAGGTATGTAAGCCTGTGCGAGAAGACGGAGAGAGAGTAGCCTCTTAAGTTTGACACATCATTTTATCCCCATCTCACAGCATTTTCCACCAGGTGGTCACATGGGGCAACTGTGTGTGTGTGTGTGTGTGTGTGTGTGTGTGTGTGTGTGTGTGTGTGTGGTGTGTGTGTGTGTGTGTGTGTGTGTGTGTGTGTGTGTGTGTGTGTGTGTGTGTGTGTGTGTGTGTGTGTGTGGTGTGTGTGTGTGTGTGTGTGTGTGTGTGTGTGCTCATGCCTGTGGAGCATAGATCTCTCCAGTGGCCAGTTTTCTGATGGTTACCTGCCTGTCTTCCTGTCAATGTCTCTTCCTTTATGATGAGGTAGGATGCAAGAATCAATTGCATATCCCCACACACTTTTCCAGGTCCATGCCTGATTGGTCGAAACACAAGGATTACTTTTTACATCCTCATCCGTCCTCATAGGCTGAGACACTAGAATCCGTAACAAATTCTCACTTTCCACCAGACAGGATCGGTCCCTGCCTCTTCCCCTGTCTCTGAGGTTAATAGGCTCACTGCACTGGTGCACCTACAGAGAATGAACCACTGTCGGTATTTTTACCACTACTTGAGAGATACAGGAAAGGTTTGTTGTGACTGAAGGCAGCCTCATACTTATTTATTACTGGTATAATTTGTTATTTAGCTCTGTAGCAGCATCACATGTTTGTCCCTGGTAGACAGGGCTTATCTTTATTTTCCAAGGAGCCCTTTGCATCTCGTGGTAATATGAAGGAGATGAGAAGCAAGAGGCAGCACTCTCTAGTTTGGGACTCCAATGAATATCATAATGCAGGAGAGGTAGAGCCGATAATGAGCTGGAGCAAATAATTATAGCTGAATATTACAGGAGCCAGAGAATAAATCCCCACCACTCACCATAATCACCCGAAGGTGAACAGGGGCTGTCTGTCTATGTATTCATATTTCCTATATTACCTCTTCTCTGTCCCTGTCTAACCAACACTGCTACACGGTAACACTACTCCTCTCCTTCTGCTTCCGTAAATGGGCGTTAAGTCCCACTGCTCCCAACAAGGACTCCAACGTAGCTGAGGCCATTCCACAGGCTGAATTACAATATGAATTAGTAAGCAAACACAGCAGGAAAACAACAAAAGAATCAGCTGGTAGTTTTAGCAGCGGTTCACAAAGGAATTGTGGAATACAACTTAAAATGAGTGAAGAGCTATAGTGAAATGCAATCAAAACACTGCAGAGAGGTTTTCTACATGGCTTCCTCTGAGGCTGATCTTTTTCTGTGTATACAACCACTTTGGGTAGGCCTCAGTGGGTCACATTAAAGAGCAGTAAGCATGATGTGTAATGGCATGGAAACAATAGAAGAACTGGAAGTTTTGTAACTGTTCACTCCAGGACAACAGAACTCCAACTGATTATAGGGAAGAGTGGGGGAAGTTGAGCCAAAGTGGTAAGTTGAGCCACCCTTATTTCCAGGAAACCATACAAATGTACAGTTAAAGTCGGAAGTTTACGTACACTTAGGTTGGAGTCATTAAAACTTGTTTTTAACCACAATAGTTTTGGCAAGTTGGTTAGGACATCTACTTTGTGCATGACACAAGTAATTTTTCCAACAATTGTTTACAGACAGATTATTTCACTTATAATTCACTGTATCACAATTCCAGTGGGTCAGAAGTTCACGTACACTAAGTTGACTGTGTCTTTAAACAGATTGGAAAATTCCAGAAAATGATGTCATGGCTTTAGAAGCTTCTGATACGCTAATTGACATAATTTGAGACAATTGGAGGTGTACCTGTGGATGTATTTCAAGGCCTACCTTCAAACTCATTGCCTCTTTGCTTGACATCATGAGAAAATCAAAAGAAATCAGCCAAGACCTCAGAAAAAAAATTGTAGACCTCCACAAGTCTGGTACATCTTTGAGAGCAATTTCCAAACGCCTGAAGGTACCACGTTCATCTGTACAGACAATAGTACACAAGTATAAACACTATGGGACCACGCAGCCATCATACCGCTCAGGAAGGAGATGCGTGCTGTCTCCTAGAGATGGAAGTACTGTGGTGCGAAAAGTGAAAATCGATCCCAGAACAACTGCAAAGAACCTTGTGAAGATGCTGGAGGAAACAAGTACAAAAGTAGCTATATCCACAGTATAACAAGTCCTATATCAACATAACCTGAAAGGTCGCTCAGCAAGGAAGAAGCCACTGCTCCAAAACCGCCATAAAAAAGCCACACTACGGTTTGCAACTGCACATTGGGACAAAGATCATACTTTCTGGAGAAATGTCCTCTGGTCTAATGAAACAAAAATAGAACTGTTTGGCCATAATGACCATCATTATGTTAGGAGGAAAAAGGGGGAGGCTTGCAAGCCGAAGAACACCATCCCAACCGTGAAGCACGGGGGTGGCAGCATCATGTTGTCAGAGTGCTTTGCTGCAGGAGGGACTGGTGTACTTCACAAAATAGATGGCATCGTGAGGCAGGAAAATTACGTGGATAAATTGAAGCAACATCTCAAGACATCAGTCAGGAAGTTAAAGCTTGGTCGCAAATGGGTCTTCCTAATGGACAATGACCACAAGCATACTTCCAAAGTTGTGGCAAAATGGCTTAAGGACAACAAAGTCAAGGTAATGGAGTGGCCATCACAAAGCCCTGACCTCAATCCCATAGAAAATTTGTGGGCAGAACTGAAAAAGTGTGTGCGAGCAAGGAGGCCTAAACTTCTGACTCACTGGGAATGTGATGAAAGAAATAAAAGCTGAAATAAATAATTATCTTGAATATTATTCTGACATTTCACATTCTTAAAATAAAGTGATGATCCCAACTGACCTAAGACACGGCATTTTTACTAGGATTAAATGTCAGCAATTGTGAAAATTGAGTTTAAATGTATTTGGCTAAGGTGTATGTAAACTTCTGACTTCAACTGTATATATTTTTTTAACCAAATAATTAGGAACAGGTAATCATTTCATGGAGCCATGGAAAAAGTGGTAAGCAAGTGATTTCCAAAAAACAGATTTTTACCAAGTCAAACTCATTTGTGTTAGATGTTTTGTCATGTTTGTATCTAAACCAAAGTAGATAATGTTAAGATTGTTCTATATATCAGTTGGGGTCTTTATAAGCTTCAGTATGAGGTCCTAAACCTAAGATGAAAGTGCATCCTTGTAGCTGTGTGGGCCAATATATTCAAAATGTTTTCCTTTGGTTAAGTTGAGCCAATGGCCATGGGGTAAGTTGAGTCAATGTTTGAGCCAATGGCAAGTTGAGCAAATGTAAGTGTTTTCTTCCCAGGTGTAATGCAAGGCATTATCGCTGGGATATTTGTTTATTTGGATCCCCATTAGCTTTTTCAGAAGCAGCATCTACTCTTGAGGTAAAAACATTGTCATCATACCCTGATGAAGACAGCTTGGCTGTCGAAACGTTGGATATTACATTTTTGCATCTGAGCTCCTAGAGTGTGCGGCTCTCCCTTATTTTCAAACAACATTGTCACGCCCTGGTCTGTTTCACCTGTCTTGTGCTTGACTCCAACCCCCACCAGGTGTCTTCCATTTGTCCCCATTATCCCCTGTGTATTTATACCAGTGCTTTATGTTTGTCTTTTGCCAGTTCGTCTTGTCCCGTCAAGTCTTGCCAGCATGTCTTCCCGTTTTTGAGTCGTTCTAGTTACTGTTTTCTAGTCTTCATGGTTCTGACCATTCTGCCTGCCCTGAGCCAGCCTGCCATTTTGTACCTCATTGACTCTGCTTTGGATTACTGACCTCTGCCTGCCCTATCCTGTCCCCTTGCATAATAAATATTATGAGAACTGTACTATCCGCATCCTGCGTCTGAATCTGGGTCAGGGATACACGACATCCTAAAATATATGTAGATATCTTTGTGAGAAAGAATATTATCCTTGTCTTGATGAAGTGATGCTGAATGTAAAACATTTTACCCCACTATCCCCTACAATTGCATCCCATGGTTGTAAAGAGACATTAAACACTTTTTTTGGAACACAACAAAACAGTGGCAGACAGTGTTAAGAGCCATATCTACAGTTTAACTGTGTTTCAGACCCATTCATTTAAACATTTGCCTGTGTGAGGGACATATGGTAAAACTATCGCCTTTTAATGGAGACAATTTTAGTCCGGGCTCAAGCATGTGCTCTTTCTTATTTCCTCTACTGCTACCAAGCTCTCTATAAACGCTATCAAGTGCTCTACAAATTCTGCTCGACGTGATTGATGTCAGTGTCATCATAATTGTATTGATCATAATAACCATCATCATCGTAGGGATTAATTTGCGTTCATTATAAAGATTGGACCCCATCTTTTCTCAGGATATGATACCATATCCAGATGACTCATCTCAATCTGGTTGATTGAGCTGCGGTGAGATACTAATAACATGCTCCAGGTCACATTCATCCATCTCAGCCTTTGTCTGGCATATTAACCTCGGCCAGGACAGGGTGAACCATCACTCACCACTGAAGGCTGGTCTCCCAGACCTGGGTCTGTCTCTGGCCAGGCTGACTCATCAGTCTTATTACCCTGTATTAACATGTGAATGTCCATGATGTCTATCTCTATAACTCACACAGTGGCAGTGGCAAGGGGAAATGAATGGATCTCCCTCTGTGTGTGTCTGACGTTACTGCAGTACAGCTGTACTAATGACCTATACTACAGTATACAGTAGGACCCTGGGGTGGGGATGAGGAGGGGGCAGTCAGAGCAGGCTCTGCTGTACTGCACTGTACTATACTGGGCCTTGTCACTGTTAATGAAAAAGCCAATGTAGTATTAACCTAGAGTAGCACTGATTAAGGGTATAGGACCCCGTGGGGGAGCATGCTCTACTGTACTGCACTGTAGGCAGTGATGAAGGACAAAAAAAAACAGGGAGCAAAAATATAGAAATTGGAATGGAATTTGAACAATTAGGTAAGTACAGTATATTTTTGTCTTCACTTCCTCTTATTTATTTATCTCGTAATCTTAAACCCTACACACTGAGACATGCAAATAACCCAAATAGACTGATTCCAGACAGAAGAAGAAAAACATTGAGAATAATTCCTCATTGATATGTAACTTGGCAAAATGAGTCTGACAGGATGCAGATGATATAAAGACAAATTACCTTTCAAGCATGTCATAATGAGTCATACATGTATTCAACCCCGGTGGACTTCATAACTTAGCGAGATCAGTGACTGCTTTGCCATTCCATCCCAGCGCTAATACACAGCTCTGTTTTAGTGTGGAGTCTGAACAGTTGTTAGAACAGGTCACAGGTATTAAAATCTATATTTATTTTAGTGTGAGAAAAACGGTTATCAGGTTGGTTACAGATCAGAGGGCTGACAGACAGGATTTGGCTGAAATAGATATTGCGTGGCCTCCAGCTTCCCAGTCTTATTAAAACTATTAAAAAGTCTGCCTTCAGTCTTGCTCTCAATGTTATTCTATTCCATCTGTGAGGTTCTCCATTTTCCAAACTGGAGAGGATCACAGTTGGGATTCATCCCTAAAGGAGAATAAATGGAAAGAAAATAAACAAAGAAAATAATTCAGATTTGCCTGCCTAACAAGAAGGCAATCAGTTGTTTAATATCAATTTGCTGTCAGTTGTTTATATGGACAGGAATCTAGACACATTCAGTAAACTCTTCTGAAACATATTCTCTTTGCTTGGACAAAATTATTAGATATGAGATTACAGTGATTCAATTTCATTTTGTGAAGATAACTAAAGACAGGGCAGACCTTGATCTGACTGCACACCGAAAGTGCTGAGAAGACGATTCAATCTGCAACTCGTAAGACTGCAACAAGGGCATCCTTGACAAACATTTATATAAAGTTACTGAGTGTTTTCAATGATAAGAAAGAGATAGAATGGAGTATATAAAGCCCCAGTCAATATGGCATAATATTTTCACCATGACAGAGTTGATCAACTTTAAAAATTAATTTGCTGTCTTGATATAAGTAGGATTAATTTTATTTTCTGAATGTCAGAGTTCTAAAGTTCATAGTGTATTATGGGAGTAAACAAATTCTTAAACTTTATTAAAAGTTTATGCAAAAATGTTTAAAAAGTTGTATTAAAATGTATTTATTATTGTACTTTTACCGTCTTTTCCAATAATGAACATTTCATAAAAATACGTTTTCACATTGTCCAGTAAGTCCCACTAAATATTATAGACAGTACCTTTCAATAGGAACGGGGGCCATTTATGCCCTATTAACACTGAATAATGTTGAGGAATGGACCTTACAATGTGTCTACATTATAAGTCACAGGATGAGTGTACTAGCTTTTGTTCAACGCATCCAAGCCACTTATCACTTCAGAGCGAAACCCTTTTAATTGAGGTCAACAATTAATTTTGTGCTCAAATAATCACCAAAAAACTTCACCTAAACTTCTATTATAAGTATACTGAACAAAAATATAAATGCAACATACAGCAATTTCAAATACTTTTCTGAGTTACAGGAAAGGAAATCTGATTACCACTCTGATCGTGGTAACCCGCTCTTACATCATTTCCGGCCACAACTTGTAGACTTGTTTACGTGCGGCTGTGCGTTTTGTTGCTAACCTTACTTTGCTACCTGCCAACTTTACGGTTTTTACTTTTTAATTACTGTTTATATTTTTCCCCTCACTGAACTTTTTTCATTCAACTTTTTCACTCCGGGCGCTTTATCTGGATGTGGTTCGTCAGGACCTCCACCAGCCGAAGCTAAGTAGTAACATTAACATGGTGCCTTATAATTGCAGTCGCTGTACTCATAATATACAGGAGAATGATCACCTTACGGCGAGGATAGATGTACTGCAAGCCCAGCTTAAGACGTAATCATTAGGCAAGGGTAATTTAAGTGTAGGAAAGGAAGAAACAGCGTCTGTGCCACCAGTAAGTACAGATAGTAGTATAAATCCCCTCGCACAGTCCCTGCAGCCTGTCAATTTTCTCATGGCTTCTGGAAGGAAATGCTGTAGGAATGCTCAATCGGTGTCGCTCATTCAGCCAACAGAAACTTTCAACGGGTTCTCCCCATTAAGCAGCGAGTCGGAGTCAGAGGCCGAGCCTTCTCAGGTCTCTACTCTTCCCGTTACAGTGTCTGAGACGCCGAAGCCTCCCACCATTAGCTCTGACAAATTGAAAACCCTAGTCATTGGCGACTCCATTACCCGCAGTATTAGACTTAAAACGAATCATCCAGCGATCATACACTGTTTACCAGGGGGCAGGGCTACCGACGTTAAGGCTAATCTGAAGATGGTGCTGGCTAAAGCAATAACTGGTGAGTTAAGAGAGTATAGGGATATTGTTATCCACGTCGGCACCAACGATGTTAGGATGAAACAGTCAGAGGTCGCCAAGAGCAACAGAGTTTCAGCGTGTAAATCAGCTAGACAGATGTGTCGGCATCGAGTAATTGTCTCTGGCCCTCTCCCAGTTAGGGGGAGTGATGAGCTCCACAGCAGAGACTCACAACTCAATCGCTGGTTGAAAACTGTTATCTGCCCCTCCCAAAAATATAATTTGTTGATAATTGGGACTCACCTACAAACAGGACCAAGCCTGGTCTGTTGAGGAGTGATGGACTCCATCCTAGCTGGAGAGGTGCTCTCATCATAGACAGGGCTCTAACTCCCCTAGCTCCACAATGAGATAGGGTGCAGGCCAGGCAGCAGGCTGCCAGCTTAGTGGAATCTGCCACTAGCACAGTCAGTGTAGTCAGCTCAGATATCCCCATTGAGATTGTGTCTGTGCCTCGACCTAGGTTGGGCAAAACTAAACATGGCGGTTTTTGCCTTAGCAATCTCACTGGAATAAAGACCTCCTCCATGCCTTCCATTATTGAAAGAGATTGTGATACCTCACATCTCAAAATAGGACTACTTAATGTTAGATCCTTCACTTCCAAGGCAGTTATAGTCAATGAACTAATCACTGATCATAAACTTGATGTGATTGGCCTGACTGAAACATGGCTTAAGCCTGATGAATTTACTGTGTTAAATAAGGCCTCACCTCCTGGTTACACTAATGACCATACCCCCTGCGCATCCCGCAAAGGCGGAGGTGTTGCTAACATTTACGATAGCAAATTTCAATTTACACAAAAAAAACGACGTTTTCGTCTTTTGAGCTTCTAGTCATGAAATCTATGCAGCCTACTCAATCACTTTTTATAGCTACTGTTTACAGGCCTCCTGGGCCATATACAGTGTTCCTCACTGAGTTCCCTGAATTCCTATCGGACCTTGTAGTCATGGCAGATAATATTCAAATTTTTGGTGACTTTAATATTCACATGGAAACGTCCACAGACCCACTCCAAAAGGCTTTTGGAGCCATCATTTTGACCAATATGTCTCCGGACCTACGTACTCACTGCCACAGTCATACTCTGGACCTAGTTTTGTCCCGTGGAATAAATGTTGTGGATCTTAATGTTTTTCCTCATAATCCTGGACTATCGGACCACCATTTTATTATGTTGCAATCGCAACAAATAATCTGCTCAGACCCCAACCGAGGATCATCAAAAGTTGTACTATAAATTCTCAGACAACCCAAAGATTCCTAGATGCCCTTCCAGACTCCCTCCGCTTACCCAAGGACAATAGAGTACAAAAATCAGTTAACCACCTAACTGAGGAACTCAATTTTAACCTTGCGCAATACCCTAGATGCAGTCGCACCCCTAAAAACAAAAAACATTTGTCATAAGAAACTTGCTCCCTGGTATACAGAAAATACCCAAGCTCTAAAGCAAGCTTCCAGAAAAATGGAACGGAAATGGCACTACACCAAACTGGAAGTCTTCCAACTAGCTTGGAAAGACAATACCGTGCAGAATCGAAGAGCCCTCACTGCTGCTCGAGCATCCTATTTTTCCAACACAATTGATGAAAACAAGAACAATCAAAAATGTATTTTTGATACTGTCGCAAAGCTAACTAAAAAGCAACATTCCCCAAGAGAGGATTGCTTTCACTTCACAGTGATAAATTCATGAAGTTCTTTGAGGAAATGATCATGATCATTAGAAAGCAAATTTCAGACTCCTCTTTAAATCTGGGTATTCCTCCAAAGCTCAATTGTCCTGAGTCTGCACAACTCTGCCGGGACCTAGGATCAAGGGAGACACTCAAGTTTTTTAGTACTCTCTTGTCACATTGATGAAAATAATCATGGCCTCTAAACCTTCAAGCTACATATTGGACCTTATTCCAACTAAACTACTGAAAGAGCTGCTTCCTCTTCTTGGCCCTCCTATGTTGAACATAATAAACGGCTCTCTATCCACCGGATGTGTACCAAACTCACTAAAAGTGGCAGTAATAAAGCCTCTCCTGAAAAAGCCAAACCTTGACCCAGAAAATATGAAAAACTATCAGCCTATATCGAATCTCCCATTCCTCTCAAACGTTTTAGAAAAAGCTGTTGCGCAGCAACTCACTGCCTTCCTGAAGACAAACAATGTTTACGAAACGCTTCAGTCTGGTTTTAGACCCATTCATAGCACTTGTGAAGGTGGTAAATTACCTTTTAATGGTATCAGACTGAGGCTCTGCATCTGTCCTCGTGCTCCTAGATGTTAGTGCTGCTTTTGATACCATCGATCACCACATTCTTTTGGAGAGATTGGAAACCCGAATTGGTCTACGTGGACAAGTTCTGGCCCGGTTTAGATCTCATCTGTCGGAAAGATATCAGTTTGTCTCCGTGGATGGTTTGTCTTCTGACAAATCAACTGTAAATTTTGGTGTTCCTCAAGGCTCCGTTTTGGGACCACTATTGTTTTCACTATATATTTTACCTCTTGGTGATGTCATTCGAAAACATAATGTTAACTTTCACTGCTATGCAGGTGACACAGCTATACATTTCGATGAAACATGGTGAAGCCCCAAAATTGCCCACCCTAGAAGCCTGTGGATTTTCTACTTTTAAACTTGGACAAAACAGAGATGCCTGTTCTAGGTCCCAAGAAACAAAAAATTCTTCTGTTGAATCTGACAATTAATCTTGATGGTTGTACTGTCGTCTCAAACAAAACTGTGAAGGACCTCGGTGTTACTCTGGACCCTGATCTCTCTTTTGAATAACATATCAAGACTGTTTCAAGGACAGCTTTTTTCCATCTACATAACATTGCAAAAATCTGAAACTTTCTGTCCAAAAATGATGCAGAAAAATTAATCCATGCTTTTGTCACTTCTAGGTTAGACTACTGCAATGCTCTACTTTCCGGCTACCCGGATTAAGCACTAAGTAAACTTCAGCAAAATACGGCTGCTAGAATCTTGACTAGAACCAAAATATTTGATCATATTACTCAGTGCTAGCCTCTCTACACTGGCATCCTGTTAAGGCAAGGGCTGATTTCAAGGTTTTACTGCTAACCTACATCGGCTTGCTCCTACCTATCTTTCCGATTTGGTCCTGCCGTACATACCTAAATGTACGCTACGGTCACAAGACGCAGGCCTCCTTACTGTCCCTAGAATTTCTAAGCAAACAGCTGGAGGCAGGGCTTTCTCCTATAGAGCTTCATTTTTATGGAATGGTCTGCCTATCCATGTGAGAGACGCAGACTCGGTCTCAACCTTTAAGTCTTTATTGAAGACTCATCTCTTCAGTAGGTCCTATGATTGAGTGTAGACTGGCCCAGGAGTGTGAAGGTGAACGGAAAAGCACTGGAGCAACGAACCGCCCTTGCTGTCTCTGCCGGGCTGGTTCCCCTCTCTCCACTGGTATTCTCTGCCTCTAACCCTATTACAGGGGCTGAGTCACTGGCTTACTGGTGCTCTTCCATAACGTCCCTAGGAGGGGTGCATCACTTGAGTGGGTTGAGTCACTGACATGATCTTCCTGTCCGGGTTGGCTCCCCCCTTGGGTTGTGCCGTGGTGGAGATCTTTGTGGGCTATACTCGGCCTTGTCTCAGGATGGTAAGTTGGTGGTTGAAGATATCCCTCTAGTGGTGTGGGGGCTGTGCTTTGGAAAGTGGGTAGGGTTATATCCTGCCTGTTTGGCCCTGTCCGGGGGTATCGTCGGATGGGGCCACAGTGTCTCCCGACCCCTTCTGTCTCAGCCTCCAGTATTTATGCTGCAGTAGTTTATGTGTCAGGGGGCTAGGGTCAGTCCATTATATCTGGAGTGTTTCTCCTGTCTTATTCGGTGTCCTGTGTGAATTTAAGTATGCTCTCTCTAATTCTCTTTATTTCTTTCTTCCTTTCTTTCTCTCTCTTGGAGGCCCTGAGCTCTCCGACCATGCCTCAGGACTACCTGGCCTGATGACTCCTTGCTGTCCACAGTCCACCTGGCAGTGCTGCTGCTCCAGTTTCTCTGAATGATCTGCTATGATAAGCCAACTGACATTTACTCCTGAGGTGCTGACCTGTTGCACCCTCGACAACCACTGTGATTATTATTATTTGACCCTGCTGGTCATCTATGAACATTTGAACATCTTGGCCATGTTCTGTTATAATCTCCACCCGGCACAGCCAGAAGAGGACTGGCCACCGTGCTTCTACACCTGCATTGCTTGATGTTTGGGGTTTTAGGCTGGGTTTCTGTACAGCACTTTGTGACATCAGCTGATGTAAGAAGGGCTTTATAAATAAATTTGTTTGATTGATTGATCAATTGAAATAAATGCATTTGGCCCTAATCTATGGATTTCACATGACTGGGAATACAGATATCCATCTGTTGGTCACAGATACCATTAAAAAAGGTGCGTGGATCAAAAAAACAGTCAGTATCTGCCTTCTGCAGCGCGACACAGCTT
This sequence comes from Salmo salar, assembly GCF_965601325.2. Taxonomy (NCBI): domain Eukaryota; kingdom Metazoa; phylum Chordata; class Actinopteri; order Salmoniformes; family Salmonidae; genus Salmo; species Salmo salar. Next base: position 155,430,283 of record NC_138291.1, read on the forward strand.
CTTCGCATAGTTGATCAGGCTGTTGACTATGGCCTGTGGAATGCTGTCCCACTCCTCTTCAATGGCTGTGCGAAGATGCTGGATATTGGTGGGAACTGGAACACATTGCCGTACACGTTGATCCAGAGCATCTCAAACATGCTCAATGGGTGACATGTTTTGTGACATGTCTTGTGAGTATGCAGGCCATGGAAGAGCTGGGGCATTTTCAGCTTCCAGGAATTGTGTACAGATTCTTACAACATGGGGCTGGTATTATCATGCTGAAACATGAGGTGATGGCGGCGGATGAATGGCACGACAATGGGCCTCAGAATCTCATCACAGTATCTCTGTGCATTGAAATTGACCTCGATAAAATTAAACATTTGTAATTGTCCGTAGCTTATGCCTGCCCATACAATAACCCCACCGCCACCATGGGGCACTCTGTTCACAACGTTGACATCAGCAAACCACTCACCCCCAAATGACGCCATACTTGCTGCCTGCCATCTGCCCGGCACAGTTGAAACCGAGATTCATCCTTGAAGAGCACACTTCTCCAGAATGCCAGGGGCCATTGAAGGTGAGCATTTGCTCACTGAAGTCTGTTATGACGCCAAACTGCAGTCAGGTCAAGACCCTGGTGAGGACGACGAGCACACAGATGACCTTCCATGAGACGGTTTCTGAAAGTTTGTGCAGAAATTCTTTGGTTGTGCACAGTTTCATCAGCTGTCCGGGTGGCTGGTGAAGAAGCCGGATGTGAAGGTCTTGCGCTGGCATGGTTACATATGGTCTGCGGTTGTGAGGCCGGTTGGACGTGGCTTATAGTAGAGGGATAACATTACATTCTCTGGCAACAGTTGTGGCTGCTTCGCGTGATGTATTGTTGTCTCTACCTTCTTGCCTTTTGTGCTGTTGTCTGTTCCCGATAACGTCTGTACCGTGTTTTGTGCTTCTACCATGTTGTGCTGCTGCCATGTTGTGTTGCTACCATGTTGTTGTCATGTTGTGTTGCTACCATGCTGTGTTGTCATGTGTTGCTGCCATGCTATGTTGTTGTCTTAGGTCTCTCTTTATGTTTATGTTGTGGTGTCTCTCTTGTCGCGATGTGTGTTTTGTCCTATATTTTTATTATTTACATTCCTGCAGTCAGCATGCCAATTGTACACTCCCTCAAAACTTGAGACATCTGTTGCATCATGCTGTTCAATCAGCTTCTTGATATGCCACACCTGTCAAGTGGATGGATTATCTTGGCAAAGGAGAATTGCTCCCTAACAGGAATGTAAACAAATGTGCTAAATATTAGAGAAAATAAATGTTTTTTGTGCGTCTGGAAGATTTCTGGGATCTTTTATTTTATCAATCTCAGATTATCCTTAGATGTGGCATAATAATGTCTATCAACCTTGTGGTGCTTGGGTTATTGTTTCCTTCTCTATTTGGAATGGGTAGACAAAGAAACTTTAGAAACTTTAGAGTGTTTTCTATCCATATATAATAAGTATATGCATATTCTAGTTACTGGGTAGGATTAGTAACCAGATTAAATCGGGTACATTTTTTTTATCCAGACGTGCAAATGCTGCCCCCTAGACCCAACAGGTTAATGCAACTGGTGGTCACACAGATACTGACTGTACCTTTAATTTTGACCCCCCCTTTGTTCAGGGACACATTATTCCATTTCTGTTGGTCACATGTCTGTGGTACTCATTCAGTTTATGTCTCAGTTGTTGAATCTTGTTGTGTTCACACAAATATTTACACATGCTAAGTTTGCTGAAAATAAATGCAATTGACAGTGAGAAATTTGACAGTTCTTTTTTGCTGAGTTTATATATATATCTACACACATATATATATATATATATATATATAACATTTCTTACCGAGCATTTCCATAAGTCCACGCAAGTTTCTTCTTCTGACTGTAATTAGAGTGAAGAACCTACAACTATTTTAGCACCACTTCGCTCTGCTCTGAAGCAAGCATGGGGACTGGTCTTGATAAATCAATGAGATTTTATTTTCATTTATTTTGGGTATTGGTTAGACAATAATTAGAACATTTGGGTGCAGAAATGTTATGCTCTTAGTGTAACCTTTATTTGACTAGGCAAGTCAGTTAAGAACAAATTCTTATTTACAACAGCCTACTCCTTCCTTGTGCCCTGCGGGGATTCTTTAGCTAAATTGCCCAGTACTGTACTGCCAACCGTCACGTTGTACAGCACCATATTTTCCATTCCACCCAGAGGGTTTTTTGTTTTTCTTGGGATAGAAAAAACATAATATGAGTCAAATAAATTAAGCAAGTACCAGTGAAAAGTTTGGACACAACTACTCATTCCAGGATTTTTATTTATTTTTACTATTTTCTACATTGTAGAATAATAGTGAAGACATCACAACTATGAAATTACACCGGTCTCCCGCGTGCCCCACATTCTGTAGTACAGACATGGCCTGCTCTCCCTTATGCAAGGAATGAGGCACTTTCCCATGTTTACAACAGTATTTATTGTAGACTGCACAGTAGCCTAATAAACAAACACATTTCATTAATAAAATAATAATAAAAAATACTCTTTCAAAATACAGATGTTGATTTAGTTATGGAACCATAACGAATTACTATTGGAATAAATATCACTGATTTACAGAAATATTGGAACAAAGTTGTCTAATGAAGGTAAACAATTTAGAATCCTCCAATCCTGTTGTACAGCACCATATTTCCCAACCGTCACGTTGTACAGCGCCATACCCTCAGGGTTTCATTTTTCTCTGAATAGAAAACACCATAATATTAATCAAATTAATGAGCCAAATTTCTTAAAATCAATCCCATATACTATGTACCCATTCACCAATAGGTGCCCTTCTGTGTACGGCATTGGAAAACCTCCCTGGTCTTTGTGGTTGAATCTGTGTTTGAAATTCACTGCTCGACTGAGGGACTTTACACATGTATGTGCGGGGTACAGAGATTAGGTAGTCATTCAGAAATCATGTTAAAAAATATTGCTGCACATGGAGTGAGTCTGAGCAACTTATGTGACTTGTTAAGTCAATTCTTACTCCTGAATTTATTTAGGCTTGCCATAACAAAGGGGCTGAATACTTATTGATTCAAGACATTTCAGCTTTTCATTTTTTATTAATTTGAGAGAAAACATTTGAAAACATAATTCCACTTTGACATTATGGGGTATTTTGTGTAGGCCAGTGTAAAAAAAAATTGAAATGTATTCCATTTTAAATTCAGGCGTTAACACAATAAAATGTGGAAAAAGTCAAGGGATGTGAATTCTTTCTGAAGGCATTGTATGTAACCTTAGCTAGTTAGGGCTTGTTGGAAAGTTTCAGGCGGATAGTTCTTAGTACTGTTTTTTTCAAGCACTGGTGGGTTAGTGCTCCTCCATGTGCAGGAGATTGTATTGTGGTCTCTTAATCGCTCTGTTTGGCCTTCTTTGTCTACCCTAAACCTCTATGGGCTAGGTGGGACGCTAGCGTGCCACCCGTGGTGCACTCCATCAACAGCAGGTGCATTTCAAGAGCGGCAAATTTGAATCCAAATAAATGTCAAAATTCAATTTTTTCAAACATACAACTATTTTACACCCTTTGAAAGATAAACATCTCCTTAATCTAACCACGTTTTACGATTTCAAAAAGGTTTTATGGCGAAAGCATAAATTTAGAGTATGTTAGGACAGTACATTTACAAGAGTTGTGTGTAATGTTTTGTCAAGTCAAAGACAGGGTCACCAAAACCATAAAACCAGCTAAAATGATGCACTAACCTTTTACAATCTCCATCAGATGACACTCCTAGGACATTATGTTAGACAATGCATGCATTTTTAGTTCTATCAAGTTCATATTTATATCCAAAAACAGCGTTTTACTATGGCATTGATGTTGAGGAAATCGTTTCCCTCCAATAACCGGCAGTCAAGTCAGCGTCACAAATTAAATAATTAAAATTAGAAAACATTGGTAAAATATTATATTGTCATTTAAAGAATTATAGATTTACATCTCTTGAACGCAATCAACTTGCCAGATTTAAAAATAACCTTACTGGGAAATCACACTTTGCAATAATCTGAGCACTGCGCCCAGAAAAATACGCGTTGCGATACAGACTAGACGTCATGTTGGGGAGATCTAAAATCGAAAATACTATGTAAATAATCCATTACCTTTGATTCTCTTCATCAGATGTCACTTCCAGGTATCACAGGTCCATAACGAATGTAGTTTTGTTCAAAAAAGCTCATCATTTATGTCCAAAAATCTCCGTCTTGTTAGCACATGATCTAAGCCAGCCGGACTTCTCGTCATGAACGAGGGGAAAAAATATATTTCCGTTCGTTCAAACATGTCAAACGTTGTATAGCATAAATCATTAGGGCCTTTTTTAACCAGAACATGAATAATATTCAAGGTGGACGAATGCATACTCTTTTATAACGTATTGGAACGAGGGTACCCAACATGAACTCGCGCGCCAGGTGTCTAATGGGACATCATCGTTCCATGGCTCTTGTTCGGTCAGATCTCCCTCCAGAAGACTCAAAACACTTTGTAAAGGCTGGTGACATCTAGTGGAAGCAATAGGAAGTGCCAAAATATTCCTAAGCCCCTGTGTTTTTCAATGGGATAGGTTTAAAGTCAATACAACACATCAGGTATCCACTTCCTGTCAGAAAATGTCTCAGGGTTTTGCCTGCCAAATGAGTTCTGTTATACTCACAGACACCATTCAAACAGTTTTAGAAACTTTAGAGTGTTTTCTATCCATATATAATAAGTATATGCATATTCTAGTTACTGGGTAGGATTAGTAAGCAGATTAAATCGGGTACATTTTTTTTATCCAGACGTGCAAATGCTGCCCCCTAGCCCTAACAGGTTAACCTCTTGACGGTCGCCTAGGATAGGGGACGCCACAGCGCATTTTGAAAAAAATGTGTGCCCATTTTAAACGGCCAACTACTCAAACTCAGAAGCTAGGATATGCATAGCATTAATACTTGTGGATAGAAAACACCCCAACGTTTCTAAAACTGTTTGAATGGTGTCTGTGAGTATAACAGAACTCATATGGCAGTCAAAACCCCGAGACAGATCGAAACAGGAAGTGGAATTCTGAATTGCGAACTCAACTTCATCACGTTGCCTATTAATCACACCGTGAGCTATGGTTCATTGAGCACTTCCTATTGCTTCCACTAGATGTCCCCAGTCTTTACAAAGTGGTTTGAGTCTCTTACTGTTAAAACTGAATGAATGAGACGCTGTGGAACGTGGTCACACGGAGAGGGCCATCACCATTATGACGCCGGCGCCCCTGGTTACCCTCCCCTTTCGAAACGTTTTGAAACACAATGCAATCGTCCCCCTCTAATCTTATTGGCTCTCTTGTTGAAAAACGCCCTGAAGATTTATGTTATACAACGTTTGACATATTTGAACGAACTTAAATAGGAAAAAAATGCATTTTCTCTAAATGGCTGTCCGGCGGCCGACGGAGCATTTGGATCAGCCTTCAGACGCGCTAACAAGAACAAGCTCTTGGAACATAAAGGAGTAATTTTTTCGAACAAAAATACATTTGTTGTGGACCTGGGATTCCTGGAAGTGCTTTCTGATGAAGACAACCAAAGGTAAGGGATTATTGACAATAGTATACAAGACTAGATGTGATATACGATTGTTCCAAGATGGCGCTGACCTGTAACGTTAGCCTATTTTTCAGATTATCGCATCCCCTATCATCGCAAAGTATGATTACCCAGTAAAGTTAATTTTAAATCTGGCATTACAGGTGCTTTCAAGAGATATTCATCTATAAATCTTAAAATTGTTTTTGAATAGTAATTTAGTAAATTGTAGCTCTGTTTCATCGGATGCATTTGAGGGAAAATAGTTAGTCAACGTTTAGCACCGATGTAAAATGCTGTTTTTATATATAAATATGAACTTTATCGAACAAAAGAATGCATGTATTGTGTAACATGATGTCCTAGGTGTGTCATCTGATGAAGATTGTTAATGGTTAGTGCTGCATTTAGCTGTTTTTTGGTTATTTGTGATGCATGTGGTTGGTCGGAAAATGGCTATGTGGCTACTTTTACGATATACTCCTCTAACATAATCTAATGTTTTGCTTTTGCTGTAAAGCCTTTTTGAAATCGGACAACGTGGTTCGATTCAGGAGAGGTGTATCTATAAAACGATATAATTTGAAAAAAAAAAAGATTTTTTTTTTTTTATTACATTTTGTTATGCTAATGGAGATATGATTTTTTGCTGGATGTCAGGCCGCACAGGGGTTAATTGTTTATGGTTCATTGAACAAGCATGAGAAACAGTGTTTAAACACTTAACAATGAAGATCTGTGAAGTAATTTGGATTTTTACGAGTTATCTTTGAAAGACAGGCTCCTGAAAAAGGGACGTTTCTTTTTTTGCTGAGTTTAGTTAGTTAATTAGAATAATAATAGTCTTCCTATTGATGTTAAAGTCACGACACGTCATGCATATATTTGCTAATCTTGCCAATGAAAAAAGTTTAAGTGTAACGACGGTCGTCAGGAATGGACCAAGGCGCAGCGGGTTGAGTGCTCATAATTAACTTTTTAATGAAAACACTTATACAAACAAAACAAAACGATGGACGACGAATACAGACTTGAAGGCGAACGACAGCAATTCAAGTGACAACCTCCCACAAATACAAACACAAACACACCCTAATATATAGGACTCTCAATCAAAGGCAACTAGACAACACCTGCCTTCAATTGAGAGTCCACACCCCAATTAACTAAACATAGAAAACAGACTAACTAGAAAGAACATAGACTAACAGAGCAGTGACCAAAACACCCAGGAATACATAAATCCACTACATAATACACACACCCCGAACCACATAAACCAAATACCCTCTGCCACGTCCTGACCAGCCTACACTAACAAAATAACCCTCATACTGGTCAGAACGTGACATTACCCCCCCCCCCCCCAAAGGTGCCCAAAGGTGCAGACCCCGGATGCACCTCACACACAAAAAAAACAAAACAACAAATAACCCCCAAAACACTAATAAATCCCCAAAAGTACATGGGAGGGAAGGGAGGGTGATCACCGTCACCGACGGTGTTCCTGCAACACCCCCCCTAACCCCAATACTCCCCCCTCAGGAGGTGGCTCAGGAGCCGGACGCAGACCCCACTCCACCCCTGGCTCACTCCCCTCATAAACTGTCTCTACAGTGATGTCCCTCTCTGTCGACCCCGGACTGTAGGGTGACTCTAGGAGCTCTGGACTGTAGGGTGACTCTAGGAGCTCTGGACTGTAGGACGACTCTAGGAGCTCTGGACTGTAGGACGACTCTAGGAGCTCTGGACTGTAGGACGACTCTAGGAGCTCTGGACTGTAGGACGACTCTAGGAGCTCTGGACTGTAGGACGACTCTAGGAGCTCTGGACTGTAGGAAGACTCTAGGAGCTCTGGACTGTAGACAGACTCACTTGGTTCTGGACTGTAGCCAGACTCACTCGGCTCTGAACAGTGAGCCGTCTCACCTGGTTCCGAACAGTGGGCCGTCTCTCTCCGGGGCCCTGTCGCCGGAAGCTCTGGACGAGGCACTGTTGCCGGAAGTTCTGGACGAGGCACTGTTGCCGGAAGTTCTGGACGAGGCACTGTTGCCGGAAGTCCTGGTGCGTGGGGCTGGCTTAGGACGTGCCAGACTAAGGACACGCACCACATGGCTAGTACGAGGAACATGGACAGGACGTGCTGGACTGGGCTGACGCACTGAAGCCTGGTGCGTGGTGCTGGTAACGGAGGTACCATACTGGAGACACGCACCTTAGGGCTAGTGAGTGGAGCGGGAACAGGACGTACTGGACTGGGCTGACGCACTGGAAGCCTGATGCGTGGTGCTGGTACTGGATATGCCAGACTGGAAACACACACCTTAGGGCTAGTGCATGGAGCGGGAACAGGACGTACTGGACTGGGCTGACGCACTGGAAGCCTGGTGCGTGGTGCTGGTACTGGATATGCCAGCCTGGAAACACACACCTTAGGGCTAGTGCGTGGAGCGGGAACAGGACGTACTGGACTGGGCTGACGCACTGGAAGCCTGGTGCGTGGTGCTGGTACTGGATATGCCAGCCTGGAAACACACACCTTAGGGCGATTGCGTGGAGCGGGAACAGTATATATTGGACCGTGAAGGCGCACTGGCGGTCTCGAGCGCAGTACTGGCTCCACCCTTCCTGGCTGGATGCCCGCTTTCCCCTGACAAATGCGGGGCGCAGGTACTGCGCACACCGGCCTGTGAATACTAGGCCTCAACACCGTGCACCTCACTCCAACACACGGGACCTGACTAATACTAGGCTGCCCCCAATAAGCACGGGGATTTGGCTTGCGGCTCAATCCTGGCCCTGCCAAACTACCCGTGTGCCCCCCCAATTTTTTTTATTGGGGCTGCCTCTCCGGTTTAATAGCCAGTCGTGTTCCCCTGTAGCGTTCCCGGTCTTCGCTCAATTTCTTCCATGGGCCCTCTCCGGCCATAATCTGTTCCCATGTCCATTTCTCCCGTTGGTCCAACTCAAATTCCCTTTTGTTCCACTAAGTCCACCTGTTGATCCTTCCTCCGCTGCGTGGTCCGGATTTGGTGGGAGGTTCTGTAACGACGGTCGTCAGGAATGGACCAGGGCGCAGCGGGTTGAGTGCTCATAATTAACTTTTTAATAAAAACACGTATACAAACAAAACAAAACGATAGACGACGAATACAGACTTGAAGGCGAACGACAGCAATTCAAGTGACAACCTCCCACAAATACAAACACACCCTAATATATAGGACTCTCAATCAAAGGCAACTAGACAACACCTGCCTTCAATTGAGAGTCCACACCCCAATTAACTAAACATAGAAAACAGACTAACTAGAAAGAACATAGCAGTGACCAAAAAAACCTGGAATACATAAATCCACTACCCTCTACATAATACACACACCCCGAACCACATAAACCAAATACCCTCTGCCACGTCCTGACCAGCCTACACTAACAAAATAACCCTCATACTGGTCAGAACGTGACATTAAGTAGTTGGCAATATCAGTGGCTTTTGTGATGAATGAGCCATCTAATTCAATGAATGATTGAGCTGAGTTTGCCTTTCTGCTCAAATTCTTTTAACCTGTTATGGCTAGGGGGCAGTATTTTCACAGCTGGATAAAAAACATACCTGATTTAATCTGATTATTAGTCCTGCCCAGAAACTAGAATATGCATATAATTATTAGCTTTGGATAGAAAACACTCCAAAGTTCCTAAAACTGTTTGAATGGTGTCTGTGAGTATAACAGAACTCATTTGGCAGGCCAAAACGTGAGAAGATTCTGTACAGGAAGTACCCTGTCTGACCATTTCTTGAACTTCTTTGCCATCTCTATCTATTACAAAGGATCTCTGCTCTAACGTGACACTTCCTACGTCTTCCATAGGCTCTCAGAGCCCGGGAAAAACCTGAATGTCGTCATTCCAGCCCCAGGCTGGAACACATTATCGCCTTTCTCAAGTGGCCGATCAAAGGACTGTGGGCTTAGGCGCGTGCACTGGCCGCCCCCGTCTTTGTGTTTTTTCCTCTGTTTGCCGAAAAGGAGATTCCCGGTCGGAATATTATCGCTTTTTTACGAGATAAATTGCATAAAAATTGATTTTAAACAGCGGTTGACATGCTTCGAAGTACGGTAATGGAATATTTAGAATTTTTTTGTCACGAAATGCGCCATGCGCACGACCCTGATTTACCATTTCGGATAGTTTCTGGAACGCACGAACAAAACGCCGCTATTCGGATATAACGATGGATTATTTTGGACCAAACCAACATTTGTTATTGAAGTAGCAGTCCTGGGAGTGCATTCTGACGAAGACAACAAAAGGTAATTACACTTTTGTAATAGTAAATCTGATTTTGGTGAAGGCTAAACTTGCCGGGTGTCTAAATAGCTAGCCCGTGATGGCTGGGCTATGTACTTAGAATATTGCAAAATGTGCTTTCACCAAAAAGCTATTTTAAAATCGGACATATCGAGTGCATAGAGGAGTTTTGTATCTATAATTCTTAAAATAATTGTTATGCTTTTTGTGAACGTTTATCGTGAGTAATTTAGTAAATTGTTAGTAAATTCCCCGGAAGTTTGCGGGGGGTATGCTAGTTCTGAACGTCACATGCTAATGTAAAAAGCTGGTTTTTGATATAAATATGAACTTGATTGAACAAAACATGCATGTATTGTATAACATAATGTCCTAGGGTTGTCATCTGATGAAGATCATCAAAGGTTAGTGCTGCATTTAGCTGTCTTCTGGGTTTTTGTGACATTATATGCTAGCTTGAAAAATGGGTGTCTGATTATTTCTGGCTTGGTACTCTGCTGACATAATCTAATGTTTTGCTTTCGTTGTAAATCCTTTTTGAAATTGGACAGTGTGGTTAGATTAACGAGAGTCTTGTCTTTAAATAGCTGTAAAATAGTCATATGTTTGAGAAATTTAAGTAATAGCATTTCTAAGGTATTTGAAAATCGCGCCACAGGATTCAACTGGCTGTTACGTAGGTGGGACGAATTCGTCCCGCCGGTCCTAGAGAGGTTAATGTGGGCTATTTTAACCACTTTTCTGGGACGCTTGATAGTTTTTATTGTTTTACTGGGAAGCTTATCAGAAGTAGACATAACAATGTTATTTATGTTTGAGCTGATAGTGCAGGTTGATCTGCACACAGTGGACCTCCTACTAGGGCATACCGCCTCAGTGCTAATAGTATAACTATGGTTCATAGGCACGTGATTACTGCATACAATAGCTGTAGGGTCAACAGAGGCATTCAGGGCAGTTAGAGGGACAAAAATTAAGTTACTTACATTGTGTCTGCCAACACCCCTGGGATAATGTTAATTTGCAGCAGCACTACGACAACTCGACACAATGGTAGGGATTATCTGAGCTGGGTTTTGGATCATCATAAATCATTGTCTCAACGCAGCCTTGAAATGCATGGACAGAGTCCAAGAGCCAAGGTGATTTAGATGGACTCCCTCATTCCTGTAGAGCATGTTTTGTTTCCAGAAGGTGTCAAAGTTATATGGAAAAGTGATTCCAGCTGATTTCAAAGATATTCAATCTGATGATGTGAAAAACTGTTTGGATTTGCAAAAAGTCCTCCTTACGAACATTTTAGGTAATTTGTGTCCTTTAACCCATCTTTTAAACCTACATTTATGTCAGTTAGAATTTTTGTTGATTTCACTTTGAATTCCTGTTAGTTGACAACTCAATCAAATATAAAACAAAACTATATGTTGAACTGACATCTGTGCCCAGTGGGAGGAATCATTTTATTACTTGTCATGACAAATTGAGGTTAAACCCTGTGGTCAGCAGGGTCTTCATCTATATGGCTCTGGAGACCTACAAATGCATTTACGAATACATACTGTTTAGCGCTGCTTGTGAAGAAATAAGGAGATATCTGAATATTTCATGATGTTTGTGTCTCTGCACATAAATGAAATATTAGAATTATAAGAGAAAGAGGGGGAAAAAACACTGGAGACTCACTCTTTCTCGCTATTTATCTCTCCTCAATAATCCAGTCTGGACAATATTGGTTCAAGGTAAACCAGCACAGAAAGACTTAACACATTTTAAAACAGACACGCATTTCATTCCTCCACTGTAAAAGAGCGGTTGATGAAGACAGCAGGTGATTAGAAGTTACATGCATGATTCACCTTCTGGTATCCTTTTCCAATTAAGATGGGCTCGTCCCAGGAGGGGCCTGTTTATTATTTCAGGACTCATGACACATCACTCAGATACTGCATGATTATCCGGAGAGTTTATCCGGAATTAATCCGGCAGGGCTGTTTTTTGCCCTTCGAGCAACAGCAGAGACACTCACAGGTTGGGTACTAATTTGGTTTCTGTGGCTTGTGGCATCTTTAACTAACACCTCGTAAGTACACAGAGATTTATTACAAATCCCCATCCATTCTCTCTGCTACTCAGGGACCAACGCGTTGCCAGGCAATGGGAACAGTAAAGTACAATCGCCAAGCACTAGTAGCTTTAAGACACCTGCTCAGCACCCACGGGAGGATGCCTTGAGTTGTGTTTTTAATTTGCATTTTCTTTCAAACACATTGCTAATGAAGTTGCTGTGTGTGCCTGTGTGTGTGTCTGCGTGTGTGTGTCTGCGCTTGTATGAGAAGTAAAAGATCAACTAATTACACCAATTACTGCAGTTTATTTAAGCGCCATTTTGATTCCCGTACTGGGTAAATAGCATACAATTTCATAAATGCATCGTGGGCACCATTGATAATTAGCTCTTTTGATATGAATATGTTGTCCTACTAGAATACACTGCTAGTCATGGAGCATTCTGACAGCAGATGATACATTTGGTTGTGTGAGAAAATAATAAGCTTTTGAAATGTCAATAGGATCTGGTATCAGCATCAGAATCTCACTTGGCAGTTTGAATTCAGCATTACCCAACAGATTGTGATCCAATATATGTTTCCAGCAGCCTTTTTGGCTCTATTGAGCAGTGGATTTCTATCAATACTCCAACAGAGACTTCTATTCACTTCCTGTCCTCCCTTATCAATGAGGGTTCAGTATATATCGTATCACATTACATTAAATTGTCGTGCAGATGCCTATACGCTGGATGACTGTTCAATCACCTTCAACCTTTTCATGCTACACTGTCAGGCGTGTGCGTACTTGTGCTGAAGTCAGGTGCAGGAGAGCAGAGAATTGTGAACAGGCACGCACTTTATTTCGGCAAGAGGGATATACAGACGGACGCAGCTGCGTCCATAAAACCTCCAGCCAACAAGGCTAAGTGTATAACGCGCAAAACAGTCACAACACATCAAATGTATACAAAACAGGCTTCATGAAAATAACACGGGAAAAACGCACACAAGCCTGGTGCGTTCAAAAACACGTAACACACAAACAATCTTCCACAAAGACATGAGGGGGAACAGAGGAATAAATACATGTAGTGTGATTGGGGAATGAAAACCATGTGTGCAGGGAACAAGACAAAACAAATGGATACATGAAAAATGGAGCGGCGATGGCTAGAAAGCCGGTGACGTTGACCGCCGAACGCCGCCCGAACAATGAGAGGAGCCGACTTCGGAAGTCGTGACATACACAGGTGAAGGAAACAAACAAATATCACTTTTATCTCACTTTTTATCTCATCTTCCTCTGACTCCCAGAATCTGGGACAAAAGCGTCCAGAAAGGAATTAAAGTATAGAACTCTCAGACTGGGACCATGTTTCTCCATGCCGAATAATTCTCCTCCGTCTCCTCCGGAGGTTTTTGGAGTTTGAGTGTTTGGTGTGGAGGGCACCCAGTTAGGGTGGAAGAGAACAGAGTTAGTTTCCTGGGTTTTGGAAGGTGTGGTGTGCGCGATGGCTTCTCAGCCTAGCGCGGAGGAGACGCTGTCGATACGGCATGGATTCAGGTGTGTTCATGAGAATGGAGTTAAAGTGGAGGAGGTTCTGCTCGCAGTCGGTGAACAGGTAGGAGCTGAATTTATACATTCTGCTTCCAGAATGAACAAAGCTGTGGTTGTGTTCATGAAAAGAGCATATTTGGATTTTCAAATCAGGAAAGAGCTGAGTCGTTTTGGTAAGTTTGTTAGAGGTTTTCGTGTACTGTCGTCAGGTTTTCAGACAGATGCCGTAAGCACGTTGTTTAGTTCCGGAGGCAAGTGTTCATGTTTCTGAATAACAATGAGCATCAGCTAAATGTGTATTTTAAAGTGAGGCAAAGGGAGGGGCTCTACGAAGGGTTTGCCAGCACAGATAGTCTACAGTGTTTTAAGTGTGGGGATTTGGGGCATAAGAGCTTTGCGTGCCCACATAAAGGCCGTAGACAAAGTGAGAGTACAAGCGCCAGTGGTGGAAATCGAGGTCAGCGTGCAGGGGCAATGAGACACAGACAGCAGAGGCTGGGCCTAGTAATTCCAGAGATGGTGGGGTAGCTGAGGCTGGGCCTAGTCATGCTATGGATGGTGGTGTAGCTGAGGCTGGGTCTAGTCAGGCTTAGATGGTGGGGAAGCTGAGGCTGGGCCTATTCATGCTACGGATGGTGGTGTAGATGAAGCTGGGCCTAGTCAGGTTATGCTAGTGGATGAGGAGTATAGTGGGGGAAGTGTAAGACACTGGGGGGGGGGGGGGGGGGTGTCAAGCGGAAAAGGAAAAAGGGGGAGAAGAAAGGAGGTGGGAGGGGAGGCTGGTGTAGTCAAAGGCACCAAGGAACCTTTGCCTGGTGCTGGGGGGGAGGCCCTGACCAGAGAGGAAGGGCAGGTGGTCAGGATGGGAGATGAGGAGGAAAGTGAGTCTGAGGAAGAGGATGATGAGGAGGCCTTTTTTCAGACTCATCTTCAATGGGTCCGGAGCTGACAGCCAGTCAAGCAGAGGGTCAAAGTACACGTTGAGGGAACTGACAAGGTTCCTGAATGAGACCAAGGGGAAAAAAGTTAATATTGAGGCTTTTTTTCTGATCCGAGAAAGTTTGTAAGATCAGTGAAACATGCTATGAAAAATGAGGTGCATGGTGCCCTCTCACCCAGGAAACAGTTTAGGTTGAGGAAGTATGCATGTATGGGGTGGTGAGGTTTTAATGAAATGAGAATGTTTCATAAGACAAAGCCCCCCCCCCCATGAGGATGTTTTATGTAAATGCACAATAAACACTTCTCAACTGTTTGTTCCTGTCTCTACAGAACTATTTGAGAGCAATGTAAAGGGCTGAGAACCTAAGTTATTCAAAAGATGAGTGACTGCAAGTGAACTGGGTGTGTGTAGAGGGTGGGTCTCTACAGTATGTTTAAAACTCTATGAGTACCTATAGTATTAAGCAATCAGCATCCAAGATTACCCACACGCTATATAAAACTATGACCTTTGAATACCAATAAAATGTTTCCTGTAAGTCTATGATTTGAATTAATTCACATTGGCCTATATTTTATGCATCAACATTCACTCATGACATTAAACCTCTTCCTATTACTATAATTGATCATTACATCCTCTATTACAGTACCATTGATAGTCTCGGTTGTCATTGTCAAAATTGTTTGTTATTTTATATTAATGGTTACAGATGTAATGCCATATAGTGGGGACAAATGCAATGTCACATAGTTACAGGTACAGATGGTGACAGACGTAATGTCATATAGATTTGGACTTGGTCTGACATTTCTTGTAATTGACAGCAGTCTGAGCAGCTCAGGGCAGTTTGTACTGCTGCCTAGTCCAAAGAGACAGGTTGGACTTGGAGAGGTGAGTTTTAATCACACCCCAACGTGTCCGTTCTCTTTCTCTCGCTCTCTCTCTCTCTCTCTCTCTCTCTGCTGGTTAATAACCTTTTCTTTTCGTTTTTTTTTCGTTGGCCTTTAAACTGGGTGGAGGGCGGCGGCTCTGCATTCACAGTTTTAGCACGGCTCTGACGAATGCCCTTTTCTTCGGGACAGATTCATTTATTGGCATGCTGCGCTTGACTGCCATCAACTACAATCTCCTCACACACCTCCGCTGCTCCACTCACACCGTTCACTGTTCTCAGATAGCGAGTGAAAAATGACCACTGACGCATGACTCCTCACTACCAGCCAGCGCGGTCGAACACAGAACAGGGTTTTAAGTGTAGAAACTCAACATCCAAACGCCCAAAGCAATAACATTCACTTTCTGAGTTTGAGGAAATCGATAGTGCAGCCCCGATGATGCATCATCAGGCTGTTCTAGCCACAGCAACCCAATCACTCAAATTCTGTTAAGGCCAGTACAATACTCCCATGTCCATGGGCTCCTCCTGTTAGGTTTGTGTACATTTGTTTCATCACGCTGGGATTTGACACATCCAACATATATTAGACACCCTCCTTGAAGTCACGCTATGTGTGCTCTGGCTGATTCAGCATTACTGAATTTGGGATTTGGCTTGATTGTTTTGAACCATCAACTCTGTCTTACTAATTGACCTGGAGTGAACTCTGGAGATAAATAGCCAAGAGGTTCACCTTCCACCCAACCCTCCGGCACACAACAACAATAGTTCTGTCCTGGATAAGGTCCAGTAATGTGTTTTGTAAATCGATCTGCGGTCGCTGAACAGACAAGGCCATATTAGGATGTCTGCCTGTTCGTTATTCCTGATCCCTCCAAAAAGAGGAAACTGCACCACCAGGCTTCTGAGAAACAGTCACAAACTGTCCTGTATAACTGCCCATACGAAACGCCTGCGAAACGCCACTCTACCCACTGCTATCAGACTGTATAATAACTCTAGCTCTTAAATGGTTCTCCCAAAAAAAAGCAAAAAATGTAATCACATTTTAATATTAAAATTTCTTTCCATCATGAAAAATGTCCTGTAATGTTTACAATTGTTCAATATTATATTTATGTCACGTATTGTGTTATGTATTTTAAATGTGCTTTGCAATTATTAGTATTGTAAATTCTGCATTTCTTCATTTTCATCTGTGAGCAAGAATAAATAAATTCAAACTCATAATTCGTTGGTATCGATTACAGCAGTCAGTGCATCCCTGTTGAGGGTCGTATGCAGCAGTGGTCTCTTCCTGTTATGCCAGTAATTACTTCCTGTCTGACTTGTGGTGGGCTGCACCGACCCAGGCCCATGAGGGGTGTAGGAGGGGAGTTAGAGGAGGCCACAGACTAGGTTTGTCTTTATCATTATGTTTACAGCGCCCATTTAATTGTGAAAGAGAAATAAATCAAAAGTAGAGGCTAACCAACAGCAGCCTAACAGTCCCCCGATGCCTCTGGCAGGTTACTGGCTTCCACACTGCTGTTACGCTGTGATTGGACCAAACGACTCAAAAAGGCGATTGACATTGACCAGCTCCCCTTCTCCTCAAAGGAAAGGCCTGATCTGGCTTCACCATTACCATTAGCCTACCATTATTTTGAACCTTGAGTGTGCACACATGCACCTGCCCATGCAAGACCCTTTCTTCCTCCACCTGCTATTGCACTCAGCTACTTTTCCTCCCATGAGAAACTGTGCTCTGGGTACGAGACAAGGCAATTCTAATGCAGTGTACAATTATACAATTTATGTCATTAAACTCTCAGGTGCTTTACAGCAACTGCTTTTCATTATCAATGTGTTCCTGGCTTTTGTCCTTTTTAAAGAGGACAGGAATTTCAAGAAGTTTGTGAGAAAGCATACTGTGGGCAGGAGGCATGTATTGGTTGGTGAATACAGTGCCCTCAGAAAGTATTCACACAATTTTTTAATAACTACCCCATCTCTGTATCCCACACATACAATTATATGTAAGGTAGAGTAGTGCATTTCAAGCACAGGTCCAACCACAAACACAAGGGAGGTTTTTCAGTGCCTCGCAAAGGGCATCTATTTCAGACGCTGAATATCCCTTTGAGCATGGTGAAGTTATCAATATGGCTTTAAATGGTGTATCAATACACCCAGTCACTACAAAGATACAGGCATCTTTCCTAACTCAGTTGTCGGAGAGGAAGAAAACTTCAGGGATTTCATCATGAGACCAATGGTGATTTTAAAACAGTTACATAGTTTATAGGTTGTAATATGAGAAAACTGAGGATGGATCAACAACATTGTAGTTTCTCCACAATACTAACCTAAATGACAGAGTGAAAAGAAGGTAGCATGTAAAGAATACAAATATTCCAAAACATGCATCCTGTTTGCAACAAGGCACTTAAGTAATACTGCAAAAAATGTGGCATATAAATTTACTTTTGTCCTGAATACAAAGCGTTATGTTTGGGGCAAATCAAATAAAACACATCACTGAGCACTACTCTTCATATTTTCAAGCATGGTGGTGGCTGCATCATGTTACGGGTATGCTTGTCATCAGGAAGGACTACAGAGTTTTTTTTAGATCAAAAGAAATGGAATACAGCTATAAGCCCAGGCAAAATCCTAGAGGAAAACCTTGTTCCAGTCTGCTTTCCAACAGACACTGGGAGACGATTTCACCTTTCAGCAGGACAATAACCTAAAACACAAGGCCAAATCTACACTAACGTTGCTTACCAAGATGTCATTGAATGTTCCTGAGTGGCATACAGTTGACTTGCATCAGCTTAAAAATCTATGGCAAGACTTGAAAATGGCTCTCTAATAATGATCAACAACCCATTTGACAGAGCTTGAACATTTTTTTTAAGAATAATGGCCAAATATTGTACAAAGCTCTTAGAGACTTACCTAAAAAGACTCACGGATGAAATCTCTGCCAAAAGTGCTTCTACAAAGTATTGACTCAGGGGTGTGAACACGTATGTAAATTCAATATTTCTGTATTTAATTTTCAATATATTTGCAGCAAAATCTAAAAACCTGTTTTCACTTCGTGATTATGTGGTATTGTGTGTAGATGGCTGAGAAAAATAAATGTAATACATTTTGAATTCAGGCTGTGACAACAAAATGTGGAATAAGTCAAGAGGTATGAATACTTTCTGAAGGCACTGTATGTAAGGGTCGTCACTAGTTACCAATGCCACAACTTGACCAATCAGATGAGGGAGTGTGATGATGGGCATGCCGACCGGCTTGCAGGGGCAAATGAGATACATTCTTCTTTCTAGTAATCCATCAATTTTTATTTTTTTATTAGCTATAATAAAACCAACCGTTCTAAATGCAAAGTGGTAATCGGATGTTTTATTCAAACTCAGTTTGCAAGCTTATCACGATGTTTGCCCTTACTTATAGTTACTTGTCTTAACCCAAAATAGGTTTACTTCAATATCTGCATTGTTTTTAAAAGGGCATATAGACTAACAAATTGACACTTCTTTATTATTATTTTTTTATCCACAAGTAATCCACTGGGATATCTCCACTGGCATTCTCTGCCTCTAACCCTATCACAGTCACTGGCTTACTGGTGCTCTTCCATGCCGTCCCTAGGAGAGGTGCGTCACTTGAGTGGGTTGAGTCACTGACGTGGTCTTCCTGTCTGGGTTGGCGCCCCCCCTTGGGTTGTGCCGTGGCGGAGGTCTTTGTGGGCTATACTCGGCCTTGTCTCAGGATGGTAAGTTGGTGGTTGAAGATATCTCTTTAGTGGTGTGGGGGCTGTGCTTTGGCAAAGTGGGTGGGGTTATATCCAGCCTGTTTGGCCCTGTCCCGGGGTATCATCGGATGGGGCCACAGTGTCTCCTGACCCCTCCTGTCCCAGCCTCCAGTATTTATGCTGCAGTAGTTTATGTGTCGGGGGGCTAGGGTCAGTCTGTTATATCTGGAGTATTTCTCCTGTCTTATCCGGTGTCCTGTGTGAATTTAAGTATGCTCTCTCTAATTATCTCTTTCTTTCTTTCTCTCTCTCGGAGGACCTGAGCCCTAGGACCATGCCTCAGGACTACCTGGCATGATGACTCCTTGCTGTCCCCAGTCCACCTGGCCATGCTGCTGCTCCAGTTTCAACTGTTCTGCCTGCGGCTATGGAACATCGCTAAAATGAATCCCATTCAATTTTATTTTAAGCGAAAAAGAGACGAGGAGAAAGAGTAATTAGGCAAGGGCCAATCGCAAGGTTCAACTAATGAAGCCTCTTCACAAGGTTTACCTGAGGCGGCTAATGCTGATATGGCGGCTAACGTTAGCGGAGCTACCGTGACCCCCGCTGTCACTTCAACGTCCACTGAAGCCGGCAGAGGGAGAACATATAGATTCAATGCGAATTGGCTCAAAATGTTCCCAAGACTAGAGTTAGAAAACAATGTCATGTTCTGCAAATATTGTAGAGGGCAAAAACAGGCGGGCAACTCGTCCTTCGTGTCAGGAAATCCGCATCTGAAAAGAGATATAGCATAGCGAAACATAACATCTCGCGGCGGCATATCCAGTGAAGAGATCTGTACCAGTTGAGACAGAAGACACCATCAGGCACGGTGTCAGCAGCCTTGAGGAGGCAAGTGCTGCTGTCTGAGGAGAAGAGGAGGCAGCTAAAAATAAAGATAAACATAGCATACTAAATTGCGGAAGAAGAACCTTTGTCAAATTTGGTCGGACAAAAGACCTTGAACACTCCCATGCCATTGGTAAATTGTTTCTCTTTATAGGCTTTATTTTTGTGCGAAGTTTAATCATTATTCGTAATGGGAATAGAATTTAGTTAGTAAGAAATACTTTTTTATAGTTTTTTTTGTGCTGTGTGCCCAGAGGATGGAGGGTCATGGATGAAGAAGTGCATCTCGTTCGGTGCAGATGGTGCCTCCGTGAACATGGGCCACCGTGGGGGAGTGATTGCCCCCCTGCGTCACTGTGGGGGAGTGATTGCCCACCTGCAGGGGGGACAGGGTGGCATATAATCCCAATCCACTGTATGCCACATAGGTTTGTAACTAATAAAATCTCTGATTTAGTTTTATTTGCTAGCAGAGAATGTTAAACAATACTGTGTGTGTGTGTGCGTGCGCTAAGTGCTGGAATGGTAAATACCACAGAATTATTGTTTTCTGTTGGCACAAGAGACGGGGGGGAGGAGATGGTGAATTGTTTGGAAGATTCTGAGCTGACTTTCACAGGCTAGAGCTGGCAATTCTGACCATTCAGAAGAAAGAGCCAAAGGTGTCACTCGTGTACGATCTTCTGCACCTGATATGGAAGATGTATCACTTCAGCGGAAAATCCAAACGAGAGGTCTATGTTCTCGGGCAAGAGCTCAGTGTGGATATTTGCACACCGTCTAGCGTCAAGGGAACTCGCTGGATCCCCATTGTCCAGAGTGCCCTCTAAGTGTTCCTGTGGCACGGACAAGACAAGGACCTTGCCACCGATGAAGGCCAGTACTCCGTTGTTCTGCGACACATGGAGCTCCTGGCCGTAGCATCAACAACAGCGGAAGTTCAAGGGCGGGCAAAGAGGGTAAGATTTACACAGGAAATGTAATACCACACTAGTTTAAAAAAAAATGTTCAAGACTCAAATGAACTTTCATAATCAAGTAATTGACAGGTGAGTTTATTTACTCACTACGTAACAGATAAAGAGGGAAATGGAGAATGCACTTGTGTATTCTGCCATTTTCTCTCAGACATGTTTGAGGAGCTATCCTCACTTAGCCTCACCCTGCAAAGGAATGACCTGATCCTCCCCCAAGCCACGTCAGAGTTGAAGAAGACAGTGATCAGACTGGAAGCACTAAAACTTAGGACAAAGGCAGGAGAAGATCCAGACCATGCTTGCTCAGCAGCAGGTTGATGAGAGGAGATTTCTGGTGTGTTAGGATGAGAGCTTGTTAGGATGTAAGAGAAATCGATTATTAAAATCGATGATTAAGACAGATTAGATTCTCAGTGTGAGAATCAATGTATTCGTTGCCCAATAGAACGATTTGTGGATAAGGAGGGAAATGCAGTGGAGAAGTCTTTATATTTTTCTATGGGAGACAGACAAATGGCCAGACATTTCATTGTGTGTGTGTGTGTGTGTGTGTGTGTGTGTGGTGTGTGTGTGTGTGTGTGTGTGTGTGTGTGTGTGTGTGTGTGTGTGTGTGTGTGTGTGTGTGTGTGTGTGTCCCACCTGGGCAAGGTGGGACGCTTGGCGCGAAATACAAATATCTCATAAATGCTATAACTTCAGTTTCTCAAACATATTACTATTTTACACCATTTTAAAGACAAGACTCTCGTTAATCTAACCACACTGTCCGATTTCAAAAAAGCTTTACAGCGAAAGCAAAACATTAGATTATGTTAGATTATTATGTTGTTTTGGTTCGAAATAATCCATAGTTATATCCAAATAGCTCCGTTTTGTTCGTGCGTTCAGGTCAGTATCCGAAGGGTGACGCGTGAGCGCATTTCGTGACAAAAAAATTGTAAATATTCCATTACCGTACTTAGAAGCATGTCAAACGCTGTTTAAAATCTATTTTTATGCGATTTTTCTCGTAAAATAGCGATAATATTCCAACCGGGCGATGTTGTATTCATTCAAAGAGAGAAAGAAAAACATGGAGAATTCACATGAACGCGCATCTCCAGTGTCACTGTTCTCAGCCTGACCACTCACAAAATATCATGCTGTTTTTCGCCCAGAGACTGGAGACACGTCATTCCACTTTCTGGCGCCTTCTGAAAGCCAATGGAAGCCTTAGAAAATGTCACGTTACAGCAGAGATGCTGTATATTCGATAGAGATGCCGCAGAAGGAGAACAAATTGTCAGACAGGGCACTTCCTGTATGGAATCTTCTCAGGTTTTGGCCTGCCATATGAGTTCTGTTATACTCACAGACACCATTCAAACAGTTTTAGAAAGTTTAGAGTGTTTTCTATCCAAATCTACTAATTATAAATCTACTAATCGAGTACGTTTTTTATCCGGCCGTGCAAATACTGCCCCCCAGCCCCAACAGGTTTTAAAGGGTATAACACTGAAGGGGAATCTGAAAGGCTTCACAGACCTCACCAATCCCTAGCTGAAGCAGCACATGGAGGTGGCCATCAACATCGGCGTGGAGGATCTCAAAGCCAGGTTTGGTGGTTTGCTGAAGGATGAGGGTGTCCAGACCCCAGTGGAGTCTTTCAGAGTGCTAAACCCTGACACATGACCAGATGACCAGGCCAGCCTTCTCACCTTTGGCGATGATAGTGTGGCAGACCTGATGAGACATTTCAAGGAGCCTCTGGAGAGGTAACAATTTATTTGACACTGCATTGCCATGTGAGACAATGCTATGTTTGCATATTTGCAAACTCACTTGCTCTGTTCAATCCTGCCGATCGGGGTGCAACATAGCTGCAATCCAGGATGAGTGGCAGGGGCTGAAAATCCTGGGCAGTAACAATTTCAAGGACAAGTCTTAGTGGCCTGTGGGAGACCATGTTGATAAAGGACCTCTACAGTCACGATTACAAGGTAGGAAAACAGTCCTGAGTGGTTATGTATGGTATCCCTCTATTGTTGGTTTAGATACGTTAATGGTAAGAGTTTAAATGGATTTGAAAGATATCATCTTTTCCCTAGAACAGACTGGAGTTGGTGCAGCTTATGCTGGTGCTGCCCATTTCAGCCGCCCAGTGTGAGCAAGGCTTCTCTGCGCAGAACCGGATTAAGAATTCGACAAGAAGCTGCCTTGGGGTCTCCACCACCGAAGACCTGACGAGGATCAGCCTGGAGGGACCTTCTGTCGAGGAGTTTGATCCCACTCCTGCCGTGGACTGCTGGCTGTCTTTTAACCTGTTATGGATAGGGGGCAGTATTTTCACGGCCGGATAAAAAACGTACCCGATTTAATCTGATTATTACTCCTGCCCAGAAACTAGAATATGCATATAATTATTAGCTTTGGATAGAAAACACTCCAAAGTTTCTAAAACTGTTTGAATGGTGTCTGTGAGTATAACAGAACTCATTTGGCAGGCCAAAACCTGAGAAGATTCTGTACAGGAAGTACCCTGTCTGACCATTTCTTGGCCTTCTTGATTATCTCTATCCAAACTAGGGGATCTCTGCTGTTACGTGACACTTCCTACGGCTCCCATGGGCTCTCAGAAGGCGGCAAAAAGCTGAATCGTGGCTTTGCAGGCCCTGGCTGAAAAACATTAGCGCGTTTGGATAGTGGCCGGTCAGAGTACTATGAGACTGAGGCTCGTGCACGAGTCGACTCCATGTTTACTTTCTCTCTCTTTGAACGAAAACCACCACTCCCGGTCGGAATATTATCGCTTTTTTACGAGAAAAATTGCATAAAAATGTATTTTAACCTGTTTAGGATAGGGGGCAGTATTGACACGGCTGGATAAAAAACGTACCCGATTTAATCTGGTTACCACTCCTACCCAGTAACTAGAATATGCATATACTTATTAGACATGGATAGAAAACACCCTAAAGTTTCTAAAACTGTTTGAATGGTGTCTGTGAGTATAACAGAACTCATTTGGCAGGCAAAAACCTGACAAGGTTTCAGGCAGGAAGTGGCCTGTCTGACAAGGTGTCGTTCTTCTTGTCTCTGTTTATTGAAGAGTGAGGATCTTAGCTGTCCCGTGACACTTCCTACGGCTGCCATAGGGTCTCAGAAGGCGGCAAAAAGCTGAATCGTGGCTTTGCAGGCTCTGGCTGAAAAAAAGTAGCGCGTTTGGGTAGTGGCTGGTTACAGTACTGTGAGACTCAGGCTCGTGCCCACGTCGACCGAAAGCTTTGTTTACTTTCCTCAGTTTAGCTAAATGGACATTCCCGGTCGGAATATTATCGCTTTTCTACGAGAAAAATGGCATAAAAATGGATTTTAAACAGCGGTTGACATGCTTCGAAGTACGGTAATGGAATATTTAGATTTTTTTTGTCACGAATTGCGCCATGCGCGCGACCCTGATTTACCATTTCAGATAGTGTCTGGGCCGCACGAACAAAACGCCGCTATTCGGATATAACGATGGATTATTTTGGACCAAACCAACATTTGTTATTGAAGTAGCAGTCCTGGGAGTGCATTCTGACGAAGACAACAAAAGGTAATCAAACTTTTATAATAGTAAAGCTGATATTGGTGAGTGCTAAACTTGCCGGGTGTCTAAATAGCTAGCCCGTGATGCCTGGGCTATGTACTTAGAATATTGCAAAATGTGCTTTCACCAAAAAGCTATTTTAAAATCGGACATATCGAGTGCATAGAGGAGTTCTGTATCTATAATTCTTAAAATAATTGTTGTGCTTTTTGTGAACGTTTATCGTGAGTAATTTAGTAAAATGTTAGCGAATTCCCCGGAAGTTTGCTAGTTCTGAACGTCACATGCTAATGTAAAAAGCTGGTTTTTGATATAAATATGAACTTGATTGAACAAAACATGCATGTATTGTATAACATAATGTCCTAGGGTTGTCATCTGATGAAGATCATCAAAGGTTAGTGCTGCATTTAGCTGTCTTCTGGGTTTTTGTGACATTATATGCTAGCTTGAAAAATGGGTGTCTGATTATTTCTGGCTTGGTACTCTGCTGACATAATCTAATGTTTTGCTTTCGCTCTAAAGCCTTTTTGAAATCGGACAGTGTGGTTAGATAAAATGGTGTAAAATAGTCATATGTTTGAAAAATGGAAGTTTTGGTTTTTTTGAGGAATTTGTAATTCGCGCCACGCCTATCATTGGATATTGGAGCAGGTGTTCCGCTAGCGGAACGTCTAGATGTAAGAGGCTAAGCGTGCCAGATGGCCAACATACAAAAGCAGCTGGACAACTGCTATCCTTTGCGTCTAGTAGGCATGGGTCAATGTGTGATTTTGGTGGTATGTGCTGTTGCACAGATGTGTGTCCCTTAGTACACGCACACACATGCAGTATAAGTATGTATGTAATAAATTGTTTATTAATAAACTCTGTTACTTGAACATTTTTCAATGTGTTCCTAAATTTCTTTGTGTGCTCCTACATTTTTCCATTTAGAAGCACATGTACTCCTTGGGAGAAAAGTTAGCGTAGAGCCCTGATCTAATTGGTAGAGTAGGCGGGCCTTCTGGCTTTGTGGCTGTGGTAACTAGTGACGAACATGTGTTGGATTCTGAAGAGAGGTCCAGGGGTGATTATTTGATGCTGGGTATCTCAGCATGGGTTTGTTCGGGCTTCAGTCTCATCCTTGTACCTTTAAGCTAACAGCTCTCCATTTCTATATTTGTCAGCCAATCCGAACACCGCAGGTCACAGCCAGAAAAGACCACACCACATCTAATACACATACACTGAATAACTGACCAGCTACAGTGAGTCAACATGGTCATTTTATCTAAAAACATGATTATTGATAGAAGGGAAAAGGTCACTCTGGGCTAGGGAAGGTGATGGATTTGAGATGTTTAACTTTTTAATTGTGTTCCAAATTAACAAAAAGGTTCCCTTCCAGAAAGGTCGCCTCACAGTAGTTGAATTCCATCAAGGCTGACTCTGTCCACCATGTTGGTTGACGATAAATATCTTTATTAATCTAACATGCCAGCACCAAAGGACACAATTAACTGTGGAATGGTGTTCTCTCTTTATTCATTAGCATCAAATACCTCTCTAATGGTTCGTAATAAATTAATAATCAAACCAGTATGTTCCGTTAGCCCTGCCATGCATGCATCAAAACATCAATAAGAATGTTTAAAATAGAGCAGAAGATTTACATTTTAGTCATTTAGCAGACACTCTTATCCAGAGCTACTTACAGTAGTGAATGCATTTCATACATGTTTTTTGTTCTTTTCTTTTCATACTGGTCCCCCGTGGGAATCGAACCCACAACCCTGGCGTTGCAAACACCATGCTCTACCAACTGAGCCACACGGGACCATGTTGGGACCATTAGTTGAAAATAAAGAAAATGTATTATATTCTGAAAACAGCTCAGAGTTCTTTTCCAGGCCGTAAAGGGACTCATAAATACGGTCTGTTGTGTAACCCCGTTAGACCCCTTTGGCTCCTTGCGTTTGTTTGTTTACTTGTTTCTCTGTCATCCAGGTGAATTTTGGAGGCCTTTCATTTGCAGAGGCATTGATGGGACCAGTCTCAGCAGGAGCTACCAGATGTCAATAGAAGCAGCAGTCAAAGGGACTACACTTGGTGGAGCAGATAAATTAAATTAAATAAAAATGTCAAATAAATTGTTATTTAGAGCCCTTGCCATTGATGCAGTTTAAAAAATAAAAAACAAGAGGAATAAGACAAAAGGAATAAAATAAAATACACAAGAATTGAGCTATATTTTCAGGGAGTACCAGTACCAGATCAATGCGCAGAAGTACAAGGTATTTAAGGTACCAGTGTACATGAAGGTAGGGTAAAGTGACAAGGCACCAGGATAGACAATAATAAGAGTAAAATAATGAACAGAGCAGCAGCAAATGCAAAGTGTGTGTGTGTGTGTGTGTGTGTGTGTGTGTGTGTGTGTGTGTGTGTGTGTGTGTGTGTGTGCGCTTGCGTAATTTTGTGTTGTATGCGCGTGTGTGTTATGTTTGTGTTGTGTTGTATTCGTGTGTTTGTCATGTGTGTGTGCATATGTAGTGTATGTGAATGTGTGGGGGTTTTGTGTTGGAGTGTCAATGTAGTGTGTGTGAGTGAGTGTGTATATGTTGTGTATATATAGTCCAGTGAGTGTGCGTAGGGTCAGTGCAGGATAAAGTCAGTGCAGATAGTTTGGGTACCATTACTTGACTATTTAGACGTTTCTTATGGCTTGGGGGTAGAAGCTTTCTCAGAGCCTGTTGGTTCGAGAGCCGATGCTCCGGTACCGTTTGCCGGCTGGTAACAGAGTGAACAGTCTATGGCTTGTGTGGCTGGAGTCTTTGGTCATTTTTCGGGGCTTCCTCTGACACCGCTTGATATAGAGGACCTGGATGGCAGGAAACTCGGCCCCAGTAATGTACTGGGCTGTCCACACCACCCTCTGTAGCACGTTTTGATGTCAAGGGGGGTGCATTTTCCATACCAAGTGGTGATGCAGCCAGTCAAGATGCTCTCGATGTTGCTGCTGTAGAACTTTTTGAGGATCCAAGGGCCCATGCCAAATCTTTTCACCCTCCTGAGCGGGAAGATGCACTGCAGTGCCCTCTTTACGACTGTGCAGGTGTTTGTGGACCATGCTGAGTCCTTAGTGATCTGGACGCCAATGAACTTGAAGCTCTCGACCCGCTATGGATGGGGGTGTGATCTCCCCTCTTTCTCCTATAGTCCATGATTAGCTCCTTGGTCTTACTGAAGTTGAGGGAGAGGTTGTTGTCCTGGCATCACACTACTAAGCCTCTGACCTCCTCCTGTAGGCTGATTCATTGCTGTTGGTGATCAGGCCTACCACCGTCGTGTTGTCAGCAAACTTGATGATGGTGTTGTACTCGTGCATGGCCACACAGTCATGGGTGCACAGGGAGTGCAGGAGGGGGCTATGCACACACCGCTGAGGGGCCCTCGTGTTGAGCGTCAGCGTAGCGGAGGTGTTGTTGCCTACCCTCACCATCTGGGTCTGGGATGATGATGTTGATGTGTGTCATGACCATCCTTCCAATGCACTTCATAATTACAGATGTGAGTGCTACAGGGCAATAGTCATTTAACCTCTCTAGGGTAGGGGGCAGTATTTTGACGTCCGGATGAAAAGTGTGCCCATAGTAAACTGCATGCTACCCAGACCCAGAATGTAGGATATGCATATTATTAGTAGATTTGGATAGAAAACACTATGACGTTTCTAAAACTGTTTGAATGATGTCTGTGTATAACAGAACTCATATGGCAGGCACAACCCTGAGAAAAATCCAACCAGGAAGTTGAAAATCTGAGGCTGTAGTTTTTTAAATGTATTCTCTATTCAAACTACAGTGACTTAGGGGTCATTTTGCAGTTCCTAAGGCTTCCACTAGATGTCAACAGTCTTTAGAACATTGTTTTAGGCTTCTACTGTGACCTGGAAGGGAATGAGATACATTTGTATCAGGTGTCTGGCTGAGTGCCATTAGATCATTCATGCATGCGGCCGTCTGCGCGTGGTGCTTACTTTTTCCTTTCTGAAGACAAAGGATTTGTCCGGTTGGAATCTTATCGAAGATGTATGATAAAAACATCCTAAAGATTGATGCTATACATCGTTTGACATGTTTCTACAAACTGTAGTATAACTTTTTGGACTTTTTGTCTCAACAAAATGCGCGAGTATGGCGCATTTGGATAACTTGTCTGAACGCGCGAACAAAACGCAGGTATTTGGATATTAATATGGACATTATCGAAACAAAACAAACATTTATGGTGGAACTGGGATTCCTGGGAGTGCATTCCGACGAAGATCATCAAAGGTAAGTGAATATTTATAACACTATTTCAGACTTTTTTTGACTCCAACATGGCGGCTTTCTGTAATGGCGGTTGTTGTTCTCTGAGCGCCCGTACTCAGATTATTGCAAAGTGTGCTTTCTCCGTGAAGCTTTTTTGAAATCTGACACGGCAGTTGCATCAAGGAGAGGTGTATCTATAATTCTTTCAATAACTGTTCTATATTTTATCAACGTTTATGATGAGTATTTCTGTAAATTGATGTTCTCATTCACCGGACGTTTTGGGAGGCAAAACATTTCTGAACATTACACGCCAATGTAAAATGGGGGTTTTGGATATAAATATGAACTTTATCGAGCAAAACATACATGTATTGTGTAACATGAAGTCCAATGAGTGCCAGAGCCAGTGCAATAGGATTCCACCTTCATCCTATATTGTCCTTTTGCATGTTTGACGTCTCATCAGAGGTCATAGTGGGCTTTCTTGTATGCGTCCATGTCCCTTTCATGTTCTTTGTAAGTAGTAGCTCTAGCCTTTAGCCCAGAATGGATATTTCCTGTAATCCATGGTTTTTGGTTTGGATACGTTCTTATAGTCACTGTGGGGACGACATCGTCGATGCACTTATTGATGAAGCCTGTGTGTCACGTCCTGACCAGTAAAAGGGGTTATTTGTCATTATAGTTGGTCAGGGCGTGGTAGGGGGGTGTTTGTTTTGTGTGTTTGGGTATTGTGGGTTTAGGTTCTAGTTTTCCTATTTCTATCGTTAATCTAGCTTTTCTATTTCTATGTGAGTTTTGGCAATGACCTCCAATTAGAGGCATCTGGTTGTTGTTGTCTCTAATTGGAGGCCATATTTAGTTGTGTTTTTTTCACTTGTGTTTGTGGGTGGTTGTTTCTAGTATAGTCTGTGCACCTTACTGGACTGTTTTTGTCGTTTGTTTATTTTGATTAAGTGTTTTCTTTAATAAAATTAAGAAGATGAGCACTTTACCTGCTGCGCCTTGGTCCAATCCTTACAACGCGTATGACACTGTGACTGTTGTATTAAACTCCTCTATGCTATCGGATGAATCCCAGAACATATCCCAGTCTGTACTAGCAAAACAGTCTTGTAGCCTTGCATCTGCTTCATGCGACGACTTCTGTATTGAGCACATCACTGGTATTTTCTGTTAGAGCTTTTATTTGTAAACAAGAAGCAGGAGAATGGACTCATATTCAGATTTGCCCAAAAAGAGGACAAAAGAGGGCCTTGTATACGTTTCTTTGGGTAGAATACAAGTGGTCTGGAGATTTTTGCACCCCTAGTGGCACAGGAGATGTTTTGGTAGATGTGAGGTAGGACGGTTTTAAATCTCCCCGCGTTAAAGTTTCCCCCCACCAGAAACACTGCCTCTGGGTGAGCTGTTTCTTGTTTGTCCTGGGACCCATACATTTTGTTGAGTGCCAAAGAGTGTGTTGGGTTGTGGAGGGATGTATACATCCGTGATAATTATGGATGAGAACTCTCTTTGTAGATAAAAGGGTCTGCAGCTTCCTATGAGGTATTCTATATCAGGTGAGCAAAAGCTAGAGATTTCTTTCACACTTGAAGCAGAACAACAGTTTTTATTTATGAAAAAAGACACTCAACCTCCTATCGACTTCCCCGAAGGCGCCGTCCGATCCTACCGCTGCATTGAGAACCACCGAGTACTAGGTGCGTAGCGTCATCATCCAGCCACGTTTCAGTAAGACATATAATATTTCAACTATTCAAGTCTCTCTGACAGGAAACTCTCAAACGAAGCTCATCCATCTTATTCTGTTATTGTCTACACCTGCATTGTTTTGGTAGCCCATGGAACAAAGGAATAGGGTCAGGTATTATCAGTGGAATAAGCTGAGTCATAGTTGAAGTTGTATTTGAAGTCAAAATCAAGGTTAGTAACTGTCGATCTAATGTCCAGAAGTGCTTGGCGGTCATATATGATAATAGTATGAACTTTCTGTGAAGATAAATACGATAATAGTCACTATATAGCAAAGTTGGGTTGGAACTCATAAGATGTCACCCTTCTCAATCGGCACCATCTTGATAGAGACAGAGTATACCTGAGAGACAATAGTCAAACTCTCAAAGTTTAAAAACTTATGTCAGCTTCCAAAATCCTCATAACCTATGTAGGCTAAGAGACATACAGATACAGAAATAATCTGCAGATTCTAACACACTAATATTTAACACTTGCTTATTCCGAACAGTATAAGACTATATCGAATTGGCTTGATAAGACTCTGCAGTCTGTACATATGTTTTTCCCATACTGCTGAAGCAACACAGTATACAAGACGCTAACAGGATATGCATGTACTTCTGTGAGCTTTGGAGATGGCCCAGAATGAGGCGTTTTCCAAGCAAGTAGATAATGCTTTTATATCATGCTGATGCTCTGGCATAATGTTCAATAATAAAGCCCCATCTGCTTTCTTTCCTCTTGACAAACCCGTCAATGGGGTCTTTTATATTTTCTTTGTGATGATCTAGGATATTTAAATCCTTAGATTTGTGAAGGAATACAGCCATTAACACTCGTAGCTATATAGCGTTAAGGAAGCCAATAATGCATCATATTTTGCTGTACCATCTCTGCACAACCCATTAGTATTGACAATATACTGTAGCACTGTCGAGAAAGAGAGAGAGATGGAAAAAATGGAAAAAATGGAGAGAGACGGAAAAATGGATGGAGAGAGAGAGATTGAAAAACGGGGAGAAACGGAGAGAGAGAGGGGAAAAAAATGGGGAGAAACAGAGAGAGGGACAGAGAGAGAGAGATGGAAAAAAAGGAGAGAGAGATGGAAAAACTGAAAAAAATGGAGAGATAAAAAAAAAACTGAGACAGAAAAATTGAAAAAACTGAGAGAGACGGAAAAATGGAGAGAAACGGAGAGAGAGACAGAAAAACTGAAAAAAAACTTTTTTTAAATGGAGAGAGAGTAAACTTCTTTATAGCAGGGGTCCAAATATGTGTGAAAGGTTCCATTTGGTTCAATGTGCCTCACTGCCTATCCAAGTCCTGCTAATGTCCCATTATCCTCTGCCACAAGTCATCAATAAAGTACCACTATAACATACTC
This sequence comes from Salmo salar, assembly GCF_965601325.2. Taxonomy (NCBI): domain Eukaryota; kingdom Metazoa; phylum Chordata; class Actinopteri; order Salmoniformes; family Salmonidae; genus Salmo; species Salmo salar. The sequence goes on from NC_138291.1 coordinate 155,462,331, forward strand.
TATAATCTCCTAAACGAATATCCTCATATTATTTGGAGGGACTTTTGAACACTTACAGGCAGTTCCTAACATCAGTGATATGAGCTTTTTGACTAAGGTCAGTTCTTTATGAAATTGCATGACTTGTCTTTTCCCTTTTACAATATTACTGGAGCAGTTTCTTATTTCTGTCCCTACGTCAGGTCTCACATGGGGATTCAGCAGAAACTCAAGTAGAGTTTCTATTGTACTGTACATAAAATAATCCAAATCATCTTACATTACATGCTAATATTTGATATGTCACTACAATAATATCTAAAATACTAAAATATCTATGCAATACTATCGTCTGAAAGACTCCATTCTTGTGTCACAGCACTTGATTTCTTTAATTAAAAAGTCCTTTGCAGCAGCTCTCTTGTCATTCTGAAATAGCTCTCTCCTCATCATGCAAAATAGAATATCTGATAGTGGAATGAAATGTGTACAGTGTAAAACCGTGAAAACGAATATATCTTGTTTTTGCTCAATTCTGTATTTCCTGCATTATTAAATATGTTTCCGTTCATGCTTGGTGGCGATGAGACAAATAGGAGTAAAATTAAAGGGAATGGAGCGTGGTGCGGAGGTCACAGAGAACAAATGAAGAGGAGTGCTGGTAGCAAAGCATAATGAAGTGTTTGCTGAGACGGGACGAGTGGATGGGGAGGCGAGAGGAGGGGGTGGAGAGACGTGATGCCAGACCTTGGCAAGGTGCGAAATGGATGTAATCAACATTCTACAACCTGTGAAGAGCAAGAGTAACAATGGCAACGAAAGGCTTTATAGTGACAGAGACAGACCTGTGCGGTGTGTTTGTGATCAGAATGTACTGTACTGTCCTGTTCTATCCAAGGATGTGGGGTCCAGGGGTCACTCTGACATACCTGTCTTCTTCCCGACAGATAGATTTCTTTGAATAGAGCTGCCTTAGGGATGATAATAACCTGGGCTATCACTGGAAGGAACACAAAGAGAGATTACATGGGTTTTACCCCCCCCCAAAAAAAAAATATATATACTGGACAAAAATATAAACATGTAAAGTGTGGGTTCCATGTTTCATGAGCTGAAATAAAAGATCCCAGAAATTGTCTAAATGCAAAAAAAAATGTATGTTTACATCCCTGTTAGTGAGCTTTTCTACTTTGCCAAGATAATCCATCCACCTGACAAGTGTGGCATGTCAAGAAGCTGATAAAACAGCATGATCATTACACAGGTGCACTTTGTGCAGGGGGACAATAAAAGGCCACTCTAAAATGTGCAGTTTTATCACACAACACAATGCCACAGATATCTCAAGTTTTGAGGGAGCGTGCAATTGGCATGCTGACTGCAGGAATGTCCACCAGAACTGTTGCCAGAGAATTGAATGTTCATTTCTCTACCATGAGCTGCCTCCAAAGTCGTTTTAGAGAATTTGGCAGTACGTCCAACCGGCCTCACAATCGCAGACCACATGTAAACAAGCTAGCCCAGGACCTCAACATCCAGCTTATTCACCTGCGGGATGGTCTTAGAACAGATAGCCAGACAGCTGGTGAAACTGTGGGATTGCACAACTGAAGACGTTCTGCACAAACTGTCAGAAACCGCCTCAGGAAAGCTCACCTGCTTTTTCGTCGTCCTCACCAGGGTCTTGACCTGACTGCAGTTCTGCGTAACCGAATTTAGTGAGCAAATGCTCACCTTTGATGGCCACTGACACGCTGGAGAAGTGTGCTCTTCACGGATGAATCCCGGTTTTAACTGTACCGGACAGATGCCAGATTGCATCTGTCCTCGTGCTCCTAGATCTTAGTGCTGCTTTTGATACCATCGACCACCACATTCTTTTGGAGAGATTGGAAACCCAAATTGGTCTACATGGACAAGTTCTGGCCTGGTTTAGATCTTATCTGTCGGAAAGATATCAGTTTGTCTCTGTGAATGGTTTGTCCTCTGACAAATCAATTGTAAATTTCGGTGTTCCTCAAGGTTCCGTTTTAGGACCACCATTGTTTTCACTATATATTTTACCTCTTGGGGATGTCATTCGAAAACATAATGTTAAATTTCACTGCTATGCGGACGACACACAGCTGTACATTTCAATGAAACATGGTGAAGCCCCAAAATTACCCTCGCTAGAAGCCTGTGTTTCAGACATAAAGAAGTGGATGCTGCAAACTTTCTACTTTTAAACTCGGACAAAACAGAGATGCTTGTTCTAGGTCCCAAGAAACAAAGAGATCTTCTGTTGAATCTGACAATTAATCTGGATGGTTGTACAGTCATCTCAAATAAAACTGTGAAGAACCTCGGCGTTACTCTGGACCCTGATCTCTCTTTTGAAGAACACATCAAGACTGTTTCAAGGACAGCTTTTTTCCATCTACGTAACATTGCAAAAATCAGAAACTTTCTGTCCAGAAATGATGCAGAAAAATGAATCCATGCTTTTGTTACTTCTAGGCTGGACTACTGCAATGCTCTACTTTCCTGCTACCCGGATAAAGCACTAAACAAACATCAGTTAGTGCTAAATACGGCTGCTAGAATCCTGACTAGAACCAAAAAATTTGATCATATTACTCCAGTGCTAGCCTCCCTACACTGGCTTCCTGTTAACCTGTTAGGGCTAGGGGGCAGTATTGACACGGCCGGATAAAAAACGTACCCGATTTAATCTGGTTACTACTCCTGCCCAGTAACTAGAATATGCATATAATTATTGGCTTTGGATAGAAAACACACTAAAGTTTCTAAAACTGTTTGAATGGTGTCTGTGAGTATAACAGAACTTATTTGGCAGGCAAAAACCTGAGAAGATTCCTTACAGGAAGTGCCCTCTCTGACAAGATCTTGTTCTTCTTGTCTCTGTTTATTGAAGACTGAGGATCTTTGCTGTAACGTGACACCTCCTACGGCTCCCATAGGCTCTCAGAGCCCGGGAAAAAGCTGAATGATATCGAGGCAGCACCAGGCTGAAACACATTATCGCGTTTGGATAGTGGCCGGTCAGAGTACTCTGAGACTCAGGCTCGTGCACGAGGGCACGAGATGTTTTTATTTTCTCTCTCTTTGTACGTATACACGCTTTCCCGGTCGGAATATTATCGCTTTTTTACGAGAAAAATGGCATAAAAATTTATTTTAAACAGCGGTTGACATGCTTCGAAGTACGGTAATGGAATATTTAGAATTTTTTTGTCACGAAATGCGCCATGCTCGTGACCCATATTTACACCTCGGATAGTGTCTTGAACGCACGAACAAAACGCCGCTGTTTGGATATAACGATGGATTATTTTGGACCAAACCAACATTTGTTATTGAAGTAGCAGTTCTGGGAGTGCATTCTGACGAAGAACACCAAAGGTAATCAAACTTTTGTAAAAGTAAATCGGAGTTTGGTCAGGGCTAAACTTGGTGGGTGTCTAAATAGCTAGCCGTGTTGGCTGGGCTATGTACTCAGAATATTGCAAAATGTGCTTTCACCGAAAAGCTATTTTAAAATCAGACACCTCGATTGCACAAAGGAGTTCTGTATCTATAATTCTTAAAATAATTGTTATGTTTTTTGTGAACGTTTATCGTGAGTAATTTAGTAAATTCACCGGAGGTTTGCGGGGAGTATGCTAGTTCTGAACGTCACATGCTAATGTAAAAAGCTGGTTTTTGATATAAATATGAACTTGATTGAACAAAACATGCATGTATTGTATAACATAATGTCCTAGGTGTGTCATCTGATGAAGATCATCAAAGGTTAGTGCTGCATTTAGCTGTGGTTTTGTTTTTTGTGACATTATATGCTAGCTTGAAAAATGGGTGTCTGATTATTTCTGGCTGGGTACTCTGCTGACATAATCTAATGTTTTGCTTTCGCTGTAAAGCCTTTTTGAAATCGGACAGTGTGGTTAGATAAAGGAGAGTCTTGTCTTTAACCTCTATGGGCTAGGTGGGACGCTTGCGTCCCACCTACTCAACAGATAGTGCAATCCCGTGGCGCGTTATTCAAATTCCTCAAAAATGCAGACTCTCGTTAATCTAACCACACTGTCCGATTTCAAAAAGGCTTTACAACGAAAGCAAAACATTAGATTATGTCAGCAGAGTACCGAGCCAGAAATAATCAGACATCCATTTTTCAAGCTAGCATATAATGTCACATAAACCCAAACCACAGCTAAATGTAGCACTAACCTTTGATCATCTTCATCAGATGACAACCCTAGGACATTATGTTATACAATGCATGCATGTTTTGTTCAATCAAGTTCATATTTATATCAAAAACCAGCTTTTTACATTAGCATGTGACTAGCATGTGACTAGCATTCCCACCGAACACTGCCGGTGAATTTACTAAATTGCTCACGATAAACGTTCACAAAAAGCATAACAATTATTTTAAGAATTATAGATAGAGAACTCCTCTATGCACTCGATATGTCCGATTTTAAAATAGATTTTCGGTGAAAGCACATTTTGCAATATTCTCAGTAGATAGCCCGGCATCACAGGGCTAGCTATTTAGACACCCAGCAGGTTTAGCACTCATCAAAGTCAGATTTACTATAAGAAAAATGTTATTACCTTTGTTGTCTTCGTCAGAATGCACTCCCAGGACTTCTACTTCAATAACAAATGTTGGTTTGGTCCAAAATAATCCATCGTTATATCCAAACAGCGGCGTTTTGTTTGTGCGTTCTAGACACTATCCTAAAGGCTAAATAAGGGTGACGAGCATGGCGCAATTCGTGACAAAATAATTCTAAATATTCCATTACCGTACTTCGAATCATGTCAACCGCTGTTTAAAATCAATTTTTATGCAATTTTTCTCATAAAAAAGCGATAATATTCCGACCGGGAATCTGCGTTTAGGTTAACAGACGAAAGAAAATAAAGCATGGGGTCAACTCGGGCACGCGCCTAAGCCCATAGTACTCTGATCGGCCACTTGCCAAACGCGATAAAGTGTTTCAGCCAGAGGCTGCCTCGATATCGTTCAGCTTTTTCCCGGGCTCTGAGAGCCTATGGGATCCGTAGGTTGTGTCACGTTATAGCAAAGATCCTCAGTCTTCAATAAAAAGAGCCAAGATGAAACACAACTTGTCAGACAGGCCACTTCCTGCATGGAATCTTCTCAGGTTTTGGCCTGCCATATGAATTCTGTTATACTCACAGACACCATTCAAACAGTTTTAGAAACTTTAGTGTGTTTTCTATCCAAAGCCAATAATTATATGCATATTCTAGTTACTGGGCAGGAGTAGTAACCAGATTAAATCGGGTACGTTTTTTATCCGGCCGTGTCAATACTGCCCCCTAGCCCTAACAGGTTAAAATGCTGTAAAATAGTCATATGTTTGAAAAATGGATGTTTTTGTATTTTTGAGTAATTTGTAATTCGCGCCACGCCTATCATTGGATATTGGAGCAGGTGTTCCACTTTAGGAACGTCTAGATGTAAGAGGTTTTAAGTATAGTCTGGCCCAGGAGTGTGAAGGTGAACGGAAAGGCTGGAGCAACGAACCGCCCTTGCTGTCTCTGCCTTGCCGGTTCCCCTCTCTCCACTGGGATTCTCTGCCTCTAACCCTATTACAGGGGCTGAGTCACTGGCTTACTGGTGTTCTTCCATGCCGTCCATGGGGGGGGTGCGTCACTTGAGTGGGTTGAGTCACTGACGTGGTCTTCCTGTCTGGGTTGCCCCCCCCCCCTTGGGTTGTGCCGTGGCGGAGATCTTTGTGGGCTATACTCGGCCTTGTCGTAAGTTCGTGGTTGGAGACATCCCTCTAGTGGTGTGGGGGCTGTGCTTTGGCAAAGTGGGTGGGGTTATATCCTGCCTGTTTGGCCCTGTCCGGGGGTATCATCGGATGGGGCCACAGTGTCTTCTGATCCCTCCTGTCTCAGCCTCCAGTATTTATGCTGCAGAAGTTTATGTGTCAGGGGGCTAGGGTCAGTCTGTTACATCTGAAGTATTTCTCTTGTCTTATCCTGTGTCCTGTGTGAATTTAAATATGCTCTCTCTAATTCTCTCTTTCTCTCTTTCTTTCTCTCGGAGGACCTGAGCCCTAGGACCATGCCTCAGGACTACCTGGCATGATGACTCCTTGCTGTCCCCAGTCCACCTGGCCGTGCTGCTGCTCCAGTTTCAACTGTTCTGCCTGCGGCTATGGAACCCTGACCTGTTTACCGGACGTGCTTGTTGCACCCTCGACAACTACTATGATTATTATTATTTGACCATGCTGGTCATTTCTAAACATTTTAACATCTTGACCATGTTCTGTTATAATATCCACCCTGCACAGCCAGAAGAGGACTGGCCACCCCTCATAGCCTGGTTCCTCTCTAGGTTTCTTCCTAGGTTTTTGGCCTTTCTAGGGAGTTTTTCCTAGGGAGTTTTTCCTAGCCACCGTGCTTCTTTCACATGCATTGCTTGCTGTTTGGGGTTTTAGGCTGGGTTTCTGTACAGCACTTTGAGATATCAGCTGATGTACGAAGGGCTATATAAATAAATTTGATTTGATTTGATTTGCTGATGTTAACGTTGTGAACAGAGTGCCCCATGGTGATGGTGGGGTTATGGTATGGGCAGGCATGAGCTACGGACAATAAACACTGTTGCATTTTATCGATGTCAATTTGAATGCACAGTGATACCGTGAAGAGATCCTGAGGTCCATTGTCATGCCATTCATCTGCCGCCAAGACACACTTTTGTTTTTATCCCAAACTGAAAGACTATAATCTAACTTAGCCATAAACACTGGCCATTGTGCTAGTAGGTGGTTGAATTCTGATTGTGTTTTTTCTCCCTGTTCACAGTGACATTTGTGAGTCAGTCTACTTGAATGTTACTTCCCCCTGCTGGGTGCAACAACCCATTCAACCATCACTTTCCTCTCTCCTACTGAGAAGAACCTTTACAAAAGCATCTACCAAAAATGTCCTCATTGCTTAGTTCTCCCTCTGGGGCTGGATGGGGACAGAAGAGATAATGGACTCTGAATTCTTGAAAACTGAATCAATTGATTACTTTGGGATGTAAAAACAAACAGGCTTCTGTTGGAGTTGAATCAAATCAAAATCAAATCAAAGTTTATTGGTCGCTTACACAGATCTGCAGATCTTATCGCATGTGCAGCAAAATGATTCTGTTTCTAGCTCGAAGAGTGCAGTAATATCTAGAAACAATACAATAAACCACATTTAAGAAATTCTAAATAATTCACCAACAGTGTCACCAACAAAGCACCCCCACACCATCACAACTCCTCCTTCATGCTTCACGGTGGGAACCACACATTTTCACTCTCTCTGTCCCAGCTTTGATACACCTGTACTGACCTCGCCTTCTGGATGATAGCAGGGTGAACAGGCCGTGGCTCGGGTGGTTGATGTCCTTGATGATCTTTTTGGCCTTCCTGTGACATCGGGTGCTGTAGGTGTCCTGCAGGGCAGGCAGTGTGCCCCCGGTGATCAGTTGCGCGGAACGCACCACCCTCTGGAGAGCCCTGCGGTTGCGGGGGGTGCAGTTGCTGTACCAGGCGGTGATACAGCCCGACAGGATGCTCTCAATTGTGCATCTGTAAAAGTTTGTGAGGGTCTTAGGGGCCAAGCCCAATTTATTCAGCCTCCTGAGGTTGAAGAGGCTCTGTTGCGCCTTCTTCACCACACTGTCTGTGTGGGTGGACCATTTCAGATTGTCAGTTATGTGTACGCAGAGGAACTTGAAGCTTTCCACCTTCTCCATTGCGATCCCGTCAATGTGGATAGGGGTCTGCTCCCTCTGTTTTTTCCTGAAGTCCACGATCAGCTCCTTCGTTTTCTTGACTTTGAGGGAGAAGGTTATTTTCCTGGCACCACTCTGCCAGAGTCCTCACCTCCTCCCTGTAGGCTGTCTCGTCATTGTTGGTAATCAGGCCTACTGCTGTTGTGTCGTCTGCAAACTTGATAATTGAGTTAGAGATGTGTGTGGCCATGCAGTCATGGGTGAACAGGGAGTACAGGAGGGGGGTGAGCACACACCCTTGTGGGGCTCCTATGTTGAGAATCAAGTGGAGGTGTTGTTTCCTACCGTCACTACCAGGGGGCGGCCCGGCAGGAAGTCCAGGACCCAGTTGCACAGGGCAGGGTTCAGACCCAGGGCTCCGAGCATGATAATGAGGTTGGAGGGTACTATGGTGTTGAAGGCTGAGCTGAACAGCATTCCTACATAGGTATTCCTCTTGTCCAGATGGGATAGGGCAGTGTGCAGTGCAATGGCGATTGCATCGTCTGTGGATCTATAGAGCGGTAAGCAACTTGAAGTAAGTCTAGGGTGTCAGGTAAGGTAGAGATCCAAACTTCTTCAGGCTCATGTCCTTTTTTCCAAATTTCCGCCTGACTGACAAGCCCAAAGTAAACTGCCTGTTACTCTGGCCCAGAAGCCAGAATATGCATATAATTGGTATCATTGGATAGAAAACACTTTGAAGTTTGTTGAAATGTTAAAATAATGTATGAGACTATAGCACAATTGATATGGTAGGAGAAAATCAGAAGAAAAACCAACCAGATTTTGTTTTTGAGATCACATGCTCTTACAATGGAAAGCTATGGGTCCTATGCAATTCTAGCTCCCAGATTGCAATTCCTATGGCTTCCACTAGATGTAAAAGGTCTTTGTTCAAGGTTTCAGGCTTGTTTCTTCCAAAACGAGGAAGAATTTGGAGTTTTGGTACAAAGAGTCACAGTGGAAAATCAGTCTGTGGGCACGCGAGGAAGAGGACGTGCACATGCTAATTTGACTTTTCTATTGAACATACTTCTTTCCCTATGAAATATTATTGTTTACTTACATTTTAGGGTACGATATTCAAATACCTTAGAAATGCTATTACTTCAATTTCTCAAACATATGACTATTTTACACCATTTTAAAGACAAGACTCTCCTTTATCTAACCACACTGTCCGATTTCAAAAAGGCTTTACAACGAAAGCAAAACATTAGATTATGTCAGCAGAGTACCCAGCCAGAAATAATCAGACACCCATTTTTCAAGCAAGCATATAATGTCACATAAACCCAAACCACAGCTAAATGCAGCACTAACCTTTGATGATCTTCATCAGATGACAACCCTGGGACATTATGTTATACAATACATGCATGTTTTGTTCAATCAAGTTCATATTTATATCAAAAACCAGCTTTTTACATTAGCATGTGACTAGCATGTGACTAGCATTCCCACCGAACACTGCCGGTGAATTTACTAAATTACTCACGATAAACGTTCACAAAAAACATAACAATTATTTTAAGAATTATAGATACAGAACTCTTCTATGCACTCGATATGTCCGATTTTTTAAATAGCTTTTCGGTGAAAGCACATTTTGCAATATTCTAAGTAGATAGCCCGGCATCACAGGGTAGCTATTTAGACACCCACCAAGTTTAGCACTCACCAAAGTCAGATTTACTATAATAAAAATGTTATTACCTTTGCTGTTCTTCGTCAGAATGCACTCCCAGGACTTCTACTTCAATAACAAATGTTGGTTTGGTCCCAAATAATCCATTGTTACATCCAAATAGCGGCGTTTTGTTTGTGCGTTCAAGACACTATCCGAAAGGGTAAGTAAGGGTGACGAGCATGGCGCATTTCGTGACAAAAAAATTCTAAATATTCCATTACCGTACTTCGAAGCATGTCAACCGCTGTTTAAAATCAATTTTTATGCCATTTTTCTCGTAAAAAAGCGATAATATTCCGACCGGGAAAGCGTGTATACGTACAAAGAGAGAGAAAATAAAAACATCTCGTGCCCTCGTGCACGAGCCTGAGTCTCAGAGTACTCTGACCGGCCACTAACCAAACGCGATAATGTGTTTCAGCCTGGTGCTGCCTCGATATCATTCAGCTTTTTCCCGGGCTCTGAGAGCCTATGGGAGCCGTAGGAAGTGTCACGTTACAGCAAAGATCCTCAGTCTTCAATAAACAGAGACAAGAAGAACAAGATCTTGTCAGAGAGGGCACTTCCTGTAAGGAATCTTCTCAGGTTTTTGCCTGCCATATGAGTTCTGTTATACTCACAGACACCATTCAAACAGTTTTAGAAACTTTAGGGTGTTTTCTATCCAAAGCCAATTATTATATGCATATTCTAGTTACTGGGCAGGAGTAGTAACCAGATTAAATCGGGTACGTTTTTTTATCCGGCCGTGTCAATACTGCCCCCTAGCCCTAACAGGTTAAACAGCCATCCCTAAAATTGAGTGGCTGCAACCAACATACTGACCTAGCTCCAGCCACTTTAGTAATTGAAAAATTGATGTAATCAGTTTATCACTAGCCACTTTATATTACATAATATTTACTTACCCTACATTACTAATCTCATATGTATATACTGTACTCTATACCATCTACAGCATCTTGCCATCTTGATGTGATTAAATGTATCACTAGCCACTTTAAACAATGCCACTTTATATAATGTTTTCATACCCTACATTTCTCATCTCATATGTATATACTGTACGCCATACCATCTACTGCATCTTGCCATCTTGATGTAATGTATCACTAGCCACTTTAAACAATGCCACTTCATATGTTTTCATACCCTACATTACTCATCTCATATGTATATACTGTACTCTACACCATCTACTGCATCTTGCCATCTTGATGTAATGTATCACTAGCCACTTTAAACAATGCCACTTCATATGTTTTCATACCCTACATTACTCATCTCATATGTATATACTGTACCCTATACCATCTACTGCATCTTGCCTATGCCGTTCGGCCATCACTCATTTATATATTTTTATGTACATATTTGTATTCATTCCTTTACACTTGTGTGTATAAGGTAGTTGTTGTGAAATTGTTAGGTTACATTACTTGTTAAATATTACTGCATGGTCGGAACTAGAAGCACAAGCATTTCGCTACACTTGCATTAACACCTGCTAACCATGTGTATGTGACAAATACATTTGATTTGATTTGACCGAGTGGATTACTGAAATCGATGGCGCCAACTAAATTGACTTTTTGGGATATAAAGAAGGATTTTATCTAACAAAATAACAATTCATGTTGTAGCTGGGACTCTTGGGGTTGCAAACAGAGGAAGATTTTCAAAAAGTATGTGATTATTTAATTGCTATTTATGATTTTATGAAGCCTGTGCTGGTTGAAAAATATGTTGATGTGGGGCGCCGTCCTCAAACAATTTCATGGTATGCTTTCGCTGTAAATCCTATTGTAAATCAGACAATGCAGGTAGATTAACAAGAATTTAAGCTTTTAACCGATATAAGATACTTGTATGTTCAGAAATGTTAAATATTACAATTATTTATTTGAATTGCGCACCCTCTAATTTTACTGGATGTTGTTGACAGTTGCCTTAAACTAGCCTCTTAAAGCACATGATGATAGAAGTGAGTACTAAAGGAAAAGGGAGAATATTTCAGTAGCTGGGAAACATGGGCCTTCTTTGCCAACTTGCCGAACAGTATTGCAAAATTAATCTCCCTATGAACACTGCTACGGCTCACTAACTTGCTTGAGTTTCTGTCATCATATGGACACACAGTAGAGTCCAGGGCAAAAGGGAAGGTGTTCTTAATGTTTTGTAAACTCAGTGTATATCGTCCTGCCTTTCTGTGTCCCTCTATCTGTTCCTCTCTCTCTCTCTTTTATATTTGTCTCTCTCTCTATAGCTCTCTTCCCATCTCACGTTTTCTCTCCGTTTCCTTTCTCCCCCCCTCTCTCATTTCCTTTCCCATCTCAGGCTGTCTCTCTCTCCTCATTCCCTTATGGACAGCCCTTTGTCTCCTCTCTCCTCAGTTCACCTGTCTGTCCAGTGTGAGGAATCAAAAGGGCCAGTTGGATGCCTGTTATGGCCCCATGAGCCTCGTCAGTCTCCTGTCTGCAGGCTAAGAAGCTCCATGGAGTGCCTGGGGGTCAAACTGACCCATCCACCTGTGAGAGATGGACAAGCTGACTGACATGTATGCCAGTTCAGTAGGAGCAGAATGAAGGTCAGGGAGGATACAGTTCAGTCCACCATAGATGTTATTACCGGTACAATGTGTTATGTTCTAAGCTAGAAATCTACTTGATTGACTGTAACCGCTGTGGTGAGTGGGTAGCAGTGACACCAATAGAGTTAGCAGACTTATGGGCGTGGACCATCTGTTGTCTTTAAGTGGCATATTATACAGGCATACCGTATGCATACCTATGGATATTTCCCCAATGTGAGTGTGTGAGAGACATTATTATAGAGAAAGAGGTTATCCTTTTCTTATGTCAGATATGTCCAGTATGTTACATGGTGGAATTGATTGGGCTTTTGTCCTGTGATTCACAGTGACTCCAACCGGGCCATCTTGAAGAACATGTGCCAGGGAGTAACAGAGTGGCCATTTTGTGTCTCTGCCTCGCCATCTGTGTAGCTGGCAGGCTTGGAAAATATCCGCTGTGCACTGTGGAAGCCAGAGCATTTGGACAGATGTGTCCTTGACTGAGCATGGCAATCCATCACATATGGTGCAGGCGGAAATACATTAACCTGTCTGGGAACGTGGGACGCTTGCGTCCCACCATAGTCAACAGCCAGTGGAATCGCGTCGCGCGAAATACAAATACCTCATAAATGCTATAACTTCAATTACTCAAACATATGACTATTTTACACCATTTTATAGATACACCTCTCCTGAATCGAACCACGTTGTCCGATTTCAAAAAGGCTTTACAGCAAAAGCAAAACATTAGATTATGTTAGGAGAGTACCCTGCCAAAAAAAATCACACTGCCATTTTCAAAGCAACTAGCATGCATCACAAATACCCAAAACACAGCTAAATGCAGCACTAACCTTTGACAATCTTCATCAAATGACACTCCTAGGACATCATGTTACACAATACATGCATTTTTTGTTCGATAAAGTTCATATTTATAGATAAAAACAGCATTTTACATCGGCGCGTGACGTTCAGAAAATATTTTCCCTCAAATGCTTCCGGTGTCAGCGCTACAATTTACAAAATTACTATTCGAAAACATTGTTAAAATGTAATATTGTCATTCAAAGAATTATAGATTAACATCTCGTGAATGCAACCGCATTGCCAGATTTAAAAATAACTTTACTGGGAAATCACACTTTGCAATAAACGACGTGGTATGCTCAGAAAAATAGGCTAGGCGATACATGTTAGCGCCATCTTGGAACCATCTAAAATCAAATATACTATTGTAAATATTCCCTTACCTTTGATTATCTTCATCAGAAGGCACTTCCAGGAATCCCAGGTCCACAACAAATGTAGTTTTGTTCGAAAAAGTTCATATGACCCAATAGTTAGTTCCTTCTTCTTAGCGCGTTCCGAAGGCAACTCATAATGTACGTGGCGCACTGGACTTGTCGTCACGAATGTGCAAAAAATATATATTTACGTTCGTTCAAACATGTCAAACGTTGTATAACATAAATCTTTAGGGCCTTTTTCATCCAGAGCTTCAATAATATTCAAGGCGGACGATTGCATTGTCTTACTAAACGTTTCGGAACAAAAGGGTTCCCATGGGCGCCCGCGTCATAGTAGTAATGGCCCTCCCCCTGTGACCAATATTCCAAGCCTCTCTTTGGGTCAGTTTCTACCATAGAAGACTCAAACCACTTTGTAAAGACTGTTGACATCTAGTGGAAGCCTTAGGAAGTGCTAAATGATTAATAAGTCCCTGTGTGTTTCAATGGCAAAGGCTTGAAAGTGATTCCACACATCAGATTTCCACTTCCTGTTAGGATTTGTCTCAGGGTTTTGACTGCCATATGAGTTCTGTTATACTCACAGACACCATTCAAACAGTTTTAGAAACTTTAGAGTGTTTTCTATCCAAATCTACCAATTATATGCATATTCTAGTTACTGGGCAGGAGTAGTAACCAGATTAAATCGGGTATGTTTTTTATCCGGCCGTGCAAATACTGCCCCCTATCCCCAACAGGCTAATGGAGACCATTGATGGCTGAAGAAGGATTCCTCCTTAGGTCTGGATTCATCGCTTGGTGACCATCAAAGGAGGAGGATGATGTGTGCACCAATCAGATGATGCATGAACAAGAACTGGACTCATCAGTTGGCTAGCACATAGACAGAGAGGTCGAGGGACATGAGAGAAGCATTTCAATCTACTTCTGGTGCATCTCCATTGTCCCATTCCCTCCCTCCCTCCCTCCCTCCCTCCCTTCTCTCGTTTCTGTTCCTCTCTCTGTGTCACGTCTGCTCCTGCCACGCCCTCCTTGACCTGCTGCCACTCCCCCAGTGCTTTCCCCCTCTCCCTGTCTCTCTGTGTGTGTGTGTGTGTGTGTGTGTGTGTGTGTGTGTGTGTGTGTGTGTGTGTGTGTGTGTGTGTGTGATTGTGTGGGCGGAGACAGGTGTGCTGGAGTCAGAGCAGATCCCCACCAGCTGCAACCTGTTCCATAATCAAGACCTCTACAAATACTCAGTCATGCCACTTCCACAATGCCAAATCGTAATCTCTGCCCAGTCAGTCCATGTTTCTAGCCGTTTGTTTCTGTTTTCACTCGCCTGATGCTGTTTTCCTCTCTGCTACAGTTCTGTCCGCTCTGACTCTGGTCCCTGTCTCCAGTCCGACTTCTTGTCAGTCCTGCTTCTCTGTCCTGGATTCCCCACTCTATGATCCCTTGGATTCCCCTCTGGACCTGCTTACTCTGCCCCCACACCTCGCGCTCCAGCCTCAGCCTCCGCACCTGGTTTCCAGCAACCCGCCCAAGCTTCCCCTGCCCTGCACTTAATTTTCTCAGTGTTTTAATAAATAACTTGGTTACCTCATCCCAGTCTCCTCGTCTGAGCCTGCTCTTGGGTTCACCTGTTCCGCTCCGTGTGACACTATGTTCCTCGCTCTCTCTTCTGCTCTCCTTTTACCTCTCCTTTTAAAGCAAATGCATTACAATTCAGACCAATTATCTCCCCGGACCAGTACTAATTGGAGGCAGTCATTTCCATGCAATTAGTAGCCTGGAATGAAGGAGGCAGTGGACAGGGAAAGAGGTTTGGTGAAATGTACTAACTGGTGTCTTAGTTGCACAGAACTTATTGGGCTGTCTGAGTTTGTCTGAGTCAAATGTAATACATTTAGTACCTGTAAAAGCACTAACAACCTGTATGTACAAAGACAACTCTGTACTGCATAAATAACTTTATCCTTTAGTCTGTATAACAACAATGAGGATGTCTCTGTGTGTGAACTTGGGTCATTTCTGAGTCAGTCCAGTGGTCTACAGGTCAGAGGCAAATAGTGATTGTGAACAAACTATCCCCTCATTTTTTGATGAAGAGATTTAAAGGGGCTAGGGGCTAGGGACCTTTTTTCAGAATTTCCGCCTGACTGACAAGCCCAAAGTAAATTGCATGTTACTCTGGCCTAGAAGCCAGGATATGCATATAATTGGTGCCATTGGATAGAAAACACTTTGAAGTTTGTTGAAATGTTAAAATAATGTATGAGACTATAACACAATTGATATGGTAGGAGAAAATCAGAAGATAAACCAACCTTATTTTATTTTTGAGATCACATGGTCTTACAATGGAAAGCTATGGGTCCTATGCAATTCCAGCTCCCAGATTGCAATTCCTATGGCTTCCACTAGATGTAAACAGTCTTTGTTCAAGGTTTCAGGCTTGTTTTTTCTTAAATAATTTTGAGTTTTTCTACTGGGAGTCACAGTTGGAAATCAGGACACGCACTTGCTAATTTTACTTTTCTATTGAACATACTTCTTTCCCTATGAAATATTATAGTTTAATTACATTTTAGGGTACCTGAGGACTAAATAGAAATGTAGTTTGACTTATTTTAACAAAGTTTAGCGGTAGCTTTTTGGATTCCTTTGTCTGCATGTTGAACGAGTGGATTACTGAAATCGATGGCGCCAACTAAACTGACTTTTTGGGATATAAAGAATGATTTTTATCGAACAAAACGACCATGCATGTTGTAGCTGGGACCCTTGGAATTGCAACCAGAGGAAGATTTTCAAAAAGTAAGTGATTATTTAATCGCTATTTGTGATTTTACGAACCCTGTGCTGGTTGAAAAATATGTTGATGTGGGGCGCTGTCCTCAAACAATTGCATGGTATGCTTTCGCTGTAAAGCCTATTGTAAATCAGACAATGCAGCTAGATTAACAAAAATGTAAGCTTTTAATCGATATAAGATACTTGTATGTTCATAAATGTTTATTACGATTATATATTTGAATTGGGCGCCCTCCAATTTCACCGAATGTTGTCCCACTGACGGGACGCCTAGCCCTATGAATATAGCACACCACAGATACTTACGATTCATCAAACATGGATGATGTGTGTTAAGCTGTTAGCCTTGACTAGGCAGGTTCAGGGTCCCTTCTTTGCAATTCAGAGTGGGCCTTGATTCTCAACTACCTTAATTTTAATTTTACGCCACAGCAATATTTTCAGATCGCTCAAATAAAATGGCATCGTTGTGAGGATAGGACAGGAGGTGGTTGACTTACTGACATTAGCAATAACAGACATAACACCAACATTGAACCCTTTCCTTTTCTCACTGACTGCTATCCCTTTGATTCTTAACCCCTACTGTTGAAGATATTGATGTGGTTGGTTACTATGTGCCACACATCTCTTATTTCACGCTTCTCTCTCAGTGAGTCTGTAAGGTTAGGATAGCACTGTAGGGCTGGGGGCATTGCAGTGTTACAGTGCCTTCATGTCAAGCTGCTTTTTCCTTTTTCTCTGGGTCACTCTGTCTCTGTCATGGTCTGTGGGAGCGTGTCCAGCTGTGTGAACACATTGTCTGGGGACATCTGACACAGCACGCCTCTCCCTCAGTGAGCCTGTCATTCAACTGAAAGACGGTCACATGATTGGTCTAAAAGCAAGGATCAGAAGTTCTGTAGGATGTCCCCTTCTTCCACCAAATGCAGAACTTCTCAAGAGGAAAATCTTATGAGTCAAGGTGAATGATTGAAGTTCAAAGAGGGTTTTACTGTTATAAATGTCATAGAACTAGCTATTCATTGCCATAGTACCGGCTTATACTAGTTTTTAAATCCCTAACTTGTTTACGGATGATTCACATTTTAGTGTAATTCTGGATTTGTGATGAAAACGGCAAAACTCTCGCTTGATCAAAAATGTTCCTCATCAAACTGCATTTGTATTATTCGACTTTGGTTAACTGTTCGCATAAATCACTAAATAAAATCATGAGTGCCATTATCGGCTGTAAAACCTTGTTTTGAATAAACATGAATGTCAAACATTGTCAGAGCTTCGGATTGCATTTATAGCTTACATGAAGCCCCATAGTGACCTTTAAAGCTAGGGACCCTCAAAGTTAGGGCCCCATTTTGTTATCTCCCCAGTTCTGTTGCAAATACCACGGAAGCCTGGGTAGTGGGGAGACCAAAGGGCAGGTCACACCTATGGTGAGTCTGGGAAAACTGAAAAATATAAGTGTCTCCTCTCCATTCTTATCTGTTCAGAAACATCTCCTGCAACGCCTCCATCTCCTGTTTATCTTCCATCACACTTTTTTCTCTCTCTGCTTTCCGCTTTATTCTCAGACCTTGTTCATATACTTTTATTTTCCTTTTAAATACTGCCTCGCTCTGTCTCCAGACATCTCACTCGTGGCTAATTTCAGTTACATATGCATTTGAGTGAAAGCGGAAATTGTTTTTCAAAGCCTCAACATCAGCACTATTTTCCACAATTTTACTTTGTATTTCTTTGTGTATTGGCTTTCTTTGTGTAATGGCTTATATATATATATATATATATATATATATATATATATATATATATATATATATATATATACATACAGTTGAAGTCGGAAGTTTACATACACCTTAGCCAAATACATTTAAACTCCGTTTTTTCACAATTCCTGACATTTAATCCTAGTAAAAATTCCCTGTATTAGGTCAGTTAGGATCACCACATTATTTTAAGAATGTGAAATGTCAGAATAATAGTAGAGAGAATTATTTATTTTTTCATCACATTCCCAGTGGGTCAGAAGTTTACATACACTCAATTAGTATTTGGTAGCATTGCCTTTAAATTGTTTAACTTGGGTCAAACGTTTTGGGTAGCCTTCCACAAGCTTCCCACAATAAGTTGGGTGAATTTTGGCCCATTCCTCCTGACAGAGCTGGTGTAACTGAGTCAGGTTTGTAGGCCTCCTTGATAGCACATGATTTTTTAGTTCTGCCCACAAATCATCTATAGGATTGAGGTCAGGGCTTTGTGATGGCTACTCCAATACCTTGACTTTGTTGTCCTTAAGCCATTTTGCCACAACTTTAGAAGTATGCTTAGGGTATTTGTCCATTTGGAAGAGCCATTTGTGACCAAGCTTTAACCTCCCGACTGATGTCGTGAGATGTTGCTTCAATATATCCACATAATTTTCCTACCTCATGATGCCATCGATTTTGTTAAGTGCACCAGTCACTCCTGCATCAAAGCACCCTGACAACATGATGCTGCCACCCCCGTGCTTCACGGTTGGGATGGTGTTCTTCGGCTTGCAAGCCTCCCCCTTTTTCCTCCAAACATAACGATGGTCATTACGGCCAAACAGTTCTATTTTTGTTTCATCAGACCAGAGGACATTTCTCCAAAAAGTACGATCTTTGTCCCCATGGGCAGTTACAAACCGTAGTCTGGCTTTTTTATCCCAGTATTGGAGCAGTGGCTTCTTCCTTGCTGAGCGGCCTTTCAGGTTATGTCAATATAGGACTTGTTTAACTGTGGATATAGATACTTTTGTACTTGTTTCCTCCAGCATCTTCAAAAGGTCCTTTGCTGTTGTTCTGGGATTCAGTTGCACTTTTCGCACCACAGTACGTTCATCTTTAGGAGACAGAACGCGTCTCCTTCCTGAGCGGTATGACGGCTGCGTGGTCCCATGGTGTTTATACTTGCGTACTATTGTTTGTACAGATGAACGTGGTACCTTCAAGCGTTTGGAAATTGCTCCCATGGATGAACCAGACTTGTGGAGGTCTACCATTTTGTTTCTGAGGTCTTGGCTGATATCTTTTACATTTACATTACATTTAAGTAATTTAGCAGACGCTCTTATCCAGAGCGACTTACAAATTGGTGCATTCACCTTATGATATCCAGTGGAACAACCACTTTACAATAGTGCATCTAAATCTTTTAAGGGGGGGGGGGGGGGTTAGAAGGATTACTTTATCCTATCCTAGGTATTCCTTAAAGAGGTGGGGTTTCAGGTGTCTCCGGAAGGTGGTGATTGACTCCGCTGTCCTGGCGTCGTGAGGGAGCTTGTTCCACCATTGGGGTGCCAGAGCAGCGAACAGTTTTGACTGGGCTGAGCGGGAACTGTGCTTCCTCAGAGGTAGGGGGGCCAGCAGGCCAGAGGTGGATGAACGCAGTGCCCTTGTTTGGGTGTAGGGCCTGATCAGAGCCTGAAGGTATGGAGGTGCCGTTCCCTTCACAGCTCCGTAGGCAATCACCATGGTCTTGTAGCGGATGCGAGCTTCAACTGGAAGCCAGTGGAGAGAGCGGAGGAGCGGGGTGACGTGAGAGAACTTGGGAAGGTTGAACACCAGACGGGCTGCGGCGTTCTGGATGAGTTGTAGGGGTTTAACCTGTTAGGGCTAGGGGGCAGTATTGACACGGCTGGATAAAAAACATACCCGATTTAATCTGGTTACCACTCCTACCCAGTAACTAGAATATGCATATACTTATTACATATGGATAGAAAACACTCTAAAGTTTCTAAAACTGTTTGAATGGTGTCTGTGAGTATAACAGAACTCATTTGACAGGCAAAACCCTGAGACATTTTCTGACAGGAAGTGGATACCTGATGTGTTGTATTACCTTTAAACCTATCCCATTGAAAAACACAGGGGCTGAGGAATATTTTGGCACTTCCTATTGCTTCCACTAGATGTCACTAGCCTTTACAAAGTGTTTTGAGTCTTCTGGAGGGAGATCTGACCGAACAAGAGCCATGGAACGATGATGGCCCATTAGACACCTGGCGCGCGAGTTCATGTTGGGTACCCTCGTTCCAATACGTTATAAAAGAGTATGCATTCGTCCACCTTGAATATTATTCATGTTCTGGTTAAAAAAGGCCCTAATGATTTATGCTATACAACGTTTGACATGTTTGAACGAACGGAAATATATTTTTTCCCCTCGTTCATGACGAGAAGTCCGGCTGGCTTAGATCATGTGCTAACAAGACGGAGATTTTTGGACATAAATGATGAGCTTTTTTGAACAAAACTACATTCGTTATGGACCTGTGATACCTGGAAGTGACATCTGATGAAGAGAATCAAAGGTAATGGATTATTTACATAGTATTTTCGATTTTAGATCTCCCCAACATGACGTCTAGTCTGTATCGCAACGCGTATTTTTCTGGGCGCAGTGCTCAGATTATTGCAAAGTGTGATTTCCCAGTAAGGTTATTTTTAAATCTGGCAAGTTGATTGCGTTCAAGAGATGTAAATCTATAATTCTTTAAATGACAATATAATATTTTACCAATGTTTTCTAATTTTAATTATTTAATTTGTGGTGTTGACTTGACTGCCGGTTATTGGAGGGAAACGATTTCCTCAACATCAATGCCATAGTAAAACGCTGTTTTTGGATATAAATATGAACTTGATAGAACTAAAAATGCATGCATTGTCTAACATAATGTCCTAGGAGTGTCATCTGATGGAGATTGTAAAAGGTTAGTGCATCATTTTAGCTGGTTTTATGGTTTTGGTGACCCTGTCTTTGAATTGACAAAACATTACACACAACTCTTGTAAATGTACTGTCCTAACATACTCTAAATTTATGCTTTCGCCGTAAAACCTTTTTGAAATCGTAAAACGTGGTTAGATTAAGGAGATGTTTATCTTTCAAAGGGTGTAAAATAGTTGTATGTTTGAAAAATTTGAATTTTGACATTTATTTGGATTCAAATTTGCCGCTCTTGAAATGCACCTGCTGTTGATGGAGTGCACCACGGGTGGGACGCTAGCGTCCCACCTAGCCCATAGAGGTTAATGGCACAGGCAGGGAGCCCAGCCAACAGCGAGTTGCAGTAATCCAGACGGGAGATGACAAGTGCCTGGATTAGGACCTGCGCCGCTTCCTGTGTGAGGCAGGGTCGTACTCTGCGAATGTTGTAGAGCATGAACCTACAGGATCGGGTCACCGCCTTGATGTTAGTGGAGAACGACAGGGTGTTGTCCAGGATCACGCCAAGGTTCTTAGCACTCTGGGAGGAGGACACAAGGGAGTTGTCAACCGTGATGGCGAGATCATGGAACGGGCAGTCCTTCCCCGGGAGGAAGAGCAGCTCCGTCTTGCCGAGGTTCAGCTTGAGCTGGTGATCCGTCATCCACACTGATATGTCTGACAGACATGCAGAGATGCGATTCGCCGCCTGGTTATCAGAAGGGGGAAAGGAGAAGATTAATTGTGTGTCGTCTGCATAGCAATGATAGGAGAGACCATGTGAGGATATGACAGAGCCAAGTGACTTGGTGTATAGCGAGAATAGGAGAGGGCCTAGAACAGAGCCCCGGGGGACACCAGTGGTGAGAGCGCATGGTGCGGAGACAGATTCTCGCCACGCCACCTGGTAGGAGCGACCTGTCAGGTAGGACGCAATCCAAGCGTGGGCCGCGCCGGAGATGCCCAACTCGGAGAGGGTGGAGAGGAGGATCTGATGGTTCACAGTATCAAAGGCAGCAGATAGGTCTAGAAGGATGAGAGCAGAGGAGAGAGAGTTAGCTTTAGCAGTGCGGAGAGCCTCCGTGACACAGAGAAGAGCAGTCTCAGTTGAATGCCCAGTCTTGAAACCTGACTGATTAGGATCAAGAAGATCATTCTGAGAGAGATAGCAGGAGAGCTGGCCAAGGACGGCACGTTCAAGAGTTTTGGAGAGAAAAGAAAGAAGGGATACTGGTCTGTAGTTGTTGACATCGGAGGGATCGAGTGTAGGTTTTTTCAGAAGGGGTGCAACTCTCGCTCTCTTGAAGACGAAAGGACGTAGCCAGCGGTCAAGGATGAGTTGATGAGCGAGGTGAGGAAGGGGAGAAGGTCTCCGGAAATGGTCTGGAGAAGAGAGGAGGGGATAGGGTCAAGTGGGCAGGTTGTTGGGCGGCCGGCCGTCACATGACGCGAGATTTCATCTGGAGAGAGAGGGGAGAAAGAGGTCAAAGCACAGGGTAGGGCAGTGTGAGCAGGACCAGCGGTGTCGTTTGACTTAGCAAACGAGGATCGGATATCGTCAACCTTCTTTTCAAAATGGTTGACGAAGTCATCCGCAGAGAGGGAGGAGGGGGAGAGGGGGAGGGGGAGGAGGATTCAGGAGGGAGGAGAAGGTAGCAAAGAGCTTCCTAGGGTTAGAGGCAGATGCTTGGAATTTAGAATGGTAGAAAGTGGCTTTAGCAGCAGAGACAGAAGAGGAGAATGTAGAGAGGAGGGAGTGAAAGGATGCCAGGTCCGCAGGGAGGCGAGTTTTCCTCCATTTCCGCTCGGCTGCCCGGAGCCCTGTTCTGTGAGCTCGTAGTGAGTCGTCGAGCCACGGAGCTGGAGGGGAGGACCTCTTGACCTTTTGATTTTCCCATGATGTCAAGCAAAGAGGCAATGAGTTTGAAGGTAAGCCTTGAAATACATCCACAGGTACACCTCCAATTGACTCAATTGATGTCAATTAGTCTATCAGAAGATTCTACAGCCATGACATAATTTTCTGGAATTTTCCAAGCTGTTTAATTATGGACAGATGTTCTGCTAGCGGAACGCCACACCAATATCCAATTGTAGCACCTGGCACGAAATATGAAAAACCTTAAAAATGCTATAATTTCAATTTCTCAAACATATGACTATTTTACACCATTTGAAAGATAAGACTCTCCTTTATCTAACCACATTGTCCGATTTCAAAAAGGCTTTACAGCAAAAGCAAAACAATAGATTATGTCAGGAGAGTACCCAGCCAGAAATAATCACACACCCATTTTTCAAGCTAGCATATTTGTCACAAAAACCAAAACCACAGCTAAATGCAGCACTAACCTTTGATGATCTTCATCAGATGACACTCCTAGGACATTATGTTATTCATGTTATGCATGTTTTGTTCAATCAAGTTCATATTTATATCAAAAAACAGCTTTTTACATTAGCATGTGATGTTCAGAACTAGCATACCCACCGAAAACTTCCGGTGAATTTACTAAATTACTCACGATAAACGTTTACAAAAAACATAACAATTATTTAAAAAATTATAGATACAGAACTCCTTTATGCAATCGCGGTGTCCGATTTTAAAATAGCTTTTCAGTGAAAGCACATTTTGCAATATTCTGAGTACATAGCCCGGCCATCACGGCTATTTTGACACCCACCAAGTTTGGCACTCACCAAACTCAGATTTACTATAAGAAAAATTGGATTACCTTTGCTTTTCTTCGTTAGAATGCACTCCCAGGACTTCTACTTCAACAACAAATGTTGTTTTGGTTCGAAATAATCCATAGTTATATTGAAATAGCTGCGTTTTGTTCATGCGTTCAGGTAACTATCCAAAGGGTGACGCGCCGGCGCATTTCGTGACAAAAAAAAATCTAAATATTCCATTACCGTACTTCGAAGCATGTCAAACGCTGTTTAAAATAAACTTTTATGCGATTTTTCTCGTAAAATAGCGATAATATTCCAACCGGGAGACGTTGTATTCGTTCAAAGAGAGAAAGAAAAAAATGGAGTCGTCTCATGCACGCGCGCACCAGTTTCATTGTCCTCAGAAGGACCACTCACAAAAACCCCTGCTGTTTTTCGCCCAGAGACTGCAGAGCTATCATTCCGCGTTCTGGCGCCTTCCTAGAGCCAATGAAAGCCTTAGAAAATGTCACGTTACAGCACAGAGGCTGTATTTTTGATAGAGAGGCTATAGAAGGACAAGAAATGGTCAGACAGGGCAGTTCCCGTATTGAATCTTCTCAGGTTTTGGCTGCCATATGAGTTCTGTTATACTCACAGACACCATTCAAACAGTTTTAGAAACTTTAGAGTGTTTTCTATCCAAATCTACTAATTATATGCATATTCTAGTTACTGGGTAGGAGTAGTAACCAGATTAAATCGGGTACGTTTTTTATCCGGCCGTGAAAATACTGCCCCCTATCCCAAACAGGTTAAAGGCACAGTCAACTTAGTGTATGTTAACTTATGACCCATTGGAATTGTGATACATTGTATTTTAACCTCTTACATCTAGACGTTCCGCTAGCGGAACACCTGCTCCAATATCCAATGATAGGCGTGGCGCGAATTCACCCAAAATACAAAAACTTCAATTTTTCAAACATATGACTATTTCACAGCATTTTAAAGACAAGACTCTCCTTTAACTAACCACACTGTCCGATTTCAAAAAGGCTTTACAGCGAAAGCAAAACATTAGATTGTCAGCAGAGTACCAAGCCAGAAATAATCAGACACCCATTTTTCAAGCTAGCATATAATGTCACAAAAACCCAGAAGACAGCTAAATGCAGCACTAACCTTTGATGATCTTCATCAGATGACACACCTAGGACATTATGTTATACAATACATGCATGTTTTGTTCAATCAAGTTCATATTTATATCAAAAAACAGCTTTTTACATTAGCATGTGACGTTCAGAACTAGCATACCCCCCGCAAACTTCCGGGGAATTTGCTAACAATTTACTAAATTACTCACGATAAACGTTCACAAAAAGCATAACAATTATTTTAAGAATTATAGATACAGAACTCCTCTATGCACTCGATATGTCCGATTTTAAAATAGCTTTTTGGTGAAAGCACATTTTGCAATATTCTAAGTACATAGCCCAGCCATCACGGGCTAGCCATTTAGAGACCCGGCAAGTTTAGCACTCACCAATATCAGATTTACTATTATAAAAGTTTGATTACCTTTTGTTGTCTTCGTCAGAATGCACTCCCAGGACTGCTACTTCAATAACAAATGTTGGGTTGGTCCAAAATAATCCATCGTTATATCCGAATAGCGGCGTTTTGTTCGTGCGTCCCAGACACTATCCGAAATGGTAAATCAGGGTCGTGCGCATGGCGCAATTCGTGACAAAAAAAATCTAAATATTCCATTACCGTACTTCGAAGCATGTCAACCGCTGTTTAAAATCCATTTTTATGCCATTTTTCTCGTAAAAAAGCGATAATATTCCGACCGGGAATGTCCATTTAGCTAAACAGAGGAAAGTAAACAAAGCTTTCGGTCGACGCGGGCACGAGCCTGAGTCTCACAGTACTGTAACCAGCCACTACCCAAACGCGCTACTTTTTTTCAGCCAGAGCCTGCAAAGCCACGATTCTGCATTTTGCTGCCTTCTGAGAGCCTATGGCAGCCGTAGGAAGTGTCACGGGACAGCTAAGATCCTCACTCTTCAATAAACAGAGACAAGAAGAACGACACCTTGTCAGACAGGCCACTTCCTGCATGAAATCTTCTCAGGTTTTTGCCTGCCATATGAGTTCTGTTATACTCACAGACACCATTCAAACAGTTTTAGAAACTTTAGGGTGTTTTCTATCCAAAGCCAATAATTATATGCATATTCTAGTTACTGGGCAGGAGTAGTAACCAGATTCAATCGGGTACGTTTTTTATCCAGCCGTGAAAATACTGCCCCCTAGCCATAACAGGTTAAGTGACATAATCTGTCTGTAACAATTGTTGAAAGATTACTTGTGTCATGCACAAAGCAGATGTCCTAACCGACTTGCCAAAACTATAGTTTGTTATCCTCTTGGGGCTATGTGGGACGCTAGCGTGCCACCCGTGGTGCACCCTATCAACAGCAGGTGCATTTCAATAGCGGCAAATTTGAAACCAAATAAATGTCAAAATTCAAATTTTTCAAACATACAACTATCTTACACCCTTTGAAAGATAAACATCTCCTTAATCTAACCACATTGTCCGATTTCAAAAAGGTTTTACGGCGAAAGCATAAAGTTAGATTATGTTAGGAGAGTACATTGACAATAGCTGTGTGTAATGTTTTGTCAATTCAAAGACAGGGTCACCAAAACCATAAAACCAGCTAAAATGATGCACTAACCTTTTACAATCTCCATCAGATGACACTCCTAGGACATTATGTTAGACAATGCATGCATTTTTAGTTCTATCAAGTTCATATTTATATCCAAAAACAGCGTTTTACTATGGCATTGATGTTGAGGAAATCGTTTCCCTCCAATAACCGGCAGTCAAGTCAGCACCACAAATTAAATAATTAAAATTAGAAAACATTGGTAAAATATTATATTGTCATTTAAAGAATTATAGATTTACATCTCTTGAACGCAATCAACTTGCCAGAGTTAAAAATAACCTTACTGGGAAATCACACTTTGCAATAATCTGAGCACTGCGCCCAGAAAAATATGCTTTGCTATACAGACAAACGGCCATGTTGGAGAGATCTAAAATCGAAAATACTATGTAAATAATCCATTACCTTTGATTCTCTTCATCAGATGTCACTTCCCGGATTCCCAGGTCCATAACGAATGTAGTTTTGTTCAAAAAAGCTCATCATTTATATCCAAAAAGATCCGTGTTGTTAGCACATGATCTAAGCAAGCCAGACTTCTCGTCATGAACGAGGGGAAAAAATATATTTACGTTCGTTCAAACATGTCAAACGTTGTATAGCATAAATCATTAGGGCCTTTTTTAACCTCTATGGGCTAGGTGGGACGCTTGAGTCCCACCTACGTAACAGCCACTGCCAGCCTGTGGCGCGATTTTCAAAACCTTAAAAATCCTATTACTTCAATTTCTCAAACATATGACTATTTTACAGCCATTTAAAGACAAGACTCTCGTTAATCTAACCACACTGTCCGATTTCAAAAAGGCTTTACAACGAAAGCAAAACATTAGATTATGTCAGCAGAGTACCAAGCCAGAAATAATCAGACACCCATTTTTCAAGCCAGCATATAATGTCACCAAAACCCAGAAGACAGCTAAATGCAGCACTCACCTTTGATGATCTTCATCAGATGACAACCCTAGGACATTATGTTATACAATACATGCATGTTTTGTTCAATCAAGTTCATATTTATATCAAAAACCAGCTTTTTACATTAGCATGTGACGTTCAGAACTAGCATACCCCCCCGCAAACTTCCGGGGAATTCGCTAACATTTTACTAAATTACTCACGATAAACGTTCACAAAAAGCATAACAATTATTTTAAGAATTATAGATACAGACCTCCTCTATGCACTCGATATGTCCGATTTTAAAATAGCTTTTTGGTGAAAGCACATTTTGCAATATTCTAAGTACATAGCCCAGGCATCACGGGCTCGCTATTTAGACACCCGGCAAGTTTAGCACTCACCATAATCATATTTACTATTATAAAAGTTTGATTACCTTTTGTTGTCTTCGTCAGAATGCACACCCAGGACTGCTACTTCAATAACAAATGTTCGTTTGGTCCAAAATAATCCATCGTTATATCCGAATAGCGGCGTTTTGTTCGTGCGTTCCAGACACTATCCGAAATAGTAAAGAAGTGTCGCGCGCATGGCGCAATTCGTGACAATAAAATTCTAAATATTCCATTACCGTACTTCGAAGCATGTCAACCGCTGTTTAAAATCCATTTTTACGACATTTTTCTCGTAGAAAAGCGATAATATTCCGACAGGGAATCTCCTTTTCGGCAAACAGAGGAAAAAATCCCAAAGGCGGGGGCGGTCGGGGTCACGCGCATAAGCCCAGTGTCCCTTGATCGGCCACTTGAGAAAGGCGATAATGTGTTTCAGCCTGGGACTGGAATGACGACATTCTGTTTTTTCCCGGGCTCTGAGCGCCTATGGACGACGTGGGAAGTGTCACGTTAGAGCAGAGATCCTTAGTAAATGATAGAGATGGAAAAGAAGTTCAAGAAATGGTCAGACAGGCCACTTCCTGTAAAGGAATCTCTCAGGTTTTGACCTGCCATTTGAGTTCTGTTATACTCACAGACACCATTCAAACAGTTTTAGAACATTTAGGGTGTTTTCTATCCATATGTAATAAGTATATGCATATTCTAGTTACTGGGTAGGAGTGGTAACCAGATTATATCGGGTATGCTTTTTTATCCAGCCGTGTCAATACTGCCCCCTAGCCCTAACAGGTTAACCAGAACATGAATAATATTCAAGGTGGACGAATGCATTCTCTTTTAAAACGTTTTGGAACGAGGGTACCCAACATGACCTCGCGCGCCAGAGTTTAATCGGCCATCACCGTTCCAAGGCTCTTGTTCGGTCAGATCTCACAGTAGAAGATTCAAAACACTTTGTAAAGGCTGGTGACATCTAGTGGAAGCAATAGGAAGTGCCAAAACATTAATCAGCCCCTGTGTGTTTCAATGGCATAGGCTTAAAGGTAATTCAACACATCAGGTATCCACTTCCTGTCAGAAAATGTCTCAGGGTTTTGCCTGCCAAATGAGTTCTGTTATACTCACAGACACCATTCAAACAGTTTTAGAAACTTTAGGGTGTTTTCTATCCATATATAATAAGTATATGCATATTCTAGTTACTGGGTAGGATTAGTAACCAGATTAAATCGGGTATGTTTTTTTATCCAGCCGTGAAAATACTGCCTCCTAGCCCCAACAGGTTAACAAGAAATTTGTGAAGTGGTTGAAAAACGAGTTTTAATGACTCCAACCTAAGTGTATGTAAACTTCCAACTTCAACTTTATGTCCATGTCACTAAAGCTGAGTGAGGGCTTTAGATTTCAGAGATTTCCAGACAACCTCCCGTAACAGTTAAGTAGAGAAGCAATGATATTTCAATCACTTGTACGATAAAATTATCAAAACAGAATAAACTACTCCTACAAAACCTCATGTTTCTTGATGGTGATTTAATTCCCACAGGCCT
Organism: Salmo salar; assembly: GCF_965601325.2. Taxonomy (NCBI): domain Eukaryota; kingdom Metazoa; phylum Chordata; class Actinopteri; order Salmoniformes; family Salmonidae; genus Salmo; species Salmo salar. The sequence continues at coordinate 155,491,445 of NC_138291.1, forward strand.
CAAGCAGTTCTTTGTAAGATGTCCCCAGTTATCTGAGCAGTGATGATTATGGAGCATTATTTTCCATGTCATTGGAATCCAGGTGCTCTGTATTTCTCATGGGGGCCTGTCCACCTTGACCTGCTCCAAAACCCTGATTTGAATGTCAATGTTCTCTCGGCAGCGTTGGCCATTTGTATCTGCATCTGGATCTGTGCATGCGTTGATCTGTGGAAATCCTCTGAAAAGATAAGCTCAGAGACAACAATAACAAGAGATGAGGGTGCATGATGCATGTTCTCAACGGGTTGTTCTGGCCTTACTCACTGATACACAGCACATGTAGGAGAGCACTATGGAATCTTCATAGAGAGCTCTCATCCTGATTCTGACCTTCAACATCTTTCTCCTTATGAGCTGATGCTGATGAGGGATATGAGTTGATATGAGCCCCTAGGTTAGGTTGTAATGCTTTGCTGGCCAAAGACTCCCTGTGCAGAATACAATGTGTCAGTTTCACGCAGTCATGCATCTTGCACCATCAGTGCAAATCCCATCACAATTTGCCCAGTCAATTTGTAAGTCTTTCAAATTAGTGTCTACCACCCTAAAAATGTCCTCTTCCCGTGTTGTTGTTTGTAGATGGTCACAGAAAAGAAATTCCTCCTGGATACCATCACCAAATATGTATCTTACATATACCATCAACTGCGGAATTCCAGCCACATCTACTGATTTATCTAATTGAAGAGAGAATTTCTTGTGCTGTTTCATCTTTTCTTCCAGATGCTTGACTGTCAACTGACATATCTCTTATTCTTTTGCCCACTGTGCCATTGCAAGTGAGTCCACTTTTTTTGCTGCCTCCTCACCCAAAAGAGCTACACAGACATCCCTCAGGCAGGGTTTGATGAGCTCCTCTCCTATACTGTGGTTCTTCTTTGCCCTGGCTATATTTAGGCTCACCTGGTATGAAGCTTTGAGGATAGCTCCGTGCCCTTTGATTGCCTGTTAGAGGGGCAGAGAAAGGCTTTTGTCAAAAACCAACTACAATGAACTATGCTTTACATTTTGTTTTATCAAAATATGACCTACTCTTGATTTATCTGATCAGGTGGGTGTGTGTGTGTGTGTGTGTGTGTGTGTGTGTGTGTGTGTGTGTGTGTGTGTGTGTGTGTGTGTGTGTGTGTGTGTGTGTGTGTGTGTGTGTGTGTGTGTGTGTGTGTGTGTGTGTGTGTGTGTTATGGTCTACATCTGTGTGATATGTTAAATCATTTTATTTAGAATAAAAAATACTACTTGTATTTTAACAGCAACAGTTCCAACCTACACTTGTTTTCAACAATCACTTCTACAGTAAAACGTACAGTAGGCCTGATCATTTTTAATCTTCATCTGTACTGTTGGGGTTGCACTATCAGTATCTAGCTAGCATGCTTTGGCAAACGTTAGCTATTAGATGTGTACAAGGGACAGGGGACTGTTTGAAAGAGAAACTCAAATATACTTCTATGAGAAATGGTGCTCCCATATTTCTGCTTATCACCTGTTATAAAATGACAACAATGCCTTGCTAGCTGACTTACTCTTCCACTGTCGAAGCACTGTTTCCTGAAGCATTCTGCCCTGTTCTGAAAGAACTCCCTGCGTTCACCGTTATGCTGTGGATGTTTGGTCAGGATGGGTCGGTTTAATTTGTTCGTTTTGAGAGACTCATTACTAAGCACTTCCCAGCACAAAACACATTGCGGGCGATCCTCGTTATTTCTCAAAGTTTGTACAAAACCAAGAGAGAGAAACTCATCACTGTATTTGCTTTTCATGACGATTGAGTTCAGTCAGAACTTGTGGCTAGCTTGAGTCCATTTGGCGACAGTGGTAAGTGATGGCGAGTGGGAATGACAAGTCAGTGGCTGACAGCACATCATCTGCTGCTAAACAACAGAGCTGCAGCTTGCAGGTCATGGAGTGATCTTCAAGAAAACAGCATAAAACATATTTGGTAAACGATGAAGCACACATCTTCCTCCCACTCACGCAGCTGCCAAACTGAGCTGAGATACCACTGTTAAACAGTGAGCGCAGTTGCACTTGGCCAAATCAATTCCAGTAATTCATTAAATAATTATACATTTACTCTGACAAGTCGCGACCCACTATTAACAGGTCCACAACCCATACTTTAAGAAAGGCTGCTCTATTGACTGCCATTGACACAGGGAGTGTGTGTGTGTGTGTGGAGAAATTGAGAATGCAAAGAGCCGATTTCCGATCTGTCACACACCAGAAAGAGGTGGATCTGAAAGCCACATTGACACAGATTCAGATTGAGTTATTTTATGTCTCTTTGGGCAATTTATAAAGAATATCCATAAGACTGTGGCTGAGAAATGTCAGCAATGTTGATGCTGCATTTAAAAATTAATCTGAAGCTTCTCCATCATAGAAATCTGATATTTCTTTTGATTATGGTTGGCATGAGGCTCAAGACATTAATACCCATAAAAATGGATGCATTTTCAATGTCTCACCCTGGTGTGTTTCCTGAATTCTTTATGACTACTATCATATTTTAGCAACAGATTACATAATGTACTCTGTTATGTATCATTCAAAAACCAAATATAGCATGAACTTTAGCTCACTGACACAATGTCCTCTCTTTGAAACTCTCTCTCCTGTCTGGAACAGCATGACGTCCTTCACGCCCTTTGTGGATTGTAGACATTTCATCAATGATTGAACATCTAAATTCTGTCTTTTTTTACTTTTTAGCCCACATCCATAAAACTTTTTAAGTTCATTAGAGATGACTAATAGGTAGCAATTTATCTTTAAAACATTGGGTGGTACCTTGACGTGAAGACAACTTTTACTGAGGTACCTTTTCTGTGAGAGAAAAAAAAGATGTCACAACCATTCCCCTTAACGCTGGCCTCCATCCATGCCAATCAGTGTGAGGCCTCAGGCTGGTTGTGTGTGAGTTAGTCCTCAGGCTACTGCCCTCTGCCACCGGAATGACCCTGAGGACGCTCGTGCTGGGGTGGATGGGAGTTCACAGATGTTTGCTCAGACTTTTACTTATTCACATACACCCATAAGGCCCGCACCACTAGGAGAATACTAAACCTGTCTGCTGTTTCATATGCATGCTAAGATATCCAGGACAGCTGTCTGATAATGAGCATCCACTTCTGATCTCAGACCAGTTCCCCTGAAGGGTTGCTGAAGTGGTAGAGTATTTGTTTGACCCTTAATTTCCTGTCATCCAGGACCAATTCAAACTGTAGGTGGGACAGGTTGTAGAGAAACATGGGTTTTATACAGAGTTGAGGAAAGTGGATAAACTAAAATAGTTTAATTTGAGTAATTAAGGTAATTTAATTTAGCTTCACCGAGGCTAGGGTTTAATAGCACTGCCTTGCAGGCCATTTTTGCCATGCAGTATCGCTCCATGATTTGTTGTAATTTGCAGAGCAGATGAAAAGACGGTTGACAATGATTCTGTAACCCAATTGTGCGTGGCCCCAGGGACACAGAAACCCTCTGTCTCCGATAAAATATTCAGTCAATTATGAGGGGAAATGTTTATTTGTAAATGGTGTATCAAACTGAGGGGAAACAGCTCAAAATGGAAACTAAGTTTTACCACTGAAGTTGTAATCAATGACATCTTGCAATATTGTTTTTTCTGCAATGGCATCGTGACAAGTTATATGTACCTCTATTTGCACGAACGCACCATATAGACAAACAATCATTGACCTCATAACAAAGAAGTACATAGTAGTAACTTAGCAGATCTGGGACAAGTTGTTTTTGATGTTCTCTAAACTCACTAATAAGAGAAAAACAAGAGAGAATCAAGTAACCAAACTTACTTTACTAATGATCAAGACTTCTTTGTGAGTCAACACAGTCACTGAGAGGTTGCTCCTGAAACATTTATGAGGAAACAGCTGAGAAACAACAAAAGACTAAATGGATTTCTTTTGATTATGTATCTGATATAAATACTATCCCTACAAACGAGGTGGATAGGTAATCATTTAAAACTTTTACACTTAATGAATCTATTAATTTGAGCCAGTTTTTTACAGCAGGAATATAATCCTGCAGCAACGGAAATGGGAATAATGATGTGGATTATAATTAACGAACATTTTTGTAGCGGTTGATACATTTTTTGTAATTGTATATCACGTCGGAAATTTGTAAGTGGAAATGCAAACTTCAGAATCCTTTATAAATTTAAAATACAATACAAGTTTTACATTTCCTAAATTGCAGGAATGCAGTGGTGGAAAGGACTTACGTAATACTTTAAAGTACTACTTAGAATTTTTGGGGTACTGTATCGGTACTTTGCTTTACTATTCATATTTTTGACAACTTTTACTTCACTACATTCCTAAAGAAAATAATGTACGTTTTACTCCATACATTTTCCCTGACCCTCAAAATAACTCCTTACACTTTGAATGCTTAGAAGGACAGGAAAAGGGTCCAATTCACACACTTACAGTTGAAGTCGGAAGTTTACATACACCTTAGCCAAATACATTTAAACTCAGTTTTTCACAATTCCTGACATTTAATCATAGTTAAAATTCCCTGTCTTGGGCCAGTTAGGATCACCACATTATTTTAAGAATGTGAAATGTCAGAATAATAGTAGAGAGAATGATTTCTTTCAGGTTTTATTTTTTCATCACATTCCCAGTGGGTCAGAGGTTTACGCACACTCAATTAGTATTTGGTAGCATTGCCTTTAAATTGTTTAACTTGGGTCAAACGTTTCGGGTAGCCTTCCACAAGCTTCCCACAATAAGTTGGGTGAATTTTGGCCCATTCCTCCTGACAGAGCTGGTGTAACTGAGTCAGGTTTGTAGGCCTCCTTGCTCGCACATGCTTTTTTAGTTCTGTCCACACATTTTCGTTAGGATTGAGGTCAGGACTTGGTGATGGCCACTCCAATACCTTGACTTTGTTGTCCTTATGCCATTTTGCCACAACTTCGGAAGTATGCTTGGGGTCATTGTTCATTTGGAACACCCATTTGCAACCAAGCTTTAACTTCCTGACTGATGTCTTGAGATGTTGCTTCAATATATCCACATAATTTTCCATCCTCATGATGCCACCTATTTTGTGAAGTCCATCAGTCACTCCTGCAGCAAAGCACCCTGACAACATGATGCTGCCAACCCCGTGCTTTACAGTTGGGATGGTGTTCTTCAGCTTGTAAGCATCCCCCTTTTTCCTCCAAACATAACGATGGTCATTACGGCCAAACAGTTCTATTTTTGTTTCATCAGACCAGAGGACATTTCTCCAAAAAGTATGATCTTTGTCCCCATGTGCAGTTCGCAAACCGTAGTCTGGCTTTTATTATGGCGGTTTTGGAGCAGTGGTTTCTTCCTTGCTGAGCGGCCTTTCAGGTTATGTCGATATAGGACTCGTTTTCCTGTGGATATAGATACTTTTGTACCTGTTTCCTCCAGCATCTTTACGAGGTCCATTGATGTTGTTCTGTGATTGATTTTCACTTTTCGCACCAAAGTACATTCATCTCTAGGAGACAGAATGCATCTCCTTCTTGAGCGGTATGACGGCTGCGTGGTCCGATGGTGTTTCTACTTGCGTACTATTGTTTGTACAGATGAACGTGGTACCTTCAGGCATTTGGAAATTGCTCCCAAGGATGAACCAGACTTGTGGAGGTCTACAATTGTTTTTCTGAGGTCTTGGCTGATTTCTTTTGATTTTCCCGTGATGTCAAGCAAAGAGGCACTGAGTTTTAATGTAGGCCTTGAAATACATCCACAGGTACACCTCCAATTGACTCAAATTATTTCAATTAGCCTATCAGAAGCTTCTAAAGCCATGACATGATTTTCTGGAATTTTCCAAACTGTTTAAAGGCACAGTCAACTGAGTGTATGTAAACCTCTGACCCACTGGAATTGTGATACAGTGAATTATTGTCACGCCCTGACCTAAGAGATATGGTTTATTTCTCTATTTTGTTAGGTCAGGGTGTGGGGTGGGCAGTCTGTGGTCAATTTTTATGTTCCATTCTATATTTTCTATTTCTTTGTGTTGAACCGAGTATGGTTCCTAATCAGAGGCAGCTGTCAATCGTTGTCTCTGATTGGGAATCATACTTAGGCAGTCCTTTTTTCCACCTTCAGTTGTGGGATCTTGTTTTTGTACAGCTCAGTAAGCCTGCAGAACGTGACGTTTGTTTTTCGTTGTTTATTATTTTGATTTAGTGATCTGAGTTAAATAAAATGGAAATATGAACACTTACCACGCTGCACCTTGGTCTTCTCATTACGACGAGCGTCACAGAAGATCCCACCACAAAAGGACCAAGCAGCGTGGTCAAGACACATGGACCTGGGAGGACATCCTGGATGGCAAGGGATCCTGGATGTGGGAGGAGATCCAGGCTGGATGGGATCGCCTCACATGGGAACAGGTGGAGGCAGCGAGAGCAGAGTGGCGTCGAGATGAGGAACTAGCACGGCAATGACGGAAACACGAGGCAGCCCCCCCAGAAAATTTGGGGGGGGGCACACAGGGAGATTGTCTAAGTCAGGGTGGAGACCTGAGCCAACTCCCCGTGCTTACCGTGGGGAGAGTAGGACTGGTCAGGTACCCTGTTATGCAGTGATGCGCATGGTGTCTCCAGCGCGCAGCCACAGCCCAGTGCGCTCTGTTCAAACTCCCCGCAGTTGCCGGGCTAGAGTTGGCATTCAGCCAGGAAGAATTGTGCTGGCTTAGCATTACTGGTCTCCAGTGCATCTCTTCGGCCCAGGTTATCCTGCGCCAGCACTACGCACAGTACCCCCAGTTCGCCAGCACAAACTAGTGCGGCCTGTTCAAACTCCCCGCGCTTGCCGGGCTAAGGGGGGAATCCAGCCAGGACGTGTTGTGCCAGCCATATACTCCAGACCTCCAGTGCGCCTCCTCGGCCCAGTATGTCCTGCGCCAGTGCTATGCACTGTGTCGCCAGTGCGCCTGCACAGCCCAGTTCGTCCTGTGCCAGCGTTCTGCCCTTGCCGGGCTAAAGTAAGCATCCAGCCAGGACGGGTTGTGCCAGCCCTAAGCTCCAGACCTCCAGTGCGCCTCCATGGCCCAGTATACCCTGTGCCAGCTCTGCGCACCTGGTCTCCAGTGCGTCTCCCCAGTCCGGTGAGACCGGTTCCAGCTCCACGTAAGAAGCCTCCAGTGATAATCCATGGTCCGAAGCCTCCAGTGATGATCCATGGCACGAAGCCTCCAGTGATGATCCGTGGCCCGGAACCTGTAGTGATGATCCATGGCCCGGAGCCTGTAGTGATGATCCATGGCCCGAAGCCTCCAGTGATAATCCATGGCCTGGAGCCTCTAGTGATAATCCATGGCAAGAAGCCTGTAGGGATGATCCAGGCCAGGAGCCTGTAGGGATGATCCATGGCATGAAGTCTCCAGTGATAATCCATGGCCCGGAGCCTCCAGTGATGATCCATGGCACAAAACCTCCAGTGATGATCCATGGCGCGGAGCCTGCAGTGACGATCCATGGCACGGAGCCTGCAGCGACGGACCCCGGTCCGGAACCTGCTGAGACGGCCCACAGTCCGGAACCTCCTGAGAAGGCCCACAGTCCGGAACCTCCAGCAACGTTCCCCGGTCTGGAGCATCCAGCGACGTTCCCCGGTCCGGAGCCTCCAGCGACGGTCCGCAGTCCGGAGCCTCCAGCGACGGTCCGCAGTCCGGAGCCTCCAGCGACGGTCTGCAGCCCGGAGCCTTCAGCAGCGGTCTGTAGCCCTGAGCCTCCGGCGATGATCTACGGTCCGGTTCCTCCGACGATGATCCACGGTCCGGTGGCACAAAAGCAGAGGGATCAGCGGGCGGAGCGGGGGCAATGCCCCGAACTGGAGCCGCCACCATGGGTAGATGCCCACCCGCACCCTCCCCTATAGGTTTAGGTTTGCGGCCGGGAGTCTGCAACTTTGGGGGTGGTAAATTTCTATGTTCCATTCTATGTTTTCTATTTCTTTGTGTTGAGCCGAGTATGGTTCCTAATCAGAGGCAGCTGTCTATCGTTGTCTCTGATTGGGAATCATACTTAGGCAGCCCTTTTTTCCACCTTCAGTTGTGGGATCTTGTTTTTGTACAGCTCAATAAGCCTGCAGAACGTAACGTTCGTTTTTCGTAGTTTATTATTTTGATTTAGTGTTCTGAGTTAAATAAAATGGAAATATGAACACCTACCACGCTGCACCTTGGTCTTCTCATTACAACGAGCGTCACAATTATAAGTGAAATAATCTATCTGTAAACAATTGTTGTAAAAATGACTTGTGTCATGCACAAAGTAGATGTCTTAACTGACTTGCCAAAACTAGCAAGTTAGCTGGGGTGCTTGACTGCTATTTTTTTCATTATTATGAACAAAACAATACAAAAACACAAATATACAAACAAGATTACGTAAATCTAACAGACAGGGGTATTACATATTAAGATACATTTTCAATTTGTTGAAGTTTTATGGTACGTATTGCTTTTTTGTTTTTACACTTTTCTTTGCACTTTTTACATTAATTTCTAAATTATATTTAGCTTTTCCCCACAAGGCAATCAAACAAGCTAAGCGGCAGTATAGAGACAAAGTAGAGTCGCAATTCATCGGCTCAGACACGAGATGTATGTGGCAGGATCTACAGTCAATCATGGACTACAAAAAGAAAACCAGCCCCGTTGCGGACCCCGACACCTTGCTCCCAGACAAACTAAACAACTTCTTCGCTCGCTTTGAGGACAATACAGTGCCACCGACACAGCCCGCTACCAAAACCTGTGGACTCTCCTTCACCGCAGCCAATGTAAGTAAAACATTTAAACGTGTTAACCCTCTCAAGGCTGCTGGCCAAGACTGCATCCCTAGCCGCGTCCTCAGAGAGCATGCGCAGACCAGCTGGCTGGGGTGTTTACGGACATATTCAATCAATCCCTATCCCAGTCTGCTGCTCCTACATGCTTCAAGAGGGCCACCATTGTTCCTGTTCCCAAGAAAGCTAAGGTAACTGAGCTAAACGACTATTGCCCCGCTTCCGTCATCATGAAGTGCTTTGAGAGACTAGTCAAGGATCATATCACATCCACCCTACCTGACACCCTAGACCCACTCCAATTTGCTTAGCACCCCAATTGGTCCACAGACGTCGCAATCGCAATCACACTGCACACTGCCCTAACCCATCTGGACAAGAGGAATACCTATGTAAGAATGATGTTCATCGACTAGAGCTCAGCATTTAACACCACACCCTGGGTCTCGACCCCACCAAGTGCAACTAGGTCCTGGACTTTCTGATGGGCCACCCCCAGGTGGTGAGGGTAGGAAACAATATCTCCACCCTGCTGATCCTCAACACTGGGTCCCCACAACGGTGCGTTCTCAGCCCTCTCCTGTACTCCCTGTTCACCCATGACTGCGTGGCCATGCACGCTTCCAACTCAATCATCAAGTTTGCAGACGCCATTACAGTGGTAGGCTTGATTAACAACGACGAGACGGCCTACAGGGAGGAGGTGAGGGCACTCGGAGTGTGGTGTCAGGAAAACAGACTCATGCTCAACGTCAACAAAACAAAGGAGATGATCGTGGACATCAGGAAACAGCAGAAGTAGCACCCCCTATCCACATCGACGGGACAGTAGTGGAGAAGGTGGAAAGTTTTAAGTTCCTCGGCGTACATATCACAGACAAACTGAAATTGTCCACCCACACAGACAGAGTGGTGAAAAAGGCGCAACAGCGCCTCTTCAACCTCAGGAGGATGAAGAACTTTGGCTTGTCACCAAAAACACTCACACACCTTTACAGATGCACAATCGAGAGCATCCTGTCAGGCTGTATCACCGCCTGGTACGGCAACTGCTCCACCCACAACCGCAAAGCCCTCCAGAGGGTAGTGAGGTCTGCACAACGCATCACCGGGGCAAACTACCTGCCTTCAAGACACCAACACCACCCGATGTCACAGGAAGGCCAAAAAGATAATCAAGTACAACAACCACCCGAGCCACTGCCTGTTCACCGCGCTATCATACAGAAGGCGAGGTCAGTACCGGTGCATCAAAGCTGGGACCGAGAGAATGAAAAACAGCTTCTATCTCAAGGCCATCAGACTGTTAACTTATATGGGAGACAGACAAATGGCCAGACATTTCATTGTGTGTGTGTGTGTGTGTGTGTGTGTGTGTGTGTGTGTGTGTGTGTGTGTGTGTGTGTGTGTGTGTGTGTGTGTGTGTGTGTGTGTGTGTGTATTTCTGTTATCCTCCCTGGGCAAGGTGGGACGTTTGTCCCACCCTAGTCAACAGCCAGTGGAATCGCGTGGTGCGAAATACAAATACCTCAAAAATGCTATAACTTAAATTTCTCAAACATATGACTATTTTACACCATTTTAAAGACAAGACTCTCGTTAACCTCTCTAGGGTAGGTGGCACCAAATCGTCCCACCTACGCAACAGCCAGTCTAATCCCGTGGCGCGATATTCAAATACCTTAAAAATGCTATTACTTCAATTTTTCAAACATATAACTATTTTACACCATTTTAAAGACAAGACTCTCCTTTATCTAACCAAACTGTCTGATTTCAAAAAGGCTTTACAACGAAAGCAAAACATTAGATTATGTCAGCAGAGTACCCAGCCAGAAATAATCACACACCCATTTTTCAAGCTAGCATATAATGTCACATAAACCCAAACCACAGCTAAATGCAGCACTAACCTTTGATGATCTTCATCAGATGACAACCCTAGGACATTATGTTATACAATACATGCATGTTTTGTTCAGAACTAGCATACCCCCCGCAAACTTCCGGGGAATTTACTAACAATTTACTAAATTACTCACGATAAACGTTCACAAAAAGCACAACAATTATTTTAAGAATTATAGATACAGAACTCCTCTATGCACTCGATATGTCCGATTTTAAAATAGCTTTTTGGTGAAAGCACATTTTGCAATATTCTAAGTATATAGCCCAGCCATCACGGGCTAGCTATTTAGACACCAAGCAAGTTTAGCCTTCACCAAAATCAGATTTACTATAACAAAAATGTTATTACCTTTGCTGTTCTTCGTCAGAATGCACTCCCAGGACTTCTACTTCAATAACAAATGTTGGTTTGGTCCCAAATAATCCATCGTTATATCCAAACAGCGGCGTTTTGTTCGTGCGTTCTAGACACTATCCGAAATGGTAAATCAGGGTTACGAGCATGGCGCATTTCGTGACAAAAAAATTGTAAATATTCCATTACCGTACTTCGAAGCATGTCAACCGCTGTTTAAAATCAATTTTTATGCAATTTATCTCGTAAAAAAGCGATAATATTCTGACCGGGAATCTGCGTTTCGGTAAATAGAGGAAAAAAAAGAAAGATGGGGGCGACCAGTGCACGCACCTAAGCCCACTGTCCCCTGATCGGCCACTTGACAAAGGCGATAATGTGTTTCAGCCTGGGGCTGGAATGACGACATTCAGCTTTTTCCCGGGCTCTGAGAGCCTATGGGAGCCGTGGGAAGTGTCACGTTACCGCAGAGATCCTTTGTTTTGGAAAGAGATGTCAAAGAAAGCCAATAAATGGTCAGACAGGCCACTTCCTGTAAAGGAATCTCTCAGGTTTTTGCCTGCCATATGAGTTCTGTTATACTCACAGACACCATTCAAACAGTTTTAGAAACTTTAGGGTGTTTTCTATCCATATCTAATAAGTATATGCATATTCTAGTTATTGGGTAGGAGTAGTAACCAGATTAAATCGGGTACGTTTTTTATCTGGCGGTGTAAATACTGCCCCCTAGCCCTAAGAGGTTAATCTAACCACATTGTCCAATTTCAAAAAGGCTTTACAGCAAAAGCAAAACATTAGATTATGTCAGGAGAGTACCCTGCCAAAAATAATCACACAGCCATTTTCAAAGCAAGCATATATGTCACAAAAACCAAAACCACAGCTAAATGCAGCACTAACCTTTGATGATCTTCATCAGATGACACTCCTAGGACATTATGTTATACAATACATGCATGTTTTGTTCAATCAAGTTCATATTTATATCAAAAAACAGCTTTTTACATTAGCATGTGATGTTCAGAACTAGCATACCCACCGCAAACTTCCGTTGAAATTACTAAATTACTCACGATTAACGTTCACAAAATACATAACAATTATTTTAAGAATTATAGATACAGAACTCCTTTATGCAATCGCGGTGTCAGATTTTAAAATAGCTTTTCGGCGAAAGCACATTTTGCAATATTCTGAGTACATAGCCCGGCCATCATGGCAAGCTAATTTGACACCCACCAAGTTTGGCTCATCAAACTCAGATTTACAATAAGAAAAATTGGATTACCTTTGCTGTTCTTCATCAGAACGCACTCCCAGGACTTCTACTTCAACAACAAATGTTGTTTTGGTTCCAAATTTACATTTACATTTACATTTACATTTGTTATTTAGCAGACGCTCTTATCCAGAGCGACTTACAGTAGTGAATGCATGCATTTTTTGTATTTTTATAAAAAGCTTTCAAATGAAACAAGCAATTTTACACACGGTAAAAAGTAGTTATCTTGACAAGACTGCGTTCCAAAAGAGTAGCAGATTTTAACATTAAACATGTTTGGCTTTACCTTAGGCATCCCTCTCAAGCCCTGTACACTGAGAAGGGACAATAGCAGATAAGGTCAGCTCTAGCAGAGATACAGTGAGCTCAAAGTATTGGGACAGTGTGTTTTGTTTTGGCTATGTACTCCAGCACTTCCGATGCAGACGGTCAGCTTTAATTTGAAGGTATTTTCATCCATATGAGCCGTTTAGAAATGACAGCACTTTCTGTACATGGACTCTTTCTCCCCCCCCCCCCCCCCCCCCCATTTTAGGGGCCCAAAAGTATTGTGACAAGTTCACTTGTGTGAATCAAAGTTATCAAAAGTTTATTTGGTCCCATATTCTTAGCACACAATGATTACATCAAGCATTGGATTAATTTGCTGTTTTGTTTGCGTTTCAAATTATTTGGTGCCCAATTTGTGTTAGGAATATCGGACCAAATACATTGGTGAATTTGTTCCAATACTTTTAGTTCCCCCATTTTAGGGGACCATGTACAAAAAGTCAGTTGTTTCAAATTCAAAGTGCTGGAGTACAGAGCCAAAACAAATGGTCACTGTCCCAATACTTTTGGAGCTCACTGCATTTCTAAATATACGGCCCTGGACGACAGGTTTAAGAAATGTCTTTGATTGGACAACAGCAATGTCTAAAGTGTTCGCACAGATGCCAATGAGCAACGTGTGAAGTTATTACATTAAAGGCCTGGGGACAGATCCCAACATTAAATTGATGGACTCTGAAAAGCACTGTGCATAACTTCTCATAGTAACACAGTAACATTTGTGGTCATTCTGAAATTAAAATAGATTTATGGTTAGCCATGGAATATAAATAATTTTCAGTTCAAATAAATCTTTACTATTCCTATAACATTGTGCACATCTGGAATAGTTTTAGAAAAAGGTAACTTATCTCGCCGCTAACTGGCTGAAAATAGCTGCTGACTTATTGTATAACAATGTTATGTACCTGAAAAAATAAATCAAAGACATTTCTTAAACCTGCAAATAGTTAAAATCAGCATCAGATATCATCCCTGTGTTCATTCATTGTCACTGACACACAGCAATGTTCATTGCACACAAAAGTTCATGCATATTTACAACGCAGCATGATCGATTAGGCAAAAATAAAACTACACGATAGAAAAAAATGTTCATATAATGTTCAAATAATCCATAGTTATATTCAAATACCTCCGTTTTGTTCGTGCGTTCAGGTCAGTATCCGAAGGGTGACGTGCGAGCGCATTTCGTGACAAAAAAATTCTAAATATTCGATTACCGTATTTCGAAGCATGTCAAACGCTGTTTAACCTGTTAGGGCTAGGGGGCAGTATTGACACGGCTGGATAAAAAACGTACCCGATTTAATCTGGTTACTACTCCTGCCCAGTAACTAGAATATGCATATAATTATTGGCTTTGGATAGAAAACACCCTAAAGTTTCTAAAACTGTTTGAATGGTGTCTGTGAGTATAACAGAACTCATATGGCAGTCAAAACCCTGAGACAAATCCTGACAGGAAACTGAAATCTGATGTGTGGATATCACTTCAAACATTTGCCATTGAAACACACAGGGGCTTGTGATTCGTTCACAAAAAGCATAACAATTATTTTAAGAATTATAGATACAGACCTCCTCTATGCACTCGATATGTCCGATTTTAAAATAGCTTTTTGGTGAAAGCACATTTTGCAATATTCTAAGTACATAGCCCAGGCATCACGGGCTAGCTATTTAGACACCCGGCAAGTTTAGCACTCACCAATATCAGCTTTACTATTATAAAAGTTTCATTACCTTTTGTTGTCTTCGTCAGAATGCACTCCCAGGACTGCTACTTCAATAACAAATGTTGGTTTGGTCCAAAATAATCCATCGTTATATCCGAATAGCGGCGTTTTGTTCGTGCGTCCCAGACACTATCTGAAATGGTAAATCAGGGTCGTGCGCATGGCGCAATTCGTGACAAAAAAAATCTAAATATTCCATTACCGTACTTCGAAGCATGTCAACCGCTGTTTAAAATCCATTTTTATGCCATTTTTCTCGTAAAAAAGCGATAATATTCCGACCGGGAATCTCCTTTTAGCTAAACTGAGGAAAGTAAACAAAGCTTTCGGTCGACGCGGGCACGAGCCTGAGTCTCACAGTACTGTAACCAGCCACTACCCAAACGCGCCAATTTTTTTCAGCCAGAGCCTGCAAAGCCACGATTCAGCTTTTTGCCACCTTCTGAGACCCTATGGCAGCCGTAGGAAGTGTCACGGGACAGCTAAGATCCTCACTCGTCAATAAACAGAGACAAGAAGAACGACACCTTGTCAGACAGGCCACTTCCTGCCTGAAACCTTGTCAGGTTTTTGCCTGCCAAATGAGTTCTGTTATACTCACAGACACCATTCAAACAGTTTTAGAAACTTTAGGGTGTTTTCTATCCATGTGTAATAAGTATATGCATATTCTAGTTACTGGGTAGAAGTGGTAACCAGATTAAATCGGGTATGTTTTTTATCCAGCCGTGAAAATACTGCCCCCTAGCCATAACAGGTTAAGAACACATTCTTATTTTCAATGACAGCCTAGGAACAGTTGGTTAACTGTCTTGTTCAGGGGCATAACGACAGATTTTTACCTTGTCAGCTCAGGGATTCGATCTTGCAACCTTTCGGTTACTAGTCCAACGCTCTAACCACAAGGCTACCTGCCGCCCTTACTGAGTCTGTAATACCAACATGTTTCAAGCAGACCACCATAGTCCCTGTGCCCAAGCAGGTTGAGAGCTTCAAGATCCTTTGTGTCCACATCACCAACAAACTATCATGGTTCAAACACACCAAGATAGTCATGAAGAGGGCACGACAAAGCCTACTCCCCCTCAGGAGACTGAAAAGATTTGGCATGGGTCCTCAGATACTCAAAAAGTTCTACAGCTGCCCCATCGAGAGCATCCTGACGGTTGCATCAATGCCTGGTATGGCAACTGCTCGGCCTCCGACCGCAAGGCACTACAGAGGGTAGTACGTACGGCCCAGTACATCACTGGAGCCAAGATTCCTGCCACCCAGGACCTCTATAACAGGTGGTGTCAGAGGAAGGCCCTAAAAAATGTCAGACTCCAGCCACCCTAGTCATAGACTGTTCTCTCTGCTACTGCACGGCAAGCAGTACCGGAGTGCCATGTCTAGGTCCAAAAGGATTCTTAACAGCTTCTACCCCCAAGCCATAAGACAACTGAACACCTAATCAAATGGCTAACCAGAATATTTGCATCGTCCACACCCTCCCTCTTTTATGCTGCTGCTACTCTCTGTTTATTAACTTTAAAAATATATATATACATTTCCAACTGACTAACCACTTGCTTACCCTTGCGTACAGGGATTTGTCCAAATACAGTGTGACCAACAACATGAATTAATGATTTTTCTTCTCTTCAAGCCACAATGCCCATTTGGAGGAGACCATGGATGGAGCCCCCTTTAACTGCACGTCATGAGGTGGCCTCTCTTGATTGTAAGCTGTGTAATGAATAAAATGCAGATAACAATGACACTCTGTACTGCCTTTCTCACAATGGTACTCACACCTGGCTCTCAACTTTCACTAGGTCCAAGATCTTGCCTTGCCAACAGTCAACGGCTTATCCCATCAAATTGCACTGGTATATTTGGCCTCGACTTTCTATTGAAATCAGAAAACTGCTGTGTTTTATGATTAGTACTAATGTAACTGTTTTCATCCAACAGCAGTTGAAAGGATCACCCTCGAACAGCTGGGGGAGCTTCACCTCAAGGTGGAGTATCTGACTAAACTTGAACACACAATAAGTGCAACTGCAAGAGCTCCGCTGGACCAAGAACCCTAGAGGGATGAGGAGGACAGGGAACCAATACTGCCAATACTTACATTGGAGGAGCTCAATGACTTTGATGAGAGACTTGGCCCGGACAGCCATTTCCCCCCCAAAAAATTGTATGTTCTCTAACACTTTCATGGGCTGCATAGAGGGATTCACAACAACTCTGTGCTATAGTATAATTAAACAAGGCACGTGGGAGTGTGGTATATGGCCAATATACCACCACTAAGGGCTGTTCTTATGCACGACGCATCATGGAGAACAGCCTGGATAAGCCCTTAACCGTGGTATATTGGCCATATATCACAAACCCCCGTGGTGCATATCTCAAAGTTATCCATAACTGGGGGTAATGATGTAAAAAATACAGTGTGGCGGGTGTGCGGGAAGGTTTTCGGATCTGACCTAGCCACCCAATTAAATTGGTGCGGGAGAGGACAGAAGATTGTCATCAAGACGAGACCAGTGAAGGACATCATAGAGGGTAAGTTCAACCATTAATGTGATATGTTTCTGTTTTATGATTAGTAAGTGAAAACAAATACCTTTGTAAATCAAATGGGTGTTATAATACAGAAGCTGTTAGAAATCAGCTAGTTAAAGTACCCGCTGCTCTAACAACCACAAAACATATTCCACCTTGCCTAATCCTCAATAATTTTGTTATGCATGTTCGGTTGTCTCCGGCTGGAGCAGCCTTGTACTTTTTTGATTGTCAAATAAATAAATAAAATCAATCAATCCCTCCAGCCAATACCCACACCAATTCAATGCCTTTAAAACACATGAGAAGGAGTGTACAAATGAATACTTTTGGAAACGTGTGGAGAATTGGGATGCAGGCCATCATCACTCTTGTTAACCTCTTGGGGCTAGGTGGGACGCTAGCGTGCCACCCGTGGTGCACTCCATCAACAGCAGGTGCATTTCAAGAGCGGCAAATTTGAATCCAAATAAATGTCAAAATTCAAATTTTTCAAAAATACAACTATGTTACACCATTTGAAAGATAAACATCTCCTTAATCTAACCACGTTTTACGATTTCAAAAAGGTTTTACGGCGAAAGCATAAATTTAGAGTATGTTAGGACAGTACATTTACAAGAGTTGTGTGTAATGTTTTGTCAAGTCAAAGACAGGGTCACCAAAACCATAAAACCAGCTAAAATGATACACTAACCTTTTACAATCTCCATCAGATGACACTCCTAGGACATTATGTTAGACAATGCATGCATTTTTAGTTCTATCAAGTTCATATTTATATACAAAAACAGCGTTTTACTATGGCATTGATGTTGAGGAAATCGTTTCCCTCCAATAACCGGCAGTCAAGTCAGCGTCACAAATTAAATAATTAAAATTAGAAAACATTGGTAAAATATTATATTGTCATTTAAAGAATTATAGATTTACATCTCTTGAACGCAATCAACTTGCCAGATTTAAAAATAACCTTACTGGGAAATCACACTTTGCAATAATCTGAGCACTGCGCCCAGAAAAATACGCGTTGCGATACAGACTAGACGTCATGTTGGGGAGATCTAAAATCGAAAATACTATGTAAATAATCCATTACCTTTGATTCTCTTCATCAGATGTCACTTCCAGGTATCACAGGTCCATAACGAATGTAGTTTTGTTCAAAAAAGCTCATCATTTATGTCCAAAAATCTCCGTCTCGTTAGCACATGATGTAAGCCAGCCGGACTTCTCGTCATGAACGAGGGGAAAAAATATATTTCCGTTCGTTCAAACATGTCAAACGTTGTATAGCATAAATCGTTAGGGCCTTTTTTAACCAGAACATCAATAATATTCAAGGTGGACGAATGCATACTCTTTTATAACGTATTGGAACGAGGGTACCCAACATGAACTCGCGCGCCAGGTGTCTAATGGGACATCACCGTTCCATGGCTCTTGTTCGGTCAGATCTGCCTCCAGAAGACTCAAAACACTTTGTAAAGGCTGGTGACATCTAGTGGAAGCAATAGGAAGTGCCAAAATATTCCTAAACCCCTGTGTTTTTCAATGGGATAGGTTTAAAGTCAATACAACACATCAGGTATCCACTTCCTGTCAGAAAATGTCTCAGGGTTTTGCCTGCCAAATGAGTTCTGTTATACTCACAGACACCATTCAAACAGTTTTGGAAACTTTAGAGTGTTTTCTATCCATATATAATAAGTATATGCATATTCTAGTTACTGGGTAGGATTAGTAACCAGATTAAATCGGGTACATTTTTTTTATCCAGACGTGCAAATGCTGCCCCCTAGACCCAACAGGTTAAATAGAAATGTACTGACACTTTTTTGCTAAATATTTTCCCTTCTAGTGTCAGTTCTTAGAAATGACAGAGGTTGATGTAGAGAAACCCATTCAAAATTGGCTCAGGTTGAGCCAAGACAGAGCAAAAGGGAGGTGAATAAGGCCCAGTAGACTAGTGGAAGAGAGAGCAGAACAAGAAAGTGATTAAATAAAAAATACAAGACAAAACACACATCACGACAAG
Organism: Salmo salar; assembly: GCF_965601325.2. Lineage (NCBI taxonomy): Eukaryota > Metazoa > Chordata > Actinopteri > Salmoniformes > Salmonidae > Salmo > Salmo salar. The sequence continues at coordinate 155,510,520 of NC_138291.1, forward strand.
AGGAGACCTAAGACGACAACATAGCATGGCAGAAACACATGACAGCACAGCATGGCAACAACATGGTAGCATCACAAAACAGGGTACAAACATTGTTGGACACAGACAACAGCACAAAGGACAAGAAGGTAGAGGCAACAATACATCACGCAAAGCAGCCACAACTGTCAGTTAGTGTCCATGATTGAGTCTTTGAATGAAGAGATTGAGATAAAACTGTCCAGTTTGAGTGTTTGTTGCAGCTTGTTCCAGTCGCTAGCTGCAGCGAACTGAAAAGATGAGTGACCCAGGGATGTGTGTGCTTTGGGGACCTTTAACAGAATGTGACTGGCAGAACGGGAGTTGTATGTGGAGGATGAGGGCTGCAGTAGATATCTCAGATGGGGGGAGTGAGGCCTAAGAGGCCAATTGCACATAGCACATCACACACCTTGCAATCTGAGCGGAGGGAGTACAGTACCTGGACGTTTTATGTAATTTTATGAGGCATGTCTTACCTTGTCTCAAAGTAGCCTAAAATCTGACCATAGGCTAAACATTTCCTCATTAACATTATGAAACTGAAACCAGCATTTTCTCTTCTGTTGGTTTTCAAATAAACTTTAGTTTAGATGTCATGAAGCCAAACACACGCTAGTTGTTAGATCTTACCTCTTTTTACATTTCTCACTAATATTTGTATCCCAGTCACATGAAACCACTCGCATGAGGCGCTGGTGCGCTTTGGAGAAGGTGTTTCTCTGACTTGTTGCATTTTTTTAACATTCGCGTGTATAGCCAAGTGCGGTGTGTGATTGCTGCATTTATAATGTGAATAAATAATAGTCAACATTTTAAGGTAAACGTTTTGATCAGTTTCTCTGCCCCGTGGGCGTGGCTTTTTTATTAGTGTTTATATGGATTTTGTATATATCGTCCCAGAACTGGCCCAGTCTGTTTTGAACAGCCCATTACATATTTTTTTATCATCCCCGGGATGGCGGGATGCCTAATATTTTGAGCCCTGAGTCACTGTAGAAATTGTTGTTAGGTTATCGTGTTGAATTATGCCTATTGTACTATGTCTAAAACAATTATTGATGTATTGATGTAATAAACTTGACATTAACTTGAATCTTCTCTTCATTTTACCCACAAACAAATTCACCTTTAGTCTAGTAAAGTAGATTGTTTTTTATTATTGACAGTATAATTTAGCTAATGATCTTTCTTAGATTTTCCATTCAAATTCGACGTTTACCCTAATTTGTTAATGGTAATTCAAATAGTGTAGTGAAACATTATTTGCTGTTGGATCGACCTCAAATAAAGGTATTTTTATGTAGTCTGTAGAGCAACCAGGCAGCATGCAGCTTTGACATGCATCGTCCAAACAGCAGCTGAAGGGCAAATGCGATCTAATGCCGACATCTCGGGCGACATCTTGCCAATGTGCAAACGCTCTCCATACTACATCGGCCCAATGTATCATGTATACATCAGGCCGACGTCGGCGAGATGTATGTGTGCTGTCTGGGTGTGTGTGACCCGAGATAGCCTGGAAGAGTTTAGAACAATACCTCATTGTGTAACTGGTGTGAAATGGTTAGTGGGGTGTGCACTAATAGCGTTTCAATTGGTGACATCACTCGCTCTGAGACCTTGAAGTAGTTGTTTCCCTTGCTCTGCAGGGGCCGCGGCTTTTCTGGAGTGATAGGTAAAGATGCTTTGTGGGAGACTGTTGTAGATGTGTGCAGAGGGTCCCTGGTTTGAGCCCAGGTAGGGGTGAGGAGAGGGACGGAAGCAAGACTGTTACTTTAATGCTGTTGACCCTGATCACTGGTTGCTGTGGAAAAGGAGGTCAAAAGGGGGGTGAGTGTAACCGGTGTGAAATGGCTTGCTCGTTAGCGGTGGTGCGTGCTAATAGCGTTTCAATTGTGATGTCACTCGCTCTGAGACCTTGAAGTAGCAAGACTGTTAAACTGGCATCTGGGAAACTAAGACAGATTGGGGTAAAACAACTTCCTGTGCAGATAACCAGGAGATGAACCCAAGGTGTGTTATGATGCCCCCGATCAGCATGGGAGGGGTGGAACCAGCCCTGACTAAGCATTTTTAGGTGTCCTATATAAGATCTTTTTTTTTCATTATCAGTTAGACTCTCGGTCGACCAGCCTCATTATTGAAATAATTAATCAATATTAAATAAAGCAATATCCTGATTGGTGATTCTCTCCTCATAATTGATTAGAATTTCCACGACTGTCAATACCACAAAATATAGATTTGTTATCAATAGCTATTTTGAATCAGTGTATAATAAAGGTTTTTACAGGGGTGATTGACTGCTGTTGTTAGTACAGAATTCTCAGATAAACCCATAAAGAGATGGGTGGGGCCAAAACTTAAGAGGGTGTGAACAATGCTGAATGGGTGAAGACAAAGAAGGGCTCTCCAGTAGAAGTACCAAAACATTCAAAGCCCATTTTCTCAAAAGTGAGTTTACAAGTTTATCAACTTTCAAAGCAAAATTACTTTTCCGTTGTTCCTCAAATGCAGTGTATGATATACCATTTTGTAGCGCTGAGTCTCTACTTTTATCCAATGTAAAAAGCCGGGCGGGTACAGTTGGGAAGAGATTTTCAATGTACCGATTCCATGGCAGTTTATGAACTGATATGCAAAACGATGGCAGGTTCAAAACTCGTAATTTTTCAATTTAAGTTATTGTACAAAATTCTTGCAACCAATAGAAAGTTATATATACAAGTGATACAACGACCCCAGCTCTGCAGATTTTGCTGCGAAGAGAGAGAATCATTAGATCATTTGTTTTGGTACTGTCTATGTTGCTTATTTTTAGTCGCAGGTCCCGGAATGGCTGAAGAATTGCAACATTTACCTGGAGCTAACTCTGCAAATAGCACTGCTGGGTGATTTGAAAAGTCGTAGTCAATTGATAAAAAATATAATATCTATATGTTTTTGCTAAAAGTATTGTTTAATTTATAATCTGTAGAAATTATGAGAATGGAAAGGCTCAGAACTTTTGTGAAACATCACAGCACAGTTGAAAAATATATGGCAAATATAAATAAAAATGGAGGGTATTAGGAGATAGATGGGAGGGGTTGAGTGGAGCTGATGTCAAAAGTTTAGACACACCTACTCATTCCAGGGTTTTTCATTATTTTTACTATTTTCTACATTGTAGAATAATAGTGAAGACATCAACACTATGAAATAACACATGGAATAATGTTATTACCAAAAAAGTGTTAAACAAATCTAAATATATTTTATATTTGAGATTCTTCAAAGTAGTCACCCTTTGCCTTGATGACAGCTTTGCACACGCTTGGCATTCTCTCAACCAGCTTTATAAGGTAGTCACCGGGAATGCATTTCAATTAACAGGTGTGCCTTGAAAAAGTTAATTTGTGGAATTTCTTTCCTTCTTAATGCATTTGAGCCAATCAGTTGTGTTGTGACAATTAGGGGTGGTATACAGAAGATATCCCTTTGGTAAAAGACCAAGAACAGCTCAAATAAGCAAAGAAAAATGAAAGGTCCATCATTACTTTAATACATGAAGGCCAACCAAGCCAGAAAAGTTCAAGAACTTTGAAAGTTTCTTCAAGTGCAGTCGCAAAAACCATCAAGTGCTGTGATGAAACTGGCTCTCATGAGGACCGCCACAGGAAAGGAAGACCCAGAGTTACCTCTGCTGCAGAGGAAAAGTTCATTAGAGAGTTACCAGCCTCAGAAATAAGCAATTAACTGCACCTCAGATTGCAGCCCAAATAAATGCTTCACAGAGTTCTGATAACAGACACATCGCAACATCAACTGTTCAGAGGAGACGGTGTGAATCAGGCCTTCATGGTCGAATTGCTGCAAGGAAGCCACTACTAAAGAAACACAAGAAATAGACTTTAGACTGGTGGAAAACTGTCCTTTGGTCTGATGAATCCAAATTTGATATTTTTGGTATTGGTTCCAACCGCCGTCTCTTTGTGAGACGCAGAGTAGGTGTGGTTTCCACCGTAAAGCATGGAGGAGGAGGTGTGATGTTGTGAGGATGCTTTGCTGGTGACACTGTCTGTGATTTATTTAGAATTCAAGGCACACCTTGACTATCATTTGTTTTTCAACAGGACAATGACCCAACACACCTCCAGGCTGTGTAAGGGTCATTTAATAAAAAAGGAGAGAGATGGAGGAGTGCTGCATCAGATGACCTGGCCTCCACAATCACGCAATTGAGATGGTTTGGGATGAGGTTGACCGCAGAGTGAAGGAAAAGCAGCCAACAAGTGCTCAGCATATGTGGGAACTCCTTCAAGACTGTTGTACAAGCATTCCAGGTGAATCTGGTTGAGAGAATGCCAAGAGTGTGCAAACCTCTCATGAAGGCAAAGGGAGGCTACTTTGAAGAATCTAAAATCTATTTTGATTTGTTTTACATGTTTTTGTTTACTACATGATTCCATATGTCTTATTTCATAGTTTATATCTTTAGTATTATTCTACAATGTAGAAAATAGTAAAAATAATGAAAACCCCTTGAATGAGTAGGTGTGTCCAAACGTTTTACTTTATATATTTCCCCAAAAATATATAAGGGTTGGAAATATGATGCAGATCATAGTGTGTTGGAGTGTGCTCCTCGCTATCCGTAATTATTTTTTATATTTTTTTAATAATGGTGCTCTCTGGTTTGCTTAATATAAGGAATATGAAATGATTTATACTTTTACTTTTGAATATATTTTAGTAATTACATTTACTTTTGATACTTAAGTATATTTAAAACCAAATACTCAAGTAGTATTTTACTGGGTGACTTTCACTTTACTTGAGTCTTTTTCTATTTAGGTATCTTTACTTTTACTCAAGTATGACATGAAAGTTGTCCTGCAACAGGGTGATCAAATTAAGATCCTACAGCTGTACAACGGCTCATCATTGAGACAAATTACTTATCAACATCACTGAATAATCCTCATTGTCCACTGTTTTGACACAGTTGACACAGTTTTTTACCACTCATGACATGACAACAAGGGAATGTTGATGGGGACATGTTTGGCTAGAAAGTACTCTTATCTTTTCTTATCATCAGTGAGGAGAAACTGAATAACATGATGGACTTATATGTGCTATTCATACCCAGATAAAGTAATGCACAAATGAATCATTCTCATCCAGCAAGGTTAGCCTCTTTGGAGACTGAAAGACCAAAAGTACAGTTGAAGTGAAGTCGGAAGTTTACATACACTTAGGTTGGAGTCATTAAAACTCGTTTTCAACCACTCCACAAATTTCTTGTTAACAAACTATAGTTTTAGCAAGTTGGTTAGGACATCTACTTTGTGCATGACACAAGTAATTTTTCCAACAATTGTTTACAGACAGATTATTTCACTTATAACTAACTGTATCAGAATTCCAGTGGGTCAGAAGTTTACATACACTAAGTTGACTGTGAATTTAAACAGCTTGGGAAATTCCAGAAAATGATGCCATGGCTTTAGAAGCTTCTGATAGGCTAATTGACATAATTTGAGTAAATTGGAGGTGTACCTGTAGATGTATTTCAAGGCCTACCTTCAAACTCGGTGCCTCTTTGCTTTGACATCATGGAAAAATCTAAAGAAATCAGCCAAGACCTCAGAAAAACAATTGTAGGCCTCCACAAGTCTGGTTCATCCTTGGGAGCAGTTTCCAAACACCTGAAGGTACCACGTTCATCTGTACAAACAATAGTATGCGATTATAAACACCATGGGACCACACAGCCATCATACCGCTCATGAAGGAGACCCATTCTGTCTCCTAGAGATGAACATACTTCGGTACGAAAGTGCAAATCAATCCCAGAACAACAACAAAGGACCTTGTGAAGATGCTGGAGGAAACAAGTACAATAGTATCTATATCCACAGTAAAACGAGTCCTATATCAACATAACCTGAAAGGCCGCTCAGCAAGGAAGAAGCCACTGCTCCAAAACCGCCATAAAACAATCCAGACTGCGGTTTGCAACTGCACATGGGGACAAAGATCGTACTTTTTGGTGAAATGTCCTCTGGTCTGATGAAACAAAAATAGAACAGTTTGGCCATAATGACCATCATTATGTTTGGAGGAAAAAGGGGGAGGCTTGCAAGCCGAAGAGCACCATCCCAACCTTGAAGCACAGGGGTGGCGACATCATGTTGTGGGGGTGTTTTGCTGCAGGAGGGACTGGTGCACTTCACAAAATAGATGGCATCATGAGGTAGGAAAATGATGTGGATATATTAAAGCAACATCTCAAGACATCAGTCAGGAAGTTAAAGCTTGGTCGCAAATGGGTCTTCCAAATGGACAATGACCTCAAGCATACTTCCAAAGTTGTTGCAAAATGGCTTAAGGACAACAAAGTCAAGGTATTGGAGTGGCCATCACAAAGCCCTGACCTCAACCCTATAGATAATTAGTGGGCAGAACTGAAAAAGTGTGTGCGAGCAAGGGGGCCTACAAACTTGACTCAGTTACACCAGCTCTGTCAGGAGGAATGGGCCAAAATTCACCCAACTTATTGTGGAAGGCTACCCGAAATGTTTGACCCAAGTTAAACTATTTAAATGCAATGCTACCAAATACTAATTGAGTGTATGTAAACTTCTGACCCACTGAGAATGTGATGAAAGAAATAAAAGCTGAAAGAAATCATTCTCTCTACTATTATTCTGACATTTCACATTCTTACAATAAAGTGGTGATCCTAACTGACCTAAGACAGGGAATTCTTACTAGGATTTAATGTCAGGAATTGTGAAAAACTGAGTTTAAATGTATTTGGCTAAGGTGTATGTAAACTTCCGACTTCAGCTGTAGCTCCCGAAAGCTTGTACTCATACCACAGTAATTTGGCTTGTTAATGGGAGAATCTTGATTTTATCAAGAACATGTATAAGTGGGCTTTGCATTCATTAAAATAACTGCACATTCAAAAATCACTTGACCCTGAGTTTCGTCATGGATGCAGAATCTGCCAGAAATGGCTGCAGTCACTAGTGATGAATTCACATTGTCTTCAAAGCAACTTCCTGCAGTGATTTCATCCCATGCCATTACACCCACAAACACAATACTACATATTATACAATATTAAAGCAATGTAAAATGTTTATATATATTTTTTAATTCAGACCAACATTCCAGCCTCTTAATCGTCTGAAAGTAAACTTAGACAGGGCCTAATTAAACTTACTTGAATACAGATTTACAGTATAGAGAACCCAAAAGTACTCTAATGGGGGAAATGGGCCAACTGTAAACTGTCACATGAATGCTTCTCTCTCACACCAATTACAGACAAGAGATGCAAATTGGGATGATTGAAAAAAGATGCAAAGAGGACGTTGCAACTCTGAAGATAAGCCCTATGCTACGCTCTTTCTGTGCATCTCAAAGGGAATGGGGATGCATATTACCTTAACAGCATGAAAAGGGACCATTCCTTAGGAAGTGCGCACACACACACACACACACACACACACACACACACACACACACACACACACACACACACACACACACACACACACACACACACACACACACACACACACACACACACACAATAAAGACAAAGTTGAAAGCCACCGAATGTAAGCAGCCCCCTTCCCCTTTCCCTCCCACTTGTTTGTATTTGTCAGGGTTACAGGGACATTTAAATGGTGTGCCTGAGAAAAATGCTTTAACCTGTTAGGGCTAGGGGGCAGTATTGACACGGCTGGATAAAAAACATACCCGATTTAATCTGGTTACCACTCCTACCCAGTAACTAGAATATGCATACTTATTACATATGGATAGAAAACACCCTAAATGTTCTAAAACTGTTTGAATGGTGTCTGTGAGTATAACAGAACTCAAATGGCAGGTCAAAACCTGAGAGATTCCTTTACAGGAAGTGGCCTGTCTGACCATTTCTTGAACTTCTTTTCCATCTCTATCATTTACTAAGGATCTCTGCTCTAACGTGACACTTCCCACGTCGTCCATAGGCGCTCAGAGCCCGGGAAAAAACAGAATGTCGTCATTCCAGCCCCAGGCTGAAACACATTATCGCCTTTCTCAAGTGGCCGATCAAGGGACACTGGGCTTATGCGCGTGACCCGACCGCCCCCGCCTTTGGGATTTTTTCCTCTGTTTGCCGAAAAGGAGATTCCCTGTCGGAATATTATCGCTTTTCTACGAGAAAAATGGCGTAAAAATTGATTTTAAACAGCGGTTGACATGCTTCGAAGTACGGTAATGGAATATTTAGAATTTTATTGTCACGAATTGCGCCATGCGCGCGACACTTCTTTACTATTTCGGATAGTGTCTGGAACGCACGAACAAAACGCCGCTATTCGGATATAACGATGGATTATTTTGGACCAAACCAACATTTGTTATTGAAGTAGCAGTCCTGTGTGTGCATTCTGACGAAGACAACAAAAGGTAATCAAACTTTTATAATAGTAAATATGATTATGGTGAGTGCTAAACTTGCCGGGTGTCTAAATAGCGAGCCCGTGATGCCTGGGCTATGTACTTAGAATATTGCAAAATGTGCTTTCACCAAAAAGCTATTTTAAAATCGGACATATCGAGTGCATAGAGGAGGTCTGTATCTATAATTCTTAAAATAATTGTTATGCTTTTTGTGAACGTTTATCGTGAGTAATTTAGTAAAATGTTAGCGAATTCCCCGGAAGTTTGCTAGTTCTGAACGTCACATGCTAATGTAAAAAGCTGGTTTTTGATATAAATATGAACTTGATTGAACAAAACATGCATGTATTGTATAACATAATGTCCTAGGGTTGTCATCTGATGAAGATCATCAAAGGTGAGTGCTGCATTTAGCTGTCTTCTGGGTTTTGGTGACATTATATGCTGGCTTGAAAAATGGGTGTCTGATTATTTCTGGCTTGGTACTCTGCTGACATAATCTAATGTTTTGCTTTCGTTGTAAAGCCTTTTTGAAATCGGACAGTGTGGTTAGATTAACGAGAGTCTTGTCTTTAAATAGCTGTAAAATAGTCATATGTTTGAGAAATTGAAGTAATAGGATTTTTAAGGTTTTGAAAATCGCGCCACAGGCTGCCAGTGGCTGTTACGTAGGTGGGACGCTTGCCCATAGAGGCTAAGTTAACCTTGAAGGTGATAAACAGATTTGAATTCAGTCAAGTCTCCTTTCCCTGTTGGTATGCACACACATCTCAATGAGCCCCAGCAGTCACAGACAAATGGGCAGAGTTCAGGAAGAGTGTCAGAGAAAATGAGGTCTGTGGAGCGAGAGAGAGCAATGACGTGGTGCACATATCTGCACATATGTGATGTAGTACGCAATTTTCGGGTACCACTTTTGGTTCATGAGTGCTACTTTCAGAACTACTGGCTAAAAAGTATACAAATGTACTGTAGTTGAAAACTAGAGAGAGTGAACAAATGTGAACGATGATGAAGGCCAGTGATAAAGATGCGTCTAGAAGACTCAGGCACAGAGGCCCAGCATGAGGACTCAATCTCAATTTATGGCTTTGTCTGGATGGCTGACCATATGGTGGCTATCACAAAAGCCAAACACACCTTATTCTGTGGCTTTGTCCAGAGCGGGACGTTCCCATAGAACCCTGGGAGCATGGACACCGTCAGGGGTCTGAAGACAGATGAAAACTTGAATCGACTAAATAAATGTTACTGCGTGAACTACATTTCCGTGTTTGTATTGTTTCAAGACTTCATAAAGAGCTACATATTTTGATATGTTTTATAGTATTGTAAGTGCTATGGATTTATTTTTAGAGTTACTGTGTTATTCTGTCTGCCGGATGGCGGTCAGTTCAAGGAAGGAGAGACACAGATGAGCGCTCCTGTCATTTAGATAAGAGCTGTGATGATTAGATCTTAGAATGCGTGTGGTGTTTTTATGCCCTTTTGTTTATTGTTTTGGCTAAATAAAGTGATGTCAATTAGATGATGGGCGATACTGACATTTGGCGCTCTAGGGAGAATAAAAGATTCGTTGAAACTTTGTTCATGGAGTCATTGTAAACCAATCTTCTGTTGTAGCGTTCTGTAGTTACAGCATAGTGTGTCTTTTCAATGTTAGACTTTTAGATATTTTGTATTATTTGAGATTGAAGACTTCTGATATGTACCATTTGATAATTATATTATCATTGCATAAATGTAGTCCTAATATTTCTGAGTAATATTCCTTTAATTATTATTTGAGATATGGTGTAATGGTAAATGTTATTCACACTACGCTTGGCCTCTAACTGTGCAGCTCTAAGCTAAGGTTAACTCAATAATTTAATGCTAGACATTGATCAAAATACATTAGCTCTTTGTCTCTTAATAATTGCATAACAGTTATCTTGGACACATGTAACATATAGTATTCAGAGTGGTGATGCAAGGCTCGCTACCTTGTCTAGACCCATCGGATACGCTTATGGGCCTATATCAGTCACACGATAATGGAGTCCGATTGAATATTATATTATGGTCGTATTACTCCTACACTAACTCCGGTTATTCTCAGACGGAGTGGATTTCCACTAGTTTACAGTACGCTCTTAGAAAAAACGGTTCCAAAAGGGTTCTTCAGCTGTCCCCATAGAAGAACCCTGTTTGTTTCCAGGCAGAGCTCTTTGGTTCCAGGAGAACTCTTTTGGGTTCCATGTAGAACCCTCTGGGTAAAGGTTTCTACATGGAACTCAATAGGATTCTACCTGGAACCAAAAATATTGTTATTTAAAGGGTTCTCCTATGGTGACAGCTGAAGGCCATCATTGAAAATAATAATTTGTTCTTAACTGACTTGCCTAGTTAAATAAAGGTAAAATATAAAAAAGGTTCTGGATAGCACTTTTATTTCTAAGAGTGTACCGGAAATTATCATGAATGTGTTTGCCTGCTGCCTCTGATATCCCTCCATCTTGACCTCCTCTTTTCCTAAGTCAGAGCTCTGAGAATGCTACCCAGATCTGGTCTGATCTGAAGATTGGAACTGGCACTCTCTCGCTCTCTCAAAATGTCACCCGAATGATTGATGAATGAGTGTATTCATTCATTAAATGTATGGTGTTCACTTTCCAACTCGAGTGTGAAGTTTTCAGTTTTTACTTCAGAAGAAGTGAGAGTGATTAGACCATAACGTTATTCATGACAAGCATCTGCTGAGGAATTAAGACGTTGGGAGATGATTGTCAAAATGATTGATCGGACAGGTAAAGAAAATAAATGGGCACTTAATTTATGAAACTGTAACCACGTTTCCATCCAGTTTTTACACAAATGATTTCATATCGTATAAAAAAAATATCTCAGCAGCTGTGATGGAAACAGGAAGTTTTGGTGTAATTGTATAAATGGCAATAGATAATTTGTTCATTCGACATGGTGGGATCTTATTGTTTCTGTAAAAAATGGCGGTTGAAACCCCATTATGCGCAAATATTTATATAATAACCATCATATGGAAGTAAATTTAGAGTCACGTAATAATATGGTGTTTGATCCTCCCACTACAAGTCAAGAAACCATACAGTGTATTAGGCTACAGACTAAATAAATTATGATGAACATCACAGGGTGGTGAAAGTGCACGTGATGAGCTTGATGCAGCTTTCCAATAGATATTGAGGGTCTTATTCTGGTGACATGATGATCAATGCTTGACTGCTTTTGACAAATACAAATATTCTCCCTCTTATCCATAATAATCTCATAATGTAGACTATCAACACAGCCTACCCGTACTGTATCTGTAAACTGTTGGCTAGAGGGCAGGTGCCAGGACCAGAGTATTTAATGCAACAGTTATTATGACAAAACTATCAGTAGAGATGAAAATGCAATGGAAACACAATGAACTTTAGATTTTTATTCGCTACATGAAAACTTCAGCAAAGGTGCTGTCACACCTCCTCTTTTTTCATAACATACCATTTTCAATTGCCAAGCCACTTAAAATGGTGGCATCCTTCCATCGTCTATCTTGAGGCCTCCTTTTTCTCACACATACCTTCTGTGAAACCAATCAAAATGCTGAGTGAAACATTTTTCCACAGCTATCTGATTCCTGATCTTCTTTTCCCTGTAGCACTCTCTTGTCGCCGTGTATGAGACACTTGTGATGATAAAAGGGGAAACTGAGGGAGATGCCACTTCAAAGCTTCTGGATCAAATGGTACCCCCGTTCGTTCATCTCAGATGGCGCGTAATGATATTTTTTGAGGAACAGTCACCAAGGTCTTGTGTTCACTTGTTTTTAGTTCATATTGTTGGCTGCAGGGGAAGATGTTTGGTTAGAAACATTTTGCATCATTCACACAAAGCCTTAGAGTGTAAATAGAGTTTTCTTTCTACAACAGGGGTTCTTTGAAAGTGAAATTAACTTTAACAACCCTTCCTACATTGTTGACTACTTTTGAAAGCCTCTTTTGGTTTTATTACAGTAACAATAAGCAACTAGACTCAGCAAAAAAAAAAGAAACGTCACTTTTTCTGGATCCTGTCTTTCAAAGATAATTCATAAAAATCCAAATAACTTCACAGATCTTCATTGTAAAAGGTTCAAACACTGTTTCCCATGCTTGTTCAATGAACCATAAACAATTAATGAACTTGCACCTGTGGAACGGTCGTTAACACACTAACAGCTTACAGACAGTAGGCAATTAAGGTCACAGTTATGAAAACTTAGGACACTAAAGAGGCCTTTTTACTGACTCTGACAAACAACAAAAGAAAGATCCCCAGGGTCCCTGCTCATCTGCGTGAATCTGCCTTAGGCATGCTGCAAGGAGGCGTGAAGACTGGAGATGTGGCCAGGGCAATAAATTGCAATGTCTGTAGTGTGAAACGCCTAAGACAGCGTTACAGGGAGACAGGAAGGACAGCTGATCATCCTCGCAGTGGCAGACCACGTGTAACAACACCTGCACAGGATCGGTACATCCGAACATCACACCTGCGGGACAGGTACAGGATGGCTACAACAACTGCCCGAGTTACACCAGGATCGAACAATCCTTCCCAGGCTCAGCTGCCGTGCGAGAGAGGCTGGACTGAGGGCTTGTAGGCCTGTTATAAGGTAGGTCCTCACCAGACATCACCGGCAACAACGTCGCCTATGGGCACAAACCCATCGTCGTTGGATCAGACAGGACTGGTAAAAAGTGCTCTTCACTAACGATTCGCGGTTTTGTCTCACCAGGGGTGATGGTCGGATTTGCATTTATCATCGAAGAAATGAGCGTTACACCGAGGCCTGTACTCTGGAGCGGGATCGATTTGGAGGTGGAGGGTCGGTCATGGTCTGGGGCGGTGTGTCACAACATCATCGGACTGAGCTTGTTGTCATGCAGGCAATCTCAATATAGTGCGTTACAGGGAAGACATCCTCCTCCCTCATGTGGTACCCTTCCTGCAGGCTCATCCTGACATGTCCCTCCAGCATGACAATGCCACCAGCCATACTGCTCGTTCTGTGTGTGATTTCCTGCAAGACAGGAATGTCAGTGTTCTGCCATGGCCAGCGAAGTGCCCGGATCTCAATCCCATTGAGCATGTCTGGGACCTGTTGGATCGGAGGGTGAGGGCTAGGGCCATTCCCCCCTGAAATGTCTGGGAACTAGCAGGTGCCTTGGTGGAAGAGTGGGGTAAAATCTCACAGCAAGAACTGGCAAATCTGGTGCAGTCCGTGAGGAGGAGATGCACTGCAGTATTTAATGCAGCTGGTGTCCACAGCAGACACTGACAGTTACTTTAGATTTTGACCCCCCTTTGTTCAGGAACACATTATTCAATTTCTGTTAGTCACATGTCTGTAGAACCTGTTCAGTTTATGTCTCAGTTGTTGAATCTTGTTATGTTCATAAAAATATTTACACATGTTAAGTTGCTGAAAATAAACGCAGTTGACAGTGAGAGGACATTTCTATTTTTTGCTGAGTTTAGTTGTAGGACACAGTTTCCTGTGATGGTTTACTGTGAGTACTCTAAGAGGCCTGCATGTGCTTTACTTAGAAATATTGATTTTTTTGTGAAATATGAGGCTGACTTCTGTGTATGGCATCAAAATATAATGTATGAGCCGTATATCAGGCTATATTCACAGGACACTTGTAAAACAATTTATATCCCCACTCCAAAGGTTTATTTAAATCAGAGTTGAGCTATGAGGTAAGGAGTATTTTGTGGGCCAGTAGGTAGATGTCTTTGTAAATCAAATATGCCCTCTGTCCATTGGAGAAAGAACACTAACAAGTACATGTGAAAGGTTTGTTCTAATAAGAATGGTTATTATTTATTCTTTATTCTTGTTTTAATCCAGTTTAATCCATTTGAAATATATTGGAACGTAATCATACATTTTATTTAAAAAAATGATAACTTTGATAGTTTTGATAGAGACCAAAGGACTCAAATAATAAAGAATGTTAAGAGTTCATGGGCAAGTTCCTTGGGGGTGTTGTGTGTATTTTGTGGACAGCAAACTGGGCCTTAATAATCTGTAGCCATCTGTGGGGCCAGAGAGGTGACAATGCTTAATGATTAAATCACAAGTACCGTCGAGCAAATCAGACGCCTTGTTTATCTTGATGACAAGGAGCACTGAAGAAGTACTCTCTGACTGCTGCTGCACTGCCCTAGACATCTTAATGATGGCTGAAGCTGCTGATGATCAGACTAACAAGGCTAATAATAATGCACTGAAATACCAATGTTTGTGTTTGGTCAAACGTTCACAGACCAGGGGCAATGTTGTAGTATGTGGTTTGGAATATAATGTGGTGTTTTGGGTGTTTGTGTAGAATGTGAGTGTGTAGACTCTCCAAAACATTCCATCATATTTAGTCTCACAGCCTCACCTGCAGAGTTAAACAGAAAACCAGACTGAATGCTTTGATGTTGTTCTATTATGTATTTACACTGGTTCCTTCAGTTTCATTTGAAATAAAGCACATTACAGTGACCTATAGGCTTGAGTTCTGTCACCTAATCAGAGCGAGAGAGACAGAGAGAATGGGAGAGAAGGAAAGACAGCATTGAGAGAAAGAATGAAAAGGAGAAAGAGACAGAGAAAGAAAAAAGAGGAGAGGGAGAGTGCCAGAACGAGCTTGAGAAATCAGAGGTTGAGAAAATGAATGGCGCATTACCCTGCCCGTCCCCCTTATCAAAGCCTCCATCCCTACAGTGTCAATTGAGAGGGAGTGAGCATATCAGATCCATTTGTTAATAGACCTCTTTCATGTCTGCCTTTTCCGGCTTCAATTCCTGATAAGAGTTTTTGTTCTGATTCCTCCAGACGGACAGGGTTCTCCAGGGGGGTGATGGCTTCCTTGGAGCCCCGCTGTTTAGTCCTTCCTGGCCAAATTACAGACTAAGGGACAGGCCTGAGCGACAGAGAGGTGGAGCATGCACAGTATGAGGCTATTACTTATAGAGGAAATGTAATGGAAGTAGCTCCCTCCGGCTCTGTGTTAGGAGGGAGCTACTTCCATTACAATTCCTCTATAAGTAATGCTACTGTTACTGTGCATACACTTAGGTTGGAGTCATTAAAACTAGTTTTTCAACCACTCCACACATTTCTTGTTAACAAACTATAGTTTTGGCAAGTCGTTTAGGACATCTACTTTGTGCATGACACAAGTAATTTTTTCAAAAATTGTTTACAGACAGATTATTTCACTTATAATTCACTGTATCACAATTCCAGTGGGTCAGAAGTTTACATACACTAAGTTGACTGTGCCTTTAAACAGCTTGGAAAATTCCATAAAATGATGTCATGGCTTTAGAAGCTTCTCATAGGCTAATTGACATCATTTGAGTCAATTGGAGGTGTACCTGTGGATGTATTTCAAGGCCTACCTTCAAACTCAGTGCCTCTGCTTGACATCATAGGAAAATCAAAAGAAATCAGCCAAGACCTCAGAAAAACAATTGTAGACCTCCACAAGTCTGGTTCATCCTTGGAAGCAATTTCCAAACGCCTGAAGGTACCACGTTCATCTGTACAAACAATAGTATTCAAGTATAAACACCATGGGACCACGCAGCCGTCATACCGCTCAGGAAGGAGACGCATTCTGTCTCCTAGAGATGAATGCACTTTGGTGCGAAAAGTGCAAATCAATACCAGAACAACAGCAGCGGACCTTGTGAAGATGCTGGAGGAAACGGGTACAAAAGTATCTATATCCACAGTAAATGAGTCCTACATCGACATAACCTGAAAGGCCGCTCAGCAAGGAAGAAGCCACTGCTCCAAAATCGGCATAAAAAAGCCTGACTACGGTTTGCAACTGCACATGGGGACAAAGATAG
This sequence comes from Salmo salar, assembly GCF_965601325.2. Taxonomy (NCBI): domain Eukaryota; kingdom Metazoa; phylum Chordata; class Actinopteri; order Salmoniformes; family Salmonidae; genus Salmo; species Salmo salar. The sequence goes on from NC_138291.1 coordinate 155,526,894, forward strand.
TACTTATGGAAAAATGTCCTCTGGTCTGATGAAACAAAAATCTAACTATTTGGCCATAATGACCATCTTTATGTTTGGAGGAAAAAGGGGGAGGCTTGCAAGCCGAAGAACACCATCCCAACCGTGAAGCACGGGGGTGGCAGCATCATGTTGTGGGGGTGCTTTGCTGTAGGAGGGACTGGTGCACTTCACAAAATAGATGGCATCCTGAGGAAGGAAAATTATGTGGATATATTGGAGCAATATTTCAAGACATCAGTCAGGAAGTTAAAGCTTGGTTGCAAATGGTCTTCCCTGTGGCTCAGTTGGTAGAGCATGGAGTTTGCAACGCCAGCATGGTGTGTGCAACACCAGGGTGTCACGTCCTGGCCAGACAAACATACTCTTTTTCTGACTATGATTTCGCCATATCGTCTGACGACGAAGAAATCCCTGACACAGGGTTGTGGGTTTGATTCCCACGGGGGTCTAGTACAAAAACAAATGCATGAAATTAAATGTATGAAAATGTATCCATTCACTAGTGTAAGTCGCTCTGGATAAGAGCATCTGCTAAATGAAAAAAAAAAAAAAAAAGAATACAAATAAAAAATAAAAATAAATGGGTCTTCCAAATGGACAATGACCCCAAGCATACTCCCAAAGTTGTGGCAAAATGGCTTAAAGGCAACAAAGTCAAGGTATTGGAGTGGCCATGACAAAGCCCTGACCTCAATCCTATAGAAAATTTGTGGGCAGAACTGAAAAAGTGTGTGCGAGCAAGGAGGCCTACAAATCTGACTCAGTTACACCAGCTCTGTCAGGAGGAATAGGCCAAAATTCACCCAACTTATTGTGGGAAGCAAGCTAAACAATTTAAAAGCAATGCTACCAAATACTATTTGAGTGTATGTAAACTTCTGACCCACTGGGAATGTGATGAAAGAAATAAAAGCTGAAAGAAATCATTCTCTTTACTATTATTCTGACATTTCACATTCTTAAAATAAAATGGTGATCCTAACTGACATAAGACAGGGAATTTTTACTAGAACTAAATGTCAGGAATTGTGAAAAACTACGTTTGAATGTATTTGGCTTGTCACGACTCCCGCCGAAGTCGGCCCCTCTCCTTGTTCGGGCGGCGTTCGGCGGTCGACGTCACCGGCTTACTAGTTGCCACCGATCGATGTTTCACTGTTTGTTTGGTTTTGTCTTTATTGTGTACACCTGTTTTTCATTTCGCTAATCATATTCATTATTTAACCTCTGCATTTCCTGTCTGTCTTGTCTGTGATTGTTTGTCTGTTTTGTGTAGTTGGAGGTGTTTCTCCAAACTATGTATATTTCTATGAGAAGATTTATTGATATTTTTAGTAAACACATTTGTTTACCTTTATCCCTGTGTCCTGCGCCTGACTCCTCCACTTCTCTAAGAAAACCATTACAGAATCACCGACCACACAATGGAGTCAGCAGGAGCAGCCAGCCCTCCTATTCATATAGAGGAGCGCGTTCAGCAGCAGGCGAGTATGATCCAGAATCTTATGACTGCCATGGATTGCGTGCTGCTGACCATGGAGAGAGTGGAGAGTAAAGGATGTCCCGTCGACCCAGCCACACCACCACACGGCGCACCTCTGGATCATACCCAACCGCCGTCTATATCCGGTGGGATTCGGCTCTTGCTCCCGGGAGCGTATGACGGAGCAGCTGCCGGGTGTCAGGGGTTCCTACTCCAGCTGGAGCTCTACCTGGCGGCTGTCCAGCCGCCGCCCTCGGGACGCGAGAGAGTGAGCGCCCTCATCTCCTGTTTGACTGGTAAAGCCCTGGAGTGGGCCAACGCCATCTGGAAGGTGGAAGACCCGACTCGGGATAACTACGAGGACTTCTCCCTCCGCTTTCGGGCAGTATTTGATCATCCACCAGAAGGAAGAGCGGCGGGAGAGCGCTTGTTACATTTAAGGCAGGAGATGAGGAGTGCTCGGGAGTTTGTACTGGATTCTAGAACTCTGGCGGCTGGTGCGGGATGGAATGAGCGGGCCCTGATCAATCACTACAGGTGTGGTTTGCGAGAGGACGTTCATAGGGAGCTAGCCTGCAGGGACACCACCCTCCACCTGGACCAGCTGGTGGACTTATCTATCCAGCTGGATAACATGCTGGCCTTCCGCGGACGTCCGGATCGTGGTCCGTTGGTTCCATCCTCCAGTCCCTTAGACCCAACACCGATGGAGTTGGGCGGGGCTGGTACTAGGGAGACCGGAGGGGAAACCGTTCCATGCACCAGAGGTAACCGCAGAGGACACACTGCTGGTCGGTGCTGGGGAGGTTTTCCAGGTCGTCGAGGTGGTAGGCGGAACACTGGTGGTTCATCTCAGGTGAGTAGGCACATGACTCACCCAGACCCCCCTGTTGCTCACATGTGGTCTATAAGATTTCCGGGGTTTTCCCCGCATTCCCAGCATAAGGCGCTAGTAGATTCAGGCGCAGCTGGGAACTTTATTGATCGGTCCTTGGCCAATAGATTAGGGATTCCTATTGTTCCCGTTGATGTTCCCTTCCCTATACATGCCCTAGATAGTCGTCCTTTGGGGTCGGGGCTGATTAGGGAGGTCACAGTTCCCATTGCTATGGTAACGCAGGGGAGTCATGAAGAGAGTATTAGTCTCTTTCTGATTGACGCTCCTGCCTTTCCCGTTGTGTTGGGGCTTCCCTGGATGGCTTCTCATGATCCTATTATTTCGTGGCAAAAGAGGGTTCTCAAGGGATGGTCCTGTCAGTGTTCAGGGAGGGGTTTAGGTGTTTCCTTAGGTGCCACTACGGTGGAAAGTCCAAACCAGGTTTCCACCATGCACATTCCTCCCGAATATGCCGATTTGGCAATCACCTTCTGTAAAAGGAAGGCGACTCAATTATCACCCCATCGACCGGGGGATTGTGCGATAAATCTCCTGGAGGGTGCTGCACTTCCCAGGAGTCACGTGTATCCTCTGTCACAGGAGGAGACGGCAGCTATGGAAACATATGTCGCTGAATCTCTGGGACAGGGATACATTCGGCCCTCCATTTCACCTGTCTCCTCGAGCTTCTTTTTTGTGAAGAAGAAGGATGGAGGTTTACGCCCGTGCATTGACTATCGAGGTTTGAACCAGATTACTGTTAAATACAGTTACCCGCTGCCTCTGATCGCCAGTATGACAGAGTCATTGCTCGGGGCGCGCTTCTTCACAAAATTGGACTTCAGGAGCGCGTTCAACCTGGTGCGTATCAGGGGAGGGGATGAGTGGAAGACAGCATTTAGCACTACTTCTGGGCACTATAAGTACCTCGTCATGCCGTATGGGTTAACCTGTTGGGGCTAGGGGGCAGTATTTTCACGGCTGGATAAAAAAACGTACCCGATTTAATCTGGTTACTAATCCTACCCAGTAACTAGAATATGCATATACTTACTATATATGGATAGAAAACACCCTAAAGTTTCTAAAACTGTTTGAATGGTGTCTGTGAGTATAACAGAACTCATTTGGCAGGCAAAACCCTGAGACAGATTCTGACAGGAAGTGGATACCTGATGTGTTGAATTACCTTTAACCTCTTACATCTAGACGTTCCGCTAGCGGAACACCTGCTCCAACATCCAATGATGGGCGTGGCGCGAAATACAAACTCCTCAAAAATACAAAAACTTCAATTTTTCAAACATATGACTATTTCACAGCATTTTAAAGATATGACTCTCCTTTATCTAACCACACTGTCCGATTTCAAAAAGGCTTTACAACGAAAGCAAAACATTAGATTATGTCAGCAGAGTACCAAGCCAGAAATAATCAGACACCCATTTTTCAAGCTAGCATATAATGTCACAAAAACCCAGAAGACAGCTAAATGCAGCACAAACCTTTTATGATCTTCATCAGATGACAATCCTAGGACATTATGTTATACAATACATGCATGTTTTGTTCAATCAAGTTCATATTTATATCAAAAACCAGCTTTTTACATTAGCATGTGACGTTCAGAACTAGCATACCCCCCGCAAACTTCCGGCGAATTCACTAAGAATTTACTAAATTACTCACGATAAACGTTCACAAAAAGCATAACAATTATTTAAAGAATTATAGATACAGAACTCCTCTATGCACTCGATATGTCTGATTTTCACTCACCAATATCAGGTTTACTATTATAAAAGTTTTATTACCTTTTGTTGTCTTCGTCAGAATGCACTCCCAGGACTGCTACTTCAATAACAAATGTTGGTTTGGTCCAAAATAATCCATCGTTACATCCGAATAGCGGCGTTTTGTTTGTGCGTCCCAGACACTATCCGAATGGTAAATCAGGGTCGCGCGCATGGCGCAATTCGTGACAAAAAAAATCTAAATATTCCATTACCGTACTTCGAAGCATGTCAACCGCTGTTTAAAATCCATTTTTATGCAATTTTTCTCGTAAAAAAGCGATAATATTCCGACCGGGAATGTCCATTTAGCTAAACAGAGGAAAGTAAACTAAGCTTTCGGTCGACGCGGGCACGAGCCTGAGTCTCACAGTACTGTAACCAGCCACTACCCAAACGCGCTACTTTGTTTCAGCCAGAGCCTGCAAAGCCACGATTCAGATTTTTACCGCCTTCTGAGAGCCTATGGCAGCCGTAGGAAGTGTCACGGGACAGCTAAGATCCTCACTCTTCAATAAACAGAGACAAGAAGAACGACACCTTGTCAGACAGGCCACTTCCTGCATGAAATCTTCTCAGGTGTTTGCCTGCCATATGAGTTATGTTATACTCACAGACACCATTCAAACAGTTTTAGAAACTTTAGAGTGTTTTCCATCCAAATCTACTAATTATATGCATATTCTAGTTACTGGGCAGGAGTAGTAACCAGAATAAATCGGGTACGTTTTTTATCCGGCCGTGCAAATACTGCCCCCTAGCCCCAACAGGATTCACATGTGAGGGAATGTGGTAAACACATGCTATATCAAATAAAATCTAAGTTTATTTGTCACATGCAGAGGATACAGAAGGTATAAATGGTACAGTGAAGTGGTTACTTGCATAGTAGCAATATCAAAACAGAAAAATATTTAACCTCTTGACGGTCGCCTAGGATAGGGGGCGATTATTGAAAAAAAATCGTGCCCATTTTAAACCGCCTCCTACTCAAACTCAGAAGCTAGGATATGCATAGAATTAATACTTGTGGATAGAAAACACCCTAAAGTTTCTAAAACTGTTTGAATGGTGTCTGTGAGTACAACAGAACTCATATGGCAGTCAAAACCCCGAGACAGATCGTAACAGGAAGTGTAATTCTGAATTGCGGACTCAACTTCATCACTTTGCCTATAAATCACACCGTGAGCAATGGTTCATTGAGCACTTCCTATTGCTTCCACTAGATGTCCCCAGTCTTTACAAAGTGGTTTGAGCCTTCTACTGTGAAAACTGACACAAAGAGTCTGTGGAACGTGGTCACATGAGGAGGGCCATCACCATTACGATGCCGGCGCCCCTGGCTACCCTCCCCTTTCGAAACGTTTTGAAAGACAATGCAATCGTCCCCCTTGAATGTTATTGGAGCTCTGGTTGAAAAAGGCCCTAAAGATTTATGTTATACAACGTTTGACATGTTTGAACGAACCTAAATTAAAAAAAATGCATTTTGTTGAGAGAGAAGGCCCGCGGCCGACGGTACTTTTGGAGCAGACTTCAGAACGCGCTAACAAGAACAAGCTGTTGGGACGTAAAGGATTAACTTTTTCGAACAAAAATACATTTGTTGTGGACCTGGGATTCCTGGAAGTGCCTTCTGATGAAGATAATCAAAGGTAAGGGATTATTGACAATAGTATACAAGACTAGATTTGATATGCGATTGTTCCAAGATGGCGCTGACCTGTATTGCTAGCCTATTTTTCTGAATATCGCATCCCCTTTTATCGCAAAGTGTGATTACCCAGTAAAGTTATTTTTAAATCTGGCATTGCAGGTGCTTTCAAGAGATGCTAATCTATAAATCTTACAATGACAATATTACATTTTAAAAATGTTTTCGAATAGTAATTTAGTAAATTGTAGCGCTGTTTCACCGGACGCATTTGAGGGAAAATAGTCAATGTTTCGCACCGATGTAAAATGCTGTTTTTATATATAAATATGAACTTTATCGGACAAAAGAATGCATGTATTGTGTAACATGATGTCCTAGGAGTGTCATCTGATGAAGATTGTCAAAGGTTAGTACTGCATTTAGCTGTTTTTTGGTTATTTGTGATGCATGTGGTTGGTCGGAAAATGGCTATGTGGCTACTTTTACAATATACTCCTCTAACATAATCTAATGTTTTGCTTTTGCTGTAAAGCCTTTTTGAAATCGGACAACGGGCTTCGATTCAGGAGAGGTGTATCTATAAAATGATATAACATAGTCCTATATTTGAAAAAATATATATATTACATTTTGTTATGCTAATGGCGATAGGATTTTTTCGCTGGATGTCTGTCCCGCATACGGGACGGAGCCCGTCCAGAGGTTAATATTCACTCTGGTTCACACTGACCATGGTGGGTGCAGCAAGTAGCCCATCACTTTTTCCAACTGATCTGTCGATAGCGCCTGCTAAATTCAATGTTGTTTCGAAAAGTAGCAAAACTTTAGTAGTTCTCGATGGCTAATGTTATAACTTTCAAAAATGGCACAGGTGTCACGTCCTCCACCGGCGGCCTGCAGACCAGAACCTCCAGCAGTGGCCTGCAGCCCAGAACCTCCAGCGGCAGCCTGCAACCCAGAGCCTCCGGCGATGATCTACAGTCCGGTGGTGCAGAAGCAGAGGGATCAGCGGGTGGAGCTGGGGTTACGCCCCGAACCCGAGCCGCCTCCTCCATGGGTGGATGGAAGGTTCTGGGTACTTCACCTGAGCCGCCATAGACATTAGTCATCCACCCTACCCTCCCTTTGTGTTTTTTTTTTGGGGGGGGGGGTTGTTGTTTGGGGGGGTTTTGTTGTTGTTTTGTGTAGGTGTGGTCGGAGTCCGCACCTTTGGGGGTGGGGGGTACTGTCACGTCCTAACCATAGTAAGTGGTTATTTTCTATGGTAGAGTAGGTCAGGGCTTGACAGGGGGTGTTTTGTATTTCTATGTTCAGTTTCTAGTTTTGTATTTCTATGTTGGTTTTGTTTGGTATGATCTCCAATTAGAGGCAGCTGGTCGTCATTGTCACTAATTGGAGGTCATATTTAAGTTGCTGTTTGTCCCATCTGTTTTTGATTATTTCTGAGTAGTGTTTGTTTCTCCTCTGCGTCAAGGTTTGTTATTTTGTAGATTTCAGTTATTTGATGTATTGCATAGTTTTCACGGATTATATAAATATGTGGAACGAAACACACGCTGCACTTTGGTCCGATCCTTTCGACAGCCGTGACAACAGGTAGAAAGAACTGTAAACACATACTGAACAGCTCACGCTACATGGCAGACCAATCCAAACTCATGTCCAGCCCATCCATTATCTCAGCCAATCATGGCTAGCGGGAAGGTTCCTGTATTTTTCCGTGGATAAACTAACTAGGCTCGCAATTTAACTATTTTATTCGTATTTATGGGTGGAATACAAGTTTGTTATTAAGGTATATGAAAGTTCAAATGTTCCAGAAGGCATTTCTGGCAAAAAAAACTATTTTGATCAAAAATAAATGTTTTCGTTCAAATGCCGCTCCTGTGAACTAGTGACATACACCAAGTTTCCTGAAACGAGTCACATATCTGTATTTCTGAAGCAGCTGACCACATACCTTGTATATTCTATGGGAAGACAGTAAAAGCCCTGTGTCCCATAGTGTCCAGTGTTGTTATTTGTGTGGTTTAGGCTTGGACCAATAGTCAGTCTCTCTCTCGCTCTCCCAGCAGCAGATTGGGGAGATGAGCAGGGGTTGTGGAGTAATGGCCTATTATTGTGTCTTTCTTATACACTGTCACATCTTCTCCTACGTTTTGGATGATTTTTGTGGTCACTCAAGTTATTCTGTCAATTCCTTGCAAAACTTCTCATTATATTACTGTGCATATCTAAATGTGTTTTCGGGAAGAAAATACACATTGATCAGCTCCATCTCATTTTACACAGAGACAAAGAAATACTATCTATGCCTTTTTTATTTAATGATTTCGGCAACAATGCAAGGCAATTTAGGCTCTAATCTTATATGACACATTAAAGAGAGGGGAAACAGGCACCAAAAGCCCCCTAACAATATGTTTGCTCATTAATTATTCAACGTCTTTAATTAAACAAACACATATGCAATGGCAACATACAGCACAGCTATGTTTACAACCACTGGCTCTATATGTTTACAACCACTGTTATTACTACACTGAACAAAAATATATGCAACATATAAAGTGTTGGTCCCATGTTTCATAATCCATCCACCTGACAGGTGTGGAATTTCAAGAAGCTGATTAAACAGCATGATCATTACTGTGGACAATTAAAGGCCACTCTTAAATGTGCAATTTTGTCACACAACACAATGCCACAGATTTATCACAGCAGGAATGTCCACAAGAGCTGCAGCCAGAGAATTTAATGTTAATTTCTCTACCATAACGTTGTTTTAGAGAATTTGGCAGTACATCCAACCAGCCTCACAACTGCAAACCACATGTAATCACTCCAGCCCAGGACCTTCACATTCGGCTTCTTCACCTGCGGGATCGTCTGAGACCAGCCACCCGGACAGCTGATGAAACTATGTGTTTGCACAACCGAAGAATTTCTGCATAAACTGTCATAAAACGTCTCAGGGTAGCTCATCTGCATGCTCATCATCCTCACCAGGGTCTTGACCTGACTGCAACTCGGCGTCGTAACCGACTTCAGAAGGCAAATTCTCACCTTCGATGATCACTGGAGAACTGTGCGCTTCATGGATGAAAATAACTGTACTGGGTAGAAGGCAGACAGCGTATATAGCATTGTGTGGGCAAGCGTTTTTGCCGATGTCAATGTTGTGAACAGAGTGCCCCATTGTGTCAGTGGGGTTATGGTATGGGCAGGCGTAAGCTATGGACAACAAAAACAATTGCATTTTTCGATGTCAATTTGAATGCAAAGATACCGTGACGAGATCCTGAGGTTCATTGTTGTGCCATTCATCCACTGCCCTCACCTCATGTTTCAGCATGGTAATGCACGACCCCATGTCGCAAGGATCTGTACACAATTCCTGGAAGCTGAAAATGTCCCAGGTCTTCAATTGCCTGCATACTCACCAGACATGTCACTCATTGAGCATGTTTGGGACGCTCTGGATTGATGTGTACGACAGTGTTCCAGTTCCCGCCAATATCTAGCAACTTCGCAAAACCATTGAAGAGGAGTGGGACAACATTCCACAGGCCACAATCAACAGCCTGATCAAAGATGTGTCACGCTGAATGAGGCAAATGGTGGTCACACGAGATACTGACTGGTATTCTGATCCATACCCCTACCTTTTTTATGCATCTGTGACCAACATATGCATATCTGTATTCCCAGTCATGTGAAATCCATACATTTGGGCCAAATATATTTATTTCAAATGACTTATTTCATTATACAGTGCATTTGGAAAGTATTCAGACCTCTTCACTTTTTTCACATTTTGTTACGTTACAGGGTTATTCTAAAATTTATTAAAACAAAAACAGGTTTTTAGGAATTGTTAGCAAATTTTGTAAAACAAAAAAAAGTATTTACACAAGTATTCAGACCCTTTGCTATGAGACTCAAAATTGAGCTCAGGTTCATCCTGTTTCCATTGATCATCCTTGAGATGTTTCTACAACTTGATAACAGTCCATCTGTGGTAAATTCAATTGATTGGGCATGATTTGGAAAGGTCTACAGTCGTGGCCAAAAGTTTTGAGAATTACACAAATATTAATTTCCACAAAGTTTGCTGCTTCAGTGTCTTTAGATATTTTTGTCAAATGTTACTATGGATTACTGAAGTATAATTACAAGCATTTCAGAAGTGTCAAAGGCTTTTATTGACAATTACATGAAGTTGATGCAAAGAGTCAATATTTGCAGTGTTGACCCTTCTTTTTCAAGACCTCTGCAATCTGCCCTGGCATGCTGTCAATTAACTTCTGGGCCACATCCTGACTGATGGCAGCCCATCTTGCATAATCAATGCTTGGAGTTCGTCAGAGTTTGGGGGGTTTTGTTTGTCCACCCGCCTCTTGAGGGTTGACTACAAGTTCTCAATGGGATTAAGCTCTGGGGAGTTTCGTGGCCATGGACCCAAAATATCAATGTTTTGATCCCTGAGCCACTTAGTTATCACTTTTTCCTCATGGCAAGATGCTCCATCATGCTGGAAAAGGCATTGTTTGTCACCAAACTGTTCCTGGATGGTTGGGAGAAGTTGCTCTCAGAGGATGTGTTGGTACCATTCTTTATTCATGGATGTGTTCTTAGGCAAAATTGTTAGTGAGCCCACTCCCTTGGCTGAGAAGCAACTCCACACATGAATGGTCTCAGGATGCTTTACTGTTGGCATGACACAGGACTGATGGTAGCGCTCACCTTGTCATCTCCGGACAAGCTTTTTTCCGGGATGCCCAAAACAATCGGAAAGGGAATTCATCAAAGAAAATGACTTTACCCCAGTCCTCAGCAGTCCAATCCCTGTACCTTTTGCAGAATATCAGTCTGTCCCTGATGTTTTTCCTGGAAAGAAGTGGCTTCTTTGCTGCCGTTCTTTACACCAGGCCATCCTCCAAAAGTATTCGCCTCACTGTGCGTGCAGATGCACTCACACCTGCCTGCTGCCATTCCTGATCAAGCTATGTACTGGTGGTGCCCCGATCCCGCAGCTGAATCAACTTTAGGAGACGGTCCTGATGCTTGCTGGACTTTCTTGGGTGCCCTGAAGCCTTTTTCACAACAATTGAACCGCTCTCCTTGAAGTTCTTGATGATCTGATAAATGGTTGATTTAAGTGCAATCTTACTGCCAGCAATATCCTTGCCTCTGAAGCCCTTTTTATGCAAAGCAGTGATGACGGCACGTGTTTCCTTGCAGGTAACCATGATTGACAGAGGAAGAACAATAATTCCAAGCACCACCCCCCTTTTGAAGCTTCCTGTCATGTCCTGACCAGTTTAGGGGTTATTTGTTATTGTAGTTTGGTGAGGACGTGGCAGGGGGTGTTTGATTTATGTGGTTCAGGGTGTGTTTTGTGTATGTGTTTAGGTAGAAGGCTATTTGATTTATTAGTCCGGGGTTTGTTAGATTAGTATATTTTCTATGTTCTATCTAGTCTTGTGTATTTCTATGTTTAGTTAATTGGGGTTGGACCTTCAATTGGAGGCAGCTGGTTATTGTTGCCTCTGATTGAGGGTCCTTTAAGTAGGAGTTTGTTTTTCATGGATTTTGGTGGGAGATTGTGCTTGTTTAGCTGTGTGCCTGAGAAGACTGTACAGTTCATTTGTGTTTTGTATACGTTTGTGTTTTCCTTCTTCACCAAATAAAAAGAAGATGAGTATATATTTTCCCGCTGCGTCTTGGTCTCTACCCTACGACAACCGTGACACTTCCAGTCTGTTATTCAAACTCAATCACCGTGCCAGAGTGATCTCCAGCCATGTCCTTGTCAACACTCACACCTGTGTTAACGAGAGAATCACTGACATGATGTCAGCTGGTCCTTTTGTGGCAGGGCTGAAATGCAGCGGAAATTGTTTACGATTCAGTTCATTTGCATGGCAAAGAGGGACTTTGCAATTAATTGCAATTCATCTGATCACCCTTCATAGCATTCTGGAGTATATGCAAATTGCTATCATACAAACTGAGGCAGCAGACTTTGTGAAAATGTATATTTGTGTCATTCTCAAAACTTTTGGCCATGACTGTACATACGGTCCCGCAGTTGACAATGCATGTCAGAGAAAAAACCAAGCCAAGAGGTCGAAGGAATTGTCCGTAGAGCTCCAAGACAGGATTGTGTTGAGGCACAGATCTGGGGAAGAGTACCACATTTCTGCAGCATTGAAGGTCCCCTAGAACACAGTGTCGTCTTTCATTCTTAAATGGAAGAAATTTGGAACCACCAACACTCTTCCTAGAGTTTGCCACCCGGTCAAACTGAGCAATCGGGGGAAAGGGCCTTGGTCAGGGAGGTGACCAAGAACCCGATGGTCACTCTGACAGAGCTCTACAGTTCCTCAGAGAAGATGGGAGAACCTTCCAGAAGGACAACCATCTCTGCAGCACTCCACCAATCAGGCCTTTATGGTAGAGTGGCCAGAAGGAAGCCACTCCTCAGTAAAAGGCACACGACAGCCCACTTGCAGTTTGCCAAAAGGCACATAAGTACTCTCAGACCATGGGAAACAAGATTCTTTGGTCTGATGAAACCAAGATTGAACTCTTTGGCCTGAATGCCAAGCGTCACGTCTGGAGGAAACCTGCCACCATCCCTACGGTGAAGCATGGTGGGGGCAGCACCATGCTGTGGGGATATTTTTCAGCGGCAGGGGCTGGTAGACTAGTCAGGATCGAGGGAAAGATGAACAGAGCGATCTTTGATGAAAACCTGCTCCAGATGGCTCAGGACCTCAGACTGGGGCGAAGGTTCACCTTCCAACAGGACAACGACCCTAAGTACACAGCCAAGACAACGCAGGAGTGGCTTCGGGACAAGTCTCTGAATGTCCTTGAGTGGTCCAGCCAGAGCTCGGACTTGAACCCGATCGAACATATCTGGAGAGACCTGAAAATAGCTGTGCAGAAACACTCCCCATCCATCCTGACAGAGCTTAAGAGGATCTGCAGAGAAGAATGGGAGAAACTCCCCAAATACTCGTGTGCCAAGCTTGTAGTGTCATACCTACGAAAAGTCGAGGCTTTAAATGTAATATTTCAATGTTTTTATTTTTAATAAAATGTACAAATATTTCTATAAACCTGTTTTTGCTTTGTCATTATAGGGTATTGTGTGTAGATTGATGAAAGAAAAAAAACGATTTAATCAAGTTTAGAATAAGGCTGTAACGTAGCAAAATGTGGAAAAAGTCAAGGGGTCTGAATACTTTCCGAATACACTGAATGAACTCTAACTCAGTCCAATCTTTGTTGCATGTTGTGTTTATATTTTTTATCAATTTATTTCCCTCTCCTACTCTATTTCCCCCACATAACCAATATATACACGTAATATAATTCGCAGCACATGTCTCTGTCTATTTATTAGTGACTTGACTTCTTTCGTTTCAGTTTTACATATCCACTGTCTCATTTCTTGGGGGTTATTGAGGAAAACAAACAAACAGGCTAGTTACCATATGTCGTTATCTTCATAATAATAAAGCAGGCCTCTTAATAATGTAGTATTGTTTAGCTGCAGGCCAACGCAAAAACATACAAACAGCCCTGTCATGGCCCTGTGTGGAATAATACTAAGCTGTGAAGGGGAGGGTGTGTGCATGCATGTCTGTCTGTACATTTGTATGTGTGCATGTCACAGTGTAAAATGGCATATTTCCAAATGTACAGTGCCTTCAGAAAGTACTCACACCCCTTGACCTTTACCACATTTTGTTGTGTTACAAAGAGGGACAAAAATGGATTTAAGCCCATATAACTTATTATGTGACTTGTTAAGCAAATGTTTACTCCTGGATATATTTAGGCTTGCCATAACAAAAGGGTTGAATACTTATTGACTCAATACATTTAATTTTTTCATTGTTAATTAATTTGTAAAAATTGATATTATGGGATAATATGTGTACGCCAGTGACCCAAAAAATTATTGCAATTTAATCAATTTTCAATTCAGGCTGTAACAAAGAAAAATGTGGAATAAATAAAAAGGGTGTGAATACTTTCTGAAGACATTTAGTGAAGGCACTTAAGGTGAAGAAGTGAATTTCATACAATCCTAATCATGTCTAAAATGATGTATAGATGTCACAGGATGAATGAACCAAAACAACATCCCCTAATGAATTGAACTCACTCCCTTCTAATTTCTACATTATCGTTTGCTCTCCTGGGAGAAGAGATGGACAAAATGACACACAATCAAACCAATTTCAAATCAACACGACCCATACATTGAACTCTGGATATTGGCATTGTGTGCCTCCCCTGCTCCACCCGTCCACACAGTCAGCCCAATGTCGGATGCTGTAATGCCCTGGCCATAGAGAGGGGTTTTTGTTCTTTATTTTGGTTAGGCCCGGGTGTTACATTGGGTTGGCGTTCTATGTTATTTTTTCTATGTTTTTGTATTTCTTTGTTTTGGGCCGTGTGTGGCTCCCAATCAGGCACAGCTGAAGCTCGTTGTTGCTGATTGGGAGTCACACATAAGGAGCATGTTTTTCCTTTGGGTTTTGTGGGTAATTGTTTCTGTTAGTGTTTGCACCTGACAGGACTGTTTTGGCTGTCAGTTTTCTTGTTTTTTGTATAGTGTTCACGTTGTTCTATTAAAATTCTAATGATGAACACATCCTCTGCTGCACCTTGGTCTTCTTCCGACGACAGCCCTTACAGACGCCAAGTATTCATTTTGCAGTAATCCCTTGATGTGTGTCACAATACGCAAAACCCCATCATTAAAACAACACAATACCCAACGAATAACACAGCACAAAATCCCACCATAAACACAACACCTCATCACTAACACAACACAATATCCCATCATTAACACAACATTTCATCATTAACTTCTTGGTGACAGGGGGCAGTATTCAGAAATTCAGATGAATAACATGCCCACATTAAATTTGCAGTGGGTATGCTAGTTCTGAACATCACATGCTAATGTAAAAAGCTGTTTTTGGATATAAATATGAACTTGATTGAACAAAACATGCATGTATTGTATAACATAATGTCCTAGGAGTGTCATCTGATGAAGATCATCAAAGGTTAGTGCTGCATTTAGCTGTGGTTTTGGTTTTTGTGACATATATGCTTTCTTTGAAAATGGCTGTGATTATTTTTGGCAGGGTACTCTCCTGACATAATCTAATGTTTTGCTTTCGCTGTAAAGCCTTTTTGAAATCGGACGACGTGGTTGGATTAACGAGAGTCTTATCTTTCAAATGGTGTAAAATAGTCATATGTTTGAGAAATTGAAGTTATAGCATTTTTGAGGTATTTGTATTTCGCACCAGGCGATTCAACCGGCTGTTGACTAGGGTGGGACGCTAACGTCCCACTGGCCCAGAGAGGTTAAGGAGAAGTGTATCTATAATTCTTTCAATAACTGTTGTAACTTTTATCAGCGTTTATGATGAGTATTTTTGTAAATTGATGTGCTCATTCACCGGTGTTTTGGAGGGAATACATTTTCTGAGCATCACGCGCCAATGTAAAATGGTGTTAATGGATATAAATATGAACTTTATCGAACAAAACATACATGTATTGTGTAACATTGAGTCCTGGGAGTGTCATTTGATGAAGATCATCAAAGGTTAGTGATTCATTTTAGCTGTATTTCTGGTTTTTGTGGCACCTCTTCTTGCTTGGAAAATGGCTGTGTGATTTTTCTTGTTTAGGCGCTGTCTTAACAAAATCTCATGTTATGCTTTCGCCGTAAAGCGTTTTTGAAATCGGACACTGTGGTTGGATTAAGGAGAATCTTATCTTCAAAATGTTGTATAATGCTTGTATGTTTGAGAAATTTGAATTATGAGGTTTTTGTTGTTTTGAATTTGCCGCCCGGCTATTTAACTGGCTATTGATAGTGTGTACTGCGGGTGGGACGCTAGCGTCCCAGATGTCCCAGAGAGGATAACACAACACCACAACCCATAATTAACACAACACAATACCCCACCATTAACACAACACATTACCTCATCGTTACCAAAACACCAGATCATTAATACAATACCCCATCATTAACACAACAATCCATCGTTAACAAAACGACCCATCATTAACACAAAACCCCATAATTAACACAATAACCCCATCATTTAAACAACACAATACCCCATAATTAAAACAAAAACACCCCATCATTAACACAACACAATACCCCATCATTAAAACAACACAACACCCCATCATTAACACAACACCTCATAATTAACAAAACACAATTCCCCATCATTAAAACACAATTCCCCATCATTAAAACACCACAATACCTCATCATTAAAACAACACAATACCTCATCGTTAACACAATACCTCATCATTATTAGCTCTGTTATTGTAGGTGCTTCTATCTGAGCTCTAGTGTTTACCAGTGACGAGACCTGATTAAGCTTTCAGACTTCCTCCCGCTCTGCCTGATTCTTAATACAAATTGAAAAACCACTCTAGTGGAATCCCATTCAATTTGGACAAAGGCACATTTTACTCTTGAACTTGTTTAGGCATGCCTTAACAAACGGGTTGAATACGTATTGACTCAAGACAGCGCTTTTAATTGTTAATTCGTTTGTAAAAATCTTGAAAAACATAATTCCACTTTGACATAATGGGGTATTGTGTGTAGACCAGTGACAACAACAACAAAAATAGCTAATTAATCTATTTTAAGTTCAGGCCGTAACAAAGCAAAATGTGGGAAAAGTCAAGGGAATACTTTCTGAAGACATTTAGTGAAGGCACTTAAAGTGAAGAAGTGAATTTTATACAATCCTAATCGTGTCTAAAATGAAGTATGGATGTCACAGGATGGATGAACCAAAACATTAACACAATACCCCATCATTAAAACAACACAATACCCCATCATTAACACAACACAATACCCCATCATTAACACAACACAATACCTCATCATTAAAACAACACAATACCCCATCATTAAAACAACACCCCATCATTAAAAGAACACAATACCCCATCATTAAAACAACACAATACCCCATCATTAACACAATACCCCATCATTAAAACAACACAATACCCCATCATTAACACAACAAAATACCCCATCATTAAAACAACACCCCATCATTAAAAGAACACAATACCCCATCATTAAAACAACACAATACCCCATCATTAAAACAACACAATACCCCATCATGAACACAATACAATACCTCATCATTAACACAATACCTCATCATGACAATACAATACCACATCATTAAAAACAACACCTCATCATTATCCTGTGCTCTGTTATTGTAGGTGCTGCTATCTGAGCTCTAGTGTTTACCTCTGACAGTGATGAGACCTGATTAAGCATTCAGACTTCCTCCCGCACTGCCTGATTCTTAATACAAATGGAAAACTGTAGGAGAATCCCATTAAATTAGGACAAATAATTGGCTGATGTTCTTCAGGGGGAGAATTGTGGAGTTTAATGCAGAGGTAATTCTGTGGTCAGGGACTATATTAAAGTTATCTTTCTTCCACAAGCTCAACTTTTTCTCTCCCACCGAGAGAGGCTGCTTCTAATTGAGCACAAATAAAATTGTGGTGACACACGCATCAGGACCGTGTGTACTGTATGAGTCAGGCTATGAGACGGAGACGAGCGGACTCTCTCTGTCTCTCTCTCTGTCACACTCTCTCTGTCACACGCTCTCTTTATCTCTGTCTCTCTCTCGCTCGCTTGATCTCCAGGGAAGGCAGTTTAACAGGAAAGCAAGTATCCCACCGTTTCTCAGTAGATTCTCACTGTGGACTTTAGAGTGTGGCCAGACCTGTATGAGAATAGACATGCCAGAAAGCATTTCACCATCAATTTGCCTAATCATCATAACACTACAACTCACACATACTGATCATCAGTTTACAAGACATTCCCACTGTGCATTATCTACTGATATGAGTGTCTAGTAATAAAGGGTCCTTACACTGCATAAAGACATTGGCTACGCCCCAAATGGCACCCTATTCCTGGCTCTCCCTGCTCATAAAAAGGTTAAATAAATAACAAATATATTGCAGTATTTTTGACCAGGGCTCTAAACAGTGAATAGGGTGCCATTTGGGACACATCTCTGTGGTATTCTAAAGGGGGCCCAGGTTAAGTGATTGATCACCAGTTGAGTCATTATGGATATGTCTGTTGTACCGATGGGTGGTTGTAATGTGTCATGTTGTTGCCGTTGGCCTGACTAATGGCCTCTGTGAGAGGCGACGTGCTGACAGATGATCTTGTGTCTCTAATGAGGATCTGAGATGTGCAGTTAGGCATCGCATCGTTCTCTACATAATCAAACTCACACAGTTAAGTATCCATGTCACAAGGAGCTCTCAGCCATGAGATGGCTCCCTAGGGCAGAGATCATTACTCTGTCACAGAGTCATGAACGGCCATGTAAAACAGGCTTTATCTGGATTGGTTAAACATTTGTGATGGCATAGTGTCCCTCCCAGTTTCTTCTAAAATGTATGCCTTCGGTCAATGTTGTTCCTCTCTCTCACATTCCAGCAGCATTACACTTTCGGCCTCAGTTTGCCGCATAGACACTCTTTATTGGAAACCACAAAAACAGTGTACTCATAACCCCAAGCAGAGTCAGAGTTAAAATTACGGGCTGGTTTCCCAGACATCCTCAATAGAGAATCTCCAATGAAAGTCACTTTTAATCCAGGACTAGGCTTGTGTCTAGGAAACCGGTCCCATATTTCCCGCCAGGGGTCTTTAACCTTATATCAAGGACTTAACACAGCCCTCTCACAGCAGTACAGTCAGGAGGCTGAAACGATTTGGCATGGCACCTCAGATTCTCAGGACCTTTCACAGCTGCAACATCGAGATAATCCTGACTGGTTGTATGGCAACTGCACCGCCCTCGAACAGAAGACCCTAAAGGATGTGATGCACACGGCCCAGCGCATCACTGGGGGCGAGCTCCCAGCCATATAGGATGTTCATCCCAAGCGGTGTCTGAGAAAAGGTCCGAAAAATTCCAAAAGACTCCTGCCACCCAAGACATGGACTGTTCTCGTCTGGCAGGAGGTACCGGTGCATCCATGCCCAAGACCAACAGACTCCTAAACAGCTTCTATCCCCTGACCATAAGACCGCTACTGCTCTCTCAGAGACTATCCACACTGACTCTTAGACCGAGAGAAAAGCAGTCAATATCTGGTGTGTAGTGTTGCATTTGCCTCATGCAGTGCAACATATGTCCTTCGTATAGAGTTGATCAGGATGTTCATTGTGACCTGTGGAATGTTGTCTCACTCCTATTCAATGGCTGTGTGAAGTTTCTGGTTATTGGCAGGAACAGGAACACGCTGTCGTACAAGTTGATACAGAGCATCCCAAAATGCTCAATGAGTGACAAGGATGTTGAATATGAAGGCCAAAACTGGAACATTTTCAGCTTACAGGAATTTTGCAAATTGGGGCCGTGCATTATCATGTTGAAACATGAGGTGATGGCGGCGGATGAATGGCGCGACAACGGGCCTCAGGATCTCATCACGGTATCTCTGTGCATCAATAAAATGCAATAGTGTTTGTTGTCCGTAGCATTTGCCCACTGAACTCGATTACAATGCCGAACTGCAGTCAGGTCAAGACCCTGGTGAGGACAACGAGCACACAGATGAGCTCCCGAGACGTTTTCTGACAGTTTGTGCACAGCATGGTGCTGCCCCCACCATGCTTCACCGTAGGGATAGAGTCAGATCACCGTAGGGATAGAGTCAGATTTCCTCCAGACATGACACTTGGCATTCAGGCCAAAGAGTTCAATGTTGGTTTTGTCGGACCAGAGAATCTTGTTTCTCATGGTCTGGGAGTCTTTAGGTGCCTTTTGGCAAACACACTAAGTGGGCTGTCATGTGCCTTTTACTGAGGAGTGGCTTCCGTCTGGCCGCTCTACCATAAAGGCCTGATTGGGAGAGTGCTGCAGAGATGATTGTTTTTCTGGAAGGTTCTTCTATCTCCACAGTGGAACTGTTAGAGTGACCATCGGGTTCTTGGTCACCTCCCTGGCCAAGGCCCTTCTCCCCCGATTGCTCAGTTTGGCTGGGCGGCCAGCTTTAGGAAGAGTCTTGGTCGTTCCAAACTTTTTTCATTTAAGAATGACGGAGACCACTGTGTAATTGGGGACCTTCAATGCTGCAGACTTTTTTTGGTACCCTTCCCCAGATCTACGGACAATTCCTTCGACCTCATGGCTTTGTTTTTGCTCTGATATGCACTGTCAACTATATAGACAGTTGTGTGCCTTTCCAAATCATGTCCAACCAATTGAATTTACCACAGGTGGACTCCAATCAAGTTGTAGAAACATCTCAATGATGATCAATGGAAACAGGAAGCACCAGCGCTCCATTTCTAGTCTCATAGCAAAGGGTCTGAATAATTTTTTTTTTTTAAATTAAAACCCTGTTTTCGCTTTGTTATTATGAGGTATTGTGTGTAGATTAATGAGTTTAAAAAAAAATCAATTTTAGAATAAGGCTGTAATGTGACAAAATGTGGAAAAATTCAAGGGGTCTGAATACTTTCCAAATGCACTGTATATATTTTCATTAGTATATTACCAGAAGTATTGATATATTCCTGCCACCAGTCACTTTTCAGCCGTTTACAAGTACTCAGACCCCTTGTATTTCTTCACATTTTATTGTTACGAAGTGGGATTCATTTATTGTATTTTTTTCTAAACAATCTACACAAAATACTCTAACATCAAAATGGAAGATTTTTATGAAAATTAAAAACTAAAATATAGTCAATACATGTTAGAAACACATTTTACAGCTGTGAAACATCAATTACAGCTGTGAGTGATCTTGGGTAAGTCTATAAGAGCTATGCACATCTGGATTGTGCAATATTTGCCCATATTATTTGAAAAATTCTTTAAGATCGATCAAGATTTTCAAGCAGATTTAAGTCAACATTTTAACTTGGCAACATCGGAACATACACTGTCTTCTTTATAACCAAATCCAGTGTAGATTTGGCCTGGTGTTGTAGGTTATTGTCTTGCTGAAAGGTGAATTCCTCTCCTAGTCTCTGGTGTAAAGCAGACTGAATCAGGTTTTCTTCTAGGATGATGCCTATGCTTAGCTTCATCCAGTTTATTTTTATCCTGAAAAACTCCACAGTATTTGCCGATGTTAAGCATACCCATACCATGATGCAGCCACCACCATGCTTCAAAATAAGGAGGCAGTTACTCAGTGATGTGTTGTGTTGGATTTGCCACAAACATAAGGCTTTGCATTTAAGCCAAAAAGTGTATTCCTTCGCTGTGTCTTTTTGCCTTGTTGCATGCAACAAAAATGTATTCTGTTTATCGGTATTCTTCTTTTCAATCTGTCATTTAGGTCATTATTGTGGAGTCACTACAATGTTGTTGATCCATCTCCAGTTCTCTTATGACAGCCATTGAACTCTGTAGCTGTTTTAAAATCACCTGACGGTAACATCCCTCAACCTGGTCTCAGAGCATTTCATAGACACTCAATTTAGTAGGATACGAGACACTCCATTTGAGACACTCTATTTAGTATGATATGTTAAGTTTAATATGGTTATATAAGACAGTTGATGCTGATTTAGGGCAAACTCCAATGGTTGTGAGGTCGAATCTCATCACAGACAATTTTAGCATTTTAGGTAATTAGCAACTTTTCAACTACTTTCTACATTGCAACTACTTACTGTAGCATGTTACAGTAGCTAACCTTACCCTTTAACCTAAATCCTAAACGTAACCCTTAGGTTAGCTAACATTCGTCACCTAGCTAGAATTTGAAACATATCATACGTTTTGCAAATTTGTAACAGATAATAGGAATTGTAATTCGTATCATACGAAATGGGTGATGGACATCCACAAACTAATACATACCATATGATGGTGATGGACATCCACAAACTAATACATACCATATGATGGTGATGGACATCCACAAACTAATACATACCATATGATGGTGATTGTCATCCACAAATTAATACATACCATATGAAGCCTAACATAACATGCCAAAGGGATGCCAGATTGCATCCCTGAGCAGTTTCATTCCTGTCTTGCTGCTCAGATCAGATGGAGGACTGTATCTTTGATGTGTCTGTGTTGTTTAATACATAGTCCATAGCATAATTATTAACTTGACCATGCTTAAAGAGATATTCAACATCTGATTTGTTATTGTTACCCATCTACATAAAAAATGGTGCCGACAGAGAGGGCTGCCTCGCTTCTAGCCCTTAGGAAACTTTGCAGTATTTAGTTTTTTTATGTATTATTTCTTACATTATTAGCCCAGAAATGTTTTTGTGTTATTACATACAGCCAGGAAGAACTATTGGATATCAGAGCGGCTGTAACTCACCATCACTACGACCAGGAATACAAATTTCCCGAAGCGGATTCTATATTCGCACCCCCCCAGGGCAATTGAACTGATCCCAGAGGCCAACTCAAAACACTGCCGGCGGAGGAGAGGTACTCGGCGTGGTCTTATAGTCTGACTTAGGAGGCGCGCACACCCACCACCACTTCCGAGTATGTTTCCAGAGAAACAGCAGGGATTGTAACATGCTCTGTTTCACGGAAACATGGCTCTCTCGGGATATACTGTCTGAGTTGGTCCAGCCAGTTGGGTTCTTAGTTAATCGCGCAGACAGGAATAAATATCTCTCCGGGAAGAAGAGATATGTTTCATGACTCATGTTGTAATTGTGAAAACATACAGGAACTCAAGTCCTTTTTTTCACCCAACCTAGAATACCTCACAATCAAATGCTGACCGTATTATCTCCAAAGAAAATTTTCTTCGGTTATAGTCACGGCCGTGTATATTCCCCCTCAAGCCGATACCATGACAGCCATCAAAGACCTTCACTGGACCTTATGCAAACTGGAAACCACATATCCTGAACCCGCATTTATTGTAGATGGTGATTTTAACAAAGCAAATTTGAGGAAAAGGCTACCAAAGTTCTATCAACACATTGACTGTAGTACTCCCGCTGTTAAAACACTCGACCACTGCTACTCCAACTTCCGGGATGCCTACAAGGCCCTCCCCCACCCTCCTTTCGGCAAATCTGACCACGACTCCATTTTGCTCTGTGACTGAGTTTATCAGGAAGTGTATAGGAGATGTTATACCTACTTTGACTATTAAAACCTACCCATGGTTTCTGGTTAGGATAGATGGACGCGCGAACCACCGCATTTAACCATGGCAAGGTGACTGGGAATATAGCAGAGTACAAACAGTGTGGTTATTCCCTCCGAAAGGCAATCAAACAGGCAAAACGTCAGTATAGAGACAAAGTGGAGTCGCAATTCAACGGCTCAGACGCAAGACCTTTGTGGCAAGATCTAAAGACAAAAAGTAAAAGGAAAACCAGCCACGTCGCCAACACAGACGTCTTGCTTCCGGACAAGCTAAACACAGTCTTCACCCGCCTTGAGGATAACACAGTGCCACCGACGTGGCCAGCTACCAAGGACTGTGGGCTCTCCTTCTCCGTGGCCGACGTGAGTAAGACATTTAAGCATGTTAACCCTCGCTAGGCTGCCGGCCCAGACGGCATCCCTAGCCACGTCCAGCTGGCTGATGTGTTTACGGACATATTCAATCTCTCCCTATCCATGTCCCCACATGCTTCAAGATGGCCACCATTGTTCCTGTACCCAAGAGGAGCAAGAAACACAAGCATTTTGCTACACCCGCAATAACATCTGCTAAACACATGTACTGTATGTGACCAATACAATTTGATTTGACATTGTTACCAGGGAGCATTTCAAAAGCCTCATAAAGAACAGCCTTCTTTGTGAGGCTTATGAAAAGCTCCCTGTTCTTTGGAGTTGAATCTGTGCTTGAAATTAAATACTTAACTGAGGGACCTTACATATTATTTATGGGGGACAGAGGAAGGGTTAGTCGTTAAAAAAATAATGTCAATCCCTATTATTCCACTTTGACATGAGTATTGTGTGGAGATTGTTGACAAAGAATTACAATTAAATCCATTTGAATCCTACTTCGTGACACAAATTGTGAAGAAATCCAAGGGGTCTGAATACTTTTGCAAGGCACTGTATATCCTACTACCAGTCACTTTTTACGTCTAAACCTACCTCAACCATGACAGTACCCCTGCACAAGGTACTGGCACTGACCTGTATATACTTGCATTCTCGTGTTTCTTCAACATATATATCATACTTCTTGTGGGGTTTTTTCTCTTATATTTTTTAAAATGTTTTCTGTATCAGGGATGGGCAACTGGCTTTTGTAGGCCTGCGTATCAAATGTTTTTGGGGGGGGAGCCAAGTCGGGGTCTCAACTTACTTTTGAGAGTTAGAATTGTAGGATGCACAACATGCATTTCAATTTTGGTTGTGCATCAGCAGTTTCTTTTGTTATATCAGTCACTGACATCCACTCAATTTGCCCATGTCAGCTAACATTTTTTAGATTGGTAAATTGGTCTAGCCAGCTATCTAAACTTGTAGTAATCATGGTTGAATTATCGACCGGGGAGGCATTGATTTTGTTAGTCACTCTCACTCAGATATCATATTAAAAATGGCACCATTTGGAAAATGTGCAGAATTGCAGGAAATTAGGTGTAAAACTGCCTCCACCCCATCAAAGATGCCCATGTTTATATCCCTGGTCTATGTTATTATCATCATCATCACTGCATTGTTGGAAAGAGCTCTCAAGGTAAGACATCACAGTACTGTTTTACACCTGTTGTATCATGTGCACTTAGTTCAAGTTTCAACGTTTATTCTATATATCCCCTTCAAGACAGCACTGTACACTGTTTTAACATGAGGACAGATGACGGCAGAAACAGCGAGGGAGGAAGTGGGATGATGACAGTGAGAGATAATGAAAGGATCTGGGGGGAGATGACAGAGGGACGGAGTAAAACAACCTTAAGAGAAAACAGTGAAGAGTAAAAGGAAAAGAGGGGGACAGACAGGCAGGTATCGGCCCATGGTAGCAGTATGGCAGACAAGTCGCTGAGCTGTTTCAGTTAATCACTATCTTGGTGCATCATCTGCATTTTATCCTCTGTATGAATCTAATTATACAACATTTCATCAGCCATTTCATTTTCAAGTGACTTTTAATCATCCTGGCAGCACACGACAGCAACATCACAATGACATAAATCAGACAGCGACTGGAGCAGAGAGGATGATCCTTTAGAGTTCACTAGAGAAATGGAGCTCTGTTGGGGACTCGGTTGGACTAGTTGTGGTTCATTATCAACTGGATTATCGTCACCAATTAACAACTCCACCAGTCGGCAGGTAATACAGTGTGACACACAGACAGAAGAACATGTCACTGTGCATGGGAATGTTGCCTCCCACCGGTGGAAGAATGATCCCTGTGTCAGCTAGTTGATGGATATTGGAGAGCTGACAGTTGAACAAACTACAGTGTCAGGCAGTGAGATGAAATTCTCCAGCACTGGAGGCAGAGTGATACATAATGTACTGCGTATCAAAACATGGTGTCAGGTTACGTTGTGGTCCTGCATATGTATCTGGAGGCTATTCATTTCAAAGACAAGAATTAGTATAAGACAAACATCACACTGTTTTTGGTAACAGTAATCAACAATTCATCAGGAGTGCATAGTGAAGGCATGTCAATTGCATTTATTTTACATACGTTTATTTAAGAGGCTAAATGTAATCCTTTGAATTTGTTCTAAACCCCCATATGGAATATTGAGTTGCACCCCCTATTATTGATTTGCACCCCCTTTTGCATTCAGAACTGCCTGAAGTCGTCAGGGCATGGACACTAAAAGGTTCAAAAGCATTCCACAGGGATGCTGGCCCATGTTGACTCCAATACTTCTCACAGTTGTGTCAAGTTGGCCAGATGTCATTTGGGTAGTGGACCATTCTTGATACACAGAGGAAATTGTTGAGAGTGAAAAACTCAGCAGCGTTGCAGTTCTTGACTGACACAAACCGTTGTGCCTGGCACAGACAATACCCCATTCAAAAGGCACTTAAATCTTTTGTCTTGACTATTCACCCTCTAAAAATCCTTCTTTAACCTGTCTCCTACCCTTCGTCTGCACTCATTGAAGTGGATTTAACAAGTGACATCAATAATGGACCATAGCTTTCACCTGGATTCAACTGGTCTGTCATGGAAAGAGCAGGTGTTCCTAATGTTTTGAACATTGAATATTCTACTGAATTATATATTCAAGGATAAAAATATTGCTCCATTTTATAAATATTTTTTTTATTTAATGCATTCTTTATTCCCTACACGCGTAAACATGGGCTAATTAACTATTCCGCCTATGGAGAAACAGTTTACTTTTATTATTCTCACATGTGCTCCAGCTCCCAGCATGCACTACATATCAATAACGTAGTCTGCCATTTTACTGCCTCTCAGCCAGAGTAGTGATGCAGGTCTCATTGATCAGCTGTCTGCTGATCGTTTTGATTGGGATACTGATTGAATGGAAAAACAACTAATCATTTAACATTTACAATTTACATTTAAGTCATTTAGCAGACGCTCTTATCCAGAGTGACTTACAAATTAACTCCCTGTGGCTCAGTTGGTCGAGCATGGTGTTTGCAACGCCAGGGTTGTGGGTTTGATTCCCACGGGGGGCCAGTATGAAAAAAAAAGAAAAAAAATATGTATGAAATTAATTGAAATGTATGCATTCACTACTGTAAGTCGCTCTGGATAAGAGCGTCTGCTAAATGACTAAAATGTCAAATGTAACCTTGAGAAATGGTGATTAGAAGCTTTAGGGGACAGGAACGTGGGATAGAAAAAGCAATGCTGGTCATGGCATCTCATTGGGCATACATTTTGGCAGAGGAACATAGGGAGGTATGCAGAGAAAAGGGAGGGGGGCAAGAGGGAGAAAGAAAAAGAGCTAACGCGCCTGCCTGTAATTTCAATGTAAAGCGCAAATCACATATTCAAATTGTCATGCTTATGCCAGATATAGCTCACTCATTAGTTATGTCTAATCCCGAGGTGTGCATGTGATATGCTCAATTTGTATTAATAAGACTTTCCCGATTTTTTGCTGAGAAAATGAGCAGGGACAGATAACAATCTGCAGAATCTCCAAACTACTGTGCTTCAAACTCTAAAATACACCCCCCCACACACACACACACACACATGTACACCTTTGTGTTGAAGTTTCAGCAGGGGTAATATACTATAATTACGGTAATCACGGCATAGTAATTATGGTTACTTAGCATTTTTGAAATACTTTATATTTCTCTCTTGTTGTAATTCAAACATGATACCCTCTCTCCACAACCATGCAATATTTGTTCTGGTTCTCCTTGGAGTTCTTTAGAAAGCATTGGGGTAACTCATTAGGACTAATGAACGCATGGAGGTAGGATCACACAGCCACACAAAATAGACTGCTAATTTACTTAGCCCCTCTCCATAAAGCATTCAGTTCTCCCTTCTATTATTGAAAACCTCAGAATACAGTCACACATCTGACTAGGATTTGTTGATTTTATGTAAATTGGTCAGTCTTACACAGTCAACATGAGACAAATAAAAGAGAAGAGGGAGAGAGGAAGAGAGAGGTTACAATCCATTGAAACATTTCTAATACTCCAGGGCCATCTCAGAGAGCACAATTAAGTAGAAAATAAGCTGTTGGGTTGAGTTTTATTGAATCAGGTTAATCTCACTTGGCCACAGCTTTCTGGCTGATTTTAATAAGAGGAACACAATAAGCTCAGCCAATAAAGTGGCAGAGGAGCAGGATGTGTCACAGAGTAACAAATCACCAAGTTTCCACAGATGCATTACATTTGGGCCAGTTCTGTCCTCAGATGGGATCTTACTATTGCAGACAACGCTACACAATCCATGTTCAGAGCCATTTTCATTGATATTAGGATTTCTAGCTCATCAGTGTCTACAATGCTGTATGCTTAAATATGTATGAAAATAATTTTATACTCCGTTGGATCAGTGGTTGTTGGTGTGAAGGAAAGTGGCAGAACACCCATGTCACCATTGGTTAACAACAACCCATTATATACCAACAGTCGGCAGGTAGCCTAGAGGTTAAGAACGTTGGGACAGTAACTGAAAGGTTGCTAGTTTGAATCCCCAAGCTGATTAGGTGAACAATCTGCCGATGTGCCCTTGAGCAAGACACTTAACCCTATTTGCTCCTGTAAGTCTTTCTGGATAAATTATGAAAATGTAAATGAGACTGCAGTGATAAGCAACTGCTTGCTAAGTACAGTTAGGCTTAGAACAAGGGTTAGGGTGTAGCAGTGTTGCTAGAGAAGGGTCAAGTTTTTTGTTCGGGCGCCAGGCAGGGATTTGCACTGCCAATATGAGAAGAGTAGGAGAGGAAAAAGGACTGCTAACACACGCACGCACGCACTTCTCAGTAGGTGATATTCAGACTTACCTTATGAGCACTGAATAAATATAATTTAACTGCTGAAAATTCTCCCACTTGCTGGCCAACAGAATTTCTTGAGGATTTTCCATTCAGCAGGGTTTTCAGTAAAATTTCAGCCATCCCTTTAAATTTGATGTACCTTTAATTCAAATTTTCTCGACAGACTAAATAGAATGTATGGAGAGAACGGTACAGAATATTAGAGATTGATGAAAGAAAGGCATGTAAATACACACATATTTTTCTCCTTTTCAGCACCAATTGATATAT
Source organism: Salmo salar (assembly GCF_965601325.2). Taxonomy (NCBI): domain Eukaryota; kingdom Metazoa; phylum Chordata; class Actinopteri; order Salmoniformes; family Salmonidae; genus Salmo; species Salmo salar. The sequence goes on from NC_138291.1 coordinate 155,555,556, forward strand.
AAAAAATACTCTGATCTTGTAAATTATTTAGGGTTAGGTAAAGTATTTATAAATAATAAATATCTGATTTGGAGAGCCTTTACACAAAAAATATTGGTGAATCAAAAATACAATGGTTGGATTCATCCTGAAAGTTGTCATATTCAGTTGGTCAATCCATGAAATATTGGAAAGTGAGAAAAGTGTACAGTAGGGGTTGAACAGTAGTCCTATAAATCTACCCAAATAATCCTTAGTATATATTTTTGTAAATAACAGTTGGTGCACGATATCTAAGGAAGTCTCGAGCTATTGCTTGCCTGAGGTATAGTATCTCATGATAAGGTGTAGACCACACTATCTACCTAGAGAGTTTATCTTTTTCGTAACTGTTTGCATACTAAGACAGCATTGAATGAGCTGTAATCCGCCATAAGCAAACAAGTAAACGCCCACCCAGAGTTGGCACTCCAATTAGCCGGGGACTTTAACGCAGAGAAACCTAAATCCGTTTTACCAAATTTCTATCAGCATGTTAAATGTGCAGCCAGAGGGAAAAACTCTGGACCACCTTTACTCCACACACAGAGACGCATACAAAGCTCTCCCTCGCCCTCCAGTTGTCAAATCTGACCATAATTCTATCCTCCTGATTCCTGCTTATAAGCTAAAATTAAAGCAGGAAGCACCAGTGACTAGATCAATAAAAAAGTGGTCAGATGAAGCAGAGGCTAAGCTATAGGACTGTTTTGCTAGTACAGACTGGAATATGTTCCGAGATTCCTCCGATGGCAATGAGGATTGCACCACATCAGTCACTGGCTTCATCAAGAAGTGCATCGATGTCGTCGTCCCCACAGTAACCGTACGTACATACCCCAACCAGAAGCCATGGATTACAGGCAACATCCGCACTAAGCTAAAGGCTAGAGCTGCTGCTTTCAAGAAGCGGGACTCTAACCCGGAAGCTTATAAGAAATCCCGCTATGCCCTCTGACAAACCATCAAACAGGGAAAGCGTCAATACAGGACTAAGATCAAATCGTACTACACCGGCTCTGACACTCATCGGATGTGGCAGGGCTTGCAAACCATTACAGACTACAAAGGGAAGCACAGCCGAGAGCTGCCCAGGGACACGAGCCTACAGATGAGCTAAACTACTTCTATGCTCGCTTCGAGGCAAACAACACTGAAACATGCATGAGAGCACCAGCTGTTCCGGATGACTGTGTGATCACGCTCTCCGCAGCCGATGTGAGTAAGACCTTTAAACAGGTCAACTTTCACAAGGCCGCAGGGCCAGATGGATTACCAGGACGTGTACTGCGAGCATGCGGTGACCAACTGTCTTCACTGACATTTTCAACCCCTCCCTGTCCTAGTCTGTAATACCAACACGTTTTAAGTAGACCACCATAACGCCTGTGCCCAAGAACACTAAGGTAACCTGCCTAAATGACTACCGACCTGTAGCACTCATGTCTGTAGCCATGAAGTGCTTTGAAAGGCTGGTCATGGCTCACATCAACACCATTATCCCAGAAACCATAGACCCACCCCAATTTGCATACCGCCCCAACAGATCCACAGATGATTCAATCTCTATTGCACTCCACACTGCGCTTTCCCACCTGGACAAAAGGAACACCTATGTGAGAATGCTATTAATTTACTACAGCTCAGCTTTCAACACCATAGTGCCCTCAAATCACATCAATAAGCTAAGGACCCTGGGACTAAACACCTCCCTCTGCAACTGGATCCTGGACTTCCTAATAGGCCGCTCCCAGGTGGTAAGGGTAGGTAACAACACATCCGCCAGGCTGATCCTCAACACGGGGGCCCCTCAGGGGTTCGTGCTCAGTCCCCTCCTGTACTCCCTGTTCACTCATGACTGCACGGCCAAGCATGACTCCAACACCATCATTAAGTTTGCCAACGACTCAACAGTGGTTGGCCTGATCACCGACAACAATGAGACAGCCGTGTGGTGCCAGAACAACAACCTCTCCCTCAACGTGATCAAGACACACGAGCTGATCGTGCACTACAGGAAAAGGAGGGCCGAAAACACCCTCATTCATATCAACAGGGCTGTAGCGGAGCGGGTCGAGAGTGTCAATATCCCTGGTGTCCACATCACTAACAAACTATCATGGTCCAAACACACCAGGACAGTCGTGAAGAGGGCACGACAACAAATTTTTCCCGTCAGGAGACTGAAAAGATTTGGCATGGGTCCCCAGATCTTCAGAAAGTTCTACAGCTGCACCATCAAGAGCATCCTGAACGGTTATGTCACCGCCTGGTATGGCATCCGACAAAAAGGCACTACAGAAGGTAGTGTGTACGGCGCAGTACATCACTGGGGTCAAGCTTCCTGCCATCCAGGACCTATATAATAGGCGGTGTCAGAGGAAGGCCCAAAAAATGGTCAAAGACTACAGTCACCCTGTCACGTCCTGACCAGCAGATGGAGCTGTTGTTGTAGTTTTGGGGTCAGGAGGGCAGGAGGACCACTCGGGCTGATCCTGACAGGCCGGGCACCCTGGCAGATCAGGGCAGGCGGGCACCTCTGGCAGAACAGGGCAGTCCGGCCACTCTGGCAGAACAGGGCAGTCCGGCCACTCTGGCAGAACAGGGCAGTCCGGCCACTCTGGCAGAACAGGGCAGTCCGGCCACTCTGGCAGAACAGGGCAGTCCGATAGCTGCGCCAGGCAGACGGACCCCTCGAGCCGGGCCGGAGGACAGGAGGGCCCCTCGGGCTGGGCCGGGGGGCAGGAGGGCCCCTCGGGCTGGGCCGGGGGGCAGGAGGACCCCTCGGGCTGGGCCGGGGAGCAGGAGGGCCCCTCGGGCTGGGCCGGGGAGCAGGAGGGCCCCTCGGGCTGGGCCGGGGAGCAGGAGGGCCCCTCGGGCTGGGCCGGGGAGCAGGAGGGCCCCTCGGGCTGGGCCGGGGAGCAGGAGGGCCCCTCGGGCTGGGCCGGAAGGCATGCGGGCCACTCGGGCTGGGCCGGAAGGCATGCGGGCCACTCGGGCTGGGCCGGAAGGCATGCGGGCCACTCGGGCTGGGCCGGAAGGCATGCGGGCCACTCGGGCTGGGCCGGAAGGCATGCGGGCCACTCGGGCTGGACCGGAGGGCAGGAGGACCACTCGGGCTGGACCGGAGGGCAGGAGGACCACTCGGGCTGGACCGGAGGGCAGGAGGACCACTCGGGCTGATCCTGACAGGCCGGGCACCCTGGCAGATCAGGGCAGGCGGGCACCTCTGGCAGAACAGGGCAGTCCGGCCACTCTGGCAGAACAGGGCAGTCCGGCCACTCTGGCAGAACAGGGCAGTCCGGCCACTCTGGCAGAACAGGGCAGTCCGGCCACTCTGGCAGAACAGGGCAGTCCGGCCACTCTGGCAGAACAGGGCAGTCCGGCCACTCTGGCAGAACAGGGCTGGCCCTCAAGCGGTACCAGACTGCCAAATCTAGGTCCAAACTGCTCCTCTACAACTTTTAGCCCCAAGCCATAAGACTACTGAACAATTAATGAAATGGCCACTCTGAATTTTGACATAGACCCTGCTGCTACTCTCTATTTACTATCTATGCATAGTCACTTTACCCCTACCTACATGTACAGTGGGGGAAAATAGTATTTGATCCCCTGCTGATTTTGTACGTTTGCCCACTTACAATAATTTTAATGGTAGGTTTATATGAACAGTGAGAGACAGAATAACAACAAAAAAATCCTGAAAAACGCATGTCAAAAATGTTATAAAATTATTTTCATTTTAATGAGGGAAATAAGTATTTGACCCCTCTGCAAAACATGACTTAGTACTTGGTGGCAAAACCCTTGTTGGCAATCACAGAGGTCAGACATTTCTTGTAGTGTGCCACCAGGTTTGCACACATCTCAGGAGGGATTTAGATGCACTATTGTAAAGTGGTTGTTCCACTGGATATTATAGGTGAATGCACCAATTTGTAAGTCGCTCTGGATAAGAGCGTCTGCTAAATGACTAAAATGTAAATGTAAATGTCCCACTCCTCTTTGCAGATCTTCTCCAAGTCAATAAGGTTTCGAGGCTGACGTTTGGCAACTCGAACCTTCAGCTCCCTCCACAGATTTTCTATGGGATTAAGGTCTGGAGACTGGCTAGGCCACTCCAGGACCTTAGTGTGCTTCTTCTTGAGCTACTCCTTTGTTGCCTTGGCCATGTGTTTTGGGTCATTGTCATGCTGGAATACCCATCCATGACCCATTTTCAATGCCCTGGCTGAGGGAAGGAGGTTCTCACCCAAGATTTGACAGTACATGGCCCCGTCAAATGATGCGGTGAAGTTGTCCTTTCCCCTTAGCAGAAAAACACCCCGAAAGCATAATGTTTCCACCTCCATGTTTGACGGTGGAGACGGTGTTCTTGGGGTCATAGGCAGCATTCCTCCTCCTCTAAACACTGCGAGTTGAGTTGATGCCATTTTGGTCTCATCTGACCACAACACTTTCACCAGTTGTCCTCTGAATCATTCCGATGTTCATTGGCAAACTTCAGACGGGCATGTATATGTATTCTTGAGCAGGGGGACCTTGCGGGCACTGCATGATTTCAGTCCTTCACGGCGTAGTGTGTTACCAATTGTTTTCTTGGTGACAATGGTCCCAGCTGCCTTGAGATCATTGACAAGATCCTCCCGTGTAGTTCTGGGCTGATTCCTCACCATTCTCATGATCATTTCAACCCCACGAGGTGAGATCTTGCATTGAGCCCCAGGCCGAGGGATTTTGACAGTTCTTTTGTGTTTCTTCCATTTGCGAATAATCACACCAAATGTTGTCACCTTCTCACCAAGCTGCTTAGCGATGGTCTTGTAGCCCATTCCAGCCCTGTGTAGGTCTACAATCTTGTCCCTGACATCCTTGGAGAGCTCTTTGGTCTTGGCCATGGTGGAGAGTTTGGAATCTGATTGATTGATTGCTTGTGTGGACATGTGTCTTTTTTACAGGTAACAAGCTGCGGTTAGGAGCACTCCCTTTAAGAGTGTGCTCCTAATCTCAGCTCGTTACCTGTATAAAAGACACCTGGGAGCCAGAAATGTTTCTAATTGAGAGGGGTTCAAAACGTATTTCCCTCATTAAAATGTAAATCAATTTATAACATTTTTGACATGCGTTTTTCTGGATATTTTTGTTGTTATTCTGTCTCTCACTGTTCAAATAAACCTACCATTCAAATTATAGACGGATCCTTTCTTTATCAGTGGGCAAACATACAAAATCAGCAGGGGATCAAATACTTTTTTCCCCCACTGTACAAGTTACCTCAACTAACCTGTACACATGCACATTGACTCGGTACAGGTACCCCTGTATATAGCCGCGTCATTGTTATTTTATTGTGTTACTTTTTATTACATTTTTTACTTTAAAATATTTTCTTAACTCTTTCTTGAACTGCATTGTTGGTTGAGGGCTTGTAAGTAAGCAATTTATTGTAAGGTCCTGTTGTGACAATGTATTATTTGTTTTGGTCTTGGGTTTTAGGTTATTGTCCTGCTGAACGGTGAATTCATCTCCCTGTGTCTGGTTAAAAGCAGACTGAACCAGGTTTTCCTCTAGGATTTTTCCTGTGCTTAGTTCCATTCCGTTTCTTTTTTATCCTGAAAGACCCCTAGAGCTTGTCGGTGACAAGCATACCCATAACATGATGCAGCCACCGCCATGCTTGAAATATGAAGAGTGGTACTCAGTGATGTGTTGTTTTGGATTTGCCCCAAACATAACGCTTTGGAAGGAAATTCAGGACATAAAATAATTTTCTTTGCCACATTTTTTGCAGTTTTACTTTAGTGCCTTATTGCAAACAGGATGCATGTTATGGAATATTTGTGGAATTTTTTTGCAGGAGGAATATTTTTTCTTCACTTTGTCATTTAGTTTAGTATTGTGGAGTAACTACAATGTTGTTCCATCCTTAGTTTTTGTCCTATTTCAGCCATTAAACTCTATACACTTTGGATGGTGTATCAATATACCCAGACACTACAAAGATACAGGTGTCCTTCCTAAGTCAGTTGACAGAGAGGAAGGAAACCACTCAAAGATTTCACCATGAGGGCAATGGTGACTGTTTTAAAGTTCAAGGTCGGAATATTCATGGAGAGAAAAGTGTGTAAAAAGGAAAATAAGTTCCATTTACACTCAACTCTGGCTGGAATTCTCCCCTCAGTGTCTATGAAGCTGTGTTGCAGTGTATTCCAATGGTAGACAGACTTCTCTATTTAAGATGAAAGATATGAAAGTCCCCAATCATCTCCAACCATAAGTGCTATTGATCAAACTGCAGTATTGAGGTGACCTGAGAGAGACAGAGCATTTCCTGGGTGTTTGGTCTCAGCGTGAGTCAGTCACCTCACCTCCACACAGGCTCTTCCTATGTCCCCTCTCATAGCCTGGTGTTACAGATCAATACGGCCCCTAGAACTATGGAAGGACTCACACTGCTTCACAATCAGCCTCCAGAGCCTCTGTCACAGCCTTTGCTCGACTCTGCAGTGAGGCAGGAATCAAAGGCCTTTTAAATGAATACATGAGAGGTCTTTGTGGGCCCAAAAGCCCCTGACTGGAGCCTAGAGCTGTGTGTCATTCCTGGTATGTGTCTATTTCTTTCTCTCCGTTATAAAGAGAAAATGTGTTTAGCCATTCACTGTGGAGATGGTAACTTATGTAACTTGTCCATTAGGTCCAGCCTCAAGAAGTTCATTAGAATTCTTACCATTCAGCTAGTTATGTAAGGTGAATTTTAATGGTGGGGTGCCTCAAAAATGTTGTAACTGTAATCATACATAGATACAGTATACAACTGTTACTACTGCCAATTTAGTTATGTGTCCTGCAGTACATAGAATAGTGTCTCTGTAATCATCTAGTGGCATTACATATTATGTGTATTTCCTGTTTAAAATTACTGTGTTGGACCGTTGAGGGTATGTGAGGGAACTGGAAATGCACTAAGTCCTCTTTTTCCCCTCATGGTGAATAGTTTTCTGAGAGGATTAGACTGTATTATTAGATAGATTTTCCTCCAGGGGAAATAATATAAATCCTGTGAGCCCCAGAAGTGCTATCTGTAACCTTTGTTTTAACCTGCTGACTTATCTTCTATAATGCAACATGAGTGAAAATGCAAAGCTCTCCCATTTATCCCGTTTGTTTATGCCTGTCATGGATGGAATAACATGCTAGATTTCATTTCTTATGACAAAGGAAGGGATTGCCAGCAGTGGCTTTGTAACAGTACCTTGAGAAAAATTCTTGAAAAAGTCAAAATCTAATTTAAGTTTGCCTTTAGGCACATACATTAGATGCATGTATTTGTCCTTTGAATATTTTACTTATGAACCCAGCCTGGTCTCATAGACTAGACGTAACATAGTAAATGTAAATCCGTGACACTCAAATTATTATGATATGTTACGTTTGGTATACTCTTATAAAAAAGGCTTTCAAAAAGGTTCTTCATCTGTCCTCATAGAAGAACCCTTTACTTTATGGTTCCAGGTAGAACTCTTTTGGTTTCCATGTAGAACCATCTGTGGAAAGGGTTCTACATGGAACTCAAAAGGGTTCTGCCTGGAACCAAAAAAAGTGTTATTCAATAGCACCTTTTTTTCAACGAGGGTATGGTTACATAAGACAAAAGTAGGGTGGTTGATCGGGGGGGATGAGTGTGCGTATAACACAAATGTCTAGCAACCCAAAGGTAGCGAGTTCGAATACCATCAAGGACAACTTTAGTATTTTAGCAAATGTTCAACTACTTACTACTTTTTAGCGACTTTTCAACTACTTAGCATGTTAGCTAACCCGTTCCCGTTCCCCTAACCTTAACCCTTTCAGCCAACCCTTCCCATAACACTAACCTTAACTTAACCCTAAACCCTAGCCTAGCTAACATTAGCCACCTAGCCACCTAGCTCAACAAATCTTTTTGCCTGAGATGACGCTGCAGATGGCTATATTGGTCCGCTACTAAAGGCCCAGTGCACTACTTTATTTTTTATTATTATTTATAAAACATATGCGGATGCAGAGGAATGCATTCTGATTTTTCAGGGGGTGCTACAGCACCCTCAGCACCCCTACTTCCCGTGGCTATGGATGTATCATATCTATAGTAATCCACCTAAACAGCTTGATTCAGGTCTATTCATCTGGCTGTTAGAATACAGTGCCTGAATATTTCCCACAAACCCTGCCATTCCACCTGCACCATTGCACACACTAGAAAGGTGTCTCTCTCTCTAAGACTGACAAAAACAGACATGGTCCATCCACTCCCACTCACAGGAGCCCTGTCCACACATTAGATTATCTTGGATGAGAGCAGCTTGGGTAGGATAGCAGGGGAAAAAGGACAAACGCATTAGCGCTCTGGCTGTCATCGTTGTTTGAAGAGGAGACAAGACGGTTTGAGTGTGCTGGTGAGGCGAGTGGATTTACCCGAATTAGTCATCGGCTTAATAGGACCCTTGGGCTACCTTCATTATTCTACAAACAGCCAGCCCTTCCAACTCGGGTGAAACAAGGTATGAAATTAATGTATAAATATTAATGGGCGTTCAATGGAGGAAGGCCTGCTTATCTTCTTAGGCTTGAAGAGACCGAGTTTCAAATATAGATTTTTATTTTATTTATTTATTTCACCTTTATTTAACCAGGTAGGCTAGTTGAGAACAAGTTCTCATTTGCAACTGCGACCTGGCCAAGATAAAGCGTAGCAATTCGACACATACAACAACACAGAGTTACACATGGAATAAACAAAACATACAGTCAATAATACAGTAGAACAAAAGAAAACAAAAAGTCTATATACAGTGAGTGCAAATGAGGTAAGTTAAGGCAATAAATAGGCCATGGTGGCGAAGTAATTACAATATAGCAATTAAACACTGGAATGGTAGATGTGCAGAAGATGAATGTGCAAGTAGAGATACTGGGGTGCAAAGGAGCAAGATAAATAAATAAATACAGTATGGGGATCAGGTAGGTAGATAGCCCATCTGTAAACAGGCCATCTATGTACAAGTGCAGTGATCTGTGAGCTGCTCTGACAGATGGTGCTTAAAGCTAGTTAGGGAGATATGAGTCTCCAGTTTCAGTGATGTTTGCAGTTCGTTCCAGTCATTGGCAGCAGAAAACTGGAAGGAAAGGCGGCCAAAGGAGGAATTGGCTTTGGGGGTGACCAGTGAGATATACCTGCTGTAGCGCATTTTATGAGTGGGTGCTGCTATGGTGACCAGTGAGCTAAGATAAGACGGGGCTTTACCTAGCAGAGACTTGAAGATAACCTGTAGCCAGTGGGTTTGGCGACGAGTATGAAGCGAGGGCCAACCAACGAGAGCGTACAGGTCGCAATGGTGGGTAGTGTATGGGGCTTTGGTGACAAAACGGATGGCACTGTGATAGACTGATAGATGTTGTGAGAAAGTTTGGAGCAGGTCCCGTGGGCTGTTTGTTAGTGCTTGAACTGGACATGAGCGATCGAGTGATTAAGTCGTGCCTAACACTGATCTGGTCTTTTATCCGGCTCTTGTCACTGCCATCAAGCTCTCAGCATCTCTTTATAAAGCAGGTAGGGCCATTATAGCCTGACAAATAGTTATTTTAGGGAGAAAAGAAATGTCAAACAAATGCAGGACTGAGAACACTACTTCCCTAAGGGGGCCTTGCTAAAAGCTCTATATCTCAGACAATATGTCTAGAATGGGGTTCAGAGTCCAGTACATGACAAATACTTGCGAGGCTGGCTCCTATCAAACTTCTAAGTTGTCAGAGCTGTATCAACTGCAAAACATTCAGAACACATTTTATTTGATCTTATAGAGAAGCCGTAGTCAGGAAGATTGACTGAAGAATGTAAATGATTCCAGCAAACAGTACAAGAAAAATTATCTAAGACTTTAATTTTGGCATGGTTATCACAGATGACAATAATCAATACAAGCTTTCCTTGAGTAGATTGACCTTTCCCTGTGGCCTTTTCCAGGAAGGACGGGTCATTGTGAGACACCCGACTCTTAGCAGGATTAAATTACTGCAGAGTAAACCCTGTCTCATCCAGACCGCTTCCTCTCAATATGCAGGACCTGCCATGGAGCCCAGACATGACATTTCACTCTGAGCCCCGACTCCAATATATATATATCTGTGGCCACATCAGAGGAATGTAGGCGAACCGACCAGGGTGTCTGCAACTGACACACATCACAGATAGAGAAGAAGCTGTAGAATATATTGCTGACCTTTTACATAAAACATGACTCAATTTATTGACTTAAGAGTGAGAGCCTCATTTAGGAGAGTGTTGAAAATACCAGTTATTGGAGAGAGAAAGTGAGAGGGAGAGGTGGTGGGGGGGAAGAAGAAGAAGAAGATGAAGAAGAAAAATAAGAAATGGGTCACTCCGTGTTTACTAACCTAAGATATTCTGCTTTCTTTTCCCCGTGCAAATGATAGATGGGACAATTTGGTATTGATGGCTGAACCACAGTCAGTGTGCAGCTAAGGGCTCATTCTTTATGTGGCTGTGCCAGCATGTTGATGGAATGCTGACCTAACACTCGCTGACAGAGAGCAAGCTTGAGGGCACCGAGAAGAGCTCTGTGTGATGTTGAGGAGAGGATTAGAAGATTCAGGACAGGGCCTTCACCTGTGGAGACCAATGGATTAGTGGATTTAACAGATATATCACATCACACAGCCATTTAAACAATGCTGGCCTTTGATTTGTGTGATCAACTTGTGTAATATCTACCCCAGTGAAACAGATTTATATGTTATGTGCCGGGAACGTTTTCACCAGCTACAATTACCAATACATCTGTCACTGACATCAACACTCCCCTCCCTCCATTCCACTCCTCTGCCCCCTAACAGAGAATTACATTATTCTCACTACAGCCAGCCCTCTAATTTGTTTCCATCAGAGTAAATGTGTACTTATCATATTTCAAAGTCAAAATTCAATCAGCTGGAATATGGAGTATGGCCTCTGAGAAAGGTAGGCAGGGCACCACTAGAACAGCAGCATGCGGCAGAGGTGAAATAATTCCACAGTTAGACCAATCATACAGAAACCCATGCATGAGACATGTACCCCTAAGGGGATGAACTTGGCATATGCTTACGGTTAATGAATGCACTCATTCATACCCACGTGCACACGCACACACACACACACACACGTTTCACGCTGCATTTCATCTTATTTTTTCCAAAATTATCCTTATGTTAATAGTCACTGTCTACACCCCCCCCTCTCTCCAGTGTTGTGCTTCTAATGCTCTATGCATAGTGGGGTGTCACAGTAATAGGGTTTTGTCTGTATCAGTGTCTAGCGTGGATCCTGTACCTGTGCGGCTAGAATAATTGCACCTGACAGGTATTGGAATCAATACAGTATGAGGGTCTTACTATAAACTAAGGTACCAGTGAGGATTTCCAACACTGGACAACTTGTTACAGCTGTTGTAAGTCATTGATAATAATCTGCCAAATGTGTTCGTCATTACATTAAGATATAAGGGGGATCATAGCTATTCAATAAAATCCACAAGTTGATTTAAACCCTTTATCATGGTTGGTGTCTTTATGGATTTGCCCACAATCGTGTGACATAAAACATTACTCTTCTACTAAACTAATATATGGAATTGTTTTAGATGTTCATACCATGGATCATTTAGCTATTTTATTTAGAATTTTAGGACCCCTTCAGGTATGCAGATTTTTATTTCTTCTTATTTGATAAAATATTGAATTAGATTACCTTCAGATGAGTCCCATGACACTTGTGGAGGTTGTAGAGCAAAACAGAGAACACCATTGTGTTTCGTGAGAGTGTCCCCTTTCCAAAGTGGTTTGTACGCCAACGTTTATGTGAGAAAACCGATTTTTCAAGATGTCTCATGGTCTGACAAACATGGCTGTAGCTCGGCCACAGATGCGGAAGGCTGACATATGAGGGTGTGGAGGATTGAGAAGCACCCCATGCAAAAGAACAGATATCTCTAGCTAAAAAGACCTCTCCATCACGGTTGATAACTCCACAGTGTCGCCCTCCTAGATTGCAAAGAGCCTTGGTGTGACCATGGACAACAACCTGTCGTTCTCTGCAAACATCAAAGCAGTGTCTCGCTCCTGCAGGTTTATGCTCTACAACATCCGTAGAGTATGACCCTACCTCACACAGGAAGCAGAGCAGTTCCTAATCTAGGCACTTGTCATCTCCCGTCTGGACTAGTACAACTCGCTGTTAGCTGGGCTCCCCGCTTGTACCATCAAACTCCTGCAACTTATCCAGAACACTGAAGCCCGCCTGGTTTTCAACCTTCCCAAGTCATCTGTCTGACTACAAGCTCCCGCCTGCAGCATGAAAAATGTTGACCGTGCTGTAATGATCTCTGTTGGGTCCTGCAGGCATCCCGCCGGAATGCAGCCTTTTAGTGCAGTCAGTACACAACACTATGCTCATCATGTCTTAGAATGATCAGATGGTCCCAGCAGGGTCAGACAGCCAGGGAAGAACAGTCTACAGAGCTCAGGTGAATTTTACAGTATATTCAGTGAATGATACAGAGGTAAATCTTGAATTGATGGGTAAACCTACAGTAGCTAAAGGACAGCAGCTTGAGCTTAAAGCTACAGTCTGGGATCTGGGAATAATGGTAATTTCAATTATTGAACCATGAAGTCAATTATTGGATAATATAATGTATGAATGTAAACCAAGGTTATTATTTGTCATGCCTCATTTTAGGAGGGTCAGATGGTGACAGGGGTATCAGCAGAGTCAGGCAGCCAGAGAAGACCAGTCTGTGACAGAGGTGAGTTGAATTTTTGCAGATACAATACTTTATTCTTTCTGTCCAGGAAACACTGGACAAGCCAGATGCTATTTTAAGGCAGTATGACAAATCTCCAACGTTGATTTCCAAACTGTATCAAGGGTTGATAGAGACTTTTCCTGATGATCGAAAACATGTCAAACAAAAATGTGCCGAAATCCTGGGAGACGCTATTGATGATGATGAATGGCTACAGATATGTTAGAATGCCCAGTCATGTTCATATAATCTCAGACACAAATTACTGTAGTTGAAAACCATCCATAGAACATACTATATTCCAGTGAAACTGAAAAATCATGCACCCAGAAATTATATTATTCTGCTGGAGGTGTAAAGCACAAAAGGGAACATATTTGCATATGTTGTGGTCTTGTGAAGTCTGGCTGAATTCTGGCAAATAGCATGTTCTTTTATCTCAGTATCTCTACAGATTCTCCTTGTTTTTGTTTGCTTGGAAATGTTGATACTGGAGACTGTTATCAGAAGAAACTGTAACCTAGCATTTATAGTGGCTAATAAATGCATTGCCATTAAATGGAAGGTTGGTGGTCCTCCCACAATGTATGGAAGAAATTAAAAATGATGTACAGTATCACTAGATTTGTTTTAAGATTAAGGGTATACTGTGCACATTTCACAAGGTCTGGATGCCTTATGGAATACTGTAAGAAAAAAGGAGTCTGTATTGAAAACATGCCCACGTCACGGGGGATTTAGGCAATCCCTAGCTGCTGGGCTGCTCAGTCCTGGCCCTGGGGGTCTGCTGTACTGTTGTCACTCTGGTCATGGCCTAACACACAAGAAACCAATAATGAACGTCTCACTAAGATCCCAAAGCTGAGTGGGGTGTATTGGGTTGGGTGCTACAGAGCCATGGACCCCTAGGGACAGGACGGGGAGACCCAGCTATATTACATGCATGTAAAACGAGCTCTACAGTACTATTAGGCCTATGATATGAATTATATGGATGGTGTACTGCTTCTGTGTGTTAAAAAAAGATGGGAAGGAAGTTGTGTTGTGTTGGGGAGAGAGTTTAGTTATTGACTAGACTGGTGGGGGTTGGTCATGTGGGCGGCTCGGGTTGGCTTGACGCTCTGGCTGAAATTTGATATAGAAGATGTCTTAAAGACAATCAAAAGTTGACTTTGTACTTTATTTGTAAGAGTTGTTCATTTGTTAGGCTATTCATTAAAGGGGCAACACAATATTGATTATTGAATTATAATGTCTCTAGTTCAGACTTATAAATCACTTAAAAATATTTTATAATATCTTACCTAGCTGGATGACTGTGGGCATTTTTTCTTACTTTTTGTTGCTCTAAATAGAGATGGCTAGAAGGGCCATGGGTCATATTAGATTGTGTAGAAATGCAGGAAATGTGCTTCAGATGCCCATCAAAATGGGAGGACCCCCAGACCCCATGCCAAATTATGTCCCCCTCTGCAAATAGCACTGCTGGGTGATTTTAAAAGGTCATAGTCAATCGATCAATAATATAATAATACACTTAGCAAAAACATTTTATTTATTTACACTATGTAGAATTTATGAGAATAGAAAGGTTCAGAACTTTTGTGAAACATCACAGAACAGTTGAAAAAATATTTGGCAAATAAAAAAACTGGATGTTGTTCAGAGATAGATTGGAGGGGTTGAGTGAAGCCGAAAGACGGGACTAAAAACTAACAAAAGGTAACTATTGTAAAATATACTGTGTCCGTGAAATGTATATAGTATGTACAGTTGAAGTTGGAAGCTTACATACACTTAGGTTGGAGTCATTAGAACTCGTTTTTCAACTACTCCACAATTTTCTTGTTAACAAACTATAGTTTTGGCAAGTTGGTTAGGACATCTACTTTGTGCATGACAAAAGTAAATTTTCCAACAATTATTTACAGACAGATTATTTCAGTTATAATTCACTGTATCACAATTCCAGTAGGTCAGAAGTTTACATACAATAAGTTGACTGTGCCTTTAAACAGCTTGGAAAATTCCAGAAAATGATGTCATGGCTTTAGAAGCTTCTGACTAACTGACATCATTTGAGTAAATTGGACATAATTTGAGTAAAATGGAGGTGAACCTGTGGATGTACCTCAAGGCCTACTGAAAGATTAGTGGAATCTGTGTGGGTAGCTGGACAGGTAGTATGACTGACAGTGAGGGTGAACAGGTGGTCACGGGTCAGGTGACAGAGGAATGGATGAGACTGAGGCAGGAATTCCTTTAACCATAAAGTGGTATATTTACTGAGTAGTCTGTGCTGCATAACAAAGGAAACAGAATAACGTGTATCCAATCAAATCCATCATCACAAAGATCTAATCATAACAATCATTCATTGTTAACATCATTTAGGGAATTCAACAATCCAGTTAATTAATAACTCAATAGGAATCGTAACTATTTATCATAAATCATGAAAGAATAATACAAACAGTGATCGGTTATTCAATCTATAAATCGCCATCAGTTGGATATCAGAGCCGATCAGTTCAACAAACAATTACTTTCTTATTTCACCCTTTCAAGTGTCTTCATGTGTACACGGAATTTCATTACATATTAACTATACCAATTGCATAATTGTCCTATTATGATCCGTAGGGCCGGAATCATTGACCATTCACATTAGACAAAATGTTTGAAGCGTGCGCTCCAAGCCACGCGATAATAACTTCAAACAACAACTGATGGCCCACTCTCCCGATCGCAACAGATAGTTCAGATGAAAGGTAACAGAGTCGGTGGACTTACGTGGATTCATGGACGCACAGAACTTCTGGATTTGACAGAGTGAAGGAAGAGAAAGCAGCGCGATCAGGCGATGGTGATTTCCTCCTTTTATGGAGTGGAGATCTGTCTGACATTTCCACCTGACCTAATTAAAGCGCCCCTGGCCCAGCTGAGTAAGTGGCAATGAATTAAAGGATTATTCCACCAACTCCATGGGCTTTTTCTACAGCCACCCCGGAAATTGGTTAATTTCCACACTCCTCAAAAAAGGCTCATTGCTCCCCGTCCTCTGTCATCTCAGGGAGAGGAATTAGTCGGGCAGCTGTCCGGATATATGTCCGGTTCTTTACCTGGATCTCCACCGATCTAACACGACCATCGGTCCCAGGCATGATCTTAGTGATACGGCCCACAGGCCAGGAGGCTCGAGGCAGCTGAGGGTCCACCATCATTACGACTTGGCCAGTTTCCAGGCTGGCCATTTCTCTCCGCCATTTCCCTCTGTGCTGTAGACTTGGTAGGTAATCCCGAATGAATCGGGCCCAGAAATGGTCGGCCAAGATCTGGCTGTGTCGCCACCGGCGCCTGCCAACGAGGTTGGTATCAGCGTACATGGCTTGTGGAAGTGACGCATCTCGGCGTCCCATCAAGAGCATATTCGGTGTAACCGGATCGGGGTCAGCGACGTCGGCAGAGAGATATCCCAAGGGTTTGGAGTTCAGTATCCCTTCCACCTCTATCAGGACAGTCCGCAAGACAGTTTCCGTGACAGTTTGGTCCCCCAGTACGACTCGTAAGGCCGTCTTTACAGATTTGATCTCTCGCTCCCATGTTCCTCCAAAATGAGGAGCTCCTGGAGGGTTAAATTTGAATGAGATTTGTTGCGCCATCAGCTGATCCTGGAGGCTGGGTTCCATGGCTTGGAAGGCTTCCTCCAACCTGGCTTCTCCTGCCTTGAAGTTTGTACCTCTGTCAGCCAGGATCTCGTAGGGTTTCCCCCGTCGGGAGATAAACCGCCGTAGGGCCATGAGGAAGGCTTCAGTATCCAAACTCTTCAGTAGGTCCAGGTGGACACATCTAGTGGTCAAACACTTGAATAGAATGCCCCAGCGCTTTTCCACTCGACGACCTAACTTGATCGTCAAGGGGCCAAAGCAATCCACTCCTGTTGACCAGAAGGGTGGTTTGAGGAGGCGCAAGCGAGCAGGGGGTAAATCTGCCATTTTGGGCACCGTGGCTCTGGCCCGCCATCTCTGACATTCCACACAGGCGTATTGGTGCTTACGAATGGCTCCTCGTCCTCCAAGTATCCAGTACTTCCGCCTCATCTCCCCATAGACTCTCTCTGGCCCTGGGTGGAGAAGCCTCTCATCATAACTCTTGATGAGGAGCCTGGTACTAGGGTGTCTGGAGTCAAGGATAATTGGGTGGATAGCGTCGGGATCCAAAACTTCTGCTTGGCGCAGCCTCCCTCCGACTCTGATCACTCCAAGGATTCGATCATATTCTGGGGCCAGAGAGAGAAGACGGCTGTCCTTAGCCACCTCCCTACCGGCTTTCAGAGGTTTTAGCTCCTCAGGGAAGCTAACTGCTTGTGCATGCTGGAGGAGTAGTGTCTCTGCCGTGAGAGAGGTGGGTATGGAAGCCACCCCATCTGAGGTCTGGTTTGTGGCGGTGATCAGATCCGGCAGGGTTTGGGATTGTGTCATGTCAGGGAGAGCTGTTGTCGGTTCCATAGAGATGCTATAGCATTGGGTGGACTTCCTTAACTCATGAGCTTCAGTTGGTTGCGGAGGGGCTGCACGCCTGGGGGCTGTCGGCCACTTGTTCTCTGGTTGGGACAAGAATGGTGGCCCCAAACTCCAGCGATGGGGTTGAGCCAGTTCCTTAAGTGTTTTACCACGAGTAACGTCATCAGCAGGATTGTTTACGCTGTCAACATACCTCCAGTCTTGGACTTCTGTTAGGTCTTGGATTTCCGCAATGCGAGTTCCGACGAACACCTTATACCTGCAGAACTCCGACTTGAGCCAGGTCAATACAGTAGTTGAATCACTCCAGTAGATGACCCTTTGGATTGGCAAGGTGAGCTCGGCTCGCAAGGTTGATGCCAACTGGGCTCCGGAAAGGGCAGCACTGAGTTCCAGCCTAGGCATTGACAACTGCTTCTTGGGTGCGACCCTGGACCTGGCCATGACGAAGGATACATGGATGTGGCCTGCCTTATCCTCCACTCTTAGATAGGAAACCGCCCCATAAGCTCGCTCTGAAGCGTCACAGAACACATGCAGTTCCAGGCATGATCCCAGTTGGTCAGCACAGGGTGGTACATAACATCTTGGCATTTGGACTTCAGAGAGCTCCGATAACTCTGTTTCCCAACAGATCCATCGTTCCACTAGGTCAGCCGGGTGGATCGGTTCATCCCAGTCCCTCTTGGTCTGCCACGGGTCCTGGACTAAGTCTTTGGCCCGGGTTGTGTATGGCAGAATATACCCAAGGGGATCATATTGACTGGCCAGGGTCCGATAGATGGTGCACAGAGTGGGGGTTTCGGTACTCAGGGCGGAGCGGTGCTTGTACCCCAGGGTATCCGGTATGCAGCTCCATCTCAATCCTAGAGTGGGCTCTTGTGGGTTAGCGCCAGACTGCGATAGCCATAGTTCACTGCTACTAGACCTGGCTTGTGGCGGGAGGTGCTGGATAACCTCCGCTCTGTTACTCGCCCACTGTCGGACCTCAAATCCCCCTTTGGACAGGAGATTCCGTACTTTGTCAAGGAGTGCTTTCGCTTCAGCCGTGGATGGGATGCTCTGTAAGCAGTTATCCACATAGAAGGCATTTTCCACTTAATCCCATACTTCTGGGTCACTGTCTGGGTGCTCCCGTGCGTGTCTCTGCAGAGCGTATATGGCACAGCAAGGACTGCAGGTGGTGCCAAATGGGAGTACTTGCCATTCATAGATTGTGGGCTCTGCGTCTCGTTCCATATCTCGCCATATGAACCGGAGCAGTGTAGTGTCGGAAGGCAGCAGACGAATCTGATGAAACATGGCTTTGATGTCTCCACTGATGGCTGTAGAGTGCTGCCGGAACCGGAGAAGGACACCGAGCAAGGAAGGACCTAAAATTGGTCCGGGGAGTAGACAGTCATTCAGGCTTTGACCAGCAGCTTGGAATGAACAGTTGAAGACAAGTCTGTACTTCCCACCGTGTTGCTGGATAACATGATGAGGGAGATACCAGGATTCGCCGAGTGCGTTTCCCTCTTCTTGAGTTGTCACTTTGGTGACATAGCCTGCCTTTACAAGGTTATGAATCTCTCGGTTATGAAATTCAGCAAGCTCAGAATTCTTCACCAGGCGTCGCTCCGTTCCACGCAATAGTGGGAGTACAGCCCGCGTCGTGGTTGCCAGAGGAGGATGGTTGGGCACCCGTAGCAGTGGGGTTGCGTACCTCCGAACGCCATCCATTTCAGTGGTGGTGGTGCGCTTCTCCAGGAGGTCTAATGCATAGGAGTCTTGTTTAGAGCGAGTGACCTCCTGTAGCTTCCGGTTGGAGAAGGTGTCCATCTTCCATAGCATCTCAACATTCCGAAGGAGGTCAGTAGCTGGACAGGGGGATGGAGCTGGATTGCTTCTGGTGAAGAGGACTTGCTGTGACTGTACAGCTTGGGTGGAGAGAAGTAAATGGGCTGGACCTTGCACAGCCCAACCCAAGGATGTATGGACAGCAACGGGCCCGCCTTCTGGTCCAGCTCGTATAGGCTCAGTCGGGGTGACGAGATGTGGGTGGTCTGACCCAATCAGGATAAGTGGAGCTACTCTGGCCAGGCTAGGAAGAGGCAATCCTCAGAGATGAGGATATTGTTTCTGTAGAACACTTACCGGGCAGGAGTGCTCTGCAAGATTCAGGCCATCCGCCGTGAAGGCATTGGTGATAGTATAGGTCACGTCCTTGTTTCCTGAAGTGGAAATGCTGAAGGTCACAGCAGAGCCTTTCATTTGGATAACATCATGTCGCACCGTCCTGAGATTAAGGGTCTCGGGGATCCCCTCCAGGTTAAGCTGTCGGGTGGCCGCCGGGAGAATGATTGTTCGTTCAGACCCATCATCTAGAACGGCGAATGTATCAATGCTTCTCCCTCCACTCCACAGAGTGACCTTGACCACCTTCAACATGACCCTTGGAGACCGGTTCTGCTGGTCGAGGTAGAGCTCCTTTACAGCTCCTACCATGAGCATACTCTGCTCTTTCTGTGCTTGGGGAATTACATCATGCAACACTGTGAGATGGATTTCCGTACAGCGATTGCAGGGTTTCCTCAATGTGCAGGTCTCCGCCTTATGGCTACGGGCACACTTGTAGCATCGCTCGCCTGAAGTGATCCAAGCCTTCAATTGAGGTTGAGTGAGCTTTTTTACACTGGGGCATGAGCCAAGGAAGTGCCCCTTACTATTGCAATATGGGCAGTAAGGCTGAAATTTGATGTTCTTGCTCTTGAGAGGGGTCTTCTTCCCGGGTTCCTCCCCAGCTTCACTATTTAAGTACATAATAGTGGGAGTTGGCCTTTTCTGTCCCTCCTGGCGTTCAAACTCCTTCCTTCCCCCGTAGACTATGGCTGAGATTGTGGCCTGGTGAGCGATGCTCTTCGCCCTCGCTTTCACCTGCAACCATGCGGCCAGGTCTCTGAGAGCATAGGTGCTTCTCAAGCCCTCTTTCAGGATGCCTTTGTTCAAACAATGTTCAACGAAACTGTCTCTGAGGGACGCTGGAAGCTTGCTAAGAAGCCTGTCCACGTGGGAGCCACATTTCAGCTCGTTCCCGTCTTCTCCTTCAACTGATTGGAGCATCGAGGTCAGGGATTGGACAGCCAGGGAGAACTCTTGGAAGGCAGCATAGTCTCCCATTTGAATTGGAGACATGTTCAGGATGTTGTTTAGTTCATTCTGGACTAGCTGGCGTGGCTCACCATATCTCGCTTTCAATGCCTGGAGAGCGGCAGTGTATGGTATTGCGGAGTGCATAAAGGATTGGGCCAGCTTGTATGCACTGGGAAACCGCAAGTGATCCATTAGTACTTGGTATTTGTAGAGTTCTGACAGATGACTGTGAATACCCAGTAGGCTCTCCAATGCCATTTCCAAAAGGACAAATTCACTCTCCTTTCCACTCTCAAAGTATGGCAGTTTGGGTCTGGGAATTCCATAGGCTGAGGCTACTAGCAGTTTCATAATGTTGGCTCCATCTTCTGGTTGCGTGAAGGATAAACCCGGGACTTCTGATGAGCCCACTGTGGCCTCATTGGGCCTGTCCCCTACTGTCCCAGACCCTCCATGGGTGGCAGCCGGAATTGGGTGAGAGCCCTCGCACCTGCCGTCTGAGGACTGGCCTGGTCCAGGCCCTGGACGAGAGGAATGATTTGCCGTGGTTGGTAATTGGCGGAAAGGTGAAGGAGTGATGCTTTGTCCAGATGGAGGAAAGCTAACTTCTGTCACTGGCATAGAGGGCGTTTGCAGAGTGGTCTGTCCCCCGTGCTCCGTGTTGGCTGTTGACCTTGGAGCCTCTGGGGACTGTGTGCCATGCTGTACCAGAGGGGCAGATTGGGAAAGAAAGGCAGACAGGTCAGGTCCATCTGGAATGGTGGTCAGGTCAGCTCCCTGTTCGTAACTCTCCAGGAAGGATGAGACCATCCGTGCCTCCTCCAATTCCCTTCTTGCTTGACGGTGCCGTCGCTGCTGTGCCAGGTCCTTGGCAATGAATTCTCTTTCCTGTAGAGCTCTACGGGCTTGCACATCCAACAGGTGACATCGTTCGTCAGCCTGTCGTTCCTCCTCAATCTGACGCTCAATTTCCTCCAACGCTAATAGTTTCATCCTCTCTTGTAGGACAGCGGTCCGTGATTCGCTGAGGGCTAGTGAATGGCGGCTGCCATGGCCACATACAAAGGGGTATCCACTGGTCGAACTCTCACTCCGTCTAGAGTGCCTCGACGATTTCCCTTCAGTTAAGGGGTGAGCGGATCCGGTCTCAGGAAGCTGGTCGACCTGTGCGGTGGGAGTTACCTCCTCCATAGGTTCTTCCTGTAGACCACTTTCCCGTCCCAAAGCAGTTTCTGGTCCTTGGTCCAGAGGGGATGGTTGATGGCTGAAACGTACAGCTGATCCAGCACCAATTTGAGCTCTGGTGGGCTTGCCCTTGGATGTGGTAAACTCAACCACATAATCCTTAAGATAACCAGGTGCTTGCCTGGTTCTCCTGGTACTACTGGTGGTTGAGGATGAAGCCTTTGTTACTTTAGGCTTAGCTCCTGGACCTTTTCGTTGTTCCAGGACCTTTCCCTCCGCTGCTCTCTCTTCCTGTCTCCCTCCTTCCAGTGGAGACAATTCCCCCTCCATTTCCTTTCCACCTATCTTTGGTTCCGTCATCATCCGACTCAAAGGACCATTGAAAGATTAGTGGAATCTGTGTGGGTAGCTGGACAGGTAGGATGACTGACAGTGGGGGTGAACAGGTGGTCACGGGTCAGGTGACAGAGGAATGGATGAGACTGAGGCAGGAATTCCTTTAACCATAAAGTGGTATATTTACTGAGTAGTCTGTGCTGCATAACAAAGGAAACAGAATAACGTGTATCCAATCAAATCCATCATCACAAAGATCTAATCATAACAATCATTCATTGTTAACATCATTTAGGGAATTCAACAATCCAGTTAATTAATAAGTCAATAGGAATCGTAACTATTTATCATAAATCATGAAAGAATAATACAAACAGTGATCGGTTATTCAATCTATAAATCGCCATCAGTTGGATATCAGAGCCGATCAGTTCAACAAACAATTACTTTCTTATTTCACCCTTTCAAGTGTCTTCATGTGTACACGGAATTTCATTACATATTAACTATACCAATTGCATAATTGTCCTATTATGATCCGTAGGGCCGGAATCATTGACCATTCACATTAGACAAAATGTTTGAAGCGTGCGCTCCAAGCCACGCGATAATAACTTCAAACAACAACTGATGGCCCACTCTCCCGATCGCAACAGATAGTTCAGATGAAAGGTAACAGAGTCGGTGGACTTACGTGGATTCATGGACGCACAGAACTTCTGGATTTGACAGAGTGAAGGAAGAGAAAGCAGCGCGATCAGGCGATGGTGATTTCCTCCTTTTATGGAGTGGAGATCTGTCGGACATTTCCACCTGACCTAATTAAAGCGCCCCTGGCCCAGCTGAGTAAGTGGCAATGAAATAAAGGATTATTCCACCAACTCCATGGGCTTTTTCTACACCTACCTTCGAACTCAGTGCCTCTTTGCTTGTCATCATGGGAAAATTAAAAGAAATCAGCTAAGACCTCAGAAAAAGAATTGTAGACCTCCACAAGTCTGGTTCATCCTTGGGAGCAATTTCCAAATGTCTGGAGGTACCACGTTCATCTGTACAAACAATAGTAACCAAGTATAAACACCATGAGACCAAATCAATCCCAGAACAGCAGAGGACCTTATGAAGATGGTGGTGGAAACAGGTACAAAAGTATCTATATCCACAGTAAAACAAGTCCTATATCGGCATAACCTGGAACGCCGTTCAGCAAGGAAGAAGCCACTGCTCCAAAACAGCCATAAAAAAGCCAGACTACGGTTTGCAACTGCACATGGGGACAAAGATTGTACTTTTTGGAGAAATGTCCTCTGGTAGGATGAAACAAAAATAGAACAGTTTGGCCATAATGACCATCGTTATGTTTGGAAGAAAAAGGGGGACGCTTGCAAGCCAAAGAACACCATCCCAACCGTGAAGCACGGGGGTGGCAGCATCATGTTGTGGGGGTGCTTTGCTGCAGGAGGGACTGGTGCACTTCACAAAATAGATGGCATCATGAGGTAGGAAAATAATTATGTGGATATATTGAAGCAACATCTCAAAACATCAGTCAGGATGTTAACACTTGGTCGGTAATGGGTCTTCCAAATGGACAATGACCCCAAGCATACTTCCAAAGTTGTGGCAAAATGGCTTAGGATAACAAAGTCAAGGTATTGGAGTGCCATCACAAAGCCCTGACCTCAACCCTATAAAAAATGTGTGGGCAGAGCTGAAAAACAGTGTGCGAGCAAGGAGGCCTACAAATCTGATTCAGTTACACCAGCTCTGTCAAGAGGAATGGGCCAAAATTCACCAAACTCATTGTGGGAAGCTTGTGGAAGGCTACCTGAAACATTTCACCCAAGTTAAACAATTTAAAGGCAATGCTACCAAATACTAATTTGTGTATGTAAACTTCTGACCCACTGGGAATGTGATGAAAGAAATAAAAGCTGAAATAAATAATTCTCTCTACTATTATTCTGACATTTCACATTCTTAAAATAAAGTGGTGATCCTAACTGACGTAGGACAGGGAATTTTTTCTTGGATTAAATGTCAGGTATTGTGAAAAACTGAGTTTAAATGTATTTGGCTAAGGTGTATGTAAACTTCCGACTTCAACTGTATAAGCTGGAAGTAGATGGTTAATTGTTGTTCATTAGTTTACTCTAATTAGGGAAGGGATGGTAGGGTTAGGTTAAAATAATAAAGGAACATGTATATAAAATATAAATACAGCACCAGTCAAAAGATTGAACACACCTACTCATTCACGGGTTTTTCTTTAATTTGACTATTTTTTATATTGTAAAGTAATAGTGAAGACATTAAAACAACACATATCCAATCATGTAGTAACCAAAAAAGTGTTAAACAAATCTAAAAATATTTTATATTTGAGATTCTTTAAAGTAGCCACCCTTTGCCTATATGACAGCTTTGCACAATCTTGACATTCTCAAAACCAGCTTCACCTGGAATGCTTTCCCAACAGTCTTGAAGGAGTTCCCACATATGCTGAGCACTTGTTGGCTGCTTTTCCTTCACTCTGCGGTCCGACTCATCCCAAACCATCTCAATTAGGTTGAGGTCGGGTGATTGTGGAGACCAGGTCATCTGATGCAGCACTCCATCACTCTCCTTCATAGTCAAATAGCCCTTACACAGCCTGGTGGTGTGTTAGGTCATTGTCCTCTTGAAAAACAAATGATAGTCCCACTAAGCGCAACCAGATGGGATGACGTATTGCTGCAGAATGTTGAGAAGCCATGCTGCTTAAATGTGCCTTGAATTCTAAATAAATCACAGACAGTGTCACCAGCAAAGCACCCCGACCCCATCATACCTCCTCCATGCTTCACGGTGGGAACCACACATGCGGAGATCATCCGTTCACCTACTCTGGATCTCACAAAGCCACGGCGGTTGGAACCAAAAATCTAAATTTTGGACTCATTAGACCAAAGGAAAGATTTACACTGGTCTAAGGTCCAGTGCTCGTGTTTTTTGGTCCAAGCAAGTCTCTTCTTATTATTGGTGTCCTTTAGTAGTGGTTTCTTTGGAGCAAATCAACTACAGTGGGGGGAAAAAGTATTTGATCCCCTGCTGATTTTGTTCGTTTGCCCACTTACAAATAAATTATCAGTCTATAATTTTAATTGTAGGTTTATTTGAACAGTGAGAGACAGAATAACAACAACAAAAATCCTGAAAAACGCATGTCAACAATGTTATAAAATGATTTGCATTTTAATGGGGGAAATAAGTATTTGACCCCTCTGCAAACCATGACTTAGAACTTGGAGGCAAAATCCTTGTTGGCAATCACAGAGGTCAGACGTTTCTTGTAGTTGGCCACCAGGTTTGCACAGATCTCAGGAGGGATTTTGTCCCACTCCTCTTTGCAGATCTTCTCCAAGTCATTAAGGTTTTGAGGCTGACGTTTGGCAACTCGAACCTTCAGCTCCCTCCACAGATTTTCTATGGGATTAAGGTCTGGAGACTGGCTAGGCCACTCCAGGACCTTAATGTCCTTCTCTTGAACCATCCTTGGCCGTGTGTTTTGGGTCACTGGCTGAGGGAAGGATGTTCTCACCCAAGATTTGACGGTACATGGCCCCGTCCATCATCCCTTTGATGCGGTGAAGTTGTCCTGTCCCCTTAGCAGAACAACACCCCCAAAGCATAATGTTTCCACCTCCATGTTTGACGGTGGAGATGGTGTTCTTCGGGTCATAGGCAGCATTCCTCCTCCTCCAAACACGGCGAGTTGAGTTGATGCCAAAGAGCTCCATTTTGGTCTCATCTGACCACAACACTTTCACCAGTTGTCCTCTGAATCATTCAGATGTTCATTGGCAAACCTCAGACGGGCATGTATATGTATTCTTGAGCAGGGGTACCTTGCGGGTGCTGCAGGATTTCAGTCCTTCACGGCGTAGTGTGTTACCAATTGTTTTCTTGGGGACTATGGTCCCAGCTGCCTTGAGATCATTGACAAGATCCCCCCGTGTAGTTCTGGGCTGATTCCTCACCGTTCTCATGATCATTGCAACCCCACGAGGTGAGATTTTGCATGGAGCCCCAGGCCGAGGGAGATTGACAGTTATTTTGTGTACCTTCCAGTTGCGAATAATCGCTCCAAATGTTGTCACCTTCTCAGCAAGCTGCTTGGCGATGGTCTTGTAGACAATTGTAGCCTTGTGTAGGTCTACAATCTTGTCCCTGACATCCTTGGAGAGCTCTTTGGTTTTGGCCATGGTGGAGAGTTTGGAATCTGATTGATTGATTGCTTCTGTGGACAGGTGTCTTTTATACAGGTAACAAGCTGCGGTAAGGAGCACTCCCTTTAAGAGTGTGCTCCTAATCTCAGCTCGTTACCTGTATAAAAGACACCTGGGAGCCAGAAATCTTTCTGATTGAGAGGGGGTCAAATACTTATTTCCCTCATTAAAATGCAAATCAATTTATAACATTTTTGACATGAGTTTTTCTGTATATTTTTGTTGTTATTCTGTCTCTCACTGTTCATATAAACCTACCATTAAAATGATAGACTGATCCTTTCTTTATCAGTGAGCAAACGTACAAAATCAGCAGGGGATCAAATACTTTTTTCCCCCACTGTATGAAGGCCTGACTCCTCTGAAAAGTTGATATTGAGATGTGTCTGTTACCTGAACTCTGTGAAGCATTTATTTGGGCTGCAATTACTGAGGTGCAGTTAACTCTAATGAACTTATCCTCTGCAGCAGAGGTAACTCTGGGTCTTCCTTTCTTGTGGCGGTCCTCATGAGAGCCAGTTTCATCATAGCGCTTGATGGTTTTTGTGACTGCACTTGAAGAAACTTTCAAAGTTCTTGAAATTTCCAAATTGACTGACCTTCATGTCTTAAAGTAATGATGGACTGTCGTTTCTCTTTGCTTATTTGAGCTGTTCTTGCCATAATATGGATTTGGTCTTTTACCGAATAGGGCTATGTTCTGTATACCACCCCTACCTTGTCACAACACAACTGATTGGCTCAAACACATTAAGAAGGAAAGAAATTCCACAAATTAACTTTTAACAAGGCACACCTGTTAATTGATTTTTTTTCTTCAGGTGATTACCTCATGAGCTGTCATCAAAGCTGTCATCAAGGCAAAGGGTGGCTACTTTGTTTACAGTTTTCATGTATATGCTATTATTCTACAATGTAGAAAATAGTACAAATAAAGAACAATCCTTGAATGAGTAGGTGTGTCCAAACTTTATATTGGCATTGTATATATATATATATATATTGATGCTTGAGAAAGTCCCTGAAAACCCTTGAATTTGACTTGCCAACGTATGTACGAACCATGTTTGAAAGGATGTATAGTCCTAGTCCTATGTTGTTGTATAGATGGAGTTATGGGTCAGTTTGTATATATTCACTTTTATTCCTCTAATTAAACACATGGAACTGTGTCAAAATTATTTTTATTTTTGTTTCAAACCATTTTGAAAATGTTATCCCAATGTCACACATTGGCCCCATTATTTATAGAAAGACCAATAAACACGTAATGTGTCTTACCTCAGACAAAAGCTTACTGAAAGCGCTTCCCAGGATCACACAAATTAGCTACCAGTTGAAAAGCACTTACCTCGTGGAAAATGATTTATCTTCGAGCCATTTTCGGTTGGGATCATTTATACAAAGCAGTCGGTGCAGTACAAGGGGACTCCACCATCTGCTGCAGTTGAAAGGGATATTTAGCATCAGAATTTGTTTAAACACTTGCTTTATCTGACAGGCGTGAAAGCTTGTTTCGCACCAGACTGTATATGAACAAAACTCTCACAACAGAGTTCAACTGCTATATGTTCTAAGATCGATTGCAGATTAGTTTAAATGTTGTTCCCCCTCCTACCAGCAACTCCTGATCTCAGGGCAGATAACACTTGAGGATAAACAGAGGGAGGTAATTGCAGTCGTGTAAAAGGTTAAGGAAAAATACATACAGTGGGGGAAAAAAGTATTTGATCCCCTGCTGATTTTGTACGTTTGCCCACTTACAAAGAAATGATCAGTCTATAATTTTAATAGTAGGTTTATTTCAAAAGTGAGAGACAGAATAACAGCAAATAAATCCAGAAAAACGCATATCAAAAATGTTATAAAATGATATGCATATTAATGAGGGAAATGAGTATTTGACCCCTCTGCAAATCATGACTTAGTACTTGGTGGCAAAACCCTTGTTGGCAATCACAGAGGTCAGACGTTTCTTGTAGTTGGCCACCAGGTTTGCACACATCTCAGGAGGGATTTTGTCCCACTCCTCTTTGCAGATCTTCTCCAAGTCATTAAGGTTTCGAGGCTGACGTTTGGCAATTCGAACCTTCAGCTCCCTCCACAGATTTTCTATGGGATTAAGGTCTGGAGACTGGCTAGGCCACTCCAGGACCTTAATGTGCTTCTTCTTGAGCCACTCCTTTGTTGCCTTGGCCGTGTGTTTTGGGTCATTGTCATGATGGAATACCCATCCACGACCCATTTTCAATGCCCTGGCTGAGGGAAGGAGGTTCTCACCCAAGATTTGACAGTACATGGCCCCGTCCATCGTCCCTTTGATGCGTTGAAGTTGTCCTGTCCCCTTAACCTCTCTAGGGTATGTGGGACAAAATCGTCCCACCTAGTCAACAGCCAGTGGAATCGAGTGGCGCGATATTCAAATACCTTAGAAATGCTATTACTTCAATTTCTCAAACATATTACTATTTTACACCATTTTAACCTGTTGGGGATAGGGGGCAATATTTGCACGGCCGGATAAAAAACGTACCCGATTTAATCTGGTTATTACTACTGCCCAGAAACTAGAATATGCATATAATTATTGGCTTTGGATAGAAAACACCCTCAAGTTTCTAAAACTGTTTGAATGGTGTCTGTGAGTATAACATAACTCATATGGCAGGCAAAAACCTGAGAAGATTCCTTACAGGAAGTGCCGTCTCTGACCATTTCTTGGGCTTCTACACTCTCTTTATTGAAAACTGAGGATCTCTGATGTAACGTGACACTTCCTACGGCTCCCATAGGCTCTCAGAAGGCGGCAAATCGGTGAATGATGCCTTTGGAGCCCCTGGCTGAAAAGCACTAGCGCATTTGGATAGTGGTAGATCAGAGGACAATAAGACTGAGGCGCGTGCACGAGGCGACACCATGTTTTTATTTTTTCGTCTTTGAACTGAAACAGGGTTTCCCGGTCGGAATATTATCGCTTTTTTACGAGAAAAATCGCATAAAAATTGATTTTTAACAGCGGTTGACATGCTTCGAAGTACAGTAATGGAATATTTAGAATTTTTTTGTCACGAAATGCGTCGGGCGCATCACCCTTCGTCACCCTTCGGATAGTGTCTTGAATGCACGAACAAAACAGAGGATATTTGAACATAACAATGGATTATTTTGAACCAAACCAACATTTATTATTGAAGTAGAAGCCCTGGGAGTGCATTCTGACGAAGAACAGCAAAGGTAATCAAATTTTTCTAATAGTAAATCGGAGTTTGGTGAGGGCCAAACTTGGTGGGGTTCAAAATACCTAGCCATGATGGCTGGGCTATCTACTCAGAATATTGCAAAATGTGCTTTTGCCGAAAAGCTATTTTAAAATCGGACATAGCGATTGCATAAATGAGTTCTGTATCTATAATTCTTAAAATAATTGTTATGTTTTTTGTGAACGTTTATCGTGAGTAATTTAGTAAATTCACCGGAAGTGTTCGGTGGGAATGCTACTTCTGAACGTCACATGCTAATGTAAAAAGCTGTTTTTTGATATAAATATGAACTTGATTGAACAAAACATGCATGTATTGTATAACATAATGTCCTAGGGGTGTCATCTGATGAAGATCATCAAAGGTTAGTGCTGCATTTAGCTGTGGTTTGGGTTTATGTGACATTATATGCTAGCTTGAAAAATGGGTGTCTGATTATTTCTGGTTGGGTACTCTGCTGACATAATCTAATGTTTTGCTTTCGTTGTAAAGCCTTTTTGAAATCGGACAGTGTGGTTAGATTAACGAGAGTCTTGTCTTTAAAATGCTGTGAAATAGTCATATGTTTGAAAAATGGAAGTTTTCGGATTTTAGAGGAATTTGTATTTCGCGCCACGCCCATCATTGGATATTGGAGCAGGTGTTCCGCTAGCGGAACGTCTAGATGTAAGAGGTTAATTACAGAGAAAGGATTTTATAGGTTAGCATGTCATATCACTTAATCCGGCATAGCCAAAGACACGACATCTGTCTCTCACTGTTCAAATAAACCTACCATTAAAATTATAGACTGATCCTTTCTTTGTCAGTGCGAAAATGTACAAAATCAGCAGGGGATCAAATACTTTTTTCCCCCACTGTATAACTGTCTTGCTCCCATAAAGGTAAGGCAGAAGTTTTCCTCCTGCTGGTGTCTGTCCCTTCTCTTTGTTCTCCTTCTGCTTAGCAGATTTTAGCCTGCCTTCTCTGGATAAGTTATTTGACAGACGCTTCTTTCCAAATCGCTTTGGGTCACCAAATCTGTATATTAAAGTTGTCAGAAAAAATAATGTAATTTGCTTGTTTCACCTCCTGTTTTTCCAGTGGTGGAAAAATAACCCAATTGTCATACTTGAGTAAAAGTAAAGATAGCGTCATAGAAAATTATTCAAGTAAAAGTTAGTCACCCAGTAAAATAGTACTTGAGTAAAAGTCTAAAAGTATTTGATTTTAAACATGCGTAAGTATCAAAAGTAAATGTAATTGTTGAACATAAACTCAAGTATCAAAAGTTTAAATCATTCAAATTCCTTTTATTAGGCAAACCGGTGTCACGATTGTGTGTAGGAACGGACCAAGGCGCAGCGTGAATATTGTTCCACATATTCTTTTATAATGTGAAACTAGGCAAGACATACAATAAACAAAAACAACAAACCATGACGACAGCGGTGCAACATGCACTAACTCAATATAATCTCCCACAAACAAAGGTGGGAAAAACAACTACTTAAATATGATCCACAATTAGAGACAACGATGACCAGCTGCATCTAATTGGGGATCATCCAAAAACCCCAACATAGAAAAACAGAAACTAGAACCAAACAACATAGAAAAATAAAACTAGAATCCCCCCAGTCACGCCATGACCTACTCTACCATAGAAAATAAGAGCTCTCTATGGTCAGGACGTGACAACCGGACAGCACCATTTTCTTATTTTTTATTTATTTACAGATAGCCAGGGGCACACACCAACAATCAGACATCATTTACAAACAAATCATATGTGTTTAGTGAGTCAGCCAGAGCAGAAGAGGTAGGGATGACCAAGGACATTCTCTTGATAAGTGCGTGAATTGGACCATTTTCCTGTCCTGCTAAGCATTCTGAAAGCAATGAGTACTTTTGGGTGTCAGGGAAAATGTGTGGAGTAAAAGGTACACTGAATAAAAATATAAATGCAGCATGTAGCGCCTTACGGTCAGATGCCGAGCAGTTGCCATACCAGGCGGTGATGCAACCGGTCAGGATGGCGCAGCTGTAGAACTTTTTGAGGATCTGGGGATCCATGCCGAATCTTTTCAGTCTCCTGAGGTGGAGAATGCTGACCTGTAGTCAATGAACAGGGCAGTGTGGAGTGCAATTGAGATTGCATCATCTGTGGATCTGTTGGGGTGGTATGCGAATTGGAGTGGGTCTAGGGCAGTGGTTCCCAAACTTTATATAGTCCCGTACCTCTTCAAAAATTCAACCTCCAGCTGCGTACCCCCTCTAGCACCAGGATCAGCGCACTCTCAAATGTAGTTTTTTTTGGCACCATTATAAGCCTGCCACACACACTATATGATACATGTATTAAACATAAGAATGAGTGTGAGTTTCTTTCACAACCCGGCTCGTGGGAAGTGACAAAGAGCTCTTATAGGACCAGGGCACAAATAATAATAATAATCAACAATTTTGCTATTTATTTAACCATCTTACTGTCACGTCCTGACCAGTATAGGGGTTATTTGTTATTGTAGTTTGGTCAGGACGTGGCAGGGGGTGTTTGTTTTATGTGGTTCAGGGTGTGTTTTGTGTATGTGTTTAGGTAGAGGGGTATTTGATTTATTAGTCCGGGGTTTGTTAGTCTTTGTTCTATGTTAGTATATTTCTATGTTCTATCTAGTCTTTTGTATTTCTATGTTTAGTTTATTGGGGTTGGACCTTCAATTGGAGGCAGCTGGTTATTGTTGCCTCTGATTGAGGGTCCTATAATTAGGAGTTTGTTTTTCACGGGTTTTTGTGGGAGATTGTTCTTGAATAGCTGTTTGCCTGACAAGACTGTGAAGTTCGTTTCGTATACGTTTATGTGTTTTCCTTCTTCACCAAATAAAAAAAGAAGATGAGTGTACATTTTCCCACTGCGTCTTGGTCTCTACCCTACGACACCCGTGACACTTACATATAAAACCTTGTTTGTTCATCGAAAATTGTGAATAACTCACCACAGGTTAATGAGAAGGGTGTGCTTGAAAGGATGCGCATAACTCTGCAATGTTAGGTTGTATTGGAGATAGTCTCAGTCTTAAATCTTTTTCCACACACAGTCTGTGCCGGTATTTAGTCTTCATGCTTGTGAGGGCCGAGAATCCACTCTCACATAGGTACGTGGTTGCAAAGGGCATCAGTGACTTAGCAGCATGATTTGTCAAGGCAGGGTACTCTGAGTGCAGCCCATCCAGAAATCTGGCAGTGGCTTCTGATTAAATAACATTTTCACAGAATCGCTTGTTGCAATTTCGATGAGGCTCTTGTTCAGATATCGGTAAGTGGACTGGAGGCAGGGCATGAAAGGGATAATGAATCCAGTTGTTTGTGTCATCCGTTTCAGGAAAGTACCTGCTTAATTACGTACCCAACTCACTCAGGTGGTTTGCTATATCACATTTGACATTGTCCGTAAGCTTGTGTTCATTTGCCCACAAACAATCTTACAATGATGGAAAGACCGGTGTGTTGTCCTTGTTAATGCAGACAGAGAAGAGCTCCAACTTGTTAATCATAGACTCAATTTTATTCTGCACATTGAATATAGTTGTGGAGAGTCCCTGTAATCCTAGATTCAGATCATTCAGGCAAGAAAAAACATCACCCAGACAGGCCAGTCGTGTTAGTGTCACGACACCGACGGATGGTGGCGCCCCTCCTCGCCGGGGTGGTGCTCGGCGGTCGTCGTCGCCGGCCTACTAGCTGCCGTCGATCCTCTGTTTCACTTTCTGTTGGTTAGGTCTAGGTTAGGCACGCACCTGTTTTGTTTTAGTTGTTAGTGGGGGGGGGGGGGTATTTAGTCTAGCTAGGTAGGTTTGTGTTTTGTGCGTGATTGTTCTGTGTCAGGACTTATGTCGTTTGAGGAACGAGTGTTTCCCTCTGCCTGTGTTTTGTTTTGCCGCAGAGGTTTTTGTGGGCTGCGTCCCTGCTTAGTGTTTGAGCTGGGGTTTTGGAGCATTTGTTTGTATGCGCCCTGCCCTACCGTGTTCGTATGTTGTGGACGCTCATTAAAAGTGTATTCACGGATTTTCTGTCTCCTGCGCTTGACTCTGCCTCTCCTGCTTCCTTGAGCCAAACTTGACAGTTAGAAACTCGTCATCATGCAAGCGGTCAGACAAGTGAAAATGATGGTCAGTAAAGAACTTTAAACTCGTCTCTCAATTCAAAAAAACATGTCAATACTTTGCCGCTTGATAAAGCAAGGCCCCTGAACTCTCGTGTATTTTCTGCACTATGCAATGATATGGGTAGCGACCATGTAATGCATTTATAACATACAGAAGTGCACTGGTTATCTTCTCTAGGGCCAGTGGCGCATTATTCAAATACCTTAGAAATGCTATTACTTCAATTTCTCAAACATATGACTATTTTACACCATTTTAAAGACAAGACTCTCGTTAATCTAACCACACTGTCCGATTTCAAAAAGGCTTTACAACGAAAGCAAAACATTAGATTATGTCAGCAGATTACCCTGCCAGAAATAATCAGACACCCATTTTTCAAGCTAGCATATAATGTCACAAAAACCCAGAAGACAGCTAAATGCAGCACTAACTTTTTGATGATCTTCATAAGATGACAATGTTAGGACATTATGTTATACAATACATGCATGTTTTGTTCAATCAAGTTCATATTTATATCAAAAACCAGCTTTTTACATTAGCATGTGACGTTCAGAACTAGCATACCCCCTGCAAACTTCCGGTGAATTTACTAAATTACTCACGATAAACGTTCACAAAAAAACATAACAATTATTTTAAGAATTATAGATACAGAACTCCTCTATGCACTGGCTATGTCCGATTTTAAAATAGCTTTTCGGTGAAAGCACATTTTGCAATATTCTAAGTAGATAGCCCGGCATCACAGGGCTAGCTATTTAGACACCCAGCAAGTTTAGCACTCACCAAAGTCAGATTTACTATAAGAAAAATGTTATTACCTTTGCTGTTCTTCGTCAGAATGCACTCCCAGGACTTCTACTTCAATAACAAATGTTGGTTTGGTTCAAAATAATCCATAGTTATATCCAAATAGCGGCATTTTGTTCGTGCGTTCAAGACACTATCCGAAAGGGTAAAGAAGGGTGATGCGCCCGACGTGTTTCGTGACAAAAAAATTCTAAATATTCCATTACCGTACTTCGAAGCATGTCAACCGCTGTTTAAAATCAATTTTTATGCCATTTTTCTCGTAAAAAAGCGATAATATTCCGACCGGGAATCTGTGTTTTAGTACAAAGAGAGAGAAAATAAAAACATGGGGTCGCCTCGTGCACGTGCCTCAGTCTCATTCTCCTCTGATAGACCACTTACCAAAGGCACTAATGTTTTTCAGCCAGGGGCTGGAATTACATCATTCAGCTTTTTCCCGGGTTCTGAGAGCCTATGGGAGCCGTAGGAAGTGTCACGTTACAGCAAAGATCCTCAGTTTTCAATAAAGAGAGTCAAGAAGAACAAGAACTTGTCAGACAGGCCACTTCCTGTAAGGAATCTTCTCAGGTTTTTGCCTGCCATATGAGTTCTGTTATACTCACAGACACCATTCAAACAGTTTTAGAAACTTTAGGGTGTTTTCTATCCAAAGCCAATAATTATATGCATATTCTAGTTTCTGGGCAGTAGTAATAACCAGATTAAATCGGGTACGTTTTTTATCCGGCCGTGTAAATACTGCCCCCTAGCCCTAACAGGTTAATACATCTAGACGTTCCGCTAGCGGAACACCTGCTCCAATATCCAATGATAGGTGTGGCGCGAATTACAAATTCCTCAAAAAAAACAAAAACTTCAATTTTTCAAACATATGACCATTTCACACCATTTTACAGACAAGACTCTCCTTTATCTAACCACACTGTCTGATTTCAAAAAGGCTTTACAGCGAAAGCAAAACATTAGATTATGTCAGCAGAGTACCCAGCCAGAAATAATCAGACACCCATTTTTCAAGCTAGCATAGAATGTCACATAAACCCAAATCACAGCTAAATGCAGCACTAACCTTTGATGATCTTCATCAGATGACACCCCTAGGACATTATGTTATACAATACATGCATGTTTTGTTCAATCAAGTTCATATTTATATCAAAAACCAGCTTTTTACATTAGCATGTGACGTTCAGAACTAGCATTCCCACCGAACACTTCCGGTGAATTTACTAAATTACTCACGATAAACATTCACAAAAAACATAAATTATTTTAAGAATTATAGATACAGAACTCCTTTGTGCAATCGAGGTGTCTGATTTTAAAATAGCTTTTCGGTGAAAGCACATTTTGCAATATTCTGAGTAGATAGCCCAGCCATCACGGCCCAGCCATCACAAATACTGCCCCCTATCCATAACAGGTTAACCTGTTAGGGACAGATGTTCCGCTAGCGGAACGCCTCACCAATATCCAATGGTATAGAGTGGCGGGAATTACAAATCCTCAAAAATGCAAAAACTTCAATTTTTCAAACATATGACTATTTTACACCATTTTAAAGACAAGACTCTCC
Source organism: Salmo salar (assembly GCF_965601325.2). Taxonomy (NCBI): domain Eukaryota; kingdom Metazoa; phylum Chordata; class Actinopteri; order Salmoniformes; family Salmonidae; genus Salmo; species Salmo salar. Next base: position 155,591,663 of record NC_138291.1, read on the forward strand.
TTTATCTAACCACACTGTCCGATTTCAAAAAGGCTTTACAACGAAAGCAAAACATTAGATTATGTCAGGAGAGTACCCAGCCAGAAATAATCACACACCCATTTTTCAAGCTAGCATATATGTCACAAAAACCAAAACCACAGCTAAATGCAGCACTAACCTTTGATGATCTTCATCAGATGACACTCCTAGGACATTATGTTATACAATACATGCATGTTTTGTTCAATCAAGTTCATATTTATATCAAAAACCAGCTTTTTACACTAGCATTTTTTGTTCAGAACTAGCATACCCACCGAAAACTTCCGGTGAATTTACTAAATTACTCACGATAAACGTTGACAAAAAACATAACAATTATTTTAAGAATTATAGATATAGAACTCCTTTATGCAATCGCGGTGTCCGATTTTAAAATAGCTTTTCGGTGAGAGCACATTTTGCAATATTCTGAGTAGATAGCCCGGCCATCATGGCTAGCTATTTTGACACCCACCAAGTTTGGCACTCACCAAACTCAGATTTACTATAAAAAAAAAATGGATTACCTTTGCTGTTCTTCGTCAGCATGCACTCCCAGGACTTCTACTTCAACACCCAATGTTGTTTTGGTTCCAAATAATCCATAGTTATATTCAAATAGCTCCGTTTTGTTCGTGCGTTCAAATCACTATCCGAAGGGTGACGCGCCAGCACGTTTCGTGACAAAAAATGTCAAAATATTCCATTACCGTACTTCGAAGCATGTCAAACGCTGTTTAAAACACATTTTTATGCGATTTTTCTCGTAAAATAGCGATAATATTCCAACCGGGAGACGTTATATCCGTTCAAACACTGAAAGAAGAAAATAGAGTCGTCACATGCACGCGCGCACCAGTGCCATTGTTCTCAGAAGTACCACTCTCCAAAACCCCTACTGTTTTTCGACCAGAGACTGCAGAGTTATCATTCCACGTTCTGGCGCCTTCGAAGAGCCAATGAAAGCCTTAGAAAATGTCACGTTACAGCAGAGATCCTGTAACGTGATCAGACAGGGCACTTCCTGTATGGAATCTTCTCAGTTTTTGGCCTGCCAAATGAGCTCTGTTATACTCACAGACACCATTCAAACAGTTTTAGAAACTGTAGGGTGTTTTCTATCCAAATCTACTAATTATATGCATATTCTAGTTTCTGGGCAGGAGTAATAACCAGATTAACTCGGGTACATTTTTTATCCGGCCGTGAAAATACTGCCCCCTATCCCAAACAGGTTAACAAAGTTAACCATTTTCACTGTAGTGTCCAAAACGTCTTTCAAGCTGTCAGGCATTCCCTTGGCAGCAAGAGCCTCTCTGTGGATATTGCAGTGTACCCAAGTGGCGTTGGGAGCAACTGCTTGAATGTGCGTTACAACTCCACTATGTCTCCCTGTCATGGCTTTTGTGCCATCAGTACAGATACCAACATGAGCAGCAGCTACATTTGGCTACATATGGACGATTAGTGGAATTCCCACGAGAGAGTAACGGTTAATGTGATTGGATGTTCATTATTTGACTAGGCTACCTGTATTTGACATTGTGTTGTTATTTCGCTGAACTCTAGATGGTTTAATTTTATTTTTGGCAGTGAAACTTGGCTACTCAGGCGAGGAAAAAAACCTCACCCCGTTGGAAAATATAAATGGACAGTTTGAAAATGTGAATATTTTTTAATTTATTTTTTATCACATTTTTATTTGGCGTACTCCCGACAACATTGCGCGTACCCTAGTTTGGGAATACCTGGTCTAGGGTATCTGGGAGGATGCTGTTGATATGAGCCATGACCAGCCTTTCAAAGCACTTCATGACTACCAACATGAGTGCTACAGGGCGGTAGTCATTTAGGCAGATTACCTTCCCTTCCTTGGGCACAGGGACTATGGTGGTCTGCTTGAAACATGTAGGTTCTACAGACTTGGTCAGGAAGAGGTTGAAAATGTCAGTTAAGACACTTGTCAGTTGGTCAGCGCATGCTTTGAGTACACCTCCTGGTAATCCTTATAGAGTTGATTGAGTGCGGTCTTAGTGCCAGCATCGGTTTGTGGTGGTAAATAGATGGCTATGAATCATACAGATGAGAACTCTCTTGGTAGATAGTGTGGTCTACAGCTTATCATAAGGTACTCTACCTCAGGAGACCAATGGTGAAGATGGCGCCGGAGGCATTGGCCTTGGCATTCGTCCTGCTTGCTAACGTTGAATTGCTGGAAAATAAATGGGACAAACTGAAAGCACGTATATCCTACCAACGGGACATTAAAAACTGTAATATCTTATGTTTCACCGAGTAGTGGCTGAATGATTACATTAAGAACATACAGCTGGCAGGTTATGCACTCTATCGGCAGGATAGAACAGCAGCCTCTGGTAAAACACGGGGCGGGGGCCTATGCATATATGTAAACAATTAAGCTGTAGACCATACTATCTACCTTGAGAGTTCATCTGTATCTTTCATAGCTGTCTACATACCACCACAGACCGATGCTGGCACTAAAACCGCTCTCATTGAGCTGTATACCGCCATAAGCAAACGGGAAAACGTTCATCCAGAGGTGGCGCTCCTTGTGGCCGGGGACTTTAATACAGGTAAATTTACATCAGTTTTACCTCATTTCTATCAGCATGTTAAATGTGCAACCAGAGGGAAGAAAATTCTAGACCACCTTCACTCCACACACAGAGACACGTACAAAGCTCTCCCTCACCGTACATTTGTCAAATCTGACCATAATTCTATCCTCCTGATTCCTGCAAAAATTAAAGCAGGAAGCACCAGTGACTCGGTATATAAAAAAGTGGTCAGATGAAGCAGATGCTAAACTACAGCACTGTTTTGCTAGCACAGACTGGAATATGTTCTGGGATTCTTCCAATGGCATTGAGGAGTACACCACATCGGTCACTGGCTTTATCAATAAGTGCATCAAGGATGTCGTCCCCACAGTGACTGTACGTATATACCCCAACCAGAAGCCATGGATTACAGGCAACATTCGCACTGAGCTAAAGGGCAGGGCTGCCGCTTTCAAGGAGCGGGATTCTAGCCTGAAATCCCGCTATGCCCTCTGACGAACCATCAAACAGGCAAAGCATCAATACAGGACTAAGATCCAATTGTACTACATTGGCCCCCGACGCTCGTCAGATGTGGCAGGGCTTGCAAACTATTACAGACTACAAAGGGAAGCACAGCTGAGACCTGGTCAGTGACGCGAGCCTACCAGATGAGCTAAATAACTTCTATGCTCGCTTCGAGGCAAGTAACACTGAAACATGCATGAGAGCATCAGCTGTTCCGGATGGCTGTGTGATCATGCTCTCCGCAGCCGATGTGATTAAGACCTTTAAACAGGTCAACATTCACAAGGCCGCAGGGCCAGACTATTTACCAGGACGTGTGCTCCGAGCATGGGAATACCAACTGGAAAGTGTCTTCACTGACATTTTCAACCTCTCCCTGTCTGAGTCTGTAATAGCAACATGTTTCAAGCAGACCACCGTAGTCCCTGTGCCCAAGAACACTAAGGTAACCTGCCTAAACAACTACCGACCCGTCGCACTCACATCTGTAGCCATGAAATGCGTTGAAAGTCTGGTCATGCCTCACATCAACACCATTATCCTAGAAACCATAGACCCAAGTCAAATTGCATACCACACCAACAGATCCACAGATGATGCAAACTCTTTTCCACTCCACACTGCCCTTTCACACCTGGACAAAAAGGAACACCTATTTGAGGATGCAATTTATTGACTGCAGCTCAGCATTTAGCACCATAGTGCCCTCAAAGCTCATAACTAAGCTAAGGACCCTGGGACTAAACACCTCCCTCTGCAACTGGATCCTGGACTTCCTGACGGGCCGCTCCCACATGGTAAGGGTAGGTGACAACACAACCGCTGATCCTCAACACGGGGGCCCCTCAGGGGTGTGTGTTCAGTCCCCTCCTGTACTCCCTGTTCACTCATGACTGCACGGCCAGGCACGACTCCAACACCATCATTAACCTCTGGGCGGGCTCCGTCCCGTATGCGGGACGGACATCCAGCGAAAAATCCTATCGCCATTAGCATAACAAAATCGAATATTTTTTTTTCTTCACATTTAGGACTATGTTATATCGTTTTATAGATACACCTCTCCTGAATCGAACCACGTTGTCCGATTTCAAAAAGGCTTTACAGCAAAAACAAAACATTAGATTATGTTAGAGGAGTATATTGTAAAAGTAGCCACATAGCCATTTTCCGACCAACCACATGCATCACAAATAACCAAGAAACAGCTAAATGCAGCACTAACCTTTGACAATCTTCATCAGATGACACTCCTAGGACATCATGTTACACAATACATGCATTCTTTTGTTCGATAAAGTTCATATTTATATATAAAAACAGCATTTTAAATCGGCGCGTGACGTTGACTAACTATTTTCCCTCAAATGCGTCCGGTGAAACAGTGCTACAATTTACTAAATTACTATTTGAAAACATTTTTAAAATGTAATATTGTCATTCTAAGATTTATAGATTAGCACCTGCAATGCCAGATTTAAAAATAACTTTACTGGGTAATCACACTTTGCGATAAAAGGGGATGCGATACTCAGAAAAATAGGCTAGCAATACAGGTCAGCGCCATCTTGGAACAATCGCATATCAAATCTAGTCTTGTATACTATTGTCAATAATCCCTTACCTTTGACTATCTTCATCAGAAGGCACTTCCAGGACTCCCAGGTCCACAACAAATGTATTTTCGTTCGAAAAAGTTAATCCTTTACGCCCCAATAGCTTGTTCTTGTTAGCGCGTTCTGAAGGCTTCTCCAAAAGTACCATCAGCCGCGGGACTTCTCTCTCAACAAAATGCATTTTTTTTAATTTAGGTTCGTTCAAACATGCCAAACGTTGTATAACATAAATCTTTAGGGCCTTTTTCAACCAGAGCTCCAATAACATTCAAGGGGGGCGATTGCATTATCTTTCAAAACGTTTCGAAAGGGGAGGGTAGCCAGGGGCGCCGGCGTCATAATGGTGATGGCCCTCCTCATGTGACCACGTTCCACAGACTCTCATTGTGTCAGTTTTCACAGTAGAAGGCTCAAACCACTTTGTAAAGACTGGGGACATCTAGTGGAAGCAATAGGAAGTGCTCAATGAACCATTGCTCACGGTGTGATTTATAGGCAAAGTGATGAAGTTGAGTCCGCAATTCAGAATTCCACTTCCTGTTACGATCTGTCTCGGGGTTTTGACTGCCATATGAGTTCTGTTATACTCACAGACACCATTCAAACAGTTTTAGAAACTTTAGGGTGTTTTCTATCCACAAGTATTAATTATATTCATATCCTAGCTTCTGAGTTTGAGTAGGAGGCCGTTTAAAATGGGCACACATCTTTTTCAAAAATCGCTGTAGCGCCCCCTATCCTAGGCGACCGTCAAGAGGTTAAGTTTGCTGATGACCCAACAGTGGTCAGCCTGATCACCGACAATGATGAGACAGCCTATAGGGAGGAGGTCAGAGACCTGGCTGTGTGGTGCCAGGACAACAATCTCTCCCTCATCGTGATTAAGACAAAATAGATGATTGTTGACTACAGGAAAAGGAGGACCAAGCTTTTCCTAATTCTCATTGACGGGGCTGTAGTGGAGCAGGTTGACAGCTTCAAGTTCCTTGGCATCCACATCACCAACCACATCACCAACAAACCAAGCACACCAAGACAGTCTTGAAGAGGGCACAACAAAACCTATTCCCCCTCAGGAGACTGAAAAGATTTGGAATGAGTCCAAGAGAGAAAGAGGTAGTATTGGTGTGTGTGAGACAGATAAGAGTGATACATAGGAAGTGTGTGGGAGAAGGTGAAAGAGAAGGAGGGAGAAAGCGAAAGGTGAGAGTGACTATACAATAGGTTATCATTTACTTGTATCCTATGTCCCAATAAGTGATTTGAAATTGTGTTGGAATTATTGTAATCAAAACGAGAGACTTTGAGATTTCTTCAAAACAATCAAACTTTATTATTTATTTACTACAGTAATGGAGCTGGTCGGTAATCACCCCTGGTGGTGATCACTGAGAACTCAACAAGCTGGTTTGAGACACAACATTTTATGGCAAAGTCCATCCTCCTTCAGTCTACATGACAAACAACAGATGTATGTAATGGGTCACAATGTGAAGATTGGTATGAAAGATACTTATAAACAGTTCTCCATATTGGAGCCGTCTCCCCCTGGTACCACAGTATAGAAACATTAACTTATGTTTTGGAATGCGGTATCACCCAAAGACATCGCAAATCTTCCAGAGGCCCATCCTCAGTAGAACACACACAAATGAGCATTCTAACAACCCCTTATTCTTTTGCATAAAACAACCATTTGATGCAATAACAGCATTATAACATAGTCTTGTAATTTCCACCATAAAATCCCTGGACCCTATAAATGTCTATAACAGATCTACTGTATGTACTGTAGATAAAGAGAATTCCATGCACACACATCTGACTTTGTACCTACACGATACATTCCCTTCCTAGCCATGTCAATGAACAGGATTGATATGATATGTGGGCTTCCGAGTGGCGGTGGGCTTCCAAGTGGGGCAGTGGTCTAAGGCACTGCATCTCAGTGCAAGAGACGTCACTACAGTCCCTGGTTCAAATCCAGGCTGTATCACATCCGGCCATGATTGGGAGTCCCATAGGACGGCGCACAATTGGCCTAGTGTCGTCCGGGTTTGGCCAGGGTAGGACGTCATTGTAAATAATAATTTGTTCTTAACTGACTTGCATAGTGGTAACTTAGGGATACGACAACATCCAGTGAAATTGGAGGGCGCGCAATTCAAATAAAGAATCGTAATATTAAACATTCATTCAAGAAATTTGTGGAGTGGTTGAAAACGAGTTTTAATAATCTTAGGGATAGGCATCCCGCCAGCCGACAACATCCATTGAAATTCAAATCAATAATCGGAACATTAAACATTCATGAACAAACAAGTATCTTATATAATTTAAAAGCTTAAAATCTTGTTAATCTAACTGCGTTGTCTGATTTACAATAGGCTTTACGGCGAAAGCATAGCATGTGATTTTCTGAGGACGCACCCCACATCAACATATTTTTCAACCAGCACAGGCTTCATAAAATCACAAATAGCGATTAAATAAATCCCTTACTTTTGAAGATCTTCCTCTGTTTACAATCCCAAGGGTCCCAGCTACAACATGAATGGTTGTTTTGTTAGATAAATCCTTCTTTATTTCCCAGAAAGTCAGTTTAGATGGCGCCATCGATTTCAGTAATCCACTCGTTCAACATGCAGACAAAGGAGTCCAAAAAGCTACCGCTAAACTTTGTACAAACAAGTCAAACAATATTTCTATTTAATCCTCAGATACTCTAAAATGTAAATAAACCATCATATTTTGTACGGAAAGTAGTATGCTCAATAGGAAAGTAAAATTAGTAATCGCAAGCCCTCTCCCTCGCTCGCCGAAAGACTGATATTGTTCAGGTGGTCTACTAACCAAATCTCCAAATTCTTGCTTGTTTTTCCAAAGAAAAGCCTGAAACCTTGAATAAAGACTGTCAACGTCTAGTGGAAGCCATATGAATTGCAATCTGGGAGATGGATTTACATAGGAACAATAGGTTTCCATTATAAGAGCCTGGGAACTCAACAAAAAAAAACATGATTTTTCTTCGGATTTTCGCCTGCCATATCAATTCTGTTATAGTCTCAGACATTTTTTTTAAAGTTTTCGAAACTTCCAAGTGTTTTCTATCCAATGCTACCAGTTATATGCATATCCTGGCTTCTGTTCCAGAGTAACAGGCAGTTTACTTTGGGCATGTCAGTCAGGTGGAAATTCAGGAAACTAGACCCTATCCCTAAATAAAGAATACAATAAAAAATATGCTTCACATGCTAGAGTGAACAAACAGAAAAGGAGAAATACTTGAGATTAATTGCGCCCACAATTAGCCACCAGGTCCGGAACACAAATTAACAGCAAATTAACCGGCTGAATTGAACGAATCACCTGGAATAAACTAGAGGCTGCACTTCTGCCTCCATTGCTCAACATGATGTCCAGGAAAACAGTCTGACTCTGATGGTAAAGCACACTTGATTTTATGCTTAATAAGTCTGTGGGATCGATGGCAGGGCGAGAGGGCAGAATGGTCACAAATATTTGTAAAAATTATTCCAGTAATAACCGTTTCTGGAATATTTTTTACATTTAAAGCGGAACAAAAGATGTGTAAACAAAGCTTTTTCTGACGCTTGTACTTGTCTGCTATTGCCTCCATTGTGCTGTGTACATTCTGTATATAACTTATTTTCTGGAACACACACACACACACACACACACTCTCTCTCTCTCTGTCACACACACACAACCTCCACTTAAATGAAAACTGAGCTGAAGTACAGCAACATAGCTAAAGGGCAACAGGTCGATTGAGACACAAAACAGAGCATTCAAAACGCAATCAGACACTCACTCACTTTTTTATTTATCTCTTAAGGTTCATGTCTCAGTGCTTAACCTGTTGGGGGTAGGGGGCTGTATTGACACGGCCGGATAAAAAAACGTACCCGATTTAATCTGGTTACTACTCCTGCCCAGTAACTAGAATATGCATATAATTATTGGCTTTGGATAGAAAACGCCCTAACATTTCTAAAACTGTTTGAATGGTGTCTGTGAGTATAACAGAACTCATATGGCAGGCAAAAACCTGAGAAGATTCCTTACAGGAAGTGCCCTCTCTGACAAGATCTTATTCTTCTTGTCTCTGTTTTTTGAAGACTGAGGATCTTTGCTGTAACGTGACACATCGTACGGCTCCCATAGGCTCTCAGAGCCCGGGAAAAAGCTGAAACACATTTGCGCGTTTGGCAAGTGGCCGATCAGAGGACAATGGGCTTAGGCGTGTGCACGAGTCGACCCCGTGCCTTTCATCTTTTTACCTAAACGCAGATTCCCGGTCGGAATATTATCGCTTTTTTACGAGAAAAATGGCATAAAAATTGATTTTAAACAGCGGTTGACATGCTTCGAAGTACGGTAATGGAATATTTAGAATTTTTTTGTCACGAAATGCACCGTGCTCGTCACCCTTCTTTACCATTCGGATAGTGTCTTGAACGCACGAACAAAACGCCGCTATTTGGATATAACAATGGATTATTTGGGACCAAACCATCATTTGTTATTGAAGTAGAAGTCCTGGGAGTGCATTCTGACGAAGAACACCAAAGGTAATAACATTTTTCTTATAGTAAATCTGACTTTGGTGAGTGCTAAACTTGCTGGGTGTCTAAATAGCTAGCCCTGTGATGGCGGGCTATCTACTGAGAATATTGCAAAATGTGCTTTCACCGAAAAGCTATTTTAAAATCGGACATATCGAGTGCATAGAGGAGTTCTGTATCTATAATTCTTAAAATAATTGTTATGCTTTTTGTGAACGTTTATCGTGAGTAATTTAGTAAATTTTTTGTAAATTCACCGGAAGTTTGCTAGTTCTGAACGTCACATGCTAATGTGAAAAGCTGGTTTTTGATATAAATATGAACTTGATTGAACAAAACATGCATGTATTGTATAACATAATGTCCTAGGTGTGTCATCTGATGAAGATCATCAAAGGTTAGTGCTGCATTTAGCTGTCTTCTGGGTTTTTGTGACATTATATGCTAGCTTGAAAAATGGGTGTCTGATTATTTCTGGCTGGGTACTCTGCTGACATAATCTAATGTTTTGATTTCGTTGTAAAGCCTTTTTGAAATCGGACAGTGTGGTTAGATTAACGAGAGTCTTGTCTTTAAATAGCTGTAAAATAGTCATATGTTTGAGAAATTGAAGTAATAGCATTTCTAAGGTATTTGAAAATCGCGCCACAGGATTCAACTGGCTGTTACGTAGGTGGGACGATTTGGTGCCACCTAGCCCAGAGAGGTTAATAACATTATCTCCACGACAAATGTCAACAAGCATAACGACATACTGTTACTGCTAAAACCATTTTCAAATTTAGTCCATACTCCCTTATTCTACTGGCGACCTTTCGGAAGAGGTACCAGATCATGAAGTTAGCACCCTAACCCTTCGCAGAATTCCACACTCCAGTATACCAATCTGGTGAAATTTGTATCGAAACAAAAACACAAAATGAAATCAGTAATACCTATCTCACAATCCATTTGAAGTACCTCTCTTTCTCTTATTGTGTGCAGGGGAGACACTCTAGACCCAAACTGCTACAGACCAATATCTATCCTACCCTGCATTTATAAGGTCTTCGAAAGCGAAGTTAACAAACAGATCACCAACCATTTCGAATCCCACCGTACCCTCTCCGCTATGCAATCTGGTTTCCGAGCTGGTCATGGGTGCACCAATGCCACGCTCCTAAACGATATCATAACTGCCATCGATAAGAGACAATACTGTGCAGCTCTATTCATCGACCTGGCCAAGGCTTTCGACTCTGTCAATCACCACATTCTTATCGGCAGACTCAACAGCCTTGGTTTCTCAAATAACTGCCTCGCCTGGTTCACCAACTACTTCTCAGATAGAGTTCAGTGTGTCCAATCGGAGGGCCTGCTGTCCGGACCTCTGGCAGTCTCTATGGGGTGCCACAGGGTTCAATTCTCGGGCCGACTCTCTTCTCTATATACATCAACGATGTCGCTCTTGCTACTGGTGATTCTCTGATCCACCTCTACGCAGATGACACCATTCTGTATACTTCTGGCCCTTCTTTGGACACTGTGTTAACTAACCTCCAGATGAGCTTCAATGCCATACAACTCTCCTTCCGCAGCCTCCAACTGCTCTTAAATGCAAGTAAAACTAAATGCATGCTCTTCAACCGATCGTTGCCCACACCTGCCCGCCCGTCCAGCATCACTACTCTGGACGGTTCTGACTTAGAATATGTGGACAACTACAAATACCTAGGTGTCTGGTTAGACTGTAAACTCTCCTTCCAGACTCACATTAAGCATCTCCAATTCAAAATTAAATCTAGAATCTGCTTCCTATTTCGCAACAAAGCATCCTTCACTCATGCTGCCAAACTTACCATCGTAAAACTGACTATCCTACCGATCCTTGACTTCGGCGATGTCATTTACAAAATAGCCTCCAACACTCTACTCAGCAAATTGGATGCAGTCTATCACAGTGCCATCCGTTTTGTCACCAAAGCCCCATATACTACCCACCACTGCGACCTGTATGCTCTCGTTGGCTGGCCCTCGCTTCATATTCGTCGCCAAACCCACTGGCTCCAGGTCATCTATAAGTCTTTGCTAGGTAAAGCCCCGCCTTATCTCAGGTCACCATAGCAGCATGCACGCGCTCCAGCAGGTATATTTCACTGGTCACCCCCAAAGCCAAATCCTACCTTTGGCCACCTTTCCTTCCAGTTCTCTGCTGCCAATGACTGGAACGAACTGCAAAAATCACTGAAGCTGGAGACTCATATCTCCCTCAATAACTTTAAGCACCAGCTGTCAGAGCAGCTCACAGGTCACTGCATCTGTAAATAGCCCATCCAACTACCTCATCCCAATACTGTTATTTATTTTATTTATTTTGCTCCTTTGCACCCCAGTATCTCTACTTCCACATTCATCTTCTGCACATGTATCACTCCAGTGTTTAATTGCTATATTGTAATTATTTCGCCACTATGGCCTATTTATTGCCTTAACTCCCTTATCCTACCTCATTTGCAGACACTGTATATAGACTTTTTCTATTGTATTATTGACTGTATGTTTGTTCATTCCATGTGTAATTGTGTGTTGTTGTTTGTGACGCACTGCTTTGCTTTATCTTGGCCAGGTCGCAGTTGTGAATGAGAACTTGTTTTCAACTAGCCTACCTGGTTAAACAAAGGTGAAATAAAAAAAATTTAAATAAAAAATTAACATATATTTTCCCTTCTATATGCAGACTGAACACAGTACCTCTGTATATTACCCAAAGACGAGGACCTGAGGGAACTGGTAATTTTCCCCTTTCAAAAACATGTTAACTAAAAAATGAACAAATTTGAATAACTAATCAATTTAGAATTACAACTCTTTATAACTCCCTATGGAAAAAAAATAATAATCTCCTAAAGTAAATGTACAATTTGGATAGAGACTGGTGTTTCTCATTCATTTTATAATTAAATCCCCCTGTTCCAATAATTTCTAGGGAGGTTGATCAGTCCTCACGAGGAATTTTAACACCATTAAAATGTTTACTCTCCCTTTTCTTTCCCTGTCCTTCAGAAACCATTTAAATACCTTTCAAAACATTTCCATCCTTCTGCATGCTCAATTTAACTGAATTGAAAAGACATCACCTTATAAATCCCACAGTATCAACACACCACTAACGCACATTCGTAACCAGTAAATGTGTGCATGCTGGTGAACCGTAGGTCCAGAACACACATGAACAGGCCTCACTTATTATCACTGAGTCTAACAATTCACTGGTCTCTTTCCCCCAAAAAATTAAAGTTTATTTTAGGTTTGTAACCCCTATACCAATTCCTTGTGACCCCAGTTCATTTTAGGTTGGTAACCCCTATACTAATTCCTCATCACCCCTCCACCCTTTCGTCCATTCTAGAAATCTATTTCCGAATAAGACAACATAAAACGTAAATCTATTTAAAAATGAATACCCCATAAAATGTCTCATGATGTCAAAAAACCCCCAAGGCTTCCTGAGTTTGCAAGGAGTGTTTGGCCATATAATATACATTTGTTACCTTTAGAATCCATTCCCCTGGCATGTCGCCTAGATTCTTCAACCCAAAATACGTTTTCCGCAATTACCGTTTTGATCACAGGGTTCAAACCTTCCATCAAAGCAGAAGTGCAAATTCTATCAATACCCTCCCATTCCCAATCTTTCTGTGGCAGCGTACTGGTATTCATTCCGGGTTTATCGTGATGCATTTTTTGTTGATAGAATGCTGACATCAAAGCATCGGTATATTGAGCATTTGATTCTGGTTTTATGTCTTATGCCAACTCATAATTGCCTTTCTGAATTCTTTATTTGATTTGAATTCACCATCAGCAGGAAAATGGTGTCCAATTTTGTCTAATTTGCTCAATTTTTCCCATATTCTACCCAAATTGGTAAAATGCTCATGCGCTTCTTTCAGCACCTCCATGGCTTTTTTCAAATCTGCTAGCTCTATATTACAGGGAGAATCGGAGCTGTTTGTAGCCATATCAATAGTTATTATTCCCTAAACTCTCCCGACGGTGTTCTGGATTTCTTCATTCCCGTCTATAACACACACCTTCTATTAACTATTTTCTAAGATAGCACTACACACTTCCCCGGATAATAATTAATGGGTCACGGCACTTAATACCTTGTATTAGTACTGATACCATAGCATCTGCAAATGTATTACTGGAGAATATGGAGGACTTAATGGCTTTTTCCCGTATTGCCTCCAATAACCCTATTATTGATAACACACATCACCAAAATTATTCACACTTGTCTTCCTATTTCCACATAATCTGCCATGGTTCACCACTCCAACAGGGCACAAAACTAATCTCCCATTCACACACACACTCACACCCTGCGGTATTACAGCCACTGCAACTGGGCCTTTTGTTCTCTCGTTACAGGTTTAGCAGGGAACCAACTCCACCCAGAATCGTTATACAATGGGCCTACCGAATTAAACTCAGGCTCTCCAGGTCCGTATCCCATAAATTGTTCACCCTATGATTCTCATCTCCACAATATGTCAAAATGAGTGGAAACAGATATAGGAACTTGCCTACATTGTTTGTTGCCAGCTCTGCTCCACTGATCTGGACTCTTTGGTTTGACTACAAGTCGTGGTGAACCCTGTTCACATCTGTTAGGTTCTAATTTTGAGTAAATAACTCACGGACACTTGAGAAGCTTAACCAAGTTTAATTATTCGCAAAGGGTCGTTACAGCTGTAATTCAGACAAAAGACATGGCTTCCCCCGTGGTGGTATTCATACCCCACTTTAGTGGAGTCTCCTCCTTATCTCTAAAAATTGCATCCTTCTTGCTAAGCAGGGAACTAAGTGATATGAGCCTTCAACGGTTTCTCGCCTTATCAGTACTGTCACATGCAATTGTTTTGCCTGCACTCAGCACATTCCAAGCTTAGTTGTCGTAATGCAGAGAACTATTAACTTCTCACTCCTTTATATACTATACGTCTGATCTATCATGTCTTTAATATCTCAATGTTCAAAGTTTACCCCGAATCCAACAGTCGTCTCAACAGCACTCTGTAGAGTAACACAATGGTCTAGCCTGAGTACAGCTAGTGTCCATCCTCCTTTGGGTACATTGACTTCAATAAACCTAGGAGGCTCATGGTTCTCACCCCCTTCCATAGACTTTCACAGTAATTATGACAACTTCTGGAGGACGTCCTTCAACCTATCAGAGCTCTTGCAGCATGAACTGACAAGTTGTCTACCCAATCAAAGGATCAGAGAATTAATCTAGTACTGAAAGAATAAACTACAGCTAGCTAGCACTGCAATGTATAAAATGTAAGTAGTATACTCAAAAAGAGTAAAAAAAACAATAGTTCAACAGGTTTTAACAACTTAAACAAATCTGCATGGAAGCAGAATATTTACATTAGAATCCTCTGCCATGAAGATGCATTAAAACAAGATGCCATTGCACCATGGATGATAATAAAGCTGTGTATCAAAGTTTCCCGCTGTGAAAACTAAACTGTGCACAAGCATGTGATGTGATTCTCTATGGGACTGAGCTGGTGCCAGACTGAGCCTGCATCCCAGGGACCAAAGGAGATCTCAGCCCTGCTCCTCTGTAGCACCCTTGCTCACTACACGCTCCCTCTTTACCAGGGAGCACAGAGAGAAACACTGGAAGCAAGCCTTACTGTCATGGCTGCAGTTGGTGCCAAGTCAGCCTATCTCCCCTGTGTGTGATCTCAGAGGTGTCTGAGAGCCATGTGAGCTCATTAGCACTGTTGGATCTTTCCAGTGTCGGCCCCAACACAACCAGCTGACAAAACAAACTTGAAGTCCTGGAGGGGCGTAAGTCACAGTCACACACAAACACAGGCTGAAGCAGACTTGCACGCACACACACACACATACAGCACACACACACACACACAGGCCACAAAAAAAATAGGATGAAGACATTCTATAGCGGCAGGCTCTCAACAGCAACCCTAACCCCAAAGACTTAAATGTTTTATTTGTACCACTGGCTCCTTTGAGAACTCCCTGTTTTTACAAAAGATTGTGCCAGATGATCCCTGTCTTGCCAAGCTAGTTTGACTCTCTGCAGATGAGTCGGGGGTGTGTGTCTGCCTTACCGGACACAATTCTGTATTAGACTCTGTCTGTGGGTTTTATTCTGTGAATAATGTGAAATTGTAAACTGCTAAAAAAAAGAAAGGGAACACTAAAATAACACATCCTAGATCTGAATGAATGAAATAATCTTATTAAATACTTTTTTCTTTACAAAGTTGAATGTGCTGACAACAAAATCACACAAAAATAATCAATGGATATCCAATTTATCAACCCATGGAGGTCTGGATTTGGAGTCCCACTCAAAATTAAAGTGGAAAACCACACTACAGGCTGATCCAACTTTGATGTAATGTCCTTAAAACAAGTCAAAATGAGGCTCAGTAGTGTGTGTGGCCTCCACATGCCTGTATGACCTCCCTACAACGCCTGGGCATGCTCCTGATGAGCTGGTGGATGGTCTCCTGAGGGATCTCCTCCCAGACCTGGACTAAAGCATCCGCCAACTCCTGGACAGTCTGTGGTGCAACGTGGCGTTAGTGGATGGAGCGAGACATGATGTCCCAGATGTGCTCAATTGGATTCAGGTCTGGGGAACGGGCCAGTCCATAGCATCAATGCCTTCCTCTTGCAGGAACTGCTGACACACTCCAGCCACATGAAGTCTCGCATTGTCTTGCATTAGGAGGAACCCAGGGCCAACCGCACCAGCATATGGTCTCACAAGGGGTCTGAGGATCTCATCTCGGTACCTAATGGCAGTCAGGCTACCTCTGGCGAGCACATGGAGGGCTGTGCGGCCCCCCAAAGAAATGCCACCCCACACCATGACTGACCCACCGCCAAACCGGTCATGCTGGATGATGTTGCAGGCAGCAGAACGTTCTCCACGGCGTCTCCAGACTCTGTCATGTCTGTCACATGTGCTCAGTGTGAACCTGCTTTCATCTGTGAAAAGCACAGGGCGCCAGTGGTGAATTTGCCAATCTTGGTGTTCTCTGGCAAATGTCCTGCACGGTGTTGGGCTGTAAGCACAACCCCCACCTGTGGACGTCGGGCCCTCATACCACCCTCATGGAGTCTGTTTCTGACCGTTTGAGCAGACACATGCACATTTTTGCCCTGCTGGAGGTCATTTTGCAGGGCTCTGGCAGTGCTCCTTCTGCTCCTCCTTGCACAAAGGCGGAGGTAGCGGTCCTGCTGCTGGGTTGTTGCCCTCCTACGGCCTCCTCCACATCTCCTGATGTACTGGCCTGTCTCCTGGTAGCGCCTCCATGCTCTGGACACTACGCTGACAGACACAGCAAACCTTCTTGCCACAGCTCGCATTGATGTGCCATCCTGGAATCACTCCTTTATTGGGGGTGTCTTGATAATTGCCTATAATTTCCACCTGTTGTCTATTCCATTTGCACAACAACATGTGAAATTTATTGTCAATCAGTGTTGCTTCCTAAGTGGACAGTTTGATTTCACAGAAGTGTGATTGACTTGGAGTTACATTGTGTTGTTTAAGTTTTCCCTTTATTTTTTTGAGCAGTGTATAAGTGTCCAGATGAGATCACCCAATGGTAAAAGTTTAATTGTCTGTTTACCAGAGCATCAGGCTGTGTGTCTGGAGCAGTGGCAGGCCAGACTCCATTGTGTATTCTGCCCTGTGTCTATTCTTTGCTTCCTGGGCCATCCTGGGAAAACAGGTTCCGAGAATACCTTTATCTTCCTCTCCCTGTAGCATCCATCACTGTGTTTCTTAATGCTCCTTATATATACAGCAGGGGAAAGTCAGCCTGCCCTTGCCTTGCCAGAGGAAACATCCCATTGCATTAATGTACATGATTATTAAAGCTAGCTAACAAGTATAATACATGCATGACTTTCATGTAGAATGGTCAGAGCTTATGTTGTTCTATACAACACCTGCTTTACATGGAAATGTTTCAATTGCCCATCGCTGCATAGAAATGTGTCGTAACCAACTAGCTATTGAACATGAGGTATTGACATAACTCAAAACCATGTTAGCCTGCTGAGCTAAAGCCAAGGTGCTTCAAAGATAATTCGTAAAAATCCAAATAACTTCACAGATCTTCATTGTAAAGGGTTTAAACACTGTTTTCCATGCTTGTTCAATGAACCATAAACAATTAATGAACATGCATCTGTGGAATGGTCATTAAGACACTTACAGCTTACAGACATTTACAGCTTACAGCCTCCCTCATGTGGTACCCATCCTGCAGGCTCATCCTGACATGACCCTCAAGCATGGCAATGCCACCAGCCATACTGCTCGTTCTGTGTGTGATTTCCTGCAAGACAGGAATGTCAGTGTTCTGCCATGGGCAGTGAAGTGCCCGGATTTCAATCCCATTGAGCACATCTATCTGGGACCTGTTGGATCGGAGGGTGAGGGCTAGGGCCATTCCCCCCAGAAATGTCCGGGAACTTGCAGGTGCGTTGGTGGAAGAGTGTGGTAACATCTCACAGCAAGAACTGGCAAATCTGGTGCAGTCCATGAGGAGGAGATGCACTGCAGTATTTAATGCAGCTGGTGGCCACACCAGATACTTACTGTTACTTTTGATTTTGACCCCCCTTTGTTCAGGGACACATTATTCCATTTATGTTAGTCACATGTCTGTGGAACTTGTTCAGTTTATGTCTCAGTTGTTGAATATTGTTGTGTTCATACAAATATTTACACATGTTAAGTTTGCTGAAAATAAACGCAGTTGACAGTGAAAGGACGTTTCTTTTTTTGGTGAGTTTAGAATTAAAAAATGTAGTATAATGCAGTCTGGAGGTAAGACATACAAGTATACTTCAGTGACGGTTTTTGACAGTGTAATGGTTTGTTCAGGGGCTTGAGTTGCCATCTTACTGTTAAGTCCCATTCAACAGCACGTCCACTGCTCAATTTTGGAAGAAACACTAAAGCTTGGCACTATAGAAAAGAGTGATACAACTGAAAGTGGGGACACAGCTTTCATTTAGAAAGAAAAATTAAAGCTTTGCCTACATGGATTCAAAGAGGGAAAAGAAGTGAAGTCTATCAAAAAGTGACCATTCACTCCACAAAACTAAAGTTATTTGGAGAAATATTGTTTGTTCTTGCATTTTAAGTGAGCTAGCCTCCTCTCTCCTTAAAATCCCTGCAGATCAGGGTGCAACTCCGCCCACCAATGCCTCTTCAACCGTTAGCTCACAGACATGGCAATAAAATATTAATATCTCCAGCATCAAGATTCTACCACCACTACCTTCCCCTCCAACCTGCCCACCTCCTGCCAATTTACACCCGGAGGATTAGTTTCAAGTGAAAGGAGCCCCCTTCACAGACAAGGCAAGGGGGGGATCTAGACAGCGGGGTGAGAGACAGCTGGGGCACTGGGCCTGAAATGTTCAACATCCCAGAAAGCCCTAAAAACAAATTAAACATTAATTTATTATAAAACGATATTGGTACAAAGTCCCTTCTGGGTCAAGCATGGTGAGCAACAGCCCCCAAGCAGTGAGAAAGCTAAGTGAGCCATAAACCCACATCAGAGTAGATTAATTACAGTTAGAGCTTGACTAAAACAGAAGATAGTTCTTGCTACTGTGGCTTTTTTAAAAGATATAACGTCAGCCATGGAGAACTGCAAAAGTGTTTTTACTGCTCTCAACAACATTGCTGCCCTGAATTTAGCAGGCGCAATCGACAAAGATCAGTGGAAAAAAGAATACTTTCTGCACAAGGTCTGTGTGAACCACAGTGACTTGATACAACAGGGGGCAAACAAGCTGTACAAACCAAAACAGAAATGACACAGGACATCTTACTTAGTTAATTAACCTGTTGGGGCTAGGGGGCAGTATTTGCACGGCCGGATAAAAAACGTACCCGATTTTAATCTGGTTACTACTCCTGCCCAGAAACTAGAATATGCATATCATTAGTAGATTTGGATAGAAAACACTCTAAAGTTTCTAAAACTGTTTGAATGGTGTCTGTGAGTATAACAGAACTCATATGGCAGGCCAAAACCTGAGAAGATTCCATGCAGGAAGTGCCCTGTCTGACAATTTGTTGTCCTTCTAGGTTATCTCTATCAAAAATACAGCATCTCTGCTGTAACATGACATTTTTTAAGGCTTCCATTGGCTCTCAGAAGACGCCAGAAAGTGGAATGAGAGCTCTGCTGTCTCTGGGCTAAGTACAGCAGCTCTGTTTCTTACCGGCCTGCCTGGGGACAGTGACACTGGAGATGCGCGTTCATGTGAATTCTCCATTTTGTTCTTTCAGTCTTTGAACGAATATAACGTCGCCCGGTTGGAATATTATCGCTATTTTACGAGAAAAATCGCATAAAAAAATGTATTTTAAACAGCGTTTGACATGCTTCGAAGTACGGTAATGGAATATTTTGAATTTTTTTGTCACGAAATGCGCTCGCGCGTCACCCTTCGGATAGTTACCTGAACGCATGAACAAAACGGAGCTATTTCAATATAACTATGGATTATTTCGAACCAAAACAACATTTGTTGTTGAAGTAGAAGTCCTGGGAGTGCATTCTGACGAAGAACAGCAAAGGTAATCCAATTGTTCTTATAGTAAATCTGAGTTTGGTGAGGGCCAAACTTGGTGGGTGTCAAATTAGCTAGCCTGTGATGGCCGGGCTATCTACTCACAATATTGCAAAATATGCTTTCGCCGAAAAGCTATTTTAAAATCTGACACCGCGATTGCATAAAGGAGTTCTGTATCTATCATTCTTAAAATAATTTATGTATTTTGTAAACGTTTATCGTGAGTAATTTAATAAATTCACCGGAAGTTTGCGGTGGGTATGCTAGTTCTGAACATCACATGCTAATGTAAAAAGCTGGTTTTTGATATAAATATGAACTTGATTGAACAAAACATGCATGTATTGTATAACATAATGTCCTAGGAGTGTCATCTGATGAAGATCATCAAAGGTTAGTGCTGCATTTAGCTGAGGTTTTGGTTTTTGTGACATATATGCATGCTTTGAAAATGGCTGTGTGATTATTTTTGGCAGGGTACTCTCCTGATATGATCTACACACACACGATTCAACTGGCTGTTGACTAGGTGGGACGCAAGCGTCCCGCCTTGCCCAGGGAGGTTAAAGGGGTTACAGTCTGCTGTGAAGCGTTCATCCATGTATACGAGTAAGAGTCGAGCTACATTTTCAGATATTATACATTCTTTTATCGGAAAGTTGTTTTCATTGCAAGTTAAAGCATACTATAAGCTAGCTAGCAAACGTTAGTTTGCAGACTCGCTAGCTAACATTACGTGTATGATCTGTGTAGTAATATTATTTGTATCTCAGAAAGTCATTTGACTTGCTAGTTATAGCCTAATTTTGGTTCGCTAGCTAACATTGAACCTAGTTAGTTAGCTTTAGCTACCTGCAGATTCATACTACAGCATTTCATGAATGGTGGCTAGCTATGACTAGCCACCACGCTATGAGAGCTCCCGAGTGGTGCAGCGGTCTAAGGCACTACATCTCAGTGCTAGAGGTGTCACTACAGATCCTTGTTCGATTCCAGGCTTTATCACAACCGGCCGTGATTGGGAGTCCCATAGGCGGCACACAATTGGCCCAGCTTCGTTAGGGTTTGGACTGGGTAGGCCGTCATTCTAAATAAGAATTTGTACTTAACTGTCTTCGCTGTATTTCATGAGCATGTGTCATGTTTAGACAATAGTGACAGATTCACTTAGCTAGATGTGGCTGGGGGGTGGTTATAGCATGTATTTTGCATGGCACATCAATTTAGACAAGTGTGTCTGGGTAAGCGTCATCTAATAACTATAACATATTTATATAATATTTTTTATCTGGACATATTCTATTTTTGATATTGCTACTATGCAGATATGCAAGTAACAATTTCACTGTACCGTTTACACCATCTCTATCCTGTGCATGTGACAAATAAACATTGATTTTGTTTGATATAGTGTGTGTTTACCAGAGACGGTAATGTGAAGAACATGACCTGCACCAAAGTCAGATTAGGATATAGGCCAAGGACTAGATAAAGTGCATTTTTGTTACGACTTTCACCACTTTTAGTCTTAACCTGTTGGGGCTAGGGGGCAGTATTTTCACGGCTGGATAAAAAAACGTACCCGATTTAATCTGGTTACTAATCCTACCCAGTAACTAGAATATGCATATACTTATTATATATGGATAGAAAACACCCTAAAGTTTCTAAAACTGTTTGAATGGTGTCTGTGAGTATAACAGAACTCATTTGGCAGGCAAAACCCTGAGACATTTTCTGACAGGAAGTGGATACCTGATGTGTTGAATTACCTTTAAGCCTATGCCATTGAAACACACAGGGGTTGATTAATGTTTTGGCACTTCCTATTGCTTCCACTAGATGTCACCAGCCTTTACAAAGTGTTTTGAGTCTTTTACTGTGAGATCTGACCGAACAAGAGCCATGGAACGGTGATGGCCGATTAGACTCTGGCGCGCGAGTTCATGTTGGGTACCCTCGTTCCAATACGTTATAAAAGAGAATGCATTCGTCCACCTTGAATATTATTCATGTTCTGGTTAAAAAAGGCACTAATGATTTATGCTATACAACGTTTGACATGTTTGAACGAACGTAAATATATTTTTTCCCCTCGTTCATGACGAGAAGTCCGGCTGGCTTAGATCATGTGCTAACAACACGGAGCTTTTTGGATATAAATGATGAGCTTTTTTGAACAAAACTACATTCGTTATGGACCTGGGATTCCTGGAAGTGACATCTGATGAAGAGAATCAAAGGTAATGGATTATTTGCATAGTATTTTCGATTTTAGATCTCTCCAACATGGCCGTTTGTCTGTATAGCAAAGCGTATTTTTCTGGGCGCAGTGCTCAGATTATTGCAAAGTGTGATTTCCCAGTAAGGTTATTTTTAAATCTGGCAAGTTGATTGCGTTCAAGAGATGTAAATCTATAATTCTTTAAATGACAATATAATATTTTACCAATGTTTTCTAATTTTAATTATTTAATTTGTGGTGCTGACTTGACTGCCGGTTATTGGAGGGAAACGATTTCCTCAACATCAATGCCATAGTAAAACGCTGTTTTTGGATATAAATATGAACTTGATAGAACTAAAAATGCATGCATTGTCTAACATAATGTCCTAGGAGTGTCATCTGATGGAGATTGTAAAAGGTTAGTGCATCATTTTAGCTGGTTTTATGGTTTTGGTGACGCCTGTCTTTGAATTGACAAAACATTACACACAGCTATTGTCAATGTACTCTCCTAACATAATCTAACTTTATGCTTTCGCCGTAAAACCTTTTTGAAATCGGACAACGTGGTTAGATTAAGGAGATGTTTATCTTTCAAAGGGTGTAAGATAGTTGTATGTTTGAAAAATTTGAATTTTGACATTTATTTGGTTTCAAATTTGCCGCTCTTGAAATGCACCTGCTGTTGATAGGGTGCACAAGTTTATCAACTTTCAAAGCAGAATTGCTTTCCCATTATTCCTCAACTGCAGTGTATGATATACCATTTTCTAGCTCTGAGTCTCTACTTTTACTCAATTTCAAATTGTGCAACATAAAACCGAATTGAGGCCTCTTTTAAGACTCTGTAATGTTTAATCTGTAGGTGTTGATTTCAATAACAATTTTCTTACATTAATGGATATTTAAAAATATAAACATGAATATTGAAAAAACACCCTCTTTGATTTGGCTAATTTTCCAATATATTGTTGAACATAATATACTCTAAGGGCATATCAAAGTTCTTACTAATGTATGAAAAGTGTTATTGAAATCAAAATACTACTCAAATTACAGAGCAAGCGCTAAAGCTTCATATGACACCACATTTTGCTTAAACCTACAGATGAAACATGATGGAGACTTTAAAGGAGGCCTCGGTAAGGTAGACATATCATAAATATGTCAACTGATAAAAAAACATGTTCAATTATGCTTTTAGATACAAATTTCAAATATATGTCAACAATCCTTCCTCCAAATAACCCTTCTATGGATAACATTTCGTGAAAATCAAAGAAAGTATGGTATTTTTATGTCCTGGTTTTGTGAGGAATCACTCTTTTCTTTCCTTTTACTTTCCCTTGAACTTGAGAGATGATAGACAAATAATTAACTGAGATGTCATTAAAGTATGCCATATCTTCATGTGTCTTTTTATGTTGATGTCAAGGGTATTGTGTAATAATGTCTGCCCCATCAAAATTCACTCAGTCTCAGCTGGAGTCATTTTTTAGATGTTCTTGAAAACAACCCTTAAAAAGATTCATGAATATGTATTTCAGTGTAGTCTCAAGGCTCAAACAAACCATTGTATTGTTCTCAAGGGAAGAATAACTTTAAATTGTCACGTTAGACATCTATCCACATAGAGATTCAAAGGCACCCACAAATATAATAACCTAACAAAATGAACAATACCGTCTGTATGCCCTCCAAAATGTTCCCACAAACAGCTAACTCAGAAACATCTCACCTAAAGAAGACAAGCAGTTCTCAGCATTGTTTACTCTTCTCAGTTTTCTCCAACACAAAAAAATGACTCCCTAATCGTTCAAGGAAATGAAAAAGGTCTTAACTGTGCACCAGGATTTTTAAAGACTCAATACACTCGAGCAGGATTCCCCAACTGGTGGCCGGTGAACCAAATTTGGCCTGCAGGTGGGTTTCCCCCTCCCCCAAGTTTTCTGAGGATTTTTAATTTTTTTGTATTGATTTATTTGAATTGTTTTACATAAAAGATACCATGTGCTCAAGAAGAAATCAGCCTGTGGCTTAATCTAGTTGATGATTCCTGCACTACAGGTACAGTTGAAGTCAGGAGTTCACATACACCTTAGCCAAATACATTTCAGCTCCGTTTTTCACAATTACAGACATTTAATCCTAGTAAAATGTCCCTGTCTTAGGTCAGTTAGGATCACCACTTTATTTTAAGAATGTGAAATATTGGAATAATAGTAGAGAGAATGATTTCTTTCAGCCTTTATTTCTTTCATCACATTCCCAGTGGGTCAGACGTTGACATACACTCAATTAGTATATGGTAGCATTGCCTTTAAATTGTTTAACTTGGGTCAAACTTTTCGGGTAACCTTCCACAAGCTTCCCACAATAAGTTGGGTGAATTTTGGCCCATTCCTCCTGACAGAGCTGGTGTAACTGGGTCAGGTTTGTAGGCCTCCTTGCTCGCACACACTTTTTCAGTTCTGTCCACAAATGTTCTATAGGATTGAGGTCAGGGCTTTGTGATGGCCACTCCAATACCTGGACTTTGTTGTCCTTAAGCCATTTTTCCACAAATTTGGAAGTATGCTTGGTGTCATTGTCCATTTGGAAGACCCATATGTGACCAAGCTTTAACTTCCTGACTGATGTCTTGAGATGTTGCTTCAATATAACCATATAATTTTCCTAACTCATGATGCCATCTATTTTGTGAAGTGCACCAGTCCGTCCTGCAGCAAAGCACCCCCACAACATGATGCTGCCACGCCCGTGCTTCACGGTTGGGATGGTGTTCTTCGGCTTGCAAACGTCCCCCTTTTTCCTCCAAACATAA
Organism: Salmo salar; assembly: GCF_965601325.2. Classification (NCBI taxonomy): domain Eukaryota; kingdom Metazoa; phylum Chordata; class Actinopteri; order Salmoniformes; family Salmonidae; genus Salmo; species Salmo salar. The sequence goes on from NC_138291.1 coordinate 155,616,685, forward strand.
CGATGGTCATTATGGCCTATTTTTGTTTCATCAGACCAGAGGACATTTCTCCAAAAAGTATGATCTTTCTCCCCATGTGCAGTTGCAAACTGTCGTCTGTCTTTTTTATGGTGGTTCTGGATCAGTGGCTTCTTCCTTGCTGAGCGGCCTTTCAGGTTATGTCGATATAGGACTCGTTTTCATGTGGATATACAGTGGGGAGAACAAGTATTTGATACACTGACGATTTTGCAGGTTTTCCTACTTACAAAGCATGTAGACGTCTGTAATTTTTATCATAGGTACACTTCAACTGTGAGAGTCGGAATCTAAAACAAAAATCCAGAAAATCACATTGTATGATTTTTAAGTAATTAATTTGCATTTTATTGCATGACATCAGTATTTGATCACCTACCAACCAGTAAGAATTCCGGCTCTCACAGACCTGTTAGTTTTTCTTTAAGAAGCCCTCCTGTTCTCCACTCATTACCTGTATTAACTGCACCTGTTTGAACTCGTTACCTGTATAAAAGACACCTGTCCACACACTCAATCAAACAGACTCCAACCTCTCCACAATGGCCAAGACCAGAGAGCTGTGTAAGGACATCAGGGATAAAATTGTAGACCTGCACAAGGCTGGGATGGGCTACAGGACAATAGGCAAGCAGCTTGATGAGAAGGCAACAACTGTTGGCGCAATTATTAGAACATGGAAGAAGTTCAAGATGACGGTCAATCACCCTCAGTCTGGGGCTCCATGCAAGATGTCACGTCGTGGGGCATCAATGATCATGAGGAAGGTGAGGGATCAGCCCAGAACTACACGGCCAATCCCTACCTGGTCAATGACCTGAAGAGAGCTGGGACCACAGTCTCAAAGAAAACCATTAGTAACACACTACGCCGTCATGGATTAAAATCCTGCAGCGCACGCAAGGCCCCCCTGCTCAAGCCAGTGCATGTCCAGGCCCGTCTGAAGTTTGCCAATGACCATCTGGATGATCCAGAGGAGGAATGGGAGAAGGTCATGTGGTCTGATGAGACAAAAATAAAGCTTTTTGGTCTAAACTCCACTCGCCGTGTTTGGAGGAAGGAGAAGGATGAGTACAACCCCAAGAACACCATCCCAACCGTGAAGCATGGAGGTGGAAACATCATTCTTTGGGGATGCTTTTCTGCAAAGGGGACAGGACGACTGCACCGTATTGAGGAGAGGATGGATGGGGATTTTGTCAACAACCTCCTTCCCTCAGTAAGAGCATTGAAGCTGGGTCGTGGCTGGGTCTTCCAGCATGACAACGACCCGAAACACACAGCCAGGGCAACTAAGGAGTGCCTCCGTAAGAAGCATCTCAAGGTCCTGGAGTGGCCTAGCTAGTCTCCAGACCTGAACCCAATAGAAAATCTTTGGAGGGAGCTGAAAGTCCGTATTGCCCAGCGACAGCCCCGACAGCCCCGATCCCCGAAGGATCTGGAGATGGTCTGTATGGAGGAGTGGGCCAAAATCCCTGCTGCAGTGTGTGCAAACCTGGTCAAGAACTACAGGAAACATATGATCTCTGTATTTGCAATCAAAGGTTTCTGTACCAAATATTAAGTTCTGCTTTTCTGATGCATCAAATACTTATGTCATGCAATAAAATGCAAATGAATTACTTAAAAATCATACAATGTGATTTCTGGATTTTTGTTTTAGATTCCGTCTCTCACAGTTGAAGTGTACCTATGATAAAAAAAAATTACAGACCTCTACATGCTTTGTAAGTAGGAAAACCTGCAAAATCGGCAGTGTATCAAATACTTGTTCTCCCCAATGTAGATACTTTTGTACCTGTTTCCTCCAGCATCTTCACAAGGTCCTTTGCTGTTGTTCTGGGATTGATTTGCACTTTTTGCACCAAAGTACGTTCATCTCTAGGAGACAGAACGCATCTCCTTCCTGAGCGGTATGACGGCTGCGTGGTCCCATGGTGTTTATACTTGCGTACTATTGTTTGTACAGATGAACGTGGAACCTTCAGGCATTTGGAAATTGCTCCCAAGAATGAACTAGACTTGTGGAGGTCAACAATTTTTTTTCTGAGGTCTTGGCTGATTTCTTTTGATTTTCCCATGATGTCAAGCAAAGAAGCACTGAGTTTGAAGGTAGGCCTTGAAATACATCCACAGGTACACCTCTAATTGACTAAAATTATGTCAATTAGCCTATCAGAAGCTTCTAAAGCCATGACATTAATTTCTGGAATTTTTTCAAACTGTTTAAAGGCACAGTCAACTTAGTGTATGTAAACTTCTGACCCACTGGATTTGTGATACAGTGAATTATAAGTGAAATAATCTGTCCAAACAACTGTTGGAAAAATTACTTGTGTCATGCACAAAGTAGATGTCCTAACCGACTTGCCAAAACTATAGTTAAGGTATAGGGGGCAGTATTTTCCTTTTCGGATGAAAAGCGTGCCCAGAGTAAACTGCCTAATACTCGGGCCCAGAGTCAAATATTTGCATATTATTCGTAGATTTGGATAGAAAACACTGAAGTTTCTAAAACTGTTTGAATGATGTCTGTAAGTATAACAGAACTCATATGGCAGGCAAAACCCTGAGATAAATCCAACCAGTAAGTGGGAAATCTGAGAATTGTAGTTCTTCTTTTGAATCCCTATCGAAACTGCAGTGTCTGTGGGGTCACGTTGCACTTCCTAAGGCTTCCATTGGCTGTCAACAGCATTTAAAAACTTGTTTCATGTGTCTCCTGTTACTGGGCAGAGAATAGGAGCTCAGTCAATGAGTGGACTGCCTGGGACCAGTGAGTTGTTTACTGCGCGGGCACGTTTGGCGCACCGCTCCTTCTTTTTCCTCTGTAATGAATGCACTATTGTCCGGTTGGAATATTAGCAACGTTTTATGTTAAAAAGACCCTACGGATTGATTGTAAACAAAGTTTGACATGTTTCTACGAACGGTAATGGAACTATTTGACTTTTCATGTCTGGATTTACGCTCGCCACCTTTTTGCATCACCTGCAGTTGAAGGCATTAACTTTAATCAAATCGCATTTTAATGGGAAAAAACATTCATTGCTACAGAATGTAGTAATTTTATGTCAAAATGTATATCAAATGAGATTTTGTTTTACTACAATGTAAAAACAATTTAAACTGAGCCATGTTGGTTTAAAAAGCTGACTCTTCCAAATGAAAAATGGATTACTTGCCTTTGGATAGTGATCTGAACGCACGAACAAAATGGAGGTATTTGGACATAAATATGGAGTATTTTGAACAAAAACAAAATTTCTTGTGGAAGTAGGAGTCCTGGGAGTGCATTCTGACAAAGATCAGCAAAGGTAAGAGAATATTTATAATACTAATTCTGAGTTTAGTTGACCCCAGAACTTGGCGGGTATCTGTATAGCTTGCTTTGATGGTTGAGCTATGTCCTCAGAATATTGAAAAATGTGCTTTCGCCGTATAGTTATTTTAAAATCTGACACTGCAGTTGCATTAAGGAGAAGTGTATCTATAATTCTTTCAATAACTGTTGTACATTTTATCAACGTTTGAGTATTTTTGTAAATTGATGTGCTCATTCACCGAAAGTTTTGGTGGGAATACATTTTCTGAACATCATGCGCCAATGTAAAATGGGGTTTTTGAGTATAAATATGAACTTTATCGAGCAAAACATATATGTATTGTGTAACAGGAAGTCCTATGAGTGCCATCTGATGAAGATCAAAGGTTAGTGAATATTTTAGCTGTATTTTTGGTTTTTGTGATGCATGTCCTTGCTTGGAAAATGGCTGTGTGGTTTTTCTTGTGAAGTTTATGTCCTAACACAACCTAATTTTATGCTTTCGCCGTAAAGCCTTTTTGAAATCGGACAATGTGGTTAGAGTCTTATCTTTAAAATGGTGTGAAATAGTTGATTGTTTGAGAAAACGAAATTATGAGATTTTTGCTGTTTTGTATTTCGCGCCATGCTATTTCACTGGCTGTAGCGTCCCACCTAGCCCATAGAAGTTAACAAGACATTTGTGGAGTGGTTGAAAAACGAGTTTTATGACTCCAACCTAAGTGTATGCAAACTTCTGACTTCAACTGTGTATATATATATATATATATATATATATATCCCAAAAAGATATAGGGGATTGGAAATTATGCAGACAATTACATTTATGGAAGCAACAATCTTTCCACAATATTAAGCTGATCCACCCCTATTTTTTTTTTTTTAATAAAAAAAATAGGTCAGTGGTTAATGAGTTGTTTGTGTTTGATCCCGACCATTGATCTGCTCTCTCTCCTAGTGAGGATGTAAGTGCCTTTAGATGAAATCGGTGACTGTATCAAAAACAGAAAGTGAGAGAACAAGGGTAAGTTGGCATACTGTATAAATACATTCCAAGATTTACATCCATTGGTTGATAGATAGGAAGGGGATAATTGCTAAAGTTAGCCCATAGGTTAAACAGCAAGTGTGAGGAATGCATTATTGTGCCGTGCTTATAGTCTACAAGGTACAATTGTAACGTCTGCGTCCAACTCACACTCCCAAACAGTTAGATCCCGGAACGCAGCCCACTTTCCAGCTCACTCTCCAGATCCCAATCACCGGAATTCTAATCACCTGTTCACATACCTGCATGTCATCATCCCACACTATTTAGTTCAGTTCCTTGCACCCCATCACTGTGAGGTATTGTTTGTTTTTAGGCACACTTTTTCGGAGCTCTGTTTTTTCCCGTCCTTCTCGCTACCCGCGTATGATTTTTTTCCTGCCTCACTCACAACGCATTTTGGCTATTCCCTGCCTGCACTGTTGCCATTTTTGGACCTACCATGTATGACCTGATGCCTTCCCCTGGACCCAGCTACCTGCCTCCTCCTATGGTCCCTTTTATTAAACACCTGCTGCACTCTGTGCTTGAAACCAGCTCTCTGTCTCCCTCGTATTCATTACAACATTAAATAAGTTAATGACATTCCACACATAGCTAATAGGAAAGAGAAGAAACAAGACTCTATGCTGATACTTCCATATTCATTCCAACTATTCCCGTTGAAAAGGAAACAAAAGTGAATTATGTTATGCTTACTGGATGAAGTTAAACCAGCATTCAGACCAGCCTTCCTGATTGAACTTTTATCCACTACATTGCTTGAATTCATCAAACTCTCAAATGATTCCTGTGGAAAGTTCCCACAAAAGTAACTAAGAAATAACTCAACCCATTCCCTTGGTCATATTCTTGTAGAATTCATTGGGGAAGTCTTGGTCTGGCACAGACTTGACTGATAATAGATGTTCATTTTCCTCTCCACTGCTTCCTCATTCTCCCCTGATACTTAAGCTCTCCTTATATGGACATGCAGACCTTTGTTTCCAGGATAGACTGCTGGAACCTTAACATCAACCACAACACCAGCAGCAGAAAAAACAACACATGGCCTTATTTGAGCTGTTCTTGCCATAATATGGACTTGGTCTTTTACCAAATAAGGCTATCTTCTGCATACCACCCCTACCTTATCACAACACAACTGATTGGCTCAAATGCAATTCCACAAATTAACTTTTAACAAGATACACCTGTTAATTGAAATGCATTCAAGGTGACTACCTCATGAAGCTGTTTGAGAGAATGCCAAGAGTGTGCAAAGCTGTCATTAAGGCAAAGGGTGGCTACTTTGAAGAATCTCAAATATAAATATTTTTTTATTTGTTTAACACTTTCTTGGTTGCTACATGATTCCATATGTGTTATTTTAGAGTTGTGATGTCTTCACTATTATTCTACAATGTAGAAAATAGTAAAAATAAAGATAAAACCCTTGAATGAGTAGGTGTGTCCAAAGTTTTGACTTGTACTGCATATTAGGGAAATTAGATAAAAGCAGTCAATCAAACATGGTCAATAGCGTGCCATGGTGATTTATACAATATAACTACAATATTTTTTGTTGTTGCTTTTCTCTCTCTCTCGTCTCTGTGATACGAATTAACATAATAGAGAAGAGTGCTGAGAGCTAATTAACTCTAACTCATATGGTATCTGAGTCTAACCTGTTAAATCAGTCTAGTGCCTCCGCTGCTATAATTCATCTGTGGCTCGCTACTGGCTCTGGGTAAACATTGACCAATGCATCCTCTGCCTGCCTTCCCCTGGGAACATGACATTAAAGGGGTCACAGGCGCACAGCGATCAGAACAGAGAACACTGAGGCATTGTACAGACCTGGCAGAATCAGAATCTGTCATCATCGCATTGCATAAAAGTGCTTTGACATCTGACACAACCATCCATTAAGTCTTTCGTAACCATGGCGCAGTTTAACATGCAGGTAAAATTTCAAAAGGCTATTAGAAAGGTTTACCTGGCCAGATTGCCAAATGAAAGTGAAATGCAATTTGAGAGTCTATCTTTTCTCCCCCAGCTCTTTGGGTGTTCCTCACCACTCTGACAGAGCTTAGAAATGTCATTACTCAATGTTTGCCCAGAGCCAGTAGTGAGCCACAGATTAATCATGGCAACGGAGGCGCTGGACTGAGCGGCTATCATATGAGTTACAGATAATTATCTCCCAGCACTTGTTCTCTATGATGTTAATTATGTAGTATGAGAGAGAGAGCGGGAGATACTCTTCTTTTTTTATGTTATTCAATAAGCGCACTTCCTGAACTTGGAAAGGTTAAAGCTTTTCTGACTTGATCATGGACTGTTATTTTTTTATCATGGCCTCATGCTTCAAGCACTCCTTTAATAAACACTTGAAAAGAAAGATAATAGAACGAGTAAATGGAAGGGATGAAAGAGTGTCTCAGTCCAGAAGTGAGTACTTGGAGAAGTGGTGGAGAAGAGGAGTATCCCTGTCTGTTTCCATGTGAGATTTTAGAAGCAGGCACTTGAGTCTCAAATGTTGCCTTACATTCTCTGAATGTGCACAACTTCTCATCCTACTGGGCGCAAACTGCTAGAATCAACATTTTACAATGGAATTTCACAATGTATTGTGACATTAAATCTATGTTTGAAATATATATGGATTTGCAAAAAGTCAACCAATATTGTTTTCATATAATTTCAACCAGTGTTGCAAAAATTGAAATTAGGTTAAAGCTTCAACTTAAATACAATAACTTAATCTGACTAACAAGTTGCTACATTAATCTAATTTCAACGTAATAAGGGCACAAGGCGAGACGCACATGCAGATGGTTAGAGTCTTTGTAGTTTATTTATAATCTGAAAGGAGTAGGCAAGAGAATGGTCGTGGACAGGCAAAAGGGCAAAACCAGATTCGGAGTCCAAGAGGTAAAGGGTGGCAGACAGGCTGGATGTCAGGGTAGGCAGAAGGGTCAGGCAGGTGGGTCCAGAAAAAAACAGGCAAGGGTCAAAAACTGGGAAGACTAGAAAAAGAGAATAGAAAACAGGAGCATGGGAAAACACGCTGGTTGACTTGAAAACATACAGCGGTGAAAATCGGTGATGAGGGCCGGGTCCAGAATGTCTTTAGCAGGAACCCAGCACCTCTCCTCCGGACCATAATCCCCCCAGTCAACCAGGTACTGGAAACCCCTGCCCCGTGGTCGAACTCTCAGGAGGCATCTCATCGTATACGCCGGCTGGCCATTGATGACCCAGGGGGGAAGGATGGGCCTAGAAACGGAAGACAGGACTGTGAGACAAGGGCTTAATCCTGGACACATGAAAAGTAGGGTGAAGACGGAGGGTACGGGGCAACAGCAGACGGACAGCAGTGGGACTAATGACTCTAGAAATGGGGATAGGACCAATTAAACGGGGGAAAGTTTATGGGATTCTACCCAGAGGGGTAGGTCCCGAGTGGACAACCATACCCTCTGCCTGACCCAATAGCAAGAAGCCAGAGTCCGGTGGCGGTCTGCTTGTCGACGATACTTGGAGGTTGTCTTGAGAAGAGCCGCCCAAGCTCTTTTCCAGGTACGCCGACAGCAACGGACGAACATCTGGGCTGAAGGTATGTTGACCTTCGCTTCTTGCTCTGGGAAGAGCGGGGGCTGATATCCCATTGAGCATTCGAAGGGGGAAAGTCCCGTAGCCGAGCAGGGGAGAGTGTTCCTTGCATATTCCACCCAGACCAGTTGCTGACTCCAGGTGGTGGGGTTACTGCCAACAAGACATTGGACTGCCATCTCCATATCCTGATTTAGCTCGCTCAGACTGGCCGTAGGATTGGGGATGAAACCCGGAGGACAGGCTGGACGACGACCCGATAAGGGTGCAGAACGCCTTCCAGAATCAGGACAAAAACTGAGGACCCCGATCCAAGACAGTGTCGACCTGGAGTCCATGGATTCGGAAGACATGCTGCACCATGAGCTGGGCCGTCTCCTTGGCAGAAGGTAATTTAGGAAGAGGGATGAAATGGGCAGCCTTGGAGAACCTGTCAACCACCGTCAGGATGGTGGTGTTGCCATCTGACGGAGGAAGCCCAGTAACAAAACCCTGGGAAATATGGGACAAGGGGCGATGAGGAACAGGAATTGGCTGAAGGAGACCAGACAGAGCTTGCCATGGAGTCTTGCTTTGGGCACACACCCTGCATGCGGCGACGAAGGCCGAGACATCAGGAGCCATGGTGTACCACCAGAAGCGCTGTCGGAGGAAAGCCAGGGTACGACAAGCACCAGGATGACAGGTAAGCCTGGAGGAGTGAGCCCATTCCAGGACTTGGGACCAAATAAGGAACGAACATCAGGTTAGCTGGGTCCGGCTGGGAACGTTGTGCTATGCAAACCAGAGCCTCAATACCCCAGACAACCCCAGCCGCCAAACATGAGGCAGGGAGAATTTTCTCTGATTCCGAGGGAGTGGCTGCAGAACTGTACAGGTGGGAAAGGACGTCCGGCTTCACATTTTTGGACTCTGGGCGGTAGGAGATGGTGAAATTAAACCTAGTGAATAATAGAGCCCACCTGGCCTGCCTAGAGTTAAGGTGCTTGGCTATGCGGCGATATTCCAAATTCTTGTGGTCGGTCCAAACCAAAAAATGGATGTGCCGCCCCTTCCAGCCAATGCCTCCACTCCTCCAGGGCCATCTTTACTGCTAGGAGTTCCCGGTTGCCAACGTCATAGTTCTTCTCTGCCGAGTTGAGACGATGGGACATGAAGGCACAAGGATGAAGCTTTTGGTCCTGGACAGATTGCTGGGAAAGAACGGCCCCTACTCCCATGTCAGAAGCGTCAACCCTCCACCACAAACTGACAGGTCAGATCCGGATGGATGAGGATGGGGGCAGTGGGGAATCATTGCTTCAAATCCACAAAAGCCTTGTTTCCTGCTGGGGGCCATGTGAACAGTACCTTGGGAGAGGTGAGTGCAGAGAGGGGAGCCGCCAGGTTGCTGTAGCCCCAAATGAAAGGGCGGTAAAAATTAGCAAAGCCCAGAATCCGCTGTAGCTGCACCCTGGATGTGGATTGGGACCAATCCATCACCCCCGCTCTCACTTTTTCTGGATCCATCTGAACATTCCTTTCAGAGATGACATATCCCAGGAAAGTGATTGTGGAGCGGTAGAACTCACACTTCTCCACTTTAACAAAGAACTGGTTCTCCAGAAGGCGCTGAATAACTTGTTGCACATGGAGAACGTGTTCCTTGGCAGAATTGGAGAAAACCAGAATGTATACAAAAACAAACCGATTCAACATGTCCCAGAGCACATCATTAACCAGAGCCTGGAAGACCACAGGAGTGTTAGTGAGTCCAAACGGCATGACCAGGTACTCATAGTGTCCACTTGCTGTTTTGAAAGCAGTCTTCCACTCGTCTCCTTTGCATATCCGAACAAGGTGGTAGGCCTTCCGGAGGTCCAGTTTAGAAAAGATGGTTGCCCTCTGGAGAGGTTCAAAAGCCAAGGAGAGGTACCGGGTACCGGTTCTTGACCATGATGTCATTGAGACCCCGGTAATCAATACATGGACGCAAGGTCTTGTCCTTCTTTCCCACAAAGAAGAACCCTTTGCCGGCAGGAAAGGCCGAAGGGCGAATGATTCCAGCTGCCAGAGAGTTATCAATGTACTCCTCCATAGCCTTGGTCTCAGGGCCAGACAGGGAATAAATCCAGCCTCGAGGTGGCGTGGTGCCCGGGAAGAGGTCAATCGCACAATCGTAAGGACGATGTGGAGGAAGGGAGGTAGCACGAGCCTTACTGAAAACCTCCCGGGATCATGATAATCTGTGGGAATGACCCAGCAGGCAGATGTTTATGGGAAGGCTGCGCCGCCTTTAGGCAGTGTGAGTGACAGAACGGGCTCCAACCCAGGATTGAACCCGTGGTCCAGTCAATATTGGCATTGTGCTTCTGGAGCCAAGAAAATCCCAAAACCACAGGGATGTGAGGAGACTCAGTGAGAAGCAGCTGTATTGACTGTGATTACCAGATATCCGCAGAGTCATGGGAACTGTGCTGTGCGTGACTCTGCCAATGTAACGGCCATCCAGTGCTCTGGCATCCATGGGAACGGAAAGGGGTTGAGTGGGAATACCTAGTTCAGATACCAGGGTAGCGTCCATGAAACTCTCATCAGCCCCAGAGTCAATAAGCACGGGAAAAGACTTTGACTGGTCTCCCCACAGCAGAATAACAGCAAAAGGGGTACGGGTAATTGGAATTAGGGAATTCCCAGTACTTGTACCTACTAATGATCTAGGTCTCCTCACTGGACAGGTAGCAATGAAATGCCCCGCAGCACCGACAACTGTTGGAGCATAGCCTATGTGAACGTTCCCTAGGCAATAATCTAGCCCTTCCCAGTTGCATAGGTTCTGGTGTATCCGACTCACCCGTCGTCGATGATTCTTGAGGGAGCTCGGGTGGCTTCGGATCCTCTCGGAAAAACCATCCTCGGGGACTTCCGGGTTCCCTCGGAGGTGAGCGAGCCACTGCGGATGAACGACCTCCTATCACTCCTGTGTTCCCTTAGGCGTCCATCAATTCTAATGGTGAGGGTGATGAGAGAGTCGAGGTCCACTGGTAGTTCCCGAGCAGCTAGCTCATCTTTTACCACCTCAGATAATCCGTGAAGAAAGGTATCGAAAAGTGACTCCGGATTCCAGGCACTCTCGGCAGCCAACATGCGAAGCTCAACCACGTAGTCTGCCACACTACGGGAGTTTGACGTAATTCAAGAAGTTTACATTGCCGCCTCTCTCCCGGATACCGGAGAATCGAATACCTTCCTCACTTCTGCAATTAATTTCTCCAGATGGCAACAAATGGCGGATTGTTGCTCCCAAACTGCCATAGCCCAGGAGAGCTCCCTTCCCAACATTAGCGTAATAACATACGCTATTTTAGATCGGTTTGAAGGAAGCGAAGATGGCTGTAGCTCAAAAATAAGAGAGCACTGAGAAAAAAAATGTCAGGTACCAGGATCTCCAGAATATCGCTCCAGAGGAGGTAAGCGGGGTTCTCGGGGAGCCGGGGTAGGCTGTACAAGCTCACCACTAATATGGAAAAAATTACTGGATGGTTGGGGTTTCTCAGAGGTAGGAGGCAGCCTCTGAGCTAACTCCCTGATTTGCTCCATAATCTCCTTAAACCCTTGGTCATGGCCTTCCATCAAGGAACGGAGCCCTTCCAGAAGGTCCTGTAACAGTTCCTCATGTCTCCCAATACTGGCTCTCTCTAGGGAGACAGCGTGGCGGAGCTGGTCCAAGTCTGCTGGGTCTGTCATGGCCAGTTCATACTATAAGGGCACAAGGCGAGACCCAGATGCAGACCCAGGAGCCAGATGGTTTGAGTCTTTGTAGTTTATTTATACGCCAAAAGGGTAGGCAAGAGAATGGTCGTGGACAGGCAAAAGGGCAAAACCAGATTCTGAGTCCAAGAGGTAAAGAGTGACAGACAGAAGGGTCAGGCAGGTGGGTCCAGAAAAAACAGGCAAGGGTCAAAAACTGGGAAGACTAGAAAAAGAGAATGGAAAACAGGAGCACTGGAAAAGATGCTGGTTGACTTGAAAACATACAAGACGAACTGGCACAGAGCGACAGGAAACACTGATATAAATACACTGGGGAAAATAAGCGACACCTGGAGGAGGTGGAGACAAGAACAAATGAAACAGATCAGGGCATGACAGTAATCTTCAAAACCATGTACAGTACAAGTCAGAACTTTGAACACACCTACTCATTCAAGGGTTTTATGTTTATTTTTGCTATTTTCTACATTGTAGAATAATAGTGATGACATCAAAGCTATGAAATAACACATATGAAATCATGTAGTAACCAAGAAAGTGTTAAACAAATAAAAATATATTTTATATTTGAGATTCTTCAAAGTAGCCACCCTTTGCCTTAATGACAGCTTTGCACACTCTTGGCATTCTCTCAACCAGCTTCATGAGGTAGTCACCTAGAATGCATTTTAATGAACAGGTGTTTCTTGTTAAAAGTTCATTTGTGGAATTGCATTTGAGCCAATCAGTTGTGTTGTGACAAGGTAGGGATGGTATACAGAAGATAGCCCTATTTGGTAAAAGACCAAGTCCATATTATGGCAAGAACAGCTCAAATAAGTGAAGATAAACAACAGTCCATCATTATTTTCAGATATGAAGGTCAGTCAATCCGGAAAATTTCAAGAACGTTTGAAAGTTTCTTCAAGTGCAGTCGCAAAAACCATCAAGTGCTATGATAAAACTGGCTCTCATAAGGACCGCCACAGGAAAGGAAGACCCAGATTTACCTCTCCTGAGAATAATTTCATTAGAGTTACCAGCCTCAAAAATTGCAGCCCAACTACATAATTGGGCCAAGAAACACGAGCAACGGAAATCTGTCCTTTGGTCTGTTCCACATACAGTGCCTTGCGAAAGTATTCGGCCCCCTTGAACTTTTCGACCTTTTTCCACATTTCAGGCTTCAAACATAAAGATATAAAACTGTAATTTTTTGTGAAGAATCAACAACAAGTGGGACACAATTATGAAGTGGAAAGAAATTTATTGGATATTTCAAACTTTTTTAACAAATAAAAAACTGAAAAATTGGCCGTGCAAAATTATTCAGCCCCTTTACTTTCAGTGCAGCAAACTCTCTCCAGAAGTTCAGTGAGGATCTCTGAATGATCCAATGTTGACCTAAATGACTAATGATGATAAATAGAATCCACCTGTGTGTAATCAAGTCTCCGTATAAATGCACCTGCTCTGTGATAGTCTCAGAGGTCCGTTTAAAGCGCAGAGAGCATCATGAAGAACAAGGAACACACCAGGCAGGTCCGAGATACTGTTGTGAAGTTTAAAGCCGGATTTGGATACAAAAAGATTTCCCAAGCTTTAAACATCCCAAGGAGCACTGTGCAAGCGATAATATTGAAATGGAAGGAGTATCAGACCACTGCAAATCTACGAATACCCGGCCGTCCCTCTAAACTTTCAGCTCATACAAGGAGAAGACTGATCAGAGATGCAGCCAAGAGGCCCATGATCACTCAGGATGAACTGCAGAGATCTACAGCTGAGGTGGGAGACTCTGTCCATAGGACAACAATCAGTCGTATACTGCACAAATCTGGCCTTTATGGAAGAGTGGCAAGAAGAAAGCCATTTCTTAAAGTTTGCCACTAGCCACCTGGGAGACACACCAAACATGTGGAAGAAGGTGCTCTGGTCAGATGAAACCAAAATCGAACTTTTTGGCAACAATGCAAAACGTTATGTTTGGCGTAAAAGCAACACAGCTCATCATCCTGAACACACCATCCCCACTGTCAAACATGGTGGTGGCAGCATCATGGTTTGGGCCTGCTTTTCTTCAGCAGGGGCAGGGAAGATGGTTAAAATTGATGGGAAGATGGATGGAGCCAAATACAGGACCATTCTGGAAGAAAACCTGATGGAGTCTGCAAAAGACCTGAGACTGGGACGGAGATTTGTCTTCCAACAAGACAATGATCCAAAACATAAAGCAAAATCTACAATGGAATTGTTCACAAATAAACATATCCAGGTGTTAGAATGGCCAAGTCAAAGTCCAGATCTGAATCCAATCGAGAATCTGTGGAAAGAACTGAAAACTGCTGTTCACAAACGCTCTCCATCCAACCTCACTGAGCTCGAGCTGTTTTGCAAGGAGGAATGGGCAAAAATTTCAGTTTCTCGATGTGCAAAACTGATAGAGACATACCCCAAGCGACTTACAGCTGTAATCGCAGCAAAAGGTGGCGCTACAAAGTATTAACTTAAGGGGGGCTGAATAATTTTGCACGCCCAATGTTTCAGTTTTTTATTTGTTAAAAAAGTTTGAAATATCCAATACATTTCGTTCCACTTCATGATTGTGTCCCACTTGTTGTTGATTCTTCACAAAAAAATTACAGTTTTATATCTTTATGTTTGAAGCCTGAAATGTGGCAAAAGGTCGAAAAGTTCAAGGGGGCCGAATACTTTCGCAAGGCACTGTATGTCCAAATTTGACATTTTCGCAGGTGAACAGATGATCTCTGCAATTGTGGTTCCCACCGTGAAGCATGGAGGAGGAGGTGTGATGGTCCTTTGCTGGTGACACTGTCAGTGATTTATTTAGAATTCAAGAAACACTTAACCAGCATGGCTACCACAGCATTCTGCAGCGATATGCCATTCCATCTTGTTTGTGCTTAGTGGGACTATCATTTGGTTTTCAACAGGGACATGACCCAACACACCTCCAGGCTGTGTAAGGGCTATTTGACCAAGAAGGAGAGTGATGGAGTGCTGCATCAGATGACCTGGCCTCCTCAATCACCTGACCTCAACCCAATTACGATGGTTTGGAATGAGTTGGACTGCAGAGTGAAGGAAAAGCAGCCAACAAGTGCTCAACATATGTGGGAACTCCTTCAAGACTGTTGGAAAAGCATTCCAGGTGAAGCTGGTTGAGAGAATGCCAAGAGTGTGCAAAGCTGTCATCAAGGCAAAGGGTAGCTACTTTGAAGAATCTCAAATATAAAATATATTTTGTTTAACAATTTTTTGGTTACTAAATGATTCCATATGTGTTATTTCATAGTGTTGATGTCTTCAATATTATTCTATAATGTAGAAAATAGTAAAAAATAATGAAAAACCCTTGAATGAGTAGGTCCAACTTTTGACTGTAACTGTATATGTTGAAATTGAGTTGAAAATTCCTTGTAAAATGGTAAAGCATATCTTGTAGAATCTACTTGAAAATTTGTTTGGTAATGTGTTTAGTTTGAATTTTTAAGTCTATTTCCACTTCAGTAAAACTTAAACACATGACGTGTTTAGAAAAAGTCTGGATGTTATTTTACACTTGCATGTTTATTTTCAGGCAAAGGTCTACCCCTAACCAAAATATGCCCCAAGCACCAAAAAACATATGCCACTGCTACCAAGAAGCAAAAGGCTAAAATGCAACACACGTCACCAAGTAATGACGGTGAGGACGACCCTTTACAATGTAAGCCAACTCCTTATTCTTGATCATTGTATTTGAGAAAGGTATTCTAATTGTAAAGACAATTGGCATGATGTTAAATATTTTATTGCAGAGAATCATATTGGTCTCTCACATGGCTTAACCCTGGAGCATAAGGGGTCTACTTTTTCCTTAATTGAGGGATCCTCCTCACCAAATTGCTGCAAAGGATCAGACCCTTTTCCTGTGACAGTCACAAGTATGAAACTCTCCATTTAGAATTTTGGTTTAAAGTGTGGTAGAAATTAGATTGTGTTTAGGTTGCTTGCAAATGTGTGTGGAAAATCCTGCACATTATTTTACACTTACATGTGTTATTTTTTTAAGCCTTCCCAAGCCCCCACTAAATACTGCTCCGAATCGCTAGAACCTGTGCCAGTGCCACAAAGAAGCAAAAGGCTGAATTGCCCTGCAAGCAACCAAGTATTGGTGGTAAGGGGAAATGGCAAACTAAAGCACCACCGCTGCACAAGCCACCAAGCGATTATAGTGAGGGGGACCATTCACTAGGTAAGCCAACCCCTTATTCTTGTTCTTCATCAATGTATTTGAGAAAGGTTACTGCCGTGTTGCTACCATGCTATGTTTTGCTGCCATGTTATGTCATTGTCTGAGGTATCTCTTTATGTAGTGTTGTGGTGTCTCTCTTGTCGTGATGTGTGTTTGTCCTATATTATTATTATTTTTTTATTTTAATCGCAGGCCCTGTCCCCGCAGGAGGCTTTTTGCCTTTTGGTAGGCCGTCATTGTAAATAAGAATTTGTTTTTAACTGACTTGCCTAGTTAAATAAAGGTTAAATAAAATAATAGAATAAAAAGGTATTCTAATTGCACCAAGAATTGCCATGTTTTAGCCTTCATGCTCCAGGGATAGGTCATGTGGGAGACCAACGTTTCCTTCTGCCTCTTCAGATGAGAGATCACCCTCACCAAAGCATTGTAAAGGCTGACCCTTTCCCCATGCCGGATGCAAGTATGACACATTTCTTTTTCAACAATTTTTTATTATATTGAAATGATGCTATTATATTTGTAAGTGAACAAATGTAAAACTACTTTGTTTCCTTTGAGAGATCCCTGACCTTTTAAAGGACAGTCGCCCGAGTCCGGTTGAAAAATTAGACTTCAAGCTGAATGAGACTGAGGAAGATTTACTGAAGATGGAAGAGCAGCTAATGGTAAGAAAATAAATGTTTAATTGTTATGAGTTTATTTTACCTTTATTTAACTAGGCAAGTCAGTTAAGAACAAATTCTTATTTTCAATGACAGCCTAGGAACAGTGGGTTAACTGCCTTGTTCAGGGGCAGAAGGACAGATTTTTACCTTGTCAGCTCAGGGATTCAATCTCGCAACCTTTCGGTTGCTAGTCCAATGCTCTAACCACTGGGCTACCTGCCGCCCCGAGTTGAATGACTATATTGCCATATGGTACTGGATGGAAAAATCCTGTACTTGTGTAATGCATTAGTGTCCTTTTGTAAAATTACAGATATCTCAAAGCTGTGGGGGAAGACATACAAGACCGTTTAAAAAGAGCAATGCACCGGTAAACTATTACTTTTAAATTAGTTAATGGTGTTTTGCTTGTAAAGTACATATTTTGTGTTCAATACAGAAACCTGACAAACAGCCTCATGTAAACAATAAATATGTAAGGAAATAAAGGGAACAGGGCCTTTGAGGACTCCAACCTTTGCAGCGTCATCATAGGTACTGTACAGTGGTGTCTATTCATGGATGCTAAGGGAAGCCAGGCTTCCCCATGCCCAAAAAATACACACATTTTATTTAGTATTTCTGTTTCATAATTTTCCTTCAATTTGCAAGAGGCTGAATGTATCTCACAGAAGAAAGCATCCGAGCGAGCAAAACAGCTCCCCTCTGTCTCTCTACGTGTAGGCCATCTATCTGATACTGTCTGGTCCAAACGAGTATGACATTGTTGCCGCCTGTAACATTGAATGCAAGGGAGGCCAGCTTGGATTTGGCTTCTCTCCTATCAAATCACGTTGAGAGCATACTGTACATCATTAACAGAAACAACTTGAATTGTTGCATCTCGTTGTGTTGTTGTCCTCCGGTGGCTAGCTAACTAACTAGCTAAAATTGGCCCTTTTCCTAAATTAGCCATGGATGGACATAGGGATTTGGACCTGTGGTTTGACTTAATTCTCCGTACCGGCCAATGATTATAATGGTGATTCTGATCCAACCATTAATTCATATATTGTTGTGCCCCTGGCCTGAGACGATGGTTCAATATGTAGGTAGATGTAGAAGGCTAATGTTAACTAGCTAATGTTGCCTATGAATGGAAGTTAGGCTAGCGAGCAAGCATTTTAGCCAGGTAGCCTAGGACTACAAAAAATAAAAGTGTGTACTGTATGACAGAGTGATAGACCGTTTCATCAACATGAAAGAGAGGAGGATGGCATTGGCGTGTCTCTACAAGTAGGGTGAGACAACCTGTTTTTCTACTTGCACGTGCACGCACACACACATGCACGCTCAAACAGAAATCAGAACCATGGACAGCCACATCCTATTTAGCTTATGTTGATTGGACTAAATCGTTTTTTGTATATTTTAGTTGTCACTGTATTAGTCTAAACAGAGATGATTTGATGATGTTGAAATGGTGCTGGAATAGTGGAGACAGCTCCTGTTTTCTTTTCGACTTGCGGTAACTCTCTGTGGTTCTAAATCAATAGTTGTTTAGTGGTCCGAAAATGTCAGAAACATTAACTTGCATAACCATGCTGTAGGTTTTGTAACTGTCTGTTACATTCAATATGCGTCATGAAATGGTGTAAAGTACTTAAGTAAAAATACTTTAAAGTACTACTTAAGTTGTTTTTGGGGAATCTGTACTTTACTATTTATATTTTTGACTATTTTTACTTTTACTCCACTACATTCCTAAAGAAAATAAGGTACTTTTTACCCACGCACCGCTGCTGGTACAGTAGAGTCCAAATAATGACATTTTACATGACATTTGAATAGCTTCTCTAGCTGATATTAGTTCCCCCCCTTTACAGCTGGTGTGAGTCTTGGCAAATCAAAGGCTACAGAGGTGGAAATGCTACAGGCGATGTCAACCTGCCTGAAATATGCACCTTACCGCAAAGGGGGCCAGTGGGAGGGCCAATGAGGAAGAGGATGAAAGAGTTCTTAAAAAGTTAAAAGCATCAAAGCCTTTTCCGACAGTGCCTTTTTTTGGTTTATTGTATATATCATTTGCTTCAAGAAGCCTGTGCCAGAAATGCCTTTTTAATAAAAAAAGTGGCTTGTACATCGATTTTGTGGTGCAATACATTTTCATTTAAACCTTTCTTTACATGGACCCAAAAAATAGCTAAACTGTTTTTACATGGACAAACTTTACACAATGCTGTTCCAAGTTACTGTTCTAATTGTGTTACACAGATTGACAATGGTCAACAGTAGTATAGACCCTTAAATCTTGAAGATACATTTTGCACCATGAGTAGAATTGTATTATATATATCAGGGTGCTTTTCAAGAGTGTGCAACATCAGAAAGATCCTGATTGATAGTTTGTTTTCCTATTCTTAGCTCAGGCTCTTATCTTTATTTAATGTAAATAAGTTTACATCACAAAATGGCAACTATTTCTAAACATCTTATCAACACACTTTATGGATTGGTGACAATCCCTGTTGAATTCATGGTGTTTTGGTCAAACCAGATCACAATGTGTTCTCAAACTCACTCCAATATTTAAATGTAGTTGATTATAGTTTTTAAATGCGATAGTACCTAAATAAAATAACTGTTGGCTGTCTTTTTGAGTGGGTGAATAACAGTTGACACGTCATTGATCAATGTCTCAACCAAATATTATCCAAGTACACGTTGAAATGACGGGGTGTGCCCAGTGGGATCATTCTTCACGTTTGAACTTGTCACACCCTGATCTGTTTTACCTGTCCTTGTTATTGTCTCCACCCCCTCCAGGTGTCACTTGTTTTCCCCAGTGTATTTATCGCTGTGTTTCCTGTCTCTCTGTGCCAGTTCGTCTTGTATGTTCCAAGTCAACCAGCGTTTTTTCCCGTTCTCCTGCCTTTGCTTTTCTCCTTTTTCTAGTCCTCCCGGTTTTGACCCTTGCCTGTTTCTGGACTCTGTAAACACCTGCCTGATCATTCTGCCTGCCTTGACTTCTAGCCTGCCTGCCAGTCTGTACCTCCAGGACTCTGAACTGGTTTTGACCTTTTGCCTGTCCACGACCATTCTCTTGCCTACTCCTTTTTGGATTACTAAACATCTAAGACTCCAACCATCTGCCTCCTGTGTCTGCATCTGGGTCTCGACTTGAGTTATGATAGTACGAACTGCCCATGACAGACCCAGCAGACTTGGATCAGCTCCACCACACTGTCTCCCTGCAGGGAGCTACCATTGAGAGACATGATGAGCTGTTACAGGACCTTCTGGAAGGGCTTCGTTCTCTGACAGAATGCCACGACTAAGGGTTTAAGGCTACTATTTAGATAATTAAGGAGTTAACTCATAGGCTGTCTGCCATCCCTGAGAGACCCCAACCTCTCGGTACATTTTTTTCCTTTTAGTGATGAGTTGGTACAGCCTACCTCGGTTCCCCGAGAACCCCGCATACCTCCTCCGGAGCGATATTCTGGAGATTCTGTCACATCTGTCGGAAGGATTGGACCAAGGCGCAGCGTGTAGAGTGCTCATCTTAATTTATTATAGGAGAACACTTAAACAGAAAAAATACAACGACCAACAGTTCCGTAAGATAAAGTCTATAACGGAAAACAACCACCCACACCCCACAGGAAAAAACAGGCTGCCTAAGTATGGCATCCAATCAGAGACAACGAAAGACACCTGCCTCTGATTGGAAACCATACTCGGCCACACATAGAAAATTAACATAGAAAATGAAAACTAGAACAAATCCCCATGAAACAAACCAACCCCCCCTGCCACGCCCTGACCAAACTACAATGACAAATGACCCCTTTTACTGGTCAGGACGTGACAGATCCTGGTACCTGTCAGGGCTTTCTTTCTCAATGCTCACTTATTTTTGAGCTACAGCCATCTTCGTTCCCTTTGGACCGATCGAAGATAGTGTTTATTATTGCGCTAATATCGGGAAGGGCGCTCTCCTGGGCCACGGCTGTTTGGGAGCAACAATCCACACTTTGCTGTCATCTGGAGAAATTCATGGCGGAGATGAAGAAGGTATTCGAGTCTCCGGTATCCGGGAGAGAGGCGGCCAGTAAATTTCTTGATTTACGTCAAAACTCCCGTAGTGTGGCAGACCATGCGTTTGATTTTCACACGTTGGCTGCCAAGAGTGCCTGGAATCCGGAGTCTCTCTTCGATACCTTTCTTCACGGATTATCTGAGGTGGTAAAAGATAAGCTAGCTGCTCGGGAATTACCGGTGGATCTCGACTCCCTCATCGCCCTAACCATTCAAATTGATGGACGCTTAAGGGAACGCAGGAGTGAGAGGAGGTCTGGCCTCGGGCACACTCATTCACCCGCTACGGCTCCCTCACCTTCAAAGGAATCCGGAAGGCAGTTTTCCCGAGAGAATCCGAAGCCACGTGAGCTCCCTCGTGAATTATCAACGATGGGTGAGTTGGATTCTCCTGAGCCTATGCAATTGGGAAGAGCTAGGTTATCGGTTGGGGAACGCTCACGTAGGCTGAATTCCAACTGTTGTCTGTACTGTGGAGGGGCAGGACATTACATAGCTACCTGCCTTGTTAGGAAACCCTTGTCTCTGGTGGGTACAAGTACTTTGGTGAGTCAGACTGAGAATTCCCTAATTCCCATCACCCGCAGGCTTTTCTTGTGCTTGTGCTGTGGGGAGACCAATCTAAGTCTCTCCGAGTGCTCATTGACTCAGGTGCGGATGAAAATCTTATGGATGCTACTATTGCTTCTGAGCTAGGTATTCCCATTCAATCTCTCTCGGTTCCCATGAATGTTAGGGCACTGGACGGCCACTCAATAAGTGGAGTCACCCATAGTACTGTGCCCATTCAAATACGGATTTCCAGTTACCACAGTGAGACCATACAGTTCCTCCTCATTGCGTCTCCCCATGTTCCTGTTGTCTTGGGGTTTTCCTGGCTCCAAAAACATAACCCTGTTATTAACTGGACCACAAGCACCATCTTG
Source organism: Salmo salar (assembly GCF_965601325.2). Lineage (NCBI taxonomy): Eukaryota > Metazoa > Chordata > Actinopteri > Salmoniformes > Salmonidae > Salmo > Salmo salar. The sequence continues at coordinate 155,638,337 of NC_138291.1, forward strand.
GGTTGGAGCCCATTTTGCCATTCCCACTGTCTTCAAGCAGCACAGCCTTCCCCCAGACGTCTTCCTCAGGACGTCAGCAAGGCTTTGGATTTTTCTGTCATTCCCACTGAATACCATGACCTACTTGAAGTTTTCAGTAAGGCACGTGCTACTTCCCTACCCCCGCAACATCCTTATGATTGTGCCATTAATCTTCTCCCAGACACCACACCACCTTGGGGTCGGCGGAATTCTCTATCCGGGCCAGAGACCAAGGCTATGGAGGAGTACATAGAGGAGCTTCTGGCCACTAGGGCCATCCGTCCGTCTGCATCTCCTGCCGGCGCAGGGTTTTTCTTTGTGGAGAAGAAGGACAAGACCCTGCGTCCGTGCATTGACAACCGCAGACTGAATGACATTACTGTCAAAAATCGTTACCCTCTACCACTCCTCGGCTTTTGAACCTCTCCAGGGAGCCACCATTTTTTCCAAGTTATACCTTCTGAATGCCTACCACCTGGTTCGGATACGGAAAGGGGATGAGTGGAAGACAGCCTTCAACACAGCCAGTGGACATTATGAGTATCAGGTCACGCCGTTTGGACTCACCTCATCTTTCAGGCTTTGGTAAACGATGTGCTCCGGGACATGCTCAACCGTTTTGTGTTCGTCTACCTTGACGACATCCTGGTTTTTCCCGGTCTGCCCAAGAACATGTTCTTCACGTCAGGCAGGTCCTTCAGCGCCTCCTGGAGAACCAAGTGTTTGTGAAAGCCGTGAAGTGTGAGTTCCATAGCTCTACAATCACTTTTCTGGAATATGTCATTGCTGAGGGTAATGTCCAGATGGATCCTGGAAAGGTGAAAGCAGTGGTGGATTGGCCTCAACCAATGTCCAGGGTGCAGTTGCAACATTTCCTAGGATTCTCAAACTTATACCACCGTTTCATTTGGGGTTACAGCACCCTGGAGGCCCCCCTCTCGGCACTCACTTCTCCCAAGGTACCATTCAAATGGTCTCCAGCTATCAACAAAGCCTTTGTGGACCTGAAGTATAGGTTCACAACAGCACCCATCCTCATCCATCTGGACCCGTCGCGTCAATTTGTGGTTGAGGTGGATGCTTCTGATGTTGGAGTGGGGGCCATCATGTCCCAGCGATCTGCCCAGGACCAAAGGCTTCATCCCTGTGCCTTCCTGTCCCATTGACTCAATTCTGCAGAGAGGAACTACGACGTAGGCAACCTAGAACTCCTGGCGGTCAAGATGGCATTGGAAGAGTGGAGGCACTTGCTAGAAGGAGCAGAACAGCCATTCTTGGTCTGGACCGAACATTAAAATCTGGAATATCTCCATACAGCCAGGCGCCTCAACTCCAGGCAGGCCCGGTGGGCTCTGTTGTGAACCAGATTTAACTTTACCCTTTCCTACCGCCCAGGGTCCAGAAATGTGAAGCCTGATGCTCTCTCTTACCTATACAGTTCCTCTGCCACACCCTTGACCTCTGAAACCATTCGCTCTACCTCATGCCTAGCAGCCACAGTGGATTGGGTTATTGAGACACTGGTTTGCAAGGCACAACGCTCCCAGCCTGGAACTGACGGGGGCCCGGCTAACCGGCAGTTTTTCCCCAACTCAGTCCCGTCCCGGGTCCTGGAATGGGCTCATGCCTCCAGGCTAACCTGTCATCCTGGTAACTGCCATACCCTAGCCTTCCTTCGACAACGTTTCTGGTTTCTCACAATGGTTCCTGACGTCTCTGCCTTCGTCACCGCATGCACGGTGTGTGCCCAGAACAAGACTCCGGCAAGCTCCTTCTGGCCATCTTCAGTCACTACCGGTCCCTCATTGTCCCTGTTCCCATATCTCTCTGGACTTTGTCTCTGGGCTTCCCCTGTCTGATGGCAACACCGTCATTCTGACAGTGGTGAATCGGTTTTCTAAGGCCGCTCATTTTATCCCTCTCCCTAAACTACCCTCTGCCAAGGAAATGGCGCAGCTCATGTTGCAGCACGTCTTCCAGATCCATGGTCTCCTGGTAAAAATGGTTTTACTACCAGGGTCCTCATTTCTCATCTCAGTACAACGCTGTGTACTACTCTCTTCACAGAACAGCGCAAACTGGCTCTAACCAGAATAGAAAGAGGAGTGAGAGGCCCCAGTGCACAACTGAGCAAGAGGACAAGTACATTAGAGTGTCTATTTTGAGAAACAGACCTCAAATGGCAGCTTCATTAAATAGTACCCGCAAAACACCAGTCTCAACGTCAACAGTGAAGAGGCGACTCCGGGATGCTGGCCTTTAGACAGAGTTGCAAAGAAAAAGCCAAATCTCAGACTGGCCAATTAAAATAAAAGATTAAGATGGACAGAGGAAGATTGGACAAAAGTGTTATGGACAGGCGGATCTAAGTTTTAGTTGTTCGTATCACAAAGAAGAACATTCGTGAGATGCAAAAAAAATAAAAGATGCTGGAGGAGTGTTTGATGCCATCTGTCAAGCATGGTGTAGGCAATGTGATGGTCTGGGGATACTTTGGTGGTAAAGTGGGAGATTTGTACAGGGTAAAGGGGATCTTGAAGAAGGAAGGCTATCACTCCATTTGGCAACGCCATGCCATACCCTGTGGACGGCGTTTAATTGGAGCCAATTTCCTCTTACAACAGGACAATGACCCAAAGCACAGCTCCAAACTATCCAATAACTATTTAGGGAAAAAGCAGTCAGCTGGGATTCTGTCTGTAATGGAGTGGCCAGCACAGTCACAGGATCTCAACCCTATTGAGCTGTTGTGGGAGCAGCTTGACTGTATGGTACATAAGAAGTGCCCATCAAGACAATCCAACTTGTGGGAGGTGCTTCAGGAAGCATGGGGTGAAATCTCTTCAGATTACCTCAACAAATTGACAACTAGAATGCCAAAGGTCTGCAAGGCTGTAATTGCAGCAAATTGAGGATTCTTTGATGAATGCCAAGTTTGAAGGACACAATTCAATTAAAAATCATTATTTATAACCGTATCAACGTCTTGACTATATTTCCTATTCATTTTGCAACTTATTTCATGTGTTTTCATGGAAAACAAGGACATTTCTAATTGACCCAAAACTGTTGAACGTTAGTGTATACATTTTAGCCGAGGGATTAAGGGCCCTGCCTGCGTCGAGAACACAGCAGGTGTGGCTTCCATGGTTCCAGGGGCTGAAATGGGAGGATATTTATCATCCCAGCACCCAGGCCTCATCAGTCTCTCGGAATGAGATGCTATCTTGGACGGCTTAATCTGGTTTCCAGTCGCAGCGTTTAACGCTCTTAGGAGGAGAGCGTGTCGCCTGTCAGGACTCATTGTTCCAGCCCAGCAGCCAAGAGGAGGAGAGGCCAGACTCACAGAGGTATTGAGGGTAGGAGAGGGAGAGAGTGTGTGCTTGTATGCATGCACACATATACAGTACCAGTCAAAAGTTTGGACACCTACTCATTCCAGGATTTTGTTTTATTTTTTACTATTTTCTACATTGTACAATAATAGTGAAGACATCAATACTATGAAATAACACATATGGAGTCATGTAGTAACCAAAAAGTGTTAAACAAATCAAAATGTATAAAATACAGTGCCTTCGGAAAGTAGTAAGACTTGACTTTTTCCACATTTTGTTAGGTTACAGCCTTATTCTAAAGTTGATAAAATTGTTTTTTTCTCTCATCAATCTACACACAATACCCCATAATGAAAAAGTTAAAACAGGTTTAGAATATTTTGCAAATGTATTTAAAAAAACCCTGAAATATCACATTTACATAAGTATTCAGATCCTTTACTCAGTACTTTGTTGAAGCACCTTTGCCAGCAATTACAGCCTTGAGTTTTCTTGGGTATGAAACTATAAGCTTGGCACACCTGTATTTGGGGAGTTTCATTCTTCTCTGCAGATCCTCTCAAGCTCTGTCAGGATGGATGCACAGCTATTTTCAGGTCTCTCCAAAGATATTCGATCGGTTTCAAGTCCGGGCTCTGGCTGGGCCACTCAAGGACATTAGGAGACTTGTCCCAAAGCCAATCCTGCGTTGTCTTGGCTGTGTGCTTCCTGTTGGAAGGTGAACCTTCGCCCCAGTCTGAGGTCCGCTCTGGAGCAGGTTTTCATCAAGGATCTCTGTACATTGCTCCGTTCATCTTTGCCTTGATCCTAACTAGTCTCCCAATCTCTGCCGCTGAAAAACATCTCCATAGCATGATGCTGCCACCACCATGCTTCACCGTAGGGATGGTACCAGGTTTTCTCCACATGTGACACTTGGCATTCAGGCCAAAGAGTTCAATCTTGGTTTCATCAGACCAGAGAATCTTCTTTCGCATGGTTTGAGTCTTTAGTTGCCTTTTGGCAAACTCCAAGCGGGCTCTCATGTGCCTTTTACTGAGGAGTGGCTTCCGTCTGGCCACTCTACCATAAAGGCCTGATTGGTGGAGTACTGCAGAGATGGTTATCCTTCTGGAAGGTTTCCCCGTCTCCACAGATGAACTCCAGAGCTCTGTCAGAGTGACCATCGGGTTCTAGGTCACCTCCCTGACCAAGGTTATTCTCCCCCGATTGCTCAGTTTGGCCGGGTGGCCAGCTCTAGGAAGCGTCTTGGTGATTCCAAACTTCTTCCATTTAAGAATGATGGATTCCACTGTGTTCTTGGGGACCTTCAATGCTGCAGACATTTTTTGGTACCCTTCCCTAGATCTGTGCCTCAACACAATCCTGTCTCGGAGTTCTACAGACAATTTCTTCAACCTCATGGCTTGGTTTTTGCTCTGACATGCACTATCAACTGTGGGACTTTAAATAGACATGTGTTTGCCTTTCCAAATCATGTCCAATCAACTGAATTTCCCACAGGTGGACTCCAATCAAGTTGTAGAAACATCTCAAGGATGATCAATGGAAACAGGATGCACCTGTGTTAAACCTGAACCCTTACAGTAACAGTCAAAAGTTTGGACACACCTACTCATTCAATGGTTTTTCTTTATTTTTTACTATTACATTCCAGAATAAGTGAAGATATCAAAATTATGAGATAACACATATGGAATCATGTACTAACCAAGAAAGTGTTAAAAAAAATCAACATATTTTCTATTTGAGATTCTTCAAAGTAGCTACCCTTTGCCTCATCACCATATTGTTATTTATTTTGCTCCTTTGCACTCCTTTGCACCGCTGGGGGTGAGCCGAATGAGAGAAAAGAGTATCCTGGATGGAGCTGGATCAGACAGGCCCTGTCAGACAGGCTGCTTCTGGGCTCACTGTGATCTGACACTTTTTGAAAAGCCCACAGCAGCTTCCTGCTACAGCCTAGCCAGTGTGACGCTAACCTCTGATTGATTAGCATTTATTTCTGCCATTAACCCGTTTGTCCACCTGACACCGTTGTTGTAAATTGGAGAAAAGCCCTACATGCTAGTATTGTTTCATTGGTTTTTGTTGGGTGAGGTTTTTCATCTGCCCTCATTCCTATGTTTCCTCAAGCGGATCATTGAGTTTTCCTTGATAAACACCATTAGGTAAATTGGCCTGCCGGAGAGAAAGAGCGATCCCAGTGGCCCACTCTCTCTCTACTGTTGCATATTTTGTTCCAAATTCCAAATTGAGCCAACTTCCCTTTAAGGACTTGGCAATGTGCTAATTTGTAGAACATGCTGTAATCATTAATAAAATACTTCAACATAAAGTCAGAGCCAACAGGGGATAATTGTCATAAATGGTAATCTCCTGTGTACAGACTACCACCCAGTAAACCCGGGAAATGTTTTAAATAAAATATCTTTGGAAGTTTCTCCTAACATTCACTAAAATGTTGTTCAGAACATTCCCGCAACATCAGACAAATGTTTAAAACAAACATTGTATAATCATAAGCACAACTGGACAGTTTGTGTCATGAGAACATTTGCCACAACCAAACAAATGTTCTAGGAACTTTCACTGAACCAATATCTTTGGTATTTCTGTCATGTAGACATGGAATTTTTACAGGTTACATGGGTCCAAGATCGAGAGATGTATTCATCTAATCTGGAACCATAGTTTTTCCTGGTCGGGTCATGTGGTCAGAAAAAAATCCTGGACCTAATAATTTATCCATTCCAAGAGAAAATAAGTGTATGAGTTCAAGGATAGAGTTATTGGTTGACCTTTGCAGGAAGCAACACGAGTCTAATTAGCTTTACTAATTATAGAACCCTGAAAGATAAAGTAGGCTACCTGCAGCTTTGACCTCCATGCAGGTTAGCTCAGACTGAATGCAGCAAATGGCTTTTTCCCCTCTTGCTGAAATAGAAACATACACACCATAATTAACTGAACCTCAAGAGGAAAATGAATAGCATAGTTTGTGAGGTACTGTATATTTCAGCAATGTACAGTAGGGGTGCAGTTTGTGTGCGAGCACGTGTGCTTGGTCATCACTTCATGTGAGATTACTCTCCCTTTATAACAATATCTTGTCCACCTGTGTTTTAGAATGGCCAGACCTACTGCATGTTGCCGAGTGGGGTAGAAAACTACATGGAGTATGACACAATGATGAGCTTGGGTAATGTAATCAATTTGCCCAATGATGGAGCAAGGAGGAGTGTATAAATGTAATTTCCTTTCTGATCGAGAAACAAGATGTACTTGACATTTCCTATGGCATCCTGAGCAATCTGTCATTTTGAACATTCTGTTCAATTGTCACGCATGATTCTAATCCAACGAGCCCGACGACAGCAAAATAACTATGCAGACATTGTTACGCACGCCTCTAGAAAGAGGGAACGCAACACCCTGCTACAACTTAACTCTCCGTGGTGTGAAAAAGGTATGGAAGTGTAGGTGTGAGCAAGGATGACAAATAGAGAATACCGTTAACAGGGAATTTATTCCTTCACGCGGTAAGGTTGGGGAAAAGGGGCTGGACGGAACCAAAGCAAACAAACTAAATATCAAAGCCCCCTCTCCTACCTTACCTGCCTACCCACTACCTACCTAACTAGCACCGCCTGGTGCACTAACCAAAATACAGGGGATGGTCCGCCCAGGTCTTTCCTAGTGTGCGTAGACAATAAATTACTACGGGTATATGTATACCCGCGGGCCTCTTGCCTAAGCACTCCCTAGGTGCCTTCCCCTTCCCCCCTGGGAACAAAGGAATCAGAATAACACAAATGTACAAACTACTTCACAACAAAACCTGAAAAAACACTAACCCAGGACATTAAAGAAAACTCTGAGCACTAAACACAGAACATAACAATAAGCTTACTCAGCAACTACTAACTAAGTACATACCCAATTCTCTTTCTGAGAAACAACCAACATATATAACCCTCTGCCATCAACCTCCTCTCTCAGCAAATATCTCTCAGCAAATATCTCTCAGCAAATATCTCTCAGCAAATATCTCTCAGCAAATATCTCTCAGCAAATATCTCTCAGCAAATATCTCTCAGCAAATATCTCTCAGCAAATATCTCTCAGCAAATATCTCTCAGCAAATATCTCTCAGCAAATATCTCTCAGCAAATATCTCTCAGCAAATATCTCTCTCTTTCTGTCAACAGAACACTGGCTTATATAGCTTTAGGTGGGGTTGTTAATTGGAGACAGCTGCGTCCTGACGAGGGGGCGGGGTCAGCTCTCCAATCAGCAATGGGGCCGACCAATCAGCTGCTTGGAGAACTTCAGGAAGCCATTACCTGAAACACACTCACAAATATACAAACTACAACACAGAAACTGGGGAACGTAACAGACATGCCAAGCAGGTGTATTAATAACTTTACATGCTGGCAGATTCCTATGAAAAGGGTGGACAGAATATAAACAGTTTCATGGCTAAACAGCTCAAACTGACTGGCCAAGAAATGTAGGTAGCCTATGCATAGTGCACATCCCTTCCTGAAATCATTCACATTTTATGTTGTCAAATGTAGTAGGAAAGGACAGTGAGAGTGAAATGCATTGAAACATGAAGTACTAGGAACCCTGGGGGTACTTGGCTTGTCCGTAGGGGGTACTTGAGAAGACTCATGAGACGATGAGAGGAACTTCAGGGCTAATCCAGGCAGAGCAAAATTCAGTTGGTGGTATGGTAACCAAAAAAGGTAGGGAACCACTGAAGTACATAATTCAATGGCCAATCTGTGTTTAAAAATCATGACAAAAATGTGCAAGATTTCTCTTTAATTATTAGTTCAAAAGTTCACATAGAAAAAAAAAGCTTATAATGACATTTGGAAGTGGAGTGGCAAAAATTAGGACCAAGTTAACTGATGTTTGATAAGGCTTAGTAGAGTTAATGATTAGTGATACTCCTTGTATTTGAATAGATTAAACATTGGTTAAGAGGTTATAGCGAACCCAGCAGTTCTAATGATGTCTAGAAAAGATCCAGTTATCAAGAACTCCCCATTGTCTCATGAGGTTGCAGCTGCTCATATATACTGCTCAAAAAAATAAAGGGAACACTAAAATAACACATCCTAGATCTGAATGAATTAAATAATCTTATTAAATACTTTTTTCTTTACATAGTTGAATGTGCTGACAACAAAATCACACAAAAATAATCAATGGAAATCCAATTTATCAACCCATGGAGGTCTGGATTTGGAGTCACACTCAAAATTAAAGTGGAAAACCACACTACAGGCTGATCCAACTTTGATGTAATGTCCTTAAAACAAGTCAAAAAGAGGCTCAGTAGTGTGTGTGGCCTCCACGTGCCTGTATGACCTCCCTACAACGCCTGGGCATGCTCCTGATGAGGTGGCGGATGGTCTCCTGAGGGATCTCCTCCCAGACCTGGACTAAAGCATCCGCCAACTCCTGGACAGTCTGTGGTGCAACGTGGTGTTGGTGGATGGAGCGAGACATGATGTCCCAGATGTGCTCAATTGGATTCAGGTCTGGGGAACGGGCGGGCCAGTCCATAGCATCAATGCCTTCCTCTTGCAGGAACTGCTGACACACTCCAGCCACATGAGGTCTAGCATTGTCTTGCATTAGGAGGAACCCAGGGCCAACCGCACCAGCATATGGTCTCACAAGGGGTCTGAGGATCTCATCTCGGTACCTAATGGCAGTCAAGCTACCTCTGGCGAGCACATGGAGGGCTGTGCGGCCCCCCAAAGAAATGCCACCCCCACCATGACTGACCCACCGCCAAACCGGTCATGCTGGAGGATGTTGCAGGCAGCAGAACGTTCTCCACGGTGTCTCCAGACTCTGTCACGTCTGTCACGTGCTCAGTGTGAACATGCTTTCATCTGTGAAGAGCACAGGGCGCCAGTGGCGAATTTGCCAATCTTGGTGTTCTCTGGCAAATGCCAAACGTCCTGCACGGTGTTGGGCTGTAAGCACAACCCCCACCTGTGGACGTCGGGCCCTCATACCACCCTCATGGAGTCTGTTTCTAACCGTTTGAGCAGACATATGCACATTTGTGGCCTGCTGGATGTCATTTTGCAGGGCTCTGGCAGTGCTCCTCCTGCTCCTCCTTGCACAAAGGCGGAGGTAGCGGTCCTGCTGCTGGGTTGTTGCACTCCTACGGCCTCCTCCACGCCTCCTGATGTACTGGCCTGTCTCCTGGCAGCGCCTCCATGCTCTGGACACTACACTGACAGACACAGCAAACCTTCTTGCCACAGCTCGCATTGATGTGCCATCCTGGATGAGCTGCACTACCTGAGCCACTTGTGTGGGTTGTAGACTCCGTCTCATGCTACCACTAGAGTGAAAGCACCGCCAGCATTCAAAAGTGACCAAAACATCAGCCAGGAAGCATAGAAACTGAGAAGTGGTCTGTGGTCCCAACCTGCAGAATCACTCCTTTATTGGGGGTGTCTTGCTAATTGCCTATAATTTCCACCTGTTGTCTATTGCATTTGCACAACAACATGTGAAATTTATTGTCAATCAGTGTTGCTTCCTAAGTGGACAGTTTGATTTCACAGAAGTGTGATTGACTTGGAGTTACATTGTGTTGTTTAAGTGTTCCCTTTATTTTTTGGAGCAGTGTATTTTTTTGTGACAATCTTTGTTTCCCCCATAACTTTCAAGGATGCAATTTGTTCACTATTTTTTAATGCAATAAGCAACTTTAGCTCAGTCAGACATTCCCCTCTGACATTTTAGACCTAATTTCAAATGTAATAATAAAATTGACTTTTGTGACAACCAATGTGTCTGAATATCCAGTGATTTTGATAAATGCAATTATAGTCGGCCTTTCAGAGACTTGAACTCTTGTATTTCACTGTTGCAGGGGGTGGGCAGAGGAGTTTACAAAATATATCAAAATATATAATAATGATGGAGGAATATTATTTTGGGTGGCAGTCTGTTTCTGCTTTAGACAGTTATAGCATGATGACTGTTTTCTGTACAACAACTAGACCTAGAAAATAATTTTGGTAATACTTTATTTGGATAGTCCATCTGTAGATGATCTACAGACTATCCGTAACATTTCAACTAACTATCTACTAACCCTACCTCTAACCCTAACCTTAACCTTAGCAAGCAGTTGCTGAACAACAGATAGTCTGTTGATAGTCTTTGACCATCAGATTTTATGACCATCTGCCTGCCTGCCTGCCTGCCTGCCTGCCGCTGCCTGCCTGCCTGCCTGCCTGCCTGCCTGCCTGCCTGCCTGCCTGCCTGCCTGCCTGCCTGCCTGCCTGCCTGCCTGCCTGCCTGCCTGCCTGCCTGCCTGCCTGCCTACCTACCTACAGGGCAATTCTTCAACCTCATTTTCATTATCTCCAGCACAATACCAGTGTCTACATATGTGAAAACTGCACTCTCTGTAGCCAATGTGCGTAAGACCTTTAAACAGGTTAACATTCACAAGCCCGCAGGGCCAGGCAGATTACCAGGACACGTACTCAGAGCATGCGCTGACCAGCTGGCACATCAATACCATCATCCCAGAAACCCTGGATCCACTCCAATTCGCATACCACCCCAACAGATCCACAGATGACGCAATCTCTTTTGCACTCCACGCTGCCCTTTCCCACCTGGACAAAAGGACCACGTACATGAGAATGCTGTTCATTGACTACAGCTCAGTGTTCAACACCATAATACTCTACAAGCTCATCACTAAGCTATGGACCCTGGGACTGAACACCTCCCTCTGCAACTGGATCCTGGACTTCCTGATGGGCCGCCTTCAGGTGGTGAGGGTAGGCAACAGCACATCCGCCATGCTGACCCTCAACATGGGGGTCCCTCAGAGGTGCCTGCTCAGTCCCCTGTACTTCCTGTTCAACCACGACTGCGTGGCCGCGCGACTCCAACACCACCATTAAGTGGTAGACCTGAACACCAACGACCAAGAGACAGCCTATAGTGAGGAGGTCAGAGACCTGGCAGTGTGATGCCAAGATAACAACCTCTCCCTCAATGTGGGCAAGACAAAATAACTTATCGTGGACTACAGGAAACAGAGGGCCGAACACGCCTCCATTCACATAGACAGGGCTGTAGTGGAGCATGTCGAGGGTGTCCACATCACTAACCTCTCTGGGCTAGGCGGGACGAATTCGTCCCACATACGCAACAGCCAGTTGAATCCCGTGGCACGATTTTCAAATACCTTAGAAATGCTATTACTTCAATTTCTCAAACATATTACTATTTTACAGCATTTTAAAGACAAGACTCTCGTTAATCTAACCACACTGTCCGGTTTCAAAAAGGCTTTACAACGAAAGCAAAACATTAGATTATGTCAGCAGAGTACCCAGCCAGAAATAATCAGACACCCATTTTTCAAGCTAGCATATAATGTCACAAAAACACAGAAGACAGCTAAATGCAGCACTAACCTTTGATGATCTTCATCAGATGACACACCAAGGACATTATGTTATACAATACATGCATGTTTTGTTCAATCAAGTTCATATTTACATCAAAAAACAGCTTTTTACATTAGCATGTGACGTTCAGAACTAGCATACCCCCCGCAAACTTCCGGGGAATTTACTAACAATTTACTAAATTACTCACGATAAACGTTCACAAAAAACATAACAATTATTTTAAGAATTATAGATACAGAACTCCTTTGTGCAATCGAGGTGTCCGATTTTAAAATAGCTTTTCGGTGAAAGCACATTTTGCAATATTCTCAGTAGATAGCCCAGCCATCACGGCTAGCCATTTAGACACCCACCAAGTTTAGCCCTGACCAAAGTCAGATTTACTATTACAAAAGTTTGATTACCTTTGTTGTCTTCGTCAGAATGCACTCCCAGGACTGATACTTCAATAACAAATGTTGGTTTGGTCCAAAATAATCCATCGTTATATCCAAATAGCGGCGTTTTGTTCGTGCGTTCCAGACACTATCCGAAATGGTAAATCAGGGTTACGAGCATGGCGCAATTCGTGACAAAAAAAATCTAAATATTCCATTACCGCACTTCGAAGCATGTCAACCGCTGTTTAAAATCCATTTTTATGCAATTTTTCTCGTAAAAAAGCGATAATATTCAGACCGGGAATCTCCGTTTAGGTAAACAGAGGAAAGAAAACAAAGCATTCGGTCGACGCGGGCACGCGCCTGAGTCTCACAGTACTGTAACCAGCCACTACCCAAACGCGCTACTTTTTTTCAGCCAGAGCCTGCAAAGCCACGATTCAGCTTTTTACCGCCTTCTGAGAGCCTATGGCAGCCGTAGGAAGTGTCACGTAACAGCAGAGATCCTTTGTAATGGATAGAGATGGCAAAGAAGGCCAAGAAATGGTCAGACAGGGTACTTCCTGTACAGAATCTTCTCAGGTTTTGACCTGCCATTTGAGTTCTGTTATACTCACAGACACCATTCAAACAGTTTTAGAAACTTTGGAGTGTTTTCTATCCAACGCCAATAATTATATGCATATTCTAGTTACTGGGCAGGAGTAATAACCAGATTAAATCGGGTACGTTTTTTATCCAGCCGTGTCAATACTGCCCCCTAGCCCTAACAGGCTAAGGACCTATCATGGTCCACACACCAACACAGTCTTGATGAGGGCACGACAACGCCTCTTCCACCTCAGGAAGAGGCGTTGGTATGGAAACTGCTCAGCATCCAACCTCAAGACGCTACAGAGGGTAGTGCGTACGGCCCAGTACATCACTGGGGCCGAACTCCCTGCCATACAGGAACTCTATGCCAGCCAGTGTCAGAGGAATGCCCTAAAAATTGTCAGACTCCAGCTACCCAAGTCATAGACGGTTCTCTCTGCTACTGTATGGCAAGCGGTACTGGAGCTCCAAGTCTGGGATGAAAAGGCTCCTTAACAGCTTCTACCCCAAAGTCATAAGACTGCTGAATAGTTCATCAAATGGCTACCCAGACTATTTACATTGACTTCTTTTATTATACACTGCTCAAAAAAATAAAGGGAACACTTAAACAACACATCCTAGATCTGAATGAATTAAATAATCTTATTAAATACTTTTTTCTTTACATAGTTGAATGTGCTGACAACAAAATCACTCAAAAATAATCAATGGAAATCCAATTTATCAACCCATGGAGGTCCGGATTTGGAGTCACACTCAAAATTAAAGTGGAAAACCACACTACAGGCTGATCCAACTTTGATGTAATGTCTTTAACACAAGTCAAAAAGAGGCTCAGTAGTGTGTGTGGCCTCCACGTGCCTGTATGACCTCCCTACAACGCCTGAGCATGCTCCTGATGAGGTGGATGATGGTCTCCTGAGGGATCTCCTCCCAGACCTGGACTAAAGCATCTGCCAACTCCTGGACAGTCTGTGGTGCAATGTGGCGTTGGTGGATGGAGCGAGACATGATGTCCCAGATGTGCTCAATTGGATTCAGGTCTGGGGAACGGGCGGGCCAGTCCATAGCATCAATGCCTTCCTCTTGCAGGAACTGCTGACACACTCCAGCCACATGAGGTCTAGCATTGTCTTGCATTAGGAGGAACCCAGGGCCAACCGCACCAGCATATGGTCTCACAAAGGGTCTGAGGATCTCATCTCGGTACCTAATGGCAGTCAGGCTACCTCTGGCGAGCACATGGAGGGCTGTGCGGCCCCCCAAAGAAATTCCACCCCACACCATGACTGACCCACCGCCAAACCGGTCATGCTGGAGGATGTTGCAGGCAGCAGAACGTTCTCCACGGCATCTCCAGACTCTGTCACGTCTGTCACGTGCTCAGTGTGAACCTGCTTTCATCTGTGAAGAGCACAGGGCGCCAGTGGCGAATTTGCCAATCTTGGTTTTCTCTGGCAAATGCCAAATGTCCTGCACGGTGTTGGGCTGTAAGCACAACCCCCACCTGTGGACGTCGGGCCCTCATACCACCCTCATGGAGTCTGTTTCTGACCGTTTGAGCAGGCACATGCACATTTGTGGCCTGCTGGAGGTCATTTTGCAGGGCTCTGGCAGTGCTCCTCCTGCTCCTCCTTGCACAAAGGCGGAGGTAGCGGTCCTGCTGCTGGGTTGTTGCCCTCCTACGGCCTCCTCCACGTCTCCTGATGTACTGGCCTGTCGCCTGGTAGCGCCTCCATGCTCTGGACACTACACTGACAGACACAGCAAACCTTCTTGCCACAGCTCGCATTGATGTGCCATCCTGGATGAGCTGCACTACCTGAGCCACTTGTGTGGGTTGTAGACTCCGTCTCATGCTACCACTAGAGTGAAAGCACCGCCAGCATTCAAAAGTGACCAAAACATCAGCAGGGAAGCATAGGAACTGAGAAGTGGTCTATAGTCACCACCTGCAGAACCACTCCTTTATTGGGGGTGTCTTGCTTATTGCCTATAATTTCCACCTGTTGTCTATTCCATTTGCACAACAGCATGACATTTATGGTCAATCAGTGTTGCTTCCTAAGTGGACAGTTTGATTTCACAGAAGTGTGATTGACTTGGAGTTACATTGTGTTGTTTAAGTGTTCCCTTTATTTTTTTGAGCAGTATATATATTTTTTATTGTAATTATTTTTCACTGACTATTTGGCACTGACTTTGTGCACACTCACTAGACTCTACCCACACAATCACACATAGGGTTGCAAAGGGTCGGACATTTTCCATGGGAAGCTAAGCTCTGGAATTTGGGGAATTTTGCTTAACTTCATCAAAAAAGACGTTTCACTGCAGCTAATGTAGAAGGAAAAGATGTGTACATTTGCAAATACTGTGCCAAATCATATATGAAGAATGCAACAAAGATGCAGAATCATCTGGCCAAGTGCATAAAGTTACCTCAGAGCTCACAACAAGCAACCTCTGACAAAAGTCACTACTTCTATTCGAGGTGAAAATGATGAATCAGACACCTTATCGATAGCAACAGCTCATGGTCCTCCTGGAATCAGAAGTTTTTTGACTCAATGGAGGAACGTAGTCAAAGAAATGCTGATCAACGTCTTGCTCGAGATGTGTATACAACTGGTTCACTTCTGATGCTCACAGGCAATGTGTATTGGAAGAGATATCTGAATGTTCTTCGCCCAGCATACACCCCTCCAACCAGACATGCTTTATCTACTAATTTGCTGGATGCAGAGTTCAACAGAGTTCAAGTGAAGGTCAAGCCAATCACAGAGAAGCAGACTGTATTGCAATCATATCTGATGGGTGGTCGAATATTCGTGGGCAAGGAATAATTAACTACATCATCTCCACCCCTCAACCAGTATTATACAAGAGCACAGACAAAAAGGACAACAGACACACCAGTTTCTACATTGCAGATGAGCTGAAGGCAGTCATCAATGACCTTGGACCACAGAAGGTATTTGCACTGGTGACAGACAATGCTGCGAACATGAAGGCTGCTTGGTCTAAAGTGGAGGAGTCCTACCCTCACATCACACCCATTGGCTGTGCTGCTCATGCATTGAATCTGCTCCTCAAGGACATCATGGCATTGAAAACAATGGATGCACTCTACAAGAGAGCCAAGGAAATGGTTAGGTATGTGAAGGGTCATCAAGTTATAGCAGCAATCTACCTCACCAAGCAAAGTGAGAAGAATATGACCACCACACTGAAGCTGCCCAGCAACACCCGTTGAGGTGGTGTTGTCATCATGTTTGACAGTCTCCTGGAGGGGAAGGAGTCTCTCCAAGAAATGGCCATATCACAGTCTGATGATATAGACAGCCCCATCAATAGGATCCTCCTGGATGATGTATTTTGGGAGAGAGTGGTAAGCAGCCTGAAACTCCTGAAACCCATAGCAGTAGCCATTGCACGGATTGAGGGAGACAATGCCATCCTGTCTGATGTTCAGACTCTGCTTGCAGATGTAAGAGAAGAAATCCGTACTGCCCTGCCCACTTCACTGTTGCTCCAAGCAGAGGAAACTGCAGTTCTGAAATACATCAAAAATCATGAAGACTTCTGCCTGAAGCCCATACATGCCGCAGCGTACATGTTGGACCCCAAGTATGCTGGCAAGAGCATCCTGTCTGGTGCAGAGATCAACAACGCCTATGGTATCATCACTACCCTGTCTCACCACCTTGGCCTGGATGAGGGCAATGTTCTTGGCAGTCTGGCGAAGTACACTTCCAAGCAAGGGCTTTGGGATGGAGATGCAATATGGCAGTCGTGCCAAAATATCTCATCAGCCACCTGGTGGAAGGGACTTTGTGGATCTGAGGCTCTTGCCCCTGTTGCCTACATCATCCTCCAAATCCCACCAACATCAGCCGCCTCAGAGCACAACTGGTCCTTGTTTGGGAACACACACACCAAAGCACGCAACAGGCTGACCAATACAAGGGTTGAAAAGTTGGTGGCCATCCGGGCAAATTTTAGGCTTTTTGAGCCTGACAACAAGCCATGTCAACAGGGTTGGAAAGTGACAGTGAAGATGAGGCCTCAGTGTCTGATGTTCAAAAGATGGACATTGAGGAGGTCCAGGGAGAAGACATGGAAGCCTGAGAGGAAGAACCAAAGCTTTAGTTTCTAGACTATCATTTTATAGATGTATGTTGAAAACGTTTTTGGGAGTTGCGATGGATCATTGGGGATCATTCAATATTCCCTTTCTTTTGTTGTTCAGTGAAATAATCCCATGTGAAGAGTCAACTCATTTAATTATAGTTAAATTCGTAACTAAATCGTTTTATTTTATTTCTATTGGAAGGATTTGATCATTTGCAATTATGTCTACTTATGGTTTATGTTTCTGTCTCCATATGATATGGTAAATATATCCAATGCAAAAAACATCTACATTTAAATGGTATTAATGTTAATTTGCATATATTTCTGTTAATTCCCATATATTCCCGTTAATTCCCACGGAAAATTTCCACCCCTGAATATTCCCCAAAATGTTCAACCCTAGTCACACATACTACACTGACACACACAGTACATACACTCACACACATATAAATATTGACGCCACACACATACACACTCAAGCATAGACACACTTTCACACTCTCCACATATGCTGCTGCTACTCTGTTAATTATATATCCTGATTGCCTAGTTACTTTTACCCCTAACTACATGTATTACCTCGTACCCCTGCACATTGACTCAGTACCGGAACTCCTTGTATATAGCCTCGTTATTATGATTTTATTGTGTTACTTTTTCATTTTTTATTTAGCAAATATTTTTCTTACATTTTAAACTCTGCATTGTTGAGAACGGGCTCATAAGTAAGCATACGGTAAAGTCTACACCTGTTGTATTCGGCGCATGTGATCAATAAAGTTTGATTTGATTCGATATGTGAAAACTGCACATTTCTACATTTTGTAGAAAAACATATACATTTTTAAAGTTCTACCTGATGATATCATCAAAAGTTAAAACATTTTAAAAACAGTGATTTTCAAACACTGTGACCTTTGCAGTGACGTGGTGAGCAAGAAAATACCAACACTCTCGCTAGAAACTCATTACAGGTTTTGAAAATCATTTTTTTTTAAAGCTTTTAATCCTACCCTGTGTCATAGAGAAGCATTATTTTAGGACGTTTCTTTTTATATTTTTAACCAAAGATCATAGAAACACTGTTTTCACATAATGTATGTAGACACTGGTTTCAAATCAAATCACATTTTATTAGTCACATGCTTCGTAAACCCCAGGTGTAGACTAACAGT
This sequence comes from Salmo salar, assembly GCF_965601325.2. Taxonomy (NCBI): domain Eukaryota; kingdom Metazoa; phylum Chordata; class Actinopteri; order Salmoniformes; family Salmonidae; genus Salmo; species Salmo salar. The sequence continues at coordinate 155,656,471 of NC_138291.1, forward strand.
GAAATGCTTAATTATGGGGCCTTCCCAACAATGCAAAGTGAAAGGAAATAATATAAAAGTAAAACAAGTAATAATAAAAGTAATAATAAATACACAATGAGTTACAATAACTTGGCTGGAGATAATAAATATGAGGTTGAAAGGTGGCAGAATTACCCTTTAAGCCTTATACGTTATAAAAGCCAAGCTAACGACTTATGTCATATGTGTTGCCCTGAATCAACACCTACCCTAAGTGGTAATTACTATTACAGTACTTCAGACTGGTTGATATGCATAAAATCTTTTCTTCATAATAAGATAATACATCAGTGTATTATCATTTATCTAACTATACATTTGGCTGGACAGCAAAAACACTTTAATTCCATTTTGCTAATTTTCACTCTTTGTGCTGTTACTGCTATTTGCCTTTGTATGGCTTGGATTTTGTATTTACTACAAATTTCCCACTCTTTTTTTCTCAAGAACAAAATATATATTGAACGACACTTTGTCACAAGATAAAACATATACTACAAAGTCTGATTTCAGTCTTAACTCAATTTTTATCAAAAGTGTACTTAGTGCATTTTTCCTTTGTAGGGCAGCATGGGCCACTGGCAATGTTACCTTTGCATTGTTTTGGTTTTTTTGTGTCAATTTCGACCAGCCCACCCAACAAAAAAATGGTCCAGCCAATCTGGCATTTGCCAGAATTGCCAATATGCCCCTGCCCACCTGGGAAGCCTACCTCTATTTTTTTTATTCTCAAGGAACACCTTTTAGACAAGCATGTATATGTATATGTATGTGTCGAAATGTTAAACATCCCAATGTCGTTTAAGTGTATGGTATTTTAAGGAATTAAATCTCAGAAACCGGTAGGATTTACAGAGTGGAGACGATTTACAGATCTCACCATTTCTCTCTCGAAAGTTATCTCACAATCACACTGTAGCACATTCAACATGCACAAATAGAGGGCACTAACTCATAAAATCACAGACTATGTATTATATATTATCAAATGTGGATAGATAATGAATACTGTTACTTCTCTTCAGAATATAGGGAAATTAAACGTTTCATTTACGTATAGTGTTTTTATATCAAGAAGAGCATTTGGCGAATCTACATATATGAACCAAAAGTGTAATTTACAAACTTTTCCAAAATGGCTCCACATGTCAGAAATAGGTTTTTGTGAGTATGTTTATTGTGACATTTTATGTCTCATTGTAACCGAGAAAGAAAGACTTTGTAGTACGACAAGAATTGTACGATAGTAATATAACTTATCTAGCGCGCTAGATTTCTTTCACGTGCAAATTTGGAATGTATCGGCGCGGTGGGGGCAAGAGGGACCACAATAACAAGCCAGTGAAGAAGGATGAGAGTGACAGCAATAAATATGCCGAGCTTCTCGTGTTCGGCTATGCCTGCAAGCTGTTCCGGGATGACGAGAGGGCTCACTTCCACGAGCAGGGCAAACAGCTCATCCCATGGATGGGGGACAAGAACATCCTGATTGATAGGTCGGTTGAACAAACCTAAAGGAATTGTTATCCTAACCAACTTTCCTAATCCCAGATCTGTCTTTCGAAGGGACTGGTCGGATTTTTGCAAACATAACTGTGACATAAAAGTATTGGCGAACCATTTATCTAGCTTGCTAATGACGTTCTTTTGGCCTCATGAAACCGAAGATGCACTAACTATTAACAGGGTAGCAGAGCGTCATGTCAAGATGATGTGTCCTCCTTTTAAGTTTGCCATATATTTCAACAGTGAACACGCTCTACATGAGACTGACAGTTGGCTATGATGACCTGTAAAAATAGTTGTTTATTTGGAAATATACCCACTTGAACCATGAAGGGAGTGACATATGTTGGGGTTGAGCGACCTTAATCTGCACGGGCCTGCCTCTTGTTTCGAATGTATGTGTGTGTCTCTCTATCACATAACCAGCCCTTATTTCCCCAGCAAGTAGCCTAAGGCTAAGGGGTCCTGCCTGGCCCCCCAATGCCAACCCCAGCGCCCACTCTGGAGAGGTGGAAGAGAGGAGCGAACGCAGGAAAATATCGTCCGTTTGGGTTCTTACGGATAGGTATTTATGTGCTCGGGTTTGTGTGGATGTACCTTTTTTACAGATATAGAAGGAATTATGCATATTATATGGGGAAGTTAAACCCTGTAAGGTAAGAGGAGAGTTGTTTTCTTTTGTTTTTGTGTTCATGCAAGGCTGTTTCTCCATAGGGAATGTTGAGAGGAATGAGATAAACTACACTGAGTAAGCTTGCCAGAAAACTGCACTAGATAGCCCTATGTCAGGAGTTGTTCAGGTTAGGCTGTCTGTATTGTGACGAGATTGCTCAGTTCCAGTACCATACACTCCCTCATGAAAGATTTGTGACTGAGGTAGCACGTTTTGTTGTTAAAAACTCTTGGTTTTAGGGTCCCATCTGTGTTGGTAAGTAGGTCCATGTGTTGTCTTTCCTCAGTTGCTTCTTCTATTCCTCTAACCCCTCTCTTCACCCTACAGGTATGATGGGCGCGGTCACTTGCATGACCTCTCGGAGTACGACACAGGCTCGTGGAACAGAGACTACCAGCTGTCCGAGGAGGAGGCCAGAATCGAGGCCCTGTGTGATGAGGAGAGGTACCTGGCCATGCACACAGACCTTCTGGAGGAAGAAGCCAGACAAGGTAGACCAATCAGTCACAACTGGAGGATTATACTCTGTCTCTTGTGTCTGAACTGCTGAGCATTGCCTCCACTCATCTGCTGTGGAAGACAGTAAAAGTTTCAAGATTTGTTTTATAAAAGATTTTTTTTTTCTTTTATTGATGTTACATTACCAGTCACCACCTATCTTTACAAGACCGTAGAACATGCAAACAAAACTCAAAAGACACTTCAATTTGTTCTGTATTGCGTCACAGACATCTGTGAGTGGAGAAATAAGCTCTTTGAGCCCTTTCTAAAAGCCATGAAATGTGTTTGACTGAAAAGCCTTTTTTGAGACTGCCTCCTTCACTGAAATTACCAAAATTCATGCAATTTCCAACTTAAACTTTCCAAATAAAGCCTGAACTATATAATAATAAAGCTAGACCTTAACCGTTTAACTCATGACAATTGGCCTATATGGATAGGGCTATATTGAAATGTTTCTTACTGAGGAAATATGAAATGCATAACCATGGTAGCAATTGAAAGTGAACTGTTTAGAGATAATGGGAAAATTAGTAGCCCAACGGTGAGTACACAACAGTTCACCTGACACAAGACTCAATCCAAACATTACACTGTTGATTTCATGCACATTTACATTTACTGTACTTTTCGCTGCATGTGTTGATAACGAAATCTGAAAATACTCTGGATACATACATACATGATCAGACTATTGCTAGAAAATCTGGGCTAGGTGCAACATAAGACAAAAAAATAAAAAAGGTTTGAGTAAGAGGAATAACTGGTTTCTACAAGTGGCCACACACCTCTCCAAAGTGTGAACATTTCCTAAGCAATTTCAATGCACTTTTATGACTATACAGTACTGTTTTTATCTCTCCTAGCTGTGCCGTTGTGGAACTAGAGCAAGCACACTTGTAGTTGTTTAATTTTGGACACAACCCTGCATCCCACCATTACACATTTACTGTTGTTGTTTACGCAATCCAAAATGGTCCATTATAAATTGCAATCTGGGTCAGCTGGGCAGGATTTGAAAGCTTGTTATATTGTCAGCATGAGTAGCTAAGTTATAAATTACAATCTTACAGTGTTAGGCTCTCACAAGGCAATTCAGAGAAACAGATCATAATTTTAGTGCGCATAGAAAGGAGTCATGAGTGCATTTAGGTGCGTGTGCCCCAGTGAACAGTCTCATTCTGTTCAGAACAGAGCTCTGACGTCATGTGTAGCATGTACAGCCACTACGTTCCAAATCTGCAGTTTTCAACCCATATACGGATACAAATGTAAAGGGTTAAGGATAATTATGTACGTGGATTCATTTGGAAATTACTATATTTGGGCGTAATCAGTTTGACTTTTCCATGGAATCCCCCTACTGAAGCTATGTCAAAGTCATTGAGAGGGTAGATTCTCAGTAGCCTAACTGTAGTATGGGGATCATTTCGGTGCATGCACACCCTCTCGTATGTAGTCTTGTGAGGTCCAAGATAAAATATTAAGTATTTTCTCAGACAATCACTTTCTGGGTGAATGACTGATCATAGACTATTGTTGAGGCTTATGTTTACTGTTTAATGTTTCATTTTCTGTAGTTATCAGCATAATTTGTGCTGCCTTAGACAATGTTGTAAACGTGCCCGTAGTGTAGGGCTTTTCCCCAACTAAAACAAATCTTTGTCGACCAAGAGTTGTCTGTTCTTTCGACCAATTGTGTAAAATGTGTATTTTTCCATATATTGACACATCCTGTGTTTAAATCAAATCATCTAAACTCAGCAAAAAAATAAACATCCCTTTTTCAGGACCCTGTCTTTCAATGATAATTTGTAAAAATCTAAATATCTTCATTGTAAAGGGTTTAACTTCTATGGGCTACGTGGGACGCTAGCGTCCCAAATGCGGGACACAGCCAGTGAAATATCAGGGAGTCAAATTCAAAACATCAAAATGTCATAATTCAACTTTCTCAAACATACAACTATTTTACACCATTTTAAAGATACACTTCTCCTTGATGTAACCACATTCTCAAAAAGGCTTTACAGCGAAAGCAAAACATTAGATTATGTTAGGAGAGTACATAGACAAAAATAATCACACAGCCATTTTCCAAGCAAGGACATGTGTCAATAAAACCCAAAACACAGCTAAATGAAGCACTAACCTTTGATCTTCATCAGATGACACTCCTAGGACATTATGTTACACAATACATGTATGTTTTGTTCGATAAAGTTCATATATATATATCTAAAAACAGCATTTTACATTGGCGCGTGATGTTCAGAAAATGTATTCCCACCAAAACCTCCGGTGAATGTGCACATCAATTTACAAAAATACTCATCATAAACATTGACAAAATATGTAACAATTATTTAAAGAATTATAGATAGACTACCTCTGGATGCAACCGCTGTGTCAGATTTTAAAATAGCTTTACGGAGAAAGCACATTTTTCAATATTCTGAGTACATAGCTCAACCATCACAGCAAGCTATACAGACACCCGCCAAGTTCGGGGCAACCTAAACTCAGAATTAGTATTAGAAATTTTGTCTAACCTTTGCTGATCTTCATCAGAATGCATTCCCAGGACTGCTACTTCCACAAGAAATGTTGTTTTTGTTCAAAATAATCCATATTTATGACCAAATACCTCCGTTTTGTTCGTGCGTACAGATCACTTATCCAAAGGCATAACGCGCGAGCGCGGTACCAGAGACGAAAAGTCAAAATGTTCCATTACCGTACTTAGAAGCATGTCAAACGCTGTTTAAAATCAATCTTTATGGTATTTTTAACGTAAAATTGCGATAATATTCCAACCGGACAATAGCATATCCATTCAAGAAGAAAAAGAAGGAACGGCGCGCTTGCGGGACACCGCATATCCAATCCCTTTGTCCACAGGCAGTCCACTGATTGACTGAGCTCCTATTATCTGCCCAGTTGACAGCCAATGGAAGCCTTAGGAAGTGCAACGTGACCCCACAGAAACTGTAGTTTCGATAGAGAATTAAAAGAACTACAATTCTCAGACTTTCCACTTCCTGGTTGGATTTTTCTCGGGTTTTTGCCAGCCATATGAGTTCTGTTATACTCACAGACACCATTCAAACAGTTTTAGAAACTTCAGAGTGTTTTCTATCCAAATCTACTAATAATATGCATATTCTAGTTTCTGGGCAAGAGTAGTAACCAGTTTAATTTGGGTACGTTTTTTCATCTGGCCGTGAAAATACTGCCCCCTACACCCCAATAGGTTAAACACTGTTTCCCATGCTTGTTCAATGAACCGTAAACAATGAATGAAAATGCACCTGTGGAACTGTCGTTAAGACACTAACAGCTTACAGACGGTAGGCAATTAAGGTCACAGTTATGAAAACTTAGGACACTAAAGAGGCCTTTCTACTGACTCTGAAAAACACCAAATGAAAGATGCCCAGGGTCCCTGCTCATCTGCGTGATCGTGCCTTAGGCATGCTGCGAGGAGGCATGAGGACTGGAGATATGGCCAGGGCAATAAATTGCAATGTCCGTAGTGTGAGACGCCTAAGACAGCGCTACAGGGAGACAGGACGGACAGCTGATCGTCCTCGCAGTGGCAGACCACGTGTAACAACACCTGCACAGGATTGGTACATCCGAACATTACACCTGTGGGACAGGTACAGGATGGCAACAACAACTGCCCAAGTGACACCAGGAACGCACAATCCCTCCATCAGTGTTCAAACTGTCCACAATAGGCGGAGAGAGGCTGGACTGAGGGCTTGTAGGCCTGTTGTAAGGCAGGTCCTCACCAGACATCAGCTGCAACAACGTCGCCTACGGGCACAAACCCACCGTCGCTGGACCAGACAGGATTGGCAAAAAGTGCTCTTCACTGACAATTCGCAGTTTTGTCTCACCAGGGGTGATGGTCGGATTCGCATTCATCGTCAAAGGAATGAGCGAGGCCGGTATCTCTGGAGCGGGATCGATGTGGAGGTCCGTCATGGTCTTGTGCGGTGTGTCACAGCATCATCGGACTGAACTTGTTGTCATTACTGGCAATCTCAACGCTGCGCGTTACAGGGAAGACATCCTCCTCCCTCATGTGGTACCCTTCCTTCAGGCTCATCCTGATATGACCCTCCAGCATGACAATGACACCAGCCATACTGCTCATTCTGTGTGTGATTTCCTGCAAGACAGGAATGTCAGTGTTCTGCCATGGCCAGCGAAGAGCCCGAATCTCAATCCCATTGAGCATGTCTGGGACCTGTTGGATCGGAGGGTGAGGACTAGGGCCAATCCCCCCCAGAAATGTCCGGGAACTTGCAGGTGCCTTTGTGGAAGAGTGGGGTAACATCTCACAGCAGGAACTGGCAAATCTGGTGCAGTCCGTGAGGAGGATATGCACTGCAGTACTTAATGCAGCTGGTGGCCACAACAGATACTGACTGGTACTTTTAATTTTGACCCCCCCCCCTTTGTTCAGGGACACATTATTCCATTTCTGTTAGTCACATGTCTGTGGAACTTGTTCAGTTAATGTCTCAGTTGTTGAATCTTATGTTCATACAAATATTTACACGTTAAGTTTGCTGCAAATTAACAGTTGACAGTGAGAGGACATTAGTTTTTTTTGCTGAGTTTATATTCACTATATTCAGCTTGTCTGATGATTTATGCACACTGTTTGATTAAATAATTAAGAAACCCAAATGACTAGCGGGAGTCCGACCAGCAAGTTATTTGATTGTGCCGGGCACAGTCTTGCTGCGCTGTGCTAAAAAAAACTAGCACCCATTGTCTCGCGCTCCTCCCTGCTCCAGCAACCACCACAGAATATCAACGTTTTTTCCCCGCTGTCTGTGTTGCTGAATCTGCAACATAATTATAGCCATTTCTGACTGAAAAGTTCTGTTACTGAAATCCCTAATTTGTTTAGGGGAAACATTCCCTATTCCCTCAACCCTTGCTCTCTTTACGTGACAATGCATCACATGCACGTGACCTATTCGCACGGGACTAGTATTACTAGACAACGTTGGTTATGTAATTATTACTCCAGAATCTCCGTTATTCCAGAGGACAATTCGGACTGTATTAGTTTTTTCCCAAACTGCCTCCAGTAATTCTTATTTTTGTTCAATAAGTTGACAATTATGACGGAAGCCTGGAGGTTTTTATCTAGGTGTGAAGATGCAGTATTTCAACATGTCCAGGTAATAGGGTCACACTGAACTCGAGCTTGATTCCCAAGTTTCTAAACCATACCAAACATCTTTGGTATAGTGTCGGCATTATGTATATTTGAATTGAGGAAGTGTGATCATAGTCATTAGGATATTTTAGCACTCTGCAGTACATCTTAAATGCCCCCCAGCCTTCAGATGTGATTGCGATGCGTTTTTAAGGCTATGGATTAGAAAGTTAGTTTATCATTTCCAAACGCTTAGGCCAGTTGTATGTTGCTTTGCGATCTATTAACAGCAAGGCTTGCATTGAATAGGCAAAAAAATGTTATTAATGCATTTGGCAATATTCAATTCATAAGCACAAAACATATAAACAAAAGCATTCACTGTGAAAGTTGATATGATACATGTAGGCCATTCATCTATAGCGTATGCGCAGCATTTAGTTCAGTTGATCTAATCTGTTATTGGTTTCTTGTGCAAACCGCGGGCATCTCCTGCCACTATGACATTTCTCTCAAAACACAGGGATGTTGATTCTTGGATTTTGCCAAAAAACGGTAGGTTATTCTGTCTGGAATTGTTACTCTCCTGCCATGTAAATTTTAATTCGGACAGGACTAAAATTACAGATATGGTGTTTTGTCCTCGTGCACATAATTACATAACCCGACTTCCACCAGTAAACTAACCCTGTCCAAATAGGGCACAGTAGTGCCTGACCTATAGCATATCATGATCACATCAATAAATTGTTTTTTACAAACTCTGAACACTGTAACACGTGACAGCAAAATGGATGCAGAGGACGTGGGAAATACACACGAAATGGGGGGATGTTTACTGGTTGCTCAGGAGGTAAAGGAAAAGTCAGATGTATGGAATAAATTTGAGTAGTTGTGTAAAACACTGGATATCAAGAAAAAGAAAATAAGGAGCAAGCACTGCGTGCATATTATGTGTACCACACAGGCGCTGTATTGACTACAATATATTTTTCGGACTGTTTAGAACAATGTAAACAACACAAAATACCAGAGAGTCCGTTGTAACCTTTTTTTGTTGTTAAGCCTTTATTACAGCAAATAATAAATAGTCACATTCATTCGTAAATGCAATTTTATAAATGGAAAGGTTTAAGCAAATTATTTAGGACTCGCTCATTTTATTTTAAAAATAAAATTCTTGATTGCATGTCAAATCATGAATGACTCGTATGCTGTGTGATGACATGAATTTCTGAATGGTTGATACAGTAGCCTATATAAGTATTGAAATAAGTATAATAAGTATTGAAAGTAAGTTGGTGTATTAAGACTAAACAGGCCTACAGATCAATGGGGGTTGTATAAGGCTGCTATACTAAGCCTACTAATGATAATTCCATTACTTATGATCTTAATAGTAATAGAAACAATAAGGAGCTCAAGAAAAATCAGCATTGTTATTATATTTTTGGTGTCGTGTTGACAAAACTAAGTAAATTATAAAAATACCAGAGAGGCTGTTTTAACAAAAAAAAGTCTAAAGCCTTTTTAAAGCAAAGGTTAAAAACAGCCGAATGTGTGAAATTGTTTATTGACATGTTGCATGAGGCTTGGTGCTCACAGAATCAGTAGGCTATTAACCTCCCTGGGCAAGGTGGGACGTTTGCCTCCCACCTAGTCAACAGCCAGTGGAATCACGTCGCGCGAAATACAAATACCTCATAAATGCTATAACTTCAATTTCTCAAACATATGACTATTTTACACCATTTTATAGATACACCTCTCCTGAATCGAACCACGTTGTCCGATTTCAAAAAGGCTTTACAGCAAAAGCAAAACATTAGATTATGTCAGGAGAGTACCCTACCAAAAATAATCACACAGCCATTTTCAAAGCAACTAGCATGCATCACAAATACCCAAAACACAGCTAAATGCAGCACTAACCTTTGACGATCTTCATCAGATGACACTCCTAGGACATCATGTTACACAATACATGCATTTTTTGTTCGATAAAGTTCATATTTATATATAAAAACATAATTTTACATCGGCGCGTGACGTTCAGAAAATATTTTCCCTCAAATACTACCGGTGGATCAGCGCCACAATTTACAAAAATACTTGCCATAAACATTGATACAAAATTAAACACTCATTCAAAGAATTATAGATGAACATCTCCTTTATGCAAACGCTATGAAAGATTTCAAAAAAGCTTCACGAGGAAAGCACTCTTTGCAATAATCTGAGTACTGAGCTCAGAAAAATACACTAGGCTATACAGATAGCCGCCATCTTGGGGACATCTAAGATTATACATTACATTAGAAATATTCCCTTACCTTTGATCATCTTCATCAGAAGGCACTTCCAGGAATCCCAGGTCCACAACAAATGTTGTTTTGTTCGATAAAGTCCATAAGTTATGTCCAAATAACTCCTTGTGTTTTGTGCGTCCAGTAAACTACTCCAAGTGTAGAAAGCGCGCGGACGATGTCGCGATGAAAAGTAAAAAAAAGTTGTATTTATGTTCGTTCAAACATGTCAAACGTTGTAAAACATCAATCTTTAGGGCCTTCAGAACGTGAAGATTCAATAATATTTCAACCGGACGGTTCCTGTGTCTTGAAAAAGGGTTTGGAACGGGAGGATCCTCGCTCGTGAACGCGCCCCAAGAAGTGGTCACCCCCTGCCTCAACAAATTCCCCTCCTTGTCATTCGGGCTCTGTTCATCATAGAAGCTTAAAACAACTTTGTAAAGACTGTCGACATCTAGTGGAAGCCGTAGGAAGTGCACAATTATTACTACGTCACAGTGTATTCAATAGCAAAAGACTTGAGAGGGAGCACATGCATCCAGATTTCCACTTCCTGGTAGGATTTCTCTCAGGTTTTTGCTTGCCATATGAGTTCTGTTATACTCACAGACACCATTCAAACGGTTTTAGAAACTTCAGAGTGTTTTCTATCCAAATCTACTAATAATATGCATATTCTAGCTTCTGAGTCTGAGTAGGAGGCAGTTTAATATGGGCACATATTGAGGATTTATAAAGCAAGGTACAGTGGGGGAAAAAAAGTATTTGATCCCCTGCTGATTTTGTACGTTTGCCCACTTACAAAGAAATGATCAGTCTATAATTTTAATTGTAGGTTTATTGGAACAGTGAGAGACAGAATAACAACAAAAAAATCCAGAAAAACGCATGTTAAAAATGTTATAAATTGATTTGCATTTTAATGAGGGAAATAAGTATTTGACCCCTCTGCAAAACATGACTTAGTACTTGGTGGCAAAACCCTTGTTGGCAATCACAGAGGTCAGACGTTTCTTGTAGTTGGCCACTAGGTTTGCACACATCTCAGGAGGGATTTTGTCCCCCTCCTCTTTGCAGATCTTCTCCAAGTCATTAAGGTTTCGAGGCTGACGTTTGGCAACTCGAACCTTCAGCTCCCTCCATAGATTTTCTATGGGATTAAGGTCTGGAGACTGGCTAGGCCACTCCAGGACCTTAATGTGCTTCTTCTTGAGCCACTCCTTTGTTGCCTTGGCCGTGTGTTTTGGGTCATTGTCATGCTGGAATACCCATCCACGACCCATTTTCAATGCCCTGTCTGAGGGAAGGATGTTCTCACCCAAGATTTGATGGTACATGGCCCCGTCCATCGTCCCTTTGATGTGGTGAAGTTGTCCTGTCCCCTTAGCAGAAAAACACCCCCAAAGCATAATGTTTCCACCTCCATGTTTGACGGTGGAGATGGTGTTCTTGGGGTCATAGGCAGCATTCCTCCTCCTCCAAACACGGCGAGTTGTTGATGCCAAAGAGCTCCATTTTGGTCTCATCTGAAATAACACTTTCACCAGTTGTCCTCTGAATCATTCAGATGTTCATTGGCGAACTTCAGATGGGCATGTATATGTATTCTTGAGCAGGGGGACCTTGCGGGCGCTGCAGGATTTCAGTCCTTCACGGCGTATTGTGTTACCAATTGTTTTCTTGGTGACTATGGTCCCAGCTGCCTTGAGATCATTGACAAGATCCTCCCGTGTAGTTCTGGGCTGATTCTTCACCGTTCTCATGATCATTGCAACCCCACAAGGTGAGATCTTGCATGGAGCCCCAGGCCGAGGGAGACTGACAGTTATTTTGTGTTTCTTCCATTTGCGAATAATCACACCAAATGTTGTCACCTTCTCACCAAGCTGCTTGGCGATGGTCTTGTAGCCCATTCCAGCTTTGTATAGGTCTACAATCTTGTCCCTGACATCCTTGGAGAGCTCTTTGGTCTTGGCCATGGTGGAGAGTTTGGACTCAAATTGATTGATTGCTTCTGTGGACAGGTGTCTTTTTTACAGGTAACAAGCTGCGGTTAGGAGCACTCCCTTTAAGAGTGTGCTCCTAATCTCAGCTCGTTACCTGTAGAAAAGACACCTGGGAGCCAGAAATCTTTCTGATTGAGAGGGGGTCAAATACTTATTTCCCTCATTAAAATGCAAATCAATTTATAACATTTTTGACATGTGTGTTTCTGGATATTTTTGTTGTTATTCTGTCTCTCACTGTTCAAATAAACCTACCATTAAAGTTATAGACTGATCCTTTATTTATCAGTGGGCAAACGTACAAAATCAGCAGGGGATCATATACAAAGCAAAATGGTCTGGGAAGAGGCACAAATTCAACAGCGCACTGATGTGTTTCTGAACCGCCGACAGCGACCTCTATCCAAGGCGGGAGAAAGCACATTTGTTATAAAATAATATTATTTTTGTTAGTGTTGCACCATTGTTTTTATGTAACATAACCATTTACAATTTCAGTTGCACATGTCTTAGTAGCACGTCTCCACAGTGGATCAGTCCACTCACAGGCGTGAATCAGACAGGTCTCTGTACACCATTTTATATCCATCCGTCCATCCATCCAAAAAATGTTATGGGGTTAGCCCTACCGTAGTGTAACTTTTTTCATGAATTTTTAACTACCGTTGCCTGATTTTCATGCGACAGTTCCTCTCCTGTTCAAAGATTTCTATATTATTGGCTTAAAGTCTTGAGTGTTGAAATACACATAATTTTAAAAAGACTATCCTAAGGTTATTTTAGCAATGCTGCACACTTCATAGCAAATATTCTGTCACTTTTAATGAAATAGCTCTGACGATTACATAAAGAGTCACCTTTGCTAAATTAAATCTAGCCTAAGTGACTACTTAAATTAAATAGTTTCGAAGGGTTTAAGTGAAATATGGTGTTTAATTCCCAAACTGACTGAGTCCTCATGTAATTTGTGTTACTTTTGTCCCCTCACGCTCGTGCGCCCTTGAGTAGTGGGGCTTTAGAAATTATCCATGTGGGGACACGAGACGCATAAAAAAATATTTTTCTTGTTAGATGGGAATTTGACTTTGATTCCTCAGTCCTTTACTGTGAGATCAATTGCAATAGAAAAGTGTGGTGTTATAAGGTAAGCTTGGCTTCGATCTGCTTTAGTTTTTGTCAGCTCTCAGCTCACAGCGTTCTTTACATCCTTAACTATGCAGGATGGATGGAATGATGATTTTGAATTAATCCAATGTTTTTGTCTCATGCTAGAGGCAATAACAACAGTAGCCTATTATGGCTGTATTTTTCAATACATCTACCGTTCCATTCCCCTCACTCGTCCAATATGTATGTTTGTCTCACACAGAGGAAGAATACAAGCGTCTTAGTGAAGCTCTGGCAGATGAAGGCACCTATAACGCAGTGGGCTTCCGCTACAGCGCAGACTACTACGACCCTTCTCAACCCACTGAGGAAGAGGAGGCCAACAGGGAGATGGGTGAGCACACACACACATAAATGCACACACATTTAAGTTACGTATTTGAATCCACAAATGACATGCATCACAAAAAAGGAATTAAAATTCAAGTAAACTCACACATATATTTACAATACCTCTTGATGCCACTTGTTACCCCTTGAAACCACTGAGCATCTTTCTTTGACCTGCCGTTAGGGGGAGAGAGAGGAGAAAGCGAGAGACATACATCTCACACTAGACACATGAATACACTGGTGGAGAGGCTCACATATCACCTTTAATGAAAACCCTGTGATTAATTATTTAGCATGGCAGGCTCCCCGGAGTCACATAAACCACTATTTGAAGCCCTGGAGCTATACAAAATAAAGCTTTTTCAAGTTTCGGCACTGAATGTGACGTCTTACTGGCTAGCTACTCTACTGACTTTTAATCATCTGTGAGGTCCAGTGCTGGGCTCCAGCCTCTTCAATAGGCCCAGTGAACAGCCGATCTGCCAACTTCTGTCTGTAGAGTCCGAACAGTTTGGGCTGCACACTAATATTACCCCTCTGTGGAAAGGTGAGACTCTCACAAATATGTACATGTCGGTTGTTTTGCACAAGACACGTCTGAAGGTCCCCCGGTACCAGTTTAAAAAATGAATGGAAGTATATTTCCTGATCTTTCAGATATAGGACAGATACTTAAGAACAAATTTCCTTTAGTTTTTTTTGGGGGGGGACTGTCTGCTGTTCCATGTAGTGAATCTGTTACTCAATACGTATGCATGGGCTAATAGCAGTAAGGCTAAATTATATATTTAAAATTCAAAATCAAATGGCTAAATAATCCTTGGTTATGACCTTCTTAAAACAATGTAATATAGTTTAGTAGAACCCCCACGGCTAGGGCTTAGTCTGTAGAGGGTTATTGATAAGTGGCTGTCAGGACGCTGTGCTCTGCGTCAGTCCTATTTGAATGCCCCTCCAACTGGTAATAACTAGTGGGAAAATCGTCTATCATACCTGAGCTTCCACTTCTCCCACATGCTGACCTCTGACCTACAAAGGAAATTACCTCAATAACAACATTTTTGGCAAAACATTATTTTAATATAAGCAATCTATTAATGTTTTTTTTTTTTTAAACACTATAATTTGTTTGCGAGCATGATAGCTGTACTTATAGTTTGTGGTTGATGCAGCTTGTTTGCCATTAGCCAATCAGCGTTTCTTAACTATTCTGAACAAAAATATCAACGCAATATGTGGAGTGTTGGTCCCATGTTTCATGAGCTAAAATAGAAGATCCCATACATTTTCCGTATTCACAAAAGCTTATTTCTCTCAAATTTTGTACACAAATTTGTTTACATCCCTGTTAGTGAGCATTTCTCCATCCACCTGACAGGTGTGGCATATCAAGAAGCTGATTAAACAACATGATCATTACACAGGTGCACATTGTGCTGGGGACAAAAAAGGCCACTTTAAAATGTACAGTTTTGTCACACAACACAATGCCACAGATGTCTCAAGTTTTGAGGGAGCGTGCAATTGGCATGCTGACTGCAGGAATGTCCACCAGAGCTGTTGCCAGAGAATTGAATGTTTATTTCTCTACCATAAGCCGTTTTAGAGAATTTGGCAGTACATCCTACTGGCCTCGTGTCTCAGGACCTCCACATCCGACTTAAAAAAAAAAAATTCTGATTGCAGTTTGGCGTCATAACCAACTTCAGTGGGAAAATGTACACCTTTGATGGCCACTGGCACGCTGGAGAAGTGTGCTTTTCACGGATTAATCCCGGTTTCAACTGTACTGGGCAGATGGCAGACAACGTGTATGGCGTTGTGTGGGTGAGCGGTTTGCTGATGTCAACGTTGTGAACAGAGTGCACCGTGGTGGTGGGTTTATGGTATGGGCAGGCAGGCATAAGCTACAGACAACGTTGATGGCAATTTGAATGCACAGAGATACCATGATGAGATCCTGAGGCCCATTTTCCTGACATTCATCCGCCGCCATCACCTCATGATAATGAGCATGATAATGCTGTCGCATGTCCCAAGGATCTGTACACAATTCTGAAAATGTCCCAGTTCTTTCATGACCTGCGTACTCACCAGACATGTCACCCATTGAGCATGTTTGGGATGCTCTGGATCAACGTGTACGACAGTGTGTTTGTTGTAGGCTTGGGTGGTATACCGTATACCGGGGTATTTTGAAATAGCCGCAGGATGGTTTTTCAATACCGTCAATACTGTTGAAACTATTTCTTATGTTGTTTTTTTACATTTAATTTTTTTTTTGCAACTTTATAAATACCTGCAGTCAACTTGTGCAATACATTAGGAGATAAAGAAAATCCCCTTCTTGATTTCACCTGTCACATAATTTTTCGTTGAAGCTTACCGGTACTCCCCAGTCACGTGGTGTTTACAAGCACACAGCAACTAGAGACCGGAGCCTTGTGAGTCACTCACTGTTGTGCAGCATGCGGCAGGTGATCTAGTCACGTTATGAAATTCATAAGTATAGTTTTGCCAGCAAGATAACTTATTAGTTATAAGACAACTGTTTGAAATGTGCTAAATGCTCAGCAGTTGTGCATTTGGTTTGCTAATTTTGTAGCTAGTTAACTATCTAGTGGTTAGCTTCTTCCAAAGTCAAGCTTTGCTTGGTAAAAGCAGAGAATCCCCTCCTGGATCAAGAGCCTTGATGTCTAATATTTGGTTTGTGATTGCAGTAAACTGTGAGTAGTATTTCTGAGTTACTTATGTATCTTTGAGCTGGGATTTCTGTCCTACAAGTAGTTTAGGTCAAGGATTGTATAAAATATTTGCAATGCGCTCGTTAGCATTTAGTTAGGGTTCTCTATGGGATTGTACATGTATTGTTAGCATTACCAACCTTCGGATTAGAGGCCCAGTGGGGTTTGAAAATAGGCCCCCTTCTGTTCAGTGCCGGTATTACAGAATATCCTTTTATGGCACAAGGTCAGTATGAAGGTAGGACAACCTGGATACCTCCCAAGCCTAGCGTGTTCCAGTTCCCGACAATATCCAGCAACTTCGCACAGCCATTGAAGAGGGGTGGGATGACATTCCACAGGCCACAATCAACAGCCTGATCAACTCTATGCGAAGGAGATGTTGTGCAGCCTGAGTCAAATGGTGGGCACTCTAGATACTGACGGGTTTTCTGATCCACACCCCTACTTTTTTTAAGGTAACTGGGCTCCCGAGTGGCCCAGCGGTCTAAGGCACTGCATCTCAGTGCCAGAGGCGTCACTACAGACCCTGGTTTGATTCCAGGCCGTATCACAACCGGGCGTGATTGGGAGTCCCATAGGGCAGCGCACAATTGGCCCAGTGTCGTCCGGGTTAGGGTTTGGCCGGGTTAGGCCTTCATTGTAAATAAGAATTTGTTCTTAACTGTCTTGCCTAGTTAACTAAAGATTAAATAAACAAATAAATACAAAATATCTGCATTCCCAGGCATGTGAAATAGATTAGAGCCTAATGAATTTATTTCAATTGACTGATTTCGTTATACGAACTATAACTCAGTAAAATCGTAGAAATTGTTGCATGTTGTGTTTATATTTTTGTTCAGTGTAATTTAAAGTTTTATACCCCTGAATGTGCGCACGGTCTCTCTCGGGCACACTCTGATCATGAAGTCACCTCGTGCAAGTGAGCAGCCTTCTAGCAAGCAAGCTAGCTAGCAAAATGGCTAATGGCTAATTCTGAGTGGTCTAAACATACAAATAACATTCTGACATGAACAAATGTATTCGAAATCGCATTCATACCTGAAAGGGAGAAATATACAAATAAATCACACGGCGATGTAGCTTTGGCTTCAAGTCACTTGTAATGAGTGAGCTGGGAAGCTCTGTAGGATTTAAAAAACATTTTTTTGAACCTTTATTTTAACTAGGCAACTCAGTTAAGAACAAATTCTTATTTACAATGACCGCCATCCCGGGGAACAGTGGGTTAACTGCCTTGTTCAGGTGCAGAACGACATATTTTTACCTTGTCAGCTCAGGGATTCGATCCAGCAACCTTTCGGTTACTGGCCCAATGCTCTAACCACTAGGCTGGCTACCCTCCGCCCCAATTTATAGGTATAACCAATCAAAATCAGATCAGACATCAATAAAGTGCAGAGATTGTATAACCAACATTTAGATAAATTAATTTCATATTACTTACTGGTATACATTGTGATTCTGTATTTTTGTTATTATTAAGGCACTTTTAATTTTATCACATAAGCACGTGAATGCATCCAACTCGTATTTACTACTTCAAAGCTGAAATTACCACCTTCCCAATTGTTTATGAACGCAGCATTATACAACCCCTCCAACCCGTTCCCCTCCAGCCAACGCCAAAGGGCCCCTCCCTCAGCAGATGGTACAGTACTACTGCTGTGTGTCTGAGTGCTGTCATCAGTACTGTCACCTGGCACTGCCTGGGATTACTCAGCAGTACAAAACTCCTCTACGTGTGTGTGTGTGTGTGTGTGTGTGTGTGTGTGTGTGTGTGTGTGTGTGTGTGTGTGTGTGTGTGTGTGTGTGTGTGTGTGTGTGTGTGCTCGTTCGTCTCTGTTGTGGTATCGGCAGCCGGGGCACACCTCGGGCGACCAGCAGTGCGCCTGATTAAATCAGCACAAGACAAATCTATGCTGGGCTCCTTGGCTGCAATGTTTGCCATTAATGTGCTTAACCTCTACATCCATCTGCAGCCTCCCCACATTGAACTAACGCATACAATTTTAATCAAATTTCCAGCTGACCTGTCCGTGTGTTATGTCACACTGGGGGGGAGTGGGTTAGATGTAAATAATTGTGACAGGGACCACCACCACCCAGAAAGTTAAGAGTAAGTAAAGCAGAAACTGAGTGCTTCGGGCAACGTGGCCGAATGAGAGTGGGTAGAGGAAGGAGAGGAGGAAACGTTGAGTGCTTGTTGTGTGTCACAGTGACTGTAGGTAGAATCCTAATCTCTCTTCTTCTCTCTCTCCCTGACCTTGTGGGTTGTTCCTCATTAGAGGAAACAGAGCCGCAGGAGAGTGAGGAACCCTTCGTGGCGCCCCCGGGCCTGGCGATCCCCCCCGATGTGGAGCTGGTGAGTACCCTGCACTACTTCATGCTAATATTGAGGTCATTTAAGTTCATCTGACTATGATACCCTGTCATTTACATACAAGTACCTTTCTCCTGTCAAAGTACCTTTTCTAAGAAACACATGAAAGTAACTGATTAACTCCCTGACCTTTAATGTAAATATGAATGTATTTGTGTATATACCGGTATGTTTTTAATCACATTTTTCTAAGTAGAGAAATTATAAGCCATATATCTGGAATGGATAATGTGGACCATAGGGTTGCAGAATGGGTTTTAACCCATAAGTCTAAGCCGGGGGGGGGGGGGGGGGGGGCGGTTCTACTAAGCTATATGGATTTGTGTTTAAAGGTCATATCAAGGATCATTTACCTATTTGATTTTGAAGTTTAAGACCCATTGAAGTAAGAGATTCATGGAACAACATGGAACAACAGAAAGTCCCCCCAAAAAATCTAAAGGAAGTTTGTTCTGAAGTGTCTGTCCTATATCTGGGAGAGATAATAAAGACCAGAAAACATATAAGTTACAAGTTTTTAGGGAGCTTTCAATTGTCATTCTTACTGCAGGAATGTCCACCAGAGCTGTTGCGAGAGAATTGAATGTTAATTTCTCTACCATAATCCGTCGTTTTAGAGAATTTGGCAGTACGTCCAACCGGCCTCACAACCGCAAACCACGCGTATGGTGTTGTGTGGGCGAGAGGTTTGCTGATGTCAATATTGTGAACAGAGTACCCCATGGTGGAGTTGTGGTATGGGCTGGCATAAGCTACAGACAATGAACACAGTTGCATTTTATCGATGACAATTTGAATGCACAGAAATACCCTGACGAGATCCAGAGGCCAATATTTTTAAGGTATCTGTGACCAACAGATGCATATCTATATTCCCAGTCATGTGAAATCCATAGATTAGGGCCTAATGAATTTATTTCTATTGACTGATTTCCTTATATGAATTGTAACTCAGTAAAATCTTTGAAATTGTTGCATGTTGCGTTTATATTTTTGTTCAGTATACATTTGAACAATGGTGGGTCCAGGGTCCAACAGTTTACATAACACTCACTATTATGGAGCCGTGGAGAGGGAAAAGGAAGGGAACGGACCAGCAAACAGCAGAACTTGCTTGCGAGTGTTGTGCATGTGATAGACAGTGACTGGTGCAGTATTGATGTTGCGAGGCAGATCAGACTGCAGACAGACCAATAGACAGACACAGACAAGTGGTGAGTTGAACGATAAGGTGTCTTATCTGGAGGATGGTATTGAGGTCATCACTCACATCCTGCAGCCTGGGAGGAGACTGAGAAGAGGAGTCTGCTGTGCTGCTTTAGTTTGCGTCAGTCAGTATCATCCCAGTCCACTAGGACAGACTTTCCACTCCACTGCTGCTGCTTCCCCCATTGACCGCCGGTTGCCTTTCATCTGCAGGCTCCTTCCAACTCAAGAAGGGGAGGCTTTCATCTCAGCATGGCCTCGATTTTCACTCACTCACTCACTCACTCACTCACTCACTCACTCACTCACTCACTCACTCACTCACTCACTCACTCACTCACTCACTCACTCACTCACTCACTCACTCACTCACTCACTCACTCACTCACTCACTCACTCACTCTCACACACACACACACCCTAAAGACTTCAGACTGACACAAACACACACACAAACTTACATACACCCAGGGACGTGCGCATGAACACACGCATAGTATATGCTCACATAGTAGACGCAGCTGACAGAGAGATCTTCCTCACTCTGGCTGTCAGTGTCCTCTGTGATGTCCAGACACACATGCGCATCCTTTCCACGTGTCCTTGTAATGAGATTTCGATTGGGTACCCTGCGAAGGGTACCGTCTCCGTCTTGAAACGGCCAATTAGTCAAAGCCGGCGCTTTTCTCAGAATATCTGATTTGAACTATTAATTTGGGGATGTGGCTGTGTTTCCCCCGTTATCACAGGCAGTCGCCGGTCTGACAGCCTGGGGGGTGGGGCGAAGGAATCGTCTCTCTCTCTGCTCTTCCTTTCTGTGTTTCATGATTTGATAAGAAGTTCCTCGTTAAAATTCAAAATTGCAAGTTTAGTTTATGCTCTCGCAAAACGCGTAAGTGTGTGTGTGTGTAGTGGAATGTTACTGCAGAGTTTAGGCCCAAGCGTCTTCTCTCCAAAGGATTTCATTTGATGAGAAATGTGTGTTTTTGGTAGTTTTTTCTGAGGGTAACTAACGAGAATGATTCATCATTGAAAGTACACAGTCACAGTGATATTGAATAATCGAGTCCCAATGATTTCCATCTTGTATGTATTTAGTAAATGATTGTTAGTGAAGAAGCTATTACACCTCAGCTACAGTCTTTAGGAAATAGAATTTGGTTGATCCCCCACAAAGAATTAATTGCCACACTTAAAACCTGTTTCATGTCACGTTGTAGCGTATTTAGCTTTTTCGTCTTTGCTTTTGAAGTGATTACTCTTGTGCCTCAGTTATTAAATACAGTTACATTAACTTGCCCAACAGGAGAGTCTGGGGCCGTATGTATCAAGCATCTCATACAAGGAGTGCTGATTCAGGATCCCCTTTCCCTGTTAGATCGCAATGAATAATGTTACATGGAAAGTGGCCTTGATCCTACAGTCGTGGCCAAAACTTTTGAAAATGACACAAAAATATTAATTTCCACAAAGTTTGCTGCTTCAGTTGTCTTTAGATATTTTTGTCAGATGTTACTATGGAATACTGAAGTATAATTACAAGCATTTCATAAGTGTCAAAGGCTTTTATTGACAATTACATGAAGTTGATGCAGAGAGTCAATATTTGCAGTCTTGACCCTTCCTTTTCAAGACCTCTGCAATCCGCCCTGTCAATTAACTTCTGGGTCACATCCTGACTGATGGCAGCCGATTCTTGCATAATCAATGATTGGAGTTTGTCAGAATTTGTGGGTTTTTGTTTGTCCACCCGCCTCTTGAGGATTGACCAGAAATTCTCAATGGGATTAAGGTCTGGGGAGTTTCCTGGCCTTGGACCCAAAATATTGATTTTTTTTTTTTCTTTTTCTTTTTTTTCCCCGAGCCACTTAGTTATCACTTTTGCCTTATGGAAAGGTGCTCTATCATGCTGGAAAGGCATTGTTCGTCACCAAACTGTTCCTGGATGGTTGGGAGAAGTTGCTCTCGGAGGATGTGTTGGTACCATTCTTTATTCATGGCTGTGTTCTTAGGCAAAATTGTGAGTGAGCCCACTCCCTTGGCTGAGAAGCAACCCCACACATGAAAGGTCTCAGGATGCTTTACTGTTGGCATGACACAGGACTGATGGTAGCGCTCACCTTGTTTTCTCCGGACACGCATTTTTTCCGGATGCCCCAAACAATCAGCAGTCCGGGCACTGTATCTTTTGCAGAATATCAGTCTGTCCCTGATGTTTTTCCTGGAGAGAAGGGGCTTCTTTGCTGCCCTTCTTGACACCAGGCCATCCTCCAAAAGTCTTCGCCTCACTGTGTGTGCAGATGCACTCACACCTACGTGCTGCCGTTCCTGAGCAAGCTCTGTACTGGTGGTGCCCCGATCCTGCAACTGAATCAACTTTAGGAGACGGTCCTGGCGCTTGCTGGACTTTCTTGGGCGCCCTGAAGCCTTTTTCACAACAATTGAACCGCTCTCCTTGAAGTGCTTGTTGATCCGATAAATGGTTGATTTAGGCGCAATCTTACTGGCAGCAATATCCTTGCCTGTGAAGCCCTTTTTGTGCATAGCAATGATGACGGCACATGTTTCCTTGCAGGTAACCATGGTTGACAGAGGAAGAAAAATTATTCCAAGCACCACCCTCCCTTTTGAAGCTTCCAGTCTGTTATTCGAACTCAATCAGCATGACAGAGTGATCTCACCCTTGTCCTCGTCAACACTCACACCTGTTATGATGTCAGCTGATCCTTTTGTGGCAGGGCTGAAATGCAGTGGAAATGTTTTTTGGGGGATTCAGTTAATTTGCATGGCAAAGAGGGACTTGTCAATTAATTGCAATTCATCTGATCACTCTTCATAACATTCTGGAGTATATGCAAATTGCCATCATACAAACTGAGGCGGCGGACTTAGAAAATGTATATTTGTGTCATTCTCAAAACATTTGGCCACGACTGTAGATCAGCATTCCTACTCTTGCTTGATACATACATCCCCAGGTTGTCACCTATCCTTAACCCCACACTTCGTTTGACTTAGTGTGTTTCCTCTTCCCATTTCCAGCCAGCGACCACCAAAACCCATGCCATCATTGAGAGGACCGCCAACTTTGTGTGCCAGCAGGGGGCCCAGTTTGAGATTGTTTTGAAAGCCAAGCAGTCTGGCAACTCCCAGTTTGACTTCCTGAACTTCGAACACTACCTGAACCCCTACTACAAACACATCCTGAAGGCCATGAAGGAGGGCCGCTATACCTCCGCCGCCGACAAGCAGGATTTACAGGGTGAGTCACAGAGATTAACGAAAAGGGTTTATATAGAATGAGTTGTACATCATGGGATACATAGTATATGTTACTATCTAATACATAATACATGTGGAAATCTTAGAGAACAGTGGCACAGAATACATTTTAAAGGGATACTTCGGGATTTTGGTAATGAAGCCCTTTATCTACTTCACGCAGACATAAAAATGGTATTCACAAGTTCATCTGACTGGGGAAGTACATAAAGGGCTCCATTACCAAAATCCTGAAGTGTCCCTTTAACAACAGAATACATTAATAGAATTCAGAATACATGGAGTACTTATTACTGTAGTATTCGACTATAGTATTGTTAGGTTCTAAATATCAGAGTAAGAACTCGGCGGACACTATAAAAGCTTCAACCAAAGGATCTAACAGCTGAACAGACAAGACATGGTTCCACCAGTGGTAGTATATATTTTGGGGGCGGCAGGCCTAGTGGTTAGAGCATTGGGCCAGTAACTGAAAGGTTGCTAGATCGAATCCCTGAGCTAACAAGGTAAAAATCTGTTGTTCTGCCCCTGAACAAGGCAGTTAACCCACTGTTCCTAGGCAATCATTGTAAATCAGAATTTGTTCTTAACTGACTTGCCTAGTTAAATAAAGGTTAAATAAAATATATATACAGTGAGGGGAAAAAAGTATTTGATCCCCTGCTGATTTTGTACGTTTGCCCACTGACAAAGAAATGATCAGTCTATAATTTTAATGCTAGGTTTATTTGAAGAGTGAGAGACAGAATAACAACAAAATAATCCAGAAAAACGAATGTCAAAAATGTTATAAATTGATTTGTATTTTAATGAGGGAAATAAGTATTTGACCCCCTCTCAATCAGAAAGAGTTCTGGCTCCCAGGTGTGTTTTATACAGATAACGAGCTGAGATTAGGAGCACACTCTTAAAGGTAGTGCTCGTAATCTCAGTTTGTTACCTGTATAAAATACACCTGTCCACAGAAGCAATCAATCAATCAGATTCCAAACTCTCCACCATGGCCAAGACCAAAGAGCTCTCCAAGGATGTCAGGGACAAGATTGTAGACCTACACAAGGCTGGAATGGGCTACAAGACCATCGCCAAGCAGCTTAGAGAGAAGGTGACAACAGTTGGTGCGATTATTCGCAAATGGAAGAAACACAAAATAACTGTCTGTCTCCCTCGGCCTGGGGCTCTATGCAAGATCTCACCTCGTGGAGTTGCAATGATCATGAGAACGGTGAGGAATCAGCCCAGAACTACACGGGAGGATCTTGTTAATGATCTCAAGGCAGCTGGGACCATAGTCACCAAGAAAACAATTGGTAACACACTACTCCGTGAAGGACTGAAATCCTGCAACGTCTGCAAGGTCCCCCCCCCTGCTCAAGAAAGAACATATACATGCCCGTCTGAAGTTTGCCAATGCACATCTGAATGATTCAGAGGACGACTGGGTGAAAGTGTTGTGGTCAGATGAGACCAAAATGGAGCTCTTTGCCATCAACTCAACTCGCTGTGTTTGGAGGAGGAGGAATGCTGCCTATGACCCCAAGAACACCATCCCCACCGTCAAACATGGAGGTGGAAACATTATGCTTTGGGGGTGTTTTTCTGCTAAGGGGACAGTACAACTTCACCGCATCAAAGGGACGATGGACGGGGCCATGTACCATCGAATCTAGGGTGAGAACCTCCTTCCCTCAGCCAGGGCATCGAAAATGGGTCGTGGATGGGTATTCAAGCATGACAATGACCCAAAACACACGGCCAAGGCAACAAAGGAGTAGCTCAAGAAGAAGCACATTAAGGTCCTGGAATGGCCTAGCCAGTCTCCAGACCTTAATCCCATAAAAAATCTGTGGAGGGAGCTGAAGGTTTGATTTGCCAAACGTCAGCCTCGAAACCTTAATGACTTGGAGAAGATCTGCAAAGAGTGGGACAAAATCCCTCCTGAGATGTGTGCAAACCTGGTGTTCAACTACAAGAAACTTCTGACCTCTGTGATTTCCAACAAGGGTTTTGCCACCAAGTACTAAGTCATGTTTTGCAGAGGGGTCAAATACTTATTTCCCTCATTAAAATGCAAATCAATTTATAACATTTTTGACATGTGTTTTCTGGATTTTTTTGTTGTTATTCTGTCTGTCACTGTTCAAATAGACCTACCATTAAAATTATAGACTGATAATTTCTTTGTCAGTGGGAAAATGTACAAAATCGGCAGGGGATCAAATACTTTTTCCCCTCACTGTACCCCAATTTGGGGTGGAATGTCCTCCTTCTCTCTAAACATTACATCTCTGTTGCTAGGCAGGAAATTAAGGGAATGCGGGCAATAAACTGTTCCTTCTCCCTTAACGTGACCTGACCTGACCTCGTCCCCCTTCCTCACTAATCCACAGCTCTCCACCCTTATCAATGCCTGCCAAGATGTGATCGTCTTTCCTTCACTCAGTACATTCCAAGCTTAATTGCCTCTACCATATACATCCCTCCTACAGATAACCATTCACTTCTGGTGTAGGACTATGGCACCCCTTACGTCTCTGATATAACTAATGATTAATAATATTCAAAGTTTAGAAATCCGAACCCATCAGTATGCATTGGTTGAAGCTAAGCCAATATGACGCCAAAATTCGCAAATCAACTTGATTGAGCTGTCCGGCCTTTATTGAGAACCACATGCCGGATTTTTAACAGAGCCGTTAGCTAATGAGTTTTCAGAGTATTTTCTTCTTCTACCTAGATCAAATATTAGACGTTGGATTAAAACGAGACTATAATGTCCATAAAGTGACCATTGGATTGAAAATGTTTCGTATTGACTAAGTTTGTAGGTGCAACAGTTTTTATTAAATGTATAATTTATCTTTCTCGTAAACATTTAAGTTGATTTAAGAACCAACAATGTGCTACCTTTTATGTAGCATTTCTGAAATTAACCTTTCTGGCGCAGGCGTTCTGCTAGTGACCCACCTCGACAATATCCAGTGAAATTGCAGAGCGCGAAATTCAAATTACAGAAATATAAATATTTAACATGAAAATACAAGTGTTATACATCAAAATAAAGCTTAACTTCTTGTTAATCAAGCCGCTGTGTCAGATTTCAAAAAGGCTTTACGGCGAAAGTACACCATGCGATTATCTGAGGACAGCGCCCCGCATACAAAAGCATGAAAAACTTTTTTCAACCAGGCAGGTGCGCCACGAAAGTCATAAATAGCGATATTATAAAAGCCTTACCTTTGAAGATCTTGTTCTGTTGGCACTCCAAAAGGTCCCAGCTACATCACAAATGGTCCTTATGTTTGATAAAGTCCTTCTTTATAACCCCAAAAACTCTGTTTAGCTGGTGCGCTTCATTCAATAATCCACCGGTTTCCCTCCTTCAAAATGCATACAAAATTAATCCCAAACGTTACCAATAAACTTCTCCAAACAAGTCAAACAACATTTATAATCAAACCTCAGGTACCCTAATGCATAAATAAACGATAAAATTTAAGACGGAGAATCGTTATTGTCTTTACCGGAGATAAACAACAAAGAACACGCTCTCATCCACGCGCATGAAAACACTACATCCAAAATGGGAGCCACTTAGAAAACTACAAATTGTAGCACATTTTTCCATAAGCAAGCCTGAAGCTCTTTCTAAAGACTGTTGACTTCTAGTGGAAGCCCTAGGAACTGCAATCTGGGAGGATTTCGCCTCATAATAAACAGGACAGCATTGGAAACAATGGTAGGCTGAAATTATTATTTTTTTGGATGGTTTGTCCTCGGGGTTTCACCTGCCATATCAGTTCTGTTATACTCACAGACAAAGTTTTAGAAACTTTAGAGTGTTTTCTATCCAAATCTACCAATTATATGCATATCCTAGCTTCTGGGCCTGAGTAACAGACATTTTACTTTTGGCACGCTTTTCATCCGGACGTCAAAATACTGCCCCCTAGCCCAAAGAGGTTAACATCTTTTCAGCTGAATCTCAGATATCTCAGAGTTCTATCTAACCAGATCAAGCAACTCTGTTTCTCAGTAATAACACAGCTGCTGCTACAACATGCTGCCAGTCATATGAAGTAGAACAAACGCTACTGTAGATAGGTAGGTATATGGTGATATTCAAGCTGTGGTTAATCAATAAATGCAAACCATTAGTTAGGTCAATTTAGCTAGCTAGCTACCTAACTACATTTACAGTTGAATAGTTAACACACACACATGGACGCAGCGGTCTAAGGCACTGCATCTCAGTGCAAGAGGCGTCACTACAGTCCCTGGTTCGAATCCAGGCTGTATCACATTCGGCCGTGATTGGGAGTCCCATAGGGCGGCGCAAAATTGGCCCAGCGTCGTCCGGGCCGTCATTGTAAATAAGAATTTGTTCTTAACTGACTTGTCTAGTTAAATGAAGGTTACACACGCACACACACACAAACACACACACACCACACTGACCAAAAAGTAAGTGTAGGGCCAGACAAAATTGATCCACTGTTTAATGGATTTTCCCCCCAGAAAAGTGAGGCGAGCAAGCGGAAAAAAATAAAAAATTATAATTCATTAGGCGGATAAGGAATAAGAGTTCTTTACTACATTGTCCTAGGCTATATGGACATGAACAATATGCAAGATTTCAGACTGATTTTTCAGATTACTATTATTAATACATAAATTAATATTAATGAACATTATTCACATAGAATATTGCATTCTATTATACATTCTATCATATTCAAAAATGATATTTAAAAAAAAAAAGATGTATTATCAGTTCATTAATCAACTTAATTGTATAGCCTAACAAATTCAAGAATGATTGACAATTAAATAATTGTAATCAAATTAAAATGTTCATGCATAATAATGAGTTAATTACCTGAATGTTTCTCTATAGCCTTATGCGTTAACAAAATATTCATACAAATATGATTAGGACTCTCATAGACAAGGCCTTGTAGAAAAAGGGTCAATCAAGTTAGGTCTGCCAAACTAATATAGCATTGGAAAAAAATACATAAATCCAGCCATAGAGTATAACCTTTAATCATCAAAAAAATGTTGTTTCACATGCACAATTAGAAGCATCAATCTATATAGAGCAAGTGTGACTAAATTCGAAGCCAATAACTTTGCTCACTGCATCTTCCTTTGATTGTCTCGTCTGGCTGCCACGAAAAGCCCCCACCTGCTGATCTGCACGAAGTGTGTGCCTTGCCACTGGCAATGTACTTTGCTGGACATGCTAGCTGTTCTCGGCGGTGCATCATCACTTCAATCGCATTCCGTCATGGTGTTATCGGTTGGCCTACTACTACTACTGGTAGTACCGGTAAAATGTAAGTTATGAATCGCAAATCACCATACAGCTGACAAACTTCGATTTCATCCATCATTTTCAGTTCAATTTGGTTGTCCAAAATACTATCAGCTTGCACTGCGTCTTTGCTGATGAATGTCCTGATCTCTGGCCAGTCAATTGGTTAAATTACATTGTTTCGTCTATTAATCGCTTCTAATAGATCTGAAAATGATGCAATAACCATGTATTTTACCGACTGTTTATTTATAATGAGGGACGTCCCACTTTTAACCTGGACACATAAATAGTAGGAATTTGCACTGTCTTCAGCCATGACTGCATGAGAGAGAAATTAAACATCTGCACGTCGCCTGCATGTGCGAGCATGTGTTTTTCACTGTCCAATCCGAGGCTTGAACATGATCTGAGCGCGGGTCGGAGGCTGTTTAGTCTCTTGGACATCAACATGGGAAAGCCTCAAGGGAGAGCGGACAGTGCATTATAAACAAAGAGCCGCATATATTGGCCAAAAAATAACACATCTGAATTTTGTTTTTTGGCTTGTGGAGAAAAGTGAGGCGGGGCATCCGTTAAACAGTAATTCAACTTTGTCTGGCGTAGACAATTAGTAGGTGATGTAGGAAGAAAAGTGTTTCCAATGACATCTTATTTACTGCAAAACATGGAAATGTGCTATTTTCCTGGATGGTGATGTTGGGGTGGTGCTGAAGATGATAAAAATGAAGTTGAAATATTTAGATATTTCTCTTTAAAGGTTACAATAGCACTGCTAATGACAGACTAATGGCAAATCTGCCTTTGCATGTGGAAATGTTGTATAATGCAGCTTTTAACAGAATATTACCTTCCAGTGTAAAAACCATGGACATTAAAAACAAAACAAAAAGTAAGTGAGAAGGAGGGATTGGTCTGAAGCTGAAAAATAAGTTAAATTCACCACAATGCCTACTCCACCCATGCTCTACCAAGGTTTTCCAGCACACAGCTTTGACCTACTACAGTAGCTATGTTTGTCTGTTGTATTTCAAATAATGTCTATGTAGGTTGCTTAGGATTCAAACCTTCTAAAACAGCCTAATTCACTCTTCAGGAATAATGGACTTTACAGTGTCCTGCTATTAAAATAATGTATATACAGTATATACAGTGCATTCGGAAAGTATTCAGACCCCTTGATGTTTTTCACATTTTGTTACGTTGCAGCCTTATTCTAAAGTGGATTGAATTTAAAAACAAAATCCTCATCAATCTACTCACACTACCCCATAATGACGAAGTGAAAACAGTTTTTAGAAATGTGTGCATATTGCTTAAAAGCAGAAATACCTTATTTACATAAGTATTCAGACCCTTTGCTATGAGACTTGAATTTAAGCTCAGGGTATCCTGTTTCCATTCATCATGCATATTTCTCAGAATGAGAACGAGTTGCCAGTTCTTATATAAATGTGCCTTTTAATGCTCATTGCACATTTTATAAAACACAGACTAGACAGCTAGCACATAAGTCTGTGACTAAAATGCTGCTAGTGGTATGTGATACTCTCGTTTTAGTAGGGTCTGCTCTGTTCTACATTTTGTTAGTTGAGACATGAAAAGGGTGTTGTTAGAAAGGTTTTTGTCTATTACAGTAAAACAATATCTCTAAGCGTTTCGGTGTCCATTTTACCGATTCTGTTGGACCAAACCTCAAATGCAAATAGCGAATTTAAACTGCTTGTTGTCAGAGAGGACGTTGTCATTCGTCTTTGTTGTGAGTGGCAGGGGAAGGGGCTCGGTGTCTGTGTTTGAGTGCGAAGGAGCACAGTGCACACTGGACTGAAGCAGCAAAGCAGACGAGACCAAAAGACAGAGCGCTCATAAAAACGAAGGAAAAAAAAGATAAACCTCTTGTGATCCAGGCATTTGGAAAAATACGCTAAAGCATCAATTCGAAATACTTTGATATTGCCCAGCCCTAAGCTCAAGCTATATTTTGACAGAGCGGAAATCAGTATGAATGAGTACAACTTTATGAAAGTGGATAACCCTGTGACACCTGTAATATATGCAGTCCCTAAAGTCCATTAACGCCCTACTAACCCCCCCGGATGCTCTATTATTAACCAGAATAGGGAGCCTGACAGAACAGATATCCAGTATTTTTTTACTCATTTCTCAAGCCGTATCTCCTCTTTACCCTCCTTCACAAGGGACTCTATTGACATGATTCATGTACTCAAGACGATTCCCCAGGTCAATGAAAACATCCTACTCGTCTGTTTTGACGTTGAAAGCCTACAGTATACTCGTCTATACCCCTCCAAATTGGCCGAGGCCCTGACTTTTTCTTTTTGGACCAACTGCCTAGCTCCTCATGTGTCAGAGGCCTAGCAGAGCTGGTACTCGCAAAAAACAGTTTTATGTTTAGAAGTTACTTTTTCCTACAAACAAAAGGAACCGCTATGGAGAGTACAATGGCACTCAATTATGCCAATATTAGACTCTTAGAACATGATCACATTCTCAACCCTGAGCAAAATCCCTTTCTATCCAAGGTCAAACGTTATCGACGTTATATAGACGATATATTGGCATTATTTGATGGGATCTGGCGAGCTGGCCAACCTGCGGACCGAACCTATCTGGCCGGCTGGAGCTCTGGTCCTGCCGGCCAGATACAGTGCATTCGGAAAGTATTCAGACCCCTTGACTTTTTCCACATTTTGTTACATTACAGCCTTATTCTAAAATGGATTGAATGAAACATTTTCCTCAACTATGTACACACCATACCCCATAATGAGAAATCGAAAAAAGGTTTTTTGAAATGTTTGCAAATATATATAAAATAAACAAATACCTTATTTACGTAAGTATTCAGACCCTTTGCTATGAGACTCAACATTTGGCCCAGATGCAGACAGGATTGTGTCGAGGCACAGATCTGAGGAAGGGTACCAAAAAATGTCTGCAGCATTGAAGGTCCCCAAGAACACAGTGGAATCCATCATTCTTAAATGGAAGAAGTTTGGGACCACCAAGACTCTTCCTAGAGCTGGCCACCCGGACAAACTGAGCAATCGGGGGAGAAGGGCCCTGGTCAGGGAGGTGACCAAGATGGTCACTCTGACTGAACTCCAGAGTTCCTCTGTGGAGATGGGAGAACCTTCCAGAAGGACAACCATCTCTGCAGCACTTCACCAATCAGGCCTTTATGGTAGAGTGGCCAGATGGGAAGGCACTCCTCAGTAAAAGGCACATGGCAGTCCTCTTAGAGTTTGCCAAAAGGCACCTAAAGACTCTCAAACCATGAGAAACAAGATTCTCTGGTCTGATGAAACCAAACTTCAACTCTTTGGTCTGAATGCCCAGCGTCACGTCTGAAGGAAGCCTGGCACCATCCCTATGGTGAAGAATGCTGGTGGAAGCATCATGCTGTGGGGATGTTTTTCAGCGGCACGGACTGGGAGACTAGTCAGGATCGAGGGAAAGATGAACGGTGCAAAGTACAAAGAGAAACTTTCTGAAAACTTGCTCCAGAGTGCTCAGGACCTCAGACTGGGACGAGGGTTCACCTTCCAACAGGACAACGTCTCTAAGCACACAGCCAAGACAATGCAGGCGTGGCTTTAGGACAGGTCTCTGAATGTCCTTGAGTGGCCCAGCCTGAGGCTGGACTTCAACCTGATCAAACATCTTTTGAAAGACCTGAAAATAGCTGTGCAGTGACGCTCCCCATCCAACCTGACAGAGCTAGAGAGACTCTGCAGAGAAGAATGGGAGAAACTCATCCAAATACAGGTGTGCCAAGCTTGTAACAACATCCCCAAGAAGACTCGAGGCTGTAATCACTGTCAAAGGTTCTTCAACCAAGTACTTAGTAAAGGGTCTGAATACTTATGTTAATGTCATATTTCATTTTTTTTTATTGTAATACATTTCTAAAACCTGTTTTTGCTTTGTCATTATGGGATATTGTGTGTAGATTGATGAGGGGAAAAAGCTATTTAATCAATTTTAGAATAAGGCTGTAACCTAACAAAATGTGGAAAAAGTCAAGCGGTCTGAGTACTTTTCCGAAGGCACTGTATATAGGTCCGGCCAAATACACTACAGGATCAAAAGTATGTGGACAACTGCTCGTCAAACATCTCATTCCAAAATCATAGGCATTAATATGGAGTTGGTCCCCTCATTGCTGCTATAACAGCCTCCACTCTTCTGGGAAGGCTTTCCACTAGATGTTGGAACATTGCTGTGTGGACTTGCTTCCATTCAGCCACGAGCATTAGTGAAGTCGGGTGCTGATGTTGGGCAATTAGGCCTGGCTCGCAGTCTGCGTTCCAATTCATCTCAAAGGTGTTCAATGCAGTTGAAGCCAGGGCTCTGTGCAGGCCTGTCAAATTCTTCCACACCGATCTCGACAAACCATTTCTGCATGAACCTCGCTTTGTGCATGGGGGCATTGTCATGCTGAAACAGGGAAGAACCTTCCCCAAACTGTTACCACAAAGTTGGGAGCACAGAATCGTCTATAATGTCATTGTATGGTGTAGCGTTACGATTTCCCTTCACTGAACCTAAGGGGCCTATCCTGAACCATGAAAAACAGCCCCAGACCATCCTCTTCCACCAAACTTTACAGTATGCATTTTGCATTAGGGCAGGTAGCGTTCTCCTGGCATCTGCCAAACCCAGATTCGTCCGTCGGACTGCCAGATTTTGAAGTGTGATTTATCACTCCAAAAAATGGCGGCGAGCTTTACACCACTCCAGCCGATGCTTGGCATTGCACATGGTTAGTTTAGGCTTCTGTGCGGCTGCTCAGCCATGGAAATCCTTTTTATGAAGCTCCGGACGAGCAGTTCTTGTGCTGATGTTGCTTCCAGAGGCAGTTTGGAACTCGGCAGTGAGTGTTGCAACCGAGGACAGATGATTTTTTGTTATGCGCTGCAAGCTTCAGCACTCAGAAGTCCCATTCTGTGAACTTGTCAAATCAAATTTTATTGGTCACATACACATGGTTAGCAGATGTTAATGAGAGTGTAACGAAATGCTTGTGCTTCTAGTTCCAACCGTGGAGTAAGCATTTATTTGGGGGTTGTTTCTGAGGCTGGTAACTAATGGTAACTAATGAACTTATCCTCTGCAGCAGAAGTAACTCTGGTTCTTCCTTTCCTGTGGTGGTCCTCATGAGAGCCTGTTTCATCGTAGCGATTGATGTTTTTTGCGACTACACTTGAAATGTAAAAGTTATTCTAATGTTCCGTATTGACTGACCTTCATGTCTTAAAGTAATGATGGACTGTCAGTACTTTTTGCTTATTTGTCACAACACAACTGATTGGCTGAAACGCTTTAAGAAGGAAAGAAATTCCACAAATCAACTTTTGACAAGGCACACCTGTTAATTGAAATGCATTCCAGGTGAGTACCTCATGTAGCTAGTTGAGAGAATGCCAGGAGTGTGCAAAGCTGTCATCAAGGCAAAGGGTGGCTACTTTGATGAATCTCATCTAAAATATATTTTGATTTGTTTAACACTTTCTTGGTTACTACATGATTCCATATGTGTTATTTCATAGTTGTGATGTCTTCAGTATTATTCTACAATGTAGAAAATAGTAAAACTAAAGAAAAACCCTTGAATGAGTAGGAGTTTCCAAACTTTTGACTGGTACTGTAAATCATCATATTTGCGTAGAGTTGAGGCGCTTACAGAAGTTGCACACATAGGAAAAACATTTTGTAGCCTTGGATTGGGGAAAATTGTAGCCTTTTTATAAAAGCATTTCATGTCTTTTTACATGACTGGCAGAATATTTTTTAATACTGCACAAATTATCGAAATGACAGGCTACTTTGACTCTGACATCAATAAAATCTCATATCAATAAAAACAATCCATCAGTAGTCTAGGCCTAGGTGTGTGTGGACACACATTGTAGGCGGAAGTTATAGTCCTAAAAATGCTTTCCACTTTCACTGACTCACCCAATTATACACAGCTCACTCACCAGTGATGTCCGATGAGTTCATGCCAAAGCCTATATTTTGAATTTTATTACAGCATACGGATTCTAGTCTTTTCTTTTCAGCAGGTGCCATTTGCTTTCCAACCTGTGTTTTCCCTCGATTGCATTTTTAATATTGCAAAAGGCCTGTTTTTATCTGCATGCTGTTCACTGACAGATTTGCCGCGTGCTCCCGACTGTAGGCTATCCCTTATTGGGCTACACAATCCACAGCTAGGCAACATTTTTTTTAAAGAAGCTATTGATCCTCGGTGGCTAATTTATGGGCCTACTCATGGTGTAGTAGGCTATTCTGAATTATTTTCTTTCTGAACAGACAGCTGTAATTCTATAACTTTGGCAAATGTATTTCAATTTATCAGGGGTGCTGCAGCTCCTCCAGAAGACTTTACACATCTATGATTCTATAAGGAAATAAATGAATTGCATCGCTGGAGAGATGAGAGTTGCAGGCTCATGTCTATCAGAGCAGAGAAAGGGGGAGAGATCATATAAAGTTAATCTTATTCTAGTTCTGTGAGAGATACAGTTGCACTTATGACACAGCCACTCCCAAGCATTGGTTTCAAACATAGGTTAGTTACTGTGTTGCGCAAACCATAAGTCCTGGCCGGCCCAACCCGAATCAACTCAGAATATCTGTCCCGGGCTGAAAATCACATTTTTCACTTCGTTTTTTGTGGGGGGCAGGAGACTTAATGACATTTTGATTGCTTTTATTCTAATTTGTACATAGCAAAAAGTGTAATTATTTTTCATGCCATGAGAGGTACCAGGTCTTGCCAAATAGGTTCCGGAACAAAACAGTACGAAGCGGAGAGGTGGTGTATCCTGTTTTGGGAAGATCCGGCTCAAATTAAGCATTGGAAGTCGGAGATTTCCGAGGTCCCAGTTGTTTTGAACACTGTATTAGTCTCAGCCGAGTGAGGGAAAGAACAGCAGAGAGTCAGCCTCTCATGGTCCCTGCTCTCTCCTTCCTTTCCTCCAAGTGAGACTGACCAGAGAGAGCAACCTGGTCTCATTTCGTATTCTTCTGTATGTAAATTAAAAACACTCCGATATGTTACGAATTACAATTCGTATTATAATTTACGAATTAGCAAAACATATAAAATGTTAGGAATTTGTAAAATGCATGATATGTTATGAATTCTAGCTAGGTGGCTAACATTAGCTAGGCTAGGGGTTAGGATTAAGGTTAGGGTTAAGGTTAGGTGAAGGGTTAGCTAAAAGGGTTAGGAGAAGGGTTAGCTAAGTAGTTGCAAAGTAGCAAAAAGTAGTAAGTAGTTGAAAAGTGGCTAATTAGCTAAAATGATAAAGTTGCCTGTAATGAGATTTGAACTCGCAACCATCTGTGTTATTTTATTAGGAAAGCAGCAGCTACTCTTCCTGGGGTCCACACAAAACATGAAACATGACATAATACAGAACATTAACAGACCAGAACAGCTCAACAACAGAACTAAATCAATTGAAAAAAGGCACACGTAGCCTACATATCAATACAAAATCTAACCATACCAAACGTAACATATCACACTAATCTGATTGTCCCGGATTTAAATTGACTATGTTACGGCTAGTCTATTAGACCAGGCTGGAGAGAGGGGACACAGTTTTCCACCGCATCTACCTCGTGCACAAATTCATGTTGTTCATTTGACCAGAGAATGTGAAATATTCCTTGATATTAAAATAGACACGACAAGCTGCTAAAATAATAAAAACGCAGAGCTATCACTACACTTGGCTACTCATTCATTGCAATGCGAGTGGATGTAGGGAGAAGCACGTTTTGTGTTGAATTAAAACAGTGTTGACATTGCTGAGACATGAACTCATAAAAACAGCAGCTATTTGCTGTATTCTTTGACAGTCTCTCGCTGGTCATGGTTTTAGAAGGTATGAAATCATGTAGGATAGTATTTGGTAGGATAGTATCAATCTTTGCTGTGGCCAGGGGTCGTGGAAACTTGAAGCACGGTGATTTGAGCTATCCGATTGGCCAGCGCAGTAGGCGCACTCGATTTAGCCACATATCTCCCGGTCCGCTAGGAATGCCTTTAAGATGGACCAGTTGATCGCGGCATTGTGGTGCTCATGTGAATTCTTTATTTTTCAGCTTCAGACCAATACCTACTTCTTACTTAACAGTTTTTTGTTTGTAATATTCTTTATTCATACTTCAATATATTTTCTGTAGACTCTGATGATTCTGATGATGATGGGGATGGCAACTACCTTCACCCCAGCCTGTTTGCTCCTAAGAAGAGCTCTCGCCTTGAGGAGCTGATGAAGGTAAGGACTCGTGTGTGTGCTCTGACTAGTGTGTACTCTACCTGGCCCAACATGACCTCTACCTTAACGCTTATTATTTTCCCTGAGCGTTTTCATCTATTGAAGATGGTCTGAGAGGTGCATTTTACTGTACACTGGGCTGAGATTATTGGATATGAGAAACCATTACTGTGAAAAGCACTTGTGAATTCTTCACCATATTGCTTTGTTCTGTTTTATTCAGACAAATAGTTATCTTGGCTGCAGAGGGAAGAAAACTGTACGACTATAGACTGAGTTCATCTGAGGGCCTTTCTGGAGCAATTATCTCCCATCCATAGGGGCTTTGCCTGTTCATTCCAACCCACAATATGTCTATTAAATGTTCATATTTAACTTTTTATAGGATTTAACCATTTGGTAATTGCGCCAATGGTTAGGTTTTTAATGTTCAAAAGCCCATACACTTCTGAATTAATAGCACATTATTGTTAAGTTGTTCTATTCGATGGCACAATTTGGCCTGAGTTCAAAGCATCTCACTTCAAAGTGCTTTAGACCTGAATATCAAGAGAATGTCATCTTTCCTTTAGAACTTTGAAGTCTGTTCATTGAAAGGGTTTTGATAACTCATATGCCAACTCTTTTTGATTACACCAGATTGCACACCATAAGGCTGGAGACACTGTTATAAATCAACAGTATGTTTATAAATTATTCAAAGGCCACACTAATAAATGACTTGCGATAAGTAGGTTATACCACATAACATAGAGAAATATAGCATAAAGAAACCATTTCTCTGCCTTGACTTGTTGCCCTCACATAAGCTAGAGGTGTCTCAGTTTCACAACTCTATATCTTCCCATTGTTGAGGGTAATAAAAGAGCTGCTGATTGTTGTTCTAAGCCTTCTAACAAGATCTATTTGTGTTGTAGCCTCTCCAAGTCATGGACCCAGACCATCCACTGGCAGCGCTGGTCCGGAAAGCCCGACAGGAACAGAACGGAGCCGCCGCTGCTGTAGCTGCCGCCGCCATGGCAACCAAGCCAGTGGAAGTGCCCGCAGAGCTGGCTGTGCCAGCCACACTGGCAGAGTACACAGCTGACCGTGAGTACAGTTTCTCATTTATGAGAGTCGAACTGGGTAACTGTGAAATCCAATACCTGAGGAGCATTCATATTGGCTCCAAGGGAGCCTCTTCATCTCAGTTTAGTCCTGGTCCACTTCATTTCTCTTGCCATTTTCTTTTTCATTTCCCTTTCGACACGAGCTCAGTCTCAGACAGGCAGAGTGGCACTCAATTGTCTAGTATTGATCACTGAACCCCTGGAGGCGAAAAGAATGGTCCACTTGTTAGAATTCTCTTTGTTTGAGAGGGATATTGGTGTTCACATCAGATTAGAATGTCTTTCGGGGGAAAGGTACATTGAATCAACAAAATATTGATCAGCCACATGTTCCCACTGGCAAACCTTCAGTTATTCATGTCACAGATTGTGTTCACAAATTGCTGAGATCAACATAAAGTACCTAGATCAAATATGCTCCGTTTTTCTGATAGAGATTCTGGGCTGTACTTGAGATTGAGATGAACTGGCAGCAGCAGTGTTGGATTGATGATGTGGAGTGTGGCCAGAGGGGCTGTAGCTGTGGAGGGTACCCTCCAGCTCATTGTGGAAAAGCTCATTAACATGGTCTCCTGTAGGCCCATGACTCATTACACTGCTGAAATGTCCTCTACCAGGAGTTCAATAGTAGAAAGCCCTTCACCACTAGAGCAGTGCAATGTTGATCAACCTGAGAAATTCAGCTTGGTCAATACTTTTCCTTGAAGACTGGTCAGCATAGACTGTATCGAGAAGCGATTTTCACCATTTGTCCTTGGGTGGATTGTGAGTACATAAAGGTTCTTAACACTTTTCAAAGTCTCAGAGAAGGTATTTTTCACTCATTTCTTATCCTTGAAGTGCCCCGTTCATTTTCGGAGCTGCAGTGATGTGTTGTTTTGGATGTGCTGACAAACTGAATTCTCCTCGCTTTTCATTGACTGCAGTGTTTGCTTTGCACTGAACGCCGGTGGACTGAATCCAAAGCTGTTTGTCTGGCCACCCCACAGATGTGTTTGCTCCCTCTAAATGCAGACATAATTTCCACTTATTTTCCTGCTCTCTTCTGGCTGCCCACCCACCCACCCATCAACCATTTCTCCACCCTAGTGCAACAAGGAAATGACCAGTTCTCTCTCGCTTGACCCAAACCCTTGAAGACATCCACTGTTATTCAGCTCATGCACTCTTCATCCTAAGCAACAGACACAAGAACACTCTAACTTTAGCTCAGTGCTCACTGCAGGACTGTACTTTTCCTCAAGCAAATCTAGGGAAAAATTGCAACATCACAGAATCACTAGTCTTGCAGGGCCATCCTTCCAAAGGGTGTCCGAGGCTACAAAATCACCATTTCATTTCTTGCTTAAATCTTAGCCAGTTTCTCTCTACTGTCTGCATTAATTCTAAGTGATGGATGTTGAAGGTGCTGGGTGTGATATGGGGTGCCAGGCTACCCTATTTGTCTTTGAGAGATGTTCCTGGCTGGTTGTATTTTCCAGGGTCAACCCCGTCTCCCCTCTTTTTGTCTGAACTGGAAACTGAGAAATTGTCCTGGTGCTTGGGAGAGACAGCTCAAGCTGATTGTACTGATTTGTCTTAATTAACATGACTTGAAGAGCTTCACTGGTTTCATGAGGTGGGAAAGAGAGGGAGGGAGAGCGGTGCTCTGCTTAACACTCCCGACTTCGCCACCACAGCATCACACAGCAGTACAGACATGGATTTTTAATGTGCTGGCTTATGGCGACAAGATAATCATTTTTGAAAGATTTTGCTCCCATAGATCCGACTTTGATTTCTGTGTATGGCGCCAGTTCTCTGGGAGAATCTCTGTAAAACTCAGACTGGAGACGATCAAAGGCACTAAAGGAATAGACTGCTCAATGTGATCCTCCAGTATCTGCCAATGAGGCAGGTATTGAATGAGAATTAGGCAAGAGGAGTTAAGACTGTGTAACAGTTTTGGGCTGTTCTCAACTACCCAGACTCCATAAGCGCTCAGCTTTGGAGCTCCTTTTAAGTTGATTTAACTTTGGTAGCACTTGAAGGTAGGTTGGGCCTAGTTCCTTTAACCTTGAGTGTTTCGCGGTGTCATCTGATTGAACTGACACAATCACGTATTCCCTTCCATTCTGCTGGTCTATGGATTCTCTGTTGCAATATTGGAGCATTCTACATTCTAATACAGTCATCATGAGGCATATTAGATTATTTGACAACATTTCCTAGAAATTTCGAGAAGCTTTCAAGAATGCACTATGAAGACTGGGCTTTTCTTTCTTAAATCTAATTGTATTGGTCACATGCTTTGTAAACAACAGGTGTAGACTAACATTGAAATGCCTTCTCAACAATGCAAAATGAAAATAGAGAAATAATAGAAAAGTAATAACAAATAATACAAATAATAATAATAATATTAATAATAATAATAATAAATACACAATGAGTAACAATAACTTGGCTTTATACATTGAGTACCAGAGAAGGGTTTATGACTTGGGTGGCTGGAGTATTTAAAACATTTTGGTGGCTTCCTCTGACACCGCCTGATATAGAGGTCCTGGTTGGCAGGGAGCTCGGCCCCAGTGATGTACTGGGCTGTATGCACTACTCTCTGAAGCGCCTTGCGATCGGATGCCAAGCAGTTGCCATACCAAGCGGTGATGCAGCGATTCAAGATGATCTCAATGGTGCAGCTGTAGAACTTTTTGTACCAAATCTTTTCAGCCTCCTGAGGGGGAAGAGGTGTTGTGCCCTCTTCACGACTGTGTTGGTGTGTGTTGACCATGATAGATCCTTAGTGATGTGGCACAGGGATTACAGGAGGGGACTAAACATGCACCCCTGAGGGGTCCCCGTGTTGAAGGTCAGTGTGTCGTATGTGTTGTTGCCTACCGTCACCACGTGGGACGGCCCTTCAAGAAGTCCAGGATCCAGTTGCAGAGGGAGGTGTTCAGTCCCAGGGTCCTTAGGTTAGTGATGAGCTTGGAGGGCACTATGGTGTAGTCACCTCACGTTTTTAGTGCACCCTTGTGTGCTATGCCGGTAATACTTGAAATCCCAGTAACATAGTCCAGTCTGTGTTAGCAAAACAGTCCTGTAGCTTAGCATCCGCAAGTGAAAGCTTTGTATCCATTTCTGTGTGTGGTGAAAAGGTGATCTAGAGTGTTTTATAAAAAAAAATTCTCTAGTTGCACAGGTGACATGCTCGTAGAAATGAGCTAAGACTGATTTCAGTTTCCCTGCATTAAAAGCGCCACCGCTGGATGAGCATTTTCTTGTTTGCTTATGGACTTAAATAGCTCGTTGAGTGCGGTCTTAGTGCCATCATCGGTTTGTGGTGGTAAATAGAAAGCTACTGTATGAAAAATATTGATAAAAACTCTTTGTAAATAGTATGGTCTACAGCTTACCATGAGGTATTCTAACTCAGGTGAGCAGAACCTCAAGATGTAAATTATCCATGTCCTTGTTCAGCCACGACTCCAAGAAACACAGGATATTACAGTTCTTCAGGTCCCGTTGATAGGATAGTCTTGAATGGAGCTCTTCCAGTTTGTTCACCAGTGATTGTAGAATGGAGGGTAGAGGCGGTTTATTCACTTGTCAATGTAGTTTCATCAGGGTGCCCGCGCTTTGGCCTTGCTTACGCCACATCTTTCTTCTCCGAGTCTGGGTGACTTGGGCCTGGTCTGGGGTGAGCAGTATGTCCTGCACCGCCGACTCGTTGAAGTAGAAATATTAATCCAAATCGAGGTTAGTGATTGCTGTTCTGATGGCCAGAAGCTCCTTTCAGTCATAGGAAACAATGGCGGAAACAATATGGACAAAAAAAACCTACGACCAGCACAGAAAAACACACAAAATAGCACCACTGGTCAGGAGCCCTTAAAACGGCAGCTTTCCAATTCCTGTTGGGTGACATGCGTCCCTATCTGTCTTGACCTCAGAGGCCCGATGAGGCAATGCAGCCTAGTTTTAACAGTCCACAGACAAGCATCTCACAATACACTGTACTGTACATCCATCCACAATGACTCACCAACACTCCCCTGCTGAAGCAGTTTGTCTGTCAGTTTCACCCACCCCATTTTAAACAATTGCTACCAGTGAACGTTTTCCCTGATCAACAAGCTGTTACCCTGCAGGTTATGAATCCTTATGCATTCAGTAAGTGGGCCATTTTATTAATCAGCAGATGTTCCCTTGTTCGCAGGCCGACTTTCTGTTTTGCACACTTTTTCATTCCCACTTTTAGTTTTTCCCAAGAGAGCAGCACAGAGATGAAATTAAAGTTATTCTATTCTATCGCTCCCTGTCTGGTTTGGATTGCAATCCCAGGTTCAGTGCTGTAAGCATCTCACCAGACACAAACTGGCCTGATGGGTATTGATTGGAGACTGTTCTTGAACCTCAACACTACTCGTGGCGCTGTGCTCAAGAGGCTGCCCATGAAAATGATTATCATTCGGAGTGGCTGGGGAAGGAGCAGCACTTTAATGTCTGCTAAAGTATATGGTTTGGAGAGAAAATACTTTTGAGTCAGAAACACAAGGCTGTAAGGCTGAGGTGGTGGGATCCTGAGGAGCTCTCTTGGCTCTGTGTGGTGTTAAGGTCAGAGAGAGGCCAGTGGAGGATGATGGATGGATGAATGTGCTGTAACTGTGCTTTCAGAACAGCAGCTCCGCTGTTTAATCCTGCTGTCAAATAACACTCCAGCACTTACAGTTGAAGTTGGAAGTTTACATACACTTAGGTTGGAGTCATTAAAACTCATTTTTCACCCACTCCAAAAATGTCTTGTTAACAAACTGTAGTTTTTGCAAGTTGGTTAGGGCATATACTTTGTGCATGACACAAGTAATTTTTCAAACAATTGTTTACAGACAGATTATTTGACTTATTCACTGTATCACAATTCCAGTGGGTCAGACGTTTACATACACTAAGTTGACTGTGCCTTTTAAACAGCTCGGAAAATTCTAGAAAATGATGTCATGGCTTTAGAAGCTTCTGATAGGCTAATTGACGTAATTTGAGTCAATTGGAGGTGTACCTGTGGATGTATTTCAAGGCTTACCTTCAAACTCAGTGCCTCTTTGCGTGACATCATGGGAAAATCAAAAGATATCAGCCAAATACCTCAGAAAAAAAATGTAGACCTCCACAAGTCTAGTTCATCCTTGGGAGCAATTTCCAAACGCCTGAAAGTACCACGTTCATCTGTACAAACAAAACATTTCACATTCTTAAAACAAAGTGGTGATCCTAACTGACCTAAACAAGGAATTTTTACTAAGATTAAATGTCAGGAATTGTGAAAAACTGAGTTTAAATGTATTTGGCTAAGGTGTATGTAAACTTCCGACTTCAACTGTAACTGAGCAGCATGGACATGGCCCTCTTCAGTCCTCCTTCTCTGTCTTTGTCTCTCTCTCTTTTCTGTCTTTCTCTTTCCTTCCTTTCCTACATTTTGTATTTTCATCTCATTCTTGTATATAACAATAGAAAAGATAAGCATCTGTCAATGAATCCTAACCATTGACTCGGCATCAAGAGGGATGGAGCAAATAAATATAAACCATGTGAATGATGGCTCTCCTACAGGTTTCCAGCCTTGTGCATATTGGATGGGTCTTCATAACAGTCGACCAGAGCGGTGACTAATGAGTTAATATCATCCAGTTTACCCATTGACAAGACAAGCCTCTCTTTCCCCCTCTCCATTGCTTCCTCCCTCCTTCCCGCCATCCTTTCTCCTTCCCTTTTTCTGTCTCTCTCCATCCTGTACGCTCCATCAGGGAGGGAAACCACTGCCGCAGTAGCAGACCCTGTAGAGTATATAATGCACAAGCACAGATCAGCAGGCTCAGACACACGTGCACAGACACACAGCTGTATGCTGAACCGGAAGCCCTCATCCTCCAAATCCCACAATTTTGCTTTTAGTATTTAGTATTTATTAGGATCCCCATTAGCTGCTGCCAAAGCTTCCTGGGGTCCAAACAGGAATAAACCTATTACGTCACAACAACCTATATCATAAATAAAACAAGACATCATTCAAGACATTACTACATTATTATTATTATTATTATTTTAAAAAAAATACAATATAAGATGTACAATAATACAATATTACAATGTGTGATTGTTTGTGTAGAGTGTGTGTGTGTGCGTATGCGTCCATGTCTCCACAGTCGACGTTGTGCCGTGAGGTATTGTTTTATCGGTTTTAATCTGATTTTACTGCTCGCTTGAGGTACTTGATGTGGAAGAGTTCCATGTAGTCATGGCTCTATGAAGTACTGTGTGTTTTTCAGAGCTTGATGATGAGTTGGGTATTTGAATCAGCTGTGTAGTGCTCGGGCAAAAACCAAAACGTGCACCCAGGGGAAACCCAGGACCGAGTTTGGGAAACCCAGCATTAAAGAACACCCTCTGTGTTCCGTTAGACAGAACTTTCCATCCACAATTTGGCACAGGGTGTAAAGCCATAACACATGTTTTTTAGCAGTAAACTATGATCGATAATGTCAAGCTGCACTTTCTAGTCTAATAAAACAGCTCCCACAATCATCTTATTATCAATTTCTTTCAGCCAAACATCATTTGTCAGTGCCGTACTTGTTGAGTGCCCTTCCTTATAAGCATGCTGAAATTTAGTTGTTAATTTGTTTACTGTGAAATAGCATTGTTTCTGGTCAAACACAGTTTTTTTACAAAAGTTTACAAAGGGTCGGTAATAGGCTGATTGGTCGGCTGTTTGAATCAGTAAAGGGTGCTTTGCGGTAGCGGAATACCTTTTTTCCCCCTCCAGGCCTGGGAGCGCACACTTTCTTGTAGGCTTAGATTGAAGGGATATAGTCCGCTACCACCATCAGTAATTTTCCCTCCAAGTTGTCATTACCAGGTGGTTT
Organism: Salmo salar; assembly: GCF_965601325.2. NCBI lineage: Eukaryota > Metazoa > Chordata > Actinopteri > Salmoniformes > Salmonidae > Salmo > Salmo salar. The sequence continues at coordinate 155,701,442 of NC_138291.1, forward strand.
GTCATTGTTGATAGTCAACAATATTTTTTTCACCTCTTCCACACTCACTTTGGTGAATAAAAAATGACAATGCTTGTCTTTCATTATTTGGTCAGTTATGCATGGATATCAAGGTTCTGAGTTTTTTTTTCTTGCCATGTCATGCCTAAATTTGCTAATCTTGCCAATGAAAAACTCATTAAAGTAGTTGGGTTTTGTGATGAATGAGCCATCTAATTTAATGAAGGATGGTGCTGAATTTGCTTTTTTGCCCAAAATGTAATTTAAGGTGATTTATTATTCTGATGGCTAGCTGTATCAAATAGAATGTGAAAACTCAACTTAATACAGTTACAGTCGATCTCGTTATGGTTGTGATTCTGAGCAGTCAAGAAATAAGTCTTAGAGAGGGGACCATTTTTTAGATGAAGGTGCCATTTTGAGCTACCTCGCACTGATCACCACACCCACAAATCATGACAAACACCCCTCTTCCCCATCTTGCTGCTGTTGCCATTGGCAGTGAGCTGACAGAATTTGTTAATACAGTCTGATAGCTGATGTGAGTGCAAATTTGCCGGCTCAAGGTTGTCAGAACGAACCTGGGTAGCACCTCCTAGGATCAATTATTACACCTAAAAATAGCAAATTGTCATCGCAAACACGTCAAACTGACTGTTTGACACTTACACAATTAGCATTTCTCAATTACCTACCCACAGTAACAGTATGAGCCAAACTTTGACTTGCACCAGGGAACCCTTTGACTTGCACCAGGGAACCCTTTGACTTGCACCAGGGAACCCTTTGACTTGCACCAGGGAACCCTTTGACTTGCACCAGGGAACCCTTTGACTTGCACCAGGGAACCCTTTGACCTGCACCAGGGAACCCTTTGACTTGCACCAGGGAACCCTTTGACCTGCACCAGGAACCCTTTGCACGGTAACGTACCACACCTTTATATTTCCCTGGCTCCCCATACTCCTTTCCCACGGATGTTAGTTTCTTCTCCACACTGAGTCTGGATCTGAGTACCTCCCTGACTTCAATTATGGCTGTCTCAGACTGAAGTATGTAGCAAATGATAGATCAGCAGAATAATTAAGTTTGAGTCAGTCAACCTTTTATATTGCCTATTTTCTGGGTTTTTTCTTCCCCTTTGAAAATATAATCTGAACACTTATGAGTGAATCTGTCAGTTGTTTTATTCATAACCTGTGTTGATCCCAGTCGGTATGCCAGTATGATTTCTTATTCCTGTTGTAAATTACTTTCTCTGAGCTGCTGATATGCTTGATTGAGTCTGAAATGGGAAGTGGGATTGTAATGATAGGCTTTGGAAATGAGTCTTTGCAAATTGTTTTTGATATCTGCTTTTAAACGCATTATGATTTCCAACAAGCTGATCCTAATTATTCTTGTTGGGCCAGAAGAAAAGACTGTTCCCCTTGTTTCCCCATCCTCAACTGACAAAGTACATTTCATTAATTGGACAGCAATCAGGAATAGATTATTAAACATTTTAATTTCAATCAGCGTGGAGTTGAGCGAGCAGTCCTTTGTGAGTGAGGCTAAGATCCTATTAGAAATGAGGTCAGACCTAAATGTATATATGTTACCCCGCTCAGCACTGTAGCACACCCACACACTTTAACACAATAAGCAGGCCTTTCCCATCCAGTGCTGACTTACACGTCTGCTTGTTAACAGGGGAGACACGCAAAAACACATGCAATTGAAGTATTGGCATGAATTCCTTTTTGTGCCGTGAGCTATTTTGAGATGTTAATTGATCATCACTTCTCTCTCTCTCTCTCTGACCTCTCCACAGCTAACATAGCAGCGATGTATTATGGGTACTGCATGCTACCTGATGGGACCTACTGCCTGGCTCCGCCTCCCCCAGGGGTAGATGCCAACGCTTACTACAGCTCCCTACCCTCTGGCAGCATGCTGGCCGCGCCCTCTTACTCTGGAGCCCCGCCCCCTCCAGGGACCACGCCCCCTCCACCTCCTGAGCCAACCACACGGTTCATCTACACGGCACCTCCGACTAGATTTCCCATTATCCCACCGCCAACTACAGTTCCCAGCCAGGTTCCAGTCCGCCTCTCAACTCCTCCTGCTCCTGTTGTACCTGCTGCTATCATACCAGAGACCAGGTGTGTGGTGTGGACAGTTATTGGACAGAAGTGGATATATTTTTTCTCGATCCTTATACTACCTATTTTTCCCCCACATAATGTGATGCATTGCTAAGCACGTCTCTCTCTCTCTCTCTCTCTCTCTCTCTCTCTCTCTCTCTCTCTCTCTCTCTCTCTCTCTCTCTCTCTCTCTCTCTCTCTCTCTCTCTCTCTCTCTCTCTCTCTCTCTCTCTCTCTCTCTCTCTCTCTCTTTTAAATCAGTTCGCGGCCCCCTGCTCAAGTTGCTGTGGCAGCGCCGGCCATCATTCCCCCTCCCCCTGACATCCAACCGGTTATTGACAAACTGGCTGAGTACGTAGCCAGGAACGGTGTCAAGTTTGAGACCAGCGTCCGCGTCAAGAATGACCCGAGGTGAGCAGAAACAGACACTGCTCCTCTCCTTACTGAATAAAGGTGAACGGCTCACAATGTACTATTTGTTTAATATAATGCCTGGACATCTTATGTGTGTTTCTATCTCCAACACAGGTTTGACTTTCTGCAGTCCTGGAACCAGTACAACACCTATTATGAGTTCAAGAAGCATTACTTCATGAAGAAAGAGGGAATCAGCCTGCCTGAGGTATTATTGTCCTCTGCTTCCCTTTTCCCTCTCTCTGAGCAGTGTGCGTTTTAATAGCATTTTGCTTGAATTAATTATATACCCTCTGGGGATGTGATGGATCTTAATTCAATATTGCCTTTCATTCACTGAAATTCTCTCCAGGTTGCTTTTTAAAAGGCTCTAAAGCATTGGAAGGCCGTGGCTCTAAGGCTTTCATGCTTGAGATCAGAGATCATCAATTGTGTTTGCATAAAGTGCCTTTCATGCTGTCCAGATATCAAAAGGCCTGCCTGCCCTTGACTCATGTGTACGCTCCGGGGTTACTGGGGGAAAAGGAGGTGGTTTAAGCAGTCCGCTTATCATAAACCAAGCCGATTCTACTTAAAAAAAAGGTTTGTCAAGGCTGTTTGAAAGGTTTGTTTTGCTTACCAGGTTCAAATCAAAGTTTATTTGTCACGTTTGCCGAATACAACAGTGAAATGCTTACTTACAGGCTCTAACCAAAAGTGCAAAAAAGGTATTAGGTGAACAATGGGTAAGTAAAGAAATAAAAACAACTGTAAAAAGACAGTAAAAAACAGTAGCTAGGCTATAAAAGTAGCGAGGCTACATACAGACACCGGTTAGTCAGGCTGATTTGAGGTACTATGTACATGTAGATATGGTTAAAGTGACTATGCATATATGATGAACAGAGTGTAGCAATACCGTAAAGAGGGGTTGGCAGGTGCCTTTGGTGTGGTTTTCACAATGAATGGCACCTGCCTGTTCAGCTCCTTGATTCAGCCCCCGGGGCGCAGCTCTACCCTAATCAACACCCTGTCTCTCTCTTTCTCTCACAATATTTCTGTCTCTCTCTCTTATCTGATTTTAGTGAGAGGACATTGGTTTTTAAGTATAACAAACCTAAGTCTGTGAATTAACCCTGGACCAAGCAAAGCATTTAGCCATGCAGCCGTGCTTTGTTTTCTTGCTCAATTCCCCGGTTTTATCACACAACAGATGGATGTCAGGTACTTCTCCATTATTCAACAGAGATGTATTTTTTACCTTCCCCTGGGGTGTCGGCCGACCGACTGTCACTGGTACTTTTCTAGTGCTCATGAATCTATCCACGACCCAACACATTAACAGTGCTGCGATACGTGTATAAAGTATTAAAAGCTACTTGAAACTCAGTCAACATTTTACATGGCTCATCTCTTGGTAGACATGTATTCAATTGTGTGACATTTGAAAGCCGTTATGAAGAGAATACTGTTCATTTGTGTTTGGTAATTATTGGAAAAGTGGTTGGCTGGTAATTCTTAATGGGCTCAGGTGGGAGGCAGACGTAGTACTTTGTAAAGATATTCTAAAACAGAAGATATCAAGGTTGAGCAGTAACAGACAGAGAAACAATTTATTCATCCATTTGCTGGCTAAGTGCTTTAAGTGGTTTATTTGTACCCCTGGCATGAACGATTGCTCGAGCTGATAACATTACAGTAAACAAATTAGCAAACTTTAAAGGCAGGGGAATGATATAAAAAAAAAAAGTGACTCTGTGCCTTTCAAACTTTGATTTTAAAGCACCCAGGCTTTTGGAATGATTGGTCTTCGCCACCTGGTTAAATTAATTTGCTGATCCCAGCCCGTTCCCCGCACAGGATTGAACGTAGATGAAATTGCCTTAAAAGTGTCTCACTGCGCAGGTTGTTAACCTGTGTCAGATTACATCTCGGCTTTAGTCTTTAACGAGGTTGTTGAAGGTATTTACTCCTTGGTTCTCTGTGTACTCTGGGTGAGTTTGTGTAAAAACGGCTAGCTGGAGCTGGTCTGGTCGGTCAGTTGGATATGCCCACACCCATTACAGTGCTTTTGGTAAGTATTCTCAGATTCCTTGACTTTTTCAACATTTTGTTACGTTCTAGCCATATCCTAATATTGATTAAACAAAAAAAAAATCCTCATCAAACTATACACAATATCCCATAATGACATTATATATATAATGAAGGATTACTTTATCCTATCCCGGGTATTCCTTAATGAGGTGGGGTTTCAGGTGTCTCCGGAAGGTGGTGATTGACTCCGCTCTCCTGGCGTCGTGAGGGAGCTTGTTCCACCATTGGGGTGCCAGAGCAGCGAACAGTTTTGACTGGGCTGAGCGGGAACTGTGCTTCCGCAGAGGTAGGGAGGCGAGCAGGCCAGAGGTGGATGAACGCAGTGCTCTTCTTTGGGTGTAGGGTCTGATCAGAGCCTGAAGGTACGGAGGTGCCGTTCCCCTCACAGCTCCGTAGGCAAGCACCATGGTCTTGTAGCAGATGCGAGCTTCAACTGGAAGCCAGTGGAGTGTGCGGAGGAGCGGGATGACGTGAGAGAACTTGGGAACTTGGGAACTTCTCAGACAGAGCACTTCTTCTCAAGATGGAAGATGGCGTGCACTAACTAAAGGTTAGTGAAGGCAGGTGGTATCCTGCAGCACATACAATCGCCCTGATGAACAGAGGTGTGATGGGCGAATTTATTTGTATTTTTTTTATTACATTTTAATTAAATTTTTTTATTTTATTTAACTAGGCAAGTCAGTTAAGAACAAATTATTATTTTCAATGACGGCCTAGGAACAGTGGGTTAACTGCCTTGTTCAGGGGTAGAACGACAGATTTTTACCTTGTCAGCTCGGGGATTTGATCTTGCAACCTTTCGGTTACAAGTCCAACACTCTAACCTCTAGGCTACCCTGCCGCCCCAGGGCTGTAGGCCAAACAGGGATTGACAGGGCTGTACGCCAATCAGGTTGAGAGGGCTGAACTTTTTTACAGTCTGATGGTATGGACTGGAGGTTCGGTGAGCTGAGTTGCCTCTCCTCAGACCCTCCCTGCACTCTGCCTAAAGCTGGCTGCATTCCGAAGGCTTCTGCTTTGGGAAAATGCCCCCCCCCCCCCTCCTTGGGAGAGCACCTTCTCCTTATCAGCGCCATGTCAGACAGCGGCTGACTTTCACCAGCGTCTCTTCCCTCCATCCCTGTGTGTGTCCCACTCCCTTCCCTGTCACAGCTCCCTACACAGCCCTTAGGTACTGCTACCTGCAACCATACCGCAGCCATAGTTAGGGAAAAAGATTATCACAGTGTTCTTTGTGCTATACTCTCTCTTTCGAACTCACATTTATCTTCTCTGTACCCGCTGTGCTGCTCATATGAGACAAAGACAGTGTGGAAAATAGAAGAACAGCGGATAGGATAGAGAGTGGAACAATGACAGAAGATTGAACGAAACACAAAGAAATAGTGGTGAAAGGGAGACGATGGCAGGGGTGTTACAAGGTGAATTGGGGGAAATGCTATGTGATTTCCCGCAGAGTAGTTCTGGCTCTATCAGCAGCGTCTGTTTTTATTTGGCGACTGCGGCTGTGATTTCTCTTTCAGGGGAGCAGGGGATCTCTGCTCTCTGGCCTCAGTGGAGTTCTGCTCCCCTGGCTGACTCTCCCACCAGGCTGTCCCTCGCTCTGCAGCAAAATCTGGACAATTTGTTTAATTCATCCAGTGTCTCCATTCCTTAATTAGGCATCCAGGTCCATTAGAAGCCGTGTCAACAGAGATGAAATGATTCAGTCTGGCTGTGGCTGGCCTGGCTGCTTGGTTATATGCCTGGCCACTTTGGCCGGGTTATGTACTGACTCTCTGCTTAAGGTACCTCTTTAAACCGAACTGTCTGATGTATCAGAGCTTAGAATGTACCTCAGATATTCACACTCATCCTCGGTTTAGATTTATATAGATGAATATGGTTACATCTCATCCAGGCAGTTTGTATATGCGTTTGTCTATGTTCATTGACCGTTTTATCATAAGCCACCATTTATTTTGATGATATGTTTCCACCAGAATCATTTCCTCTACGTTTACGTTGTGCTCTATCGTCAATCGCACCTGAGCACTAAAATTCCAGTGTGTATCATATGATGCATGAGCCCATCTCAATACAAAGCAGACAGTTTATCTGTAACCACTCTCGAATGGATCTTTGTGCAATGCTCTCTCTAAGCTGCGCGCGTACGCTGGCTCGCAGCTCCCCGGGACTGCCCCACAGAAGAAATATATCAGCCCGCCCAGAGAAGCACGATATTGAAGTTTTCCCCCATAATTAACACCATCAACATTTCCCTTTACTGTGGGAACTGTAATCGAATCAACGCAATATTAGCAACTTTCAATGCAACATACCGAAGCACAACGAGATTGTGTTGTAAGCAGAACGCATCGGAGTAGGATTCTCTTGCATTGACACGCATGACTCAGCCCATACTCTACACATACCGGTGCGCCATAACCAGTCAGCTTCAGTAGGCCAACAGTAAATGCAAATAGACCATTGCCATATATGGATTTGTGCCATTCACTTTGAACTGGACTTTTTACAGCATGTGAGAGTGAGAGCTGCGTATGGGCTTGTTTTGAGATCAACGCAAGAGCTGTGTGTAGCCACGTGTGCACATTTGTTCATATCCTTAACTATCCTTAACTAGTTAGTGAGTTATTAGCCCAGTTAAACATAATTTGCAGTCAGCAATATGGGAGCGGTTGCTTCCTACAAGAGCACAAAATGTCTACATTTCTAGATATCTTTGAAAAGCGAGTCAGGTAAACAGATTTTTTTTTTTGTCTTAAAGGGACAGTGTTGTATTTTGAGACCGGCTTGAATAAGCTATGTAGGCAGAGGTTGGCGTATTTTTGTCTTATTCTCTGTAATAATGGTATGGGAATAATAATGCATTTATTTTGTAAAGTGGTTTCATGCATCAAACAACACAACATTTTCAGCCACCTCCTTGTCTGAAGGACAAGTGGATAAACAGGTTAATGCCAAGCCCTGCATGTTTTTATTTTATTTCAAAAGTCTCATGGAATGCAGGTCTAAATTGAACAACACACCTTGACTACTACTGTAGGCTGAATGATAGAACAGCTATTTCCATGTTAAAATGTTATGGGATGCATTTTCTTCATTGTTTTTGATGGTAGGCCACTGTTAGGCCAACATTATGATCAAATAGCCACAGTAGCCTACTTGACCACTGTCTGAAACTGTAACTTAAAGCGGGTACAGCCTCAGTGTTCACAGTAAACACCTGCTGGAAGTTGCACAGAATTTTTACAACCTTGAAGTTTGTGCTCAGCAGACCTATAATAAATTGCAGGGAACATTGCTTATATGCCACGCTGAATTAAAGCGCCTATGTGCTCCTCTCCTACCGAATCAGACAGTGTATTACCAACCAACCCCGGGTGCCATTATGACAGATTTATTTTTATTTCACCTTTATTTAACCAGGTAGGCCAGCTGAGAACAAGTTCTCATTTACAACTGCGATCTGGCCAAGATAAAGCAAAGCAGTGCAACAACAACACAGAGTTACACATAAACAAACGTACAGTCAATAACACAAAAGAAAAATAGAAAGATTTATGTACAGTGTGTGCAAATGTAGAATAGTAGGGTGGTAGGCAATAAATTGGCCCTAGAGGTGAAAATAATTACAATTTAACATTAATACTGGCGTGATAGATGTGCAGATGATGATGTGCAAGTAGAGATACAGGGGTGCAAAAGAGCAAGAGGGTAAGTAATAATATGGGAATGAGGTAGTCGGGTGTGGAGTGTATTTACAGATTGGCTGTGTACAGGTACAGTGATCGGTAAGCTGCTCTGACAGCTGATGCTTAAAGTTAGAGAGGGAGCTATAAGACCCCAGCTTCAGAGATGTTTGCAAATCGTTCCAGTCATTGGCAGCAGAGAACTGGAAAGAAAGGCGGCCAAAGGAAGTGTTGGCTTTGGGGATGACCAGTGCAATATACCTGCTGGAGCGCGTGCTATGGGTGGATGTTGCTATAGTGACCAGTGAGCTGAGATAAGGCGGGGCTTTACCTAGCAAAGAATTCTAGATGACTTGGAGCCAGTGGGTTTGGCGACGGATATGTAGTGAGGGCCAGCCAACGAGAGCATACAGGTCGCAGTATGCTCACGTTGGCTGGCCCTGACCAGGAATACGACTTTCCCGAAGCGGATCCTCTGTTTGGTCCACCACCCTGGACAATGGATCGGATCCCAGCAGGTGACCCAAAACAACGGCGCTGCAGAAGGGGCAGACAGAACGGTCTCACATCGACGGGACAGTAGTGGAGAAGGTGGAAAGTTTCAAGTTCCTCGGCATACACATCACGGACAAACTGAAATGGTCCACCCACACAGACAGCGTGGTGAAAAAGGTGCAACAGTGCCTCTTCAACCTCAGGAGGCTGAAGAAATTTGGCTTGTCACCTAAAACACTCACAAACGTCTACAGATGCACAATCGAGAGCATCCTGTCGGGCTGTATCACCGCCTGGTACGGCAACTGCTTCGCCCACAACCGTAAGGCTGTCCAGAGGGTAGTGAGGTCTGCACAACGCATCACCGGGGGCAAACTACCTGCCCTCCAGGACACCTACACCACCCGATGTCACAGGAAGGCCAAAAAGATCATCAAGGACAACAACCACCCGAGCCACTGCCTGTTCACCCCGCTACCATCCAGAAGGCGAGGTCAGTACAGGTGCATCAAAGCTGACACCGAGAGACTGAAAAACAGCTTCTGTCTCAAGGCCAGAGTGTTAAACAGCCATCACTAACATTAAGTGGCTGCTGCCAACATACTGACTCAAATCTCTAGCTGCTTAATAAAAATAAATTGGATGTAATAAATGTATCACTAGTCACTTTAAACAATGCCACTTTATATAATGTTTACATACCCTACATTACTGATCTCATATGTATATACTGTACTCTGTACCATCTACTGCATCTTGCCTATGCCGTTCGGCCATCGCTCATCCATATATTTATACGTACATATTCTTATTCATTCCTTTACACTTGTAGATATAAGGTAGATGTTGTGAAATTGTTAGGTTACTTGTTAGATATTACTGCACGGTCGGAACTAGAAGCACAAGTATTTTTCTACACTCGCGTTAACATCTGCTAACCATGTGTATGTGACCAATAAAATTTGATTTGATTGGATTTGGTAGTATATGGCGCTTTGGTGACAAAACGGATGGCACTGTGATAGACTACATCCAGTTTGCTGAGTAGAGTGTTGGGGACTATTTTGTAAATGACATCTCCGAAGTCAAGGATCAGTAGGATTGTCAGTTGTACGAGGGTATGTTTGGCAGCATGAGTGAAGGAGGCTTTGTTGCGAAATAGGAAGCTGATTCTAGATGTAATTTTGGATTGGAGATGCTTAATGTGAGTTTGGAACGAGAGTTTACAGTCTTACAGACACCTAGGTATTTGTATTTGTCCACATATTTAACCCCAGGCTTTTATCCCAGGCTTTTCATGTGTTGTCTCTCTGAGCCGAGGTTGGGAAGGCAGTGTGAGTTCAGGGAGAGGGCAGTGGAAGATGTAGGTGGAGAGGAAACAGATCTGTTCTCATTCACTGTCAATGATTAGGCCTAAGTAACTCAGTCATCACCTCCTAAGGGTAACTTGGCAGCATATTCACACTCAGGGAGTTGGTGTCCCATTGTCACTCAACATTCAACTGCATTCTGCTGCCCTTGAGTATGAAATTAATCTGAAATATGAATGAATGTTCGCATTGTGCTGGTATTGGACTGACAATGCCTATGTGCCTTATCTACAGTATAATCCAGTAGCATAATCTCACACTCACCTAACCTTGTATAACCCACCTGCTACCATTTTGATGCAGTCTTGTGGTTCAGCGGGTGTTGAATAGCTGAACACCTGTGTCACATTCCTGTAAAGCTCTACGGGCAACATTACTGTTCAACCACTCTAGTTGTGCACAGGGAACTAAATTGCTCTGTTGTATGCCCCCCCCCCCCCCCCCCCCCATCATGGTTGCCAGTTCACTGAGCATGATGACTCACATTTTATATTTGTTTTCCTCGTTGGGTCTCGGCAGTGCTACCATCAGACACATTGTGTGCAACAAAAAAAAAATGCAGGCGCTGTCTTACAGGCACCGGTTTGGGAGTTGTAGAGGCTGGCTGTAGAGTCGGCTGTAGAGGCTGCTGTGATTTTCCATTGTTGCGTCGTGTCGTGTTTCCTTTAGGTTTGAGAAGGTGAAAGGTCATTTGAGATCAAGTGAATAGTTTGACGTAGTTTTAACTCAACATATTTAATGTTACCAGAGTCAGAAGGCCTCAGTGGAGCAGCGGAGGTCAAATGTAGGCTTGAAGTTTTTCACCCACTTTGGGGAACCATTTGTCATCTGCCAAATAGAATCCATTAACTTGTCTCAGTCCGGGGAGAGAGAAATTTGTAGTATGGAGTCCGTACTCTGTAGCAGGCTGCACCCACCTGCAAACCAAGCGGCCGACTAACTAGCTTATCCATAAACTATGAGGTCTGCTGTTGATTTGGGGAACAGCTATGTGGGATGCACCCTCTTTCATTTCTATTATTAATCTGCTTTTCATATTTATTGGGGGGAAAAAAATGGTCTGTGAAATCAATCAAAGGAGGCATCAGCCAGTGATTGGGCTTGTTGTGGCCCTGCCTCTGTGGTTTGTCAGATTGGTCTTGACAGCACCAGCCACCAGTTCCACTACTATATGAATTAGTTTTGTTCTGTGACCTCGTTTAACTGGGATGATGATTGTCTGTAGCCCAGCCTTAGTTTTGTGTGGCGGTTTCTCCCATCAATTTAATGGTTATTTGTTTTCTTCTCATTGTTGATCCTCGCTCCTCGGTGGTGTAATCACTCCGCCTGCTGCCATGTCGGCACTAAGCTATAATCATCAATATTGTTTTTCTATTGCTTGCGCTGATGGTCGAGATTGCTGCCAAACCTCTGCTGGGTTGAAGCAGCTATCTCAGTGTTTTACTAAAATGATGGGCTTTTGACTGGAGCTTAATGAACAGTGGGAAGCATCTGTGGGCCTCCAGACTTCTTCAACCTCATGAGGAAAGTCAGAGCAGGTTCATAATTGGCTCGCATTCAGACAGATCTCCAGTTATTTATGAAAAAGTTGCAGAGAATTGTTCTACAACATGAGCCAGGTATAAGTGACTCATAAAATGAATATAATGTTATTACAGCTTGAATTAAAGCAAGGGGAACTACAAGAATGTTCCAAATGCACCCTGTTCTGCATCCGAGTGTCTGGATACTACACAATTGCATACTTCACATCACCCTGCTTGTAAGGTGCATGAAATAGGTTTTCTCCTCTCAGTATTAACTATGAATATAGAATATGTTCATTCTAACGGTTGGCTGTAGCAGCTTGTGTCAGAATATAATGCTAAATCCACAGCTCTGCTCCGTTCTCCCTAGCCTGAGCACCCGAGTGTTTGGCAGATGCTGCCAATCTTTAAGGTGCTCTTTTGACTTTGTAAATGAAAGCTCCCATTTTAGACTGTTCATTAAAAGAAAATTGACCTTAGGCGTGATTGCTACATTCACCTTCAGTCCAAACAGATTGAAGAAAGAGAGACACTGTGAAAAACAGATTAAACATCCCCCCAGTTTTCTCAGTTGTTTGTGTTTCTGACAATTTCACCAGAAGGAAACACATTTGCCTTGTCACATGTGTGTGTGCGCACGCACGCACGCACACACACACACACACACACACACACACACACACACAAACCTAAACTTACACAAACACACACTCTTACACGTTCTGCAAATTAGAGCAATATTCATAGTTCTATGACTGATTGGGTCCAGGGTTCCCAATGATCACTGGAATATGAACACTTTTGAGGCAGTTAAGTTACAGCAGAAAAGACCTGATAATGGAACCAGAGGTGGATGCAGGCAGCAGGGAGTTTTTTGGGGGGCTAGCTAGAGTGAGAGAGCGATGTAGTTCTGTTGTAGTATCTCTCCAGGGACAGCTTGGCTTCTGGGGCTTCAGCTGGTTCCTGCTGAATAAGATTAGCCTTATTGTAGCTTGTAGCTCTTCCTCAAAGCCTTGTTCTACACGGTGAAACCCATTTTAGATGGAAACATTTTAAACGCTCTTTCACCCACTTTTATTGCAGTGTTCTGTAGTGTTTTTTTTGTGGTTGTGTGTCACTACTGGCTTGATGAGCAGATAGAATACATGATCAACTACTGCTGTGTGTGTGAGCTTCACTTTAAAGCTAGGGCTAACCTAAGGCTGTTAAAAACAATCCACACACACAAACACATACTGTACAAACACACTGACACACTTCCTCTCATGCGCACACACACACACATCTTTTTCATGATGCACCACTGGTGTCTGCAGTTTAGGGCCTTGTTTACAGGCTACTCATGATGTGTCATCCTTAGTTAGCTTTTGGCTGTCGCAGTCCCTTCCCTCCTGTCTCCACCAGCTGCTGGGGCTGCAGGCCTGACTTTGGTGCCTCCTTGCTGGGTTGTGGATGTCCACTCTCTCTGGCAGTGGTGTCCCACCCCAGGGCCAACCACATTGCATGGCTGCCTCTGTCCCTGCCTGTCCCCCCTCCAGCTCCAGCCTCCATCAAAGGGCCAAAGTGACACAGTGGTGGGGAGAGTAGTGAGAACCTGATTCATCAATATTTCAGATATTTCCCCCACTACTGCTTTGTCAAATTCAAGGGAAATGTCCTTTCAAGCTGCTTCTCCGAATAGACATTTTCAGTAGAGAGAATAGTGCCTGGCATGCTTTGTTTTACCCTCTTCCAGACTCTATCCTTCTCCCTCCTCTCCTCTCCTCCACTCTACTCCTCTACTGCATCCTTTCATACTGTAAAGTCTCTGATCCACAGGAGTGAGTACTATGCCCGCTCCTTGTCTCCCTCCCCCCTCTTCCCCCTCCCTTCCTCTCTCTCTCTCTCCCCTCCAGTGACGGAGGTCAATTCATCACCTTCCTTAAGCCATTCGTTCTCCCGCCTGACTTTAAAGCTCGGTTAGTCTCGTGGCAAAAAACATTGTTCTTGATTTGTGCCTGCATCTGTGTGACTCTGCTCTGCCGGTACGTGAGAGAGCCTTTGAAGGGCCAAGACGAGGGGGAACACCTCCGCGTCCTTGAACACAAGTGGTTCAGTTAATTCTCTCTCCTTTCTTTAGCTTTCCTTTTCCTATTTTTTTCTCTTTTCTCTTTCCTTTTTTTTGTTGTGTCCCAGTTCCTTAGTTGAGGTAGTAGCACCACCTCTCTTAGACACTGTGTGATGACATATGATGTTTGATGCATTCAGATCCCGTATCTCTTTTTTTCTCACCTCAGGCCCCTGTTAATGAGGTATGGTAAGTCAGTACTGACTTACATGGACAACTCTTTCATCACACTCTGTTCTGGGCAGTCATCTCATTCCATCTAGGGTTGCAACATTCTGGGAACTTTCAATAAATTCCCTGTTTTTTAAGAAATCCTGGTTGGAGGATTCAGGATTTCCTGCTTATTCCCTCCTTAATCCGGGAATCATAAAATCAAATTGTATTGGTCACAGTTCCACTTCATGGTGTCTGGTTCTAGCTCCCTCCTCCATATGTTTTGTGGGGGACTGGAGGTTGTTTAGTTTACATCCATGGGTCATTGCTGTAGCCTTGTTTCACCCTTTTATCTATTACCCTTTTGTCTATCATGGATTACAAAAGGAAACCCAGCCGCGAGCTGCCCAGCGATGCGAGCCTATCAGACAAGCTAAATACCTTCTATGTTAATTTCGAGATAAGCAACACTGAGCCCAATCATGAGAGCACCAGCTGTTCCGGACGACTGTGGGATTTCGCTCTCCGTAGCCGATGTGCAGTGTTTTCCACTAGCGTCGGCTTGCTATAGACACACATTTTCAGCCGAGTACTTTTTCCATTTAAATTAACTAGGCTTCTTTTTTACAATTCGCAAGTCAGAAAAAAAGCCAGCCGAGCCCTCTCCCGCTAGAATGAACGGTTTGCATCTTCTAGCTAGCTATCTATTGATAGGACAGTTACTTGGCAGTCACAAAGTGAGCGACGACAGGGAAACATTGCTAGTTTGACAGTCATCTGTCTGTCCCGCCTCCCGGTACCTGTGTGTGTGTGTTGTGAACGCTGTGGTTGCAGTCAAATGTCTTTACACGGAGGGAGAGGGCATGATGCTCCTTCGTCTATGTAAGTCAATTTTCACGTCCCATATAATGTGGTAACGCTGAGTCGAAATCCACTTAGCCTATTGTTTTCTGGCACATTTACTTTATTTTGCGTGTTTCATATGCAGCCACATAGGTTTGCTGTATGTTTATTGACGAACATTAAGCTTGACTAGTTTATATATGGTGTCGAACTGATTGAATAAAGTTGATATCATATATCCTTGTCATTCATAAATCATAGAACATAGTTATATGCCTAAGATATCACATCGGGACAAGTAAACTAAAGTTTTCCTTTTTTTGTATTTTCTATATGAATGCTGCGTCCAAAACAATTGGGAACTCGGAAATCTCTGACTTCTGACTTCAGTGCATTCAACATAACTGGGAACTCTGGAAAAAAAAGAATCTCAGACTGGGGAAAAATAGTTTTGAACGGTCATCCAAACTGGAATTCCAAGTCAGAAACTCTGGTATCTTTCTAGAACTCTGACTTGAACATCACCAACGTCATGATTTGACCTCGTTTTTTTTCCTGAGTTCCCAGTTGCCTTGAAAGCACCAGAAGTCCATCAGGACTTGCCAGACAGTGACGTTAAACGCCCACACCAGTAGAAATCCACTTTTTCGAGCAGAGAGACGATGGCCAAAGCCTACCCATGATGTTCCACAATGATGTAAGTCAATAAATCATCGTTTTCAGTCAAAGTATGATATATTTTGGCTTGAAGTGCCAAATCAGAATGTGTGACTTTGGATGTTTCTGTGAGTCTTGCATGTCTTTTCCTACGTGATGACGTGCAAATTCTTTTCAGCCTATGTTTTATTTCAGGGCTGGGTTTTATTTAAATGTTAACACCCACTAACATGGCAATGGTTATTAATCAGAGACACTTGCTGCAAAGTTCTTCCAGGTAGTTGAGGCCTAGCCTGTCAGCTACAAGGGCAGCCTTGTCAGACCTATTGGCCACCAATCATGACATCATGCATAAAATATGACGTCGGATTATGAGTGTCTAGTCTATCCTCATGTAAGGAGATGTGGGAGAAAATAGCCTACATATTGTTTTCTTGTCTCTTAACGGCTAGCCTGAAGTTCAGACTCTTCCTATCATATACCTACTAGCGAGCTAGTGATGACTATTCGCTAACATACAACATGTTCTCCGATCTGGTGCTCAGGCTCGTCCCTTTCCTCCTCTGTCTCTGTATTGTTGTCTCTACCTTCCTGTCCCTTGTGCTGTTGTCTGTGCCCAATGTTTGTGCCATGTTGTTGCTGCCTTGCTATGTTGTCTTAGGTCTCTCTTTATGTAGTGTTGTGTTGTCTATCTTGTCGTGATGTGTGTTTTGTACTATATTTATATTTTTTATTTATTTTTAATCCCAGCCCTCATCCTCTCAGGAGCCCTTTTGCCATTTGGTAGGCCGTCATTGTAAATAAGAATTTGTTCTAAACTGACTTGCCTAGTTAAATAAAGGTTAAATTTAATAAAATACTGAGCTGGCATGGTATAGGCTTAGGGACTGTATTCAGAGGAGTAGACATGAAGCATGTGTTCTCCCCACTCTGACTGGGCCATGTCGAACTGGCTGTCCACTGGTCCCTCCACCACTGTATGTTGCTATGATTAAACCCCTCCATCAGTGTCCCGTAGTAAACGGTGCACAGAGCGGACAGAGCATTCCAATGAGAACCAGGCCGACAGAGTGGGGGAGAGGAGTGATCGGCCCTACGTAGTGTGAAATGGCTTTCCCTTACCGTTCAGCCTGCAACCAACCCTCACTGTGTCTGACCTGCATCTATTTTTGACTGTCAACTTTTAAACCCAATCCCAAACAAAGCAAATAGCATGCTGACATCACTTAGCCTAGCACAAAGCGTCATAAGTACAAAGCGTTTTAAAAGTACAATGCAGAAACAGACATAAATGGATTTCGATGAAATATAAAAAGCACCACCCTTGTAAGTTCTAAATCATTTTCACTTCACTAATTGATGAGCTCTAAAAAGGTATAGTATTGTATCTGGCATGTTCTAATTTTTAATTCTTAGGACAACCCCCATCACTTTGTTCTTTAAAATAACTCTCCATCTCAATTCAAATTGCTTCTTTGGCATGGGAAACATGTTTTCATTGCCAAGCATTGGAATAGACAATAAACTAAAAGGAAATACTCTAACAGTAAAGTTTTAAAAGAATATAGACATTTCAAATGCTATATTATTGACTGTGTTCAGTGATGAAACGATGTGCAAATAGTTGAAGTATGAAATGGAAAGTAAACCGATACATAGGTTTTATTTAGAATGGTCTTTGTTCTTCACTGGTTGCCCTTTTCTTGTGACAACAGGTCAACAAATCTTGCTGCTGTGGTGGCACAATGTGGTATTTCACCTAATAGATATGGGAGTTTGTTTTCAAATTCTTTGTGGGTCTCAATAGAAAGGCTACTGTGTACTCTGTTTAGGGCCAACTAGCATTACAGTTTGTGCACTTTCTTTTATTATTCTTTCCAATGTGTCAAGTTAAGTATCATTTTGTTTTCTCATGATTTGGTTGGGTCAAATTTGTATGCTGTCCTGGAGCTTTGTGGGGTTTGTTTGTGAACAGAGTCCCTGTAACAGCTGGCTGAGATTCATCTCTCTGCAGGTGTGGGCTTTGTTATGGAAGGTTTGATAATCACTTCTTTTTAGGTGGTTGTAGATTTTAATTGCTCTTTTCTGGGTTTTGATAACTAGCTGGAATCATCCTAATTCTGCTCTGCATGCATTATTTGGTGTTTTACGTTGTACACAGATTGTTTTTCCCGAATTCTGCATGCACTCTCAATTTGGCGTTTGCCCCATTTTGTGAATTCTTGGTATTGAGTGGACCCCAGACCTCACAACCATAAAGGGCATTGGGTTCTATAACTGATTTGAAGTATTTTCAGCCAGATCCGAATATCAACTTGTATTTTCCTTTTGATGGCTTATAAGGCCCTTCTTGCCTTGTTTCTCAGATTGTTCATAGCTTTGTGGAAGTTAAATGTGGTGCTGATTAGGGATGCACGATATATCGCTGAACATATCGGAATCGGCCGATATTAGCTAAAAATGCCAACATCAGTATTGGCCCGACGTCTAGTTTAACGCCGATGTTGAAGCCTGATGTCAAAGCTACCGTGCATACCTATATAATGTAGGTACATAACTTAATGACGCCACGTAAAATGTTGCGCTACACGTGCAACACAGCATTCCTAACCTAGCCCACAATGTCTGCTGTGTGGATCGAGCAGTCATTTGAAAGAGTAAGGACATTTCAGCGAGACATCCATTAAAGCCAAGATAATGGATTTCATTCCCCTTGACAATCAACCATTCTCTGTCGTGGGTGATGTTGGCTTTCGCCGACTGATCGAGCACCGGTACACACTACCAAGTGCGCTATGTTTCGGATGTTGCCCAACCGGAGTTACACAGTAATAGCGTCACTGCTATTAGCTTCACAACATACATACTATGGAATGCCGTTTGGGTCTTTGCATGTGTCAAAAAAGATATAGTAGCTGTACAAAAAAAGTCTGCAAACACCGGCCACGAATGATGTGTTTACAATACCGCGTTGGTAATAAAGCATCATTTGTTTGGCTGCAACTTCTGGGGTAGCTAGCTTTAGCTTGGTACCTAGCTAGCACCAAAACAACCAGCCTGATAACATTGACCAGTAGAAACTGCAGTCATTTTCATTATTCTTAGCAATGATTTAGGAATCCTTGTAAGTAAGTATTAGCGAGGTTGCCACTTGTTGTTCGCCTATTGAAATTGAACTTCAGTTCATTAAAATAAATAGCTAGCCAGCTACTTAACCCTGTTGCCCAAAGCTAACGTTATAAGCAGCCAGCTAGCTTCATCTGGGTAGTGACGCTCGACCGGACCGGGTTATGTGTTGTGAAGCTAGCCACAATAAGGATTAGGCGCAATAGTGGAATTTGTGGTTTACCTTCAAAATAAAAGTATGTCATTGACAGTGATGCAAATTAATACAAATAGTTGAATTATGCCATACTTTTATTTTGAAGGCTAACCACAAAGTCCACTATTGTGGCTAATCCTTATTGTGGCTAGCTTCACATAGATGGGTCCGACCACCATTAATCAAATAAGAACTGTCTTATAAATTAGGGTTATTTTAGATGACACCTAGCTATTTAGTTAGCTAGCAAACTATAGCTACTGAAACAGATTGTCATTTTGCTATGTTTTTGGGGAAGAACATTGTTTGCATCCATAAGCTATCTAGCTTTTTTTTATGACCAGCACTGTAGGTGTGTGAGACAACTTTACCAGCATCATATCATACGTATCGATGAATCGTTGTGACATATGAAATGCGAGTGATAGTGTAATCAATGTGTAATAACTATGTAAAAAATTAATGAACACGTTAAAGTATTATGTGACGTGCAGTCATATTCAGGTCCTGATTGGTTAACAAGCTTATTTGACACGTCAAATATAATTATTTGACACGCATAGACCCAAACGGTGTTCCATCGAAATCCTGGTTGAGAATGAAATGACTGAACAACGAAACAGCACAGCAAGTAAGTGAAAAAAATATGTTTTGATTATGTTTTACTGGTAATGGGGACATACGGAAATGCCAACAAAATAACTTTTTTTTGTGTGTGTGTGTGACCTTTTATTTAACAAGGCAAGTCAGTTAAGAACAAATTCTTATTTACAATGACGGCCTGGACGACACTGGACCAATTGTGCGCCGCCCTATGGGACTCCCAATCACAGCCGGATGTGATACAGCCAAGATTTGAACCAGGGACTGTAGTGACGCCTCTTGCACTGAGATGCAGTGCCTTAGACCGCTGCGTCCATGTGTGTGTGTGTGTGTTAACTATTTAACTGTACTAGAATGCTTAAAAGGCCGCTAAAATGTTAAATATCAGTTATCGGTATCAGGTTTTTCGACAAGGCAAATATCGGATATCAGTATCGACCAAAAATGTCATATCGGTGCTGATGTTTAGGCCGAGGTAGGTATAGTTATTTTGTGTGCTCTAGGGCACATTCATGGTCCTGGCAACTGGATCTTTTTTGGAACACCATTATTTTTGTCTTACTGAGTTTTACTGTCAGGGCCCAGGTCTGACAGAATCTGTGCAGAAGATCTAGGTGCTCCTGTAGGCCCTCCTTGGTTGGGAACAGAAGCACCAGATCATCCGAGTCTAGTAGGGTGAGGCCGGGTGCTGCAGAATGTTCTATTGTTAAAGAGGATGGGGCTCAAGCTGCCTCCATGTCTCACCCCAGGCCCTGAGGAAAGAAATCTGAACCTCTCTCTCTCTCTTTCTGTCTTTATCCTCCTCTCTCTCTCTCTCCGTAGTGTGGCTCTCCATCAGACAGAGTGGGCCCAGCAGAGGGGGAGACTGATGGCGGCAGCGTGGGTAACTGTCCCTCTGACAAATTGATGGAGGGCAAGCTACTTAAAGGTAAGGCGTGATGAAGACGTGGACACAGATTCACATGTGCGCATACACACACCCGCAACACTCACACATATATACATAAGTACACGCAACATACACAAGGAGGCACAGTTTGTGTGTGCGTGTGGGGGTGGCAAGCGTGCGTGTGAGGTTGGCTGGTTGGTTGGTTGTGTGTGTGTGTGTGTGGCTTAATTTGGAGCTATCAGCTAGTAAATGGCAGTCATGATTAAGTGGCTACAGGCTGTTCATAAAGCGGTCTGGTTGACTGAGGCTCATGTCTGGCCCATGGTAATGACATTAAACCCCCAGCTGTAGATACTCACTCTGTCTGCCTGAGGAAGGTTAATGGTATATGGTAAAAGGAGTGACTGTTACCTCTAACACATTTTCATCTCAAATGACAGCTCGCTTTAATCAAACGCCGCCTCTTCTCTCTTTCATCTCTGCCTTCCTTCCCAGCGTCCTTTGCGCCGATCTGTTTTGCCATCAAAGCCAAAGAAATTGACATGCTGCTGCTGGAGAAGAACCGTGTGCGGCTGGACGACGACTCGGACGATGACCTGGACAAGTTGCTGGGGGAGGAGGGACTGCAGGCCCTCCTAGACGGGGCGGAGATGGTGGTCAGAGAGGTCCCTGCACCCCCCGCCCCCGAGGAGAAGAGACCCACTCTCACCCTGGAGGAGCTGGAGGCTAAACAAGGTAGCTAGCTATTTAATGTCCCAATGTGGCTGCACTTTACATATTAACTTCTCTAGGGCCGGCGGGACGAAATCGTCCCACCTACGTAACAGCCAGTGGAATCCTGTGGCGCGTTATTCAAATACCTTAGAAATGCTATTACTTCAATTTCTCAAACATATGACTATTTTACACCATTTTTAAGACAAGACTCTCGTTAATCTAACCACACTGTCCGATTTCAAAAAGGCTTTACAACGAAAGCAAAACATTAGATTATGTCAGCAGAGTACCCAGCCAGAAATAATCAGACACCCATTTTTCAAGCTAGCATATAATGTCACAAAAACCCAGAAGACAGCTAAATGCAGCACTAACCTTTGATGATCTTCATCAGATGACACACCTAGGACATTATGTTATACAATACATGCATGTTTTGTTCAATCAAGTTCATATTTATATCAAAAAACAGCTTTTTACATTAGCATGTGACGTTCAGAACTAGCATACTAGCAAACTTCCGGTGAATTTACTAAAAATGTACTAAATTACTCACGATAAACGTTCACAAAAAGCATAACAATTATTTTAAGAATTATAGATACAGAACTCCTCTATGCACTCGATATGTCCGATTTTAAAATAGCTTTTCGGTGAAAGCACATTTTGCAATATTCTCAGTAGATAGCCCGGCATCACAGGGCTAGCTATTTAGACACCCAGCAAGTTTAGCACTCACCAAAGTCAGATTTACTATAAGAAAAATGTTATTACCTTTGGTGTTCTTCGTCAGAATGCACTCCCAGGACTTCTACTTCAATAACAAATGTTGGTTTGGTCCCAAATAATCCATCGTTATATCCAAACAGCGGCGTTTTGTTCGTGCGTTCAAGACACTATCCGAAAGGGTAAAGAAGGGTGACGAGCATGGCGCATTTCGTGACAAAAAAATTCTAAATATTCCATTACCGTACTTCGAAGCATGTCAACCGCTGTTTGAAATCAATTTTTATGCCTTTTTTCTCGTAAAAAAGCGATAATATTCCGACCGGGAATCTGCATTTAGGTAAACAGACGAAAGAAAATAAAGCACGGGGTCGACTCGGGCACACGCCTAAGCCCATTGTCCTCTGATCGGCCACTTGCCAAAAGCGTAAATGTGTTTCAGCCTGGGGCTGCCTCGATATCATTCAGCTTTTTCCCGGGCTCTGAGAGCCTATGGGAGCCGTAGGAAGTGTCACGTTACAGCAAAGATCCTCAGTCTTCAATAAAAAGAGCCAAGATGAACAACAACTTGTCAGACAGGCCACTTCCTGTACAGAATCTTCTCAGGTTTTTGCCTGCCATATGAGTTCTGTTATACTCACAGACACCATTCAAACAGTTTTAGAAACTTTAGGGTATTTTCTATCCAAAGCCAATAATTATATGCATATTCTAGTTACTGGGCAGGAGTAGTAACCAGAGTCAGTTGGGTACGTTTTTTATCCGGCCGTGTCAATACTGCCCCCTACCCCCAACAGGTTAAGGAACGTCTTATTTTACTTTACCTAAAAGCTTTTTGAGAATACTCCTCAATTGCCCTGTGTGGCTCAGTTTGTAGAGAATGCAACTTGCAACATCTGAGTTGTGGGTTTAGTCAACCCTGGAGCTGTTCAATACCCAAAAATTATGTATAAAACCACTACTGGATGTCACTTTCAATAAAAACATGTAAATGGCATACACTAACACGGAACCCAAACTGGGTGCGCGCGTGCGCCATCGTGCATAAATTAATTTTGTCCCCCCACACCAAACGCGATCACGACACGCAGGTTAAAATATCAAAACAAACTCTGAACCAATTACATTAATTTGGGGACAGGTCGAAAAGCATTAAACATTTATGGTAATTTAGCTAGCTAGTTTGCACTTGCTAGCTAATTTGTCCTATTTAGCTAGCTTGCTGTTGCTAGCTAATTTGTTCTGGGATATAAACATTGAGTTGTTATTTTACCTGAAATGCACAAGGTCCTCTACTCCGACAATTAATCCACACATAAAACGGTCAACCGAATCATTTCTAGTCATCTCTCCTCTTTCCAGGCTTTTTCTTCTCTGGACTTTATATTGCGATCATAAATTAGGTGCATTACTGCCACCGACCTCGTTCGTCTTTCAGTCACCCACGTGGGTATAACCAATGAGGAGATGGCACGTGGGTACCTGCTTCTATAAACCAATGAGGAGATGGGAGAGGCAGGACTTGCAGCGCAATCTGCGTCACAAATAGAACTGACTTCTATTTTAGCCCTTGGCAATGCAGACGCTCGTTGGCGCACGCGAGCAGTGTGGGTACAATAATTGAATAATATAGATTTCTAAATGTGTTTTTCAACACACGCGACGCGAGCGTTGTAGTCAGGGTATGAGTGTACAACACATCAGGAACACCTTCCTAATATTGAGTTGCACCCTCTTTTTCCCTCAGAACAGCCTTAATTTGTCAGGGCATGGGCTCTATAAGGTGTCGAATACGTTGCTGGCCCATGTTGACTCCAATGCTTCCAACAGTTGTGTCAAGTTGGCTGGATGTTCTTTGGGTGGTGGACCATTCTTGATACACTCGGTACACTGTTGAGCATGAAAAACCCAGCAACATTGCAGTTCTTGACACACTCAAACCGGTACACCTGGCACCTACTATAGCCTTCCCTGTAGCTCAGTTGGTAGAGCATGGTGTTTGCAACGCCAGGGTTGTGGGTTCGATTCCCACGGGGGGCCAGCACAGAAAAAAAAAAGATTATGAAATGTATGCATTCAATCCTGTTAATCGCTCTGGATAAGAGCGTCTGCTAAATGACTAAAACGTAAACGTACTGCCATACCCTGTTCAAAGGCACTTAAATCTTTTGTCTTGCCCATTCACCCTCTGAATGGCACAAATACACCAATCCATGTCTCAAGCTTAAAAATCCTTCTTTAACCTGTCCCCTTCATCTACACTGATTGAAGTGGATTTAACAGGTGAAATCAATAAGGGATCATAGTTTTCACCTGGTGAGTCTGTCATGGAAGGAGCAGGTGTTCCTAATGGTTTGTATACTCAGTGTATATTGTTTTATATTATAAAAGTTGGTCAACTGAAGTGTCATACTGTAGTTTGTGCACCTGAATGATAAATATAAAGGGAACAAAGACTGACGTGTGAATGGCCTGTACTAGTCAGCCTGTCTGTGTGCTGGCTTGCTGTCTCAGTAGGGAAGAAGTCCAGCAACTCTTTGAGGACAGTGGAAGTTGATAAAAATGCTTGTTAAAACCAACACGTTCCGAAGGCTACTGCATTTTTAACAACTTCCACTGTCCTCCAAGAGCTGCTGAATTTCCTCTTCACTTCACTTTGCTTCTCTATTCATGCACCTGATATGTTAAATGACGTAGAGAGGGCCCCGTCCTCTGATGATCAGCAGGTCAGCTAGCTCAATCACCTCACCGTCCTCACCCACCTCAGGCTCTGAATGTCATTACTGGTCTCTCTTTCTCTCTCTCTCGCTCTCTCCCTCTCTTTCTCTCTCTATCTTTCTCTGGTAATATGGCTCTGCTCGCTGGGAGGGCAGCGGGCGGACTTGGAAAGACATCGCTCTATCAAATACACATGCACACTTTGCCTTTTTGCTGGAGGTCAGACGAGCCGTGGGAGGGAGGGAGGGAGGGAGAGAGAGAGAGCGAGCTTCCAGGAAGGGCGTAGGAACAAATTGGAAACAGTTAACCACAGTCGTATTTCTCACCATGGCTTAGCCCATAATGGAAATATAAAGTGCGTTCGGAAAGTATATAGACCCCTTTTTCTACATTTTGTTACCTTACTGCCTTTCTCTAAAATTGATTAAATCATTTTTTTGTCTCATCAATCTACACACAATTACCCCATAATGACAAAGCAAAAACGTATTTTTTGGGGGGTACATTTTTTTATTATTTTTTTTTTTAAGTGTTCAGACGCTTTACTCAGTACTTTGTTGAAGCACCTTTGGCGGCGATTATAGCCTCGACTCCTTGGGTATGACGCTACAAGCTTGGCACACCTGTTATTGTATTTAGGCCTACCGTAAATTCCGGACTATAAGCCGCAACTTTTTTCCCAGCTTTGAACCTCGCGGCTTAAACAATGACGCGGCTAATATATGGATTTTTCCCGCTTTCAAAATGTTTTTCTCCAAAAAAACACATTCTGTGACGTGCTCAGTTTTTTGGCGGCATGAAGCTTTCATTAGACCAATGAGATTGCCGAACGGGTTATGGTCAAACAACTTTTTTGTTTACTGTTTAGATTAAATCGAGTGCTCTCAAACTTCCCATCATTCTGATTACGGTAGTAATTTTGTCACCCTCATCATGGCAAAGACACGGAGAAATGCATACGATGCAGCTTTCAAGTTGAAGGCGATTGATCTGGCTGTTGGAAAAGGAAATAGAGCTGCTACACGGGAGCTTGGTCTTAATGAGTCGATGATAAGATGTTGGAAACAGCAGCGTGAGGAATTGACTCAGTGCAAAAATATAACTAAAGCTTACTGCCAATTTTTTATTTTTTGTTACAAGCCGTGTTTCGTTAAAACCTATTTATTTTTGTTACAAGCCGTGTTTCGTTAAAGCCTATTTATTTTTGTTACAAGCCGTGTTTCGTTAAAGCCTGTGTAAAGTTAATTTGTTTCAATGTAGCGGTAGGCACCTGCAGCTTATAGACATGTGCGGCTTATTTATGTTAATAAAAAAAAGTGGGTGCGGCTTATATTCAGGTGCGCTTAATAGTCTGGAAATTACGGTCGTTTTAGGTGCTGGTTCAGTCTGACAACACACACACCCAGCCCTAGGGGTCAATAGGAATGGAACATCTGTGTGATTATCTCAGTCAGAGGAGACGCAGGGTAAAGAAAGGGCCTGGCAAGTGAAATGAATTGCTGTGTGACAGGGATGCTGTCACTCAGTTAGATTAAAGGGGGTATTAATCACAGACGGGAAACCTAATCTGTAATAATGGATCATCAAGGACGACAACCACCCGAGCCACTACCTGTTCACCCTGCTTCCATCCGGAAGGCGAGGTCAGTACAGGTGCATCAGAGCTGGGACAGAGAGATTTGAAAAACAGCTTCTATCTCAAGGCCATCAGACTGTTAAACAGCCACCACTAGCACAGAGAGGAGGCTGCCTACATACAGACTTGATGTCATTGGCCACTTTTTAATAAATGGAACACTAGTCACTTTAATAATGCCACTTAGAATGTTTACATATCTCGCATTACTCATCTCATATGGATATACTGTATCCTTCACTATCTATTCTTAGCCGCTCTGTCACTGCTCATCCATATATTTTATACTTACAGTTGATGTCGGAAATTTACATACACCTTAGCCATATACATTTAATCTCAGTTTTTCACAGTTCCTGACATTTAATCCTAGTAAAAATTCCCTGTCTTAGGTCAGTTAGGATCACCACTTTATTTTGGAATGTGAAATGGCAGAATAATAGTAGAGTTATTTATTTCAGCTTTTATTTCTTTCATCACATTCCCAGTGGGTCAGAAGTTGACATACACTCAATTAATATTTGGTAGCATTGCCTTTAAATTGTTTTACTTGGGTCAAACTTTTCGGGTAGCCTTCCACAAGCTTCCCACAATAAGATGGGTGAATTTTGGCCCATTCCTTCTGACAGAGCTGGTGTAACTGAGTCTGGTTTGTAGGCCTCCTTGCTCGCACACGCTTTTTAAGATCTGCCCACACATTTTCTATAGGATTGAGGTCAGGGCTTTGTGATGGCCACTCCAATACCTTGACTTTGTTGTCCTTAAGCAATTTTGCCACAACTTTGGAAGTTTGCTTGGGACCATTGTCCCTTTGGAAGACCCATTTGTGACCAAGCTTTAACTTCCTGACTGATGTCTTGAGATGTTGCTTCAATATATCCACATAATTTTCCTTTCTCATGATGCCATCTATTTTGTGAAGTGCACCAGTCCTTCCTGCAGCAAAGCACCCCCACAACATGATGCTGCCACCCCTGTTCTTCACAGTTGGGATGGTGTTCTGTAGCTTGCAAGCCTCCCCCTTTTTCCTCCTAACATAACGATGGTCATTATGGCCAAACGTCAGACCAGAGGACATTTCTCCAAAAGGTACGATCTTTGTCCCCATGTGTAGTTTGTAGCCGTAGTTTGTAGTTTGGCTTTTATATGGCGGTTCTGGAGCAGTGGCTTCTTCCTTGCTAAGCGGCCTTTCAGGTTATGTCGATATAGGACTCGTTTTAATGTGGATATAGATACTTTTGTAACTGTTTCCTCCAGCATCTTCACAAGGTCCTTTGCTGTTGTTCTGGGATTGACTTGCACTTTTTGCACCAAAGTACGTTAATCTCTAGGAGACAGAACACGTCTCCTTCCTGAGCGGTATGATGGCTGCTTGGTCCCACGGGGTTTATACTTGCGTACTATTGTTTGTACAGATGAACGTGGTACCTTCAGGCGTTTGGAAATTGCTCCCCAGGGTGTACCAGACTTGTGGAGGTCTACAATTTTCTTTCTGAGGTCTTGGCTGATTTCTTTTGATTTTCCCATGATGTCAAGCAAAGAGGCACTGAGTTTGAAGGTAGGCCTTGAAATACATCCACAGGTACACCTCCAATTGACTCGATGACATCATTTTCTGGAATTTTCCAAGCTGTTTAGAAGCACAGTCAACTTAGTATATGTAAACTTCTGACCCACTGGAATTGTGATACAGTGAATTATAAGTGAAATAATCTGTCTGTAAACAATTGTTGGAAAAATTACTTGTGTCATGCACAAAGTAGATGTCCTAACCGACTTGCCAAAACTATAGTTTGTTAACAAGACATTTGTGGAGTGGTTGAAAAACAAGTTTTAATTAAGTTTTAAATGACTACAACCTAAGTGTATGTAAACTTACGACTTCAACTGTATATATTCTCATCACATTCCTTTACTAGATTGTGTGTATTAGGTTTTGTTGTGGAATTGTTACATATTACCTGTTAGATAATTCTGCACTGTCGGATCTCGAAGCATAAGCATTTCGCTCCACTCACAATAACATCTGCGACCATTAACATTTGATTTGATTTGATGGATTGTAAAACGATCACACAGGCAGCCTGTGATTACCGATGGTGGGATTCAACAAACAGTAGACAATCCCTGTGTGTCTTATGTGTGTGTGGGTCCATTTAGCAGACAGCATTGGGTGTGTCAGCACACACTCTGTATCATGACCAATGATTCAGACAGACCACCTCAATTGTTCTTTACTGAAAGCCCTAAGCCTGTGCTGTTATTGAGTGAGACCAGTGGCAGCTCTCATTACTAAAGAGTGTGTGTGGTCGTGCATTGACGTGTGCGTATGCTGTCTGTCTAATCTGCCATTAGGTCCTTTGTTACTTATGCCGTTCTGAAGTAACATTTACAACAAAAATAATAATTTGTTCCATCATCCTCCCTTAGTAGTGTTGTAAACAATAGCATGAATAGTTTTACTGATGGCAGGCTCAGACTGAAACCAAAATGTATTTATTTTAAAGCAGAGCCAGTGATTTGATTGCTAAAGCACTTAAGTGGCCAAAGGACCCCACTGATTGGGGCGTCTCTCACACACACAGACTGAACAGCTCTGTCTGTCTGTCTCCCTGCCTGTCTGTCTCGCTCCTCTTTTCTTTTTTTATGTTTCTCTTCGTCACTGTCTTCTCAGTCTTTCACTCACTCCATCCATCTCACTTCTTGTTTCTCCTCCATCTTTCAATGTATACTCTTTCTAAGTTGCTTGCTCTCTCTCTGTCTCTCTCAATTCAATTCAAGGGGCTTTATTGGCATGGGAAATATGTTTACATTACCAAAGCAAGTGAAATGGATAAACAAAAGTGAAATGAAAAAAAGTTAACATTAAATATTACTCACACAAGTTCCAAAAGAATAGACTTTTAAAATGTCATTATGTCTGTATATACAGTGTTATAGCGATGCGCATCTCTCTCTTCACTCTCTCCGTATTAAGTGAGTGGGAGTCTACCATAGAGTGGTATAGTATATGTAAGGTCTCTGTCACATTTGTTGGTGCAGTAATGTTAGTTCTGTTCCTGATGTGTTCACACTAAGCCTCAAATGATTCACCTATGATTCGCGGCCAGCCTATTTATAGAAAGAAGTCCGTATTCACCCCCTATGGTTGTGTAATATAATGACTTGTTTTCTAGCTCTCCCTGTGCGTTTTCGATGAACAGACTAGGGAAGATTGCAGAGGATGATCACAGACAGACAGTAAATTGAGCTATTGTATTGTCAGGCTGGGCAATTTAACCCCTCGCTGCAGTCGATGCCCAGGGTCCACGTTAATATAGTCATCATTTGTTCCTGTCTCATCTATTTCTCCCCATTCTCTCCTTGTCGTCTCTCCGTCATTGAACAGTTAGGTTGAGCTGTGTCTACAGAGAGGAATGTAATCAGACACTATTTGCAGATGATGGCACTAGACCATAATAGCTTATTTCCCTGTTAAACACTAAAGTGCCATTCACACTACATCTGCCCTCCACTATAGCCTATATATCCACAAACTTTACCTTGGAGGTGAGGGTCTGGGAATGGTGAGCTGAAATGTGACCATACACTTCAATACATTTGTCTACTCTTTCTCAAACAGTGTCTTATCCCTTCCCATCCTATGCCCCTTACTTCATTGCGGTGTTAATGTCTACAATATGTACCTAAACCACTCTGTCTCCCTTCCTCTGCCTGCGTCTTCATCACTCTCTTCCTCTCCCTCTACTGCCTCCGCTTTCGTTTGCTAATCTGCCGCCCCCAGCCCTGCTTTCTTGTCTGCCCTCCTCCACTCTCCCCCGTTCCATTTGATCCTCCACTGCCCCTCGTTCTCCCCCTGCTCTCATCTCTTCCTCCCCCGTATTTTCTCTCCTCATCTGCTCTGTGTCGATCTCCTCCCCAGCCAAGCTCCAGCTGAGCCTCACAGTACAGTAGCTTTTCTCTTTCACACCTAGACACACAAGGGAATCCCTCGCTCTCAGCACATCCCTGACCCCTTCTCTCTCCCGGACTCTCCCTCTTAACAGTAAATACTCCACTCTCTCTGTCTCCCGACATCCAAGCAGAATCTCTGATGAATCTATATCTGACCTTTTCCTCTCTCCTAACAGAAACTATGATTCCGGTGTATCAGATATCAGACCCCCCTCTCACTCTCCACCCATGCAGAAGCTAGGATGTCAATATATACTATAACTCACCTCGCTCTCGCTCTCTGCCAATTCAATTCAAAGGACTTTATTGGCATGGGAAACTTACAGTGCATTTAGGAAAGTACTCAGACCTTTTGACTTTTTCCACATTTTGTTACATTACAGCCTTATTCTAAAATGTGTTAAATCGTTTTTTTCCCTCATCTACACACAATACCCCATAATGACAAAGCAAAAAACTTTTTTTTTGTGTGTGTTTTTGTTACCCAAATGTATTTAAAATAAAAAACATAAATATCACATTTTACATACCGTAAATTCCGGACTATAAGCCGCAACTTTTTTCCCACGCTTTGAACCCCGCGGCTTAAACAATGACGCGGCTAATATATGGATTTTAATAAATGGATATATGGATTTTTCCCGCTTTCAATTTTTTTCTCTCCAAAAAAACATTCTGTGACTTGCTCAGTTTTTTGGCAGCATGACGCTTTCATTAGACCGATGAAATTGCCGAACAGGTTACGGTCAAACAACTTTTTTGTTTACTGTTTAGATTAAATCGAGCACTCTCAAACTTCCCATCATTCTGATTACGGTAGTCATTTTGTCACCCTCATCATGGCAAAGACACGGAGAAATACATATGATGCAGCTTTCAAGTTGAAGGCGATTGATCTGGCTGTTGGAAAAGGAAATAGAGCTGCTGCACGGGAGCTTGGTCTTAATGAGTTGATGATAAGACGTTGGAAACAGCACCGTGAGGAATTGACTCAGTGCAAAAAGACAACTAAAGCTTACTGCAATTATTTTTTTTTTTTTACAAGCCGTGTTTCGTTAAAGCCTATTTATTTTTGTTACAAGCCATGTTTCATTGAAGCCTGTGTAAAGTTCATTTGTTTCACCTGCAGCTTATAGACATGTTCAAAATAATATATTTTTTTAAATTCAGTGGGTGCGGCTTATATTCAGGTGCGCTTAATAGTCTGGAAATTACGGTAAGTATTCAGACCCTTTACTCAGTACTTTGTTGAAGCACCTTTGACAGTGATTACAGCCTCAAGTCTCCTTGGGTATGACGCTACAAGCTTGGCACACCTGTATTTGGGGAGTTTCTCCCATTCTTCTCTGCAGATCCTCTCAAGCTCTATCAGGTTTGTATGGGGAGCATCACTGCACAGGTATTTTCAGGTCTCTCCAGAGATGGGTTTCAAGTCCGGGCTCTGGCTGGGCCAGTCAAGGACATTCAGAGACTTGTCCCGAGGCCACTCCTGCATTGTCTTGGCTGTGTGCTTAGGGTTGTTGTCCTGTTGGAAGGTGAACCTTCGCCCCAGTCTGAGGTCCTGAGCGCTCTGGAGCAGGTTTTCATCAAGGATCTCTTTTCTCTGTTAATCTTTCCCTCGATCCTGACTAGTCTCCCAGTCCCTGCCGCTGAAAAACATCCCCACAGCATGATGCTTCCACCACCATGCTTCACCATAGGGACGGTGCCAGGTTTCTTCCAGACATGACGCTTGGCATTCAGGCCAAAGAGTTCAATCTTGGTTTATCAGACCAGAGAATCTTGTTTCTCATGGTCTGAGAGTCTTTAGGTGCCTTTTGGCAAACTCCAAGCAGGTTGTCATGTTCCTTTTACTGAGGAGTGGCTTCCGTCTGGCCACTCTACCATAAAGGCCTGATTGGTTGTCCTTCTGGAAGGTTCTCCCATCTCCACAGAGGAAATCTGGAGTTATGTCAGAGTGACCATCGGGTCAGCACTAGGAAGAGTCTTGGTGGTTCCAAACTTCTTCCATTTAATAATGATGGAGGCCACTGTGTTTTTGGGGACCTTCAATGTTGCAGAAATGTTTTGGTACCCTTCCCCAGATCTGTGCCTCAACACAATCCTGTCTCGGCACTCTCTCTACGGACAATTCCTTCGACCATGTGGCTTGGTTTTTTGCTCTGACTTGCACTGTCAACTGTGGGACCTTATCTAGACAGTTGTGTGCCTTTCCAAATCATGTCCAATCAATTGAATTTAACAGTCAAGTTGTAGAAACATCTCAAGGATCATCAATGGAAACAGCATGCAGCATATGTCCACATATTCTAAGTCAGAACCGTTCAGAGTAGTGATGCTAGTCGGGCGGGCGGGTTCTGGCAGCAATCGGTTGAAGAGGATGCATTTAGTTTTACTAGCAGTTGGAGGCCACGGAAGGAGTGTTGTATGGCATTGAAGCTCGTTTGGAGTTTTGTTAAGTGTCCAAGGAAGGGCCAGATGTATACAGAATGGTGTCGTCTGCATAGAGGTGGATCAAAGAATCACCAGCAGCAAGAGTGACATCATTGATGTATACAGAGAAAAGAGTCGGCCCGAGAATTGAACCCTGTGGCACCCCCATAGAGACTGCCAGAGGTCCGGACAACAGGCCCTCAGATTTGACACACTGAACTCTGTCTGAGAAGTAGTTGGTGAACCAGGCAAGGCAGTAATTTGAGAAACCAAGGCTATTGAGTCTGCCGATAAGAATGTGGTGATTGATGGAGTCGAAAGCCTTGGCCAGGTCGATGGAAAGGGCTGCACAGGACTTTCTTTTATCAATGGTGGTTATGATATTCTTTGGGACCTTGAGCATGGCTGAGGTGCACCCATGACCATCTCGGAAACCAGATTGCATAGTGGAGAAGGTACGGTGGGTTTCGAAATGGTTGGTGATCTGTTTGTTAACTTGGCTTTCGAAGACTTTAGAATGGCAGGGCAGGATGGATATAGGTCTATAACAGTTTGGGTCTAGAGTTTCTCCCCCTTTGAAGAGGGGGATGACCGCGGCAGCTTTCCGATCTTTAGGGATTGCAACAATTTCTGCAAATAATTTTAGAGAGGGTCCAGATTGTCTAACCCAGCTGATTTGTAGGGGTCCAGATTTTGCAGCTCTTTCAGAACATCAGCTATCTGGATTTTGGTGAAGGAGAAGCGAAGGGGTGCAGTGCTGTTGGCCAGGGTAGGGGTAGCCAGGTGGAAGCATGGCCAGCCGTAGAAAAATGCTTATTGAAATAATCGATTATTGTAGATTTATCGGAGGTGCTTTTATTCTCCATGGACTTTACGGTGTCCCAAAACTCTTTGGAATTAGTGCTACAGGATGCAAATTTCTGTTTGAAACAGCTAGCCTTAGCTTTCCTAACTGACTGTGTATTTTGGTTCCTGACTTCCCTGAAAAGTTGCATATCTATCATATTTATATATTTTGCTCCTTTGCACCCCATTATTTATATTTGTACTTTGCACTTTCTTCTACTACAAATCTACCATTCCAGTGTTTTACTTGCTATATTGTATTTACTTTGCCACTATGGCCTTTTTGCCTTTACCTCCCTTATCTCACCTCATTTGCTCACATTGTATATAGACTTATTTTTTCTACTGTATTATTGACTGTATGTTTGTTTTACTCCATGTGTAACTCTGTGTTGTCGAACTGCTTTGCTTTATCTTGGCCAGGTCGCAATTGTAAATGAGAACTTGTTCTCAACTTGCCTACCTGGTTAAATAAATACAAAATATCGAGGGGGCTATTCGATGCTAATGCAGTATGCCACATGATGTTTTTGTGCTGGTCAAGGGCAGTCAACTCTAGAGTGAACCAAGGGCTATATCTGTTCTTAGTTCAACATTTTTTGAATGGGGCATGCTTATTTAAGATGATGAGGAAAGCACTTTTAAAGAACAACCAGGCATCCTCTACTGATGGGATGAGGTCAATATACTTCCAGCAAGGTCGATTAGAAAGACCTGCTCGCTGAAGTGTTTTAGGGAGCATTTGACAGGGATAAGGGGTGGTCGTTTGACCGCGGGCCCATTACAGACGAAGGCAATGAGGCAGTGATCGCTGAGATCCTAGTTGAAGACAGCAGAGGTGTATTTAGAGGGCAAGTTGGTCAGGATCATATCTATGAGGGTGCCCATGTTTACGGATTTATGGTTGTACCTGGTAGGTTCCTTGACAATTTGTGTAAGATTGAGGGCATCTAGCTTAGATTGTAAGATGGCCAGGGTGCTAAGCATATCCCAGTTTACGTCACCTAACAGTACGAAGATAGATGGGGGGCAATCAATTCACATATGGTGTCCAGGGCACAGCTGGGTGCTGAGGGGGTCTTTAACAAGCGGCAACAGTGAGACTTATTTCTGGAAAAGTGGATTTTTAAAAGTCGATGCTCGAACTGTTTGGGCACAGACCTGGATAGTATGACAGAACTCTGCAGGCTCTCTCTGCAGTAGATTGCAACTCCATCTTGACGTAAAATATTAGAGTTGTGGATGGAAATTTCAGAATTTTTGGTGGCCTTCCTAAGCCAGGATTCAGACACGGCGAGGACATCAGGGTTGGTGGAGTGTGTTAAAGCAGTGAATAAAGCAAATTTAGGGAGGAGGCGTCTGATGTTAACATGCATGAAACCAAGGGTTTTACGGGAACAGAAGGTAACAAATGAGAGCGCCTGGGGAATAGGCGTAAAGCTGGGAGCTACAGGGCCTGGGTTAACCTCTACATCACCAGAGGAGGAATAGGGTACGGCTGAAGGCTATAAGAACTGGTCGTCTAGTGCGTTGGGAACAGAGAATAAAAGGAGCAGATTTCTGGGCGGGGTAGAATATATTCAGGGATTAATGTACAGACAAGGGTATGGTAGGATGTGAGTACAGTGGGGGTAGACCTAGGCATTGAGTGACGATGAGAGAGCTTGCATCTCTGGAGACACCAGTTAAGCCAGGTGAGGTCTCCCCATGTGTGGGGTGTGTGACAAAAGAGCTATCTAAGGCATGTTGAGCTGGTCTAGGGGCTCTGCAGTGAAATAATTCTATAATAATTAACCGAAACAGCAGAAGACAAGGCATATTGACATTAGAGAGAGGCATGTGTAGCCGAGTGATCATAGGGTCCAATGAGCAGCAATAGGTGAGTCAGGGAGCCGTTCAGTAGTCGATACTATGCTAGGCGAGCGGGATGCACTGCGTTCAGAAGCTAGCGGCCGGGGATAGCAGATGGGTCTTCACGACATCGCAATGGAAAAGCCTGTTGAAACCACATTGGACGATTACGTCGGCAGACCAGTCGTGATGGATTGGCAGGGCTCCATTTCGGCAATAAAGGGTCCAGGCCAATTGGCAAAAGAGGTATTGTAGCCCATGAATTAGCAGGTATACCTCTTCGGCTAGCCGGGAGATGGGCCTAGCTCGAGGCTAGCTCAAGGCTAACTGGTGCTTGCTTCGGGACAGAGGCATTAGCCAGCAGTAGCTACTCGGTTGCAGATAGCTGCGATGATCCGGTGTAATGGCCCAGAGCTTGCGGCGGGAATCCGGTAATGTTGTGGAGAAAAGCAGTCTGATATGCTCTGGGTTGATATCGCGCTGTTGTGACTGGCAAGTATTGACAGAGCTAAAGCTGGCTGGTGTCCAAGCTAAAGGTGAAGACTGCTAGCTGTGGCTTACAGTTACTACTAGCTAGTAGTTAGGTAGCTCTGATGGAAGTTCCAGTTATAACGTATAAAAATAGCAGATCCGTACCACATTGGGTGAGGTGGGTTGCAGGAAAGTATATTTAGATCGTAGGTGGAAAGTGAGATCAAAAATATATACGAAAGAAAAAGACGAAACCGGCTATTTACATGGGACAAGACAAACGCTCGTCCGACTGCTACGCCATCTTGGATTAATCGAGCTCGACGGACAATTCCTCCGATCTCATGGCTTGGTTTTTGCTCTGACATGCTCTGTCAACTGTGGGACCTTATACAGACAGGTGTGTGCCTTTCCAAATTATGCCCAATCAATTGAATTTAACTCAGGTGGACTCCAATCAAGTTGTATAAACATCTCAAAGATGATCAATGGAAACAGCATGCAGCTGAGCTCAATTTCAAGTCTCATAACAAAATGTCTGAATTCTTATCTAAATAAGGTATCTGTTTTTGTTTTTTTTATACATTTGTAAACATAAAACTAAAAAATAAAATGTTAGGTTGTCATTATGGGATATTGTGCGTAGATTGATGAGGGAAAAAATAAACGGTAAACATTACACTCACAAAAGGCATGTGTTCTCCCCACACTGACTGGGCCATGTCGAACTGGCTGTCCACTGGTCCCTCCACCACTGTATGTTGCTATGATTAAACCCCTCCATCAGTGTCCCGTAGTAAACGGTGCACAGAGCGGACAGAGCATTCCAATGAGAACCAGGCCGACAGAGTGGGGGAGAGGAGTGATCGGCCCTACGTAGTGTGAAATGGCTTTCCCTTACCGTTCAGCCTGCAACCAACCCTCACTGTGTCTGACCTGCATCTATTTTTGACTGTCAACTTTTAAACCCAATCCCAAACAAATCTATGCAAATAGCATGCTGACATCACTTAGACTTAGCACAAAGCATCATAAAAGTACAATGCGGAAACAGACAGACATCAATAGATTTTGATGACATAAAAAGCAAGTTTTAAGTTCTAAATCATTTTCTCTCTCTCTGTTTGTCTGTAGCCAAGCAGAAACTATTCATCTTTATACTGTACCCGACCTCTCCCTCTAGCCAAGCTGAAGTTGGAGGACCGTCTAGCTGCAGCCGCCAGGGAAAAGCTGGCCCAGGCCTCCAAGGAGTCCAAGGAGAAGCAGCTGCAGGTGGAGAGGAAGAGGAAGGCAGCCCTGTTCCTCCAGACCCTCCGGAACCCCCTCACTGGAGAGCCTGAGACCAGACGGCCCGACGAGACCCCTGCCATGCCTGAGGTATGGAGGCATACACACACACACACACACACTGTGATGGTGACAGTCCCAGTAGCAATATGCCCGGCATAGAGATGGATTTCCTGTTCCTAATGGAGTTTCTTCATCAAGGAGCATATTGTAATTTGCACAGCTGACAGTAATGGACGTGTGTGTGTGTGTAATGTGTGTGTGTGTAATGTGTTTTTTCCGTGTGCGCACGTGTTCAGGACACGATTTACTTTAAGTTACTTTCACACACTTTCCAAGACACCACATCCATTGAGTCTGGAGCACCCAAGCAGGGAAACAAATCATATCATATATCACACACAGCCTGAACAGAGATAAGAGAGATCTGCCCAGAGTTGTGGTCGGTCATTGTGGTCTGCCATATTTAAGTAAGTTGTTGTGGATCAATGAGGGGAGATTTTGTGTTCGGACTATTCTACTGTTGTTACTGCTGCCTGTTGTCTGCTGCCTGGTCTTCAATGACGGACACTGAGCAGTTATTAGATTTCTCTTGCTGTTCCCTGTAGTTAATAACACTTACACCCAGTCGGTGTCTAAACTATGGGTGTGGGTGTGGGTGTGTGTTTGTGCGGACACAGAGTTATGGAGAATACATGGAAAAATGAAAACAAGTCACCGCAATTACGGTGATTGTATCACACACCCCACTCCACCCGCTGAGACACTGTCCCCATTAGCACGAGTGGTGGGGTGTGAAATCTGGAGAATCAGACATTGTTTTCCCAGCCATTGAACGTGTGTAGGCCTAGAGCAGGGACTCTCCAACCCTGTTCCTGGAGAGCTACCGTCCAGTAGGATTTCAGTCCAACCCTGTTTCTGGAGAGCTACCGTCCAGTAGGTTTTCAGTCCAACCCTGTTCCTGTAGAGCTACCGTCCAGTAGGTTTTCAGTCCAACCCTGTTCCTGGAGAGCTACCGTCCAGTAGGTTTTCAGTCCAACCCTGTTCTTGGAGGGTTACCGTCCAGTAGGTTTTCAGTCTAACCCTGTTCTTGGAGGGCTACCGTCCAGTAGGTTTTCAGTCCAACCCTGTTCCTGGAGAGCTACCGTCCAGTAGGTTTTCAGTCCAACCCTGTTCCTGGAGAGCTACCGTCCAGTAGGTTTTCAGTCCAGCCCTGTTCCTGGAGAGCTACCGTCCAGTAGGTTTTCAGTCCAACCCTGTTCTTGGAGGGCTACCGTCCAGTAGCTAATCTAGCGCACCTGATTCTAATAATTAGCTG
Organism: Salmo salar; assembly: GCF_965601325.2. NCBI lineage: Eukaryota > Metazoa > Chordata > Actinopteri > Salmoniformes > Salmonidae > Salmo > Salmo salar. The sequence continues at coordinate 155,739,675 of NC_138291.1, forward strand.
GTTGATCAGCTGAATCAGGTTAGTTACAACTGGGGTTAGAGCGAAGACATACAGGAGGGTAGCTCTCCAGGAACAGGGTTGGAGAGCCTTGGTCTAGAGGAAGACCTCTTCGTGCCAACATCTCCTGGGATATGCCTTTTCTCCCCACCGAACAGATGAGAAGTTTCTTAGTTCTTTATTGTCTGTGTGAACTTGGCTGCCTGTCGGTCCACTTCCTTCCAAGGTTTCCCCCCACAGGCTTAAGAAAATATATTTACACAGGCATCTGGGAAATATGTATTTTTAGTGCCCTCGTTGTCATAAGTGGATATTGCTGTCTGCATCCTCTAGCTATAATGCATTTCCAATATGAATTTTCCTTTAGATCCCTGGCTCTCCATCTAGGCATTCCCCTTAATTGACGTTTGGTTCGCCACTCCCTCTCTCCCCCTCTCTCTTTCTCTGATACAGCTCCTGTGTGAAGAAACATATTAGTGATTTTTATATCCATCTTTTTAGACCATCTTTATGTTCATTTTTAGTTTCAGTCCCCTCTCCCTGAGATGACAGGCTGTGTCTATCTGTTCTCCCTCCTCCACTCGGACCACCCTGAAGCTAAGTGACCCAACCCGGTCTACCCTCCCGTTCCGTCGTAAGCAGCTAACGGCAGCCCGGCCCAGTGGGGAGTTTACGACTACCCCCGCCACACTCCACCACCCCCCTATTTGTCAGAATTACTCACCGCCGGTGACCTATGGCGCCTGTCTCACAGGTTTTTGCCACTGCAACAAAACCGGGAGCCAGTGGTGAAGCTGGCATCTTGTCGTTTTCCACTGTGAAAAATAAAGCCCTATTTAACTTTCCCATCAAAGCGGCCTATCATGCCTGACTAGCAGAGAGGCTGTGTTCGTACATGAGTACCTGTATTCTTTACTGGCTGCTTTTACAGTGGAGCGGTAGCTTATAAAGCTCTTCTCAGGAGGAGTATATTGAAGCAGGCAATCCCCTGCTAGGATTTCAACCTGCTACTGCTTTGTGACCAGAGCACCTCCACGACACCTGTCGAGTCTTAACCCCCCAGTGATAGTTTAAAGATACTGATTGTTGTTTTAGCCTTTGTTTTTGCCAAAGTGTCCAACTTTCCACTTGTTCCCCAAAATTCTCAGGGCTCCGGTTGCTTCTCACCTCACCCTTGTTAGAGAGAGAGAGGGAGAGAGAGAGAGATTAACAGACTCCGCTGTGTCAAGCGAGACTAAGCCACTTCAAAGTGTAAATAACATTCAAGGAAAGTGTTTGATGTTGGGAGTGTCTGTCCACAGTGGAAATGCTGTTTGTCTGCTCTCTCTTATGTGTGTCCAATGGGTGACATCCCTGTCTGGGGACATGGACAGTCACCTGTTCAGCCAGGTGGCACTGGGAGGTGTCCTGTCATGGCTGTGTCCTCTCTGTCACTCTGGCCAGCTGTGCTGGGAAGGATGTGCTCAGTCTGGACAGGCATCATTAAAGTTAAGGAAAACTAATCATTTTACTTGTAGTGAAGTCACAAGAACAAAGCACCCAGTGCTCTAAAAAATCACTACAAGTAAAATGATTTGTTTTCCTTAACTTTAATGATGCCATAGACTTTGCATGAGTGGCTCAATGAATGACGAACACTACATCTCTTAGAATAGCTGTTCGAGAACACTGCAATGGCACTAATAGCCCTTTCTCCTCGCCAGTGGAACAAATGGTGATTGTTGTCGTTTGAGATCTCCTTGCTGCCAGTCGCTCCTTTATGACAGTTGCTGCTCGGTGTGTTATCGTGTGTGTGTATTGTCTAGTGATTGTGCGTGTTGTGCGTTGTCGTGAGGAGTGGTGACAGTGACGCAGACTTAGTGTTCCATTATGAAGAAGGGGTGACGCTGAAAAAATCAACTCTCTACAGGGCTCGGCAGCAGGAGTACTATCAGCACACAGAAAGAGATTTACATTTATTTTGTGGGGCACCGTTTCATCTGGGGTTAGGGCTGTGATGGGAGCCTGTCAGGAACACAGAGAAATGCTGACTGGCTTTAGCAAGGGACTGCCAGAAGGTGAAATAAAGAGAGAAAGATGAACTTGAATCATATTTTTAAGAAGAGGCTTGTGGTATGAAGTGTGTCTCTGAGGTTAATTCCTGAAAAGAGAACTGGGTGATTGACTTAAATGAGAAGCGTTCTGGAGAGGGAAGAACACAGAGAGAAGAGGTTCTGAATCATAACAGCCATCATTGTGGGAGAGCCAGGGCCAAGGCGGCACGGCCTATGCTAAATGTTAACTCCACAAAAAAAATGTTACTTTTCTTTTTAGACTGCAGAGTGAGTTGGTAGCACGGAAGGAGATTGTGGGTAATAGCCCTGTGTCAATCAAGGACTTTGATTGACATTATTAAATACTTCAAACTTAAGCAGAAATGGAATAAATGACGATCCGGCCACATTCACTCTTGTGCCCTGGCTCCCTCTTCACCTGTTTAGAAACTGAACTCCCCTCTCCGTTGTCTTCAGGTTCATTCGGTTCACACACAAAGGCTTGGTGTCTGTGAGGCACGGCAGTCAAATCAGTCATTTGAGCTGACACTATATACGAACACAGACCTTTTTATCGACACTTTTTTTCAGCTAACAGTCCTGCAGCCACCCCAAATTGTTGGAGGAGATTGCTTCTGAAGATGGATTAATTTCCGTGTGAGGGGCTGATATGTGATGCCTTCTGAAATAACTTATTTATACCAATTCATTCGCCACAGCTCTCTTTTTCTGTCTCCTTCTCTCCCCTCTCTCTGTCTTTATCTGCAGCCTGAATACAGTAAACCACAGTCGTATTTCTCCCTTAGCTTAGCCCATAATGGAAATATAAAGTGCATTCGGAAAGTATTCAGACCCCTTGACTTTTTCAATATTTTGCGATGTTACAACCTTAATCTGAGATTGATTAGATAAATGTCTTTCCTTATCAATCTACACACAGTGCCCAATAATGACAAAGCGAAAACAGGTTTTTAGACATTTTTTTAAATGAATAAAAATACAAAATCAGAAATACCTTATTTATATAAATATTCAGAACATTTTCTATGAGACTCGAAATTGAGTTCAGTTGCATCCTGATTCCATTGATCATCCAACAATTGACAGTATGTCATTGCAAAAACCAAGCCATGAGGTCGAAGGAGTTGTCAGTAGAGCTCCAAGACACCAAACAATGTCTGCAGCATTCAATCAATCAATCAAATGTATTTATAAAGCCCTTTTTACATCAGCCTATGTCACAAAGTGCTATACAGAAACCCAGCCTAAAACCACAAACAGCAAGCAATGCAGATGTAGAAGCATGTTGGCTAGGAAAAACTCCATGGAAAGGCAGGAACCTAGGAAGAAACCAGGCTCTTTTACGTAGATGGAAAAAGCTGTCCTTGAAACAGTCTTGAAATGTTCTTCAAAGAGAGATCAGGGTCCAGAGTAACGCCAAGGTCCTTTACAGTTTTATTTGAGACGACTGTACAACCATCAAGATGAATTGTCAGATCCAACAGAAGATCTCTTTGTTTCTTGGGACCTAGAACTAGCATCTCTGTTTTGTCCGAGTTTAAAAGTAAAACATTTGCCGCCATGCACTTACTTATGTTTGAAACACAGGCTTCCAGGTAGCGCAATTTTGGGGCTTCACCATGTTTCATCGAAATGTACAGCTGTATATTGTCCACATAGCAGTGAAAGTTAACATTATGTTTCCGAATGATATCACCATGAGGTAAAATATATAGTGAAAACAACAGAGGTCCTAAAACGGAACCTTGAGGAACACCGAAATTTACAGTTGTTTTGTCAGAGGACAAGCCATCCACAGAGACAAACTGATTTGTTTCCGACAGATAAGATCTAAACCAGGCCAGAACTCAAAAAGAATGTGGTGATCGATGGTATCAAAAGAAGCACTAAGGTCTAGGAGCACGAGGACCTGCACACCTTCGAGTGCAGTCTCAATGCTATGATGTGGTCTAAAACCAGACTGAAGCGTTTCGTATACATTGTTAGTCTTCAGGAAGGCAGTGAGTTGCTGCGCAACAGCTTTTTTGAAAAATGTTGGGAGGAATGGGAGATTTGATATCAGCCGATTTTAGTTTTTTATATTTTCTGGGTCAAGGTTCGACTTTTTCAAGAGAAGCTTTATTACTGCCACTTTTAGTGAGTTTGGTACACATCCGGTGGATAGGGAGCCGTTTATTATGTTCAACATAGGCCGGCCAAGCACAGGAAGCAGCTCTTTCAGTAGTTTAGTTGGAATAAGGTCCGGTATGCAGCTTGAAGGTTTAGAGGCCATGACTGTTTTCATCAATGTGTCAAGAGATATAGTATTTAAAAACTTGAGTGTCTCCCTTTGATCCTAGGTCCTGGCAGTCCGTCATTTTCTTTCTAATGATCATGATCTTCTCGTCAAAGAAGTTCATGAATTTATCACTGCTGAAGTGAAAGCCATCCTCTCTTAGGGAATGCTGTTTTTTAGTTAGCTTTGCGACAGTATCAAAAAGACATTTAGGATTGTTCTTATTCTCCATCCTATTGTTCCAACTTAATTGAGATCAAGCGGTGGTGAGGGCTCTTCAATACTGCGCGGTACTGTCTTTCCAAGCTAATCGGAAGACTTCCAGTTTGATGTAGCGCCATTTCCGTTCCAATTTTCTGGAAGCTTGCTTCAGGGCTCGGTTATTTTCTGTATACCAGGGAGCTAGTTTCTTATGACAAATGTTTTTTTGTTTTTAGGGGTGCGACTGCATCTAGGGTATTGCGCAAGGTTAAATTGAGTTCCTCAGTTAGGTGGTTAACCGATTGTTATACTCTGACGTCCTTGGGTAGGCGGAGGGAGTCTGGAAGGGCATCTAGGAATCTTTGGGTTGTCCGAGACTTTATAGCACGGCTTTTGATGATCCTTGGTTGGGGTCTGAGCAGATTATTTGTTGTAATTGCAAACATAATAAAATGGTGGTCATTTATTCCACAGGACAAAACTAGGTCCAGATTATGACTGTGGCAGTGAGTAGGTCCGGAGACATGTTAGACAAAACCCACTGAGTCGATGATGGCTCATCTGTTGACTTTTCCATGTGAATAATAAAGTCACCAAAAATGTGAATATTATCTGCTATGACTACAAGGTCCGATAGGAATTCAGGGAACTCAGTGAGGAACGCTGAATTACGGCCCAGGAGGCCTGTAAACAGTAGCTATAAGAAGTGATTGAGTAGGCTGCATAGATTTCATGACTAGAAGCTCAAAAGATGAAAACGCAGTCATTTGTGTTTGTAAATTTAAATTTGCTATCGTTAATGTTAGCAACACCTTCACCTTTGCGGGATGCGCGGGGGATTTGGTCACTAGTGTAACCAGGAGGAGAGGCCTCATTTAACACAGTAAATTAATCAGGATTAAGCCATATTTCAGTCAGGCCAATCACATCAAGATTATGATCAGTGATTAGTTAATTGACTATAACTGCCTTGGAAGTGAAGGATCTAACATTAAGTAACCCTATTTTGAGATATGAGATATCACAATCTTTCAATAATGACAGGAATGGAGGTCGTCTTTATTCCAGTGAGATTGCTAAGGCGAACACCGCCATGTTTAGTTTGCCTAACCTAGATCGAGGCACAGACATGGTCTCAATGGTGATAGCTGAGCTGATTACACTGACTGTGCTAGTGGCAGACTCCACTAAGCTGGCAGGCTGGCTAGCAGCCTGCTGCCTGGCCTGCACCCTATCTCATTGTGGAGCTACAGGAGTTAGAGCCCTGTCTATGTTCATAGATAAGATGAGAGCACCTCTCCAGCTAGGATGGAATCCATCACTCCTCAGCAGGCCAGGCTTGGCCCTGTTTGTGGGTGAGTCCCAGAAAGAGGGCCAATTATCTCCAAATTCTATCTTTTGGGAGGGACAGAAAACAGTTTAACCAGCGATTGAGTTGTGAGACTCGACCTCTCAGTCGAGCTCATCACTCCCCCTAACTGGGCGGGGGTCAAAGACAATTACTCGATGCCGACACATCTTTCTAGCTGATTTACACGCTGAGGCTATGTTGCGCTTGGTGACCTCTGACTGTTTCATCCTAACATCATTGGTGCCGACGTGGATAGCAATATCCCTATACTCTCTATACTCGCCAATTTTAGCCTTAGCCAGCACCATCTTCAGATTAGCCTTAACGTCGGTAGCCCTGCCCCTGGTAAACAGATGGATGATTCTTTTTAGGTCTAGTACTGCGGGTAATGGAGTCGCGAATGACTAGGGTTTTGAATTTGTCAGAGCTAATGGTGGGAGGCTTCGGCGTCTCAGACCCCGTAACAGGTGGAGGAAAGACCATTGAAGGCTCGGCCTCTGACTCCGACTTGTTGCTTAATGGGGAGAACCGGTTGAAAGTTTCTAACGGCTGAATGAGCGACACCGGTTGATCATTCCTACAGCATTTCCTTCCAGAAGCCAAGAGAAAATTGTCCAGCTGCGGGGATTGTGCGAGGGGATTTATACAACTATCTGTGCTTATTTGTGGCACAGATGCTGTTTCATCCTTTCCTACACTTAAATTACCCTTGCCTAACGATTGCGTCTGAAGCTGGGCTTGCAGCACGGCTATCCTCACCATAAGGTGATCGTTCTCCTGTATATTATGAGTGCAGCGACTGCAATTAGAAGGAATAATGTTAATTGTACTACTTAGCTTCGGCTGGTGGAGGTCCTGTAGAACCATGTCCAGATAAAGCGTCCGTGGTGAAAAAGTTGAATGAAAAAAAAGTTGAGCGAGGGGAAAAAATGTACAAACGGTAATTAAAAAGTAAAGACAGTAAAAAAACAGCAGCACGTGAACAAGTCCACAAGTTTGACAGGAAATTACGTCAAGGTGGAGGAGGCCTCTATCATTCTTAAATGGAAGAAGTTTGAAACCACCAAGATGCTTCCTAGAGCTGGCCGCCCGACCAAACTGAGCAATCGGGGGAGAAGGGCCTTAGTCAGGGAGGTGACCAAAAACCCAATGGTCAATCTAACTGAGCTCCAGATTTCCTCTGTGGAAATAGGAGAACCTTCCAGAAGGCCAACCATCTTTGCAACACTCCCTCAATCAGGCCTTTATGGTAGAGGGGCCAGACGGAAGCCGCCACTCAGTAAAAGGCCCATCACAGCCCGCTTGGAGTTTGCCAAAAGGCACCTAAAGACTCCCAGACCATCAGAAACAAAGATTCTCTGGTCTGGTGAAACCAAGATTGAATGGCAAGCGTCACATCTGGAGGAAGCCTGGCAACATTCCTACTGTGAAGCATGGTGGTGGTAGCATCATGCTGTGGGGATGTTTTTCAGGGGCAGGGACTGGGAGACTAGTCAGGATCAAGGGAAAGATGAACGGAGCAAAGTATAGAGAGATACTTGATTAAAACCTGCTCCAGAGTACTCAGGATAATAAGATGGCGCCGAAGAACATGGCTGACGTTTTACATTCTCCCATTTGTTTTTGCATTTTGTGTAACTTATTTTTTTACTTATTGTGTACATAATGTTGCTGCTACTGTCTCTTATGACCGAAAATAACTTCTGGACATCAGAAAAGTGATTACTCACCGCGGACTGGAAGAAAAATGTTCCTTTAACATGTCCAACGAGAAGGATATCCTGCTTTCACTGGAACAGGCCCAGACTTATTGTGTACATAATGTTGCTGCTGCTGTCTCTTATGACTGAAAATGATGGAGTGATTACTCACCACGGACTGGAAAAAACTGCATCTGCATCTCCATCGGTGAAACATCTTATGTTTCATCGAGACGTGGCTGAACGAAGATACAGGCAATATAGAGCTAGCGGGATTTTTCATGCACCTGCAGAACAGAGACGCTACCTCTGGTAAGACGAGGGGTGGGGGTGTGTGTCTATTTGGCAATAACACCTGTCTAATATTAAAGAATTCTCGAGGTATTGCTCACCTGAGGTAGAGTACCTTATGATAAACTGTAGACCACACTATCTACCAAGAGAGTTCTCATCTGTATTATTCGTAGCCATCTATTTACCACCACAGAACAAAGCTGGCACTAAGACCGCTCTCAACCAACTCTATAAGCCAAGATGAAAGCCAAGATGAAAATGCTCACCCAGAAGCGTCTCTCCTAGTGGCCGGGGACTTTAATGCAGGGAAACTTAAATCAGTTTTCCAACATTTTTACTATCATGTCACATGTGCAACCAGGGGGGGAAAAATCCTAGACCACCTTTACTCCACACACAGAGATGCATACAAAGCTCTCCCCCGCCATCCATTTGGCAAATCTGACCATAATTCTATCCTCCTGATTCCTGCTTACAAGCAACAATTAAAGCAGGAAGTACCAGTGACTCGCTTAATATGGAAGTGGTCAGATGACGTGGATGCTACACCACAGGACTGTTTTGCTAGCACAGACTGGAATATGTTCTGGGATTCATCCAATAGCATTGAGGAGTACACCACCTCAGTCATCGGCTTCATCATCGTGCATCGATGACGTCGTCCCCACAGTGACTGTACGTACATATCCCAACCAGAAGCCATGGATTACAGGCAACATCCACATCGAGCTAAAGGCTAGAGCTGCAGCTTTCAAGGAGCGGGCGACTAATCCGGATGCTTATAAGAAATCCCGCTATGCCCTCAGACGATCAATCAAACAAGCAAAGCGTCAATACAGGATTAAGATTGAATCCTACTACACTGGCTCTGACGCTCATCAGATGTGGCTGGGCTTGCAGACTATTACGGACTACAAAGGGAAACCCAGCCGCAAGCTAACCAGTTATGCGAGCCTACCAGATGGGCTAAATGCCTTTTATGATTGCTTCAAGGCAAGCAACACTGAAGCATGCATGAGAGCACCAGCTGTTCCGGACGACTGTGTGATCATGCTCTCCGTAGCCGATGTGAGCAAGACCTTTAAACAGGTCAACATTCCCAAGGTTGCAGGTCCAGACGGATAACCAGGACGTGTACTCAGAGCATGCACGGACCAACTGGCAAGTGTCTTCACTGACATTTTCAACCTCTCCCTGACTGAGTCTGTAATACATACATGTTTCAAGCAGACCACCATAGTCCCTGTGCCCAAGAAAGTGAAGGTAACCTGTCTGCCTAAATGACTACCGCCCCGTATGGTAGCCATGAAGTGCTTTGAAAGGCTGGTCATGGCTCAGATCAACAGCATCATCCCGGAAACCCAACCGCCCCAACAGATCCACAGATGACGCAATCTCAATCGCACTCCACACTGCTCTTTCCCACCTGGACGAAAGGAACACCTATGTGAGAATTCTGTTCATTGACTACAACTCGGCATACAGCACCATAGTGCCCAAGAAGCTCATCACTAAGCTAAGGACTCTGGGACTAAACACCTCCCTCTGCAACTGGATCCTGGACTTCCTGATGGGCTGCCCCCAGGTGGTATGAGTAGGCAACAACATGTCTGCCACACTGATCCTTAACACTGGAGCCCCTCTGTGGTATGTACTTAGTCCCCTCCTGTATTCCCTGTTCACCCACGACTGCGTGGCCAAACACAACTCCAACACCATCATTAAGTTTGCTGATGACACAACAGTGGTAGGCCTGATCACTGACAACAATGAGACGGCCTATAGAGAGGAGGTCAGAGAACTGGCAATGTGGTGCCAGGACAACAACCTCTCCCTCAATGTGAGCAAGACAAAGGAGCTGATTGTGGATTACAGGAAAAGGCGGGCCGAACAGGCCCTCATTAACATCGACGGGGCTGTAGTGGAGCGGGACGAGATTTTCAAGTTCCTTGGTGTCCACATCACCAACGAACTATCATGGTCCAAACATGCCAAGACAGTCGTGAAGAGGGCATGACAAAACCTTTTCCCCCTCAGGAGACTGAAAAAATTTGGCATGGGTCCCCAGATGCTCAAAAGGTTCTTCAGCTGCACCATCGAGAGCATCCTGACCGGTTGCATCACCGCCTGGTATGGCAACTGCTCGGCATCTGACCGTAAGGTGCTGCAGAGGGTAGTGCGAACTGCCCAGTACATCACTGGGGCCAAGCTTCCTGCCATCCAAGACCTATATAATAAGCGGTGTCAGAGGAAAGCCCATAAAATTGTCAGAGACTCCGGTCACCCAAGTTAGACGGTTTTCTCTGCTACCGCATGGCAAGCGGTACCGGAGCGCCAAGTCTAGGACCAAAAGGCACCTCAACAGCTTCTACCCCCAAGCCATAAGACTGCTGAACATTTTATAAAATCGCCACCGAACAATTTACATTGACCCCCCTCCTTTTTGTACACTGCTGCAACTCTGTTATCTATGCATAGTCACTTCGCCCACACCTACATGTACAGATTACCTCAACTAGACTGTACCCCCCCAAACTGACTAGGTACCGGTGCCCCCTGTATATAGCCGAGTTAATCTTATTGTGTTACTTTTTATTATTACTTTTTATTTTAGTCTACTTGGTAAATATTTTCTTAACTCTTCTTGAACTGCATGTTGGTTAAGGGCTTGTAAGTAAGCATTTCACGGTAAAGTCTACACTTGTTGTATTCGGCGTATGTGACAAAGTCTGATTTGACCTCAGACTGAGGCGAATGTTCACCTTCCAACAGGACAACGACCCTAAGCGCACAGCCAAGACAACGCAGGAGTGGCTTCGGGACAAGTCTCTGAATGTCTTTGAGTGGCCCAGCCAGAGCCCGGACTTGAACATCTCTGGAGACACCTGAAAATAGCTGTGCAGCGGCGCTCCCCATCCAACCTGACATAGTTTGAGAGGATCTCCAGAGAAGAATGGGAGAAACTCCCCAAATACAGGTGTGCCAAGCTTGTAGTGTCTTACCCAAGAATACTCAAGGCTGTAATCACTGCCAATTGTGCTTCAACAAAGTACTGAGTAAAGGGTCTGAATACTTAAGTAAATGTGATATTGTTATTATTATTATTATTTTTTGCAAAAATATACTAAAAACCAGTTTTTGCGTTGTTATTCTGGGGTATTGTGTGTAGATTGATGGGGGAAAATGTCATCCGTTTTAGAATAAGGCTGTAACGTAAAAAGTCAAGTGGTCTGAATACTATCCGAATACACGGTATGTATCTCTCCCTTTCCATCTCTCCATATCGTGACTATTCAGCATTTTTCCGTATAGCTATGGAGCAGATAGATGGGTCATATACAGGTAACTGCCAAAGTTAAGGCATTAAAAGTAGGATCATAAAATATGACTTGGATCATCACACATGGTCTGTTTGCAAAATCTGAATTCATTTCAGTAAACAGACTGACTAAAAGCCTGATGCGTCACAATTTGGGATTCAAATTGGAAACAATTTGATCAAATACACATTTTCAGTAATTGCCAGAGGATCATTGGGAGAGATGCCTTCTGTGGCAGGCAGCATCAGCACCAGGACATCTGATTAAACAGCTAAGGAGGCTCGCAAAGTGCCAACTTCACATTATGGATGAGAAACAGCCTCACAAGAATGAAGTAGAGTCAGTGAGGTTTCAGCAGATGTATCAAAATCTACTATTTAGGCACTTTTTTCTTTGGCCCTGCATCTGGGCCTTCTCTCTCCTCCCCTCTCGTGTGACAAATCTTCCCTGTGCGAGAGCACAGTTTTTGCCGAGGTCACACTCTGCATTCTGCTGAGAGAACTAATCCCGGTTCAATTTATTCAATTTAGGTCAGGGTACGAGCAGAGAGTGCTCTTCAATCTCCGGCCTTGAATTTATGTATAAACTAATTAAAGTGAGCAGAGGCAGGGCCCCTGATTGAACACTCCAAATAGCCTCATTTCCTGCGGCTCTATCGATCCCACAGTTATTTCCAACTTTTCTCCATTTTGTTACTCCAAGGATAGAAAAAAAGACAGAGAGCGCAATTAAAAGGAAAACGGAAAACAGGCCTGTAGTTTTTTTCTTGTTTTTCTCCTTCTGCTGCCTTCTGGTTTTGTTTCTGCATGCTTTCATTAGTCTTCTACGCAACATTAAATTCTCAAAGCATAGTCCAATAAAACACTTGTGCGAAGATAAGAAGACGAGAGCTCTAAATGTTCTGTCAGGCGTCTCTGCCTAATGCGGTCTAGGAACTTCTTAGTTTCTTGATCCAAACCAGATTTGGGGTAGAAACTAGAAAGTGAGAGTCTTAGAGCACGGGAGTCTGTTGGGCCGTTTCACGATTGGCCCGAGGTGCAGGCAGGATAGTAGGCGGCCGGATGGAGGGGTTAGGTACTGGTGTTGTCTCAAGGTTTACTTTTTCCTTTGTAATCTGTTCAATCCGTGCTAAACTTGCAGCAGGATCTGGGCTTTAACAAGGTATTACGTTACGGGCAGGTGTATCCATCCACAGAGGGGGGAGTGGGGAACTAGCTGGGCTATCCAGAAACAAAGCCTGTTCTCTGGGACGGGGACAGGAGACAGACATCCTCAACAGGTTGGCATCACTCGCCTGGTACGCAGTACCCCTGTGAATGTTCTTCTCTTCAATATGTTATTGCATTTACAATTATCTGTCAAATTTAGATTAGTTATCACATGGTTTACCATAGCTTTGCTAATGTTTTTAATAAATCAAATTCAATCAAATTTTATTGGTCACATATACAAGCGGATGTTAATGTGAGTGTAGAGAAATGCTTGTGCTTCTAGATCCGACAGTGCGGTAATATCTAACCAGTAATCTAACAATTTCACAACAACTACCTAATACACACACAAAGGGATGGAATAAGAAAATGTACATATAAATATAAGGATGAGCGATGGCCGCGCAGCATAGGCAAGATGCAATAGATGGTATAAAATACAGTATATCCATATGAGATGAGTAATGTAAGATATGTAAACATTATTAAAGTGGCTTTTTTTAACCTGTTTAGGATAGTGGACAGTATTTTCACGGCCGGATAAAAAACGTCCCCGATTTAATCTGGTTATTACTCCTGCCCAGAAACTAGAATATGCATATAATTAGTAGATGTGGATAGAAAACACCCTAAAGTTTCTAAAACTGTTTGAATGGTGTCTGTGAGAATAAAAGAACTCATACGGCAGGCCAAAAACTAAGATTCCATACAGGAAGTGTCCTCTCTGACCATTTCTTGTCCTTCTATAGCCTCTTTATGGAAAATAGAGGATCTCTGCTGTAACGTGACACTTTCTAAGGCTCACATAGGCTCTCAGAAGGCGCCAGAACGGGGAATGATGACTCTGCAGTCCCTGGGCGAAAAACAGTAGGGCATTTGGAAAGTGGTCGTTCTGAGAACAATGACATGGGTGCGCGCGTGCATGTGAAGACTCCATTTTCTATTTTCAGTGTTTGAACGAAAACAAGGTGAGAAAAATCGCATAAAAATTGATTTTAAACAGCGTTTGACAAGCTTCGAAGTACGGTAATGGAATATTTTGACATTTTTTGTCACGATATGCGCCAGCGCGTCACCCTTCGGATAGTGTCTTGAACGCAAGAACAAAACGCAGCAATTTGGATATAACTATGGATTATTTGGAACCAAAACAACATTGGGTGTTGAAGTAGAAGTCCTGGGAGTGCATTCTGACGAAGAACAGCAAAGGTAATCCAATTTTTCTTATAGTAAATCTGAGTTTGGTGAGTGCCAAACTTGGTGGGTGTCAAAATAGCTAGCCATGATGGCCGGGCTATCTACTCAGAATATTGCAAAATGTGCTTTCACCGAAAAGCTATTTTAAAATAGGACACCGCGGTTGCATAAAGGAGTTCTGTATCTATAATTCTTAAAATAATTGTTATGTTTTTTGTGAACATTTATCGTGAGTAATTTGTAAATTCACCGGAAGTGTTCAGTGGGTATGCTAGTTCTGAACGTCACATGCTAATGTAAAAAGCTGGTTTTTGATATAAATATGAACTTGATTGAACAAAACATGCATGTATTGTATAACATAATGTCCTAGGAGTGTCATCTGATGAAGATCATCAAGGGTTAGTGCTGAATTTATTTTATTTTGCTCCTTTGCACCATATTATTTATGTTTTATCTTTGAACTTTCTTCAAACTACAAATCTACCATTCCAGTGTTTTTCTTGCTATACTTTATTTACTTTGCCACCATGGCATTTTTTTGCCTTTACCTCCCTTATCTCACATCATTTGCTCACATTGTATATAGTCTTATTTTTTTTTCTTCTACTGCATCATTGATTGTATGTTGTTTTACTCCATGTGTAACTCTGTGTTTTTGTATGTTGTCGAACTGCTTTGCTTTATCTTGGCCAGGTCGCAATTGTAAATGAGAACTTGTTCTCAACTTGCCTACCTGGTTAAATAAAGGTGAAATAAAATAAATAAAATAAAATGTAGCTGTGGTTTTGGTTTTTGTGACATTATATGCTAGCTTGAAAAATGGGTGTGTGATTATTTCTGGCTGGGTACTCTCCTGACATAATCTAATGTTTTGCTTTCGTTGTAAAGCCTTTTTGAAATCGGACAATGTGGTTAGATAAAGGAGAGTCATGTCTTTAAAATGGTGTAAAATAGTCATATGTTTGAAAAATGGAAGTTTTGGATTTTTGAGGAGTTTGTAATTCGCGCCACAACCCTATCATTGGATATTGGCGAGGCGTTCCGCTAGCGGAACATCTAGATGTAAGAGGTGACTAGTGATCCATGTATTAAAGTGGCTAAAGATCTGAGTCTGTATGTAGGCAACAGCCTCTCTGTGTTAGTGATGGCTGTTTAACAGTCTGATGGCCTTGAGATAGAAGCTGTTTTTCAGTCTCTCGGTCCCAGCTTTGATGCACCTGTACTGACCTCGTCTTCTGGATGGTAGCGGGGTGAACAGGCAGTAGCTCGGGTGGTTGTTGTCCTTGATTATCTTTTTGGCCTTCCTGTGACATCAGGTGGTGTAGGTGTCCTGGAGGTCAGGTAGTTTGCCCCCGGTGATGCGTTGTGCAGACCGCACCATCCTCTGGAAAGCCTTGCGGTTGAGGGCGGTGCAGTTGCCATACCAGGCGGTGATATAACCGAACAGGATGCTCTCAATTGTGCATCTGTAAAAGTTTGTGAGGGTTTTAGGTGACGAGACAAATTTCTTTAGCCTCCTGAGGTTGAAGAGTTGCTGTTGCGCATTCTTCACCACACTGTCTGTATGGGTGGACCATGTCAGTTTCTCTGTGATGTGTGTGCCGATGAACTAAAAACTTTCCACCTTCTCCACTACTGTCCTGTCGATGTGGATGGGGGGGTGCTCCCTTTGCTGTTTCCTGAAGTCCACGATCATATCCTTTGTTTTGTTGATGTTGAGTGTGAGGTTGTTTTCCTGACACCACACTCCGAGTGCCCTCACCTCCTCCCTGTAGGCTGTCTTGACGTTGTTGGTAATCAAGCCCACTGCTGTTTTGTCGTCTGCAAATAAGCAATAGGATAGAACTCGTCTCATTTGACAGATAATCCTTAATGCAATAACACATACTGAAAGTTTAAACTTTGCTTTGCACATATATTCTAATGGCAAACTTTCATCATCTGAATACCCTCCAAAAGAAGTGATTGGACGAGGTCAGAGTCCCTGCCCATCTTCCGAAAACGTCTGAAACCCTACCTCTTCAAAGAGTCTCTTAAATAAGGCATTTCAATTTGCACTCGACTTTTCCTACTAGCACTGACTTTGGTGACAAAGGCTTCTTTATTGAGAAACAATGTACACAACTGTGATATGTGGTTATCTCAACTAGCTATGTTAAAATGAATGCAGCAAATGTAAGACACTCTGGATAAGAGCGTCTCCTAAATAACAAAAATATAAACATAGAGTATGGTAAGGAGCACAGTAAGCCCAGTGGCAGCGGAGACCACGCTCTGATTGGCTGAGGCATAGCTGGGTCAAGGTTCACCACACATTCCAGCACAGAGACAAAGTATACTTCTTCATCTGACTGAGCAGAGTTGCTCCATACATCAGCGCATACGGGCCACTGATGATAAATACACAATATCAGTAAACAGCATTGCCAGCCCCCTATACCACACAGTCTGCTTGGCTAATTCCTTTAGATTCCGCAATGCTCTCCAGTGGGTGGTGAAGACAGCCCAGTACGTCACTGGGACCGTGCTCCCACCCATCCAGGACATCTACTTGAGACGGTGCCTGAGGAGGTCCCGCAGAATCATCAAGGACCACACATACCCCAGCCACGAGCTGTTCACTCCCTTACCATCGGGGAGACGGGTCCTTCTCAACAATGCAACAAGAGAAGATAACAACATGAACATTGTATGTCTGTCTGTCTGTCTGTCTGTATGCGTGTGTGCGCGCACGCACGCACTCACCCACCGCTGGCCACTGTGTCCTCTGTTGAATTGAGTCATAAATCGTTCACTGTGGACGGCCCCATCTCCTACTCCCCAACCCTTCAAATCTATTGATTTATTTATAGAATAAATCCCAAGCAAAAAGTTCATACATATTGATGCCTTTCAATCTAATCTCGTAAATGATTGAGTATGATACATTCTCTGTGTGTGCACTTACATGAAGATGTTTCGGCAGGAGCGTAGGCGTGGGTGTGTACGTGCCTGTGTTTGTAAGTACGGTATGTGTGTTTGCAAGTGTGTGTGCGTCTCTCTTTCTCTCTCGTTTCTCTGCTTGTCTCTTTTTCTCTGCCTCCCTCCTTACCCAGGGGCCCTAGTCACTTCCCTCTAGAGCTGCTGTGGCGCTCTAATTGATTGTGCTCTTTGTCTCTGGGCTGACATGCTCTGTTCAAAGGAATGGCCTCTCTCCTGGGAGACCTATGTCTCTCCAGTAGGTAGCTCAGCCTCTTAAAAGGGCCTGCCGGAGCCCAGCCAGAGGCCAGCCAGGCTAATGGGCATGATTAGAGACAAAACCGCGGTGGAGAAGTGAACTGCAGATACCGCTACACTACTCCCCCATTCTTCCTCTTGCGTGCGCGCTTCCTCTTGTTCTCTCTTTATTTTTCTCTATATATTTTGCGCTCTCTCTCTCTCTCTCTCTCTCTCTGTCTCTGTCTCTCTCTCTCTCTCTCTCTGTCTCTCTGTCTCTCTGTCTCTGTCTCTCCTGGCTACAGATATCTGAAGTGTCTGCGCTTCAAATATTGATATCCGAAGTGTCTGCCTGTCCTGGCCCATAGTCCCCCTCTATGTGATATGTGGTGCTTTTCTAAGGGAGACTGTCAGGCTTCTCCTTCTAAGTGGCTTTCAAGCTACATTTTTATTATGGCTTCCGTGAGTGACCTGCCAGTTAAAGAATCAATGCGTTGCCGATTTAAGATCTGTGTCCCACTAAGATAGGCCTAGCGTAAAACTTCAATTTTTAGCCTGGGCGTTTATTTTCTTAAATCAATGAGCACAACAGGCGCTTATTCGAGACAGGCTTCTATTTGAGCCAGGTGTCTTCATCCTTAATGCACACAGCTTTTGCTACTTTGCATAGTTAAATGTTTAATTCCAGCATTCACTTCCAGCGGTATACACTACCGTTCAAAAGTTTGGGGTCACTTAGAAATATCCTTGTTTTTGAAAGAAAAGCAATTTTTTCTGTCCATTAAAATAACATCAAATTGATCAGAAATACAGTGTAGACATTGTTAATGTTGTAAATTACTATTGTAGCTGGAAATGGCAGATTTTTTTATGGAATATCTACGTAGGCGTACAGAGGCCCATTATCAGCAACCATCACTCCTGTTTTCTAATGGCACGTTGTGTTAGCTTAATCCAAGTTTATCATTTTAAAAGGCTAATTGATCATTAGAAAACCCATTTGCAATTATGTTGGCACAGCTGAAAACTGTTGTCCTGATTAAAGAAGCAATGAAACTGGCCTTCTTTAGACTAGTTGAGTATCTGGAGTATCAGCATTTGTGGGTTCAATTACAAGCTCAAAGTGGCCAGAAACAAAGAACTATCTTCTGAAATTCATCAGTCTATTCTTGTTCTGAGACATTTTTAAGTGACCCCAAACTTTTGAACGTTTGTATCTATGAAATCAAATCAAGGTTTATTGGTCGGGTACACAGCTTAGCAGATGTTATAGCGGGTGTAGTGAAATGCTTATGTTACCAGTTTCTAACAATGCAGTAAAATGTCAAAGAAGTTCAAAATTAATTAAAATGTTTTTTTAATGTACTACAAAAAATGCAAGAAATCTCTAACGTTGGGACGAATCCAATTAACAATCCAAATAGCAGTAATCAAAATGCAGTCTAAGTATGTACAACGGAATAATTTACTCAAGACATACTAAGAATGATATGTACACTGCCTTTGGAAAGTATTCAGACCCCTAGACTTTTTCCACATTTTGTTACGTTACAGCCTTATTCTTAATTTGATCAAATAAAATGTTTTATATTTTAGATTCTTCAAAGTAGCCACACTTTGCCTTGATGACAGCTTTGCACACTCTTGGCATTCTCTCAACCAGCTTCACCTGGAATGCTTTTCCAACAGTCTTGAAGGAGTTCCCACATATGCTGAGCGCACTTGTTGGCTGCTTTTCCTTCACTCTGGTCGAACTCATCCCAAACCATCTCAATTGAGTGGAGGTCAGGTAGTTGTGGAGACCAGATCATCTGATGCAGCACTCCCATCACTCTCCTTGGTCAAATAGCCCTTACACAGCCGGAGATGTGTTGGGTCATTGTCCTGTTGAAAAACAAATGATAGTCCCACTAAGCTCAAACCAGATGAGATGGCGTATCACTGCAGAATGCTGTGGAAGCCATTGTTGTATTCTGGGTTAAACTTAAACTTGGAACATTGCTATCCTAGAGACTGGTTTTTACATCAGAAGTTAATGTTTATCTGTAGTAGCCAGATGGCTTTGGAATGTGCTGGGTGGACGGGAAGAAGTCACAGGATTGCTATAGGGGGGTGGAGATCTTTGGATTAGGCATCAAGGGGGTTGAGGTCAGGTCAGATCCCCTTAGGGTAATAAACCATTGTTTCTCCCGTATCACTTCGTCTTATCACTCGAACCGTGAAAGATGTAAGGATTGGAGAGAAAGAGGAGTGCCTAAATTGGAGTATATATACTTGTGGTGGTGGAAACATGTTTTGTCTAATGCAGCTGTATTGATCCTCTGGGAAGAATAAACTTGGTTAAGCTTTCATAATGTCCGTTGAGATTCTATAATGTAGAAAATAGTAAAACCAACAAGACTCTTCCTGGAGCTGGCCGCCATGCCAAACTGAGCAATCGGGGGAGAAGGGCTTTGGTCAGGGAGGTGAACAAGAAGCTGTTGGTCACTCTGACAGAGCTCTGGAGTTCCTCTGTGGAGATGGCAGAACTTTCCAGAAGGACACCCATCTCTGCAGCCCTCCACCAATCAGGCCTTTATGGTAGATTGACCAGACGAAAGCCGCTCCTCAGCAAAAGGCACGTGACAGCTCGTTTGGAGTTTGCCAAAAGGCACCAAAGACACTCAGACCATGACAAACAAGATTCTCTGTTCCGATGAAACCAAGATTGTCTGAATGGCGAGCATCACGTCTGGAGGAAACCTGGCACCATCCCTACAGTGAAGCATGATGGTGGCAGCGTCATGCTGTGGGGATGTTTTTCAGCGGCAGGGACTGGGAGACTAGTCAGGATCGAGGCAAGGATGAGTACAGAGGGAGCCTTGATGAAAACCTGCTCCAGAGCGCTCAGGACCTCAGACTGGGTCATTGCTTCACCTTCCAACAGGACAAGGACCCTAAGGGCAAACCCAAGACAATGCAGGAGTGGCTTCGGGACAAGTCTCTGAATGTCTTTAAGTGACCCAGCCAGAGCCCGGACTTGAACCTGATCAAACATCTCTTGAGAGACCTGAAATTAGCTGTGCAGCAACGCTCCCCATCCAACCTGGCAGAGCTTGAGAGGATCTGCAGAGAAGAATGGGAGAAACTCCCCAAATACAGGTGTGCCAAGCTTGTAGCGTCTTACCTAAAAAGACTCGAGGCTGTAATCAATGCCAAAGGTGCTTCCACAAAGTACTGAGTAAAGTGCCTGAATACTTAGTGGTTTGTCCTTTAAAAGTTGCAGTGTACTGCGACACAGCTTGCATAGTGCTGCAGAATTCTATGGCACGTTATTTAAGTGCCAACCACTGGTACCATTAATGCTAGTTAGTGCTAGTTTGACCATCAGAGGGCATCTTTGAGAAGCATTTGATAGCCTTCAATAGTGGCTGTACTAGAGAATTTAACCTGTTAGGGCTAGGGGGCAGTATTGACACAGCCGGATAAAAAACGTACCCGATTTAATCTGGTTACTACTCCTGCCCAGTAACTAGAATATGCATATAATTATTGGCTTTGGATAGAAAACACCCTAAAGTTTCTAAAACTGTTTGAATGGTGTCTGTGAGTATAACAGAACTCATATGGCAGGCCAAAACCTGAGAAGATTCCATGCAGGAAGTGGCCTGTCTGACAAATTGTGTTTCATCTTGGCTCTTTTTATTGAAGACTGAGGATCTTTGCAATAACGTGACACTTCCTACGGCTCCCATAGGCTCTCAGAGCCCGGGAAAAAGCTGAATGATATCGAGGCAGGCTCTGGCTGAAACACATTATCGCTTTTGGCAAGTGGCCGATCAGAGTACTATGGGCTTAGGCGCGTGCCCGAGTCGACCGAATGCTTTATTTTCTTTCGTCTGTTTACCTAAACGCAGATTCCCGGTCGGAATATTATCGCTTTTTTATGAGAAAAATTGCATAAAAATTGA
Organism: Salmo salar; assembly: GCF_965601325.2. Lineage (NCBI taxonomy): Eukaryota > Metazoa > Chordata > Actinopteri > Salmoniformes > Salmonidae > Salmo > Salmo salar. Next base: position 155,760,423 of record NC_138291.1, read on the forward strand.
TTTTAAACAGCGGTTGACATGCTTCGAAGTACGGTAATGGAATATTTAGAATTTTTTTGTCACGAATTGCGCCATGCTCGTCACCCTTATTTACCCTTTCGGATAGTGTCTTGAACGCACAAACAAAACGCCGCTGTTTGGATATAACTATGGATTATTTTGAACCAAACCAACATTTGTTATTGAAGTAGAAGTCCTGGGAGTGCATTCTGACGAAGACAGCAAAGGTAATAACATTTTTCTTATAGTAAATCTGACTTTGATGAGTGCTAAACTTGCTGGGTGTCTAAATAGCTAGCCCTGTGATGCCGGGCTATCTACTGAGAATATTGCAAAATGTGCTTTCACCGAAAAGCTATTTTAAAATCGGACATATCAAGTGCATAGAGGAGTTCTGTATCTATAATTCTTAAAATAATTGTTATGCTTTTTGTGAACGTTTATCGTGAGTAATTTAGTAAATTCACCGGCAGTGTTCGGTGGGAATGCTAGTCACATGCTAGTCACATGCTAATGTAAAAAGCTGGTTTTTGATATAAATATGAACTTGATTGAACAAAAAATGCATGTATTGTATAACATAATGTCCTAGGGTTGTCATCTGATGAAGATCATCAAAGGTTAGTGCTACATTTAGCTGTGGTTTGGGTTTATGTGACATTATATGCTAGCTTGAAAAATGTGTGTCTGATTATTTCTGGCTGGGTACTCTGCTGACATAATCTAATGTTTTGCTTTCGTTGTAAAGCCTTTTTGAAATCGGACAGTGTGGTTAGATTAACGAGAGTCTTATCTTTAACCTCTTACATCTAGACGTTCCGCTAGCGGAACACCTGCTCCAATATCCAATGATGGGCGTGGCGCGAAATACAAACTCCTCTAAAATCCGAAAACTTCAATTTTTCAAACATATGACTATTTTACAGCATTTTAAAGACAAGACTCTCGTTAATCTAACCAGCCACTACCCAAATGCGCTACTTTTTTTCAGCCAGAGCCTGCAAAGCCACGATTCAGCTTTTTGCCGCCTTCTGAGAGCCCATGGGAGCCGTAGGAAGTGTCATGTAACAGCAGAGACCCTCTGTAATGGATAGAGATAATCAAGAAGGGCAAGAAATTGTCAGACAGGGCACTTCCTGCATGGAATCTTCTCAGGTTTTGGCCTGCCAAATGAGTTCTGTTATACTCACAGACACCATTCAAACAGTTTTAGAAACTTTGGTGTGTTTTCTATCCAAAGCTAATAATTATATGCATATTCTAGTTTCTGGGCAGGAGTAATAATCAGATTAAATCGGGTGCGTTTTTTTATCCGGCTGTGAAAATACTGCCCCCTAGCCATAACAGGTTAAAATGGTGTAAAATAGTCATATGTTTGAAAAATTGAAGTTTTTGCATTTTTTGGGAATTTGAATAACACGCCACGGGATTACACTGGCTGTTGAGTAGGTGGGACGCAGCCCATAGAGGTTAAAACCTTTTTTGTAAGAACATAGTATATGGAACTGATTTTAAGAAATGTTGCTTAATTAATTTGGTTAATATTATGGTGTTTCTATTCCAAGAAAAATGAAATACCCTCTGGGTTTCCATTAGGATCGAACAGAAAATATGGTGCTGTACAACGTGATGGTCGGGAGTAGGCTACAGTTCTGGGCTATTTAGCTAAAGAATCCCCGTGTTGTGCGGGCCCGCAGGAGACCGGGGTTCAATTCCCCGATGGGGAGGAAGGAGTAGGCTGTCCTTGTAAATAAGAATTTGTTCTTAACTGACTTGCCTAGTTAAATAAAGGTTACACTAAGAGCATAACATTTCTACATCCTAATTGTATAATTGAAGTCTAACCAATACCCAAACGGAGATTCAGTCAAAATAAAAATCTCATTGATTTGTCAAGACCAGTCCCCATTCTTGTCTCAGAGCAGCGCGAAACGGTGCTAAAAGAGTTGTAGACTATTGCTTCTATCTTCAATATGCGCTTTAAATAAATAAGACCTACACCACTTTTAGCAGCACATTACTCATCACTAGTGAGGCTCATGTTGCCTACGATAGGCTTACAGTATATAAAAAAATATGACATGACTCTCCGCCAATAATTACATATAGAGGATTGGAGGATTCTAAATTAAAAACAAAAGCTTCCTCATGGGTCTCCCGTTGGAGGCCGGCACGGGTATCTGTAGCAACGCATATTGTGTTGCGATGCGGTGACTTAGCTGCACCACTGGGGAGGCCCCATTCACATAGTATCAAAATACAGAGAGGTGTTGGAAAAGGTATATTGTCCTGCTGATGGGCTATTATAATACTGTGCATGGTGTCCAGGTCAGGATAACCAAAAATGTATTTATTAAAGACTATCAGAAAGAATGTTGGTACTTATTTATTTTGATCCAAAGCCATGCATGAGTGAGTCACTCAGCTTTATGTAGGTGCTGGCTATATGACTGTGCCATCAACTTGATGGTAATAATAACGATATTTTGGAGGTTATTTCGTTTATTTTTTAAACGAAAGTGAGCGATTTTAATCTGAATAAAAGCCAAAATAATATTTGTAAAGGCCAAAAAATTTCTGTTTTTAGATGGAGAGAAACGCTGGGCCAATTGTGCGCCACCTTATGGGACTCCCAATCACGGTCGGATGTGATGCATAATAATAGTAATACTTTTTGTTATATTATTTATTTTGTTTTTTCTGGTGGATTAAACAAATTGCAACCAATTACAGCCAGTTGTGATACAGCCAACCTAACTAAGAAATACATTTGACGATATAATTCTCCCCCTACCCTCCTCCTAGGCAAGTCTATTGTCCAGCTACCTGCTAATAGCCATAATGGCGCTGTACAACGTGACCGTGTGTGTTTGAAAGAGTATTTTCCACTAAGCAACAATTTGTTAACCCCTGTGCGGCCTCGACGGACATCCAGCGAAAAATCATATCGCCATTAGCATAACAAAATTTAATAAAAACAATTTTTCAATTTTTTTTTCTAATTATATCGTTTTATAGATACACCTCTCCTGAATCGAACCACGTTGTCTGATTTCAAAAAGGCTTTACAGCAAAAGCAAAACATTAGATTATGTTAGAGGAGTATATCGTAAAAGTAGCCACATAGCCATTTTCCGACCAACCACATGCATCACAAATAACCAAAAAACAGCTAAATGCAGCACTAACCTTTTACAAACTTCATCAGATGACACTCCTAGGACATCATGTTACACAATACATGCATTCTTTTGTTCGATAAAGTTCATATTTATATATAAAAACAGCATTTTACATCGGCGCGTAACGTTGACTAACTAAATTACTATTCGAAAACATTTTTAAAATATAATATTGTCATTCTAAGATTTATAGATGAATATCTCTTGAAAGCACCTGTAATGCCAGATTTAAAAATAACTTTACTGGGTAATCACACTTTGCGATAAAAGGGGATGCGATACTCAGAACAATAGGCTAGCAATAGGCTAGCCATCTTGGAACAATCGCATATCACATCTAGTCTTGTATACTATTGTCAATAATCCCTTACCTTTGATTATCTTCATCCTTAGGCACTTCCAGGAATCCCAGGTCCACAACAAATGTATTTTCGTTCGAAAAAGTTCATCCTTTATGTTCCATTAGCTTGTTGTTGTTAGCACGTTCAGAAGGCTAAACCAAAAGTTCCGACGTGCGCGGGGCTACTCTTTCAACAAAATGCATTTTTTTCTTATTTAGGTTCGTTCAAACATGTCAAACGTTGTATAACATAAATCTGTAGGGCCTTTTTCAACGAGAGCTCCAATAAGATTCGAGGGGGACGATTGCATTATGTTTCAAAACGTTTCGAAAGGGGAGGGTAACCAGGGGCGCCGGCATCATAATGGTGATGGCCCTCTCCGTGTGACCACGTTCCACTGCGTCTCATTCATTCAGTTTTCACAGTAGAAGGCTCAAATCACTTTGTAAAGACTGGGGACATCTAGTGGAAGCAATAGGAAGTGCTCAATGAACCATAGCTCACGGTGTGATTTAATAGGCAACGTGATGAAGTTGAGTTCGCAATTCAGAATTCCACTTCCTGTTTCAATCTGTCTCGGGGTTTTGACTGCCATATGAGTTCTGTTATACTCACAGACACCATTCAAACAGTTTTAGAAACTTTAGGGTGTTTTCTATCCAAAGCCAATAATTATATGCATATTCTAGTTACTGGGCAGGAGTAGTAACCAGATTAAACTGGGTACGTTTTTTATCCGGCCGTGTCAATACTGCCCCCTAGCCCTAACAGGTTAAGGGTGTTGTATGTATAGTGAAGGTGATATGGTCCTTGACTTTCAAAGTACTTCATGATCACAGAAGTGAGTGCAACCGGGCCGGCAGCTTTGCTTGGGTTAACACACTTGAACGTCCTACTCATGTCGGCTACAGAGATCGGGAGCCCGCAGTCCTCGTGAGCAGCGGGGGCAATGTCGGTGACTCGGTGTTGTTTTCCTCTTTGATTGTCTTGCGGTGGTCGTAGGTGGTCTGTTTGTATTCGTACATGTTTCCAGTTACCTTGCCGTGGTTAAATGTGTGTGGTTCGCACTTTCAGTTGCTTTGGTAATGCTGCCATCTAGCTGTGGTTTTTGTTTTGGGTATGTTCTTACAGTCACTGTAGAAACAACATTCTCTATGCACTTTCTGATGAACCCAGAGACAGAGTCGGTGTATTCGGCGATGTTATTCTCAGAGGCGGCCTGAACATATCCTAGTCTGCGTGATCAAAACAGTTCTGTAGCATGGATTCCGATTGGTCAGACCAACGTTAAACAGACCTTACCACGATTGCCTCCTGTTTTGGGAGTATTTTCCTTAAATTTCCTTTGTTAAAGTCCCTGGCTAAAACAAATGCGGTATATGCTTTTTCCAATTTGTTCAATGTCCCATGTTATTCTTTGAGTGCCAGCGTGGTGTCAGCTTGTGGGGGGATATACACAGCCGTGATCCAAACAGCTGTGAATTCTCTCGGGAGATAATGGGGTCGTCATTTATCGTAAGGTATTCCAGGTCAGGGGAACAGAAACTCTTAAGGCGTTTGTGCATTCTGACAATCACTCAATGAGTTGTTGATCATGAAACATACTACTCTGCCTTTGTTTTTCCCCTGTCCTCGCAATGTACGGAAAAATCAGCAGGCTGTATAGCCTGTTCAGGCACCCCCCCCCTGACATCTAAATCTCTGTAAGGCTTATTACATTACAGTCACTCGTATCTCTCTCGTAGGAAGTCCACACTCTGGACAATAAATGTTGCGAGCTCAGAGACTGCACATTAGCAAGTAATGGACTAGAAAGCGTAGGGTGGTTTAGCCTTTTCCTTAATGGGACTAGTACTCTAGCTCGCCTTTCCCTTGTCCAGAAGTGCTTTTCCATCATAAGAAATAATACTAGAAACTTTCTGATCAAATAACGTTAAAAAAAATAATACTAAAATAAACTAAGGACTGCAAAGTTGGTTGGGAGCTAGCAACAGGGCGACCATCATCAGCGCCATCTTGTTCACAGTGAATTGGGAGGGTGAGATTGAGATTACTTTTAGATACCGTGTGATTTAGGTTATCTGTCCTCATCCTACAGACAATGGAGTGGAATGGCTATGTCACATTACAGTACAGGGATTGCACGTGTACTTCTCTCTATTACCAGCGGGGAGAAGTCTCTTTCTCCCCTTTCTCTACCTCACCCCCCCTCTTTCTTTCACACTCTCTCATCTATCCACCCACTCTTTCCCTCTCGTATGGTCCCTCTGTCTCTCTGATAGCCAGTGTTGGCTTTTACCTGAACATATGCGTGGATCTGGGGTGTTTAAACACGCAGCCAAGCTTTCAGGAGCTGGCAAATCATCTGGCGACCCCAATCAACTGGCATCGAATGCAGCTAGCTAGTTTAGCCTACTCAAACAGAGAAGGATGCTATGTTAGCTAGCTGGCTATGGCTATCCAACACTGGAACTCTTCCAAGTCAAGGTGATTGATTGCCTTGTTTTCCCTGGCTGGCACAGTTTGTGTGTTTAGAGTTGTGTCCAGCCTATCCTCCTCTCACATCCCACAGGGTCCCCTCATCAGAACGCCCACACACACACACACACACACACACACACACACACACACACACACACACACACACACACACACACACACAACATTGAAATGTTGCCTCTAAACTCTGAAACACCAGCAAAGCCGCAGGACCTGGCTGTTGGGTCTGGCTTTGCTATTGTACCAGAAGCAGTCACAGTTGGCCATAAGTGTGAATTATTTATTGATTATAGGGCCAGATCCTGATCTTCAGATGTAGTTCCGTTCACTTACATGTACAGTGTATATATGCCATTTTGCAGACGCTTTTATCCAAAGCGACTTAGTCATGCTTGCGTACATTTTACATATGGGTGGTCCCGGGAATCAAACCAACTACCTTGGCATTACATGTCCCATGCTCTACCAGCCGAGCTACAAAGGACCACTTGTAAACATATTGAGTCTGTCAAAGCCAGCTAATCAAAGAGTATTAAGAGTGAATGGTAGAGCTTGAGCTGTCACTGGAATTGGGCTTCTTGGTACCCTGTGTTTTGTGTGTGCGCGCGCAAGGCCAAGCAGGTGTCGGGCTACAGTGCACAGGTGGGATGTGTTGAAAGTACAGTTCTGGGTGCCAAAGTGGAGTGGCCTGATTACAGTACAACAACAGTCAAGGCAAGGTGACCTGGAGCAGTTTATTTGCACACAGGGAGTTGTGGATTCTGGCTATTTTCCCTCCCTCGTTCATCACCCTTCTCAATCACCCTCTGTCCATTTCTCTTTCCCTTGTCTGCCCTCTCTCTCATTCTTTGCTCCATATCTGTCCCTCTGACACCCTCTCTCGCTCATGATGGACTGTTTCCATCTCTCTCTATCCATCTCTCTCTTCTTCTTTTGTCCCTTTCTGAAACACACTCTATCCCTCTCCCTCCTCCTCTCTTTCCCTGTCCCATTCTCCTTACACTGGCATCCCTCTCTTCTTCTCTCCAGTGTGGAGGTGTGCTTCAGAGAGAGCAGCCTTCCCTATCTCTTGGGAGCAGGCGTGAGAGACCAGACACACTCTCCTCTTTCTCGACCCATGGCCCTTGGGGATAAACCTACCCAAATGTCATGCTGTTCTTAACCCAAAGTGAAATCAAACCCCAGACATCCTCTTCATTATCTGCCCTGAGCCACCGCAGCGCACCGCACTACCAAATATTCATACCAAAAACAATAACACAGATCTCTCTTCTCTTCTCCGCCTTCGTCTCTCCTCTTGCTCTGTCTGGAGCAGCAGGGGAGGGAAGAACGTGTGTCTCTCACTCATTCCATGTGAGGGAAAGAAAGGTGGAGGAAGAAGTAGTCCTGTTTCACTCAATTGGGACAGAGTAGTTTCTAAATATGCTGTGAAGAGAAGACATTGTGTCCTCGTCTCCTGAGAGCTCTTTTGATTCACCGTTGCCAGAGCCGAGTCTCAATAGATAAGGTGACATTCACACTGCCTCTCTCTCGCTCTGTCTCTCTCGCTCTGTCTCTCTCGCTCTGTCTCTCTCGCTCTGTCTCTCTCGCTCTGTCTCTCGTGCGCGCTCTCTCTCACACGTGCTCTCTTTCTCTCTGACACACACTTTGACTTGTTCCACATATGAACACTTCCTTACCTAACGTCACCAGTATTGCACACACCTTACACATCATAATCAAGTCCTTGCTAGGGCTTTTCCATGGCAAATAAAGCTTGGGAAATAAATACATGTGTTGTTTTTCTTCTCTCAATGGCGAAATTGTATTTAAATGCAGTTTGATGGCACATGGCGCTACATTGATTGGCACCCAGTTGTGATGTTGGATCCAGCGGCGGGCAGAAGATCTAATATAACCAGACAGACACATACTGAAGTAATTAGAGGCACTTTCGTGCTGACAGTGGAGAAGGGCCAATTATGTTTTGTTAGCCAGGCAGGCAGGGCAGGGTGCTAGCTATCTGGCTGCATTGTGTTGTGTAACCAGCCAGTATCTTTTAATTAGCAGCTGAGTAAGTCTGGGGGAAGAACCAACCAGAACCAGCACACAGCGAGCAGTAATTATGGACAGAGCCAGGACTAGGAGCTCACCGCCCCAGGGCGTTGCCTTTTACTTCGGCCGGTCGAGTGCAAACATACACACTCACGCAGACACACACACACAACCTTGATTGGAGATGCAGGCTGAATTAGATTGTGTCTCCCAGATGACCTTAAGCCAGTGGCTGTAATGGAGGAGACAATTGTGAATGCCCTCGTCTCGCTCTCTCTCTAGCGCTATCGCTCCCTCACTTCCTCTCTCTCTCTAGCTCTATCGCTCCCTCACTTCCTCTCTCTCTCTAGCTCTATCGCTCCCTCACTTCCTCTCTCTCTCTAGCGCTATCGCTCCCTCACTTCCTCTCTCTCTCTAGCTCTATCGCTCCCTCACTTCCTCTCTCTCTATAGCTCTATCGCTCCCTCACTTCCTCTCTCTCTCTAGCTCTATCGCTCCCTCACTTCCTCTCTCTCTCTAGCTCTATCGCTCCCTCACTTCTCTCTCTCTCGCTCCCTCACTTCCTCTCTCTCTCTAGCTCTATCGCTTCCTCTCTCTCTCTAGCTCTATCGCTCCCTCACTTCTCTCTCTCTAGCTCTATCGCTCCCTCACTTCCTCTCTCTCTAGCTCTATCGCTCCCTCACTTCCTCTCTCTCTCTAGCTCTATCGCTCCCTCACTTCTCTAGCTCTATCGCTCCCTCACTTCTTCTCTCTCTCTCTAGCTCTATCGCTCCCTCACTTCTTCTCTCTCTCTCTAGCTCTATCGTCCCTTACTACTTCTCTCTCTCTGTCTAGCTCTATCGTCCCTCACTTCCTCTCTCTAGCTCTATCGCTCCCTCACTTCTTCTCTCTAGCTCTATCGCTCCCTCACTTCCTCTCTCTCTCTAGCTCTATCGCTCACTTACTTCCTCTCTCTCTCTAGCTCTATCGCTCCCTCACGTCTCTCTCTCTAGCTCTATCGCTCCCTCACTTCTTCTCTCTCTCTCTAGCTCTATCGCTCCCTCACTTCTTCTCTCTCTCTCTCTCTAGCTCTATCGTCCCTTACTACTTCTCTCTCTCTGTCTAGCTCTATCGTCCCTCACTTCCTCTCTCTAGCTCTATCGCTCCCTCACTTCTTCTCTCTAGCTCTATCGCTCCCTCACTTCCTCTCTCTCTCTAGCTCTATCGCTCACTTACTTCCTCTCTCTCTCTAGCTCTATCGCTCCCTCACGTCTCTCTCTCTAGCTCTATCGCTCCCTCAATTCTTCTCTCTCTCTAGCTCTATCGCTCCCACACTTCTTCTCTCTCTCTAGCTCTATCACTCCCTCACTTCCTCTCTCTCTCTAGCTCTATCGCTCCCTCACTTCTCTCTCTCTAGCTCTATCGCTCCCTCACTTCTCTCTCTCTCTCCAGCTCTATCGCTCCCTCACTTCTCTCTCTCTCTCCAGCTCTATCGCTCCCTCACTTCTTCTCTCTCCCTTGCTCTATCGCTCCCACACTACTTCTCTCTCTCTAGCTCTATCGCTCCCACACTTCTTCTCTCTCTCTCTAGCTCTATCACTCCCACACTTCTCTCTCTCTAGCTCTATCGCTCCCGCACTTCTCCTCTCTCTCTCTAGCTCTATCGCTCCCACACTTCTTCTCTCTCTCTAGCTCTATCGCTCCCTCACTTCTTCTCTCTCTCTAGCTCTATCGCTCCCTCACTTCTTCTCTCTCTAGCTCTATCGCTCCCTCACTTCTCTCTCTCTCTAGCTCTATCGCTCCCTCACTTCTTCTCTCTCTCTAGCTCTATCGCTCCCACACTTCTTCTCTCTCTCTCTAGCTCTATCGCTCCCTCACTTCTTCTCTCTCTCTCTAGCTCTATCGCTCCCTCACTTCTTCTCTCTCTCTAGCTCTATCGCTCCCTCACTTCTCTCTCTCTAGCTCTATCGCTCCCTCACTTCTTCTCTCTCTCTAGCTCTATCGCTCCCTCACTTCTTCTCTCTCTAGCTCTATCGCTCCCACACTTCTTCTCTCTCTCTCTAGCTCTATCGCTCCCACACTTCTTCTCTCTCTCTCTAGCTCTATCGCTCTCTCTCACTCCTCAGCACGCTTATTCTGAGAGGGAAGCCTTCAGATTTTCTTGCACTCGTTAAACTAGAAAAGGCCCAAGGTGCAGATCTGTCTGTCATTAATATGCCCTCTTTCCCCCTCCTTTTCTCTCCTCCGCTCATCCCTCTCGCTCTCTCTCTTTCCTTCTCTCTATCCTAGCCACAGCTGCCAAAGTTCCCAGTGGCCACCGTCGTCTCTGTCCCCCCTCCGTTGGCTTCCAGAGCACCTGTGTACCTTGCTGATCAAAGACCCCCTGACGCCAAATCCTTCAAAAGCAAAGAGCCCCCCTCTTCCTCCCTCCTGCTACCCACCTCCTCATCCTCCTCTACCTCCAGAAGACCGGCGAAGGTGCGGGACAGAGCGAAAGGAGACAGAGACAAGAAGAAGAAGAAACACAAGAAGAGGTCACCGGCGAGATCGCGGTCTCGCTCCAAGTCGCGGTCCAAAACCAAGCATGCCCTGCCCAGCGCCTACAAAACAGTCCGCAGGTCTAGGTGAGTGGTCCAACCCCTTTCCCCACAATAAACTGTCTCTCTCATCACAACATGGCCTTTACAGTGGAATAGGTGTTATGTGGCCTGAGGCTCAGACTTTTGAACATAATTCATTAACGATCAAACTGCTCTGTTTATGAACCTACAGTACCTGATGCCTCTACCGTGCCTACTGCCTAATGAAGGAAGTGGCTTTCTGGCTGGCTGGCAGTATTCTTTTGCAGCAGCTTCACTATAGCGGGTCGGCTTCCTCGCTGTTTCCCGATGCCTCAACACACTCCAAGTTTTTAATGTCAAATGTTTTCTCCCCCTCCTCTCACTCTTTTTGAAAATCAAGGCCAGTTTGTCATTATCAGCGGGTGGAGTTGCTGTAATTATGCCAGCCTCGTGTCATTCTGACGAGCCTTAATGTAATTTCACTGAGATTTAATCGTTTCTGCCCGAGGTTTTAAATCACTTACGGTATGTGAATTAAAGGGCTTAGATTGAGAAGGGGGCCTCTACTGAGCCTCGTGTCAGAGATTTCACTCCTCTAATGTGCAAGCACGCCAAATTTCATCCCTTAATCAAAAAATAATTCTCCTCGACCGCGAAAGTCAAAATAAAATACAAAAATCCTGGTTGCGGGAGAGTGAAATGGATCCCTGATAATGAGCAGTCACAGAATCAGTCAGCGTTTTGTTTTGTGTTGGGAGGCTGGAAGAGGCTATCCCCAGCATCTTCCTTACTAATCCTGAGAATGATGTCTTGGGAATGGAGCCTTCCTGCAGGTGGCTAGCTGGCTGCGTATATGTTTTTGTGCATCCCAAATAGCACCCTGGGGAAAAAGTTGTGCACTATTTAGGGAATAGGTCCCTGGTCAAAAGTAGTGCACTATATAGGGAATAGGGTGTCATTTGAGAGGCAGCCTGTCTGTCTGGGTCTCAGGGGTGACAACCGAGTTAAGCTGGCAGCTCACTCTCCTCGTGTCCTTTCTCCCCCTCATCTCCAGCTCTGTTAGTGACACGCTGAGTGCTGTCAGATACTGAAAGGATTACACACACACATGTCTCTGACCCCGTCATAACTGTCCATCACACAAAGACAGAGCTACACACTCATACAGGGAGAGAGGACATGGTTAATGAGGACCCTGGCTGTGACACGGGGGGAGTTTCCCCCCTCATTAACTCGTCAGCTGCTCGTCATTAACTGGCCTACTACTTTCCCACCATCTCTCTTTCTCTCTCCCTTCCCCTCATCCCTCCTACCCCTCCCTCCTCCTCTCTGTCCATCATCTGCATCCTGTCTTAGTCTCATGGTCAACTCTGTCCTGTCAGCCCTCTGACATTGTCTGTAGTCATTGACAGGTCTGTCCTGCCCCCATCCTTAGCCCCTGAACCCCTTCCCCCGGGGCCCTTTGCCCCGGGGGAAGTCTAAGATCATTACCAGTGGAGTGTAGAGGCCCCCGTGGGCCCATGAAGGGCCAGGATGGGGTCAACAAAATCCATACAGGACAGATAATGAGGTAGGAGATTCGGGGATGGATGGGAAAGAGCAGCCACTAAGAGGCCTAAGGATGCATCCCAAATGACACCCTATTTCCTATAGGCCCTGATCAAAAGTAGTGCACTATAAAGGGATTAGAGTGCCATTTGGGGTACAGTCTCGATGTGGACAGAACTCATCCAATTTGCTCTTTAAAGTGTCTCTTTGATGGAGGTTTGGAATCATTGATCATATGCTCTGGTACTCTGCTCAGGCTAAGTGGATGTAGATTTCCCCCTGCATTTTAAATTGCCCTCAACCCCTTCCTCTGACAACTTCCTTTTTGCTCACTTTGTGGCCTCTTCAGCCCCTATGGCAGAGGATGACCTCTCTGTGTTTATCCTCGGGCCAAATTGGCGTTCGTCCAGCGGTCCACTGTGTCCCCGGCTGTACTTTTTAAACGGCTCCATTAGATTACGTTTTCAGCTCTGTGTGGCCAGTTTGTGTGTGTGCATTAAATATGTTTCTCTGTGGCTGTCTCTGTGTCTGAGGGAAAGTAGATCCAGACATGCACGTACACTAGTGTTCTTAAATAAACGCTCATTTGTTGCTGGTTGGTGGGGGTTGGAGGGGGTTGCCTTTAAATCAGGAGAAATGTGATTGTTTTTGTTATTATTGCGTGAGTCATTTGGTGTCGTTGTTGCTCTTGACAGTGGGATGTGAAACGGCTGAATCACCATGGTAATGGCATAATGGCTGTCCTGTATTATAAAGAGGGAGAGAGAGGAGCCTGTGATTTAACCACTCTGTAGACTCTCAGGTTGCGTCTCAAATTGCAACCGATTCCCTATATAGTGCAGTACTTTTGACCAGAGCTTTGTGCACTCTATAAGGAATAACGGACCATTTAGAACACAGCCACTGACATTTACATAGTGGCCTCTTGTCCTCCCTTAATATGTCCAATCTAATGGAGACTGATCTTAATTGGAGCAACAGATGGTAATATTAAAGTACAATTTAACTTTGTTTTTTAACCAAATCTGTATTTTGGATGTTATAGAAGTTACCAGACACTTTTTTGGGGGGTGCGATTTGGTTTTGAGAAACTTACCCCACCAGCGATAGACTTCCTCATGTTCATTCTGCAGTTTCAGGGGCATAGATAAAATATTAACAAACACTCCAAAAACACCCAGCTACTACTTCTCTGCGTAGCCCATGCATGTGCACACAAAAAAATATAGCACTTGAGTCCAACAAAATGGAATATTATAACGTTGTGGATAAAGTTCAGAATGACACAATTTCATGTGTACAACGTCTAAAGACCTGCATCATTGCCGTTTCTAAAATGACGTATTTGGGTGTTTTTGGAACCTTTGCCAATGCTTTATCTGTGCCCCTGCAACTGCAGAACAAGCTTGTGGAAGTCTATCGCTGGTGGGGTAAGTTTCTCAAAACCAAGTGAAATCACAGAAAATTGACCGGACACTTCCATAACATGCTATTTACTACCAAATACAGATGTGGTTAACCCTTTAGACCCAAATAGAATTCTAGAATGCTGATGTAGATTACTGAGATTTTTCAAAACAATCTCATTTTGTCACACATTTAAAACAGACAGACATAACTCAAAAACAAAGAACAAATGACAATTACAAGTTTTAGTTTTAAAGAACACAACCTCAATAGGAATAACACTAATTTTGTCTTCCATTGTCTAAAGACACTATCAAAAAACAATTAACACAACAAAAAACCCTAGAATACATTTGACTAAATGACTTACTCAAAATGTACCAAGTATAATATAATATACTTATAAATATTATTTACATTCAAATAAAAATGTTTTCCAAAACGTGGACAGAGGACTATATTCAGAAAGTATTTCAAAAACCACACAAAGTAGTCTATGTAAAAATGCAAACAGCTATTCAGAAACTATTTCAAAATGTAGATTGAGACACACAAAATGTCGAAATAGTAACCTGCTTTGACAATAATTCAGTGAATGCAACAAGTATTAGATTGATACAAACACAACTGTTAGACAATTTTCCCATATTTCACACTGCCACTTTAGTGTTTGCATTTAGCCTACAGTATCTCATGGAACTTCTGGAAGCATGTCACTTTTCTTGCCTGACAGACTAACTAGTAATAGCATGCAGCTTGGGCCATTTCCATATGAATTATATCAGTAGAAACAAGACAACACACCCAACAGCTAAACACGGAAACTATTTCCATGAGACACAGAGCAATCATTCAAGCTTCACCTCTGATGTGCTTGCCAAGTGATCATGACAGGACTTTCTAATCTGACAGTTATTTCCCAAATTTCACAGCATCTAACATCGACAACACCAAACATACATCTGCTCTCTACTTATTTCACTCACCTCGACGCTTTTCAAAGTGCAAGGACGTGTCTGTATCACCAACCACTATACTATAGATACAGCCTCTTTCACAGTGAAAAAGTTGTCTGCTTCGGCGCCTTCATTTTGAGTAAAACATTTTTTTAAAGTCAAATGACAGCATATCCTGTTTCTGGTTGATGATAACAGCCACGTGAATACGACAGCAGGTTGTTTGCAAGTTAATTTTACGATATAGACACATATTATTGTTCGTAAAACAAGGGCAGTAAACTCTAATTAATAAATGGAGACTCCGAACTGTTCAAAATATTTTTTTCTTTGCCCTCCATCTCAATATAGTAACTATGACCACACCCATGAACAGTACTCTGATTGGTAATAAAACTGAGAGGTGGGTAGAGCAGTAGAGGTCAGAGTACAGGGCATGGGGGCAGTTAGGTGGCCAGGGAATAGGCTGGGGCGTGGGAGGTCAGCCCCAGAGACCAGCTGCTGGTTAAAGCAGCAGATTGTAAAAAATTGGCAATTTCCCTCCAATTGAGTATTTCACACCCTCCATCTCTCCTCAGTGGTCTCAGTGCTTCACCACTAGAGAAAAGCTAGTTTGGCCTCGGGCACTGGGGAAAATACTGCATATTTCATTTTTTATGTTGCTTTGAGTTTTCCTCTCCGTGCTTCCATCTGTGTTCCCTCTTCCCACCTCTCTCCCTCTTTCTTTCTCTCTCACTCCCCCCTTCTCTTCTCCCCCTGTCTCTCTCTCCCTCCTTCCATCTCTGTGTTCATCTCTCTTTCCCTGTGTCTGTCTGCAGGTCTCGCTCCAGGTCCCCTGGGAGGAAGAACAGGGGGGACAGAAGGGCTCGCTCATCTGAGAGGAGGCGTGAGGAGAGGGAGAGGGAGCGCTATGGCCCTGCCGCCTGTCGCCTTGGCAACAACCTCGCTCTGCCCAGGAGGCACTCCAGATCCAGGTAGGTAGGGCTGGGAACCTTGGAAACAGTCATAAAGGGGAAACAGTGGGACAATGCTGTGAGAGAACTACATTTCTGTATTCAATGTAGCAGTTTGAGCTCCAGCAGCTCAGTGACTGTCTGTTTTGTCTCTCAATCCATTACTTCCTGAAAGGGTTTGTGCAGTTTCACCATGTCTCTCTCTATCCCTTCCTCCCTGTGCTCCAGGTCCCCTCATGAGAAGAGGAAGAGTAAGAGTTCTAGGGGCCAGCTCCAGAACAAGGGCTCCTCCTGTTCCCCCTCCTCATCCCCCGGCAGAGCCAAGAAGTCCCCCAGCGCCTCCCCTCCCACAAGCCCCACCTCCAGCCTCTCCAGGTAAAGCACCCCACCTCACCAGGCTGTTTATTAGGGCTGTCCCCAACTTTAAAAAATCTTGGTCGACCACGAGTCATCTGTTCTTTCGACAAATCGATTGGACTACATTTTGAAGCGTGTATTTTTCCATATATTGACACATCCGATGTATTTTAATCAAATCAACTACACGACGTGACCAAATGTATGTGGACATCTGCTCGTCTAATACCTCATTCCAAAATCATGGGCATTAATATGGAGTTGGTCCCGTCTTTGCTGCTATATATTTGCTGCCTCCACTCTTTTGGTAAGGCTTTCCACCAGATTTTGGCACATTGCTGCGGGCACTTGCTTCCGTTCAGTCACAACAGTATTACTGATGTCAGGCACTGATTAGGCCTGGCTCGCAGTCGGCATTCCAATTCATCTTAACCTCTATGGGCTAGGTGGGACGCAAGCGTCCCACCCGTGGTGCACTCCAACAGCAGGTGCATTTCAAGAGCGGCAAATTTGAATCCAAATAAATGTCAAAATTCAAATTTTTCAAACATACAACTATTTTACACCCTTTGAAAGATAAACATCTCCTTAATCTAACCACGTTTTACGATTTCAAAAAGGTTTTACGGCGAAAGCATAAATTTAGAGTATGTTAGGACAGTACATTTACAAGAGTTGTGTGTAATGTTTTGTCAATTCAAAGACAGGGTCACCAAAACCATAAAACCAGCTAAAATGATGCACTAACCTTTTACAATCTCCATCAGATGACACTCCTAGGACATTATGTTAGACAATGCAAGCATTTTTAGTTCTATCAAGTTCATATTTATATCCAAAAACAGCGTTTTACTATGGCATTGATGTTGAGGAAATCGTTTCCCTCCAATAACCGGCAGTCAAGTCAGCATCACAAATTAAATAATTAAAATTAGAAAACATTAGTAAAATATTATATTGTCATTTAAAGAATTATAGATTTACATCTCTTGAACGCAATCAACTTGCCAGATTTAAAAATAACCTTACTGGGAAATCACACTTTGCAATAATCTGAGCCCTGCGCCCAGAAAAATACGCGTTGCGATACAGACTAGCCGTCATGTTGGGGAGATCTAAAATCGAAAATACTATGTAAATAATCCATTACCTTTGATTCTCTTCATCAGATGTCACTTCCAGGTATCACAGGTCCATAACGAATGTAGTTTTGTTCAAAAAAGCTCATCATTTATGTCCAAAAATCTCCGTCTTGTTAGCACATGATCTAAGCCAGCCGGACTTCTCGTCATGAACGAGGGGAAAAAATATATTTACGTTCGTTCAAACATGTCAAACGTTGTATAGCATAAATCATTAGGGCCTTTTTTAACCAGAACATGAATAATATTCAAGGTGGACGAATGCATTCTCTTTTATAACGTATTGGAACGAGGGTACCCAACATGAACTCGAGCGCCAGGTGTCTAATGGGCCATCATCGTTCCATGGCTCTTGTTCGGTCAGATCTCCCTCCAGAAGACTCAAAACACTTTGTAAAGGCTGGTGACATCTAGTGGAAGCAATAGGAAGTGCCAAAATATTCCTCAGCCCCTGTGTTTTTCAATGGCATAGGTTTAAAGGTAATACAACACATCAGGTATCCACTTCCTGTCAGAAAATGTCTCAGGGTTTTGCCTGCCAAATGAGTTCTGTTATACTCACAGACACCATTCAAACAGTTTTAGAAACTTTAGAGTGTTTTCTATCCATATATAATAAGTATATGCATATTCTAGTTAGGATTCGTAACCAGATTAAATCGGGTACATTTTTTTATCCAGCCGTGCAAATACTGCCCCCTAGCCCTAACAGGTTAAAGGTGTTCGATGGGGTTGAGGTCAGGGCTCTGTGCAGGCCAGTCAAGTTCTTCCACACCGATCTCGAACAAACCATTTCTGTATGGACCTTGCTTTGTGCACGGGGGCATTGTCATGCTGAAACAGGAAAGAGCCTTTCCCAAACTGTTGCCACAAAGTTGGAAGCACGGAATCGTCTAGAATGTCATTGTATGCTGTAGCACTGAGATTTCCCTTCACTGGAACTAAGGGGCCTAGCCCGAACCATGGAAAAACAGCCTCAGACCATTATTCCTCCTCCACCAAACTTTACAGTTGACACTTTGCATTGGGGCAGGTAGCGTTCTCCTGGCATCCGCCAAACCCAGATTCGTCCGTCGAACTGCCAGATGGTGACGCGTGATTCATCACTCCAGAGAACGCATTGTCCACATACTTTTGTATGTAGTGTATATTCACTGAGCTTGTTTGATGCTTTAAGCACACTGTTTGATTAAATAACTAAGACACACAAATTACTAGTGGGAGTCCAACCAGCAATTGATTTGATTGTGCAGGTTCCGGGATCAGACTTGCTGTGCTGTGTTTAAAAAAAGAAAAGACCAAGTGACTGTGACTAGCACCCGTTGTCTCTCTCTCCTCCCTGCTACACCACCACCACCAAACATCAAAGTGTTTATCTCGCTGTGTTCCTGAATCTGCAACATAAGTACAGCCATTTCTGACTGAAAAGTTCTGTTACCGAAATCCCTAATTTGTTTAGGGGAAACATTCCCTTAACCCTTGCTCTCTTTACGTGACACATGTATGCATGTAACCAAAGACCTATTCGCACGGGACTAGTATTACTAGGGAATGTTGATAATGTAATTATTACTCCAAAATATATTGGAGCAATCTGAGGTATGTCGTAAATGCCTCCCAGCCTTCAGATGTGAGATAAACTTTCCAATTACACTTGATGTGTTTTAAGTCTATGGATGAAAAAGTAAACGTATCATTTCCAAACATTTAGGTCAGTATGCAGCTTTGTGGTCTATTAACTGCAAGGGTTGCATTAAATAGGCTCAATATTTTTTTGCTTAAGCGTTTGGCAATATTCAATAAATATGCAATAAACATACAGTACCAGTCAAAAGTTTGGACACACCGACTCATTCCATGGGTTTTCCTTTATTTTTACTATTTTCTACATTGTAGAATAGTAGTGAAGACATCAAAACTATGAAATAACACATATGGAATCATGTAGTAACCAAAAAAGTGTTAAACAAATCAAAATATATTTTAGATTTCAGATTTTTCAAAGTAGTCACACTTTGCCTTGATGACAGCTTTGCACACTCTTGGCATTCTCTCAACCAGCTTCATGAGGAATGCTTTTCCAACAGTCTTGAAGGAGTTCCCACATATGCTGAGCACTTGTTGGCTACTTTTCCTTTACTCTGTGGTCCAACTCATCCCAAACCATCTCAATTGGGTTGAGGTCAGGTGATTGTGGAGGCCAGGTCATCTGATGTAGCACTCCATCACTCTCCCTCTTGGTCAAATAGCCCTTACACAGCCTGGAGGTGTGTTTTGGGTCATTGTCCTGTTGAAAAACAAATGATAGTCCCACTAAGCGCAAACCAGATGAGATGGCATATCGCTTCAGAATGCTGTGGTAGCCATGCTGGTTAAGTGGGCCTTGAATTCTAAATAAATCACAGACGGTGTCAACAGTAAAGCACCATCACACCACCTCCTCCGTACTTCACGGTGGGAACCACATATGCGGAGATAATTCGTTTACCTACTCTGCTTCTCACAAAGACACGGCAGTTGGAACCAAAAATGTCAAATTTGGACTCATCAGACCAAAGGACAGATTTCCACCGGTCTAATGTCAATTGCTGATGTTTCTTGGCCCAAGCAAGTCTCTTCTTCTTATTGGTGTCCTTTAGTAGTGGTTTATTTGCAGAAATTTGACCATGAAGGCCTGATTCACGCAGTCTTCTCTGAACAGTTGATGTTGAGATGTGTCTGTTACTTCAACTCAGTGAAGCATTTATTTGGGCTGCAGTCTGAGGCTGGTAACTCTAATGAACTTATCCTCTGCAGCAGAGGTAACTCTGGGTTTTCCTTTCCTGTGGTGGTCCTCATAAGAGCCAGTTTCATCATAGCGCTTGATGGTTTTTGCGACTGCACTTGAAGAAACTTTCAAAGTTCTTGACATTTTCTGGATTGACTGGTCTTCATGTCTTAAAGTAATGATGGACTGTTGTGTCTCTTTGCTTATTTGAGCTGTTCTTGCCATAATATGGATTTGGTCTTTTACCGAATAGGGCTATCTTCTGTATACCACCCCTACCTTGTTACAACCACAACTGATTGTCTCAAACGCATTAAGAAGGAAAGAAATTCCACAGATTGACTTTTGACAAGGCACACCTGTTAATTGAAATGCATTCCAAGTGACTACCTCATGAAGCTGGTTGAGAGAATGCCAAGAGTGCTTTTTTTTTACACTTTTTTGCTTACTACATGATTCCATATGTGTTATTTCAGAATTTTGATGACTTCACTATTGTTCTACAATGTAGAAAATAGTAAAAAATCTTGGTCGACCAACAGCCTATCAACCACACAATTGACCAGTCAAATAAATGGGGTCAGCCCTATGTCCATTATCTTGTCTACATACTTTTTATCTGATTTTATTAATTTACATTTACACTGAAAACGTTTTACATAAAACATAGAAAAATGCAAGTGAAATGCTCGCACTGCGGAGCCCTGACAACCTGCCAACATGGCTGGTGAAATAGACATCTTATCCACCAATGCCAAAATCTACCCACAGATGGCGGGTGTTAATATGAGGCCCTGTCTCCATCCCTCCCGGCCACTGAAATCCCTCTCACTTTACTCTCGCTCTCTTTTCTCTCTATCTCCCTAATCTTTCTCCCTCTCTCTTTTAACCCTTCTATCTTTTTTCTCTCCCCCTCTCCCCCCCCCCCCTCCCTCCCTCCCTGTCTGTCTTCCTGTCTGTCTTCCTGTCTGTCTCCCTGTCTGTCTCTGTTTGTCTGTCTCTCTGTCGCTTGCTCTCTGTCTGTCTCTCTGTCTGTCTCTCTGTCTGTCTCTCTGTCTGGGGAGCCAGACAGAGGGATTTCTTCGGAAAGAAATAAAACAACAGTAAAAAGTCAGGCTATATAGGCTATATAACAACAGTCTACCTGTGTCTCTCTCTCGCTCTCTCCCTCTCTCTTTAGGGACGGCTCACAGGAGAAAGATAAACAAGTTCCCTCAACCGTCTCCTCCATGCAGTCCAAAATCACTCAGGTACCTCTTCTTCACTGTCTCACTGTACAGTGCCTTCGGAAAGTATTCAGACCCCTTGACTTTTTCCACATTTTGTTATGTTACAGCCTTATTCAAAAAATGTATTACATTTAAAAAAAATCCTCAGCAATCTACACACAATACCCCATAATGACAAAGCTAAGACAGGTATGTAGAAACATTAGCAAATTTATAATTTATGTAAGTATTGATTGGACATGATTTGAAAAGGCACACACCTGTCTATATAAGGTCCCATAGTTGACAGTGCATGTCAGAGCAAAAACCAAGCCATGAGGTCAAAGGAATTGTCCGTACAGCTCCGAGACAGGATTGTGTCGAGGCACAGATCTGGGGAAGGGTATCCAAAAAATGTCTGCCCAATTGAAGGTCACCAAGATCACAATGGCCTCCATCATTCTTAAATGGAAGAAGTTTGAACCCTCCAAGACTCTTCCTAGAGCTGGCTGCCTGGCCAAACTGAGCAATCGTGGGAGAAGGGCCTTGGTCAGGGAGATGACCAAGAACCCAATGGTCACTCTGACAGAGTTCCAGAGTTCCTCTGTGGAGATGGTTTTCCTTCTGGAAGGTTCTCCCATCTCTGCATCAGTCCACCAATCAGGACTTGGAGTTTGCCGAAAAGCACCTCAAGACTCTCAGACCATGAGTAACAAGATTCTCTGGTCTGATAAAACCAGGATTGAACTCTTTGGCCTGAATGCCAAGCGTCACATCTGGAGGAAATCTGGCACCATCCCTACAGTGAAGCATGGTGGCGGCAGCATCATGCTCTGGGGATATTTTTCAGCAGCAAGGACTAGGTGACTAGTCAGGATCGAGGCAAAGATGAACGGAGCAAAGTACAGAGAGATCCTTGATGAAAACCTGCTCCAGAGCGCTCAGGACCTCAGACTCCTGCGAAGGTTCACCTTCCAACAGGACAACGACCCTAACCACACAGCCAAGACAAGTCTCAATGTCATTGAGTGGCCCACCTAGAGCCCAGACTTGACCCGATCGAACATCTCTGAAGAGACCTAGAAATAGCTGTGTGGCAATGCTCTCCATCCAACCTGACAGAGCTTGAGAGGATCTGCAGAGAAGAATGGGAGAAACTCCCCAAATACAGGTGTGCCAAGCTTGTAGTGTCTTACCCAAGAAGACTCAATGCTGTAATCGCTGTCAAAGGTGCTTCAGCAAAGTACTGAGTAAAGGGTCTGAATACTTATGTTAATGTAATATTTCAGGGCGGGGTTTCTTTGTCATTATGGGGTATTGTGTGTAGATTGATGAGGGAAAAACTATTTCATCAGTTTTAGAATAAGGCTGTAACCTAACAAAATGTGGAAAAAGTCAAGGGGTCTGAATACTTTCCGAATGCACTGTATTTAAATTAACATGGGCCCATATTCACAAAGCATGACAGACTATGAGTTCTGATCTAGGATGATGTCCATATAATCTTATTCATTAGGATCTTAAAGGTAGAACTGATCCTAGATCAGCATTCCTATTCTGAGAATACAGGCCCAGATGTCCTAGCATGTATTCCATAAAGCACTTTACAGCATGGTGTTGTACAGGTACTCCATATTTCTCATTATGACATGTGCACAAAGCACAGCAGTTCAGAATCAGCTCATTGTTAGCTGGGATGCACACAGGGACTGTGGTTCCAAGGATAGTCGGCCCTTGTGGCAGCAGCATTATACAGAACACACCGCTCAGAGATTTCAGTACACTGATCCCAGCACAGATTACATAATTTCTATCTTCGATCTCTGTGGGCTCAGAGCAGCTGATCTCTGAACTCAGGTCGGATTTTACATTTAACATTCCTCCTCTGTGTTCAGTAATGTGCACATAGGCGTTTTATTTGTTGTGTTTATCTCCCTGTCCTGGTGTTTCTGGCTCTCTCTCATCCCTCTCATGACTTTATGTGCGCAGCAGCAGCTGACAGCTGAGGAGAGCTAGTTTACATTACAGAGGCTTTAATCTCCAGGAGAGAGAAAAAGAGGATCAACTCTTCCCCGAAAGTCCTGACTTTAACATATTACGCAATCACCCCCTCTACTAGTCACTCCTCTGGTAAGCTGTTGGGTTGGAGAGAGAGAGGTTCTCGTCTGTCTCTGGGTAGGATCACACTGCCTGTTCAGCAACAGGGCTATGAGTCAGGAATAGGGAGGTTGTTATATGAGATCTATGAGGGAAGCCATAATGTAAAGTAGACCATTAGAGAGAGATATTGGAGTTTTAAAACCATATGTTTGAAATAACTTAAAAGCTTAAATCACAGCTGTGGGTGTGCGTTTAAAAACACTGCTTCCTCAGGCGGCGTCTTTTAACTACCTCACACCTGTTGTAAATTCATATGGAATCTTGACGTTTGCTCTATGGTTTATTTGATGTCTTACTTTCAGGCTGTGAGAGCGTTCATTCTCCAATTACATGAATGTCTTTCTTGGCGTATATCACAAAGCCATACCTTAACAAGGCCCCTTTAGAAGTTCAAGCCCCTGTCCTCTCTTCATTTGATGTTCTGTATCTGTCCTCAGTCTGATAAAGAGCCCCATCTAATAGCCCTCTGACTACAACCAGACCCCTTCATAAAGCCAGCCAGTTGGCCCAGGATGAGCACCTCCATAGGGGGTCAGAGAGAGGAGAGACTTACCTGGAGCAGAGAGCAGGCTTGGGCTGAGGCAGAGAGGCCTGTGTAGTATGGAAACCAGCCCACCGTCAAAGATCAAGACATTCACAGATAGAGCAAGCCGTAGGGAGAGAGAATGGGGTAGGTTGTAGAAAGAGGAGGCGAGGGTAAGAGAGGGGGGTTTCAGAAAAGAGAGAATGAGAGATTGGCATAGGTCATATGAATAGAGTGTGGGTTAGGGAAAGAAGGGGGTGAGGGACAGACAGAATTAGAGGAGACTAACATACAGACCTGAAGAGATGGACAGACAGAATTAGAGGAGACTAACATACAGACCTGTAGAGATGGACAGACAGACAGAATTAGAGGAGACTAACATACAGACCTGAAGAGATGGACAGACAGAATTAGAGGAGACTAACATACAGACCTGTAGAGATGGACAGACAGACAGACAGACAGAATTAGAGGAGACTAACATACAGACCTGAAGAG
Source organism: Salmo salar (assembly GCF_965601325.2). Lineage (NCBI taxonomy): Eukaryota > Metazoa > Chordata > Actinopteri > Salmoniformes > Salmonidae > Salmo > Salmo salar. The sequence goes on from NC_138291.1 coordinate 155,784,541, forward strand.
ATGGACAGACAGAATTAGAGGAGACTAACATACAGACCTGTAGAGATGGACAGACAGACAGAATTAGAGGAGACTAACATACAGACCTGAAGAGATGGACAGACAGACAAAATTAGAGGAGACTAACATACAGACCTGTGGAGATGGACAGACAGACAGAATTAGAGGAGACTAACATACAGACCTGTAGAGATGGACAGACAGACAAAATTAGAGGAGACTAACATACAGACCTGTGGAGATGGACAGACAGACAGAATGGAATGGTAAAGAGAATGTGACATGGATCGAAGATAGAACCTTTACATGTACGATTCTTGGTAAAAGAATAGAAACTGAAGACATTGTCAGCATCCTTTCTACTCTTCCTCTTTATTTCTTTCCCATGGCTCTGAAATCCAGTCCACTCATCCTCCTCTCATCCTGGATACTGTATTGTGACCTCTTGTTTTCTTCCCCCCTACTGCTCTCCTTTCTACTGCTCTCCTTTCCTCCTCTCACCCAGCCCCCTCTCACTCACTCATCCCCAGGCTCATGATGAACTTTTCTCCTCTCTCTCGCTCTTTCTGCTTATGGAGCGTGTTCATTCTCCCTGCTCCGCTGGAGGAGAGGGTTTTTATAGTCCCCTAATGAAACTGAGACCTGCTCTCATAAATGAATGAAATCAAATCCAATTTTATTCAAATCAAATCAAAGTTTATTTGTCACGTGCGCCGAATACAACAGGTGACCTTACAGTGAAATGCTTACTTACAGGCTCTAACCAATAGTGCAAAAAAGGTATTAGGTGAACAATGGGTAGCTAAAGAAATAAAACAACAGTAAAAAGACAGGCTATATTCAGTAGCGAGGCTATAAAAGTAGCGAGGCTACATACAGACACCGGTTAGTCAGGCTGATTGAGGTAGTATGTCCATGTAGATATGGTTAAAGTGACTATGCATATATGATGAAGAGAGAGTAGCGGTAGCGTAAAAGAGGGGGTGGCGGGACACAATGCAGATAGCCCGGTTAGCCAATGTGCGGAGGCACTGGTTGGTCAGCCCAATTGAGGTAGTATGTACATGAATGTATAGTTAAAGTGACTATGCATATATGATAAACAGAGAGTAGCAGCAGCGTAAAAAGAGGGGTTGGGGGGGCACACAATGCAAATAGTCCGGGTAGCCATTTGATTAACTGTTCAGGAGTCTTATGGCTTGGGGGTAAAAACGGTTGAGAAGCCTTTTTGTCCTAGATTTGGCACTCCGGTACCGCTTGCCACATGTTTTGTAAACAACAGGTGTAGACTAACAGTGAAATGCTTACTTACGGGTCCTTCCCAACAATGTAGAGAGAAAGAAAATAGAGGAAAAATAATAACACAATAATAAATACACATGAGTAACGATAACTTGGCTCTATACACGGAGTACCAGTACCGAGTCGATGTGCAATGGTACGAGGAGGTGGACATGTACATATAGGTAGGGATAAAGTGACTAGGCAACAGGATAGATAATAAACAGTAGCATCAGCTTTTGTGAGTCAAAAGGGTCAATGCAGGTATTCCAGATAGCTATTGGTTAACTGTTTAGCAGTCTTATGTCTTGGGGAGTGGGGAGTATGACAATGCTTACAAATATTTAGAATGAAGTTGTTTGGACGTTAGAAGCATTTTCTGTCACGCTCAAGTACAGTACATGCCACGCTCCCTCTCCACCTTTACACGTTCCCTCACACACTCTCTGAGTCATACGCCTCTGTCTTTGACACTTTCCTGCTTTCTCTCTCAATCACACTCACACATATAGTACTTAAAACACACTCCCTCTCTTTCATCAATTTCTCACCTTAATAAAGCAGTATCTGTGGAGGCTTCAGTACCAGCCCTGTTTAAAGCCCCAGTCTCACATCATCTACTCAGACATTAACTCCATTATCCATACCGCCATCTTGTTATACCTTTTGTCTCAATTTGCTGTGGTGATCCTGCTCCTCCTTCCTGCTGTTTTTACGACCGCGTGGAGGTCACTGTGGTCAGGCTGTACTCTCTTCAAGGACCCTGACCACCACCACTGCTTTCACTCAGATTTATCCCTCAGTGTGTGTGTGTTGGTCTCTGTGTTTGTGTGTGCATGCGTATTCGCCTTTTTTCTCTGTGCGTGTGTGTGTGCTCTTGCTTGCTCACTCATGAAGGAAGAGAACAGCGGGAGAGGAGAAGGAAGAGTAGTGATATGCAATAACTCCCCACGTCAGCCCTGAGCAAGGAGAAACTTGTATGACAAGCGGCTTATTCAGCGGCTCACGCTGAAAGATTTAATATATCCCCTATTTGGTGTATAATCTCCAGGTTGGACTGTGGTCAGATTGGGACTGCTTACCTAACTAGGAGTGGATCTGATGGCCTTCTATTACAGGGAGGAGAGAAGCTGTCCTATAGCCTACTGTCATAAATAGTCAGGAATATATTAAGCTGTCCTGGTTGAAAGATAGCCCAGGGAGGGAGGAAGATTTGTGTTGAATTGTGATGGTGGGGAGGCTCTGAGAGAGTAGACAGAATATAGGACTGTAGGTTTCTTAACCAAGACATGTTTCCTCTTTTCCTCATTATTGGTATTTTATATGGCTCACTGTCTCCCCTTTCTCTCTCCCTCTCTGTGTCTGTTTATATCTTTCCTCTCATCTCTCTCTCAATCTTCCCTTCTCTCTTCCCTTCTCTCTTCCCTTCTCTCTTCCCTTCCCTCTACCCCTCTCTCTTACCCTCTCTCTTCCCTTCTTTCTACCCCTCTCTCCTTCTCAGGATCTGATGGCTAAAGTACGTGCCATGCTGGCTGCCCCTAAGACCTTCCAGCCCAACACTTCCTGAAGAGGCTTAGCTTTATAGCAGCTGATTGGAAAAAGGGTGGAGCTTCACCATGTCTGCCTCTCTATGACGACAGCCTCCAGCGACAGGCCCTCAGCCAATCAGCAGGCAGCGTCTTTTTCCTGGAACTGTTTCCTCTGTCTGACTTTTATTTAATCTACTTTTGATACTTAACTGTGTGAGCGTATCGACAGTATATTTCAAATGGCAGTAGATGTGAAGCGAGCAGAGTAGATTAGCTCGTAAATCAACTACGTGGGACTGTTCTACGTGTCGAGAGAGTGCCTGCATCACAGCAATGGTCACGCAGCAACCTGTTAAAGTTTGGATGCCCCTGTTCCCAACATCTGTTTTCAGCACGAATAAAGACAACAGAGCTTCAAAGCGCAGAAATAATTAATAAAGTAAATTGCATCTTTCAAAAAACGAATTCTATGTTCTCCAAATTGATGACAGAGAGCTTTACAGTGTAATTGTGCAGCTGCCAGAGCGCCTGAATGCTATCCTTCTGTGAAGGATTGTTTTCTTCATTTCTTTCTCACTTTCTCCCTCTTCATCTCTTTCCATCTCCCTATGTCTCTTCATTTCTCATTCTCTTTCTCTCACTCTTTTGCCAGGTCAGTTTTAAGCTGGGGTCTCTGTTTCCAGTCTGTTGTCAATCACTTCCAGTGTGTGGCCTTCAATTTTTGTTTCTAAGTTTGTACATGGCTGATTGTGGAGCTGCTTTCTTAACACAAACTGTCAATAAAGTTTGAATGATGATTTAGCAAAGTGTTAAGGTGTTCTCAGTCAGTGGAATCTGTCTGGTACATAAAGGTCAGGGCTCACGTTTCCTATGAATTTAATTCAATTAACCTCAACAGTTAGTTATTGGTTGGAAATGAATGAGCAAATATTGACATAGCAGAAATAGATTAAGTAGAGATACAGTCATACATGCTCCCTCTTTTAAGGACAAAGCAGACCGTGCAAATGAAAGTTAAAAGCAACAGTGGTTACCAGGGCTGGAGTGAGGGTAAATCATGAGGGAGCGGTCTCCTCACACAAACTGTCCACAACACAGGGACATTCCTTTCTCTCACACACAAACACAAAGGCGTCTGAGCAGGTTTCTAGGTCCACCCCAGGGATGAGGGAACATATCTGAGTGTCCCAGTAGCACACAGGGAGCTGGGGCCCCTAGCATCCGTGTATCTTTCATGCTCTACTGGGTCATCATCATCCCACTGAGGCCATGGCCCAGCCTCACACACACAGCAGCCACACTAACTATACACACTGTATACATCCAGTGTCAGTCTAACTATATACACACACTATGTTCATCCACTGTGTCACTTTTTTTAATCCACTCTGTCACTATTTTAATCCACTGTGTCACTATTTTCATCCACTCTGTCACTGTATTCATCCACTCTGTCACTTTTGTTCTCAGTCCTTTAAATTGCACATTCCTCACTTGTTTGGTTTTCCTTGGTGTCATTGTCTGAATCGAGTGAAAAATAATGCAGACCTTCTGCAAAAGGCTTAAGCAGTATAATACTACTGGAAGCAAACAATTTTTTGCAGCTGGTCTGCTTTACTCACAGTACAATGGTGCTGTGTACTGAAAGGTTTGTATAGATCATTTGCCTTTTCAATGCACAGCTAATTATTCATATCAATCTGTTTTCTGTACTCTTACCAACTAATGCATAATGGTCTAATTACAGCAGTTAAGAGGTCTCTGCCAAATGGTGTTTTCCATCATGGAAATATAACTTATAAAATAAGTGAGTATTTGCCTATAATTGCATTAATCACTGAAATAAAGGTGTACTATACAAGTGGAGGCTCCTCAAAGGAGGAAGGGAATGACCATCCTCATAAAAATATAGATTGTAAAACATTTAAAATGTTATCCTTTTTAGATAAAACTATACTAAATATAATCACGTCATAAAATAATTTATTAAAGCACTATTTTGCAATGAAGATCTACAGTACTCTCAGCAGCACTCTGAAGGGTAGCAGCTGGCGGACAACTAGTTTTTGTCCTCAATACAAAACCTAGGAGGCTTATGGTTCTCACCCCCTTCCGTGGATTTACACCGTAATTATGACAACTTCCGGAGGACGTCCTCCAACCTATCATAGCTCTTGCAGCATGAACTGACATGTTGTCCACCCAATCAAATGATCAGAGAATGAATCTAGTGCTGAAGGCATAAGCTACAGCTAGCTTGAACTGAAATGCATAAAATGTGGTGAGTAGTTGACTCAGAGAGAAAGACGATAGTTATTTTTTTCCAAAATGAAGAAGAAGCAAGAGAGATTTAATCATTTTTTAAACTTTCAGTTTCACTTACTTAGCTAGCAAATGCGGCTATCTAGTTTAGCCTACTCAAACACCCTGCTCAATTAGAGGGATACTATGTTAGCTAGCTGGCAATGACTATCCACACAACACTGGAACTCTTCCAGGTCAAGGTAAGCTTTTGGTTTTACAAATGTATTGTTGTAAGTGCTAAACTGCAGATTGACTGTTCACTGTAACGTTACTGCATGAGTTCTATTAGCTAGGTTGACTATGACGTTACTTTAGCTAATATGGTGACAACAATGTAGGCTGTGTGGTGATGACATGGTTCAGCTTGGAAAGTTTTTTTTACCTGGTCACATACAGCTGATGTGTTGTGCATTGCAGTCCACAAGCAAAGGGGAAATGTGAGAGGAGGAGAGCGCATTGATGCGATAAGGAATACAACATGGCTGCAATGAAAGTGAACTGTGTTTATGCGGGATCTAGGGTGTATTCATTCCACCGATTCTGTTGAAAAACATTTCTTAAAAGAAACAAAACTGTAATTAACATACCTGAATTTGTCCAACAGAAACTTGTTCGCAACTGTTGGACTAATGATTACACCCTACACCAAGGTGGTATTGAGTGTGTCACTGTCAGCTCAAATTTTTCTCTCGACCTGTGTGCACCTACGTTGTAAACTTTAATTCTTCGGCTAGGATGTAGCAACCTCATGATGGGTATAGGGTAAATCTGAGTATCATGTAGTAGCCTAAACCTATTGCTGTTACATTGAACTGGGTGAATGTAATATGCAGGGGCGGAAATCCCGGGGGGGACACGACCCCCCCATCCTGGGAAAAATATGATTTGTCCCCCCCAATATATCACTGAAACATAACTATGTAATTTAAATAATATGAATAATACGCAATGAAAGCAATTGTGCTGATTATAGACACTTAATAGCGCGTTAAGTTTCAAAAGATTGCAACCCCCCCACCCTTTGCCTCACAATGGTTTGATCCACTGCCAGTTCCTTAGTTGGCAAGGTAACAGAGGGGTCGTATCTACTGTCTGAAAGGCACTCAATGAACGTAACTGACGTGAGGTTAATCCAGTCAATCGCGCCATAGCAATGTTTTGTTTTATGTTGGCAGGGTTCATACACACACTAGCTGAATGCAGAGCTAGCGCGCAAATATTAACTATTAAGCTAGATAGTACCGATTCCATTTATGTGGCCTCGTCAAAGATGGAATCTTTGCTATCGTCAATTTATTCCAAGATCAGCATGCAGATTATGTAAATTAGTGCTTCAAAGTCCCTGTGATAAGGTTAGCGATAAACTGAAGTCCAAACTGAACAGAACTACACTCTCTTCTACCATTGTCCTAAACATATTTAATGGTCTCGTTACAAAAGCTAAATTGTCGCAAGGGAACTTTTATTTATTTATTTTATTTCACCTTTATTTAACCCGGGTAGCAAAGATTATAGCAAACACCACTGAAACGGAATTGGTGCTCGCCAGCTTTGCAAATTCAGCTATTGTTGGAAGCCAGCCAATATGAAACAATCTATTAAAATTACAAAAGGTTGCAGCATATGTTGTGTAAATGCTGAACTCATACAGCTGTCAACTCGTGTCATTTTAATCCGTTTCACATTTGCTAGCTACCTTTTAGATCGAAGCCCAAATAGAATGATAAAAGATAAGATGATAGAAGCCCATCTCCTACTGTAAATAACCTACACACTGTGTAGGCCAGCCAGCCAGCCAGCCAGGTAGAAAAATGGCAGAAAAATAAAAGACGGACATCAGAGTATTTTTCAGTACACCAAAACGCAAAGTAAGAACCCTAGTAGCCTAATATCTCAAAGACTAGTTGATAAAATGTTCATAAGAAAGAAATGAAATTCTAATGGAAATGTTTCACAATGATGTCATTAGGCAGAGCAGGCAACAGATGGCACACAGACAGCAGAGTTGGGGACAGATATGCAGGGACAGACTGGCAGAGACAGGGAGTCTCAGGTAAGTTTGTTGAGTCTTTGTTTGGCAACATTATGAAAGGTTCTCCATTTTTTGGACTTGTAAAATAGGAACATAATTGGAAAATGCCATGGATACCCCCACTCTCAACTTAAACTGGTGACTGAACTAAGATTTGTTAAAGGCAATGGTATTGCTGTTGTGATTAGTTGTGTAGTTTTGGGTACCGGTAGTTAGGAGTACGGCAAACACCTTATTTCTTTGGTTCCTCAATTTACATTTACCATATTACAATGTAGGCTATGTGTTACAGCACTACTTTTGGTGTTCCCCTCAGGAATTGCTCTTGAGAAAATGTCATGTAATTGTCCGCTCCAAAGTTGATATCAGATTTTCGCCCCTGGTAATATGAATGACAGTCACATACAGTCACATTCATATTTACATCTGCTTGTCATTTGCTCTTTACTGTATGACACAGGAGCTTGGGAATGCTGTAGCTTGCATCGCCAAGTCTGTGTGTTGAAAATATACTTTCTTTTTGTCCAAATAGACAGCTGCACTGGCTTTGATAACACAGAGGACCGATGCCTTAGACAGCATTTTTCACTGGGTAATTGTCCGGCACCACTGAGGAATAGATCCGTACGGTTTTGGCTATTAGAATGGATGCTTTTACTAGAATGCTTTTCTGAAGGATGATTGCACAAGCTTCTTCCCAATGCAGTAATTATTTTGTGTGCTCTGAAGTTTGAAGTTTGTCTAGAATCTGGCTCTGGCCAGTCCCTGATGTCAGAGAGCAGCCTAGTGAAGCTGAAGGCCAGTGAAACACAGTGTTTGTGCTTCTAGCTTCCATTACTGTCCTTTCCTCGTTTGACATGTTAAACATTTCTGCCAAGGACTGATCGCAGATTGCAGGAAATTGTACTTTGGTCCAGCTCTTAAAAACAAATGGCTTGCTAAAAATGTGGCTGAGGAAAATGAATAAGGCTAAATCCATATAGAATTAATAGACTAATGGTGTCAATGAAGCCTGGAGGATTATGAAGGAACTAATGGAAATGTCCACATAGTCTTAGGAGACTTAGGAGCCATTTTGTCATTGGCACCCTTGGCTCATGTGGGGATTGGAGGAGGTGGGGGGGGTGTGACTGCCTGGTGGACGGGTCTCAGGGGCACTTCCCTCCCAGGCCCGCTGGGTCCCTTGCAACTAGGTTAATTCTGGGTGATGATGATCCCGTATGTTAGGAGTAAACATATAATTTGAATAAAACATCACTTCTTGCCCACTCATAACGCCACCAATGGCCCCTGCAATATCCACGATGCCCCTGTGCCTGCGTTCCAATTGGTTCCCCGGCACACTAAAATGAATTCGCTCATTGTGTGTGTGTGTGTAGGCAGAGGCGAAGCCACAGCAGGGCCAGGCAGAGGCCCCGCCAGATTGAACATTGGCCCACCCAATCAGGATGGCTTACAAAAAATTAATTAAATTAATATGATTGTGTTTGTATTGTCTCCTGACTAATCAGAAATGGTCAAAATCAGATGGTACTCCCCCTCCCCACACACACACACATACCTAATAACTATCTAACTGTGAGCTAGCTAGTCACAAGTTATGGCAACACACAGTTCACTCATGCGCTTAAAAAAAACACAGCTGGAGGATGAAGACACAACACCTGCTCCACTACCTCCAACGGCCGAGCCCAATCTGTCAGAGTTGTCATCAGTCCATGAGGAGGCTAGCATGGCTACTGCTTCGACTTCCACAGCCCAGCCAGCTCACCATCGCCCAGCCCCAATAGTGTGCAACTGCAGCCCTCAATTCGGGGTGTTCCTGCAGGTGGGCACCCCCCCTCCCTTTTGAATGTGGGTCAAAAGGGAAATAAAAGTATTATCGGAGTTTTTATCCCCCCACCCCCTCCTTGCTTGCTAGCGACACAGGTAGACAGTGTCCTTTGCTCCTGCCTGCCGAACACCTGCCCTCACCGTTGTTAACAGAACTGCATGAAAACGGTGCCTAACAGGCGGAGGACACTGTCTACCGGGCCATGTGTTATGCCATGCCATTTTTATCATAAAAAGTCAATTGTTTCTCTTAATGTTAGGGGGTTAAGACAGTGTAAAATGTAAAGCCTTGTTTCTTTTTGTTTAACCAGCTGTTTTTTTTTTCAAGAATCTCATTCTACAGTAATGATATTTGGCTCTCACATGGTTCAGAATGATCAGCAGGTGTCGCTACAAGTTCTTTTGCATTCAGATCGTGACTCAAGTCATTATCTTTGTCTTGTAATTGAAATTAGTCAAACTATTTTAGTTACTGTCAATATTTATGGGTACAACTCAAAACAAGACAATTGTGTCCTTGAAGCTGTAGTAAATCAAATTCTATATTGGTTATCTAAATTTCCCAAATCCTTTCTCTTAATAGGTGGAGATTTTAATATTGCTTTAGATAATTCTCTTGATAGGTGGCCTCCGTGGCAGTCTACTTCTCTGAATACAAATCTAAAGCTGTTTTTGCAGAAGTTGGATCTAGTGGAGAGAGAAGTTTCCTCTTGAGACTATACCTGGTGTAACAAAACATGTACCACACGTTGACGTATTGACTATTGACTGGTTTCAGAGGGCTTAAGAAATCATGTTTCTGTTCATATTCTTGAAACACCTCTAACAGACCATAGAGCTATTTGCTTCCAAGTTTCAATATTTCCCTGGAATTATAGTCAACGCAAAGCTTCATACTGGAAACTTAATAGCTCCAGCTTAAAACATGAAATAGTCAAATGTGATATTATACGTTTATTATACGTTTTTGGAATAAAGTCTCTATAGGACAAACTGGGAACTTCTAAAGTTTGAAATTGCAAAATATTTAGGAAACTATGGCAGTGATCTTGCAAAGACCAGAAGGATAGAAGAGGAGAATGTTACAGTATATCAGTGGCGATTTTAGCATGTAAATCTTGGTGGGGCAAACAAAAAAATGTGGGATACCTGCCAGCAAAGCCACTAAACAACACAACACTAAACATGACATTAATTGCACTATAACGGTGACAAACGGTGCCCACATATGCTGTCCCAATAGCAGAGTTCCAACAGCAGTCCCAACACCTTATCACTGCTACACCTGGTGATCAGCGGAGCCTTGTCTGGCAGCAAAACAGTTCATTCAGCCTCATTTACTGCTTTTAAAAAAACATAGCTGATTTGTCTGACTTGCTTCAACAAATGTGGTTTCTGCTGACAATTGAGATGTACAAACTATGGCATAACGGACGACAAGTAGATAAGAGGCAATCCATAATTTCGATTAAGACATTAATGAGCGAGCTAGGACGGATGTAGTCAGTATAACTATTTGTTAAGCACTTTTGAAATGTACAGTGACAGAATTCAGAACATGGGCCGTTCTTACAATGTTCTCCCTGTACACCAAGTCAGAACTGTAGGATAAATAAAGGGGGCATAAAAGCAGACAATGAAAGCTCTTTCAATATTCAATGATTACATTTCTCTCAAACAGGATATACAGTGGGGGGAAAAGTATTTGATCCCCTGCTGATTTTGTACGTTTGCCCACTTACAAAGATATGATCAGTCTATAATTTTAATAGTAGGTTTATTTGAACAGTGACAGACAGAATAACACCCAAAAAAATCCAGAAAAACGCATGTAAAATTTTTTATAAAATGATTTGACAGGCCGAGATAAAGCAAAGCAGTGCGATACAAACAACAGCACAGAGTTACACATGGAATAAGCAAACATACAGTCAATAATACAATAGAAAAAGTCTATATACAGTGTGTGCAAATGAGGTAGGTAAGGCAATAAATAGGCCATAGTGGCGAAATAATTACAGTATAGCAATTAAACACTGGAGTGATAGATGTGCAGAAGATAAGTGTGCAAGTAGAGATACTGGGGTGCAATGGAGCAAAATAAATAAAATAAATAACAGTATGAGGTAGTTGGATGGGCTATTTACAGAGGGGCTATGTACAGGTGCAGTGACCTGTGAGTTGCTCTGACAGCTGGTGCTTAAAGCAAGTGAAGGAGATATGAGTCTCCAACTTCAGTGATTTTTGCAGTTCGTTCCAGTCATTAGCAGCAGAGAACTGGAAGGAAAGGCGGCCGAAGGAGGAATTGGCTTTGGGGGTGACAAGTGAAATATACCTGCTGGAGCACGTGCTACAGGTGGGTGCTGCTATGGTAACCAGTGAGCTGAAATAGGGCGGGGCTTTACCTAGCAAAGACTTATAGATGACCTGGAGCCAGTGGGTTTGGCGATGAATTTGAAGCAAGGGCCAGCCAACGAGAGCAAACAGGTCACAGTGGTGGGTAGTATTTGGGGCTTTGGTGACAAAACGGATGGCACTGTGATAGACTGCATCCAATTTGCTGAGTAGAGTGTTGAAGGCTATTTTGTAAATGACATCGCCGAAGTCAAGGATCGGTAGGATAGTCAGTTTTACGAGGGTATGTTTGGCAGCATGAGTGAAGGATGCTTTGTTGCAAAATAGGAAGCAGATTCTAGATTTAATTTTGGATTGGAGATGCTTAATGTGAGTATGGAAGGAGAGTTTACAGTCTAACCAGACACCTAGATATTTGTAGTTGTCCACAGTTTTACTTCCATTTAAGAGCAGTTGGAGGCCACGGAAGTAGAGTTGTATGGCATTAAAGCTTGTCTTGAGGTTTGTTAACACAGTGTCCAAAGAAGGGCCAGAAGTTTACTGAAGGATTTGGTCTGCGTAGAGATGGATCAGAGAATCACCAGCAGCAAGAGCGACATCATTGATGTCGGCCCGAGGATTGAACCCTGTGGCACCCCATAGAGACTGCCAGAGGTCTGGACAACAGGCCCTCCGATTTGACACACTGAACTCTGTCTGAGAAGTAGTTGGTGAACCAGGCAAGGCAGTCATTTAAGAAACCAAGGCTGTTGAGTCTGCCGATAAGAATGTGGTGATTGACAGAGTCGAAAGCCTTGGCCAGGTCGATGAAGACAGCTGCAAAGTATTGTCTCTTATCGATGGCGGTTATGATATAATTTAGGACCTTGAGCGTGACTGAGGTGCATCCATGACCAGCTCGGAAACCAGATTGCATAGCGGAGAGGGTACGGTGGGATTCAAAATGGTCGGTGATCTGTTTGTTAACTTGGCTTTCGAAGACCTCAGCGTAGGATACATATAGGTCTGTAGCAGTTTGGATCTAGAGTGTCTCCCCCTTTGAAGAGGGGGATGACCGTGGCAGCTTTCCAATCTTTGGGGATCTCAGACGATACGAAAGAGAGGTTGAACAGGCTACTAATAGGGGTTGCAACAATTTCGGCGCACAATTTTAGAAAGCGAGGGTCCAGATTGTCTAGCCCGGCTGATTTGTAGGGGTCCAGATTTTGCAACTCTTTCAGATCATCAGCTATCTGGATTTGGGTGAAGGAGGAATTGGGAGGCTTGGGCAAGTTGCTGTGGGGTGTACAGGGCTGTTGACCGGGGTAGGGGTAGCCAGGTGGAAAGCATGGCCAGCCATAGAAAAATGCTTATTGAAATTCTCAATTATCGCAGATTTATCGGTGGTGACAGTGTTTCCTAGCCTCAGTGCAGTGGGCAGCTGGGAGGAGGTGCTCTTATTCTTCATGGACTTTACATTGTCCCAGAACCTTTTGGAGTTTGTGCTACAGAATGCAAATTTCTGTTTGAAAAAGCTAGCCTTTGCTTTCCTAACTGCCTGTGTATATTGGTTCCTAACTTCCCTGAAATGTTGCATATCGCGGGGGCTATTCGATGCTAATGCAGCACGCCACAGGATGTTTCTGTGCTGGTCAAGGGCGGTCAGGTCTGGATTGAACCAAGGGCTATATCTGTTCCAGGTTCAAATTTTTTTGAATGGGGCATGCTTATTTAAGATGGGGAGGAAAGCCCTTTTAAAGAATAACCAGGCATCCTCTACTGACTGAATGAGGCCAATATCCTTCCAGGATACCCGCGCCAGGTTGATTAGAAAGGCCTGCTCGCTGAAGTGTTTTAGGGAGCGTTTGGCAGTGATGAGTGGTGGTCGTTTGACCGCAGACCCATTATGGATGCAGGCAAGGAGGCAGTGATCGCTGATATCCTGGTTGAACACAGCAGAGGTGTATTTGGAGGACAGGTTGGTTAGGTTCATTGCTTGCTGTTCAGCATTGCTTGCTGTTCAGCATTGCTTGCTCTTTGTGGTTTTAGGCTGGGTTTCTGTATAGCACTTTGTGACATCTGCTGATGTAAAAGGGCTTTATAAAAAAAATTGATTGAGGTGGTGCAGCGGTCCTTCGTCGGCAAATTTTGTCATCAGTCTGGCATTCTCTGGATTTATGGTGCTTTCAAGACAACTGGGAAGTTGGGAAAAAAAACAAGGTTGAATCATGATGACGTCAGGGATCTTCAGGTCATAGCTCTAGAAAGAGGCCTGAGTTCCAGATTTACAATTACAAGTTGGATGACCGTTCAAAACGTATTTTCCCAGTCAGAGCTCATTTTATGTTTTCTATAGTTATGTACTTGAACATGTATCAATTTGTCACATTTGGGCAGACTTGATACAACATTTTGAACAGTGATGCAATGGTTCATTGGATCAGTATAAACGTTGCACATACACTGCTGCCATCTAGTGGCCACAATCTAAATTGCGCCTAGATTCCTAAGTGATATTATGGCCTTTCTCTTGCATTTCAAAGAAAACACATTTTTTTCTTTGTATTATCTTTTACCAGATCTAATGTGTTATATTCTCCTACATTAATTTCACATTTCCACAAACTTCAAAGTGTTTCCTTTCAAATGGTATCAAGAATATGCATATCCTTGCTTCAGGTCCTGAGCTACAGGCAGTTAGATTTGCGTATGTCATTTTAGGTGAAAATTGAAAAAAAGGGTCCGATCCTTAAGAGGTTTTAAGCAACAAAATAAACTGGATGAAATTGACAAGGTTAAGGCAGAGGGTGCTATCATCAGATCAAGGAAAAAATGACTTGAAGAATGAGAGGAGAACCAGGGCCGGCGCCAGAATGAATCCGTTGGATGGGAATTTAATTTCCATTTCCATGTTTTGTTCATGGGACATCCTATGTGGACATATGTTAACTGTTTTATAATAATTAATGGGTTCAATGTATTCGTGGAGTGCCGTTGTTACAATTATGAAACTTATAAATGTATTTTTTTTTTATGACAAAGTTAAAATAAATACCCCAACCACAAAGACGCACAGTCAGCAAGATGCATGGTCAAATGAGAAAAACATCAGTAGCTTAAACATCATTACAAGCGCCAAATGTGCTATCACAAAAGCAATAATAAATATGTGTTGATATGACAGCAGTCAAAAAGTCAATTATCAGTTGGAGCACGTCCATGTCACATAGCCTAAACAACGAAAGCTGTTGAGTGCGTTGCTAATTTTGTTTCTTGCTTGCGATGTAGGGCCTGCTCTCAGTGATACAATGTTTATGCTCATAATAGCTCATAGTAGTGATGGGTCATTCGTGAACGAGTCGGCTCTAAGAGCCAGCTCTTGTAGGTGAACGTTGGTAGTCGGCTCACATATCAGAAAAGTCGAATCTATTTAGTAAAATATTTTTAAAAAATTAAGATATGAATAATCAAAATATTTAAATGAATAGAATTAACTAATTCAAAGAACGAAAACATTTATAAAATAATATAGGCCTAAATGCTCAAGCGCACACACATTCGTTCTGACTGTCTGCTCAGACTAACAGCCTCACCTGTTGTTTCTGTCAGTCAAACACGCAGTGTCAACCAATGAACCAAAGATGCGTGAGGAAGGGCCATGCCAACTCACAGTCACACACTTAGCAGCCGAGGAAAGAGAGGAAGGACAGCTGTGAAAACAACAGCTGGAAAATGAGTCGGAAGCACAGTAGCATTTGGATGCATTTTAATAATGTAGACAAAGTTAGAGCACAGTGTAGAATTTGCCAAAACAAAATCTCATATAAAGCCGGTTCTATGCACAACCTACACCGGCATATGCGAACTGTGCACCCAACTGTGAAGCTAGCTGTAGCCAGCACCTCCACACGTGGAGATGTATCCACTCAGTCAAGTAGGCCTACTCCGCGAACCACAGCAATGCAGTCTTCTATGGACCAGTTTATGCCAAAGTCTGTCTGTAGCAAAACAAGGCCAAAGTGATATTGCATTGGCTAAAATGATTGCCACCGATTTTCAGCCATTTTCGATCGTGGAGGACAGAGGTTTTAGAAATTAGAGCAATAGTCTAAAATCAATGTACACAATTGAAAGCAGGAAAACCCTTTCAAAATCACTTATTCCACAACTATACGAGAGCACACAGGCTTCAGTGCGGGAAAGAGTCCAAAAAGCTACTGCAGTTTGCCTTACCACTGACTGCTGGACATCAAGGGTAACCATTTACATGTCGGTTACATGTCACTTCATGAAGACTTTTCGATGTATAGCTGTCTTCTGGTCTGCTTTGAGTTCAACGACAGACACACCTCAGAGAACTTGGCAGAGGAACTGTTAAGAGTGGCCAGAGAATGGCAAGTAGATGGAAAAGTGGTCTGTTGTGTTAACGACAATGCAGCTAACATAACCAAAGCCATGAACATTTTATAATGGACCCATCATCCATGTCTTGCCCACACAATTAACATGATTGTAAGAGATGCTCTGAAGGTGATGAAGCCCACTGTAGACAAAGTGAAAGCAGCCGTGGAAAACTTCCACAGGAGCACAGGTGCTGAAAAACTAAAGTCTACACAATGCAAGATGGGGATGCCTGAGCTGAGGCCTAAACAAGACTGCACTGGAAGGTGAAATTCAGCATTTTATATGTTGATGCGGTTTCTTCAGTCAAAGGATGCCATCACCTCTATCCTGGCCATTGTCAATGCACCTGTTGATGCTCTGACCCAAGAGGAATGGGAGGTGGAGGAGGTGTACAGAGTCCTGGAACCCTTTAAGCAGGTCACTATGGAGATCAGTCGAGAGAGGTACAGTAAGCAGTTTTTACTACATCATTATTTAATCCAGTATTATATATGTACAGTTGAAGTCGGAAGTTTACATACACTTAGGTTGGAGTCATTAAAACTCGTTTTTCAACCACTCCACAAATTTCTTGTTAACAAACTATAGTTTTGGCAAGTCGGTTAGGACATCTAATTTGTGCATGACACAAGTGATTTTTCCAACAATTGTTTACAGACAGATTATTTCACTTATAATTCACTGTATCACAATTCCAGTGGGTCAGACGTTTACATACACTAAGTTGACTGTGCCTTTAAACAGCTTGGAAAATTCCAGAAAATTATGTCATGGCTTTAGAAGCTTCTGATAGGCTAAATAACATAATTTGAGGTGTACCTGTGGATGTATTTCAAGGCCTACCTTCAAACTCAGTGCCTCTTTGCTTGACATCATGGGAAAATCAAAAGAAATCAGACAAGACCTCAGGAAAAGAATTCTAGACCTCCACAAGTCTAGTTCATCCTTGGGAGCAATTTCCAAATGCCTGAAGGTGCCACGTTCATCTGTACAAACAATAGTACGCAAGTATAAACACCATGGGACCACGCAGCCGTCATACCGCTCAGGAAAGAGACACGTTCTGCCTCCTAGAGATGAACGTACTTTGGTGCGAAAAGGGCAAATCAATCCCAGAACAACAGCGAAGGACCTTGTGAAGATGCTGGAGGAAACAGGTACAAAAGTATCTATATCCACAGTAAAACGAGTCCTATATCGACATAACCAGAAAGGCCGCTTAGCAAGGAAGAAGCCACTGCTCCAGAACCACCATATAAAAGCCAGACTACGGTTTGCAACTACACATGGGGACAAAGATTGTACTTTTTGGAGAAATGTCCACTGGTCTGATGAAACAAAAATGGAACTCTTTGGCCATAATGACCATCGTTATGTTTAGAGGAAAAAGGGGGAGGCTTGCAAGCCGAAGAACACCATCCCAACCGTGAAGCACGGGGGTGGCAGCATCATGTTGTGGGGGTGTTTTGCTGCAGGAGCGACTGGTGCTCTTCACAAAATAGATGGCATCATGAGGGAGGAAAATTATGTGGATATATTGAAGCAACATCTCAGGACATCAGTCAGGAAGTTAAAGCCTGGTCGCAAATGGACAATGACCCCAAGCATACTTCCAAAGTTGTGGCAAAATGGCTTAAGGACAACAGTCAAGGTATTGGAGTGGCCATCACAAAGCTCTGAACTCAATCCTATAGAAAATTTGTGGGCAGATCTTAAAAAGCATGTGCAAGCAAGGAGGCCAACAAACCTGACTCAGTTACACCAGCTCTGTCAAGAGGAATGGGCCAAAATTCAACTTATTGTGGGAAGCTTGTGGAAGGCTACCCGAAACGTTTGACCCAAGTTTAACAATTTAAAGGCAATGCTTCCAAATACTAACTGAGTGTATGTAAACTTCTGACCCACTGGGAATGTGATGAAATAAATAAAAGCTGAAAGAAATCATTCTCTCTACTATTATTCTGACATTTCACATTCTTAAAATAAAGTGGTGATCCTAACTGTGTCACAAGGGTCGTCGAATGGAAACCAAGACGCAGCGTGTAGAGTGCTCATACTTTACTTTAATGATAACACTTAAACAAAACGACAGCCAACAGTTCCGTCAGGTGATACTCACAAAACGGAAAACAACTACCCACGAACCCCAAAGGAAAACAGGCTGCCTAAGTATGGCTTCCAATCAGAGACAACGATAGACAGCTGCCTCTGATTGGAAACCATACCTGGCCACAACTTAGAAAATGACAACATAGAATGAAACTCTAGACAACCCACATAGAAAACATAAAACCCAAAACACATAGACAAAACACCCCCCCGTCACGCCCTGACCAATCTACTAGGGGAAAATGACCTCATACCAGGGTCAGGACTTGACAAACTGACCTAAAACAGGGAATTTTTTGTAGGACTAAATGTCAGGAATTGTGAAAAACTGAGTTAAATTTTTTTTACATTTTAGTCATTTAGCAGACGCTCTTATCCAGAGCGACTTACAGTAGTGAATGCATACATTTCATTTCATACATTCTTTTTTTTTTCTGTGCTGGCCCCCCGTGGGAATCGAACCCACAACCCTGGTGTTGCAAACACCATGCTCTACCAACTGAGCTATAGGGAATGTATTTGGCTAAGGTGTATGTATACTTCCGACTTCAACTGTATATGAGCCGAAGATGAGAATGTAGTGTTAGAAGACAAAACACGAACCTGAACTAATAAGTTACTGTTCTCTCTTTTCAGCTATGTGACAGCCTCAAAAATGATAATCCTGTGTAAGGGTCTGCAGCGAATCACAGCCAGCTGCCAGAGTGAACCAAATATAACCACAGGACATGTGACAGAGTTGATGGACACCCTATGTTCATCAATGGACAGAAAGTTCCACAGAATGGAATATAATCACGTGCGATCAGAAACCGCTGCACCTGACCCCAGGTTTAAGAAGTTAGCCATCAGTGATTCCAGAGCGATTGATGAGGCTCTTCAAAGAATAACCTCAGCAGCAGGGAGGGACAGCCGCAGCAGTCAGCTGGCTCAGGCACCAGGGCAACAGGAAGAAGAGGGATCAAATGGAGCAGAAGCACCAGCAGTAGTGCCACAAACGTCTGCTGTTTGGATGCTGTTTGACGAGAGAGCAACTGGGGATTCATCACGAAGGAATCCCTCAGCAGATGCCATAATGGAGGTCCGATCCTATTTGGAGGAGCATTTCTGAATGCAAATCTCCCATAAAAGCAAAATATGGTCAGCATTAATGTGTGCTGCTGGTTATAACATGGCAATAAAGAAGAGAGAGAAAAGAGGGACCAGTTTAGTGTTTTAAGTGGGATGCTGCAGTTTTGCACATTGTTATTTATTTTTCTTTGATATGGTGCAATATTCTATTATTATCTTGTTCAGATTGTATTCATTTTGAATTGTTACATTTATATGCACTTTGTTTATATACATTAAGAAGTTATACTTTAAATGCAAATGTTTAATAGCATTATTTTTCATAACAAACCAATGCATTTTTAAGTACATTTGCTTCTTTTTTTTAAAGAGCCGTTTGGGAGCCAAAAGAGCTGTCTCTTTTTGGTGAGCTGAGCCGAACGAGCCGGCTCACTGAAAAGAGCCGGAATGCCCATCACTAGCCCATAGAATTCTCTCTGGCTTGTTCTATTCCAAACTGTGCTGTCCCCTCTCCTGTCTCACCATTTAATTTGGTGGTGGCTTGGGCACCTGCTCAGTTCGCACAATTCTGGCTTTTTTTGCACTTGTGCCTCGGAGGTGTAGATTCAGGTTGAGGCTCAGAATCAGAATACTCATCAAAGATGTCATCATGATTAATTTCTTCCACACCATCTGAGTTTTCATTCAGATTTTGTAGCAACGCTAACGAGTGCATCCATTCGTCTTGGTGTTCTTGCCATTGTATTTGGAGTACACGCTCTCACTGTGTACTCCAAATAGGCCAGAGTAGACTGATAGAGTACATAACATTTTGAGATTGTAATTGGAATAGATCAATACAATAGAATCGCCCACCCTGTTATTCATTCTCAATTGGTGATTCCATAATTATGCATCGTTCACTTCCGCTCGCTCATCAACTCACCCATTCTCCCCCATCATACTTTAGCCTACTAAATGTATTTAATCTGTTATAATATGTGTGAAATTAGTTTTGGTTTAGGTTTTGGTTTATAGTTTAGGTTTCCTTTTGAGGCATTTATTGGGGAGATTATCAACGGAGCACGGCTTTTTCAACTATCCGGAGAAGGAGGTGCAACAGGGAAAACCATATAAAACTGACATCCCCTCCTAAAACTGTCTATAACACCTGTTATGTTTGTGAAATTAAGATTCTAACAACGACATTGTGTATTATAGACTTATTTAGGAAAAGTCAAGGACGGAGGAGGGCATGACATAAAAAATGGCAGAGTAATAAAACATTTTAATTCATGTGCAGTCCAAATGACTGCTGTAGAGGATCTTTTGTAAGTTTTATAGTAACGACATATAATTTAACTGTAAAAATGTATTAGCCTACCTTTTTAATGTGGCATGAACACAACCAGTCACAATGTTTTCATCTGATTCTAAAACTAATCACTTCAAAAAGTATGTTTCCTTCGCACGTTAGTCAAAAATAGCATCCGATTGACCGAAACAGTGCCCTTCTGTCTTACAATATGTAGGGACATTTATCTGCTGCGGTCTGGCAAAAAAGAGAATGTCATGCCATACTGTTTTTGTCCAGACAGCATCAGATACATGGTCTACACATACTGAGACAGAGAGTCACTGTTTCGATTGCTCGGATGCTTCATCTGACAATGATGGGTCTTTCTGTCGGTGCACATCTCTGTCAAATAAATGATCAGTATTTTATTTCGACAGACGAGGTACGGTAGGGTAGATCAGGAGGTAAGTTAGGGCAGGCCAGGCCCCTATAGACCTGCCCATAACGCCGGCCCTGAGCAGAACACTGCGTATTTTTTCAGACCTGTAGAAATGTATATCTAAAAGTAACACTACTCAACAGTTAAATGTGAATGATATGATCTCTGATGATCCTAGGATAATTACCAATTACTGTGACAATTTTTACAGGAACTTACAATATATACCTCTTGGTACTGTGAGGAGTCTGCAGCACAGTTCTTCGATTCTCTTGGAAATGTTACCCTCTATTGATTCTTCTGAGCAACACTTGTGTGATAAAGCCATCTCCTTAGAGGAAATTATAGAGGCTATTGATCACCTTAAAATGAACAAATCCCCTGGGGTTAATGGTATTACTACAATTCTACAAAGTTGTTTTCCAAAGAATTGGCTCCCTTTCTATTATAAGTGTACTCAGTCTCTGAGAGTATAGCCAATGAAGTACTCCCTCACACTAGTATCGCAAGGTTTAATTACTCTAATTCCTACTCATTGATAATTGGCGTCCAATTGGCCTCTTAAATAACGATTATAAGATAATAGCACTTGTCCTTGCTAAACAATTAAAGGCTGTTTTTGGATGCCATTATAGATGGGTCCCAGTCAGGGTTTATGAGAAATAGACACATCTAAAATAATATCAGACTGGTACTAGATATCATAGATTACTCAGATTTGGTCTCTCAGTTTTATACTCTTTTTGGATTTTTATAAAGCCTTTGATACAGTAGAACATTACTTTATTTTTCATGCCCATGTCTCAATATTCTTGATTTCCCCCACTTGAATAACACTTTCAAGATTAATTGGATTAAGCAATTCCTGAAGAATCCTACAACTATAACGAATTTTATCTCGAAGTATGTTTTTTTCTAATTTAGGTGGCCTCAAATTTCTCCTACTGTGTTATTGAAAAAATCCTGACAAATGTATCTAATTTCCATTAACAATCCCTTTTAGCATTGTCTTTGATCTACAAGCACAATGTTTCTTCACACAGATATTTTACCTGGAACAATAGAGATATCTTATACAAAGGCAAGTCCTTGTTTTTGGAGAACTGGTTCCAAAACAATCTTCTATTGGTGAGTCAAACATGCAATGATTAAGGTATTTTATTTAAATATGCCACATTTTGGATTTTCATAAGGTACCGATAACTCCAAAGGAATTTGCTGTAGTTTTTGATGTAATCCCCTCTGGAGTTATTGTACTTTTTAAGGATGTGGCCGAATCTATGCCCTCTTCTTTACCATCTTTTGATCCAGCTGACTCACCAGTAGGCAATATATGTTTCTCTCCTACTGTTTTTGACAACTATTTTATTTATTTCACCTTTATTTAACCAGGTAGGCTAGTTGAGAACTACTGCGACCTGGCCAAGATAAAGCAAAGCAGTGCGACACAAACAACAACACAGAGTTACACATGGAATAAACAAACATACAGTCAATAACACAATAGAAAAAGTCTATATACAGTGTGTGCAAATGAGGTAAGATAAGGGAGGTAAGGCAATAAATAGGCCATAGTGGTGAAATAATTACAATTTAGCAATTAAACACTGGAGTGATAGATGTGCAGAAGATGAATGTGCAAGTAGAGATACTGGGGTGAAAAGGATAAGAAAAAAATATATAAATAAATAACAGTATGGGGATGAGGTAGTTGGATGGGCTATATACAGGTGCAGTGATCTGTGAGCTGCTCTGACAGCTGGTGCTTAAAGTTAGTGAGGGAGATGTGAGTCTCCAGCTTCAGTGATTTTTGCAATTCGTTCCAGTCATTGGCAGCAGAGAACTGGAAGGAAAGGCGGCTTTGGGGATGACCAGTGAAATATACCTGCTGGAGCACATGCTACGGGTGACCAGTGAGCTGAGATAAGGTGGAGCTTTACCAAGCAAAGACTTATAGATGACCTGAAGCCAGTGGGTTTGGCGACGAATATGTAGCGAGGACCAGCCAATCAGAGCATACAGGTCGCAGTGGTGTGTAGTATATGGGGCTTTGGTGACAAAACGGATGGCACTGTGACAGACTGCATCCAATTTGCTGAGTAGAGTGTTGGAGGCTAATTTGTAAATGACATCGTTGAAGTCAAGTATCGGCAGGATGTACGTTTTACGAGGGTATGTTTGACAGCATGAGTGAAGGATGCTTTGTTGCGAAATAAGAAGCCGATTCTAGATGTAATTTTGGATTGGAGATGCTTAATATGAGTCTGGAAGGAGAGTTTACAATCTAACCAGACACCTAGGTATTTGTAGTTGTCCACATATTCAAAGTCAGAACCGTCCAGAGTAGTGATGCTGGACGGGCGGGCAGGTGCGGGCAGCGATCGGTTGAAGAGCATGCATTTAGATTTACTTGCATTTAAGAGCAGTTGGCGGCCACGGAAGGAGAGTTGTATGGCATTGAAGCTCGTCTGGAGGTTAGTTAACACAGTGTCCAAAGAAGGGCCAGAAGTATACAAAATGCTGTCGTCTGCATAGAGGTGGATCAGAGAATCACCCGCAGCAAGAGCGACATCTTTGATGTATACAGAGAAAAGAGTCAGCCTGAGAATTGAACCCTGTGGCACCCCATAGAGACTGCCAGAGGTCTGGACAACAGGCCCTCCGATTTTACACACTGAACTCTGTCTGAGAAGTAGTTGGTGAACCAGGCGAGGCAGTCATTTGAGAAACCAAGACTGTTGAGTCTACCGATAAAATGTGGTGATTGACAGAGTCGAAAGCCTTGGCCAGGTCGATGAAGACAGCTGCACAGTATTGTCTCTTATCGATGGTGGTTATGATATCGTTTAGGACCTTCAGCGTGGCTGAGGTGCACCCATGACCAGCTCGGAAACCAGATTGCATAGCGGAGAGGGTACGGTGGGATTCAAAATGGTCGTTGATCTGTTTGTTAACTTGGCTTTCGAAGACCTTAGAAAGGCAGGGTAGGATAGATATAGGTCTGTAGCAGTTTGGGTCTAGAGTGTCTCCCCCTTTGAACAGGGGGATGACCGTGGCAGCTTTCCAATCTTTGGGGATCTCAGACGATACGAAAGAGAGGTTGAACAGGCTACTAATAGGGGTTGCAACAATTTCGGCGCACAATTTTAGAAAGAGAGGGTCCAGATTGTCTAACCCGGCTGATTTGTAGGGGTCCAGATTTTGCAGCTGTTTCAGAACATCAGCTATCTGGATTTGGGTGAAGGAGAAATGAGGGACGCTTGGGCAAGTTGCTGTGGGGGGTGCAGGGCTGTTGACCGGGGTAGGGTCAGCCAGGTGGAAAGCATGGCCAGCCATAGAGAAATGCTTCTTGAAATTCTCAATTATCGCGGATTTATCGGTGGTGAGAGTGTTTCCTAGCCTCAGTGCAGTGGGCAGCTGGGAGGAGGTGCTCTTACTCTCTATGGACTTTACAGTGTTCCAGAATTTTTGGAGTTTGTGCTACAGGATGCAAGTATCTGTTTGAAAAAGCTAGCCTTTGCTTTCCTAACTGCTTGTGTATATTGGTTCCTAACTTCCCTGAAAAGTTGCATATCGCGGGGGCTATTTGATGCTAATGCAGCGCGCCACAGGATGTTTTTGTGCTGGTCAAGGGCAGTCAGGTCTGGATTGAACCAAGGGGTATATCTGTTCCTGGTTCTACATTTTTTGAATGGGACATGCTTATTTAAGATGGGGAGGAAAGCACATTTAAAGAATAACCAGGCATCCTCTACTGACGGAATGAGGTCAATATCCTTCCAGGATACCCGGGCCAGGTCAATTAGAAATGCCTGCTCGCTGAAGTATTTTAGGAAGCGTTTGACAGTGATGAGGGGTGGTCGTTTGACCGCAGAAACATGAAACACGGATGCAGGCAACGAGGCAGTGATCACTGAGATTCAGGTTGAAGATAGCAGAGGTGTATTTGAGGGGCAGGGTGGTTACGATGATCTCTATTAGCGTGCCCATGTTAACAGATTTGGGGTTGTACCTGGTAGGTTCATTGATAATTTGTGTGAGATTGAGCACAGACCTGGATAGTACATTTACATTTACATTTAAGTCATTTAGCAGACGCTCTTATCCAGAGCGACTTACAAATTGGTGCATTCACCTTATGATATCCAGTGGAGCAACCACTTTACAATAGTGCATCTAAATCTTTTAAGGGGGGGGGGTTAGAAGGATTACTTTATCCTATCCTAGGTATTCCTTAAAGAGGTGGGGTTTCAGGTGTCTCCGGAAGGTGGTGATTGACTCCGCTGTCCTGGCGTCGTGAGGGAGCTTGTTCCACCATTGGGGTGCCAGAGCAGCGAACAGTTTTGACTGGGCTGAGCGCCGACTGTGCTTCCTCAGAGGTAGGGAGGCGAGCAGGCCAGTGGTGGATGAACGCAGTGCCCTTGTTTGGGTGTAGGGCCTGATCAGAGCCTGAAGGTACGGAGGTGCCATTCCCCTCACAGCTCCGTATGCAAGCACCATGGTCTTGTAGCGGATGCGAGCTTCAACTGGAAGCCAGTGGAGAGAGCGGAGGAGCGGGGTGACGTGAGAGAACTTGGGAAGGTTGAACACCAGACGGCTTGCGGCATTCTGGATGAGTTGTAGGGGTTTAATGGCACAGGCAGGGAGCCCAGCCAACAGCGAGTTGCAGTAATCCAGACGGGGATGACAAGTGCCTGGATTAGGACCTGCGCCGCTTCCTGTGTAAGGCAGGGTCGTACTCTACGAATGTTGTAGAGCATGAACCTACAGTATCGGGTCACCGCCTTGATGTTATTGGAGAACGACAGGGTGTTGTCTAGGGTCACGCCAAGGTTCTTAGCACTCTGGGAGGAGGACACAATGAAGTTGTCAACCGTGATGGCGAGATCATGGAACGGGCAGTCCTTCCCCGGGAGGAAGAGCAGCTCCGTCTTGGCGAGGTTCAGCTTGAGGTGGTGATCCGTCATCCACACTGATATGTCTGCCAGACATGCAGAGATGCGATTCGCCACCTGGTTATCAGAAGGGGGAAAGGAGAAGATTAATTGTGTGTCGTCTGCATAGCAATGATAGGAGAGACCATGTGAGGATATGACAGAGCCAAGTGACTTGGTGTATAGCGAGAATAGGAGAGAGCCTAGAACAGAGCCCTGGGGGACACCAGTGGTGAGAGCACGTGGTGCGGAGACAGATTCTCGCCACGCCACCTGGTAGGAGCGACCTGTCAGGTAAGACGCAATCCAAGCGTGGGCCGCACCGGAGATGCCCACCTCGGAGAGGGTGGAGAGGAGGATCTGATGGTTCACAGTATCAAAGGCAGCCGATAGGTCTAGAAGGATGAGAGCAGAGGAGAGAGAGTTAGCTTTAGCAGTGCGGAGCGCCTCCGTAACACAGAGAATAGCAGTCTCAGTTGAATGACCAGTCTTGAAACCTGACTGATTTGGATCAAGAAAGTCATTCTGAGAGAGATAGCAGGAGAGCTGGCCAAGGACGGTTCGTTCAAGAGTTTTGGAGAGAAAAGAAAGAAGGGATACTGGTCTGTAGTTGTTGACATCGGAGGGATCGAGTGTAGGTTTTTTCAGAAGGGGTGCAACTCTCGCTCTCTTGAAGACGGAAGGGACGTAGCCAGCGGTCAAGGATGAGTTGATGAGTGAGGTGAGGTTAGGGAGAAGGTCTCCGGAAATGGTCTGGAGAAGAGAGGAGGGGATAGGGTCAAGCGGGCAGGTTGTTGGGCGGCCGGCCGTCACAAGACGCGAGATTTCATCTGGAGAGAGAGGGGAGAAAGAGGTCAAAGCACAGGGTAGGGCAGTGTGAGCAGGACCAGCGGTGTCGTTTGACTTAGCAAACGAGGATCGGATGTCGTCGACCTTCTTTTCAAAATGGTTGACGAAGTCATCCGTAGAGGGGGGGGGGGGGGGGAGGAGGATTCAGAAGGGAGGAGAAGGTGGCAAAGAGCTTCCTAGGGTTAGAGGCAGATGCTTGGAATTTAGAGTGGTAGAAAGTGGCTTTAGCAGCAGAGACAGAAGAGGAAAATGTAGAGAGGAGGGAGTGAAAGGATGCCAGGTCCGCAGGGAGGCGAGTTTTCCTCCATTTCCGCTCAGCTGCCCGGAGCCCTGTTCTGGTCGTCTAGAACACTGCAGTCTATCTCTGCAGTAGATTGCAACTCCGCCCCCTTTGGCAGTTCTATCTTGTCTGAAAATATTATAGTTAGGGATGGAAATTTCAGTGGTTTTGGTGGCCTTCCTAAGCCAGGATTCAGACACGGCTAAGACATCCGGGTTGGCAGAGTGTGCTAAAGCAGTGAATAAGACACATTTAGGGAGGAGGCTTCTAATGTTGACATGCATGAAACCAAGGCTTTTACGTTTACAGAAGTCAACAAATGAGAGTGCCTGGGGAATGGGAGTGGAGCAAGGCACTGCAGGGCTTGGATTAAACTCTACATCACCAGAGGATCAGAGGAGGAGTAGGATAAGGGTATGGCTAAAGGCTATAAGAACTGGTCGTCTAGAACGTTCGGAACAGAGATTAAAAGGAGCAGGTTTCTGGGCGCAGTAGAATTGATTCAAGGCATAATGTACAGGACAGACAAAGGTATGGTAGGATGTGAATACAGTGGAGTGTCGTGTCTTTGGGGTACCATTAAACTGAAGACATGTTTATCAATTAACTCCCTGTAATTATTATCACGCGATCAAACTGATTCATCGTTTAATTGTAATTAACTAGGAGATCGGGGCACCAAGGAAAATATTCAGATTACAAAGTTATAATTTTCCTAATATAACTTTCCTATATTATAACATTATATATTATATTCTATTATAGTATAGGCCGATTATCTTCTGGTTTAAATGGTGTATTTTACCTCGCGTCCAGTCTTATTCCAAACGTCGTAAATTGTTGTATCTGCACGAACCCAGCCTTTACTAAGAGTCATCCATACATCAATTGTCTTAAAATCATTTATTTACTAAACTAAGTAATTCACAGAAAGTATACAAACAGTAATTATCATCACAAAGAATTGGTAGAGTAATGTGGGCTAAAACAGGCATGGCTGGTCTGTTAGACAATGGGAGGTACACAGAGTTCATTAATATTAACAATTGACAATTGAACGCTCACTCATTCGGGAACAATTGCAATCAATATATATTTACGCTCAGTGTGTCGTCGGGATCCTTGTTGAAGAGTCGTTCGGTTGGAGAGTTCTCTCTCTCTCTCTCTCTCTCTCTCTCTCTCTCTCTCTCTCTCTCGGTTAGAATGGATCTTTCAAAGCGACATTCATTAATGTTGTCATAGAATGTATGTTTCGTTGGTCTTCGCGTTCAATGATATAATTTACTTAGCTGCAGACTAATAATTAATATCAAAGACTTGTTCTTATTCTGTCGGTATCGATAGTCTAAAAGTTAACCACGTGGTATAGTTCACTTTCTGTAGAGTACTTGGATGGTCAAACCTATTGGCCAACTCGCAATGGAGTGGAGGCCGGGTCTGGAGAAATGTAAATCAGGGTATAGTTTTATAGTGAACATGTCACATGACGCCTGGTCCTGTCTGTGTCCCTGGGGGTGTGCCGATGACTGAGTTAAGCTTGGTACAGAAATATAATTCTATCACATTAACCTGTTATGGCTAGGGGGCAGTATTTTCACGGCTGGATAAAAAACGTACCCGATTTAATCTGGTTACTACTCCTGCCCAGTAACTAGAATATGCATATAATTATTGGCTTTGGATAGAAAACACTCCAAAGTTTCTAAAACTGTTTGAATGGTGTCTGTGAGTATAACAGAACTCAAATGGCAGGTCAAAACCTGAGAGATTCCTTTACAGGAAGTGGCCTGTCTGACCATTTCTTGAACTTCTTTGCCATCTCTATCTTTTACTAAGGATCTCTGCTCTAACGTGACACTTCCTACGTCTTCCATGGGCGCTCAGAGCCCGGGAAAAAAACAGAATGTCGTCATCCCAGCCCCAGGCTGAAACACATTATCGCCTTTCTCAAGTGGCCGATCAAGGGACTGTGGGCTTAGGCGCGTGCCCTGGCTGCCCCCGTCTTTGTGATTTTTCCTCTGTTTGCCGAAAAGGAGATTCCCGGTCGGAATATTATCGCTTTTTTACGAGATAAGTTGCATAAAAATAGATTTTAAACAGCGGTTGACATGCTTCGAAGTACGGTAATGGAATATTTAGAAATATTTTTTGTCACGAATTGCGCTATGCGCACGACCCTGATTTACCATTTCGGATAGTGTCTGGGACGCACGAACAAAACGCCGCTATTCGGATATAACGATGGATTATTTTGGACCAAACCAACATTTGTTATTGAAGTAGCAGTCCTGGGAGTGCATTCTGACGAAGACAACAAAAGGTAATCAAACTTTTATAATAGTAAATCTGATTTTGGTGAAGGCTAAACCTGCCGGGTGTCTAAATAGCTAGCCCGTGATGGCTGGGCTATGTACTTAGAATATTGCAAAATGTGCTTTCACCAAAAAGCTATTTTAAAATGGGACATATCGAGTGCATAGAGGAGTTCTGTATCTATAATTCTTAAAATAATTGTTATGCTTTTTGTGAACGTTTATCGTGAGTAATTTAGTAAATTGTTAGCAAATTCCCCAGAAGTTTGCGGGGGTATGCTAGTTCTGAACGTCACATGCTAATGTAAAAAGCTGTTTTTTTTATATAAATATGAACTTGATTGAACAAAACATGCATGTATTGTATGACATAATGTCCTAGGTGTGTCATCTGATGAAGATCATCAAAGGTTAGTGCTGCATTTAGCTGTCTTCTGGGTTTTTGTGACATTATATGCTAGCTTGAAAAATGGGTGTCTGATTATTTCTGGCTTGGTACTCTGCTGACATAATCTAATGTTTTGCTTTCGCTGTAAAGCCTTTTTGAAATCGGACAGTGTGGTTAGATAAAGGAGAGTCTTGTCTTTAAAATGCTTTGAAATAGTCATATGTTTGAAAAATTGAAGTTTTTGTATTTTTGAGGAATTTGTAATTCGCGCCACGCCTATCATTGGATATTGGAGCAGGTGTTCCGCTAGCGGAACGTCTAGATGTAAGAGGTTAACCTCTATGGGCTAGGTGGGACGCTAGCGTGCCACCCGTGGTGCACTCCATCAACAGCAGGTGCATTTCAAGAGCGGCAAATTTGAATCCAAATAAATGTCAAAATTCAAATTTTTCAAAAATACAACTATTTTACACCATTTGAAAGATAAACATCTCCTTAATCTAACCACGTTTTACGATTTCAAAAAGGTTTTACGGCGAAAGCATAAATTTAGAGTATGTTAGGACAGTACATTTACAAGAGTTGTGTGTAATGTTTTGTCAAGTCAAAGACAGGGTCACCAAAACCATAAAACCAGCTAAAATGATGCACTAACCTTTTACAATCTCCATCAGATGACACTCCTAGGACATTATGTTAGACAATGCATGCATTTTTAGTTCTATCAAGTTCATATTTATATCCAAAAACAGCGTTTTACTATGGCATTGATGTTGAGGAAATCGTTTCCCTCCAATAACCGGCAGTCAAGTCAGCGTCACAAATTAAATAATTAAAATTAGAAAACATTAGTAAAATATTATATTGTCATTTAAAGAATTATAGATTTACATCTCTTGAACGCAATCAACTTGCCAGATTTAAAAATAACCTTACTGGGAAATCACACTTTGCAATAATCTGAGCACTGCGCCCAGAAAAATACGCGTTGCGATACAGACTAGACGTCATGTTGGGGAGATCTAAAATCGAAAATACTATGTAAATAATCCATTACCTTTGATTCTCTTCATCAGATGTCACTTCCAGGTATCACAGGTCCATAACGAATGTAGTTTTGTTCAAAAAAGCTCATCATTTATGTCCAAAGATCTCCGTCTTGTTAGCACATGATCTAAGCCAGCCGGACTTCTCGTCATGAACGAGGGGAAAAAATATATTTACGTTCGTTCAAACATGTCAAACGTTGTATAGCATAAATCATTAGGGCCTTTTTTAACCAGAACATGAATAATATTCAAGGTGGACGAATGCATACTCTTTTATAACGTATTGGAACGAGGGTACCCAACATGAACTCGCGCGCCAGGTGTCTAATGGGACATCATCGTTCCATGGCTCTTGTTCGGTCAGATCTCCCTCCAGAAGACTCAAAACACTTTGTAAAGGCTGGTGACATCTAGTGGAAGCAATAGGAAGTGCCAAAATATTCCTCAGCCCCTGTGTTTTTCAATGGGATAGGTTTAAAGGTAATACAACACATCAGGTATCCACTTCCTGTCAGAAAATGTCTCAGGGTTTTGCCTGCCAAATGAGTTCTGTTATACTCACAGACACCATTCAAACAGTTTTAGAAACTTTAGAGTGTTTTCTATCCATATATAATAAGTATATGCATATTCTAGTTACTGGGTAGGATTAGTAACCAGATTAAATCGGGTACATTTTTTTTATCCAGACGTGCAAATGCTGCCCCCTAGCCCTAACAGGTTAACATCAGTACATAGCATCTCAATGTATTACAAATGGCTTTGTCCTTATTAATACATTCTATACAACCATGTGGATGCAAGTCTCAAGGCTGAGGCTATTATATAAACCGTTTTATGGTAATATGGCTATATTGTCTCTTCTGAGTATCACAAAATTGTACCAAGCGGACCAGTTCGTAGCTGGATTCTTCACCAATCTTCCATACCTTCTCCAGAACACAATTCTGTGAGTTGGAAGAATTTCCTGTATCTCTCTATGGGACCCCTCTGTGTCTCAACTGGGCCATGTGGTTGTACGATTCTCCTCTGGAATTTTACAACCCTTTCACACAGGGCCTGGGTGGGGGGAGGTAGGTTGGGGGATGGTGCAAGGGGGGAGGGGGTCAACTGTCCTCCCTGTACTCAAAGAGGCCAACGTCATGACAGGAGGTAAACCTAGGCATTGAGTGACGATGAGAGAGGTAATGTCTCTAGAAACACCATTTAAACCAGGTGAGGTTACCGCATGTGTGGGAGGTGGAACAAAAGGTTAGCTAAGGCATATTGAGCAGGGCTGGTGTCTCTACAGTGAAATAAGACAATAATCACTAACCAAAACAGCAATGGACAAGGCATATTGACATTAGGGAGAGGCATGATCATAGGGTCCAGTGAGTAGCTAGGCGGGCTGGAGACACAGCGATTCAGACAGCTAGCAGGCTGGGGCCAGCAGAAGGGCCTTAGAGGGACGTCGTGACGGAAGAAGTCTGTTGTTGCCCCCTCGTGCGGTTACATCGGCAGACCAGTCGTGATGGATCAGCAGGGCTTCGTGTAGTAAAAGGGTCCAGGCCAATTGGCAAAATAGGTATATTTGCCCAAGAAATTGGCTGATGGACCTCTTCAGCTAACAGTCCAATATGCTCTAGACAGCAGCGGGCCACGGCTAGCAGATGGGCATTCAGCGGACGTCGCGACGGAGGAGCCTGTTGTTAAACCCCCTCGGGTGGATTACGTCGGTAGTCCAGTCGTGATGAAGTTTTGATTTGATTTGATGAATCGGCGGGGCTCCGTATCGGCAGTTAAAGGGCTCCAGGCCAATTGGCAAAATAGGTATTGCAGCCCAAGGAGTGGCTGATGGACGTCTTCAGCTTGCCGGGAGATGGGCCTAGCATAGGCAAATTGGTGCTTGCTTCTGATAGGCTAATTGACATAATTTGAGTATATTGGAGTAGTACCTGTGTATGTATTTCAAGGCCTACCTTCAAACTCAGTGCGTCTTTTCTTCACATCTTGGGAAAATCAAAAGAAATCAGCCAAGAACTAAGAAAAAGAATTGTAGACCTCCACAAGTCCGGTTCATCCTTGGGAGCAATTTCCAAACGCCTGAAGGTGCCACGTTCATCTGTACGAACAATAGTACACAAGTATAAACACCATGGGACCTCGCAGCCATCATATCACTCAGGAAGGAGACGAGTTCTGTCTCCTAGAGATGAACGTACTTTGGTGCAAAAAGTGCAAATCAATCCCAGATCAACATCAAAGGACATTGTGAAGATGCTGGAGGAAACGGGTACAAAGGTATCTATATCCACAGTAAAACGAGTTCTATGTCGACATAACCTGAAAGGCCGCTCAGCAAGGAAGAAGCCACTGCTCCAAAACCACCATAAAAAAGCCAGACTACGGTTTGCACATGGGGACAACTGCACAACTGTGCACAACTGCACAGTTGTCCCCAACTGCACGTGGGGACAAAGACCGTACTTTTTGGACAAATGTCCTCTGGTCTGATGAAACAAAAATATAACTCCTTGGCCATAATGACCATCGTTATGTTTGGAGGAAAAAGGGGGAGGCTTGCAAGCCACAGAACACCATCCCAACCATGAAGCACGGGGGTGGCAGCATCATGTTGTGGGGATGCTTTGCTGCAGGAGGGACTGGTGCACTTCACAAAATTCATGGCATTATGAGGTAGGAAAATTATGTGGATATATTGAAGCAACATCTCTAGACATCAGTCAGGAAGTTAGATCTTGGTCGCAAATGGGGCTTCCAAATGGACAATGACCCTGTCACGACTTCCGCCGAAGTCGGCTCCTCTCCTTGTTCGGGCGGCGTTCGGCGATCAACATCACCAGCTTTCTAGCCATCGCCGCTCCATTTCTCACATGTCCATTTGTTTTGTCTTGTATACACACCTGGTTTTCATTCCATAATCACACTGCATGTATTTAGTCCTCTGTTCCCCTCCATGTCTTTGTGTGTAATTGTTTCGTGTTACGTTGTTATCGTTACGCGCCAGACTGGGTTTTCATGTTTCCGTGTTTTTTGCACACGGTTTGTTTATTTTGTATTACAGTATCTTGTATTGAACATTTATCACGCCTTACACTTTTGCCTCGTGGGCTGGAGGTTTTCAAGACGCTGCTTTCTTCTGTTATTTTCTCCACTGTCATAATAAAGTGTGTGCTTGTTCAATACTCCCTGGCTCTCCTGCACTTGACTTCTCCACCAGCAGCGCACAGCCTTGACAGAATTACACACCTGAACCATGGAGTCAGCAGGAGCAGGTACCCCGGTTAGAGGAGTCGAGGAGCGCGTCCAGGAACATTCTGCCATGTTAAATAATCTTGGTGCCATGATGGATCGCGTTGTCCAGACTATGGACCTCTGGGAGAGACAGGAGGTCTCCCCAGTGCCTTGACCAGCGCATCCGGGGTTATCTCTACCTGTCCCGACCGAAGCCAGTCCCAGTGGGATGCGTCTCTCCCTTCCCAGGGAATATGATGGGATGGCAGCACAGTGCCAGGGATTCCAGTTACAACTGGACCTCTACCTGGCCACTGTGCACCCAGCTCCCTCGGAAAGGGTGAAAGTGTCTGCCTTCGTCTCGTGCCTCTCGGGGAGAGCTCTGGAGTGGGCAAATGCCGTGTGGGCAGAGGGAGACGCGGCGTTGGACCACTTCGGGGAGTTCACCCGTCGCTTCCGGGTCGTCTTTGACCATCCGCCCGAAGGTAGAGCGGCGGGGGAACGGCTCTTCCATTTGAGGCAGGGGACGAGGAGCGCCCAGGAATTCACCCTGGAATTCCGGACCTTGGCCGCCGGAGCAGGGTGGAACGACATGGCCCTCATCGACCACTATCAGTGCAGCCTGCGCGAGGATGTTCGACGTGAGCTGGCCTGCAGGGATGCCACCATCTCCTTTGACCAACTGGTGGATTTGTCCATCCGGTTGGATAACCTGCTGGCCACCCGCAGACATCCAGAGGGGGCTCTGTCGGTGCCATCTTCCAGCACCCCCGCTCCGGTGCCCATGGAGTTGGGAGGGGCTGCGCGTAGGGAGACTGAAGGAGGAGTCATCATGAGCGCCATCTGTGGCCGCAGAGGGCACACTGTTGGTCGGTGCCGTGTCGGTTCCTCTGGGAGTCGAGGCAACAGGCAGGGCACTCTGGCGTCACCCCAGGTGAGTCTGCACTACACTCATCCAGAGTCCTCTGTTCACCACCTGTTTGTACCTGTTTGTTTCCCTGATTTTTTTCCCCCGCATTCCCAGCATAAGGCGCTTGTCGATTCAGGCGCAGCTGGGAATTTTAGCGTTAGCACTTAGTTTAGGGATCCCTGTTATTCCTGTAGTTAGACCTTTCCCTGTTCATGCTCTGGATAGTCAACCATTAGGGTCAGGGCTAATGAGGGAAGCCACCATCTCCCTGGGCATGGTGACGCAGGGGGGTCACGAGGAGAGAATCAGTCTCTTCCTCATTGACTTTCCTGCATTTCCCATGGTATTAGGCCTTCCCTGGTTAGCTCATCATAACCCCACTATTTCCTGGCAACAGAGGGCTCTCACGGGGTGGTCGCAAGAGTGCTCGGGGAGGTGTGTAGGGGTTTCCGTTGGTGCTACCATGGTGGAAAGTCCAGACCAGGTCTCCACCGTGCGCATCGCCCCAGAATATGCCGATTTGGCTCTCGCCTTCTGTAAAAAGAAACTCAATTACCACCTCATCGACGGGGGGATTGTGCGATAAATCTCCTGGCTGACGCTGCGCTTCCCAGGAGTCACGTGTATCCCCTGTCGCAAGCGGAGACTGTTGCTATGGAGACATATGTCTTTGAATCCCTGCGTCAGGGGTACATTCGGTCCTCCACTTCACCCGCCTCCGAGTTTCTTTTTTGTGAAGAAGAAGGATGGAGGTCTACACCCGTGCATTGACTATAGAGGTCTCAATCAGATCATGGTGAGGTACAGTTACCCGCTACCTCTTATTGCCACGGCGATTGAGTCAATGCATGGGGCGCGCTTCTTCACGAAACTGGATCTCAGGAGTGTGAATAACCTGGTGCGTATCCGGGTGGGAGACGAGTGGAAGACAGCGTTTAGTACCACCTCAGGGCATTATGAATACTTAGTCATGCCGTACGGGTTGATGAATGCTCCATCAGTTTTCCAATCCTTTGTAGACAAGATTTTCAGGGACCTGCACGGGCAGGGTGTAGTGGTGTATATCGATGACATTCTGATATACTCCTCTACACGCGCCTTGGTACGCAAGGTACTTGGACGACTGTTGGAGCATGACCTGTACGTCAAGGCTGAGAAATGCCTGTTCTTTCAGCTGGTCGTCTCCTTCCTAGGGTATCGCATTTCACATCAGGGGTGGAGATGGAGAGTGACCGCATTGCAGCGGTGCGTAATTGGCCGACTCCCACCATGGTAAAGGAGGTGGAGCGATTTTTAGGGTTTGCCAATTACTACCGGAGATTTATCCAGGGTTTTGGCCAGGTGGCTGCTCCCATTACCTCACTGCTGAAGGGGGGTCCCGTAAGGTTGCAGTGGTCGGCTGAGGCAGACAGGGCTTTTGGGCAGCTAAGAGCTCTATTTACTTCATCTCCCGTGCTGGCCCATCCGGATCCCTCTTTGTCGTTCATAGTGGAGGTGGACTCGTCCGAGGCTGGGATAGGAGCCGTGCTCTCAGCCCTCGGGTACGCCATCAAAACTCCACCCCTGTGCTTTCTTCTCAAAGAAGCTCAGCCCAGCGGAGCGTAACTATGATGTGGGGGACCAGGAGCTGTTGGCTGTGGTTATAGCGTTGAAGGCATGGAGACATTGGCTTGAGGGGACTAAACACCCTTTCCTCATCTGGACTGACCACCGCAACCTGGAGTACATCCGGGCAGTGAGGAGGCTGAATCCTCGTCAGGCAAGGTGGGCCATGTTCTTTACCCGTTTTGTGTTTACCCTGTCCTACAGACCAGGTTCCCAGAATACGAAGGCAGACGCACTGTCCCGGCTGTATGACACAGAGGAGCGGCCCATGGATCAGACTCCCATACTCCCGGCCTCTTGCCTGGTAGCGCCGGTCGTGTGGGTGCTGGACGCGGACATTGAGCAGGCGTTGCGTACAGAGCCCGCTCCCCCCCAGTGTCCTGTCGGGCGTATGTACGTTCCGTCTGCTATACGTGACCAGTTGATCTATTGGGCCCACACGTCACCCTCCTCTGGTCATCCGGGGATCGGTCGGACGGTGCGCTGTCTGACTGGGAAGTACTGGTGGCCCACCTTGGCTAAGGACGTGAGGGTTTATGTTTCCTCCTGCTCGGTGTGTGCCCAGTGTAAGGCTCCGAGACACCTGCCCAGAGGTCACCTTACCCATTCCACAATGGCCTTGGTCACACCTGTCTGTGGATTTTTTAACCGATCTACCTCTTTAACAGGGAAACACTACGATCCTGGTCATTGTGGATTGTTTCTCTAAGTCCTGTTGTCTCCTCCCTCTGCCCATTCTTCCTATCGCCCAACAGACTGCGGAAACACTGTTTACTCACATCTTCCAGCACTACGGGGTGCCTGAGGATATAATGTCTGATTGGGGTCCTCAGTTCACGTCGAGAGTCTGGAAGGCATTCATGGAACGTCTGGGGGTCTCAATCAGCCTTACCTCGGGTTTTCACCCCGAGAGTCACGGGCAGGTAGAGAGAGTCAACCAGGATGTGGGCAGGTTTCTGCGGTCCTATTGCCAGGACCAGCCGGGGGAGTGGGCGGCGTTCGTGCCCTGGGCCAAGATGGCACAGAACTCGGTTCGCCACTCCTCCACTAACCTCTCCCTCTTTCAGTGCGTATTGGGGTTCTGGCGCCGTGGCATCAGGGTCAGACCGAGGCTCCTGTGGTGGACGACTGGTTAAGGCGCGTGGAGGAGACATGGGAGACCGCCCATGTTCACCTCCAGCGAGCTGCGCTTCGCCAAAAGACCAGCGCGGACCATCACCGCACCGGGGGACCGGGTCTGGCTCTCGACCCGTACCTGCCCCTCCGCCTGCCCTGCCGGAAGCTGGGTCCGCGGTTTGTGGGGCCATTCAAAGTCCTGAGGAGGGTGAACGAGGTGGGTTACAGATTACAGCTTCCCTCTGATTACAGTATTAACCCCTCATTCCATGTGTCTCTCCTCAGGCCGGTGGTGGCTGGTCCGCTCCAGGAATCTGAGGTGCGGGAGGTCCCTCCGCCCCCTCTGGACATCGAGGGGGCCCCGGCGTACTCCGTTCGTTCCATCCTGGATTCGAGGCATCGGGCAGGGGGCCTTCAGTACCTCGTGGACTGAGAGGGGTACGGTCCGGAGGAGAGGTGCTGGGTTCCGGTTGCAGATGTTTTGGACCCCGAACTGCTGCGGGAGTTTCACCGTCGTCGGCTGGATCGCCCTGCGCCTCGCCCTCCGGGTCATCCCCGAGGCCGGTGTCGGCACGCCGCTGGAGCCGCGCGGCAAGGGGGGGGCACTGTCACGACTTCCGCCGAAGTCGGCTCCTCTCCTTGTTCGTTCGGCGATCGATGTCACCGGCTTTCTAGCCATCGCCGCTCCATTTCTCTATTTGTTTTGTCTTGTCCCATACACACCTGGTTTTCATTCCATAATCACACTGCATGTATTTAGTCCTCTGTTCCTCTCCATGTCTTTGTGTAATTGTTTCGTGTTACGTGGTTATCGTTACGTGCCAGACTGGGTTTTCATGTTTCTGTGTTTTTTGCACACGGTTTGTTTATTTTGTATTACAGTATCTTGTATTGAACATTTATCACGCCTTACACTTTTGCCTCGTGGGCTGGAGGTTTTCAAGACGCTGCGTTCTTCTGTTATTTTCTCCACTTCCATAATAAAGTCTGCGCTTGTTCAATACTCCCTGGCTCTCCTGCACCTGACTTCTCCACCAGCAGCGCACAGCCTTGACAGACCCCAAGCATACTTCCAAAGTTGTGGCAAAATGGCTTAAGGACAACAAAGTCAAGGTATTGGAGTGGCCATCACAAAGCCCTGACCTCAATCCTATAGAATTTTTTTGGGCAGAACTGAAAAAGCATGTGCGAGCAAGGAGGCCTACAAACCTGACTCAGTTACACCAGCTCTGTCAGGAGGAATGGGCCAAAATTCACCCAACTTATTGTGGGAAGCTTGTGGAAGGCTACCCGAAACGTTTGACCCACGTTATACAA
Source organism: Salmo salar (assembly GCF_965601325.2). Taxonomy (NCBI): domain Eukaryota; kingdom Metazoa; phylum Chordata; class Actinopteri; order Salmoniformes; family Salmonidae; genus Salmo; species Salmo salar. The sequence continues at coordinate 155,823,150 of NC_138291.1, forward strand.
TTTAAGGGCAATGTTATCAAATACTAATTGAGTGTATGTAAACTTCTGACACACTGGGAATGTGATGAAAGAAATAAAAGCTGAAAGAAATCATTGTCTCTACTATTATTCTGACATTTCACATCCTTAAAATAAAGTGTTGATCCAAACTGACCTAAGACAGAGAATGTTTACTAGGATTAAATGTCAGGAATTGTGAATAACTGAGTTTAAATGTATTTGTATATGTTAACTTCTGACTTCAACTGTATATATATCCATAAAAATGATGTCTATGGTTTTCACAGTGGAGAACAAGTTTATACATTGCATGGCTGGGCAGATGAGACAGTGTAGTAGTAGTCGTACGTCGCTAGGTAATGACGTTGCTAGGAATTCCAAACCACCCGTTCAGAAATGTCCATCCCTTATTGAAGTTTTGGACAGCTGCTGCTCTACTAAGGGCCATCCTCACCCTTCTTATGACTTCATGTACTGTCGAGACTCTTCTCCACTACAGGCCATATCAAAACAGGCATATATGTGCTTGATTCAAACTGAGCTACTGTATTCATCCACCGTGATGTTAGGTTATGTATGATGATTTCATGTTTTCATGCCTGCCTTGGTAGGCCAGGGTTATGTTTGCTGGTTCCAGTGAGCTATTGTATTCAGACCCGCAGTGGTATTATGTATAGTGATTACATTTTTTCATGCCTGAATGCCTATACAGAAGTGTTTTCTTATTCAAAGTGAGCTATTCATTTCATACCCGCAGTACAGTTCAAGATATAGGCCTAAAGTGTATGTATTGTATTTTGTGTGGCTGTTTTCATATGGCAAAAGTATGCACTTTTGGGCTTAATAAAAACACTTTCAGGGCTTTCTATTCTATATTGCTTCTTTGTGCAATAGTACAATAAACAGTTTGCACGTATTCCAATCCAGTGCCGAGCTGGTGTCTGGCCGATGCGCTGACCATGGTCCTGAATCCACTTGTTGTGCCTGTAGGCCTGCTGTAGATCGCTTCTTTGAGTGGGAGTGGTCAATTTGATCTAATAATATGTTGATTATTTCATTAGGTTGGACTGTCAGACTGAACACTTCATCCATTATTTTGAGACAGTATAATTTCCCCCATTTTTTCACTGCACTTGTCTGCTTCTGTAGACTCTCTCTCTCTAACTCTCTGAAAATGTAGGTGACACAAATATTTCATTGTTTGTTCACTGTCGGACTCGGACAGTCGGCCTGTTTTATCAGCGGTTGTGTAGTTGCGCACTTGCGCTGCCTACTTGGCAATAATAACCGGCCTGTTGTATTTTTTTGTTGTTATTGCACAATTTTTAACTTACAGTACATGTGTTGAGCGGTGGTGTAGTGGAAGTTATATGCAGGTTACGCCATACACCCACATTTGTCAATGTGGGTTTGAAAAGTGTGAGTGGTAAACTATAATATAGGCTTATATCATTCAGCACCACAGGCAGGTAATGTGGCTTGGCCGGCTCTGGCTGAGCCCGCAAAAGTCAAATAAAAGATTTCAGCAAAGGACAGATCCACACTACGCTCCATTCTCTGACTCCTGATATTCACATTCATAACGAGAAATGTGCATTTATTCCCATGAGTTCCACAGTTTAGACTAGCCTCTTTATTTAGCTTGTTCAATAGAAGAGCTTTAGGGACAGGATATGAGGATTAGGCCAGGGCCCTGACTCAATCTGGTAGCCATCACCATTTCCTCTATAGACTAAATAGCCTAAGCTTACAGACATCATGTGGCAAAGACTACAGCCTAGAAAAGTTATACAAGAATATTAATATTAGGGTAGAAATATGTGGGAACCATGGTGTATGGAATTGAATGTTGCCTAGGCCTTTTTGTAATCCATAAATCTCCTCTAGCAAAATGTACAATGCAGCGATGAATCAGCAGCGACTAGCCTGTAGCTGCTGTGAAGTGTAGGAACTCGAGTATCCCGTTCTCATTTAACGCACCACCACAGAAATCTGTTCCTTTTCTTTCCTCCGTGCTCATCTGGTCCATTAGTCCAACATATCAGCCACAAGGGCTAGGCCTATTACTTAATTATTGATGTCATGGTGGATTTATTTCGCATTACCATGATTTTAGGTCATTCAGAGTAGCCTACATCTTTTTCTCATATAAGTTTTTACACGGGGCAACCTTCATTTTGCCAAATTAAAGTATACCCACTTCTCCATTCACCACGACTACACCACTGATGTCTGGGTATTTTTGCTGGAAAATGAACTACTACTGCTGCAATGGAGCCTGGGATTGCATGAATGCACCTGGTAGGGGTGGGGAGTATGGTGATGGTAGCTATGGTGATGCGGGGTACCACTTGCACCTAAATGGGTTATATATAGCCTGGTCCCAGATTTGTGTGGGCTCTTGCCAAATCCATAGATGTCACTCGTTGTCATGCTAAATTTGGACAAGTTGGCATGACAAAAGGTAACAAGGTGTTGGAATGACAATGAGTGACAAGTTGGCATGCCAATAGGTGACAAGGAGTTGGCGTGGCAGCACAGACTGAGGCTGGGAATAGTAGTACTGTTCTTCCCAAAACCAATGATTTGGTGTGCTTTCTCTGTGTCCTCTTTCATCCCCTGATTGGTTTGTTGAATGATACCTCAGAGGTGTTAGAGATGCCTTTGTTAACCTTCAATGCTAGGTCAACTTAGAGGTTGGCAATCTAATGTGTATAGAGCCATTGTAACAGCAAACAGCTAGCGTGATTACTGTGGTTTTGACTTTCAACTTGAATGCAATAACTTGGGCTACTTTTCAGAACTTTTTACCTTTTTTCTCCAAAGATCAAAATAAACAAGGAAAACCTAAAGACTCAGATGTTCATCGCTTTCTTTTGGCATCTCCTCTGGGTTGCATTGAATTGGGTTGTAGCCTCTTAATGTTCATCAAAGTTAGTTTTTTGTTGCTAAACCTTTGTGAGACCATGTCAAGCCCCCCGCTCTGCTCTGACTGACTCATATGGCTTGTATGAGTACGGTTGTGGTTCAGGGGAGGGGGACAAGAGAAAGAATATTTTATCAAAGCCGCTGAAGAGAAATTCCTCAGTGATTATTTGCAAGTGAAATGATCACAGGGACCTGGGGACGAGAGAGAGAGAGAGAGAGAGGCTGCAGACGGAGAGAGAGGCTGCAGACGGAGAGAGAGGCTGCAGACGGAGAGAGAGGCTGCAGACGGAGAGAGAGGCTGGAGATGGAGGGGGGTGAGAGTGGGTGGGGGGAGCTGGAGAGAGAGGGGAATGTGCTACCATGCTTTTGGAGCTTCTCTTCTCTATGTGTGTCTGACTCCACAGTCATAGAATTAGGAATTAGAATCATTTAAACAATTTATAGGTGTCACACCCTGATCTGTTTCACCTGTCCTCGTTATTGTCTCCACCCCCTCCAGGTGTCGCTTGTTTTCTGGACTCTGTACTCACCTACCTGACCATTCTGCCTGCCCTGAACTCGAGGCTGCCTGCCACTCTGTACCTACTGGATTCTGGTTATGACCTTTTGCCTGTCCACAACCATTCTCTTGCCTATTCCCTTTGTATTTATTAAACATCTTCAACTCCAACCATCTGCCTCCTGTGTCTGCATTTGGGTCTCGCCTAGTGTCATGATAATAGGATCTCTATGGCTGCAGCATTACAGATTATGAAACAATCTGTTGAAAAACAAGTTTTATTTTTATCAGTCATGTCCACCTCGGGTGCTTTTCCCTAGTGTTCTCAGGTACTCCAGGTATAATGGTCCGTGATCAGGTCTCCTGGCTGTGTCCAGTGCTGTTTTTTCTGATTAGTCTGGGTCTGGTCAGACAGACAGTGAGTGGAGGTCGGGGGGGGGGGGGGGGTGAGTGTATGTGGACAATCTCAAAGACTCCTGCTCCAGCCTCACAAAATCCTCAAACATACCAGACAACTAGGACCCATCAATGTCACATCTCTAATAGTTTATGAGCCTCACACATTCCACCCCTTTAAATATCCATCCACCCTTCAAACTGACATGCTTGCTCCTGGATGATGCTCCTGCCAGACCAAACGTGTGGTGAAGGTTTATGGCGCCTGCAAGACCTTTGTCTGTTTGTCTGCATGTGTCTGAGAACTCATTCAAAAAAGCAGTGATGGCCCCCCTGTGTCAGACAGACCCCCCCCCCCCATACACACACATACTCTTCTCAGCTCGTAAATTCTCTCAGCCCGTTCCACTAATAGAATGTCATGTCCCGACCTCGATGGAGCGTAACTAAAAGGAGAGAGTGGGGAGTTAAGCACCTGTGTAGCACACCTTTCAGCCTCCTGCTAAAACATGTCTTCACATACACCCCCTCCCCTTTACCCTCATACAGGGGCAAGCATGTCAGTATGAGGGTGGACTCTGTTGGTTCAAAATATTTATGCATTTATATGAATGTTTATGTAAATGCACAAACATTTCTGTTGCCTAGGGGAGTTTTTTTAATGGAGGAATTGTGATACAGAACATGTTTTTTATTTTTCCTTTCGCAGTCACCTTGAGTTAGGGTGAAGACTGGATGTGCGTGTGTTGTTCATGTTGTGCGTCATTATGACACAATTGTGTTTCCACAATACTAAGTCCCATATTCTATTCATTAAGTTGCATTCAATAGTCTGTTTATAGTCTTTCACCTAAAATAACCCACAGTTATATGATTCTTTGACAATGATCCTAACATTGCAGTAGAAAGCAATGGTAAGTCTGAGTCTCTAAGTCAGAGATTACAGAATGCATCTCATTCAGGACATAGTGCTCGAACATTCTGCTTCACTCCTTTGTAAACTAAATGCACTTGTGAACTTCTAAGCAATGATTCACAATCGTCTTGTTTGTGAGTGTCCGCATTGTATTCTGTGTTGCTAAATGTGTCTTTGTGGCCTCTCTTCTCTGCTGGATGATGACATGCTGACACTTTCCCTGTGACATTGTGACATGTGACTCAGAGGGTCCAGTGGACTGGATAGTCACTGTGACCGGAGCCAGCCATCTCTATTAGTAGGTTTGTCTGGGATCCTTGGTACGAGGGATGGAGACCCCCAGTTAAAAGGTGAGGGAGAAGGGATGAGGATGTTGAGGGTTTCCCCATATAATGCAAATAGTTCTGTGGATTTCCTCTTGTTTTCTGCTTTACCCTAAAGGGTTGTTGCTGAGGAAAAGTGGATTCAGGGTTTTCTTTGATTGGAAATGAAACATAGATGACCTCGATAGGTTCTAGAGTAATGAAACATAGATGACCTCGATAGGTTCTAGAGTAATGAAACATACATGACCTCGATAGGTTCTAGAGTAATGAAACATACATGACCTCGATAGGTTCTAGAGTAATGAAACATAGATGACCTCGATAGGTTCTAGAGTAATGAAACATACATGACGTCGATAGGTTCTAGAGTAATGAAACATACATGACCTCGATAGGTTCTAGAGTAATGAAACATAGATGACCTCGATAGGTTCTAGAGTAATGAAACATACATGACCTCGATAGGTTCTAGAGTAATGAAACATACATGACCTCGATAGGTTCTAGAGTAAGGAAACATACATGACCTCGATAGGTTCTAGAGTAATGAAACATTTACAGAACATGGGAGGACGTGATAACTTTCCATTTATGTAAAAAAAAAAAGGTTTCCAGCGAATGATAATCATGCGAGAAATGCAACTAATTTTCCATGGGGTATGTGTTTCTGATTAGGTGAGATGTGAGAGGAGGGGGAGAGCCAGGGGAAGGGGTGTTGCAGGTAGTTGGAGGTAGTTGGGCTCCGTCTCCTTTTGTTTCCCCCATAACTCAGTCTGCTGGTCTCTGACTGATGATGTCACATAACCAGGGCCTCACAGATCACAGATCTGGCTCTCATCACCAAACTATTTTATTTCCAAAGTGATTTAAAATGTGTCAAGTGGTGGCAGAGTCCCTGCTTGGTGAACAGAAAGCTCACTCTGCTGAAGGGAGGGTTTATCAGGATTCATCTTCACACCAAACTCAGGGTGCAATTTCAGACTGGCGTGATTGCAGTCTGATTGCCATGCAGAGTGGACCCTATTTTACCTGTTATTGTGTTTCTCCTGTGTGTGTGTGTGTGGGGGGGGGGGGGGGGGAGAGAGAGGTATGTCTGTGTGTCTGTGTGTCTGTCTGTGTGTCTGTCTGTGTGTCTGTCTGTCTGTCTGATGTTGTGTCTGAGAGAGAAATGTGCTGGTCGGAGCATATTCCTGCCTTGCTCCTACTCAGAATGTGATATGGGAACGGGAGGGAGAGAAGTGAATGCTTGTATAACACAGTTACACCTCAGTCTGGCTCCATCCCTCTCACTCTATCTTGTTCTCTGTCTCACTTTAAGAAATCTGTGTAATGTAATATCCTGTGTGGTGCTACCAGGACGCTACCTTCTTGCTTCTTGAGTGTGTGCGTATCTAAAGTGTTTTATAGTAGCGCCCAACTTTGACGCACGCACGCAGCCAACCAAACTTTTTACTATTTACTCTCACACACATTCAGAAGAAAATGCACAGACAAATGTAATTTCCCTAGCCATTGCATCCACATTTATATGAAAGTCACACAGTTAGAACATAGAACATTGTTCTCGTTACGAAAGCATGTAGCCTCTCTCTTCCCTCTTTCTCTCTCCCTCGCTCTCTTTCTCTCTTGCTGTTTCTCTCTTCCCCGTTTCCTGTGTTCTTCTCAGACATTATGAGTGTGTCCCTTGAGGACTGATGTCCATATGGCAGAGAGAGAGACAGAGCGGTCAGGGAAGAGTAATCCTCTTAGCCTAATTGGCCAATGTGAGCCGTTCGGAGCGTTTGTTGGAGAGAACAAATTCCCCCAAGGTCTCAGCTGGATGTAGATCCTTTTGTGTTTCCCTTTTGTTTGGGGCTGAATTTGTTAGTTCTCTCTTTTTCTATCTTTCTATCTCTCTGTCTCTCTCTCTCTCTCCCTCGCGAATGATGGAATGCTGGCCGAGCTGAGGGAGATGGGGAGGGAGAGAGAGAGATGGAGACAGTGGGGGTTTGCCTGGCTGAGCGAATCGGGCATCGGAGGGGGATAATTTTGCGCAAACCTCCCGTCTGCAGCTGTCTTCTCCAATGCTGGGCTGTTCACATGCAGAGACAGAACTTCTCCCCCAAAGGAGAAGTGTAGAACAGCCATTGCCCACACAAAACACAACCCCTTCCATCCTCTTTTGGTTCCAGCCCCTTCGGAAGACCTGCTCATCCAGACAATGTCCCTGAATAACCATGTCATAATACAGCCAGTCCCTTGTGTCATTAGAGAAGAGCAGTTATGAATGAAGCTACAGTTGAAGTCGGAAGTTTACATACACTTAGGTTGGCGTTATTAAAACTAATTTTTCAACCACTCAACACATTTCTTGTTAACAAACTATAGTTTTGGCAAGTTGGTTAGGACATCTACTTTGTGCATGACACAATCATTTTTCCAACAATTGTTTACAGACCTATTATTTCACTTATAATTCACTGTATCACAATTCCAGTGGGTCAGAAGTTTACATACACTAAGTTGAATGTGCCTTTAAACAGCTTGGAAAATTCCAGAGAATTATATCATGGCTTTAGAAGTTTCTGATAGGCTAATTGACATAATTTCAGTCAATAGAAGGTGTACCTGTGGATGTATTTCAAGGCCTACCTTCAAACTCAGTGCCTCTTTGCTTGACATCATGGGAAAATCAAAAGAAGCCTTAGACCTCAGAAAAACAATTGTAGACCTCCACAAGTCTGGTTCATCCTTGGGAGCAATTTCCAAATGCCTGAAGGTACCACGTTCATCTGTACAAACGATAGTACGCAAGTATAAACACCACGCAGCTGTCATACAGCTCAGGAAGGAGATGTGTTCTCTCTCCTAGAGATGAACGTACTTTCGTACTTTGGTGCGAAAAGTGCAAATCAATCCCAGAACAACAGCAAAGGACCTTGTGAAGATGCTGGAGGAAACAGGTACAAAAGTATCTGTATCCACAGTAAAACGAGTGCTATGTCGACACAACCTGAAAGGCCGCTCAGCAAGGAAGAAGCCACTGCTCCAGAACCACCATTAAAAAGTCAGACTAAAATTCACCAAACCTAATGTGGGAAGCTTGTGGAAGGCTACCCGAAACGTTTGACCCAAATTAAACAATTTAAAGGCAATGCTACCAAATACTAATTGAGTGTATGCAAACTTCTGACCCACTGGGAATGTGATGAAAGAAATAAAAGCTGAAATAAATCATTCTCTCTACTTTTATTCTGAGATTTCACATTCTTAAAATAAAGTGATGATCCTAACTAACCTAAGACAGGGAATTTTTACTAGGATTAAATGTCAGGAATTGTGAAACTGAGTTTAAATGTATTTGGCTAAGGTGTACGTAAACTTCCGACTTCAACTGTAAGTATGTTTGTGTAACCGGTTCTGTACTGGTACCTTTCTGCGTTACGTTCTGGTGAGGTGTGGGTGAAAGGGAAGGGAAAGCTCTGGACACAATTCTGCCGGTTGTCTCTCTTTTAATGACTGCAAGAAATGGATACAAATGCAAAAACGTTAATGCTGCGTCTTGACTCTCATACACAAGTATATTTCCCTCTCCTCATCAGGCTTTGAGCAAACTCACATCAACAAAAAATGCATTGTACAAAATGTACATGTTCATATTTTCAAAAGAATCACATTTAATTGTATAAACGTTGTACACCAATACACTAATAATTTGATAATAAGTGCTAAGTATTTCTTTGAGTGTACTATTGTACCCGAGGCATACAACAATGCAATTTCTGACATGACCGGACAGGTAACAAAATGAACGACAGCTAACTAGGCACATTAACATGATATACTAAAATGTCACATTTCACAACACCTGCATGGAATGGATACAAATGCAAGGCGAACGTTAATGCTGCCGTCTGGTCTCTCATACACAAGTATATTTGTCTGACAAAAGACAAAAGACTGTGCAGAATGCCACCTGAAAGAGACCTTCTCCCGCACCCAAAGCTAACAGTAGCTGGGCTAGCCTTGCAAAGTTGCAATCAAAGTTGCACTCAAAAATTGTCCCCATTCACGCTAATACAGTATATATTCCTACCAACAGTAGTGCGAACAACACTAAATCAATGACGATTTCATTTTTGCTTGTCTTTTTTGTGCATTTGTGAACATTTGCTAACATGTACATACAAAAGACCGGAGCACACAAACACATACCTCTCCTCATCACGCTTTGAGCAAACTGAGGAGTAAAAGCATGGCTCCCGTTGATGACATCAACACAATTTAGAAAATAAGTACAATAAAATAGTTCAGTCTTGAAAGTCGTGTAATACATCTCAAAATAACCTTAAAATAATAAATGAAAATAAATGAGGGATTTTTGATGAAATACATAAAGCATATTTTACACCATCACCCCTCCTGAATTTCACCAAAATCCTGAATGCATATCAAACAGGATATAAAGTGCAAGGGACAACAAACTCTACTGAGTCATTACTGGCACAAGTGAACACCAAGATCTCATCTTTGGTCTCTGCTATACAAGCCATCTGCTGGGCAGATTCAGAGGAATCAGGCTTGAGAACCTGCTAGACTAATACAATGCCAAGTACACCATACAACACTCGTCTTCACATCACATTATCCCTTGACACCATTCTACACATCATTTCGATGTTTCTACATATCAATGAATATTCCTCAAAACAACAGAAGAAATAAAGAAAACCCTTTTTAAAATAGAGTGATAATAAACTGGGACTTCTTTCTTAGTTTGGCTAAGCCCTTAATAGTGAATGGTCTCTGAGCCATTGTCTCAATAAAATTATTTACAGATTTCACTTCCCTAACCTTGTGTGTTCTGACCATATCTTGCGAATCGCCTGAACCTGGTCTTTGTAGGTCTTGGTCTCTAGCTAAATCAGCTGGCGCAATGGAGTCAGGAATGCCTGAAGGTTCTGTGTCAGGGACTACAGCTACACTGTCATAGTCAGGAATGCTAATGGCAGTCTCATTATTGAGAGGTAGCTGGGCTTGACAGTCTTGGTCTGGATTGTCCCTACAGCTGTACACTGAATGGTCTTGCTCCATCTCATAGCATACTGACTCCTGTTCCTCTGAAGATTCCTGACTTGCAGTGTAATCTACTCCACTGAGTACCATGAATTGGTTATATCGCCAGAGCTTTCCTCTTCATCATAGTCTGAAAGGTCCATTGACTGAACCTCACACTCTGGATCTACAGCTCCATCTGATTCAGATAAACAAGAATCATCCTTAAGCGTTTCTACCGGCAGAAAGCTGATGTCTAGAAGAAGGTTCCGATGTACCACCTTGGTGTTTCCTTTATCATCCACCAGCTTATATATGTGTGTATGTAGGTTTCTGTCAATGACAGTGTACTCCTTAGCTTCCCACTTGTCTGCAAGTTTTCTTTATCTTTTGTTAGCAAGAAGCAGTCTCCTTTGTTCTGGTGAGTGCCCCTGACTTTTCTGTCATAGTTTTTGGTCTGTTTCTGTTGTTCCTTAACTTCACTAGGGTAGGGGGCACTATTTTCACCTGAGAAAAATCCATCCCGGAAGTGGGATTTTTTAAATTTAGTTGTATTCTATTGAATGCCATTACAGTATCCATTGACTTAGGACTCAAATTGCACTTCCACTAGATGTCAACAGTCTTTAGAAATAGTTTCAGGCTTGTATTCTGAAAAATGAGTGAGTAAGACCACTTTGAATGAGTGGACCATTCAGTGTCCCATAGGTTTTTCATGCGTGCAACCGAGAGCACGCCTTTCTTGTTTTCCTTTTATATTGACAAAGCTTTTGTTCGGTTGAAATGTTATTGATTATTATGACTAAAAACAACCTGAGGATTGATTATAAACATCGTTTGACATGTTTCTACGAACTTTACTGATACTTTTCAGATTTTCGTCTGTCTGTTGTGACTGCCTTTGAGCCTGTGGATTACTGAACAAAATGCGCGAACAAAATGGAGGTTTTTGGATATAAAGAGGGACTTTATCAAACAAAACTAACATTTATTGAGTAAATGGAAGTCTTGTGAGTGTAAACATAAGATCATCAAAGGTAAGTGATTCATTTTATCACCATTTCTGACTTGTGTAACTCCTCTACTTGGCTGGTAACTGTTTGTAATGATTTGTCTGCTGGGCGCTGTTCTCAGATAATCGCATGGTATGCTTTCGCAGTAAAGCCTTTTTGAAATCTGACACCGTGGTTGGATTAACAAGAAGTTAATCTTTAAACTGATGTATAACACTTGTATGTTTTATGAATTTTTATAATGAGTATTTCTGTTTTTGAATTTGGCGCTCTGCAATTTCACTGGATGTTGGCCAGGTGGGACGGTAGCGGTTAACTGTATGCTGTTGAGCGACACTTGCTGCTTCATGGAGATGAGACATCAGTGTTTTGACATAGCTACTATAATCAACAACCACAGGATTCCTCGAAAAATACTTGAACATTACATCAACAGGAAGTCTCGGAATGCAACTAAACATGAGCTGAAATGGTGCATAGCTAGTAGTCCCGTGTACAGTAGCATTGTAGACAAATGTTAAAGTTTGTATCTGCTCTGGCCATTTCTCTTTTAGAGGGAGCATATTTCCTAGAGTTCAACTGAACCTTTCCGCTCCTCCATTCCCCATGGGGTGGCACGCAGGTGTGTGTGACTTGGCGACACCAGAAAGCTTGAGAAGTTCTGTGATTAGCTCGCTCTCAAAACTGGCCCCTTGATCCGTGTGGATCTGCTCAGAAATTCCATAAACACAAAATCCATCGTCCCATATCTTTCTGTCAACTTGCTTTGCCGTTTGATTTGTGCATGGAAAGGCATGAGCTAATTTGGTGAAGTGATCTGTCAGAACCAATACATCCACTGAGGGCTGCCTGTTGTCCTCAGCACTCCAAAAATTGAGACATACTAACTCCATAGGCGCGGAGGTTCTGATGGTTTCGAAGGGAGCTTGAGCAGACAGCTCAGGAGACTTAGCCAGAATGCATCTCCGACAGCACTTGACATACTTCTTCACATCATGCTCCATCTTGGGCCAGAAGAAACGCTGCCTTGCCAAATGAAGAGTTCTAGCTTGCCCTTGGTGACTGGCAAGGTCATGCACACCACTCAATGCTTTCTCCTTCATACTTTGGGGCAGCACATACTGATATCTCTTTTGTTTGCTCAAAGGGTCCTTTGTCACCCTGTAAAGCACTCCATCTTGGACCCTGAGCTTTTCCTACTGCTTGATGAGTGCAAGGGTTTGTGAATCAAATCCATCCCCCTCTCGTCTTGCAGGCCATCTTTTGTGGTTCACAAACAGGATAACCTTTGAAATCGCAGGATGAAGTTCTTGGCTCCGCTGAAGCTCTTCAAAATAGATCGCAGGAAGGGAGTCTTGGCCTGGAGATTTGAGTTGTTGCAAAGACTGCACTAACTGTACAGCTCGAGCTTCGGTCACTGCATCTCACTGATAGACTTCACAGATTGCTTTCAGTACTGCAGAGCCACAGGTTAAAGGACAGATGTCTGACTGATTTAGAGAGATTTTCACAGCTTGCTTTTCACTATCTGACTGGACCTTGAAGCAAAACACATCTTGAATCCCATCTTATCCCGTAGCATCAGCTTCAGCAAGCAGACTGCCATAGCTTTCACTGATCAACCTGTGACTAACATGGCAAATGGGTCCCTACTGAGGGCGTCAGCCACAATGTTCTTTGTCCCTGTGATCTTGCTCACAGGCGTGGAGTTTTGGTTTCATCATTATGTACCTGAGGGGATTATTATCAGTCCAAACTGTAAATGAATGCTGCTTTAGCCAATGGCTAAACTTTTCCATCACACTCCATTTGAAGGCCAAAAACTCAAGTTTGTGTGCAGGATATTTTTTTTTGTGAGCCACAAGTGATAGAGCATGTCCCATCTTCACCAGCAAGTATTTGAGACAGTACAGCCCCAACCTGTCCAGGGAGGCATCGATTGACAGGATCAATGGCCTTGTAAAATCCGGATGAGCAAGAACAGCACAGTTTAACAACTTCTCCTTAACCTCTTACATCTAGACGTTCCGCTAGCGGAACACCTGCTCCAACATCCAATGATGGGCGTGGCGCGAAATACAAACTCCTCAAAAATACAAAAACTTCAATTTTTCAAACATATGACTATTTCACAGCATTTTAAAGATAAGACTCTCCTTTATCTAACCACACTGTCCGATTTCAAAAAGGCTTTACAACGAAAGCAAAACATTAGATTATGTCAGCAGAGTACCAAGCCAGAAATAATCAGACACCCATTTTTCAAGCTAGCATATAATGTCACAAAAACCCAGAAGACAGCTAAATGCAGCACAAACCTTTGATGATCTTCATCAGATGACAACCCTAGGACATTATGTTATACAATGCATGCATGTTTTGTTCAATCAAGTTCATATTTATATCAAAAACCAGCTTTTTACATTAGCATGTGACGTTCAGAACTAGCATACCCCCCGCAAACTTCCGGCGAATTCACTAAGAATTTACTAAATTACTCACGATAAACGTTCACAAAAAGCATAACAATTATTTTAAGAATTATAGATACAGAACTCCTCTATGCACTCGATATGTCCGATTTTAAAATAGCTTTTTGGTGAAAGCACATTTTGCAATATTCTAAGTACATAGCCCAGGCATCACGGGATAGCTATTTAGACACCCGTCAAGTTTAGCACTCACCAATATCAGGTTTACTATTATAAAAGTTTGATTACCTTTTGTTGTCTTCGTCAGAATGCACTCCCAGGACTGCTACTTCAATAACAAATGTTGGTTTGGTCCAAAATAATCCATTGTTATATCCGAATAGCAGCGTTTTGTTCGTGCGTCCCAGACACTATCCGAAATGGTAAATCAGGGTCGTGCGCATGGCGCAATTCGTGACAAAAAAAGTCTAAATATTCCATTACCGTACTTCGAAGCATGTCAACCGCTGTTTAAAATCAATTTTTATGCAATTTATCTCGTAAAAAAGCGATAATATTCCGACCGGGAATCTCCTTTTCGGCAAACAGAGGAAAAATCACAAAGACAGGGGCGGTCAGGGCACGCGCCTAAGCCCACAGTCCCTTGATCGGCCACTTGAGAAAGGCGATAATGTGTTTCAGCCTGGGGCTGGGATGACGACATTCTGTTTTTTCCCGGGCTCTGAGCGCCCATGGAAGACGTAGGAAGTGTCACGTTAGAGCAGAGATCCTTAGTAAAAGATAGAGATGGCAAAGAAGTTCAAGAAATGGTCAGACAGGCCACTTCCTGTAAAGGAATCTCTCAGGTTTTGACCTGCCATTTGAGTTCTGTTATACTCACAGACACCATTCAAACAGTTTTAGAAACTTTAGGGTGTTTTCTATCCACAAGTATTAATTATATGCATATCCTAGCTTCTGAGTTTGAGTAGGAGGCCGTTTAAAATGGGCACAATTTTTTTTCAAAAATCGCTTTAGCGCCCCCTATCCTAGGGGAACGCCAAGAGGTTAAGGAGCGTGTGACCGTTCAGGCACCATGTTATGCGGTGATACGCACTGTGTCTCCAGTGCGCATTCACAGCCCGGTGTGCTCGGTGCCAGCTACTCGCACTTGCCGTGTGAAAGTGAGCATCCAGCCAGGACGGGTTGTGCCGGCTCAGCGTTCCTGGTCTCCAGTACGTCTCTTCGGTCCAGGATATCCTGCACCAGCTCTACGCACTGTGTCGCCAGTGCGCCTTCACAGCCCAGTGCGTCCTGTGCCAGTGCCCCGGGCTAAAGTGAGCATCCAGCCAGGACGGATTGTGCCAGCTCTATGCTCCAGACCTTCAGTGCGCCTCCACGGTCCAGTATATCCTGCACCGGTTTTACGCACCAGGTCTCCAGTGCGCCTCCACAGCCCAGTGCGCCTCCACAGTGCGTCCTGTGCTTGCTCCCCGCACTCGCCCTGAGGTGCGTGTCACCAGTCTGGTCTCACCTGTCCCGGCTCCACGCACCAGGCCTCCAGTGCGCCTTCACAGTCCAGAGCTTCCAGCGACAGTACCCAGACCAGAGCTTCCGGCGACAGTACCCAGACCAGAGCTTCCGGTGACAGTTCCCAGTCCAGAGCTTCCGGCGACAGTTCCCAGTCCACGGTCCGGAACCTCCAAAGACGGCCCCCGGTCCGGAACCTCCTGAGATGGTCAATGGTTCGGGACTTCCAGCACCAAGGCCAGAGTCTTCTTCTGCGTTGGTGCCCAGTCCAGGCACAGCGTTCAGTCTGGGTCCATGGCTGGACCCGCAGGATGAGAGGGTTCTTCGGCCCACACCAGAGCCACCTCCGATGCTGGCGGATCCGCAGGATGAGAGGGTTCTTCTTCCTGCACCAGAGCCGCCCGCCTCCAATGCTGGCGGATCCGCAGGATGAGAGGGTTCTTCATCCTGCACCAGAGCCGCCACTGACACTAGACACCCCCCCCAACCCTCCCTTTTTGTTTCAGGTTTTGCGGTCGGAGTCCGCACCTTTGGGGGAGGGGTACTGTCACGTTCTGACCATAGAAAGCTCTTATTTTCTATGATAGAGTAGGACGGGGCGTGACAGGGGTTTTCTAGTTATTATTTTCTATGTGGGGTTCTAGTTTTGTTTTTCACTTGTGGGTTATGGGATATTGTTTATGTGTAGTTTCATTGTAGTCACGGGTTCGTTTATTCTTTATTTGTTTTGTATTTTTCTAAAGTTTCACTTGCTAATAAATTATGTGGAACGCTACTCACGCTGCGCCTTGGTGCGTCCATTATTATTATAACGAACGTGACAATAACCTTAAAGTAATACATGAAAATAAATATGAGGGATTTTCTGTGAAATACATAAAGCACATTTTACACCTGTTACATTGGCATGGTGGAATGTAGTAAATGAAGAGGGGTGGGTGTGTGTGTGTCTGCGTGTCCATCGATAAAGTTATGACTCCACCAGTTGTATGTGTGTACGTTGTTGTTGCACGCTAGCAAGAAGGTTTTAATTTCTATGGACTCTGGAGGTCAGTCTGACAATGTGCCCCTTATCGGACTTCTGTCCTTGCTCGTGAGGCATTCAATCTATTTATAAAGGAACCTTTCCTTATTTGTATCACAAACAATCTCCAGTCCTTTTCTGGTTAGTGTGGCACATGTTTCAATGCTTTTGTATCTATTCATCCCACTCTCCTGTCTCCTCTCTCCCCTAATCCTGTATTGTATTGGTGTTCAGGGTTGATGTGGTGCAGCCAATTGGTTAAAGAGTCACAGCAGTCAGTGTGGCCCTATCCCTTCACTTCCTGTCCAGCTAGAGCGCGGCCACATCCAATATTTCCTGACGGGCCCGCAGAGAAGATGAAAGGATTTGGTTTTAAGAGAGGTACCGGCCCTCCCACCAAACAGAGACGGTAGCCATACTACAATGGATTGCAGTGCCTTACAGCAGGTTAATCTAATTTAAGAGAAAGGAGGAAGGGGTGAGAAGGGAGGAGAGTGTTCACTTCCATCTGCGGTGAATGCAATTTAGCTAATTCACTGGAGTGGTGGTCGTGGTAAGCCTCTTGATACAGGGAGTTATTGCTCCTGGAGTAATGCCAAGGAACTAGGATTGGATAGGACATGGTTTCCTGTTGACCTTTGAACTCAGATCATATGACCCTCATACCACTGCTCTGGACTCCCAGTGGTCCAATGCCGTGGCCCGTGAGAGAGGCTTCCATCTCTCCCAGAGGCAGCCCCTCATAATAGAATGTCATCCTCTCAGACCTCCCACACTTCTATCCCTCAGAGGACCTCCAGTGCACTTCTCCCCACTCTAATATTCCACCCCAGCACACCCCCAACTTCAAACAAATAAACAGTGGGTGTCGCGGCCTGTGTAGGCTTGATTCTGATTGGCAGCTTTAATCAGCTTTGCTCGTCCCCCCCCCACAGCTACATTTGATCATGCCTTCCCAAAATGGGCCTTGGCTTTAATGCCGTAACCTCTACCACTGAGGCAGACAACAGCGGCAAACAATAACAATAAGCAATAACAGAGTCCTGTCACTGAGCTGCAGTACTTTCGGACAGGATATTGTCTTTTGTAGTGTCACTGACACAGAGAGCGACCCGCTCCCACTGCGCGCTCCATTTAGGGCTATAGTGGTATAAACACGCCCTACTGGCTGCAGTTAAAACACAGTCTAATGGGATCTTCTGGCCAACTCATCAACGTTAACGACAGGACTCAGAGCTAAAATTAATTTTCCACACAAAAGAGCCTGTAGAAAGTGCGGTCCCGTGCAGACATGGCTGCTGAGAGTTTAACGGCCGTAGCCATATTTAATTAGAGAGCCCGGCCCAGAGCTAGAGCTCATATTCCTGGTTAAACAAGCTAGCTTATGCCGCCCGCCTGCTTCATGTACCGTGGACTGGGGGTCACAGACCGGTCTGAGCTGTGGTGGGCTGGTCTGGGGCTCCCTGTGTTGGTGGCATGTGTGGCTGGTGTATTTTGGTCTGGGCCGAGGTCACATGTAGGTGTGAAATGAGCACATTGAGGGAGGATCAAAAATACACATGAAACACAGATCTTGTGGCTGGCCCCGTGCACATGTCTCACCTCAGCTCCCGTGTCGTCTGAAGGGAGAGTTCAAAGTTCACATCTGACAGGATTAGAGACAGTCTCGTGCAGAGGACCAGACATAGCAAACCTAATGTTTTGACTATCTTCAGCCAATGTTCGGAAAACAATCTGAACAGTGTATCCGTAAAGGTTTATTGAGTAATTCATGGAAAAACCCATCTCAGAATGAGATCTCTCAGTTTAATACTGTAGTGATCTATTTATTAAGTGTTGTTTTCTTTACTCTGTGTTGTTACTAATCACTCTCCCTGATTTCCCACTGTAATTACACCCAAATAACATCTTTTTCAGAGCCAACATTCAGAGAAACTGGTAATCATGGTCTGATTGTTCATTCAGATACCTCATTGGCCTAGCACTTTATAGCTACATTTTTGTGATTGGTGAGGAATTTAGAGTGGGTGGACCTGAGGATGGATTATACAATTGTTATTTATCCTATATATCACCAATGACATGTTAATCTCCATCAAGGAGTTAGGAAATGTACAAACGCTGTTCCTCAGCGTCAAGGATTGAAGTGGCTGCATTCTCCTTGCAAGAGGTTGTTGTTGAGGACGAGAGTACTTTTACAGTTTGACCCTTTGCAGCTCTTTTGTTGGGCTTTAATACGTTTGGCACGCACTGGCACTGGGGTCCTCATTAGACAGAGAAATTGATCTGTTTTTTTGTAAAGTGAGCTCTGGATAGGCGTCCTGGGTTTCAATGCCTTTGTGGAGCTAATTTTAGGCAAGCACTCTGCAGCTGCTTAGAGGGTCTACTACTGGCCAGGCATTCAGGAGGGGAAGCACTCCCATCGCCCCTCAATGTCTCCCCCTGGCTACCCGTTACTCCTCCACCCCCCTCTATGGACCACAGAACTACCCCATTGTTCCCAAACTCAAGACAATCCCTTGTCCCACTTTGGACTTGGTTATTTTGCCAGGCGGATGGAGCGGGTGTAGTCAGCCGTGACCCCTAAACACACAACTCAGCAGGATTCAATCACCCCAAATAGACTGAATACCATTCAAACACAAAACAGGGCTATCTTTTTATCTGATGTTTTTCTTTTTCGGGCCAGAGTTTTAGAGCAGAGAATTGTAACTTGGTTGCATAATCCATTTTGAATATATAAGAAAAAAGCACTTCTCACTTATGATCATAAAGCACAGCCTGTTTCTCAAAGGTTACTTTATGGAGTTTCAATAAGAAAGTAGCCCTTTTTTCTCATACTTATGAAATATAGTTATCTTAAAATACATTTTGGCTTATTTTTATTCCCTTTCCTTGCCATAGTACAAAAGGCTTTCCCTCGCTTTTTTGTTATAGCCCATTGCAATAAAAGTGTTATTGGTTGGAGTGACTAATTAGTGGAGAGGAAAATGGATTCAAAGATTGTGTTTTGTGGGTTGGTGTGCTCTCTTTGAAAGCCCTCCAACACTTATTTATGTGGGGATGGCATTATGGGATTCTTGTTAAACTGGATTAAATCACTGTGTGAATGTTTGAATACCAACATAAGTGAAATGTGGGCCTTTGTGCATATTGAAATATAAGTGTGTATAGTTATCCATATGTAATTGTTTTAATCTCAAGGAGAGGACTATCAGAACAGAGCAACAATGGGCGGGGGTGAGATTTACCCAATGTCATGGACTTAATTGAGAAAGGCATCAGTAAAGGTTGTTATCACAATGAGTCTCATATTACTCATGAGCACCATCTCAGTAGCATCAGCAAAGCATGCCTTTTCATTGGCCTCTTAAAAGCATGATTTACCATTCTTTCCTGTTTTATTTTTTAAAGGGGTTAGTAGTCAGGTGACCTTCTCTTAAACACCTGTTGTGACCAAGGTGACACCTACCATCTTTACAGGCCCAGTGCAGTCAAAAACATTGTCCTGTGCTATATATATACACACAACCGTTAAAACGTTTGGGGTCACTTAGAAATGTCCTTGTTTTTGAAAGAAAAGCACATTTCCGCATGGAATAGCCTTCATTTCTCAGAACAAGAATAGACTGACGAGTTTCAGAAGAAAGTTATTTGTTTCTGGCCATTTTGAGCCTGTAATCGAACCCACAAATGCTGATGCTCCTGATACTCAACTTGTCTAAAGAAGGCCAGTCTTGATTCTTTAATCAGAACAGCAGTTTTCAGCTGTGCTAACCTAATTTGGAATGGGTTTTCTAATTATCAATTAGCCTTTTAAAATGATAAACTTGGATTAGCTAACACAATGTGCCATTGGAACACAGGAGTGATGGTTGCTGATAATGGGCCTCTGTACGCCAATGTAGATATTCCATAAAAAATCTGCCGTTTCCAGCTACAATAGTCATTTACAACATTAACAATGTCTACACTGTATTTCTGATCAATTTGATGTTATTTGAATGGACAAAAATTCAAAAACAAGGACATTTCTAAGTGACCCCAAACTTTTGAACGGTAGTGTATATTTCCACACTATGAGGTTGGAATAGTACTGTCAGATTGGGAGCATTATGATAATGCCCATTTAGTGTTAGTGTTAGATCACTACCAGACAGTCCTAGCTAAATTATTACTTGTAAAATTGCTCTTTGCTTAGAAGCAATTTTTGTTTATTTCTGACCATTTTAATTATTTATATTTTTTTATTTTTTTATTTCACCTTTATTTAACCAGGTAGGTCAGTTGAGAACAAGTTCTCATTTACAACTGCGACCTGGCCAAGATAAAGCAAAGCAGTGTGACATAAACAACAACACAGAATTACACATGGGACAAACAAAGTACAGTCAATAACACAATAGAAAAATCTGTATACAGTGTGTGCAAATGAAGTAAGGAGGTAAGGCAATAAATAGGCCAATAGCGGCGAATTAATTACAATTTAGCAATTTACACTGGAGTGATATATGTGCAGATGAGGATGTGCAAGTAGAAATACTGGTGTGCAAAAGAGCAGAAAAACAAAATATGAGGATGAGGTAGGTAGTTGGTTGGATGGGCTTTTTACAGATGGGCTGTGTACAGCTGCAGCGATTGGTAAGCTGTTCTGACAATTGAAAACAATAACAGTAATGTACTTAATTGTTACCCAGAAATGATTTCATATTGTGATAAAAACGGTTGCATTGGACCTTTAAAGTCCCCTCACCTCCACAACTATGGTACCTATGCCTTGCTCAGATAGCATGACAAGCTTGCAGATTTGGATGACTTTCTCGCCTCATCCTGACTCTCATAAAACCTGCCGTTTTTTCTCCACTTGTAGAAAAAGTCAGATTAAGTGAGGAGGAGGAGAGAGAGGTAGAGTAGGGTGACTCATCATCTCTGTTCACAAAATGCCCCAATTACCGTATTCCCTGAAGAGATGTGCATCATCCCGCTCCCCTCCCTCGACTCCCCTCCAGCTCTTCCAGATACAGAAAGACTGTAGTCAGCTGCACCTTAAAAAACTAGACATTCTGGTTCTATGTGGAAATCATAGGGGAAGTTTGCACTGACACAAAATGTTCCAATTATTACATTCCCGACAGACCACTGCTTTAAGTCTCGTTATCCATGGAATTCACCATGAGTTACTTCCAATACAAAGCTTCATGAGATTCTTAGATTTCTAGATGTGTTCGCTTATGTTCTTGATGTATGAGTGTCGTTGTGATCAATCGCTCAAATGCTGTACTGTAATCAAATTTCAAATCAAATTTATTTTTATATAGCCCTTCGTACATCAGCTGATATCTCAAAGTGCTGTACAGAAACCCAGCCTAAAACCCCAAACAGCAAGCAAAGCATGTGAAAGAAGCACGGTGGCTAGGAAAAACTCCCTAGGAAAAACTCCCTAGAAAGGCCAAAAACCTAGGAAGAAACCTAGAGAGGAACCAGGCTATGAGGGGTGGCCAGTCCTCTTCTGGCTGTGCAGGGTGGATATTATAACAGAACATGGTCAAGATGTTAAAATGTTAAAATGTTCATAAATGACCAGCATGGTCAAATAATAATAATCATAGTAGTTGTCGAGGTTGCAACAAGCACGTCCGGTGAACAGGTCAGGGTTCCATAGCCGCAGGCAGAACAGTTGAAACTGGAGCAGCAGCACGGCCAGGTGGACTGGGGACAGCAAGGAGTCATCATACCAGGTAGTCCTGAGGCATGGTCCTAGGGCTCAGGTCCTCCGAGAGAAAGACAGAAAGAGAGAATTAGAGAGAGCATATTTAAATTCACACAGGACACCGGATAAGACAAGAGAAATACTCCAGATGTAACAGACTGACCCTAGCCCCCCGACACATAAACTACTGCAGCATAAATACTGGAGGCTGAGACAGGAGGGATCAGAAGACACTGTGGCCCCTTCCGATGATACCCCCGGACAGGGCCAAACAGGCAGGATATAACCCCACCCACTTTGCCAAAGCACAGCCCCTACACCACTAGAGGGATGTCTCCAACCACCAACTTACCGTCCTAAGACAAGGCCTGTACAGACCACATGCCCGATACAGCCTTAGGTTAAATACATCGATTTGAATGGGCAATTAAAGTTGCCTGTTGAATAAGTTTTGCCCTTGACTTGAGAATGTGTATTGTCGATTAAGATACATTTATTTTAAAAAAAAGGCTTATGAATCGGGTTACTGACATTTCTGACTGAATATATGAGAAAGGAGATGCCCAGAAAAACGTATTTATGTCCAAGAGCGAAGACTCGGCTCTCCTTTCTTTAGACCCTACCTTGCAGTACACCATTACAGGAAAGAGGATGACCAGAAACACTCCTTATGACAAAGTAGAAAAGTTATTGTAGAAAAGTGGCCTTGATTCCACCGGACTCCGAGTACACTGCCACTGTCCCATTTCTGACCTGATCTAATAGTTTCAGCATGTGGTGATTGCCAACAAGCAATTGGGTTTGATTCTGTTTATCTGTGTCTCATTCTAAATGGAAATGCAATCAAAAGAAAATGAACACAACACAATTGTGTGCATGAATCATCTGCATTTACTTGACTGCGGAACCTAGCGTTGATTACAGAGGGAGAGTTTAAAGAGACATATCTGATTGCTATGCTGTCTGGTTATAAGGAGCAGTTTGAAACTTAGCTAGTGGGTTGAGGAGGGGCAAGACCTCTGCTAAACCCAGGGGGAGACTGTCACTGACTGATACTGCGTGTCTCTGTAATTCAATGCCCGGGCGGAGAAGAAAATCCTTAGCATTCTTTTATAATAGATGGATAGTTATGTCTTTGCATGGATAGTTTTTCCAATGGCCTTGTCGGTGGAAAGGAGCATTTGACAATGGTTGTCCCCACAATGCCTCCACAAGCTTTCTCTGCCTGGTCTCCATGCGGAACGGTTTGCGGCGCAGCCTGTCACAATGGTGTCCCTAGGCAGGATAAGAGGAGCAGCCAAACTCTCCTCTGATCCTATTGATGTCTGAGCTTAGCTCTAATTGAGGAGGTGCTCGCTCAGAGCGCATAGAGCTGCCGATTCCAAGCCGCCCGCTTCCCACCAGCTCCGACTCAGAGCAGAGTCAGAAAAACACGTCATTTTTATGTCCAGGAAACCTTGTGTTGTCGCCGATTTTTAACATATACATTTTAATTTGTGAGGAATGACCTCAATGACTTGATGCGGAGTGCTTCAGGGGTTCGTGGAGAAGGCAGGATCCAGACAGTTTAGGGAATGAAGTAAGATGGGAAATGAGACATAGATGGGGTGTTTAGTGTTTAGTCTGGTAAAGTAGGACACATGCAGCTTTTAGAGGGAGATGCACTCACACACACAGAGCTACTAATTAATGGACTGGGTTGGCCAACCAAAGCCTGAGTATGGCCTGCGTGTGTTTTATTGAAGTGCAGAGGAGAGGCTGTTTGTTTGTGTTTGTGCTTTGTTACATTATGATGATAGTTGACATTCCTAGTGCATTGTTAATAGGCAGGAGGGTGTGGAGAGGAGAGAGGCTTTTCAAATTCACAGTGAGGATCTCCTTCAGTAGTGTGACCAGGCTCTTTGGGGCCGCTGAAGGCTACTGGATGCTACTTGAAGCAAAACACAGCTCGTGAATCACTTTAATTAAAAATACCAGCTCTGTTTATGTATTTTGTGTGTGTGTGTGTGTGTGTGTGTGTGTGTGTGTGTGTGTGTGTGTGTGTGTGTGTGTGTGTGTGTGTGTGTGTGTGTGTGTGTGTGTGTGTGTGTGTGTGTGTGTGTGTGTGTGTGTGTGTGTGTGTGTGTGTGTGTGTGTGTGAGAGAGAGAGATTTTACTGTTCTGGTAATGTTTTTTTTTTAGGTTTCAGGAAGGTTCTAAGAAAGTTTTACTCTGGTTTGTTGAATGTTCTCCTGTGAGGTTTTATTAACTCTCTGGAGGTTTTTGAATAACTTCCTTAAAACTTTCACTGAATGTTTCAATAAGACTTTTAATAACATTGCTAACTTATTTTGAGTTAACTTTTTTTTAACTCCAAGCACAGATAGGACACATGGAAATTCATTTCCTTAAGGTGTACGCATAAATAGGTTTGGTTTGCTCCTAGCAGAACTCGGATAGGTGAAGCGACCAGCTGTGCTCTCATACTCCCTAAACACCTTTGCTTGAAAAATATGCAGAAATATTTCTGTTGTTTGTCCCTCTTGAACCACTGTAGCAACAACATAGCCAGAAACATGACTTCAAAATAGTCTGAATTCATCTAAGATAAATCAAGAAATCTGTCATTAACATTTTTACATTTTACATTATTTATTTTTTTTTGTTCATTTTTTTTTTTTTTTTATTTTTTTTTTTTTACATTTTAGTCATTTAGCAGACGCTCTTATCCAGAGCGACTTACAAATTGGTGCATTCACCTATAATATCCAGTGGAACAACCACTTTACAATAGTGCATCTAAATCTTTTAAGGGGGGGGTTAGAAGGATTACTTTATCCTATCCCAGGTATTCCTTGAAGAGGTGGGGTTTCAGGTGTCTCCGGAAGGTGGTGATTGACTCCGCTGTCCTGGCGTCGTGAGGGAGCTTGTTCCACCATTGGGGTGCCAGAGCAGCGAACAGTTTTGACTGGGCTGAGCGGGAACTGTGCTTCCTCAGAGGTAGGGAGGCGAGCAGGCCAGAGGTGGATGAACGGAGTGCCCTTGTTTGGGTGTAGGGCCTGATCAGAGCCTGAAGGTACGGAGGTGCCGTTCCCCTCACAGCTCCGTAGGCAAGCACCATGGTCTTGTAGCGGATGCGAGCTTCGACTGGAAGCCAGTGGAGAGAGCGGAGGAGCGGGGTGACGTGAGAGAACTTGGGAAGGTTGAACACCAGACGGGCTGCGGCGTTCTGGATGAGTTGTAGGGGTTTAATGGCACATGCAGGGAGCCCAGCCAACAGCGAGTTGCAGTAATCCAGACGGGAGATGACAAGTGCCTGGATTAGGACCTGCGCCGCTTCCTGTGTGAGGCAGGGTCGTACTCTGCGAATGTTGTAGAGCATGAACCTACAGGATCGGGTCACCGCCTTGATGTTGGTGGAGAACGACAGGGTGTTGTCCAGGGTCACGCCAAGGCTCTTAGCACTCTGGGAGGAGGACACAAGGGAGTTGTCAACCGTGATGGCGAGATCATGGAACGGGCAGTCCTTCCCCGGGAGGAAGAGCAGCTCCGTCTTGCCGAGGTTCAGCTTGAGGTGGTGATCCGTCATCCACACTGATATGTCTGCCAGACATGCAGAGATGCGATTCGCCACCTGGTTGTCAGAAGGGGGAAAGGAGAAGATTAATTGTGTGTCGTCTGCATAGCAATGATATGAGAGACCATGTGAGGATATGACAGAGCCAAGTGACTTGGTGTATAGCGAGAATAGGAGTGGGCCAAGAACAGAGCCCTGGGGGACACCAGTGGTGAGAGCACGTGGTGCGGAGACAGATTCTCGCCACGCCACCTGGTAGGAGCGACCTGTCAGGTAGGACGCAATCCAAGCGTGCGCGGTGCCGGAGATGCCCAGCTCGGAGAGGGTGGAGAGGAGGATCTGATGGTTCACGGTATCAAAGGCAGCAGATAGGTCTAGAAGGATGAGAGCAGAGGAGAGAGAGTTAGCTTTAGCAGTGCGGAGAGCCTCCGTGACACAGAGAAGAGCAGTCTCAGTTGAATGCCCAGTCTTGAAACCTGACTGATTAGGATCAAGAAGGTCATTCTGAGAGAGATAGCAAGAGAGCTGGCCAAGCACGGCGCGTTCAAGAGTTTTGGAGAGAAAGGAAAGAAGGGATACTGGCCTGTAGTTGTTGACATCGGAGGGATCGAGTGTAGGTTTTTTCAGAAGGGGTGCAACTCTCGCTCTCTTGAAGACGGAAGGGACGTAGCCAGCGGTCAAGGATGCGTTGATGAGCGAGGTGAGGTAGGGGAGAAGGTCTCCGGAAATGGTCTGGAGAAGAGAGGAGGGGATAGGGTCAAGTGGGCAGGTTGTTGGGCGGCCTGCCCATTTTTAACGAGTAGTCGTGCAATTTTACATCTAGCTAAAATGTTTGGTGCAGTATTTCTCAAGTAAAAGAATGTACATCAAAACTAGTCGTCTCTTGTTGAATGACAACAAACACTTCATGTTCCCACTCCTACAAGAAGTACTGTTGACCAATCACCGACGAAGGGGTGTAGACTTCGGCTAACGAACTTCGACAGCCCCCCAAAACACCTGCTGAAGACCAAAACACCTGCTGAAGTCCAAAACGCAATGTAGATGTAGTCATAATATATGACTGAACTGTAGACTGGGAAGGCATTAATCATGCGAACACGTTTTTATTGTGACACAGCATAAGTGAGATTCAAACCTATAATATTCTGTTCTCTATCCATGGAATTAGTCCACTGCATCACCAGGACGGAGCTAGCATCATGTTTTTTAAGCATACAAAGTTGTTAATTTTAGTCTATTCAAACAGAGCCCATTTCAAAGGAAACAAGCACTCATTAAGATCAGGTGTGGACAATTAGAGGACCCGACCAACACACCTAACACACAAGATAGAGGATAGAGAGAGTTTTGTTGATGCTGAGAACGTAATGTATATGTTTAAAATAACATTCTTAGAACATTCTCTGAATGTTACTTAAGTGTTCTTGTGGTTTCTATGGAAACTTTTCTTCATGATCTGAGAACGGAATTTAAAACTTATTGATGTTAATGTGTACAAATATATTTTTTGAAACATTCCCAGAATATTGTCAAGAACTGACATAAAAGAGAGCCATACATTCTCTGAACGTTCTGAGATCATCACTTAAGTCACACCATTTTTGAGAAATTACCCAGGATGTAGTTAAATATGATGTTGAATGGAACCACATGGGAACTTGTGTGAAATGTTCTGTGTGTCAAACCAGTTGGAGAGAATTCCTAGAACATTACCAGTTGAAATTAAACGTTTAGGAAACGTTCTGTTAAAGTAATTGTTTTTTTTTCATCAGTGTTTTTTTTTTTTTTTTTTAAGTTCCTTAAATGTGCAGAGGAAGGCCCTAAAAATTGCCAAAGACTCCAGCCACCCTAGTCATAGACTATTCTCTCTGCGTTACCGGAGCACCAAATCTAGGTCCAAAAGGCTTCTTAATAGCTTCTACCCCCAAACCATAAGACTGCTGAACAGCTAATCAAATGGCTACCCGGACAACTTGCATTGAACCCCCCTCCCCCCCACCCCTTTTTTTACGCTGCTGCTACTCTCTGTTTATTATATATTATCATGCATTGTCATTTTACCCATTCCTACATGTATATAATACCTCAATTACCTCGACAAACCTGCACATTGACTCTGTACTGTACCCCCTGTATATAGCCTCATTATTGTTATTTTATTGTTGCTCTTTTATTTTTTACTTTAGTTTATAAGTGAATATTGTTCTTAACTCTTATTTTTCTTAACTGCATTGTTGGTTAAGGGCCTGTAAGTAAGCATTTCACAGGAAGGTCTACTACACCTGTTGTATTCGACGCATGTGACAAATTAACATTTGACTTGATTAGAGTTTGAGAATGTTCCCAAGCCAAGCAACTTTCCTGCACCATTCCCAGAAAGTAGTGCGAAGGTCGTATGCAAAAGGACCATAGGACAACCAAGGACAACCAAGTTCTCACCAAGCTCTCACCAAGTTCTCAGAACGTTATGTGCTAGCTGGGGTGTATGCACGGGAGCGTGCATCAGACAGAGAGAGTATATTTTACCCAATATGACAGAAAATCCCACTGTTGTATCCAAAAACTCACAGTTTAAAATATTCACAATTCAAATATTCAACAGCCATTGAATTAGGAAGTCTGAATACATGTGTTTTATTAGCATAACCATCTAGCATTTGAAGCAGGGAGACAGAGTGATTACTGAAGAAACTATTCTGACTGAAGTGAAGTTGAAGGAACACATTTGAAAACTTGTCAAATGCTTGCAGAAACTGTTACTCGCTGCACTTATTGTATGTGGCTTGAACTGCAAACAGCACGGAGAAGACTTCTAGGGTTTAACAGGGTGTCCTCTTCTCCATAGCGAATTTCTTCGCTTTTGAAGTTGAGGAGTGACATTGAATGAAGGAAAGGTCTAATTAGAGTTCTGTGAGTGCTGTCCCAGAACAGAGAAGTACGAGTGACTCACAGCATAGGAAGCCAGAATCCAAGTATATGTTTCTATCTGCCTCAGGGAAAACATAGACTTTAAGGGGATGAGTGAATGGATCCTCCTACAACAAAACAGATACACAAAGTGTTGGCATAGGGTTCAGGGCCCATGCCAACTCATGCCTGCTGGGCATCATGAAGGGGCGATACGGGAGCTCTGCCACTTAATACACGCAGACTCCATTCATATTCCTTCCACTCCAGCGCAAAGTGACACACACCACATACAGCTTGTCGTGTGTCCTGTGATCACGGGAGTGTGTGTGTGTGTCTGACGCTCGTCCCAGATGAAGGGGATCAGAGTTCAGGGGATCGACGTTTCATAGCATTTCCCCTCAGATCTAACAACGCCGCCTCCCGATGAGATCTGACGGACGGGCCCATCTGATCGCGGCGGTACAGCCAAGGGCACTGAGAGGGAATATCAGGAATATCTCTCTCCTCGTTCAACTGGGTAATGACACGCCATGCCATCTCTATGGGGAGTGTACTGAACCGGGTGATGAGTGTCAACACCCCCCACCCCCACCCCTCACTTCAGTGGTCCACTAGGCTCTCTTATCTCCCAGCTCATATCCGTGCCCAACTGGCGATGGGCTGGAACCGACAACCCTCTGCATGTATAATTTAATGAGCCATATTTGTGCGCAGCTGTTATGGGCTCATTAGATAGGAACGATATGGAAACTAATGATACTGTGATAAATGAGCTGTCTCACACACGCAATATGGCATGTCTATCAAAGGAAAGCTCGTCAAGACCGACAGCGCTAAAGAAGGGTTGATCTAAAAAAAAAAAACATGGAGTAGAAGCAGAAGAAGCTGCCATCAATGACCATGCTGTTTCATTCCTTCCATATTTGTCTTGTCAGAAAGAGCAGTCATGGACTGAAGCTGCTGCGGCAATCAAGGGAAAAGCCCCCCGTATCCCCCCACCCCTCCCTGCCACTCACTCTGATACTGCCTCACATTAAGTGAGTGCTTTGAAAGGGTTAATCAGCCCATGCACAGGGACACATAGATCAAGACCTGCTTTTTTAAGTCGAAGCAGAAGAATCTCAGCAACTACACGACGACGAGCGGCGAACGCAGTCAGGCGTGCGTGTGTGTATGTGTGTGTGTCAGGCGTGCATGAGTGTTAGTGTGGTTGTGTTTCAGTGTGTTCTGTTCTCTTCAGATACGCAAGGGATGGGTCCATTAGCCAAATTGATTTGGGCAGTGTGGAGAAGGGGATGAAGGGAGCAGGAACAGTGGGGAGGGGGACAGGGATGGGAGCCAGTAGGGGCACGTGGGGAGGGGGACAGGGGATGGGAGCCAGTAGGGGCTAGTTGGGAGGGGGACAGGGGATGGGAGCCAGTAGGGGCTAGTTGGGAGGGGGACAGGGGATGGGAGCCAGTAGGGGCTAGTGGGGAGGGGGACAGGGAATGGGAGCCAGTAGGGGCTAGTTGGGAGGGGGACAGGGGATGGGAGCCAGTAGGGGCTAGTGGGGAGGGGGACAGGGAATGGGAGCCAGTGGGGGCTAGTGGGGAGTGGGACAGAGAATGGGAGCCAGTAGGGGCTAGTTGGGAGGGGGACAGGGAATGGGAGCCAGTAGGGGCTAGTTGGGAGGGGGACAGGGAATGGAAGCCAGTAGGGGCTAGTGGGGAGGGGGACAGGGAATGGGAGCCAGTAGGGGCTAGTGGGGAGGGGGACAGGGAATGGGAGCCAGTAGGGGCTAGTTGGGAGGGGGACAGGGGATGGGAGCCAGTAGGGGCTAGTGGGGAGGGGGACAGGGAATGGGAGCCAGTAGGGGCTAGTGGGGAGGGGGACAGGGAATGGGAGCTAGTAGGGTCTAGTGGGGAGGGGGACAGGGGATGGGAGCTAGTAGGGGTTAGTTGGGAGGGGGAGGGGGACAGGGGATGGGAGCCAGTAGGGGTTAGTTGGGAGGGGGACAGGGGATGGGAGCCAGTAGGGGCTAGTGGGGAGGGGGACAGGGGATGGGAGCCAGTAGGGGCTAGTTGGGAGGGGGACAGGGGATGGGAGCTAGTAGGGATACTAATGGCTTCCTCTCTTCCATAACTCAGTGAAGGGCAGAGAAGTGTCTAAGGCACACAGACAAAAAGCCTAATGTACAGTACATCAGAGAACAGGAAGCTTAGCCAAAGGAGACGATGATAATCCAGTTAAATTGAAAAATGTGAATGACAATGTATCCTCATTCTTCCCCATATTGATCCATCAGCGTAATCATACACACAGATAGTTTACATGATTAGAATTGACTTTGGTTTCTAATGCTTTCAGTATCAGCCACAGTTAACTACCCTCTGTAGCCCTTGAGACATTTACTGTATTTGTTTTTGGTCATGGTGAAAAAACCTGCCACTGTTTGAAAGCTTTTAAATATAGAGAAGGCTTTTAACCTTGTGGCTCGGTGGGGCTGCTAGGAATGCATCAGTATGTTGTACATTGTGCAGTGCCTTGAGAGTGTTCAATGGAAGGGCTAAATTAAGGACTACAGGGAAGGTAACAGGGGGCTGGTCACGCACACAGACGTGGGAACGTTTCATGGCTGTATTACCTCCGGACCCTTCTTTGTGTGATGGTAATAGTTGTGTTATTTCTGGTCCAGTCTCTAAATCGTGCGTGTGGGCATGATTAAAAAAGTGTGTCTGATTTGTAGTGCCTTATTTATCAGTCCCTAAGTGAGGAAGGGAAGGGAAGGGAAGGGAGGAGAGGATGGATGCTAAAAGCTAGGGTTTGGGTCTGCCATGAATCTGCCCCGTGCACTCCTGCTCCTACTTAGCCGGGGACATCATTCCCATTCTAAAAATGAATGGACGGGCGATACCATAATCTTAGGAGGAACGGTGTGGGCTTCTTAATAACCCCAAACCCAGATAAATGACTTGGGCAGTCACATGACTTAGAGACACTGCTCTGCTCCTCTGGCTCCTTACAGTAGAGAGGAGAGCATCCAGCACAGTATGTGAGGGGGAGGTTTCAACAAAACTCCACTCTAGACAGGTTCCCTGATGTCTCTCCACCGTGTGTGTGTTTTATGTGGATTGAAAGGATCAAACGTATGGATATTATACTGGACTTATATGGGATGACAACCCTCCATGAGATTATCCTGTACCGAACATGTTTGAAGACTGGCATTTAGAAAATCTGGCCCCTTTAAAAGAGTACATTTGTGTTTAAGGCAGGACTGAGTCCATTCTTTCAACTCAGACGTCCTCTCAGACTTCTTATTAATATGCCGTGTATGCAAATGGAACCTTTTATAACATTTTGCTTTTAAGTGATTTTCAATCAGACATTTGATATGTAATATTGGAGGCAGTCCTTATGGTTATGTAAGAAGCTATAATGCAATACTTTCCGTTTCCATGTAACCGTGTGACAAAGATGGCTTCTCATTACTATTCATATGAGTAGAATCTATAGATCATAGATAACCAGGCTGGTATCTCTATCATCAGTGTAAAGGGTTCACTAGTAATACTACAGTTATGACCACCTGGAGGTTTTCATCACCAGTCACATAGGTCTATTACAGTACATGGATCTCAGATAACCAGGCAGATATCTCTACAGGGCGGCAGGTAGCCTAGTGTTTAGAGCGTTCGGCCAGTAACTGAAAGGTTGCTAGTTCCAATCCCGGAGTCGGCAAGGTGAAAAATCTGTCTGTGCCCTTGAGCAAGGCACTTAACCCTAATTACTCCATGGTTGCCTCTCCGAGGGTGTCTCAGGAAGATAAGTAAAAAACACATTTCCAATTCACACATGCGTATTATTACATACATGTATGTGTGAAATAGGACAAATATAAGAACCCACCAAATTATTATTAAACAGTGACTGGATAGAAAGGCTTTCATCACCAGTCACATGGGTACCCTCCATACTGTACATCCCTATACCTCAGGCCCAGCCATACATTACTGATAACCAGTCACATGGGTACCCTCCATACTGTACATCCCTATACCTCAGGCCCAGCCATACATCACTGATAACCAGTCACATGGGTACCCTCCATACTGTACATCCCTATACCTCAGGCCCAGCCATACATTACTGATAACCAGTCACATGGGTACCCTCCATACTGTACATCCCCATACCTCAGGCCCAGCCATACATCACTGATAACCAGTCACATGGGTACCCTCCATACTGTACATCCCCATACCTCAGGCCCAGCCATACATCACTGATAACCAGTCACATGGGTACCCTCCATACTGTACATCCCTATACCTCAGGCCCAGCCATACATCACTGATAACCAGTCACATGGGTACCCTCCATACTGTACATCCCCATACCTCAGGCCCAGCCATACATCACTGATAACCAGTCAGCTTCAGAGTCTCTGTACAAAAGGTTAACTGGTAATACTATGGCTCATGGTCATCTGGAGATTCTCATCAGTCTTGTGGATAACATTGTACATTCTTATCGTATATATCACACAGGCATCCCAGGTGACCAAGAATCTGTAGCGCTTGAGGAAAGGGTTAACTGGTAATACCACGGCTCATGTCCACCACGAGATTGCCTGCTGCATTCAAATGCAGTCATTTTAGGCTCAGGAAGGATTCCTCACGCTCTGGTTGAGTTAAACCACCAATCAATTTATTTCTCTCTGCTTCGTCCATTTCCTCTTAGCGATATTCCCCCTCCGCTTCACATACACATGCACAGTCTCATATATACACTACATTACCAAAAGAATGTGGAGACCTGCTCGTATGTGGACACCACTACAAAATCATGGGTATTAATATGGAGTTGGTCCCCCCTTTGCTGCTATAACAGCCTCCACTTTTCTGGGAAGGCTTTCAACTAGATGTTGAAACATTGCTGAGGGGACTGACTTCCATTCAGCCACAAGAGCATTAGTGAGGTCGGGCACTGATGTTTGGCAATTAGGCCTGGCTCGCAGGTGTTTGATAGGGTTGAGGTCAGGGCTCTGTGCAGGCCATTCAAGTTCTTCCACAAGGATCTTAACAGACTATTTATGTATGGACCTCGCTCTGTGCATGGGGGCATTGTCATGCTGAAACAGGAAAGAGCCTTCCCCAAACTGTTGCCACAAAGTTGGAAGCACAGAATTGTCTACAATGCCATTGTATGCTGTAGCATTAAGACTTCCCCTCACTGGAACTAAGAAGCCTAGCCCGAACCATGAAAAACAGCTCCAGACCATCGTTCCTCCTCCACCAAACTTTACAGTTTGCACCGTGCATTTGGGAAAGTAGCGTTCTCCTGGCATCCGCCAAACCCAGATTTGTCCGTCGCTTGGCATTGTGCATGGTGATCTTAGGCTTGTGAGACGGCCAATGGGGCGCCACTTAGGGCCTTCTCACACTTCCATGGTATGTAGGGTTCTAATGTAGAACCTAAAGCCTTGCAGAAGACTCTGGGCTGAAGGACCTGAGGCGGTAGATAGGCCCTGAATGAGGGATGTGTCAGCACAGGCACGGACAGTACTTAAAATTCTGTAGTAAAATGCTGTTTACTCTTACACTTAAGCATCTATTAAATATTAGCTTCCATGAAGTGGGCTCCCGAGTGCCGCAGCCATCTAAGGCAATGCATCTCAGTGCTAGAGGTGTCACTACAGACCCTAGTTCGATTCCAGGCTGTATCACAACCGTCCGTGATTGGGAGTCCCATAGGGTGACGCACAATTGGCCCAGCGTCGTCCGGGTTAGGGTTTGGCCGGGGTAGGCCATCATTGTAAATAAGAATTTGTTCTTAACTGACTTGCCTAGTTAAATAAAGGTTAAATAAAAAAAATAAAGGTCACTTCATCCAAGGGAGACTAAGCAGGTAATAATGGAATATTTAGGGTACAGACCGGACGAGAACTTTATGTTCATGTACAAATTAGCAGGAAGAAGGTGAAAACAGCACATGATAAGACAGGATATGCCAAGTATCTGAAGTCTGGATTGACAAGACTTTGTTATGACCATCTTAAGTGGTTTCTAATGACTTGTGCATTGATTGATGTTTTGATATTGTTTCTTACTAGGGCACTGTTGGGATAACATACTGTATCAAATTTCGTAGTTAAATCGTGAATGGAGAGAGATGTCCTTAATTTGTTGTTTTTTTCACTCTCTGGGGCCTTGTATTTTTATTATTAAGGATCCCAAGGCAGCAGCTACTCTTCCTGGTGTCTAGCAAAATTAAGGCAGTTATATACAATAAAAAAACATGACATTACATTTAACAACAGATTTCACGACACATTAAGTGTGTTCCCTCAGGCCACTACTCTACAACCACATATCCATAACACAAAATCCATGTGTACTTGTGTGTATAGTGCTTATGTTATCGTGTGTGTATGCGTGTGTCTGTGCCTGTGTGTGTGCCTTTGATCATCTGTGGTATCTTGCCATCAAAGCGCTTGGCTGGCGGAACCTGTCACTGCTGGAGGAAGTCTCTGACTACATTCCAAATGGCACCCGGTTCCCTACAAAGTGCACTACTTCTGACCAGAGCCCATCAAAAGTAGTGCACTATATAGAGAATACGGTCCTATTTTCGGACTGAGCCTCTGTCTTATTATCCCTGTATAGCCCAGCGTTGTCAGAGCCTCCAACTACCATTCATACAGTAGCTAGATAGTATTCACATGGAGAGAGAGGTAACCACACACAGTATTAGTAAGCAGATATCAATAATCAGATATCACTTACTTCATGTTACTGAATGTTCTCCTTGTAATTATAGCAATAAGATAAATGGTTTCTTCATGCAGTTTAGGAACTGAGCTAAAATTGTTAGATTAATGTATTTATCAATTACATGGATTTCCATGGTCCATCTAACTTTCCTTGATCAATAGCTACATCCATTGGCAGGAAGAGTGGAAGGTGAATCTCACAATGTTACCTGTCAAAGTAAATATGTTTTTCTGTGGGGTGTAAAAACAGCAACAGAGCCAGGCTTGATTGTTTGCTTTTTTAAATGAACACTCCAGACTATTGACTATGATTATTCTGCACCCATTAATTAAAAGAGCAACAGCACACTCTCCCCTGTTTCTATACACATAGCGTCACAATGTTGTGGCATAGCTATACACGACTGGCGCCAATAAACACGGGGCTTTAGAGAGAGGCAGTGATGTAAAAGTCATGGCCAGTTCATTACAGGGAGTGTTTGTGTCCCTGATAGGCAGCCAAGGCTAACGCAGACCTCCATTACCATGACAGCACCAGCTACAGTCCTGCCACAGGGAAACCCAAACCAGGGCAGTGCCAAGGGAGGGCCAGGGCAACAATGGGCACGGCACCACACAGTCAGCAAACCACCAGGGCTTTCTCTCTCTCTCTGCCAGAGCCAGCTGTGCTAACGACCAGCATACCAGCCAGACCTTTTATGCAGCCAACAAAGCTGTCAAACTCAACACCTCCGGCAGAGTAAACTCTTCTTTAAGTAACCGATGAGCTACTGTCTGCATTTTATGAGCCCTTTTAAGCACTGGCATTCCCCTCCAAAAAAGGGTTGATGGCAGAGGTATAAAAACCTGCAAATGGATGGAGGTAAAACAAATTATCATAATAACAATTCCATGGGTTTTAGGCAAACCTGTCCTCAGTTTGTGCCAAAGCTGCAGTGTTGACACAATTAGGGTTCTTTTTTTACACAGGCCCATCCTCTGTGGGGCTTTGAGGAAGCTGTGAGCTGGTAATTAGTTGGAGAACTAAAAGCTATTAACCCCACTGTTTTTCACTGTTAGCAGCTAATATTAGCCTGCCTAATTGGCCCTCTTCGTGCTTTCCATGGCCTAATTCCACAACGTTACCAGGAATGTGAGTAAGTATTTTGGAGTGTAACCATGCCCTAAAAACACCTCACTGAAATATGAGTAGGAGATACTGAACAAACTGCACACATAACCCTGCAGGTCTACTGGTAAACACTCAGTGTAGAGAGAAGGCTGTGGATTCTTCTTTAACCCTAAATATGCTGGGCTAGGGTCTATAGATGTATTTTTTGCCTTAGCTGGGCTGTCCTGTGTTGCAACCGGCCAGGTACACAGAGCCCATCTTGTTTGGAGGGGAATAGCATGGAGAACCAAGCACCCCATACAGCTATGCTCCTG
This sequence comes from Salmo salar, assembly GCF_965601325.2. Lineage (NCBI taxonomy): Eukaryota > Metazoa > Chordata > Actinopteri > Salmoniformes > Salmonidae > Salmo > Salmo salar. The sequence continues at coordinate 155,859,585 of NC_138291.1, forward strand.
GCTCCCACAGAGCATGTGAATGAGGGAAGATTGATCTCCTCTTTGAATTGCGCTGTGTGCTAAGCAAACACTGGTTGTCTTTGTGAAATGCAGCCGCACTTATTCAAAGGCTGCTTACATTGATAAATACTGATAATGACGAGGACTTTGGCGATGGGATGGCAGGGAATTGTTGGGAATGGAATGGAGGGGAGGTTGGGAAGGTGAACGATTTACTGGTGCATCAATTCCCAAGATGCATTACTTCCCTGCATCCCATGTGGCGAGTCTGTTTATCTGTCAGAGCCAGAGCACCATGTTACTGCTGAAGACCTAGGGCAATGTTCACTAGCCCACCCTACACATTACTCGCCTTACACATGCACAAACGCAGACACTCCCCTCAATCACAATGTATTCACACGACAATCTATGCTGTGCACATTCTTATTTGTTTTATTTTGTGTCTGTGCTCCCACTGCGAATGGCAAGTGGGGTAAGCAATGAGATTACCTCTCTGCTGGTACAGACGATCCTCTGTCACAGGCGGCAGAGCACCAGGTCCAATCTAGAAAACATCTCTCGCAGAGAGATACAACCCAGGGATTAACATTTGATTAACAGGATGAGATGAGAGGCATATATCTATGGTCCACATATCTACGTCCTCTGACCTGTCTGATTTCAATTTCACAATGCTGCTCTTCTTCAATTAGACATCAGGGAGGAAGGTGGTGGGGAGAGATTGAAGGAGGGGGGGGACATGTGTATATCCACCGGCTCTAAAGCATGCATGTTTGTTACCCGCTGTCTCAAGCCTTCTCTCACTGAGAATGTCAGATTTCACTATGCAATGTCGGCTTTGGGTTAAGGCCGGGATTTAATCCAACGATTGACTAATCATCCAGTTGCCACTAATGAGGAATCACGAAGCGTTTGGTGATCGTTTTGCATGTCACAAAGGCAAAACTGCTAACACAAAGCACTTGGTGCATAGCGTAGTGTATCTGGTATGAAATCAAAAGACAAGTAGGGATTAAATATCCATGGATTAAATATGGTCTCTAGTGAGTGGTCCTGCTTTCCCAAAGGAGGAGAGGAAAATCTGCCACCTCCCCTGCTTCTGTTCATCCCACCTAATCCATAAACATAGCTTAAAACAGCTTTGGAGCTTCATTTAATTCATTAGCTAATTAATTAAAGGCAAAATGATTGAGGGAATTCCTGGGCGGTGCGTAGCGTCTGTTCCGTAGGATGCTGGAACATGGTTTTAAGACTCCCATAAATTCATCAATTTATATTTAGATACAAGATAAAGATTTCGCAGGGCACTGCTCAGAGCATGGCACAGCAATATAGGTGGAACAGATGATTGATGAAAATGGTTAGGAAGAAAAACAGGAGGAAGGGGGGTGATGTTATAAGACAGGAGGAAAGGGGTCAGTTTCCACTGTGTAATAAAAAGGTACTGTAGCTAACATTAACAGGGTGGGCTTTCTGAATAATTTAGCTACATTGAATGCATGTTGAGAATATTGTGACACCAGGTGTGACTGATTGAAGGGAGGAGGAAAGGAAGAGGAGGGCTGTCTGAACTGCCAATGTGGAAAAGCAGGGTTGATCATTTTTCAGTGATGTGAGAGATCACTAGCTCGCTAACCCACCTATGGCTCCTGTAAAGGCAGGAGGAGAAGAGAATAGAGGGCTTATGGGGTTGATCTAAATCATTGATGGCTCACGCTGAGGACCTGCTGATCAGAGGAACAAGCTCCTAACACAGAGCACCATTTCACATTGAAGGAGTCGCCGTAACGAGGGCAGCACAGGTGGAGGGCTCGCTGAACTACTGCTGCTGCTGCTAAACATTATATTAACCGACACCAATGGATGTGACAGGTCAAGACGAGAAGGGCTACTAGACTCAATGGCTATATCTAAAAAAGACGAGGGTAGTTGAAATTCAGAGACTAAGAACAGGAATGGGTAATAAGGGTCTAAGGTTTTTTTATGGGAATCAGTTTGAGAGGATACTTCATGGATCACAAGAAACATGACAAAGACATTTCCTCCTGGGATTACAGATGACAAACATCTGAGATGGGTTACAATCACTGCATGTCGGTATGGCAATAGGTCTCATATTGATGTTTATTGTGGATGTGGCTAAGGTGCTGCCTGATTTCTCCAAGGGTGTATTCACCTGGGAATCTCAACCTGGAACCTCTCCTCCTCCTCCACCACCTCTTCTCCCTCCTCCTCCGCCTCCCACACCTCCTCTCCCCGTCCCATGCCTCACATGGTAGGCCTCGTACATTCGCTGTGGCGGCTATCGTACGGAGGGGAGCTGAAGGGTGACATTGAGGAGACCGGGAGGGTTGGACACTGCTGCCCATAAATCAGATACCGTCTGGGCAGGCAGCCCCAGGAGCCCCTGCCGAGACCATGCACCCCACCACCAGCCCCATCCACCCGCCAGTCTGGGACACGCTGACATGTATAACCTGTTTGATTTCCTCTCTTTGATTGAAACACACATCTCTGGGGAAAGCAGCTCTGTAGGGTTTTAAATTAAGACACTTAAGGTAAGGAGCACTGTACTCACAAGGTTAGGCAAATATTGATGTGGTGGTTTTCTTTTGTCTCCCAGCCTTTCTCTGCATGTCAGTAATATTTTCTTGTGGGTTTCTTTCATATATGTTCATCTCACAGAGTGCATGCTCAAACAAAAAGGAAAACAGTGATTTTATATGTCTTGAATAATTGACAGTTTCCAAGGATCTACAACATCTGATCAGTGAAACATGTAACAGCCACCAGTGGCCTGAACCAATAGTTGTCTTTGACATGTTTTTCCTGTTGCCCACCATATCCCTATGGAATACTGACTCTATTGAAAATCAGTCATATTCATCAATCACTTTTCCCACGATAATTCAATGAAGATGTGTGTATGTTGACCCAATGTCTCTAAAAGAATAGTATGAGCAATGCCCTGGGCCATTATCTCATGATATGGGTAATCCATGTACAGTAGAACCTCTGTGGATTTTGTCACATACACACACATTCAGGGACGGTCTCGGGGACAGAGGATGTGGGTGTGTATAAGAAAAGGACACTTGACAGGTTGATAACAGCACTTACTTTCTTTTAAAGTCTGGTGCTTCCATAGAGGAGAAAGAAAAAACTGCATTGAAAATACCAAAGCCAGACCCTCTCTCAGATAAGGTATCTTTCCTTTTTTTACAGCTGCACTGGACTGAATGTGAATGGAAGGGAGAAGGCATGATCGGAATGAAAAAACAAGACACAGAGGTACGTTCTCAGGGGGATACAAAGAAAGAAAACAGAATAGATATGACTTAGCATCATCTGTATGTGCCTCTTAACATTGCCAGATAGCCTTCTTATTTTCTCGCAGATAGGTCTGGGGTCTTGGTCAAATCTGTTTATGAATAACATTATAGCCTTCTGCAAAAGAGAAGACAACACAGGAATCAGATGTGATGTGAATATTCCTCATTAACAGTGAAACTTTTACTTCTTGTGTGTGTATAGATCTATTTTTCATGTTCTACAGTACGCTATTGTCCTTGAGCTCTTTTGGTCACACTTCAGTACCTACACACACACACACACAAGTCCAGAGAGTACAAAAGCAAAGAGATTAATTAATGCCCAGTTGACATTTCTGTCTGTTTGTTTGTGAGTGTTTAAAGACTGTAATCTTAACCTGTCCAATGGGAATGCCCATTAGGCAGTGCTGGCAGTGGAGATGCAGAATGCACCAGGTTGAGATGCACAGTGTGATAAACACAATTACAGGCAGACAGAAACCGTCTCAATGCTGGCTCTCAAATAAACAACCCCCCACCCGTACCAAACCCTGCTCCAAAAAGCCTTCACATTGTTATCAATAGACTGGCATAACATCTCTGAAACATTCAATACCTAAGACATTACATTGCTTTAGGTCATGTTTTAGGTAATGTTAATGTTATGATGAGTGACAGGGGTACAAGATAATTGAGGTAGAGATGTACATATAGGTAGGGGTAAAGTGACTGGGTAGCAGCAGTGTATGTGATGTGTCAAAAGAGAGAACAGTCTGTGGCTGGACTCTTCGACAATCTTTAGGGCCTTCCTCTGACACCGCCTGGTATAGAGGTCCTGGATGGCAGGGAGCTCGGCCCTAGTGATATACTGGGCTGTATACATTACTCTCTGTAGCGCCTTGCGGTTGGATGCCAAGCAGCTGCCATACCAAGTGGTGATGCAGCCAGTCAAGATGCTGTCAATGGTGCAGCTGTAGAACGTTTTGAGGATACAGACACCCATTTACATACAAAGCTTTGTATCATAGGGCTATCACTGGATATTAATTCAACGTGTTACAGTCTCTCTCCTTACTTGTGACTTTGAACGCCACAACACAAAGATGAAATAATGTATATCCACAACAACAAAGTGTAACTCATCTGCTAAAGAAGAATATGAATGATCTGATTGTCTGTTTTCCATTGTGAACCCCTCTGTTTTTGTGTAATTGTGATGATCTCTACTTTTTTCCAAATTGGTTTGTGGTTTTCTGTGATGTCTTTTGAAATGCCAGAGTAATGAGGGGGAGAAAATATAACAGCTTCTGTATTTCAGAGGCATACGCATTATTTTCAGTCCAAGGAGTTTGCTGCTGGCGATATATGTATATTTAATTGGGTGTCAGTTGGCTCCCTGAACACTCACTTGTACATTCTGGGGGCTCCTGGACTCTAACAACTACAGAAAGCCATAACATGTATCCCTGGTTTGCTAAACACCCCAACTAGTTAACAAATTATGATATATCTATTTATGGTTTTATACAGGAACCGTGTTTGAAATGTAGATCCATAGGTTCAGGAGGAATGGATACTTAACTATTCTTTAAACTTCATCATAGACTCAGCCTATGGATTCCTATAGGCTACAGTCAGGTCAGGTGGGACAGAGAATGATGGATAAATGGGGATCATTAGTGAGGCAGAAATCTGCTTTGGAGGAAAGTATATGTAATATTCAAATAGATGGAAGACTTCTGGTGTGCGTGTGCGTGTGCGCGTGCGTGTGTGTGTGTATGTGTGTGTGTGCGTGCGCATGCATGCGTGTGTCTGTATACGTGCTTGACATACAAAAATATTAAATTACATCAGTTAGTTTGCTCTAGAAATAATTGCAGGCCGGTGGGCCCTTATTGCGTATCATAATTTTCTAGATACTGCAAGGCCCCATTTGTCAATCATTTCACCCTGAAAACAAATGTCTGGAGAACATCTTACAAACGTCCTAACATGGTCCTCAATTATGTCCTTGTAACTTACAGGGAACTAGACAAAGGTCCAACAGAGAACGTTCCCTTGGGACCATCACGTGATGTCCTGAAGACTAGTAAAATGAAAGTCCTGAGAACATGTAAAGATTTTCAAAAAAGCTTACAGGGAACTCCGCAAAGGTCCCCCAAAGAACGTTTCCCAAGGACCATCAAACCACGTCCTGAAGAGTAGTAAAATGAAGGTCCTGAAAATGTCCTAAAAAGGTCCTAACATGGTCCTCCGTGACTGATGTCCTGGTAACTTACAGTGAACTAGACAACAGTCCCCCAGAGAACGTTCTCCCCATACGCTTAACCTAGCACCTCGCCCATGCTAAGCTTATAGCCTACCTAACCCTCTACACATCGTTGTTTCCACATAAGCTACTGTAGGCTTGCTTCATGTAGTCTACGCATAGGCCTAGGTAACTTTGCAACATCACCAGGTACTATAGCCTATGGGTATGCCTATATAGACTCTCTCTGTGGTAGGCATGGCCATTTAACGTTGGGTTTCACCTGTACAATTTTACTTTGGCTAATGATATAGGCCTACATTTTACCCTGTGGACTAACATTGTTTTCATTCGAACAAATGTATTCAGAGATGCCAGACATCTCTAAACTGTGCATGTCTGTCTGATGCACACTGTAGCGCCTGCAACTCTGAAACCGAGGTCACAAAATTAAAAGGGCGTGATAGATCCAATACTATGCCCATTCTATGTGAACTGAATAATGCGCCTTTATTCTCTCCTCCCATCCCTGGCTAAATTCCTCTCCACTCTCTCACCGTGCGTCGCGTCAGTCTCAGTTTCCAATGCTCCGCGCAGGGAGCGCAAGCCTACCTCCGTTTGCCGGTATTGCAGTGTTGCAGAGGGAATATTAATTGAACGGATTCTATTTCTTTGCCCCGTGGGTATCTTGCACATTCTGAGATAAATAGCCTACACACTCCTATGCCGGGAAATATAAGTTATATGTCTTTGTAAATAATTGTCGGCGTAATGTGGTCCACTGAGGAACAGCAATAGCCCATGACTGAAATGGTTTTTCAGGACGCGGATCTTGGTGGAAACTAACTGCAAAATTCCTCAATTTTTTTATTGGCATCTTTGGCTCTGTGTGATATGTGTTTCATGTGTTTACGCGCAACAGTGAGGTAGACTTCTCTTACATTCCGTTTTGGAAACGGATGCGAGGGATCCGGACCTGGGTGATTTATTTGGTGGTGCGGGGGCAGGGACCCGTGTCTGAGCGCTGCATGAGCAGCGAGTGACAGGGCATGATGTGTCAATTTTTTCGGAAGTGGAAGTCCGTGCGGCGCGTTTGGATTATTTCTCCAGAGATGCTCCTGCTGCCTATGTTTTGGTTTTTATCTCAGGCTCGAGCGGCACCCTCTCTGACGGCTGAGCAGATGGACATGGGGGTGGTAAGAGCCTATAGTCTTTCAACACTTTTACAATGAATCTTTGAACCTAGTCTACTGCAGTGGACACACATTTTTATGGGTTAAATACGTAGCCTACGCAGATTCTGGAATAATATAGCTGAACTTTTATCCATATAGGCCTACATGTAGGGCTGTTGAAATAAACTACCTCATAGTTCATCATCAGCATATCAACATGATGCCACCTCTGGTGTGTAATTGTAAGCTAACTCCTGCGCATTCAGTGAACATTGAGAAATCAATTGCTTTATAGTCCATGCTATGGCAGTGTTGGGGAAACGTCGCATTTGGTTGTAACCTAGTTATTGGCTTCAATCATTTAGAAACAGAAGTAGGGAAGATGATGCATAATTGGGAGTGAGTAGACTATCGTGTGTCCTGTAGTTTCTCCGGAGCATTTGCCTAATATATAAAAATAAATGTTCTGTGAAACCAGTCTCACTTTGGGTAAATATTTTAATGGTAGGCTTATCATAATTATTTGGGCATTCTTCATGGGCTATTCTATGTGAGCGATTGCTCCCTTAATGTCTGTCAGTGGTCAATGTATAGGCTAGATGCCAAGCTCGTTTGAGAGAAAATAGCTCTGCATGGTTCTCTATAGCACTGTGCAGTTTGTAATAAATCTTAAAGTACGGATAAATACAGGAATTACATATAAATCCATCCCTGTATTTATCCGTGTCCACTTGCACAATGTGATGTAGCCTACAATTCCTGTGTCATAATCATATGTAACCTGGTCTCAGAGCATTTTGTTTCATTCTGTATGTAATTTCGAGAATACGTTTAGTATGATATGTACCTTTTGTATGGTGTTTATTCATTTGTGTATGTCCATCATCCATTTCGTATCATATGTGAAGAATAACAATTCGTATGATATGGTACGAATTTGTAAATCATACAAAATATTCCTATTTGCAAAACGTATGATATGTTACGAATTTCCATTTGTTGTGGCTAACGTTGGCTAGGTGGCTAAAGCTAAAGTAAGCTAGGTTAGGGGTTAAGGTTAAGGTTAGGAGTTAGGATAAAGGGGAAGGGGAAGGGTTAGCTAAAAGGGTTAAGGTTAGGGTTAGGGAAGCTTTTTCCAAACTCGTTCCTTGGGACCCCAAGTGGTGCATGTTTTGGTTTTTGCCCTAATGCTACAGAGCTGATTCAAATTATCAAAGCTTGATGATTAGTTGATTATTTTAATCGGCTGTATAGTGCTAGGGCAAAAACTAAATTGTGCACCGAGTTTGGGAAACCCTGGGTTAGGGGAAGGGTTAGCTAAAATGCTAAGTAGTTGCAAAGTTGCTGCAAAGTAGTAAGTAGTTAAAAAGTTGCTAAAATGCTAAAGTTGTCCTTGATGATATTCAAACATGCAACCTTTGTGTTGCTAGAGGTTTGCGTTATACGCCCCCCATCTGTCTTATGTAACCATACCAAGCGTAGCATATCATCTCTTTGACAAAAAATCACCACTAAAATAATCAGTTTATAGGTCATTTACACTAATAATCAAAGCATTGAATTAGTTGAGAGTTGAGAAATTCTCTAAATGGCCCTCATTTACCCATTAAAGTTGCCCAAAGCTATTTGATTTAGACTGTATTATCAGAGTAAAATATATATTTTTTCATTCAGGCTTGTATTCAATAAGCACTATCCAAGCTTTATAATGATTTCCCATTCTATTGAGAGGATTATTATCATCCCCAAAATACTTTTGTACAGCATTACAGTAATCTGTCCTGCCCCTACCCACCCCACCCCACCCCAAACACCTCTCTCTCTCTCTCTCTCTCTCTCTCTCTCTCTCTCTCTCGCTCCCCCTCTCTCAATTCAAGGGCTTTATTGGCATGGGAAACGTGTTAACATTGCCAAAGCAAGTGAAATAGATAATAACCAATAAAAATGAACAGTAATCTCTCTCTGTCTCTCTCTGTCTCTATCACTCTCTCTACCTCATGTAAACTCACAACACGCAAGATGTAGCTGTTCCTCCCTAGTTTTCAAAGTTAATTCTCTAATATGGAGGCTGAGGGGCAGAAAATGATATTTTCTCAGTGATAGCCCATAAACAAGGGTCACACAAAGGTTTTTCATGTGCTGACCTCCACATGGCCCTCTTGGAGCCCAGTGAGTGGTGTAGGTGCTGTAAGATTGCACATTTAGCGAAGCTGCTCCATGTCTCTGTGGAGCTGACACATTAAACACAGTGGAAACTCTAATTGCTCAGGTGTTACTGTGTGGACCAGGGCCTGCTGGCACCATTGCTGGGATGTGTCAGTGCAGAAGTTGACCAGCTCAGCGGGTAATAGGTTGGCAAATGACTGAACCTTATCAGTGTGGCACAGAAAGGAAGCAGAGGACTTAGAGAGGGGATCAATCTGCACAACCAGCCCATCCACAACACATGCTTTACAGCAGAGATGTGATCGGGTGATTACACAGACGATTTAACGTACAATACGTAGAAGTTCCCACTACAGGAGGGTGTTGGTCAATACCCAGACAGACAGATGGAATGACTTCTGTCCCCTGGATTGCCACCCCATCTCGCCTCCTTCTGCGGCCGGCTGGGTTTAAAGTAAGGTTTGCATGGGGCAGGTGGGTGTGTTGCTCAATGAGAGCCATTTCCCCTGCTCAGCAGAACCATGTCTGAAACTACAATGTACCAGGGGCTTGGGGTGAGCCCCCCTTCAGACAGTCCACCAGAGACACACCAGACACCGTCTCGATGTTGGGATTATTGTAATTGTACGTCACATGCACAGTCCAATATGCAATTTCACAACATACGTCAAATGGACACATAATAGGTCTAATCAGCACTATATGCTTTCTGCCTATCATATAATTTTTACAATATGGTTTTCAGTCTGCTGGTACTGAGAGCCCTAGCTCCCCAGGGGACAACTCTCACAGCTCTTAGACTTCTCTTTAGATGTCATACAGGCCAATTGAGGAAGCACTGCATTTTTTAATCAGCCAGCAAATCACTATTGTATAGGGCATGTATTTGCCTACATTAAATTCACAATGAACTGCAGTAGAGAGAAAACAACCTCTTTTGCAAAACTAGAGTTGTTATCACACCCTAAATTTAGTGACAGCTCTTATGAGAAACAGTGTGGAATGGTTCTGGCTGAAATGAGTGAAATGTGTGAAGATATGAAGTGTTACTGTTTGACTCTTTCATCCTGTTTGGAGATAGGCAGGATGGTAACGACCATACCTCACCAGCCTGTCTCTGTCCTAAAGTGGAGAATCTCATTTTGCTGTAATTTCTTTAATATGACAGCACCATCTGGTCCCATCTTCAGTGGAGTGGAGAGGATAGGAGGATACCACTCCCAGAAATATCTCACACAGCCCAGCCAGGCACACAAGCACAGCCACCCTCATTAGGACACTCCCCCCTTGAGCACCACACAGTCCAGCCGTGTCACTTTCTCTCAGCTCACTCTGTCCCACCTATAGTGCTTCTCCTCTGGAACTCTATAGATAGGATGCATTCCTTCACCAACACCTGGCTATTCCAATTACCCAGAGATGCGTCGTCAAGAGAGGGATGAAAGATGGGGATTGATTGACGGGTAAAGGAGTTAGTGTGGCTCTGAAAGGAGCAATCAAACAGAGGCACAAAAAAGTGCACACCAAACAAAAAAAAGCTGTCTCACCACTTAGACAAGGGGCCCACATGAAATCAAAATAGTCTCTGCGTCTGGGAAGGAACTGTCTCTCTGGACTAATGCTTTGGGGAGAGATTTGCACCTGTGGTGAGGAGAGAGGAGAAGTTTTTACTTAATTGTCCTCGTTAGCTGTAGTCGTGACCAACATCAAATCAAACTTTATTTGCCACATGCACCGAATACAAGTGTAGACTTTACCGCGAAATGCTTACTTACAAGCCCTTAACCAACAGTGCAGTTCAAGGAGAAGAAAGTATTTACCAAGTAGGCTAAAATAAAAAGTAATAATTAAAAGTAACACAATAAGAATAACAATAACGAAGGCTATATACAGGGGCCACCAGTACCGAGTCAGTGTGCAGGGGTACAGGCTAGTTGAGGTAATCTGTACATGTAGGTGGGGGCAAAGTGACTATGCATAGGTAACAAACAAACAGCGAGTAGCAGCAGTGTACAAGGGGGGGTGTCAATGTAAATTGTCCGGTGGCGATTTTTATGAATTGTTCATCAGTCTAATGGCTTGGGGGTAGAAGCTGTTAAGGAGCCTTTTGGTTCTAGACTTGGCGCTCCAGTACCGCTTGCCTTGCGGTAGCAGAGAAAACAGTCTATAACTTGGGTGACTGGAGTCTCTGACAATTTTATAGGCTTTCCTCAGACACCACCTATTATATAGGCCCTGGATGGCAGGAAGCTGTGATGTACTGGGCCGTTCGCACTACCCTCTGTAGCGTTTTGCGGTCAGATGCCAAGCAGTTGCCATACCAGGTGGTGATGCAACCGGTCAGGATGCTCTCGATGGTGCAGCTGTAGAACCTTTTGAGGATCTGGGGGCCCATGCCAAATCTTTTCAGGCTCCTGAGGGGGATAAGTTTTTGTCGTGCCCTCTTCACGACTGTCTTGGTATGTTTGGACCATGATAGTTCGTTGGTGATGTGGACACCAAGGAACTTGAAACTCTCGACCCACTCTGCTACAGCCCCGTTGATGTTAATGGGGGCATGTTTGGCCCACCTTTTCCTGTAGTCCACGTACCGCTCCTTTGTCTTGCTCACATTGAGGGAGAGGTTGTTGTCCTGGCACCACACTGCCAGTTCTCTGACCTCCTCCGTATAGGCCATCTCATCGTTGTCGGTGATCAGGCCTAACACTGTTGTGTCGTCAGCAAACTTAATGATGGTGTTGGAGCCGTGTTTTGCTCACTCTAAGTTGCGCGCATGCTCGGGCACGCAGCTCCCGGGACTGCCAAGCAGAATAAATATCAGCCCGCACAGAGAAGCACAAGATTGAACTTCACTCAACTTTCTAGAGTTTTCCCCCTTCCTTAACACTGTTAACGTTTCCCTTTACTGTGGGAATTGTGATCGAATCAACGCAAAATTAGCCACTTTTAATACAACATACCGAAACAAAACGAACTATGCAAGAGATTTTGTTGTATGCAGAATGCATCGGAGTAGGATTCTATTGCATTGACACACAGTCGTGTGTTCGACTGTGTGTCAATGCAATAGAATCCTACTCCGATGCATTCAGCCCATACTCTACGCATAACTAATCAGAGCTGCAGTAGGCCTAGAGTATTTGCAAATAGACCATTGCCCAGTGGTGGAAAAAGTACCCAATTGTCTAACTTGAGTAAAAGTAAAGATACCGTGCCAAGGTTAATAGAAAATGACTCAAGCAAAAGTGAAAGTCACCCAATAAAAGTATTTGAATTTTAAATATACCTAAGTATCAAAAGTAAAAGTTTGAATAATAAAAAATTCCTTATATTAAGAAAACCAGATGGCATAATTTTCTTGTTTTTTAAGTTTACGCATAGCCAGGGGCACACTCCAACACTCAGACATAATTTACAAACAAAGCATTTGTGTTTAGTGAGTCTGCCAGATCAGGGGCTGTCACGTCCTGGCCAGTATAAGGGTTAATTGTTATTGTAGTTTGGTCAGGACGTGGCAGAGGGTATTTGTTTTATGTGGTCCGGGGTGGTGTTTTGGTAAAAGGGTGTTTGATTTAGTATTTCCGGGTTTTTGGTTTATGGTCTATGTTTATGTATTTCTATGTGTAGTCTAGTAAGTGTGTTTCTATGTAGAGTTAATTGGGGTGGACTTCCAATTGAAGGCAGCTGTGTGGTGTTGCCTTTGATTGGAAGTCCTATATTAGTTGGGTGTGTTTGTGGGAAATTGTTCTGTGTTTAGCCTTGTGCCTTGCCAGACTGTCTGTGGATCGTTCGTTGTCTTGTTTGTTGTTTTTGTGTTCTTTTTTGATTTAATAAATGTTCAAAATGAACAAACACATTCCTGCTGCATTTTGGTCCTCCTTCACCGACGATAACCGTGACAGAATTTCCTACCAAACCAGGACCAAGCAGCAGAGGAAGGAGCAGTGGGATTTTGAGTTGGACTATGGTGAGAGATGGACTTGGGAGGAGATCTTGAAGGGAGAAGGCTCCTACACTTGGGAGGAGATCCAATCAGGAAAAGATCGCCTTCCATGGGGACAGGTGGTAAGAGAGAGAGAGGAAAGGCGAAAGGCTGGTATGGACCGGGAACGTTTCCGAGGAACACGACTGGCGTTGAAGCACGAGAGGCACCCCCAATACATTTTTTTGGGGGGGCACACGGGTAGTTTGGCTAGGCATAGGAAGAGCTGGAAGCCAGCTACCCGTGGTTATATGGAGGAGCGTATGAGGTGGAGAGCGCCATGTTTCGCTGAGGAGCGCACTATCTCACCCATACGCACGCACAGTCCGGTGCGCGTTATTCCAGCCCCTCGCAGGTGCCGTGCTAGAGCGGGCATCCAGCCTGGTAGGAGGATGCCTGCGCAGCGCATCTGGTCGCTGGTACGCCTCCGAGGACCAGGCTACCCAACTCCCGCTCTACGCACGGCTACCATCAGGCCCCTGCACAGCCCAGTCTGCCCTGTACAAGCACCCCGCTCGTACAGGGCTACTAGTTCCATCCAGCCGAGACGGGTTGTGCAGGAGGTAAGATCAAGACCGAATGTGCGCCTCCATAGCCCTGGGTTTCCAGCTCCTGTCTCTCGTGCGGACCCGGAAGTGCGTCAACCCAGTCCGACTCGTCCTGTTCCCGCTCCCCGCACTAGCCTGGAGGTGCGTGTTCTCAATCTGGTACGCCCAGTACCAGCACCACGCCCCAGGCTTCAAGTGCGTAAAGCCAGCCTCGCCAGTCAACAGTCACCAGAGCTGCCCGCCAGTCAACAGTCGCCAGAGCTGCCCGCCAGTCAACAGTCGCCAGAGCTGCCCGCCAGTCAACAGTCGCCAGAGCTGCCCGCCAGTCAACAGTCGCCAGAGCTGCCCGCCAGTCAACAGTCGCCAGAGCTGCCCGCCAGTCAACAGTCGCCAGTGCCTGCCCGTCAGTGAGAAATCGCCAGAGCCGCCCGTCAGTGAAGAGTCGCCAGAGCCACCCACTAGTCAGGAGCTGCCAGAGTGGCCAGACTGCCCGGAACTGCCGGAGTGGCCAGACTGCCCGGAACTGCCGGAGTGGCCATACTGTCCCGAGTGGCCAGACTGCCCGGAACTGCCGGAGTGGCCAGACTGCCCGGAACTGCCGGAGTGGCCAGACTGCCCGGAACTGCCGGAGTGGCCAGACTGCCCGGAACTGCCGGAGTGGCCAGACTGCCCGGAACTGCCGGAGTGGCCAGACTGCCCTGAACTGCCGGAGTGGCCAGACTGCCCTGAACTGCCGGAGTGGCCAGACTGTCCCGAGTGGCCAGACTGCCCGGAACTGCCGGAGTGGCCAGACTGCCCTGAACTGCCGGAGTGGCCAGACTGCCCTGAACTGCCGGAGAGGCCAGACTGCCCTGAACTGCCGGAGTGGCCAGACTGCCCTGAACTGCCGGAGTGGCCAGACTGCCCTGAACTGCCGGAGTGGCCAGACTGCCCTGAACTGCCGGAGTGGCCAGACTGCCCTGAACTGCCGGAGTGGCCAGACTGCCCTGAACTGCCGGAGTGGCCAGACTGCCCTGAACTGCCGGAGTGGCCAGACTGCCCTGAACGTCCCGAGCTGCCAGACTGCCCAGACTGTCCCGAGCTGCCAGGCTGCCCAGACTGTCCCGAGCTGCCAGGCTGCCCAGACTGTCCCGAGCTGCCAGACTGCCCAGACTGTCCCGAGCTGCCAGACTGCCCCGAGCTGCCAGAGTGGCCCGACTGCCTGGAACGGCCAAAACCGGAGCCACGTCCAGATATAGGTGGGTTGGGGAGGGGGGGTGTAGCACAGTGCCGTCGTTGACGGCAGCCACCCTCCCTTCCCTCCCTTTAGTAGGGGGGAATTGTAGTTTTGTTGTTTGGGGTTGTTGTTTATTTTTTTTTTTTTTTAAGGTGCTTCCGGGGTTAGCACCTTTAAGGGGGGGGTACTGTCACGTCCTGGCCAGTATAAGGGTTAATTGTTATTGTAGTTTGGTCAGGACGTGGCAGAGGGTATTTGTTTTATGTGGTCCGGGGTGGTGTTTTGGTAAAAGGGTGTTTGATTTAGTATTTCCGGGTTTTTGGTTTATGGTCTATGTTTATGTATTTCTATGTGTAGTCTAGTAAGTGTGTTTCTATGTAGAGTTAATTGGGGTGGACTTCCAATTGAAGGCAGCTGTGTGGTGTTGCCTTTGATTGGAAGTCCTATATTAGTTGGGTGTGTTTGTGGGAAATTGTTCTGTGTTTAGCCTTGTGCCTTGCCAGACTGTCTGTGGATCGTTCGTTCTCTTGTTTGTTGTTTTTGTGTTCCTTTTTGATTTAATAAATGTTCAAAATGAACAAACACAGTCCTGCTGCATTTTGGTCCTCCTTCACCGACGATAACCGTGACAGGGGCAGTGGGGATGACCAGGGTGTCATCCCAACCCTGGTCAGGGAAAATGTACGGAGTAAAAATGACATTATTTTCTTTAGGAATGTAGTGAAGTAAAAGTAAAAGTTGTCCAAAATATAAATAGTAAAGTACAGACACCCCCAAAGAAAATACTTAAGTAGTACTTTAAAGTATTTTTACTTAAATACTTTACACCACTGCCATTGTCATATATACATCTGTGCCATTCACAGTGCCATCTGGGCAAGAGAGGTCGTGAGTAGATGCACTTGTTTTGAGATAAAAGTGAGTACTGCATGTATCATTTACTAGTTAGTGAGTTATTAGCCCAGTTATAAATCATTTGTAGTCAGCAATGGGGGAGTGATTGCTTCCTACAAGAGTACAAAACATGTACATTTGTAGACATCTTTGAAAAGTGAGTCAGGTAAAGAGCTTTTTTTCATCTTAAGTGGGCAGTGTTGTATTTTGAGAGAGGCTTGAATAAGCTAAGTAGCCAAAAGGCAGAGGGTAGCATAATTTGTCTGATTCTCTGTAATAATGGTAGGGGAATAATAATGCATTTATTTTGTGAAGTAGTTTCTTCTTATCAAACAACACAACATTTTCAGTCACCTCCTTGTCTGAAGGACAAGTGGATAAACAGGTTCATGTCAAGCCCTGCATGTTTTTTCAGAAGTTTCATGGAATGTAGACCTACATTGAACACCCCACATTGGCTGCTACTGTAGGCTGAATGATGAATGAACAGCTATTTACATAATACAAAATTATGGGATGCATTTTCTCCATTGTTTTTGATGGTAGGCCACTCTGGTAGGCCTACATTATGATCACATAGCCACAATAGCCTACTTGGCCACTGTTAAAACTGTAACTTAAAGCAGGTACAGCCCCCGTGTTCACAGTAAACTCACGCCGGAAGTTGCAAAGGAATTTTCACACGTTTGCGCTCAGCAAACCTGAAATTTGCTGTGTCGAACAGAATTCGAGGGAACATTGGTCTTGACTAAAGTGTGTTGAGTTATGTGACTAGGTCAAAATTGTGTGGGATTTTAATAATAATAGTCTGGTCTGCCTTTTCTTTCTCACAATCCTCTGGTTCCAATGCAGTCCACTTTTAGCACCTCTGTCCTACTTTCAGGAGGCACTGTGGATGCCTGTGACCTCACGTCCATTGCACGGTATCGTGGGGGCTCAGATTTGGGGCAAGGAGATTATTTCAGGAACAATGTCTAGGGGGAGGAGGCCACAGTGCAAGAGAGAATATTACGGTACGGAGAAAGAGGGAGAGAAAGAGAGAGAGGCACTCAGATGTGTGATATAGTATAGCCATACCCACTCAGAAAGAAAGTGAGATCTAAGACGGCCCTCCAATCCCTCCATATCCAACCTGTCATCCCTTCCTTGTTCAAGTGTATTACGGTGCCGACTGTAGGTTCTTGAGGAGATTGTCAGATTTGCTGAAGGGTTTAGGACAGCATCAAAGGCCCTATCCGTGAGGTTTTGCAGATCCTGACACCTCATTGGCAGGAATCCCAGCTCTGCCTTCTGGGATTCCTGCTTGGCAGCTGTGCTGACCTCATCCTGACCCTGTCAATCAACATAAAGACAGACATATCCAGACCCTTGGTAGATCAAACACTCATACTTTGCAGTATAAGATAACAAAATCAAGAAGTTTGTTCTTGTGAAGCGACCACACGCCGAACAGCCACATACGCATACATAAACTCACACACACCAAATTGGATTACCTCATAATATTCCGAGCAACATTGACTATGATCAGAGAAACAATACTTCACTGGCCAGAAAACTGTACTTGCAATCTCTAGATTTATTGCAAGCCATTGTAATCTTGCATGCATCAAAAAAAGAGATGTTCAAGGAAATTCCAAATGCCAGAAAGGATGGCAGACAGTAGTAATGGATCACATTGTGTGGGCGATGGAACGGGAATTACTTTTCTCTGCAACAGAGCTGCACGCAATCTCCCTCTTTCTCCATTCGCTCACAAGGATTTTTTAAACTGAGGTTCACGAACAAAGCTGCTACACTCCAAGGCAACCATATTGAAAACCAGAAATCAGCTCCATATGCTCCCCTGTCTTATGTTATCCAAAGGGGTCCCCCCTCTCCCTGTCCCATCTCAGATCAAGGGAATAGTCACCATCACCATCCAAAGGACCACGGAGCTCTTGTAATTACTGTGGTTTCTGGTGTTGCGCTGGCTTGCCTGTCGCAGCTCAAAATAACTGAGGCCAGCCAGCCATTCTGGCAATGCACAACCTTAAAGCACTATCAAGGAAACGCCAAAGCAATAACAGAGGTCCTCTTAGATTGCTTGCCGAAATTAGCAGAATAAAGAAACTGTGTGTATTTGGAGTATATGCACATGTCTGCATGTGATCGGGTGTGTATATGTGTGGTATGCATGCATAATGCGTTCATGTGAGGGCAAGTCAAAACAGTCAGTAAAGCAGTCACTTCCCACTCTGTGGAAGCAGGCCAAATGAATGTAAAAGCCAACCAGTTGCGGATGTGGTTGACAGCCCCCTTTGGCTTTTAATAAGTTTATTCATTTTCCAAGTTGTTCTGAGCCACGCAGCAGGTTATCCTGCCGTTTGGCTCTCATTAGCATTTGTCAGTTATTAACAAGATGAAGGAGAGCAGAGGAGAGAAAAAATTGAAGCGAAAAAGCTTCTTCAGATGCAAGGAACGTCAGAGAAATCATTTTAGTGAGTGGAGGCGTTTGATTTGCAGCGTAGAATCAGCTTCAAGTCTGCCGTGTAATGTTCTCATGACGAGAGCCCATTCCTCTGCTGGTCCTTATGGAAGAAGGAAGGAAGGACCAGGCTGGGTTAGCTAGCAGCTTGTTTTCAGAGGTCTGCTAGTGCTAATGGAATTATGTTTAATTTACAAACGCGAGAGGCTGATGGGATCAGGGAATGGAATTGTATTGAGTTATTAGGTGAGAGTAATCAGTATGTGATGAAAATCATCTTAACCACACATACAGTATTGGAGAGTAATTGTAACATTCAAGGTTGCATCTATAGGTCCTCATTAGTGCAACAATTAGTTATTGACAGGATTTTCTCTCAGCAGAGCCCGTGGGAGACAAAGAGAGGTGAGAGTCTATTCTCTGTATGGATGTCTTAATGAAAATGTAATGAATTAAAGTGCTGTGTAAAAGTAGTTCAGTAGAAAATAAGTTACTCCTTGATTGACAGTGCTTCTCTAGATTTCTCACAGCCCATACAAAGTGCAAAACCACCACGTCACAAACCTGTATCAGTTTATGAGAAATGTTCTATGTGGAGAAGGCAGGCAGGATCCCTGTGTGGACTGGGTTGGCTCAGTAGGTAGCCAACTAAAGGTAATGCCCCTCACTGTGTCCTTGATATGGACTCCTCACCTCACTGGCTTCAGTCAAAATGGATTTTCAATAAATGGATTACTGCCTCTGAGTAAGACAACATTGTAAGTCACACTGGAAAATGTAATCTGCTCAGAGAATAGTGTACATAAGCAGGGATAGAAATGGGCTTATGCTTTAACCTCTTCGCTGCTTGTGGCTTTTAGGTATTCCTGTACTCACATACGTTTCACTGGCTTTGTAGAAAAGTCCACAGATCTGCTAAAGAGCTCTTCCCTTCAGATGGAATGGGATGGTTAGTCCCCAAAAGCCAGAGCCGAAGCTGAAGATGAGCTTATTCACAGCGGCCGAGGTGGATTTTTGTTTCCTGATTGGTTCATTCTCTGATCTTTATAACAGTGTTGCAGTAGATTCTAGCCCTATATAGGGAGTCAGTATAAATGTTTGATGTACACACTGCGTTATGTTGTGATACAAGAGGTGCTCAATATCTTACTCTCATTCTCTCTTTGTCATCTCGTTCTTCTCCCACTCTTTCTCAACTCCTTATGACTTTCATTGAAATAATCTGCACCTCCCTTTTTCTTCTTCTTTCTCTCCCTTTCTCCCCACCCTCTTTCTCTCAATCCCCTCTATGGCTTTGGCACAGACACTCATCCCTGGGAAGATGCATAGTGCTGCAACTGGAAGCCGGTTGGCATTTAATAACCCAACAAGTCAATATGACCTTAATGGTTGGCCGCTCATTAAGTTATGTGCCGCGTCATCAGTTCCATAATTGTTTTTGCGCCATTATTAATTTGATTTCAGCCTGGCGCTGATCTGAGGGGCCGTTATTGGCACATCGAACAGGAGTAATGGGCCGTGCCCAGCTAGAAAGAAGCTGGTGCAGTTTATAGCAGGGTCACAGTAGGGTGTCTTCTATATTTATGTACAGCCGTGGTTTCCAAACTTTTTATAGTCCCGTACCCCTTCAAATATTCAATCTCCAGCTGCGTACCCCCTCTAGCGCCAGGGTCAGCACACTCTCAAATGTTGTTTTTTGCCATCATTGTAAGCCTGCGACACGCACACTATGCAATACATATATTAAACATAAGAATGAGTGTGTTTTTGTCACAACCCGGCTCGAACTACAAAAATCTCTGAAACTGGAAACACTCATCTCCCTCACTAGCTTTAAGCACCAACTATCAGAGCAGCTCCCAGATCACTGCACCTGTACATAGCCCATCTATAATTTAGCCCAACTACTACCTCTTCCCCTACTGTATTTATTTATTTAATTTATTTTTTGCTCCTTTGCACCATATTATTTATATTTTAACTTTGAACTTTCTTCAAATTACAAATCTACCATTCCAGTGTTTTATTTGCTATACTTTATTTACTTTGCCACCATGGCCTTTTTTGCCTTTACCTCCTTTATCTCACATCATTTGCTCACATTGTATATAGTCTTATTTATTTATTTTTTCTACTGTATCATTGATTGTATGTTGTTTTACTCCATGTGTAACTCTGTGTTTTTGTATGTTGTCGAACTGCTTTGCTTTATCTTGGCCAGGTCGCAATTGTAAATGAGAACTTGTTCTCAACTTGCCTACCTGGTTAAATAAAGGTGAAATAAAATAAAATAAATAAAAAATGGGAAGTGACAAAGAGCTCTTATAGGACCAGGGCACAAACAATAATAATACTTAATCATTTTGCTCTTTATTTAGCCATCTTACATATTAAACCTTATTTGTTCATTAAAAATTGTGAATAACTCACCACAGGTTAATGAGAAGGGTGTGCTTGCAAGGATGCACATAACTCTGCAATGTTGAGTTGTATTGGAGAGAGTCTCAGTCTTAAATCATTTCCCACACACAGTCTGTGCCTGTATTTCGTTTTCATGCTAGTGAGGCCCGAGAATCCACTCTTACATTAGGTACGTAGTTGCAAATGGCATCAGTGTCTAAACAGCGCGATTTGCCAAGGCAAGAAACTCTGAGCACAGCCCTATCCAGAAATCTGGCAGTGGCTTCTGATTAAATTACATTTTCACAGAACCGCTTGTTGCAATTTCGATTAGTCTCTCTTGTTCAGATATCGGTAAGTGGACTGGAAGCAGGGCATGAAAGGGATAACGAATCCAGTTGTTTGTGTCGTCCGTTTCGGGAAAGTACCTGCGTAATTGCGGACCCAACTCACTCAGGTGCTTCGCTATATCACATTTGACATTGTCTGTAAGCTTGAGTTCATTTGCACACAAGAAATCATACCAAGATGGAAAGACCTGTGTGTTTTCTTTGTTAATGCAGACAAAGAGGAGCTCCAACTTCTGATTCATATCCTCAATTATGTCCCACACATTGAATATAGTTGCGGAGAGTCCCTGTAATCCTAGATTCAGATCATTCAGGCGAGAAAAAACATCAATCAGTTAGGCCAGTCGTGTGAGAAACTCGTCATCATGTGAAAATTAGACAAGTGAAAATGATGGTCAGTAAAGTTTAAGCTCGTCTCTCAATTCCAAAAAACTTGTCAATACTTTGCCCCTTGATAACCATGTTGTAAAAGCGTTATGGTCGCTGCCCATATTGCATAATGCAGAAAATACACGAGAGTTCAGGGGCCTTGCTTTAACAAAGTTAACCATTTTCACTGTAGTGTGAAAATGGACTGTTTGAAAATGTGAATCACATTTTTATTTGGCGTACCCCAGTTTGGGAATAGCCCATGTACAGTATAGGAACGGAAATATGAGCAGCACAATAATGCCTTTAAAGTGACCAAAAGTCCTTACTTGCACAGACACCTTAAGAGCATGTTTTTATTAATTTAACGAGGCAAGTAAGTTCAGAACAAATTCTTATTTTTAATGATAACCTAGGAACAGTGAACTGCCTTGTTCAGGGGCAGAACGACAGATTTTTACCTTGTCAGCTCGGGGATTCGATCTTGCAACCTTTCGGTTACTAGTCCAGCACTCTAACCACTAGGCTACCTGCCACCCCAACGAAATCCTATGGAGCCCAAAGAGATCCTATTTAATTACTATTATGTAATTCTAGAATGTAACCTATGTTCAGTAGTTTGTTCCTGTATTTATACATGCACGGTTCCATTTGGTAAACAAATAAAACCTTGTCATGTTCTGCTCTGCAATATCCAATTTTCCTATCTATTACTGAACAAAAATATAAACACAACGTGTAAAGTTTTGGTCCCATGTTTCATGAGCTGAAATAAAAGATCCCAGAATTTGTTATCCATCCAGCTGACAGGTGTGTCATATCAAGAAGCTCTTTTAAACAGCATGATCATTACGCAGGTGCACCTTGTGCTGCGGACAATAAAGGCCACTCTAAATGGTGCAGTTTGGTCACACAACACAATGCCATAGATGTGTTACGTTTTGAGGGAGCATGCAATTGGCATGCTGACTGCAGGAATGTCCACCAGAGCTGTTGCCAGATAATTTAATGTTCATTTCTCTGCCATAAGCCGCCTCCAACGTCGTTTTAGATAATTTTGTAATACGTCCAACCGGCCTCACAATCACAGATCACTTGTAACCATGCCAGTCCCGGAACTCCACATCCGGCTTCTTCACATGCGGGATCATCTGAGACCAGCCACCCGGACAGCTGATGAAACTGAGGAGTATTTCGGTCTGTAATAAAGCCCTTTCATGGGGGAAAACTCATTGTGATTGACTGGGCCTGGCTCCCAAGTGGGTGGGCCTATGCCCTCCCAAGCCCACCCATGGCTGCGCTCCTGCTCAGTCATATAAAATCCATACATTAGGGCCTTAGGAATTTACTTCAATTGACTGATTTCCTTATATGAACGGTAACTCAGTAAAATCATTGAAATTGTTGCATGTTGCGTTTTTGTTCAGTATAATTACCTCTGCATCTAAAAAGAAGAGTTCGGAGAAAGAGAGAGAGATTCCTGGCCTGGACAGTCCAAGAATATGCGGACCCAGCTGAATCCTCTACTTTTGTGTGCTCTCTCTCATTGTTCAGTAGAATCTTATAATGGACTAAGTCAGGACTTTCAGCGTAAGGTGAAGATAATAGAGAACAGGCTTACTGTGCTCTGCGTCGTGTTATTATCAATTTTTCCAGATCATTTGTCTCCTCCATCTGCCTGTGGTTTGCATCCTGCAACCCTAACCACCTTTTCCACTTTACCAATACACTGCTTTAATTAAGTGGTTCTGTTTCACCATGTGCCAATATATCAGACTATAAATACATTTGACCGGGAGACAGTCCCACAAAAAAATCCTCCTGATTCACACAAAAATATACACTCAAGATTTTCCCTGTTTTTGTGGAACGATCTGAAGTCGATGACTATGGTTTGCGATAACTTATGGAAGTGTGTAAACATGCCGTGTGAAGTGTTAAATGATATATTCATAATTTAACACATAAGCAGGCATTTTATTAATTTGCTAGTCGCATTTGTCATAGAGCCCCATAGCCCACTGCTACTGCCTGGCTGCCAGACTGCCATTCATGAATGTTACATCATGTTTCTGTCCTCTTAGATCTCCCTGCTCTGCCTGGGGGTAAGTGTCTGGGGCTGGGGTTTGACAGCAGGCCCTGCAATGAGGCGAGCCCCATGGTCCCAGTGTGGCGTCACAGACTCATACATGAAGACGGGATTTAAGGAGAGAGGAGACTGAATAGCTAATTTACAGTCTCATTAGTGAGATGGCTACTGTGATCAGTGGGTGCTGCTGTGTGGGGTGGTATCACTACCCCACCCTTCCTACCATGCCGGCTAAGCTCTGTATGGGCACCCCTCCTCACCATCCAACATGGCAAATGAGATCTAATTTAGCATGAGCCAAGCAAGAGGAACTCACAGGCCACTGCATACATTGGATCACTGACACACACGCACACATACACACACACACACATGCACACATACCCACATACACACATGAACACAGTGCTGTAATGCCACAGTATGTGGGTTATTTGAGTCCAGACCGTTTTTTTAATGGGAGTGTTGGTGGAGTTTGAACTTTGGCATCATTTCTAAGAACAATTCAGTCTAGGGGTGCCAGGTAGCAGCTAGTGTCCCCTCAGTCTCCAACCAAAACACAATCTCCTGCCTCACCTTATTTCTTCAGAATTGGTTGTCCATTTTCAATTTAAGAGTTGTTTGCTTCAGCAGTACTTGTTTTAACTTTGTTCATTCAAAAGTCTTTAGTGAAGTCTTTGCCTCTGAAAATAGCCTTTTCTCCATCACTGGTTGACGGTGATTCACAGTGGGACATTGTTGTGCTGTTTCATGGCCGTAGGTGCTGGGTTCTCTCCATGAACAAGACACACAATATCTAGATTATGTAGGCTGTCTTCGGCCCTGCCATTCTAGTGGCTCCTGGCATTCCACCCACTCTGAAAGCTGCTGGCACGGTCCCTGTACTCAGGTAACACAGGAAAACCTTATGTCACAGTAAGTCCTCGTCACCCAACACTGTGATGCACTTTTCACCACCCGGGGCAATTCTGAAATGTTGTTTTCATTGTGTTATTGTGATGTTCCAGTTCCTTCCTTTTCTGGGGAAACTGGTAGTGTGTCTAATGCAGTTTGTTGCAGCTAGGGGTTGTAACATCCTTGCGTGTGAAAATGTCAGTAGAAACTTTCACACTGTCTGCCTTGCAGGATGAAAAGTTTGTTTATCCTGTGGCGTTGATGGGGCTTGTAATATCCATTGTCAGGTTTTTTTTGTATGTGGTTTAAGTGTGTGTGGGTTCAAGACCAGTTGGTGCTGTTACTCAATGTGTTGTCAAGGAGGCTCACGGCTTAAACTAGGAGGGCAAATCTGTCTCTATGCCACTAGTCTTTACCTTCCTGGCCATGAATTACATACAGACACATACATAAATACTCACACACATAGTTGTACATAGACATACACACCAAAATATAAGCACAACATGTAAAGTGTTGGTCCCATGTTTCATGAGCTGAAATAAAAGATCCCAGAAATGTTCCATATACACCAAAAGCTTATTTCTCTCAAACTGTGTGCACAAATTTGTTTACATCCCTGTTAGTGAGCATTTCTCCTTTACCAAGATAATCTATCCACCTGACAGGTGTGGCATATCAAGAAGCTGATTAAACAGCATGATTATTACACAGGTGCACCTTGTGCCTGCCAGAAAATAAAAGGCCAGTCTAAAATGTGCAGTTTTGTCACACAACATAATGCCATAGATGTCTCAAGTTTTGAGGGAGTGTGGAATATCCACCAGAGCTGTTGCCAGATAAGTGAATGTTCATTTCTCTACCATAAGCCCCCTCCAACGTCATTTTAGAGAATTTGGCAGTACGTCCAACCGGCCTCACAATCGCAGACCTTGTGTATTCACACCAGCCCTGGACCTCCACATCCGGCTTCTTCACCTGCGGGATCGTCTGAGACCAGCCACCCGGACAGCTGATGAAACTGAGGAGTATTTCTGTCTGTAATAAACCCCTTTTGTGGGGGAAAACTCATTCTGATTGGATGTGGGTGTGCCTATGCCCTCCCAGGCCCATCCATGGCTGCGCCCCTGCTCAGTCATGTGAAATCCATACATTAGGGCTTAAGGAATTTATTTCAATTGACTGATTTCCTTATATGAACTGTAACACAGTAAAATCATTGAAATTGTTGCATGTTGCGTTTATATTTTTGTTCAGTATATATACACATACTGACACTCAACCTTGTTCATATAAATGGTAAC